>NC_135234.1:599801551-602301551 GCF_051348905.1 Ranitomeya variabilis
TTTAGCAAAGAGAGGTCCACTTACTAGATAGCAGAAGGATACAAAAGAGGACTTCACGGTCAACTGAAAACCCTATCAAAAAACCATCCTGAAATTACTTTAAGACTCCTGTGTCAACTCATGACACAGGAGTGGCAATTTCAGCCCACAAGAGCTTCCAGCTACAGAGAATAACAAAACTGTAAACTGGACAAAAGATACAAAACAAAAGGACAAAGTCCACTTAGCTGATCAGCAGACTAGTAGCAGGAACATGCAACCGAAGGCTCTGGTTACAATGATGACCGGCAAGGAAATGACTGGAGAGCAAGGCTAAATAGGAAACTCCCAAACACTGATGGGAGCAGGTGAACTGAGACAGCAAAGACACACAAGTCACCAGTACCACCAGCAACCACCAGGGGAGCCCAAAAGCGGATTCACAACAGGCTGTGCTGCATTACATTCTATGGGGCCTGGCTGCATTACATTCTATGGGGCTGACTGCATTACATTCTCTGGGGGCTGGCTGCATTGCATTCTATTGGGGCTGTGCTGCATTACATTCTATGGTGCCTGGCTGCATTACATTCTATGGTGGCTGACTTCATTACATTCTATGGGGGCTGTGCTGCATTGCATTCTATGGGGGCTGTGCTGCATTACATTCTATGGGGGCTGACTTCATTACATTCTATAGGGGCTGGCTGCATTACATTCTATGGGGCCTGGCTGCATTACATTCTATGGGGCTGACTGCATTACATTCTATGGGGGCTGGCTGCATTGCATTCTATGGGGGCTGTGCTGCATTACTTTCTATGGGGGCTGTGCTGCATTACATTCTATGGGGGCTGACTTCATTACATTCTATGGGGGCTGTGCTGCATTGCATTCTATGGGGGCTGTGCTGCATTACATTCTATGGGGGCTGTGCTGCATTACATTCTATGGGGGCTGACTTCATTACATTCTATGGGGCAGGCTGTACTACATTCGTTAGGGGCTGGCTGCATTATATTCTATGGGGGCTGGCTGTATTACATTCTATGGGACTGACTGCATTACATTCTATGGGGGCTGGCTGCATTGCATTCTATGGGGGCTGTGCTGCATTACATTCTATGGGGGCTGTGCTGCATTACGTTCTATGGGGGCTGACTTAATTACATTCTATGGGGCAGGCTACATTACATTAGTTAGGGGCTGGCTGCATTATATTCTATGGGGGCTGGCTGTATTACATTTTATGGGGCTGGCTGCATTACATTCTATGGGGCTGTGCTGTATTACATTCTGTGGGGGCTGTGCTGTATTACAATACATGGGGGTTGTGCTGTATTACATTCTATGGGAAGCTTTATTACATTCTATGGGGCTGTGCCGCATTACATTCTATGGTGGCTGGCTGCAATACATTCTATGGGGCTGCCTTCATTACATTCTATGGGGGCTGGCTGCATTACATTCTATGAGGGCTGGCTGCATTACATTCTATGGGGCTGTCTGCATTACGTTCTAGGGGCTGTGCTATATTACATTCTATGGGGGCTGTGCTGTATTACATTCTATGGGGGCTGTGCTGTATTACATTCTATGGGGTGCTTTATTACGTTCTGTGTGTGCTGTGCTGTATTATATTCTATGGGGGCTGGCTGTATTACATTCTATTGGGGCTGTGCTGTATTACATTCTATGGGGGCTGGCTGCATTACATTTTATGTGGGCTGGCTGCATTACATTCTATGGGGGGCTTTATTACATTCTATGTGGGCTAGCTGTATTGCATTCTATGGTGGCTGGCTGTATTACATTCTATGGGGCTGGCTGCATTACATTCAATGAGGGCTGGCTGCATTACATTCTATGGGGCTGGCTGCATTACATGCTATGGGGTTGTGCTGTATTACATGCTATGGGGGCTGTGCTGTATTACATTCTATGGGGCTGTGCTGTATTACATTCTAAGGGAAGCTTTATTCCATTCAATGGGGGCTGTGCTGTATTATATTCTATGGGGGGGCTTTATTACATTCTATGTGGGCTAGCTGCATTACATTCTATGGGGGCTGGCTGCATTACATTCTATGCGTCTGGCTGCATTACATTCTATGGCATGAAAAGCAAGGCAAACACTGCTGGCTGCTATGGGAATATATAGTCATAATACCAAAAAGGTACATCCCACGAAATCAGCCAGAACATGGAAAAGTGTGGGACACACTATTGTTACAAACAACAAAACCACTGGGAAAACAGTGCCATAGTCAAAAAATCATGAAGTTTATAGAAAAAATGTATTAGAAAATATAAAACAAAGAACATGGACATCAGAAAAGGGATGTGTGACAACATACCACATGGAGACAACGAGGGAGGTAATGATCCCCAGATAGAAATCAATAAGCGGTGCCATATAAGGCACATCATACACAGTGCATGGGAAGTTCACATAAATAGTAGAAAAGATGTCTTATGGTAATAACAGAAACATGCTGTATCATATCAAAAAATATATATGTGTTAGATTGACGTTCCCTGAAGAAGGACTGTACCGAAATGCCCATCGGGGTTGGCTGGAGCTGGTGTGATCCCCTGTGCATCTGTGGTATGTTCTTACATCTGTCCATCTGCACATATGCATGTCTTTGATCTCTTTGTATGACGCTGCTATATTATGTGAACTTTTGTATAAATACTGTCAATCTTACACATATGTATTGTTTGATATGATACAGCATGTTTCTGTTATTACCATAAGACATCTTTTTTACTATTTATGTGAACTTCCCATGCACTGTGTATGATGTCCCTTATATGGCACCACTTATTGATTTCTATCTTTGGATCATTACCTCCCTCCTAGTCTCCATGTGGTATGTTGTCACACATCCCGTTTCTGCTGTCCATGTTCTTTGTTTTATATTTTCTAATAAAATGTTTCTATAAACTTTTTGATTATTGGACTATGGCACTAATTTCCAAGTGGTTTTGTTTTTTATTACATTCTATGAGGCTGGCTGCATTACATTCTATGGGGGATGGCTGCATTACATTGTATGGGGCTGGCTGCATTACATTCTATGGGGCTGGCTGCATTACATTCTATGGGGGATGGCTGCATTACATTGTACGGGGCTGGCTGCATTACATTCTAAGGGGCTGGCTGCATTACATTCTATGGAGCTGGCCGCATTACATTCTATGGGGGATGGCTGCATTACATTTTATGGGACTGGCTGTATTACATTCTATGGGGCCTGGATGCATGATATTATATGGGGCTGTGCTGCATTACATTCTATATGGGCTGTGCTGCATTACATTCTATGGGGGCTGGCTGCACTACATTCCATGTGGCTGGCTGCATTACATTCTATGGGGGCTGGCTGCATTACATTCTATGGGGACTGGCTGCATTACATTCTATGGGGCTGGCTGCATTACATTCTATGGGGCTGTGCTGTATTACATTCTATGGGGTTGTGCTGTATTACATTGCATGGGGGCAGGCTGCATTACATTCTATGGGGGCTGTGCTGTATTACATTCAATGGGGGCTGTGCTGTATTACATTCTATGGGAGCGCTTTATTACATTCTATGGGAGCTGGCTGCATTACATTGTATGGGGGCAGGCTGCATTACATTCTATGGGGCTGGCTGCATTACATTCTATCGGCACTTTCTGCATTACATTCTATGGGGGCTGTGCTTTATTACATTCTAGGGTGGCTGGCTGCATTACATACTATGGGGCTGTGCTGTATTACATTCTATGGGGGCTGTGCTGTATTACATTCTATGGGGGCTGGATGCATTACATTCTATGGGGGCTCTGCTGTATTACATTCTATTTGGGGGCTTTATTACATTCTATGATGGCTTGCTGCATTGCATTCTATGGGTGCGGCTGCATTACATTCTATGGTGGCTGGCTGTATTACATTCTATGGGGCTGTTTGCATTACATTCTATGGGGCTGTGCTGTATTACATTATATGGGGGCTGTGCTGTATTACTTTCTATGGGGGCTGGATGCATTACATTCTATGGGGGCTGTGCTGTATTACATTCAATGGGGGCTGTGCTGTATTACTTTCTATGGAAGGGCTTTATTACATTCTATGGGGACTGGCTGCATTAAATTGTATGGAGCTGGCTGCATTGCATTCTATGGGGGCTGGCTGCATTACATTCTATGGGGCTGTGCTTTATTACATTCTAGGGTGGCTGGCTGCATTACATTCCATGGGGCTGTGCTGTATTACATTCTATGGGGGCTGTGCTGTATTACATTCTATGGGGGCTGGCTGCATTACATTCTATGGGGGCTGTGCTGTATTACATTCTATTGGGGGGCTTTATTACATTCTATGATGGCTGGCTGTATTATATTCTAAGGGCGCTGGTGGAATACATTCTATGGGGGCTGTGCTGTATTACATTCTGTGGGGGCTGTGCTGTATTGCATTCTATGGGGGCTGGGCTGTATTACATTCTATGGGGGTTGTGCTGTATTACATTCTATGGGGGCTGTGGTGTATTACATTCTATTGGGGGGCTTTATTACATTCTATGATGCCTGCCCGCATTGCATTCTATGGGGGCTGGCTGCATTACATTCTATGGTGGCTGGCTGCATTACATTCTATGGGGGCTGGCGGCGTTACATTTTATGGGGGCTGTGCTGTATTACATTTTATGGGGGCTGTGCTGTAATACATTATATGGGGGCTGGCAGCATTACATGCTATGGGGCTGTGCTGTGTTACATTCTATGGGGGCTGTGTTGTATTACATTCTATGAGGCTGTGCTGTATTACATTCTATGGGGTGCTTTATTACGTTCTATGGGGCTGTGGCATATTACATTCTATGGGGGCTGGCTGTATTACATTCAATGGGGGCTGTACTGTATTACATTCTATGGGGGCTGGCTGCATTACATTCTATGTGGGCTGGCTGCATTACGTTCTATGGGGGGCTTTATTTCATTCTATGAGGGCTGGCTGCATTGCATTCTATGGCGGCTGGCTGCATTACATTATATGGGGCTGGCTGCATTACATTCTATGATGGCTGTGCTGTATTACATTCTATGGGGGCTGTGCTGTGTTACATTCTATGGGGCTGTGCTGTATTACATTCTATGGGGTGCTTTATTACATTCTATGGGGCTGTGCTGTATGGTATTCTATGGGGAGCTATATTACATTCTACGGGGGCTGGCTGCATTACATTCTATGGGGGCTGGCTGCATTACATTCTATGGGGGCTGGCTGCATTAAATTCTATGGCATGAAAAGCAAGGCAAACACTCCTGTTTGCTGTGGGAATATATAGTCATAATACCAAAAAGGTACATCCCACAAAATCAGCCAGAACATGGAAAAGTTTGGGACACACTATTGTTACAAACAACAAAACCACTGGGAAAATAGTGCCATAGTCCAATAATCATGAAGTTTATAGAAAAAAATTATTAGAAAATATAAAACAAAGAACATGGACATCAGAAAAGGGATGTGTGACAACATACCACATGGAGACTAGGAGGGAGGTAATGATCCCCAGATAGAAATCAAAAAGTGGTGCCATATAAGGCACATCATACACAGTGCATGGGAAGTACACATAAATAGTAGAAAAGATGTCTTATGGTAATAACAGAAACATGCTGTATCATATCAAAAAATATATATGTGTAAGATTGACAGTGTTTATACAAAAGTTCACATAATATAGCAGCGTCATACAAAAAGATCAAAGACATGCATATGTGCAGATGGACAGATGTAAGAACATACCACAGATGCACAGGGGATCACACCAGTACCAGCCCACCCCGACGCGCGTTTCGGTACAGTCCTTCCTCAGGGGACGCTCCCCGAGGAAGGACTGTACCGAAATGGGCGTTGGGGTGGGCTGGAGCTGGTGTGATCCCCTGTGCATCTGTGGTATATTCTTACATCTGTCCATCTGCACATATGCATGTCTTTGATCTTTTTGTATGACGCTGCTATATTATTATTAAACAGCATGTTTCTGTTATTACCATAAGACATCTTTTCTACTATTTATGTGAACTTCCCATGCACTGTGTATGATGTGCCTTATATGGCACCACTTATTGATTTCTATCTGGGGATCAATACCTCCCTCCTAGTCTCCATGTGGTATGCTGTCACACATCCCTTTTCTGCTGTCCATGTTCTTTGTTTTATATTTTCTAATATTTTTTTTCTATAAACTTCATGATTATTGGACTATGGCACAATTTTCTCAGTGGTTTTGTTTTTTATTACATTCTATGAGGCTGGTTGCATTACATTCTATGGGGGCTGTGCTGCATTACATTCTATGGGGGATGGCTGCATAACATTGTATGGGGCTGGCTGCATTATATTCTATGGGGCTGGCTGCATTACATTCTATGGGGGCTGGCTGCATTACATTCTATGGGGCTGGCTGCATTACATTCTATGGGGCTGGCTGCATTACATTTTATGGGGGATGGCTGCCTTACATTTTATGGGGCTGGCTACAGTACATTCTATGGGGCTGGCCGCATTACATTCCATGGGGCCTAGCTGCATTACATTCTATGGGACTGGCTGAATTACATTCTATGGGGCTGGCTGCATTATATTCTATGATGGCTGGCTGCATTGCATTCTATGGGGGCTGTGCTGCATTACATTCTATGGGGGCTGGCTGCACTACATTCTATGGGGCTGGCTGCATTACATTCTATGGGGGATGGCTGCATTACATTCTATGGGGGATGGCTGCATTATATTCTATGGGGCTGGCTGCATTACATGTTATGGAGCTGTGCTGTATTACATTCTATGGGGGCTTTGCTGTATTACATTCTATGGGGGCTGTGCTGTATTACATTCTATGGGGGCTGGCTGCATTACATTTTATGGGCGATGGCTGCATTACATTCTATGGGGTCTATGCTATATTACATTCTTTGGGGGCTGGCTGCATTACATTCTATGTGGGCTGGCTGCATTACATTCTATGTGGGGCTTTATTACTTTCTATGGGGGCTGGCTGCATTGCATTCTATGGTGGCTGGCTGTGTTACATTCTATGGGGCTGGCTGCATTACATTCTATGGGGCTGGCTGCATTACATTCTATGGGGCTGTGCTGTATTACATTCTATGGGGGCTGTGCTGTATTACATTCTATGGGGGATATGCTACATTACATTCTATGGGGACTGTGCTGTATTACATTCTATGGGGGCTGTGCTGTATTACATTCTATGGTGGCTGGCTGCATTACATTCTATGGGGGCTGTGCTGTATTACATTCTATGGGGTCTGGCTGCATTACATTCTATGGGGGCTGTGCTGTATTACATTCTATGGGGGCTGTGTTGTATTACATTCAATGGCGGCTTTATTACATTCTATGGGGGCTGGCTGCATTACATTCTATAGGGCTGGCCACATTACATTCTATAGGGGCTGGCTGCATTACATTCTATGGGGCCTGGCTGCATTACATTCTATGGGGCTGACTGCATTACATTCTATGGGGGCTGGCTGCATTGCATTCTATGGGGGCTGTGCTGCATTACATTCTATGGGGGCTGGCTGCATTGAATTCTATGGGGGCTGTGCTGCATTACATTCTATGGGGGCTGTGCTGTATTACATTCTATGGGGGCTGTGCTGTATTACATTCTATGGGGGATATGCTATATTACATTCTATGGGGACTGTGCTGTATTACATTCTATGGGGGCTGTGCTGTATTACATTCTATGGGGGCTGTGCTGTATTACATTCTATGGTGGCTGGCTGCATTACATTCTATGGGGGCTGTGCTGTATTACATTCTATGGGGGCTGGCTGCATTACATTCTATGGGGGATATGCTATATTACATTCTATGGGGGCTGTGTTGTATTACATTCAATGGGGGGCTTTATTACATTCTATGGGGGCTGGCTGCATTACATTCTATGGGGCTGGCCACAATATATTCTGTGGGGGCTGTGCTGCATTACATTCTATAGGGGCTGCCTGCATTACATTCTATGGGGCATGGCTGCATTACATTCTATGGGGCTGACTGCAATATTTTCTATGGGGGCTGGCTGCATTGCATTTTATGGAGGCTGTGCTGCATTACATTCTATGGGGGCTGGCTGCATTACATTCTATGGGGGCTGTGCTGCATTACATTCTATAGGGGCTGGCAGCATTACATTCTATGGGGCTGGCCACAATACATTCTGTGGGGGCTGTGCTGCATTACATTCTATGGGGGCTGTGCTGCATTACATTCTATGGGGGCTGACTTCATTACATTCTATGGGGCAGGCTGCATTGCATTCGTTAGGGGTTGGCTGCATTATATTTTATGGGGGCTGGCTGTATTACATTCTATGGGGCTGGCTACATTACATTCTATGGGGCTGTGCTGTATTGCATTCTGTGGGGGCTGTGCTGTATTACATTATATTGGGGCTGTGCTGTGTTACATTCTATGGGGGGCATTATTACATTCTATGGGGCTGTGCTGCAATACATTCTATGGTGGCTGGCTGCATTACATTCTATTGGGCTGCCTTCATTACATTCTATGGGGGCTGTCTGCATTACATTCTATGAGGGCTGGCTGCATTACATTCTATGGGGGCTGTGCTGCATTACATTCTATGGGGGCTGGCAGCATTACATTGTATGGGGCTGGCTGCATTACATTATATGGGGCCTGGCTGCATTACATTCTGTGGGGCTAACTGCATAACATTCTATGGGGCCTGGCTGCATTACATTCTATGGGGCTGACTGCATTACATTCTATGGGGGCTGGCTGCATTGCATTCTATGGGGGCTGTGCTGCATTACATTCTATGGGGCTGTGCTGTATTACATTCTATGGGGGCTGTGCTGTATTACATTCTATGGGGGATATGCTACATTACATTCTATGGGGACTGTGCTGTATTACATTCTATGGGGGCTGTGCTGTATTACATTCTATGGTGGCTGGCTGCATTACATTCTATGGGGGCTGTGCTGTATTACATTCTATGGGGTCTGGCTGCATTACATTCTATGGGGGCTGTGCTGTATTACATTCTATGGGGGCTGTGTTGTATTACATTCAATGGCGGCTTTATTACATTCTATGGGGGCTGGCTGCATTACATTCTATAGGGCTGGCCACATTACATTCTATAGGGGCTGGCTGCATTACATTCTATGGGGCCTGGCTGCATTACATTCTATGGGGCTGACTGCATTACATTCTATGGGGGCTGGCTGCATTGCATTCTATGGGGGCTGTGCTGCATTACATTCTATGGGGGCTGTGCTGCATTACATTCTATGGGGGCTGACTTCATTACATTCTATGGGGGCTGTGCTGCATTACATTCTATGGGGCCTGGCTGCATTACATTCTATGGGGCTGACTGCATTACATTCTATGGTGGCTGGCTGCATTACATTCTATGGGGGCTGTGCTGTATTACATTCTATGGGGTCTGGCTGCATTACATTCTATGAGGGCTGTGCTGTATTACATTCTATGGGGGCTGTGTTGTATTACATTCAATGGCGGATTTATTACATTCTATGGGGGCTGGCTGCATTACATTCTATAGGGCTGGCCACATTACATTCTATAGGGGCTGGCTGCATTACATTCTATGGGGCCTGGCTGCATTACATTCTATGGGGCTGACTGCATTACATTCTATGGGGGCTGGCTGCATTGCATTCTATGGGGGCTGTGCTGCATTACATTCTATGGGGGCTGTGCTGCATTACATTCTATGGGGGCTGACTTCATTACATTCTATGGGGGCTGTTGTCATGATTCCCAATGGCAGGGAAACATAAAAACACAACGATAACGGACGAGCTCTGGGTGATGGAATCTCGAGCTGACCGTGAGCTAAATCTACCACACAACTAATAGTAGCCAGGGAGCATACCTGATTAACCCTAGATGCCACGCGCCAGCCGGAGGACTAACTACCCCTGGTAGAGGAAGGAACAGACCTGGCTTACCTCTAGGGAAATACCCCAAAAGATGATAGCAGCCCCCCACATGTAATGACGGTGAGTTTAGAGGAAAAGACATACACAGTATGAAGGTAGATTTAGCAAAGAGAGGTCCACTTACTAGATAGCAGAAGGATACAAAAGAGGACTTCACGGTCAACTGAAAACCCTATCAAAAAACCATCCTGAAATTACTTTAAGACTCCTGTGTCAACTCATGACACAGGAGTGGCAATTTCAGCCCACAAGAGCTTCCAGCTACAGAGAATAACAAAACTGTAAACTGGACAAAAGATACAAAACAAAAGGACAAAGTCCACTTAGCTGATCAGCAGACTAGTAGCAGGAACATGCAACCGAAGGCTCTGGTTACAATGATGACCGGCAAGGAAATGACTGGAGAGCAAGGCTAAATAGGAAACTCCCAAACACTGATGGGAGCAGGTGAACTGAGACAGCAAAGACACACAAGTCACCAGTACCACCAGCAACCACCAGGGGAGCCCAAAAGCGGATTCACAACAGGCTGTGCTGCATTACATTCTATGGGGCCTGGCTGCATTACATTCTATGGGGCTGACTGCATTACATTCTCTGGGGGCTGGCTGCATTGCATTCTATTGGGGCTGTGCTGCATTACATTCTATGGTGCCTGGCTGCATTACATTCTATGGTGGCTGACTTCATTACATTCTATGGGGGCTGTGCTGCATTGCATTCTATGGGGGCTGTGCTGCATTACATTCTATGGGGGCTGACTTCATTACATTCTATAGGGGCTGGCTGCATTACATTCTATGGGGCCTGGCTGCATTACATTCTATGGGGCTGACTGCATTACATTCTATGGGGGCTGGCTGCATTGCATTCTATGGGGGCTGTGCTGCATTACTTTCTATGGGGGCTGTGCTGCATTACATTCTATGGGGGCTGACTTCATTACATTCTATGGGGGCTGTGCTGCATTGCATTCTATGGGGGCTGTGCTGCATTACATTCTATGGGGGCTGTGCTGCATTACATTCTATGGGGGCTGACTTCATTACATTCTATGGGGCAGGCTGTACTACATTCGTTAGGGGCTGGCTGCATTATATTCTATGGGGGCTGGCTGTATTACATTCTATGGGACTGACTGCATTACATTCTATGGGGGCTGGCTGCATTGCATTCTATGGGGGCTGTGCTGCATTACATTCTATGGGGGCTGTGCTGCATTACGTTCTATGGGGGCTGACTTAATTACATTCTATGGGGCAGGCTACATTACATTAGTTAGGGGCTGGCTGCATTATATTCTATGGGGGCTGGCTGTATTACATTTTATGGGGCTGGCTGCATTACATTCTATGGGGCTGTGCTGTATTACATTCTGTGGGGGCTGTGCTGTATTACAATACATGGGGGTTGTGCTGTATTACATTCTATGGGAAGCTTTATTACATTCTATGGGGCTGTGCCGCATTACATTCTATGGTGGCTGGCTGCAATACATTCTATGGGGCTGCCTTCATTACATTCTATGGGGGCTGGCTGCATTACATTCTATGAGGGCTGGCTGCATTACATTCTATGGGGCTGTCTGCATTACGTTCTAGGGGCTGTGCTATATTACATTCTATGGGGGCTGTGCTGTATTACATTCTATGGGGGCTGTGCTGTATTACATTCTATGGGGTGCTTTATTACGTTCTGTGTGTGCTGTGCTGTATTATATTCTATGGGGGCTGGCTGTATTACATTCTATTGGGGCTGTGCTGTATTACATTCTATGGGGGCTGGCTGCATTACATTTTATGTGGGCTGGCTGCATTACATTCTATGGGGGGCTTTATTACATTCTATGTGGGCTAGCTGTATTGCATTCTATGGTGGCTGGCTGTATTACATTCTATGGGGCTGGCTGCATTACATTCAATGAGGGCTGGCTGCATTACATTCTATGGGGCTGGCTGCATTACATGCTATGGGGTTGTGCTGTATTACATGCTATGGGGGCTGTGCTGTATTACATTCTATGGGGCTGTGCTGTATTACATTCTAAGGGAAGCTTTATTCCATTCAATGGGGGCTGTGCTGTATTATATTCTATGGGGGGGCTTTATTACATTCTATGTGGGCTAGCTGCATTACATTCTATGGGGGCTGGCTGCATTACATTCTATGCGTCTGGCTGCATTACATTCTATGGCATGAAAAGCAAGGCAAACACTGCTGGCTGCTATGGGAATATATAGTCATAATACCAAAAAGGTACATCCCACGAAATCAGCCAGAACATGGAAAAGTGTGGGACACACTATTGTTACAAACAACAAAACCACTGGGAAAACAGTGCCATAGTCAAAAAATCATGAAGTTTATAGAAAAAATGTATTAGAAAATATAAAACAAAGAACATGGACATCAGAAAAGGGATGTGTGACAACATACCACATGGAGACAACGAGGGAGGTAATGATCCCCAGATAGAAATCAATAAGCGGTGCCATATAAGGCACATCATACACAGTGCATGGGAAGTTCACATAAATAGTAGAAAAGATGTCTTATGGTAATAACAGAAACATGCTGTATCATATCAAAAAATATATATGTGTTAGATTGACGTTCCCTGAAGAAGGACTGTACCGAAATGCCCATCGGGGTTGGCTGGAGCTGGTGTGATCCCCTGTGCATCTGTGGTATGTTCTTACATCTGTCCATCTGCACATATGCATGTCTTTGATCTCTTTGTATGACGCTGCTATATTATGTGAACTTTTGTATAAATACTGTCAATCTTACACATATGTATTGTTTGATATGATACAGCATGTTTCTGTTATTACCATAAGACATCTTTTTTACTATTTATGTGAACTTCCCATGCACTGTGTATGATGTCCCTTATATGGCACCACTTATTGATTTCTATCTTTGGATCATTACCTCCCTCCTAGTCTCCATGTGGTATGTTGTCACACATCCCGTTTCTGCTGTCCATGTTCTTTGTTTTATATTTTCTAATAAAATGTTTCTATAAACTTTTTGATTATTGGACTATGGCACTAATTTCCAAGTGGTTTTGTTTTTTATTACATTCTATGAGGCTGGCTGCATTACATTCTATGGGGGATGGCTGCATTACATTGTATGGGGCTGGCTGCATTACATTCTATGGGGCTGGCTGCATTACATTCTATGGGGGATGGCTGCATTACATTGTACGGGGCTGGCTGCATTACATTCTAAGGGGCTGGCTGCATTACATTCTATGGAGCTGGCCGCATTACATTCTATGGGGGATGGCTGCATTACATTTTATGGGACTGGCTGTATTACATTCTATGGGGCCTGGATGCATGATATTATATGGGGCTGTGCTGCATTACATTCTATATGGGCTGTGCTGCATTACATTCTATGGGGGCTGGCTGCACTACATTCCATGTGGCTGGCTGCATTACATTCTATGGGGGCTGGCTGCATTACATTCTATGGGGACTGGCTGCATTACATTCTATGGGGCTGGCTGCATTACATTCTATGGGGCTGTGCTGTATTACATTCTATGGGGTTGTGCTGTATTACATTGCATGGGGGCAGGCTGCATTACATTCTATGGGGGCTGTGCTGTATTACATTCAATGGGGGCTGTGCTGTATTACATTCTATGGGAGCGCTTTATTACATTCTATGGGAGCTGGCTGCATTACATTGTATGGGGGCAGGCTGCATTACATTCTATGGGGCTGGCTGCATTACATTCTATCGGCACTTTCTGCATTACATTCTATGGGGGCTGTGCTTTATTACATTCTAGGGTGGCTGGCTGCATTACATACTATGGGGCTGTGCTGTATTACATTCTATGGGGGCTGTGCTGTATTACATTCTATGGGGGCTGGATGCATTACATTCTATGGGGGCTCTGCTGTATTACATTCTATTTGGGGGCTTTATTACATTCTATGATGGCTTGCTGCATTGCATTCTATGGGTGCGGCTGCATTACATTCTATGGTGGCTGGCTGTATTACATTCTATGGGGCTGTTTGCATTACATTCTATGGGGCTGTGCTGTATTACATTATATGGGGGCTGTGCTGTATTACTTTCTATGGGGGCTGGATGCATTACATTCTATGGGGGCTGTGCTGTATTACATTCAATGGGGGCTGTGCTGTATTACTTTCTATGGAAGGGCTTTATTACATTCTATGGGGACTGGCTGCATTAAATTGTATGGAGCTGGCTGCATTGCATTCTATGGGGGCTGGCTGCATTACATTCTATGGGGCTGTGCTTTATTACATTCTAGGGTGGCTGGCTGCATTACATTCCATGGGGCTGTGCTGTATTACATTCTATGGGGGCTGTGCTGTATTACATTCTATGGGGGCTGGCTGCATTACATTCTATGGGGGCTGTGCTGTATTACATTCTATTGGGGGGCTTTATTACATTCTATGATGGCTGGCTGTATTATATTCTAAGGGCGCTGGTGGAATACATTCTATGGGGGCTGTGCTGTATTACATTCTGTGGGGGCTGTGCTGTATTGCATTCTATGGGGGCTGGGCTGTATTACATTCTATGGGGGTTGTGCTGTATTACATTCTATGGGGGCTGTGGTGTATTACATTCTATTGGGGGGCTTTATTACATTCTATGATGCCTGCCCGCATTGCATTCTATGGGGGCTGGCTGCATTACATTCTATGGTGGCTGGCTGCATTACATTCTATGGGGGCTGGCGGCGTTACATTTTATGGGGGCTGTGCTGTATTACATTTTATGGGGGCTGTGCTGTAATACATTATATGGGGGCTGGCAGCATTACATGCTATGGGGCTGTGCTGTGTTACATTCTATGGGGGCTGTGTTGTATTACATTCTATGAGGCTGTGCTGTATTACATTCTATGGGGTGCTTTATTACGTTCTATGGGGCTGTGGCATATTACATTCTATGGGGGCTGGCTGTATTACATTCAATGGGGGCTGTACTGTATTACATTCTATGGGGGCTGGCTGCATTACATTCTATGTGGGCTGGCTGCATTACGTTCTATGGGGGGCTTTATTTCATTCTATGAGGGCTGGCTGCATTGCATTCTATGGCGGCTGGCTGCATTACATTATATGGGGCTGGCTGCATTACATTCTATGATGGCTGTGCTGTATTACATTCTATGGGGGCTGTGCTGTGTTACATTCTATGGGGCTGTGCTGTATTACATTCTATGGGGTGCTTTATTACATTCTATGGGGCTGTGCTGTATGGTATTCTATGGGGAGCTATATTACATTCTACGGGGGCTGGCTGCATTACATTCTATGGGGGCTGGCTGCATTACATTCTATGGGGGCTGGCTGCATTAAATTCTATGGCATGAAAAGCAAGGCAAACACTCCTGTTTGCTGTGGGAATATATAGTCATAATACCAAAAAGGTACATCCCACAAAATCAGCCAGAACATGGAAAAGTTTGGGACACACTATTGTTACAAACAACAAAACCACTGGGAAAATAGTGCCATAGTCCAATAATCATGAAGTTTATAGAAAAAAATTATTAGAAAATATAAAACAAAGAACATGGACATCAGAAAAGGGATGTGTGACAACATACCACATGGAGACTAGGAGGGAGGTAATGATCCCCAGATAGAAATCAAAAAGTGGTGCCATATAAGGCACATCATACACAGTGCATGGGAAGTACACATAAATAGTAGAAAAGATGTCTTATGGTAATAACAGAAACATGCTGTATCATATCAAAAAATATATATGTGTAAGATTGACAGTGTTTATACAAAAGTTCACATAATATAGCAGCGTCATACAAAAAGATCAAAGACATGCATATGTGCAGATGGACAGATGTAAGAACATACCACAGATGCACAGGGGATCACACCAGTACCAGCCCACCCCGACGCGCGTTTCGGTACAGTCCTTCCTCAGGGGACGCTCCCCGAGGAAGGACTGTACCGAAATGGGCGTTGGGGTGGGCTGGAGCTGGTGTGATCCCCTGTGCATCTGTGGTATATTCTTACATCTGTCCATCTGCACATATGCATGTCTTTGATCTTTTTGTATGACGCTGCTATATTATTATTAAACAGCATGTTTCTGTTATTACCATAAGACATCTTTTCTACTATTTATGTGAACTTCCCATGCACTGTGTATGATGTGCCTTATATGGCACCACTTATTGATTTCTATCTGGGGATCAATACCTCCCTCCTAGTCTCCATGTGGTATGCTGTCACACATCCCTTTTCTGCTGTCCATGTTCTTTGTTTTATATTTTCTAATATTTTTTTTCTATAAACTTCATGATTATTGGACTATGGCACAATTTTCTCAGTGGTTTTGTTTTTTATTACATTCTATGAGGCTGGTTGCATTACATTCTATGGGGGCTGTGCTGCATTACATTCTATGGGGGATGGCTGCATAACATTGTATGGGGCTGGCTGCATTATATTCTATGGGGCTGGCTGCATTACATTCTATGGGGGCTGGCTGCATTACATTCTATGGGGCTGGCTGCATTACATTCTATGGGGCTGGCTGCATTACATTTTATGGGGGATGGCTGCCTTACATTTTATGGGGCTGGCTACAGTACATTCTATGGGGCTGGCCGCATTACATTCCATGGGGCCTAGCTGCATTACATTCTATGGGACTGGCTGAATTACATTCTATGGGGCTGGCTGCATTATATTCTATGATGGCTGGCTGCATTGCATTCTATGGGGGCTGTGCTGCATTACATTCTATGGGGGCTGGCTGCACTACATTCTATGGGGCTGGCTGCATTACATTCTATGGGGGATGGCTGCATTACATTCTATGGGGGATGGCTGCATTATATTCTATGGGGCTGGCTGCATTACATGTTATGGAGCTGTGCTGTATTACATTCTATGGGGGCTTTGCTGTATTACATTCTATGGGGGCTGTGCTGTATTACATTCTATGGGGGCTGGCTGCATTACATTTTATGGGCGATGGCTGCATTACATTCTATGGGGTCTATGCTATATTACATTCTTTGGGGGCTGGCTGCATTACATTCTATGTGGGCTGGCTGCATTACATTCTATGTGGGGCTTTATTACTTTCTATGGGGGCTGGCTGCATTGCATTCTATGGTGGCTGGCTGTGTTACATTCTATGGGGCTGGCTGCATTACATTCTATGGGGCTGGCTGCATTACATTCTATGGGGCTGTGCTGTATTACATTCTATGGGGGCTGTGCTGTATTACATTCTATGGGGGATATGCTACATTACATTCTATGGGGACTGTGCTGTATTACATTCTATGGGGGCTGTGCTGTATTACATTCTATGGTGGCTGGCTGCATTACATTCTATGGGGGCTGTGCTGTATTACATTCTATGGGGTCTGGCTGCATTACATTCTATGGGGGCTGTGCTGTATTACATTCTATGGGGGCTGTGTTGTATTACATTCAATGGCGGCTTTATTACATTCTATGGGGGCTGGCTGCATTACATTCTATAGGGCTGGCCACATTACATTCTATAGGGGCTGGCTGCATTACATTCTATGGGGCCTGGCTGCATTACATTCTATGGGGCTGACTGCATTACATTCTATGGGGGCTGGCTGCATTGCATTCTATGGGGGCTGTGCTGCATTACATTCTATGGGGGCTGTGCTGCATTACATTCTATGGGGGCTGACTTCATTACATTCTATGGGGGCTGTGCTGCATTACATTCTATGGGGCCTGGCTGCATTACATTCTATGGGGCTGACTGCATTACATTCTATGGTGGCTGGCTGCATTACATTCTATGGGGGCTGTGCTGTATTACATTCTATGGGGTCTGGCTGCATTACATTCTATGAGGGCTGTGCTGTATTACATTCTATGGGGGCTGTGTTGTATTACATTCAATGGCGGATTTATTACATTCTATGGGGGCTGGCTGCATTACATTCTATAGGGCTGGCCACATTACATTCTATAGGGGCTGGCTGCATTACATTCTATGGGGCCTGGCTGCATTACATTCTATGGGGCTGACTGCATTACATTCTATGGGGGCTGGCTGCATTGCATTCTATGGGGGCTGTGCTGCATTACATTCTATGGGGGCTGTGCTGCATTACATTCTATGGGGGCTGACTTCATTACATTCTATGGGGGCTGTTGTCATGATTCCCAATGGCAGGGAAACATAAAAACACAACGATAACGGACGAGCTCTGGGTGATGGAATCTCGAGCTGACCGTGAGCTAAATCTACCACACAACTAATAGTAGCCAGGGAGCATACCTGATTAACCCTAGATGCCACGCGCCAGCCGGAGGACTAACTACCCCTGGTAGAGGAAGGAACAGACCTGGCTTACCTCTAGGGAAATACCCCAAAAGATGATAGCAGCCCCCCACATGTAATGACGGTGAGTTTAGAGGAAAAGACATACACAGTATGAAGGTAGATTTAGCAAAGAGAGGTCCACTTACTAGATAGCAGAAGGATACAAAAGAGGACTTCACGGTCAACTGAAAACCCTATCAAAAAACCATCCTGAAATTACTTTAAGACTCCTGTGTCAACTCATGACACAGGAGTGGCAATTTCAGCCCACAAGAGCTTCCAGCTACAGAGAATAACAAAACTGTAAACTGGACAAAAGATACAAAACAAAAGGACAAAGTCCACTTAGCTGATCAGCAGACTAGTAGCAGGAACATGCAACCGAAGGCTCTGGTTACAATGATGACCGGCAAGGAAATGACTGGAGAGCAAGGCTAAATAGGAAACTCCCAAACACTGATGGGAGCAGGTGAACTGAGACAGCAAAGACACACAAGTCACCAGTACCACCAGCAACCACCAGGGGAGCCCAAAAGCGGATTCACAACAGGCTGTGCTGCATTACATTCTATGGGGCCTGGCTGCATTACATTCTATGGGGCTGACTGCATTACATTCTCTGGGGGCTGGCTGCATTGCATTCTATTGGGGCTGTGCTGCATTACATTCTATGGTGCCTGGCTGCATTACATTCTATGGTGGCTGACTTCATTACATTCTATGGGGGCTGTGCTGCATTGCATTCTATGGGGGCTGTGCTGCATTACATTCTATGGGGGCTGACTTCATTACATTCTATAGGGGCTGGCTGCATTACATTCTATGGGGCCTGGCTGCATTACATTCTATGGGGCTGACTGCATTACATTCTATGGGGGCTGGCTGCATTGCATTCTATGGGGGCTGTGCTGCATTACTTTCTATGGGGGCTGTGCTGCATTACATTCTATGGGGGCTGACTTCATTACATTCTATGGGGGCTGTGCTGCATTGCATTCTATGGGGGCTGTGCTGCATTACATTCTATGGGGGCTGTGCTGCATTACATTCTATGGGGGCTGACTTCATTACATTCTATGGGGCAGGCTGTACTACATTCGTTAGGGGCTGGCTGCATTATATTCTATGGGGGCTGGCTGTATTACATTCTATGGGACTGACTGCATTACATTCTATGGGGGCTGGCTGCATTGCATTCTATGGGGGCTGTGCTGCATTACATTCTATGGGGGCTGTGCTGCATTACGTTCTATGGGGGCTGACTTAATTACATTCTATGGGGCAGGCTACATTACATTAGTTAGGGGCTGGCTGCATTATATTCTATGGGGGCTGGCTGTATTACATTTTATGGGGCTGGCTGCATTACATTCTATGGGGCTGTGCTGTATTACATTCTGTGGGGGCTGTGCTGTATTACAATACATGGGGGTTGTGCTGTATTACATTCTATGGGAAGCTTTATTACATTCTATGGGGCTGTGCCGCATTACATTCTATGGTGGCTGGCTGCAATACATTCTATGGGGCTGCCTTCATTACATTCTATGGGGGCTGGCTGCATTACATTCTATGAGGGCTGGCTGCATTACATTCTATGGGGCTGTCTGCATTACGTTCTAGGGGCTGTGCTATATTACATTCTATGGGGGCTGTGCTGTATTACATTCTATGGGGGCTGTGCTGTATTACATTCTATGGGGTGCTTTATTACGTTCTGTGTGTGCTGTGCTGTATTATATTCTATGGGGGCTGGCTGTATTACATTCTATTGGGGCTGTGCTGTATTACATTCTATGGGGGCTGGCTGCATTACATTTTATGTGGGCTGGCTGCATTACATTCTATGGGGGGCTTTATTACATTCTATGTGGGCTAGCTGTATTGCATTCTATGGTGGCTGGCTGTATTACATTCTATGGGGCTGGCTGCATTACATTCAATGAGGGCTGGCTGCATTACATTCTATGGGGCTGGCTGCATTACATGCTATGGGGTTGTGCTGTATTACATGCTATGGGGGCTGTGCTGTATTACATTCTATGGGGCTGTGCTGTATTACATTCTAAGGGAAGCTTTATTCCATTCAATGGGGGCTGTGCTGTATTATATTCTATGGGGGGGCTTTATTACATTCTATGTGGGCTAGCTGCATTACATTCTATGGGGGCTGGCTGCATTACATTCTATGCGTCTGGCTGCATTACATTCTATGGCATGAAAAGCAAGGCAAACACTGCTGGCTGCTATGGGAATATATAGTCATAATACCAAAAAGGTACATCCCACGAAATCAGCCAGAACATGGAAAAGTGTGGGACACACTATTGTTACAAACAACAAAACCACTGGGAAAACAGTGCCATAGTCAAAAAATCATGAAGTTTATAGAAAAAATGTATTAGAAAATATAAAACAAAGAACATGGACATCAGAAAAGGGATGTGTGACAACATACCACATGGAGACAACGAGGGAGGTAATGATCCCCAGATAGAAATCAATAAGCGGTGCCATATAAGGCACATCATACACAGTGCATGGGAAGTTCACATAAATAGTAGAAAAGATGTCTTATGGTAATAACAGAAACATGCTGTATCATATCAAAAAATATATATGTGTTAGATTGACGTTCCCTGAAGAAGGACTGTACCGAAATGCCCATCGGGGTTGGCTGGAGCTGGTGTGATCCCCTGTGCATCTGTGGTATGTTCTTACATCTGTCCATCTGCACATATGCATGTCTTTGATCTCTTTGTATGACGCTGCTATATTATGTGAACTTTTGTATAAATACTGTCAATCTTACACATATGTATTGTTTGATATGATACAGCATGTTTCTGTTATTACCATAAGACATCTTTTTTACTATTTATGTGAACTTCCCATGCACTGTGTATGATGTCCCTTATATGGCACCACTTATTGATTTCTATCTTTGGATCATTACCTCCCTCCTAGTCTCCATGTGGTATGTTGTCACACATCCCGTTTCTGCTGTCCATGTTCTTTGTTTTATATTTTCTAATAAAATGTTTCTATAAACTTCTTGATTATTGGACTATGGCACTAATTTCCAAGTGGTTTTGTTTTTTATTACATTCTATGAGGCTGGCTGCATTACATTCTATGGGGGATGGCTGCATTACATTGTATGGGGCTGGCTGCATTACATTCTATGGGGCTGGCTGCATTACATTCTATGGGGGATGGCTGCATTACATTGTACGGGGCTGGCTGCATTACATTCTAAGGGGCTGGCTGCATTACATTCTATGGAGCTGGCCGCATTACATTCTATGGGGGATGGCTGCATTACATTTTATGGGACTGGCTGTATTACATTCTATGGGGCCTGGATGCATGATATTATATGGGGCTGTGCTGCATTACATTCTATATGGGCTGTGCTGCATTACATTCTATGGGGGCTGGCTGCACTACATTCCATGTGGCTGGCTGCATTACATTCTATGGGGGCTGGCTGCATTACATTCTATGGGGACTGGCTGCATTACATTCTATGGGGCTGGCTGCATTACATTCTATGGGGCTGTGCTGTATTACATTCTATGGGGTTGTGCTGTATTACATTGCATGGGGGCAGGCTGCATTACATTCTATGGGGGCTGTGCTGTATTACATTCAATGGGGGCTGTGCTGTATTACATTCTATGGGAGCGCTTTATTACATTCTATGGGAGCTGGCTGCATTACATTGTATGGGGGCAGGCTGCATTACATTCTATGGGGCTGGCTGCATTACATTCTATCGGCACTTTCTGCATTACATTCTATGGGGGCTGTGCTTTATTACATTCTAGGGTGGCTGGCTGCATTACATACTATGGGGCTGTGCTGTATTACATTCTATGGGGGCTGTGCTGTATTACATTCTATGGGGGCTGGATGCATTACATTCTATGGGGGCTCTGCTGTATTACATTCTATTTGGGGGCTTTATTACATTCTATGATGGCTTGCTGCATTGCATTCTATGGGTGCGGCTGCATTACATTCTATGGTGGCTGGCTGTATTACATTCTATGGGGCTGTTTGCATTACATTCTATGGGGCTGTGCTGTATTACATTATATGGGGGCTGTGCTGTATTACTTTCTATGGGGGCTGGATGCATTACATTCTATGGGGGCTGTGCTGTATTACATTCAATGGGGGCTGTGCTGTATTACTTTCTATGGAAGGGCTTTATTACATTCTATGGGGACTGGCTGCATTAAATTGTATGGAGCTGGCTGCATTGCATTCTATGGGGGCTGGCTGCATTACATTCTATGGGGCTGTGCTTTATTACATTCTAGGGTGGCTGGCTGCATTACATTCCATGGGGCTGTGCTGTATTACATTCTATGGGGGCTGTGCTGTATTACATTCTATGGGGGCTGGCTGCATTACATTCTATGGGGGCTGTGCTGTATTACATTCTATTGGGGGGCTTTATTACATTCTATGATGGCTGGCTGTATTATATTCTAAGGGCGCTGGTGGAATACATTCTATGGGGGCTGTGCTGTATTACATTCTGTGGGGGCTGTGCTGTATTGCATTCTATGGGGGCTGGGCTGTATTACATTCTATGGGGGTTGTGCTGTATTACATTCTATGGGGGCTGTGGTGTATTACATTCTATTGGGGGGCTTTATTACATTCTATGATGCCTGCCCGCATTGCATTCTATGGGGGCTGGCTGCATTACATTCTATGGTGGCTGGCTGCATTACATTCTATGGGGGCTGGCGGCGTTACATTTTATGGGGGCTGTGCTGTATTACATTTTATGGGGGCTGTGCTGTAATACATTATATGGGGGCTGGCAGCATTACATGCTATGGGGCTGTGCTGTGTTACATTCTATGGGGGCTGTGTTGTATTACATTCTATGAGGCTGTGCTGTATTACATTCTATGGGGTGCTTTATTACGTTCTATGGGGCTGTGGCATATTACATTCTATGGGGGCTGGCTGTATTACATTCAATGGGGGCTGTACTGTATTACATTCTATGGGGGCTGGCTGCATTACATTCTATGTGGGCTGGCTGCATTACGTTCTATGGGGGGCTTTATTTCATTCTATGAGGGCTGGCTGCATTGCATTCTATGGCGGCTGGCTGCATTACATTATATGGGGCTGGCTGCATTACATTCTATGATGGCTGTGCTGTATTACATTCTATGGGGGCTGTGCTGTGTTACATTCTATGGGGCTGTGCTGTATTACATTCTATGGGGTGCTTTATTACATTCTATGGGGCTGTGCTGTATGGTATTCTATGGGGAGCTATATTACATTCTACGGGGGCTGGCTGCATTACATTCTATGGGGGCTGGCTGCATTACATTCTATGGGGGCTGGCTGCATTAAATTCTATGGCATGAAAAGCAAGGCAAACACTCCTGTTTGCTGTGGGAATATATAGTCATAATACCAAAAAGGTACATCCCACAAAATCAGCCAGAACATGGAAAAGTTTGGGACACACTATTGTTACAAACAACAAAACCACTGGGAAAATAGTGCCATAGTCCAATAATCATGAAGTTTATAGAAAAAAATTATTAGAAAATATAAAACAAAGAACATGGACATCAGAAAAGGGATGTGTGACAACATACCACATGGAGACTAGGAGGGAGGTAATGATCCCCAGATAGAAATCAAAAAGTGGTGCCATATAAGGCACATCATACACAGTGCATGGGAAGTTCACATAAATAGTAGAAAAGATGTCTTATGGTAATAACAGAAACATGCTGTATCATATCAAAAAATATATATGTGTAAGATTGACAGTGTTTATACAAAAGTTCACATAATATAGCAGCGTCATACAAAAAGATCAAAGACATGCATATGTGCAGATGGACAGATGTAAGAACATACCACAGATGCACAGGGGATCACACCAGTACCAGCCCACCCCGACGCGCGTTTCGGTACAGTCCTTCCTCAGGGGACGCTCCCCGAGGAAGGACTGTACCGAAATGGGCGTTGGGGTGGGCTGGAGCTGGTGTGATCCCCTGTGCATCTGTGGTATATTCTTACATCTGTCCATCTGCACATATGCATGTCTTTGATCTTTTTGTATGACGCTGCTATATTATTATTAAACAGCATGTTTCTGTTATTACCATAAGACATCTTTTCTACTATTTATGTGAACTTCCCATGCACTGTGTATGATGTGCCTTATATGGCACCACTTATTGATTTCTATCTGGGGATCAATACCTCCCTCCTAGTCTCCATGTGGTATGCTGTCACACATCCCTTTTCTGCTGTCCATGTTCTTTGTTTTATATTTTCTAATATTTTTTTTCTATAAACTTCATGATTATTGGACTATGGCACAATTTTCTCAGTGGTTTTGTTTTTTATTACATTCTATGAGGCTGGTTGCATTACATTCTATGGGGGCTGTGCTGCATTACATTCTATGGGGGATGGCTGCATAACATTGTATGGGGCTGGCTGCATTATATTCTATGGGGCTGGCTGCATTACATTCTATGGGGGCTGGCTGCATTACATTCTATGGGGCTGGCTGCATTACATTCTATGGGGCTGGCTGCATTACATTTTATGGGGGATGGCTGCCTTACATTTTATGGGGCTGGCTACAGTACATTCTATGGGGCTGGCCGCATTACATTCCATGGGGCCTAGCTGCATTACATTCTATGGGACTGGCTGAATTACATTCTATGGGGCTGGCTGCATTATATTCTATGATGGCTGGCTGCATTGCATTCTATGGGGGCTGTGCTGCATTACATTCTATGGGGGCTGGCTGCACTACATTCTATGGGGCTGGCTGCATTACATTCTATGGGGGATGGCTGCATTACATTCTATGGGGGATGGCTGCATTATATTCTATGGGGCTGGCTGCATTACATGTTATGGAGCTGTGCTGTATTACATTCTATGGGGGCTTTGCTGTATTACATTCTATGGGGGCTGTGCTGTATTACATTCTATGGGGGCTGGCTGCATTACATTTTATGGGCGATGGCTGCATTACATTCTATGGGGTCTATGCTATATTACATTCTTTGGGGGCTGGCTGCATTACATTCTATGTGGGCTGGCTGCATTACATTCTATGTGGGGCTTTATTACTTTCTATGGGGGCTGGCTGCATTGCATTCTATGGTGGCTGGCTGTGTTACATTCTATGGGGCTGGCTGCATTACATTCTATGGGGCTGGCTGCATTACATGCTATGGGGCTGTGCTGTATTACATTCTATGGGGGCTGTGCTGTATTACATTTTATGGGGCTGTGCTGTATTACATTCTATGGGGGCTGTGCTGTATTATATTCTATGGGGGGGCTTTCTTACATTCTATGGGGGCTAGCTGCATTACATTCTATGGGGGCTGGCTGCATTACATTCTATGAGGGCTGGCTGCATTACATTCTATGGCATGAAAAACAAGGCAAACAATGCTGGCTGCTATGGGAATATATAGTGATAATACCAAAAAGGTACATCCCACGAAATCAGCCAGAACATGGAAAAGTGTGGGATACACTATTGTTACAAACAACAAAGCCACTGGGAAAATAGTGCCATAGTCCGATTATCATGAAGTTTATAGACAAAATTTATTAGAAAATATAAAACAAAGAACATGGACATCAGAAAAGGGATGTGTGACAACATACCACATGGAGACTAGGAGGGAGGTAATGATCCCCAGATAGAAATCAAAAAGTGGTGCCATATAAGGCACATCATACACAGTGCATGGGAAGGTCACATAAATAGTAGAAAAGATGTCTTATGGTAATAACAGAAACATGCTGTATCATATCAAAAAATATATATGTGTAAGATTGACAGTGTTTATACAAAAGTTCACATAATATAGCAGCGTCATACAAAAAGATCAAAGACATGCATATGTGCAGATGGACAGATGTAAGAACATACCACAGATGCACAGGGGATCACACCAGTACCAGCCCACCCCGACGCGCGTTTCGGTACAGTCCTTCCTCAGGGGACGCTCCCCGAGGAAGGACTGTACCGAAATGGGCGTTGGGGTGGGCTGGAGCTGGTGTGATCCCCTGTGCATCTGTGGTATATTCTTACATCTGTCCATCTGCACATATGCATGTCTTTGATCTTTTTGTATGACGCTGCTATATTATTATTAAACAGCATGTTTCTGTTATTACCATAATACATCTTTTCTACTATTTATGTGAACTTCCCATGCACTGTGTATGATGTGCCTTATATGGCACCACTTATTGATTTCTATCTGGGGATCATTACCTCCCTCCTAGTCTCCATGTGGTATGCTGTCACACATCCCTTTTCTGCTGTCCATGTTCTTTGTTTTATATTTTCTAATATTTTTTTTCTATAAACTTCATGATTATTGGACTATGGCACAATTTTCTCAGTGGTTTTGTTTTTTATTACATTCTATGAGGCTGGTTGCATTACATTCTATGGGGGCTGTGCTGCATTACATTCTATGGGGGATGGCTGCATTACATTGTATGGGGCTGGCTGCATTATATTCTATGGGGCTGGCTGCATTACATTCTATGGGGGCTGGCTGCATTACATTCTATGGGGCTGGCTGCATTACATTCTATGGGGCTGGCTGCATTACATTTTATGGGGGATGGCTGCCTTACATTTTATGGGGCTGGCTACAGTACATTCTATGGGGCTGGCCGCATTACATTCCATGGGGCCTAGCTGCATTACATTCTATGGGGCTGGCTGAATTACATTCTATGGGGCTGGCTGCATTATATTCTATGATGGCTGGCTGCATTGCATTCTATGGGGGCTGTGCTGCATTACATTCTATGGGGGCTGGCTGCACTACATTCTATGGGGCTGGCTGCATTACATTCTATGGGGGATGGCTGCATTACATTCTATGGGGGATGGCTGCATTA
The DNA here is from genome assembly GCF_051348905.1 of Ranitomeya variabilis. Lineage (NCBI taxonomy): Eukaryota > Metazoa > Chordata > Amphibia > Anura > Dendrobatidae > Ranitomeya > Ranitomeya variabilis. Next base: position 599,828,888 of record NC_135234.1, read on the forward strand.
TATTCTATGGGGCTGGCTGCATTACATGTTATGGAGCTGTGCTGTATTACATTCTATGGGGGCTTTGCTGTATTACATTCTATGGGGGCTGTGCTGTATTACATTCTATGGGGGCTGGCTGCATTACATTTTATGGGCAATGGCTGCATAACATTCTATGGGGTCTATGCTATATTACATTCTTTGGGGGCTGGCTGCATTACATTCTATGTGGGCTGGCTGCATTACATTCTATGTGGGGCTTTATTACTTTCTATGGGGGCTGGCTGCATTGCATTCTATGGTGGCTGGCTGTGTTACATTCTATGGGGCTGGCTGCATTACATTCTATGGGGCTGGCTGCATTACATGCTATGGGGCTGTGCTGTATTACATTCTATGGGGGCTGTGCTGTATTACATTTTATGGGGCTGTGCTGTATTACATTCTATGGGGGCTGTGCTGTATTATATTCTATGGGGGGGCTTTCTTACATTCTATGGGGGCTAGCTGCATTACATTCTATGGGGGCTGGCTGCATTACATTCTATGAGGGCTGGCTGCATTACATTCTATGGCATGAAAAACAAGGCAAACAATGCTGGCTGCTATGGGAATATATAGTGATAATACCAAAAAGGTACATCCCACGAAATCAGCCAGAACATGGAAAAGTGTGGGACACACTATTGTTACAAACAACAAAACCACTGGGAAAATAGTGCCATAGTCCGATTATCATGAAGTTTATAGACAAAATTTATTAGAAAATATAAAACAAAGAACATGGATAGCAGAAAAGGGATGTGTGACAACATACCACATGGAGACTAGGAGGGAGGTAATGATCCCCAGTTAGAAATCAATAAGCGGTGCCATATAAGGCACATCATACACAGTGCATGGGAAGTTCACATAAATAGTAGAAAAGATGTCTTATGGTAATAACAGAAACATGCTGTATCATATCAAAAAATATATATGTGTAAGATTGACAGTATTTATACAAAAGTTCACATAATATAGCAGCGTCATACAAAAAGATCAAAGACATGCATATGTGCAGATGGACAGATGTAATAACATACCACAGATGCACAGGGGATCACACCAGTTCCAGCCCACCCCAACATGCGTTTCGGTACAGTCTTTCCTCAGGGGACGCCCCTGAGGAAGGACTGTACCGAAATGCGCATCGGGGTGGGCTGGAACTGGTGTGATCCCCTGTGCATCTGTGGTATATTCTTACATCTGTCCATCTGCACATATGCATGTCTTTGATCCTTTTGTATGACGCTGCTATATTATGTGAACTTTTGTATAAACACTGTCAATCTTACACATATGTATTTTTTTATATTAAACAGCATGTTTCTGTTATTACCATAAGACATCTTTTCTACTATTTATGTGAACTTCCCATGCACTGTGTATGATGTGCCTTATATGGCACCACTTATTGATTTCTATCTTTGGATCATTACCTCCCTCCTAGTCTCCATGTGGTATGTTGTCACACATCCCTTTTCTGCTGTCCATGTTCTTTGTTTTATATTTTCTAATATTTTTTGTCTATAAACTTCATGATTATTGGACTATGGCACTATTTTCCCAGTGGTTTTGTTTTTTATTACATTCTATGAGGCTGGTTGCATTACATTCTATGGGGGCTGTGCTGCATTACATTCTATGGGGGATGGCTGCATTACATTGTATGGGGTTGGCTGCATTACATTCTATGGGGCTGGCGGCATTACATTCTATGGGGGCTGGCTGCATTACATTCTATGGGGCTGGCTGCATTACATTCTATGGGGGATGGCTGCCTTACATTTTATGGGGCAGGCTGCAGTACATTCTATGGGGCTGGCCGCATTACATTCCATGGGGCCTGGCTGCATTACATTCTATGGGGCTGGCTGCATTACATTCTATGGGGCTGGCTGCATTATATTCTATGGGGGCTGTGCTGCATTACATTCTATGGGGGCTGTGCTGCATTACATACTATGGGGGCTGTGCTGCACTACATTCTATGGGGCTGGCTGCATTACATTCTATGGGGGATGGCTGCATTACATTCTATGGGGGCTGGCTGCATTGCATTCTATGGGGGCTGTGCTGCATTACATTCTATGGGGGCTGTGCTGCATTACGTTCTATGGGGGCTGACTTAATTACATTCTATGGGGCAGGCTACATTACATTAGTTAGGGGCTGGCTGCATTATATTCTATGGGGGCTGGCTGTATTACATTTTATGGGGCTGGCTGCAATACATTCTATGGGGCTGTGCTGTATTACATTCTGTGGGGGCTGTGCTGTATTACAATACATGGGGGTTGTGCTGTATTACATTCTATGGGAAGCTTTATTACATTCTATGGGGCTGTGCCGCATTACATTCTATGGTGGCTGGCTGCAATACATTCTATGGGGCTGCCTTCATTACATTCTATGGGGGCTGGCTGCATTACATTCTATGAGGGCTGGCTGCATTACATTCTATGGGGCTGTCTGCATTACGTTCTAGGGGCTGTGCTATATTACATTCTATGGGGGCTGTGCTGTATTACATTCTATGGGGGCTGTGCTGTATTACATTCTATGGGGTGCTTTATTACGTTCTGTGTGTGCTGTGCTGTATTATATTCTATGGGGGCTGTGCTGTATTACATTCTATGGGGGCTGGCTGCATTACATTTTATGTGGGCTGGCTGCATTACATTCTATGGGGGGCTTTATTACATTCTATGTGGGCTAGCTGTATTGCATTCTATGGTGGCTGGCTGTATTACATTCTATGGGGCTGGCTGCATTACATTCAATGAGGGCTGGCTGCATTACATTCTATGGGGCTGGCTGCATTACATGCTATGGGGTTGTGCTGTATTACATGCTATGGGGGCTGTGCTGTATTACATTCTATGGGGCTGTGCTGTATTACATTCTAAGGGAAGCTTTATTCCATTCAATGGGGGCTGTGCTGTATTATATTCTATGGGGGGGCTTTATTACATTCTATGTGGGCTAGCTGCATTACATTCTATGGGGGCTGGCTGCATTACATTCTATGCGTCTGGCTGCATTACATTCTATGGCATGAAAAGCAAGGCAAACACTGCTGGCTGCTATGGGAATATATAGTCATAATACCAAAAAGGTACATCCCACGAAATCAGCCAGAACATGGAAAAGTGTGGGACACACTATTGTTACAAACAACAAAACCACTGGGAAAACAGTGCCATAGTCAAAAAATCATGAAGTTTATAGAAAAAATGTATTAGAAAATATAAAACAAAGAACATGGACATCAGAAAAGGGATGTGTGACAACATACCACATGGAGACAACGAGGGAGGTAATGATCCCCAGATAGAAATCAATAAGCGGTGCCATATAAGGCACATCATACACAGTGCATGGGAAGTTCACATAAATAGTAGAAAAGATGTCTTATGGTAATAACAGAAACATGCTGTATCATATAAAAAAATATATATGTGTTAGATTGACGTTCCCTGAAGAAGGACTGTACCGAAATGCCCATCGGGGTTGGCTGGAGCTGGTGTGATCCCCTGTGCATCTGTGGTATGTTCTTACATCTGTCCATCTGCACATATGCATGTCTTTGATCTCTTTGTATGACGCTGCTATATTATGTGAACTTTTGTATAAATACTGTCAATCTTACACATATGTATTGTTTGATATGATACAGCATGTTTCTGTTATTACCATAAGACATCTTTTTTACTATTTATGTGAACTTCCCATGCACTGTGTATGATGTCCCTTATATGGCACCACTTATTGATTTCTATCTTTGGATCATTACCTCCCTCCTAGTCTCCATGTGGTATGTTGTCACACATCCCGTTTCTGCTGTCCATGTTCTTTGTTTTATATTTTCTAATAAAATGTTTCTATAAACTTCTTGATTATTGGACTATGGCACTAATTTCCAAGTGGTTTTGTTTTTTATTACATTCTATGAGGCTGGCTGCATTACATTCTATGGGGGATGGCTGCATTACATTGTATGGGGCTGGCTGCATTACATTCTATGGGGCTGGCTGCATTACATTCTATGGGGGATGGCTGCATTACATTGTACGGGGCTGGCTGCATTACATTCTAAGGGGCTGGCTGCATTACATTCTATGGAGCTGGCCGCATTACATTCTATGGGGGATGGCTGCATTACATTTTATGGGACTGGCTGTATTACATTCTATGGGGCCTGGATGCATGATATTATATGGGGCTGTGCTGCATTACATTCTATATGGGCTGTGCTGCATTACATTCTATGGGGGCTGGCTGCACTACATTCCATGTGGCTGGCTGCATTACATTCTATGGGGGCTGGCTGCATTACATTCTATGGGGACTGGCTGCATTACATTCTATGGGGCTGGCTGCATTACATTCTATGGGGCTGTGCTGTATTACATTCTATGGGGTTGTGCTGTATTACATTGCATGGGGGCAGGCTGCATTACATTCTATGGGGGCTGTGCTGTATTACATTCAATGGGGGCTGTGCTGTATTACATTCTATGGGAGCGCTTTATTACATTCTATGGGAGCTGGCTGCATTACATTGTATGGGGGCAGGCTGCATTACATTCTATGGGGCTGGCTGCATTACATTCTATCGGCACTTTCTGCATTACATTCTATGGGGGCTGTGCTTTATTACATTCTAGGGTGGCTGGCTGCATTACATACTATGGGGCTGTGCTGTATTACATTCTATGGGGGCTGTGCTGTATTACATTCTATGGGGGCTGGATGCATTACATTCTATGGGGGCTCTGCTGTATTACATTCTATTTGGGGGCTTTATTACATTCTATGATGGCTTGCTGCATTGCATTCTATGGGTGCGGTTGCATTACATTCTATGGTGGCTGGCTGTATTACATTCTATGGGGCTGTTTGCATTACATTCTATGGGGCTGTGCTGTATTACATTATATGGGGGCTGTGCTGTATTACTTTCTATGGGGGCTGGATGCATTACATTCTATGGGGGCTGTGCTGTATTACATTCAATGGGGGCTGTGCTGTATTACTTTCTATGGAAGGGCTTTATTACATTCTATGGGGACTGGCTGCATTAAATTGTATGGAGCTGGCTGCATTGCATTCTATGGGGGCTGGCTGCATTACATTCTATGGGGCTGTGCTTTATTACATTCTAGGGTGGCTGGCTGCATTACATTCCATGGGGCTGTGCTGTATTACATTCTATGGGGGCTGTGCTGTATTACATTCTATGGGGGCTGGCTGCATTACATTCTATGGGGGCTGTGCTGTATTACATTCTATTGGGGGGCTTTATTACATTCTATGATGGCTGGCTGTATTATATTCTAAGGGCGCTGGTGGAATACATTCTATGGGGGCTGTGCTGTATTACATTCTGTGGGGGCTGTGCTGTATTGCATTCTATGGGGGCTGGGCTGTATTACATTCTATGGGGGTTGTGCTGTATTACATTCTATGGGGGCTGTGGTGTATTCCATTCTATTGGGGGGCTTTATTACATTCTATGATGCCTGCCCGCATTGCATTCTATGGGGGCTGGCTGCATTACATTCTATGGTGGCTGGCTGCATTATATTCTATGGGGGCTGGCGGCGTTACATTTTATGGGGGCTGTGCTGTATTACATTTTATGGGGGCTGTGCTGTAATTCATTATATGGGGGCTGGCAGCATTACATGCTATGGGGCTGTGCTGTGTTACATTCTATGGGGGCTGTGTTGTATTACATTCTATGAGGCTGTGCTGTATTACATTCTATGGGGTGCTTTATTACGTTCTATGGGGCTGTGGCATATTACATTCTATGGGGGCTGGCTGTATTACATTCAATGGGGGCTGTACTGTATTACATTCTATGGGGGCTGGCTGCATTACATTCTATGTGGGCTGGCTGCATTATGTTCTATGGGGGGCTTTATTTCATTCTATGAGGGCTGGCTGCATTGCATTCTATGGCGGCTGGCTGCATTACATTATATGGGGCTGGCTGCATTACATTCTATGATGGCTGTGCTGTATTACATTCTATGGGGGCTGTGCTGTGTTACATTCTATGGGGCTGTGCTGTATTACATTCTATGGGGTGCTTTATTACATTCTATGGGGCTGTGCTGTATGGTATTCTATGGGGAGCTATATTACATTCTACGGGGGCTGGCTGCATTACATTCTATGGGGGCTGGCTGCATTACATTCTATGGGGGCTGGCTGCATTAAATTCTATGGCATGAAAAGCAAGGCAAACACTCCTGTTTGCTGTGGGAATATATAGTCATAATACCAAAAAGGTACATCCCACAAAATCAGCCAGAACATGGAAAAGTTTGGGACACACTATTGTTACAAACAACAAAACCACTGGGAAAATAGTGCCATAGTCCAATAATCATGAAGTTTATAGAAAAAAATTATTAGAAAATATAAAACAAAGAACATGGACATCAGAAAAGGGATGTGTGACAACATACCACATGGAGACTAGGAGGGAGGTAATGATCCCCAGATAGAAATCAAAAAGTGGTGCCATATAAGGCACATCATACACAGTGCATGGGAAGTTCACATAAATAGTAGAAAAGATGTCTTATGGTAATAACAGAAACATGCTGTATCATATCAAAAAATATATATGTGTAAGATTGACAGTGTTTATACAAAAGTTCACATAATATAGCAGCGTCATACAAAAAGATCAAAGACATGCATATGTGCAGATGGACAGATGTAAGAACATACCACAGATGCACAGGGGATCACACCAGTACCAGCCCACCCCGACGCGCGTTTCGGTACAGTCCTTCCTCAGGGGACGCTCCCCGAGGAAGGACTGTACCGAAATGGGCGTTGGGGTGGGCTGGAGCTGGTGTGATCCCCTGTGCATCTGTGGTATATTCTTACATCTGTCCATCTGCACATATGCATGTCTTTGATCTTTTTGTATGACGCTGCTATATTATTATTAAACAGCATGTTTCTGTTATTACCATAAGACATCTTTTCTACTATTTATGTGAACTTCCCATGCACTGTGTATGATGTGCCTTATATGGCACCACTTATTGATTTCTATCTGGGGATCAATACCTCCCTCCTAGTCTCCATGTGGTATGCTGTCACACATCCCTTTTCTGCTGTCCATGTTCTTTGTTTTATATTTTCTAATATTTTTTTTCTATAAACTTCATGATTATTGGACTATGGCACAATTTTCTCAGTGGTTTTGTTTTTTATTACATTCTATGAGGCTGGTTGCATTACATTCTATGGGGGCTGTGCTGCATTACATTCTATGGGGGATGGCTGCATAACATTGTATGGGGCTGGCTGCATTATATTCTATGGGGCTGGCTGCATTACATTCTATGGGGGCTGGCTGCATTACATTCTATGGGGCTGGCTGCATTACATTCTATGGGGCTGGCTGCATTACATTTTATGGGGGATGGCTGCCTTACATTTTATGGGGCTGGCTACAGTACATTCTATGGGGCTGGCCGCATTACATTCCATGGGGCCTAGCTGCATTACATTCTATGGGACTGGCTGAATTACATTCTATGGGGCTGGCTGCATTATATTCTATGATGGCTGGCTGCATTGCATTCTATGGGGGCTGTGCTGCATTACATTCTATGGGGGCTGGCTGCATTACATTCTATGGGGCTGGCTGCATTACATTCTATGGGGGATGGCTGCATTACATTCTATGGGGGATGGCTGCATTATATTCTATGGGGCTGGCTGCATTACATGTTATGGAGCTGTGCTGTATTACATTCTATGGGGGCTTTGCTGTATTACATTCTATGGGGGCTGTGCTGTATTACATTCTATGGGGGCTGGCTGCATTACATTTTATGGGCGATGGCTGCATTACATTCTATGGGGTCTATGCTATATTACATTCTTTGGGGGCTGGCTGCATTACATTCTATGTGGGCTGGCTGCATTACATTCTATGTGGGGCTTTATTACTTTCTATGGGGGCTGGCTGCATTGCATTCTATGGTGGCTGGCTGTGTTACATTCTATGGGGCTGGCTGCATTACATTCTATGGGGCTGGCTGCATTACATGCTATGGGGCTGTGCTGTATTACATTCTATGGGGGCTGTGCTGTATTACATTTTATGGGGCTGTGCTGTATTACATTCTATGGGGGCTGTGCTGTATTATATTCTATGGGGGGGCTTTCTTACATTCTATGGGGGCTAGCTGCATTACATTCTATGGGGGCTGGCTGCATTACATTCTATGAGGGCTGGCTGCATTACATTCTATGGCATGAAAAACAAGGCAAACAATGCTGGCTGCTATGGGAATATATAGTGATAATACCAAAAAGGTACATCCCACGAAATCAGCCAGAACATGGAAAAGTGTGGGATAGACTATTGTTACAAACAACAAAACCACTGGGAAAATAGTGCCATAGTCCGATTATCATGAAGTTTATAGACAAAATTTATTAGAAAATATAAAACAAAGAACATGGACATCAGAAAAGGGATGTGTGACAACATACCACATGGAGACTAGGAGGGAGGTAATGATCCCCAGATAGAAATCAAAAAGTGGTGCCATATAAGGCACATCATACACAGTGCATGGGAAGGTCACATAAATAGTAGAAAAGATGTCTTATGGTAATAACAGAAACATGCTGTATCATATCAAAAAATATATATGTGTAAGATTGACAGTGTTTATACAAAAGTTCACATAATATAGCAGCGTCATACAAAAAGATCAAAGACATGCATATGTGCAGATGGACAGATGTAAGAACATACCACAGATGCACAGGGGATCACACCAGTACCAGCCCACCCCGACGCGCGTTTCGGTACAGTCCTTCCTCAGGGGACGCTCCCCGAGGAAGGACTGTACCGAAATGGGCGTTGGGGTGGGCTGGAGCTGGTGTGATCCCCTGTGCATCTGTGGTATATTCTTACATCTGTCCATCTGCACATATGCATGTCTTTGATCTTTTTGTATGACGCTGCTATATTATTATTAAACAGCATGTTTCTGTTATTACCATAATACATCTTTTCTACTATTTATGTGAACTTCCCATGCACTGTGTATGATGTGCCTTATATGGCACCACTTATTGATTTCTATCTGGGGATCATTACCTCCCTCCTAGTCTCCATGTGGTATGCTGTCACACATCCCTTTTCTGCTGTCCATGTTCTTTGTTTTATATTTTCTAATATTTTTTTTCTATAAACTTCATGATTATTGGACTATGGCACAATTTTCTCAGTGGTTTTGTTTTTTATTACATTCTATGAGGCTGGTTGCATTACATTCTATGGGGGCTGTGCTGCATTACATTCTATGGGGGATGGCTGCATTACATTGTATGGGGCTGGCTGCATTATATTCTATGGGGCTGGCTGCATTACATTCTATGGGGGCTGGCTGCATTACATTCTATGGGGCTGGCTGCATTACATTCTATGGGGCTGGCTGCATTACATTTTATGGGGGATGGCTGCCTTACATTTTATGGGGCTGGCTACAGTACATTCTATGGGGCTGGCCGCATTACATTCCATGGGGCCTAGCTGCATTACATTCTATGGGGCTGGCTGAATTACATTCTATGGGGCTGGCTGCATTATATTCTATGATGGCTGGCTGCATTGCATTCTATGGGGGCTGTGCTGCATTACATTCTATGGGGGCTGGCTGCACTACATTCTATGGGGCTGGCTGCATTACATTCTATGGGGGATGGCTGCATTACATTCTATGGGGGATGGCTGCATTATATTCTATGGGGCTGGCTGCATTACATGTTATGGAGCTGTGCTGTATTACATTCTATGGGGGCTTTGCTGTATTACATTCTATGGGGGCTGTGCTGTATTACATTCTATGGGGGCTGGCTGCATTACATTTTATGGGCAATGGCTGCATAACATTCTATGGGGTCTATGCTATATTACATTCTTTGGGGGCTGGCTGCATTACATTCTATGTGGGCTGGCTGCATTACATTCTATGTGGGGCTTTATTACTTTCTATGGGGGCTGGCTGCATTGCATTCTATGGTGGCTGGCTGTGTTACATTCTATGGGGCTGGCTGCATTACATTCTATGGGGCTGGCTGCATTACATGCTATGGGGCTGTGCTGTATTACATTCTATGGGGGCTGTGCTGTATTACATTTTATGGGGCTGTGCTGTATTACATTCTATGGGGGCTGTGCTGTATTATATTCTATGGGGGGGCTTTCTTACATTCTATGGGGGCTAGCTGCATTACATTCTATGGGGGCTGGCTGCATTACATTCTATGAGGGCTGGCTGCATTACATTCTATGGCATGAAAAACAAGGCAAACAATGCTGGCTGCTATGGGAATATATAGTGATAATACCAAAAAGGTACATCCCACGAAATCAGCCAGAACATGGAAAAGTGTGGGACACACTATTGTTACAAACAACAAAACCACTGGGAAAATAGTGCCATAGTCCGATTATCATGAAGTTTATAGACAAAATTTATTAGAAAATATAAAACAAAGAACATGGACAGCAGAAAAGGGATGTGTGACAACATACCACATGGAGACTAGGAGGGAGGTAATGATCCCCAGTTAGAAATCAATAAGCGGTGCCATATAAGGCACATCATACACAGTGCATGGGAAGTTCACATAAATAGTAGAAAAGATGTCTTATGGTAATAACAGAAACATGCTGTATCATATCAAAAAATATATATGTGTAAGATTGACAGTATTTATACAAAAGTTCACATAATATAGCAGCGTCATACAAAAAGATCAAAGACATGCATATGTGCAGATGGACAGATGTAATAACATACCACAGATGCACAGGGGATCACACCAGTTCCAGCCCACCCCAACATGCGTTTCGGTACAGTCTTTCCTCAGGGGACGCCCCTGAGGAAGGACTGTACCGAAATGCGCATCGGGGTGGGCTGGAACTGGTGTGATCCCCTGTGCATCTGTGGTATATTCTTACATCTGTCCATCTGCACATATGCATGTCTTTGATCCTTTTGTATGACGCTGCTATATTATGTGAACTTTTTATAAACACTGTCAATCTTACACATATGTATTTTTTTATATTAAACAGCATGTTTCTGTTATTACCATAAGACATCTTTTCTACTATTTATGTGAACTTCCCATGCACTGTGTATGATGTGCCTTATATGGCACCACTTATTGATTTCTATCTTTGGATCATTACCTCCCTCCTAGTCTCCATGTGGTATGTTGTCACACATCCCTTTTCTGCTGTCCATGTTCTTTGTTTTATATTTTCTAATATTTTTTGTCTATAAACTTCATGATTATTGGACTATGGCACTATTTTCCCAGTGGTTTTGTTTTTTATTACATTCTATGAGGCTGGTTGCATTACATTCTATGGGGGCTGTGCTGCATTACATTCTATGGGGGATGGCTGCATTACATTGTATGGGGTTGGCTGCATTACATTCTATGGGGCTGGCGGCATTACATTCTATGGGGGCTGGCTGCATTACATTCTATGGGGCTGGCTGCATTACATTCTATGGGGCTGGCTGCCTTACATTCTATGGGGGATGGCTGCCTTACATTTTATGGGGCAGGCTGCAGTACATTCTATGGGGCTGGCCGCATTACATTCCATGGGGCCTGGCTGCATTACATTCTATGGGGCTGGCTGCATTACATTCTATGGGGCTGGCTGCATTATATTCTATGGGGGCTGTGCTGCATTACATTCTATGGGGGCTGTGCTGCATTACATACTATGGGGGCTGTGCTGCACTACATTCTATGGGGCTGGCTGCATTACATTCTATGGGGGATGGCTGCATTACATTCTATGGGGGATGGCTGCATTAGATTCTATGGGGCTGGCTGCATTACATTCTATTTGGCTGTGCTGTATTACATTCTATGGGGCTGTGCTGTATTACATTCTATGGGGGCTGGCTGCGTTACATTCTATGGGGGCTGTGCTGTATTACACTCAATGGGGGCTGTGCTGTATTACATTCTATGGGAGGGCTTCATTACATTCTATGGGGGCTGGCTGCATTACATTCTATGGGGGCAGGCTGCATTAAATTCTATGGGGCAGGCTGCATTACATTCTATGGGGGCTGGCAGCATTACACTCTATGGGCACTGGCTGCATTACATTCTATGGGGCTGTGCTTTATTACATTCTAGGGTGGCTGGCTCTATTACATTCTATGGGGCTGGCTGCATTACATTCTATGGGGCTGTGCTGTATTACATTCTATTGGGGGCTTTATTACATTCTATAGTGGTTGGCTGCATTGCATTCTATGGGGGCGGCTGCATTACATACTATGGTGGCAGGCTGTATTACATTCTAGGGGGGCTGGCAGCATTACATTCTATAGGGGCTGTGCTGTATTACATTCTGTTGGGGCTGTGCTGTATTGCATTCTATGGGGGCTGGGCTGTATTACATTCTATTGGGCTGTGCTGTATTACATTCTATGGGGCTGGCTGCATTACATTCTATGGGGATGGCTGCATTATATTCTATGGGGGCTGTGCTGCATTACATTCTATGGGGGCTGTGCTGCATTACATTCTATGGGGGCTGGCTGCACTACATGCTATGGGGCTGGCTGCATTACATTCTATGGGGATGGCTGCATTATATTCTCTGGGGTCTGGCTGCATTACATTCTATGGGGCTGGCTGCATTACATTCTATGGAGCTGTTCTGTATTACATTCTATGGGGCTGTGCTGTATTACATTCTATGGGGGCTGGCTGTATTACATTCAATGGGGCTGTGCTGTATTACATTCTATAGGAGGGCTTTATTACATGCTATGGGGGCTGGCTGCATTACATTGTATGGGGGCAGGCTGCATTAAATTCTATGGGGCAGGCTGCATTACATTCTATGAGGGCTGGCTGCATTACATTCTATGGGCACTGGCTGCATTACATTCTATGGGGCTGTGCTTTATTACATTCTAGGGTGGCTGGCTGGATTACATTCTATGGGGCCGGCTGCAATACATTCTATGGGGCTGTGCTGTATTACATTCTTTGGGGGCTGTGCTGTCTTACATTCTATGGGGGCTGGCTGCATTACATTCTATGGGGGCTGTGCTGTATTACTTTCTATTGGGGGGCTTAATTACATTCTATCATGGCTGGCTGCATTGCATTCTATGGCTTGCTGCTGTATTACATTCTAGGGAGGCTGGCGGCATTACATCCTACGGGGGCTGTGCTGTATTGCATTCTGTGGGGGCTGTGCTGTATTGCATTCTATGGGGGCTGGGCTGTATTACATTCTATGGGGGCTGTGTTGTATTACATTCTATGAGGCTGTGCTGTATTACATTCTATGGGGTGCTTTATTACGTTCTATGGGGCTGTGGCATATTACATTCTATGGGGGCTGGCTGTATTACATTCAATGGGGGCTGTACTGTATTACATTCTATGGGGGCTGGCTGCATTACATTCTATGTGGGCTGGCTGCATTACATTCTATGTGGGGCTTTATTACTTTCTATGGGGGCTGGCTGCATTGCATTCTATGGTGGCTGGCTGTGTTACATTCTATGGGGCTGGCTGCATTACATTCTATGGGGCTGGCTGCATTACATGCTATGGGGCTGTGCTGTATTACATTCTATGGGGGCTGTGCTGTATTACATTTTATGGGGCTGTGCTGTATTACATTCTATGGGGGCTGTGCTGTATTATATTCTATGGGGGGGCTTTCTTACATTCTATGGGGGCTAGCTGCATTACATTCTATGGGGGCTGGCTGCATTACATTCTATGAGGGCTGGCTGCATTACATTCTATGGCATGAAAAACAAGGCAAACAATGCTGGCTGCTATGGGAATATATAGTGATAATACCAAAAAGGTACATCCCACGAAATCAGCCAGAACATGGAAAAGTGTGGGATAGACTATTGTTACAAACAACAAAACCACTGGGAAAATAGTGCCATAGTCCGATTATCATGAAGTTTATAGACAAAATTTATTAGAAAATATAAAACAAAGAACATGGACATCAGAAAAGGGATGTGTGACAACATACCACATGGAGACTAGGAGGGAGGTAATGATCCCCAGATAGAAATCAAAAAGTGGTGCCATATAAGGCACATCATACACAGTGCATGGGAAGGTCACATAAATAGTAGAAAAGATGTCTTATGGTAATAACAGAAACATGCTGTATCATATCAAAAAATATATATGTGTAAGATTGACAGTGTTTATACAAAAGTTCACATAATATAGCAGCGTCATACAAAAAGATCAAAGACATGCATATGTGCAGATGGACAGATGTAAGAACATACCACAGATGCACAGGGGATCACACCAGTACCAGCCCACCCCGACGCGCGTTTCGGTACAGTCCTTCCTCAGGGGACGCTCCCCGAGGAAGGACTGTACCGAAATGGGCGTTGGGGTGGGCTGGAGCTGGTGTGATCCCCTGTGCATCTGTGGTATATTCTTACATCTGTCCATCTGCACATATGCATGTCTTTGATCTTTTTGTATGACGCTGCTATATTATTATTAAACAGCATGTTTCTGTTATTACCATAATACATCTTTTCTACTATTTATGTGAACTTCCCATGCACTGTGTATGATGTGCCTTATATGGCACCACTTATTGATTTCTATCTGGGGATCATTACCTCCCTCCTAGTCTCCATGTGGTATGCTGTCACACATCCCTTTTCTGCTGTCCATGTTCTTTGTTTTATATTTTCTAATATTTTTTTTCTATAAACTTCATGATTATTGGACTATGGCACAATTTTCTCAGTGGTTTTGTTTTTTATTACATTCTATGAGGCTGGTTGCATTACATTCTATGGGGGCTGTGCTGCATTACATTCTATGGGGGATGGCTGCATTACATTGTATGGGGCTGGCTGCATTATATTCTATGGGGCTGGCTGCATTACATTCTATGGGGGCTGGCTGCATTACATTCTATGGGGCTGGCTGCATTACATTCTATGGGGCTGGCTGCATTACATTTTATGGGGGATGGCTGCCTTACATTTTATGGGGCTGGCTACAGTACATTCTATGGGGCTGGCCGCATTACATTCCATGGGGCCTAGCTGCATTACATTCTATGGGGCTGGCTGAATTACATTCTATGGGGCTGGCTGCATTATATTCTATGATGGCTGGCTGCATTGCATTCTATGGGGGCTGTGCTGCATTACATTCTATGGGGGCTGGCTGCACTACATTCTATGGGGCTGGCTGCATTACATTCTATGGGGGATGGCTGCATTACATTCTATGGGGGATGGCTGCATTATATTCTATGGGGCTGGCTGCATTACATGTTATGGAGCTGTGCTGTATTACATTCTATGGGGGCTTTGCTGTATTACATTCTATGGGGGCTGTGCTGTATTACATTCTATGGGGGCTGGCTGCATTACATTTTATGGGCAATGGCTGCATAACATTCTATGGGGTCTATGCTATATTACATTCTTTGGGGGCTGGCTGCATTACATTCTATGTGGGCTGGCTGCATTACATTCTATGTGGGGCTTTATTACTTTCTATGGGGGCTGGCTGCATTGCATTCTATGGTGGCTGGCTGTGTTACATTCTATGGGGCTGGCTGCATTACATTCTATGGGGCTGGCTGCATTACATGCTATGGGGCTGTGCTGTATTACATTCTATGGGGGCTGTGCTGTATTACATTTTATGGGGCTGTGCTGTATTACATTCTATGGGGGCTGTGCTGTATTATATTCTATGGGGGGGCTTTCTTACATTCTATGGGGGCTAGCTGCATTACATTCTATGGGGGCTGGCTGCATTACATTCTATGAGGGCTGGCTGCATTACATTCTATGGCATGAAAAACAAGGCAAACAATGCTGGCTGCTATGGGAATATATAGTGATAATACCAAAAAGGTACATCCCACGAAATCAGCCAGAACATGGAAAAGTGTGGGACACACTATTGTTACAAACAACAAAACCACTGGGAAAATAGTGCCATAGTCCGATTATCATGAAGTTTATAGACAAAATTTATTAGAAAATATAAAACAAAGAACATGGACAGCAGAAAAGGGATGTGTGACAACATACCACATGGAGACTAGGAGGGAGGTAATGATCCCCAGTTAGAAATCAATAAGCGGTGCCATATAAGGCACATCATACACAGTGCATGGGAAGTTCACATAAATAGTAGAAAAGATGTCTTATGGTAATAACAGAAACATGCTGTATCATATCAAAAAATATATATGTGTAAGATTGACAGTATTTATACAAAAGTTCACATAATATAGCAGCGTCATACAAAAAGATCAAAGACATGCATATGTGCAGATGGACAGATGTAATAACATACCACAGATGCACAGGGGATCACACCAGTTCCAGCCCACCCCAACATGCGTTTCGGTACAGTCTTTCCTCAGGGGACGCCCCTGAGGAAGGACTGTACCGAAATGCGCATCGGGGTGGGCTGGAACTGGTGTGATCCCCTGTGCATCTGTGGTATATTCTTACATCTGTCCATCTGCACATATGCATGTCTTTGATCCTTTTGTATGACGCTGCTATATTATGTGAACTTTTTATAAACACTGTCAATCTTACACATATGTATTTTTTTATATTAAACAGCATGTTTCTGTTATTACCATAAGACATCTTTTCTACTATTTATGTGAACTTCCCATGCACTGTGTATGATGTGCCTTATATGGCACCACTTATTGATTTCTATCTTTGGATCATTACCTCCCTCCTAGTCTCCATGTGGTATGTTGTCACACATCCCTTTTCTGCTGTCCATGTTCTTTGTTTTATATTTTCTAATATTTTTTGTCTATAAACTTCATGATTATTGGACTATGGCACTATTTTCCCAGTGGTTTTGTTTTTTATTACATTCTATGAGGCTGGTTGCATTACATTCTATGGGGGCTGTGCTGCATTACATTCTATGGGGGATGGCTGCATTACATTGTATGGGGTTGGCTGCATTACATTCTATGGGGCTGGCGGCATTACATTCTATGGGGGCTGGCTGCATTACATTCTATGGGGCTGGCTGCATTACATTCTATGGGGCTGGCTGCCTTACATTCTATGGGGGATGGCTGCCTTACATTTTATGGGGCAGGCTGCAGTACATTCTATGGGGCTGGCCGCATTACATTCCATGGGGCCTGGCTGCATTACATTCTATGGGGCTGGCTGCATTACATTCTATGGGGCTGGCTGCATTATATTCTATGGGGGCTGTGCTGCATTACATTCTATGGGGGCTGTGCTGCATTACATACTATGGGGGCTGTGCTGCACTACATTCTATGGGGCTGGCTGCATTACATTCTATGGGGGATGGCTGCATTACATTCTATGGGGGATGGCTGCATTAGATTCTATGGGGCTGGCTGCATTACATTCTATTTGGCTGTGCTGTATTACATTCTATGGGGCTGTGCTGTATTACATTCTATGGGGGCTGGCTGCGTTACATTCTATGGGGGCTGTGCTGTATTACACTCAATGGGGGCTGTGCTGTATTACATTCTATGGGAGGGCTTCATTACATTCTATGGGGGCTGGCTGCATTACATTCTATGGGGGCAGGCTGCATTAAATTCTATGGGGCAGGCTGCATTACATTCTATGGGGGCTGGCAGCATTACACTCTATGGGCACTGGCTGCATTACATTCTATGGGGCTGTGCTTTATTACATTCTAGGGTGGCTGGCTCTATTACATTCTATGGGGCTGGCTGCATTACATTCTATGGGGCTGTGCTGTATTACATTCTATTGGGGGCTTTATTACATTCTATAGTGGTTGGCTGCATTGCATTCTATGGGGGCGGCTGCATTACATACTATGGTGGCAGGCTGTATTACATTCTAGGGGGGCTGGCAGCATTACATTCTATAGGGGCTGTGCTGTATTACATTCTGTTGGGGCTGTGCTGTATTGCATTCTATGGGGGCTGGGCTGTATTACATTCTATTGGGCTGTGCTGTATTACATTCTATGGGGCTGGCTGCATTACATTCTATGGGGATGGCTGCATTATATTCTATGGGGGCTGTGCTGCATTACATTCTATGGGGGCTGTGCTGCATTACATTCTATGGGGGCTGGCTGCACTACATGCTATGGGGCTGGCTGCATTACATTCTATGGGGATGGCTGCATTATATTCTCTGGGGTCTGGCTGCATTACATTCTATGGGGCTGGCTGCATTACATTCTATGGAGCTGTTCTGTATTACATTCTATGGGGCTGTGCTGTATTACATTCTATGGGGGCTGGCTGTATTACATTCAATGGGGCTGTGCTGTATTACATTCTATAGGAGGGCTTTATTACATGCTATGGGGGCTGGCTGCATTACATTGTATGGGGGCAGGCTGCATTAAATTCTATGGGGCAGGCTGCATTACATTCTATGAGGGCTGGCTGCATTACATTCTATGGGCACTGGCTGCATTACATTCTATGGGGCTGTGCTTTATTACATTCTAGGGTGGCTGGCTGGATTACATTCTATGGGGCCGGCTGCAATACATTCTATGGGGCTGTGCTGTATTACATTCTTTGGGGGCTGTGCTGTCTTACATTCTATGGGGGCTGGCTGCATTACATTCTATGGGGGCTGTGCTGTATTACTTTCTATTGGGGGGCTTAATTACATTCTATCATGGCTGGCTGCATTGCATTCTATGGCTTGCTGCTGTATTACATTCTAGGGAGGCTGGCGGCATTACATCCTACGGGGGCTGTGCTGTATTGCATTCTGTGGGGGCTGTGCTGTATTGCATTCTATGGGGGCTGGGCTGTATTACATTCTATGGGGGCTGTGCTGTATTACATTCTATTGGGGGGCTTTATTACATTCTATGATGGCTGGCTGCATTGCATTCAATGGGGGCTGGCTGCATTACATTCTATGGTGGCTGGCTGCATTACATTCTATGGGGGCTGTGCTGTATTACATTCTATGGGGGCTGTGCTGTATTACATTCTATGGGGGCTGTGCTGTATTGCATTCTATGGGGGCTGGGTTGTATTACATTCTATGGGGGCTGGGCTGTATTACATTCTATGGGGCTGTGCTGTATTACATTCTATGGTATGCTGTATTACATTCTATGGGGGCTACATTACATTCCATGGGGGATTGTATTATATTCTGTGGGTAGGTGGGCTGTATTACATTCTATGGGGTGTTGTATTATATTCTATGGGGGGCTGTATTATATTTTATAGGGGGCTGCATTACATTCTATGGGGGCTGTATTACATTCTCTGGGGCTGCATTACATTCTATGGGGGCTGTGCTGTATTACATTCTATTGAAGGGCTTTATTACATTCTATGATGGCTGGCTGCATTGCATTCTATGGGGGCTGGCTGCATTACATTCTACGGTGGCTGGCTGCATTACATTCTATGGGGGCTGGCGGCATTACATTCTATGGGGGCTGTGCTGTATTACATTTTATGGGGGCTGTGCTGTATTACATTCTATGGGGGCTGTGCTGTATTGCATTCTATGGGGGCTGTGCTGTAATACATTCTATGGGGGCTGGGCTGTATTACATTCTATGGGGGGGCTGTATTACATTTTATGGGGGCTACATTATATTCCATGGTGGGTTGTATTATTTTCTGTGGGTAGGTTGGCTGTATTTCATTCTATGGGGTACTGTATTATATTCTAGGGGGGCTGTATTATATTTTATGGGGGGCTGTATTAAATTCTATGGGGGGCTGTATTACATTCTCTGTGGCTATATTATATTCTTTGGGGGCTGTATTATATTCTATGAGGGGTGATTGCATCATACTGTATGAGGGGGCTACATTATATTCTATGGGAAGCTGCATCATACTATATGAAGATGGCTGCATTATATTCTATGAAGGGGCTACATTATATTCTATGGGGGTCTGCATTATGCTCTATGAGGGGACTACCATATATATGCAGGGGCTGCATTATACTCTATGAGGGGGCTGCATTATATTCTTTGGGTGGTTACATTATACTTAGGGGGCTACAATATACTCTGTGGGGTGGCTGCATTATACTCTGGAGTGGCATCATTATACTATATGTGGGCTGCATTATACTGTATCGAGGGCTATGGGGAATAAATTGTACTATATGAAGAACTATGGGGTGCATTATACTATGGGAAGTGAATTGTACTACATGGATGACATTGGTGGTGCAGTATACTATATGGAACACTATGAGGAGTGTAGTATACTATTTGGAGGACTGTGGCAGTGTATTTTGCTATATGGAGGACTGAGGATTATGTTTCAATATATGGAGGCCTATGAGGAGTGTATTATTCTATATGGAGGACTGAGGAGTGTATTGTACTATATGGAGAACTGAGGAGTGTATTATACTATATGGAGGACTGAGGTGCACATTTTAATATATGGAGGACTATGGTGTGTACTGTATTATACTAAACAAGCAAAATGCTACATATTCATCGAGTGATTGGATTGTTTGTGTGGGAACAGAAATCCTTGTTCTCAGCAGCACATTGCCAGTGTAAACTGAAGATGTGTTGCTGATAACATGATACTGTATGGCGACAGATTGATCTAATTGTGATTTTTCTGTCCCCATCATTCTTTCTCAGTTGGTGAAAAAAGGCGGGGAAACAAGCGAACGACTTCAGTATTGTCAATCACACTCATTTAGCGGCCTGAGATCAGCGCATGAAAACAGGAAAAATGCTTCGCATGGTGATGTGGCAAGGATGATGACAGTCGCAGTTAGCACCCGACTCCTGGGAATAGCACTAACTCTACTGCTTTTCCCAGCCGCCAAAGGATTTAATTCTGGTATGTGTAATGATTTTTAGGGTTGATGTCAGCTACGTAATGTCAGCTGCTATCAATCCCTGGTGTAAGTAATGGAAGAGGTGTCTATCAGACACCCCCACTACTAGCCCAGACCTGGCGAGACCCAGCAACACTGGAGAGCGGTGACGGTAGAAACAATACTGCTCTTCACAGTCACCAAGCTCAGCTCAAGATCCAGAACATCTGAAGATCTGTGATGTTACTGATGTCCCCGCTCTTCAGAGTCACAGGGTCTCGTGCTGCGCAGCAGAACCAAAAGTGGCTGTAGGCAAAGTATATGGAGCATCAGAATGAGGTTCCATAGCCTTTGGTCATCTCATCCCTTCATTATCTACGAGATCCAGTTATGTAGATAAAGTAGCAGCTTTTCTTGGTACTGCAACTAAAATCAATAAATGGGACTGAGCTGTAATGCTGGATACAGCTGTGATTATACAGTTATATGAAAAAGTTTGGGCACCCCTATTAATCTTAAGCTTAAGGTTTTATAAAAAAAAATTTTTTTTGCAACAACTATTTCAGTTTCATATATCTAATAACTGTTGGACACAGTAATGTTTCTGCCTTGAAATGAGGTTTATTGTACTAACAGAAAATGTTCAATCTGCATTCAAACAAAATTTGACAGGTGCATAAGTATGGGCACCTTACCAGAAAAGTGACATTAATAATTTAGTAGATCCTCCTTTTGCAAACATAAGAGCCTCTAGTCGCTTCCTGTAGCTTCTAATGAGTTCCTGGATCCTGGATGAAGGTATTTTTGACCATGCCTCTTTACAAAACAATTCCAGTTCAGTTAAGTTTAATGGTCGCCGAGCATGGACAGCCCTCTTCAAATGATCCCACAGATGTTCAATGATATTCAGGTCTGGGGACTGGGATGGCCATTCCAGAACAGTGTAATTGTTCCTCTGCATGAATGCCTGAGTAGAATTGGAGTGGTGTTTTGGATCATTGTCTTGCTGAAAGATCCATCCCCTGCGTAACTTCAACTTTGTCACTGATTCATGAACA
The DNA here is from genome assembly GCF_051348905.1 of Ranitomeya variabilis. Lineage (NCBI taxonomy): Eukaryota > Metazoa > Chordata > Amphibia > Anura > Dendrobatidae > Ranitomeya > Ranitomeya variabilis. The sequence goes on from NC_135234.1 coordinate 599,850,891, forward strand.
TTATTGTCAAGAATCTGCTGATACTGAGAGGAATCCATGCGTGCCTCAACTTTAACAAGATTCCCGATGCCGGCATTGGCCACACAGCCCCAAAGCATGATGGAACCTCCACCAAATTTTACTGTGGGTAGCAAGTGTTTTTCTTGGAATGCTGTGTTTTTTTGCCGCCATGCATAACGCCTTTTTGTATGACCAAACAACTCAATCTTGGTTTCATCAGTCCACAGGACCTTCTTCCAAAAAGAAATTGGCTTCTCCAAATGTGCTTTTGCATACCTCAGCCGACTCTGTTTGTGGCGTGCTTGCAGAAATGGCTTCTTTCGCATCACTCTTCCATACAGCTTCTCCTTGTGCAAAGTGCGTTGTATAGTTGACCGATGCACAGTGACACGATCTGCAGCAAGTTGATGCTGCAGCTCTCTGGAGGTGGTCTGAGGATTGTCCTTGAGTGATCTCACCATTCTTCTTCTCTGCCTTTCTGATGTTTTTCTTGGCCTGCCACTTCTGGCCTTAACAAGAACTGTACCTGTGTTCTTCCATTTCCTTACTATGTTCCTCACAGTGGAAATTGACAGGTTAAATCTCTGAGACAGCTTTTTGTATCCTTCCCCTGAACAACTATGTTGAATAATCTTTGTTTACAGATCATTTGACAGTTGTTTGAGGAGCCCAGGATGCCACTCTTCAGAGGAGATTCAAACAGGAGAATAACTTGCAAGTGGCCACTTTAAGTAGCTTTTCTCATGGTTGCATACACCTGGCTATGAAGTTCAAAGCTCAATGAGGTTACAAAGCCTAAAAAGGTGCTTTAGCAAGTCAGTAAAAAGTAGGTAGGAGTATTTAAAACAAGAAAATGATAAGGGTGCCCATACTTATGCACCTGTCAAATTTTGTTTGAATGCAGATTGCACATTTTCTGTTAGTACAATAAACCTCATTTCAAGGCAGAAACATTACTGTGTCCAACAGTTGAGTATAATGTAAATTGTTCTTTTAGTCTATAAACTTTTGACAACATATCCCCAATTTCCAAACAATACATTTTGTATTTGTTTCTGACAAGGAAAAATGGTCAAAATAAGAAAAACAGTGCTTTCAAACCTCAAATTATGCAAATAATATAAGTTCATAATCATTTAGAAACAACAATACTAATGTTTTAACTCAGGGAGAGTTCAGAAATCAATATTTTGTGTAATAGCCATGTTTTCTTAATCACAGTTTTCATGCATCCTGACACGCTTGCCACCAGTCTTTTACACTGCTTCTGGTACAAACATTTAAGCAGTTCTTGTTTGTTTCATGGTTTGTGACTATCCATCATCCTCTTGATTACATTCCAGAGGTTTTCAATGAGGTTCAAGTCTGGAGATTGGGCTGCCCATGACAGGGTTTTGATGTGGTGGTCTCTTAATTTTTGCTATATATATATCTATCTATTACATAGATAGATAAAAGAAAAGTTGGCAATTCAGCTGCCATGTAGTGTAAAATCGCAGCAGGAGCCGACAACATAGAATTGATGGATTACATACAGTAAATAAACATAGAATAGGTAGATATATAGATGTCAGTGCCAAAAACAATTAATGCAGTGTGTGTGCAGCTTACTGAACATGCATTTAATTAATAAAATATTATTTTTCTGAAAAAGATGGAGTGTAATTTTGTTATCCAGCAGAGGGAAAGCAAAGGCTATGCAGACAGCTACGAGCTGATATTAATAGCATAGGAAGGGGCTATGGATACTGCCCTCCCCAAGCTAAAAACATCAGCTCTCAGCAGCTCCAGAAAAGATGCATCTCTAAGATGTGTCAATTCTGGCACTTAGCGTCACTTTTCCCACTTGCCATGTATTGGTGGCAAGTGGGGTGATGGTTGGGGGGTTGATGTCACCTTTGTATTTTCAGGTGTCATCAATACCTGAGGGTAGTAATGTAGAGGAGTCAATAAGATGCCCCCATTGCTAACCACATAATCATATCATATAAAAACACACACATACCCAGAAAAAGTCCTTTAATTGAAAGACTGACACAGACTCCTTTAATGAATTTTAATTAAACCATACTTACAACTTCACCCAATCCACTGACACCATTGTCGTCTGCAAAAGACTTAAAAAAAACAACATTATTCCTCACCCTTCTGCAGAGATAATGATAATTCTCAAAATTCTCAATTCACTGGTAAATCTATGTTCAGGGCAGTTACACTTTAAAAACTGCCTAGTGACACAGTATAGTAACCAGTGTAGTGACAAGGGACTCGTGCAAAAGATAATGTGGTCTCTATTATTTTAAAAAGACCTCTAGGTCTTATACATGTAGCTATAGAACAACAAACTTAACATGTATTATGGAAAAAAAATGTTCAAAGTTATATGTAGAGATTAGTGATGAATAGTGAAATATGTGGATTTGGGAAAATCAGCACAAACAATTTTTAACCCCTTTCTGACATCGGACGTACTATCCCGTTGAGGTGGGGTGGGCCCGTATGACCACCGACGGGATAGTACGTCCAGCGAGATCGGCTGCGCTCTCGGAGAGAGCGCGGCCGATCGCGGCCGGGTGTCAGCTGACTATCACAGCTGACATCCGGCACTATGTGCCAGTAGTGGTCACGGACCGCCCCCGGCACATTAACCCCTGGCACACTGCGATCAAACATGATCGCAGTGTTCCGGCGGTATAGGGAAGCATCGCGCAGGGAGGGGGCTCCCTGCGTGCTTCCCTGAGACCCTCAGAGCAACGTGATGTAATTGCGTTGCTCCGAGCGTCTCTTACTTCCTATCCCTGCAGGCCCTGGATCCAAAATGGCCGCGAGGCTGCATCCGGGTCCTGCAGGGACTACTTCCGGGTCCAGAGCAGGCGCTGGTAAGCCTGCAGCGCTGTAAGTCAGATCGCTGATCTGACAGAGTGCTGTGCAAACTGTCAGATCAGCGATCTGTGATGTCCCCCCCCCCCCGGGACAAAGTAAAAAAGTAAAAAAACAAAATTCCACATGTGTAAAAAAAAAAAGAAAGAAAAAAAAATATTATTCCCATAAATACATTTCTTTATCTAAATGGAAAAAAAACAATAAAAGTACACATATTTAGTATTGCCGCGTCCGTAACAACCCAACCTATAAAACTGTCCCAGTAGTTAACCCCTTCAGTGAACACCGTAAGAAAAAAAATGAGGCAAAAAACAACGCTTTATTATCATACCGCCGAACAAAAAGATGGATATAAATAACCATGGTACCGCTGAAAACGTCATCTTGTCCCGCCAAAAATGTGCCACCCTACAGCATCATAAGCAAAAAATTAAAAAAGTTATAGTCCTCAGAATAAATCGATGCCAAAATAATTATTTTTCTATAAAATAGCTTTTATCGTATAAAAGTGCCAAAACATAAAAAAATGATATAAATGAGATATCGCTGTAATCATACTGACCCGAAGAATAAAACTGCTTTATCAATTTTACCAAACGTGGAACGGTATAAACGCTTCCCCCAAAAGAATTTCATGAATAGCTGGTGTTTGGTCATTCTGCCTCACAAAAATCGGAATAAAAAGCGATCAAAAACTGTCACGTGTCTGAAAATGTTACCAATAAAAACGTCAACTCGTCCTGCAAAAAACAAGACCTCAAAAGACTCTGTGGACCAAAATATGGAAAAATTATAGGTCTCAAAATGTGGAGACGCAAAAACTTTTTTGCTATAAAAAGCGTCTTTTAGTGGGTGACAGCTGCCAATCATAAAAATCCGCTATAAAAAATGCTATAAAAGTAAATTAAACCCCCCTTCATCACCCCCTTAGTTAGGGAAAAATAATAAAATTTAAAAAATGTATTTATTTCAATTTTCCCATTAGGGTTAGGGCTAGGGTTAGGGTTAGGGTTAGGGCTAGGGTTAGGGTTAGGGCCAGGGTTAGGGTTAGGGCTAGGGTTAGGGCTAGGGTTAGGGCTAGGGTTAGGGATAGGTTTAGGGTTAGGGTTAGGGCTAGGGTTAGGGTTAGGGCTATGGTTAGTGCTAGGGTTAGGTTTAGGGCTAGGGTTAGGTTTGGGGCTAGGGTTGGAGCTAAAGTTAGGGTTAGGGTTAGGGTTCGGGCTAAAGTTAGGGTTAGGGCTAAAGTTAGGGTTAGGGTTGGGGCTAAAGTTAGGGTTAGGGTTGGGGCTAAAGTTAGGGTTAGGGTTTGGATTACATTTACGGTTGGGATTAGGGTTGGGATTAGAGTTAGAGGTGTGTCAGGGTTAGGGGTGTGGTTAGGGTTACCATTGGGATTAGGGTTAGGGGTGTGTTTGGATTAGGGTTTCAGGTAGAATTGGGGAGTTTCCACTGTTCAGGCACATCAGGGGCTCTCCAAACGTGACATGGCGTCCGATCTCAATTCCAGCCAATTCTGCATTGAAAAAGTAAAACAGTGCTCCTTCCCTTCCGAGCTCTCCCGTGCACCCAAACAGGGGTTTACCCCAAAATATGGGGTATCATCGTACTCGGGACAAATTGGACAACAACTTTTGGGGTCCAAGTTCTCTTGTTATCCTTGGGAAAATAAAAATTTGGGGGGCTAAAAATCATTTTTGTTGGAAAAAAAAAGATTTTTTATTTTCACAGCTCTGCGTTGTAAACTGTAGTGAAACACTTGGGGGTTCAAAGCTCTCAAAACACATCTAGATAAGATCCTTAGGGGGTCTACTTTCCAAAAAGGTGTCACTTGTGGGGGCTTTTAATGTTTAGGCACATCAGGGGCTCTCCAAACGCGACATGGTGTCCCATCTCAATTCCAGTCAATTTTGCATTGAAAAGTCAAATGGCGCTCCTTCCCTTCCGAGCTCTGCCATGCGCCCAAACACTCGTTTACCCCGACATATGGGGTATCAGCATACTCAGGACAAATTGCACAACAACATTTGGGGTCCAGTTTCTTCTCTTACCCTTGGGAAAATAAAACATTGGGGGCGAAAAGATCATTTTTGTGAAAAAATATGATTTTTTATTTTTACGGCTCTGCATTATAAACTTCTGTGAAGCACTTGTTGGGTCAAAGTGCTCACCACACATCTAGATAAGTTCCTTAAGGGGTCTACTTTCCAAAATAGTGTCACTTGTGGGGGATTTCAATGTTTAGGCACATCAGGGGCTCTCCAAACGCAACATGGCGTCCCATCTCAATTCCAGTCAATTTTGCATTGAAGAGTTAAATGGCGCTCTTTTCTTTCCGAGCTCTGCCATGCGCCCAAACAGTGGTTTACCCCCACATATGGGGTATCAGTATACTCAGGACAAATTGTACTACAACTTTTGGGGTCCATTTTCTCCTGTTACCCTTGGTAAAATAAAACAAATTGGAGCTGAATTAAATTTTGTGTGAAAAAAAGTTAAATGTTCATTTTTATTTAAACATTCTAAAAATTCCTGTGAAACACCTGAAGGGTTAATAAACTTCTTGAATGTGGTTTTGAGCACCTTGAGGGGTGCAGTTTTTAGAATGGTGTCACACTTGGGTATTTTCTATCATATAGACCCCTCAAAATGGATTCAAATGAGATGTGGTCCCTAAAAAAACTGGTGTTGTAAAAAAGAGAAATTTTTGGTCAACTTTTAACCCTCATAACTCCCTAATAACAAAAAATTTTGGTTCCAAATTGTGCTTATGTAAAGTAGACATGTGGGAAATGTTACTTATTAAGTATTTTGCGTGACATATCTCTGTGATTTAAGGGCATAAAAATTCAAATTTGGAAAATTGCAAAATTTTCAAAATTTTCGCCAAATTTCCATTTTTTTCACAAATAAATGCAGGTAATAGCAAAGAAATTTTACCACTGTCATAAAGTACAATATGTCACGATAAAATAGTGTCAGAATCACCGGGATCCATTGATGCATTCCAGAGTTATAACCTCATAAAGGGACAGTGGTCAGAATTGTAAAAATTGGCCTGGTCATTAACGTGCAAACCACCCTTGGGGGTAAAGGGGTTAATATTCTGGTATTTGTACCGATTGATGAACACAATGCAAGTCAATGGGAAAGCTGAATATTTTTCTTCTGGACCCAACAAACAGGTCTGGGGCCTGAGAAAACAGCTGAAATGCATGTGAAAGTGCTAAAACTAAATGGGCACAGCATGGAGAAGATGCCTGCAAGCCTTTCTGGCTCACATATGGTATCTGAGAATATTGTTGTCAGACTATTGCGCCGGATTTACAGATTTATAAAAAGACCTTCCAAACCAAACCTACATTCTTTTTTAAAGTGGAAAATGCTAAGAAACATTTTTTCATTCATAATTACATGTGTATAACGCAAAATAAAAATAAATAAAAATAATAATAAAAAAATTATACCTCCACTTTAGCATATGTTCACACATAGCTTTTTGGCTTTCATTTTTCCGTTTACATTTGTGAGAGCTCTCACTCCTACATTTGGGATATCACTCCGCCATTAAAAATTGTTTGCTAGATCATTGAATACATATTAAACAGCATCCTATAATGTCAATTGAATTTTGAGCTTCGCCTGCTACCAATATGTCTACCTCCATGTCATTATTAAGCCCTCGCTTCATATTTTCAGAGGGCCAGCAGGTGCCGTGAAACATGAGTTTGGGAAGGACCTTCAGGTGGCCCTGTATCATAGATTTAGGAGGGCTCTCATTCCTACATTTGGGAGGTCTCTCCCTCATTCAAAATTGTTAGCTAGATATTGGAATACATATTCCTCAGCATTACAATGCCAGTTAATACATGCCAAATTTTGGGCTTTGCCCACCACCACCACCACGTCCACCGCCATGTCATTATGGAGCCCTTGCTTTACATTTTCAGAGGGCCAGCAGGTGCCGTGAAACCTGAGTTTAGTGAGCTCCACAGCTCCACACCGAATCCCAATGATGCCTCTGTAAAAGTAGGTGTGGCCTCAGTAAGGTGAATATAAAACAGGAAATGGGGGAACTGTATAAGCAATGTCAGTTATTTGGATTTTACCAGACACCAAAAGCATTTTAATTAAATTCTGAATACAGTGTATGCAAGCGAGGGCCTGTGTTATGGTCATTCTGTCAGGACTAAACATGCACAAGCCTCCTTTCACTATGAAGCAGCCTCCTCAAGGAAAGAGACAGGAGTGCTATTGATCAATCTGTACAACATAACAACTTCACAAGACACATGCCCAAATCAATCTAATTAAGGTATATTAGAAAAGTTTCACATTATATTATGGGCTATATCATGGAATATATTGGGATAATCGCAACTATCAAATACAAAACCGCAGAAAAAACGCGATCAGACCACACCCAAAGTAGTATATTTTATAAACATGAAAAAGCTTTATTAGGATAATACCAGGATAAGAAACATGGGAAAACAAGGTTCATGCCGTTTGACACATGTTGGAAACGCAGGTATTATCCTAATAAAGCTTTTTCATGTTTATAAAATATACTATTTTGGGTGTGGTCTGATCGCGTTTTTTCTGCGGTTTTGTATTTGATATTTGCGATTATCCCAATATATTCCATGATAAAGCCCATAATATAATGTGAAACTTTTCTAATATACCTTAATTAGATTGATTTGGGCATGTGTCTTGTGAAGTTGTTATGGTGTATTTCTACTGTGTTTTGCACAGGTGTTTTGTTCTTCTGGGACATGGATTTCCAGGCCAAAGACAAGGCTTGGCTTTGCCAAATTGACCAGGTATTCAGAGCTGGTGGAGCCGGGTCACAACCACCAGTAGATCAAACTGTGGAGAATCAGGCCCTTGATATTGAAAGACTATTTATTAAAAGAACCAGACTTTGGTGGAACCGTGCGTTTCTGGAGAGATATATCTCTAACAAACTCATTCGGAGAGGCTTGAGGGTACGGGTCATCCCGGCCTTCCCTGTAGAGGATGGTGATTTCGTTTCCAAATGGGAGGAGACATGTGGCGCATGTTCGTTTACTTTGATGCAACTATTGGTGGATCTTAATACCAAATCTATTTTAGATTTGGATAAGAAGATTGATGAAGTAGAACAAAATTTTAAGGCAAAATGCCCAGCTGACAAAATTGGTGGTTGTGAATCCAAAATTGAGAAGAGCTTGGATTTATGTGTTAAGAAAATCCATGATGTTCAGGCTTCTAAATTTAAGAGGGATACAATGGACTTTGCTAATAGGAGTGTATACTATTGGAGGAAGAATAATTCCCAGGGCTCCAGATTAGTAGGTGCACCCTCAGAAAGTTCACTCTCTAATATGAGTGACTCATCTGAGTTGTCAACTTCCTCCATGATGACAAGATCTGGATCAAGATCTAAGAGGACAAGTTATTCCAATTTTCATCCATTTAAACGGACTCAAGTCAGGTCACCAGAACGTACAAAGAACAATCAGGTAATCAACTTGAGTTCTCATATTCTAACTGATACCGATTTGTCGTTGCTAAGTAGAGGCCTTACTTTCTCTCCGACATCAGGGTTTGATACCTTTACGGCAATCAAGGATTTACATCTGTTTGCCAGAACCCTGATGTTCAAGAGACATTTCTTTGATCCTCATCTGCAAACCTTGTTTCCCACAGAGGAGGAACAATTAGCACTGCAAGACTTGGAGGAACTGGCTATGGAACATAGACTTGGTAAAGGAGGTAAGATTCCTTCATCAATAAGAGTTAAATAAAAAAAAATTCCTTCATTATCAACATGTGCACCAATTGACATGTTTGTACAGGTTGTGACTAGGGATTTCATGAATATCCCTAGGGGTATGACCAGAGACAACCTTACAAGGGCTGAACGTGAGAGATTGGAGGTCCTGCGGGGGCTTCCTGATGTAGTGCTGAAGCCAGCTGATAAAGGGGGCAACATCGTGATTTGGCCAAAGTCCCTCTATGAAAAAGAAGCGTTTAGACAATTGAACAACAAAGTATGCTATAGACGTCTAACTTTTAACCCGTTATTATCATCATTTATGTGCCAATTATCCAAAATCTTGAATGTTGCTGTGCAGGATGAGGTAATCACGAAGGAACTGGCTACCTGAATGATAGGAATATTCATATTACCTATCATTGTGATGTTAATATGGTTGATTTTCTTGATGTGAAAGTGTGGAGGGATTTGGATAATACTCTACAGACAACAATCTTTAGGAAGGAAACTTCTACTAACATGTTGCTACATGCCTCCTCCGCCCATCCGAAGCCTCTGATTGATTCCATCCCTATTGGCCAGTTTCTGCGTCTTCGCAGGATCTGCTCAAATGATGATGAATTTAAACGAAATGCACAGGATCTGTTTGAGAGATTTCGTGAAAGGGGATATAGTAGAAGGGTGGTTAAGAGAGCCTACAATAGAGCTAGATATTCGTCACTTCAATCTCTATTGTATAAAAAGAAGGTTCAAAAAATGGATCAAAAAATAAAATTCATTACCAGCTATCACGCTCAATTCTCTCGAATGAAAAATTGTCTCCAGAGGGCATGGCCCATCCTTCAAACTGACTCTGTTTTGAATCAATTACTTTCTCCTACACCCAATATTAACATCAGACGGGCCAAAAATCTCAGAAACCATCTTGTACACAGCCACTATCGACATGAACCTAGGCTCACTTTTCTTGATGGTGGGCGTCCTAGGCGTGGTTGTGTTCCTTGTGGTCGGTGCGTCGCCTGCCCCAATGTCAATCGCACCATGATATTTTTCAATTCAGCAGAGACGAGAACCTATGAGATTAGGAAATACATTTCCTGCACGTCTCGATATGTGGTTTACTTTGCGTTATGCCCGTGTAGATTAATCTACATTGGGATGACCTCCCGTCAACTGAAGGTGCGCATTCGCGAGCACGTGTTGGGGATTCAGGAGGCGGCCAGCCATGATGATATAACCACGCTTAGTTACATAGTTACATAGTTACATAGTTATTAAGGTTGAAAGAAGACTGTAAGTCCATCTAGTTCAACCCATAGCCTAACCTAACATGCCCTAACATGTTGATCCAGGGGAAGGCAAAAAAACCCCATGTGGCAAAGAGTAACTCCACCATGGGGAAAAAAATTCCTTCCCGACTCCACATACGGCAATCAGACTAGTTCCCTGGATCAACGCCTTATCAAGGAATCTAGTGTATATACCCTGTAACATTGTACTTTTCCAGAAAGGTATCCAGTCCCCTCTTAAATTTAATTAATGAATCACTCATTACAACATCATACGGCAGAGAGTTCCATAGTCTCACTGCTCTTACAGTAAAGAATCCGCGTCTGTTATTATGCTTAAACCTTCTTTCCTCCAGACGTAGAGGATGCCCCCTTGTCCCTGTCTCAGGTCTATGATTAAAAAGATCATCAGAAAGGTCTTTGTACTGTCCCCTCATATATTTATACATTAACATAAGATCACCCCTTAGTCTTCGTTTTTCCAAACTAAATAGCCCCAAGTGTAATAACCTATCTTGGTATTGCAGACCCCTCAGTCCTCTAATAACCTTGGTCGCTCTTCTCTGCACCCGCTCCAGTTCAGCTATGTCTTTCTTATACACCGGAGACCAGAACTGTGCACAGTATTCTAAGTGTGGTCGAACTAGTGACTTGTATAAAGGTAAAATTATGTTCTCCTCATGAGCATCTATGCCTCTTTTAATACATCCCATTATTTTATTTGCCTTTGTAGCAGCTGCCTGACACTGGCCACTGAATATGAGTTTGTCATCCACCCATACACCCAGGTCTTTTTCATTGACGGTTTTGCCCAGAGTTTTAGAATTAAGCACATAGTTATACATCTTATTACTTCTACCCAAGTGCATGACCTTACATTTATCCCCATTAAAGCTCATTTGCCATTTATCAGCCCAAGCTTCTAGTTTACATAAATCATCCTGTAATATAAAATTGTCCTCCCCTGTATTGATTACCCTGCAGAGTTTAGTGTCATCTGCAAATATTGAAATTCTACTCTGAATTCCCCCTACAAGGTCATTAATAAATATGTTAAAAAGAAGAGGGCCCAATACTGACCCCTGTGGTACCCCACTGCTAACCGCGACCCAGTCCGAGTGTGCTCCATTAATAACCACCCTTTGTTTCCTATCCCTGAGCCAGCTCTCAACCCACTTACACATATTTTCCCCTATCCCCATTACTCTCATTTTAGGACGATACCACGGCATTTTAAGCAGTTCCATGTGTGTGATAGCTCTCTATTGATGATAAGGGGGATTGATATGATTATCCCTGACATCCGTGGTGGTGGCCTGAAGCAAAAATTAGCGTGCTGTGAAACAAGATGGATTTGGGCATTGTATACTGTTCATCCAAAAGGGCTAAATGAAACAATAAGTTTTGTTCCATTTCTATAGTAAAAAGTTGTTTATCCTCAGTGATTGACCGTTTACACATGTTTGTTTTTTATTGTTTTAACCTTATTTATATTTTTTATTTAGCATCCACCACCTTTCGTTGTTCCTCCATTTGTAGCTCCGCATTATGATGATGGGAGAGATGGACACATGAATCTTTCCTTTTATTCTATATCCTAGTGTCACAAGGAATTGGAAGCCTCTAGATCAATACACATGCCCCCGTCTTACAAGTATATGGGAGCAATATAATCTAATACCATCCTGGCTGTTCATTTTCTGGATATGGACTTATCATATTGTTAAAAGTGAGATGCTAATTGGATATTTGTATGTGTCATGTCTCCTGTGATATATTGTGTATTTGTCCTTTGATTGATTATTGTTGTTGATATTATATGTATTTATGCAATCTTCTTCTAAATGTATACTATGTGTTCTATTTTTGTAGATTTGCATGAACTATATTGATTGATATTTGAGAGATATTTTCTAGAATTACCGGAATGATAATCGGTATCTTAATTATTGCTTTGCATAATTACACACATATACTGGACCATGTCTGGTGATCCATATACCGCCTATGGCTATGACTACCTGTGTGGTCACCATTTCTCAGCGTAGTCTATTGCGGTGCCATCTTTAGCTGGCACGCATGCGTGCTACGGACCTTGGTACGCTGGGCGGCTTCCGGCGTCTGTGTTGCCATGGCGGGTCCCCGCCTTGAGCGTGACGCCGGCGCCGTCTTGTGTCCCGGGTTACAGTGGCTACGCACGCATCATATCAAGCGGACAGCACGATGCAACTACATGGTGCAGGGTCATCACATGATTTACTATGGGTCCGTGACGTGTCTGGACAGCGAGTGCACTTGTATCTATTGGTGATTCTGAACACATCTTCATTGGTGCAGGGGGCCATATGACTACATGGAGATTAATGATTGGTGGTTCGTTCTTTTTTATACGCACACTTCCCCTCTTCCTGTCACCCCTTGAAAAAGGCCATCACGCCGAAACGCGCGTCGGGGCGGGTGCACGCTGTGGTGGTGTCGATTCTTCATTTGTCCAGGTAAACATTTACTGCATATGTTGCAATGATTGGATGGTACTATAAAATAGTTGCCTGTGACTTTGTCTAATAGTGTCGGATCGGATGTATATATCTGTTGCATGGCTATACTCACACCACCAATACGATTTAGATGGTGATGTGCAACTTATTTATGTACATATTATTATCCCACTGCTGTGCACCCCTGCATTTCCAACATGTGTCAAACGGCATGAACCTTGTTTTCCCATGTTTCTTATCCTGGTATTATCCTAATAAAGCATTTTCATGTTTATAAAATATACTATTTTGGGTGTGGTCTGATCGCGTTTTTTCTGCGGTTTTGTATCAATCTGTACAAGCCTACACACCTTTTCTAGAAACTACCAAACCATGCAGAATGTATCTTTTCCATGGTTTTGAGCAACATCCAAGTAATTACAGAATATGTCCCAGAGAGTGACGAGGTCTGTGGAGCGTATTACTCAGGTGGCAAGCAGTGCTACAGAGCTCAGATAAAGGCCTTAGCGTGGCAATGATCATTTTCCAATATGTGTAAGGCTGTGACCTGAATAGGTCTGTGAAGCATATTAACCCATATCAGGAACATGTACAAGCCACATTTTACTTTGAAGCAGCCTCCTCAAGGAAAGAGACAGGAGTGCCATTGATCAATCTGTACAAGCCTCCACACTTCTTCTGGGAACTACCCAACCATACAGAATGTATCTTTTGCATGGTTTTGAGCAACAACAAACTGATTACAGAATTTGTTCTAGAGAGTGACGAGGTCTGTGGAGCATATTACTCAGGTGACAAGCAGTGCTAAAGAGCTCAGGTAAAGGCCTTAGGGTGGCAATGACCATTTTCCTATATATGAAAGGCTGTGGCCCGAATAGGTATGTGCAGCATATTAACAAAGTCTCTTCAACCTGCTTAAAAAGTACAGGAAAAGACTAATACCCCACAACCCAATTTTGTAACCAAAATTTAGAAAATTTAAGGGAATTGACAGTTTAATAAAGTGACACAATGTAAAGTGCTAGCAAATATGCATACTCTATCAAGCTAACAATTTGGGAAGAGATATAGATGCTGACAAGGAAAAACTGAACACTTCACTGAGACCAAAAAGTGGACGTGGCTGCTGAATGTCCTTCATGTGTCTGCAACTGCAGGCTGTAGGCAAGCGGCTTCAGTGCCAGCTTCCTAGTTAGCAGATTGGGAAGGCCATAACACAGGGGCAGGGCCAATGGTTTGACCCTCAGACACATATTTTGTACCAAGTCATTCCATCCATTTACTGGGGTACTGCATATGTCAGCAGTATATGGTGTATGCTAAGAGAGGTATTACGTCAGATTTCCCTTTATAAAGGGATGTGTAGGTAAGATTTTTGAAATAGCATATAAATATAGCATGTTTCATTACTCATATTTTTATTCTGTGTAAAGCTGAAACCTGGTGAACTGTGTGGAGCATGTTAATGCATTGATGCTCCACAATGTCCAAGTGCAGGCCGAGAAATCAACATCAGGCTCCCAGATACAGGATTAAAGAGAACGTGAGAAGGGCAACACAATAAAAAAATTATAATAATAGAATATATAGAGATTGAGAGTAGAGATGAGTGAATATTTCAATGTTCGGTTCGGATTAAGTTCGGCGAATTTGCAATATTAGCCGATTAATTATTTGAATATTCGCTGAATATAACCGAATGCCATTAAGCTCAAAGGGATCTAACACCTCATCATCATCCTTTGTGTTATCACATTCCTCGCACTTGAAGTCACCTTCTGTTAGGACTGGTGGAACGCACCAAATAATAATTAGGGATGATATAAGGTTCGCAGTCCGGGGTCAACCATGCAGCTAAGACACCCGCTGCTTGGTAGTGACGGACTATATGGGGGTATAATGTGAGCACACACAAGGGTTAGCTTCACCCGGCATGAAGGGAGCGAACCTTGTTGCATCACAGGGCCGTGATACTGCACAGAGAGCGCAAGCAAGGTGTCACAAAACTCTGCCCCAAGACTCAGGGTAAGAGTCACTCTAGATCTCTTGCACTCGACAACGCTACTGTAGTGCCAGGGAATCAGCTAAACTAAAACATTTACCGCTCCGGAGTGCATGCAGCGCTGCTCTGGCGGATGCCACTAACCACCCTAACTAGGGCCAGGAAAGCACACTATCTGCCCACGGCACTGCTCTGGCGGTCGCTGCTAACTAGATTAAGTTTCTTGTGCTAATGTGCAGGATAGCACTGTCGGGCACTAGGTAGCTCTACCATTCGTGAGCAGGCAACAACACTAGGGATGGGAATGGTTCAGAGCTTTCATCCATAAACAGGCATTCATCCACACACACAAGTTAACAAGTTTACACTAGCACATGGCCGAGCAGCCATGCAAACCTTTTATAGTAGTAGTGCTCTGGGACCTTCCTGATGGTCCAATAGGAGCTGCAACAGGACCTGAGCATGTGACTCCCAACCTCCAATGGGAGGTTGGGACCATTGGCATGCTCAGTGTCGGAAAAGCAGGACTTAGTCCCTGAAATGCCTGCTCGCTGCTGATCAGTGCAGCTATAAGGGCAGAGCCTGGAAAGGCAGCAGTAGCCAAGAGCACAGTATCAGCTTGAGCCAGATGCTGAAATCGACGTGTCTGCTGAGCAGAGTCCACTGCGGCTGGAGGAGAATGGGAGATTGCAGTGGACATGGTTCGAGATTCCCCCTGTGCAGCGGTGGGAACTCGACACCTAACACCCTCCTCCTCTTCTTGCCCTGACAGCACAGTACAGTCTGAGTGATCCTCAGATATCTGAGTCTCATCAGGATCACCTCCTCCCCCAAGGGTTAGAGTCTGATGACAAGGGTCAGGATGCTTTTGGACCCAACTTCGTCCTGCCCCGGATCCAAGCTTTAAAAATTTTGAGCATTGGTGCAGATTTCCTCCTCTTGATTCCATGAAGCTTTTGAGTACCTTTCTGAATAGAATGTGTGAACAGCTCTTCAGACTCACCCATCTGTGTGAAACTAGGGATGCTGGGAAATCAAGGAGAATTTGGATGTGGATGTCCACCTCTGTGGACTTTACTGGATGTGTTGTTGAGGAGGAAGAAGAGGAGGAGAGACCACTTGAAGCTGCGCTTCCTATCCACTCGAGTACATGCTCTTTCTGGGCATAAGCGACAAGTCATACCGCTGTGCGTCTGCCAAAGAAAGGTAATGATGTGGCCTGTTCAGTAACAGACGTTGTCAGTTGTCTTTGCATATGTTATGACGTTGCTTCACTAGTGCTTTCACAAACATTTCCACCTACCCCACGTACACCTTGATCACCAAGCCTAATTCCCCTTCCACCACGACCTCGCTTTTCCCAGTCATGTTGCTAAGATAGTGTAGTAGGAACACAGTATTAGCAGCAAAAACATAGATTTTTAAATACGCACCATCTGTGAAAACAGCTAAATTTCAGCAACAGTAAATTCTAAGTTGAAATATGGCGTGCTGTATCATGTTAGTCACAGAAAAAAAAATTGAGTGTGGATGAGGCCTGTACGACAAAGAAGTTTTGCTATAAACATTTTGAAAGTCAGGTCCTCTACTGCATGACACAAGGAAAAGAAAAAAATGTTTGGTGGCCTATGGATCGGGCCTCTGTAACACACTAAATGCTACAAACTATTTTAAAGTCAGGTCCACTACTGTTTGACACTAGGAACAGAAGAATTTTTTTGTGGCCTATGGATAAAGCCTCAATAACACACTAGATGCTACAAACTATTATAAAGTCAGGTCCCCTGCTGTTTGACATTAGGAACAGAAGATTTTTGTGGCCTGTGGATCAGGCCTCTATAACACACTAGGCTAATATTTTTATGGACACCATTTTCCCTGATGCCACCGCATCGCAGCAATGTATGTGCGGGGGCCGCCGGGTTTTCACAAAATACCAGCGTAGTCCCCCGCACCACAGAGCACTGCCGAACCTGCTGCACCAGCCAGGGAAAGGAGTGTGATCATCGCCCTGCAGCGTCGGACTGCGACCACCGCAGAATAACCCAAATCCTGCTGCCCCCACACTATTTGTAAGTTTATTCCGACTATAAGACGCACCTATATTTTCCCTCAAAGTGTTTGGGGAAAAAAGTGCATCTTTTAGTCCAAAAAATATGGTAACTAAACTAGACAACAAGGGTTGGAGAACTAAACTACTAAACGGCTATGATTGCAAAACTAAACAATTTAACATCAGAACATGGAGAACTAAACCAATAGACAACAGACAACCTTGGAATTAAACTCTGCACATGTTGCAGAGACTGTGGCAGCAGCACCAAGACCTGGTGCAGGATTTTATTTTTCATAGCCTGGCACAATGCAGTATGGATGTGGTGCAATTCACATTTGCGTATTGGGTACAGATAAAGGACCACTGCACCCTTCTGTACTTTTCTTAATGGCTAATAGGATGGCTAGCGGTGATGATGCCGTCATCAGCATCCCTATTACTGTCATCTACATGCTGGAGCACACTTAAAATAGTGTGAGTGAACAGGTCATGTTGGTGTTGGCACTGGGGAAGAGGAGGAAGCAGAGGAGGATATCTTCAGAGTTAACAATACCTATAAGTTCAAGTCTGCCATCTCACAGAAGTTTGCCATGGGAGGAACAAATGGAGAAGGACCATCAAAAGGAGAGAAGGAAGAGTTGATATATGCACAACAGTTAGGAGATGAAGACGATAATGATTCCCTCTTTGTTGTCCATTGTTATCAGGAGGGGATGGAGGAAGAAAGCTTGAGTGTTATACCACCACCAACACACTGTGAAGTTGGACCTCATGAAAGAGTTCGAACCATGAGCTCCTTTTTGCAGCACTATCAGCAATATGATTGTTACCCAAATAGTTAAGATTCCAAATAGCGCTGACTACTGGGTTGCCAGTGTGTTCTATCCACAACACAAAAGTAAATTTTGCCTGTTGCTTTCACCCTTTAAATGTGAAGTGCCCATGCTACAATATCAAAACATGCTGGAAGACAACCTTGACAGTGGTTTTCCCCAACACAGCAGTGAGGCACACAGTTTGCATTGCAGTGATAGCCTTACAACCACAGAAACATTCAGTTGTCAACGCAAAAATATTAGCACTCTTGCAGCGCTGTAGTCCTTTTTTACAACCCCACCAAAGACAGCATCGGCAAAGAGTTTGTATGTTTTACCCTTGTTTGTGAGGGTTTACTCCCAGTAATTATCTCTCTACCCACACTACAAAGACATACATATAGTAATTTAGATTATGAGTCCCAATGATGACAGTGCCAGTAATGTCTCTAAATGTATGTAAAGAGAAAGTTTAATTATTGGAGCTATATAAATGATAAACCCCCCCCCCCCAAAATTGAAAGTGATGCTCAGCCACACTCAGGTGGCACACAAATCAGTTCCATAGATTACTGTTGTCAGAAAAATGTAAGGATAGTAACACGGTTAGCTGACTCAAAGACAGTGGAGGACTGCCATATCGGAGGCCTACTGCTACAGGCAACACACATGAAGGAGACCCAACGTGGAATCTACACATTTACAAAAATTTATTTGCACACACCAACAAAGTGACATAAATTTCATCACAATTGAAATAGTCTATTAGGGACTGACAGGTCTTCCACTATGCCCAATCCAGCAGATGGACACCCAACCTGGAGTGTTAACACTTAAACAAATGAGGGCCTTACACCACATAAGTGGCATCAATTTCATCACAGTAGAAATAGTATAATAGGGACCGAAATGTCTTTCACTTCACAAAGTAGCAACAAATTGACCACAGTAGAAATAGCATAATAGGGACCAACAGGTCTTTCACTACAACCAACCCAGCTGACGAACACCCCAGTGGGATTGTTCACATTTCCACAAATTAGTGTTAACATCTCCAGCAGCAGCAACAGCAGGCATACTAGACACTAAAGATATCAGAGACTGCAATTACACATGAACAATGCAGCACAATAAAAACTACAACATCCAGTAACAGAAATTGTCAGTTGTCTTTGCATAGGACGTCAGATTAGTGGTTCATTAGTGCTTTTAGAAACATTAACACCTACCCCATCTACACCTCGAACACCAAGCCTATTCCCCCTTCCTCCACGACCTCACTTTTTCCCAGTCATGTTGCTCAGATAGTGTGCTAGAAGCACACTATTAGCAACTAAATATTAGTTTTTTTCACTCTGCGCAGCCTCAGCACACAGCTGAATTTCAGCGGCACAAAATTATAAGGTGAAATATGGTGTTATGAATCAAGTTACTCACAGAAGAAATAATTATTTCAGTGTCAATGAGGCCTGTATGAAAAAGAAGATCTGCTCCAAAAAAATTCAAAGTGAGATGTCCCTAAGTGTATGACATTAGCAAGAGATTTTTTTGTTTTTTTTATGTGGGTGAGGCCTGTATAACATTGACTACATGTTCCAAACAATTTGTAAGTGAGATGTCCTCTACTATATTACGATAGCAACAGAAAACATTTTGGGGCCTGTCGCTGAGGCCTGTATAACATTTACTACATGATCCAAACAATTTCTAAGTGACAAGTAAGTCCCCTACTACGTTAGTAACAGAAGAAAGAATAGTTTAAGTGTGCATGAGGGCTGGATTACAAAGAAGATATGCTCCAAACAATTTTTAAATTAGATTTCTCCTACTGTATTTCGTAAGGAACAGAAGAATTTTGAGGGGTCTGTCCATGAGGCCTGTATAACATTGACTAAATGCTTAAAACAATTTCAAACTGAGATGTTCCCTATTGTATTATGTTAGTAGCATAAGAATTTTTGGGGGGCCTGTTGATGAGGCCTGTGTAGCATTGACTAGATGCATAAAACAATTTCAAACTGAGATCTCCCCTACTGTATTCGGTTATATTTTTAGTGTGGATGAGGCCTCTATAATCTAGAAGATTGTCCATGGCATTGGAACGCCCTCTTTCCTACAGTTGCTGCTGGTAAGGTGCAGGTTTGCTGGAGAAATATGGCCGATGTGTCGTTAGATGAACTGATCAGAAAAAGCCCATGAAGATGACGGTAATGGGAGCGTACAACAGGATCAATAACAGAGCGGCTATGGGAAGTATGAGATCCAAGATCCAGCCTACAACGATTACTCATTTACCCAATACCAATTGCCAGAGAGCATTTGATACTTGTCAGAAGATAGGTGACAGGTTCATATCACTGCCACAAAATGACAACGTGGGATACATCAGGCTGTTTCAAATATAGTAATAGAAAATATTATGTATATTTTTCAATGTGCCTTAGGTTTGCAGATAGTTTAATATCACCTCTATTGCTTGGAATTGAAAGACCAAAGTGATGTCAGAGTAAAACTCTAACATATATCTAGCAAGCAAGGTATCTTCTTTCCTCTTAATATAGCCAATATGGTCCAGAATTTTCCTCCTTAGTTGTCTTTTGGTTTTCCCCACAAAATTGAGTGGACATGGGCAAGTTTCCATATAGACAACACCTTTACACTTCAATTCCAAACAACAGAGGTGATACGTCCTCCTATAAGAGGAAGTCATCCATAAATTGCAAACTGTTTGTCCCAAAGGGATTAATGAGGTCATATTATTTTCACGTTTCATTCACTTTTCATCCTTAAACATTCTTCTTTTGTGCACTTTGGTTCTACACCACATAGTAGAATCCTGAGCAAAATCCCACTTAATGGCCATCCTGTCTTTATTATTATTATTATTATTTATTTATATAGCACCATTGATTCCATGGTGCTGTACATGAGAAGGGGTTACATACAGGTTACAGATATCACTTACAGTAGACAAACTTACAATGACAGACTGATACAGAGGGGCGAGGACCCTGCTTTTGCGGGCTTACATTCTGCAGGATTATGGGGAAGGAGACAGTAGGTTGGGGGTTGCAGGGGCTCCGGTGTTGTTGAGGCGGTAGCTTCGGTAGTGATGAGGAGGCAGCGGGGTCAGTGCAGGCTGTAGGCTTTCCTGAAGAGATGTGTTTTCAGGCTCCGTCTGAAGGATCCGAATGTGGTAGATAACCGGACGTGTTGGGGCAGAGAATTCCAGAGGATGGGGGATGTTCGGGAGAAGTCTTGGAGGCGATTGGATGAGGAGCGAGTAAGTGTGGAGGAGAGAAGGAGGTCTTGGGAGGAACGGAGATTACGTGAGGGAAGATATCGGGAGATTAGTTCAGAGATATATGGAGGAGACAGGTTATGGATGGCCTTGTAGGTCAGTATTAGTAGTTTGAACTGGATACGTTGAGGGAATGGGAGCCAGTGAAGAGATTTGCAGAGGGGGAAGTGGAGGAGTAGCGAGGATAGAGATGGATTAGTCGGGCAGCAGAGTTAGGGATGGACTGGAGAGGTGCAAGGGTGTTAGCAGGGAGGCCGCAGAAAAGGATGTTGCAGTAGTCAAAGCGGGAGATGATGAGGGCATGCACAAGCATTTTAGTAGATTGAAGGTTGAGGAAAGGACGGATTCTGGAGATATTTTTGAGCTGGAGGCGACAGGAGGTGGAAAGAGTTTGGATGTGCGATTTGATGGACAGGGCAGAGTCGAAGGTTACTCCGAGGCAGCGGACTTCCGGTACGGGGGAAAGCATGATGTCATTGATTGCGATAGATAGGTCAGGTAAGGAAGATCTGTGTGATGGAAGAAAGATGATGAGTTCAGATTTGTCCACATTGAGTTTGAGGAAGCGAAAGGAGAAGAAGGAGGATATGGCTGATAGGCACTCTGGGATTCTGGACAGCAGAGCGGTGATGTCTGCGCCAGAGAGGTAGATCTGAGTGTCATCAGCATAGAGGTGGTACTGGAATCCATGGGACTTTATGAGCTGTCCCAAGCCAAGTGTATAGATTGAGAAGAGTAGGGGTCCTAGAACAGAGCCTTGGGGGACTCCAACAGAGAGAGGGTGGGATGAGGAGGTAGTGTGGGAGTGGGAGACACTGAAAGTGCGGTTGGAAAGGTACGAGGCGATCCAGGATAGGGCGAGGTCTTTGATGCCAAAGGAGGAGAGGATCTGTAGTAGGAGGCAGTGGTCAACTGTGTCAAAAGCAGAGGACAGATCTAGAAGGAGGAGTACAGAGTATTGTCCAGTAGCTTTGGCGGTAAGTAGGTCATTAGTGATTTTGGTCAGGGCAGTCTCAGTTGAGCAATGGGGGCGGAAACCAGATTGTAGATTGTCGAACAACAAGTTAGATGAGAGGTGGGAGGAAAGTTCAGCGTGGACGTGCTGCTCCAGGAGTTTGGAAGCGAATGGGAGCAGCGATATTGGGCGATAGCTGGACATAGCAGTTGGATCGAGGGTTGGCTTTTTAAGGATAGGTGTGATTGTGGCATGTTTGAATGTAGAAGGGAAGGTGCCAGAAGTTAATGATAGGTTGAAGAGGTGGTGGTATGGTATGTGTAACTGGTATGTGTATATAACATCACACTATAATTATGTTTGTTCGGTGGAGGCAGAAAACTTTACCCTTTTATTTATAAAATATTTGTGGCTTATGGTGGCATTATTACTTTAATTTGCCCAAATCTGAACATGTAAGTCACTGACAGTACCGTGTTCTATCTAAGGTGAAAAATAGACAAAATAGAAGGCACAACTATTTTCTCTTGAATAGCGTTTTTCACTATATAATTAGATAGGTCACAACATCTGTCCTTCACTAAGATACATAATACATTTGTATCTTGTTAAATAGGTGGTGTTTTCATTTACCTCATTTACCATTCATTCATCGTCCTCATGGGATATAGTTGATTCCATGCTGATTGGCTAACACCATACGAGCCTCCAAGAATCTCCATGTTATGATTCGATGAGGGGCAGAGTAAACAACAGACTCCCATCTCACCTATGATTAGCTGAGCACTGTGGAGCCTCCAGGAATCCTTGTGTCATGATTGGATGAGGGGTTGAACTCATGAGTTGTGGCTCATATATGTGGTTGGCTGCTGAGTATAGTGGGTGTGTTTGCCGGCTTGTTACATGACTTTTGACAGGCTGGCATACTTGTACTCCTATTTGGCTCCACGTTTTTTATAGGTTATTGTCCATGAACAGCACAGCCATGATTGGTGAAATGGAGACGCCTACATTAGAGGGTGGGACTGCTGTTGTTTTAAATATGTGCCAGTTTTGCCGCTGCAAGCAGGTTGCAATGATGCCGCTACGTTATCACTTTGTACATTACCTATTACTGCTAGCTCCTGATGATTATAGCAGCAACAATTAATAATAAAATGGGTAGGGATTTAGGAATAGTTTAGTTTTACTTGCTTCTGAACCGTAGTGAGTAGGGTTGAGCGAAACGGATCGGACAAATTCAAAAATCGCCGACTTTCGGCAAAGTCGGGTTTCATGAAACCCGACTCGATCCCAGTGTGGGATCAGCCATGTGGTCGGTGATCTTCACGCCAAAGACGTGTTTTGTATGATGCTTTCACCGCCATTTTTCAGCCAATGAAGGAGGACGCAGAGTGTGGGCAGCGTGATGACATAGGTCTCGGTCCCCACCATCTTAGAGAAGGGCATGACAGTGATTGCCTAGCTTTATGCGGCGTCACAGGGGCTATAAAGGGGCGTGCACGCCGACCGCCATCTTACTTCTGCCAATCTCAGCATAAAGGAGAGGTTGCTGCAGCTTCGTCAGAAGCAGGGATATAGTTAGGGAGGGAAGATTAACCCCCAAACCGCTTGTGCTGTAGCGATTTCCACTGTCCAACACCACCTTTGTTTTGCAGGGACAATGGAGGATATATCTTTGTGCATCAGCTCTGTAGCTTATTAGGCTGCCTTATAAGGCTCCCTGATAGCTGCATTGCTGTTTGCACCGCTGCTGTGCAAACCAACTGCTTTTTTAAAAGCAAAAATCCTGTTGCTCCTTTCTGCAGTTATCTTGCTTATTTGTCCACACTTTTGTGTGCAGCAGTCCTTTTTGTTGCTGCCATACTTGTCCTGAAATCATTGTAGGGAGATAGAAATAATACTACAGTCATTGGATTTTTTCAGATATCTTCCAGCCACTTGCTGCCTCATACATTGCGTTGTGTTACACACTGTGCCTGAGTTGTGGTGCTGTCTCCCCCCCAAAAAAGGGAGATTCAAATTCTCACAAAGTGGATATACGTCAGTTCTGTTAGTTTGTTGTATATCAGCCAGCCACGTTCTGCCACTTACTTTGTGTTGTAAAATTCAGTGGGCCTGAGTTTGGGTTCAGTCTCCCCCCCAAAAAAAGTGAGATTGAAATTCTCACAAAGTGGATATACCTCAGTCCTCTTAGTTTGTGGTGTATCAGCCAGCCACTTGCTGCCACTCACATTATGTTGTAAAATACACTGTGCCTGAGTTTGGGTTCTGTGTCCAAAAAAAAAGTGAGATTGAAATTCTCACAAAGTGGATATACCTCAGTCCTCTTAGTTAATGGTGTATCAGCCGGCCACTTGCTGCCTCTCACATTGCGTTGTAAAATACACTGGGCCTGAGTTTGGGTTCTATGTCCAAAAAAAAAAAGTGAGATTGAAATTCTCACAAAGTGGATATACCTCTGTCCTCTTAGTTTGTGGTGTATCAGCCAGCCACTTGCTGCCACTCACATTGCGTTGTAAAATACACTTGGCCTGAGTTTGGGTTCTGTGTCCAAAAAAAAAGTGAGATTGAAATTCTCACAAAGTGGATATACCTCAGTCCTCTTAGTTTGTGGTGTATCAGCCAGCCACTTGCTGCCGCTCACATTGCATTGTAAAATACACAGGGCCTGAGTTTGGGTTCTGTCTCCCCCCAAAAAAAGGGAGATTCAAATTCTCATAAAGTGGATATACATCAGTTCTGTTAGTTAGTTGTATGTCAGCCAGCCACGTTCTGCCACTTACATTGTGTTGCAAAATACAGTGGGCCTGAGTTTGGGTTCAGTCTCCCCCCAAAAAAAGTGAGATTGAAATTCTCACAAAGTGGAAATACCTCAGTGTGAAGAAACCAGATTGTATCTTAATTTCAAAGACAACCATATTTTTGCAAAAACTAAAAGAACTGTTTTTTTATCTGTATATTGGCTTGTGAATTTGGGTGTTTATGTTTGGTGGGTCAGGAATACAGACTTGCCAACTGATATACTATCTAACATGCTGTGTAGGTCTGTAATGGTGACTGTACATTGAGTGTGTTGGGCTTTGTTTATTGATGTGTTCTTATATGCTAATAGTGCTACTTAATCCCATCACCATTGTTTGCCTTATCTTGATGTTGGACTGGGAGACCCTGGGTGATTCTGGGAGTGGCTTACATGCCTTGGGTTTAGAAAGACTCAGAGATCACATTCCTGGGGGTCTGTTATGATCTGGTGACCTTGGAGCCGCATGAAACTTTCTCTGGAGTTGGTGGAACCTGTACTGACCGCAAATCCTGAACTAACACCGCAACTAGAAGTAGCCGTGGGGTGTGCCTAACATACCCTAGACACCTCGACACAGCCGGAGGACTAAATACCCCTATAGATGGAAATAGGAATGCTACCTTGCCTCCGAGCAGACCCCAAAGGATAGGCAGCCCCCCACGAATAATGACTGTGAGTAGGAGAAGAATAGACACACGCAGATAGAAAACAGGATTTAGCAAAAGAGGCCACTCTAGCTAAATAGGAAAGGATAGGACAGATTACTAGGCGGTCATTATTAAATCCCTTCCAAAAATATCCACATCAGATAATACAAAAAGATCCACAATCTAACTAAAGACATGGAATGTATATCTGCCACTCCAGAGAATCCAACAAGACTGAGAAAATACTGACACAATCTAAGCTGGACAAGAAAACACAAAGAATAGCACTGAATTTTGAAGCACATAGCATGTGTGCCACAGGAAAAAAAAACAGACACTTATCTTTGCTGATTTGGCAGAAAGGCAGGAGGAACCAAGCAGAGGTCCAACACCTCCCAACAACAATTGACAACTGGCAAGGACTAATGAATCCTGCACGCCTAAATACTTCAGTCAGAACTGCAATCAGCAGATACACCTGACCAGGACTGCAACTCAGGGGCAACTTCATTACCACCTACAACCACCGGAGGGAGCCCAAAAGCAGATTTCACAACACGGGTCTGAAGTTATACAGAGCTACGAGCTGGACATTCTGCAAACCAACCAACAGACAAGAGAAAGGACTGCAGCCAATTCATCATGGCACCATCACGAGAGACACTAATCTAGGATTCTATAGGATACAACCTAGTGGTTTTTGGCTCCAGTTGGAAGGACACAGATCTGATCAGTGACCATCTCTGAACCATGGATATGTTTGGAGTTTGGAAAAAGCCATGGTTGGGACCCGCTGATCGCCTGGTTCCATGGAGATGGTCAGATAAGCCAGGTGGTGACTCTCGTGTCAACTGACTTTGGACCTTGTATGGACTCTATGGACAGTTCTTGGTCATCTCCCTATGCTTGTCATTACCCCTTCTCTGTGCATTTATCCACAGATGGAGTAGCGACCCTGGGAGCTCTGACATCATGTCAACTGGCTTTGGACCTTGTATGGACTCTATGGACAGTTCTTGGTCATCTCCCTATGCTTGTCGTTACCCCTTCTCTGTGCATTCATCCACAGATGGAGTAGCGACCCTGGGAGCTCTGACATCATGTCAACTGGCTTTGGACCTTGTATGGACTCTATGGACAGTTCTTGGTCATCTCCCTATGCTTGTCATTACCCCTTCTCTGTGCGTTCATCCACAGATGGAGTAGCGACACTGGGAGCTCTGACATCATGTCAACTGGCTTTGGACCTTGTATGGACTCTATGGACAGTTCTTGGTCATCTCCCTATGCTTGTCATTACCCCTTCTCTGTGAGTTCATCCACAGATGGAGTAGCAACCCTGGGAGCTCTGACATCATGTCATACTGGAAATACGTGGAGACGCAGTGATATGTTATATGCGCCCATGTACCCTGGTTCCATGGAGTTGGTCAGATAAGCCAGGTGGTGACTCTCGTGTCAACTGGCTTTGGACCTTGTATGGACTCTATGGACAGTTCTTGGTCATCTCCCTATGCTTGTCGTTACCCCTTCTCTGTGCATTCATCCACAGATGGAGTAGCGACCCTGGGAGCTCTGACATCATGTCAACTGGCTTTGGACCTTGTATGGACTCTATGGACAGTTCTTGGTCATCTCCCTATGCTTGTCATTACCCCTTCTCTGTGCGTTCATCCACAGATGGAGTAGCGACACTGGGAGCTCTGACATCATGTCAACTGGCTTTGGACCTTGTATGGACTCTATGGACAGTTCTTGGTCATCTCCCTATGCTTGTCATTACCCCTTCTCTGTGAGTTCATCCACAGATGGAGTAGCAACCCTGGGAGCTCTGACATCATGTCATACTGGAAATACGTGGAGACGCAGTGATATGTTATATGCGCCCATGTACCCTGGTTCCATGGAGTTGGTCAGATAAGCCAGGTGGTGACTCTCGTGTCAACTGGCTTTGGACCTTGTATGGACTCTATGGACAGTTCTTGGTCATCTCCCTATGCTCGTCGTTACCCCTTCTCTGTGCATTCATCCACAGATGGAGTAGTGACCCTGGGAGCTCTGACATCATGTCAACTGGCTTTGGACCTTGTATGGACTCTATGGACAGTTCTTGGTCATCTCCCTATGCTTGTCATTACCTCTTCTCTGTGCGTTCATCCACTGATGGAGTAGCGACCCTTGGGAGTTCTGACATCATTTCATACTGGAAATACACGGAGACGCAGTGATCTTTTATATGCGCCCATGTGACCCTGGGAGCTCTGACATCATGTCATACTGGAACTATGTGGAGACGCAGAGATATTTTATATGCGCCCATGTAACCAAACAATTCCAGCCATGGTGAGATTGTTCTGTTTGCTATTGTGTGTTGTGGTTCAATAATGTATTGCCACACTGTTTTACCTTAACCCTGTGTTGTCTGTGTAGTGTATTGCCCACGGGGAGATAGAGCGGGCGTTCAGTGGTATGAGCTGCGGTCCATGCAGTCTTACTAAAGACAGCCGGGCCAGCGGACGAGAGCACAAACTGACCCCATAGCTCCGTTACACTCAGTCCTCTTAGTTTGTGGTGTATCAGCCAGCCACTTGCTGCCACTCACATTGCATTGTAAAATACACTGGGCCTGAGTTTGGGTTCTGTGTCCAAAAAAAAGTGAGATTGAAATTCTCACAAAGTGGATATTATTATTTATTTATATAGCACCATTGATTCCATTGTGCTGTACATGAGAAGGGGTTACATACAAGTTACAGATATCACTTACAGTAGACAAACTTACAATGACAGACTGATACAGAGGGGCGAGGACCCTGCCCTTGCGGGCTTACATTCTGCAGGATTATGGGGAAGGAGACAGTAGGTTGGGGGTTGCAGGAGCTCCGGTGTTGGTGAGGCGGTAGCTTCGGTAGTGATGAGGAGGCAGCAGGGTCAGTGCAGGCTGTAGGCTTTCCTGAAGAGATGAGTTTTCAGGTTCCGTCTGAAGGATCCGAATGTGGTGGATAACCAGATGCGTTGCAGCAGAGAATTCCAGAGGATGGGGGATATTCGGGAGAAGTCTTGGAGGCAATTGGATGAGGAGCGAATAAGTGTGGAGGAAAGAAGGAGGTCTTGGGAGGACCAGAGATTACGTGAGGGAAGATATATGGAGATTAGTTCAGGGATATATGGAGGGGACAGGTTATGGAAGCCTTGTGGGTCAGTATTAGTAGTTTGAACTGGATACGCTGAGGGAATGGGAGCCAGTGAAGAGATTTGCAGAGGGGGGAAGTGGAGGAGTAGCGAGGAGAGAGATGGATTAGTCGGGCAGCAGAGTTAAGGATGGACTGGAGAGGTGCAAGGGTGTTAGCAAGGAGGCCGCAGAAAAGGATGTTGCAGTAGTCAAGGCGGGAGATGATGAGGGCATGCACAAGCATTTTAGTAGATTGAAAGTTGAGGAAAGGACGGATTCTGGAGATATTTTTGAGCTGGAGGCGACAGGAGGTGGAAAGAGCTTGGATGTGCATTTTAAAGGACAGGGCAGAGTTGAAGGTTACTCCGAGGCAGCGGACTTCCGGTACGGGGGAAAGCATGATGTCATTGATTGCGATAGATAGGTCAGGTAAGGAAGGTCTGTGGGATGGAGGAAAGATGATGAGTTCAGATTTGTCCACATTGAGTTTGAGGAAGTGACAGGAGAAGAAGGAGGATATGGCTGATAGGCACTCTGGGATTCTGGACAGCAGAGCGGTGACGTCTGGGCCAGAGAGGTAGATCTGAGTGTCATCAGCATAGAGGTGGTACTGGAATCCATGGGACTTTATGAGTGGTCCCAAGCCAAGTGTATAGATTGAGAAGAGTAGGGGTCCTAGAACAGAGCCTTGGGGGACTCCAACAGAGAGAGGGTGGGATGAGGAGATAGTGTGGGAGTGGGAGACGCTGAAAGTGCGGTTGGAAAGGTACGAGGTGATCCAGGATAGGGCGAGGTCTTTGATGCCAAAGGAGGAGAGGATCTGTAGTAGGAGGCAGTGGTCAACTGTGTCAAAAGCAGAGGACAGGTCTAGAAGGAGGAGTACAGAGTATTGTCCAGTAGCTTTGGCGGTAAGTAGG
Source organism: Ranitomeya variabilis (assembly GCF_051348905.1). Classification (NCBI taxonomy): domain Eukaryota; kingdom Metazoa; phylum Chordata; class Amphibia; order Anura; family Dendrobatidae; genus Ranitomeya; species Ranitomeya variabilis. The sequence goes on from NC_135234.1 coordinate 599,879,993, forward strand.
TCATTAGTGATTTTGGTCAGGGCAGTCTCAGTTGAGTGATAGGGGCGGAAACCAGATTGCAGATTGTCGAACAACAAGTTAGATGAAAGGTGGGAGGAAAGTTCAACGTGGACGTGCTGCTCCAGGAGTTTGAAAGTGAATGGGAGCAGCGATATTGGGTGATAGCTGGACATAGCAGTTGGATCGAGGGTTGGCTTTTTAAGGATAGGTGTGATTGTGGCATATTTGAACGCAGAAGGGAATGTGCCAGAAGTTAGTGATAGGTTGAACAGGTGGGTTAGGAATGGGATCAGTGTGATGGTGAGGTTGGGGAGGAGGTGGGATGGGATGGGGTCGAGCGCACAGGTGGTGAGGTGTGATTTGGAGAGGAGACAGTTAAGCCCTCTTTCAGTGATGTTGGATAGGGATGTTATGGGGTTTGGGCATTGGTCTGGTATACAAAGGGGTTGTGGTGGTTGAACAATGAAGACTTGCCTGGTCGACCTTATTTTTAAAGTGTGTGGCAAAGTCCTCAGCAGAGATGAGGGAGGTTGGAGGGGGCAGTGGGGGGTGGAGGAGGGGGTTAAAGGTTTTGAATAACTGTTTGGGGTTGTAGGATAGGGAAGATATGAGGGTTGTGAAGTAGGCCTGTTTAGCAGAGGTGAGAGCAGATTTGAATGCGAGTGTTGCTTGTTTGAATAGAGTGAAGTCATCTTGCAAGTGTGTTTACTTCCAACGCAGCTCCGCAACCCTGGACACTTGCCAGAGTTTTTTAATGGTGTTATTGTGCCAAGGTTGTCTATTGATACGTCGCACTCTGCCGTGGATGAAAGGGGCAACCGTGTCAATAGCTGATGCGAGAGTGGCATTGTAGAAAGCAGTGGCAGTGTCTGTGTCGTGGAGTGAGGATATGGATGCCAGTGGTAGGATGGAGTCAGAGAGTGTGTGTGTTTCTAGGTGTGCAAGGTTTCTGCGGGGGTGCGCATGTTGCTGGACATGGATGACCGGTGAGGAGGACAGGGATGAGAAGGTGAGCAGATGATGGTCGGATAGAGTGAGACGGGAGGTGGTGAAGTTAGATAGAGAGCAGAGATGGGTGAATACCAGGTCTAGTGTAGGCCCGTCTGTGTGGGTGGCTGCGGAGGACCGTTGAGTAAGTCCAAAGGATGAGGTAAGGGACAGAAGTTTGGAGGCTGTTGACTGAAGGGTATCAATGGGGATGTTGAAGTCACCCATGATGATGGTGGGGATGTCAGCAGAGAGAAAGTGAAGAAGCCAGGTGGAGAATTGGTCAATAAAGGCAGTGGCCGGGCCTGGAGGTCGGTATATGACGGACACTTGGAGGTTGGAGGGAGAGTAGATGCGGACAGAATGGACTTCAAAAGAGGGGAGAATAAGGGAGGGAAGAGGCGGGATTGGGTTAAAGGTGCAGTTTGAAGAAAGGAGAAGACCCACTCCTCCACCATGTTTGTTGCCGGGTCGAGAAGTGTGGGTGAAGTGGAGGCCTCCATAACACAGCGCAGCAGGGGAGGCGGTGTTAGAGGGTGTTAGCCATGTTTCTGTGAGGCCAAGGAAGGCAAGATTGCGGGAGAGAAAAGGGTCGTGAATCACATGAAGCTTATTGCAGATTGAGCGGGCATTCCAGAGTGCTCCAGAGAGAGGGAGCATGGGGGTGGGCGTCAGGGGCACGGGTTTTTTGTTGGAAAGATTGCGGTAGTTCATGTTGGATAGGGAGCGATAGGAGGGAGTAGTAATGGGAGGTATGAGATGTGGTGGACCAGGGATGGGAGATATGTTTCCAGTAGTGAGGAGAAGCAGAGAGAGAGCAGGTGGGAGAAAGAGAGTGGCCGACTTGTTTTATGTTATCTTAGGACGGATTTGACGTTGAGGAGCAGGTCAGCAGAGAAGGACAGGTGGGGAGGAAAGAGGGAAGGGGAGATGATTACTAGGATAGAGAGTGCTGGGGTTTGTGATATCGAAAGAGAGAGAGGATTAGTGGAGCAAACACTGTAAGGGCACATGTAAACATGATGGATTAAGAAGGGTTAATATAAAAGCTAGGTCCAAGTAATAAGAAGTGCTTACTCAGGAGACATACCCAAAAGAGACAGATCATAGAGTGGGGTCCTGACTCCTGCCATGACTAACTGCCGTTGAAATAACTGCGGCGTCTGTATGCTTAGCTGCGTGATGCTTTGATGCAGGGATGCGCATGCCTGACCCCACACGCGTGCCCCCCTTAAGATGCTACTAAATTTATAGGACTGAGTAAAGGATCAGGTGAGAGGGATTGTGGGTCCTTATTTGGGATAAATTAGCAATTGCCCAACACCCCAGGGGAGGTTACATGATCAAAGGCACTGAGCCTGGCCACAACCATATGCTCTAACACCTTGACCACGATAATATCTCCTGTGACCCCAGCATGGATGTACAGCAGTAAGTAATACAATGCAACAAATGAATTTAGCAAAAATTCAACAGGCACATTAAAGGCAAGGTTGCAGGATGATAGGTGGCAGATAACAGCAAGCAGCAGAGATGTTTGTACCATTAAAGGGGAAGACAAAAAGGGAAATGATCCAGCTGGAGGTGGAGGCAGTTCAGACTTTGTGAGACTTTATTAGACAACTAAATCGATAAATAGTTCTTCAAAAATTAAAGGGGAAGGTTGCAGGATGATAGGCGGCAGATAACAGCAAGCAGCAGAGATGTTTGCACCTGAGGATATACCTCAGTCCTCTTAGTTAGTGGTGTATCAGCAAGCCACTTGCTGCCACTCACATTGCGTTGTAAAATACACTGGGCCTGAGTTTGGGTTCTGTGCCCCCCCAAAAAAGTGAGATTGAAATTCTCACAAAGTGGATATACCTCAGTGCTCTTAGTTTGTGGTGTATCAGCCAGCCACTTGCTGCCACTTACATTGTGTTGTGTTATACACTGGGCCTGAGTTGTGGTGCAGTCTCCCCCCAAAAAAAGGGAGAATTAAATTCTCAACAAGTTTATATACACCTTCTACCTTCTTTTACAGTACCATATAACGGTTGTTATTTTGATTAGATTTTCCAAAAAATGAGGAAGTCTGGTGGAAGAGGCCATGGGCGGTCGTTGCCAGCTGGTACTGATGGTTGTGGTGGTGGTGGTGGAGCATCTGGTGGTAGTGGGAAAAGCAAAATAGCAGCTAAGGCTGGAGGTGTTGAGCCAGCGTCATTGTCTGCCTACACAAGGCCTCGAAGGCTCCCTTATCTGGGAGTAGGAAAACAAGTTTTAAAGCCAGAGCAGCAGGAAAAAGTTTTGGCTTTCATTGCTGACTCAGCCTCTAGCTCTTTTGCCTCCTCTTCAGAAAGTTCCAAATTTAAAAGCAGCGAGTCATCAGTGGATGCTCCCGGTCAGGAACAAGTCACTTCCTTGTGTCCTTCACCCAAATCAAAAGTGAAGGATGCATCAGGCCACACTACAGGTTACTCCATGGAGCTCTTTACACATACCGTGCCTGGGTCAGAAAGGGAAATTGTTAACAGCCCATTACAAGATGTATCAGACATGGAGAGCACTGATGCACAGCCACAGCTAGATTATTATGCTATTTCATTGACTCAGATCACTACATTGCCCTCCCAGTGTACTGAGGCAGAATCTGACCCTGATGAGACTATGGTGCACCTTCCCGAACGCTATAGCACCTTACACGGTGACACAGAGAAAGGTGCACATTACATTGAAGAGGAGGTGATACATGACCCAGTTGTTGACCCAGATTGGCAGCCATTGGGGGAAGAGGGTGCCGCTGACAGTAGCTCAGAAGCGGAGAAGGATGATCTGCAGCAGCCATCTACATCGCAACAGCTTTCATCTCGCAGGCCCGTATCAGGCCAAAAACGTTTGTCAACCAAAAAAACAGTTTTAGGACAGCGTGCCCATCCGGTGAAAGTAGCACAGCGTGCAATGCCTGAAAAGGTATTCCATAGTAGGAATAGTGGAGTGTGGCAATTTTTTAACCAAGATCCGAATGATCAGTGCAAAGTTATCTGTAGGAAATGCTCAAAGACCTTAAGCAGAGGGAAGAATCCCCAAAATTTAAATACAACCAGCATGCATAGACATTTAACCAGCATGCACTTGCAAGCCTGGACTAACTACCAAACGTCCCGTACCATTGGTGCACCTGCTCAGAATGAAGGTAGTCAGCAACGCTACATTGCATCCCTCACTGTAAGCCCACCGGTTAGGACACCACCACCAGCAAATGTGGAGGTATCGTCGCAAGGCCAATGCAGTCAGAGAATCACAAGGTTTTTGGTAGGAAACACTGTATGTAGGTCAACCTCAAGAATACCATCACCAACCCTCTCTCAATCCGCCATGTCCACCACCACCACCACCGCTTGTTCCACCATATGCAGCTCTACAGTCCAGCTCACCCTACAAGAGACTCTCATTAGGAAAAGAAAGTACTCATCCTCACATCCGCATGCACAGGGTTTGAACACCTACATTGCAAGACTAATCTCGTTAGTGATGATGCCCTACCGGTTGGTTGAAAGTGAAGCTTTCAAAGCCCTGATGGCCTACGCAGTACCACGCTATGACCTACCCAGTGGACACTTCTTTGCGAGAAAAGCCATCCCAGCCCTCCACCAGCATGTCAAAGACCACATTGTCCATGCACTGAGGCAATCAGTAAGTAGAAAGGTGCACCTCACAACAGATGCATGGACCAGTAGGCATGGCCTGGGACGTTACGTGTCCATCACAGCACACTGGGTTAATGTGGTGGATGCAGGATCCACAGGGGACAGCCATAGTGGGACATTTCTGCCTAGCCCACGGTCTAGGAAACAGTTGGCTGTAGGCGTTCGCTACCCCTTCTCCTCCTCCTCCTCTAGAAGCGAAAGCTCATCCACAGAGCGCAGTCGCACGACCACTCCATCCGCAGCTGCCAGTGTTGCACACGAGGTGTCCCATTATGGAACAGCTAGTGGTAAGCGTCAGCAGGCTGTGTTGGAAATGAAGTGTTTGGGTGACAACAGACACACCGCGGAAGTACTGGCCGAGTACTTGCAGCAAGAAACTCAGTCATGGCTGGGCAGTGTACATCTTGAGACAGGCAAGGTAGTCAGTGATAACGGAAGGAATTTTATGGCTGCCATAGACCTTTCAGAACTGAAACACATACCTTGCCTGGCTCACACCTTGAACCTGGTGGTGCAGTGCTTCCTGAAAAATTATCCGGGGTTACCAGCCCTGCTCCTGAAGGTGCGAAGACTTTGCTCACACATCCTCCAGTCGCCCGTACACTCCAGCCATATGCTGAACCATCAGCGACCGCTGAAGATTCCCCAGCACCGCCTAATAATCGACATTGCAACAAGGTGGAACTCCACACTGCACATGCTTCAGAGGCTGTGCGAACAGATGCGTGCTGTAATGTATTTGTGGGAGGATACACATACACGGGCAGGCAGTTGGATGGCAGACATGGAGTTGTCAGGTGTGCAGTGGTCAAAGCTGCAAGACCTCTGTCAAGTCCTTCAGTGTTTTGAGGAATGCACATGGCTGGTAAGTGCAGACGACGCCATCATAAGCATGAGCATCCCACTAATGCGTCTGCTGATGCAAAGTTTGACGCACATTAAGGAGCAGGCGTTTGCAGCCGAGGAGGAGGGAAGCCTTGTTGACAGTCAGCCATTGTCTGCTCATGGAACTCTCCTGGATGAGGTGGGGGACAAAGAGGAGGAGGATGATGGGGATGAATATTTATGGGAGGATGATGCTTCTTAGGGGCAATAGAAACTGGTGGCATTGCAAGGTCAGGTACAGGGTTTTTGCGGGAGACAAGTGATGTTGATTTGCAAGAAAGTGCTCCTCAACCCAGCACAAGCAGTGAATTGACACCTGGAACATAGGCCCACATTGATGAGTATGCCTTGCATATTCTAAAAAGGGACTCCCGCATTATCAAAATGATGACCGATGACGATAACTGGTTGGCCTGCCTCCTGGATCCATGATATAAAGGAAAATTACAAAATATCATGCCACATGAGAACCTAGAGCAAATATTGGCTACCAAACAAGCAACTCTTGTAGACCGTTTGGTTTAGGCATTCCCAGCACACAGCGGCGGTGATGGTTCTCACATGAGGGGGCAACATGGCAGAGGTGTTAGAGGTGCACAAATCAGAAGTGGCGTTGGACAGAGGGGTTTTATGACCAGGTTGTGGAGTGATCTCGTAATGACCGCAGACACGTCAGGTACTGCTGCATCGATTCAAAGTGACAGGAGACTGAATTTATCCAGTATGGTTACGAACTATTTTTCCTCCCTTATCTATGTTCTCCCTCACAGCTCAATCCCCTTTGATTACTGGGCATCTAAAATAGACACCTGGCCTGAATTGGCAGAATATGCATTACAGGAGCTCGCTTGCCCTGCTGCTAGTGTGCTATCAGAAAGAGTCTTCAGTGCTGCTGGTTCAATACTGACCGAAAAAAGGACTCGTCTGGCTACCCAAAATGTTGATGATCTAACCTTCATTAAAATGAACCAATCATGGATTTCAAATTATTTTACCCCACCTTCCCCTGCTGACACGTAGCTTGCTTACAACATTTCTTGCTTTTGGCCTCCTCTTACTGACTGCTCCAATTCCTCCATTTGCAGCTGCTGAATGTCCACCATAGGCCATTTTTTTACCTCCCTAAATGGGCTGACTCCGCCCACAGGGCCGTGGTCACCACCTAGCACAAGCACCCGTGCGAGTGCCGTTTTCCTGGACAGGTGGGTGTGCCCACTTTTGGGCGACGGCACTGGCACAGGGTCCCTCATAGTACAATGAAGTGTCTCTGACGGTGGTGGTGCACAACCAATGTCAGACACACCATCGTAATATGAGGGGCCCTGTGCCAGTACCGCAGCCCACGAGAGAGTGTTCCCCCCAGCTCGAAGAGTGCTCTACCACTTGCAATACTTACCTCTCCCTGCTCCACCACAGTGTAGTCTGTGCTGATAAATCCTTCAATGGCACTGGCAATACAAATTTGTTGAAATGGTAGATGATAGTAAAAATATACAGGGGCCCTGGCCTCCATTTAGACCAGTTAATACTTTGCGCCAACTACCACTGTCTGCTACTCAGCAGAGGAGCCCACCCCTGTACCTAGCTATGCCACCTGTTTGTTTAGGAACATTTTTTTGGCAGACATTTACCTCATTTTATTATTTTGGCCTACTAACTGTGTCAGCCACTCCTTACAGTTGTCCTCCACTGAACAAAGCTATGCCGCCTGTGTACTTCTGTTACCAGTTTTGAAGTGCATTTAGCCTACTTTTTTATTTTAGGCCTACTAAGTCTGTCTGTGACACTCCTTACACTTGACCTCCACTGAACAAACCATTGCCGCCTGTGTACTCCTGTTACCAGTTTTGAACTGCATTTAGCCATTTTTTTTCATTTAGGCCTACTAAGTCTGTCTGCGCCACTCCTTACACTTGACCTCCATTGAACAAACCAATGCCGCCTGTGTACTCCTGTTACCAGTTTTGAACTGCATTTAGCCTACTTTTTTATTTTAGGCCTACTAAGTCTGTCTGCGCCACTCCTCACACTTGACCTCCACTGAACAAACCAATGCCGCCTGGGTACTCCTGTTACCAGTTTTAAACTGCATTTAGCCTACTTTTTAATTTTAGGCCTACTAAGCCTGTCTGCACCACTCCTTACACTTGACCTCCACTGAACAAACCAATGCCGCCTGTGTACTCCTGTTACCAGATTTGAACTGCATTTAGCCTACTTATTTGGGCCTACTAACTGTGTCTGCCTCCCATTACAGTTGTCCTCCAATGCACAAAGCTGAGACGCCAGTTTACTCCTGTTTTGACTATTAAACTGCATTTGGCCTACTTGTTTGGTTGGGCCTACTAAAGGTGTCTGCCGCTCCTTGCTTTTCTCCTCCACTGAACAAAGCTGAGCCTCAATTTTCATCCTGTGTCGAATATTAAACTGCATTTGCTGAATGCAAATTTGCGCTGGTAAACCCAAAAGCTGCTAGGGCACTAGTTATATACCAATAAGTCAGTGAACCTGCTTCACACAGTATGCGTTGTCTGGAGGAGAGTATTATTCAGGTACCAGAGTCCGTGATATACCCAGTCTATACACGTAGCTGTAGGTGGCACTCTGTTGCTGTTAGCACCATAGGTTAGAAAGTGCTGGTGACGCGCTCAATAAATAAAAACAAATAGAAGTCAGTACCTTCTAGGAGTGGAAACAGGTGATCTGCTGCTTCTGGAGATTCTTAGAAGAGCTGGATAATGTAGCAGAAGTCTTCAATAGATCGTGATCCCGGAGAGCTGTTCCGGCCGGTAACAGCTACTACGAGTGTAGGAGTCCAGCAGGGGGCGTGGACGCACCGTCTACGGCCAGCGACGCTACAGTGTGTGAGTGGTGTGAGCGGCGCCTACTAAAGGTGTCTGCCGCTCCTTGCTTTTCTCCTCCACTGAACAAAGCTGAGCCTCAATTTTCATCCTGTTTCGAATATTAAACTGCATTTGGCCTACTTGTTTGGTTGGGCCTACTAACAGTGTACTCCGCTCCTTGCTTTGCTCCTCTACTGAACAAAGCTGCGCCGCAATTTTCATCCTGTTTCAAATATTAAACTGCATTTGGCCTACTTTTTTGGTTGGGCTTACTAACGGTGTCTGCCGCTGCTTGTTGTTCTCCACTGAACAAAACAGTGCCGACTGTTTACTCCTGTTACCAATTTTGAACTGCATTTGGCCCACTTTATTACTTGGTCCTACTAACTGTGTCTGCCACTCATTACAGTTTTTCTTCACTAAACAAAGCAATGCCACCTGTTTAGTCCTGTTACCAATTTTGAACTGCATTTAGCCTATTTATTATTTGGGCCTCTATCTCTGGTTTTCCTCCTCATCCTGCCCATTGCCCAGCCACTGCTAGATGAGTCTGCTGGTACATTGACCCAGACCACTACATTCCCCTTGCACTCTACACAGCCAGAATCTGACCCTGCTGAAAGTCAGGTTCCCCTTCCCACATACTATACCACCTTACACGGGGACAAAGAGGAAGGTGCAGATGAAAGTGCAGGTTCCTTCATCAGGTGGGGGCATACTCGTTGGCGACATCACTGGCACAGGGCCCCTCATAGTACACAAAAGTGTCTCTGCCGGTGGGAGGCACCACCGCCATCAAACACACCGCCGTAATTTGAGGGGCCCTTTGCCAGTGCCAATGCGAACGATTGGGCCCCCCTGCTTGCTCAGGATCGCAGCACTTGCAAAGTTGAAATACTTACCTCTCACTGCACCATCGCCGTGATGTAGTCCGCGTTTCCTGGGCCCACGAAAAACTTGAACCAGCCCTACCCCCCCACAACTTTAGCCAAATGACCCCCAATTTTCAATGCCTAACTATTATTATAAGGTAAATTAAGATTGACAAGCTTAAGTAACAAGAATTGATGTTTTTTGGCATTAAAATGGGCACTGTAGGTGTTTTCCTGTCCTCCACTCACTGCCGACTTTGATTCCCCATTGACTTGCATTGGGTTTCGTGTTTCGGTCGGCCCCCGACTTTTCGCAATAATCGGCCGATTTCTCCCGACCCGACTTTTGAGAAAGTCGGATTTCGCAAAACCTGACTCGATCCTAAAAAAGTAAAAGTTGCTCAACTCTAGTAGTGAGTATTTTGATATGGAGTAACATTCCCATCATATTCACTTATTGTGAATATTTGCACTATTAAATTGATAGCACTAATGGCACTTTCCATATACCTCAGGGATAACTATCTGCACATTTAACACTTTCTTGTTCGCAAAATCAATAAACTGTTTAGACAGTGCCCAACAAAATACTGCATGTTGCAGTGAAAATTGCCTCATTGTTTGGTTAAGACAATGCCCAATAAAATGCAGTGTGTTTCTGCCAAAATTCCCTCATTATTTAGGTATGATTATGCACACACGGTAGCATTTGCCACGGATCAGTAGGACATGAAGAGCAAATAACGATCTTTTAAAAATTAATATTTTTTGTATGTTATTGTTTGATTTGAATATTACAAGTTATGTTTTAATTTTTTTACTCCAATTGGATAAGTCAGTGAACCAGTTTGTAGATTTTTTGGAGATATCGGTGATATACTCTTACAGTGAATTAATTTGGTATTGTCTGCCAATAATTTTTGGAAATGTGAAAATTACTGGCTGTGTGTGTCCATCTACTGGATTGAGTGTAGTGGAAGACCTGTCGGTCCCTATTATTCTATTTCTAATGTGATGAAATTGATGCCACTTTAGTATTGTCTGCCAATAATTTTTTTGAAATGTGAACACTCCTGGTTGTGTGTCCATCTGCCGGATTAAGCATAGTGAAAGACCTGTCAGTCCCTATTACACTATATCTACTCTCGTGAAATTGATGTCACTTCTGTGGTGTAAAGCGCTCATTGGTTCAAATGTGAACACTCCTGGTTGCTACTGCTGAATTGGAAGTAATGGAAGACCTCTTTGTCCCTATTATGCTATCTATACTGTGGTACCAGATAGCTAGAAGGAATATAGAGGGCACATTGAGTTTTAACCAAGATGTTCATGAGATATAATTCAAATTTACTCACCTATTGTGATTGGATAAGACACAGCCACTGTACTTAGACTATTAGACTATTTCTCTATTGCATCCACTTGGACTCCACTGGTACATCATTCTGACAGGTGAGCAGCACAGTCTGATGCCCCATTCTCTTTAACCAACAAAGAATCATCTATACTGTGGTGCAAATGATGCCACTTTGGTGGTGTCTGCCAATAATCTTTGGAAATGTGAACACTCCTAGTTGCGTGTCCATCTGTTGTATTGGGTGTAGTGGAAGACCTGTCGGTCTCTATTATACTATTTCTACTGTGGAGAAATTGATGCCACTTTGGTAATAACTGCCAATAATTTTTGGAAATGTGAACACCCCTGGTTGGGTGTCCATTTGCTAGATTGAGCATAGTGGAAGACCTGTCATTCCCAATTTTACTATCATTTACCACTTTGGTATTGTCTGCTAATAATTTATGTAAATTAGTACACTCCTGAATGGGTATCCATCTGCTGGATTTGGAGTAGGTGAAGACCTCTCGGCCCCTATTATACTATTTCTACTGTGGTGAAATTGATGCCACTTTGTTAGTGTCTGCCACTATTTTTTGAAAATGTGTAGACTCCTGGTTGTGTCTCCTTTATCAGTGTTGACCGTAGCAGTAGGCATCCGAGACAGTCAGGCCTCCACTTCCTTGGACTCAACTACCTGTGTTACCATCCTTATATTTTTCTGAGAATGGTTGTCTATGAAACTGATATTTGTGCCATCTGAGTGTGGCTCAGCATGAAAGCTGGTAGAGGTGCTGCATGTGATATCAGAGCTCCCAGCAAAAGAGGCCTACACCGATTACTCACCCATCTCATCTTACTGTGACGTTCAATTGAAAGCTATAAATGCTGTCCCAGACGAATATAACTCATGCCTGGCTGATTGCTGCAGTGCCATGCTACAATTTGTACTGCAATTGAATTAAGGCCACTTTCCTGTAGTCTGTCCCTCATTTGATGTGTTTTGGCTGTATTTCGGGTCGTTATAAGGTGCTGAGCATGCTTTTTTTTGCCTCCCATTGATATGAATGGCATTCGGTTATGTTCGGCTATCTGTTTCTTGACCTCCTTTGGATTGTTTGACTGATTGCCATTCCCTTCCTCTGAGGCACAGGAATGACATTATTTCTTACTGAATCTTCTAATAAATTGGGATCTGTTAAATGTCCACACAATGCACTATTATCACTTACCCACATCACCTCTTACACCTATATGCTATTCCTCTTCTATCTGACATGGAAAAAACTCGTGAGCTGTCATCGGACATATCAAGTACTGTATATCTGAATCACCTATTCTGTGAATAGGTGATACAATATTATTGTGGTACTACTCTTTAACTTTCATTAAAGGGAAACTGACAGGTCCAATAATACCATTAACCTGCAGGTATGGGGTTATTCTTCATGTTATTATTGTTATAAAGTTACCTGGCCACAATACTGATAGTGCCAGGGAGAAAAGTAACTTTAGTTATCCAGGGAGCTGCCAGCTTTCAGTCATGTAGGCATTCCTGGATAAATATCAGTCACCACTCACAGCAATGAGGTGGGCATCTGTAAGCACGCCTTAACACTGATCGATTGTCATCTGTGCATTGTTTCAGTATGGAGCCAGATGTCAGTATTTTCTGGAGTGCAAATATAGCCGCTGTTCTAAGAGATGTGAATAAGGACTTTAATTGCTTCTGGCAGGACTTGCATGACTGAAAACCAGTGGATCCTGGGAGAAATGAAGTAAGCTTTCAGTACTGTAGCTAGGAACTTTGATAATGTTTAAAAAATATTTTTATGTATTTTCATAATTCTGTCCATAAAAAAGAGAAGACCCTTTCTATGTTATCTGTTTAGTAAATTCTTGCATTTCTTATAAAATAACATTTCTGCTTATCCTAACTCTTCTATATGTTATTATTGAACAGTGCGAGAAAGGCAGTAAAATATACCCCCCTCTCAGTGATTGGTGACACCACGTTGTCATTTTTCTTTTAAGGATTTCAAGGGTTTACTAAATCATATGAGTGGAATGGATTGGTCCCTACTAAGATGCAAAATCCTGATGATGAAATTTGCTAAATTGACAATATATCCCAGAGTTGGAGAGATACATGATATAAATATGTGAAAATTGGGAGATTTTTTTTTTTGATTACTATTACTATAAGGAACAAAATAGTGAAACTCTTACTAAAATAATGCTTTCCAACAAGTAGCTACATTGATTATGTCCCTGTCAGTTATTCTTATGTAGTTTAAAGAAAAAAAAAATATGCCACTTGCAGATTTCTTTTTTCTATATGGAATGAAAATTCCATCAGAAAAAAATAATTTGCCTGTCAAACGTTTTATACGGGGAAGTACTTAAAATATGTATATTGTTATGCTCAATTATGATAAATATAGCATAATTGGATTTTTTCTGATTTCTATAAACATACTTTGAAGAAAATTGGCACTTGGTCATAGTTCTTGTTTTAAAAAGAAATATATTGCAAAAAAGACAATTATTATTTTTTCATAGCTTTTCACAGCAATTACAAAAAGCAGCGGGGCATTCAGTAATGAGTTTTTAGTTACGGGAATGCTAATATTATTTCCTACTGAGTTTTAAAGAATGTGATGTAACTGCAGTGTTAAATTAGTTAACAATGTAAGTACCTTTTATATGTCTAATTCTTCATTAACCTAATCATACTAATAATTATTTTTCACAGGTGATCATAGCTTTAATTGTTGCATGGAAAGACATATCCTATAGAGATAAAAACTAAATTAACATCACAACCTTAATTTAAAAACTATAAATAAAAATATACTGTACATTGTACAAAATGTTTCTCTGAGTTTGGAATACAGAAAAATAAAGAGTTTATGAAAATAATATAAGATAAGTGAATTCATTTAAAATACACAATTTAGCTGATATGTTTAAGAATTTCTTTAATATTGAGAATAGAACTGTAGAACTACACATTAAAAACTACACCACACTGAAATAGCAATAGGTAATAAGGATTTCTATGTCAGTGGTTAATTTTTGTTTTTTCTGGAAAAAAAAAATCAAAGTTAAGTGTATCGCTCATTTCTTGATGGATTCAGTAATTAAAAATGACATCCTGTCATAAACTAGGTACAATTTTCCCCATATATTATTTTCTCATGGGAAATTCAAATTTGAAAGGACTAGTTTGCACGTGCAAAATTTTCACACATTGGTTGTCGGGGGGCGCAGACAATTTCAGGAAAATGAAGCTGGTCAAATGTAAATGTATTTAATGAGATGATGAACACAGAGAGGTATGTGTCTCACCGATATATATATATATATATATATATATATATATATATATATATACATATACACTCACTGGCCACTTTATTAGGTACACCATGCTAGTAACGGGTTGGACCCCCTTTTGCCTTCAGAACTGCCTCAATTCTTCGTGGCATAGATTCAACAAGGTGCTGGAAGCATTCCTCAGAGATTTTGGTCCATATTGACATGATGGCATCACACAGTTGCCGCAGATTTGTCGGCTGCACATCCCTGATGCGAATCTCCCGTTCCACCACATCCCAAAGATTTCATGTTGTTTACGCCAAATTCTGACCCTACCATCCGAATGTCGCAGCAGAAATCGAGACTCATCAGACCAAGCAACGTTTTTTCATTCTTCTACTGTCCAATTTCGATGAGCTTGTGCAAATTGTAGCCTCAGTTTCCTGTTCTTAGCTGAAAGGAGTGGTACCCGGTGTGGTCTTCTGCTGCTGTAGCCCATCTGCCTCAAAGTTCGACGCACTGTGCGTTCAGAGATGCTCTTAGGCCTACCTTGGTTGTAACGGGTGGCGATTTGAGTCACTGTTGCCTTTCTATCAGCTCGAACCAGTCTGCCCATTCTCCTCTGACCTCTGGCATCAACAAGGCATTTCCGCCCACAGAACTGCCGCTCACTGGATTTTTTTTCTTTTTCGGACCATTCTTTGTAAACCCTAGAGATGGTTGTGCATGAAAATCCCAGTAGATCAGCAGTTTCTGAAATACTCAGACCAGCCCTTCTGGCACCAACAACCATGCCACGTTCAAAGGCACTCAAATCACCTTTCTTCCCCATACTGATGCTCGGTTTGAACTGCAGGAGATTGTCTTGACCATGTCTACATGCCTAAATGCACTGAGTTGCCGCCATGTGATTGGCTGATTAGAAATTAAGTGTTAACAAGAGGTTGGACAGGTGTACCTAATAAAGTGGCCAGTGAGTGTATATATATATATATATATATATAGAGAGAGAGAGAGAGAGAGAGAGAGAGAGAGAGAGAGAGAGAGAGAGTATATATGTTTTCATGAATATTTGAGCCCATGGATCCACTATACAGTGGGGCAAAAAAGTGTTTAGTCAGTCAGCAATAGTGCAAGTTCCACCACTTAAAAAGATTTACATCATAGGTAGACCTCAACCATGGGAGACAAACTGAGAAAAAAAATCCAGAAAATCACATTGTCTGTTTTTTTATCATTTTATTTGCATATTCTGGTGGAAAATAAGTATTTGGTCAGAAACAAAATTTAATCTCAATACTTTGTAATATATCCTTTGTTGGCAATGACAGAGGTCAAACGTTTTCTGTAAGTCTTCACAAGGTTGCCACACACTGTTGTTGGTATGTTGGCCCATTCCTTCATGCAGATCTCCTCTAGAGCAGTGATGTTTTTGGCTTTTCGCTTGGCAACATGGACTTTCAACTCCCTCCAAAGGTTTTCTATAGGGTTGAGATCTGGAGACTGGCTAGGCCACTCCAGGACCTTGAAATGCTTCTTACGAAGCCACTCCTTCGTTGCCCTGGCCGTGTTCTTTGGATCATTGTCATGTTGAAAGACCCAGCCACGTTTCATCTTCAATGCCCTTGCTGATGGAAGGAGGTTTGCACTCAAAATCTCACGATACATGGCCCCATTCATTCTTTCATGTACCCGGATCAGTCGTCCTGGCCCCTTTGCAGAGAAACAGCCCCAAAGCATGATGTTTCCAACACCATGCTTTACAGTAGGTATGGTGTTTGATGGATGCAACTCATTATTTTTCCTCCAAACACGACAAGTTGTGTTTCTACCAAACAGTTCCAGTTTGGTTTCATCAGACCATAGGACATTCTCCCAAAACTCCTCTGGATCATCCAAATGCTCTCTAGCAAACTTCAGACGGGCCCGGACATGTACTGGCTTAAGCAGTGGGACACGTCTGGCACTGCAGGATCTGAGTCCATGGTGGCGTAGTGTGTTACTTATGGTAGGCCTTGTTACATTGGTCCCAGCTCTCTGCAGTACATTCACTAGGTCCCCCCACATGGTTCTGGGATTTTTGCTCACCGTTCTTGTGATCATTCTGACCCCACGGGGTGGGATTTTGCGTGGAGCCCCAGATCGAGGGAGATTATCAGTGGTCTTGAATGTCTTCCATTTTCTAATTATTGCTCCCACTGTTGATTTCTTCACTCCAAGCTGGTTGGCTATTGCAGATTCAGTCTTCCCAGCCTGGTGCAGGGCTACAATTTTGTTTCTGGTGTCCTTTGACAGCTCTTTGGTCTTCACCATAGTGGAGTTTGGAGTCAGACTGTTTGAGGGTGTGCATAGGTGTCTTTTTATACTGATAACAAGTTTAAACAGGTGCCATTACTACAGGTAATGAGTGGAGGAAAGAGGAAACTCTTAAAGAAGAAGGTACAGGTCTGTGAGAGACAGAAATCTTGATTGTTTGTTTCTGACCAAATACTTATTTTCCACCAGAATATGCAAATAAAATGATAAAAAAACAGACAATGTGATTTTCTGGATTTCTTTTTCTCAGTTTGTCTCCCATAGTTGAGGTCTACCTATGATGTAAATTACAGACGCCTCTCATCTTTTTAAGTGGTGGAACTTGCACTATTGCTGACTGACTAATTACTTTTTTGCCCCACTGTATGTTCATTTTACAGGCCGTTGAGAAAATCTCGCCATATGGATGTCGTACGGATGTCACACGGATGCTTAGATGCGAGAAAATCGCATTCTCACACTGCACATGGATGACATACGGATCATTTTTCAGGGAACATTTCTGCGATTCTTGTCCATGTAAAACGGACTGATTTTTTTATACATTGTGTGTGACTCCAGCCTAAAGGAGATCTCCCAACATTAACCATAATGGTATTTTACTTACTGATCAGAAGGAGTCTGTTTGTCAGGACCTTGCAAAAGAACAGGGGCAGCAGCATTTTTCCCCTCCACAACAGCACTGCCATCTATCTGAACTGTAGGGAAGTGCAACGTAGCCCTATGTCTGTGAATGGAGCAGCTCCCTGTACAGAAGTGCCACTTTGACAGTAAAAATGATGAAGGATAATTGAACCCATAACTGAGCATATTTAAACTATTGTATAATAACTGGGAATGTCCATTTAAAAAAAAAGTAATATCTGCAGATTATTTAACCTTTTTTTCCCTATGGTTTGATTTTTTTCAATTTTTGCAAGGTTGTTTCCACCAATCTCTCCCATCAGGAAACACTGCAGTTTTTAACTTGAAACCAGAGATGATTTCAGGTCACCAATAAGCTGCAACCTTGGAAGGAAGATAGACTTTTCAATGACTGTCCAATAATATGGAAAAATTGATGGTTCAGAACCTGTCCGGTCCCTTTTAGGCTGCATTCATTTATATCTTCAGTTTTAACCCCTTAAGCCCCAAGGGTGGTTTGCACGTTAATGACCGTGCCAATTTTTACAATTCTGACCACTGTCCCTTCATGAGGTTATAACTCTGAAACGCTTCAATGGATCCCGGTGATTATGACACTGTTTTCCAATGACATATTGGGCTTCATGATAGTGGTAACATTTCATTGAAATTACCTGCGTTTATTTGTGAAAAAAATGGAAATTTGGCAAAAATTTTGAAAATTTATCAATTTTCCAACTTTGAATTTTTATGCCCTTAAATCACAGAGATATGTCACACAAAATACTTAATAAGTAACACTTCCCACATCAGCTTTGCATCAGCACAATTTTGGAACCACAATTTTTTTTGTTAGGGAGTTATAAGGGTTAAAATTTGACCAGCAATTTCTCATTTTTACAACTCCATTTTTTTTAGGGACCACATCACATTTGAAGTCATTTTGAGTGTTCTATATGATAGAAAATAGCCGTGTTTATTAACGCTTCAGGTGTTTCATAGGAATTTTTGGAATGTTAAAAAAAATGAACATTTAACATTTTTCACAAAAAATTTACTTCAGCTCCAATTTGTTTTAATTTACGAAGGGTAAAAGGAGAAAACAGACACCAAATGTTGTTGTACAATTTGTCTTGAGTACACCGGTACCTCATATGTGGGGGTAAACCACTGTTTGGGCGCATGGCGGAGTTCAGAAGGGAAGGAGTGCCATTTGACTTTTCAATGCAAAATTGACTGGAATTGAGATGGGACGCCGTGTTGCGTTTGGAGAGCCACTGATGTGCCTAAACATTGAAACCCCCCACAAGTGACACCATTTTGAAAAGTAGACCCCCTAAGGAACTTATCTAGATGTGTTGTGAGAGCTTTGAACCCCCAAGTATTTCACTACAGTTTATAACGCAGAACCGTGAAAATAAAAAATCCTTTTTTTTCCACAAAAATTTTTAGCCCCCAGTTTTGCATTTTCCCAAGGATAACAAGAGAAATTGGACCCCAAAAGTTGTTGGCCAATTGGTCCTGAGTACGCTGATACACCATATGTGGGGGGTAACCACCGTTTGGGCGCATGGCAGAGCTCGGGAGGGAAGGAGCGCTATTTGGAATGCAGACTTAGATGGATTGGTCTGCAGGCGTCACGTTGCATTTGCAGAGCCCCTGATGTACTTAAACAGTAGAAACCCCCACAAGTGACCCCATATTTGAACCTAGACCCCCCAAGGAACTTATCTAGTTGTGTTGTGAGAACTTTGAACTCCCAAGTATTTCACTACAGTTTATAACACAGAGCCGTGAAAATAACAAAATAATTATTTTCCTACAAAAATGTTTTTTTAGCCCCCAAATTTTTATTTTTCCAAGGGTAACAAGAGAAATTGGACCACAGAAGTTGTTGTCCAATTTGTTCTAAGTACGCTGATACCCCATATGTTGTTGTAAACCCCTGTTTGGGCACACGGGAGAGCTCAGAAGGGAAGGAGCACTGTTTTACTTTTTCAATGCAGAATTGGCTGGAATTGAGATCGGACACCATGTTTTTTGCGGGACGAGTTGATGTTTTTATTGGTAACATTTTTGGGCACGTGACTTTTTGATCACTTTTTATTCAGATTTTTGTTAGGCAGTATGACCTAAAACCAGCTATTCATGATTTTTTTTTTTTTTTGGGGGGGCGTTTATACCGTTCTGCATTTGGTAAAATGGATAATGCAGTTTTATTCTTCAGGTCGGTACGATTACAGCGATACCTCATTTATATAATTTTTTTATATTTTATAAAACTATTTTATGGAAAAATAATTATTTTTGCATTGCTTTATTCTGAGGACTATAACTTTTTTATTTTTTCGCTGATGACACTGTATGGACTGTATGGACAAGACCACATTTTCAGCTGTACCATGGTTATTTATATCCGTCTTTTTGATCGCGTGCTATTCCACTTTTTGTTTGGCGGTATGATACTAAAGCGTTGTTTTTTGCCTTGGTTTTTTTTTATGGTGTACACTGAAGGGGTTAACTAGTGGGAAACTTTTATAGGTCGGGTCCTTACGGACATGGCAATGCTAAATATGTGTACTTTTATTGTTTTTTTTATTTAGATAAAGAAATGTATTTATGGGAATAGTATTTTTTTTCTTTATTTAGGATTTTTTTTTTTACACAACTAAATATTTTTTTTTTACATTATAATATTGCCCCAGGGGAAGGGCATCATGTTATAAAGTCAGATCACTGATATGACACTTTGCAAAGCACTGTGTCAGATCAGCGATCTGACATGCATTGCTCCTGGCTTACCAGCGCATGCTCTGAGCAGGCGCTTGGTAAGCCACCTCCCTGCAGGACCAGGATGCAGCCCTGTGGCTATTTTGGATCCGGTGCCTGCAGAGAGAAGAAGGTAGGAGACCCTCGGAGCAACGCGATCACATCGCGTTGCTCCGAGGGTCTCAGGGAAGCATGCAGGGAGCCCTTCATCACATATTTGATCACAGTGTGCCGGGGGTTAATGTGGCGGGGGCGGTCCATGACCGCTCCTGGCACATAGTGTCAGATGTCAGCTGGGATAGTCAGCTGACCCCCAGCCATGATCGGCTGCGCTCCCCCCGTGAGTGCGGCCGATCACTATGACGTACTATCTGGTCCCTGGGCATTAAGTCCCCGGTCATTTTGATGAGATAGTATGTCAAATAGGATTTAGGGGTTAAAGCTGAAGTCTTAAACAGGTATATTTTTACTTTTATTCTACTTCCACGTATGTAGCAAATATTGTATATGTACCTGCCTGAAATCAGCTGGGTGAGGAGTTCGGCAAGCTGGAAAGCCCCCTAGGCAAGTGTTAGGATTTGTTTCAGCTTTATATTAGTATGCTTTGGAGCAGTGTGGTGCCACCTGCAGCTCATTTTGTCCTTACTGCAGATTTATGAAAATTAATGTTTAAAGTGTATTTTGTGATAATATCGTGGATATGTGGTTTGTTTGGCTTTTTACTTGCTAAAGGGGGCAAGTTTACCTTTCAAATGGTGTATCATTTGTGTGTGTGGGTACAGTATGAATGGAGATACAAAGTAATCATTGAAAAAGAGTGTTTTGAAAAAATATAGAAGGATTAGTAAAATGTAAAAGACACAATTCCGATTCCTACGTGCAATATTAATTTGTTTCTCCCTCACATGAATAAGCTACTTTTTTCTTTCTGCTAATTTTACTGCCATGTCGGATAGCCCTTTTAAATCAACTGAACACCTTTCTTTTTTCTAAACTCTATAGTGAATCATTGGAGAAAGCTCTAATGAGCTTACCAAATGAGATTACCCTATTAAAGAATTTAGGATGACATAATCGTGCATGGAGAATCGCATTCCCTGATACATTCTTTAAAAATGTACTAGTCATGATAATTTCTGTATTAACATCAGATTTGATATGTGTTGAGATAAAATGAAACTTTAAGCTTGCAGGTAATCATTACTGTTGAAAAAGGCTATGATCTAGCCTTTGCCCGTAAGAGGTCAAAGACTTTGCAAGCATCTCTCCAATAGGACTCTTTATCTGGAGAGTAGATGAGAATATTAGCCATATAGACTACAACCGAGGTGGTGAACATATCCCAGAAGATATTGTTCACAAAGTCGTGGAAACCGGCAGGAGCATTACAGAGCCCAAAGGGCATCACCAGGTATTCATAGTATCCATCCATGGTGTTAAATGCCGTCTTCCATTTGTCCCCCTCACGGATGCGAATCAGGTTGTAAGCACCCCGCAGATCAAGCTTAGTAAATACCCTCACCCCCCCGCAACCTATCAAAGAGCTCAGATATAAGTGGCAGAGGGTACTTATTCTTAACGGTTATGGCATTAAGACTCCTGTAGTCTATGCAGGGATGTAATTCTCCGTTCTTCTTCTGCACGTAGAAGAACCCAGCCCCTGAGGCTGACACTAACTTCCTAATAAATCCTCTTGCCAGATTCTCCTGAATGTACTGAGACATTGCCTCCGTGTCCGGGAGAGATAACGGATAGACTCGACCCTGGGGAGGCTCAGCACCAGGCAAGAGGTCAATAGGACAGTCATAGGGGTGGTGAGGCAGAAGAGTCTCCGCAGTCCTCTTTGAGAACACATCCACATAGGGCCAATAGTGCTTGGGGAGAGAGGAAAGATCTGCGGTTGCCTCAGTAGTAGCAACCTGAATGCACTCCCTCTGTCATCTACTCTCACAAGATTCACTCTATCCCCAAATTCTTCCTGTGGACCACTCAGTATGAGGGGAGTGGTACCGTAGCCAAGGTATCCCTAACAGGACATCATCAATTCCCTCAGGAATGACAAGTAAAGAGATAATCTCCTGATGGAATGGTAACATAGAAAGAGTAAATGGGATGATCTGGTGTGTTATTTGTGAGGGCAGTGTCGACCCATTCACCACTCGTACGGTCACTTGTTTGGCGAGCATCACCAGGGGTATTGCATGTCGTTGAGTGAAGGCAGAAGACATGAAGTTGCCCTCCACCCCAGAATCCATGCAAAGCTCTACCATAAGAGAGGATGTGCCTATGGTAATTGTCCCCTTGAAGGACAATTTGGAGGAAAATGTCGCTGTGTCTAGTGTACCTCCTCCTACAACCTCTAGACACTGACGTTTTCCCGACTGATGGGGACAGTTTCTGGCATAATGTCCCGACTGCTGGCAGACAGGACAGACCTTGAGTGCACGAGCAGTCTGGGACTTAGACCCCACTCGTGTCACCTCCATGGTCTTATGTGGCTCTGGAGCCTGGACCGGAGATTCCGGAGGTTTGGTGAAGGTGGGAGCCTGCCGAAACCTCTGCCTACACTGGGCTCGCTCCAACCTTCACTTGTTAAAACGAATCTCGATGCGGGTAGATAGTGCTATTAGCTCCTCCAGTGTGGCAGGAATCTCCCTAGTGGCCAATGCATCCTTCACATGGTCAGCTATTCCTCTCCAGAATACAGGGATGAGGACTTTATCCGGCCACTCCAGCTCAGATGCCAAAGTCTGTAAATGGACTGCAAAATGGCTGACCATGGACAAATCCTGTGTCAATGCCAGCAGTTGGATCGCCATATCATGGGTGACACGAGGTCCCAAAAAGACCTGCTTCAGAGTGCTCAAGAACAGCGGAGCACTCTGCACCACATGATCGTCGCTCTCCCACAACGGCGCAGCCCACTCCAACACCCTGTCCGACAGGAGGGATATAATAAATCCCACCTTAGCCCACTCTGTGGGAAAACATGCAGCCTGGAGCTCAAGATGTATAGCACACTGGCTCACGAATTCCCTACACAGTTTACTGTCAACAGCAAACTTGTCTGGCAACGGAAGACCTGATAATGTCGAGCAGCGGTGGCAGTGGACAAACTAGCTGCAGCTACGCTAGCAGCCTGAACATCAACTGTGGTAACATCCACAGCTGAGGTTGTGCGCTTGAGAGCCGCCAACCTGCCCTCCAGCTGCTGGATGTACCATTGTAGTCGCTAGGGTTGAGCAAAACGGATCGGTCAATTTCATAAGTCGCCGACTTTCGGCAAAGTCGGGTTTCGTGAGACCCGAGCCGATCCCAGTGTGGGATCGGCCATGCAGTCGGCGATCTTTGCGCCAAAGTCACATTTCATATGACGCTTTAACTGCCATTTTTCAGCCAATGAAGGAGTGTGGGCAGCGTGATGACATATGTGTCGTCTTGCTTTCTGCGGCATCACAGGGGGTGGGGGGTATAACCGCCATTTTACTCATCTTTGGATGTAGCAATTTATACTGTCCGAGGAGAGAGAGAGAGAGGGAGAGAGAGATATCCCCATTGACTTGCATTGGGTTTCGTGTTTTAGTCGGATCCCCGACTTTTTGCAATAATCGGCCGATTTCACAAGATCAGACTTTTGAGAAAGTCGTGTTTCACGAAACCCGACTCGATCCTAAAAAAGTAAAAGTCGCTCGACTCTAGTAGTCGCTGTTCGTCTGCCATTGCTAGCCAGACCCTGGTGCTAGTATAATGTTAGGACTGGCGGAACGCACCAAATATAAATAAGAGGTGATATAAGATGCATTCGCAGTCCGGGGTCCACTGTGCAGAGAAGACACCTGCTGCTTAGTAGTGGCAGACTATATGGTGGCATTAAGAGAAGACATACATAGGTTAGCTTCACCCAGTATGAAGGAAGCGAGCCACTCTTTCACAAGAGGTAACATAACAAATTACCCAGATGTGTTTAGGCAGCCATGTTATCTTACAGCAACGCTACAATGTCTTTGGTATCCATCAGGTAACCAGGTATACCCTTTACCTCTTCACCCTTTTTTGTTTTGCTTTTTTTCCTCCCCTTCTTTCAAGAGCTGTAACTTTTGTATTTTTCTGTGAATAGAGCTATATGAGGGCTTGTTTTTTGCGGGATGACTTGTACTTTTGAATGACACCATTGGTTTTACTGAATATCTTGCTGGAAAACAGGAAAAAAGTCCAAGTGAGGTAAAATTGCAAAACCTGTGCAATTCCACAATTGTTTTCTGAGTTTAATTATCATACTCACTAAATGCTAAAACTGACCTGCAAAAATTATTCTACAGGTCATTACGAATAGGCAGATACTGAACATGTAAAGGTCCTATTTTTATTTAAGTGGTGAAATAAAAATTGAAAATTTGTACAAAAAATTGCTTTTGTGTATTTTTTACTAGACCCGTAGAGTCCCCATTTTTTGGGATATGGGGCTGAATGAGGGCTTATTTTTTTTAGGCCCTCAGCTTACATTTCTATTGATACCATTTTGTGGTACATACAATGTTTAGATTGCCTGTTATTCCACTGTTGCAGCGACAAAAAAATATTTATTTCTGGCTTTTCAATTTTACTCATTACACCGTTTACCAATCTGTTTAATTTACTATATATTTCTGAACTCAGCAATACCAAACATATGTATTTTTAATTTTTTTGTTTTATTTTGAATAGGACAAAAGGGGGTGATTTGGAACTTTTTTGTTTTTTGTTATTTTTTAAATATGTATTTTTTATGACTGGCATCCATAGTCCCTTTGGGAGAGTTGAAGCTGCAATCATCCGATCACCTGTGCTATATAAAGCACTGCTATGTGTAGCAGAAATAATGATTTTACAATGGTAGTCAAGGGGGTCTTCCACAGGCCCACTTCTGTAATGATAACCCATCAGCGCCCCACAATCATGTGTCAGATGCTCCGATTGTGTGTGTACTGTGACTCATTTTTGGCCAAAGCATATTACATGCTGCTGACTGAGAATAAAAGCAGTATTTAACTTGTTAACAGTCACAGGTGCATTGTGGATCCACTTACATCTATTAAAGACACAGGACAGATGATCAGATCAGCAGTCATGGTCAAGGAAAGATGCAGGCTCTGAGTCGGAGCCCGCATCAAAGGCAGGGACATGACTGATGACATACCTATATGTCATCGGTCATAAAGTGTTAACCCTTAATAGGGGTTGGAATGTACTGTCCCTGCAACAACTGAAATTTTCATTTTAAATATTCATACCCACTAGAGATAAGCAGATCTTTTTAAATTCAAATTTGCCAAATTTCCCCCCCAAAATTGCATAACTAAAAGCCTTTAATTGACTGCAAAATTTGTGAATAACACTTTTAATTCATCTTGGAATCTATCCATCCCATTTGTACCTCTGAAATGCCAGCACAGCCTTTCTAATGTCCAAATGACCTCAACCTATGCAACAAGGGGAAAACAGATGTTAAACCGCTGTAACCAATTGCATGTTTAACACACAACACAATAGTTTCAGACTTTGTAGGCTACTTGAAATGCCTAAATGAACCAAAAATGATCGCTCTGTGGAGAGGATGCATGTTTTGCTCTTGTTTATACACAGGTCATGCAAAAGTTAGAAGCCTTGGCATTTTTGTATTAATTAATTAATAAATCAATTAATAAATAATAATTAATTAATCTACATGAATAACACTGGTCAATGCAATTTTTGTGGCAAAAGGTTTTAAAGCATATTTTTAGTCAATTTTGGCTACTGATTACGAATATGAACTCCGTTTTTGGCTATCACATCAGGATTTCGAGATATTTTCAATTTTTGATGAAAATTACTCCTATCTAATGTTTTATGATAAAAAACACATGATTTTCGGTACTACATTTTGTATATTTTTAATCAAGAAATAACAAAGATTACAAAGTCTATGTACAGCAAATCAAATATACTTACAGAATTAAACTGCAAAATATAAAAACACATATATATGGCACACAGATGAATGGCAAATGGCAGTTATTTGAACTTTCTTTTCTTGGCTGATCTGTGATGTACAACTTCTGGGTTGTCTCTCATCAAGCTCCAGCAATAGTCAGCCATCATATGTGAGTTCCACTGGCCTTGATACCGTTCTTCCATTGTTTTAATGTCCTGGAATCCTGATGAAAACGCTTCCCTTGTTACTCGCTCATATCCCCAAGGTTCTTTGGAAAAAAGTCCAAATGGCTGTGTAAATAGTGAATCTTTATACTCATTCTACATCCAAGATTTTGCAGACTCATTAGTAGCTCTTCCACAATCTCTTCATATTTGTTTGCTTTCTTATTCCCTAAAAAATTCTGCACCACATTACAATATGCATTCCAAGCTCTTTCTTCTGTCTCATTCATTGATGTGATAAAATTTGGGTCTCTCATAAGTTTTCTTATTTGAGGTCCATCAAATATTCCAGCCTTTTACTTCTCTTCACTAAGACCAGGAAAAGTTGAACATACAGTATATAGTTAAAGCATTCTCCACTGTGATTGAGAGCTTTGACGACCTGCTTCATCAATCCAAGTTTTATGTGTAAGGGAGGAAAGATAATGTTCTTCCTATCCACTAGAGGATCATGGCCATTCAGTTTTCACCCAATGCTCTGCTGTAGCTCTACGGTCCCAGTAGCACAGAAAACTAGGGTGTTTTGTGTACCCTCCTTGCAGACCCAAAAGAAAGTTAACCATTTTCAAATCAACACAAATTAACCACCCATGAACATTATATTGTAACCTCTCTAGAACAATCTTGATGTTTTTATATTCTTCTTTAAGTTTTACAGACTGACCTATTGGTACAGAGCCATACTTATTTCCATTGTGTAACAGAACACATTTTAAACTTCTTTTGGAACTATCAATAAAAAGCCTCCAATCCCTTGAATCATATGCTGGAAGCCCCATAAAGAGAAGTAGCCCTTCAACATCAATACAATAGACAAGCTGGCCATCTGAATGGAAGTACTTATGCAGTTCTGCTTCCCTGTTACAATAAAATGAGGCACTTGTACCGGGCTTCAACATTCGATTCTTTGGAAGTCTTGAAGCCAATAGTTCAGCAGACTCTTTTGGTAGATAAAGATCTCTAACCAGATCATTCAAAGCAGACTGAATAAAGAGAATTGGTTTGTCACAATCTTCATCACATGGCTGAAACATGTCTTCTTCATCAGTATAACAATGTGAGGAGAGTTCTATGTCAACGTTTCCTGGAAGTGCAGTAAATTTTGGAACAGGTATGTCTTCACTATGGGCAACTGGTCGAATAGCTGAAGGGATACTCGGGTATTGCAAATATTGCTTGTTTTTCTTATTGAAACCTTTTACATCGACAAGGCAGAACTAGCTGTCTTCTAAATGATTGCTTAGTTCTCTCCAAACCATAGGAACTCCAAACTGAAGTTTAGCATTCTTTCCTTGAGACCATGATCTCAAGCTCTCAATACAGGTTTTGCACACTTTGTGAGGAGCCCAATGCTTGTCTTGGTCTCCAAGTTTTACTTTGAAATACGCAAAATACACCCTCTTAACAAAGTCAGTAATGTTGTGCCTCTGAGCCTTCACAGTAAAGTTTCCACAGATGTAACAAAAAATATTTGGATAATTTGAGCACTATCTTCTGCGAGATGTAGAGGCCATTGTTAGATCAGCAAAACATCCTGCAGAGAAATACAAGATAAAAGTTGTTAGCTACCTGAGTTGTTCATTGAATTTCTGCCCCTCCCACACACACACCTTAGGTATTGATTCACAAACAAAAAAACAGAAAAAAGCAGGATAAAAACAATAAATATCAAAATTCATTGAAAATTTCAATAAATAAAACAGTACCTGCACACGACTGTTGTGTACGTTGAAAACTGTTTGTTTACTTTCTTATCATAACAAATGGGAATTATGCATGTTCAAAAAAAAACAAAGATATTCTCACATTTATTGGGAGACTAAATGAAAACTAAATTTACCTTAGTGAACCGTATAAACCGGCACTTTTCATACACTACTTATATTTATCATGGAATTCATGAAAATGGGCTATATACCTATAGCGCAAAAACGTGATGTGATAAAGAAATTATAAGATCAGATTTGAATTCAGCACCCTCAAATTAGTCTAAAACTGTTCTTAAAGTCCATGCCAGATTTTTTTTTTTGTAGACCAGTGTAATTGATTGTGAAAAGCCAAAATTGTCTAAAAACTATCTTTTTAATTTGGGAGACAAAATAGGTACACTGTTTTTAATGTAGAGAATACATTGCTTCTCAATTGTAATTGAAAATGTTGAGAGTTTTCTGCTGGTTTTCAAATCCAAAAATGATTAGGCAATTACAAAGACTATTTTTCAAGCTTTTCAAAATGTTTCCTGATTTTTCTAGAGACAAAACTGGAGGACTGTTTGAATGTGACTGTGGCGGGATCATCATGGTAGAGTTAGAATGGGGCAGACAAGAAGATGCTTGGCAGTTTAAGGCCTACAACAGTACCCCCTGGAGTCATCAGTACAGTCTAACACTATCAAACATAGTGGGCATAGGTCAATAAAAGTTGCCACTGTTCCATGCAGGGTTGTATGGCTCACCGGAGAACCGGAGGATTCTCCGGTGGATCCAGGCACAGACACCTGCTGGCATACTAGCCAGCAGCTGCCTAAGGCTCTCACTGCTCTATGGGTCCCTAGCCAGTGGCTATGGGGCCCCTGAGTCAAGGGGCTCATCCTGTGCCAGTGGAGCAGCAGAAGGGGGACAGGAAGCCACGCCTGTCCACGCTGCTGAAGAGAAATGAATATTCATGCGCGTGGAGAGGAGTAGATACCATTTCACGTTAATAGCGGGCAGTGTTAGCCGCAGGCTGCAGCTAGCACTGCAAGCATGTAAAGCCCCACCACTACTGCACCACTCTCACACTCACACACAAAGCACTGCACTGCACCACATACATACGAACACACACACATAGGTCTAAGGGGTATCGTTTCTCCTTATGGAGAGTGACATACCATCTCTGTCATATTGCACGACTCGTTAGAGGGTTGATTGTGACTTGTAGGATCGCTACTTCCAACAGGTGGCGCTATAGAGTTAAGTCCTCTTTTTCTCAGAAGAGGCAATTTGCACACACACATAGACACACAGCACCACTCACCTCTTGCAGCACATCCTGGCATCCTGCTCCTTTCCCGGTGCTTCCTGCCTGAGACAGCACAGCTAGATGGCGTCATCATTCAGCGCGTGGGTGCTTCAGACAGAAAGTTGCTGGCGAGGAATAGGCTGCCACAATGTATTGCGAGATGTGAGTGGTGCTGTGTGACTGTGTGCTTGTGTGTGTGTATGTGATGCAGTGCTGTGTGAGTGTGAAAGAGTTGTGCGGAGGTGTGTGTATGTGGTGCGGTGCTGAGTGTGTGAGAAAGTGGTGCGGTGGTGTGTGTGCATGTGGTGAGGTGCTTTTTGTGTGTATTTGTGATTGGCAATGATGGGGTGGTGGGGAAGGAGGTAATGATGGAGGTGGTGATATGGGCAATGATGTGGTGTGGAAGAAGGCAATGCTGGTTGTGGTGGAAAGGACAATGATGGTGGTGGGGGGAGGCAATGATGGAGGTGTTGAAATGGGCAATGTTGGGGGTGGTAGGGGAGAAAACAATGATGTTGTGGTGTAAAGGACAATGATGGAGGTGGTGGAAAGGGCATTGATAGGGGTGGTGGGGGAGAAGGCAATGATGGGGCGGAGGAGGAGAACAATGATGGCGGTGGAGAAGGGCTGCATTATACTCTATGAGGGGGCTGCGTTATACTTTTTGAGGGGGCTACATTATATTCTGTGGGGAGACTGCATTATTCTTTCGGGGGACTACATTATAGTCTAAGGCTACATCATATTATATGAGGGGGGCAGCATTGTGCCCTATGAGGGGGCTACTGTATACTCTATGGGAGGCTGCATTATGCTCTGGGGAGCTGCATTATACTATATGAGGGGGGCTGCATTTTACTCCAGGAGGGTGCTAAACTTTATTCTATGGTGGGTACTGTATTATACCTTATGAGGGGGTTGCATTATATGTTGTGTGGTGCTGCATTATATTCTATGAGGTGAGCTGCATTATATTCTATTTTAATTCCAAATTCCATTCTCAAACAAATTTTTCAGAATATTTTGTGTTAAGGTTCTTTTTTATTTCCATTTTTGTGATATCATAGACTCTTTGACATCATTTTTTTTTACACTCGTAAGGTCCCACAAAAAAGTGTCTATTTAAATAAAAGCAATTTTATTATTTTTAAGTTTTCTTTCCAAGATAAATTACTCCCTGGGTCAAGCAGTTGATCATTAAACATGGTCAGTTGCATCCTGTTTTTTTTTTTCCAAGTTAAATGTTTGGGGGTTCACATTGCTGGTTATACTGTTGTCTCCTATAGGCAACACACATCCCTCATAAGCTGCAATAGTGAATTACAAAATAACCCACACTTCAGTTTGGCTGCTGCATAATATAATGCATCACAACATTTTACATTGTTTGTACAGATAAGTCAGATTATGCAGCACTGAATTCCAGTGAGCGTAAATGTTGTACGTCAGGCGACTATCTAGCAGAACTCTTTGCATTGCAAGTATAAGACACTTTCCTCATCATAGCTACCACCTTTCCCCAATCGGGTATAA
This sequence comes from Ranitomeya variabilis, assembly GCF_051348905.1. Lineage (NCBI taxonomy): Eukaryota > Metazoa > Chordata > Amphibia > Anura > Dendrobatidae > Ranitomeya > Ranitomeya variabilis. Next base: position 599,910,345 of record NC_135234.1, read on the forward strand.
CTATTTAAGAAATGTTGAGCCATTAAATTAAAAACATGAGTCATGCATGCAGAGTGAGTGGTTTCCCCACTTATAAGGCAGCCACAATATTCCGGGCATTGCCATTGATAACATTACCCAGTTGATGAAGAGACATCAAGTAACTTATCCGCTCTATGGAATTTGTCAGCCTTGTTATTAAGCTGTAAAACTACTTGGCAGTGCAATGCCTTGCATGAACGTAAATATTAGTCCCTCATCTATGAAAACCTATATCACCTTGGATCATTTTCCGCTTTCAGAGCTTGTAGACTGCCAAAGATTTGTCTCTTGGAAATGTGAAAAAAATTGCAAGAACCCAAGATGTCCGCAAATATGACTCGCCACTACATGACAAAAGCTGTTTGGAGCTGTTGAGCCTCCTGAATCCTTAACTTCAAAGAGCTAGCAGATGGTTTTTAACTAAGAAAAATATTTCCTACTGTCTGCATAGAGTGAAGGGGGAGAGACACAATATATTTGGAATGCCACAACTTAGCCCATCGTCCATTCATAAATATCAACTTTTAAATGGGCCAATCCAGGTCATCTTGAAAATATGAGCCTATGACTTGACTAGCCCTATAAAAAGCTGGGTGACACAAAAGAAGTAGTTCACATGTGAGGGCTGCCTATGAGACTGATGTGATCCATAATTCACTTCTCCTACCCTCAAGGAAATCAGAAGATAATAGTAGACAGAATCTTTTAATTATTTCTGTTATCACTTTTTATTTAATAACTGTTTTGCATATTTGTGTGTTGCTTTGTTTTTTACCTTTTTATATCTTTTATTGCAAGTACTATATTTTGTTTATATTAAAGATTTAAGAAGTATCGTTTCTCCTTGTGGAAAGTGACATGTTAAGCATGTCGAGATGAGGAGACAAAGCCGCAATGCTCCTCTGTGAAATATGCAAATTGTCTCTTCAATTTGCATATATTAAAGATTAAAATCTTTTAGAAACTTAATCCTTGAATGAGCTAAAAGAATCCATATCCCTTCAGAGAGTGTGTGACCTTTTGATTGTCTGACAGTAACATATTTTGGAGACTCATCACCATGTGCGTTTGATGAGTGGTGGCGGTGCATTGCATAATTGGGTGTGCGGCCTGCGTCAGGATTTGATTTATACTCAATTTATAGCCAATAACAGAGGTTGAGAGATGGATTGATTGAGAGGAAATAAATTAACACTTGCAGGTGCTCCCTACGTGCTGAGATGTGTGTATGTTACAAATATGTTTTTGAAAACTTAGAAAAAAATATGAAATCAACAGAATGGCTAGGTAGAGTGCATGTGATAGACAAAAATCCTATTGCATCAACAGCGACATGCCTGTATTTGTGTTGTGCTTATGCTTCTCCAATAGCTACAATTAAACAAATACTGTAAAATACATTCATATTTTATTTATTTATTAGATTTTTTTGCTAAATTAATTAAATCTTCTTGGCCAAAAATGATGATCTGACAACATATGTTAGGTAGGTATACAATTTCCAAAGGCAACAAAAGATCACAGTATCACATTATAGTTGTGGGTTATAAGGTTGCCAATCTAGACTATTTTTTTTTATTTAGGCATTTTTTCATTTTAAACACTATTACCTCCAAGATAAAAAAAAGTAGTTACCAAGAATGTTGTGTCAGTTATTGTAGAATGTTCTGTTAATTGCTGCATTGTGTACTGTGGCCAAAGTAGTAAATAGCAGTGATGAGCGAAAAGTGAAATATTTGTATTGAGGAAAATCGGCACATATAATTTCTAATTTCTGTGTATTCATACCGAATAATGAATCCAATGCAAGTCAATGGGAAAGCAGAATATTTTTTCTGCTACACCCAACAAACAGGTCAGGGGGCCTAAGAGAAAAGCTGAAAAGGAAGGGAAGGAGCAAAAACTAAGTGGGAACAGCATGAAGAAGATGCATGCATGCCTTTCAGACTCACAGATGGTGTATGGGAATATTGCTGTCAGATTATTGCACAGGTTTTACAGATTTAGGCCGGGGTCACACTTGCTAGTGCAATGCGAGAAATTCACACAAGTCTCTCACATCAATACCCGGCACAGCAGCCGGCATTCGGGACTGGAGTGTTCAGCTGCATTGAAATATATGCAGCCGCACACTCCATTCCCGAGAGGCGGCAGTGCCGGGTATTGATGCGAGAGACTCGTGCGAGTTTCTTGCATTGCTCTCACAAGTGTGACCCTGGCCTTATAAGAAGACCTATGAAACCAAACCTAAATTTTAAACTATTTGAGGCTCGCATGGCCGCACGTATTGTTCTATGTTATGTGCTTTGCGCCAGTGTGGTCATGTGAGTTTGTGTTCAGGGACCTGGCTGAAATAAGCCCCTAGAATGCTGGCACCTCCGGCGAGGAGTTTGTGTGCATGACCACTGACTGCTCTTAGTTGAGTAGTTAGCCTGTGCTACTGTGAAGTCTAACAGGGCGCAGTGCTTTGAGTTTTGGCTACTCTGTGAAGTAACAGGGTTAGCTCATACCGCCATATAGTTCCGCCGGTTGCTAGCATCAGGTTCTCCAGCACGGTGGACCCCGGGCTGCGAACGCATCTATTATAATAAAACCTCTATATTTACTCGGTGCGTTCCGCTAGCCCTAACAGACACAGGTTTTTTTTAGGATTATGGAAAAGACAGTGCTAACAAATTTTTATGCCCTATCTAACTAGCAATTTGGGAAGATACACATATGCTGACAAGGGACAACTGAACGCAGCGCTGGGACAACGAACTGGAAGTGGTTGTTGACTGTTGTGTCTGTGCACCTGCAGGTTGTGGGAATGAGGCATCAGTGCTTTTTTCCTGCACTGCAGATTGGGAAGGATGTAACATAGGGAAAGGGCCAATGGTTTCACCCTAAGACACAGATTTTTTTTTTCAATTGTTTATTATTTTAACAAAAAAAAAACATACAACATCATCACAATATGTCTTGTAAGGAGCAAATGTTTGTAGTACAAATGAGGTTATGCATTTGTATTATCAAATATCAATAGAACCAAACAAAAGGAAACGACCGAACAGGTGTCACTTATGATCTAGCGAAGGCGTAAGACCAACATATACATACCAAATTTAGGCTGAATATCAAATTATAATAAACCTTTTGAAATCAAAATAGGAATAATAAGTTTGTTTACTGAGGCTGAAATAGGGGGATGAGACTCTGTCACACTAGTATAAATGGGAATCATTTCTTAGGCTGTCCAAAACACCGAAGAATACAAAACAAAATTTTCAGTCAGACAATGCTCTGATTTTGTCCAATCCAGTTGGACCAAGGGGACCAGATCTTTAGAAACGGTCGTGAGAGTTCGAACAAATACTCTGTATGTCTTCAGATGATAGGGAGATTCCGAGTTCAATCTCTCAGGAATGGAGGAACATGGGTTTAGTATTGATTTTAGAGATTATGAGGTTAGCTTAGACTTTTGATAATAATCTCGGGACAGGTGGCTTAATTTTGGTCAGTAAGTCCAACCAAAGCCATTCTGAGGGTGGAGTGGATAATGTTTTAACTTGTGTCATAAAATATTCCACATGTGCCTGTTGAATAAAATTATGTGGATGCTTTGAGGCCTCTAAGGGCCATGAGTTATAACAAGGAATCTTGCTTTTTAGTAAGTGGGAGATTGGTATATTCGGAGGGGAGGACCATAGACCATAGGGGTCTGTGAAATCCGGATCAAAGCTGTATGGGATCACACCAATTGGAATTTTGTCCAGGAAAAGACCAGAAGGTGGCTGATTAGGAATCATTGAGCATTTAATTAGAATGGTCGTGGAAAGGATTTCATTAAAACTTATGTTTGAGGTAGGGTAATTGGTCCATAACAATTTTCCCAAATCCTGACCCAATAATTGCATTTCAAAATGTGCTTGTGCCTCTTTATTTACCAAATGTGTTAATTTTAACCATCTGGCTATATGTATGGCATGATAATACGATTGGAGATCTGGAAGGCCCAGGCCCCCTCGTTGTTTTAGGAGGATAAGTGTCTTAAAGGGTAATCTAGCTTTTTTAGCTTTCCAGATGAATTTTGAGATAATTTTATTTAGTGTGTTAAAGAAAGATTTCGGAAGCGAGATGGGAACCATGTTCATGACATAGAGGATTTTGGGTAGGATATATGACTTAAAAATGTTCACTCTACTTATCCAGGACAGACAGGCTAAGTCAAATGAGGTGAGAAGTAGGGTTGAGCGAAACAGATTGGTCATTTTCATAAGTCGCCGACTTTTGGCAAAGTCAGGTTTCATGAAACCCGACCCGATCCCAGCGTGGGATCAGCCATGCGGTACACGATCTTCGCGCCAAAGTCGCGTTTCATATGACGCTTTCAGCGCCTTTTCTCAGCCAATGAAGGTGGACGCAGAGTGTGGGCAGCGTAATGACATAGGTCATGGTCCCCACCATCTTAGAGAAGGGCATGGCAGTGATTGGCTTGCTTTCTGCGGCGTCACAGGGGCCTTAAAGGGGCGTTCCCGCCGACCGCCATCTTACTGCTGCTGATCTGAGCATAGGGAGAGGTTGCTGCCGCTTCGTCAGAAGCAGGGATAGCGTTAGGCAGGGTAAATTAACCCCCAAACCGCTTGTGCTGTAGCAATTTCCACTGTCCCACACCACCTTTTCGTTGCAGGGACAGTGGAGGCTAGATTTCTGTGCAACAGCTCTGTAGCGTATAAGGCTCCCTGATAGCTGCGTTGCTGTGTGTACGTCGCTGTGCAAACTGCTTTTTTAAAAGCAAAAATCTTGTTGCTTCTTCCTTTCTGCACAGCTATCTTCTTTGTTTGTCCTCATTTTTTGTGTGCAGCAGTCCTTTTTATTGCTGCCTGCCATACTTTTCAGAGATTATTGTAGGGAGATAGTAATTGCAGTACAGTCCCTTTTTTTTAATATCTTACAGCCACTTTCAGCCCCTGAAACTGTGTAGTGTAAAACAGTGGGCCTGTATTTTTCTGCACTGTCCCACACCTAAGAAGGGAGATTTATATTGCCAATCAGTGCATCTGTGCCAGTGCTGTCTGTGGTTTCTCTGTCAGTCATTTTGCGCCACAGAAACTATACTGTGATATAGTGGGCCTGATTAAATCACTTGTCTCCCATATCAAATAAAAAATAAAATAAAGGGAGAATAATCTTGCCAAATCTGTGCATCTCTGCCAGTCGAGTCTGTGGTTTCTGTCAGTCATTTTGTGCCACAGAAACTATACTGTGATATAGTGGGCCTGATTAAATCACTTGTCTCCCATATCACAAAAAAAATAATTAAAATAAAGGGAGAATAATCTTGCCAAATCTGTGCATCTGTGCCAGTGCTGTCTGTGGTATCTGTCAGTCTTTTTGTGCCACAGAAACTATACTGTGATATAGTGGGCCTGATTAAATCACTTGTCTCCCATATAAAAAAAAAAATAAAATAAAGGGAGAATAATCTTGCCAAATCTGTGCATCTCTGCCAGTCGTGTCTGTGGTTTCTGTCAGTCATTTTGTGCCACAGAAACTATACTGTGATATAGTGGGCCTGATTAAATCACTTGTCTCCCATATCACAAAAAAAATAATTAAAATAAAGGGAGAATAATCTTGCCAAATCTGTGCATCTGTGCCAGTGCTGTCTGTGGTATCTGTCAGTCTTTTTGTGCCACAGAAACTATACTGTGATACAGTGGGCCTGATTAAATCACTTGTCTCCCATATAAAAAAAAAATTAAAATAAAGGGAGAATAATCTGGCCAAATCTGTGCATCTGTGCCAGTGCTGTCTGTGGTATCTGTCAGTCTTTTTGTGCCACAGAAACTATACTGTGATATAGTGGGCCTGATTAAATCACTTGTCTCCCATATAAAAAAATAAAATAAAATAAAGGGAGAATAATCTTGCCAAATCTGTGCATCTCTGCCAGTCGTGTCTGTGGTTTCTGTCAGTCATTTTGTGCCACAGAAACTATTCTGTGATATAGTGGGCCTGATTAAATCACTTGTCTCCCATATCAAATAAAAAAATTAAAATAAAGCGAGAATAATAATGTTGCCAAATCTGTGCATCTGTGCCAGTGCTGTCTGTGGAATCTGTCATTCATTTTGTGCCACAGAAACTATACTGTGATATAGTGGGCCTGATTAAATCACTTGTCTCCCATATCACAAAAAAAAAATTAAAATAAAGGGAGAATAATCTGGCCAAATCTGTGCATCTGTGCCAGTGCTGTCTGTGGTATCTGTCAGTCATTTTGTGCCACAGAAACTATACTGTGATATAGTGGGCCTGATTTTTCCCTGCATTCTCCCACACATAAAGAGGGATATTTCTATTGCCAGTGTGTGCATCTGCGTCACTCCTGTTCGTGGCAGAAAAAGGACAATGGGGGCACCATGGTCAGTGGGACTCAAACCCAGGCCTAAAAGCTACCAGGAAAATATAACAAGAAGAAAGGTAGGCCTTACAAATGGGAGTCACCACCAAGTCAATACCAAATCACAGCTTTATTGGACAAATGTACATACAAAAAGGCAAAACACATTTAAAAACATTTAAAACAAGGGGATATAAAATAACACCATACTCACAAAAGCCCAAAATAAGGCCAAAAACCCGCACAAGCCCAAGCATAGTGAAATACACTTGCCCATAAGTACAAATGGCCTAAATGACAACATAATGACAAAATATAACCAGCCCACCCAGTCCCATTAGGTCACTCACATGATGAGACGTAATGAAAGCCTAGGGACAAGCCAGACCTGACAAGCACTTTGTAATAAATGTGCCGTGGGGTCCACAAATGAAACAGTCATACAACGAGCATACGACCGGCTATGAAAATAGTGCAGGCAGGACTGAGAATACAAATACAAATGAGTAAGTTGTCCTATACCCACCAAAGATAAGACCGGACGCCTGAAATAAGATGAGAGCATAAAGTGCATAAATAGCCCATAGGCATAGGTCATGGGCAAGACCAAAGGGGCATGTGTACGCTGTACAAGGAGAGTGCGGGCTGCAGACACCCAACGCGTGTCGCCATGCACTGTTGGCTTCGTCAGGGGTAGTGCCTGCATGGCCTGCCTCTTGCTTAAATATGGAGTAAATGGTGACTTACCGAAAACAGCTGTGCAGGCGGCTAAAAGCGCCGCATGGAGTATTTGCAATGGCGATTGCACCCGCCGGGCCCGGCGTGTACCCAATGCGCATGCGCCAGCGTCTCAGACCGGAAATGTGTAGTCTGCTCACAGTCGCCATGGCAGCACGTGCATTGTAACAGATGCGCTTGCGCAGGAACGCGAAGTAATGAACACAAATAGATGTTGAGATACATAAAGAACGGCAAAGAAACAGTCTCAACATGTACGTGCACAGGATGATAAAGGCCTATAAATAGGAAGAAATGTACATCCTAAGAAAAGTGGGCACTATACATATTGATCCGTTAGAGACAAGCCAAACACATTATAGGCCCGAACTGCAATGTTGGGTGTTTTTTTCCTATAGTATTTAGTGATCCATACATATGGGGTTACTTCGGCAGGGGTGCTATTTAGGCGTATATTGCTCTAATTGCACATCTGGGTTTTAGTACATGCAGTTGGGCCTATAATGTATATATAATATATAACGCATAGCACTCGGCCCAATGTTAATCTATGGTGCAGCACCCATCATCCGATATTTTCTCCGCCGTATTCAGGATCCGAGTGAAATCGCAGCATGCTGCGATTGTCAGCGTATCTCAGCCGAGACTCGCCAATGCAAGTCTATGGGTGCGAGAAAAAATCGGATTACACACGGACCATGCGTGTGCATTGCGAGAAATACGCACCGGTGTTAGAGAAAAGCCGGTAATTCAATTGCCGGCTTTTCATTTCTCCTTCACAAACCCGACAGGATATGAGACATGGTTTACATACAGTAAAACATCTCATATCCCATTTTTTTTTGCATATTCCACACATTGCGCGGGAGCCCACGCCAATTTTTTCCGCCATTTAACTCTTTATTTTACAAGCTAGAGGGCCCATATTTTGCACATACACACTACTAACATTAGTAGTGTGGAATATGCAAAAAAAAAAGGATATGAGATGGCTTACTGTATGTAAACCATGTCTCATATCCTGTCGGGTTTGGGAAAGAGAAAGAAAAAGCCGGCAATTGAATTACCGGCTTTTCACATATCTCGCGCTGAATTAAATATAAATACAGTATATATATATATGTGTGTCTCAATGACATATATATATATATACATATATATATACTGTATATATGTTTTAACGAACATTTGAGCACATAAATCCATTAGATGTCGGTTTTGCAAGCCTGCGAGAAAATCTCGCAGTACGGATGCCATACGGATTACATACAGAGGATGCCATGCGCAAAATACGCTGACACACCCTGCCTACGGATGACATACGGATCACTATTTTTGGAACATTTCTGCGTATTACAGCAGTAAAATACGGACCGTTTTTTTATATGTTGTTAAAATAAAAAATATGGATATACTCACCCCTCCGGCGGCCCCTGGACCTTACCGATGTAACCGGCAGCCTCCGTTCCTAAGAATGAGGAGTTTAGGACCTGCGATGACGTCGCGGCTTGTGATTGGTCGCGTGAGCAGTCACATGATCGGTCACGCGACCAATCACAAGCCGCGACGTCATTGAAGGTCCTTCACTCCTCATTCTTAGGAACGGAGGCTGCCGGTTACATCGGTAAGGTCCAGGGGCCGCCGGAGGGGTGAGTATATCCATATTTTTTATTTTAATTCTTTATTTTTTACATGAATATGGATCCCAGGGCCTGAAGTAGAGTTTCCTCTCCTCCAGACCCTGGGAACCATCCAGGATAGCTTCCGATACTTGTGTTCCATTGACTTGCATTGGTATCGGGTATCGGTATCGGCGATATCCGATATTTTTGGGATATCGGCTGATCCCATCCGATACCGATACCTTTGAGTATCGGAAGGTATCGCTCAACACTACCCAAGAGTTTTCCAAATCTTCCGGGGTTCGAATGGTGATCTGATGTCCATCTTTAGTGATCTCGATACTGAATGGAAAGGCCATTTGGATTGTAGTCCTTTAGCTACTAGTAGATCTGTCAGCGGTTTCAAAATTTTCCTCTTAGATAGAGTAGAGGGTGAGATATCCTGAAAAATTTGAAAATGTGTGTCCCCATACATCAATGGGGATTTCTCTCTGGCTCCTGCCAAAATTGCTGCAGTGTCAAGGTAATTTAGAAGACCACAGATGATATCCCTGGGTGGATCAGAGATTTTAGGTTTCGGTCTGACCGCTCTATGGACTCTTTCAATTATAATAGAGTCTGTTCGGTCTTGGCTCAAGATGGTGGAGAAAATCTCTTTGCAGACTTTATTACGTGATTCTGGGGCAAAGGACTCTGGTACACCCCTGAGTCTGATATTTTTCCTCCTACTTCTGTTTTCTTGATCTTCTATGACCAGAGAGACTGAATTTATGTGTTTTTGGTGACCCAATAGGTGTTCTCTCATCGTATTAGAGGCTTCAATTATGTCAGATTCTGTGCTTTCCAGTGTTTCCACTCTATGGCCGACGTGTTTCACATCGGACCTTAGGCCCTCTTCAATCAAAGGTTTCATGCTGGTGGCTAACAGTTTTTTCATGAAGTTTCGTGAGATAGGGACCTGATTGTCTGTTATAGATTCACATTCTGACTCATCCGGACTAATGTCTGAATTTTCAGGTAATTCAGAGGATTCATTATCCTGTCCTTGTAATTTGTCTATAGACCATCTAGCCTCTGATTTTTTCATTAGAAATGTATCAAGTTCACCGCGTGGGGTAGACTTCAGGTTTACAGAGGGGTTTCTGGTTAAGTTTTTGCCCGTTCTTTACTGGAGTGCACCATTTTATTAGCGGTTGAATACTGGCGTGCTGTGATCGCTGATTGGGTCCACAAATGTGCTTAGATAGACATATTCATGGAGAGGACTTTTTTCAAGAAATTCAAGATGAAATATACACTAGGTGTCACTGTTGCATCATTAAGAAGATATATTTGAGTGCAAGCCCTTGTAACATCAGTTTGTTAGAGGACAATATTTGTAGGATCCAAGACAAAATATATAGTAAGTTTGCCCCCCACCGTGATTCACCAGGGGGTTCAGGGGAAACAAAACACCCTAGCTCCAGAATGACAGACAAGCAGTGCTTTATGATTGATGTCGTTGGGAGTGCATTGCTCGGTATGATGAGGTAGATGAGAGTTGTCCACTGTGAGTGTCCCCAGGTGAGAGCACCAGTCCAAGGACACAAGCAAAACTAGGAATACTGTCCAATATTGCCTTTGATCAACTGATAGGTCAAGCCGAGGGTACCTCAAGTCCAATAATCCCCCTGATAGGATTAATGTTCTAGATGCTGGCTGTAATAGATGTTATGGTTATAGAGTCTAAAGGAGCTAAATGCTGGGTACACAGTTCAGATCGATCATATACCCCCTTTAGGGACAGTCCAGTAGCCACCAGCAGAGCTATGAACACAGCTGAATGAGAAAAGTTATTGTCCCGAAATTGAGCTGTTATCAGCCACTAGGGGTGCAGCGTTGTTTGTTTCTGAAGTCTCCTGCCAGGTCAGCATGCCCAGTGTGATGGATGCAGCGGTGAGTAATACCACTGCTGGAGTATGGTGCTTTATTGGGGCTGATAACTAAGGTTGTGACCATGTTATTATGTAAAGGCCATTACCCCTGTCGGGGTGTAGCACTCAGTCACAGTCACAATAGGGGGTTAATGTCCAAGTGCCACGCTGATCCTGGGACTTCTTACCTTCTGGTCTTGTTTTCTCTGTGGAGGGTCCGATGTGCTGCTCTGAGACCTCCCTTTGATTGCCGTCGAGACCACTCCAGCTGTGCATGGCTCCGAGGAGTCACAATACAGTGCTTGCTTTGTGGCATGGTGCTTTGTGGCTGATCCTTCACTCTCTCACTCTCTGCCGTGAGAGTAGACAAGGTCCCGGCTTATCTGCTCTGCGGGCTGCAGCCACCGCCGCGATATGATACGGCGCTGGTGGTCCGGTTCAGGTTCCTCCGGCTGCTTCTTTTACGGCACCTTTAGTCAGCTTAGGAGAATATGGTTCAACTCCAGACAGCCAGGGAGACCGGTGAAGGGGTGAAGTGCCTGTATAAGTAGGAGATCCGGTATTTCAGAGGGTCCTCCATGGGTGACTACCCTTGATTCTTGATTGGAGGTCAGTGTCTGTGGAGGGTCAGGAGTCCTCTTGCTGCCAGCAAGAATATTGGGTGTAAAACTTTATAAAAGAACTGGTGGGGGAGAAGTAGCCGGTAAATAAGGGCGACAGGATGCGTCCTCTTTGTAGGCGGGTGGTAGGCCTCAGCCATGCGGTCCAGGCAAAGTTCTCCAAGCTACTCCAAAAATGATAATTTTGGTATCAAAATACTCCTGATAATGTGTGGAGGAGATATATTGCATGGAAATATAGAAAAAATGATTTCTGGCCGCAATGAATGTTGATTAGTGAGGATGGCTCCTCAGAGCTCACAGACAGCACTTCCTACACCATATCTGCCTAGGTCACGCCCCCTAAGACACAGATTTTGTACTCAGGCATTCAGCCCACCTATTGGGGTGATGCGTATGTGAGAAGTGTATGGCTTATGCAAACAGAGGTATTATCTGTAATGGGTGGGTAATATTTTTGAACTAGCAGAATATATATATAGCATGTTTCATTACTCTTATTATTCTGTGTGAGGCTGAAACCTGAAGAAGTTTGTGAAGCAAATTAATGCATTGATGATCCTTATTGTCCAAGTGCAGACCCAAAAATCAACATTAGGCTCCCAGATACATGCTCAAAGAGACCGTGAGAAGAACAGCACAATAAAAAAATTATAATAATATAATATATAGAGATAGAGAGTAGAAATTTGACCACTGCACAATGTGCAAAGTCTTTCCATGGGTTGTGTATCATACATGCTGAAATAAACCATGATAGGAACCTCACAATATATTTTGCAGTTGTAACAATAGGAAGCGATAGAGAATACAAGTTTCATCATTGCACAATGCACAAAGGTTTCCAAAATTTTTAACACATTAGTACTCGTGGGATATACGTATATGATCACTAAGTGCTTTTTGCAGAAGCAGGAGGAGTACAACATGATGTTAGGGCTAGCAGAATGCACCAAATAATTATAAGGATGGTATAAGGTGCGTTCACAGCCCGGGGTCCACCATGCAGAGATGGAACCTGCTGCCGAGTAATGACGGACTATATGGCGGTATATTGTGGATGCACACTTGGGTTAGCTTCACCCGGTATGAAGGAAGTGAACCCTGTTGTGTCACAGGGCCGTGGTACCGCACAAAAAGCGCAAGCAATGAGTCACAGAACTCTGTCCCAAGACTCAGGGAAAGAGTTCCTCTAGACCTCTTGCGCTCGACACCACTACTGGGGTGTCGGAGATTAACAGAACTAATAATTTACTGCACAAGAGCGCCGCTCTGGCGGACACCACTAACCACCCAGACTTGGGCCAGGAAAGCGCTCTATTAGAGCAAGGCGCCGCACTGGTGGTAACTGATATCAGATGCTGTATCGTGTGCTAGCTGTGTGGGATAGCACTGTCAGGTGCTTGGTAGCCTCCACCATTCGCGAACAGTAAACAACACAAGGGATGGGAATGATTCGGAGATTTCATCCATCGACAGGCATACATCCTGGCACACAATAATAAATTTATACTAGTGCATGGCCGTGCGGCCATGCAAACCTTTTATAGCGGAAGCTCTCCAGGACCTACCTAGTGGTCCAATAGGAGCTGCTACAGGACCTGAGCATGTGACCACTGACCTCCAATGAGTAGTGATGAGCATTCCGATACCGCAAGTATCGGGTATCAGCCGATATTTGCGATATCGGAATTCCGATACCGATTTCCGATATTTTCAGTATATTGGATACCGGAATCGGAAGTTCTCACAATTCAAAGTGCCTGAATTCAGCCAATGAGAAATGATTAGAAGTGTGGACACATCCTGTTCTGCATGGTGGGCATGGAAGTACTGGCATGGCTGTGATTGGCTACTGAAATGATGTCATGATGCACTATAAAAGTCGTTGCCGCCATTTAGGGCTCACTCTGCTGTGAATTCAGTTAGGGACAGGACGCTGTGTTCTGTCTGAGGGCCAGTTTAGAGAGAGTGATTTGCTTTACTGTGCTTTACCAAGGCCAATTTAGCAACCACTGTGTGAGATCCTTGCTTTTGCCTTGCAGCGCTGTTCACAGCTGTCTGCAAGGTCTCTGTGTGTGTGAGTGCACATCGCTCTGTAGTCTGTCTGCAGCCACAGCCAGTTGTAGTCAGCTCAGAGTGCATCACTGCCTCATACTGTTCTATCCATTGTCCTTTTTTGCAATTAGTGCAGCCTGCTGCACATTTTTTCAAATATTTCCTATTAGTGGCTTTCCATCCGTATCCAGCAAAATTGTGGAAAAACACTATATAGGATTACATAGAGCAGCTTTTTTTTGCCTTGCAGCACCGTTTACGGCTGTCTGCACGGTCTCTGTGTGAGTGCACATTGCTCTGTAGTCTTTCGGCAGCCACAGCTGCTTGCAGTCAGCTCAGGGTGCGTGACTGCCTTATGCCATTCAATCCATTGTCCTTTTTTGCAATTAGTGCAGTCTGCTGCACATTTTTTCAAATGTTTGCTATTAGTGGCTTTCCATCCGTATCCAGCAAAATTGTGGAAAAACACTACATAGGATTACATAGAGCAGCTTTTTTTGGCCTTGTAGCGCCGTTTACGGCTGTCTGCACGGTCTCTGTGTGAGTGCACATCGCTCTGTAGTCTGTCAGCAGCCACAGCCGGTTGTAGTCAGCTCAAGGTGCGTGACTGCCTCATACCGTTCCATTGTCTGTTTCTCAATTAGTGCAGCCTGCTGCACATTTTTTCAAATTTATCCTATTAGTGGCTTTCCCTCCGTATACTGCTAGATTGTGGAAAAACACTATATAGGATTTCATAGAGGAGCTTGTTTTGGCCTTGCAGCGCCATTCACAGCTGTCTGCACGGTCTGTGTGTGAGTGCAGCTCACTCTGTAGTCAGTCTGCAAAAAAAAACGTTCACCAAACACACCACTTTACAGCTGTGTAGGCCACATTAGCTCATATTAAAGTCTAGTCCACACTTTAGCAAAGTAGTGTTTATTTTACCTGTTAGGAGCTGTTCAGGAATAAGCACACTAAGCCCTTAGTACTTTTCTGCTTATCTTTATCAGTCAACCAAGATGAAGAAGGCAGGGAGTAAGGCACGTGGGTGTGGGCGCGGAGCAGGGAGAGGATGTGGGGATTCTGTGCCTGCTGTGGGCACCGGTGACTCATCATCACGCAGTTTCAGCAGGGAACAGTCCTTCATGCACAGCTTTGTAGGAGATCGCCGTACACCGCTGCTGCGTGAAGAACAAATTGAAGCCATTGTCGGATGGATGGCAGCTAATGCATCGACTTCAATTAGTGCCACATGCTCTCAGTCACAGAGCACTGGAGAGCACCCATCTGTCTCTTCACCACCTGCCAAATTGCCCAGGCAGTCAGAGAGCCCAGGACAGGAGCCATCTCTACTTCTGTTCTCTGAATCTCTTGGCTTGGAAACAGGGGGCCAGCCAAGCAGCACTGGAGAAATGGAAGAAGAGGCAGTATACAGTGATGCCCAACAGCTTTGTCTCTCTGACTCTGAAGAGACAGGTGGGCCAGTGCCTCCGGTCACCACACCGCAGTACGCATCTGATGATGAGACTCAGGTGCCACTTTCTGGTGCATACTGTGCTGCCGAGACTACCCAGGAGAAGCAGTTGGTGGCAGAGGGTAGTGTAGATGATGAGGTCCTTGACCCATCATGGCGTGAGGTACAGGAAGGTGGTGGGAGCAGCTCTGAGGAAGAGATTCCCCGAACGGGCCAAAGAGGGAGAGGGAGGGGGAAGACTGCGGTTCCTGTAGCCTCCACTTCGGCACCTATTAGGAGCATGTCTCTTCCAAAAGCCAAAACGGGCGCTCCGAAGACTTGCAGTGCCTGGTCCTTTTTTGACACAGTTGCAGATGACATTTGCTTTGTCAAATGCAAGGTGTGTCATCAGAAAGTCAAAAGAGGGCAAGGTGTGTCATCAGAAAGTCAAAAGAGGGAAAAATGTCAGCAACCTCAATACCACAAATATGTGGAAACATGTGCGGACCAAGCATGCGGTGGAGTTACAAAAACACACTGAAGACCTAGGCCAACCAACAGCAGCACCTACCACCCCTTCAGCTCGTGTTGTTGCCTCTTCCTCCAGCTCACACACAGCTGGTTCGGCTTCCTCACAGGATCATCATAGAAGAACCTCTGGCACTGTTGTCCACAGACCCAGTGTAATTCCACCCACAGCTTCACGTTCCCAGTCATCCTCACACTTCCAGCCCAGTCTACAGCCATCAGTAGCACAGGCATGGGAGAAAAGGCGTCCTTTCTCGGCAAACCACCCCTGAGCACAGGCTCTGAATGCTGGCATTGCAAAACTACTGTCCCTTGAAATGCTGTCATTCAGGCTGGTGGAGACTGACAGCTTCCGTAACTTGATGGCATTGGCAGTCCCACAATACAATGTGCCCAGCTGGTTTTATTTCAGCAGGCAAGCCGTCCCTGCCCTGCACAAGCATGTGGAGGGACACATAAAACACGCACTACTGAACGCTGTCAGTAGCAAGGTCCACCTCACCACCGAAGCGAGGACCAGTCACCATGGACAGGGGCGATACCATTCCCTCACTGCCCATTGGGTTAATTTTGTTGAGCTGGGTACAGATCGTGCGAGTGGTGCAGGATGTGTTCTGTCAACTCCACAACTCCAAGGAATGCAGGAATCCAGTCTGTACGCTGTAACAAAACACTCCGGGATCGCCTTTGCTGGGGTCAAAGGTCACGTGGTTTGTGCATTGAATTCTGAGGCGACAGCAGGTTTCCAAGTTGGCTGACCTTAGGTCAGGTTTATTAAAGTGAAAGCAACATAGAAAAAACAAAACATAAAAATAAATCCTAGCCTGTCCGGCACTAACTAAACCAATACATTGCTATCTAACAACTGGGGGGCTTCTCCCACCCAGCTAACAACACATAGTCCTTGAGCACAGCTCTCACTCACGTTTGTCTCACACAGACAGGCAATCTGTGTGCCCCAGGCTGACGATGGAAACCCCCAGCTGGTCATCCTTTATTCCTGCACTTATTAACCCCTCGGTATCCTGAAGATACTGAGCGGCCTAACTCACATAGGACAAGTACCTGGGTGAGATATATCTGCCCCCGACTATCAGACCGACATGACTCTTACATATCCCCCCCCCTTTGCTCAGACCGCTCCAGTCGAGCAAGAGCACTCCTGAAACAGTGCACTCGGGACAGGGCATCAGCGTTCCCCATCTGCATCCCGGGGCGGTGATCCACCGTAAAAGAGTACGCCTGCAGAGCAAGGAACCACCGGGTTACCCGACTATTACGGTCTTCGTGTAGGTGCATCCACTTGAGAGGGGCATGGTCCGTGACCAGCCTAAACTTCCTACCCGACAGGTAATACTTGAGGGAGTCGAGAGCCCATTTAATGGCTAGGCACTCTTTTTCAACTACGGCATACCTCTGCTGATGTACATTCAGTTTCCGGCTGAGGAAGAGGACCGGGTGTTCCACTCCGTCCCTCACCTGTGAAAGTACAGCTCCGACACCAGTATCAGAGGCATCAGTTTGCACCACAAACTCGCCGCTGAAATCAGGAGCCACTAGTACTGGCTGAGAGCACAACGCCCGTTTCAGGCTGTGGAAGGCCTCTTCAGCAGCCGAGGTCCATTTTACCATGACGGAACCCTTCCCTTTGGTAAGGTCCGTCAAAGGGGTAGCCATGGCTGCAAAATTGGGTATGAACCGGCGATAATAGCCGGCAATCCCCAGGAAAGCTTGTACTTGTTTCTTGTTCACTGGTTGCGGCCAGCCCTTAATTGCCTGTATTTTGTCGATCTGTGGTTTAACCACTCCTCTGCCAATCACGTAGCCCAAGTAGCGGGCTTCTTCAAGTCCGATGTGGCGTTTCTTGGGGTTCGCCGTTAAGCCCGCGTCTCGTAGGTCATCAATCACTTCCGGAGGTGTACCTTCCGGAGGTGAGTTTCCCAGTCCATGCTGTAAATTATGATGTCATCCAGGTAGGCCGAAGCGTACTGCCTGTGGGGCCTCAAGACTCGATCCATCAATCTCTGGAACGTTGCTGGAGCTCCGTGAAGTCCAAACAGCATGTAGACATACTGGAACAGACCTTCCGGTGTAGAAAATGCCGTCTTCTCTCTGGCCGCCTCGGCCAGAGGGATCTGCCAGTACCCCTTTGTCAGATCCAGGGTCGTAATGTATCGGGCTTTACCAAGCTGGTCGATCAACTCATCGACCCGGGGCATAGGGTACGCATCAAATTTAGAAACCGCATTCAGTTTCCTAAAGTCATTACAAAACCGGATGGAGCCATCCGGCTTAGGTACCAACACGATTGGACTGGACTAGGCGCTGTGCGACTCCTCAATGACTCCTAAGTCCACCATTGCCATTACTTCCCAGGAGACGGCTTCAAGGCGCGATTCCGGGATCCGGTAGGGCTTCGCATGAACTGTGACCCCAGGTTCTGTGACAATCTCATGTTTCACCAGCTTAGTCCGGCCAGGTTTTTCCGAGAAAAACTGTCGGTTCTGTAACAAAAACTGCTTAACCTCAGATTTTTGTTGTTCCGAGAGAGTCTCGGCAATCTGCACCTCCGGTACGGTAGGTGAGCAAACCGGATGGGGCAGATTCGCCGTTAGGGCAGAGCGGTCTTTCCAGGGCTTTATCAGATTCACATGATAAATCTGTTCTGGTTTTCTCTTACCAGGCTGGTACACTTTATAGTTCACTTCACCAACTCTACCTACGATCTCAAAGGGACCCTGCCATTTCGCCAGAAATTTACTATCTACCGTAGGGATCAGGATCAACACCCTATCCCCAGATGCAAATGTACGGACCTTAGTGCCTCTATGATAACTTTGCCTCTGGGCTCCCTGGGCCTGTAGCATATGGTCCTTAACAATGGGCAACACAGCGGCAATACGGTCCTGCATTTGTGTTACATGGTCGATCACCGTTTTAAAGGGAGTGACTTGTCCTTCCCAGGTCTCTTTTGCGACATCCAACAGTCCACGGGGACGACAGGCGTACAACAGCTCGAAAGGCGAAAAGCCTGTGGAAGACTGGGGAACCTCCCTAATAGCAAACAGCAAGTAGGGTAACAAGTAATCCCAGTTCTTCCCATCTTTGTCTATCGCCTTCCGGAGCATCTGTTTTAAGGTTTTGTTGAACCACTCAACCAGGCCATCTGTTTGGGGGTGATAGACAGATGTACGCAACGGATCTATTTGTAAGAGTCGGCAGAGCTCCTTCATTACCCTAGACATAAAGGGAGTCCCCTGGTCGGTGAGTATCTGTTTTGGAATTCCCACCCGACTAAACACTTGTACTAGTTCCTTGGCAATCGTCTTAGTAGCTGTGTTACGCAAAGGGATGGCTTCCGGGTAACGAGTGGCATAGTCCACGATGACGAGAATATGTTGGTGCCCACGTGCGGACCGGGGAAGGGGCCCAACCAAATCCATCCCAATCCTCTCAAATGGGACTTCTATGATAGGGAGGGGTACCAAAGGGCTACAGAACCGAGGTTTAGGCGCAGAGATTTGGCACTCTGGACAGGACTCACAATAGTTACGCACATCATTATGTATACCGAGCCACACAAAACAATGTGATATCCTTTCTGTGGTTTTCTGTACCCCTAGATGTCCCCCCATTATATGCCCGTGGGCCAGGTCGAGTACCTTCCGCCGATAAGGTTTTGGTACCACTAACCGTTGTACAGTGTCTTCACCTTTTTTCTCTACCTGGTAGAGCAAATCATTCTCAAGTACCATGTACGGGTATGCCAGCCTAGTGTCAGGTTCTATGGGTACCCCATCTATCATTTTTACATTCTTCCTAGCCGGAGACAGGGTAGGATCTTTCATTTGCTCGCTGTGGAAGTCATCCGACTGGACTTCCAAATCTGGCAGGCAGGGTGCTGGATGGCTGTCTGCCTCCGCCTCTCGCTGAGTTTCCTCAGTTTCCCCCGCCATAACTGAGAAGGGGAACTGAAAGTTAGATTTAATAACCTCCCCAGCAACATCTTCCTGTGGGGCCTCCTCTAGGGGCTCGGGACCTCCCGACGGCATGGGAGAAGATTCAAGGGCACAGCTACCGTGAAGGAGCAACTGATTCTCCCACAACTGCCAGAAATGGGGAAAATCCCTGCCCAGGATTATATCCTGTAACAATATGGGAACGAGTCCCACTTTGTGTTGCACAGACCCATAGGGAGTGGAAATCCATATGACTGCCGTTAGGTACGAGCAAGTGTCCCCATGCACACACGTTACAGAAAACTTGTCAGACGAACCAGATGGAAGTGCCACCAGACTGGCTTTCACCAGAGTCACCACACTTCCAGAGTCTAGTAATGCCACAACATTCTTCCCATAAACAGATAATTCACACAGGTGCTTCACTGTATCATTTTGACCCGCATTCACACTCACTAGCCCTGTAACCAAAGACATGCATTTTTTTAGAGTCTGTAACGTCGGACTGCATGGGTTCAGTGGTAACAGGACAGTTCGCAGAAACATGGCCCTTCTCATGGCAGCGGAAACACCTAACAGGCCCCCTACTGAGACCACCGTCCAACACTCTTGGTCTCGGAGTGCGAGCAGTCCCGTGTTCCTCCCCCACAGTTTTAGGTGATTTTCCTTCACCCGCAGTCCCTGGAACAGTCTTACCGGTTCCACGAGGAGGAGGCACGGACCGGGTGCTAGCGGTTTCGTCGGGAAGTCCTTCTGCCACGGAATAACGCTCGACCAACTCCACAAGTTGATCCGCGGTCGTGGGATTTCCTTGGCTTACCTACCTTCTCAGCGCTGGTGGTAGTACCCTCAGGTACTTGTCCAGGACAATCCGCTGGATTATTTCTGGTGTTGTCAGTACCTCGGGTTGCAACCATTTCTTTGTTAAGTAGATCAGGTCGAACATCTGAGACCGCGGCGGTTTATCTGGCTGGTATGTCCACTGGTGTACCCTCTGTGCACGGACAGCCGTCGTCACCCCCAGCCGGGCCAGGACCTCAGCTTTCAGCTTCTCAAAGTCCTGAGCATCTTCCGGGTCCAAGTCATGGTAAGCTTTTTGGGCCTCGCCAGAGAGAAACGGGGCAATCAAATCGTCCCAACGTGTCTTCGGCCACTTCTCCCTCAATGCCGTCCTCTCAAACGTTGTCAGGTATGCCTCGACGTCATCTTCTGCAGTCAGCGTTTGCCAGTATCGACGCACATGGATCCTTCTGGACTCTGCTTCTGGGTCCACCTCAGGCATTCTCACCAGGCGCTGCGCCACCTGTTGGAGAAGCTGGCGGTCTGCACCCGTCATGTCCACTAACTCCTTCAGCTGTGCGGCCATCAAGCGATTAGCTTCATGCTGTGCGGCAGTGGCCTGCTGCTGTATGGCAGTGGACTGTACTAGGGCTTTCACCACGTCTTCCATACTGTCGCCTGTGCCACGTTTTTGCCCGCGTTCTCCACCACAATGTAACAAAACACTCCGGGATCGCCTTTGCTGGGGTCAAAGGTCACATGGTTTGTGCATTGAATTCTGAGGCGACAGCAGGTTTCCAAGTTGGCTGACCTTAGGTCAGGTTTATTAAAGTGAAAGCAACATAGAAAAAACAAAACATAAAAATAAATCCTAGCCTGTCCAGCACTAACTAAACCAATACGTTGCTATCTAACAACTGGGGGGCTTCTCCCACCCAGCTAACAACACATAGTCCTTGAGCACAGCTCTCACTCACGTTTGTCTCACACAGACAGGCAATCTGTGTGCCCCAGGCTGACGATGGAAACCCCCAGCTGGTCATCCTTTATTCCTGCACTTATTAACCCCTCGGTATCCTGAAGATACTGAGCGGCCTAACTCACATAGGACAAGTACCTGGGCGAGATATATCTGCCCCCGACTATCAGACCGACATGACTCTTACAACGCATTGACTCCTCCTCATACACAAGTTCCTCAGAATCATCGCTGCAGGAGCCATCACAGTCCACCTCCACATGGACCCATGAACGTTTACCTGTTATGACCGACATGAGCACAGCTGTGGCCAAACGTCAACAGGCCGTCTTGAAATTAATTTCTTTGGGGAATCAAATCCACACAGCGCAGGAGCTCTGGAATGCCATCAAGCAGGAGAGCGACATGTGGTTTGTGCCAGCGAATCTCCAGCCTGGCATGGTAGTGTGTGACAATGGCCGAAATCTGGTGGCAGCTCTTGCCCTAGGCAACCTCACTCACATCCCATGTCTGGCACATGTGCTCAACTTGGTCGTGCAGAGTTTTTTGAGGGACTATCCGGATCTTGATGCACTGCTGCACAAGGTCTACCTAGAGTGTGCTCACTTGCGGCGTTCCAGCATGGCAAGATCGCGCATTGCAGCTCTGCAGCGCTGATTCCACCTTCCAGAACATCGCATCATATGTGACCTACCCACCAGGTGGAATTCCACGTTACATATGTTGGAACGGTTGTGTGAGCAGCAGCCAGCAGTAATGGAGTACCAGCTGCATCAGGCGCAAAGAAATCGCACTACGCGCCATTCAGACTTCACAACCACTGAGTGGGCCACTATGAAGGACGTCTGCCAGGTTTTGCATTCCTTCGATGATTCCACGCGGATGGCGAGTGCAGATGATGCACTAGTCAGCATGACTGTCCCCCTTATCTGCCTGCTTCAACAAACACTGCAAGCGCTAAGGGATGATGTTGTGGAATAGGTGGAGGATGAGGAGTCACCAATTCCATCAGCTTCTGGACAGTCAGCGCTACGTGGTTCCTCACAAAGGCCTAGGCAGGGGACACTTTGTGAGGAGGATGAGGAGGAGTCAATGGAGGAGGAAGACATAGGTCCAGAGGAGGGAGTTACACCATTCTCCAGTAGTCAGTGTGTAGAGCGAGGGTGGGGTGATGCAGAGCAGGCAGAGATCACGCCTCAAGCAGGGGACAGCGTTTCTTGGCCAGTTGGCAGTCTGCAGCACATGGCTGATTACATGCTGCAGTGCCTGAGAAACGACCGCCGCATTGCCCACATTCTCAACACGGCTGATTATTGGGTGTACACCCTCCTAGATCCTCGCTACCGGGACAACTTACAAAGCCTCATAACACCGTTGACCGGGAGCGTAAAATGTGGGAGTACCAAGACACACTGGTGAATTCCATCATCTTCTCCAGTCCAACTGAGAGCAGTGCTGCTAGTGCTTTACAAAGCAGCTCAGTGCGTCGAGGCAGTGGAGGAAGCTCTGCACAAAGAGGGAGCAGAAGCAGTGCCTCAGCACAAGGTAAGACCAGTATGGCCCAACTTTGGCACAGTTTTGTGTGCCCACCACACATGTCTACACCATCACAGACGTCTCCAGTCAGCAGGAGGCAACGTTTCCGTCAGATGGTGACAGACTACATGTCTTGCCTTCTTACTGTACTCCCAGACGGCTCTTCCCCCTTCAAATTTTGGGTCTCTAAGCTGGATACATGGCCAGAGCTAAGTCAGTATGCATTGGAGGTGCTGGCTTGCCCTGCTGCTAGTGTATTATCGGAACGTGTCTTTAGTGCCGCAGGTGGTGTACTAACAGACCATCGCATGCGACTATCCTCCGATAACGTTGGCCGACTTACTTTTCTGAAAATGAACAAGGCCTGGATCTCGCAGGAATTTGCCACTCCACTTCCAGATTAAATAATTGGTTGGCTACAGTATCCAGGTCTCCTGTTGGGTTCATGTTTCTACCACCTGAACTGTAATCCCTGGGCTCCAACACCGCCAGTTGATGCTCAGAAGTGCAGTCTGCACAGTCAACACTTGCTGCCATGTTATTGGGGTTCAGTAACATCAGCTGATCCCCAGCTGTGTATCCGGAAATGTGTCCTGCGACCGCCACGAAGACACAACAACTGAAATGTAAGGGAACCTGTCCCCCCCCAGGCCTTTGTTACTGAAAGAGCCACCTTGTGCAGCAGTAATGCTGCACAAGGAAAAGGTAGCTCTTTTAGTTTTGCTCCTTGCACACGCTGAACTTAACACTTATAAAATGTGTCCCCTGATACCGTAAAACCGTCCCGGAGGTGGGACTTTCCTTCGTAATGGGATGCAGCACAGCCAACATCCCTACCCCCTTGGCGCAGTGAGCCACCTCCTTAGCGTTGTTTGAATCTGTCCCATAGCCTGCGCTGTTTTGTTTAACCTTGGCCATGCGCAGTTAGCTCTGCCCGTCTTCTGACATCATTTGGTGTCAGGCGGACTGGGCCTGTGTGGCCGTGCTGCCCTAGATCCCGCATCACAGTCTCTTCTGATTTAATCATACTGCGGGCCTGGGAACCATGGGCATGTGCAGTGCATATCTTCACCTCAGGCTCTCACTCATCTCCCTCCGCCTTCTTCAGACTGTGCGCCGTCAGCTGATCCCTACTAGCATGCCACGGCCGTGACTCCACACAGTCTGAAGAAGCCAAAAGGAGGTTAGTGAGAGGCGAAGATTTGCACTGTGCATGCCCATGGATCCCAGGCCCGCAGTGTGATTACATTAGACGACACTGCGAGGCGGGATCTCTGGCAGCGAGGACGCACAGGCGCAGCCAGCCTGACACCAAATGATGTCAGAAGACGGGCAGCGCAAACTGCGCATGGCCAAGGTTGAACATAACAGCGCAAGCTCCAGGACAGATTCAAACAACGCTGAGGAGGTGGCGCACGGCGCCAAGGGGGTAGGAATAACAGCTGTGCTGTGTCCCATTACGAAGGAAAGTCCCACCTCCGGGACGTTTTCACTGTATCAGGGGACACATTTTATAATTCTGCATTTGCAAGGAGCATAATTAAAAGAGACACCTTTTCATTTTGCAGCATTAGTGCTTCACAAGTTGGCTCTTTCAGCTACAAATGCCTAGGGGGGTTAAAGGTTACCTTTCAACTTGCTCCATTTAGGCCTCAGCCTACACTCTGCTCCTTCTGCTGTCCCTGGGCTCTAACACCACCAGTTGGTGCTCGGAAGTGCTGGCTGCACAGAGAAAAACACTCGCCACTGTGTCAGTGGGGTTCAGTAACGTCAGCTGTTCCCCTGCTGTTTAGCCGGCAAAGTGTCCAGCAAACGACACACAGACACAACAGACAATAAGCTGCCTCCAGTGCAGGCTTTGGCCTACACTCTGCTCCTCTGCTCCTCCTTGATTCCCTGGGCTCTAACACCGCCAGTTGGTGCTCGGAAGTGCTGGCTGCACAGAGAAAAACACTCGCCACTGTGTCAGTGGTGTTCAGTAACGTCAGCTGTTCCCCTGCTGTGTAGCCAGCAACGTGTCCTGCAAACACCACGCAGACACAAAAGACACTAAGCTGCCTCCAGTGCATGCTTCGGCCTACACTCTGCTCCTCCTGCTGTCCCTGGGCTCTAACACCGCCAGTTGGTGCTCGGAAGTGCTGGCTGCACAGAGAAAAACATTTGCCACTGTGTCAGTGGGGTTCAGTAACGCCAGCTGTTCCCCTGCTGTGTAGCCAGAAACGTGTCCTGCAAACACCATGCAGACACTGCAACAAAAATTAAGGCCTTTGTAACTAAAAGAGCCACCTTGTGCAGCAGAAATGCTGCATTTGGACAAGGGGGCTCTTTTTGTAATACTCATTGCACACGCATAACTAAACACTTATAAAATGTGTTCCCTGATACCGATTAACCGTCCTGGAGGTGTGACTTTCCTTCGTAATGACACACAGCAACCCACTTGGCCCCGTGCGCCGCCTCCTCAGCGTTGTTTGAATTTGTCCCGGAGCCTGCGCTGTTATGTTATCCCTTGGCCATGCGCAGTTAGCGATGCCCGTCTTCTGACATCATTTGTTGTCAGGATGGCTGTGCCTGTGTGACCACCCTGCCCGAAATCACGCCCCGCAGTGTCTTATTTATTCTCACTGCAGGGCTGGGATTCATGGGCATGCACAGTGCATATGTTCGCCTCTCACTCATCTCCTTCTGCCTTCTTCAGACTATGCGGCTTCACGGCCATGGCATGCGATAAGGGATCAGCTGACGCCGCACAGTCTGAAGCAGGCGTAAGGACATGAGTGAGAGGCGAAGATATTTACTGCACAAGGCCATGAATCCCAGCCCCGCAGTGTGAATAAATCAGAAGACACTGTGGGGCTGGGATTCAAGGGCATGCGCAGTGCATATGTTCGCCTCTCACTCATCTCTTTCCACCTTCTTCAGACTGTTCGGCTTCACGGCCGTGGCATGCAATAAGGCATCAGCTGACGCTGCACAGTGTGAATAAATCAGAAGACACTGCTGGGATTCAAGGGCATGTGCAGTGCATATGTTCGCCTCTCACTCATCTCCTTCCGCCTTCTTTAGACTGGGCGGCTTCACAGCCGTGTCATGCGATAAGGGATCAGCTGACACCGCACAGTCTGAAGCAGGCGTAAGGACATGAGTGAGAGGCGAAGACATGTACTGCACAAGGCCATGAATCCCAGCCCCCGCAGTGTGAATAAATCAGAAGACACTGCGGGGCTGGGATTCATGGGCATGCGCAGTAACAGCGCATGGCCAAGGGATAACACAACAGCGCAGACTCCAGAACCCAAAAAAGCAACGCTCAGGAGGCTGCGCCCAGCACCAAGGGGGTATTTTTGACAGCTGTGCTTCGTCTCATTAAGAAGGAAAGTCCCGCCTCCGAGACAGTTTCACAGTATGAGGGGCAAAATTTTAGAAGTGTTTCATTCAGCGTGTACAAGGAACATAATTAAAAGAGCCACCTTTTCCTTGTGCAGCATTACTGCTGCACAAGGTGGCTCTTCTAGTTACTAATGCCTGTGGGGGTTTAAAGGCTGCCTTTCAATTTGCTCCAGTTAGGCTTTGGCCTACACTCTGCTCCTCCATGATTCCCTGGGCTCTAACACCGCCAGTTGGTGCTCGGAAGTGCTGGCTGCACAGAGAAAACCACTCACCACTGTGTCAGTGGGGTTCAGTAACGCCAGCTCCTCCCCTGCTGTGTAGCCAGCAATGTGTCCTGCAAACGCCACGCAGGCACAACAGACACTAAGCTGCCTCCAGTGCAGGCTTCGGCCTACACTCTGCTACCCCTGCTGACCCTTGGCTCCAACACCGCTAGTTGGGGCTCTAGGAAGACAATCTTGAATAGGTCCCCCTGGTTCCAGTACCGTCAGCTGGTTCCGGGCAGAGCCTTTGGCTTAGGTGCCTCCTGCTGGGTATCCGAGTTCCACCAACGTCAGGTGGTCCTTGGTAGTGCTTTCTGGCACGGGTACCTCATGCTTAGTAACCGGGTTCCAGTAACGTCAGCTGGTCCTCATTAGTTCCATTGGCTCTTGTACCTTCGGCTACCCATCCGGGTTCCAGTACCGTCAGCTGGTTCTCGGCAGTGTCTTTTGCTCTTGTACCTTCTGCTCCCCATCCTGGTTCCAGTACCGTTAGCTGGTTTCAGGCAGAGCCTTTGGCTTAGGTGCCTCCTTCTGGGTATCCGAGTTCCACCAATGTCAGGTGGTCCTTGGTAGTGCTTTCTGGCACGGGTACCTCCTGCTTAGTAACTGGGTTACAGTAACGTCAGCTGGTCCTCTGTAGTTCCATTGGCTCTTGGACCTTCGGGTAGCCATCCGAGTTCCAGTTCCATCAGCTGGTTCTCGGCATTTTCTCAGCCTTCTTGTACCTTCTGCTACATTTCCAAGTTCAAGACCATAAAGACGTCGACCCGGAAGACCGAGAAGCAGAAGAACAAGAGGCTGCAGAACAAAGAGCAGAAGAACATTAAGCATAAGACTAAACATCAGAGCAAAAGATATTATCTATATTATAAGCAGAAGAAGACTAAGCAGTGTATGGGGGTGAGTCCGTTCCTCCTCGTGGTGCCCCTGGAAAAAGCCTGCTGCTGCAGGCCTAACTGAACGCGGACAAATCCTGTCAGTACTCTTTTGTGACAGTTAGAATGTAAGGTGTAATCTTCAAACTTTTATAGATAACAACTACAGGAATGCCTGTCGCAAATATGAATATGATGAAGTAGAAATATGAAGAAGAATAATAGTTTAATAAAAAGAATATGAAAAATGTAACAATTAAATAATAGGTAGAAGATGAAGAAGAAGATGAATAAGGTGAAGAAGAAGTTGATGTCAAAGATGCTGCTGCTGAGGATGATGAAGAAGAAAGTGTGGGAGAAGAAAAAAAGAAGGTGAAGGGCATGGAAGTAGTGAAACATCAATATCTGACAAAATAAAAATAATCTTAACATAGTCAATATCTTTGTAACTCCGAACGTCTTAAAGAAAAAAATAAAATTCCTGCTATTCTAGTTGATTGGGCTAAACCTATATGCCTTTAATGTCTACGCCACCTCCCCCAATACATCCTACATTATTCTTAGTTGTTTTCCTTCATGTAGAATGAACCTACAAGGAAAGAAAGGGTTTATTTTAATTCCGATATTTTGGTCCCATTGACTTGCATTGGTATCGGGTATCGGTATCGGCGATATCAGATATTTTTTGAATATCGGCCGATCCAATCCGATACCGATACTTTCCGATATCGGAAGGTATCGCTCAACACTACCAAAGAGAGGTCGTCCCTTGGGCATGCTCAGAAGAAGAAAAGCAGGGCTTAGTCCCAGGGACGTGAAAAATCACAAAAAGAGGAAAAATCCTCCAATATTCAAGAAAACAAACCAAAAACAGGCAGAGATGCTTACCTGTCTAAATGGGCCTCAATGCAATTGCACTGACAGGGTGCAGCAGACCCAAGTAAAATGGAAACTGCACAGGTGCAATAGCAAATGAAACAGCCAGCCTTCAATCAGGGATTGGCCGTGTGGCACACCAATGCACTAAAATATATACTCTGTATGTGGCATGTTCACACAAGGAATGCAGAGCATCTGGTTCTCAGCATATTAATGACACCCTATGGCGGGCTGCCCAGTGCTAACCATAATGCATCCTGTGTGAACAGAGGCCACAGTGTACAGAACCATTTGGGCCCAACTGCACCCCGAAAAAAATACAAAGTGCAAAAAAAATATCAATATATGTAAGGTATTGGTTGATATTCTGGCCATAATATGTAAGCTGGCAACCCGCATCAAGGGTCCTTACGTTTGCCAGTCCTACTCTAACATGAAAAACCACAAAAAGAGGAAAAATCCTCCAATATTCAAGAAAACAAACCAAAAACAGGCAGAAATGCTTACCTGTCTAAATGGGCCTCAATGCAATTGCACTGACAGGTGCAGCAGGCCCAAGTAAAATGTCAACTGCACAGGTGCAATGTCAAATGAAACAGCCAGCCTTCAATCAGGGATTGGCCATGTAGCACACCAATGCACTAAAATATATACTCTGTATGTGGCATGTTCACACAAGGATTGCAGAGCATCTGGTTCTCAGCCTATTAATGATGCCCTATGGAGGGCTGCCCAGTGCTAACTATAATGCATCCTGTGTGAACAGAGGCCACAGTGTACAGAACCATTTGGGCCCAACTGCACTCCGAAAAAAAAACCAACATGCAAAAAAACCATATCAATATATGTAAGGTATTGGTTGATATTCTGGCCATAATATGTAAGCTGGCAACCCGCGTCAAGGGTCCTTACGTTTGCCAGTCCTACTCTAACATGAAAAACCACAAAAAGAGGAAAAATCCTCGAATATTCAAGAAAACAAAACAAAAACAGGCAGATATGCTTACCGGTCTAAATGGGCCTCATTGCAATTGCACTGACATGGTGCAGCAGACCCAAGATAATGGCAACTGCACAGATGCAATACCAATTGAAACAGCCAGCCTTCAATCAGGGATTGGCCGTGCGGCACACCAATGCACTAAAATATATACTCTGTATGTGGCGTGTTCACACAAGGAATGCAGAGCATCTGGTTCTCAGCCTATTAATGATGCCCTATGGCGGGCTGCCCAGTGCTAACTATAATGCATCCTGTGTGAACAGAGGCCACAGTGTACAGAACCATTTGGGCCCAACTGCACCCCGAAAAAAATACAACGTGCAAAAAAACATATCAATATATGTAAGGTATTGGTTTATATTCTGGCCATAATATGTAAGCTGGCAGCCCGCGTCAAGGATCCTTACATTTGCCAGTCCTACTCTAGCATGAAAAACCTGTCAGGGCAATTGCATTGAGGCCCATTTAGACAGGTTAGCATCTCTGCCTGTTTTTAGTTTGCTTAGTCCCAAAGACGTCTGCTCGCCGCTGATCAGTACTTGTTACAATAGCTGAGCCTGGAAGGACAGCAGTAACCAGCCGCACAGTATCAGCTTGAGCCAGATGCTGGGACCGACATCTCTCTTGAGCAGGCTCCACTGCGGCTGGAGGAGAATGGGAGACCGCAGCAAAGATGGTTCGAGATTTCCCCTGTGCAGCGGCAGGAATTCAACACCTAACAAATCCCCCTTCCTAGGACCCCCTCCTTGGGCCTCGCTATTCTCAAAGGCAACAATGCACTGCGGAGGCCGAATGTGCCCAACAGACTCCCAGGACCTGGCATTCACCTTGTATTTGTCCGTGGATGAGCCCGATGTCCCAGTGCAAGACTTGCAAAACCGGGACATGTGGACGGGCTTTAGGAGGGACACATGAAAGGTGTCGGTGATGCTTAGGTGTGGAAGAAAGGGCCAGATGGTAGACCACAGGATTATCCTGCTTTGCTGAGACAAAATGTTGCAGGTATGTGACCAGGTTCTGGTTGGCCCTCTCTACCAACCCATTCATCTCGGGATGGTATGCTGAAGCAAGATTCAGCTCGATTCTGAGAAAGCGACAAGGCTCTCTCCAGAGCCGAGACTCAAACTGGGGACCCCGGTATTAGGTGTCAAGTTCCCACCTCTGCACAAGGGGAATCTTGAACCATCTCCGCTGCGGTTTCCCAATCTTCTCCAGCCGCAGTGGAGTCTGCTCAGCGGAGACGTCGGTACCAGCGTCTGGTTCAAGCTGATACTGTGTGATTGGGTACTGCTGCCCTCCAGGCTCTGCCTTTGTAGCCAGCACTGATCAGCAGCGAGCCGAGTAGGTCTTTCTGGGACTGTCCTGCTTTTCCCATACTGAGCATGCCCACGAGACGACCTCCCAGGTCGGGGGTCACATGCTCAGGTCCTGTTGCAGCTCCTATTGGACCATCTGGAAGGTCCCGTAGCACTGCTGCTATAAAAAGTTCACATGCGCTAGTGTATACTTGAAAACATGTGTGTGTTGATGTGTGACTGGCGCTCATTAATCATCCCCCTTCCTAGTGTTGTTGACTGCTTGCAAATGGTGGATGCATGCTATCTAGCACCTGTCAGTGCTATGTGCTCATGAAGCACACGTTGCAGTGCCCGTCTCTATGGCACCATGCGCCATCAGTGCGCTCTCCTGACAACCATCAGTATAGGGTGAGAATTCGCGCTTGAACTGAGCATCTGACTTGGGGTGTCCACAGGTGTGGGCACAAAAGCCACCGAGGGTCATAGCCAGTTCAATCACCAGATTAGTGGGTTGTTTCTTGGGGATCCCACTAGTGTCTTGTAGCTGTACCTTGTGACTGCTAACAGGGTGCAGCGTATTGTGCGACTTTGTGAAGCAACAGAGCTCGCTACCATTTCACATGGGGTGAAGTCTAACCCACGTGTGAGCTAAGTGTCCATCCACCATTACATAGCAGCAGGTACCATCTCTGCATGGTGGACCCCGGGCTGCGAACGCACCTTATTCCATCTTTAAAATTATTTGGTGCATTCCGCCAGCCCTAACAGTGGATTGATAGGAATTGATAAAGTTGTGGTGTGCTATTCCACTGAAATCGGTCAAAAACAGCAGGCATGTCCACTTTCATTACAGCTGATGGGCTCTCACTCAGCCTGACAAGAGTGGGTAAAGAACCTGAGATTCTGCAGGTGGAGACCTGCATGACAACATTTGACATGGTAACAGAGGAGAAGAAAGAAGCAGCAGATGCGGTTGATGGAGCAGCTGATGAATGTTGAGGTCCGCTGGTCCACATTTTAGCGCAATGGGATTCCGAGAGTAACACATGTTGATGGTGCATGTGAAGGTTCATGCATGTAGTAGTCAAATTATTCCATTTTTCCGTCTACTCAGTTTTTTTGCAAAGTTGGCAGAAAATGTGTCATCTCATTCTTTGCGGTGTCAAAAAAGGTCCAGGCTAGGCAACCCTTGAAGCCACTGAGGGCTGAAAACCCTTGAACGCTGTTGGCCACAGCCACAGTTGTGGCTGAGGATGCATTGCTCATTGTCGCTGCATCATTGGGTATCTGTGCCATACTGCTCAACTAATCTTGTCCTCCTTATCCTCCACCTCTTCAGATGACCTACTCAGCTGCATGCCTCCGTGTTCACTCCTACTGGGATCAACCACCTCACCATCATCCTCTGCATTATCACTTTCCCCACTCTGAGAGTCCCCCTCTTCCTGTTCCTGCCCTAACAGCACAGTACAGTCTGCGTGATCCTCAGAAATCTGAGTCTCATCAGGATTACCTCCCTCCCCAGGGGTTCATATCAGGTGACGAGGGTCAGGATGCTGCTTGGACCCTACTTTGTCCTGCCCAGGATCCAAGCTAAAGAAATTTGGGGCATCGGTGCAGATGATTTCTTCCTCTTGACTCTGTGAATATTTGGAGTACACTTCTGATGCCCATGGCATAGAATGTGTGAATAGATCTGCAGGCTCACCCGTCTGTGGTTCCCTACAGTTAGTTGGGCTGTTGGAGAGTTTTGATGTGGGGGGAAGCAAGATTAATTAGGGTGCCAAGTCAATGCACTGTACTGGGTGTGATGTTGAGGTGGAGGAAGAGGAGGAGAGGCCACTTGAAGTTGTGCTTGCCATCCACTTGAGCACATGCACTTTCTGGGTCTCATCAGCCAGGTGCACCCCTGTGCGGCTGCCAAACAAAGGTAGTGGAGTAGCCTGTCCTGTAACAGAAGTTGTCAGTTGTGTTTGTATAGAACACAATGTTGTTGGTTCACTAGTGCTTTTACTAACTTTACCACCAACCCATTTACATCTTGAATACCAAGCCTAATCCCCCTTCTACCACAACCTTGCTTTTTCCCAGTCATATTGCTCAGATAGTGTGGTAGGGGTACAGTATTAGCAACACAAAATTACATTTTTTACTCTGCACCAGCTTTTCACACAGCTGAATTTCAGCAGCACTAAATAACAATGTGAAATATGGCTTGCTGAGTCGCGTTAGTCACAAAAGAAAAAAAATATTTCAGCATGGATAAGACCTGTATGACAAGGAAGATATGATCCAAACAATTTCAAACTGAGATCTCCCCTTCTGTATCACATTAGTAACAGAAGATATTTTTTTGTGTGTGGATGAGGCCTGTGTAACATTAACTATAAGTTATAAACAATTTGAAACTGAGATCTCCCTTACTGTATGATGTTAGCAACAGAAAAATAGTATAACCTAGAAATTATGCTCCAAACAATTTCAAACTCTGATCTTGCCTGCTGTATCACGTTTGACACAGACTTTGTTTAGTAGCTATGTGCACACTTTGCGGATTCCACTGCGGATTTTTCCGCAGCAGAATTCCAAAATCCGCAGTGAAAACCCGTCGTGGTTTTTACTGTGGATATATCGCGGTTTTTACTGCGGATTCTTATGCGGTTTTTCATCTGCATTTTCCTATTGGAGCAGGTGAAAATCCGCAGAAAAGGAGTGACATGCTGCGGAATGTAATCCGCTGCGTTTCCGTGCGGCTTTTTCCGCAGCATGTGCACAGCGTTTTTTGTTTCCCATAGGTTTACATTGTACTGTAAACTCATGGGAAACTGCTTCGGATCCGCAGCGGTCAAATCCGCTGCGGATCCGCAGCAAAATCCGCAAAGTGTGCACATAGCCTTACTGTGCAACAGCTCTGCACACAGAACAATTTCACCAGCATTAAATGAACAGGTGAGATATTGCGTGCTGAATCACTTTACCAACTGCCATTTTTTTAACTGGACAACAGCTCTGCACACAGAACAATTTCACCAACACTAAATGACAAGGTGCGATATTGCATGATGAATCACTTTAGTAACTGCCAATTTTTCATTTTTACTGGGCAAAAGCTCAAATCACAGAACAATGTCTATTCCATTAAATTACAAGGAGAGATACAGTGTGCTGTGTCCCATTTGTAGATTTTTAAAAAAATCTGCATGAGCTCTGCAGACAGTTGAATTTCATCGGCACTAAATAACAAAGTGGGATATGGCATGCTGTATCACATTTGTAATAGATTTTTTTTAATATGCTTGAGCTCTGCAGACAGCTGAATTTCACCAGCACAAAATGACAAGGTGGGATATGCCATGATGTATCACATTTCTAAACGCAATTTTTTTTAACTCTGCATGAGCTCTGCGCACACCTGAATTTAACTACCAGTAAATTGCAAGGTGAGATATGGTGTGCTAAACACATTAGCAACTTCCAACATTTTTTCTTTCACCACCACTAAATGACAAGGTGGGATGTGGTGTGCTGTTTCACATTTGGCAGCTGAAAAAATAAGATTAAGAAAGGTCTACTTCTGAATGGAGCTCAATAGTAGTGCATAACACACTTCTATGAAATGTGCCCTGCTGTATTTGTCTGTGGACTTCAGTAATGACACAAAAAAAAGATCTGCTGGAAGGTCGATTTCACAGCCATAAAGGAAACTAGTTACCTAAACTATCTGAATTAGAAACAACCACCTAGCTAACTAGTTAAAATCTGTCAGCACCCAGGCCCAGCATCAGGAGCAGCCTTGCTGCACTGTGCTAGTGATTGCACTAAAACAAGATGTCCACTCTTTATATAGAGAGGGACATGATTTTTGTAGCAAAGACACAAGCCGTTGTGTCAGGACATTGCAGATATTTCCTGCACCCTGATTGGCTAGCCGCAATGTGAACACATAAAGTTAGAAAAAAATTACAAGCACACCACTCTTCTGAGCTCTCCCCAAGGCCTACTTTCCTCAAATACGTGCCTCACGCTCATCATACACCACCACTACCCTAGTCAAAGTGCTCAAAATACTTTAGTTGTAACACAAATATTTTCCCTCACTTTTAGCTGTTACTGATTTTTTCCGATTTTATAAAAATTTGCTTGTGTTTCCGATCGCGAATCTGAATGTGCCATATTCATCTTGAATTTGTGTTTCGCGATAATTTTTTGAACGTATTAGGTCATCTTTACTGATGTTATCTTCTTCATTGCTGCAGTTTCTCCACATATTACTGTCTGGGGATTTGTTTAATGTGTTAGGACTTTCACTTAAAATTTCTTCAGCGGATTTAAGAGCTCAGAAATACTCTGACAATCCTAAAATCACCCTGAAATGGATATTATGTTTCCTGCTTTTCCTCCTTTTATTTAAAACCAACAACAACTTCCATTTCCCTTAAGGTTGCAGGGCCTTACAGGTGTAGGGTCACACAGAGTGCAGTCTGGAAGTCCACGAGACCCTAACATTCAGTCCAGAAGTTTCATAACTTTTTTCCCTGTAAAATCCATTTTATCTTCAATTTTGTATGTTTTATTGTCATTCCATAAAAGCGACATAGTACTCTGACAACATTTTGCCCAGCAGCAACCTGTGAGTCAGAGAAACATCCAGGGGTCTTCCCCATGCAGTTTCCATGCCATTTCAGCTGTTTTTCCATCAACTTCAGCAACTTTACGCTCCTCACCTCACAGACCTCCTGGTAGAGTCTGCCAGAAAAATGCTTGTGTTTACCATTGACTTTCATTATACTCATTATTCAAGTCGAGCACCCGATAATTTCTCGATTTATGTAATGTGCGCCCAAGCATTTTAGTGCTCACCCATCACTAGTGTACAAGCTTTAGGTCATGTCAGTCTTCTTAGTCTGATGCAATTTTCTGCAACATTTATGACATTGGCATTTTTTGTGCAACATGCACATTGAATCATGATTTTGCCTGTACCTGCAAGTTTTTAAAAATTTGTTTTGAATTTGATTTGATTCAATCAATTTAATCACCTCTTATAATTACTTTTTTAGAATTTGTAAAATGTATCAATAATAACCAAGTTCCCGAATACAAAGCAAAGTTACAATTATATGAAAGTGTTTTATTTCTTTCTTTTCTTACTTTCAAAATAACTAAAACAAAGCAGCCCATCCAATGATGCCCAAGGCCATTCAGTGTAAACAAAAATAAATTCAACTTTCAGCTCTGTAGCAGATCAGGGAACTGCAAGTGGGTCACTAATTGTCAAGAGATAGCATCTAATAAGAAAAGTCAGAGGATGTTTGTTGTTTAGTTTTTTCAAGGGCAATTTTACTGGTTTTAAGTTGAAGTTTAATGTACATGTTACTTTTCATTAGTTTTCTTTTTGTCTTGTCATTTAAACCCACATCAATTACATCCCTAATGTTGCTGGGGACATGGAGTCTTATGTTTTTCATGGGTAGCTCTGCCAGTTTGATATTTTCTATTATCCTAATTTGCTTGCTGACATGATTCTTTTGACAAGTATGCTTGCGGATCTAATTAGTTTGTAGGTATACTTGTCTATCATTACAGAAGGGAACCATTTTAGTCCTCATGCCTACAGCTAAGCTATATTCCCTTTAGAGCTCCATAATACTTCAATTTAAAATGCGTAAAGGGGGAATGGGAATGATCGTCTCAAAAAGAAAAGAAATTGTGGTATTGTATTTAACTCTATAATTGAAATCTGTAAAAAATGGCTAAATAACAAAAGTAAACTATAAGCTAAAATAAAATACATGCTTATATAAAATATCATAAACAAAATCGAGAATAACTTTTAAAAGTGGAAAATTCATTATTTTACTATAGGAAGCATCTCATGTGTTTTTTCATAGATTTCACAAGCCATTATGCTATTCACATTTCATGTATCACACATTTCCTTGCTTTAGCACAGTAAAAGTGAGTGCAGCCATTGATCTATTTGGAAAAATATCTTCAACAGCAAAAATAATCTAGTCAAGCCACACATTTTACAACAATGCAGCGCCAGGCAGCATGTTGCTTATGTTTCTATGAGCAGCCAACTTGGCTTAAATGTGCTATCATAGCATGCACAGTCTCTGGACTTGTCTTTCATCATGCACATCTGGGATGTCATTGATCAGTATTTGAGTCAAAGGAAAATGGTGTGCACACTGCAAAACTCAAAGAATTGGTGCAGGCTGGACGTCCAGAAGGTACAATATAAACGAGAAAACAGCCGCACTCAAGTAGTTAGGTTTTATATGGACAAAATTGCTTTTTTATTCATGTATATACACGCATTACCAAGTGCTTTTTTCTCTCAAAAGATATAGTTACTGTAGACAACAAGGTTAACGTTTCGACCAGGCACGGTCTTTGTCAAAACCTCACTGTAAAACAAATGAAATGTATGAATGTGCTGTACAAATATGCATGAGTTTACATACAAATAAAGAAGTGAAAACCACATACAGAAACCACATTAGCAAAACAAAAAATAAAAAAATATAACATCTGGTCCAGGTATGTAGAATTTCCAGCTTGAGTACACATTAGTCTGGATCAATGAAGATCCAAACTATATCACAAAATGTCATGGGTTATCAAAAGAGATTTCGGTCCCATGAACGCAAGAGAAACAAAGACCATTTAAAAGCACGCATTTATGTCCAGTATGTACACTTCAAGTAACCAGGTATAGTGACCAAGCCGCCAATGCAATATACTGACCTTGTGTAAGTAGAATAGATAGACTAGAGAAGGTATTTGTGGAAGTGCGTCCCTGTAGGTCTAAGAGAGAAAGAGCAATATAGGTTGTCAGGGATAAAGCCATAACTAATACAGAAGTATGCAATAAGTGGGATCGGTAAGGTGGTGTAATTAGAATAGCATAGTTACTAGCTCTGCTCCGGATCTAGGGAAAGCGTGTCCGTCTCATTGGTGATGCAATGGCCCATATGGGGAAGAATGGCACTTAAATAGACCGCCCATGCTGTGATTTCCGGGTCTATGGGGTTCGGTGTATACCTCCGGTGAGCTGAAAGAAGGCCTGGCATGCAGTGACGTGTACGTCGGAAGTGCGCCAGCGCGGTAAGAGCCGGGGCCAGAGTCCCGTAATGTGGCTGCATGGCTAGTGGAAAATCTAGTGCATGCGTAGTACGTTTAGTGTCGGCAGGGCTGTATGGCGCTTGCTCTGTGGTTCTCCTTGGATGTCTAGCGATAGGCGTTCCTGTTTGTCTGTGACCTGATTGTACATAGGCTATGAGAATGGAGAGTATTAAAGCAGAGCTGCACCAAGGGTAGATAAGGGAGCCAATCACTGGGAGCTGGATAGAAATATATTATATATGGGAAAATTGTATTTATGTATAAAGTGGGAAATAAGGAAATGGTGGAGGAATAAAGAAAAAGAAAAGGGA
The DNA here is from genome assembly GCF_051348905.1 of Ranitomeya variabilis. Classification (NCBI taxonomy): domain Eukaryota; kingdom Metazoa; phylum Chordata; class Amphibia; order Anura; family Dendrobatidae; genus Ranitomeya; species Ranitomeya variabilis. The sequence goes on from NC_135234.1 coordinate 599,948,069, forward strand.
AGGAACGCTTGTGGAGAGAATAAGGGAGGGGGAATGGGGAGAAGAAATATATATATATATTATGCAAATTGGAATTGGAAGGAAAGGGGGTTTGAAATGAAACAATATAAGGTGAACAAGGTATTGTTTTGTAGTAGTGTGAGATATTATGTGGTTATTTCGGTGGGGTAATCCAAGAATATAGAATTGAAAAGAAAAATCATGGAACATAAAATTTGATGGTAATGTAGAATAGGGCTAATGAGCGTATGGATAGAAAATACACAATGAAGACTAATAAGCAAAAAGCACTAAAGAAACAAAAAACATAAAATAAAAAATAAAAATAAAAATAAAAAATAATAAATAAAAGTTAGAAATTGAAAAATAAGAATATAAATAGAAAAAAATTTGAAAAAAAAATTTGTTAAACAATGAAATGAAAATAAAATAGAAAATAAAAAATAAAAAATTAATAATCCAAAAAATAAAGTAAAATATAAAATGAAAAATAAAAAATAGAAAAAAAATAAAATAAATAAAGAGTAAAAATAAAAAAAATAGAAAAAATAAAGAACAGAAAATAAAAATAAAAATAAACAATAGAAAATAAGAATACAAATAAAAATCGAAGGCACAATTGGAGAAAGAAGGGACTTACCCAACGTATGTCAAACTGTAGTGAAAAATTGCAAAAAATCATATTCATGAGTTTCATTCTCATTAGGTCTAATGGAGGGGGGGAGAAGTGAGGAAGAGAAGAGGGAACAAGTAATTAGAAAGGCGGTCTTGATCGAAGAACCTGGAACAAAGTTGTAACAGACATAGTTAATACACATACAACACTCTATTTACTTGAAGGTTAAATCCAGTTTTCTATTCAGGCCCCTAGGAGCCATAGTCTGAAGTGTATATATCCAGAAGGATTCTCTTTCTTTCTGGAGTTTAATGTGGTCACCCCCTCGCCTTGGTTGCTCTACTTTTTCTATTACCTGGTACCGAAGTTGGTATACTGAGTGATTGGCTGAGGCAAAATGGTGAGGGAGTGGGAGCCATGTTTTTTTTCAGTCTGATGGTGGACTTGTGGCTTGAGATTCTATCACGCACGTGTTGTATGGTCTCACCTACGTATAAAAGGCCACAGGGGCATTTAATCAGGTGTACTATGTAGTTGGTTTCACAAGTGTAGAATCCTTTGATTTGAAATCTCTTACCCATATGGGGATGGACAAACTCACTCGACTTGATCACATTGGCACAACAGGCACAACCTAGACAGGGGAATGTGCCTGTTCTCTGAGTACCTAGGAATCGTTGTCTTGTTTGTTTGGAAAAACTCCCAATATCCGCCTTAACCAGGCTATCTTTGAAATTCCTAGGTCTACGTTTGCACATCAGTGGCGGGGCTTGGAAGGGTACTATCTGTGGGTAGGCTTCGGAAAGGAGAGGCCAATGTTTATTAATAGGTTTTGTAGACCAAGGGCATCATGGGGTGGTGAGTATGTACAAAAAGAATTCATTCCAATTTGGGGTTTTGTGTCAACTCTGACACATGGCAAGGTTTTTAATGTTATTTTGTCGACAGTGGGATGGATTTTATGCTATTTTTAATAAAAAACAGTATTACTCAGAATTACTTCTCTTCACCCTCTCAAGTTTAGCTATGTCCTTGTCCTTCCTATACACTGTGCATCTTGCGCAAAGTCCTGGTTTGTTCAGGATTTCTTTGGCAGTACTTCTAGGGCTAATTTATGTGGACTCTCTTTGGGTTGGGAGGGCTATATTTACCCGCCCCTGTGCTGTACCCATTGTCAGTTATACATCCAATCTCGGCTCAGCAGCTGACAATGTGAATACCTGTGTGTATTGCTTATTCCTGTTTACGTGCTTGTGTATGACCCAGTCTGTTCCCTGTTATCGCATTTGTCTCCTGATCTGGAACTTCTCATGATACTCCTGGTTTAGATCTCGCTTTGTCCCCTGACTTACTGCTCGTTAGTCCTTCTGGTACCTTGTGTCTCTCTCTTGCTTCTGACCCTGGCTTGTCTCTTACCACACTATTAGTCTCTCGAATTGGCTACTGCACTGTCCTCTGGTCTGACCTTGGCTCACCTGACATTTCTCTCAGCTTCCCCAGTTCCTGTCATCATCCCTGGGAGTTCAGGACCTAACCTTGCCTCCAACCACTTCCACGGTGGTCACCTGCTGCAGGTCCTGTTCACCTGCAGGCATGCTCACTACAGCATCTCATGTCACAGTAGGAGTTCCTGGATTTCCCAGCACGTCCGCATACACCAAAGGGGTAAGTCTGTTATGGTGCCCTTCACATTATAACTGACCGTTAAAGTTTTCCCTCTTTTTGGTGTGGGGCTTTTCTGTGGCATTAGTGTGTGGTTATGGATCCTTTGTGCGCTCTCTCAGAGCAGGTTAGCAATCTCAGTTGATGCAAAAATTGTCAGTTGTGCAGGAAGCCCTGGCCCAGTCTTAGCAGCAACTTCATAGGGAGGTTGCTGAGGCTGTGCAGGGTGCTTTTTCCTCTGGGGTTCGGGGTGACAGTGCCAGTAATGTTTCCCTTATCTCACCCAAACCGCCAGTAAAATTACCTGACACCTTCTCTGGGGACAAAAAGAAGTTTTGAGTTTTCAGAGAGGGGTGTAGATTGTATTTTATACTGTGACCTTATTCTTCGGGGGATGAAAATCAGAGCGTGGCAGTCATAATTTCTTTATTAAGGGAGGCTCTGCAGGCTTGGGCAATCTTTCTCTCTTTCACGGCTCCTGAAAAGAATGTCAGTGGATGGGCTTTTTGAGGCCCACGGGCATATATATGATGAACCTGATCATGTGAGTCTTGCTGAGGACATGGTTATTAGTGTGGCACAGGGGAACCACTCAGCCGAGTGGTTCTACTTTGAGTTCAGACGTTGGGCCTCCCATGGAGGTGGGAGCTATCTCATTCAAAGAGAAGGGGAGGAGGAGTCACCAGGAAAATCAGCTGTGTTTATACTGCTTCAGGACGCTGTAATAAGAACTGTCCTTCCTGCTCTTTATCCGCCAAGCTGTCGGGAAACGACTACGTCTGGGTAATGGTCGAGGAAGTTATCAGACCCCCAGGTACAATTTTCCTTGGTTTCTAAGGGTACCGTCACACATTGAAATTTTCATCGCTGCGACGGCACGATTCGTGACGTCGCAGCGTCGTATAATCATCGCTCCAGCGTCGTAGACTGCGGTCACACGTTGCAATCACGGCGCTGGAGCGATGCCGAAGTCCCCGGGTAACCAGGGTAAACATCGGGTAACTAAGCGCAGGGCCGCGCTTAGTAACCCGATGTTTACCCTGGTTACCAGCGTAAACGTAAAAAAACAAACAGTACATACTCACCCGTCGGTGTCCTTCAGGTCCCTTGTATGTACGGTTTGTTTTTTTACGTTTACGCTTGTAACCAGGGTAAACATCGGGTTACTAAGCGCGGCCCTGCGCTTAGTTACCCGATGTTTACCCTGGTTACAAGCGAAGACATCGCTGGATCGCTGTCACACACAACGATCCAGCGATGTCAGCGGGTGATCAAGCGACGAAAGAAAGTTCCAAACGATCTGCTACGACGTACGATTCTCAGCAGGGTGTCTGATCGCAGTAGCGTGTCAGACACAGCGATATCGTAACGATATCGCTAGAACGTCACGAATCGTAACGTCGTATCGATGGAAATTTCAATGTGTGACGGTACGGTAAGTGTGTACTCCAAGTGGAGCAGGAGGTAAATGGTGGGTTATCCCTTACCATGGCTTTTGTTGATTGTGGCTCTACCATCAACTTGATTGACTCTCGCCTGGTGACTTAATGTAAGATAGGGACAGTTAGGCTTGAGGCTCTGGTTAAAATTGTGGCCATTGATTCCTCTGCTCACACCAAAAAGGGATCTATGTCTAGGAGGTCTTCTTTCTAAACATGGGCCCTGCTCATATTGAAAACATAAGTTGTTTTGTGCTGGACAATTTTCCTGTGGGGTTGGTTTTGGGAATGCCTTGGTTATAGCGTTGAGCATTCCGATACTGCAAATATCGGGTATCGGCCAATATTTGCTGTATTGGAATTCCGATACCGAGTTCCGATACTTTTGCGATATCGGATACCGGAATCAGAAGTTCCTTTTGTGCAATTATGCACTATAATGGAGTGTGGGTGGTGCGTGGGCAGAGACTGCGTGTGTGTGCGCAGGCGGGGTCTGTACGTGCCTGCCGGGGCTCTGTGCGGGCTGTTGGGGGTCTGTGCAGGCACACACAGAGCCCCAGCAGCCCCGCACAGAGCCCCGCGCAGAGCCCTGACAGCCCGCACAGAGCCCCGGCAGCCCGCACAGAGCCCTGGCAGGCACGCCCAGAGCCCCGGCAGGCCCGCACAGAGCCCCCGGCAGCCCGCACAGAGCCACCGGCAGCCCGCACAGAGCCCTGGCAGGCACGCACAGAGCCCCGGCAGGCCTGCACAGAGCCCTGCAGCCCGCACAGAGCCCGGGCAGCCCGCACAGAGCCCCGGCAGCCAGCACAGAGCCCTGGCAGGCACACACAGACCCGCGGCAGCACGCATAGACCCCCGAGAGGCCCATACAGATCCCTGGCAGGCCCGCACAGACCCCACCTGCACACACAGACATGCATAGTGTCCGCCCACACACCGCCCACACTCTTCCCCCCTCCAGAACAGGAAGCACAAGTCCCATTGACTTGCATTATTATTGGGTATCGGTATCCGATATTTTTTGGATATCGGCCGATCCAATCCGATACCGATACTTCTGGATATCGGAAGGCATCACTCAACACTACCTGGTTGCAGCATCATAACCCTGTTATTAACTTGGTTACTGGGGAAATTGTTCAATGGGGTCTTACTGTGTTAACCAATGTTGTAAATCTGTGTCCTTATCTAAGTCCTTGAAGTCTTTATCTGTGTCATTTGTCAGTCTGGAAGGTATTCCGGAGTACCTGAAGGACTTCACAGGTGTTTTCTCTGAAAGCGAGGCTAAGGTTCTTCAACCATATCGATCTTTTAATTGTGCCATCAGTTTAATTCCTGGGGCTAAACTACCCAAGGCCTGATTGTTTAATCTGTCTGGTCCTGAGCAGCTGGCCATGAAGGAATATATTGCCGAGAGTCTCCGTAGGGGGCATATCCGCCCTTCTGTTTCTCCTGTGACAGCTGGCTTTTTCTTTGTAAAGAAAAAAGATGGTGGTTTGCGTCCTTACCTCGACATTCGGGAACTCAACAAAATCACTGTGAGAAACACGTACCCACTCCCTCTCATTCCTGACTTGTGTAACTAATTGTCTGACCTCGCATGGAGCGGAGGCCATCCTAGTGACTTGTGCAGTTCAGAGGAAGATGATTTGGCTATACTGTCAGAACAGCGCAGCAAATGAGGGAGCAGAGTGCAAAGGCACTAGCTACCGATGTACTGGCTATGTGATGCCCACTGCTATAAGCACACCAAAGACAGCTCAAAAGATCTCGCTTGTATGGAATTTATTCAGTGAATGTGCTGCCAACAAGCAACAGGTGGTTTCCATGCTGTGCCATCAGACCCTGAAGAGAGGCAAAAATGTTCTGAACCCGATCACCATCTATGTGATGAGGCAACTGAATTCCAAGCACCAGGTGCAGTGGAATACACACCTTAAAAACCATGACAGATCTGAGCCTACTCCTGTTCCCTCTTCTGCTGGGGTCTCAGCCTTTTCCTCCTGCTCAAGATCAACAGGGTCTCCTTCCTCCCCACATTTAGAGGATGTGACAGCTTCACCACTGCCACCAGTATCACTGAGCATTTGAACACTGTCCCATGGAAGTGTTCAGCTTTCCATAACCCAAATCCTCGAAAGAAAGAGGAGATGCCAACCTAGCCACCCATGAACCATGGTCCTGAATGATAGTACTTGAACATTCTTGGCCTTTGAAATGCTGCTAATCCAGCTAGTGGAGGTGGGTCAGTTTTAACATAATGATGGTGGTGGCTGTCCAGCGGTACTTTGTTCCCTGCCACCACTACTTTTCCAGGCAGGCCAACCCTGCCCAGCACAAAAATGTTGCAGACCAAATTAAATATGCAATGAGCATTGCCATCAGTGGCAAGGTCCACACAGCCAGTGATACATGGACCTGTAAGGATCCCCAGGGACATTACATCTCCCTAACTCCCCACTGGGTAAATGCAGTAGCGGATGGGGCAGAGGTGGAAGGTGTTCTATCTCTTCTCTTACCATCTCCCAGTATTGTTGTATGATTAGCTGTCCAGGTTCCCTCCTCCTTCTACTCATCTTCCTCCACCACCTCCTAATTCGGTCACAGGGAGACCTGCATCACCAACTTGAGCACAGCCAGTGACAAACAACAGCAGACTCTTCTTAAACTCCTCTGCTTAGGGGACAAGTCAAACAACGCGCAGGAGTTGTGGACTGGGATGAAACAGCAGACAGATGAGTGGCTGCCGCCGGAGAACCTCTAGCCTGGCCTGGCGGTGTGTGATAACAGGCAAAATCTCACAGCAGCTCTGGGCCTAGCTGCTTTGATGCACATCACTTGCCGAGGGCATGTGCAAAACTTGGTGGCTCACAGCTTCCTGAAAACTACCCAGTCATGTTGGAGCTGCTGCTGAAAGTGCAAGCAGTGTCTGCACACTTTTGGCATTTTTAGGGTATGTGTCCACGTTCAGGATTGCATCAGGATTTGGTCAGGATTTTACATCAGTATTTGTAAGCCAAAACCAGGAGTGGGTGATAAATGCAGAAGTGGAGCATATGTTTCTATTATACTTCTCCTCTAATTCACAAGGATATCGAAAGGAGATATAAAAGGAGAGACAAGGGGCGCAGAGTCTAAGTGTAGATGTATATTCACAGCAAGAAATATATATTGTTGCACTCACCCTTTGGATGTCTTGTATGTACATTCAATTGATCCGTATGATGGATCCACGCCTTATAATATTCCGGTATGCAGCACTATTGCAGGAACTATGCCAGCCTTGATCCAAGGATTGCATGTGAATACAATGGTTAGAAAAAAAAAAAAAAAAAATTTCCTTTCTTGGTGCTTCCGGAAGACAAGGGTAATTTGAAGGTTGAGATAATTTGCTCAATACCAAATTTATTAGGACACTTCAATAAGAACAAAACAACGCGTTTCAGCCCACAACGGCCTTCATCAGGTATTATATGTGCTTTTTTTACTCCTCTAATTGTTCCACTCCTGGTTTTGGCTTACAAATACTGATGTAAAATCCTGACTAGTGTTGAGCATTCCGATACTGCAAGTATCGGGTATCGGCCGATACTTGCTGTATCGGAATTCCGATACCGAGATCCGATATTTTTGTGATATCGGGTATCGGTATCGAAACAACATTAATGTAAAAATGTGTAAAAGAGAGAATTAAAATAAAAAATATTGCTATACTCACCTCTCCGACGCAGCCTGCACCTTACCGAGGGAAGCGGCAGCGTTCTTTGTTTAAAATTCACGCTTTTCTTTCCTTTACGTGAGTCCCGGCTTGTGATTGGTTGCGTGCCGCCCATGTGACCGGGACGCAACCAATCACAGCAAGCCGTGACGTAATTTCAGGTCCTTCAGGATTTTAAAATTACGTTCTGGCGTTGTGATTGGTTGCGTCGCAGTCACATGGGCGACGCAACCAATCACAGCAAGCCGTGACGTAATTTCAGGTCCTTAAGGATTTTAAAATTACGTCCCGGCTTTGTGATTGGTTGCGTCGCAGTCACATGGGAGACGCAACCAATCACAAGCCGTGACGTCACGGGAGGCTGGACACGCGCGCATTTTAAAATGGGCGCGTGTCCAGCCTCCCGTGACGTCCCGGCTTGTGATTGGTTGCGCCGCGATCAACCAATCACAAGCCGGGAGGCTGGACACGCGCGCATTTTAAAATTTTAAAATGCGCGCGTGTCCAGCCTCCCGGCTTGTGATTGGTTGACCGTGGCGCAACCAATCACAAGCCGGGACGTCACGGGAGGCTGGACACGCGCCCATTTTAAAATTTTAAAATGCGCGCGTGTCCAGCCTCCCGGCTTGTGATTGGTTGACCGCGGCGCACAAAATGAGTGAGGATGAACTAAACCAAACAAGGGGAAACTGCCAATGTTGTCAAAACATCAATTATTGCATAATAAGTTTGGTCGAATTTGCAGGATGTGTCTCACATTCCCATGTATCACCTCTCAGCTGATGTATTATACAATCCTCCCGGCTTGTGATTGGTTGACCGCGGCGCAACCAATCACAAGCCGGGACGTCACGGGAGGCTGGACACGCGCCCATTTTAAAAAGCGCACGTGTCCAGCCTCCCGTGACGTCACGGCTTGTGATTGGTTAATGGCGGCCATGTTGCCGGGACGCGGACCAATCACAGCAAGCCGTGACGTAATTTCGTCACGGCTTGCTGTGATTGGTCCGCGTCCCGGCAACATGGCGCCGTGACCAATCATAAGCCGGGACGTCACTGGAGGCTGGACACGCGCGCTTTTTAAAAAGCGCGCGTGTCCAGCCTCCCGTGACGTCACGGCTTGTGATTGGTTAATGGCGGCCATGTTGCCGGGACGCATCGGCCGATACTTTCCGATACCGATACTTTCAAGTATCGGACGGTATCGCTCAACACTAATCCTGACCAAATCCTGATGCAATCCTGAACGTGGACACATACCCTCACCCTGCTGCTTGCTTGTCTGCACTGCAGCATCAATTCTGTCTTCCCGTTCACCGGCTGATATGTGACGTACTAATATGGTAAAACTCCACCTTGCATACAACTGTGTGAGCAGCAGCAAACAATATTGAAACTTCAGCTGCAGCACATATGTACACCAATGTGGTGTACATGATACAATGTACAAGGTGCAACGCAGAGACATTCATCGAGGAAACAAAACAAACACTACAAACAAGGATGAATCTGGATAGACATACACTAAAAAATAAGCTGGACACGCCTGTAGGAATACACTTCTCTAGACCTGGACACAGTATGGCAGATCTAAAAGTCATAATATTGAAAGGTCATTTTAAAAGTGACATAGAAAGAAAAATCTGGGAGTTCAATTTGATAAATATGTTTCAATCTCTAACAATAGGACTAAATTTGACACATAGATTCAAGACTCATTACATGGACACAGTTCATACCTCCACAAGAAGGTCTTCAGATCTCTAATAGAACACTTCCACCTCATCTACATGGATAACAAAAACCTTGATTTGATCTCCTTGGCATATCTCTAGCAAGCATCACCTTATGTCCTTGTTTCATTCCTATTTAAACGTTGTCATCTTTTCTCAGTAATTCATTTGTAATATTGGCCTTATGAAGGGGCCTTTTGGACTCTGAAAGCTTGTAAATGCAATTTCTCTGGTTAGCCAATAAAGGTATCACTCCTTGAATACTTTAATCATTTTTTTTGGGACATAAGTATTTACATCAACATTGAGAGATGGAATATCAAAAATAAAATCTAGAAAATCACATTGTATAAATTATATAAATTTATTTGCATTTTGCAGTGAGAAATAAGTATTTGAGCCATCTGACCAACAAGACTTAATACTTGGTGGCAAAACCCTTGTTGGCATGCATAGCAGTCAGACATTTTTTGTAGATAAAGATGAGGTTTGTTAAGATTTTGAGGCTGTCGCTTGGCAACTTGGAGCTTCAACTCCCTCCACAAGTTTTCTATGGGATTAAGGACTGGGGACTCGCTAAGCTACGCCATGAGGTCGGCGATCTTCTGAATCTGGTATCGGAATTCCGATACCGAGTTCCGATATGTTTGCGATATCGGGAATCGGTATCGGAATCCATATTTAAGTGTTAAATAAAGAATCAAAATAAAAAATATTGATATACTCACCCTCGGACGCGCCCTGGTACTAACCGGAAGGAAGGCTGCCGGAAAGAAGCAGGGCGCGTCCGAGGGTGAGTATATACCTAATAGGAATATACCCACCCTCGGACGCGCCCTGCTTCTTTCCGGCAGCCTTCTTTCCTAAGAATGAGCGCGTGAAGGACCTTAGATGATGTCGCGGCTTGTCCATGTGACCGCTCGCGACCAATCACAAGCCGCAACATCACCGCAGGTCATTCACGCACTCATTCTTAGGAAGGAAGCCTGCCGGTTAGTACCAGGGCGCGTCCGAGGGTGAGTATATCAATATTTTTTTATTTTGATTCTTTATTTTACACATTAATATGGATCCCAGGACCTGAAGGAGAGTTTCCTCTCCTTCAGACCCTGGGAACCATAGTATCCCATTGCACTGCATTGGGTTTCGTGTTTCGGCCGACCCCGACCCCAACTTTTTTATAGGATCGGCCGATTTCACTCGACCCGACTTTTGAGAAAGTCGGGTTTCGTGAAACCCGACCCGATCCTATAAAAATAAAAGTCGCTCAACCCTAGTGGACAGGAGTCTTTTATAACTATGTAAGACAGCTGTATTTAATGCAGGAAACGAGTTGATTGGGAGCGTCTAACTGGTCTGTTGGAGCCAGACCTCTAAATGGTTGGTAGGGGATCAAGTATTTATTTCTTACTGCAATATGTAAATAAATGTATATAATTTATACAATGCAATTCTCTGGATTTTATTTTTTATATTTTATCTCTCAATGTTAAAATTAACCTACCCTTAAATGTATAGACTGTTCATGTTTGTCAGTGAGTAAACTTACAAAATCAGCAAGGGATCAAATACTTAATTTCCCCACTGTATGTACTCTGCACCCACCTCTGTGATAGCACAATGCATATCCAAAGCTTTCTAGAATCTTTAGGTCAGCGGGAGTGTTGTGTGTGGAAAAAATGTTTTCTTCCCTTAGGCAACGATGTCTTTGATAGTACTGTGGCAAAAGGCTCTGTGAATTCTTGAACCCATAACTGTGGGAGTAGTTTATCAAAAGTGGCTGTGTGTACTCTGCAACCCTGCCTGTGGAGGTACTGTGGGCCATTGTCTGAATGTGAAATTTGTTATTACCTTCTGTGTGGGAAACTTGGAAACATGCTCTGCGGGTGTAATATTTAACCAGATTGCCAGTAGCAAGCCTCACTGCGGATCACCATTCGATTCAAGATCACACTACAAGATTTTCATCTGCGGCATTTGGAACATTCGCTAATGGAGCAGACATTTTGGAGTTGTGAGGATACTCTACCCCATGTTCTTTGTTTGAATTTTGTAAGTGACTTCTGAGGAGGTACTGTGCCCCATGGTCTGTGGGTGAAATTTTTCAGCTACTTCCTAGGGGGTACTCTGCCCCATGGTCTGTGGGTAAACTTTGTAAGCTGCTTCTTATGGGGAACTCTGCTCTATAGTCTTTGGGTGAAATTTGTAATATGCTAAAGTATGGGTAGTCTGGCTCATGGCCAGTGAAATTTGTAAGCTGCTAATGTATGGATGCTCTGGCCCATGGTCTGTGGGTGAAATTTGTAAGCTGCTTCTTAGGGGGTTCTCTGCCCCATGGTCTGTGGGTGAAATTTGTAACCTTTAAATGTAGGGGTACTGTGCCAGATTCTTTGTGGGTGACATTTTTAACTAGATTGTAAATAGCCTAAGCTTCAGTGCGCCGTTAACATTTTTATGTTATTTGTTTACTTCCTAATTTTCCAATGATTGCTATGGTGATAGTTCACCTTTCAGTCATTTCCCTATTTAATTTTTTTTGTAGGACATTTGTCCTGCTCTTACCCCAATTTAGCTTCATTTTCCAGCCCTCTGTTCCTCACTATGACCATTTTACAGCTATTTTAAAGAACTGAAGTTTGGGTCCCCATAGACTTCTATTGGATTCTCATCCAGGGTCAAGTTCAAAGTCAAGTTCGAACCTGAACTGAATTTTTTACTTTTTGTTTGTCGAACGCGATAAACCAGAACATCCATGGGTTTTCTTATCTTTGCTTCCTATGTTTGCTTGGGTTTCCTCCAAAACACACACTGATAGAATTTAGATTGTGAGCCTCATGAGGGACAGTGATGATGATGAAGTCTGTAAATTAATTAATCCCATCACCCCAAAGCCTGTTTTCACCTTACTGACAAATCCAATGTTTTCAATTCTTACCACTGTCAATTTATGAGGTAATAAATCTGGAACACTTCAATGGAGCTCACTCTGATCTGATCTAACTCTGAACTCTGATCTGAAATTTTTTTTCAGCATATTGTACTTCATGATGGTGGTAAAATTTATTCAAAACTACTCCCATTTATCTGAAAAAAAGTTGGAAATTTGGCAAAATTTTGAAAAGTTTGCAATTTTCAAACGTTTATTTTTTATGCCCTTAAATAACAGAGTCATGTAACACAAAAGAGTTAATAAACAATATTTTCCACATGTCTAATTTACATCAGCACAATTTTTGAAACTTTTTTTTGTTAGGAAGTTAGAAAAGTTAAAAGTTGACCAGCAATTTCTAATGTTTAAAACAAAATTTACAAAACCATTTTTTTAGGCAACACATCATATTTGAAATGACTTTGACGGGCCTGCATGACAAAGAACACCCAAAAGTGACACCATCCTAAAAACGGCACCCCTCAAGGTGGTCAAAATCACTTTCAAAAAGTTTATTAACCTGTCAGGTATTTCACAGGAATTAATAGAATGAAGAAACAAAAAATAAACAAAAAATTTCCTTTAGACCCAATTTTTATTTACTTTTACAGGGGTAACAGGTGAAAATGGACCACACAATCTGTTGTGCAATTTCTCCTGAGCACAAAGATGCCATGTATGCGGGGGGGAAATCATTGTTTGGGTGCATTGCAGGGCTCAGAAGGGAAGGAGCGTCATTCGACTTTTTGTATGTAAAATTTGCTGGAATAACTAGCTGATGTCATGCCATGTTTGGAGAGCCCCTGATGTGCCTAAACAATGGAAATGCCCCAAGTTACACCATTCTGGAAAGTAGACACTGTTAGGGTTGGCAGAATGCACCGAATATATTTATTAGATGGGATAGGTGCTTTCGCAACCCGGGATCCACCGTGCAGGAAAGAACCTGCTGCTAAGTAAGGCAGTGAAGCAAATTATAATAAACTAACTCTGTTACTTCACAGAGCCCGTAGTAAAGTAATAAATAAATAAAGTAAAGTAGTAAAGTAAAGTGCCCTGTTTAGCTCACAGGGGACAAAGCCACTGTGTAGAGCCGACAGTGGTCATGCAGTCCAACCAACACGCAGCTCCTCTCCAGTGGAGCCGGAATTCTATCGGCTATTACCCAGCCCTGAATTCACACACAAACTCATCACTGGAGGTGCCAGCATTCTAGGGGCTCATTTCAGCCGGGTCCCTGACTGCATACACAAAACTCCTCGCCGGAGGTGCCAGCATGCTAGGGACTTATTTCAGCTGGGTCCCTGACCACACACACGACCACACTGGCGCTGAGCTCATTTAATTTGACACTAGTGCATGGCCGTGCGGTCATGAGAACCTTATATAGCTGCAGCACCTACAGGACCTTCCAAGAAGGACCAATGGAAGGCTGCTACAGAACTTGATCAGGTACAGGACCTTCCTGGAGGACCAATGGAAGTTGCTGCAGTACCTGAGCATGTGACCCTCGATCTCCACTGAGAGATCTTACCCTGGGCATGCTCAGTGTGTGCAAAGCAGGACTTAGTCCCAGAAAAGCCTGCTCGCCGCAGATCAGTGCAGGGTACAATAGCAGAGACTGGAGAGACAGCAGTAACCCTTTGCACAGTATCAGACTCAGTGAGACACTGGGACTGACATCTCCGCTGAGAAGGCTCCACTGCGGCCGATGCAGAATGGGAGACCACAGCAGACATGGCTCGAGATTCCCTCTGTGCAGCAGCAAGAACTCGACTCCTAACAGACACCACAGGAAACTCTACATGTGTGGTCAGCACCTTAAACCTCCAAGTGCTTCATAGAAGGTTATAATTTTGAACTGTGAAAATAAAAATGTTTTTTAACCCCAAATTTTGCATTTTTCACAAGGGTAACAGGAGAAAGGAGCCACTAAATTTGTTGTGCAATTTATCCTGACTACACCAATATTCCATATGTGGTTGAAAACTCCTTTTGAGGCACAGTACAAAGATCAGAAATGAAAAAGCACCATACTGGAGTTTAGATTTTGATGGTCTGGTTTGACAGTGCCATGTCTCATTTGTAGCACCCCTGAGGCGCCAGACCAGAAGAATTCACCATTATTGACCCCATTTTAAAAAATAAACCTTCCAATTAATTCATCTAGTGGTGCAGTGATCATATTGACACCACAGGTGTGTCACAGAATTTTATACCATTGGCAGTGAAGAAAAAATAATTAATAATTTTTGCCACCAAGATTGTGAGTTAAGGTACCTTCACACGAAACGACTTTACAACGAGAACGACAGCGATCTGTGACGTTGCAGCGTCCTGGATAGCGATATCGTTGTGTTTGACATGCAGCAGCGATCAGGATCCTGCTGTGATATCGCTGGTCGTTGAATAAAGTTCAGAACTTTCTTTGGTCGTCAGATCGGCGTGTATCATCAGGTTTGACACCAAAAGCAACGATACCAGCGATGTTTTACGCTGGTAACCAGGGTAAATATTGGGTTACTAAGCGCAGGGCCACGCTTAGTAACCCGATGTTTACCCTGGTTACCAGCGTAAAAGTAAAAAAAAAAAACAGTACATACTCACCTGCGCGTCCCCTGCCGTCCGCTTCCTGCTCTGACTGAGCGCCGGCCCTAAAGTGAAAGTAAAAGCACAGCGGTGACGTCACCGCTATGCTGTTAGGGCCGGCGCTCACACAGTACAGGAAGCGGACGCCGGGGGACGCGCAGGTGAGCATGTACTGTTTGTTATTTTTACTTTTACGCTGGTAACCAGGGTAAACATCGGGTTACTAAGCGCGGCCCTGCGCTTAGCAACCCGATTTTTACCCTGGTTACCCGGGGACCTCGGCATCGTTGGTCGCTGGAGAGCGGTCTGTGTGACAGCTCTCCAGTGACCAAACAGCGATGCTGCAGCGATCGGCATCGTTGTCGCTATCGCTGCAGCGTCGCTTCGTGTGAAGGTACCTTTAGCCCCAGGTGGAAAATGGGAACAAATGGCACCAAAATTTGTCCCACAATTTCTGCTGAATGTAGAAATACCCTATCAATGGCTGTACAGTACTGCTTAGTCACATGATGAGACAAAGAAGAGAGGCAGCACTATTTGCCTCCTGGAGTGTTAGAATCCAAAATCCCTTCTCAAGTGACCCCATCTTTAAAATTATACCTCTATGGAAATTTATCTACAGGTGTAGTGACGATTTTGACTTGGGTGTTTTTAAAAAAAGCAACAATAGATGTTGCTGACGTGCTAATTTGCTATCATAGTGCCCATGCATTGCAGTGCCTAGCATTTTGTAGTGCTTAGTATGTTTTTCCCAGCTCATTCTTCTGGAGATACGCAATCGTAAATTTGGCGGGCTCTCATCACAACAGAAATGCTACACATGTAAACTCTAAATGTAGTTTTGGCACAGTGGGGCTCAGAAGGGAGAATGGATTTGGGAGTGCAGAATTCACAGGATTTCTTTTTTGGGGGGTGAGGTACCATAGTGCTTTTCTAGAACCTTTGCATTACCAGTAAAATGGAAGCCCCCTATATTTCTATTAACAGATGATGAACCTGAGTGGGGAATTGTATTTTGTAGATTGAGTTAAAGCTTTTATTGGCAACATTTTGGATCACATTTATCCAGCACTTTACGCTGAGCACTTACATTTTGTTTTCCATCTACAGGTGATTCTCACAAAAATAGAATATCATCAAAAATTTCATGTACTTCAGTTCTTCAATACAAAAAGTGAAACTCATGTATTATATAGAGTCATTATAAACAGAGTGATCTATTTCAAGTGTTTATTTCTGTTAATGTTGATGATTATGGCAAACAGCCAATGGAAACCCAAAAGTCATTAACTCAGTAAATTAGAATACTGCAAAGGCAAACAGCATGGGAGGACCAACTTTCTAATAATAGGAACATTGCTTTCAAGTGGCCCTCCTGTACGTCTCTTCAAATGGGTATTGGGGTGCATCTAAATTTGGTGCAGGGCAGGCCTTGCATTGAATGCATAGTCAAACAGTATGGGAGGCTCAATTTCCTAATAATGAGAACATTGCTTTCAGGTGTCCCTCCTGTAGGTCTCTTCAAATGTCTATTGGGGTGCGTTTAAATTTTGGCCAGGCCTTGCATTCACTGCATAGGCAAACAGTATGGGAGAACCACTTCATAATAATGGGGACATTGTTTTCAAGAGGCCCTTCTGTAAGTCACTTCAAAGGAGTATTGGGGTGCATCCTAATTTTTGGCAGCCCTGCCACTCACTCCATAGGCAATAGCAGTATAGGAGACCCACTCTTTAGTAATGGGAACAACAAAACAAAGCCAGCTGATGGATGAATAGTAAAGACTGACTGATGGCCCTATAAAAATAGGCTTTGTGACTTTCAGATTCCCTTCTTCATAAATGAAACAGGATGTGTCTGATGATGTGTCACACACCACATTGCCAGATAAGGATGTTCCTGAACATATTTCCCAGGAAAATCCATTTTGGATTAGCTTTTGTATGTTCTATTGTGAGTCTGTAAAAGTGGCATAAAACTCTGACAGCATTGTTCAAAGCAGTGACCTGGGAGTCAGAAATGCTTCCAGGGGTCTACCCCAAGCTGTTCCCATGTTATTTGAGCACTGTTCCCATCGATTTCTGCAATTTCTAATCACTCTAAAGACAGGCGGGGGGCCACAGCAAAAATGCTCGAGTTTCCTGTAGACTTACATTGGGCTCATTGCTTGGGTAGAGCACCCGAGCATTCCAATATGCTCGACCAGAGCATTTTAGTGCTTGCCCATCACTAGCTGTAAGCCATAATCATCAACATTACCAGAAATAAACACTTGAAATAGATAACTCTGTTTGTAATGACTCTATATAATATGTGAATTTCACTTTCTGTATTGAAAAACTGAAATAAATTAACTTTTTGATGATATTCTAATTTTGTTCGAAGCATCTGTACATGTAAATATGCTAAGAAACTAAATTAACAATTCCTAACACTGTATACCTTACTCAGAGAGCATTAATAAAGGTAGATGGTGCAGCTGTAATTATGATTATGTCATCGTAGCGATTATGTCATCGCAACAAGTTTATGTTTTTTGTTTGGTGAATATAAGATGACAGAATACTGAATTCTAAATAGACTAAATACATTAGATGATATAATAGACTGGCTACTAACAATGCAGCAATAATGAAGAAATAATAAAGGGGTAATTTTTCTATAAAACTGCATGAAATCCAATCATCAAATGTAAGCATTATATTTGTTTACAGCATGAGAAAAATTAGTAAACTTCAACTGTTTTCGTCTCTGAACCAACATGGCTGTAAAACAGTTTCACGTAATTCATATTAATCAATTTCTAAATAAATCAATGGTTTGGCTATCTTGGAAAAATTTCCAATAAACTTACGATAGTAATTAGTGAACCCAGGAAAGCCCTGCAAATCTTTCAGCGATTTATGCTGAACTTAATTTTTAATGGAATTTAAGGGATTTCATATGGCAACCTTTAGCAAGGAAGATATACTCCTCTTAAGCAGAAATAAATACATTTTTCATGTTTACCATAAAATGAATTGTCTCTGAATCTCCAAAGCACGTGGCATGTTGGACAAGTTGAATGCGCAACTTATGTTTAGGTGATAAAACTAAGAATTCTTGAAGTTTGTTGCCCAATTTCTCCTGAGTAGACTAATACCCTATCTGTGGTAGAAAAATACTTTTCAGTTCAGATTTTGCTGGACTGGCTTGAGGGTTCCATGGCACATTAGCAGAACTCCTGAGGTGCCAGAAAAGCTGAAACGGCCCATAAGTGATCTCATTTTACAAACTGCACCTTATAATTAATTAAAGACCTCTTTGATCATATTTACACTACATGTGCTTCACAGAATTTTATCCCATTTTGCGGTGAAGAAAGAATGATTACATTTTTACCACTAAAATTTTCCAATTTTTATGACACATATCATTTTTAATCGATATTCCAATTTTGGGGAGGCAGAATGAGCAAAATTCAGCACTTCAGGATTTTCTTTATTATATACCATTCTGTGGTAAAATTTATAAGGCAGTTTTATTATTCAGGTGACTGCCATAGCAACAATATCAAATTTATAGCATTTTTTTTTTGTTTGGGTGCTTTTCCACAATAAAAACTATTTATAGAAAAAAATAATTATTTTTGTATAGCTTTGTTTTGAGAGCTATAACTTTTATACTTTTCCTCTGATGGAGCTGTGTCATTGCTTTTTTATTGTGGGACTAGATGGCGTTTTCAGCTATTCCTTATTTGTTTATATTCGCCTTTTCGATCACGTATTATTCTACTTTTTGCTTGGCAGTATAATTAAAAATTATTGTTTTTTGCTGCAATTCGTTTTACACTGTTCACTAAAGGGGTTAATTAGTGAAATAGTTTTAGAGGTTGAGTCGTTCTGAACGTGATGATAACCAACATTCACTTTTTTTCTAAGTTTTTTTTTACATAAAAATACAAATGTGTTTTACTTAGGTCTTTTATGGAACTTTCACTTTCACAGCTCTGATCACTGTTATAAAGCATTGCAATGCACAGCCTCATTGCAGTGAGAGCTGAGTGTCAGCTATGATGTTTGCTGAACACCCAATGGCAATCGCCATGACATACCCATTACGTCCAATGTCAGGAAATTATTTTTTTCCATGAAGTACTTGGTACGTCCAAGGTCAGGAAGAGGTTAATAAGGCTAAACACCCTATAGTGACACATTAAAGTCACTAAAGGGTGCTACTTTATTATACGTAAGGGCTTAAAACTTTATATACAGTGAGGGAAATACAGCTCTGGTACAAATTTAAAAGACCTCTGCAAAATGTTCAGTTTGTCTGATTTTTCTCTTTATAGGTATATTTTTGTGTAAAATGTAAATTGTTCTTTTAGTCTATAAACTTCTGACAACAGCTCTCCGAATTTCCAAGCAATATATTTATTTTTTTCTGAAAAGGAGAAATGGTCAAAATTGCAAAAAAAAGCCCAGTGCTTTCAGACTTCAAATAATGCAAAGAAAACAAGTTCATAATCATTTAGAGACAACAATACTAATGTTTTAACTCCGGGAGAGTTCAGAAATCAATATTTTGTGGAATAACCATGATTTTTAATCACAGCTTTCATGCATCTTGGCTTGCTTTCCATCAGTCTTTAACACTGCTCATGGCACAAAAATGTAAGCAGTTCTTCTTAGTTTGATGGCTTGTGACTAGTGTTGAGCATTCCGATACCGCAAGTATCGGGTATCGGCCGATATTTGCTGTATCGGAATTCCGATACCGAGATCCGATACTTTTGTGATATTGGGAATCGGTATCGGATCGATATTAATGTGTAAAATAAAGAATAAAAATAAAAAATATTGATATACTCACCTCTCCGACGCAGCCTGGACCTTACCGATGTAACCGGCAGCTTCCGTTCCTAAGAATGAGCGCTTGAAAGACCTTAGATGACGTCGCGGCCTGTGATTGGTCGTGTAAGCGGTCACGTGACCGCCACGTGACCAATCACAAGCCGCGACGTCATCTAAGGTCTTTCAAGCGCTTTATTTTACACATTAATATGGATCCTAGGGCCTGAAGGAGAGTTTCCTCTCCTTCAGACCCTGGGAACCATACAGGATACCTTCCGATACTTGGTGTCCCATTGACTTGTATTGGTATCGGGTATCGGTATCGGCGATATCCGATACTTTTCGGGTATCGGCCGATACTATCCGATATCGATACTTTCAAGTATCGGACGGTATCACTCAACACTACTTGTGACTATTAATCTTCCTCTTGATTACATTCCAGAGGATTTAAATGGGGTTCAGGTTTGGAGATTGGGCTGTCCATGACAGGGTATTGATGTGGTCGTCTCTTAATTTTTGTCATAGCTGTATTTAATAAAATACCAATTTTACAAGTTTTTCCTCCCACACAGAATAGAGAGGACTGCAATTTTTATTGTATGTACACTTCAACTGTGAGAGACAGAATCTAAAAAGAAAATTCAGAAAATCACATTGTGTGATTTTTACATAATTAATTTGCATTTTATTGCATCAAATAAGTATTTGATAGATTAGAGCTTAATATTTGATACACAAACATTTGTTTGCAATTACAGAGGACAGATGTTTCCTGTAGTTCTTGTCCAAGTTTGCACACGCTGCAGCAGAGATTTTGGCCCACTCCTCCATACCGATCTTCTCCAGATCCTTCACGCTATTTTAGTTTCATCTCCCTCCAAAGATATTATGTTGGGCTAAGATTTGGAGACTGGCTACCCTAATTCCAGGACCATTAAATTCTTCTTACAGAGCCACTCCTTAGTTCCTCTGGCTGAGTGTTTCAGGTCATTGTCATGCTGGAAGACCTAGACTTGAGCCATCTTTAATGCTATTACTGAGGGAAGGAGGTTGTTGGGCAAAATCTTGTGATACATGACCCCATCCTTCCTCCCTTTAATATGGTGCAGTTGTCCTTTCCACTCTGCAGAAAAGCTATCTCAAACCTTGATGTTTCCCCCATCATGCTTCACTGTTGGGAAGGTTTTCTTGGGGTTATACTCATCCTTTTTATTCCTTCAAATACGTCGAGTGGAGTTGATACTAAAAAGTTCTATTTTGGTCTCATCTGACCACATAACCTTCTCCCATGACTCCTCTGGATAATCCAGATGGCCATTGGTGACCTTAAAACATTCCTAGACAAGTGCTGGAATGATCAGGGGGACCTTGCATGCTCTGCAGGATTTTAATCCATGATTTTGTAGTGTTTTACTGACAGTAAAGTTTGAGAATGTGGTCCCAGCTCTCTTCAAGTCATTAACCAGATCTTTCCATGTAGTTCTGGGTTGATTCCTGACCTTTCTCAGAAGCATCCTCACCCCACAAGGTGAGAACTTTGATGGAGCCCCAGACACAGGAAGATTAACAGTCATCTTCTGTTTCTTTCATTTTCTACTAATTTTACCAACATTTGATCCACTCTCACCAAGCTGATTTCCTATTGTCCGGTAGCCCCAACCAGTCATGTGCAAGTCTTGAATTTTGTCCCTGTTGTTCTAAGACAGCTCTTTTGTTTTGTCCATGGTGGAAAGTTTGGAATGTGATTGACTGCATCTGTGGACACATGTTTTTATACAGGTAACGAGTTCAAACAGGTGCAATTAATATGGGCAATGAGTGCAAAGTAGGATGGCTTCTTAAAGAAAACATTTAGATTCTGTCTCTCACTGTAGTATACCTATGAAAAAAATTACAGGTCTCTCAATTCTTTGTATTTGGGAAAACTTGCAAAATTGCCAGTGCATCAAATACTTTTTTTCCCCACTGTATCTACAGAACAGCTAACTATTCTATTTATCTATCATCTATATCTGTATATAAGTAATTGACCTTTTTTCCTCCTATTGACAGGGCAGGACTGCTGGTGTCATGCTTGCAAAATTGGCAGTGTATCAAATACTTATTTCCCCTACTGTATCTACAGGACATCTAACTATTCTATCTATCATATATATCTGGATATAAGATTGCTTTATTAGTTTAAAAACTAGCTTTAAAGGGGATATCTGGGACTGTAAAAAAGGATGTAGTTGCTAACAGAGGCAAATACCTCTGTGTTGTACCCGGCACCGGTCATTGAACTTTTCTCTTTCTGTTGATAGGGCGGGACTTCTGGTGTCATGCTGATTGACAGCCATCTCATTACTATCTATTTGAGGGAAGCCAGCTGTCATTCACCAAGACACCAGTAGTCCCACACTGTCAACAGGAAGAGAAACTGCTGCTCTGTTGACAGAAGGTAGCTAAATCTCTGGCTGGATCAGTCAATGACCGGTGCCTCGTACAAAAGGCAGGTGGTTGCTTCTGTTAGCAACTACATGCCTTTTTTAAAGTCCTGGATATCCCCTTCAAATTACATTGATAAATACAGTATGTAAGTGCAGCGCCCCAGAGTCCTGGTCATTGCAGTATTGTTGCTCTTCCACCAGGGGGAGTGATGATATGTCTGATGGTACTAAAGGAGTTCACCTGACCAGGTATCACAGTCACACACTACACTTCACACTCCAACCACCAGGGGGAGCAAAGGGTTCTATCTATTAGGCCACTCCTCACACTCAGGTAAAACTGGGGGTTGGATAGGAAGTTAAAGAGAAAGCTGCCTGGGTTTGACCCAGAGAAGACCTGTCAGGCAGACAGGGAGAGAAGGAGGAACATCAGAGCTGCAGACAGAGGTCCCTGTCAGGGGTGGGATCCTGACAGAGACTTAGCAAGAGATAGAACGTTATGGAGCTGCGCCTGCACCTTATTGCGGCAACATCCTAAGAAAGGACAAGAAGCGAAGTATATTGTGGAGAAGTGAGAAACGAGATCACAGCACAAGGAGATAACACCAGGAGGAGTCCTGCCTTAAGATCGGCAACATCCTTCTGAGGCGCGTAGCCAGTGGCCGGAACACCGAGGGAGTAATAGGCTCTACGCATTACTTCAAACAACGGCAGGACAGTTAATTCCAAGTTGGCTGCCCAACCTTTAACCTAATGAAGACAACGGAGGCAAATTGTGGGAGAGGGGCATCTCTAGGGTCCTTATAAAATAGCTCCAGGCCTACCCCGTCATACGGGTCATCCTATCCATACCATCTGGGGGACGGAGAGAGAATATCAGAAACATACACAACAGTTGTGAGGACTATCCCGTGGTGCTCAGCAGGGAAGTGCTACAACACACAGGCGCTAGTAGCAAGGCTACTGATTTCCACCTGCAAAGGGAACTCTGGATGTGCCTTCGGACCGGCCGGATTCAGCCAGCCCTGTTAGCAGTGCTCTGGATTGTGGACGCTGAAGTCTACAGTAAAAGGTAAAGAGACTGCAACCCTGTGTCCTCATTATTTACTGCGACCTACACCATCGTCATCTACCTTACTGGGAAGCCCTGGGGACATACTACACCTGTGGGAAGGTATTCCATCTAGCTGCCATAATATCACCCCAGTGGACTCCTATGCAGCGTCGGTCACCCTGACCGAACACCACAGGTGGCATCACAAACACTTGACAAACTACACCTTTGATTGGGCGCCCCTTAGCAGGGCCACGGACCGGGTCGGGCCACCGTAACATCCCCAGAACTGAGACAGAGGGACCCGGTACCGAGTACCTCACTGCCCTGCGCCTGGGGGCGATCCAAATCTTGGCATCATGAACAGGATCTACTTAAGCCTGAGAAATCGGGTCATGTGTGCCTTGGAACTGTGTCTGAATTGTGCTTGAACTGTGATTTATTGCAAAGACTGTGTATTGCCACTTGCCGCCAAAAATTCCCGCCAAAACCACAGCCATCGTCGCGCCACGAGGAGCACCAGAGAAGACGAAGGGTGTGCCATGGGAGGAGACTGCCAAAGCGGCGCCAAAAGTGATGACCGCCCTCTCAGACTACAGCTGCAAGAAGGCGACGTGCCCCGAAGCACAAGAGGACCACCCCCTGATTTGCAATGGCGGGAACCAGGACAAGAAGGAGCTCGACCCTCAGAAAATGGCGAGGCCATGTGCATGTGTGGCCACAGACCTCGAAGCAGCGAGGGCAACCAGCAAGTTCCAGAACAACGATGAAGTGATTCCGGACTGTCCCCACTAGGGTTGAGCGACCCTAGCTTTTTTAGGATCGAGGTGGGTTTTGTGAAACCCGACCTTCTCGGATGTCGGATCGTATGGAATCGGCCGATTGTACTGTAAAGTCGGGTTCCGGACCCGGAACACGAAACCCAATGTATGTCTATGAAATTATTTTTCTCTCTCTCTCTCTCTCTCTCTCTCTCTCTCTCTCTCTCTCTCTCTCTCTCTCTCTCTCTCTCTCTCTCTCTCTCTCTCTCTCTCTCTCTCTCTCTCTCCCCTCCGTGCAAGGCATATGTTATTTTTTGACTCCGGAAATTACTACGTCCGAAAACGTAACATAGCACTATGATGCCGCAGGAGCCGGAACCTATGTCATCACGCTGCCCGCAATTAATTGGCTCAAAAAAATGGCGGGGAAGGCGTCATTCGAAACGCGACTTTGGCGCCAAGTTCGCGTTCCACGTGGCCGACCCACACTGGGATCGGATCGGGTTTCATGAGACGCCGACTTTGCCAAAAGTCGGCGACTTATGAAAATGAACGACCCGTTTCGCTCAACCCTAGTCCCCACTGACCAGAGGCGGATCCGAACCCACCGCCGCTGGAGGATCTGAACCTCTTGGAGCCGCAGGTGGAAGAGACAAGTCAATCTGTCCCGAACGCGGAGCCAGCAGATGTGAAGCAATGGAAGTCGGAGCTGTGCCAGAGGGTTGCATTGGAAGACCCGTGGTCCGAGCCGCAGCCGATTCCAGTGTCCTCAACAATGGAACAGATTGGCATCGGTGGAACCACATCAGATGCAGGTATGGAAAGCGCCCCTGCTCTACCGACCGATCCTGCTCCCATGACCGCTCCCCATCCCGGCAGTGACCGATTCCCCGCCACTGAGCTCGTTGTGGTAGCCCTTGACACCGTGGAGAAGACAGTGCCTCCATTACTAACAGCTATGGGAGAACCACTAGATGTGAGCTCTGAGGGGGTGATCTTCCAATGGGATGCACCAAGGACTAGACCAGACGGGTCCCGAGAAGAAGGAATTTATATTGCTGCGCTCACCTGGGAGCAGTACAAACAATGCCTAATTTCACACTGGAAAAAATGAAAAGAGACAGAACAATGAGACCCACCAAGAGTACAAAAACCAAAGACCGACTGCGGTAATAAAAACTTGGTAAAACAGGGAACTGTACTAGCCTTTCACCTGAAACGGGGTTGGGGCTTTATTCAGGAACCGGGACTACCGACTGAAGTCTTTGTTACCAGCTATGACGTGGAGGTCCAATACCGCGATGGGTATCGGAACCGAATCTTACACAGAGGGGACCAGGTGATCTACACTCACCATCGGAGTGCGCAAGGCTGGTGCACTCAGAATGTCAAGCGATGCGAGCCCGCGGTAGTGCCACCCGCTGTCCTGACTACGACTAACTCTGAATTGACAAACCCTAATACTACCAGCACTGTGTGCATTATTGCCGCTACTGAACTGGCTACCAAAACTGACATTCGAATCCAGACCCCTGGTGACCTGGCTGCACCTGAGAAACAAACCAATGACACTGACACCACATCAGACAAGAACACGGAACCGAAGCTTCCCCAGTCAGGAAGTGTTCCCTACCAACTGATGCCTTGCAACCTACTATGAGGATGAACCTCGGAAACCTGAGTACGTACATAGTTATTTTAAAACTTTTCCTGTTGTTTTGCTGCTAAACCCATCTAGGGTTACATTTTAAAGGGATCCCTTTGTTGACCCGGGATCCCTATTGTTTCTAGTTTTACACCAAGTTCATCACTGTTTTGCCAAAGAACATTGGAATCATGAACTGCACATGATTACAAACTGCCTGTACATAGTTTGCACCTTCTTAAAGGTGCTCCCTACTGGTTTTACAAAAAGAAGAGCTTTTTGAAGAGAGTGTTCCTGATTACAGCGCGAAAGTTCTTACTTTGAACTGACTTGCAAATTGATGGTTTGCACTACCTCAAAAGAGACTTGGTTTCCTCTTAAAAGGAATGTTCATTTGTTGCACTTAGTCAAAACATGATAATGTTGCCTTAAATAGTTAGATAGTGATAATGTTTTACATAGTAGTAGTATGTAGTTAGCCAGCTAGTAACAAGAAATGTTTAATGATGTACTTTAAATAAAATTGAGGACAAGAGAAAGTTGAAAGCCGTATTTCATTAAAGTGAACCTTGCTTTGTTCTTTTGCAGTCCACTTGTTGTGGACTTAATCTTTCTGCACTTTCTATGTTTTTACTAGTCCAGCATGTCAGTATGGATTTATTCAGTTAAGCTGGAAGCTCTGGGAAGCAGATTTACCCTCAACACCTTTAGTCAGGTGTGGAGATTTTTGTAAACTCTGTGGTGGATTTTTCTAGTTTTTAATACTGACCGCACAGTATTCTTTCCTGTTCTATTTATCTAGTTAGACTGGCCTCCTTTGCTACATCCTGGTTTCATTCTGCGTATGTCATTTCCCTCTCCACTCTCAGTCAATATTTGTGGGGGGCTGTCCTATCCTTTGGGGATTTTCTCTGAGGCAAGATAGCTTTCCTGTTTCTATCTTTAGGGGTAGTTAGTCCTCTGGCTGTGACGAGGTGTCTAGGGAGTGACAGGAACATCCCACGGCTACTTCTAGTGTTGTGTTAAGCTCAGGAACTGTGGTCAGTACAGGTACCACCTCCTCCCGAGCACGTCCCATGTTGCTCCTAAACCACCAGCTCATAACAGTACAACTGGCCAAAAATGAATTAAATGCATCTCAAAAGAAGGAAAAGGAAGTTCTGAGCCATTTTTTATTCTGCAGTCTGTTTTGTCTTTTTTTTCCTCTTAATCTCTGGGTGGTTCAGGATTTTGGGGCTGGCATGGATGTTCAGGGTTTGTTTTCTCGTGTGGATCAACTTGCTGCAAGAGTACAGAGTATCCAAGATTATGTTGTCCAGACTCCGGCTTTAGAGCCTAGAATTCCAACCCCTGATTTGTTTTTTGGGTACAGATCCAAGTTTTTGAACTTTAAAAATAACTGCAAATTGTTTTTTGCCTTGAAACCCCGTTCCTCTGGTGATTCCATTCAGCAGGTTAAATTTGTCATCTCTTTGCTGCGTGGTGACCCTCAGGACTGGGCATTCTCCCTTGAATCAGGGGATCCGGCATTGCTTAATGTAGACACATTTTTTCAAGTGCTCGGATTATTGTATGACGAACCTAATTCTGTGGATCATGCAGAAAAGACCTTGTTGGCCCTGTGTCAGGGTCAGGAAGCGGCAGAAGTATACTGCCAGAAATTTAGAAAATGGTCTGTGCTCACTAAATGGAATGAGGAGGCTCTGGCAGCAATTTTCAGAAAGGGTCTTTCTGAAGCCCTTAAAGATGTTATGGTGGGGTTCCCCACGCCTGCTGGTTTGAGCGAATCTATGTCTCTAGCCATTCAGATTGATCGGCGCCTGCGCGAGCGCAAAGTTGTGCACCATATGGCAGTGTCCTCTGAGCAGAGTCCTGAGCCTATGTAATGTGATAGGATTTTGATTAGAGCAGAACGGCAGGGATTCAGATGCCAGAATAGGCTGTGTTTTTACTGTGGTGATTCTGCTCATGTTATTTCTGATTGCCCTAAGCGTACTAAGATGGTCGCTAGGTCTGTTACCATCAGTACTGTACAGCCTAAATTTCTCTTATCTGTGACCTTGATTTGCTCATTATCATCCTTTTCTGTCATGGCATTTGTGGATTCAGGCGCTGCCCTGAACTTGATGGACTTGGAATTCGCCAGGCGCTGTGGTTTTTCCTTGCAGCCTTTGCAGAGCCCTATTCCTTTGAGGGGCATTGATGCTACGCCGTTGGCCAAGGATAAACCTCAGTATTGGACTCAGCTGACCATGTGCATGGCTCCAGCACATCAGCAAGATTGCCGTTTTCTGGTGTTGCATAATTTGCATGATGTTGTTGTACAGGGTTTTCCATGGTTACAGGGACATAATCCTGTGCTGGAATGGAAATCTATGTCTGTGACTAGTTGGGGTTGTCAAGGGGTACATAGTGACGTTCCTTTGATGTCAATTTCCTCTTCCCCCTCTTCTGTAGTTCCTGAGTTTTTGTTGGATTTCCAGGATGTATTTGATGAGCCCAAGTCCAGTTCCCTTCCTCCACATAGGGACTGAGATTGTGCTATTAACTTGATTCCTGGCTGTAAGTTCCCTAAGGGCCGACTTTTCAATCTGTCTGTGCCAGAGCATGCCGCTATGCGGAGCTATGTTAAGGAGTCTTTAGAGAAGGGGCATATTCGGCCGTCTTCATCACCATTGGGAGCGGGATTCTTTTTTGTTGCCAAGAAGGATGGCTCCTTGAGACCCTGTATTGATTATCGCCTTCTTAATAAGATCACGGTCAAATTCCAATACCCTTTACCTTTGCTTTCTGATTTGTTTGCTCGGATCAAGGGGCTAGTTGGTTTACTAAGATTGACCTTCGAGGGGCATATAATCTTGTTTGTATTAAACAGGGTGAATAATGGAAAACTGCATTTAATACGCCCAAAGGCCATTTTGAATACCTTGTGATGCCTTTCGGGCTCTCTAATGCTCCTTCTGTATTTCAGTCCTTCATGCATGATATTTTCCGGAATTATCTTGATAAATTCATGATTGTATATTTGGATGATATTTTGATTTTTTCCGATGATTGGGAGTCTCATGTGAAGCAGGTCAGGATGGTACTCCAGATCCTTCGTGATAATGCTTTATTTGTGAAGGGGTCTAAGTGCCTATTTGGAGTTCAGAAGGTCTCTTTTTTGGGTTTTATTTTTTCTCCCTCGTCTATAGAAATGGACCCTGTTAAGGTCCAAGCCATTCATGACTGGATTCAACCCACATCTGTGAAGAGTCTTCAGAAATTTTTGGGCTTTGCTAATTTTTATCGCCGTTTCATTGCCAACTTTTCCAGTGTGGTTAAGCCCCTGACCGATTTGACAAAGAAAGGCGCTGATGTGACGAATTGGTCCTCTGCGGCTGTTGAGGCCTTTCAGGAGCTTAAATGCCGATTTACGTCTGCCCCTGTGTTGCGTCAGCCGGATGTTTCTCTTCCTTTTCAGGTTGAGGTTGACGCTTCTGAGATTGGTTCAGGGGCCGTTTTGTCTCAGAGGAGTTCTGATG
The DNA here is from genome assembly GCF_051348905.1 of Ranitomeya variabilis. Taxonomy (NCBI): domain Eukaryota; kingdom Metazoa; phylum Chordata; class Amphibia; order Anura; family Dendrobatidae; genus Ranitomeya; species Ranitomeya variabilis. The sequence goes on from NC_135234.1 coordinate 599,977,003, forward strand.
GTTCTTTGATGAAACCGTGTGCCTTTTTTTCCAGAAAGTTTTCGCCTGCGGAGCGCAATTATTATGTCGGCAATCGGGAGTTGGCTATGAAGTGGGCATTTGAGGAGTGGCGACATTGGCTTGAGGGAGCCAAGCACCGCGTTGTGGTCTTGACCGATCATAAGAATCTGATTTACCTCGAGTCGGCCAAGCGGCTGAACCCTAGACAGGCTCGATGGTCCCTGTTTTTCTCCCGTTTTGATGTTGTGGTCTCGTATCTTCCGGGATCTAAGAATGTAAAGGCTGATGCCCTCTCTAGGAGTTTTTTGCCTGATTCTCCTGGAGTCCTTGAGCCGGTTGGCATTCTTAAGGAAGGGGTGATTCTTTCTGCCATCTCCCCTGATTTACGGCGGGTGCTTCAGGAATTTCAGGCTGATAAACCTGACTGCTGTCCTGTGGGGAAGCTGTTTTTTCCTGATAGATGGACAAGTAAGGTAATTTCTGAGGTTCATTGTTCGGTGTTGGCTGGTCATCCTGGGATTTTTGGTACCAGAGATTTGGTCGCTAGGTCCTTTTGGTGGCCTTCCTTGTCGCAGGATGTGCGTTCTTTTGTGCAGTCCTGTGGGACTTGTGCCCGGGCCAAGCCTTGTTGTTCCCATGCTAGTGGGTTGCTTTTGCCTTTGCCGGTCCCTGAGAGGCCCTGGACGCATATTTCCATGGACTTTATTTCGGATCTTCCTGATTCCCAGAAGATGTCTGTTATCTGGGTGGTTTGTGACCGGTTCTCTAAAATGGTCCATTTGGTACCGTTGCCTAAATTGCCTTCCTCCCCTGACTTGGTTCCATTGTTTTTCAGTATGTGGTTCGTTTGCATGGCATTCCGGAGAATATTGTGTCTGACAGAGGTACCCAGTTTGTTTCTAGGTTTTGGCGGGCCTTTTGTGATAGGATGGGCATTGATTTGTCTTTTTCTTCGGCATTTCATCCTCAGACAAATGGCCAAACTGAGCGAACTAATCAGACCTTGGAAACCTATTTGAGATGCTTTGTGTCTGCTGACCAGGATGATTGGGTGGCTTTCTTGCCGTTGGCCGAGTTTGCCCTTAATAATCGGGCTAGTTCGGCTACTTTGGTTTCGCCTTTCTTTTGTAATTTTGGTTTTCATCCTCGTTTTTCTTCGGGGCAAGTTGAGCCGTCTGATTGTCCTGGTGTGGATTCTGTAATGGACAGGTTACAGCAGATTTGGACTCATGTGATAGACAATTTGACGTTGTCTCAGGAAAACGCTCAACGTTTTGCTAACCGCCGTCGGTGTGTTGGTCCCCGGCTTCAGGTGGGGGATTTAGTCTTGTTATCTTCTCGTCATGTTCCTATGAAGGTTTCTTCCCCTAAGTTCATGCCTCGGTTTATTGGTCCTTATAAGATTTCTGAGATTATCAATCCGGTATCTTTTCGTTTGGCCCTTCCAGCCTCTTTTGCCATCCATAATGTTTTCCATAGATCTTTGTTGCGGAGATATGTGGTGCCCGTTGTTCCCTCTGTTGATCCTCCTGCCCCGGTGTTGGTTGATGGGGAGTTGGAATATGTGGTGGAGAAAATTTTGGATTCTCGTTTTTCGAGGCGGAGGCTTCAGTATCTTGTCAAGTGGAAGGGTTATGGCCAGGAGGATAATTCTTGGGTTGTTGCCTCCGATGTCCATGCCGCCGATTTGGTTCATGCTTTTCACTTGGCTCGTCCTGATCGGCCTGGGGGCTCTGGTGAGGGTTCGGTGACCCATCTTCAAGGGGGGGTACTGTTGTGAATTCCGCTCTTGGGCTCCCTCCGGTGGTTGTAAGTGGCATTTTTGTGAGTTCTGCTCTTGGGCTCCCTCCGGTGGTTTTAAGCGGTACTGCTGCTCCTTGGATTTAGTAGTCAGCAGCTGCTTCCACTGATTGTCTTTCTGGCTCGACTATTTAGCCTGGTTCTATCCTTCAGCCTGTGCCAGTTGTCAATGGTTCCTGGTTCGATTCACATCTCTGCTTGGATTTCCCTGATATTCTGACCAGTTCAGCAAAGATAAGTCCTTGCTTTGTTCTTTTGCAGTCCACTTGTTGTGGACTTAATCTTTCTGCACTTTCTATGTTTTTTCTAGTCCAGCTTGTCAGTATGGATTTATTCAGTTAAGCTGGAAGCTCTGGGAAGCAGATTTACCCTCCACACCTTTAGTCAGGTGTGGAGATTTTTGTAAACTCTATGGTGGATTTTTCTAGTTTTTAATACTGACCGCACAGTATTCTTTCCTGTTCTCTAGTTAGACTGGCCTCCTTTGCTACATCCTGGTTTCATTCTGCGTATGTCATTTCCCTCTCCACTCTCAGTCAATATTTGTGGGGGGCTGTCCTATCCTTTGGGGATTTTCTCTGAGGCAAGATAGCTTTTCTGTTTCTATCTTTAGGGGTAGTTAGTCCTCCGGCTGTGACGAGGTGTCTAGGGAGTGACAGGAACATCCCACGGCTACTTCTAGTGTTGTGTTAAGCTCAGGAACTGCAGTCAGTACAGGTACCACCTCCTCCCGAGCACATCCCATGTTGCTCCTAAACCACCAGCTCATAACAGGAGTCCTGCCTTAAGATCGGCAACATCCTTCTGAGGCACGTAGCTGGAACACCGAGGGAGTAATAGGCTCTACGCATTACTTCAAACAATGGCAGGACAGTTAATTCCAAGTTGGCTGCCCAACCTTTAACCTAGTGAAGACAACGGAGGCAAATTGTGGGAGAGGGGCATCTCTAGGGTCCCTATAAAAAAGCTCCAGGCCTACCCCGTCATACGGGTCATCCTATCCATACCATCTGGGGGACGGAGAGAGAGAATATCAGAAACATACACGACAGTTGCGAGGACTATCCCGTGGTGCTAAGCAGGGAAGTGCTACAACACACAGGCGCTAGTAGGAAGGCTACTGATTTCCACCTGCAAAGGGAACTCTGGATGTGCCTTCGGACTGTCCGGATTCAGCCAGCCCTGTTAGCAGTGCTCTGGATTGTGGACGCTGAAGTCTACAGTAAAAGGTAAAGAGACTGCAACTCTGTGTCCTCGTTATTTACTGTGACCTACACCATCATCATCTACCTTACTGGGAAGCCCTGGGGACATACTTCACCTGTGGGAAGGTATTCCATCTAGCTGCCATAACATCACCCCAGCGGACCCCTATGCAGCGTCAGTCACCCTGACCGAACACCACAGGTGGCGTCACAAACACTTGACAAACTACACCTTTGATTGGGCGCCCCTTAGCAGGGCCACCATGACATCCCCAGAACTGAGACAGAGGGACCCTGTACCGAGTACCCCACTGCCCTGCGCCTGGGGGCGATCCATAAAGATTATGTTAAAAATACATTGCATATGGATTGCATAAGCATGTCATTGGTATGTTAGTTGAGAAAAATCGCATTGTACTTGTATGACACTCGTATGACACTTGTACTACTTTTCTGTATAAACATCAATTTTTTTTTTCTCAGATGAGAGCGAGTCCTAACAGACAGCTGGAGAGGTAGTTTTGCCAGCATACTAAATAAAAATTGACTTTAAACACAACTAGAGTCACATTTCAGTCCGAACATACTTTTCCCACTACCAATAGCAAACAAGGTGGCAACAAGTACCAGGATGATTTGCTTTGCCTTCCTCATAGACCACATTCACACATTCAATATTTGGTTGGTATTTTACATCAGTATTTGTAAGCCAAAACTAGGAGTGGGTGAAAAATGGTGAAAAAGTGGTGATATGTTTCTATTATGTTTTTCCTCTTAATCAAAAGGTTAGGTCTAGAAAGATTGAACACTAAGGACATGTACTTTCACCTTAAATAACTATTTAACCTGAGAAAAATAAATGTAACTTGAATATGTGTATTGTGCCTTATGATACTGCCTTCAGTATTTGCGGAATTCAATGCAAGAAAAGTTTACTTTTTTGTCTTAGTTTTTCTTTTCTATCTAATATATCCAGATAGATGCAGATAAAATAGAATGCGAAAGCTTTTCTCTTTTGATAAATAGTCATAGACTGAATACTAGCCTCTGAGGTCAAAAATATTTCACTCACACAGCACAAACTGAAAATTACTGATCTGAGATATCATGCTGCACCAAAATATAGTTTAATATGGGCGATCAATGAAAAATATTTCCCATAAGTGCTCAAAAGTTAATATACTTATATGGAAATACAACCTCAAAACATGATTTATTTAGTAACATTTTATGTAATCTATGAAACACTTTGCATTTTTTGCTTTGCTGCTCATCAAATGAAAATTGAATGAGCCGCTACAACTGAGTGGATTTATTGTTACTTAACCCATAAGTGTTGCAGTGAATTTTTGACTTGAAATAATACATACATATATTCCTGAATATACTATTTTCTCATAAATACATTGTTATTATTATTATCTGTTCTAGTTTGATAGCATTTGGAATGTTAGCTTTTATAGTAATATTTCATTAATTTGTAATTCAAAGTAAGATCTGTGGAGATGCGTACACATGTGCTCCACTTTTCTGATGTGCCTAATTGACAAAGAGGGTTTACCTCTAGCACTAGCACATCTACTCATCAAAACTGTTGTTAATTATTTTAAGTATTCAGATCTACACGAATCAGACCATTAATTTTCATTGATATGTTATTTTATAAATACTTATAACATAGTAACATAGTTAGTAAGGCCGAAAAAAGACATTTGTCCATCCAGTTCAGCCTATATTCCATCATAATAAATCCCCAGATCTACGTCCTTCTACAGAACCTAATAATTGTATGATACAATATTGTTCTGCTCCAGGAAGACATCCAGACCTCTCTTGAACCCTCGACTGAGTTCGCCATCACCACCTCCTCAGGCAAGCAATTCCAGATTCTCACTGCCCTAACAGTAAAGAATCCTCTTTTATGTTGGTGGAAAAACCTTCTCTCCTCCAGACGCAAAGAATGCCCCCTTGTGCCCGTCACCTTCCTTGGTATAAACAGATCCTCAGCGAGATATTTGTATTGTCCCCTTATATACTTATACATGGTTATTAGATCGCCCCTCAGTCGTCTTTTTTCTAGACTAAATAATCCTAATTTCGCTAATCTATCTGGGTATTGTAGTTCTCCCATCCCCTTTATTAATTTTGTTGCCCTCCTTTGTACTCTCTCTAGTTCCATTATATCCTTCCTGAGCACCGGTGCCCAAAACTGGACACAGTACTCCAAAACTGGACAGTTTGTCTGTATGTACATACCCGTAGAATGTAAGTCTGCAAGGACAGGGTCCTCTCCCCTCTGTACTAGTCTGTCATTGTAAATTTGTTTACAGTAAACGTTATCTATAACCGTGTACGTAACCCCTTTTCTCATGTACAGCACCATGGAATTAATGTTGCTATATAAATAAACAAATAATAATAATAATAATAATAATAATAATAAATAATAATATTTTTATATTTAATATCTTTTGTATTCTCATATATATATATATATATATATATATATATATATATATATATATATATATATATATATATGTTCTCCTTTGATAGATATATATAAAGTCAAAGATTTTTGTAGGATTATAGTCAGGTGTATGAGTTATACCAAACACTTAATAATGATCATCAATTTCATACTGTATGTAGGTTTGTAGGTTAAACTGAAACAACTGTGTAGGAGGCTAAAAACTTGATGAGGTACAGCTAAACTATGCTAGAAGTGTGAAGTTCTGTTAGACAATTTCATGTCACAGGCTATGATGTAGAAATAAGACAAAGTAATTTTACTGCATCAGCAATGTGTTTCCCATGCAAATATTTCAAAGCAGTCTTGAGTTAGTGCAGAAGATGAAAGTCACATCATGTTACTTCCTTAAAAAAATAAGATGTCCAGAAGTGCAATTATCTCAGAACTGGCAACTAGGGTTGAGCGACTTTCATTTTTTTAAGATCGAGTCGGGTTTTGCGAAACCCGACCTTGTCCAAAGTCGAGTCGAGTGCAGTCGGCCGATTATCGCTAAAAGTCGGGGATCGACCGAAACACGAAACCCAATGCAAGTCAATGGGGAAGCATAGTCGGCAGTGAGTGGAGGCCAGGAAAACACCTACAGTGCCAATTTTAATGCCAAAAACATCCATTCTTGTTTCTGAAGCTTGTCAATCTTAATTAACTTTATAATAATAGTTGGGCATTGGAAATTGGGGGTCATTTGGCAAAAGTTGTGGGGGGTAGGGCTGGTTCAATGTTTTAGTGGGCCCAGGAAACGTGGACTACGTCACGGCGGTGGAGCAGTGAGAGGTAAGTATGTCAAGTTTGCAAGTGCTGTGATCCTAAGCAAGCAGGGGGGCCCACTCTTTGGCATTGGCACTGGCACAGGGCCCCTCAAAGTACAGCGGTGTGTTTGCACGGCGGGGCGCCTCCCACCAGCAGCGACACTTTTGCGTACTCTGAGGGGCCCTGTGCCAGTGACGTCGCCAACGAGTATGCCCCCCCCACCTGATGAAGGAACCTGCACTTTCATCTGCACCTTCCTCTTTGTCCCTGTGTAAGGTGGTATAACATGCGGGAAGGGGAACCTTACTTTCAGCAGGGTCAGATTCTGGCTGTGTAGAGTGCAAGGGGAATGTAGTGGTCTAGGTCAATGTACCAGCAGACTCATCTAGCAGTGGCTGGCAATGGGCAGGATGAGGAGGAAACACAGATATAGGGCCAAAGAATAAAGTAGGCTAAATGCAGTTCAAAATTGGTAACAGGACTAAACAGGCGGCATTGCTTTGTTCAGTGGAGTAGCAAACCCAGGAGCAGCAGACACTGTTTTAAGGGCCCAACCACACTAGTAGGCCACATGCAGTTTAATATCTGCTACTATAGGCCAAAAGCCTAAAGACTGAAGCTCAGCTTTATACAGTCGAGGACAACACCATGGAGCGGCAGACACCGTTAGTGGGCCGTAACCACCAATTTTTTGTTAAAAAAGCACTTAATGAGAGCCAGAAGGTTGAAGCTCAGCTTTATACAGCTGAGGACAACACCAGGGAGCGGCAGACACCATTAGTAGGCCGTAACCACCAATTTTTTGTTAAAAAAGCACTTAATGAGAGCCAGAAGGTTGAAGCTCAGCTTTATACAGTTGAGGACAACACCAGGGAGCGGCAGACACCGTTAGTAGGCCGTAACCACCAATTTTTTTTTAAAAAGCACTTAATGAGAGCCAGAAGGTTGAAGTTCAGCTTTATACAGTTGAGGACAACACCAGGGAGCGGCAGACACCGTTAGAAGGCCGTAACCAAATTTGAAGGCCAAATGCAGTTTAATATCTGATACTATAGGCCGAAAGCCTAAAGAGTGAAGCTCAGCTTTATACAGTGGAGGACAACAGCAGGGAGCGGCAAATATAGTTATTAGGCCCCAACCACCAATTTTTTTTAAAAAAGCACTTAATGAGAGCCAGAAGGTTGAAGCTCAGACAAGGCAACCTGGAGGAGAACACCAAGGAGGAGGAGAACACTCAGGAGGAGGACAACACCAGGGAGTGGCAAATAGAGTTATTAGGCCCCAACCACCAATTTTATTAAAAAAAGCACTTAATGAGAGCCAGAAGCTCAGATTTATTCAGTTGAGGACAACACCAGGGAGCGGCAAACAGAGTTATTAGGCCCCAACCACCAATTTTTTTTAAAAAAGCACTTAATGAGAGCCAGAAGGTTGAAGCTCAGATTTATTCAGTTGAGGACAACACCAGGGAGCGGCAAACAGAGTTATTAGGCCCCAACCACCAATCTTTTTAAAAAAAGCACTTAATGAGAGCCAGAAGGTTGAAGCTCAGATTTAGACTGTGGAGGACAATTTGAATTAGGGACTGCAGACAGACTTAGTAGGCTGTCCCCTGTGGACCATGCATCCACCACATTAACCCATTGCGCCGTAATGGACACATAACCTTCCGTGGCCATGCCTACAGGTCCATGCGTTTGTTGTCAGGTGCACCTTTGTACTCACAGATTGCCAGAGTGCATGGACAATGGAGGTGGTGCTGGTGTAGGGCTGGGATGGCTTTTCTTGCAAAAGAAGTGTCGACAGGGTAGCTCGTAGCGTGGGACAGCGTAGTCCATCATGGCTTTTTTAATATTACATAAAATAAAGAAATAGGCTCTATGCACTTTAAAATAGGTTCCAGGGGTACACGGGCAGCATTGGTGTGGTCAGCGGAGGAGGAGGATTGCAAGGAGGGACCGCAGACAGGCTTACTAGGCCTAAAATAACTAAAAATAGGCTCAAGGCAGTTTTAAATCGGTTACATGGATACACAGGCAGCATTGTGGTCAGCGGAGGAGGAGGATTGCAAGGAGAGACCGCAGACAGGCTTACTAGGCCTAAAATAAATAAAAATAGGCTCAAGGCAGTTTTAAATCGGTTACATGGATACACGAGCAGCATTGTGGTCAGCGGAGGAGGAGGATTGCAAGGAGTGACCGCAGACAGGCTTACTAGGCCTAAAATAAATAAAAATAGGCTCAAGGCAGTTTTAAATCGGTTACATGGATACACGGGCAGCATTGTGGTCAGCGGAGGAGGAGGATTGCAAGGAGGGACCGCAGACAGGCTTACTAGGCCTAAAATAAATAAAAATAGGCTCAAGGCAGTTAGAGTTATCTCGCAGGGGTGCACAGGCAGCATTGTTGTGGTCAGTGGAGGAGGATTGCAAGGAGTGTCTGACACAGTTAGTACTCACAAAAAATAAATAGATGTTAATGTCTCGCAAAACAACAGCAAAAAAAAAAAAAAAAGTGGCATACTAAGGTACAGGGGTGGGCTCATCTGCTGAGTTTCTGACATAGTAATTTGGCAGTAAGTATTTACTGGTGTCAATATAGGACACTGACCCAGACTACTTTAACTAGCATCATAGATGTCAACAAATTGGTATTGTCAGTGCCAGGCATTGAATGATGTCAGCGCATAGACTAAACATTGGTGGAGCTGTGAGAGATAATTTTGCACGTGGTAGAGCACAGTTTGAGCTGGGGGGGAGAGAACTCTCTTGTGGCAGGCGGTACCGTCCCAGGGCCCCTCATGTTACAATGGTGTGTCTGACGTTGGGTGCGCGCCACCACCGCCAGAGACACTTTATTGTACTATGAGGGACCCAGTGGCAGTGCCGTCGACCAAAAGCGGGCACACCCACCTCATCAGACAAACGCTACTCTAACGGGTGCTTGCGCCAAGTGGCGAGACCACGGCCCCGTGGGGGGCTTTTCCCATTGAGGGAGGTGTAAACATGTCGTATGCTGGACAAACAGCTGCTGAAAATGAAGAGATTGGAACACTCAATAAGACCAGTCCACAAGCAAGACCTTTTTATAGGAAAGCTAGGTGTCAGCCGGGAAAGGTGGGGCAAAATAATTTGAAATCCAGGAGTGGTTCATTTTAATGAAGGTTAGATCATCCACATTTTGGGTAGCCAGACGAGTCCTTTTTTCGGTTAATATTGAACCAGCAGCACTGAATACTGTTTCTGATAGCACACTAGCTGCTGGGCAAGCAAGCTCCTGCAATGCATATTCTGCCAATTCAGGCCAGGTGTCTAATTTGGATGCCCAGTAATCAAATGGGAATGATGGTTGAGGGAGAACATCGATAAGGGATGAAAAATAGTTAGTAACCATACTGGACAAATGTTGTCTCCTCTCGCTTTGAATAGATGCTGCAGTACCTGTCCTGTCTGCGGTCATTGCGAAATCACTCCACAACCTGGTCAGAAAACCCCTCTGTCCAACGCCACTTCTGATTTGTGCACCTCTAACACCTCTGCCCTGTAGCCCCCTGCAGCTCGTGTGAGAACCATCACCGGCGCTGTGTGCTGGGAATGCCTGAATCAAACGTTCTACAAGAGTAGCTTGTTTGGTTGCTAATATTTGTTCGAGGTTCTCATGTGGCATAATATTTTGCAATTTGCCTTTATAGCGAGGGTCAAGGATGCAGGCCAACCAGTAATCGTCATCGCTCATCATTTTAATAATGCGTGGGTCCCTTTTGAGGATACGTAAGGCATAATCCGCCATGTGGGCCAAAGTTCCAGCTGTCAAATCTGCGGTTGTGCTGGTTTGAGGGGCAGTTACAGGCAAATCTTCGTCACTTGTCTCCCTTAAAAAAACAGAACCCGGCCTTGCAACGCCACTAATTTCAGTTGGCCCAGGAGAAGCTTGCTCATTAAAAAAGTACTCATCCCCATCATCCTCCTCGTCCTCCTCCTCCTCTTCGCCCGCTACCGCATCCTCTACACGGCCCTGACCAGACAATGGCTGACTGTCATCAAGGCTTTCCTCTTCCTCGGCTGCAGACGCCTGCTCCTTTATGTACGTCAAACTTTGCATCAGCAGACGCATTAGGGGGATGCTCATGCTTATTATGGCGTTGTCTGCACTAACCAGCCATGTGCATTCCTCAAAACACTGAAGAACTTGACACAGGTCTTGTAGCTTCGACCACTGCACACCTGACAACTCCATGTCTGCCATCCAACTGCCTGCCCGTGTATGTGTATCCTAACCCACAAAAACATAACAGCACGCCTCTGTTCGCACAGTCTCTGAAGCATGTGCAGTGTCGAGTTCCACCTTGTTGCAACGTCGATGGTTAGGCGATGCTGGGGAAGGTTCAAAGACCGCTGATAGTTCTGCATACGGCTGGAGTGTACGGGCGAACGGCGGATATGCGAGCAAAGTCTGCGCACTTTGAGGAGCAGGTCGGGTAACCCCGGATAACTTTTCAGGAAGCACTGCACCACCAGGTTTAAGGTGTGAGCCAGGCAAGGAATGTGTTTCAGTTGGGAAAGGGCTATGGCAGCCATGAAATTCCTTCCGTTATCACTCACTACCTTGCCTGCCTCAAGATGTACAGTGCCCAGCCATGACTGAGTTTCTTTCTGCAAGAACTCGGACAGAACTTCCGCGGTGTGTCTGTTGTCGCCCAAACACTTCATTGCCAATACAGCCTGCTGACGCTTGCCACTAGCTGTTCCATAATGGCACACCTGGTGTGCAACAGTGGCAGCTGCGGATGGAGTGGATGTGCGACTGCGGTCTGTGGACGAGCTCTCGCTTCTGCAGGAGGAGGAGGAAGAGGAGGAGGGGAGGCGAACGCCTACAGCCAACTCTTTCCTTGACCGTGGGCTAGGCAGAACTGTCCCAATATTGCTGTCCCCTGTGGACCCTGCATCCACCACATTCACCCAGTGTGCTGTGATGGACACGTAACGTCCCTGGCCATGCCTACTGGTCCATGCATCTGTTGTCAGGTGCACCTTTGTAGTCACAGACTGCCTGAGTGCATGGATGATGCGGTCTTTAACATGCTGTTGGAGGGCTGGGATGGCTTTTCTAAAAAAGAAGTGTCGACTGGGTAGCTCGTAGTGTGGTACAGCGTAGTCCTTCAGCGCTTTGAAAGCTTCGCTTTCAACTAACCGGTAGGGCATCATCTCTAATGAGATTAGTCTAGCAATGTGGGTGTTCAAACCCTGTGTACGCGGATGCGAGGATGAGTACTTCCTTTTTCTAACAAGAGTCTCATGTAGGGTGAGCTGGACTGGAGAGCTGGAGATCGTGGAAGTAGCGGTGGTGCCGGTGGACATGGGTGACTGAGAGAGGGTTGGAGATGGTATTCTTGCCGGTGCCTTACATGCAGTGTTTTCTACTGCGAACCTGGTGATTCCCTGACTGCTTTGGCCTGGCGACGAAAGCTGCACAGATACTGCAGGTGCTGCGGGAAATGGTGGGTTTACAGTGAGGGAAGGGATGTAGCATTGCTCACTAGCTTCATTGGCCGAGTGTGCTGCAACCTTTAGGGACGTGCATGGTGGATAAATGTCTATGCATGCAACTTGTGTTGTGAATTTACCTTTTGGCTCCCTCTAGTGGCTACTAGTGTTTTTACTCTTTGTATGTCTATCATCCCTTGTATGCTCACCTGGGTCGTTAGGTCAGGGGTGTTGCTATATTAGCTCCCTGGACCTTCAGTTCAATGCCTGGCAATGTTGATATCAGAGCTAATCTGTAGTGCTCTTGTCTACTGATCCTGGTTCCTGCTTGATTAAGCTAAGTCTGCTTTCTTGCTTTTTGTTATTGTTTTTGTTTTGCATTTTTGTCCAGCTTGTACATAATCTGTATCCTATCCTTGCTGGAAGCTCTAGGGAGGCTGGAGTTCTCCCCACGGGCCGTTAGACGGTTCGGGGGTTCTTGAATCTCCAGTGTGGACTTTTGTTAGGGTTTTCGTTGACCATATAAGTTATCTTACTACATTCTGCTATTAGTGAGTGGGCCTCTCTTTGCTAAACCTAGTTTATCTCTGTGTTTGTCATTTCCTCTTACCTCACCGTTATTATTTGTGGGGGGCTTGTATCCAACTTTTGGGGTCTATTCTCTGGAGGCAAGAGAGGTCTTTGTTTTCCTCTTCTAGGGATAGTTAGTCCTCCGGCTGGCGCGAGACATCTAGCGACCAACGTAGGCATGTTCCCCGGCTACTTCTAGTGTTGGCGTTAGGAGTAGATATATGGTCAACCCAGTTACCACTGCCCTATGAGCTGGATTTTTGTACTTCGCAGACTTGCTGATATCTCTGAGACCCTCGCCATTGGGGTCATAACAGTTTGCCAGGCCAGTATTAAATGTTAAATGCATTGCAGAAGCGGGATTATAAGAAAGAATGTTCTGAGTTTTTTTTTTCTCTCTTTCTCATTTTTTTTTTTCTTTTCCCCTTTACCTCTGAGTGGCTTGTGATTGCTGCAGACATAAATGTCCAGACCTTGATTACAAGTGTGGACAAGCTTGCTGCTCGTGTGCAGGGCATACAAGATTAAGTTACCAGAAATCCTATGTCAGAACCTAAGATACCGATTCCTGAACTGTTTTCCGGAGACCGATTTAAGTTTAGAAATTTCAGGAATAATTGTAAATTGTTTTTGTCCCTGAGACCCTGTTCCTCTGGAGACTCCGCTCAGCAAGTGAAAATTGTTATTTCCTCTTTACGGGGCGACCCTCAGGATTGGGCTTTCTCGCTGGCGCCAGGAGATCCGGCATTGGCTGATATTGATGCGTTTTTTCTGGCGCTCGGTTTGCTTTATGAGGAACCCAATCTTGAGATTCAGGCAGAAAAAGCCTTGCTGGCTATGTCTCAGGGCCAGGACGAGGCTGAAGTGTATTGCCAAAAATTTCGGAAATGGTCCGTGCTGACCCAGTGGAACGAGTGTGCATTGGCTGCAAATTTTAGAAATGGTCTTTCTGAAGCCATTAAGAATGTGATGGTGGGTTTTTCCATTCCCACAGGTCTGAATGATTCTATGGCCCTGGCTATTCAAATCGACCGGCGGTTGCGGGAGCGCAAAACCGCAAATTCCCTCATGGTGTTGTCTGAACAGGCACCTGAATTAATGCAATGTGATAGAATCCTGACTAGAAATGAGCCGAAAATTCATAGACGCCAGAATGGCTTGTGTTACTACTGTGGTGATTCTACACATGTTATCTCAGCATGCTCTAAACGTCTTACTAAGGTTGTTAGTCCGGTCGTCATTGGTAATTTGCAACCTAAATTTATTCTATCTGTAACTTTGATTTGCTCACTGTCATCGTATCCTGTCATGGCGTTTGTGGACTCAGGTGCGGCCCTGAGCCTTATGGATCTGTCATTTGCCAAGCGCTGCGGATTTGTTCTTGAGCCATTGGAAAATCCTATCCCTCTTAGGGGTATTGATTCTACGCCATTGGCAAAAAATAAACCGCAGTTTTGGACACAGGTTACCATGTGCATGACTCCCGAACATCGGGAGGTAATACGTTTTCTTGTTCTGCATAAAATGCATGATTTGGTTGTTTTGGGTTTGCCATGGTTACAGACCCATAATCCAGTCTTGGACTGGAAGGCTATGTCAGTGTCAAGTTGGGGCTGCCATGGAATTCATGGAGATTCTCTGCCCTTGTCTATTGCTTCTTCTACGCCTTCGGAAGTTCCGGCGTATTTGTCTGATTATCAGGATGTCTTCAGCGAGTCTAAGTCCAGTGCACTGCCTCCTCATAGGGAATGTGACTGTGCAATAGATTTGATCCCTGGCAGTAAGTTTCCTAAGGGGAGACTGTTTAATCTGTCGGTACCTGAACATACCGCGATGCGTTCATATATCAAGGAGTCTCTTGAGAAGGGGCATATCCGTCCTTCTTCTTCCCCTCTTGGTGCGGGATTCTTTTTTGTGGCCAAAAAGGACGGATCTTTGAGGCCTTGTATTGACTATCGGCTTTTAAATAAGATCACTGTCAAATTTCAGTATCCTTTGCCGTTGTTGTCAGATTTGTTTGCCCGGATTAAAGGTGCCAAGTGGTTCACCAAGATAGACCTTCGTGGTGCGTACAACCTTGTGCGCATTAGGCAGGGCGATGAATGGAAAACCGCATTCAATACGCCCGAAGGTCATTTTGAGTACTTGGTGATGCCATTTGGGCTCTCTAATGCACCTTCAGTTTTTCAGTCCTTCATGCATGACATTTTCCGGAAGTATCTGGATAAATTTTTGATTGTTTATCTGGATGATATTCTGGTTTTTTCTGATGATTGGGACTCGCATGTGGAGCAGGTCAGGATGGTTTTTGAGATTTTGCGTGAAAATTCTTTGTTTGTAAAAGGCTCAAAGTGTCTCTTTGGTGTACAGAAGGTTCCCTTTTTGGGGTTCATTTTTTCCCCTTCTGCTGTGGAGATGGATCCAGTCAAGGTCCGAGCTATTCATGATTGGACTCAACCCTCGTCAGTTAAGAGTCTTCAGAAGTTCTTGGGTTTTGCTAACTTCTACCGTCGTTTTATCGCAAATTTCTCTAGCGTTGTTAAACCGCTGACGGATATGACCAAGAAAGGCTCTGATGTAGCTAACTGGGCTCCTGCTGCCGTGGAGGCTTTCCAGGAGTTGAAACGCCGGTTTACTTCGGCGCCTGTTTTGTGCCAGCCTGACGTCTCACTTCCCTTTCAGGTTGAGGTGGATGCTTCGGAGACTGGGGCAGGGGCCGTTTTGTCACAGAGAGGCCCTGGTTGCTCTACTATGAGACCTTGTGCCTTTTTCTCTAGGAAGTTTTCGCCGGCAGAGCGAAATTATGATGTGGGCAATCGGGAGTTATTGGCCATGAAGTGGGCATTTGAGGAGTGGCGTCATTGGCTCGAGGGTGCTAAGCATCGGGTGGTGGTCTTGACTGATCACAAAAATTTGATGTATCTCGAGTCTGCTAAACGCCTGAATCCTAGACAGGCCCGCTGGTCATTGTTTTTCTCCCGTTTTGACTTTGTGATCTCGTATTTACCAGGTTCTAAGAATGTGAAGGCCGATGCTCTGTCTAGGAGCTTTGTGCCTGATGCTCCTGGAGTCGCTGAACCTGAGGGTATTCTTAAGGAAGGAGTTATCTTGTCAGCGATTTCTCCAGATCTGCGACGTGTGTTGCAGAGATTTCAGGCTGGTAGGCCTGACTCTTGTCCACCTGACAGATTGTTTGTGCCTGCTAAATGGACCAGCAGAGTCATTTCCGAGGTTCATTCCTCAGTGTTGGCAGGGCACCCGGGAATTTTTGGCACCAGAGATCTGGTGGCCAGGTCCTTTTGGTGGCCTTCCTTGCCAAGGGATGTGCGGTTATTTGTGCAGTCCTGCGGTACTTGTGCTCGAGCTAAGCCTTGCTGTTCTCGTGCCAGCGGGTTGCTCTTGCCCTTGCCTGTCCCGAAGAGACCTTGGACACATATCTCTATGGATTTCATTTCGGATCTCCCGGTGTCTAAAGGCATGTCTGTCATCTGGGTGATATGTGATCGTTTCTCCAAGATGGTCCATCTGGTTCCTTTGCCTAAGCTGCCTTCCTCTGCTGATCTGGTTCCTGTGTTCTTCCAGAACATGGTTCGTTTGCACGGCATTCCTGAGAATATTGTGTCGGACAGAGGATCCCAGTTTGTTTCCAGGTTCTGGCGATCCTTTTGTGGTAGGATGGGCATTGATTTGTCGTTTTCGTCCGCTTTTCATCCACAGACTAACGGACAAACGGAACGAACTAATCAGACTCTGGAGGCGTATTTGAGGTGTTTTGTCTCTTCTGATCAGGATGATTGGGTGACCTTCTTGCCGTTGGCTGAATTTGCCCTTAACAATCGGGCTAGTTCTGCCACCTTGGTTTCGCCATTTTTTTGCAACTCCGGTTTCCATCCTCGTTTTTCCTCGGGACATGTGGAGCCTTCTGACTGTCCTGGAGTGGATTCTGTGGTGGATAGGTTGCAGCGGATCTGGAATCATGTGGTGGACAACTTGAAGTTGTCACAGGAAAAGGCTCAGCGTTTTGCCAATCGCCGCCGCGGTGTGGGTCCCCGACTTCGTGTTGGGGATTTGGTATGGCTGTCTTCTCGATTTGTTCCTATGAAGGTCTCCTCTCCCAAATTTAAGCCTCGATTCATTGGTCCTTACAAGATATTGGAGATCCTTAATCCTGTATCCTTTTGCCTGGATCTTCCGGTGTCGTTTGCCATTCACAACGTATTTCATAGGTCCTTGTTGCGGCGGTACGTTGTGCCTGTGGTTCCTTCTGCTGAGCCTCCTGCTCCGGTGTTGGTTGAGGGTGAGTTGGAGTACGTGGTGGAGAAGATCTTAGATTCTCGTCTCTCCAGGCGGAGGCTTCAGTACCTGGTCAAGTGGAAGGGCTATGGTCAGGAGGATAATTCCTGGGTGGTCGCCTCTGATGTGCATGCGGCCGATTTAGTTCGCGCCTTTCATGCCGCTCATCCTGATCGCCCTGGTGGTCTTGGTGAGGGTTCGGTGACCCCTCACTAAGGGGGGGGTACTGTTGTGAATTTACCTTTTGGCTCCCTCTAGTGGCTACTAGTGTTTTTACTCTGGGTATGTCTATCATCCCTTGTATGCTCACCTGGGTCTTTAGGTCAGGGGTGTTGCTATATTAGCTCCCTGGACCTTCAGTTCAATGCCTGGCAACGTTGATATCAGAGCTAATCTGTAGTGCTCTTGTCTACTGATCCTGGTTCCTGCTTGATTAAGCTAAGTCTGCTTTCTTGCTTTTTGTTATTGTTTTTGTTTTGCATTTTTGTCCAGCTTGTACATAATCTGTATCCTATCCTTGCTGGAAGCTCTAGGGAGGCTGGAGTTCTCCCCCCGGGCCGTTAGACGGTTCGGGGGTTCTTGAATCTCCAGTGTGGACTTTTGTTAGGGTTTTCGTTGACCATATAAGTTATCTTACTACATTCTGCTATTAGTGAGTGGGCCTCTCTTTGCTAAACCTAGTTCATCTCTGTGTTTGTCATTTCCTCTTACCTCACCGTTATTATTTGTGGGGGGCTTGTATCCAACTTTTGGGGTCTATTCTCTGGAGGCAAGAGAGGTCTTTGTTTTCCTCTTCTAGGGGTAGTTAGTCCTCCGGCTGGCGCGAGACATCTAGCGACCAACGTAGGCATGTTCCCCGGCTACTTCTAGTGTTGGCGTTAGGAGTAGATATATGGTCAACCCAGTTACCACTGCCCTATGAGCTGGATTTTTGTACTTCGCAGACTTGCTGATATCTCTGAGACCCTCGCCATTGGGGTCATAACAGTTTGCCAGGCCAGTATTAAATGTTAAATGCATTGCAGAAGCGGGATTATAAGAAAGAATGTTCTGAGTTTTTTTTTTCTCTCTTTCTCATTTTTTTTTTCTTTTCCCCTTTACCTCTGAGTGGCTTGTGATTGCTGCAGACATGAATGTCCAGAC
The DNA here is from genome assembly GCF_051348905.1 of Ranitomeya variabilis. Taxonomy (NCBI): domain Eukaryota; kingdom Metazoa; phylum Chordata; class Amphibia; order Anura; family Dendrobatidae; genus Ranitomeya; species Ranitomeya variabilis. The sequence goes on from NC_135234.1 coordinate 599,994,776, forward strand.
CTTGATTACAAGTGTGGACCAGCTTGCTGCTCGTGTGCAGGGTATACAAGATTATGTTACCAGAAATCCTATGTCAGAACCTAAGATACCGATTCCTGAACTGTTTTCCGGAGACCGATTTAAGTTTAGAAATTTCAGGAATAATTGTAAATTGTTTTTGTCCCTGAGACCCTGTTCCTCTGGAGACTCCGCTCAGCAAGTGAAAATTGTTATTTCTTTTTTACGGGGCGACCCTCAGGATTGGGCTTTCTCGCTGGCGCCAGGAGATCCGGCATTGGCTGATATTGACGCGTTTTTTCTGGCGCTCGGTTTGCTTTATGAGGAACCCAATCTTGAGATTCAGGCAGAAAAAGCCTTGCTGGCTATGTCTCAGGGCCAGGACGAGGCTGAAGTGTATTGCCAAAAATTTCGGAAATGGTCCGTGCTGACCCAGTGGAACGAGTGTGCATTGGCTGCAAATTTTAGAAATGGTCTTTCTGAAGCCATTAAGAATGTGATGGTGGGTTTTCCCATTCCCACAGGTCTGAATGATTCTATGGCCCTGGCTATTCAAATCGACCGGCGGTTGCCGGAGCGCAAAACCGCAAATTCCCTCATGGTGTTGTCTGAACAGGCACCTGAATTAATGCAATGTGATAGAATCCTGACTAGAAATGAGCGGAAAATTCATAGACGCCAGAATGGCTTGTGTTACTACTGTGGTGACTCTACACATGTTATCTCAGCATGCTCTAAACGTCTTACTAAGGTTGTTAGTCCGGTCGTCATTGGTAATTTGCAACCTAAATTTATTCTATCTGTAACTTTGATTTGCTCACTGTCATCGTATCCTGTCATGGCGTTTGTGGACTCAGGTGCGGCCCTGAGCCTTATGGATCTGTCATTTGCCAAGCGCTGCGGATTTGTTCTTGAGCCATTGGAAAATCCTATCCCTCTTAGGGGTATTGATTCTACGCCATTGGCAAAAAATAAACCGCAGTTTTGGACACAGGTTACCATGTGCATGACTCCCAAACATCGGGAGGTAATACGTTTTCTTGTTCTGCATAAAATGCATGATTTGGTTGTTTTGGGTTTGCCATGGTTACAGACCCATAATCCAGTCTTGGACTGGAAGGCTATGTCAGTGTCAAGTTGGGGCTGCCATGAAATTCATGGAGATTCTCTGCCCTTGTCTATTGCTTCTTCTACGCCTTCGGAAGTTCCGGCGTATTTGTCTGATTATCAGGATGTCTTCAGCGAGTCTAAGTCCAGTGCACTGCCTCCTCATAGGGAATGTGACTGTGCAATAGATTTGATCCCTGGCAGTAAGTTTCCTAAGGGGAGACTGTTTAATCTGTCGGTACCTGAACATACCGCGATGCGTTCATATATCAAGGAGTCTCTTGAGAAGGGGCATATCCGTCCTTCTTCTTCCCCTCTTGGTGCGGGATTCTTTTTTGTGGCCAAAAAGGACGGATCTTTGAGGCCTTGTATTGACTATCGGCTTTTAAATAAGATCACTGTCAAATTTCAGTATCCTTTGCCGTTGTTGTCAGATTTGTTTGCCCGGATTAAAGGTGCCAAGTGGTTCACCAAGATAGACCTTCATGGTGCGTACAACCTTGTGCGCATTAGGCAGGGCGATGAATGGAAAACCGCATTCAATACGCCCGAAGGTCATTTTGAGTACTTGGTGATGCCATTTGGGCTCTCTAATGCACCTTCAGTTTTTCAGTCCTTCATGCATGACATTTTCCGGAAGTATCTGGATAAATTTTTGATTGTTTATCTGGATGATATTCTGGTTTTTTCTGATGATTGGGACTCGCATGTGGAGCAGGTCAGGATGGTTTTTGAGATTTTGCGTGAAAATTCTTTGTTTGTAAAAGGCTCAAAGTGTCTCTTTGGTGTACAGAAGGTTCCCTTTTTGGGGTTCATTTTTTCCCCTTCTGCTGTGGAGATGGATCCAGTCAAGGTCCGAGCTATTCATGATTGGACTCAACCCTCGTCAGTTAAGAGTCTTCAGAAGTTCTTGGGTTTTGCTAACTTCTACCGTCGTTTTATTGCAAATTTCTCTAGCGTTGTTAAACCGCTGACGGATATGACCAAGAAAGGCTCTGATGTAGCTAACTGGGCTCCTGCTGCCGTGGAGGCTTTCCAGGAGTTGAAACGCCGGTTTACTTCGGCGCCTGTTTTGTGCCAGCCTGACGTCTCACTTCCCTTTCAGGTTGAGGTGGATGCTTCGGAGATTGGGGCAGGGGCCGTTTTGTCACAGAGAGGCCCTGGTTGCTCTACTATGAGACCTTGTGCCTTTTTCTCTAGGAAGTTTTCGCCGGCAGAGCGAAATTATGATGTGGGCAATCGGGAGTTATTGGCCATGAAGTGGGCATTTGAGGAGTGGCGTCATTGGCTCGAGGGTGCTAAGCATCGGGTGGTGGTCTTGACTGATAACAAAAATTTGATGTATCTCGAGTCTGCTAAACGCCTGAATCCTAGACAGGCCCGCTGGTCATTGTTTTTCTCCCGTTTTGACTTTGTGGTCTCGTATTTACCAGGTTCTAAGAATGTGAAGGCCGATGCTCTGTCTAGGAGCTTTGTGCCTGATGCTCCTGGAGTCGCTGAACCTGAGGGTATTCTTAAGGAAGGAGTTATCTTGTCAGCGATTTCTCCAGATCTGCGACGTGTGTTGCAGAGATTTCAGGCTGGTAGGCCTGACTCTTGTCCACCTGACAGATTGTTTGTGCCTGCTAAATGGACCAGCAGAGTCATTTCCGAGGTTCATTCCTCAGTGTTGGCAGGGCACCCGGGAATTTTTGGCACCAGAGATCTGGTGGCCAGGTCCTTTTGGTGGCCTTCCTTGTCAAGGGATGTGCGGTTATTTGTGCAGTCCTGCGGTACTTGTGCTCGAGCTAAGCCTTGCTGTTCTCGTGCCAGCGGGTTGCTCTTGCCCTTGCCTGTCCCGAAGAGACCTTGGACACATATCTCTATGGATTTCATTTCGGATCTCCCGGTGTCTAAAGGCATGTCTGTCATCTGGGTGATATGTGATCGTTTCTCCAAGATGGTCCATCTGGTTCCTTTGCCTAAGCTGCCTTCCTCTGCTGATCTGGTTCCTGTGTTCTTCCAGAACGTGGTTCGTTTGCACGGCATTCCTGAGAATATTGTGTCGGACAGAGGATCCCAGTTTGTTTCCAGGTTCTGGCGATCCTTTTGTGGTAGGATGGGCATTGATTTGTCGTTTTCATCCGCTTTTCATCCACAGACTAACGGACAAACGGAACGAACTAATCAGACTCTGGAGGCGTATTTGAGGTGTTTTGTCTCTTCTGATCAGGATGATTGGGTGACCTTCTTGCCGTTGGCTGAATTTGCCCTTAACAATCGGGCTAGTTCTGCCACCTTGGTTTCGCCATTTTTTTGCAACTCCGGTTTCCATCCTCGTTTTTCCTCGGGACATGTGGAGCCTTCTGACTGTCCTGGAGTGGATTCTGTGGTGGATAGGTTGCAGCGGATCTGGAATCATGTGGTGGACAACTTGAAGTTGTCACAGGAGAAGGCTCAGCGTTTTGCCAATCGCCGCCGCGGTGTGGGTCCCCGACTTCGTGTTGGGGATTTGGTATGGCTGTCTTCTCGATTTGTTCCTATGAAGGTCTCCTCTCCCAAATTTAAGCCTCGATTCATTGGTCCTTACAAGATATTGGAGATCCTTAATCCTGTATCCTTTCGCTTGGATCTTCCGGTGTCGTTTGCCATTCACAACGTATTTCATAGGTCCTTGTTGCGGCGGTACGTTGTGCCTGTGGTTCCTTCTGCTGAGCCTCCTGCTCCGGTGTTGGTTGAGGGTGAGTTGGAGTACGTGGTGGAGAAGATCTTAGATTCTCGTCTCTCCAGGCGGAGGCTTCAGTACCTGGTCAAGTGGAAGGGCTATGGTCAGGAGGATAATTCCTGGGTGGTCGCCTCTGATGTGCATGCGGCCGATTTAGTTCGCGCCTTTCATGCCGCTCATCCTGATCGCCCTGGTGGTCTTGGTGAGGGTTCGGTGACCCCTCACTAAGGGGGGGGTACTGTTGTGAATTTACCTTTTGGCTCCCTCTAGTGGCTACTAGTGTTTTTACTCTGGGTATGTCTATCATCCCTTGTATGCTCACCTGGGTCTTTAGGTCAGGGGTGTTGCTATATTAGCTCCCTGACCTTCAGTTCAATGCCTGGCAACGTTGATATCAGAGCTAATCTGTAGTGCTCTTGTCTACTGATCCTGGTTCCTGCTTGATTAAGCTAAGTCTGCTTTCTTGCTTTTTGTTATTGTTTTTGTTTTGCATTTTTGTCCAGCTTGTACATAATCTGTATCCTATCCTTGCTGGAAGCTCTAGGGAGGCTGGAGTTCTCCCCCCGGGCCGTTAGACGGTTCGGGGGTTCTTGAATCTCCAGTGTGGACTTTTGTTAGGGTTTTCGTTGACCATATAAGTTATCTTACTACATTCTGCTATTAGTGAGTGGGCCTCTCTTTGCTAAACCTAGTTCATCTCTGTGTTTGTCATTTCCTCTTACCTCACCGTTATTATTTGTGGGGGGCTTGTATCCAACTTTTGGGGTCTATTCTCTGGAGGCAAGAGAGGTCTTTGTTTTCCTCTTCTAGGGGTAGTTAGTCCTCCGGCTGGCGCGAGACATCTAGCGACCAACGTAGGCATGTTCCCCGGCTACTTCTAGTGTTGGCGTTAGGAGTAGATATATGGTCAACCCAGTTACCACTGCCCTATGAGCTGGATTTTTGTACTTCGCAGACTTGCTGATATCTCTGAGACCCTCGCCATTGGGGTCATAACAGTTTGCCAGGCCAGTATTAAATGTTAAATGCATTGCAGAAGCGGGATTATAAGAAAGAATGTTCTGAGTTTTTTTTTTCTCTCTTTCTCATTTTTTTTTTTCTTTTCCCCTTTACCTCTGAGTGGCTTGTGATTGCTGCAGACATGAATGTCCAGACCTTGATTACAAGTGTGGACCAGCTTGCTGCTCGTGTGCAGGGCATACAAGATTATGTTACCAGAAATCCTATGTCAGAACCTAAGATACCGATTCCTGAACTGTTTTCCGGAGACCGATTTAAGTTTAGAAATTTCAGGAATAATTATAAATTGTTTTTGTCCCTGAGACCCTGTTCCTCTGGAGACTCCGCTCAGCAAGTGAAAATTGTTATTTCTTTTTTACGGGGCGACCCTCAGGATTGGGCTTTCTCGCTGGCGCCAGGAGATCCGGCATTGGCTGATATTGATGCGTTTTTTCTGGCGCTCGGTTTGCTTTATGAGGAACCCAATCTTGAGATTCAGGCAGAAAAAGCCTTGCTGGCTATGTCTCAGGGCCAGGACGAGGCTGAAGTGTATTGCCAAAAATTTCGGAAATGGTCCGTGCTGACCCAGTGGAACGAGTGTGCATTGGCTGCAAATTTTAGAAATGGTCTTTCTGAAGCCATTAAGAATGTGATGGTGGGTTTTCCCATTCCCACAGGTCTGAATGATTCTATGGCCCTGGCTATTCAAATCGACCGGCGGTTGCGGGAGCGCAAAACCGCAAATTCCCTCATGGTGTTGTCTGAACAGGCACCTGAATTAATGCAATGTGATAGAATCCTGACTAGAAATGAGCGGAAAATTCATAGACGCCAGAATGGCTTGTGTTACTACTGTGGTGATTCTACACATGTTATCTCAGCATGCTCTAAACGTCTTACTAAGGTTGTTAGTCCGGTCGTCATTGGTAATTTGCAACCTAAATTTATTCTATCTGTAACTTTGATTTGCTCACTGTCATCGTATCCTGTCATGGCGTTTGTGGACTCAGGTGCGGCCCTGAGCCTTATGGATCTGTCATTTGCCAAGCGCTGCGGATTTGTTCTTGAGCCATTGGAAAATCCTATCCCTCTTAGGGGTATTGATTCTACGCCATTGGCAAAAAATAAACCGCAGTTTTGGACACAGGTTACCATGTGCATGACTCCCGAACATCGGGAGGTAATACGTTTTCTTGTTCTGCATAAAATGCATGATTTGGTTGTTTTGGGTTTGCCATGGTTACAGACCCATAATCCAGTCTTGGACTGGAAGGCTATGTCAGTGTCAAGTTGGGGCTGCCATGGAATTCATGGAGATTCTCTGCCCTTGTCTATTGCTTCTTCTACGCCTTCAGAAGTTCCGGCGTATTTGTCTGATTATCAGGATGTCTTCAGCGAGTCTAAGTCCAGTGCACTGCCTCCTCATAGGGAATGTGACTGTGCAATAGATTTGATCCCTGGCAGTAAGTTTCCTAAGGGGAGACTGTTTAATCTGTCGGTACCTGAACATACCGCGATGCGTTCATATATCAAGGAGTCTCTTGAGAAGGGGCATATCCGTCCTTCTTCTTCCCCTCTTGGTGCGGGATTCTTTTTTGTGGCCAAAAAGGACGGATCTTTGAGGCCTTGTATTGACTATCGGCTTTTAAATAAGATCACTGTCAAATTTCAGTATCCTTTGCCGTTGTTGTCAGATTTGTTTGCCCGGATTAAAGGTGCCAAGTGGTTCACCAAGATAGACCTTCGTGGTGCGTACAACCTTGTGCGCATTAGGCAGGGCGATGAATGGAAAACCGCATTCAATACGCCCGAAGGTCATTTTGAGTACTTGGTGATGCCATTTGGGCTCTCTAATGCACCTTCAGTTTTTCAGTCCTTCATGCATGACATTTTCCGGAAGTATCTGGATAAATTTTTGATTGTTTATCTGGATGATATTCTGGTTTTTTCTGATGATTGGGACTCGCATGTGGAGCAGGTCAGGATGGTTTTTGAGATTTTGCGTGAAAATTCTTTGTTTGTAAAAGGCTCAAAGTGTCTCTTTGGTGTACAGAAGGTTCCCTTTTTGGGGTTCATTTTTTCCCCTTCTGCTGTGGAGATGGATCCAGTCAAGGTCCGAGCTATTCATGATTGGACTCAACCCTCGTCAGTTAAGAGTCTTCAGAAGTTCTTGGGTTTTGCTAACTTCTACCGTCATTTTATCGCAAATTTCTCTAGCGTTGTTAAACCGCTGACGGATATGACCAAGAAAGGCTCTGATGTAGCTAACTGGGCTCCTGCTGCCGTGGAGGCTTTCCAGGAGTTGAAACGCCGGTTTACTTCGGCGCCTGTTTTGTGCCAGCCTGACGTCTCACTTCCCTTTCAGGTTGAGGTGGATGCTTCGGAGATTGGGGCAGGGGCCGTTTTGTCACAGAGAGGCCCTGGTTGCTCTACTATGAGACCTTGTGCCTTTTTCTCTAGGAAGTTTTCGCCGGCAGAGTGAAATTATGATGTGGGCAATCGGGAGTTATTGGCCATGAAGTGGGCATTTGAGGAGTGGCGTCATTGGCTCGAGGGTGCTAAGCATCGGGTGGTGGTCTTGACTGATCACAAAAATTTGATGTATCTCGAGTCTGCTAAACGCCTGAATCCTAGACAGGCCCGCTGGTCATTGTTTTTCTCCCGTTTTGACTTTGTGGTCTCGTATTTACCAGGTTCTAAGAATGTGAAGGCCGATACTCTGTCTAGGAGCTTTGTGCCTGATGCTCCTGGAGTCGCTGAACCTGAGGGTATTCTTAAGGAAGGAGTTATCTTGTCAGCGATTTCTCCAGATCTGCGACGTGTGTTGCAGAGATTTCAGGCTGGTAGGCCTGACTCTTGTCCACCTGACAGATTGTTTGTGCCTGCTAAATGGACCAGCAGAGTCATTTCCGAGGTTCATTCCTCAGTGTTGGCAGGGCACCCGGGAATTTTTGGCACCAGAGATCTGGTGGCCAGGTCCTTTTGGTGGCCTTCCTTGTCAAGGGATGTGCGGTTATTTGTGCAGTCCTGCGGTACTTGTGCTCGAGCTAAGCCTTGCTGTTCTCGTGCCAGCGGGTTGCTCTTGCCCTTGCCTGTCCCGAAGAGACCTTGGACACATATCTCTATGGATTTCATTTCGGATCTCCCGGTGTCTAAAGGCATGTCTGTCATCTGGGTGATATGTGATCGTTTCTCCAAGATGGTCCATCTGGTTCCTTTGCCTAAGCTGCCTTCCTCTGCTGATCTGGTTCCTGTGTTCTTCCAGAACGTGGTTCGTTTGCACGGCATTCCTGAGAATATTGTGTCGGACAGAGGATCCCAGTTTGTTTCCAGGTTCTGGCGATCCTTTTGTGGTAGGATGGGCATTGATTTGTCGTTTTCGTCCGCTTTTCATCCACAGACTAACAGACAAACGGAATGAACTAATCAGACTCTGGAGGCGTATTTGAGGTGTTTTGTCTCTTCTGATCAGGATGATTGGGTGACCTTCTTGCCGTTGGCTGAATTTGCCCTTAATAATCGGGCTAGTTCTGCCACCTTGGTTTCGCCATTTTTTTGCAACTCCGGTTTCCATCCTCGTTTTTCCTCGGGACATGTGGAGCCTTCTGACTGTCCTGGAGTGGATTCTGTGGTGGATAGGTTGCAGCGGATCTGGAATCATGTGGTGGACAACTTGAAGTTGTCACAGGAGAAGGCTCAGCGTTTTGCCAATCGCCGCCGCGGTGTGGGTCCCCGACTTCGTGTTGGGGATTTGGTATGGCTGTCTTCTCGATTTGTTCCTATGAAGGTCTCCTCTCCCAAATTTAAGCCTCGATTCATTGGTCCTTACAAGATATTGGAGATCCTTAATCCTGTATCCTTTCGCCTGGATCTTCCGGTGTCGTTTGCCATTCACAACGTATTTCATAGGTCCTTGTTGCGGCGGTACGTTGTGCCTGTGGTTCCTTCTGCTGAGCCTCCTGCTCCGGTGTTGGTTGAGGGCGAGTTGGAGTACGTGGTGGAGAAGATCTTAGATTCTCGTCTCTCCAGGCGGAGGCTTCAGTACCTGGTCAAGTGGAAGGGCTATGGTCAGGAGGATAATTCCTGGGTGGTCGCCTCTGATGTGCATGCGGCCGATTTAGTTTGCGCCTTTCACGCCGCTCATCCTGATCGCCCTGGTGGTCTTGGTGAGGGTTCGGTGACCCCTCACTAAGGGGGGGGTACTGTTGTGAATTTACCTTTTGGCTCCCTCTAGTGGCTACTAGTGTTTTTACTCTGGGTATGTCTATCATCACTTGTATGCTCACCTGGGTCGTTAGGTCAGGGGTGTTGCTATATTAGCTCCCTGGACCTTCAGTTCAATGCCTGGCAACGTTGATATCAGAGCTAATCTGTAGTGCTCTTGTCTACTGATCCTGGTTCCTGCTTGATTAAGCTAAGTCTGCTTTCTTGCTTTTTGTTATTGTTTTTGTTTTGCATTTTTGTCCAGCTTGTACATAATCTGTATCCTATCCTTGCTGGAAGCTCTAGGGAGGCTGGAGTTCTCCCCCCGGGCCGTTAGACGGTTCGGGGGTTCTTGAATCTCCAGTGTGGACTTTTGTTAGGGTTTTCGTTGACCATATAAGTTATCTTACTACATTCTGCTATTAGTGAGTGGGCCTCTCTTTGCTAAACCTAGTTCATCTCTGTGTTTGTCATTTCCTCTTACCTCACCGTTATTATTTGTGGGGGGCTTGTATCCAACTTTTGGGGTCTATTCTCTGGAGGCAAGAGAGGTCTTTGTTTTCCTCTTCTAGGGGTAGTTAGTCCTCCGGCTGGCGCGAGACATCTAGCGACCAACGTAGGCATGTTCCCCGGCTACTTCTAGTGTTGGCGTTAGGAGTAGATATATGGTCAACCCAGTTACCACTGCCCTATGAGCTGGATTTTTGTACTTCGCAGACTTGCTGATATCTCTGAGACCCTCGCCATTGGGGTCATAACAAACTTGTATTTAGACTTTTAAGATTCTGACCTCTGCTTAAGGTAGTTGAACATTTTTGACAGATGACTTTGCGCTGATCATTTGGATGTTGTTTAAAAAAATGCCAGACTGCACTCTTTCTACTATCGGATACCTTTTCAGGCATTGCAGACTGAGCTTCTTTAACCGGATGGCCACGCTGTCCTCCAACTGGTTTTAGTTTTGCCAAGCGGTTTTGGCCAGATACGGGCCCGGCAGATGGAACCTGTTGTGATGTTGATGCCTGCTGTGGCTCCTCCTCCTCTGCTTCAGAACTAATGCCGCCTGCACCCTGTTCACCCAATGGCTGCCAATCGGGGTCAACAACTGGGTCATATATGACCTCCTCTTCTATGTCGTGTGCAACTTCGTCTGTGTCACCGTGTAAGTTGGTGGTATAGCGTTCGTGACGGGGCACCATAGTCTCCGCTGGGTTTGATTCTGCCTCAGTACACTGCGAGGGCGATGTTCTGGTCTGAGTCAAAGGAACAGCATAGTAATCTGGATGTGGCTGTGCATCTGTGCACTCCATGTCCGATTCAACTTCTAATGGGCATGGCCTGTTAACTGTTTCACTGTCTAACCCAGGAACGGTATGTGTAAAGAGCTCCATGGAGTAACCTGTTGTGTCGACTGACGCATCCTTAACTGTTGTTCTGGGTGAAGGACACAAGGAAGCGACTTGTTCCTGACCAGGAGCATCCACTGACGATGCACTGCTCTGACATTTGGCACTTTCCGAGGAGGAGGCGAAAGAGCTAGAGGCAGAGTCAGCAATGAAAGCCAATACTTGTTCCTCCTGCTCCGGCTTCAAAAGTGGTTTTCCTACTCCCAGAAAAGAGAGCGTTCGAGGCCTTGTGTAGCCAGATGACGAACCTGGCTCAACAACTCGAGACTTAGGTGCTGTACTGCTTTTACCATGACCACCTGATGCTCCACCACCACTACCATCATTACCAGCTGACAATGACCGCCCACGGCCACAACCTCTTTCACTAGACTTCCTCATTGTTTGCAAAACGTAACCAAAGTAACGGTATTTGTTACTGTAAAACAACTTATAAGGTGAATTCAAACTTCTGTAGGATTTATATATACCTTTATAGGTGCTTGGCACTGAAAGGAAAATCAGGCCCAATGTTACACACTAGGTTTTCTGTGCCCCGATAATTTGAGACAGATGGCACACACAGGACCGGCACTCAAGCAGAAATGCCAATCTTTATCTCCCACTATAAATTTTTTTTTTACAGGGAGAATTTACCAAAAAAAAAAAAAGGCCCAGTATTACACACTGGTTTTCGGTGGCACACAAGGAGAGACAGATGCCACACACAGGACTGGCACAGAGGCAGACTTGCCAATCTTTATCTCCCACTATTAATTTTTTTTTTACAGGGAGAATTTACCCCCCAAAAAAAGGCCCAATATTACACACTGGTTTTCGGTGGCACACAATGAGAGACAGATGCCACACACAGGACTGGCACAGAGGCAGACTTGCCAATCTTTATCTCCCACTATTAATTTTTTTTTTTACAGGGAGAATTTACCAAAAAAAAAATGGCCTAATATTACACACTGGTTTTCGGTGGCACACAATGAGAGACAGATGCCACACACAGGACTGGCACAGAGGCAGACTTGCCAATCTTTATCTCCCACTATTAATTTTTTTTTTACAGGGAGAATTTACCAAAAAAAAAAAAGGCCCAGTATTACACACTGGTTTTTGGTGGCACACAATGAGAGACAGATGCCACACACAGGACTGGCACAGAGGCAGACTTGCCAATCTTTATCTCCCACTATTAATTTTTTTTTTACAGGGAGAATTTACAAAAAAAAAAAAAAAGACCCAGTATTACACACTGGTTTTCGGTGGCACACAAGGAGAGACAGATGCCACACACAGGACTGGCACAGAGGCAGACTTGCCAATCTTTATCTCCCACTATTAATTTTTTTTTTTTTTTACAGGGAGAATTTACCACAAAAAAAAGGCCCAATATTACACACTGGTTTTCGGTGGCACACAATGAGAGACAGATGCCACACACAGGACTGGCACAGAGGCAGACTTGCCAATCTTTATCTCCCACTATTATTTTTTTTTTTTACAGGGAGAATTTACCCAAAAAAAAATGGCCCAATATTACACACTGGTTTTTGGTGGCACACAATGAGAGACAGATGCCACACACAGGACTGGCACAGAGGCAGACTTGCCAATCTTTATCTCCCACTATTATTTTTTTTTTTTACAGGGAGAATTTACCAAAAAAAAAAAAAAGGCCCAGTATTACACACTGGTTTTCGGTGGCACACAATGAGAGACAGATGCCACACACAGGACTGGCACAGAGGCAGACTTGCCAATCTTTATCTCCCACTATTAATTTTTTTTTTTACAGGGAGAATTTACCAAAAAAATAAAAGGCCCAGTATTACACACTGTTTTTCGGTGGCACACAAGGAGAGACAGATGCCACACACAGGACTGGCACAGAGGCAGACTTGCCAATCTTTATCTCCCACTATTAATTTTTTTTTACAGGGAGAATTTACCCCCCCAAAAAATGGCCCAATATTACACACTGGTTTTCGGTGGCACACAATGAGAGACAGATGCCACACACAGCACTGGCACAGAGGCAGACTTGCCAATCTTTATCTCCCTGCAGTAATCTCAGAAAAGTATGGCAGGCAGCTATAAAAAGGACTTCTGCACACAAAAGTGTGGACAAACAAACAAGATAGCTGTGCAGAAAGGAATGAACAACAGGATTTGTGCATTGAAAAAAGCAGTTGGTTTGCACAGCGGCGTACACACACAGCAAAGCAGCTATCAGGGAGCCTTCTAGGGCAGCCCAATGAGCTACAGTGCTGAGGGAAAAAAAATGTAGCTTTCACTGTCCCTGCAAACAAAAGGTGGTGTTGGACAGTGGAAATCGCTACAGCACAAGCGGTTTGGGGGTGAATGTACCCTGCCTAACACTGTCTATCCCTGCTTCTGACGAAGCGGCACCTCTCCCTATGCTCAGATCAGCAGCAGTAAGATGGCGGTCGGCGGGAACGCCCCTTTATAGCCCCTGTGACGCGGCAGAAAGCAAGCCAATCACTGCAATGCCAAAAGTCGGCGACTTATGAAAATGAACGATCCGTTTCGCTCAACCCTAGTAAAGGGTATTGAAACTTGACCGTGATCTTATTCAAGAGGCGATAATCAATACAAGGTCTCAAGGAGCCATCCTTCTTAGCAACAAAAAAAACCCTGCTCTCAACGGTGAAGAAGATGGTCGAATATGCCCTTTCTCCAAAGACTCCTTAACATAACTCCGCATGGCGGTATGTTCAGGCACAGACAGGTTGAAAAGTTGGCCCTTAGGAAACTTACTGCCTGGAATCAAGTCAATCGCACAATCACAGTCCCTATGCGGTGGAAGGGAACTGGACTTGGGCTCACTGAATACATCCTGAAAATCAGACAAAAACTCTGGAATTTCAGAAGAGGAAGAAGAGGAGATTGACATCAATGGAACATCATTATGAACCCCCTGACAACCCCAACTAGTCACAGACATAGATTTCCAATCCAACACAGGATTATGTACCTGCAACCACGGGAAACCCAGCACGATAACATCATGCAAATTATGCAACACCAGAAATCGACAATCTTCCTGATGGGCTGGCGCCATGTGCATGGTCACCTGTGTCCAAAACTGGGGCTTATTTTTAGCCAAAGGTGTAGCATCAATCCCCCTTAAAGGAATAGGGTTCTGCAAAGGCTGCAAGGGAAAACCACAACGCCTGGCAAACTCAAAATCCATTAAGTTCAAGGCGGCGCCTGAATCCACAAATGCCATGACAGAAAATGATGACAATGAGCAGATCAAGGACACCGATAACAGAAATTTAGGTTGTACAGTACTGATAGTAAATGAACTAACAATCCTTTTTGTCTGCTTAGGGCAGACTGAAATGACATGAGAAGCGTCGCCACATTGCCTTTTACTCTAAGGACGACGCCACAGCCCGCACAGTTTGACGCTCCCGCAAGCGCCGATCAATCTGAATGGCCAGAGACATAGAATCACTCAGACCGGAAGGCGTGGGAAACCCCACCATAACATCTTTAACGGATTCAGAAAGACCCTTTCTGAAAATTGCCGCCAAAGCATCATCATTCCATTTAGTCAACACAGACCATTTTCTAAATTTCTGACAATACAATTCTGCCGCCTCTTGACCCTGAGACAGGGCCAACAAGGTTTTCTCCACTTGATCCACAGAATTTGGTTCATCATATAATAATCCTAAAGCCTGAAAAAAGGAATCTACATTAAGCAAGGCCGGATTCCCAGATTCCAGGGAAAATGCCCAATCCTGTGGATCGCCACGCAGCAGGGAGATGACAATTTTAACCTGCTGAATGGAATCACCGGAGGATCGCGGTCTCAGAGCAAAAAACAGTTTACAATTGTTTTTAAAACCCAAAAATTTGGACCTATCACCAAAAAACAAATCAGGAGTAGGAATCTTCAGCTCTAAAGCAGGAGTCTGAACAATATAATCAGAAATACCCTGTACCTTAGCAGCAAGCTGGTCTACACGAGAAGCTAATTCCTGAACATCCATGCTGGCACAAGACTCCTCAGCCACCCATAAATAAAGAGGGAAGAAAAGACAAAACAGACTACAGAAAAAAAAATGGCTCAACACCTTTCTTCCCTTCTTCTGAGATGCATTTAACTCATTATGGGCCAGTTGTACTGCTATGATCTGGTGACCTTGGAGCCGCATGAAACTTTCTCTGGAGTCAGTGAAACCTGTACTGACCACAAATCCTGAACTAACACCGCAACTAGAAGTAGCCGTGGGGTGTGCCTAACATACCCTAGACACCTCGACACAGCCGGAGGACTAAATACCCCTATAGATGGAAATAGGAATGCTACCTTGCCTCAGAGCAGACCCCCAAAGGATAGGCAGCCCCCCACAAATAATGACTGTGAGTAGGAGAAGAATAGACACACGCAGGTAGAAAACAGGATTTAGCAAAAGAGGCCACTCTAGCTAAATAGGAAAGGATAGGACAGATTACTAGGCGGTCAGTATTAAAACCCTTCCAAAAATATCCACAGCAGATAATTCAAAAAGTTACACAATCTAACTAAAGACATGGCATGTATATCTGCCACTCCAGAGAATCCAACAAGACTGAGAAAATACTGACACAATCTAAGCTGGACAAGAAAACACAAAGAATAGCACTGAATTGTGAAGCACATAGCATGTGTGCCACAGGAAAAAAACAACAGACACTTATCTTTGCTGATTTGGCAGAAAGGCAGGAGGAACCAAGCAGAGGTCCAACACCTCCCAACAACAATTGACAACTGGCAAGGACTAATGAATCCTGCACGCCTAAATACCCCAGTCAGAACTGCAATCAGCAGATACACCTGACCAGGACTGCAACTCATGGGCAACTGCATTACCACCTACAACCACCGGAGGGAGCCCAAAAGCAGAATTCACAACAATCACTCAATGAGTCTGGGTTGCAGTTATTGACAGCTCAGCCATCCGATCTGGTACAGGGGTGTGCTGAGCTGTCAGTGTGTTGTTTGACAGCTCAGCGGTCCAATCTGATTCTGGGAGGCGCTTGCTGTCTCCATGTGTTCATTATCCCAGGTGATTGCCAGGCTACTTATTTGAGCTATTTGTCCCAGTTCTCTACCAGACATGCATTCATTTACTGTGTGATTTGTTCCTCTGTGACTGTTTATAAATCTTTTGTTGCCTGACCTTGGACCTTGATCTGACCATCCGTCTGTTTAACCCTTTCTGCTTGGACTCACTATTATCTTGGTATTTTGACCTCAGAATGATACCTGACTATGCCTTTGTCTATTAATTCTGTTTTTTATGTATCCTTCTGGATTCTCACCTTTGACTCCTTGCCTATCCTAACTCATGAGTTGGCCGTGAGAAGTGACTCAGCGTCACAATACCTAAAACAATATAATATTTTCCATCACTAATTTTACTGTAGAGGAAACAAATCGGACTGTTCTCATAATCAGTAGAATTTAAATCAGGAATATTTTAAATTGTGATGGAAAATCTTGATTTGGTGACTTTTTTAACCCCTTTCTGCCATTGGACGTACTATTCCGTCCATGTGGGGTGTGCCCTAATTCCCAAGGACGGCATAGTACGTGACTATCGCAGCTGACATCCGGCACTATGTGCCAGGAGCGGTCACGGACCGCCCCCGGCACATTAACCCCCGGCACACTGAGATCAAACATGATTGCAGTGTATCGGCGGTACAGGGAAGCATCACAGAGGGAGGGGGCTCCCTGCGGGCTTCCCTGAGGTGATTGGTACAAGGTGATGTGCTCACCTTGTACTGAGTGTCTCCTCCCTGCAGTCCCCGGATCCAAAATGGCCACGGGGCTGCATCCGGGTCCTGCAGGGAGGTGACGTCACAGCGCTTGCTCAGAGCAGGCGCCTGGAAGCCTCCCTGTTGTGCACGTCAGAACGCCGATCTGATACAGTGCATAGCAAGGTGTCAGATCGGCGATCTGTCACTTTACTGTGATGCCCCCCCTAGGGCAAAGTAAAAATGTAAAAAAAAAATCACGTGTAAAACATTTTTTTTTTTAAATTCCTAAATAAATAATAATAAAAAAAAATATTGTTCCAATAAATACATTCCTTTAGCTTAATAAAAACAAAAAAACTATAAAAGTACACATATTTAGTATTGCCACGTCCGTAACGACCCGTCCTATAAAACTGTCCCACTAGTTAACCCCTTCAGTGAACACCATAAAAATAAAAACGAGGCAAAAAACAACGCTTTATTACACTGGTCAACAGCATTTTTGGTGCCAAAGATATTTCATCGAATTTAGGGTATTTTTGGGGTGCTGATTCTGAATATGTCATCAGTTTTGCCAGATTGGCTCAAGTTTTTGAGATTTTTGGTATCTTATTTATAGCACTTGTTGGTAAATGCGACGCATCATCTCATTAATTTCTTTGGATTAGTACTTGAACTGAGCAGTTCTCAATATAGTTTTGTGTTAATTAGTGTTCTAAAAGTTTGTTCATAGCTTGATTTTTGCACTAACTTTATGTTGTTGTCTGTTTTCCAGTGAAAAGCATGAACTCATCAAGAAGAAGTTGTCTTAACGATCCAGACTCATTCTGTTACATTTGTGGTGAATACACACTGCCAAAACATAGAAGAAACATAACAGACTTCGTAAAAAAAGTGTATTTTGCCTATTTTGGGGTTATGCTTGGGGACCAAGACAAGTTTTGGGCACCACACATAGTGTGCAAAGCATGTATCGAATTATTACGAAAATGGAGCAAAGGACAAAGAAAAAGCTTCAAATTTGGTGTTCCAATGGTGTGGAGAGAGCCAAAAAATCATCATGATGACTGTTATTTATGGTAAACACAGGTACAGGCACATCTTCACAATGAGGGACAGGCCTTCTTGCAGATTCCATGTTACTCCCATTTTCGTTTCTTATGCTTATTGAATCCTTGCACTTGCACTGCACAGAAATAACAGTCATCATGATGATTTTTTGGCTCTCTCCACACCATTGGAACACCAAATTTGAAGCTTTTTCTTTGTCCTTTGCTCCATTTTCGTAATAATTCGATACATGCTTTGCACACTATGTGTGGTGCCCAAAACTTGTCTTGGTCCCCAAGCATAACCCCAAAATAGGCAAAATACACTTTTTTTACGAAGTCTGTTATGTTTCTTCTATGTTTTGGCAGTGTGTATTCACCACAAATGTAACAGAATGAGTCTGGATCGTTAAGACAACTTCTTCTTGATGAGTTCATGCTTTTCACTGGAAAACAGACAACAACATAAAGTTAGTGCAAAATCAAGCTATGAACAAACTTTTAGAACACTAATTAACACAAAACTATATTGAGAACTGCTCAGTTCAAGTACTAATCCAAAGAAATTAATGAGATGATGCGTCGCATTTACCAACAAGTGCTATAAATAAGATACCAAAAATCTCAAAAACTTGAGCCAATCTGGCAAAACTGATAGCATATTCAGAATCAGCACCCCAAAAATACCCCAAATTCATTAAAATATTTTGGACACCAGAAAAAAAAATTTTTTTTGTTGACCTGTGTTATCATACCGCCGAACAAAAAGTGGAATAACATGCGATCAAAAAAACGGAAATAAATAAGCATTATACTGCTGAAAACGTCATCTTGTCCCGCAAAAAACGAGCCATGATACAGCATCATCAGCAAAAAAATAAAAAAGTTATAGTCCTCAGAATAAAGCGATGCAAAAATAATTATTTTTTTCTATAAAATAGTCTTTATCGTATAAAAGCGCCAAAACATAAAAAAATGATATAAATGAGGTATCGCTGTAATCGTACTGACCCGAAGAATAAAACTGCTTTATCCATTTTACCAAACGCGGAACGGTATAAACACCCCCCCAAAAAAGAAATTCATGAATAGCTGGTTTTTGGTCATTCTGCCCCACAAAAATCGGAATAAAAAGCGATCAAAAAATGTCACATGCCCGAAAATGTTACCAATAAAAATGTCAACTCGTCCCACAAAAACAAGACCTCACATGACTCTGTGGACCAAAATATGGAAAAATTATAGCTCTCAGAATGTGGTAACGCAAAAAACATTTTTTGCAATAAAAAGCGTCTTTTAGTGTGTGATGGCTGCCAATCAAAAATCCGCTAGAAAACGCGCTATAAATAGTAAATCAAACCCCCCTTCATCAGCCTCTTAGTTATGAAAAATAAAAAAAAATTTAAAAAATGTATTTATTTCCATTTTCCCATTAGGGTTAGGGCTAGGGTTAGGGTAACGGTTAGGGCTAGGGTTAGGGCTAGGGTTAGGGTTATGGTTAGGGCTAGGATTAGGGCTAGGGTTAGGGTTAGGGCTAGGGTTAGGGCTAGGGTTAGGGCTAGGGCTAGGGTTAGGGCTTGGGTTAGGGCTACAGTTAGGGTTAGGGTTGGGGCTAAAATTAGGGTTGGGGCTAAAGTTAGGGTTGGGGCTAAAGTTAGGGTTAGGGTTTGGATTACATTTACAGTTGGGAATAGGGTTGGGATTAGGGTTAGTGGTGTGTCAGGGTTAGGGGTGTGGTTAGGGTTACAGTTAGGGTTGAGCGACTTTTGCTTTTTAAGGATCGAGTCGGGTTGAGCGAAACCCGACTTTTTCAAAAGTCGAGTCGAGTGAAATCGGCCGATTATCGCGCAAAGTCGGGGATCGACTGAAACATGAAACCCAATGTTAGTCAATGGGGAATCAAAGTCGGCAGTGAGTGGAGGACAGGAAAACACCTACAGTGCCCATTGTAATGTCAAAAACATCAATTCTTGTCACTTAAGCTTGTCAATCTTAATTTACCTTATAATAATAGCTAGGCATTGAAAATTGGGGGTCATTTGGCTAAAGTTGTGGGGGGTAGGGCTGGCTCAAGTTTTTCGTGGGCCCAGGAAACGTGGACTACGTCACGGTGGTGGAGCAGGGAGAGGTAAGTATTTCAATTTTGCAAGTGCTGTGATCCTGATCAAACAGGGGGGCCCACTCGTTCGCATTGGCACTGGCACAGAGCCCCTCAAAGTACGGCGGTGTGTTTGCACGGCGGGGGCGCCTCCCACCGGCAGCAACACTTTTGCGTACTCTGAGGGGCCCTGTGCCAGTGACGTAACCAATGAGTATGCCCCCCCACCTGATGAAGGAACCTGCACTTTCATCTGCACCTTCCTCTTTGTCACCTTGTAAGGTGGTATAGGATGCGGGAAGGGAAACCTGACTTTCAGCAGAGTCAGATTCTGGCTGTGTAGAGTGCAAGGGGAATGTAGTGGTCTGGGTCAATGTACCAGCAGACTCATCTAGCAGTGGATGGGCAATGGGCAGGATGAAAAGGAAACACAGTTAGTAGGCCCAAATAATAAAGTAGGCTAAATGCAATTCAAATATGGTAACAGGACTAAACAAGCGGCATTGCTTTGTTCAGTGGAGGACAACTGTAATGAGTGGCAGACACAGTTAGTAGGCCCAAATAATAAAGTGTGCCAAATGCAGTTCAAAATTGGTGACAGGAGTAAACAGGCGGCACTGCATTGTTCAGTGGAGGAGAACAACAAGCAGCGGCAGACACCGTTAGTAGGCCCAACCAAACAAGTAGGCCAAATTCAGTTTCATATCTGATCTAGGCCGAAAGCCTGAAGATTGAAGCTCTGCTTTATTCAGTGGAGGAGACAAGTGAGGGGCAGTAGACACCATTACTAGGGTCCAACCAAACAAGTAGCCCAAATGCAGTTTAATATCTGATGTAGGCTGAAAGCCTGAAGATTGAAGCTCAGCTTTATTCAGTGGAGGAGACAAGCGAGGGGAATCAGACACTGTTACTAGGGTCCAACCAAACAAGTAGCCCAAATGCAGTTTATTATTTAAAATGTAGGCCGAAAGCCTAAAGATTGAAGCTCAGGAAAACCAACACAGGACAAAACCAAGGTGCGGCAGACACCGTTACTAGGGCCACCCAAACTAGTAGCCCTATTACAGTTTAATATTTAAAATGTAGGCCAAAAGCCTGAAGATTGAAGCTCAGGAAAACCAAACAGGAGAAAACCCAAGAGGGGCCGACACCGTTACTAGGCCCAACCAAAGTAGTAGGCCAAATGCAGTTTAATATTTAAAATGTAGGCCGAAAGCCTGAAGATTGAAGCTTAGGAAAACCAACACAGGACAACACCAAGGTGCGGCAGACACCGTTACTAGGCCCACCCAAACTAGTAGGCCAAATGCAGTTTAAAATTCTAAATACAGGCCGAAAGCCTGAAGATTGAAGCTCAGCTTTTTCAGTGGAGGACAGCGGTATTGAGTGGCGCAGACAGACAAAGGTAGTATGTGTTAAATAAAAAAGTTGGCTCTATGCAGTTTTAAATTGGTTACAGGGGTACACAGGCTGCATTGGTGTGGTCATCGGAGGACGATTGCAAGGAGGGACCGCAGACAGACTTCCTAGGCCTAAAATAAAAAAGCAGGCTCTACGCAGTTTTAAATAGGCTACAGGGGTACACAGGCAGCGTTGGTGTGGTCAGCGGAGGACGATTGCAAGGTGGGTCCGCAGACAGACTTCCTGGGCCTAAAATAAAATAGCAGGCTCTATGCAGGTTTAAATAGGCTACAGGGGTACACAGGCAGCATTGGTGTGGTCAGCGGAGGACGATTGCAAGGAGGGACCGCAGACAGACTTCCTAGGCCTAAAATAAAAAAGTAGGCTCTATGCAGGTTTAAATAGGTTACATGGGTACACAGGCAGCATTGGTGTGGTCAGCAGAGGATGATTGCAAGGAGGGACCGCAGACAGACTTCCTAGGCCTAAAATAAAAAAGTAGGCTCTATGCAGGTTTAAATAGGTTACAGGGGTACACAGGCAGCATTGGTGTGGTCAGCGGAGGATGATTGGAAGGAGTGGCGCAGACTTACTAGGCCTAAAATAAAAAAGCAGGCTCTATGCAGGTTTAAATAGGTTACAGGAGTACACAGTCAGCATTGGTGTGGTCAGCGGAGGACGACTGGAAGGAGTGGTGCAGACTTACTAGGCCTAAAATAAAAAAAGTAGGCTCTATGCAGTTTTAAATAGGTTACAGGGGTACACAGGCAGCATTGGTGTGGTCAACGGAGGACGATTGCAAGGAGGGACCGCAGACAGACTTCCTAGGCCTAAAATAAAAAAGTAGGCTCTAAGCAGGTTTAAATAGGTTACAGGGGTACACAGGCAGCATTGGTGTGGTCAGCGGAGGACAATTGGAAGGAGTGGCGCAGACTTACTAGGCCTAAAATAAAAAAAGCAGGCTCTATGCAGGTTTAAATAGGTTACAGGGGTACACAGGCAGCATTGGTGTGGTCAGCGGAGGACGATTGGAAGGAGTGGCGCAGACTTACTAGGCCTAAAATAAAAAAAGCAGGCTCTATGCAGTTTAAAATAGGTTACAGGGGTACACAGGCAGCATTGGTGTGGTCAGCGGAGGACGATTGCACCGAGGGGCAGACACAGTTAGTACGGCCAAAAAAAGGAATTGGCAAAATGCAGTTAAAAATAGGTTACAGGAGTACGCAGGCGGCCTAGCTTTGTTCCGTGGAGGACAACTGTAAGGAGTGTCTGACACAGTTAGTTGGCCAAAATAATAAAGTGACGTTAATGTCTTGCAAAAAAAAAATTTGACAAATAAACAGGTGGCATACCTAGGTACAGGGGTGGGCTCCTCTGCTGACTTGCTGACAGTGGTAGTTGGCACAAAGTATTAACTGGTGTAAATGTAGGACAGGGCCCCTGAATATTTTTACTAGCAACAATCATGTCAACAAATTGGTATTGGCAGTTCCAATTGAAGGATTTAACAGCACAGACTAAACAGTGGTGGAGCAGTGAGAGGTAATTTTGCAAGTGGTAGAGCAATGTTTGAGCTGGGGGGGGACACTCTCTCGTGGGCGGCGGTACTGGCCCAGGGCCCCTCATGTTAGACGGTGTGTCTGACGATGGGTGTGCACCACCACCGCCAGAGACACGTCATTGTACTATGAGGGACCCTGTGCTAGTGCCGTCGCCCAAAATTGGGCACACCCACCTGTCCAGGCAAACGGCACTCGCACAGGTGCTTGCGCAAAGTGGTGGCCACGGCCCCGTGGATGGAGTCAGGCCATTTAGGGAGGTGTTAAAATGGCCTATGATGGACATACTGCAGCTGCAAATGGAGGAATTGGATCAGTCACTAAGAGGAATCCAAAAGCAAAACCTTTTTACAGGAAAGCTACGTGTCAGCAGGGAAAGGTGGGGCAAAATAATTAGAAATCCATGATTGGTTCATTTTAATGAAGGTTAGATCATCAACATTTTGGGTAGCCAGACGAGTCCTTTTTTCTGTCAGTATTGAACCAGCAGCACTGAATACTCTTTCTGATACCACACTAGCAGCTGGGCAAGCAAGCTCCTGTAATGCATATTCTGCCAATTCAGGCCAGGTGTCTACTTTAGATGCCCAGTAATCAAAGGGGAATGATGTGTGAGGGAGAACATCGATAAGGGAGGAAAAATAGTTAGTAACCCTACTGGAAAAATGTTGTCTCCTGTCACTTTGAATTGATGCAGCAGTACCTGTCGTGTCTGCGGTCATTGCGAAATCACTCCACAACCTGGTCGTAAAACCCCTCTGTCCAACGCCACTTCTGATTTGTGCCCCTCTAACACCTCTTGCATGTTGCCCCCTGCAGCTCGTGTGAGAACTATCACCGCCGCTGTGTGCTGGGAATGCCTGAACCAAACGGTCTACAAGAGTTGCTTGTTTGGTAGCCAATATTTGCTCAAGGTTCTCATGTGGCATGATATTTTGCAATTTCCCTTTATAGCGTGGATCCAGGAGGCAGGTGTCATGTCGGACGCTGTTCAGACCAGGTCGTTCGACAGACAGCGGTAATTCTGCTTTTGACCACTATTTGCTCATTGGCATCGGCTAGATTTTATCTAGCTGTTCCGGGGTTAATTTACCTGATCCTCGGCTTGGAAGCTGGGCCATGCCCATTGCCTTTAAATAGTTCTCCTGATCATTGGGCGTCGCCGATTATAGCTTCTGTCTTGTGCGCTGTTATCTCGGTCTGGAGTGGAGAGCTGGTTGTTGGAGATTCGTTGCTGGTGGTGTATTTTCCTTAGTCTTATTTACTAATTCCTATATTTGTATTTATTTTGCCCTGCACATTTATAGTGTATTCCTGAGTTACTGTGGCGTAGTGTATATTTTCCTTTATCCTTGTCTGTGCTAACTGTGGGTATTGGTGTATTACCTCTTCACTGGGTGGTGGGCGGAGATTTCAGCCTAGGGTTGAAACAGGAGACAGGGTGAGGTTCGAGGCCTGGACATGCACACCATCAGTCAGGATTTCCCTAGTCTGAGGGAAATTGCAGGAGGCCGGGTTGTTAGCTCTCGCTCACCTAGTCTCCCCGTGACATTATAATCGGCCCAACAAAAAAAAAAAGGGGGTTTCTTTTTTTTCTTTTGTCATGGATCCCATGACTTCTATAACCCGCCAGTTGGAGGCGCTGTCCCTACAGGTCACTGAGTTGAGGGGGGCAGTTCAGCAACAGGGACTAGCAGTATCTAATGTGCAAGCTGGAGAGACAGGAAGAGTTGCTGAGCCTAAATTCCCTTTGCCTGAAAAATTTGCTGGGGAACGCAGTAAATTTGTTTCTTTTCGTGAAGCTTGCAAACTATATTTCCGTATGCGCCCGATCTCCTCGGGTAATGAGGCTCAGCGTGTGGGCCTGATGTTGTCATTGTTAAGCAGGGATCCCCAAGCATGGGCGTTTTCTTTGCCATCTGATTCTGCTGCATTTGACTCTGTGGAGAGTTTTTTTTCCTCTCTTGGAAAAATCTACGATGAACCTGACAGAATGGCTCTAGCAGAATCTAAGATACGCACCATTCGTCAGGGGGAGCGAATTGCAGAGGATTACTGTTCTGAATTTCGACGCTGGGCGATCGATACACAATGGAATGATCCAGCATTGCGGAGTCAGTTTATTCATGGGGTTTCTGGAAGGGTTAAAAAAGCCCTTCTGATGTACGAGACTCCTGTTTCTCTAGATTCCGCTATGAGTCTGGTTGTCCGCATTGATCGCCGTTTGCGTCTGGGGGAGCATGAGACACCGCCTATGGGAGAGGGTTTAGGTTCACGTGAGGTTGCTGCAGGTGAGCCCACGGAGCCTATGCAAATCGCAGGGGTGTCACATGTGAAGCGTCGAGCCCCTGAGCTCAGGAAGCAGGGAGCCTGTTTTTACTGTGGTAAAACTGGTCATTTTATTAACATCTGTCCTCTGCTGTCTAAGAAAAACGCAACGGCGGAAAACTTCTAAGCTCAGAGGGTGTGGAGGAGACCAATCTGAGCTTATGTATATCCTCCATGGTGGTTTCTCAATGCATGCTCCCTGCTAAGGTTTTTATCGCTGGCAGTGAGCTGCCAATTACTGTTTTTGTGGATAGTGGTTCAGCCACAAATCTCATTGATGAGGAGTTTGCGCGCACAGCAGGTTTTAGGATTGAAAAACTGTCTCATCCTATCCGCATGGTCACTATCAATGCTGCTCCTCTCTCTCAGGGGGAGATTACTGAATTTGTGGCTGAGGTGAAACTCCACATTGGGGTTCTACATTCCGAGCGGGTTACATGTAAGGTGCTCAGGAATCTTCCTGCTCAGGTGGTTTTGGGTTTTCCCTTGGTTGTCCATGCACAACCCGGTAATTGACTGGAAAACTCAGGACATAATTCAGTGGAGCGAGTTCTGCCAGGAGAATTGCCTGGCCACATTTGTGGCTGCGGTGACTTCAAGCGTTCCGGAGTCACTTCTGGATTTTGTGGATGTGTTCTCTGAAAAGGGTTGTTCAGAGTTGCCGCCACATCGTCCCTATGACTGTTCTATCAGGTTTAAACCATGGGCCAAGTTGCCTAAAGCAAGGATGTTTAACATCTCCGGTCCGGAGAGACAAGCGTTAAAAGATTATATTGCTGAAAGCTTGAGCAAAGGGCACATCAGGCCATCAGCCTCGCCGGTGGCAGCAGGGTTCTTCTTCGTGAAGAAGAAAGATGGCGGATTACGCCCGTGTTTGGATTTCAAGGAGTTGAACCAGATTACGGTTCGTGATCCATACCCTATGCCACTGATACCAGATTTGTTCAACCAGGTGGCGGGTGCTAAGTGGTTTACCAAGCCTGATCTCAGGGGGGCGTACAACCTCATAAGAGTCCATCAAGGTGATGAGTGGAAGATGGCTTTTAATACCCCTGAGGGTCATTTTGAAAATTTGGTGATGCCTTTTGGGTTGACTAATGCACCAGCAGTTTTCCAACATTTCATCAATGATGTGTTCTCGCATGTTTTGGGGAAATTCGTTATCGTGTACCTAGATGACATTCTCATATATTCTTGCGACTGTGATGCTCATTTAGATCATGTCAGGCAGGTGTTACAGCTTCTCAGAGAGAATAAGCTGTATGCTAAACTTGGGAAATGTGTATTTTCTGTTCAAGAGTTGCCTTTCTTGGGTTATATTGTGTCTGCTTCAGGTTTTAAAATGGACGCCGCTAAGGTGCAAGCGGTGCTGCACTGGGAATGTCCTGATAACCTGAAAGCACTTGAGCGGTTCCTTGGGTTTTCTAACTACTATAGGAAATTTATCAAGGATTTTTCCATCATTGCTAAACCGCTAACTGACATGACTAAAAAGGGTACCAATTTCTCCGTTTGGCCTGAGGCTGCTGTGCGCGCATTTGAATTTCTTAAGAACAGTTTTGTTTCAGCCCCCCCATTCTTGTGCAGCCAGACGTATCAAAACCCTTTGTTGTGGAAGTCGATGCATCTGAGGTTGGGTTGGGGGCGGTACTATCTCAAGGCTCATCTTTGAGTGGTTTGCGTCCGTGCGCCTATTTCTCCAAGAAACTGTCATCCGCCGAACGCAACTACAATATCGGCAACAGGGAGTTGTTGGCAATCAAGTTGGCCTTTGAGGAATGGCGACACTTCTTGGAGGGGTCGGTACATCAGGTTACTGTTATTACCGATCAAAAGAATCTGCTGTATTTGGAGTCAGCCAAGCGTCTGTCCCCAGGCAGGCTCGCTGGGCATTGTTTTTCACGCGGTTCAATTTTGTTGTCACTTACAGACCGGGGTCTAAAAACACTTAGGCGGATGCTCTGTCCAGGTGTTTTCCGGGGGGTGAACCCCGGGAAGATCCAGTACCCATCCTCCAAAAGGGTGTTGTGGTTTCGGCTCTCACTACCGAGGTTGAGGCTGAGATTGCCAAGGCTCAGGAGGAGGTACCATCTGAGCTTCCCATCAACAAATCTTTTGTACCGCTTCATCTCCGCTTAATGGTTTTGGAAGAGCATCATGATGTTGTCCTGGCTGGCCACCCAGGGGTTAGAGGTACCTTGGAGTTGGTGTCACGTCGGTTTTGGTGGCCCGAGATCCGACAGGACGTGGTCTCATACGTGTCAGCTTGTACCATGTGCGCTAGGGCTAAGACGCCCCGCTCCCGTCCTGTTGGCACACTACTTCCTCTTGAAGTACCTAGTAAGCCATGGACGGAAATCTCCATGGATTTCATCACTGATTTGCCCTTATCAGCTGGGAACACGGTCATCTTGGTGATTGTTGATCGGTTTTCTAAAATGTCGCACTTTGTGTCTTTGCCTTCGTTGCCTAACGCTAAGACTCTGGCTCAAGTATTTGTGCAGGAGGTGGTCAGACTTCATGGGGTTCCATCTGACATCGTGTCTGATAGGGGGTCTCAGTTTGTGGCAAAATTTTGGAAAGCATTTTGCTCACGGCTGGGGATCAAGTTGTCTCATTCTTCGGTGTTCCATCCTCAGTCAAATGGTCAGACTGAGCGTATGAACCAAAATTTGGAACAATACCTAAGCTGCTTTGTCTCTGATAACCAGGAGGAGTGGTCTACCTTTCTTCCTTTGGCTGAGTTTGCCATCAATAATCACCGCCAGGAGTCATCTGGGAAGTCTCCGTTTTATTGTGTTTACGGGCTACATCCTCAATTTTGTAGCTTGAGTCAGAGGGGCTCTTCCGGCGTTCCGGAGGAGGATCAGTTAGGAGCACAATTGTCATCAGTCTGGAGGAGAGTTAAACAGCGCCTGTTGAGTGTGGGTGCTAGGTACAAACGTGTGGCTGACAGTAGGCGTGTGCCAGGTCCGGACCTGAGTGTGGATGACTGGGTGTGGTTATCTACAAAAAACATAAGACTCAAAATACCGTCCCTTAAATTGGGTCCACGGTTTCTTGGTCCATTTAGGGTCACCGCCGTCATTAACCCAGTAGCATACCGATTGGAGCTCCCTACAGTGTATAAGATACACAACATGTTCCACAGGTCTCTTCTAAAGAAGGTGGTGGGTTCTGTGGACGCGGCGCCTATGCCACCTCCAGTCTTGGTGGATGGTAATTTGGAGTTTGAAGTCTCCAAGGTGGTTGACTCTCGTGTAGTGCGTCGCACTTTACAGTACTTGGTACACTGGCATGGTTATGGGCCTGAGGAGAGGTCCTGGGTACCAGCCTCGGATATTCATGCGGATCGACTGGTCAGGTTTTTTCATCGTCGCCATCCAGACAAGCTGGGTCCTATAAGCCGTGAGGGCCCTGGGGTCCCTCGTAGAAGGCGGGTTACTGTCATGTCGGACGCTGTTCAGACCAGGTCGTTCGACAGACAGCGGTAATTCCGCTTTTGACCACTATTTGCTCATTGGCGTCAGCTAGATTTTATCTAGCTGTTCCGGGGTTAATTTACCTGATTCTTGGATTGGAAGCTGGGCCATGCCCATTGCCTTTAAATAGTTCTCCTAATCATTGGGCGTCACTGATTATAGCTTCTGTCTTGTGCGTTGTTATCACGGTCTGGAGTGGAGAGCTGGTTGTTGGAGATTCGTTGCTGGTGGTGTATTTTCCTTAGTCTTATTTACTCCTTCCTATATTTGTGTTTATTTTGCCCTGCACATTTATAGTGTATTCCTGAGTGACTGCGGCGTGGTGTATATTTTCCTTTATCCTTGTCTGTGCTAACTGTGGGTATTGGTGTATTACCTCTTCACTGGGTGGTGGGCGCAGGTTTCAGCCTAGGGTTGAAACAGGAGACAGGGTGAGGTTCGAGGCCTGGACATGCACACCATCAGTGTAAATTCCAGGTAGAGGGTCAGTCAGGATTTCCCTAGTCTGAGGGAAATTGCAGGGGCCCGGGTTGTTAGCTCTCGCTCACGCAGTCTCCTCGTGACAGCAGGCCAACCAGTAATCGTCATCGGTCATCATTTTGATAATGTGGGGGTCCCTTTTTAGGATACACAAGGCATAATCAGCCATGTGGGCCAATGTTCCAGGTGTCAAATCAATGCTTGTGCTGGGTTGAGGAGCACTTTCTGTCAAATCCACATCACTTGTCTCCCGCAAAAAACCTGTACCTGACCTTGCACCACCAACAGTTTCTATTCCCCCTGAGAAGCATCATCCTCCCATAAATAATCATCCCCATCTTCCTCCTCCTCCTCTTCTTCATCCGCAACCTCGTCCCCGAGACTTCCCTGAGCAGACAATGGCTGACTGTCATCAAGGCTTCCCTCCTCCTCGGCTGCAGACGCCTGCTCCTTAATATGCATCAAACTTTGCATCAGCAGACGCATTAGTGGGATGCTCATGCTTATGATGGCGTCGTCCGCACTGACCAGCCGTGTGCATTCCTCAAAACACTGAAGGACTTGACAGAGGTCTTGGAGCTTTGACCACTGCACACCAGACAACTCCATGTCTGCCATCCAACTGCCTGCCCATGTATGTGTATCCTCCCACAAATACATGACAGCACGCCTCTGTTCGCACAGCCTCTGAAGCATGTGCAGTGTAGAGTTCCACCTTGTTGCAACGTCGATTATTAGGCAGTGCTGGGGAAGCTTCAATGATCGCTGATGGTTCTACATATGGCTGGAGTGTACGGGCGAATGGCGGATGTGAGAGCAAAGTCATCGCACCTTGAGGAGCAGGGCCGGTAACCCCGGATAACTTTTCAGGAAGCACTGCACCCCCAGTTTCAAGGTGTGAGCCAGGCAAGTTATGTGTTTCAGTTCTGAAAGGGCTATGGCAGCCATAAAATTCCTCCCGTTATCACTGACTACCTTGCCTGCCTCAAGATGTACACTGCCGAGCCATGACTGAGTTTCTTGCTGCAATAACTTGGCCAGAACTTCCGCGGTGTGTCTGTTGTCGCCCAAGCACTTAATTTCCAACACAGCCTGCTGACGCTTACCACTAGCTGTTCCATAATGGGACACCTCGTGTGCAACACTGGCAGCTGCGGATGGAGTGGTCGTGCGACTGCACTCTGTGGATAAGCTTTCGCTTCGGCTGGAAGAGGAGGAGGAGGAGGAGTGGCGAACACCTACAGCCAACTGTTTCCTAGACCGTGGGCTAGGCAGAACTGTCCCACTGTGGCTGTCCCCTGTGGACCCTGCATCCACCACATTAACCCAGTGTGCCGTGATGGACACGTAACGTCCCTGACCATGCCTACTGGTCCATGCATCAGTTGTGAGGTGCACTTTTCTACTGACTGATTGCCTCAGTGCATGGAGAATGCGATCTTTAACATGCTGGTGGAGGGCTGGGATGGCTTTTCTCGAAAAGAAGTGTCGACTGGGTAGCTCATAGCGTGGTACTGTGTAGGCCATCAAGGCTTTGAAAGCTTCGCTTTCAACCAACCAGTAGGGCATCATCTCTAACGATATAAGTCTAGCAATGTGGGCGTTCAAACCCTGTGTACGCGGCTGAGAGGGTGAGTACTTTCTTTTCCTAATGAGAGTCTCTTGGAGGGTGAGCTGGACTGGTGAGGTGCATATGGTGGGACTTGCGGTGGTGGTGGTGGACATGGCGGATTGAGAGAGGGTTGGTGATGGTATTCTCGATGTAGGCCTACATGCTGTGTTTCCTACCAATAAACTTGTGATTCCCTGACTGCTTTGCCCTAGCGACGACACCTCCACATTTGCTGCTGTTGTTGTTCTAACCAGTGGGCTTACAGTGAGGGAAGGAATGTAGCGTTACTGACTAGCTTCATTGTGAGCGGGTGCAACAACGTTACGGGACGTTTGGTAGCTAGTCCAGGCTTGCAAGTGCATGGTGGTTAAATGTCGACGCATGCAAGTTGTATTTAAACTTTTGACATTCTGACCTCTGCTAAATGTCCTTGAGCATTTCTTACAGATCACTTTGCACTGATCATTCGGATCTTGGTTAAAAAATTGCCAGACTGCACTCTTCCTACTATTGAATACCTTTTCAGGCATTGCACACTGTGCTACTTTAACCGGATGGCCACGCTGTCTGAAAAATGGTTTTGGTTTTGCCAAACTTTTTTGGCCAGAGACGGGCCTGCCAGATGAATGCAAATGTGATGTAGATGGCTGCTGCCAATTCTCCTCCTCCGCTTCTGAGCTACTGCCAGCGGCACCCTCTTCCCCCAATGGCTGCCAATCTGGGTCAACAACTGGGTCATCTATCACCTCCTCTTCAATCTCATGTTCAGCTATCTCTGTGTCACCGTGTAAGGTTCTATAACGTTCGGGAATGGGCACCATCGTCTCATCAGGGTCAGTTTCTGGCTCAGTACACTGTGAGGGCAATGTAGTTATGTGAGTCGATGGAACAGCATGACAATCTAGCTGTGGCTGTGCATCAGTGCACTCCATGTCCAAATCATCTTCTAGTGGGCTGTTAACTATTTCCCTTTCTAACCCAGGCACGGTATCTGTAAAGAGCTCCATGGAGTAAACTGTTGTGTCGCCTGACGCATCCTTCACTGTTGTTTTGGGGGAAGGACACAAGGAATCAACTTGTTCCTGACCGGGAGCATCCACCGACGACTGGCTACTTTTCAATTTTGAACAAAGATGCTAAACCTAGAGTCGCCAACTCCTATACATTCAAGCCAATAAGGTTGGCGACTCTAGGTTTAGCACCTGTTCACACTTAGTCTATGTATGGATGTGACGGTCAGTTTTTTCAAATGTATTATTTAGCCTTCTGACCGAGTACTCCGCCTCCTAGTCACAGGTGTTTTAATTACAGCAGGTCCATTACCCCTCCACAGAGAGAGAGAATGGTAGTCTCACAAGAGGTTTTCATAGGCACCCATTCAGATGGAGACATTTATTCTCAGCGAGGAAGGAAATCGTAGGACCTGGTATAAGAGAGATGCCGTAAAGTGGCTACCAGGTACACATAAAATTGGCCTTTTTTATGCGCTAAACGCTCTCATTTTTCATATTTCTAGTGCAGTAATGCAGTTAAATTTTCATGTTTCATGTTTGCATGTTTCAGCGCTGCAGTGTGCTACCTTATTTGCTTGAATGTATAGGAGTTGGCGACTCTAGGTTTAGCACCTGTTCACACTTAGTCTATGTATGGATGTGACGGTCAGTTTTTTCAAATGTATTATTTAGCCTTCTGACCGAGCACTCTGCCTCCTAGTCACAGGTGTTTTAATTACAGCAGGTCCATTACCCCTCCACAGAGAGAGAGAATGGTAGTCTCACAGGTTTTCATAGGCACCCATTCAGATGGAGACGTTTATTCTCAGTGAGGAAGGAAATCGTAGGACCTGGTATAAGAGAGATGCCGTAGCTACCAGGTACACATAAAATTGGCCTTTTTTATGCGCTAAACGCTCTCATTTTTCATATTTCTAGTGCAGTAATGCAGGTACATTTTCATGTTTCATGTTTACATGTTTTAGCGCTACAGTGTGCTACCTTATTTGCTTTAGTGAATAAATCAGGCCCACTATATTACAGTATAGTTTCTGTGGCACAAAATGACTGACAGAGATACCACAGACACGACTAGCACAGATGCACAGATTTGGCAATATTATTCTCCCTTTATTTTATTTTTTTTGGGGGAGACTAGTGAATAAATCAGGCCCAATGCATGACAGTATAGTTTCTGTGGCACAAAATGACTGACAGAGATACCACAGACACGACTGGCACAGATGCACAGATTTGGCAATATTATTCTCCCTTTATTTTTATTTTTTTGGGGGAGACTAGTGAATAAATCAGGCCCACTATATTACAGTATAGTTTCTGTTGCACAAAATGACTGACAGAGATACCACAGACACGACTAGCACAGATGCATAGATTTGGCAATATTATTCTCCCTTTATTTTACTTTTTGGCGGGAGACTAGTGAATAAATCAGGCCCAATGTATGACAGTATAGTTTCTGTGGCTGAAAATGACTGACAGAGATACCACAGACACGACTGGCACAGATGCACAGATTTGGCAATATTATTCTCCCTTTATTTTTATTTTTTTGGGGGAGACTAGTGAATAAATCAGGCCCACTACATTACAGTATAGTTTCTGTGGCACAAAATGACTGACAGAAATACCACAGACACGACTGGCGCAGATGCACAGATTTGGCAATATTATTCTCCCTTTATTTATTTTTTTTATATGGGAGACTAGTGAATAAATCAGGCCCACTATATTACAGTATAGTTTCTGTGGCACAAAATGACTGACAGAGATACCACAGACAGGACTGGCGCAGATGCACTGATTGGCAATATTAATCTCCCTTTTCAGGTGTGGGACAGTGCAGAAAAATACAGGCCCACTGTTTTTCACTACACAGTTTCAGGAGCAGAAAGTGGCTGGAAGATATATATATATATATATATATATATATATATATATATATATATATATATATATATATATATATATATATATATATATATATATATATATATATATAAAAAGGGACTGCACTACAATTACTATCTCCCTACAATAATCTCTGGAAAGTATGGCAGGCAGCAATAAAAAGGACTGCTGCACACAAAAAGTGTGGACAAACAAACAAGATAGCTGTGCAGAAAGGAAGTAGCAACAGGATTTGTGCTTTTAAAAAAGCAGTTGGTTTGCACAGCGGCTTGCAAACAGCAATGCAGCTATCAGGGAGCCTTCTAGGGCAGCCCAATAAGCTACAGAGCTGATGAAGAAAAATCTAGCCTCCACTGTCCCTGCAAACAAAAGGTGGTGTTGGACAGTGGAAATCGCTACAGCACAAGTGGTTTGGGGGTTAATGTACCCTGCCTAATGCTATCCCTACTTCTGACGAAGCGGCAGCAACCTCTCCCTATGCTCAGCTCGGCAGCAGTAAGATGGCAGTCGGCGTGTACGCCCCTTTATAGCCCCTGTGACGCCGCAGAGAGCAAGCCAATCACTGCCATGCCCTTCTCTAAGATGGTGGGGACCGAGAGCTATGTCATCACGCTGCCCACACTCTGCATCCACCTTCATTGGCTGAGAAAAGGCGCTGAAAGCGTCATACGAAATGCAACTTTGGCGCGAAGATCGCCGACCGCGTGGCCGATCCCACGCTGGGATCGGGTCGAGTTTCTTGAAACCCGACTTTGCCAAAAGTCGGCGACTTTTGAAAATGTTCGATCTGTTTCCCTCAACCCTACTCCTGAGTATTCTGATACCTCACACGAGGGAGGAAACTACTGTTTGGGCGCACTGCAGGGCTTGGAAGAGAAGGAGAGTCATTTGACTTTTTGAATGTAAAATTTGCTGGAATCATTAGCAGACACCATATCCCATTTGGAAAGCCCCTGACATACCTAAACAATGTAAAATAAACACAATTGATCCTATCCGCAATAAATATATTTAGATGTGTTGTAAGCACTTGAACCCTCAGGTGCTTCACAGAAGTTTATAACGTTGAGCCATGAAAATAAAAGAAATAAAATTTTTCCTACAAAACTGGAATTTTAGCCCTAATTGCTTTTTATTTTCAAGTTGGTAACAGGAGAAATTGCTCTAAACAATTCATTGTGCAATTTCTCCCAAGTCCCATATGTGGATTAATACTACTTTTGGACCACAGTGCAAAATTCTGAAGGGAAGAGGCACCATATTGGAGTTCAGACTTTGCTGGAATGGTTTGATGGCGCCATCACACATCGGCAGAGCCTCTGAGGAGCCAGAACAACAGAAATCCCCATATGTGAACTAATTTTACACTCTACACTCCTCAATGAATTCATCTAGGGGTGCAGTGACCATATTGACACCCCATGTGTCTCACAGAATTGTATGCCATTGAGCGGTGAAGAAAGAGTAAATTACATTTTTACTACTAAAATGTTATTTTAGCAGAAAGTTTTTAACTTTTCTAAGGCTATTAGGTTTTACAACAAACTGAGGTCTATTTTTTGCTGAGTGTACCAATGTCTTACATGTAGTTGGGAAATATTTTTCAGGCAAAGCTCAGAAGGGAAGGAGCATCATACTATAATGCAGATTTTACTGTTATGGGTTGTGTTATGATCTGGTGACCTTGGAGCCGCATGAAACTTTCTCTGGAGTCGGTGGAACCTGTACTGACCGCAATCCTGAACTAACACCGCAACTAGAAGTAGCCATGGGGTGTGCCTAACACTCCCTAGACACCTCGACACAGCCGGAGGACTAAATACCCCTATAGATGGAAATGGGAATGCTATCTTGCCTCAGAGCAGACCCCCAAAGGATAGGCAGCCCCCACGAATAATGACTGTGAGTAGGAGAAGAATAGACACACGCAGGTAGAAAACAGGATTTAGCAAAAGAGGCCACTCTAGCTAAATAGGAAAGGATAGGCCAGATAACTAGGCGGTCAGTATTAAAAACCTTCCAAAAATATCCACAGCAGATAATACAAAAAGTTCCACAATCTAACTAAAGACATGGAATGTATATCTGCCACTCCAGAGAATCCAGCAAGACTGAGAAAATACTGACACAATCTAAGCTAGACAAGAAAACACAAAGAATAGCACTGAATTGTGAAGCACACAACATGTGTGCCACAGGGAAAAAGAACCAGACACGTATCTTTGCTGATTTGGCAGAAAGGCAGGAGGAACCAGGCAGAGGTCCTACACCTCCCAACAACAATTGACAACTGGCAAGGACTAATGAATCCTGCAAGCCTAAATACCCCAGTCAGATCTGCAATCAGCAGATACACCTGACCAAGACTGCAACTCAGGGGCAACTGCATTACCACCTACAACCACCGGAGGGAGCCCAAAAGCAGAATTCACAACTGTACCCCCCCTTGAGGAGGGGTCACCGAACCCTCACCAGATCCCCCAGGCCGATCAGGACGAGCCAGATGAAAAGCATGAACCAAATCAGCAGCATGGACATCAGAAGCAAAAACCCAAGAATTATTCTCCTGGCCATAACCCTTCCATTTGACAAGGTACTGAAGCCTCCGCCTCGAAAAACGAGAATCCAAAATCTTCTCAACCACATACTCCAACTCCCCATCAACACACACGGGGGCCGGAGGATCAACAGAGGGAACAACGGGCACCACATATTTCTGCAATAAAGATCTATGGAAGACATTATGGATTGCAAAAGAGGCTGGAAGCGCCAATCGAAAAGACACCGTATTAATAATCTCAGAAATCCTATAAGGACCAATAAACCGAGGCTTAAACTTAGGGGAAGAGACCTTCATAGGAACATGACGGGAAGACAACCAAACCAAATCCCCAACCCGAAGCCGGGAACCAACACACCGACGACGGTTAGCAAAATGTTGAGCCTCCTCCTGAGACAACACCAAATTGTCCACCACATGAGCCCAAATCTGCTGCAACCTGTCAACCACAGAATCCACACCAGGACAGTCAGAAGGCTCAACCTGCCCAGAAGAAAAACAAGGATGAAAACCAAAATTACAAAAAAGGCGAAACCAAAGTTGCCGAACTAGCCCGATTATTAAGGGCAAACTTGGCCAATGGCAAAAAGGCCACCCAATCATCCTGATCGGCAGACACAAAGCATCTCAAATAAGTCTCCAAAGTCTGATTAGTTAGCTCGGTCTGGCCATTTGTCTGAGGATGGAATGCAGAAGAAAAAGACAAATCAATGCCCAGCCTAGTACAAAAGGCCCGCCAAAACCTAGAAACAAACTGGGAACCTCTGTCGGACACAATATTCTCCGGAATACCATGCAAACGAACCACATGCTGAAAAAACAACGGAACCAACTCTGAAGAGGAAGGCAATTTAGGCAAAGGCACCAAATGAACCATCTTAGAAAACCGGTCACAAACAACCCAGATAACCGACATCCTCTGGGAAACCGGAAGATCAGAAATAAAATCCATAGAAATATGCGTCCAGGGCCTCTCAGGGACCGGCAATGGCAAAAGTAACCCACTAGCACGGGAAAAACAAGGCTTGGCCCACGCACAAGTCCCACAGGACTGCATAAAAGAACGCACATCACGTGACAACAAAGGCCACCAAAAGGACCTACCAACCAAATCTCTGGTACCAAAAATACCAGGATGACCAGCCAACACAAAACAGTGAACCTCAGAAATCACTCTACTAGTCCATCTGTCAGGAACAAACAATTTCCCCACTGGACAGCGGTCAGGTCTATCAGCCTGAAATTCCTGAAGAACCCGTCGTAAATCAGGGAAAATGGCAGAAAGGACCACCCCTTCTTTCAGAATGCCGACCGGTTCAAGGGCCTCAGGAGAATCAGGCAAAAAACTCCTAGAAAGGGCATCAGCCTTAATATTGTTAGAACCCAAATACATTTTGATTTACAAAACCACAAAATCAAAAGGGGAAAAAAACAAGGACCATCGAGCCTGTCTAGGACTCAGCCGTTTGGCAGACTCGAGGTAAATCAAATTCTTATGAACGGTCAGGACCACAATACGGTGCTTAGCTCCCTCAATCCAATGTCGCCACTCCTCAAACGCCCACTTCATAGCCAACAACTCCCGATTGCCGACATCATAATTGCGTTCAGCAGGCAAAAACTTGCGGGAGAAAAAGGCACACGGTTTCATCAAAGAACCAACAGAATCCCTCTGAGACAAAACGGACCCTGCCCCAATCTCAGAAGCATCAATCTCAACCTGAAATGGAAGAGAAACATCTGGTTGGCGCAACACCGGAGCAGAAGTAAATCGGCGTTTAAGCTCCTGAAAGACAGAGATAGCCGCAGAGGACCAATTCGCCACATCAGCGCCTTTTTTCATCAAATCAGTCAAGGGTTTAACCACGCTGGAGAAGTTAGCAATGAAACGGCGATAAAAATTTGCAAAACCCAAAAATTTCTGAAGGCTCTTCACGGATGTGGGTTGAATCCAATCATGAATGGCCTGAACCTTAACCGGATCCATCTCCATAGATGAGGGAGAAAAAATAAAGCCCAAAAAAGAAACCTTCTGCACCCCAAAGAGACACTTAGACCCCTTCACAAACAAAGCATTGTCACGAAGGATCTGAAATACCATCCTGATCTGTTCCACATGAGACATCCAATCATCGGAAAAAAATCAAAATATCGTCCAAATATACAATCAAGAATTTATCAATATAAGTCCGGAAGATATCATGCATGAAGGATTGAAAAACAGATGGAGCGTTAGTGAGCCCGAATGGCATCACAAGGTATTCAAAATGGCCTTCGGGCGTATTAAACGCAGTTTTCCATTCATCACCCTGTTTAATACGAACAAGATTATATGCCCCCCGAAGGTCAATCTTAGTAAACCAACTAGCCCCCTTAATCCTAGCAAACAAATCGGAAAGCAAAGGTAAAGGGTATTGAAACTTGACCGTGATCTTATTCAAGAGGCGATAATCAATACAAGGTCTCACGGAGCCATCCTTCTTAGCAACAAAAAAACCTGCTCCTAACGGTGAAGAAGATGGCCGAATATGCCCTTTATCCAAAGACTCCTTAACATATCTCTGCATGGCGGTATGTTCAGGCACAGACAGGTTGAAAAGTCGACCCTTAGGAAACTTACAGCCTGGAATCAAGTCAATAGCACAATCACAGTCCCTGTGCGGTGGAAGGGAACTGGACTTGGGCTCATCGAATACATCCTGAAAATCAGACAAAAACTCTGGAATTTCAGAAGAGGAAGAAGAGGAGATTGACATCAAAGGAACATCATTATGAACCACCTGACAACCCCAACTAGTCACAGACATAGATTTCCAATCCAATACAGGATTATGTACCTGCAACCACGGGAAACCCAGCACGATAACATCATGCAAATTATGCAACACCAGAAATCGACAATCTTCCTGATGGGCTGGCGCCATGTGCATGGTCACCTGTGTCCAAAACTGAGGCTTGTTTTTAGCCAAAGGTGTAGCATCAATCCCCCTTAAAGGAATAGGGTTCTGCAAAGGCTGCAAGGGAAAACCACAACGCCTGGCAAACTCAAAATCCATTAAGTTCAAGGCGGCGCCTGAATCCACAAACGCCATGACAGGGAATGATGACAATGAGCAAATCAAGGACACCGATAACAGAAATTTAGGTTGTACAGTACTGATGGTAGCGATCCTCCTTGTCTGCTTAGGGCAGACTGAAATGACATGAAAAGCGTCGCCACAATAATAACACAACCCATTCTGACATCTGAATCCTTGTCATTCCGTTCTAGACAAAATCCTATCACACTGCATTGGCTCAGGAATTGGCTCTGAGGACGACGCCACAGCGCGCACAGTTCTACGCTCCCGCAAGCGCCGATCAATCTGAAAGGCCAGAGACATAGAATCACTCAGACCGGAAGGCGTGGGAAACACCACCATAACATCTTTAACGGATTCAGAAAGACCCTTTCTGAAAATTGCCGCCAAAGCATCATCATTCCATTTAGTCAACACAGACTATTTTCTAAATTTCTGACAAAACAATTCTGCCGCCTCTTGACCATGAGACAGGGCCAACAAGGTTTTCTCTGCTTGATCCACAGAATTCGGTTCATCATATAATAAACCTAAAGCCTGAAAAAAGGAATCTACATTAATCAAGGCCGGATTCCCAGATTCCAGGGAAAATGCCCAATCCTGTGGATCACCACGCAGCAGGGAGATGACAATTTTAACCTGCTGAATGGAATCACCGGAGGATCGCGGACTCAGAGCAAAAAACAATTTACAATTATTTTTAAACCCCCAAAATTTGGACCTATCACCAAAAAACAAATCAGGAGTAGGAATCTTTGGTTCTAAAGCTGGAGTCTGAACAATATAATCAGAAATACCCTGTACCCTAGCAGCAAGCTGGTCTACACAAGAAGCTAATTCCTGAACATCCATGCTGGCACAAGACTCCTCAGCCACCCATAAATAAAGAGGGAAAAAAAGACAAAACAGACTGCAGAAAAAAAAAATGGCTCAACACTTTTCTTCCCTTCTTCTGAGATGCATTTAACTCATTATGGGCCAGTTGTACTGTTATGATCTGGTGACCTTGGAGCCGCATGAAACTTTCTCTGGAGTCGGTGAAACCTGTACTGACCGCAAATCCTGAACTAACACCGCAACTAGAAGTAGCCGTGGGGTGTGCCTAACACTCCCTAGACACCTCGACACAGCCGGAGGACTAAATACCCCTATAGATGGAAATGGGAATGCTATCTTGCCTCAGAGCAGACCCCCAAAGGATAGACAGCCCCCCACGAATAATGACTGTGAGTAGGAGAAGAATAGACACATGCAGGTATAAAACAGGATTTAGCAAAAGAGGCCACTCTAGCTAAATAGGAAAGGATAGGACAGATATCTAGGCAGTCAGTATTAAAACCCTTCCAAAAATATCCACAGCAGATAATACAAAAAGTTCCACAATCTAACTAAAGACATGGAATGTATATCTGCCACTCCAAAGAATCCAGCAAGACTGAGAAAATACTGACACAATCTAAGCTAGACAAGAAAACAGAAAGAATAGCACTGAATTGTGAAGCACACAACTTGTGTGCCACAGGGAAAAAGAACCAGACACTTATCTTTGCTGATTTGGCAGAAAGGCAGGAGGAACCAGGCAGAGGTCCTACACCTCCCAACAACAATTGACAACTGGCAAGGACTAATGAATCCTGCAAGCCTAAATACCCCAGTCAGATCTGCAATCAGCAGATACACCTGACCAAGGCTGCAACTCAGGGGTAACTGCATTACCACCTACAACCACCGGAGGGAGCCCAAAAGCAGAATTCACAACAGGTTTGTGGGTGACATGAGCCACTGGGATTGCTCCTGAGATGCCAGAACAGCAGAACCCCCCGTAAGTGACCCCATTATCTCAACAAATTCATCTAGGGGTGTATTGATCATATTGACACCACGGGAGTTTCACAGAATTTTATACCATTGTGCAGTGAAGAAAAATTAACTACATTTTTACCACCAAAATTTTGTTTTATGTTTTAGCCCCAGATTTTACATTTTTATGCAAGAAGTGGGTGCAAAATGGGACCATAATTTGTCCCACAATTTTTGCTGAATGTAGCAATACCCCATATGTGCCGGTACAGTACTGCATAGCCATACGAAACGAGAGAGGGAGCACTATTTGCCTCCTGGTGCGCAGATTTTCTTAGAATAGTTTGTGAACTCCATATTAAGACCCATAAGTGCTAAAGAGCAGTATCACTTTCTCAAGTTACCCTGTTTTGGAAATTACACCCCTTTGGGAAGGTGTAGTGATGATTTTGATTCCATGGGTGTTTTCCAGAAACAAGCAGCAGTGGATGTTACTGAGTAAAAATTGCAACCTGCCATTTTAGTGCCTGTACATTGTGTCCAGCTTATGCACCTGTAAATTAGGAGGGCTCTAATAGCTACAGAAATGCCAAACTTGTTGATGCTATTTGAGGTTTATGCATACCGTGAGGAACAGAAATGAGAGGGATATTTGCTGAATTTCTTTTGTGGGGGTGAGTTCCATTTTGCTTTTCCAGAGTCTTTGTACTACCAGTAACGTGGAAGCCCTCTATGTATCTGTTAACAGGTGATAGATCTGAGTGGGGACTTGCTTTTTATGTGGATTTAGTTAAAGCTTTCATTGAGAACATTTTACATAACATTTGGGATCACATTAATCCTGTTCTCTACGGTGAGCACTTACATCCTGGTTTCCCTTTAAATCTTCGAGTGACGTAATTCAGATGAAACCCCCAACGGATCTATTCTCTATAATGAGGCAACAGAGTTAATCTGGACTCTGTCTGGCCTCTGTTCAGTGTTCTGTTTTTCAGAGGTGCACAAAATTGTGGCCGATGGCACATTTATGAACTTCTAATAAAAAGACAGACAATGCTGGATCACAGATCACACGGCATTCACAGTGCCTCTATCTGCCTCATTATAGAGAAACTTTTCATGTATTTTAGTGATTCACATGTAAACCCCCATGTAAAAGCTCAATGCGCAGCCTTACTGCAATCTTTGGGAGGCAGCATGAACAAATCAACAGCAGGTGCAGTATTGGTTTTATTTTTTTTCATGCAATTTCTCATGTGGTATAAGTGATTAGGTGACCTTCTTCTTTGAGTCAGTGCAATAACAGTGATATCAGATACTGTATGTATAATTTTCTATGTTTGGCTGTTGTAGGGACAAGTACATTGTAGTGACCAGTATGTTGTAGTGACCAGTATGTTGCAGTTACCAGTAAGTTATGCCCAGCTCATGCTTCTGAATACATGCACTTGTAAGTTAGGTGGGCTCTCATCACTGCAGAAATGACAAACGTGTGGACACTATATATGGTTTAGGCACATTGTGGGGCTCAGAACGAAGAGGGCATTTGGATTTGGGAGTGCAGAATTTTCTGAATTTCTTTTGAGGGGCAAGGTGCCTCTTCACTTTTTCAGAGCCTTTGTACTACCAGTAACGTGAAAGCCCCTAAATATCCATTAACAGATGACACACCTGGGTTTGCTTTTTTGTGGATTGAGTTGAAGCTTTTATTGGCAACATTTTACATAACATTTAGGAATACATTTATCCGGCACTCTACACTGAGGATTGACTTTGGCATTTCCATCTAAATCTCCAAGTGACGTGATTCAGATGAAACAACCTAGGGATCTGCTCACTGTAATGAAGCAGCAGAGTTTCTCTGGACTCAAAACAAAAAAGGGAGAAAAAAAAACAGCTCACCTGATAGGCATATGTTGTGGGGAAGCATGGATATCGTGTAGTCATCACGTGAAACAATAGAATGAAAAAAAGGTGGGAAATCCAGCTTTCAAAAAATTCCAGATTTAATGAGAATAAAATGCAAAGTTAGTCAATTAATTCACATAGTAGTTCACTACTATGTGAATTAACTGACTGGACTTTGCATTTTATCCTCAATAAATCTAGAATTTTTTTGAAGCTGGATTTTCCCCCTTTTTTCGTTCTATTTTCTCTGGATTCTGTCTGTTCAGCATTATCCTTTTTTTAAGAGATGCACAAAACTGTCCTGTTGCACTTTTATACACGCCTAAAAAGATGGGTCACAGGTCCTATGGCATCCACGGTGCATCTATTTGCCTCAGTATAAGGATCTTCCACCGTGGGTTCCGTCTGAATCACGTATTTCAGAGATTTGCACAGAAACCCGCGTAATCGCTCAGCACAGAGTGCAGGATAAATGTGCGCCAAACCTTACCGCAATCTTTGGGAGACAGAATGAAAAAAATAAACAGCAGATGAAGAATTGGTTTTATTAATTTTTTACGCCATTCCTCATGTGGTATAAGTGATTAGGCGACTTTATTCTTTGGTCGGAGCAATTACAACGATACCAGATTTATATTGGGTTTTTATGTTTGGCTGTCACACACTAAAAGACGCTTTTCATTGCAAAAACTAGTTTTTGCATCACCCTATTTTGATAGCTATAATTCAATGTTCAATGTTTCAGCCCACAGAGTTACAGTATGTGAGATCTTGTTCTTGCGGTACGAGTAAACTTGTTATTGGTACCATTTTCATTCACATGACATTTTTTAATTGCTTTGTATTCCGATTTTTAGGAGGCAAAATTAAGAAAAAACAGTAATTCAGGAATTTTAGTATGTTCTTCCACGTGTGGTAAAATTGATAAGGTAGTTTTATTCTTCGGGTCAGTACATTATAGTGATACCCGATTTATATAGTTTTTTTATGCTTTGTTAATTGTGCATAATAGAAACTATTTGACAGAAAAAATAATAATTTTTGCATTGCTTTATTATGAGAGCTATATCTTTTTTTATTGTTCAGCTGATGGAAAATTATGATGACTTGTTTTTTTTGTAGGACAAGATGATGCTTTCAGATGTACCATGTCTATTTATTTTCATCTCTTTGATCGTGTTTTTATTTCACTTTTCGTACGGCGGTTTAACGATAAAGCACTGTTTATTGCCTTCTTTTGTTTTTTATGGTATTCACTAAAGGGGTTATCTAGCAGAAAAGTTTTATAGGTTGAGTCAGTCCAGACACAGCGATGCAAAATATGTGTACTTTGATTGTTTAGATTTTTTCATAAAAATATTTGTTAATGGGTAAATATAGTAGAAAAACAGAAAAACTTTTCCGCTCACCCAGTAGACAAAGACTTCAGTGTCTAAGAGCGCCGTTTGTGCTCGAAACGCGTCCAGCGACTACATGGTAACTTCCATCCAAATGATGTAATTTTTCGCTTGTCAGCAGTTTTCCAAATTTTAATATGTTTAAATACATTTTTGATACTTTTTATTCCTGGAGCTGGAGTTTTTTATTTCCATGTGCGCAATGGGTAAATATACACTGCTCA
The DNA here is from genome assembly GCF_051348905.1 of Ranitomeya variabilis. Taxonomy (NCBI): domain Eukaryota; kingdom Metazoa; phylum Chordata; class Amphibia; order Anura; family Dendrobatidae; genus Ranitomeya; species Ranitomeya variabilis. Next base: position 600,038,863 of record NC_135234.1, read on the forward strand.
AAAAATAAAGGGAACACTTAAATCAAACTTCTGTGAAATCAAACTGTCCACTTAGGAAGCAACACTGTTTAACAATCAATTTCACATTCTGTTGTGCAAATGGAATAGGCAACAGATGGAAATTATTGGCAATTATCAAGACACACTCAATAAAGGAGTGATTCTGCAGGTGGGGACCACAAACCAAACCTCAGTACCAATGCTTTCTGGCTGATGTTTTGGTCACTTTTGAATGTTGGTTGTACTTTCACACTCGTGGTAGCATGAGACAGACTCTACAACCCACTCAAGTGGCTCAGGTAGTGCAGAGTGCAGCTCATCCAGGATGGCACATCAAAGAAAGTTGTGGCAAGAAGGTTTGCTGTGTCTGTCAGCGTAGTGTCCAGAGGCTGGAGGCACTAACAGGAGACAGGCCAATACACCAGGAGATGTGGAGGTGGCCGTAGGATGGCAACAACCCAGCAGCAGGACCGCTATCTCAGCCATTGTACAAGGAGGAACAGGACGAGCACTGCCAGAGCCCTGCAAAATGACCTCCAGCAGGCCACAAATGTGCAAGTGTCTGCAAAAACGGTTAGAAATCGACTCCATGAGGATGATCTGAGTGCCCCACATCTACAGATGGGGGTTGTGCTCACAGCCCAACACCGTGCAGGACGCTTGGCATTTGCCACAAGATTGGCAAATTTTCCACTGGCCCCCTGTGCTTTTCACAGTTGAAAGCAGGTTCACACTGAGCACATGTGACAGATGTGACAGAGTCTGGAGACACTGTGGAAAGTGATCTGCTGCCTGCAACATCCTTCAGCATGACCGGTTTGGCAGTGGGTCAATAATGATGTGGGGTGGCATTTCTTTGGAGGGCCGCACAGCCTTCCATGTGCTTGACAGAGGTAGCCTGATTGCCATTAGGTACTGAGATGAGATCCTCAGACCCTTTGTGAGACCAGATACTGATGTGGTTGGCCCTGGGTTCCTCCTAATTAAGGACAATGCCAGACCTCGTGTGGCTGGATTGTGTCAACAGTACCTGCAAGATGAAGGCATTGAAGCTATAGACTGGCCCGCCCGTTCCCCAGACCTGAATCCAATTGAACACATCTGGGACATTATGTCTCGCACTATCCACCAATGTTGCACCACAGACTGTCCAGGAGTTGGCAGATGCTTTAGTGCAGGTCTGGGAGGAGATCCCTCAGGAGACCATCTGCCGCCTCATCAGGAGCATGCCCAGGCATTGTAGGGAGATCATACAATCACGTGGAGGCCACACACACTACTGAGCATCATTTCCTTGTCTTGAGGCATTTCCACTGAAGTTGGATTAGCCTATAACTTCATTTTCCACTTTGATTTTGAACATCATTCCAACTCCAGACCTTCATGGGATATTAGTTGTGATTTACGTTGATCATTTTTAGATTTTATTGTTCTCAGCACATTCCACTAATGAATAAAGATTTACAACTGGAAAATGTAATTCAGTGATATCTAGGATGTGGGATTTTAGTGTCCCCTTTATTTTTTGAGCAGTGTATATTGTTAATTTATATTGATTTCTTTATTCTTATTATTTTTACATATATTTTTGCAATTTTTAAAAAAATATGGAACTTAAATTTTTTGCAGGCTGATTGCTTGTAAAGCATTATGTTCCAGGAGCATCCCTATGATATGTCAACTGTCAGCGCTGCATTGACAAAGCTGATCAAGCAACTTTACTACCTCTGGTGACTAGTGTTGAGTAGGGTTGAGCGAAACGGGTCGATCATTTTCAAAAGTCGCCGACTTTTGGCTAAGTCGGCGTCTCATGAAACCCGATCCGACCCCTGTGCTTGTCGGCCATGCGGTACGCGACTTTCGCGCCAAAGTCGCGTTTCAATGACGCGAAAAGCGCCATTTCTCAGCCAATGAAGGTGAACGCAGAGTGTGGGCAGCGTGATGACATAGATCCTGGTCCCCACCATCTTAGAGAAGGGCATTGCAGTGATTGGCTTGCTGTCTGCGGCATCACAGGGGCTATAAAGGGGCGTTCCCGCTGACCGCCATCTTACTGCTGCTGATCTGAGCTTAGGGAGAGGTTGCTGCCGCTTCATCAGAAGCAGGGAGAGCGTTAGGCAGGGTCCACTAACCACCAAACCGCTTGTGCTGTAGCGATTTCCACTGTCCAACACCACCTTCGGTGTGCAGGAACAGTGGAAGCTATTTTTTTTTTTTTTTTCCTCAGCGCTGTAGCTCATTGGGCTGCCCTAGAAGGCTCCGTGATAGCTGTATTGCTGTGTGTACGCCACTGTGGAAACCAACTGCTTTTTTCAAAGCACATATCCTCTTGTTCCTTTCTGCACAGCTATCTTTTTTGTTTGTCCACACTTTTTATTTAATTTGTGCATCAGTCCACTCCTATTGCTGCCTGCCATACCTGGCTTAGATTACTGCAGGGAGATAGTAATTGTAGGACAGTCCCTGTTTTTTTTTTTTTTTTTTTTTTGTGGGAGATTAAGATTGGCATTTCTGCTACAGTGCCATCCCTGTGTGTGCCATCTCTCACTGAGTGGGCCATAGAAAGCCTATTTATTTTTTCCGTGATTTGTGTTCTAAATTCTACCTCAACACAAAAACACTACATCAATCAGTGGGAGAAAAATATTGGCCTCAGTCAGGGCTTGTGTGCCACTGCTGTGTGTGCTATCTCTCATTCAGTGGGCTATAGAAAGCCTATTTATTTATTTATTTTTTTTCTTATTATTTGGTTTCTAAAGTCTCCCTGAAAAAAAAAAAAAAAAAAACAACAGTGGGAGAGTAATATTGCCCTTTCAGCTTGTGTGCCAGTCTTGACTCCTGCTTGTGCCACCTCTCTCTCATTCAGTGGGCCATAGAAAGCCTATTTATTTTTTTGGTTTTTTTAATATTATTTGGTTTCTAAAGTCTCCCTGAAAATAAAAAAAAAAAAACTTAAAAAAACAGTGGGAGAGTAATATTGCCCTTTCAGCTTGTGTGCCAGTCTTGACTCCTGGGTGTGCCACCTCTCTCATTCAGTGGGCCATAGAAAGCCTATTTATTTTTTTTTTTAAATATTATTCGGTTTCTAAAGTCTCCCTTAAAAAACAAAAAATACATAAAAAAACAGTGGGAGAGTAATATTGCCCTTTCAGCTTGTGTGCCAGTCTTGACTCCTGGGTGTGCCACCTCTCTCATTCAGTGGGCCATAGAAAGCATTTTTTTTTTTTTCCTTGATTTGTGTTCTAAAATCTACCTCAACACAAAAACACTACATCAATCAGTGGGAGAAAAATATTGGCCTCAGTCAGGGCTTGTGTGCCACTGCTGTGTGTGCTATCTCTCATTCAGTGGGCTATAGAAAGCCTATTTATTTATTTATTTATTTTCTTATTATTTGGTTTCTAAAGTCTCCCTGAAAAAAAAAAAAAAAAACAGTGGGAGAGTAATATTGCCCTTTCAGCTTGTGTGCCAGTCTTGACTCCTGGGTGTGCCACCTCTCTCTCATTCAGTGGGCCATAGAAAGCCTATTTATTTTTTTGGTTTTTTTAATATTATTTGGTTTCTAAAGTCTCCCTGAAAATAAAAAAAAAAAAACTTAAAAAAACAGTGGGAGAGTAATATTGCCCTTTCAGCTTGTGTGCCAGTCTTGACTCCTGGGTGTGCCACCTCTCTCATTCAGTGGGCCATAGAAAGCCTATTTATTTATTTTTTTAAATATTATTGGGTTTCTAAAGTCTCCCTTAAAAAACAAAAAATACATAAAAAAACAGTGGGAGAGTAATATTGCCCTTTCAGCTTGTGTGCCAGTCTTGACTCCTGGGTGTGCCACCTCTCTCATTCAGTGGGCCATAGAAAGCATTTTTTTTTTCCTTGATTTGTGTTCTAAAATCTACCTCAACACAAAAACACTACATCAATCAGTGGGAGAAAAATATTGGCCTCAGTCAGGGCTTGTGTGCCACTGCTGTGTGTGCTATCTCTCATTCAGTGGGCTATAGAAAGCCTATTTATTTATTTATTTTTTTTCTTATTATTTGGTTTCTAAAGTCTCCCTGAAAAAAAAAAAAAAAAAAAAACAGTGGGAGAGTAATATTGCCCTTTCAGCTTGTGTGCCAGTCTTGACTCCTGGGTGTGCCACCTCTCTCTCATTCAGTGGGCCATAGAAAGCCTATTTATTTTTTTGGTTTTTTTAATATTATTTGGTTTCTAAAGTCTCCCTGAAAATAAAAAAAAAAAAACTTAAAAAAACAGTGGGAGAGTAATATTGCCCTTTCAGCTTGTGTGCCAGTCTTGACTCCTGGGTGTGCCACCTCTCTCTCATTCAGTGGGCCATAGAAAGCCTATTTATTTTTTTTTTTAAATATTATTGGGTTTCTAAAGTCTCCCTTAAAAAACAAAAAATACATAAAAAAACAGTGGGAGAGTAATATTGCCCTTTCAGCTTGTGTGCCAGTCTTGACTCCTGGGTGTGCCACCTCTCTCATTCAGTGGGCCATAGAAAGCATTTTTTTTTTTTCCTTGATTTGTGTTCTAAAATCTACCTCAACACAAAAACACTACATCAATCAGTGGTAGAAAAATATTGGCCTCAGTCAGGGCTTGTGTGCCACTGCTGTGTGTGCTATCTCTCATTCAGTGGGCTATAGAAAGCCTATTTATTTATTTATTTTTTTTCTTATTATTTGGTTTCTAAAGTCTCCCTGAAAAAAAAAAAAAAAAAAAAAAAACAGTGGGAGAGTAATATTGCCCTTTCAGCTTGTGTGCCAGTCTTGACTCCTGGTTGTGCCACCTCTCTCTCATTCAGTGGGCCATAGAAAGCCTATTTATTTTTTTGGTTTTTTTAATATTATTTGGTTTCTAAAGTCTCCCTGAAAATAAAAAAAAAAAAACTTAAAAAAACAGTGGGAGAGTAATATTGCCCTTTCAGCTTGTGTGCCAGTCTTGACTCCTGGGTGTGCCACCTCTCTCATTCAGTGGGCCATAGAAAGCCTATTTATTTTTTTTAAAAAATATTATTGGGTTTCTAAAGTCTCCCTTAAAAAACAAAAAATACATAAAAAAACAGTGGGAGAGTAATATTGCCCTTTCAGCTTGTGTGCCAGTCTTGACTCCTGGGTGTGCCACCTCTCTCATTCAGTGGGCCATAGAAAGCATTTTTTTTTTTTTCCTTGATTTGTGTTCTAAAATCTACCTCAACACAAAAACACTACATCAATCAGTGGGAGAAAAATATTGGCCTCAGTCAGGGCTTGTGTGCCACTGCTGTGTGTGCTATCTCTCATTCAGTGGGCTATAGAAAGCCTATTTATTTATTTATTTATTTTCTTATTATTTGGTTTCTAAAGTCTCCCTGAAAAAAAAAAAAAAAAAACAGTGGGAGAGTAATATTGCCCTTTCAGCTTGTGTGCCAGTCTTGACTCCTGGGTGTGCCACCTCTCTCTCATTCAGTGGGCCATAGAAAGCCTATTTATTTTTTTGGTTTTTTTAATATTATTTGGTTTCTAAAGTCTCCCTGAAAATAAAAAAAAAAAAACTTAAAAAAACAGTGGGAGAGTAATATTGCCCTTTCAGCTTGTGTGCCAGTCTTGACTCCTGGGTGTGCCACCTCTCTCATTCAGTGGGCCATAGAAAGCCTATTTATTTTTTTTTTAAAATATTATTGGGTTTCTAAAGTCTCCCTTAAAAAACAAAAAATACATAAAAAAAACAGTGGGAGAGTAATATTGCCCTTTCAGCTTGTGTGCCAGTCTTGACTCCTGGGTGTGCCACCTCTCTCATTCAGTGGGCCATAGAAAGCATTTTTTTTTTCCTTGATTTGTGTTCTAAAATCTACCTCAACACAAAAACACTACATCAATCAGTGGGAGAAAAATATTGGCCTCAGTCAGGGCTTGTGTGCCACTGCTGTGTGTGCTATCTCTCATTCAGTGGGCTATAGAAAGCCTATTTATTTATTTATTTTTTTTCTTATTATTTGGTTTCTAAAGTCTCCCTGAAAAAAAAAAAAAAAAACAGTGGGAGAGTAATATTGCCCTTTCAGCTTGTGTGCCAGTCTTGACTCCTGGGTGTGCCACCTCTCTCTCATTCAGTGGGCCATAGAAAGCCTATTTATTTTTTTTTAAAAATATTATTGGGTTTCTAAAGTCTCCCTTAAAAAACAAAAAATACATAAAAAAACAGTGGGAGAGTAATATTGCCCTTTCAGCTTGTGTGCCAGTCTTGACTCCTGGGTGTGCCACCTCTCTCTCTCATTCAGTGGGCCATAGAAAGGCTATTTATTTTTTTGGTTTTTTTAATATTATTTGGTTTCTAAAGTCTCCCTGAAAAAAAAAAAAAAATAAATTAGGTGGGAGATTAATATTGACATTAGTGCTTGAGTGACAGTCCTGCGTGTGTGTCATCTCTGTGATTTTGTGCCACAGAAAACAGAGTGTGTAACATTGTGCCTGATTTTCCTTGTGGTCTCACCAACCTGTTAAGGGATATTGAAATCATACTGAAGTTATAGCTCACCGTGTAAGTTCTTTGACAGCAACAAATAAAGTTACTTTGGTTAAGATTTTAAAACAATGAGGAAGTCTGGTGCAAGAGGTCGTCGTGGGCGTTCATTGTCAGCTGGTAATGATGGTAGTGGTAGTGGAGCATCAGGTGGTCGTGGGGATAAAAATATTCCACCTAAGTCTGGAGCTGTGGAGCCAGTTTCGTCGTCAGGCTACACAAGGCCTCGAACGCTCTCTTTTCTGGGAGTAGGAAAACCGCTTTTAAAGGCGGAGCAGCAACAGCAAGTTTTGGCTTACATTGCAGACTCAGCCTCTAGCTCTTTTGCCTCCTCTTCCGAAACTGGTAAATGTAAAAGCAGCGCGTCGCTTGTGGATGTTCACGGTCAGGGACAAGTCGCTTCCTTGTCCTCCTCAGCAAAAACTACAACAAGAGAGAAGGATGCAGCAGGCGACACAACGGGTCACTCCATGGAGCTCTTTACACATACCGTCCCTGGCTTAGAAAGTGAAACATTTAACAGGCCATGCCCATTACAAGTATATTCTGACATGGAGTGCACTGATGCACAGCCACAGCCAGAGTACTATGCTGCTCCTTTGACTCAGACCACCACATTGCCCTCTCAGGGTACAGATCCACAATCAGACCCTGATGAGACTATGTTGCCCCGCCACGAACGCTATACCACCGACCGACACAGTGACACAGACGAAGTTGCACACGAGCTCGAAGAGGAGGTAATAGATGACCCAGTTATTGACCCCGATTGGCAGCCATTGGGGGAACAGGGTGCAGGCGGCAGTAGTTCAGAAGCGGAGGTGGAGGAGGGGCCGCAGCAGGCATCAACATCGCAACAGGTTCCATCTGCCGGGCCCGTATCTGGCCCAAAACGCGTGTCAAAGCCAAAACCTGTTGGAGGACAGCGTGGCCATCCGGTTAAAGCTCAGTCTGCAATCCCTGAAAAGGGATCCGAGTCTAGGAAGAGTGCAGTCTGGCATTTTTTTAAACAACATCCAACTGATCAGCGCAAAGTCATCTGTCAAAAATGTTCAACTAGCTTAAGCAGAGGTCAGAATCTGAAAAGTCTAAATACTAGTTGCATGCATAGACACTTAACCACCATGCATTTTCAAGCCTGGACTAACTACCAAACGTCCCTTAAGGTTGTAGCACCCTCGGCCAATGAAGCTAGTCAGCAACGCAACATCCCTTCCGTCACTGTAAGGCCACCATTTTCCGCACCACCGGCAGTATCTGTGCAGGTTTCTTTGCCAGCCAAAAGCAGTCAGGGTCAGGGAACCACCAGTTTTGTAGGAGGAAATATTGCATCTAGGGCACCGGCGGAAACAATACCGTCTCCAACCGTCTCTCAGTCTGCCATGTACACCGGCACACCCGAAAGTTCCACGATCTCCAGCTCTCCAGTCCAGCTCACCCTACATGAGACTCTGGTTAGAAAAAGGAAGTACTTATCCTCGCATCCGCATACACAGGGTTTTAACGCCCACATAGCTAGACTAATCTCGTTAGAGATGATGCCCTACCGGTTAGTTGAAAGCGAAGCTTTCAAAGCCCTGATGGAGTACGCTGAACCACGATACGAGCTACCCAGTCGACACTTTTTTCCAGAAAAGCCATCCCAGCCCTGCACCAGCATGTTAAACAGCGCATCGTCCATGCACTCAGGCAATCTGTGAGTACAAAGGTGCACCTGACTACAGATGCATGGACCAGTAGGCATGGCCAGGGACATTATGTGTCCATCACGGCACACTGGGTGAATGTGGTGGATGCAGGGTCCACAGGCGACATCAATTTAGGGACAGTTGTGCCTAGCCCACGGTCTAGGAAACAGTTGGCTGTAGGCGTTCGCACCCCCTCCTCCTCCTCCTCCTCGTCCTCCTGCAGAAGCTACAGCTCTTCCACAGAAAGCAGTCTGCCAACCACTCCATCGGCAGATGACACTGTTGCACACCAGTTGTCCCATTATGGGCCAGCTACTGCCAAGCGTCAGCAGGCTGTATTGGCTATGAAGTGTTTGGGCGACAACAGACACACCGCGGAAGTTCTATCCGAGTTCTTGCAACAAGAAACGCAGTCGTGGCTGGGCACAGTAGATCTTGAGGCAGGCAAGGTAGTGAGTGATAACGGAAGGAATTTCATGGCTGCCATCTCCCTTTCCCAACTGAAACACATTCCTTGCCTGGCTCACACCTTAAACCTGGTGGTGCAGTGCTTATTGAAAACTTATCCTGGGTTCTCCGACCTGCTCCTCAAAGTGCGTGCACTTTGCTCACATATCCGACGTTCGCCTGTACACGCCAGCCGTATGCAGACCTATCAGCGGTCTTTGAACCTTCCCCAGCATCGCCTAATCATAGACGTTGCAACAAGGTGGAACTCAACACTGCACATGCTTCAGAGACTGTGCGAACAGAGGTGTGCTGTTATTTATTTGTGGGAGGATACACGGGCAGGCAGTAGGATGGCAGACATGGAGTTGTCAGGTGTGCAGTGGTCTAAGATACAAGACATGTGTCAAGTCCTTCAGTGTTTTGAGGAATGCACACGGCTGGTTAGTGCAGACAACGCCGTAATAAGCATGAGCATCCCCCTAATGCGTCTGCTGATGCAAAGTTTGACGCACATAAAGGAGCAGGCGTCTGCACCAGAGGAAGAGGAAAGCCTTGATGACAGTCAGCCATTGTCTGGTCAGGGCAGTGTACAGGACGAGGTAGCGGGCGAAGAGGAGGTGGAGGACGAGGAGGATGATGGGGATGAGTATATTTTTAATGCCGAACCTTTCCCGGGGGCACAGGAAATTGGTTGCGTGTCACGGCCGGGTTCTGGTTTTTTGAGGGACACAAGTGACGTAGATTTGCCTGCAACTGCCCCTCAACCAATCACAACCGGAGATTTGACAACTGGAACTTTGGCCCACATGGCGGATTATGCCTTACGTATCCTAAAAAGGGACACACGCATTACGAAAATGATGAACGATGACGATTACTGGTTGGCCTGCCTCCTTGATCCACGCTATAAAGGCAAATTGCAAAATATTATGCCACATGAGAACTTGGAACTAATATTAGCAACCAAACAATCAACTCTTGTTGACCGTTTGCTTCAGGCATTCCCAGCACACAGCGCACGTGATCGTTCTCACACGAGCTCCAGGGGGCAGCAGACTAGGAGTGTTAGGGGTGCACACATCAGAAGTGGCGTTGGACAGAGGGGTTTTCTGACCAGGTTGTGGAGTGATTTTGCTATGACCGCAGACAGGACAGGTACTGCTGCATCAATTGAAAGTGACAGGAGACAACATTTGTCCAGTATGGTTACTAACTATATTTCATCCCTTATCGATGTTCTCCCTCAACCGTCATTCCCATTTGATTACTGGGCCTCCAAATTAGACACCTGGCCAGAATTGGCAGAATATGCATTGCAGGAGCTTGCTTGCCCGGCAGCAAGTGTCCTATCAGAAAGAGTATTCAGTGCTGCAGGTTCAATATTAACCGAAAAAAGGACTCGTCTGGCTACCCAAAATGTTGACGATCTAACATTCATTAAAATGAACCACAACTGGATTTCGAAATCTTTTGCCCCACCTTGCCCGGCCGACACCTAGCTTTCCTATGAAAAGCTCTTGCCTGTGAATTACTTTTCTAATGTCTAATTTGCTGCAGCTGATTGTACAGCATACGACATGTTTACACCTCCCTAAATGGCAAAACTCCCCACACGGGGCCGTGGTATCACGACTTGGCGCAAGCACCCGTGAGACTGCTGTTTGTCTGAAGAGGTGGGTGTGCTCGCTTTTGGTTGACGGCATTGCTACTGGGTCCCTCATAGTACAATGTAGTGTCTCTGGCGGTGGCGGTGCGCACCCAACGTCAGACACACCGTTGTAACATGAGGGGCCCTGGGGCGGTCCCGCCGGCCTCAAGAGAGTTCCCCCCTACCCCAGCTCAAAATGTGCTCTACCACGTGCAAAATTATGTCGCACAGCTCCACCAATCTTTAGTCTATTCGCTGACATCATTCAATGTCTGGCACTGACAATACAAATTTGTAGACATCTATGATGCAACTTAAAGTAGTCTGTGTCTGTGTCCTATATTGGCACCATTAAATAGTTACTGCCAAATTACTATGTCAGAAACTCAGTAGATGAGCCCACCCCTGTACCTAAGTATGCCACCTTTTTTTTTGTTTTGGTTGTTTTGCGAGACATTAACATCTCTTTATATTTTGGGAGTACTGGGACAGACACTCCTTGCACTACTCCTCCACTCACCACCAAGCTGCCTGTGTATCCATGTAACCGCTGTAAAGCTGCCATGAGCCTATTGTTTGTTATTTTAGGCCTTTGATAGCCTGTCTGCGGTCCCTACTTTAAATACTCCTCCACTCATCACCAGCTGCCTGCCCGTGTATCCATGTAACCGCTGTAAAACTGCCATAAGCCTATTGTTTGTTATTTTAGGCCTTTGATAGCCTGTCTGCGGTCCCTACTTTAAATACTCCTCCACTCACCACCAAGCTGCCTGTGTATCCATGTAACCGCTGTAAAGCTGCCATGAGCCTATTGTTTGTTATTTTAGGCCTTTGATAGCCTGTCTGCGGTCCCTACTTTAAATACTCCTCCACTGACCACCAAGCTGCCTGCCCGTGTATCCATGTAACCGCTGTAAAACTGCCATAAGCCTATTGTTTGTTATTTTAGGCCTTTGATAGCCTGTCTGCGGTCCCTACTTTAAATACTCCTCCACTCATCACCAGCTGCCTGCCCGTGTATCCATGTAACCGCTGTAAAACTGCCATAAGCCTATTGTTTGTTATTTTAGGCCTTTGATAGCCTGTCTGCGGTCCCTACTTTAAATACTCCTCCACTCACCACCAAGCTGCCTGTGTATCCATGTAACCGCTGTAAAGCTGCCATGAGCCTATTGTTTGTTATTTTAGGCCTTTGATAGCCTGTCTGCGGTCCCTACTTTAAATACTCCTCCACTGACCACCAAGCTGCCTGCCCGTGTATCCATGTAACCGCTGTAAAACTGCCATGAGCCTATTGTTTGTTATTTTAGGCCTTTGATAGCCTGTCTGCGGTCCCTACTTTAAATACTCCTCCACTCATCACCAGCTGCCTGCCCGTGTATCCATGTAACCGCTGTAAAACTGCCATAAGCCTATTGTTTGTTATTTTAGGCCTTTGATAGCCTGTCTGCGGTCCCTACTTTAAATACTCCTCCACTCACCACCAAGCTGCCTGTGTATCCATGTAACCGCTGTAAAGCTGCCATGAGCCTATTGTTTGTTATTTTAGGCCTTTGATAGCCTGTCTGCGGTCCCTACTTTAAATACTCCTCCACTCACCACCAAGCTGCCTGTGTATCCATGTAACCGCTGTAAAGCTGCCATGAGCCTATTGTTTGTTATTTTAGGCCTTTGATAGCCTGTCTGCGGTCCCTACTTTAAATACTCCTCCACTCACCACCAAGCTGCCTGTGTATCCATGTAACCGCTGTAAAGCTGCCATGAGCCTATTGTTTGTTATTTTAGGCCTTTGATAGCCTGTCTGCGGTCCCTACTTTAAATACTCCTCCACTGACCACCAAGCTGCCTGCCCGTGTATCCATGTAACCGCTGTAAAACTGCCATGAGCCTATTGTTTGTTATTTTAGGCCTTTGATAGCCTGTCTGCGGTCCCTACTTTAAATACTCCTCCACTCATCACCAGCTGCCTGCCCGTGTATCCATGTAACCGCTGTAAAACTGCCATAAGCCTATTGTTTGTTATTTTAGGCCTTTGATAGCCTGTCTGCGGTCCCTACTTTAAATACTCCTCCACTCACCACCAAGCTGCCTGTGTATCCATGTAACCGCTGTAAAGCTGCCATGAGCCTATTGTTTGTTATTTTAGGCCTTCGAAGCCTGTCTGCGGTCCCTCCTTCCACTAGGCCTCCACTGACCAGACCACTGCTGCCCGTGTACCCCTGGAACCAATTATAAAGTGCCTACAGCCAGCTCATTTTTTTATGTTAGGCCTTCGAAGCCTGTCTAAGGTCCCTCCTTCCACTAGGCCTCCACTCACCTGACCACTGCTGCCCGTGTACCCCTGGAACCAATAATAAAGTGCCTACAGCCAGCCCATTTTATTGTGTTAGGCCTTCGAAGCCTGTCTAAGGTCCCTCCTTCCACTAGGCCTCCACTGACCAGACCACTGCTGCCCGTGTACCCCTGGAACCAATAATAAAGTGCCTACAGCCAGCCCATTTTATTATGTTAGGCCTTTGAAGCCTGTCTGCGGTCCCTCCTTCCACTAGGCCTCCACTGACCAGACCACTGCTGCCCGTGTACCCCTGGAACCAATAATAAAGTGCCTACCGCCAGCCCATTTTATTATGTTAGGCCTTCGAAGCCTGTCTAAGGTCCCTCCTTCCACTAGGCCTCCACTCACCTGACCACTGCTGCCCGTGTACCCCTGGAACCAATAATAAAGTGCCTAGAGCCTATTTTTTTATTTAATTTAATATTAATAAAGCCAGGATGAACTACGATATACCACGCTATGAGCTACCCAGTTGACAATTCTTTTGCGAGAAAAGCCATCCCACCCCTCCACCTGCATGTTAAAGACCGCATTGTCCTTGCATTCTGTCAATTTGTCAGTCCAAAGGTATACCTGACAACAGACACATGGACCTGTAGGCCTGGCCACGGAAGGTTACGTGTCCTTTGTGGCTAAATGGGTTAATGTATTGGATGCATGGTCCACACAGGGGACAGCCTGCAAAGTCTGTCTGCAGTCCCTAATTCAAGTTGTCCTCAACTGAATAAAGCTGAGCTTCTACCTTCTGGCTCTGATTAACTGCTGTTTTTAAAAAAATTGGCTGTTCCGTCCTTCTAAAGGTGTCTGCCCCTGCCTGGTGTTGTCCTCAACTGAATAAAGCTGAGCTTCAACCTTCAGTTCCAAACATACAACAGAAAACTGGTACAATACAAAAAGTGGCCTCCAGCTACAAAAACTTTCTCCTACAAGTAGTAAACTGACAGTTTTTTTTCCAGTGAAAACACAGATATGGCATCCAACGAGTGTTGTCCTGTCTCGTCTTCTTTATATTATTGCCAAGAAGCTGCAACTGAATAAAGCTGAGCTTCAACCTTCATGTCACGATTCACACCGTGACTGTCACCAATTGTCAAGATCCCTTAGCTGCTGCCTACAATATGTCACGGCTTGGGGTGACTTTAGACCAGCAGACGGCTATCACATGTGCAGGGGGGCTTATCCGAGTTATCCCTCCACGGCCACAATGTGATGAAAAAAAAAACACACACGAGGCTATTGCCCTCTTAGTTTACAGCAGGGGCTTATTTTAGGTATCCCACTGCTCTTCAGTATACCATGAACTGCAGGGATTTGTGTCTATCCCGCTTACAGTTCCACTTAAACCTTGCAGCTCTCTGGCGCCCCCCTTTCTGTCAGGTCAGATTAGGTACTGCACCTAGGGTGATTAGTCGCCAGAAACGCTGCCTGCTATGTACTGGCTATTGGGTGCACTGCAGCGACGCGATAACTACTCCCACTCAGGCAGGAACAATAATTATCAAGCCGCAGTCGCTACAGGGACCCCCAAAAGCCGGCACACGGTCGCTGCCACCAGCTCCAATTGAACGGGTCTGGAGCCAACCCCCAAAATAGTAGCGTAATTCCCTTCAGAGACAGGGTACGTATTTAGAGCAGGAAGGACGAACTAGTATTAAATATGATACCCCATAAATGATTTTTAGGCAGTGTTTATAAAATATTTTACAAAGATGTTACAAATGAGACAATTGCAAATATGTACAAGGTAATTATGAAAATAAAAGGATTAAATGAAGAAACGATAACACTCACATTTCTCAGATCATTGCATGGCAGTCAGCCAGACATCCCAGCTCATTGGATGTGCTGCTCAGGGCTCACAGGAAAAGAGAAGAAGAAGACTGAGCCGGGAGATCTGGCCACAACTTTATAATCTACAGTCTGGTTCCACACATTGGTTCCACACATGGTGCTTAGCCAGCGCAGAGGGTTGTGGTCGGTCACCACAGTGAAGGTGCGACCGTACAAGTAGGGCTGCAAGCGCTGCAGGGCCCAGACTATGGCCAGGCACTCCTTCTCAATGGTGGAGTAGGCCACTTCCCTCAGCAAAAGTTTCCGGCTCAGGTACAACACGGGGTGCTCTTGGTCCTCCGAGTCAACCTGGCTGAGCACAGCACCAAGGCCAAACTCACTGGCGTCAGTCTGTACCAAGAACGGTCGACTGCTGTCGACGGCTTTCAACACAGGGGCGTTGCACAGTGCTGTTTTCAACGCCTGGAAGGCCCCCTCACAGCCATCTGTCCAGTTGACGATGTGGGGTAGCTTCTTCCTGGTGAGGTCCGTCAAAGGTTTTGCCAGGCTACTATAGTGCTGCACGAAGCGCCTATAGTACCCTGCAGTGCCCAGGAAGGACATCACCTGTTTCTTGGTCCTGGGAGTGGGCCAGTTCACGATCACGCCCACTTTGTCAGGCTCCGGTTTCAGGGTGCCTCCGCCTACCCGGTGCCCCAGGTAGTGGACCTCCCTCATGCCCATCTGGCACTTTCCCGGCTTGATAGTCAGTCCTGCTCGGTGAATTCGCCCGAGCACCTCCTCAAGATGCTGCAGGTGTTCATCCCAGGAGGGACTGAAGATGGCAATGTCATCTAAGTACGCCACGGCGTACTTCTCCAGTCCCTGAAGCAGGAGATTGACCATCCGCTGGAAAGTGGCAGGGGCATTCTTCATGCCGAAGGGCATGACCGTGGACTCGTACAGTCCAAAGGGTGTGATAAAGGCGGACTTCTCCTGCGCCTCGGGGCTCAGGGGAATCTGCCAGTATCCGCGACTCAGATCCATTATTGTCAGGTATTCTGCGCCAGCTAACTTCTCAAGCAGCTCCTCGATGCGCGGCATTGGGTGCGCGTCAGAGGCTGTAATGGCGTTGAGCCCCCTGTAGTCCACGCAGAACCGGGTGGTCCGGTCCTTCTTTGGCACGAGAACTACAGGTGAGGCCCACGCGCTCTTTGACCGTCGAATCACCCCCAGCTGTAACATCTCATCGATCTCCTGGCGCATAATCTGCTGCACCTGGTCAGAGATTCGATAGGGTGTTCGCCGTAGTGGGGCGTGATTCCCGGTGTCCACCTCGTGGACCGCTAACTCAGTCCTTCCAGGCCGGTTGGAGAACACGACCCGGAAGGGTTCCAGGGTGGTTTGCAACTGCAACCGCTGTGGTTCATCTAGCGAGGCGCTTACCTCCACGTCCTCAATGGACCCACGGGCCTTGGCTTGGGCCAGCATGTCCAGGAGGGTGTCCTCCTCCCCGTCTTCGGGTGCGCTGCAGACCGGTAGGACGAAAGGTTCACGTTCGTGATGAGCCTTCATCATGTTGACGTGAAAGGCCTTTCGCCTACCCCGAGCGTGGTCAAGCGTGACCACATAGGTGACCGGGTTGAGCTGTTGGTGGACGACGTACGGGCCCTCCCAGGCTGCCTGAAGCTTATCCGTTGGTACAGGAACCAGCACCCACACCTTTTGACCCACGTGGTAGGTCCGCTCCCGGGCGTTCTGGTCATACCAGTGCTTCTGATCAGCCTGAGCCTGCGTCATGTTGTCATGCACCAACTGCGTCAAGGTCTGCATCTTGTCACGGAAGCGCATGACATACTCCACTATGGACACTTCAGAAGGGTTCAGCTCCTCTTCCCAGGATTCTCTTACCAACCCAAGGGGTCCCCGGACTCGCCTGCCGTACAGGAGCTCGAAGGGGGAGAACCCCGTCGAGGCCTGCGGAACCTCTCTGTAAGCGAATAGCAGGTGTGGGAGGTACCGCTCCCAGTCGCGCCCTTGTGTCTCAACCAGCATGCGTAGCATCTGTTTGAGGGTACCATTGAAGCGTTCACACAAGCCATTGGTCTGTGGGTGATATGCACTCGATACCAGGTGCTTCACCTGCATTTTCTTACAGAGAGCCTCCATTAGGTGAGACATAAATTGGGTCCCTCGATCAGTAAGCATTTCCCTGGGAAATCCTACACGTGAAAGATGGCCAACAGGGCATCCGCCACCTTATCTGCCCTAGTTGATGACAGAGCTACTGCCTCTGGGTACCGGGTAGCGTAGTCTACCACAGTAAGAATAAATCGCTTTCCAGAGCTGCTGGAGACGGCCAGCGGGCCCACAATGTCCACCGCAATCCTCTGGAAAGGCTCCTCTATCACTGGCAAAGGGATCAGGGGAGCCTTAAGAGCAGGCCCCGCCTTCCCCACTCTTTGACAGGTGACACAGGAGCGGCAGTAGTTTGACACATCTGTCCCCATCTTAGGCCAATAGAAGTGTTGAGACAGCCGGGCCTTAGTTTTGCTGATCCCCAAGTGTCCAGCTAGCGGGATCTCATGGGCAATCCGCAACAACTCACCCCGGAATTGCTGTGGGACGACCAGCTGTCTTTCCCTCAACCACTCCTTTTGTGATTCTCCGGGTACTGTCTCCCGGTACAACCTTCCTCCTTCCCAGAACACCTTCTCCTTATCAGTCTCGGAGAAGCGCGTCTCGGCGAGTTGTCTCAAACTCTCTAGGCTCGCATCTGTGTGCAGAGCGGCCTGAAACTCCTGGCTAGGGGAAGCCAGAAGCGACGTCAGGGTCCCTTCCCCACGGGAGCCCTCTGGGACCTGCACTGGGTCCACCTCTGGTTCAGTCATACTGATGACTGAGGAGGGTCCGGAAGGCAGACAGGTATCTGTGTTCCGGGCACTCTGACTGCGGGTGACAGCAGCTACGTAGGCTGTCTCCCCGGGGATTTCTACAGACCCAACAGCCGACGCTGCTATGGGCTCTACCTCCCCATCCACCCCCGTTACCTCAGGAGCATTGCTACTTATGGGCCAGTTACCTTCCTCGGTGGCACTGGTCAATTTCATGGCGTCACCTGTCTCACGGTTCCCATGTATCTCCCCATTTCTTGTAGCACCGACACTTGCCCCTGCTAGGGGTTCCTCAGCCGTCTCACTCCGCAGAGCAACGTGGCTGAGCACTCCTGTACCTATGGACACATCAACTTTTACAGAAACATCATTATCAGATACAGTTGGCACAGGTACAACATTTTCACCATCAATCCTAGGGAAAAAATGGTTAGCAGATGCATCACTACAAGATAAAGCATGGTCAGGTAACACATGCGATTTCCCATCATCATCATCATCATCATCACCAGGGTTAACTTTACCCTTATTAGCAGATTGGGGAGGGGTGTCAGGGACGTAGTATGCAAACAACCTCCCCAAATCAGTCCCCAACAAAACATCAGTGGGCAAATTATCAGACAGCCCCACTTCCTTCACCCCGCTCCCGGCTCCCCAATCAATAAAAACCCGGGCCATCGGTAAGGGACAGCTGATGCCCCCAATCCCAGTGACAGTTAGGGTTTTCCCCGGAATGATTTCTTCAGGGGCCGCCAGCTCGGGTCGGATGAGGGTTCGTTCAGCCCCGGTGTCCTTGAGGCCGGTAGCAACACGACCTCCCACAGTGACGGGCTGTACGTTGTCACACACCCTCCCAACCACACCACCCACCAAAAGAACGGCTGCATTAGGCCCTGGGGCCTGGGATGAGGGGTTCTTCTGCTTGGCTTGACATTGGTGACTGAGGTGTCCAGTCTGCCTGCAGTGGTAACACTGGCGAAGTTCGGTGGTAGGCCTGGTGCTGTTGGCCACGGGGACAGGACCTCTGGTGTGTTGGCTGGCAGGGGTACCGGCGTTGGCTGCAGGCTTACCCCCTCTCCAGCTGGTGGTGACTGGCTTCCGCACTTCCGATCTACGGTTGGCCTCATAGGCATCGGCAATCTGCGCTGCTTTCGTCACATCGTTGGGTTCTCTGTCCATCACGAACTGTCGCACTTCAGTTGGGCAAAGACGGAAGAACTGGTCTTTGATCATCAGGTCTCGCAGCTGTGTAAAGGTGGTCACTGACAGTCCTTGGGTCCACTGGTCAAAGTGGGTCCCCAGTCTATGCACCACATCACTGTAACTGTCGTGTGGGCCACGTAGGAGGGTCCGAAACTTTTTACGGTACACCTCGGGTGTAAGCTGGTACTTGGCTATCAGAGCCTGCTTGATGGCCTCATAGTCACCATCTTGTTCTTGAGGGAGTGCAGCAAACGCCTCCAGAGCTTTTCCTCTCAGTCCTGGTGTCAGGTATCGTGCCCATTCTTGTGTAGGCAGCTGGTACTGTCTGCAGGCTTTCTCAAAGGCCCGCAGAAAAGTGTCCAAGTCCCCATCCTTTTCCATAACAGGAAAGTGGTCGGGCCGGGGTTTCGGTATCTGAGCGCTGCTGGGCTCACGACTTGACTGGGACGACCCCTGCATTTGCAGTTGGGCCATCTGCAGCTGGTACTCCCGCTGCGCTTGGGCCTCTCGCTCGGCTCGGGCCTCGGCTCGCTCCTGGTATTGCTGGATCAGCTGCAGACGTCGGTCCAGGTCATCTGCGGAGCATTGTTGCAGAGCCAGCTGCAGGAGGTGGTCTGCACCCCCCTGGTTGCCAGTAGGGCCCGTATTCAGTGGTTGAACCTCTGCTGCAGCACCACGTTCGCTGGTGCTGGCATCTGCGGCCTCTGGGCTCTGTGAGTGGTCTAGAGCGGCTTCCCATTGCACCAGTTCAGCGACCATTTGAGTCTTGGTCATGCTCTGGGGGTTCAGGCCATGATACGTGCATATCCCAGCAAGAGTGTCTTTCTTCTGCTGGTTGTACCAGGCTTCTCCTTTCGTTGCCATGGTTGCCAAATAAAAGATAGGATAGAAAAACGAAGAAAAAGGGAGGGGATAATCACCAGTACACACAATTGTCTCAAGACTAATAAACACTGAGTTCGTTCTCCAAACTTATTTGCGCAGAGTTCTCGCAAGAACTTTCTGCAAGTTTTTAGTGAGAGGAATGATTGCTCAAACCAAATCACTAATGCTCTAATATCCCACCGCCTTGCCACCAATATGTCACGATTCACACCGTGACTGTCACCAATTGTCAAGATCCCTTAGCTGCTGCCTACAATATGTCACGGCTTGGGGTGACTTTAGACCAGCAGACGGCTATCACATGTGCAGGGGGGCTTATCCGAGTTATCCCTCCACGGCCACAATGTGATGAAAAAAAAAACACACACGAGGCTATTGCCCTCTTAGTTTACAGCAGGGGCTTATTTTAGGTATCCCACTGCTCTTCAGTATACCATGAACTGCAGGGATTTGTGTCTATCCCGCTTACAGTTCCACTTAAACCTTGCAGCTCTCTGGCGCCCCCCTTTCTGTCAGGTCAGATTAGGTACTGCACCTAGGGTGATTAGTCGCCAGAAACGCTGCCTGCTATGTACTGGCTATTGGGTGCACTGCAGCGACGCGATAACTACTCCCACTCAGGCAGGAACAATAATTATCAAGCCGCAGTCGCTACAGGGACCCCCAAAAGCCGGCACATGGTCGCTGCCACCAGCTCCAATTGAACGGGTCTGGAGCCAACCCCCAAAATAGTAGCGTAATTCCCTTCAGAGACAGGGTACGTATTTAGAGCAGGAAGGACGAACTAGTATTAAATATGATACCCCATAAATGATTTTTAGGCAGTGTTTATAAAATATTTTACAAAGATGTTACAAATGAGACAATTGCAAATATGTACAAGGTAATTATGAAAATAAAAGGATTAAATGAAGAAACGATAACACTCACATTTCTCAGATCATTGCATGGCAGTCAGCCAGACATCCCAGCTCATTGGATGTGCTGCTCAGGGCTCACAGGAAAAGAGAAGAAGAAGACTGAGCCGGGAGATCTGGCCACAACTTTATAATCTACAGTCTGTGACCTCACAGAAAGGGCTGGCTTTTCCAGATCCTCCTACCTTTCAGTCTGAGTAACTTGGATACAAATTGGTCTAATGCTTATAACTCCGTCCCAGTACATATCAGAGTCATATCACACCCAGCATAGAGCTTGTATTAACATGAGCTTTCTAAGGAGACCAAATATGTCCTATTATTTACAGAGCAATCCCTACTTCTTCCCCCGATGGAGTTAGGCGACTGTGTTTAGAGTGATGGGTAGATGCTTCGACGGAGATAAAGAATATGTATTTATCATTCCACTATCCTAAATAGTTTGTCTAATATCTCACAATAACCGAACAAAGGACCGCATGGTTCTAGAAGTTTCTCTAACTGTTAAAGCTGAGCACTTACTACTACAGGAACTGGGGGTCGTAAATGCCTTTCGTCAATAAAACTCACTTCCCCCATCTACATTGGCAAGCAAGCTCAACTCTGAAGCAAAAGACAAGGGGGGCCTCCTAGCCCACATCCTGGGCTGACAAGAGCACTAAACTTATGATATTTCATACCATATCGTGACACTTCAGTTCCAAATTACCATTTTTAAAAAAGCAATTGGCTGTTCCGGCCTACTAAAGGTGTCTGTCTGCCCCTGCCTGGTGTTGTCCTCAACTGAATAAAGCTGAGCTTCAACCTTCTGTTCCAAATTACCATTTTTAAAAATGCAATTGGCTGTTCCGGCCTACTAAAGGTGTCTGTCTGCCCCTGCCTGGTGTTGTCCTCAACTGAATAAAGCTGAGCTTCTACCTTCTGCCTCTTACTAACTTATGTTTTTTAAAAAATTGGCTGTTCCGGCCTACTAAAGGTGTCTGTCTGCCCCTGCCTGGTGTTGTCCTCAACTGAATAAAGCTGAGCTTCAACCTTCTGTTCCAAATTACCATTTCTAAAAATGCCATTGGCTGTTCCGGCCTACTAACGGTGTCTGTCTGCCCCTGCCTGGTGTTGTCCTCAACTGAATAAAGCTGAGCTTCAACCTTCTGTTCCAAATTACCATTTTTAAAAATGCAATTGGCTGTTCCGGCCTACTAAAGGTGTCTGTCTGCCCCTGCCTGGTGTTGTCCTCAACTGAATAAAGCTGAGCTTCTACCTTCTGCCTCTTACTAACTTATGTTTTTTTAAAAAATTGGCTGTTCCGGCCTACTAAAGGTGTCTGTCTGCCCCTGCCTGGTGTTGTCCTCAACTGAATAAAGCTGAGCTTCAACCTTCTGTTCCAAATTACCATTTCTAAAAATGCCATTGGCTGTTCCGGCCTACTAACGGTGTCTGTCTGCCCCTGCCTGGTGTTGTCCTCAACTGAATAAAGCTGAGCTTCAACCTTCAGTTCCAAATTACCATTTCTAAAAATGCCATTGGCTGTTCCGGCCTACTAACGGTGTCTGTCTGCCCCTGCCTGGTGTTGTCCTCAACTGAATAAAGCTGAGCTTCAACCTTCTGTTCCAAATTACCATTTCTAAAAATGCCATTGGCTGTTCCGGCCTACTAACGGTGTCTGTCTGCCCCTGCCTGGTGTTGTCCTCAACTGAATAAAGCTGAGCTTCAACCTTCAGTTCCAAATTACCATTTTTAAAAATGCCATTGGCTGTTCCGGCCTACTAAAGGTGTCTGTCTGCCCCTGCCTGGTGTTGTCCTCAACTGAATAAAGCTGAGCTTCAACCTTCAGTTCCAAATTACCATTTTTAAAAATGCAATTGGCTGTTCCGGCCTACTAAAGGTGTCTGTCTGCCCCTGCCTGGTGTTGTCCTCAACTGAATAAAGCTGAGCTTCTACCTTCTGCCTCTTACTAACTGCTGTTTTTTTAAAAAATTGGCTGTTCCGGCCTACTAAAGGTGTCTGTCTGCCCCTGCCTGGTGTTGTCCTCAACTGAATAAAGCTGAGCTTCAACCTTCAGTTCCAAATTACCATTTTTAAAAATGCAATTGGCTGTTCCGGCCTACTAAAGGTGTCTGTCTGCCCCTGCCTGGTGTTGTCCTCAACTGAACAAAGCTGAGCTTCCACATTCTGGCTTTCGCCCTATACTATCAGATATTAAACTGCATTTGGCCTACTAGTGTGGTTATGCCCTTGAAACAGTGTCTGCTGCTCTTGGGTTTGCTACTCCACTGAACAAAGCAATGCCGCCTGTTTAGTCCTGTTACCAATTTTGAACTGCATTTAGCCTACTTTATTCTTTGGCCCTATATCTGTTTCCTCCTCATCCTGCCCATTGCCCAGCCACTGCTAGATGAGTCTGCTGGTACATTGACCTAGACCACTACATTCCCCTTATACTCTACACAGCCAGAATCTGACCCTGCTGAAAGTAAGGTTCCCCTTCCCGCATGTTATACCACCTTACACAGGGACAGAGAGGAAGGTGCAGATGAAAGTGCAGGTTCCTTCATCAGGTGGGGGGGCATACTCGTTGGCGACGTCACTGGCACAGGGCCCCTCAGAGTACGCAAAAGTGTCGCTGCTGGTGGGAGGCGCCCCCGCCATGCAAACACACATCGCTGTACTTTGAGGGGCCCTGTGCCAGTGCCAATGCGAACGAGTGGGCCCCCCCTGCTTGCTCAGGATCACAGCACTTGCAACGTTGAAATACTTACCTTTCCCTGCAACACCGCCGTGACGTAGTCCGCATTTCCTGGGCCCACGAAAAACTTGAGCCGGCCCTACTCCCCCCACAACTTTTGCCAAATGACCCCCAATTCCCTATGCCCAACTATTATTATAAAGTTAATTAAGATTGACAAGCTTCAGAAACAAGAATGGATGTTTTTGGCATTAAAATGG
The DNA here is from genome assembly GCF_051348905.1 of Ranitomeya variabilis. Taxonomy (NCBI): domain Eukaryota; kingdom Metazoa; phylum Chordata; class Amphibia; order Anura; family Dendrobatidae; genus Ranitomeya; species Ranitomeya variabilis. Next base: position 600,062,094 of record NC_135234.1, read on the forward strand.
GCACTGTAGGTGTTTTCCTGGCCTCCACTCACTGCCGACTATGCTTCCCCATTGACTTGCATTGGGTTTCGTGTTTTGGTCGATCCCCGACTTTTAGCGATAATCGGCCGACTGCACTCGACTCGACTCTGGACAAAATCGGGTTTCACAAAACCCGACTCGATCTTAAAAAAATGAAAGTCGCTCAACTCTAGTGTTGAGCGATACCGTCCGATACTTGAAAGTATCGGTATCGGAAAGTATCGGCCGATACCGGCAAAGTATCGGATCCAATCCGATACCGATACCCGATACCAATACAAGTCAATGGGACTCAAGTATCGGACGGTATCCCTGATGGTTCCCAGGGTCTGAAGGAGAGGAAACTCTCCTTCAGGCCCTGGGATCCATATTAATGTGTAAAAGAAAGAATTAAAATAAAAAATATTGCTATACTCACCTCTCCGACGCAGCCTGGACCTCAGCGAGGGAACCGGCAGCGTTGTTTGCTTAAAATTCGCGCGTTTACTTCCTTACGTGAAGTCCCGGCTTGTGATTGGTCGCGTGCCGCCCATATGGCCGCGACGCGACCAATCACAGCAAGCCGTGACGTAATTTTAGGTCCTTCAGGATTTTAAAATTACGTTCTGGCTTGTGATTGGTCGCGTCGCGGTCACATGGGCGACACGACCAATCACAAGCCGTGACGTCACGGGAGGCTGGACACGCGCGCATTTTAAAATGCGCGCTTGTCCTGCCTCCCATGACGTCCCGGCTTGTGATTGCTCGCGTCGCCCATGTGGCCGCGACGCGACCAATCACAGCAAGCCGTGACGTAATTTTAGGTCCTTCAGGATTTTAAAATTACGTTCTGGCTTGTGATTGGTCGCGTCGCGGTCACATGGGCGACGCGACCAATCACAAGCCGTGACGTCACGGGAGGCTGGACACGCGCGCATTTTAAAATGCGCGCATGTCCAGCCTCCCGTGACGTCACGGCTTGTGATTGGTCGCGTCGCCCATGTAACCGCGACGCGACCAATCACAAGCCAGAACGTAATTTTAAAATCCTGAAGGACCTAAAATTACGTCACGGCTTGCTGTGATTGGTCGCGTTGCGGCCACATGGGCGACACGCGACGAATCACAAGCCGGGACTTCACGTAAGGAAGTAAACGCGCAAATTTTAAGCAAACAATGCTGCCGGTTCCCTCGCTGAGGTCCAGGCTGCGTCGGAGAGGTGAGTATAGCAATATTTTTTATTTTAATTCTCTCTTTTACACATTATTACATTAATGTTGTTTCAATACCGATACCCGATACCACAAAAGTATCGGATCTCGGTATCGGAATTCCGATACCCGCAAGTATCGGCCGATACCCGATACTTGCGGTATCGGAATGCTCAACACTACTGGTGACCCAAATGTCATCATGATGACATCTGGTCACCAAGGCAATAATCGGGACCCCGCTATGAGAGCAGGGTCTCCAATCCAAGGGCAGAGTGGCTGACTTCCCTCTGCCTGCTCCTGAACAGCTGTGATCATGTTTGCTCACAGCATTTAGAGGGATAAAGTGCCGTGAGTGATGTGGGACCATTTCTGGCCCTGAGTGTAGGGTGTCAGTTGATACCCAGTGATGATCATGCATGCACAGCCCCAAGTCAATAAGACCAAGATCACAGGGACATATGGATGTGTTGAAGGTCGGAAAAGGATTAATAAATTACCCTTAGTGATAGTGATGGGTGGATCTTTTGAAATATGAATCTGCCTATTTTTCCAACTTTTCCCAAAAGATTTTATTTGCAGCTAATACATTTGCGTAAATGTGAATACTGAAAAGTTTGTAATTGCTAGGAAAACACATTTGGGGGACATGAGAAAAAGAGAACGCGGCTGACTATGGCCGGTTTCACATTTGCGGTTGTGTCCGCAGTGTTTCTACCGCAAATATCCGCATGCGTTGTGTATTCCTATATTTAACATTAGGGATGCATGGGTCTGCGATCGGTTGCTTTTTGCCGCATTTGACGATGCATGCATCATTTCATCGTCTGCAGTTTGTTGCGGAAATGCTACATGTAGTAATTTTTAGAGGCGTCAATTTGCCGCCTAGAAACGTATGCGGTCGATTGCGTAAGGAGTGCGCCAAAAAAATGCATTGCTGTCTATGTGAACGCATGCGTTTACCAGCACATGCGTTTGCTTGCATTCGTGAACGTATGCTTTGCACCAGAGAAAAACATGTCTAGACACTGATAAGCCACCCCCCACATACAAGGTGATAAAGGGAGGGAGTGACATTTGCAGGTCACTACTCAGCAGACAGCCAAGCATAGCAGGCAGACTACAGCACCTTGGAGCAAACAAGCCTCTGAACAATATGAGTACCGTATTTTCCGGCGTATAAGACGACTGGGCGTATAAGACGACCCCCCAACTTTACCAGTTAAAAAATAAAATCTTCTTAAAAGTTGAGGGTCTTCTTATACACCGTATGTCGTCTTATAGGGCCGGTGAATATGTGCCTTTTGGGGGGGGGGGGGAGTGATCCTGATGAGGACGAGGGGGCGTCTCACAGGACAGTGAGTATCCCCCATTACCTTATCATAGCGCTGCAGCGTGGGGTCTCTGTGCTGGGAGCGGTGGCTGCTGTGCTGTGCTGTGGCGGCTCCTCTTCTGCAGTGTGGGGCCTCTGGTGCTGTGGGGCGGTGGCGGCGGGGTATCTTCATGCAGTCGGGGCTCCTCCGGCATCTCAAAGACTGGAAGCCCCGCCGGCAACTCCATCGGTACAATGCGGTCAGGTGGCCTCCGGGAAAATGGCCGCTGCTCAGATTCAGATCTCGTCCCGAGATCTCGGGAGACGAGATCTGAATCTGAGCAGCGGCCATTTTCCCGGAGGCAGCTCAATAGGTGCGATGCGGTGGCCCGGCCGCTGGGGGCTGCGCATGCTCAGATTCAGATCTCGTCCCGAAATCTCGGGACACGAGATCTGAATCTAAGCAGCGGCCATTTTCCCGGAGGCCAGCGCATTACACCGATGGAGTTGCCGGCGGGGCTTCCAGGCTGAGATGCCGGAGGAGCCCTGACTGCATGAAGATACACCGCCGCCGCCACCGCCCCACAGCACCAGAGGCCCCACACTGCAGAAGAGGAGCCGCCGCACCACAGCACAGCAGCCGCCGTTCCCAGCACAGAGACCCCACGCTGCAGCGCTATGATAAGGTAATGGGGGATACTCACTTTCCTGTGAGACGCCCCCTCGTCGTCATCAGGATCACTCCCCCCCCCACCCACCATATACACCCGGCGTACAAGGCGATTCCCGGCGTACAAGACGACCCCCGACTTTTAAGAAGATTTTCAGGGGTTAAAAAGTCGTCTTGTACGCCGGAAAATACGGTATATCCTAGCCAATGCCTTTATTTTCTATTTTCTGTCTCTACATGTCCTAATTTCTGCCATTTCTTTCTTTCTGCATGCATCAGAATGTCTTCTTCTTCTGATGAGGAGCAACGTCCTGGGCCTTCTGAAGTAGAATATGTCAGTGAAATGAGTACTCACCTCCTCAGATTGGTAAGTATTCACTGTTACATCTACACATATGACAATTTTTGTTTTTTATTTTTTTAGGGCACTTCTTCTACTGCAGCAGAGACTGGGCAGGAGCAGCGGAGTTACGGTCGGATGGCAAGGCAGCAGCATGTATTTATACAAGGCTGACTGTTTACTGTATCCTCACTGTAGTATTCTTGAATCTTCCTTTCTTTACATTCTTATTTCTTTACATTTTGCTTCTGGAATCCTTTTGTATCTTGACTTTCCTTATTCATGCCATTTCTCAGCCTCTGTTTTCTTTCTATTCCTTATGTTAATGTATCCAACATTAATGTCTTTATTTAATTTTTAGGTTCCAGAACGAGATGAAGACCTCATAGAAAATGACCTCCTCATCTCCCTGGTCCAGGAGCGAGTCCCGTTGTGGGACACCCGGGTTCCACAGTCCAAGAAATAAACAGTAGGCTGACAGCACTCACTAACTGGGGCGCCCGTCCACGTCCAGAGAACCATCCAGGACCATAGAAGTTTCAAGCAATAGAAGAACAGTGCTCCATCCAGGTGTGTAGTATAAAGGGTTCCACAGCACTCGGACAATGTGACGATCCGGCGCCTAGGAAATGAGGTGGCCAAAGAGATGTGGGATGGCTGGGAAAATGCCCCGACTCGGGTCCGAAATGCATTTGGTAAGTATTGCAATGTAGTGTGAAGCAGCAGACACCTTGGCCGTGCTCACACAACTGTGTGTGATGAGATAAACTCTCAGGAGTTTCTCTCATCACACACAGTTGTGTGAGCACGGCCAAAAGTCCATTGTCTGACCATTATGTTTTGTTTTTTCAACAGTGGCCAGAGTCAAAACAAGTTGGCGTTCGATGAAGGACCGCTTCAACAAGGACCTGCGTCAAGAGAGCCGTGTTCACAGTGGTTCAGGAGCAAGGAACAGAAAGTACAAATACCATCGCGTTCTGGCATTTTTAAGACCGGTCCTTGCCCAGAGAACGTAAGTATTTCTTCCGTGCATTAGGTTGTGTTGTATTGCCATAATCTGTATGTTTCTATTCCACAGGAGTTGGCATCTGGTTAATTTTTGGTATTATTTTTTTTTCCTTTTTTCACAGCACATGGAGCAGCACTGTTGGCCCAGGTTCTGGAGTGATCCTTCATCAGACAGCCATGGACCCGTTCCAGCCATCCAGCAGCGCTGCAGCAAGTGGGCCTGCCACACAAACTGGAGACCAGGAAGCTGGTCCATCAGGTCTTCCCCTTTCCCAGTCCTCTGCCGCTGCCCCTTTTTTGGGGGCTCCTCATGGCAGCGGCAGAGGGCATCGGACAGGTCCCTCATGCCCGAGTTTTTGCACTTGAGCTCGGTTTTTCATGAAGGACTCAAGGCTTTGGGTGACCGAATGGATATTTCCCTTAGCCACATGAATACACGTATCCAGGAGGTCACCAAAAGCCTTGACCAAGTAAAAGCCGACCTCCAGAGGCCAGCACATCATTTTTTTAACCAAATTGAGCAGGGCATGTCGGAACACCTTACTCCTGATCTCCAGCTTAGTGTCATGCAGGCCTGCAATGCTGCTTATGTGCAGGCTATGCAGCAGATTCGGTATTTTCAGCAGACAGTGGTGGCATATCCACCTGTGCCTTCACTGTCACAATTAACCTCAATGCCGACCTCTGCTGCATACCACTGCACAGCCACCTCTATTCCTAGCAGTGCCGGACACCAGTACAGCACCACCATGCCGAGTGCTGTTGGACAGCCCACCGCCACCACCATGACAACCGCTGCTCCTGCTTGGACCTCCTCCACTGGCACCACGATGCAGCAGGACCCAGGCATGGCCTTCCGTACCGCCACCACCACAATGCAGCAGGACCCAGGCATGGCCTTCCACTCTACAAGCGCTATGGACTCTGGCATGGCTGCTCGCTCTATGAGCACTATGGACTCTGGCATGGCTGCACGCTCTACGAGCACTATGGACTCTGTCATGGCTACATGCTCTACGAGCACTATGGACTCTGGCATGGCTGCACGCTCTACGAGCACTATGGACTCTGGCATGGCTGCACGCTCTACGAGCACTATGGTCTCTGGCATAGCTGCATGCTCTAAGAGCACTATGGACTCTGACACAGTGCAGCCAGACCCTGACAGGTCACCCACCATGACCATGCCATGACATATGAGCCCACCGAGGCTTACCAGAACCCAGCGGACTCTTAGTATTCCTCCCCCTTCACCTCCCAGTGTGTCTGTAATGTCAGGTTTGTCTCACCCTTCCAGTGCATCTCAAGCCTCTCATGTGTCAAGCCCTATCCTCGAACTACCAGACCCCACAAGTTTCATTGCCCCTTCTCCTGCCACCTCTGCGTCATCCACGGTTAGCCAGGCCTCACTGCTTCATAACCCCCGTTTAAATCACTCCACCCCAAGCAGGCACAGTAAATAAAAATTTTGTCTGTAACAAAATAAATAATATTGTTTTTTGCCCCCAATTATGTGTGGTTTACTTGTGTATTTCACCGACATCTATACACACCGTGCGCTGAACACTTAATTTTTTGGCCACATCATAGCTCCAGTAGTTAGCAAATAAAAGACTGCAGCTTTGTGTGTCTTTAGTATAGAGATATGAGGTGGGCCAAAATATTTATACTTGTATTATCTCCATAATCTCTTCCTTCTGCTTAGTCTGTGACTAGTGTTGCAGAGTGAAGAGAAAATGGCTGAAATAAAATGCAGAACTATACTCAACAGGTCAGGTGTCCACAAACTCATTAGTTTTAGGACACCTTACCTGGTGAGTAGAGAACTGCCGTGTGTAACCTCCATTTTCTCTTCTGTGTACGTAATCTATTTCACACAAAGTGAAGGGACGATGGCGGTCATACATGGCATATCTATGCTCACCTGTACACGTGTCAGAAATAGTGAATTCAGGAGGCTATGTGCATCATGAATTCATTATTTCTGACACCTGACTTGATGAGTATAGATCTGTTTTGTATGACAGTCATTGTCTCTTCAGTCTGTGTCCAATGGATACTGCAGAACAGAATCCGGATGCAATGACATCAACAACCTTTAAAACAACATGGCTGTCGTCACATTAACAGTATGTGGTCAGTATTTTATATCAGTAAGTCAAAACAATGATTGGAACAATTAGAGAAAAATGTTAAGAGGAAAATTATGATAATAACATATCTAGCACCTCAGCAATTATCACCCACTCCTGGTTTTAGATTAAAAATACTGATATGAAATACAGACGAAATACAGCTAGTGTGAGGAGAGCTGTTATGATCCGGTGGTAGGATCACCAAACTGACCTGATAGGTAAACCTGAATAGTAGGACTAGCTCTGGGAATGTGGGAACTATACCGACCGCAATCCTGAACCTATCCACACACACTAAAGGCAGCCGTGGAGCGTTACCTAAAAACCTAGACGCCTCTTCACAGCCTAAGAAACTGGCTACCCCTAGAGAGAAAGCAAAGCCTCACTTGCCTCAGAGAAATAACCCCAAAGTTTAGACAGCCCCCCACAAATAATAACGGTGAGTTTAGGGTAAAATACAAACGTAGGAATGAAAAACAGGTTTAAGCAAATGAGGCCCGCTAACACTAAATAGACAGAAGAAAGCAAGGGATCTGTGCGGTCGGTACAAAAACTATCAAAAACTATCCACGCAGAAAGTACAAGAACCCCCACACCGACTCACAATGTGAGGGGCGCACTCTGCACCTCAGAGCTTACCAGCAAGCGAAAAATCACATATAAGCAAGCTGGACTGAACACATCATATACTGAGAAACATATTCAAGGAAACAATGAGCAAAAAGAACTAGCAAGACTTAGCTTCTCAGAAAGAGACAGGTCACCAGGGAGATCCAGGAGAGGTCAGAACCAGTACTGAATACAACGACAGCAGGCAACAAGTAAAGGTCCAGGTGGAGTTAAATAGGAACCAGCATAGCAGGAAATGAGGCAGCTGAGCCCAGCTCCAGACCCGCAGTATCGCTAAAGACCACCAGAGGGAGCCCAGACAGAATTCACAACAGTACCCCCCCCTTGAGGAGGGGTCACCGAACCCTCACCAGAGCCCCCAGGCCGATCAGGATGACCGAATGAAAGGCACGAACCAAATCGGCCGCATGGACATCAGAGGCGACAACCCAGGAATTATCCTCCTGACCATAGCCCTTCCACTTAACCAAGTACTGAAGCTTTCGTCTCGAAACACGAGAATCCAAGATCTTCTCCACCACATACTCCAATTCTCCCTCGACCAAGACCGGAGCAGGAGGATCAACAGAAGGAACCACAGGCACCACATATCTCCGCAACAATGACCTATGGAACACATTGTGAATGGCAAATGATGCTGGGAGGTCCAAACGAAATGACACAGGGTTGAGGATTTCCAAAATCTTATAAGGACCGATGAAACAAGGCTTGAACTTAGGAGAGGAAACCTTCATCGGAACATAACGAGAAGACAACCATACCAAATCCCCCACACGAAGTCGGGGACCCACACAGCGCCGGCGGTTAGCAAAGCGCTAGCCTTCTCTAGTGACAACGTCAAATTATCCACCACGTGGTTCCAAATCCGCTGCAATCTATCCACCACAGAATCCACCCCAGGACAGTCAGAAGGCTCAACCTGACCTGAGGAAAAACGAGGATGAAAACCAGAATTGCAAAAAAAAGGCAAAACCAAAGTAGCAGAACTAGCCCGATTATTGAGGGCGAACTCAGCCAATGGCAAAAAAGTCACCCAATCATCCTGATCAGCAGAAACAAAACATCTCAGATAAGTCTCCAAGGTCTGATTAGTTCGTTCAGTTTGGCCATTCGTCTGAGGATGGAAGGCCGATGAAAAAGATAATTCAATGCCCATCTTAGCACAAAAGGACTGCCAAAATCTGAACACAAACTGGGATCCTCTGTCAGACACAATATTCTCAGGAATACCATGCAAACGAACCACATTCTGAAAAAACAGTGGAACCAAATCGGAAGAGGAAGGCAGCTTAGGCAAGGGCACCAAATGGACTATTTTAGAAAAACGATCACAAACCACCCAGATAACAGACATCTTCTGAGAGACTGGAAGATCCGAAATAAAATCCATGGAAATATGCATCCAGGGCCTCTTCGGGACAGGCAAAGGCAAAAGCAATCCACTGGCACGAGAACAGCAAGGCTTGGCCCGAGCACAAATCCCACAGGACTGCACAAAGGAACGCACATCCCGTGACAAGGAAGGCCACCAAAAGGACCTAGCCACCAAATCCCTGGTACCAAAAATCCCAGGGTGACCCGCCAACACCGAAGAATGAACCTCAGAAATGACTCTACTGGTCCATTTATCCGGGACAAACAGTCTCTCCGGTGGACAACGATCAAGTCTATTGGCCTGAAATTCCTGCAGTACCCGTCGTAAATCAGGGGAGATGGCAGACAAAATCACCCCTTCTTTGAGGACACCAGCCGGTTCAGAAACTCCCGGAGAGTCAGGCACAAAGCTCCTAGAAAGAGCATCAGCCTTCACATTCTTCGAACCCGGAAGGTATGAAACCACGAAATCGAAACGGGAGAAAAACAGCGACCATCGAGCCTGTCTAGGATTTAGCCGCTTAGCAGACTCGAGATAAGTCAAATTCTTGTGATCCGTCAAGACCACCACACGATGTTTGGCTCCCTCAAGCCAATGTCGCCACTCCTCAAATGCCCACTTCATTGCCAACAACTCCCGATTACCAACATCATAATTCCGCTCGGCAGGCGAAAACTTTCTTGAAAAGAAAGCACATGGCCTCATCACAGAGCCATCAGAGCTTCTCTGTGACAAGACAGCCCCTGCTCCAATCTCAGAGGCATCAACCTCGACCTGGAAAGGCAGAGAGACATCCGGCTGACGCAAGACAGGAGCCGAAGAGAACCGACGTTTGAGCTCCTGAAAGGCCTCCACGGCCGCAGGAGACCAATTCGTCACATCAGAACCCTTCTTGGTCAAATCCGTCAAAGGCTTAACCACACTGGAAAAATTAGTGATGAAGCGACGGTAAAAATTTGCAAAACCCAAGAACTTCTGAAGACTCTTTACTGATGTAGGTTGAGTCCAGTCATAAATAGCCTGGACCTTGACTGGATCCATCTCAATGGTAGAAGGAGAAAAAATAAAGCCCAAAAAGGAAACCTTCTGGACTCCGAAGAGACATTTAGAGCCCTTCACAAACAAGGCATTGGCTCGCAGGACCTGAAATACCATCCTGACCTGCTTCACATGAGATTCCCAATCATCAGAAAAGACCAAAATATCATCCAGGTACACAATCATAAACCTATCCAGATACTCTCGGAAGATGTCGTGCATGAAGGACTGGAACACAGAAGGGGCATTAGAAAGCCCAAAAGGCATCACCAAGTACTCAAAATGGCCTTCGGGCGTATTAAATGCTGTTTTCCATTCATCGCCCTGCTTTATACGCACAAGATTATACGCTCCACGAAGATCTATCTTGGTGAAACAACTGGCCCCCCTAATCCGAGCAAACAGATCGGACAACAGTGGCAAAGGATACTGAAATTTGACCGTGATGTTATTTAGAAGGCGATAATCTATACAGGGTCTTAGAGAACCATCCTTCTTGGCCACAAAAAAGAACCCCACACCCAAAAGGGACGAGGACGGGCGAATATGCCCCTTCTCCAAAGACTCCTTGATATAACTCCGCATAGCGGCATGTTCTGGTACAGACAAATTAAAAAGTCGTCCTTTAGGGAACTTACTACCAGGAATCAAATTTATGGCGCAATCACAATCCCTATGAGGGGGTAGGGCACTGGACTTGGGCTCATCAAATACATCCTGGTAGTCCGACAAAAATTCAGGGACTTCAGAAGGAGTAGAAGAAGCAATTGACACCAAAGGAGCATCGCCATGAATTCCCTGGCAACCCCAACTTGACACAGACATTGCTTTCCAATCCAGGACTGGATTATGAGCCTGCAGCCATGGCAGACCTAACACGACAACATCATGCAAATTATGTAACACAAGAAAGCGAATCACCTCCTGATGTGCAGGAGTCATGCACATGGTCATTTGAGCCCAGTACTGAGGTTTATTCTTGGCCAATGGCGTGGCATCAATTCCCTTTAGTGGAATAGGGAATTGCAAAGGCTCCAAGATAAAACCACAGCGCCTGGCAAAAGACAAATCCATCAAATTCACTGCAGCACCTGAATCCACAAAAGCCATAACTGAGTAGGATGACAGAGAGCAAATCAAAGTAACAGACAAAATGAATTTAGGCTGTACAGTACCAATGGTGACAGACTTAGCGAAGTTTTTTGTGCGCTTAGAACAATCTGAGATAACATGAGCAGAATCACCACAGTAAAAGCACAACCCATTCTGACGTCTGTGATTTTGCCGTTCAATTCTGGTCAGAATCCTGTCACATTGCATAGACTCAGGCTTCTGCTCAGAAAATACCGCCAGATGGTGCACTGGTTTGCGCTCCCGCAAACGCCGATCAATCTGAATGGCCAAAGACATTGACTCATTCAGACCCGCAGGCGTGGGGAACCCCACCATAACATCCTTAATGGCTTCAGAAAGACCCTTTCTGAAAATCGCTGCCAGGGCACACTCATTCCATTGAGTGAGCACAGACCATTTCCTAAACTTCTGACAGTAAACCTCTGCTTCATCCAAACCCTGGGAGAGAGCCAGCAAAACCTTTTCTGCTTGGTCTACCAGATTAGGTTCCTCATAAAGCACTCCAAGTGCCAGAAAAAACGCATCCACATTTTGCAATGCAGGATCTCCTGGCGCCAGAGAGAATGCCCAATCTTGAGGGTCACCACGCAACAAAGAAATAATAATTTTAACTTGCTGAACCGGATCACCAGAGGAACGAGGTCTCAGAGAAAGGAATAATTTGCAATTATTTTTAAAGTTCAAAAACCTAGATCTGTCTCCGGAGAACAGCTCAGGAATAGGTATCTTAGGCTCTGACATAGGACTGTGAACTACATAATCCTGAATGCCTTGTACCCTAGCAGTGAGATGATCCACACTAGAAGACAGACTCTGAAGGTCCATAGCTGCAGCTGAATTCTGAACCACCCAGAGATTAAGGGGAGGAGAGAGGCTAGACACACTGCAGAGGAAAAAAAAATGAACTCAGGATTTCTCTTATCCCTCTTTTGCGATGCATTAACTCTTTACTGGCCTGCTGTACTGTTATGATCCGGTGGTAGGATCACCAAACTGACCTGATAGGTAAACCTGAATAGTAGGACTAGCTCCGGGAATGTGGGAACTATACCGACCGCAATCCTGAACCTATCCACACACACTAAAGGCAGCCGTGGAGTGTTACCTAAAAACCTAGATGCCTCTTCACAGCCTAAGAAACTGGCTACCCCTAGAGAGAAAGCAAAGCCTCACTTGCCTCAGAGAAATAACCCCAAACTTTAGACAGCCCCCCACAAATAATAACGGTGAGTTAAGGGGAAAATACAAAAGTAGGAATGAAAAACAGGTTTAAGCAAATGAGGCCCGCTAACACTAAATAGACAGAAGAAAGCAAGAGATCTGTGCGGTCGGTACAAAAACTATCAAAAACTATCCACGCAGAAAGTACAAGAACCCCCACACCGACTCACGATGTGAGGGGCGCACTCTGCACCCCAGAGCTTACCAGCAAGCGAAAAATCACATATAAGCAAGCTGGACTGAACACATCATATACTGAGAAACATATTCAAGGAAACAATGAGCAAAAAGAACTAGCAAGACTTAGTTTCTCAGAAAGAGACAGGTCACCAGGGAGATCCAGGAGAGGTCAGAACCAGTACTGAATACAACGACAGCAGGCAACAAGTAAAGGTCCAGAAGGAGTTAAATAGGAACCAGCATAGCAGGAAATGAGGCAGCTGAGCCCAGCTCCAGACCCGCAGTATCGCTAAAGGCCACCAGAGGGAGCCCAGACGGAATTCACAACAGAGAGCCTTGGTTTGTAGAGGACATAGGAGACACGGTCAAGACACCAAAAAATAAAGTTTATTAACGAGAAATATTAGTAACATTTTAGAAAATAACTGGTACAGATAAAATCCCAACAGGACATTTACACAACATTGTCCTGCCATGACACACGCCCAATATCCGAATCAAAAAAGGCAGCAAATTGGTTCCGCATGTGGCCAACTTCAGCTGTTGACCGCAGCGGGTGATGTTGGTAATTGGGCAGTGGGTGTGCAACTGGTTCATCCAGTTCAATGTTGGGCCACTACTTAGCTATTATGTAATTGTGCAGAACCACACAGGCTTTGACAACCTCGTCGACTGTCTCCATTTTTAGATTAATGGCTGATGCAAGAATGCACCATTTTGAGACCAGAATCCCAAAGGTACACTCTACTGTTCTTCGTGCCCTGGTAAGTCTGTAGTTAAAAATCCTTTTAGTGTGGTTTAAGTCATGACTGGAATATGGCTTCAGTAGGTTTTCACACATCTGAAAGGCCTCATCACCAACCATAATAAATGGCATTGGTGGACCTTGAGTGTTGGGGAGCGGTCGTGGCCGTGGAAAATTAAATTTTTTGCCATACACACGGCGGCCCGTATCAGAGTTCTTAAAAGTCCGGGAATCGTTGCCACGGCCAAAAGCTCCAATGTCCACTGCGATGAAGTGACAGTCCGCATCGGCTATTGTCAGGAGCACAACAGAAAAATATTTTTTGTAATTAAAGTACTCCGATCCTGTTCTGGCTGGTTTGATAATCCGGATATGCTTTCCATCCATCACTCCCAAACAGTTGGGGAAATCACACACACTCCAGAATTTTTCCGCAATTTCAATCCACATGTCCAAGGTGAGTAGGGGAATAAACTCATCCCGGAGTACATTCCACAAAGCCCGGCAGGTGTCCGCAACTATTCCAGACAGGGTGGAAATTCCAAGCCGGTATTGGAAGTGAAGGGATGATAAACTCTCTCCGGTTGCCAGAACTCTGGAAGAAAAAAAAAAAACAATTACAATCAATTCTATTTATGGTGTTGTTATGCTAAAGACATAAAGGAAAATACAAAAAAAAAAACAGGTCAGAACATCAAAAATTAGCACTGCCATTGGTTTAGATTTGTTACGTACGTTAATGTAACCTGCAGACGTTCCTCTGGTGGAATCGCTCTACGGAGCTGGGTGTCCTGTCTACGTATGGCTCCTGGGACACGAGCAAGCAAATCCCGGAACGAGTCTTGCAACATCCTTGTATATTCCGGGAATTTGTCCGGGTTGTCATTAAGCTCGCCATACAGCGTGTGATAGGCTCCACGGCTCTCACGTAATTCAATAAGGGGGTGTCTCCAAAAACCCCTACAACGTCTCCTTCTCCATCTTTCGCGATTTCTGTCTTGCTCCCAAGCAAACGCACAGGCAAGAAACAGCTTGATGCTTATATCCAGGTTGAAATAAAATCTCTCCATGCGAAGATCCATCATGACACAGGATACAGGAGCAAAATCTGAAGATTTCAGCTGTTCAAGGGTCTATATAAAGATATCCCATAATACACGCCCTCTGTAGTCCCATTGGCGGTGTCTGGTTATCTAGATATTTCTCCTGTAAAATTTGTCACCATGCGCACCAAAAACACAAACGCAGGAAAAACCGCATTCAGAAGTGTACAAACGCGGCTTTTTTTTAACCGCATGCGCTCCCGCATGCGTTTAAAAAATGGCGCGTTTGGACATGTTTCTATGCATTTTTTCCTGCACTTGCGCATGCGGATTAAACGCTGCGGATTCTAACGCAAATGTGAAACTAGCCTATAAGAGCCTACTAACTAAATGAGAGACAGAGAGATGACCTGCTGACTAGAAAAAATTAGACTTTACAGAAGAGAGAAAGGACCTATCTGATCATAACAGCTTACACTCCAAAAGAAAAGAGAGCGAGACAGAGGACCTTGCTGAATATTGATGGGCAAACTCAAGCAGTAAGATTTGAGGTCTGTACTGAACACCTACTGTTCAGGCACTGACCATGAACACTGACTTCTCCAGGAAGTCCTTGAAACTGTTCAGGTTCAGCACCCCAAACATCAGGTGTTTCCCATTTTTTAAAATTATTTAAATAATTAAATAATCATTTGAATGGGGTCTGCATTTGGGCATGTTCTGGTAACTGGACCAAACTTTTTTGAATGCTCGGCTGAACCCACCGGACCCAAACATCCAACTGTTCATCCATCACTACTGCTAACTATAAGATTTTACATTCTACAGGAGAAAAAAAGAGAGGAACCCATTAACCATTAAAAGCTTACAGTCTACATGAAAGAGAAATGCAGTCTGGGAATGGAAAATGACTTAGCTGTACAAAGAATGATTCACTAGGAACTGGTGATCTCAGATGGCCAACACATGGATCCCCGTGTAAATAATATGATAACCCAAAAAGATGTCACTGCTGCATGGCATTATCGGGAAGCCTGTGTGGCACTACAAAAAGATGTTAGTCTGCTTTCTGATGCTTCAGCATTTTTTTTTTTTAACCGCCAATCAAATCTCAAAGTGGTTGACTTGCATAAATCCATGAATTTCAGGAAATTCGACTTGCACTCTATAATGTGTGCATTGATACGCTCATCTATAGTTCTTCATGCAGGAAAAAAACACTTTTTATCAACAAATTGCTCCTGGACCATTGAGGGTTGTTGGATGGAGTAGCTCTTGGAAAATGTTTAGATGTTTTATTCACGCCAGTGATCTTATGCAAATTGCAAGTGAGCCCACACCCTTACATGAAAAGCAACCCCACACATGAATGGTCTCATGATGTTTTACTGTTGGCATGACACAGAACTCTTGGTAGCACTCACTTTTCTTGTCCAGTAAATCATTTTTCTTGCTGTCCAATCCCTTCATTTTATGCTGAACATCAGTCTGTTTTTTATATTTTTCTTGGAGAGACATGATTTCTTTGCTGCCCTTCTTGACATCACGCTACCCTCCAAAAGTATTCAACTCGCTGTGTGAGTAGATGCAATGTTACCTGCCTGCTTTCATTTTTTGGTAAACTCTGTACTCGTGTGTTGAACCAATCCCATTGCTGAATCTTCTTTAGGAGATGAGCCTGGCACTTGCTGGATTTTCATGAAAAACTTGAAGCCTTCGTCACAGCAATTGAACCTCTGTCTTTGAAGTTCATGATGATCCAATAAATACTTGTATTATAGACAATCTTACAAGCTGCAATGCTCATGTCCCTGAAGGCTTTTTGATGCCAAGCTATGATGACTATCTTTATTTCCTTCAAGTTACTATGATTAACATAATAAGGCAATTATTTCATGCTCCAGCCCCCTTTTAAAGTACCTATGCTGCTCATATAATTTAATAAGCATGACAAGAGTGATGTCTTGTCCTCATTAAGGGTACATTTCCACTGGCGAGGAAAACGGACGAGTGCAATCCGATAAAAAATTGGATTGCACTCGGACCAATGTTATTCAATAGGTGTCTTTTCATTTGCGATTTTTTTCTCGGCCGAAATCGGACTGAGAAAAAAATCGCAGCTTGCTGCGATTTGCTGCGAGTCTCGGACGAGACTCGCCAATGCAAGTCAATGGGTGCGAGAAAAAAATCGCACAGCACTCGCACCATGCGAGTTCTGTCTGATTTTTACGCACCGGTGTCCTTTGAAAAGCCGGCAATTCAGCGCGATGTACAGTAAAATCACACTGACAGGTTAGAATAGAGTAGATATATACACATAGAATAGGTATATATACATATATACACTCACTGGCCACTTTATTAGGTACACCTGTCCAACTTCTTGTTAACACTTAATTTCTAATCAGCCAATCACATGGCGGCAACTCAGTGCATTTAGGCATGTAGACATGGTCAAGACAATCTCCTGCAGTTCAAACCGAGCATCAGTATGGGGAAGAAAGGTGATTTGAGTGCCTTTGAATGTGGCATGGTTGTTGGTGCCAGAAGGGCTGGTCTGAGTATTTCAGAAACTGCTGATCTACTGGGATTTTCACGCACAACCATCTCTAGGGTTTACAGAGAATGGCCCGAAAAAGAAAAAAAAACCAGTGAGCGGCAGTTCTTTGGGCGGAAATGCCTTGTTGATGCCAGAGGTCAGAGGAGAATGGGCAGACTGGTTCTAGCTGATAGAAAGGCAACAGTGACTCAAATCGCCACCCGTTACAACCAAGGTAGGCCTAAGAGCATCTCTGAACGCACAGTGCGTTGAACTTTGAGGCAGATGGGCTACAGCAGCAGAAGACCACACCGGGTACCACTCCTTTCAGCTAAGAACAGGAAACTGAGGCTACAATTTGCACAAGCTCATCGAAATTGGACAGTAGAAGATTGGAAAAACGTTGCTTGGTCTGATGAGTCTCGATTTCTGCTGCGACATTCGGATGGTAGGGTCAGAATTTGGCGTAAACAACATGAAAGCATGGATCCATCCTGCCTTGTATGGAGCATCTTTGGGATGTGCAGCCGACAAATCTGCGGCAACTGTGTGATGCCATCATGTCAATATGGACCAAAATCTCTGAGGAATGCTTCCAGCACCTTGTTGAATCTATGCCACGAAGAATTGAGGCAGTTCTGAAGGCAAAAGGGGTCCAACCCGTTACTAGCATGGTGTACCTAATAAAGTGGCCGGTGAGTGTATATGTCAGTGAGACACCTATATATGTATATTTATATTTAATGCAGCGCAAGATAGCATTAAAGCCGCTAATTCAATTACCGGCTTTTTCTTTCTCCTTCCCATACCCGACAGGATATGAGACATGGTTTACATACAGTAAACCATCTCATATCCCCCTTTTTTTGCATATTCCACACTACTAATGTTAGTAGTGTGTATGTGCAAAATTTGGCCGCTGTAGCTGCTCAAATAAATGGTTAAATGGCGGAAAAAATTGGCGTGGGCTCCCGCGCAATTTTCTCCGCCAGAGTGGTAAAGCCAGTGACTGAGGGCAGATATTAATAGCATAGAGAGGGTCCATGGTTATTGGCCCCCCCGTGGCTACAAACATCTGCCCCCAGCCACCCCAGAAAAGGCACAACTGGAAGATGCGCCTATTCTGGCACTTGGCCACTCTCTTCCCACTCCCTGTAGCGGTGGGATATGGGGTAATGAAGGGTTAATGCCACCTTGCTATTGTAAGGTGACATTAAGCCAGATTAATAATGGAGAGGCGTCAATTATGACACCTATCCATTATTAATCCAATTGTTTGAAAGGGTTAAAAAAAACACACACACACACATGATTTAAAAGTATTTTAATGAAATAAACACAGCGGTTGTTTTAATATTTTATTGCTCTCTCAATCCATTTCCAGGCCCTCGCTTGGCAAAATAATAAACGCATAATATACATACCTTCTGCTGACCCGTCACGTCCCACGAAGTAATCCATCTGAAGGGGTTAAAATAATTTACAAGCAGGAGCCCTGCAAATGCAGCTGTGCTCCGTGCCTGTAATTCCCCGGTGAATGAAGGAAATGTAGGTCATTGACCTACATTTCCTTCAGTCGCGGTGATGCGCCCCCTGGTGGATGTCCTCATATGACCTGGAGCGTGGGAAAAAGTTCCCAGGCTGCAGTTCATGAGAACATCCAGCAGGGGCGCATCACCGCAACTGAATGTAAGTATAGATCACTCTGCTTTCCTTTCAGCACCCGGGGATTACAGGCACGAGCGAGTGGTTTATCGCAGCTCCTGCCTGTAATATTAGTTAACCCCTTCAGATGGATTACCTCGTGGGACCTGACAGTTCATCAGAGAGGGTATGTATATTGTGTGTTTATTGTTTTGCCAAGCGAGGGTGTCGCTGATGGATTGAGAGCGCAATAAAATACTAAAACAACCTGTTTGTTTCTTTCATTAAAATACTTTTAAATCATGTGTGTGTGTGTGTTTTTTAACCCTTTCAGACAATTGGATTAATAATGGATAGGTGTCATAATTGACGCCTCTCCATTATTAATCTGGCTTAATGTCACCTTACAATAGCAAGGTGGCATTAACCCTTCATTACCCCATATCCCACCGCTACACGGGAGTGGGAAGAGAGTGGCCAAGTGCCAGAATAGGCGCATCTTCCAGATGTGCCTTTTCTGGGGTGGCTGGGGGCAGATGTTTTTAGCCACGGGGGGGCCAATAACCATGGACCCTCTCCTGGCTATTAATATCTGCCCTCAGTCACTGGCTTTACCACTCTGGCGGAGAAAATTGCGCGGGAGCCCACGCCATTTTTTTCAGCCATTTAACCTTTTATTTGAGCAGCTACAGCGGCCAAATTTTGCACATGCACACTACTAACATTAGTAGTGTGGAATATGCAAAAAAAAAAAGGGGATATGAGATGGTTTACTGTATGTAAACCATGTCTCATATCATGTCGGGTTTGTGAAGGAGAAATGAGAAGCCGGCAATTGAATTAGTGGCTTTTATGCTATCTAGCGCTGCATTAAATATAAATATACATATATAGGTGTCTCACTGACATATATATATATATGTATATACACACATTCTATGTGCATATATCTACTCTATTCTAACCTGTCAGTGTGATTTTACTGTACACGGCGCTGATTTGCCGGCTTTTCAAACGACACCGGTGCGTAAAAATCGGACAGCAATACGGATGTCATACTGATGTCATACGGATGATGCGATTAAAAATCGCATTGCACTCGCATTGCACTCGCATGACACTCGCATGACAATCGCATACGTTACATCCGTTATTTCGGTCCAGATTACGGACCGATTTGTCTCTCGGCAGTGGAAATGTACCCTTACACTTTATCCAAGATCACTAAAATTATGTCAGCATCATTTTGTGACAGTGTCAAAATGCAGTGGATATGGGGGGTTTGTTTTTGGTAATTTGGCTAGTAATGGCTTTGCGTTATTTTTTGAAAATCATCTGATCACTCTTCTAAACAATATAGAGTTAAAGCAAATATTTACAAAAAATGCCCAAAATACTGATCGATCTATCTATCGATCTATCATCTATCACAATTTAAAACTATTTAGTGTGACTAAAGACAGCAAAGGCAGCAATACATTTATTGCAATTTCTATGGAGCATTGTTTTTATTCCATATTTGTCTTAATAACATTAAGAAAATAATGTTAAGTTCACTCCAGTCACTTGTGAGCAATTTAGATAAAAGAAGCATTTACAGCTTATCTTATTGATGTACACTTGCAGTGTAATGCTTATTTTATATCTCTGTGGCAACACTAATAACTCTCCCGATACTGCAAATTCCTTTGTAGTTTTACATAAAAAGAACATGTACATTTACCGTGACATAGACTTCATTCACAAACAAAAAGCAATTCAAAATTATTAAAAATTTAAAAGCAACATTACCGAGAAGCTACTGCTTTGGGAATTATATACAGATCCCATGTCATGTCTAAGAATATTTGGACACAAAACTCCATCTGCCCAACAAAGCATAAAAAGGCTTTCTCTTTAAAGTGAAAAAAAAAAGGAAAAATGAGGCATATGTCATGTTCAATTACAAAGTAATCAAATTGTTATTGGTTTCTTTGGGATTTATTAGTTTCATGTATACGTAGCAGTGATGAGTAGTGATGATCGAATTGTGAAATATTTGGATTCCAGAAAATAGGCACAAATAATTTCTAATATCCGTGCACTCGTACCGAATAACGAATCCAATGCAAGTCAATGGAAAAGTTGAATATTTTTCTGATAGACCCAACAAAGAGGTCTCGGGGCATGGGAAAAAAGCTGAAAAAAATTATAACTCCCTTTCAGCATATGTTCACACGGAGTGTTTTCGCTTTGGATTTTCCTTTTACATTTGTGAGGGCTCTAACTTTTACATTTGGGAAGTCCCTCCCTCATTACAAATAGCAAGATAGTGGAATATATATTCCCCATCCATTTTCAATGCCATTTCAAACATGCAAATTAGAATTTTGAGCTTTTCCCAACACCACCATCAGGTCCACCGCCATGT
Source organism: Ranitomeya variabilis (assembly GCF_051348905.1). Lineage (NCBI taxonomy): Eukaryota > Metazoa > Chordata > Amphibia > Anura > Dendrobatidae > Ranitomeya > Ranitomeya variabilis. The sequence goes on from NC_135234.1 coordinate 600,082,729, forward strand.
CATTATGTGGTCCTCGCTTATAATTTGCATAGTGCCAGCAGATGCCGTGAAACCTGAGTTTAGGAAGGGCCCTCAGGTGGCACTGTATCATATATTTGGGAGAGCTTTCATTCCTACATTTGGGAGTCCCCTCCCTCACGCTAAATAGTTAGCAAGATAGTGGAATACATTTTCCCCATCCCTTTACAAACATGCCCATTTGAATTTTGGGCTTTGCTCACCACCACCACCACCATGTCCAACGCCAAGTCATTATGCGGCCCTCGCTTTTCATTTTCAGAAGGCCACATGGTGCTGTGAAACCTGTGTTTTGTAAGGTTCACAGTTTATTTTTGCCACCGGATCTCAATGGAACCACTATCATAGTGGGCAAAGCTGCTGTAAGGTCAATATAATACAGGAGTTGGTGTAGCTGTATGATCAATGTCAGTAAATTGGATTCTACCAGAAACCAAAAGCATTAGAATTAAATTCGGAATACAGTGTATGCAAGCAAGGGCCTGTATTAGGCTCAGCCTGTCAGGCCTTAAATCCATGTCAGGAGCATGTACAAGCCTCATTTTACTTGGAAGTAGCCTCCTCAAGTGAAAGAGACAGGAGTGCCATAGACCAAGCTGCACAATCCTATGCAAATCTTCTGGAAACTACTGAACCAGGCAGAATGTATCTTTTGCATGTTTTTTTGAGTAACAATAGAGTAATTACACAACATGTCCCAGAGAGTGTTGAGGTCTGTGAAGTTTATTACTTAGGTTACAGGCAGTGCTACAGATCTCAGATAAAGGCATTAGTGTGGCAATGACCATGTTCCAATATGTGTAAGGTTGTGGACTGAAAAGATCTGAGGAGCATATTAACCATGAATCTTAGATGCGCTTCAAATATATACAGGGTGGGCCATTTATATGGATACACCTAAATAAAATGGGAAGGGTTGGTGATATCAACTTCCTGTTTGTGGCACATTAGTTTACGGGAGGAGGAAAACTTTTCAAGATGGGTGGTGACCATGGCGGCCATTTTGAAGTTGGCCATTTTGGATCCAACTTTATTTTTTCCAATGAGAAAAGGGTCATGTGACACATCAATCTTATTGAGAATTTCACAAGAAAAACAATGGTGTGCTTAATTTTAACGTAACTTTATTCTTTCATGAATTATTTACAAGTTTATGACCACTTATAAAATGTGTTCAAAGTACTGCCCATTGTGTTGGATTGTCAATGCAACCCTCTTCTCCCACTCTTGACACACTGATAGCAACATCACAGAAGAAATGCTTGCACAGGTTTCCAGTATCCATTGTTTCAGATGCTGCACATCTCTTATCTTCACAGCACAGACAATTGCCTTCAGATGATCCAAAAGATAAAAGTGTAAGGGGGTCAGATCGGGGTCAAATGTATTGTGAGGTCCCTATCACGGCATCTTTCTGCTTGACTGAAATTAGACCCCTTGGGTCATTTTTTAAAAACTTTGCACATTATGCAATGGTGAAACTTGTACTATATAGTGCTACCTCTTTAATAAAGGTACCTTCACACATAACGATTTCGTTAACGATATCGTTGCAACGTCATGCTTTTTTGTGACGTAGCAACGATCCCGCTAATGATCTCGTTATGTGTGACCAACGATCAGGCCCCTGCTGGGAGATCGTTGGTCATAGGGAATGATCAGGACCTTTTTTTGGTCGCTGATCACCCGCTGTCATCGCTGGATCGGCGTGTGTGACGCCGATCCAGCGATGTGTTCACTTGTAAGCAGGGTAAATATCGGGTTACTAAGCGCAGGGCCGCGCTTAGTAACCCGATATTTACCCTGGTTATCATTGTAAAAGTAAAAAAAAAAAAACAGTACATACTCACATTCTGATGTCTGTCACATCCCCCGCCGTCAGCTTCCTGCACTGACTGTCAGTGCCGGCAGTAAAGAAGAGCACAGCGGTGACGTCACCACTGTTCTCTGCTTTACGGCCGGCGCTGACACAGTCAGTGCGGGAAGCTGACGGCGGGGGACATGACAGACATCGGAATGTGAGTATGTAGTGTTTTTTTTTTTTAACTTTTACAATGGTAACCAGGGTAAATATCGGGTTACTAAGTGTGGCCCTGCACTTAGTAACCCGATGTTTACTCTGGTTACCCGGGTGCTGCAGGGGGACTTCGGCATCGTTGAAGACAGTTTCAACGATGCCGAAGTCGTTCCCCTGATCGCTGGTCGCTGGAGAGAGCTGTCTGTGTGACAGCTCCCCAGCGACCACACAACGACTTACCAACGATCACGGCCAGGTCGTATCGCTGGTCGTGATAGTTGGTTAGTCATTTAGTATAACGGTACCTTAACAGTAAAATGTATTGTGAGGTCCCCATCACAGCCTCTTTCAGCTTGTCTGATACAGACCCCTTGGGTAATTTTATGAAAACTTTGCACATTGTGCAATGGTGAAAATTGTACTCCCATCTCTACCTCTTGTAGTAACTGCAAAATGAATTATGAGGTCCTCATCAAGGCCTCTTTCAGCTTGTCTGATACATAGTTACATAGTTATTAAGGTTGAAGGAAGACTTTATGTCCATCTAGTTCAACCCATAGCCTAACCTAACATGCCCTAACATGTTGATCCAGAGGAAGGCAAAAAAAACCCTTGTGAAAGAGAGTAAGCTCCACATTGGGGAAAAAAATTCCTTCCCGACTCCACATACGGCAGTCAGACTAGTTCCCTGGATCAACGCCCTATCAAGGAATCTAGTGTATATACCCTGTAACATTATACTTTTCAAGAAAGGCATCCAGTCCCCTCTTAAATTTAAGTAATGAATCACTCATTACAACATCATACAGCAGAGAGTTCCATAGTCTCACTGCTCTTACAGTAAAGAATCCGCCTCTGTTATTATGCTTAAACCTTCTTTCCTCCAGACGTAGAGGATGCCCCCATGAAAGGTCTTTGTACTGTCCCCTCATATATTTATACATTAAAATAAGATCACCCCTTAGCCTTCATTTTTCCAAACTAAATAACCCCAAGTGTAATAACCTATCTTGGTATTGCAGACCTCCCAGTCCTCTAATAACCTTGGTCGCTCTTCTCTGCACCCGCTCTAGTTCAGCTATGTCTTTCTTATACACCGGAGACCAGAACTGTACACAGTATTCTAAGTGTGGTCGAACTAGTGACTTGTATAGAGGTAAAATTATGTTCTCCTCATGAGAATCTATGCCTCTTTTAATACATCCCATTATTTTATTTGCCTTTGTAGCAGCTGCCTGACACTGGCCACTAAATGTGAGTTTGTCATCCACCCATACACCCAGGTCTTTTTCATTGATGGTTTTGCCCAGAGTTTTAGAATTAAGCACATAGTTATACATCTTATTACTTCTACCCAAGTGCATGACGTTACATTTATCCCCATTAAAGCTCATTTGCCATTTATCAGCCCAAGCTTCTAGTTTACATAAATCATCCTGTAATATAAAATTGTCCTCCCCTGTATTAATTACCCTGCAGAGTTTAGTGTCATCTGCAAATATTGAAATTCTACTCTGAATGCCCCCTACAAGGTCATTAATAAATATGTTAAAAAGAAGAGGGCCCAATACTGACCCCTGTGGTACCCCACTGCTAACCGTGACCCAGTCCGAGTGTGCTCCATTAATAACCACCCTTTGTTTCCTATCCCTGAGCCAGCTCTCAACCCACTTACACATATTTTCCCCTATCCCCATTATTCTCATTTTATGTATCAACCTTTTGTGTAGCACCGTATCAAAAGCTTTTGAAAAGTCCATATACATTACGTCCGCTGGGTTCCCTTGGTCCAGTCCGGAACTTACCTCTTCATAGAAGCTGATCAAATTAGTCTGACATAAACGGTCCCTAGTAAACCCGTGCTGATACTGGGTCATGAGGTTATTCCTCTTCAGATACTCCAGTATAGCATCCCTTAGAATGCCCTCCAGGATTTTACCCACAGTAGAGGTTAAGCTTACTGGCCTATAATTTCCGAGTTCAGTTTTTGTCCCCTTTTTGAATATTGGCACCACATTTGCTATACGCCAGTCCTGTGGTACAGACCCTGTTATTATGGACTCTTTAAAGATTAAAAATAATGGTCTATCAATGACTGTACTTAATTCCTGCAGTAATCGGGGGTGTATCCCATCTGGGCCCCGAGATTTGTCAATTTTAGTGATTTTTAGACGCCGCCATACTTCCTGCTGGGTTAACAGCAAAAAAGGAAAAATTCAAGAAAACACACCAAAAACAGGCAGAGATGCTTACCTGTCTAAATAGGCCTCAATACAAATGCACAAGCAGGGTGCAGCGGACCCAAATAAAATAGCAAATGCACAGGTGCAATGCCTAATGAAACAGCCAGCCTTCAATCAGGGATTGGCCGTGTGGTACACCAATGCACTAAGATACATACTCTGTATGTGGCGTGTTCACACAAGGAATGCAAGCATCTTGCTGCTGGGTTAAGCAGGTGACACTTAATGGGGAATTTTTGTTATCACTGATCATATTGGCTGCCATGGGATTTTCTTGTGTAAATACTGATGAAAAAAAGTCATTTAGCATATTGGCTTTTTCCTCATCCTCATCCACCATTTCCCCCAGACTATTTTTAAGGGGGCCAACACTTTCATTTTTTAGTTTCTTACTATTTATGTAGTTAAAGAATATTTTGGGATTATTTTTACTCTCTCTGGCAATGAGTCTCTCTGTCTCAATTTTTGCTGCCTTGATTTGCTTTTTACAGAATTTATTAAATTTTCTGTATTTATTTAATGCCTCATCACTACCTACTTCCTTTAATTCTCTAAATGCTTTCTTTTTGTCACTTATTGCGCCCCTTACAGCTCTATTTAGCCATAATGGTTTCCTCCTATTTCTAGTATGTTTATTCCCATACGGTATATACAGTGCACAGGTCTTATCCAGGATGCTAATAAACGTCTCCCATTTTCTTTGTGTATTTTTGTGTCTCAGGATATTGTCCCAGTTAATTGCACCAAGATCATCTCTCATCCGTTGGAAATTTGCCCTCCTGAAGTTTAGTGTCCTTGTCACCCCTCTACTACACATCTTATTAAAGGATACACAAAAACTTATTATTTTGTGATCACTATTCCCCAAGTGACCCCCAACTCTTATATTTACAGACCCCTTGGGTAAGCTTTTGAAAACTTTGCACATTGTGCAATGGTGAAAATTGTGCTCCCCATCTCTAGCAAGGGTAATAACTGCAAAATTTATAGTGAAGTCCTCAGCACATTCTCATTCAGCATGTATGTGGTATCCTAATGTTGATTTTGGGGTCTGAATTTGGACATTGTGGAATATTAATGCATTAATATGCTCCACACACTTCTTCAGATTTCAGCCTTACACAGAATAATAATATGAGTAATAATGAAATATACTCTCCCTCTCTCTCTCTCTCTCTCTCTCTCTATATATATATATATATATATATGCCGGTAGTTTGAAAATCATAGCCAAACATCCCTTCATAAAGGGAAATTCTGCATAATATATCTGTTAGCATACACCATATACTTCTCACATATGCAGCACCCCAGTAGGTGGGTGGAATGCCTGTGTAAAAAATCTGTGTGTGAGGGTGAAACCACTGGACCTTCCCCTGTGCTATGGCCTTCACAATCTGCTGTCCAGGAAGCAGGTGCTGATGCCTCCTGCCAACAGCCTGCAGCCGCACAGACACAACAGTCAGCAACCACGTTCAGTTAATTGTCCCAGTGTAGTGTTAAGTTGTCCCTTTTCAGCATATATGTCTGTCACAAATTTTTAGTAAGATAGGGCATACATATTAGTTACCACTTTACATTGTTCGATGCTGGACAAAGACCAATGCTGGCTTTTCCAGGCTCCTAAATGAGACTTGAGACTCTTTGTTCAAAATTTGGGTCTTAAAAAAAATAGTAGTGGGGGTATTGCCCAGTTTCTGTACATTTTAGGCATGTCTAAGAGACTTGGTTAATATGCTCCAGAGACCTATTCATGCTGCAGCCTTACACATATTGTAACATGGTCATTGCCATGCTAAAGCCTTTACCTGACCTCTGTAGCACTGCCTGTCACCTGAGTAATACACTCCACAGACCGCATCACTCTCTGGGACATATCCTGTAAATTCTCCATTGTTGCTCAAAACAATGCAAAATAAACATTCTGCCTGGTTGTGTAGTTTCCAGAAGAAGTGCATAGGCTTGTGCAGGTTGGTAAATGGCACTCCTGTCTCTTAACCTTGAGGAGGCTGCTTCCAAGTTAAATGAGGCTTATACAAGTTCCTGACATAGGTTTCAGGCCTGACAGACTGACCACAATACAAACCCTTACTTGCATACACTGAATTCAGAATTTAATTCTAATGCTTTTGGTTTCTGGTAGAATCCAATTTACTGACATTGACCATACAGCTCCCCAACTCCTGTATTATATTCACCTTACAGCAGCTTCACACACTATGACAGTGGATCCATTGGTATCCGGTGGCAAAAATAAACTGTGAAGCTCACAAAACTCAGGTTACATGGCATCTGCTGGCCTTCTGAAAATGTCAAGCAAAAGCCCCATAATGACATGGCGATGGACGTGATGGATTTGGGGGGCGAAGCACAAAATTCAAATGGGCATTCCTTAGCTGGCATTCTAAAGTGATGGGGAATATGTATTCCACTATCAAGCTAACAATTTGGATTGAGGGAAGGACCTCCCAAATATAGGAGTGAGAGCTCTCCCAAATGTATGATACAGGGCCACCCAAACTCAGGTTTCATGGCTCCTGCTGGTCCACTGAAAATGTCAAATGAGGGCCGCATAATGACATGGCGGTGGACATGGTGGTGGTGGTGGCGAGCGAAGCCCAAAGTTCCAATGGGCATGTTTTAGCTGGCATTCAAAAGTGATGTAGAATATGTATTCCATTATCTATTTAAACATTTTCAAATGAGGGTGGGACCTCCCAAATATAGGAGTGATAGGTCTCCCAAATGTACGATACAGGGCCACTAAAGGGTCCTTCCCAAACACAGGCTTCACAGCACCTGTCGGCACTCTGAAAATGTCAAGCGAGGGACGCATAATCATATGGTGGTGAACGTGATGGTGGTGGCAGGGGAAGCCAAAAATTCAAATAGGCATGTCTTAGCTGGCATTCTAAAGTAATGCGGGATACGTATTCCACTATCTAGCTACCAATTTGGAATGAGGGAGAGACCTCCAAAATGTGGGAGTGAGAGCCCTAACAAATGTTAAAATAAAAAGTAAAGCCAAACCACTCCATGTAAATATATGCTAAAGGGGAGGTATAATTTTGTAATTATTTTTATTATTTTTATTTTGTGTTATATACATGTTATATGAAGGAAAAAATGTTTCTTAGCATTTTTCCCTTAAAAAAAATAGTTTTGGTTTAGCAGGTGTTCTTATAAATCCGTAAAACCACTGCAACAGTCTGACAACATTATTTCCAGAAACCATATGTGAGTCAGAAAGGCATGCAGGCATCTTCAACATGCTGCTCCCATTAAGTTTTAGCTGCTTCCCATTTCAGCTTGTTTTCCATGCCCCCAGACCTGTTTGTTGGGTCCAGCAGAAAAATATTTGGCTTTCCCATTGACTTGCATTGGATTCGTTATTAGATATTTTAAATTATTTATTAAACCTAATATTTCACTATTCACTCATCGCTAGTTGTAATGACTATCTTGTCATTGTTTTGCAGTCAAAATACGTTATGTGGCCCATATACTATACATATTGTGTCAAAGTCACTGGTAAGGTGCTGGATGGGAGATGTGTTTTGCTTAGGCTGTTGTCTTCAGTGATTTAAAACACAGAAGTTTTCCTCTAGCACATTTTGTGTGGAGAGCGGTTAATTAGACATTTTGTTGATGAGCTGTGTTTTTGTGGATAACCATAGAGTGGTGGGACATTGTCCACCTTATCTCCACCCCAAAGTGTAGTCTGTGGCATAAATAGTTGGTTTCCTGAGGCAGTGAGTGTTCAGTAAAGTTGGAGAGAGAGAATGCAGCATTTTGGTTCTGAGGAGAAAAAACTGAACCAGTGTGTAGTTATTATCCTGAGCGGGTGGAACCCTGCAGACGCAGAAACTGTATTCCATTCTGTTTTGTCTATTCATGGATTGCCCAAAGGGCAGTGTTTATTTTCACTTCACTTTGCTTTATGCTGACTGTTCAATAAACCAATGGAAGATTTAAAGATGCAGTGTTTCCATTTCCACCTCCGTGTACCACTGAGTGAGCTGATCTACCACAGGTGGTGTTTCAAATGTGGGACAAGTTCAGGGAACACGAGTGGTGGTTGTGGACAAACCGCAAGTCGTGGATAAATAGATAGTAAGCTTGCATGCAGAGCCCTCACGCCTCTTGGTATCTGTTGATTTATGTGATTATTGTTATTCTGTAATATTTTTATTGTCTAGGCTGGTGCAGACCTGTGTTGCCCAGGGAGACCCACAGAATGCAAATGACCAGGTTGGCCTCATTGAAAGGTGCCAGATGTTCTATAGGTCCCTAAGAAAGCCAGTGGGTGGTGCATCCCCATACTGGGGTACCCTTCGGGAGCCTGAGTCCCAAAAGAAAGGTAGAAGAGCCAGAGGGAGTCCGAGAAACCAAGGTGTCGCTGAGGGGTTGCCAAAGGCTGCTGGTAAAGACCTAGTCTGCTGGAGATGCCACAGTCCTGGACACATAGCCATACTTTGTCCTATGATACTGCAGTCTAGGGAGGCGCGTTTCATACTATGCCCATCATACCTGCCGTGTGGCCTATAAGCCCTGGGAGGGGCAACAGTCATGACCCATGACAATAAATGGTGTACCGGTGTCGGGACTCTTGGACTCTGGGAGTTTGGTGACTCTTGTAAGGGTAACACTTCCCCACCAATTGGTCCCTGAAAATATTGTGGGAGTCCTTAGTATTTATGGGGATGCCAAGGACTACCCTGTCACCATAGTGACTATAAACACAAACCATGGCACTGAGTTTCATGGGGTCAGGTAGTCAAAGACTTGCTACACCTTAAAATAAACAGGCAGGGTTTCAGCCTGGTTTGGGACTTGTGATAAAAGGCGCAGGTACCCACTAACTCAAGCAGAAGTTGATTCACCCAGTAAGAATGCCCATTGTAGTCAGAGGTGAATGAGTTCCCCTGTGTGTCCTTGCTGTTGATGAGGAAGAGACAATGACCCATAAGGTTGAAATTCCTGAGTTGGGGGTTTCTGAGGGAATTTTGGGACTGTTCAAATGGAGGATCTTATGGTAAAAGGGGCATGGGACAATGTGACTGTGTTAAACAAGGTTGGACAAGATCTGATGGCCAACACCAGGTTCCCTTATTTTGCAGTAAATGAGCAGTTGCTTTTTCGGGTCACTAAACAGCGAGGGGAAGTGTTAGAGCAGTTGTTGGTCCCGAGACTCTATAGGGTACTAGACCTGGCCCATTCTCATGTCTTGGGGGGGCATCTGGGTGTAGACAAAACCCAAGAGCGGGTTCTTTAAAGGTTGAGTGTCACTGGCAGATTGTTAATTATTATCGATCCTGTCCTTCATGTCAGTTATCTGCTCCTGTTTCCAACTTCCTCAGTGTTACAGGGGGTATACCTTATATTAATTATTAATGTCGGGCTTGACTAAAAATAATCAATTGCATGTAGAAAAGCTGCGGAGACACCATCACATGTTTCTCAATGCCAGCAATGAATAGCCAGGTCTTTCACTGGGAAGGAACAACCACGGGAAGGGCAGCATCCAACAAAGGAAAACCACCTATGCCAAAACATGGTATCCATCCACAGACAGCTGTTTCGGGGTGTTTGCCCCTCATCAGTGTGGAGTAGGAAACTGGCTATTAGGAGCAGTGCCTAGTGAAAGGACTATAAACATAAGGATGAATGACCACGGGGAGATCAAAACATCCAACACCGCGGAGACACCATCACGTGTTTCTCAACGCAGTGATCCAGAACATTGCCCCCATCCCTTAAGGGAAGTATGCAAATGCATGTAGAAAAGCCACCGAGACACCATCATGTGTTTCTCAACGCAAGCAATGAATAGCCAGGTCTTTCACCGGGAAGGAACAACCACGGGAAGGGCAGCATCCAATAAAGGAAAACCACCCCGAGGTCAATCATCCTTATGTTTATAGTCCTTTTACTAGGCACTGTTCCTAATAGCCAGTTTCCTACTCCACACTGATGAGGGGCAAACACCCCGAAACAGCTGTCTGTGGATGGATACCATGTTTTGGCATAGGTGGTTTTTCTTTATTGGATGCTGCCCTTCCCGTGGTTGTTCCTTCCCGGTGAAAGACCTGGCTATTCATTGCTTGCGTTGAGAAACACGTGATGGTGTCTCCGCGGCTTTTCTACATGCATTTGCATATTTCCCTTAAGGGATGAGGGCAGTGTCCTGGATCTCTGCGTTGAGAAATACGTGATGGTGTCTCCGCGGTGTTGGATGTTTTGATATCCCCGAGGTCATTCATCCTTATGTTTATAAAAATAATCAATATTTGGCCAATACCTCACCTGTTACTATGATTCCTTTGCATTATTTTCTACAAACGGCGACTGAGACAAAATTAGTGCATCAATAAAAGCTATTTATTACATAAATGGCTTCAGTTAAATATAGTACTGAATTATCACACTAACAGTACACAACAATAACACTATATAATTACACCCATAATAACTTAATTACCGTATATACTCGAGTATAAGCTGAGATTTTCAGCCCAAATTTTTGGGCTGAAAGTGCCCCCTCGGCTTATACTCGAGTCACGGTCGGCGGGTGAGGGGGAGAGGGCGCTGAGGCATACTCACCTAGTCCCGGCGCTCCTGACGCTTCCCCTGCCTGTCCCACGGTCTTCGGTGCCGCAGCTCTTCCCCTGTTCAGCGGTCACATGGTACCGCTCATTAGAGAAATGAATAGGCTGCTCCACCTCCCATAGAGGCGGAGCCGCATAATTCATTTCTCTAATCAGCGGTGCCGGTGACCGCTGACAGAGGAAGAGGCTGCGGCACCGAAGACCAGCTGTCCGGGGGAAGGAGCCAGGGACGCCGGGAGCAGGTAAGTATTACATATTTACCTTCCCTCGTTCCACACGCCGGGCGCCGCTCAGTCTTCGCGTCCTCTTGCTCTGACTGTGCAGGTCAGAGGGCGCTATGACGCATATAGTGTGCGCGCCGCCCTCTGCCTGATCAGTCAGTGCGGAGAGATGCCGGGACCGGACGCTGACGAGCTGCAAGCAAGAGAGGTGAGTATGTGTTGTTTTTTTTTTATTGCAGCAGCAGCAATGGCACAGCTTTATATGGAGTATCTATGGGGCAACGGTGCAGAGCACTATATATAAGGCACAGCTTTATGTGGAGCATCTATGGGGCAACGGTGCAGAGCACTGTATATAAGGCACAGCTTTATGTGGAGCATCTATGGGGCCATAATCAAAGGTCAAAGGTACAGAGCATTATATATGGCACAGCTATCTATGGGGCCATAATCAAAGGTGCAGAGCATTGTATATGGCACAGCTATCTATGGGGCCATGATCAAAGGTGCAGAGCATTGTATATGGCACAGCTTTATGTGGAGCATCTATGGGGCCATAATGAACGGTATGGAGCATCTTTTTTAATTTTGAAATTCACCGGTAGCTGCTGTATTTTCCACCCTAGGCTTATACTCGAGTCAATAAGTTTTCCCAGTTTTTTGTGGCAAAATTAGGGGGGTCGGCTTATACTCGGGTCGGCTTATACTCGATTATATACGGTAAGCTTCCCACCCACATACCTAAAACATACACACAATTAGTGATGACTAGTGTTGAGCGATACTTTCCGATATCGGAAAGTATCGGTATCGGAAAGTATCGGCCGATACCGTCAAAATATCGGATCCAATCCGATACCGATACCCGATCCCAATGCAAGTCAATGGGACGAAAATATCGGAATTAAAATAAACCCTTTATAAACTTGTAGGTTCATTCTACATGAAGGAAAACAACTAAGAATAATGTAGGATGTATTGGGGGACGTGGCGGAGATATTAAAGGGACAGAGGTTTAGCCCAATGTAATAGAATAGCAGGATTTTTAATTTTTTTTTATGAAGTTCGGCGTTAGAAAGAATTTGACTATGTTATTTTTTTTTTTTTTTTATGTCAGATATTGATGTTTCACTACTTCCACGCCCTTCACCTTCTTTTTTACTTCTCCCACGCTTTCTTCTTAATTATCCTCATCATCAGCTTCTTTGACATCAACTTCTTCACCTTATTCATCTTCTTCTTCATCTTCTACCTATTATTTTTTGGGTTACATTGTTCATATTCTTTTTATTTTACTATTATCTTCATCATATTCAACTTCTTCATCATATTCTTATTTGTGACAGGCATTCCCGTAGTTGTTATCTATAAAAGTTTGAAGATTACACCTTCCGTTCTGCCTGTCACAAACCAGTTACATTTGTCCGCGTTCAGTTTGGCCTGCAGCATCAGGCTTTATCCAGGGGCACCACGAGGAGGAACGGACTCACCCCCATACACTGCTTAGTCTTCTTCTGCTTATAATTTACATAATATTTTTTTGCTCTGATATTTTGTGTTATGCTTAATGTCCTTCTGCTCTTTGTTCTGCAGCCTCTTGTTCTTCTGCTTCTCGGTCTTCCAGGTCGTCGTCGTCTCCAGGGTCGTCGTCTCCGGGGTCGTCGTCATCGGGGTGGTCTCCGGGGTCGTCGTCATCGGGGTGGTCTTCAGGGTCATCGTCTCCAGGGTCGTCGTCATCACGGTGGTTGTCGTCTCTGGTGTCGTCGTCATCTTAGGGGTGTTCTTCCGGGTCATCGTGTTTAGTCTCTTGAACTTGGAAATGTAGCAGAAGGTACAAGAAGGCTGAGAAAATGCCGAGAACCAGCTGATGGAACTGGAACTCGGATGGCTACCCGAAGGTCCAAGAGCCAATGGAACTACCGAGGACCAGCTGACGTTACTGGAACCCGGTTAGTAAGCAGGAGGTACCCGTGCCTGAAAGCACTACCAAGGACCACCTGACGTTGGTGGAACTCGGATACCCAGAGGGAGGCACCTAAGCCAAAGGCTCTGCCCGGAACCAGCTGACGGTACTGGAACCAGGATGGGGAGCAGAAGGTACAAGAGCAAAAGACACTGCCGAGAACCAGCTGACGGTGCTGGAACCCGGATGGGTAGCCGAAGGTCCAAGAGCCAATGGAACTACCGAGGACCAGCTGACGTTACTGGAACCCGGTTACTAAGCAGGAGGTACCCGTGCCTGAAAGCACTACCAAGGACCACCTGACGTTGGTGGAACTCGGATACCCAGAGGGAGGCACCTAAGCCAAAGGCTCTGCCCGGAACCAGCTGACGGTACTGGAACCAGGATGGGGAGCAGAAGGTACAAGAGCAAGTGTCTGCGTGGCTTTTGCAGGACACGATGCCGGCTGCACAGCAGGGGAACAGCTGGCGGTGCTGGACCCCACTGACACATTGGCGAGGTGTTTTTCTCTGTGCAGCTAGCACATCTGGGCCCCAACTGGCGGTTTGTTAGAGCCCAGGGTCAGCAGGAGGAGGAGCAGGAGGAGGAGGAGCAGGGGGAGGGGAGTGTAGGCCGAAGCCTGCACTGGCGGCAGATTTGGGTGTGTTGTGTCTGCGTGGCTTTTGCAGGACACGTTGCCGGCTACACAGCAGGGGAACAGCTGGCGGTGCTGGACCCCACTGACACATTGGCGAGGTGTTTGGCTCTGTGCAGCCAGCACTTCCGGACAGCAACTAGCGTTGTTGGAGCCCGGGCTCTGCAGGTGGAGCAGAGTGTAGGCCGAAGCCTACTTGAACCGATTTCAAAGGTCACCTTTAACCCCCCCTCAGGGGTTAGAAAGTAGAAGAGCCACAGCTTATGCAGCAGTAGTGCTGCACAAGTCAAAGGTTGCTCTTTTAATTTTTCTCCTTGCACACGCTGAATGAAACACGTATAACATTTAGCCCTTTATACAGTCAAACTGTGTAATGGAGGCGAGAGTTCCCTTTGTAATGAGACGCAGCACAGGTGTCAAGAATCCCACCTTGGTGCTGGGTGCAGCCTCCCGAGCGTTGTTATTTGCTGTACAGGAGTCTGCGCTGTCGTGTTATCCCCTGGCCTAGCGCCGTTAGCGCTGCCCATCTTCTGGCATCATGTAATGTCGGCCGGTGCGGTTCGCGATGACCATGAATCCCAGCCCCGCAGTGTCTTAACATTGTTAAAACACTGCGGGGCTGGGATTCAGGGCCTGGCGCAGCACATATGTTGGCCTCTCACACTCGGGTCCTTACACCCGCTTCAGACTGTGCGGCGTCATCTGATCCCTTATCGCATGCCACGGCCATGAAGCCGCACAGTCCGAAGAAGGCGGAAGGAGAGGAGGGACAGGCGAACTGATGCACTGATCCTGCCCATCAATCACACCCTCGCAGTCCCAATAAATAAGACACCGAGGGGCGTTGTGTGGGTCAGGGCGGCCGCAGAGGCGCAGCCAGCCAAACAATGATGCCAGAAGACGGGCAGCGCTACCAAGGGGGTTGCAGCGTGTCATTACAAAGGAAAGTCACACCACCGGGACGGTTAAATGGTCAGTCACACAGAGGACACATTTCAGACGTGTTTTCAGTTCCACATGTGCGAGGAGAATACGTTTCTGAGCCACCTTGCACACATGCAGCATTACCGCTGTACAAGGTGGCTGGATAACGTAAAAACGCCTGGGGGAGGGGGGACAGGTTCCCTTCAATTTCAGTTCTTGTGTCTGCGTGGCTTTTGCAGGACACGTTGCCGGCTGCACAGCAGGGGAACAGCTGGCGGTGCTGGACCCCACTGACACATTGGCTGGTGTTTTTCTCTGTGCAGCTAGCACATCTGGGCAAAAACTGGCGGTGTGTTAGAGCCCAGGGACAGCAGGAGGAGGAGCAGGAGGAGGAGGAGCAGGGGGAGGGGAGTGTAGGCCGAAGCCTGCACAGGCGGCAGCTTTGGGTGTGTTGTGTCTGCGTGGCTTTTGCAGGACACGTTGCCGGCTACACAGCAGGGGAACAGCTGGCGGTGCTGGACCCCACTGACACATTGGCGAGGTGTTTGGCTCTGTGCAGCCAGCACTTCCGGACAGCAACTAGCGTTGTTGGAGCCCGGGCTCTGCAGGTGGAGCAGAGTGTAGGCCGAAGCCTAATTGAACCGATTTCAAAAGTCACCTTTAACCCCCCCTCAGGGGTTACAAAGTAGAAGAGCCACAGCTTATGCAGCAGCAGTGCTGCGCAAGTCAAAGGTTGCTCTTGTAATTTTTCTCCTTGCACACGCTGAATGGAACACGTATAACATTTAGCCCTTTATACAGTCAAACTGTGTAATGGAGGCGAGAGTTCCCTTTGTAATGAGACGCAGCACAGGTGTCAAGAATCCCACCTTGGTGCTGGGTGCAGCCTCCAGAGCGTTGTTATTTGCTGTACAGGAGTCTGCGCTGTCGTGTTATCCCCTGGCCTAGCGCCGTTAGCGCTGCCCATCTTCTGGCATCATGTAATGTCGGCCGGTGCGGTTCGCGATGACCATGAATCCCAGCCCCGCAGTGTCTTAACATTGTTAAAACACTGCGGGGCTGGGATTCAGGGCCTGGCGCAGCACATATGTTGGCCTCTCACACTCGGGTCCTTACACCCGCTTCAGACTGTGCGGCGTCATCTGATCCCTTATCGCATGCCACGGCCATGAAGCCGCACAGTCCGAAGAAGGCGGAAGGAGAGGAGGGACAGGCGAACTGATGCACTGATCCTGCCCATCAATCACACCCTCGCAGTCCCAATAAATAAGACACCGAGGGGCGTTGTGTGGGTCAGGGCGGCCGCAGAGGCGCAGCCAGCCAAACAATGATGCCAGAAGACGGGCAGCGCTACCAAGGGGGTTGCAGCGTGTCATTACAAAGGAAAGTCACACCACCGGGACGGTTAAATGGTCAGTCACACAGAGGACACATTTCAGACGTGTTTTCAGTTCCACATGTGCGAGGAGAATACGTTTCTGAGCCACCTTGCACACATGCAGCATTACCGCTGTACAAGGTGGCTGGATAACGTAAAAACGCCTGGGGGAGGGGGGACAGGTTCCCTTCAATTTCAGTTCTTGTGTCTGCGTGGCTTTTGCAGGACACGTTGCCGGCTGCACAGCAGGGGAACAGCTGGCGGTGCTGGACCCCACTGACACATTGGCTGGTGTTTTTCTCTGTGCAGCTAGCACATCTGGGCAAAAACTGGCGGTGTGTTAGAGCCCAGGGACAGCAGGAGGAGGAGCAGGAGGAGGAGGAGCAGGGGGAGGGGAGTGTAGGCCGAAGCCTGCACAGGCGGCAGCTTTGGGTGTGTTGTGTCTGCGTGGCTTTTGCAGGACACGTTGCCGGCTACACAGCAGGGGAACAGCTGGCGGTGCTGGACCCCACTGACACATTGGCGAGGTGTTTGGCTCTGTGCAGCCAGCACTTCCGGACAGCAACTAGCGTTGTTGGAGCCCGGGCTCTGCAGGTGGAGCAGAGTGTAGGCCGAAGCCTACTTGAACCGATTTCAAAGGTCACCTTTAACCCCCCCTCAGGGGTTAGAAAGTAGAAGAGCCACAGCTTATGCAGCAGTAGTGCTGCACAAGTCAAAGGTTGCTCTTTTAATTTTTCTCCTTGCACACGCTGAATGAAACACGTATAACATTTAGCCCTTTATACAGTCAAACTGTGTTGGAGGCGCGAGTTCCCTTTGTAATGAGACGCAGCACAGGTGTCAAGAATCCCACCTTGGTGCTGGGTGCAGCCTCCCGAGCGTTGTTATTTGCTGTACAGGAGTCTGCGCTGTCGTGTTATCCCCTGGCCTAGCGCCGTTAGCGCTGCCCATCTTCTGGCATCATGTAATGTCGGCCGGTGCGGTTCGCGATGACCATGAATCCCAGCCCCGCAGTGTCTTAACATTGTTAAAACACTGCGGGGCTGGGATTCAGGGCCTGGCGCAGCACATATGTTGGCCTCTCACACTCGGGTCCTTACACCCGCTTCAGACTGTGCGGCGTCATCTGATCCCTTATCGCATGCCACGGCCATGAAGCCGCACAGTCCGAAGAAGGCGGAAGGAGAGGAGGGACAGGCGAACTGATGCACTGATCCTGCCCATCAATCACACCCTCGCAGTCCCAATAAATAAGACAACGAGGGGCGTTGTGTGGGTCAGGGCGGCCGCAGAGGCGCAGCCAGCCAAACAATGATGCCAGAAGACGGGCAGCGTTACCAAGGAGCTTGTTGCGTGTGTCAATACAAAGTCAAATCACACCTGAGGGACGTTTTAATGGTCACAGAGGACACATTTTTGACGTGTTCACTTCAACATGGGCAAGGAGAATAAGTTTCTGAGCCACCTTGAACACATGCAGCATTACTGCTGTTCAAGGTAGCTGTAAAACATAGAAACACCTGGGGGAGGGGGGACAGGTTCCCTTCAATTTCAGTTCTTGTGTCTGCGTGGCGGTCGCAGGACACGTTGCCGGCTACACAGCAGGGGAACAGCTGGCGGTGCTGAACCCCACTGACACATTGGCTGGTGTTTTTCTCTGTGCAGCTAGCACATCTGGGCAAAAACTGGCGGTGTTAGAGCCCAGGGTCAGCAGGAGGAGCAGGGGGAGCGGAGTGTAGGCCGAAGCCTGCACTCGAGCAAGTTGAAAGGAAACCTTTAACCCCCCCCCCCCCAGGCGTTTGTAGCTGAAAGAGCCATTGTGTACAGCACTAATGCTGGAAAAGGTAAACTTAGCTCTTTTAATTATGGTCCTTGTACATGCGGAACCAAACATTTATGAAATGTGTCTCCTCACAGCGTTAAACCGTCCGGTAGGTGGAACTTTCCTTTGTCGTGTGACGCAGCACAGCCATCATTTTTACCCCCTTGGCGCCGTGCGCCCCCTCCTCAGCGTTGTTTGAATCTGTCCCGGAGCCTGCGCTGTTAGGTTAGCCCTTGGCCATGCACACATGTTGCGCTGCCCATCTTCTGACCTCATTTGGTGTCAGGCTGGCTGCGCCTGTGCGGGTGCGCTGGCCGAGATCCCGCCTCGCAGTGTCGTCTAATGTAATCCCACCGCGGGCCTGTGATCCGTGCCCGTGCGCAGTGCATATCCTCTCCTCTCACTCCCCTCCCTACGGCTTTTTCAGACTGTGCGGTGTCACGGCCGTGGCATGCTATTAGGGACCAGCTGACATCGCACAGTCTGAAGAAGCCGTAGGGAGGGGAGTGAGAGGAGAGGATATGCACTGCGCACGGGCACGGATCACAGGCCCGCGGTGGGATTACATTAGACGACACTGCGAGGCGGGATCTCGGCCAGCGCACCCGCACAGGCGCAGCCAGCCTGACACCAAATGAGGTCAGAAGACGGGCAGCGCAACATGTGTGCATGGCCAAGGGCTAACCTAACAGCGCAGGCTCCGGGACAGATTCAAACAACGCTGAGGAGGGGGCGCACGGCGCCAAGGGGGTAAAAATGATGGCTGTGCTGCGTCACACGACAAAGGAAAGTTCCACCTACCGGACGGTTTAACGCTGTGTGGGGACACATTTCATAAGTGTTAGGTTCAGCATGTGCAAGGAGCATCACGAAAAGAGGCACTTTTTCCCTTTGCATTATTACTGCTGCACAAGGTGGCTCCTTCAGTAACAAACGCCTGGGGGGGGGGGGGGTCAGGTTCCCTTACATTTAACTTGTTGTGTCTGCGTGGTGGTCGCAGTACACGTTGCCGTATACACAGCAGGGGAACAGCTGGCGGTGCTGAACCCCACTAACACATTGGCGAGGTGTTTGGCTCTGTGCGTACAGCACTTCTGGACGGCAACTAGCGGTGTTGGAGCCCAGGGACAGGTGGAGGAGGAGGAGGTTGGAGGAGGTTGGAGGAGGTAGGAGGGATTGCCACACACACAGCAGGGGAACAGCTGACGTTACTGAACCCCAATAACAGAGGAGGGACTGTTGACTGTGCGTACAGCACTTCTGGACGGCAACTGGCGGTGTTGGAGCCCAGGGACAGGTGGAGGAGGAGGAGGTTGGAGGAGGTAGGAGGGATTGCCACACACACAGCAGGGGAACAGCTGACGTTACTGAACCCCAATAACAGAGGAGGGACTGTTGACTGTGCGTACAGCACTTCTGGACGGCAACTGGCGGTGTTGGAGCCCAGGGACAGGTGGAGGAGGAGGAGGTTGGAGGAGGTAGGAGGGATTGCCACACACACAGCAGGGGAACAGCTGACGTTACTGAACCCCAATAACAGAGGAGGGACTGTTGACTGTGCGTACAGCACTTCTGGACGGCAACTGGCGGTGTTGGAGCCCAGGGACAGGTGGAGGAGGAGGAGGTTGGAGGAGGTAGGAGGGATTGCCACACACACAGCAGGGGAACAGCTGACGTTACTGAACCCCAATAACAGAGGAGGGACTGTTG
The DNA here is from genome assembly GCF_051348905.1 of Ranitomeya variabilis. Taxonomy (NCBI): domain Eukaryota; kingdom Metazoa; phylum Chordata; class Amphibia; order Anura; family Dendrobatidae; genus Ranitomeya; species Ranitomeya variabilis. Next base: position 600,102,267 of record NC_135234.1, read on the forward strand.
ACTGTGCGTACAGCACTTCTGGACGGCAACTGGCGGTGTTGGAGCCCAGGGACAGGTGGAGGAGGAGGAGGTTGGAGGAGGTAGGAGGGATTGCCACACACACAGCAGGGGAACAGCTGACGTTACTGAACCCCAATAACAGAGGAGGGACTGTTGACTGTGCGTACAGCACTTCTGGACGGCAACTGGCGGTGTTGGAGCCCAGGGACAGGTGGAGGAGGAGGAGGTTGGAGGAGGTAGGAGGGATTGCCACACACACAGCAGGGGAACAGCTGACGTTACTGAACCCCAATAACAGAGGAGGGACTGTTGACTGTGCGTACAGCACTTCTGGACGGCAACTGGCGGTGTTGGAGCCCAGGGACAGGTGGAGGAGGAGGAGGTTGGAGGAGGTAGGAGGGATTGCCACACACACAGCAGGGGAACAGCTGACGTTACTGAACCCCAATAACAGAGGAGGGACTGTTGACTGTGCGGACAGCACTTCTGGACGGCAACTGGCGGTGTTGGAGCCCAGGGACAGGTGGAGGAGGAGGAGGTTGGAGGAGGTAGGAGGGATTGCCACACACACAGCAGGGGAACAGCTGACGTTACTGAACCCCAATAACAGAGGAGGGACTGTTGACTGTGCGGACAGCACTTCTGGACGGCAACTGGCGGTGTTGGAGCCCAGGGACAGGTGGAGGAGGAGGAGGTTGGAGGAGGTAGGAGGGATTGCCACACACACAGCAGGGGAACAGCTGACGTTACTGAACCCCAATAACAGAGGAGGGACTGTTGACTGTGCGTACAGCACTTCTGGACGGCAACTGGCGGTGTTGGAGCCCAGGGACAGGTGGAGGAGGAGGAGGTTGGAGGAGGTAGGAGGGATTGCCACACACACAGCAGGGGAACAGCTGACGTTACTGAACCCCAATAACAGAGGAGCGACTGTTGACTGTGCGTACAGCACTTCTGGACGGCAACTGGCGGTGTTGGAGCCCAGGGACAGGTGGAGGAGGAGGAGGTTGGAGGAGGTTGGAGGAGGTAGGAGGGATTGCCACACACACAGCAGGGGAACAGCTGACGTTACTGAACCCCAATAACAGAGGAGGGACTGTTGACTGTGCGTACAGCACTTCTGGACGGCAACTGGCGGTGTTGGAGCCCAGGGACAGGTGGAGGAGGAGGAGGTAGGAGGAGGTAGGAGGGATTGCCACACACACAGCAGGGGAACAGCTGACGTTACTGAACCCCAATAACAGAGGAGCGACTGTTGACTGTGCGTACAGCACTTCTGGACGGCAACTGGCGGTGTTGGAGCCCAGGGACAGGTGGAGGAGGAGGAGGTTGGAGGAGGTTGGAGGAGGTAGGAGGGATTGCCACACACACAGCAGGGGAACAGCTGACGTTACTGAACCCCAATAACAGAGGAGGGACTGTTGACTGTGCGTACAGCACTTCTGGACGGCAACTGGCGGTGTTGGAGCCCAGGGACAGGTGGAGGAGGAGGAGGTAGGAGGAGGTAGGAGGGATTGCCACACACACAGCAGGGGAACAGCTGACGTTACTGAACCCCAATAACAGAGGAGCGACTGTTGACTGTGCGTACAGCACTTCTGGACGGCAACTGGCGGTGTTGGAGCCCAGGGACAGGTGGAGGAGGAGGAGGTTGGAGGAGGTTGGAGGAGGTAGGAGGGATTGCCACACACACAGCAGGGGAACAGCTGACGTTACTGAACCCCAATAACAGAGGAGCGACTGTTGGGACTGTGCGTACAGCACTTCTGGACGGCAACTGGCGGTGTTGGAGCCCAGGGACAGGTGGAGGAGGAGGAGGTTGGAGGAGGTAGGAGGGATTGCCACACACACAGCAGGGGAACAGCTGACGTTACTGAACCCCAATAACAGAGGAGCGACTGTTGGGACTGTGCGTACAGCACTACCAGGCAACAACTAGCGGTGTTGGAGCCCAGGGACAGGTGGAAAAGCAGAGGAACACAATGTAGGCCGAAGCCTGAGAAAGTCGAAAGGGAACCTTTAACCCCCCCCCAAGGCGTTTGTAGCTGAAAGAGCCAGCTTGTGCAGCACAAAAGATGCAAAAGGAAAAGGTGGCTCTTTTCATCATGCTCCTTGCAAACACAGAACTAAACACTTATAAAATGTGTCCCCTGCAACCGTAAAACCGTCCCGGAGGTGGGACTTTCCTTCGTAATGTGACGCAGCCCAGCCGTCATTCCTACCCCCCCGGCGCCGCGCACCGGCTCCTCAGCGTTGTTTTATTCCGTCCAGGAGCCTGCGCTGTTATGTTATCCCGTGGCCAGGCACACTTAGCGCTGCCCGTCTTCTGGCATCATTTGGTGTCTGGATGGCTGCGCCTGTGCGGCCGCGCTGGCAGAGAGCCCGCCTCGCAGTGTCTTCTGATTTAATCCCACTGGGGGCCTGGGATCCATGGACATGCGCAGTGCATATCTGAACCTCCACCTCTCACTCATCTCCCTATGGCTTCTTCAGACTGTGCGGTGTCATGGCCGTGGCATGCTGTTAGGGACCAGCTGACACCGAACAGTCTGAAGAAGCCATAGGGAAATGAGTGAGAGGTGGAGGTTCAGATATGCACTGCGCATGTCCATGGATCCCAGGCCCCCAGTGGGATTAAATCAGAAGACACTGCGAGGCGGGCTCTCTGCCAGCGCGGCCGCACAGGCGCAGCCATCCAGACACCAAATGATGCCAGAAGACGGGCAGCGCTAAGTGTGCCTGGCCACGGGATAACATAACAGCGCAGGCTCCTGGACGGAATAAAACAACGCTGAGGAGCCGGTGCGCGGCGCCGGGGGGGTAGGAATGACGGCTGGGCTGCGTCACATTACGAAGGAAAGTCCCACCTCCGGGACGGTTTTACGGTATCAGTGGACACATTTTATAAGTGTTAAGTTCTGCGTGTGCAAGGAGCTAAACAAAAATAGCTACCTTTTCCTTGGGCAGCATTACTGCTGCACAAGGTGGCTCTTTCAGTAACAAACGCCTTGGGGGGGGGGGACAGATTCCCTTACATTTCAGTTGTTGTGTCAGCGTGGCGGTCGCATGACACATTGCCGGCTACACAGCTGGGGATCAGCTGACGTTACTGAAACCCAATAACACTGGGTCGTATGTTTTGACTGTGCAGACGGCACGTCTGAGCCTCAACTGGCGGTGTTGGAGCCCAGGAATTTAAGTTCAGGTGGTAGAAAGATGAACACAACAGGAGACCTGGATAACGTATACAGTGACCTAATTATTCAATCAGGAGGAGGAGTGGCAAATTCCGGCGAGATCCAGGCCTTGTTCATTTTCAGGAAAGTAAGCCGGTCAACGTTATCGGAGGATAGTCGCATGCGACGGTCAGTTAGTACACCACCTGCAGCACTAAAGACACGTTCCGATAATACACTGGCCGCAGGGCAAGACAGCACCTCCAATGCATACTGGCTTAGCTCTGGCCATGTATCCAGCTTTGAGACCCAAAACTTGAAAGGGGAAGAGCTGTCTGGGAGTACAGCAAGAGGGCAAGACATGTAGTCTGTCACCATCTGACGGAACCGTTGCCTCCTGCTGACTGGAGCCGTCTGTGATGGTGTAGACTTTTGTGGCGGGCACAGAAAACTGTGCCACAGTTCGGCCATACTGGTCTTGCCTTGGGCAGAGGCACTGCTTCTGCTCCCTCTTTGTGCAGAGCCTCCACCACGGCCTGGACGCACTGAGCTGCTTTGGAATGCACTAGCAGCACTTCTCTCAGTTGGAATGGAGAAGATGATGGAATTGACCAGTGTGTCTTGGTACTCCCGCATTTTTCGCTCCCGGTTCAACGGTGTGATGAGGCTTTCTACGTTGTCCCGGTAGCGAGGATCGAGGAGGGTGAACACCCAATAATCAGACATGTTGAGAATGTGGGCGATGCGGCGGTCGTTTCTCAGGCACTGCAGCATGTAATCCACCATGTGCTGCAGACTGCCAACTGCCCAAGAAACGCTGTCCCCTGCTGGAGGCGTGATCTCTGCCCGCTCGTCATCACCCCACCCTCGCTGTACACACTGAGTACTGGACAATTGTGTAACTCCCTCCTCTGGACGGATGTCTTCCTCCTCCATTGACTCCTCCTCATCCTCCTCACAAACGGTCCCCTGCCTACGCGTTTGTGAGGAACCACGTGGCGCTGACTGTCCAGAAGATGATGGAAATGGTGAATCCTCATCCTCCACCTCTTCCACAACATCATCCCTTAGCGCTTGCAGTGATTTTTCAAGCAGGCAGATAAGGGGGACAGTCATGCTGACTAGTGCATCATCTGCACTCGCCATCCGCGTGGAATAATCAAAGGGACGCAAAACCTGGCAGACGTCATTCATAGTGGCCCACTCTGTGGTTGTGAAGTCTGTACGGCGCTGACTGCGACTTTTTTGCGCCTGAAGCAGCTGGTACTCCATTACAGCTTGCTGCTGCTCACACAACCGCTCCAACATATGTAACGTGGAATTCCACCTGGTAGGTAGGTCACATATGATGCGATGTTCCGGCAGGCGGTGTCGGCGCTGCAGAGCCGCAATGCGCGCTTTTGCCGTGCTGGAACGCCGCAAGTGAGCACACTCTAGACGGACCTTGTGCAGCAGTGCATCAAGATCCGGATAGTCCCTCAAAAAGCTCTGCACGACCAAATTGAGCACATGTGCCAGACATGGGATGTGAGTGAGGTTGCCGAGGCCCAGAGCTGCCACCAGATTTCGGCCATTATCACACACTACCATGCCTGGCTGGAGATTCGCTGGCACAAACCACACATCGCTCTCCTGCTTGATGGCATTCCAGAGCTCCTGCGCTGTGTGGCTACGATTCCCCAAGAAAATTAATTTCAAGACGGCCTGTTGACGTTTGGCCACGGCTGTGCTCATGTCGGTCGTAACAGGTACACGTTCATCACGGGTCCATGTGGAGGTGGACTGTGACGGCTCCTGCAGCGATGATTCTGAGGAACTGGTGTAAGAGGAGGAGTCAATGCGTACAGAATGGATTCCTGCAATCCTTGGAGTGGGCAGGACACGTCCTGCGCCACTCGCACGGTCTGTACCCGGCTCAACGACATTAACCCAATGGGCAGTGAGGGAAAGGTATCGCCCCTGTCCATGTTGACTGGTCCACGCATCGGTGGTGAGGTGGACCTTGCTACTGACGGCGTTCAGTAGCGCGTGTTTTATGTGTCCCTCCACATGCTTCTGCAGGGCAGGGACGGCTTGCCTGCTGAAGTAAAAGCGGCTGGGCACATTGTACTGTGGGACTGCCAATGACATCAAGTCACGGAAGCTGTCAGTCTCCACCAGCCTGAATGACAGCATTTCCAGTGACAGAAGTTTGGCAATGCCTGCAGTCAGAGCCTGTGCTCGTGGGTGGTTTGACGAGAAAGGCCGCCTTTTCTCCCATGCCTGTACTACCGATGGCTGTAGACTGGGCTGGGAGTGTGTGGATGACTGGGAAAGTGGCGCTGCGGGTGGAATTACAGCGGGTCTCTGGACAACAGGGGCAGAGGTTCTTCCACGGCGATCCTGGGAGGACGCCGAACCAGCTGCGTGTGAGGTAGAGGAAGAGGCAACACGAGCTGAAGAGGTGGTAGCTGCCGCTGTTGGTTGGACTACCTCTTCAGTGTGTTTTTCTAACTCCGCCGGGTGCCTGTTGCGCACATGTTTCCACATGTTGGAGGTATTGAGGTTGCTGACATTTTTCCCTCTTTTGACTTTTTGATGACACACGTTGCATCTGACATAGCAAATGTCATCTGCAACTGTGTCAAAAAAGGACCAGGCACTGCAAGTCTTGGGAGCGCCCTTTTTGGCTTTTGGAAGAGACATGCTCCTAACGGGTGCCAAAGCGGAGGCTGCAGGATCCGCAGTCTTCCCCCTCCCTCTCCCTCTTTGGGCCGTACGGGGAATCTCTTCCTCAGAGCTGCTCCCACCACCTTCCTGTCCCTCACGCCAAGATGGGTCGAGGACCTCATCATCTACACTACCCTCTGCCCCCAACTGCTCCTCCTGGGTAGTCTCAGCAGCAGAGCACGCACCAGTAAGTGGCACCTGAGTGTCATCATCAGCTGATGTGGCCTGCGATGTGGTGACCGGAGCCACTGGCCCACCCGCCTCTTCAGAGGAAGACAGAAAAAGCTGTTGGGCATCACTGCACCCTGCCTCTTCTTCCATTTCTCCAATGCTGCTTGGCTGGCCCCCTGTTTCCAAGCCAAGAGATTCAGAGAACAGAAGTAGAGACGGCTCCTGTCCTGGGCTCTCTGTCTGCCTGGGCAATTTGGCAGGTGGTGAAGAGACAGATGGCTGCTCTCCAGTGCTCTGTGTCTGAGAGGATGTGGCACTAATGGAAGTTGATGCATTAGCTGCCATCCATCCGACAACAGCTTCAATTTGTTCTTCACGCAGCAGCGGTGTACGGCGCTCGGACACAAAGCTTCGCATGAACGACTGTTGCCTGGTGAAAGTGGGTGCTGATGAGTCACCGGTGCCCGCAGCAGGCACAGAATCCCCACGTCCCCTCCCTGCTCCGCGACGGCTCCCACGCCCCCGTGCCTTACTCACTGCCTTCTTCATCTTGGTTGACTGATAAAGATAAGCAGAAAAGTACTAACGGATTTGTGTGCTTATTCCTGAGCAACTCCTCCTAACAGGTATAAGAAGCACTAATTATCTAAAGTGTGGACTAGACTTTAATATGAGCTAATGTGGCCTACAGAAATGTAAAGTGGTGTAACTGGTGTGTTTGGTGAACTTTATTATTTATTTATTTTTTGGGGGCTGAACTGACAACAGATAGAGCTGCAGTCACACGGAGACCGTGCAGACAGACGTAAACGGCGCTACAAGGCCCAAAAACCCTCCTCTACTTTATCCTATGTAGTGTTTTTCCACAAATTAGCTGGAGACGGGTGGAAAGACACTAATAGGATTTTTTTAAATTAATTAGCAGCAGACTACACTACTTTGAAAAAAAAGAAAATTGATTTGGCGGTATGACGCAGTGAAAAACCCTGAGCTGGAGACAACCAGGCTATAGCTGCTCACAGATTACAGGGCGAGCTGCAGTCACACGGAGACCGTGCAGACAGCCGTAAACGGCGCTGCAAGGCCCAAAAACCCTCCTCTACTTTATCCTATGTAGTGTTTTTCCACAAATTAGCTGGAGACGGGTGGAAAGACACTAATAGGATTTTTTTAAATTAATTAGCAGCAGACTACACTACTTTGAAAAAAAAGAAAATTGATTTGGCGGTATGACGCAGTGAAAAACCCTGAGCTGGAGACAACCAGGCTACAGCTGCTCACAGATTACAGGGCGAGCTGCAGTCACACGGAGACCGTGCAGACAGCCGTAAACGGCGCTGCAAGGCCCAAAAACCCTCCTCTACTTTATCCTATGTAGTGTTTTTCCACAAATTAGCTGGAGACGGGTGGAAAGACACTAATAGGATTTTTTTAAATTAATTAGCAGCAGACTACACTACTTTGAAAAAAAAGAAAATTGATTTGGCGGTATGACGCAGTGAAAAACCCTGAGCTGGAGACAACCAGGCTACAGCTGCTCACAGATTACAGGGCGAGCTGCAGTCACACGGAGACCGTGCAGACAGCCGTAAACGGCGCTGCAAGGCCCAAAAACCCTCCTCTACTTTATCCTATGTAGTGTTTTTCCACAAATTAGCTGGAGACGGGTGGAAAGACACTAATAGGATTTTTTTGAATTAATTAGCAGCAGACTACACTACTTTGAAAAAAAAGAAAATTGATTTGGCGGTATGACGCAGTGAAAAACCCTGAGCTGGAGACAACCAGGCTACAGCTGCTCACAGATTACAGGGCGAGCTGCAGTCACACGGAGACCGTGCAGACAGCCGTAAACGGCGCTGCAAGGCCCAAAAACCCTCCTCTACTTTATCCTATGTAGTGTTTTTCCACAAATTAGCTGGAGACGGGTGGAAAGACACTAATAGGATTTTTTTGAATAAATTAGCAGCAGACTACACTACTTGGGAAAAAAAAAAAAAAAAGGAACAGTATGAGGCAATGAACCACCCTCCCTGAACTGAATACAACCAACTATGGATGGCCTATGTGGCTGCACTCAGACTGGAGACTGGGCTGCACTCACACACACACACACACAGACCCTGCAGATCGCTGTGAAAACAGCGCTACAAGGCAAAAGCAAGGTGAATAGTAGGTGAACACAGCGGTTGCTAAATTAGCCTTTGGAAAGCACAAAGAAGCAAATCGCTATCTCTAAACTGTCCCTCAGTCAGCAAACAGCGTCCTGTCACTAACTGAATTCACAGCAGAGTGATCGCAAAATGGCGCCAGCGACTTTTAAACTGCATCATGACATCATTACACCAGCCAATCACAGCCTTGCCAGTAGTTTCATGCCCTCCATGCTAAACAGGATGTGCCCACACTTGGAATCAATCTCATTGGCTGAATTTCTGCTTTTTGAATCTTAGAACTTCCGATTCCGGTATCCGATACGCGGCAAGTATCGGAATCCCGGTATCGGAATTCCGATACCGCAAGTATCGGCCGATACCCGATACTTGCGGTATCGGAATGCTCAACACTAGTGATGACCTAATACTGTAATATTCGTAATCACTATACTCACAATGAGTACTTTGTAAAAATCGCATATTCGTTCTGAATAGCAAGAACAATGCAAGTCAAGGCTGGACCCTACAAAGGAGTCTTGGGGCCTGAGGAAAAGGCTGAAATGCATGGGAAAGTGATAAAAGTAATGAAACAGAGTGGGAAGAGGTTGGAGACTATGCATGCATGCATTTCCGACTCACATGTGGTTTCTGGGAACAAGTTTGTCGCAGTATTACGCCACTTTTACAGATACACAATAACAACTACCAAACCTAACCTAAATTGCATTAACACACTAAAAAGTTTAAGAAACAGTTTTTCCTGCGTAGTCACTTGTATATCAGGCTAAATAAACCAGAGAAACCAAAAATATCATTTATTGCATTTGTTCACACGTACTGTTGGGGTTTTTTTTCACCTTTTACAATTGGGAGGGCCCTGACTTATACATTTTGTAGGTCCCTCTGTCATACATCATTTTTAACTAGCTATTCACCAGCACTTTACAAGGCCAGCTACAAGTAGCAATGTTGATCTTTGACCTGAGAGGCCTCACGTGGCCCTGTGACACGTGTTTTGGAGGGACTGCTGTTACTTATACATTTGGATGGTCCCTCCCTCATTGACACTCAGATAGTGCAATACATATTACAACATGCTCTTACATACACCCTCCTCTTCAACCCTTTCTCCACCTCCATGTGATTCTGCAGCCCTAAATTCAAATCTTCAGAGCGCCTGCAGTAGGCAGGAAACCTGAGTTTGGTGAGGGCCCAGAGGGGGCCCTGTAATGTATGTTTTGGAGGGATGGCTCTTACTCAGACATTTGGTCCCTCCCTCATTGACATTCAGATAGTTGAATACATATTCCATAGCAGTTTACAATGTGCCCAGTGTAACGTTGGGCTTCATCCTCCTCCTTCCCCCTTCCTCCACCTTCATGTGATTATGCAGCCCTAAATTAAAATGTTCAGAGGGCCTGCAGTAGGCAGGAAACTTGAGTTTAGTGAGAGCCCTCATGTGGCCCCTTAACATACATTTGGAAGTGCTCTCCTCTAGAAATTTTGGAGGGCCTTTTTGTGTACATTTGAGAGTGCCCTCAATTATTCATATTGTATGTCCCTCACTCTACTGTATTATCTAACTCATTTAAGACCAGAGACTGCATGGAAAAATGGCTATAACCACAGAGTATTAGAAAGTAGCAGTGAATGTGGCTTGCGATCCTTAGGTTTGGGTGAACTCTATGAACCAGAAAAATAAATCTGCATTAGTCAACTGGATGATGTGCTCAATCATATCTCTTGGGAAAGTCAATGGACAGAGGATATATGGTCCCCCCTCCTGGATGGGTTGGAGTATTGAAAATATTCTTCAGATTATATCGGAAGAGAAGACGTCTTGATATAGAACTACTTGGTCGAGTGCAGAATGTGCATCATATTACAAAAAATTACTCCTGGGGGCTGTGTCATAGATGCAGGAAGATACCATGACAAGGGCCTCCCTTGACAAACATTATCTACGTTGGACTACTGTAGTAGTTGTGGGCCTCAATTCAAGTTTTCAGAGGGCCACTATTTGGGCATCAACAGTCAATGTACATTTCTATTGAATGTTAATCCATGATAAACCAGCACATCTTCTTGATTATAAAAAAAACTTTATCTTTATTCAAATCCTCTTAAAAACATTGTTAGAGATCAAGACAGAAAGGGATAGCTAGTCCAACATGAGAATAACGGTTGATTGGTATGTGTTCTAACATTAATCACTAACAATGTTTCTAAGAGGATTTAAATAAAGATAGTTTTTTTTTTATAATCAAGAAGATGTGCAATAAATATTACATTCCAATTTACAATGTGCATATTGTAGCATTGGGCTTCACCCTCCTCTTCCACCCTTCATCCACCTCCATGTGATTCTGCAGCCCTAAATTCAAATCTTCAGAGCGCTTGCAGTAGGCAGGAAACCTAAGGGTACCGTCACACAGTGCAATTTTGATCGCTACGATGGCACGATCCGTGACGTCGCAGCGATCGTATGATTATCGCTCCAGCGTCGTAGACTGCGGTCACACGTTTCAATCACGGCGCTGGAGCGATGCCGAAGTCCCCGGGTAACCAGGGTAAACATCGGGTAACTAAGCGCAGGGCCGCACTTAGTAACCCGATGTTTACCGTGGTTACCAGCGTAAAAGTAAAAAAAAACAAACCGTACATGCTCACCATCTGATGTCCGTCCGGTCCCTTGCCGTCCGCTTCCTGCTCTGACAGATCCGGCCGTACAGTGAGAGCAGAGTGCAGCGGCGACGTCACCGCTGTGATCTGCTCTCACTTTCCGGCCGGCAGACAGTCAGAGCGGGAAGCGGACGGCAAGGGACCGGACGGACATCAGATGGTGAGCATGTACGGTTTTTTTTTTTTTACTTTTACGCTGGTAACCACGGTAAACATCGGGTTACTAAGCGCGGCCCTGCGCTTAGTTACCCGATGTTTACCCTGGTTACCAGCGAACGCATCGCTGGATCGCTGTCACACACAACGATCCAGCGATGTCAGCGGGAGATCCAGCGACGAAAGAAAGTTCCAAACGATCTGCTACGACGTACGATTCTCAGCAGGATCCCTGATCGCTGCTGCGTGTCAGACACTGCGATATCGTAACGATATCGCTAGAACGTCACGAATCGTACCGTCGTAGCGATCAAAATTGCACTGTGTGACGGTACCCTAAGTTTGTTGAGGGCCCAGAGGGGGCCCTGTAACGTATGTTTTGGAGGGATGGCTCTTACTCAGACATTTGGTCCCTCCCTCATTGACATTCAGATAGTTGAATACATATTCCATAGCAGTTTACAATGTGCCCAGTGTAACGTTGGGCTTCATCCTCCTCCTTCCCCCTTCCTCCACCTCCATGTGATTATACAGCCCTGAATTCAAATGTTCAGAGGGCCTGCAGTAGGCAGGAAACTTTAGTTTAGTGAGAGCCCTCATGTGGCCCCTTAACATACATTTGGAAGTGCCCTCCTCTAGAAATTTTGGAGGGCCTTCTTGTGTACATTTGAGAGTGACCTCAATTATTCATATTGTATGTCCCTCACTCTATTATTCAACTCATTTAAGGGCAGAGACTGCATGGAAAAAGGGCTATAAACATAGAGTATTAGAAGGTAGCAGTGAATGCGGCTTGCGATCCTTAGGTTTGGGTGAACTCTGTGAACCAGAAAAATAAATCTGCATTAGTCAGCTGGATGACAAGCTCAATTATATCTCTTGGGAAAGTCAATGGACAGAGGATATATGGTCCCCCCCTCCTGGATGTGTTGGAGTATTGAAAATATTCTTCAGATTATATTGGAAGAGAAGATGTCTTGATACAGAACTACTTGGTCAAGTGCAGAATGTGCATCGTATTACACAAAATTACTTCTGGGGGCTGTGTCATAGATGCAGGAAGATACCATGACAAGGGCCTCCCTTGACAAACATTATCTATGTTGGACTACTGTAGTAGTTGTGGGCCTCAATTCAAGTTTTCAGAGGGCCATTATTTGGGCATCAACAGTCAATGTACATTTCTATTGAATGTTAATCCATGATAAACCAGCACATCTTCTTGACTATAAAAAAACCTTTATCTTTATTCAAATCCTCTTAAAAACATTGTTACAGATCAAGACAGAAAGGGATAGCTAGTCCAACATGAAAATAACTGTTGATTGGTATGTGTTCTAACATTGATCATTAACAATGTTTCTAAGAGGATTTAAATAAAGATAGTTTTTTTATAATCAAGAAGATGTGCTGGATTATAATGGATTAATTTTGCCTGCGGGCTTGAATGCTATTCCATGCACCTTCGTGGATAACTGCACCTGCTGTGGACAATTCAAGGGTAAGCTGATTAACTTTTCTTTATATTCTATTTAATATGTATCCCCTATCTCAATCACAATGTTGCACAACCAGCAATGTTTTTTGACAGATAGGGTGACTGACTGAAGATTTCTATTGAATATGTGTCCCCTGTCTCAGTCACAATGTGGGACAACCTGTCATAAGGGCCTCCAATGACAAATATTAGTTTTGTAGGACCACTCTACATTCAAGATTTGTCCACTGCACAATTGCATAGGGTTTGTAAAAATTAGCCCTATGGGCTGAGTCATGCTTGACAGAGGAAGCCACCATCCCAAGGGCCTCCAATCACAAACAGTAGTTAGGCTGGAGTAGGAATTGTTGTGAATTTGCTTTTTGCTCCCTCTAGTGGTTACTAGTTTTTTGACTCTGGTTTTTCTGTCATTCCTTTTATCCGCACCTGGGTCGTTAGTTAGGGGTGTTGCTATATAAGCTCCCTGGACCTTCAGTTCTATGCCTGGCAACGTAGTTATCAGAGCTAGTCTGCTGTGCTCTTGTCTACTGATCCTGGTTCCAGTTATATCAGCTAAGTCTGCCTTTTGCTTTTTGCTATTTGTTTTGGTTTTGTATTTTTGTCCAGCTTGTTCCAAATCTAAATCCTGACCTTTGCTGGAAGCTCTAGGGGGCTGGTGTTCTCCCCCCGGACCGTTAGACGGTTCGGGGGTTCTTGAATTTCCAGTGTGGATTTTGATAGGGTTTTTGTTGACCATATAAGTTACCTTTCTTTATTCTGCTATCAGTAAGCGGGCCTCTCTGTGCTAAACCTGGTTCATTTCTGTGTTTGTCATTTCCTCTTACCTCACCGTCATTATTTGTGGGGGACTTCTATCCAGCTTTGGGGTCCCCTTCTCTGGAGGCAAGAAAGGTCTTTGTTTTCCTCTACTAGGGGTAGCTAGATTCTCCGGCTGGCGCGTGTCATCTAGAATCAACGTAGGAATGATCCCCGGCTACTTCTAGTGTTGGCGTTAGGAGTAGATATATGGTCAACCCAGTTACCACTGCCCTATGAGCTGGATTTTTGTATTCTGCAGACTTCCACGTTCCTCTGAGACCCTCGCCATTGGGGTCATAACAGTTTGCCAGGCCAATTTTATGTGTACCTGGTAGCCACTTTACGGCATCTCTCTTATACCAGGAAACGTATCACCTCGCGGTGTTCAGGAGTCATGCACATGGTAACCTGTGTCCAATACTGCGGTTTATTTGCTGCCAATGGTGTAGCATCAATACCCCTAAGAGGAATAGGATTTTCTAATGGTTCAAGAGTAAAACCACAGCGCTTAGCAAATGAGAGATCCATGAGACTCAGGGCAGCACCTGAATCTACAAACGCCATGACAGGATAAGATGACAGTGAGCAAATCAAAGTTACAGACAGAATAAATTTAGGTTGCAAATTACCAACGGTGACAGGACTAACAACCTTAGCTATACGTTTAGAGCATGCTGAGATAACATGTGTAGAATCACCACAGTAGTAGCACAAGCCATTCTGGCGTCTATGAATTTTCCGCTCATTTCTAGTCAGGATTCTATCACATTGCATTAAATCAGGTGTCTGTTCAGACAACACCATGAGGGAATTTTCGGTTTTTCTATCACATTGCACCGAATTAGGTGTCTGTTCAGACAACACCATGAGGGAATTTGTGGTTTTGCGCTCCCGCAACCGCCGGTCAATTTGAATAGCCAGTGCCATAGTATCATTCAGACCTGTGGGAATGGGAAAACCCACCATAACATTCTTAATGGCTTCAGAAAGGCCATTTCTAAAATTAGCGGCCAGTGCACACTCGTTCCAATGTGTCAGCACGGACCATTTCCGAAATTTTTGGCAATACACTTCAGCCTCGTCCTGCCCCTGAGACATAGCCAGCAAGGCCTTTTCTGCCTGAATCTCAAGATTGGGTTCCTCATAAAGTAAACCGAGCGCCAGAAAAAACGCATCAAGATCAGCCAATGCCGGATCTCCTGGAGCCAGCGAAAAAGCCCAATCCTGAGGGTCGCCCCGTAAGAACGAAATAACAATTTTTACTTGCTGATCAGGACGATTGGGTGACATTCTTGCCGTTGGCTGAGTTTGCCCTTAATAATCGGGCTAGTTCCGCCACCTTGGTTTCGCCTTTTTTCTGCAACTCTGGTTTCCATCCTCGCTTTTCTTCGGGTCATGTGGAGCCTTCTGACTGTCCTGGGGTGGATTCTGTGGTGGATAGGTTGCAGCAGATCTGGAATCATGTGGTGGACAACTTGAAGTTGTCACAGGAGAAGGCTCAGCGCTTTGCCAACCGCCGCCGCGGTGTGGGTTCCCGACTACGCGTTGGGGATTTGGTATGGCTTTCTTCCCGCTTTGTTCCTATGAAGGTCTCCTCTCCCAAATTTAAACCTCGTTTTATTGGGCCTTACAAGATATTGGAAATCCTTAATCCTGTATCTTTTCGTCTGGATCTTCCTGTGTCGTTTGCTATTCACAATGTATTTCATAGGTCCTTGTTGCGGCGGTACATTGTGCCTGTAGTTCCTTCTGCTGAGCCTCCTGCTCCGGTGTTGGTTGAGGGCGAGTTGGAGTACGTGGTGGAGAAGATCTTGGATTCTCGCCTCTCCAGGTGGAGGCTTCAGTACCTGGTCAAGTGGAAGGGCTATGGTCAGGAGGATAATTCCTGGGTGGTCGCCTCTGATGTTCATGCGGCCGATTTAGTTCGTGCCTTTCATGCCGCTCATCCTGATCGCCCTGGTGGTCGTGGTGAGGGTTCGGTGACCCCTCACTAAGGGGGGGGGTACTGTTGTGAATTTGCTTTTTGCTCCCTCTAGTGGTTACTAGTTTTTTGACTCTGGTTTTTCTGTCATTCCTTTTATCCGCACCTGGGTCGTTAGTTAGGGGTGTTGCTATATAAGCTCCCTGGACCTTCAGTTCTATGCCTGGCAACGTAGTTATCAGAGCTAGTCTGCTGTGCTCTTGTCTACTGATCCTGGTTCCAGTTATATCAGCTAAGTCTGCCTTTTGCTTTTTGCTATTTGTTTTGGTTTTGTATTTTTGTCCAGCTTGTTCCAAATCTAAATCCTGACCTTTGCTGGAAGCTCTAGGGGGCTGGTGTTCTCCCCCCGTACCGTTAGACGGTTCGGGGGTTCTTGAATTTCCAGTGTGGATTTTGATAGGGTTTTTGTTGACCATATAAGTTACCTTTCTTTATTCTGCTATCAGTAAGCGGGCCTCTCTGTGCTAAACCTGGTTCATTTCTGTGTTTGTCATTTCCTCTTACCTCACCGTCATTATTTGTGGGGGGCTTCTATCCAGCTTTGGGGTCCCCTTCTCTGGAGGCAAGAAAGGTCTTTGTTTTCCTCTACTAGGGGTAGCTAGATTCTCCGGCTGGCGCGTGTCATCTAGAATCAACGTAGGAATGATCCCCGGCTACTTCTAGTGTTGGCGTTAGGAGTAGATATATGGTCAACCCAGTTACCACTGCCCTATGAGCTGGATTTTTGTATTCTGCAGACTTCCACGTTCCTCTGAGACCCTCGCCATTGGGGTCATAACAAGGAATACTGTCCTGGTTTTTCCACTGCACAATGTGCATAGGGTTTGTACAAAGTAGCCCTGGGCTGAGTCATGGTTGACGAAGGGAGGAAACTATTTTTTATGGGAACACTCAAAAAACACTTGGCACTCAGAAGAATATTTTGCAAGTTGATTATTCCATTTATTTGTGCATCCAGTTTAGAAAATGAACGTTTTCGGTCCATACATCAGACCTTCATCAGAAATGCCTTTTTTAACAAACTGAAATACAGGTAGATAATACAATAAAATGAATGTCAATCTACAATAAATCACAATATACATGATGCACAACAAAAAGGACAATAGAATTATAATGATATGTTTCCAGACCAAATCCATCATGTGACAGACCGAGTGCACGCAACCGTGGCGGCTGGAGAAATTCCGGGTTGGTGGTCCGTGAGTTGTAAGTGCTTTCAATTATCGAGAGCTAGATAACAAGAGATAAAAAGACTGTACAGCTGTACGTGCAGATCAGGAAAAGAACCAATGGCACAAAAAGTGGAAAGTTATGGCTTATGACGGTCAGTCCTGTCAGTGGACTATAATTGTGGTAGAGGTCCATATTGCCTCAAAAGGATACTAGGTGGAGGATAAATCCGGGTGCTTGCACGATGTGTTGTGCTCTACAGTGGACCAGTGATAGCCTACAAAGCAAGTGTGACAACATATCTTGATTAACAGATGATGGTGTCTATGCTGACAAGAGCACTTGTCATTATGTAAATACTGTACATGACCTGCCTAGATACTGAGTTGGTGGTCCTAGGCACATTAGGCGAAAAGAGAGGAGGTGAAAGATAAAAGGATGAGAAGAGAATATATATGTTTCTCTAAAGCCAAGTGGCATCCCCACTTGTGATGTGAATAAATAAATGCTAGGCCGTAATTTATAACAGTGTGAGGAGGTCCTGAGAACAATAGTAGAATAATGTTACCTGGTAGATTTAATGTGGAAGGGTATATCAAGGCCTAAACAGGCCAAAGCTGGGTGACCCGGGATAAGGCAGAGAGGCTGACAGCCTATAGTATATAAGGGAGAATATGTATGATAACCCCAATGCATATCTACCAGTACTATACAGGTATGGATAAAGGATAATTACCAGGTTGCCTCACTATGCCTGAAGAAGTGCTGCTGGGTGAAGGCGCCAATCCGCTGCTATGGGTAGCGCTGGAGGGAGGTATAAGAGGAAAAAATCCTAAATATCATGTGAAGGTATTGGCGGTGGAGAGCGTTGCCTCTAGTCGGCCCGTGGTTACCTTGAAGCGCCGGCTACGTGGCGTGAAGACTGGAAATCCCGGGCACCACTGTGTAATAGCGTTACTTCCGGGTATAAAAGCCCTATGTGATCGGGTCATGTGACCCGCCGCGTCATGTGACCGCGGTGTGTCTAACTGCGCATGCGCGCATCTGATACTGAGAAAAAGCAGCGGTGACTGCTTAGGATGTGTGTAAGACTATTGCGCATGCATTGGGGCCAAAAAAGCGGTGACTGCAGGGGATGTGTGTTAGACTATTGCGCACGCGCTGGGGCAAAAAGAACTGTACATAGTGGTTACCAGGGCGACATGTGCCGTCCAGGTAAAAGCAAGGAGAATGAGCATAGAAAGAATGAAAAAAGTCATGAATAAAATTGAGATAAGGAGTAAACAAGACAGAATAACAGCGCCTATATAGTGCCGAATCCCTCTAGGTGCTTGTATACTCTACCATCTACGGTGCCATAGGTGACCACCAGTGCCACGTGTGTGCCGTGAGCCTATCGGTTCTAGGAAAAAGGAAAAGACATAATAAGATTAGACAGATTAATTAAAACAACTATATACATATATTGCCATAATAAGGAATTGCATACACGTTATGTATATAAACAATTACAGGAATGCTGCTACTTCAAATTCCCTGTTAAGTCCCTTGGGCTCTAGGGTCTGTAAGGTAAAAATCCAGAACACTTCCATTCTTTTGAGTGTTTTTATACGATTCTGACCTCTTCTCTGGGGATCTATCTGCTCTAAGACCTGAAAACGGAGTTGGGAAATGTTGTGATTTTTTTCATTGAAATGGTAGGGAAGTGGTAAATGCGTCTTTTTACACCGGATGGTAGATTTATGCTGGGACACTCTGTCCCGGATGGCTTGCGTGGTTTCCCCCACATATGCCAGGCCACAAGGGCATTTGATGACATAAATGACATATGTGGATTCACAGGTGTAAAAACCTTTAATGGGCAGGGCTTTACCCATTTGTGGATGGAAAACTGCGGGGCCTTTTTGAACATTGCTACATTGTAGACAATTGAGGCATGGGAAGGTACCCTTTCTTTGTGTTTGAAGGAACGTTTGTCTGGCCATGGTTGTCTCTGGACCTATGTCGGCTTTGATCAATCTGTCTTTCAAGTTCTTAGCGCGTCTAAAACATGAAAGAAATGGAGACTTAAACTCAGGAATAAGTGGATAACTTTTGGATAAAATATTCCAATGTCTCCTAATGGTGGATTGTACCAAGCCCGAAAAGGGGTGAAAAGTTGTAACAAAAGGAATTATTTTAGGAACAAAATTGGGCCTCCTCTGTGATGTATTAGATCTGGCCTGGGAGAGTATCCCCTGTGGGTAGCCCCTGTTCGAGAATTTCTGCTCCATTTCTGTTAATCTAGTCTCCTTTATGCTATCATCGGATACAATTCGTTCTACCCTTTGAAACTGGGACTTGGGGATGGCTTTTTTTGTTGAGGAAGGGTGACAGCTACTGAAATGAAGTAGGCCGTTACGGTCTGTGGGTTTTATATACAGGTCAATGGCAAGAGAACCATCCCTCTCCTTGTAAACCAAAGTGTCCAGGAAGCTGATACACTTGGTATCGTGTTGTATAGTAAATTTTAATTCTGGCCATATGTTGTTTATATGGTTATCAAATGCCACAAGTGACTCCATTGGTCCCTCCCATATGCAAAAAATGTCATCAATGTATCTCCGTCAGATTTTGCAGTGACTGATGAACAGAGGGTGGGAAAACACGTAGTCCATTTCGAAGGCTGCCATATAGGCCACTGCGAAAGGAGGCGCAACATTAGAGCCCATGGCTGTGCCCTGTTGTTGAACATAAAAGGAGTCCTGGAACATGAAATAGTTCTCCTTTAAGACAAGATCTAAAAGGTCAGCGCAAAAATGACGTATTTTGAAATCCACTCTGGCTTTACTTAGAAGCCTGTCTGTGGCCTGTAGCCCCTTCTCGTGGGTTATGGACGTGTATAAGCTATTCACGTCCCAGGTAATCAAAAGGCATGTTTGGGATAACGGGCCCACGGATTTGATAGTGTTGATGAAATCATTAGTATCAAGTAGGAAGGACTGCGTGGTCTTAATTAAAGGTGTAAGAATTATTTTTTTTCTAACTCAATGGCCAGTGGTGACAGGACTGAATCTGTTAGGGACACAATAGGTCGACCTGGTGGTTTGGTCAATTTCTTGTGTATCTTGGGTAAGATATAGAAGATAGGGGTGATAGGATCTGTTTTGGTAAGAAAATCCCTCATTTTGCTATCGATGGTGCCTGCTTGTAGGTGTACCTCCAGTACCTGTTTGATTTTCTTTTCTATACGGTTTAGGGGATTGTAAGATATCTTTTTATAAACCGCCTGATCACCGAGCTGTCTAATCACTTCCTCTAGGTAATCTGATTTGTCCATAATCACGGTGGATCCACCTTTATCCGCTGGTTTCAAAATGAGTGATTTGTCAGATGCTAACAGTTCAATGGAGAGCTTCTCAGACTGTGTCAAGTTAGTCTGAAAATGGAATTTTCCTTGCTCCACTTCTCGATAGAAATGGTGGATATCCCTTTCGACTAGAGAGACAAATGTTTCCACTGGAGGACTGTTCCTTGGAGGCATATACGTACTGGGTGATCTTAATCCCAATTCTTGAAGCACAAGTAAGGGGGAATGGTCCTGACGTGGGGGTTCTCGTACCGGTGGTTGTTCAGAGAAATGGACTCGTAATCTGATGTTTCGATAGAACCTCTGTAGGTCCATACTCAATTCAAAGGAGTTGAATTTGTACATAGGGCAAAAAGACAGGCCCTTTTGGAGTAAGGAAAGTTGGTGTGTGTCCAGGTTCCTGGAAGAGATGTTAATCACCAATGGTAGGTCCTTACCTGAGATCTGGTTGTCATCTGGTTTGTGGAGCCCCCGGCGGCATTGGCCCCCCCGCCTCGTTTTCCTTTTGGACGGGTCCGACCGTTCCCTAAAAAAGAGTGAGATGTAGAGGAATATGACGTGCCAGAGCGACTGTCGGTGGAGCCTGAGGAACTTTGGGAACTGCGTCGTCGATTGAATTGACGGGTACCACGCCATTGGTAGACGCGGTTCTGGAGGTAATCCTCCGTATCCCTCAAGAATTTTGACCTCTTCTTCTTCTCCAATTCCACCCTGTGTGTGCGTAATAGATCTTGGTTCTTCGCCTTGAGTTCCAGGAACTCCTCCTGGGGCATGGTGCTGGTCAATTGACTCTCGATGGCCGTTACTTGGGACTTGACCGATTCCAGGTTCTTCTGCAGATAGGATAAAGTCAATGTCATTAGATCTGCAGAGCATTTGTTCAGTATATGCTCAAACTTTGTGCAATAGTCCTTATCATCCCTGAAGAAAGTTGGCTGTAAAGAAACCCTCAGACCCCTCGGGATTCGTTGGACCCGAAGGTATTCTGCCAGGGTTATAATATGCAACTCCAAATTGATGGCTCTTCTGGACTCACGTTCCAGATCCCGATTTTTAATCTCCTGGGTGGGAGTTTGCAGAAAGTCGCTCGGTGCGGTAACTTTAGCAAGAATCTCCGCCGCTTCTGCTGCGTTAAATGAAAAAGTCTCGCTGGACATTATCCAGGGTGCACGTGTAAGGATACTGTAGATAATGAAAAATGCACACGGCACTCAAGGTTCCTGTGTGGTGCTCAAGTCGGGTTTCCAGCCCCTCAATCCAATACTCAAAAAACACTTGGCACTCAGAAGAATATTTTGCAAGTTGATTATTCCATTTATTTGTGCATCCAGTTTAGAAAATGAACGTTTTCGGTCCATACATCAGACCTTCATCAGAAATGCCTTTTTTAACAAACTGAAATACAGGTAGATAATACAATAAAATGAATGTCAATCTACAATAAATCACAATATACATGGTGCACAACAAAAAGGACAATAGAATTATAATGATATGTTTCCAGACCAAATCCATCATGTGACAGACCGAGTGCACGCAACCGTGGCGGCTGGAGAAATTCCGGGTTGGTGGTCCGTGAGTTGTAAGTGCTTTCAATTATCGAGAGCTAGATAACAAGAGATAAAAAGACTGTACAGCTGTATGTGCAGATCAGGAAAAGAACCAATGGCACAAAAAGTGGAAAGTTATGGCTTATGACGGTCAGTCCTGTCAGTGGACTATAATTGTGGTAGAGGTCCATATTGCCTCAAAAGGATACTAGGTGGAGGATAAATCCGGGTGCTTGCACGATGTGTTGTGCTCTACAGTGGACCAGTGATAGCCTACAAAGCAAGTGTGACAACATATCTTGATTAACAGATGAGTGTGTCTATGCTGACAAGAGCACTTGTCATTATGTAAATACTGTACGTGACCCGCCTAGATACTGAGTTGGTGGTCCTAGGCACATTAGGCGAAAAGAGAGGAGGTGAAAGATAAAAGGATGAGAAGAGAATATATATGTTTCTCTAAAGCCAAGTGGCATCCCCACTTGTGATGTGAATAAATAAATGCTAGGCCGTAATTTATAACAGTGTGAGGAGGTCCTGAGAACAATAGTAGAATAATGTTACCTGGTAGATTTAATGTGGAAGGGCATATCAAGGCCTAAACAGGCCAAAGCTGGGTGACCCGGGATAAGGCAGAGAGGCTGACAGCCTATAGTATATAAGGGAGAATATGTATGATAACCCCAATGCATATCTACCAGTACTATACAGGTATGGATAAAGGATAATTACCAGGTTGCCTCACTATGCCTGAAGAAGTGCTGCTGGGTGAAGGCGCCAATCCGCTGCTATGGGTAGCGCTGGAGGGAGGTATAAGAGGAAAAAATCCTAAATATCATGTGAAGGTATTGGCGGTGGAGAGCGTTGCCTCTAGTCGGCCCGTGGTTACCTTGAAGCGCCGGCTACGTGGCGTGAAGACTGGAAATCCCGGGCACCGCTGTGTAATAGCGTTACTTCCGGGTATAAAAGCCCTATGTGATCGGGTCATGTGACCCGCCGCGTCATGTGAACGCGGTGTGTCTAACTGCGCATGCGCGCATCTGATACTGAGAAAAAGCAGCGGTGACTGCTTAGGATGTGTGTAAGACTATTGCGCATGCGTTGGGGCCAAAAAAGCGGTGACTGCAGGGGATGTGTGTTAGACTATTGCGCACGCGCTGGGGCAAAAAGAACTGTACATAGTGGTTACCAGGGCGACATGTGCCGTCCAGGTAAAAGCAAGGAGAATGAGCATAGAAAGAATGAAAAAAGTCATGAATAAAATTGAGATAAGGAGTAAACAAGACAGAATAACAGCGCCTATATAGTGCCGAATCCCTCTAGGTGCTTGTATACTCTACCATCTACGGTGCCATAGGTGACCGCCAGTGCCACGTGTGTGCCGTGAGCCTATCGGTTCTAGGAAAACGTGGCCAGACAAACGTTCCTTCAAACACAAAGAAAGGGTACCTTCCCATGCCTCAATTGTCTACAATGTAGCAATGTTCAAAAAGGCCCCGCAGTTTTCCATCCACAAACGGGTAAAGCCCTGCCCATTAAAGGTTTTTACACCTGTAAATCCACATACGTCATTTATGTCATCAAATGCCCTTGTGGCCTGGCATATGTGGGGGCAACCACGCAAGCCATCCGGGACAGAGTGTCCCAGCATAAATCTACCATCCGGTGTAAAAAGACGCATTTACCACTTCCCTACCATTTCAATGAAAAAAATCACAACATTTCCCAACTCCGTTTTCAGGTCTTAGAGCAGATAGATCCCCAGAGAAGAGGTCAGAATCGTATAAAAACACTCAAAAGAAGGGAAGCGTTCTGGATTTTTACCTTACAGACCCTAGAGCCCAAGGGACTTAACAGGGAATTTGAAGTAGCAGCATTCCTGTAATTGTTTATATACATAACGTGTATGCAATTCCTTATTATGGCAATATATGTATATAGTTGTTTTAATTAATCTGTCTAATCTTATTATGTCTTTTCCTTTTTCCTAGAACCGATAGGCTCACGGCACACACGTGGCACTGGCGGTCACCTATGGCACCGTAGATGGTAGAGTATACAAGCACCTAGAGGGATTCGGCACTATATAGGCGCTGTTATTCTGTCTTGTTTACTCCTTATCTCAATTTTATTCATGACTTTTTTCATTCTTTCTATGCTCATTCTCCTTGCTTTTACCTGGACGGCACATGTCGCCCTGGTAACCAGTATGTACAGTTCTTTTTGCCCCAGCGCGTGCGCAATAGTCTAACACACATCCCCTGCAGTCACCGCTTTTTTGGCCCCAACGCATGCGCAATAGTCTTACACACATCCTAAGCAGTCACCGCTGCTTTTTCTCAGTATCAGATGCGCGCATGCGCAGATAGACACACCGCGGTCACATGATGCGGCGGGTCACATGACCCGATCACATAGGGCTTTTATACCCGGAAGTAACGCTATTACACAGCGGTGCCCGGGATTTCCAGTCTTCACGCCACGTAGCCGGCGCTTCAAGGTAACCACGGGCCGACTAGAGGCAACGCTCTCCACCGCCAATACCTTCACATGATATTTAGGATTTTTTCCTCTTATACCTCCCTCCAGCGCTACCCATAGCAGCGGATTGGCGCCTTCACCCAGCAGCACTTCTTCAGGCATAGTGAGGCAACCTGGTAATTATCCTTTATCCATACCTGTATAGTACTGGTAGATATGCATTGGGGTTATCATACATATTCTCCCTTACATACTATAGGCTGTCAGCCTCTCTGCCTTATCCCGGGTCACCCAGCTTTGGCCTGTTTAGGCCTTGATATACCCTTCCACATTAAATCTACCAGGTAACATTATTCTACTATTGTTCTCAGGACCTCCTCACACTGTTATAAATTACGGCCTAGCATTTATTTATTCACATCACAAGTGGGGATGCCACTTGGCTTTAGAGAAACATATATATTCTCTTCTCATCCTTTTATCTTTCACCTCCTCTCTTTTCGCCTAATGTGCCTAGGACCACCAACTCAGTATCTAGGCGGGTCACGTACAGTATTTACATAATGACAAGTGCTCTTGTCAGCATAGACACCATCATC
The DNA here is from genome assembly GCF_051348905.1 of Ranitomeya variabilis. Classification (NCBI taxonomy): domain Eukaryota; kingdom Metazoa; phylum Chordata; class Amphibia; order Anura; family Dendrobatidae; genus Ranitomeya; species Ranitomeya variabilis. The sequence goes on from NC_135234.1 coordinate 600,126,746, forward strand.
TGTTAATCAAGATATGTTGTCACACTTGCTTTGTAGGCTATCACTGGTCCACTGTAGAGCACAACACATCGTGCAAGCACCCGGATTTATCCTCCACCTAGTATCCTTTTGAGGCAATATGGACCTCTACCACAATTACAGTCCACTGACAGGACTGACCGTCATAAGCCATAACTTTCCACTTTTTGTGCCATTGGTTCTTTTCCTGATCTGCACGTACAGCTGTACAGTCTTTTTATCTCTTGTTATCTAGCTCTCGATAATTGAAAGCACTTACAACTCACGGACCACCAACCCAGAATTTCTCCAGCCGCCACGGTTGCGTGCACTCTGTCTGTCACATGATGGATTTGGTCTGGAAACATATCATTATAATTCTATTGTCCTTTTTGTTGTGCACCATGTATATTGTGATTTATTGTAGATTGACATTCATTTTATTGTATTATCTACCTGTATTTCAGTTTGTTAAAAAAGGCATTTCTGATGAAGGTCTGATGTATGGACCGAAAACGTTCATTTTCTAAACTGGATGCACAAATAAATGGAATAATCAACTTGCAAAATATTCTTCTGAGTGCCAAGTGTTTTTTGAGTATTGGATTGAGGGGCTGGAAACCCGACTTGAGCACCACACAGGAACCTTGAGTGTCGTGTGCATTTTTCATTATCTACAGTATCCTTACACGTGCACCCTGGATAATGTCCAGCAAGACTTTTTCATTTAACGCAGCAGAAGCGGCGGAGATTCTTGCTAAAGTTACCGCACCGAGCGACTTTCTGCAAACTCCCACCCAGGAGATTAAAAATCGGGATCTGGAACGTGAGTCCAGAAGAGCCATCAATTTGGAGTTGCATATTATAACCCTGGCAGAATACCTTCGGGTCCAACGAATCCCGAGGGGTCTGAGGGTTTCTTTACAGCCAACTTTCTTCAGGGACGATAAGGACTATTGCACAAAGTTTGAGCATATACTGAACAAATGCTCTGCAGATCTAATGACATTGACTTTATCCTATCTGCAGAAGAACCTGGAGTCGGTCAAGTCCCAAGTAACGGCCATCGAGAGTCAATTGACCAGCACCATGCCCCAGGAGGAGTTCCTGGAACTCAAGGCGAAGAACCAAGATCTATTACGCACACACAGGGTGGAATTGGAGAAGAAGAAGAGGTCGAAATTCTTGAGGGATACGGAGGATTACCTCCAGAACCGCGTCTACCAATGGCGTGGTACCCGTCAATTCAATCGACGACGCAGTTCCCAAAGTTCCTCAGGCTCCACCGACAGTCGCTCTGGCACGTCATATTCCTCTACATCTCACTCTTTTTTAGGGAACGGTCGGACCCGTCCAAAAGGAAAACGAGGCGGGGGGGCCAATGCCGCCGGGGGCTCCACAAACCAGATGACAACCAGATCTCAGGTAAGGACCTACCATTGGTGATTAACATCTCTTCCAGGAACCTGGACACACACCAACTTTCCTTACTCCAAAAGGGCCTGTCTTTTTGCCCTATGTACAAATTCAACTCCTTTGAATTGAGTATGGACCTACAGAGGTTCTATCGAAACATCAGATTACAAGTCCATTTCTCTGAACAACCACCGGTACGAGAACCCCCACGTCAGGACCATTCCCCCTTACTTGTGCTTCAAGAATTGGGATTAAGATTGTTATGGAAATATTAGGGTTGGATAAATATATCCCTGTGTGTGCTGTGGCCGCTCCCAATTAGACTGAGTATTTTGAGCGCTCATCAAGAATGGACTGTACACAACTGTGACAGAACAACATTCCATCAATACTGATACTTTATTGTACATACATAGTTTTATATTTTCACATAGAAAGGAGTGGTTAGGGGTTGTCAGGGGTGGTTAGTTAATTATCATATTGTCTAGCTCCTCTGTCATTGGTTATCTAAACATATATGGAATATTGTGATTAATGCTCATATGACTGCTGATCAAGCAACTAAACTCGAGTTCTCTGTCTAGGACAAAGTGGAGACACCTGACCAGCAGTCACCAAACATCTGACTCTCTTCTGCTTTTAGGGGTGGAAAACCCCATATAATCTGTCTGGCTTATATCAGTTTGTCAGCCATTTTAAACCATTGATTATAATATATATATTAGCTGTGAGCATATAAGTATATATTTGATTATAGAGGAGTATACATGCAAGTGAGATCTACATGATATATATATTTCTATCACAAGCCCCCCTTAGATATCACTTGCCCTAATCCTAGCCTCCTGTCCCAAAGCGCTGCAACTCTTTTGTGCTGTTGGCGAACTGACACAAGCCTAACGCCTGTGCCCCACTCCATACAGACTTTTCGCAAATGGGCGGTCAGGAGATCTGTCCCTAACGGGGGTTCGTTGCAATCAGTCTCTTAGTCAATAGCAGGTGTAGTGAGCGATGTGCAGTCTTTATCAGGTAGGTCATCTGTTCGGTCAGGCAGGGCATCCACGACATCATTCTGGCTTGGGTGTCATCTTCTGGTAGGGGAGCTTTCTTGCCATGCGATGAGTGGATCCAAGCGAGTCTTCCCTCCAGTTTCACAGAGTTTGGTGTCATCAGCAGCACTTGAGCAGGACCATCAAATCTGGGATCGAGTGGTGTTCTCCTTACAAGCTTTTTCACCAACACCCAGTCTCCTGGCTTCTAGGAGTGCATACCGGACACTGAATCTGGATCTGGCAATGAAGAAAAAAACTCGAGAATGGATGTTAGCAAGTTTCTTGGTGATTTCAATTACATAAGCAGACAAAGTATCATATTGCATAATCAGCTGCTAAGGGAAAGGATACCCCTAACCTGGGACTAGACACAAACAAAATTTCATATGGTGACAGCTTTTCTGGGCCTCTGGGAGTGTGCCTAACACTGAGTAGTGTGATTGGGAGTGTGTAGGCCTAAGTCTGACCCTACTGCTGACTGCATCTCTCATGTGAGGTTTGCTGTGAATGCAGGTCCCTGGTCACTCTCTATCACTTCTGGGACCCCATAGCTGCATATCTCGTCTCTGAGAGTAGCTTCTTTGCAGTAGTCTTTGCTGACTGGTTCCTCACTGGGAAAGCTTCTGGCCATCCTGAGAACACGTCCGCGACCACAAGGGCATATTCGAATCCTCCACTTGGCGGCATCTGGATGTGGTCTATCTGGATCCTCTGGAAGGGGGTACAGTGGTCTGGCAAGTTGATGTGTGGGAACTTTCTTCATTCTTCCAGGGTTGCATTTGCCACAGGTCAGACAGCTGTTTATGAACTTGGCTGTTAGGGTGGAGATTTCTGGAGCGAACCAGTAAGCACCAATCGGATCATTCATCTGTGTCTTTAATCTGTGTGTGGGCCCATGTGCCCACTGGACCACCATAGGGTACATGCTTCGGGGTAAACAGGGTTTGTAGTCCATTTAGTATACCCTTCCTTCTTCATGTGTTGCTCACTTCTGCACCCAGCATTCCTTCTTGTCCTTTGGGGCTTGCTCTTGCAACTTTTTTGAGCAGATCCCAGGATGTCATCTTGTCAGGTTTCCTGTCTTCAGCCGTCCTGTAGTAGCCGTCCGGCTCTACGACCTCTTCCACTTGTCCATATTGTCTTCCCTTGACTGTTTCTTTGGCTGCCATATCCGCCATGTTGTTGCCTCGTGCCCCTACTGTGTTCAGTTTTCCATGCGCTTTGACTTTTAGCATTGTCACCACTTTTGGAAGTTGAAGTGTGTTCAGCAGGTCCTTAATGGCTCCATTGATGCTTCACGGTTGTTCCGCTTGCTGTGAGGAAGTCTCTTGCAGCCCAGATGGGTCCGAAGTCATGTGCTATGCCATGCAAGTACCTTGAATCGGTAAACATTTTCTCAGTCTTGTCTTCTGCCATCTGGTAGGCCTTCATCAGCGCTATCAGTTCTGCTTCCTGGGCTGACAGACTGGGCGGCAGACTTCTGGACCACAGGATCTCTTGATTGCTGGTCGCTGCACCTCCCGTGTGGAATCTTCCTTCATCATCTGCAAATCTGGAGCCATCCACATAGAGGATCAACTCTGGGTTGGTCAGTGGCTCTTCTGCCACCTTGGGTAGTCCTGCTGTTTCCTGTTGCATGATGCTGAAGCAATCATGGTCATCCGTCCGGAGCAAATTCAGATCCCTGCAGAAGGTATCATGCCGATTTTGATCAGACTTTTTATCTGAGGATCCGTATCTGTATCCCCCCTTGGGAGTGGGAGTAGAGTGGGCGGATTGAGGACTGTGCATCTGGAGATGGTGACATTGTTGGGCAGGAGTAGAGAGCACTGGAGGCGAAGATGCCTGGCGGTGGAGAGATGTTTTAGCTGGGTTTGGTTGAGGATTGCTGAGATGTCATGCAGAGCCAGGATTTCCAATGGTTTTTCCACTGATGTCAGTAGTCCTGTCCAGGAGGGCGTGTGCTGCAACTGCTGCTCTCATGCGGGAGGAAGAGGCTTCCCTTGCAACTGGATCCAGGCAAGCTGAAAAGTAGTCCGAAAGTCTCTGCTTTCCCCCCTGAAGCTGTGTCAGGACTCCAGTAGCAAGGCCTTCTCTTCTCATCAAGTAGAGACGGAATTGCTTCTTGTAGTCAGATAGGCCTAGTGCTGGCGCTGAGACTACAGAGCCTTTTAACTTTTTGAACGAACTGAAGGCCACATCTGTCTGGAGGAACGGGGTCACACTGACGTATTCACACAGAGGCTGCATTAGGACGGAAGCATCAGGGATCCAGGCTCTGCAATATGAAACTAGACCAAGGAAGGCCTGTAGCACCTTTGGAGTTGTCGGAGGGACCATCTTCTCCACTGTGGTCTTCCGGTCATCTGTCAGGTGTTTCACCTGGTGAGCAATACAGTGTCTCTGGAACGTAACTTGCTTCAGACACCACTGGACTTTGTTCTTTGAGATCTTGCAGTGCTGCTCCGCCAGGTAGAGTAGGAGATACAAGGAATGGGCTTTACACGTGTCAAAGTCAACTGCACAAAGGAGTAGATTGTCCATGTATTGTAGCAGGGTTACTTCTGCTTGTTCTGTGACTCAGTTGGTGAGAACTGTGGACATTGCTTTGGTGAACTGTGAAGGGCTGTTCTGGGCCCACTGTGGCATCACTGTCCATGTGTGGTGTCCCCCCTGGTGCATTAAGGCAAACAGGAACTGGTCTTCCGGATGAGGGGGAACACTGAAGAAAACCTTCGCCAGGTCGGTCACTGTGAACACTTTTGCTGTGGCAGGCACATTCGAGAGCAGAGTGTGCGGATTCGGCATAATTGCAGTTTCAAACACTATGGTGTCATTCACAGCTCTCAGGTCATATACCATTCTGAACTTGGCTGGCGCTCCTTTTACAGTCTTTTTCTTGACGGGGAAAAGCGGGGTATTGCAAGGCGATTTGCGAGGAACAATGATTCCTATTTCCAGGTAGACCTTCAGTTGGTCAGAGGCAGCTTGACTCTAGGCCTGGCCTGGGCCTTACGAGGGTACGGGGTACATGGCTTGAGTGACACCCGTACTGGGGCAACTTGAGGTTTTCTCACGTGCTGGGGTCCCTTAGACCATAGACTTTCTGGTACTATGTCCAGTACCTCCTTGAGTAGGCCTCATTGGTTGCTTAATGTTCTTGTAGGGCCACCAGCATGACTCTTCTTGGGTCAGGGATGAAGAAAGTGTCACTGTCCCATCTTCCTGGAACACTGTGGTTGCCTTCAGCTTCTGCAGTAGGTTCGCTCCCAGCAGGTTGAGTGGCAGGTCCTTTACACCACAAACTGGGACAGGATAGAGTGTCCTGGCTGAGTGCACACGCTCAGTGGCTTTGTAAGCTGAGAATGTCTGACTTGACCATCAATGCCCATGCGAGACACAGAGAATTCTGATAGGCAGGTGGGATCAGCGAGTTCCACATGTGTCATCACACTTCTGGCTGCACCACTTTGGATCTGACAACGCCATCCACTTTAAGGGTAATTTGAGGTATTGGTCCTGCAGATGAAGTTTTACATGTCAGGAGCATAGTGTCTTGCGGGCCTGGCTTGCTTGCCTCTGTCCTATGGACAGGGTACTTCACTGCTTTCTGCACTTCTTCCTTGACCTGTTTCTTCTGGACCAACTCTTGAGTTGCATGGGTCCAGTCTCTTCGGGGCGTGAGTGCTTTGCACTGGTTCTGGAAATGGCCAAACTTGCCACAGATGTAACACTTGACACTTTTTCTGTCTTTGTAGGGTGGTTGCGCTTTCAGGTCAGTGGTCACCATGAGAGGGGCTGTCTTCTGCACTCCTGGTTGGGACTCAATCCCTTTGGCTACTGTGGACAACGGCATGATGGGTACTGTAGCGGCAGCGGGGTCCGGCCTGCTGATTGAAGCTGCGGTGGTAAGACGGGGCCTGCAGGTGCATTCGTGGCGAGGCCCGGGGTGCCATGAGACCGGCGGCTGCATCCAACCCAAGGTCTTGGGGCGTTACAGGGGCTGTGGCTGCATCTGCCATCACTTCTTCCTCCTGCTCCGACATAGCTTCTCCCCTTTGCTAACCTTATTGAGGTCGGTGTCTCCTCTCTGGAGTCTGCAGCGGTTCTTCTGGTGGTGTGTTGGTCGGCACTTTGCAGCGTCTTCACCTCTGGCTCCCCTTCCAGCGTTCTCAGCAGCACGGCACCCGTTTCCTTCTTCGCGCTCTTTGTGGTGCTATAATGGCGGCAGTTTTGGTGACAATCGGCAATAAACAGTCTCCTAGGCGCACATAAAACATTTTTTCTGGGTCAGTCCACTGCTATTGACCTGTTCCTAGGCCTAGCCACTATCAGTGGTTTCCTGATTGGCTGTCTCAGTCCATGCCCAAAGGCCTGTGTATCTGGTCATGAATGGTGAAGCCCAAGTCTTGGAATACTTGCATTACTCTGCAATGAAACTTCTTTACAGACTCTGTCTTTTCTTGGCTCATGTCATGTAAGCTGAGGGCCTGTCCGGCCAGCCTGCCTTTGGCCCACTCTCTGAGTTGTTCAATTAGCTGTGGCCCTGACTCCCAAGCATGTACGTCTGATTCTGCTGGAGGTTTGAATTGTTCCTTCATGATTGGCCAGAGTGCATCACCTGCTTCTATTTTCATTCATGGCCCAGAGATCATTCCAGCTGGCTGCATATGTTTGCTGCTTCTGCTACATTCTTCGGTAAAATGGCATGGGATGCATCCCTGGGTCTGGAAGATTGTCACCTGACTTGAAGCGCAGTGCACATAGTGTAATGGTGGTGCCTCTATCTGCCCCTGCATTCTTGGTGCCTGTGGGTTTCTTTTCTAGTACTAGACAGCATGTATGATGTTCCCTCTTCATCTTCATCAGAGGAATAGTTGTGATGGCTTGTACCGGGGTCATACACTGACTGATTTTGGACTTAGAAGTTGCTTTTTTTTTTTTTTTTTTTATGTGAGGATGTCTCCCCCCTTGCTGAAGCTATGATGGATTAGGATTATAGTTTCATGTTGGTGTGAATGTGGATGTAGGCAGCTCTGACCGGTGCTGAAGCTGTACATTATCAATACATAGTGATATCAAAGTTCATGTAAAACCTTAAGGGTTACAATATTGTTGACTGTGAAATGAGGTAACGGAGGATCTGTCAGTGAGCTCGTTCTGATATCACTCCTCCCCCCTCTGCACCCAGGGCTGAGCTGACTGCTGCCTGATATGTCTGGGGCTGCCCACTGTAGGGGGGGCTTTCACCTTCTTTCCCCGATATCACAACTGGCAATGGCTGGACTGTGCCAGGGACACCTTGTGCTGTAAGCACCATATTGTTTGAATTGGGCGTTGGCCCAGCCGGCAACATGGAGGAAAAAAAGAGGAAGAAGAAGGAGGAGGGGTTGAGGAGTGAGACAAAGGAATAGTAGGAGGGGAGAGAGAATGTGGAGAGAGAGAGAGGAAAGGTGTGGTGGGGGAGTGGATAAGGAGGGAGGAGAAGATGGAGGGTGGAGGGAGGAGAGAGGGAGGAGAAGAGAGGAGTGGAGAAAGAGGGGAAGAGAGAGAAGAGAAAAAATGTGGAGGAAGAGGAAAGGAGAGAGAGAGAGAGAGAGAGAGAGAGTGCGGAGAGAAAAGACTGACAGAGGAAAAAGAGGATAGATTAGAACAACAAGAATAATAGAGAGGAGCAATTATGCCTTCTCCCTGTAGGGAGAGACAGGGCGCACCACATACTGTGCAAAAATAACTACCTACACCATGGATTCTGCTAAAAGCAGACTGCGCAGATTCTCCTGTCTCATACCCACAAAAATCACTTCCTGATTTGCTCACATAACTTTCTGTTCCACCTAAACGATGTAAGCTCTGCTGCCACTTCATACCATGTATTAGTATTCAGCAATCTAACATCAGCTACTGTAACTTCCCTTATTTTCCTTTCTACGTCATGCCACTCTGCAGCTTGAAATCTGCCATTCTAATGAATTTCACGTACTTTATACCTTCCAAAAATCTTCACATACTTAACACCTTCGTATTCTGTCACTATCTACTGACTTTCCTGTTGCTCGGCCACTCTATTCCCCATGGCAAAAGCAAAAAATGAAAATGAAAAACACACAAAAATGAGAAAAGAAAACAGTACTAAAAAAAACTTCTAAAAATGAGTATATAAAACACTAAGTAAAACTCAAAACGATAAGAAAAACCTTCAAAAACTTAGTTCACAACCAAAAACTCAAAACTTTGATACAAGAGTAAAAAAAAACTTTTTTCAAAAATAAATAAATAAAAAATAAAAAGGTAAAGAGATTGAAGATTGAGGAAAACTTAATTAAAAAACTTTAAAATGCCGCAAAAAGAAAGACCCTTTAAGAGAGTAAAAAAAATTAAAAATTAAAACGGCTTTTCTCTTTTTTTTTTTTTTTTCCTTTAGAATCTCTTTAGGTCACATCAAAAAATGATAGATACAATTTAAATTTCACTTCTTCACAAAAAAACTACACATACCCAGCATTGCAGCTGAAAACAGTCAGAGAAAAAAAAAAAAATTGATTTACAATGCATATCTCTCTGCTAAACAGCACGGAGAAAGAGGAAGTTCGGACAAGAGAACTATTTCTGCTTCTTAAAGCGGCAATAGTACATGACACAAACAGACAGATAGACAATCCGAGAGATGCCCTTTTAAATTCTGTGACACATGCAGGCTGCGCTGGGAACAGACTACTGCCAATCGCACTGGACGCACCTGCGCCCGGGCCACCTGAGTGCTTGAGAAGCACAACAAGCGGGAAATCTACCACCCCGGTCCGGACGTCCTGACTGGATCGCCGGCACTACGGGAATCTGCAGTAGCCCTCTTAAGTTATCACTACCCGTGCCTGGAACATGGGACTACCTGCCCCGGAACTCTGCGTGTTCCTCCTATGCACGGGAATCCTGCAATAACTTATCGAGCGATTTGACCTCCTGCGGTCTGTTTCTCAGCAACCACAAACAAAAGTCACTTTTTCCTTCTTCTCTCGGATTTTACACAAATACATATACACGGTACACAGCAGACACCTCCCAGGGTGGATTCGTGGCTACGGATTTTTTACACTACCTGGGAATTTGTGACCACATCTGACTGGCAAGAGGCATAGACAAGGACTGGGCACAGGGGACTTTCAGGTAAGATGATAACATTTTCTTACCTTACTTATGGAGCTGCGCAGTCTCCTGCCCCTGTGCCAGGCCACGCTACAACTTCCGTATCTCCAGTCAGAAGGATCCCGTGCGTTTCATCCGAGCCGTTGGGCGCCATTTGTTATGGAAATATTAGGGTTGGATAAATATATCCCTGTGTGTGCTGTGGCCGCTCCCAATTAGACTGAGTATTTTGAGCGCTCATCAAGAATGGACTGTACACAACTGTGACAGAACAACATTCCATCAATACTGATACTTTATTGTACATACATAGTTTTATATTTTCACATAGAAAGGAGTGGTTAGGGGTTGTCAGGGGTGGTTAGTTAATTATCATATTGTCTAGCTCCTCTGTCATTGGTTATCTAAACATATATGGAATATTGTGATTAATGCTCATATGACTGCTGATCAAGCAACTAAACTCGAGTTCTCTGTCTAGGACAAAGTGGAGACACCTGACCAGCAGTCACCAAACATCTGACTCTCTTCTGCTTTTAGGGGTGGAAAACCCCATATAATCTGTCTGGCTTATATCAGTTTGTCAGCCATTTTAAACCATTGATTATAATATATATATTAGCTGTGAGCATATAAGTATATATTTGATTATAGAGGAGTATACATGCAAGTGAGATCTACATGATATATATATTTCTATCACAAGATCACCCAGTACGTATATGCCTCCAAGGAACAGTCCTCCAGTGGAAACATTTGTCTCTCTAGTCGAAAGGGATATCCACCGTTTCTATCGAGAAGTGGAGCAAGGAAAATTCCATTTTCAGACTAACTTGACACAGTCTGAGAAGCTCTCCATTGAACTGTTAGCATCTGACAAATCACTCATTTTGAAACCAGCGGATAAAGGTGGAGCCACCGTGATTATGGACAAATCAGATTACCTAGAGGAAGTGTTTAGACAGCTCGGTGATCAGGCGGTTTATAAAAAGATATCTTACAATCCCCTAAACCGTATAGAAAATAAAATCAAACAGGTACTGGAGGTACACCTACAAGCAGGCACCATCGATAGCAAAATGAGGGATTTTCTTACCAAAACAGATCCTATCACCCCTATCTTCTATATCTTACCCAAGATACACAAGAGATTGACCAAACCACCAGGTCGACCTATTGTGTCCCTAACAGATTCAGTCCTGTCACCACTGGCCATTGTGTTAGAAAAAAAAAAATTCTTACACCTTTAATTAAGACCACGCAGTCCTTCCTACTTGATACTAATGATTTCATCAACACTATCAAATCCGTGGGCCCGTTATCCCAAACATGCCTTTTGATTACCTGGGACGTGAATAGCTTATACACGTCCATAACCCACGAGAAGGGGCTACAGGCCACAGACAGGCTTCTAAGTGAAGCCAGAGTGGATTTCAAAATACGTCATTTTTGCGCTGACCTTTTAGATCTTGTCTTAAAGGAGAACTATTTCATGTTCCAGGACTCCTTTTATGTTCAACAACAGGGCACAGCCATGGGCTCTAATGTTGCGCCTCCTTTCGCAGTGGCCTATATGGCAGCCTTCGAAATGGACTACGTGTTTTCCCACCCTCTGTTCATCAGTCACTGCAAAATCTGGCGGAGATACATTGATGACATTTTTTGCATATGGGAGGGACCAATGGAGTCACTTGTGGCATTTGATAACCATATAAACAACATATGGCCAGAATTAAAATTTACTATACAACACGATACCAAGCGTATCAGCTTCCTGGACACTTTGGTTTACAAGGAGAGGGATGGTTCTCTTGCCATTGACCTGTATATAAAACCCCCAGACCGTAACGGCCTACTTCATTTCAGTAGCTGTCACCCTTCCTCAACAAAAAAAGCCATCCCCAAGTCCCAGTTTCAAAGGGTAGAACGAATTGTATCCGATGATAGCATAAAGGAGACTAGATTAACAGAAATGGAGCAGAAATTCTCGAACAGGGGCTACCCACAGGGGATACTCTCCCAGGCCAGATCTAATACATCACATAGGAGGCCCAATTTTGTTACTAAAAGAATTTCTTTTTGTTACAACTTTTCACCCCTTTTCGGGCTTGGTACAATCCACCATTAGGAGACATTGGAATATTTTATCCAAAAGTTATCCACTTATTCCTGAGTTTAAGTCTCCATTTCTTTCATGTTTTAGACGCGCTAAGAACTTGAAAGACAGATTGATCAAAGCCGACATAGGTCCAGAGACAACCGTGGCCAGACAAACGTTCCTTCAAACACAAAGAAAGGGTACCTTCCCATGCCTCAATTGTCTACAATGTAGCAATGTTCAAAAAGGCCCCGCAGTTTTCCATCCACAAACGGGTAAAGCCCTGCCCATTAAAGGTTTTTACACCTGTGAATCCACATACGTCATTTATGTCATCAAATGCCCTTGTGGCCTGGCATATGTGGGGGAAACCACGCAAGCCATCCGGGACAGAGTGTCCCAGCATAAATCTACCATCCGGTGTAAAAAGACGCATTTACCACTTCCCTACCATTTCAATGAAAAAAATCACAACATTTCCCAACTCCGTTTTCAGGTCTTAGAGCAGATAGATCCCCAGAGAAGAGGTCAGAATCGTATAAAAACACTCAAAAGAAGGGAAGCGTTCTGGATTTTTACCTTACAGACCCTAGAGCCCAAGGGACTTAACAGGGAATTTGAAGTAGCAGCATTCCTGTAATTGTTTATATACATAACGTGTATGCAATTCCTTATTATGGCAATATATGTATATAGTTGTTTTAATTAATCTGTCTAATCTTATTATGTCTTTTCCTTTTTCCTAGAACCGATAGGCTCACGGCACACACGTGGCACTGGCGGTCACCTATGGCACCGTAGATGGTAGAGTATACAAGCACCTAGAGGGATTCGGCACTATATAGGCGCTGTTATTCTGTCTTGTTTACTCCTTATCTCAATTTTATTCATTACTTTTTTCATTCTTTCTATGCTCATTCTCCTTGCTTTTACCTGGACGGCACATGTCGCCCTGGTAACCACTATGTACAGTTCTTTTTGCCCCAGCGCGTGCGCAATAGTCTAACACACATCCCCTGCAGTCACCGCTTTTTTGGCCCCAACGCATGCGCAATAGTCTTACACACATCCTAAGCAGTCACTGCTGCTTTTTCTCAGTATCAGATGCGCGCATGCGCAGTTAGACACACCGCGGTCACATGACGCGGCGGGTCACATGACCCGATCACATAGGGCTTTTATACCCGGAAGTAACGCTATTACACAGCGGTGCCCGGGATTTCCAGTCTTCACGCCACGTAGCCGGCGCTTCAAGGTAACCACGGGCCGACTAGAGGCAACGCTCTCCACCGCCAATACCTTCACATGATATTTAGGATTTTTTCCTCTTATACCTCCCTCCAGCGCTACCCATAGCAGCGGATTGGCGCCTTCACCCAGCAGCACTTCTTCAGGCATAGTGAGGCAACCTGGTAATTATCCTTTATCCATACCTGTATAGTACTGGTAGATATGCATTGGAGTTATCATACATATTCTCCCTTATATACTATAGGCTGTCAGCCTCTCTGCCTTATCCTGGGTCACCCAGCTTTGGCCTGTTTAGGCCTTGATATACCCTTCCACATTAAATCTACCAGGTAACATTATTCTACTATTGTTCTCAGGACCTCCTCACACTGTTATAAATTACGGCCTAGCATTTATTTATTCACATCACAAGTGGGGATGCCACTTGGCTTTAGAGAAACATATATATTCTCTTCTCATCCTTTTATCTTTCACCTCCTCTCTTTTCGCCTAATGTGCCTAGGACCACCAACTCAGTATCTAGGCGGGTCACGTACAGTATTTACATAATGACAAGTGCTCTTGTCAGCATAGACACCATCATCTGTTAATCAAGATATGTTGTCACACTTGCTTTGTAGGCTATCACTGGTCCACTGTAGAGCACAACACATTGTGCAAGCACCCGGATTTATCCTCCACCTAGTATCCTTTTGAGGCAATATGGACCTCTACCACAATTATAGTCCACTGACAGGACTGACCGTCATAAGCCATAACTTTCCACTTTTTGTGCCATTGGTTCTTTTCCTGATCTGCACGTACAGCTGTACAGTCTTTTTATCTCTTGTTATCTAGCTCTCGATAATTGAAAGCACTTACAACTCACGGACCACCAACCCGGAATTTCTCCAGCCGCCACGGTTGCGTGCACTCGGTCTGTCACATGATGGATTTGGTCTGGAAACATATCATTATAATTCTATTGTCCTTTTTGTTGTGCACCATGTATATTGTGATTTATTGTAGATTGACATTCATTTTATTGTATTATCTACCTGTATTTCAGTTTGTTAAAAAAGGCATTTCTGATGAAGGTCTGATGTATGGACCGAAAACGTTCATTTTCTAAACTGGATGCACAAATAAATGGAATAATCAACTTGCAAAATATTCTTCTGAGTGCCAAGTGTTTTTTGAGTATTGGATTGAGGGGCTGGAAACCCGAATTGAGCACCACACAGGAACCTTGAGTGCCATGTGCATTTTTCATTATTTTTTATGGGAAGTGGTTGACGTTAACATCAGTAGCATGCATCAGCATTTTTGGTGAATTTAGGTAGGCTTGCTGTCATCTGGAGGGATGGCTAACTGTGGAGATATCTGGTCCCTGTTGAATTTAATCAGAGTAAGTGTGTCTGCATTTTCTGTGGAGAGGCGTGACAGTGTCAGTGATGATTGACCCAGCAAAGCTGAAAACATGCTCTGATATCACACTAGCAGCCGGGCAGGCCAGCACCTCCAAGGCATATAAGGAGAGGTCCGGCCAAGTGTTCAGCTTGGACACCCAATAATTAAAGGGAACTGAAGCATCAAAAAGGACGCATGTATGGTCACTTAAGTACCCCTTGACCATGTTATGCAACTTATCCCTCCTTGGCATTGTTACAGGCTCAGATAACCCTTGCTATTGTGCTGGTTTATTGAAAATTGCCCAATTTGTGCACATTTTTCCCCACCTTTGTTGGACCTGGTGTTTGTGTCTCTCCCCATTATCCCTTGGTGTTGAAAACAGCTGCTACCTCTGCCACCAGCATTGTCTGACAGTGATGTTTTCAGCAACTGATCTACAACGGCCCTCTTGAACAATTCCATTTTAAAACTCTTTGGTGACTCCAAAAGGAGAGAAGGAAATTTATCCTTGTATCATAGATCGAGAAAGGTGGCCAACCAGTATTGGTTGCTGTAGAAAATGTGTTTAATGTGAGGGTCTTGCCACAGACACTTACACACTAACTGTGCCATATTAGCAAAACTGCAAAAAGGCAAATATTGTGCTTCCCCAACAGTATGAACAGTACCTATCCTCTCCTCATGCTGACTCGCCTTCTCCTCCTTTCCAGTCCATCCAGGCTGCACAGACATGAAACTTGGATTAGGTGTCCCCTCTGTAGCATTAGGAGTCAGCTAGGTAGCACAGAAAAACAAGTCCTCTCCGTCCTCATCCTCCTCATCTCCTTCCTCACCACCCAATGTTGCCTCAGAATATTGGCTGGGCTGGGTAGTATCACCCATTGTGAAATCTGTCTCCATACCAACATGCAGGGCAAAAACTGTCCCTGCTCAAGTATCTCTCTCTCCCTACTCTACACTGACCTGGTATACACTGCAGGTAGCCCTGTAAAGGGCTTTTATGTTATCAAGAGGCCGAAATACTCTCCTTAGCAGCTGAGCGATCTTTCCATAGGCTTGTAGAATGAAGGCTCCAGATGCAATGTGCGCAAAATGGTGGCGGCAAGGCTTAAATAGACCCTATTAGGCTGGGCGGCCAGCCAATCTGTGGCATTACTATGATTGGTTAAGAAGCCCAGCATGTTTAGTGGCTGCAAAGGATGCTCCAAAACTGCACAGCCGGACATCCAAATATAGCAAAGCGAGTACAAAAATACTTGCAATGTTGCGAGTAACCCGAATTCCGTACTATCCATATGAATAGCAAATAGTAACAAATACACTCGCTCATCAATACATACAATATTAATAGCCGACCCACTTATCACTAGCTGTCCCTTTGACAATATTAATAATGAAACTTAGCCACTTGATGGGAATCCTGGGTACTTTTTGTGGCTGAAGATCCTGAAGGAGGGAGCAGAGGCTGCTGCAGCATGTGAGCAGGGCTAAGGCTGAAGCAGTAGGTGAGGAGCAGAATGGGGGCTGTGTGGATGAGGCTGGTAGCTGGACGAGCAGTCAGCTGAGGCGCTGCTGTAGCAAGCAGCAGATGGCACAGAGGGGCTATGGAGGGAGGATGTGGGGAGAAGGGCTGCAGGAGCTGTGGAAAGAACGAAAGAGGTTGCTATGAAGCAGATGCTGTCTGTTGGGAGAACAGCAGTGGAGCAGGTAGGAAAATGTGGGGCTGAAAAGACAGGAAAGTAGGGCTGATGAGGAGAGAGAGCAGACAGGGACACATAGGTATAGAGGTAGGGAGAGGAACAGAGGCTTTGCACGCGGGAAGCAGGAAGAAGAGCGAGCCAAAAGCACATCTTTTGAGATTTATGTCCAGCCAAAAAGGAGGAATGTCCAGCCCCTGGTTTGAGGGATGATGTCATCAGTATATTGTCCACTGGCTAAGGTACAACCCCTCCATCCTGATAAGACCTGTTCGACTAGCACATGGCTGGATCTTTCTTTGCCTTATGGCAATTAAGACAGCATGCTGGAGGAGAAGGCTTTTGATTCATGTGGAATACATCTGGGGGAATTATATATATATATATATATATATATATATATATATATATATATGTAAATGAGAGAAGAAAAAGTGGCACTCACCCTTCTGTGCAGTATAAGTGTTGTCCATTATTTGCGATTAACAGATTACAGACATGTTCTGCGGCGGCTGGTGAGGAGAGGGGTGCGGGGAGTGAACGACTGGACGATGGCCGTTTCACGCTCTTGCGCTTCTACGGGTCCATGTGTATGCATGGACCCGTAGAAGCGCAAGAGCGTGAAACGGCCGTCGTCCAATCTGCTAATCGCAAATAAAGGACAACCCTTATACTGCACAGAAGGGTGAGTGCCACTTTTCTTCTCTCATTTACTTCATGGATTTTCTATTTTATAAGTTGTGCACCACCCATGTCAGTAGCTAACCTCTGAACGTCCTGATCTACAAAGGATCGAGTATACCTATATATCTCTATGTGAAGTACAGCATTCAGTGCCGTTCACACCCATCTTTCACTTGAAGCGCTTGGTTATATATATATATATATATATATATATATATATATATATATATATATATATATATACAGTATATATATATATATATATATATATATATATATATATATACATAAATAAACACACACATATACACTACCGTGTAAAAGTAAAAGTTTAGGATCAATTAGAAATGTCCTTATGTTTTAAGAAAAGCACAGTTTTTTCCAATGAAGCTAACATTAAATGATTAAGAGATACACTCTATACATTGTTAACATGGTAAATGAGTATTCTAGCCACAAACATCTGGTTTGTAATGCAATATGTTCATAGGTGTACAGAGGCCCATTTCCAACAACCATCACTCCAGTGTTTTTATGGTACTTTGTGTTTGATGTGTAAGAAGGCTAATAAATGGTTAGAATACCTTTGGAAACCCTTGTGCAAGTATGTTAGCACAACTGAAAACAGTTTGGCTGATTAGAGAAGCTATAAACCTGACCTTCCTTTGAGCTAGTTGAGCATCTGGAGCATTCGAGTATGAGTATATTCGCTCATCACTAGTCTCTTGCAGACCCCAGGTTTTTATGCCAATCCATCTGCGACCTGTGGTCATGTGACAAGGGCATCAATGGGCGTGGATTGTGACACATTTCTTCCATGTGCATGTGTAGGGGACAGGGACCTGGTGAGCTGTGTAGACGGGTGGAACCATTGTTGCCGGGAGTCGGGGTTCCGGGGGACGGATTTGAGGGGTGCATGGGAAGCCAGGCTCATGTGACAGGAGGCAGAGTGACGCAGGGAGAGGAGAGGATAAAAAGCAAAACGCGCGAAAGCAGGGGCAGAGAAGCGCGGGAAATCTCTGAGGAGAGGAAACTGCAGCGCAGTTGCTGTGAGTGTGCAGGCCGCAGTGAGACTTGCAGGAAGCAGGGGGAAAACGTGCAACAGACACTGCGGGCAATTACTGGAGCCCCCAAAAAGAGACGCATTCGTCGTCAGCGACCCCCCAGGCAGAGGGGTAGTGCTGACCAGCTCAGGGACAGTATTACCGCGCTCCCTGAGAACACCTTGCCAGAGAGTGCTACAGACTCGCATGGTTTCGTCTCAGCTGTGACTGATACTGATTATTATCCTAATCCTCCTCAAAAAGACTCTTCTCTGGACTGGGAGGCTGTTACCTCGGATCAACGTCCGCCTGCAGGAGGGAACGCAGCACCGCAAAAGACATTCTGGACTCGACTCTACGCCTGGGCCCGTCGCCAGAAGACACCTCCTTCCTCCGCCATCAGGACTACGGCGTTGTCGGAGCCTCCCCGTCAGGACTACATCGCTGAACCAGCACTGATAAGTGACCGTTGTTGACTTTATCTTAGTAGGGAGTCACTAGTGAGGCGCTGCCGCGTTCTACGGGTGTAGTTCAGGGCGGCCATATAATAATTGGGATTTACTGCGAGATTGTGTTCTTGTATATAAGTTCCCTGCGTGGAAAACGTTTGTTATCTTTTTGGTTGGAAGTTAAAAAGAAAGTTAAAAACGCTATTTGCTTTCTGGCTCCTATTTGTCCCTGCATCCTTCTTTACCTGCGGTCTCTACATTTGGCGTAGTCGGCAGGATGCAGGATCCAAAGAAGGAGCCAGAAGATACGGAGGATGGGGCTGGGCCTAGAGCTTCTCTCTCATTGGGGGCCATGTTAAACAATTTGCCCAAGTTTAATGGGAGCAACATGTTGTTGTGGAGCTGGACTGAGAGGATGAGGGGGCTGTTGAGAATGCATCCTATGACCCCGGCCCTGGAAGCTGAGGTAGCCATTATGGCATTAGACGGAGAGGCCCGAGATTCAGTGATGTTGAGACCCCCCACAGAGCGGAATACTTTTACCGGGGTGTTACATGTGTTAGAGGGGACGCACGGGGATCCCACCGACGTGGGAGAGCTGCGGGCCCGGTTGTTTGGACGGCGACAAAAAGAGGGCGAGACTGTCACTCAGTACATGAATGCTCTGCAAGAGCTAAACATTGCAATCGTGCGGAAAGATGGTATGGGGATGGGACATGTCGACGTGACCCTGCGCGACCAACTGGTGACGGGACTGCGGGATGAGTTGACCAAACAGGCTCTACGTGAACGAGTGCGGGTCGACCCGCGCCTGACTTTCTCCGACATAGGCAATGAGGCCCGCACCCGGGAGCAAGAGAGGGGGGTGACGGTCCTGACAGGAGAGGCTCGGGTTATCCAGACCGCTGCACCAGGAGGGGGTGAGCCGTCGTGGGTTCAGGAGATGCGGCAGGAGCTCAAACAAATCCGAGACGAACTGGCCGAAGTAAAAAAAAATGCGCGAAGCCCAAGGGAGCTACCCCGGGGGCAAGGGTCTGGGAGTCCAGCTCGTGGCGCTCGTTCAGGATATTATCCGGTCTCCGGTGCTTGCTATGGTTGCGGGGAGGCAGGACATTTCGCACGGGAGTGCCCCCGGAGAGGGAGGGCCTCGTCACGGCGGGCGTTAAACTAGAGGACTCCGAGCTAAGGGGACGACGCTCGGAGTCAGAATCCCCGCGGATGGGTGGTGAAAGTCCCGAAAATTTGGTTGCCAGCTGCCCCCTGGTTTGGGCAGAGTTTGAAGGGCGGGCTGTACGTTGTCTGGTGGACACCGGATCTCAAGTCACGACTATGCCCGAGGCCTATTTTAGAAAACACTTCCCTGTGTCAGTCAGACCCCAATGGGGCCCCGTAATCCGGTTGCAGGCCGCCAATCAGCTGCCCATCCCAGTGGAAGGGGTCACCTGGATGCAAATATCTTTATGTGGGAAAGACCTGGGCCGCCGGGGGGTTGTGTTGACACGGGGGGATCCCAGCCCACAACATATCGTGACTTTGGGGATGAATGTATTGAAGGACTTTGGCAGTTTGCTGTTAGGGGAGACCACACAAGAGACACTCAATCAGTGGGGGACCAGTACACCTCAAGGCTCCGTGTTCAG
Organism: Ranitomeya variabilis; assembly: GCF_051348905.1. Taxonomy (NCBI): domain Eukaryota; kingdom Metazoa; phylum Chordata; class Amphibia; order Anura; family Dendrobatidae; genus Ranitomeya; species Ranitomeya variabilis. The sequence continues at coordinate 600,146,608 of NC_135234.1, forward strand.
ACAGTTAGTGAGGGAAGTCCGTGTGCAAGAGACCTTTCAGGAGGGAGACATACTAGGGAAAGTAATCACCTCCCCGACAGCAGAAGTGACGTTTCCCCCAGGACAGACTGTTATATCCCTGCCCATCCGAGCTCGCATCCCTCTGGAAGGAGTGCAAGTGCAGGTTGAGCCCACCTTTACGTCCCCTTTGCCCACAGGACTGCTGGTGGCCCGATCTCTGGCTACTGTTAAAAATGGGGCCGTACCAGTGCGATGTGTGAATGTGGACGAACACGATGTCGTGCTACGGGTCCGAAGTGAGATGGCCAAAGTGTTACGACCGTTAGAAGTGATGCCTCCTCCAGATACTTTACAGTTAAAGGTGGATTCCCCTGATCCCTGGATGGTCAGTGTCCGGTCTACACAGGATCCTGAGCTGATAGCGTTACGAAAAGGTCAAACTATTCTGGAACATATGCGAGCAGAATTACCGGGTCTGGATCCATCACAAGTCTCGCGAGTGCAGCGGCTCCTTGGACACTATGCTGAAGTGTTTGCGCAACATGAAGATGATTTTGGCTGTACCACGGCCATCGAACATGGAATTCCGACCGGAGATACAGTGCCCATCAGGGAGCGGTACAGACAGATTCCCCCGCAGATGTACCAGGAAGTAAAGACGTTGTTAGGCCAGATGCTACAAAAGGGAGTGATCCGCGAGAGTCAGAGCCCGTGGGCTGCCCCGATCGTGCTGGTGCGGAAAAAGGACGGCACGCTCCGGTTCTGTGTGGACTATCGTAAGCTAAATGCATGCACCGTCCGAGACTCTTATCCACTTCCCCGTATCGAGGAGTCTCTCTCTGTGCTGGGTCGGGCCAAATATTTTTCCACCTTAGACCTAGCCAGCGGATACTGGCAGGTCCCGATGACAGAAGCAGATCGTCCTAAGACAGCGTTCATCCTTCCCATGGGACTATTTGAGTTCAATCGAATGCCGTTTGGGCTGGCCAACGCTCCAGGCACCTTCCAACAATTAATGGAGCGGTGTCTGGGGGATTTGAACTTCGAGGCCACTCTCATTTATCTGGATGACATCATCATCTACGCCCCAACATTCGAGGAACATCTGTGCCGACTGGAACAGGTACTAGACCGGTTGCTGAAATACGGGCTTAAGGTGAAGCCCCAGAAGTGTCACTTGTTCCGGGAACAGATCGAGTACCTGGGGCATGTGGTGTCCGCCGAAGGAGTCCGGCCATCGCAGGAGAAGATTGCTGCAATCCAGGAGTGGCCCACACCGGAGACCGCTAAAGATGTACGGGCGTTCTTGGGCCTCGCTGGGTACTACCGGCGCTTCGTGAAGAATTTTGCTCGCCGTTCTCACAATCTACAAGTCCTGCTGAAAGGAAGCTCCCCCAAGGAACGGGGAAAGAAGATACAATGGCAGGAGCCACAAGAAGCAGCGTTCCGGGACTTGAAGACAGCTCTCATGGAGCCGCCGGTGTTGGCTTATGCGGACTTTTCGCAACCGTTCATCCTACACACCGACGGCAGCTCTCAGGGATTGGGGGCTGTGTTGTCTCAGGTTCAGGATGGGCGGGAGAGAGTGATCGCCTATGCGAGTCGGTCTCTTCATGACTCTGAGTTGAACCCAGACAATTACAGTTCTTTCAAGGTGGAGCTGCTGGCCGTGGTGTGGGCTATGACGGAGCGGTTCGCTGAGTACCTGGCCGGTTCCGAGGTGCTGATACGCACGGATAACAACCCATTGGCACATCTGGAAAATGCGAAATTGGGTGCCCTAGAACAGCGCTGGGTAGCCCGGATGGCCAAGTACAGATACCGTATCCTTTACAAGCGAGGAGCGGAGAATGTTCATGCTGACGCATTATCTCGTCTGCGGAAAAATCCCCCAAGAACTAACCGAGATGAGGAGCTGGAGGGAGAAGAAATCCCCTACGCCATCGGGGGCGCTGCTCAGACGGCTGTGAGCCGGGAACAGACCGGGAACGGAACGGCTGCAGGACTGTTGGTTCAGAGTCGGGACGAATGGATACGGCTACAACAGGAAGACCAGGAACTAGCTCCATTGCGACAGTGGATAACGAATGGTCTATTGCCCGTGAGAACCCCTGGACAAATTCTCCCGTCAGATCTGAACCTTCTTCTGCGGCAGTGGGAGCGCCTAACTCTTCAGGACGGGCTCTTATGCCACTTAACCATGGCTCTGGCAGATTCTGAGCCGACCTGGCAGATGGTCTTACCAGGGCCTGTGGTGGCCGCAGTTGCTAAAGAAGCTCATGAGTCCGGGGCACACTTCGGAGTGAAGAGGACGTTTAAGTGGCTGCAAACTCGGTTCTATCATCCTCGGCTGCTTGCGGAAGTACAAACTGCCTGTAGACAATGTCGACAATGTGAGCTAACCAAGTCACCGGAGGAAAGGGCGCCTGTGCAGAGCATCACGACGTCTGCCCCTTTTGAAGTATTAATGATAGACTACATTACCATTGGAGCAGCGCATCAAGGCTACGAACACTGCCTCGTTATGGTAGATCATTTTTCAAAATTCGCGGTAGTCATCCCTACCCGTGATCAGACAGCTGAGTCGGCGGCGAGCGCTATCTGTAAGAACTTTATTCAAGTTTACGGCTGTCCGAGGCGAATACATTCGGATCAAGGCGCCTGCTTCTTGGGCAAGGTCATGGAAGAGCTGCATCGCCTCTACGGCATTGATAAGTCACGCACCACACCGTATCATCCCCAGGGAAATGGGGCTTGTGAGCGGTTTAACCGGACTTTGCTTCAAATGCTGCGTGTGCTAGAACAAGATCAGAAGGCCCGCTGGCCGGAGTACGTGTCTGACCTAGTGTGGGTCTACAACAATAGAGTTCATCAAGTCACAGGACGCACCCCGTATGAAGTGGTCTTTGGGCGCCCAGGAAAAGGCATGACAGATCTGGAACTGTCTTCGGAGGAAGAAGGCCCCCGAACAGGGATGGCTTCGTGGGTGCGTGATCATCGGCATCGGCTGCAGACCTTACACCGACTGGTACACACTCGAATTCGGGAAGTGGAGCATCGGAGCACCCCTACAGCAAAACCCCCAGAGTTCCGGCCAGGTGATCGAGTACTCGTTCGAGAGCAAAGACCGCAAAACAAGTTAGACCATCGTTGGGAAAAAACACCCTACCGGGTGCTTCGCCGTATAGACCCGCATGGACCTGTATATGAAGTGCAGTCTGAGGCCCTCGGAAGTACAGGTACACACATTCTTCATCGCAACATGCTCCGGTTGTGTCGCTCTGTTGACTCGGACACCCCGGAATCCGCAATCAGGGAAGAGCCACCTACGACTGAGTCCCCCAACAACCATTGGTGGGATGAAGAAGATGATGAAGAAGAAGAACGGCGTCAAAATACTCCCCCTATCTCGACTACTACACTACCCCTGACCAGTCACCCTTCCGCTGACGACATTCCCCCAACACCCCCCTACACAAGGACCCGAGCCACGACGTTCTGAACGTTCTACTGCCGGTAGACCCCCAACTCGCTACAGTCCTGACTTACACACTAGACAGACCCAAGTGTGGAACAATCCGTCAGGTGGGCGACCTGTCAGTGCGAAGGCCTCGCCCAGGGACTGGCGAGCATACAGGGTGGGGGAATGTAGGGGACAGGGACCTGGTGAGCTGTGTAGACGGGTGGAACCATTGTTGCCGGGAGTCGGGGTTCCGGGGGACGGATTTGAGGGGTGCATGGGAAGCCAGGCTCATGTGACAGGAGGCAGAGTGACGCAGGGAGAGGAGAGGATAAAAAGCAAAACGCGCGAAAGCAGGGGCAGAGAAGCGCGGGAAATCTCTGAGGAGAGGAAACTGCAGCGCAGTTGCTGTGAGTGTGCAGGCCGCAGTGAGACTTGCAGGAAGCAGGGGGAAAACGTGCAACAGACACTGCGGGCAATTACTGGAGCCCCCAAAAAGAGACGCATTCGTCGTCAGCGACCCCCCAGGCAGAGGGGTAGTGCTGACCAGCTCAGGGACAGTATTACCGCGCTCCCTGAGAACACCTTGCCAGAGAGTGCTACAGACTCGCATGGTTTCGTCTCAGCTGTGACTGATACTGATTATTATCCTAATCCTCCTCAAAAAGACTCTTCTCTGGACTGGGAGGCTGTTACCTCGGATCAACGTCCGCCTGCAGGAGGGAACGCAGCACCGCAAAAGACATTCTGGACTCGACTCTACGCCTGGGCCCGTCGCCAGAAGACACCTCCTTCCTCCGCCATCAGGACTACGGCGTTGTCGGAGCCTCCCCGTCAGGACTACATCGCTGAACCAGCACTGATAAGTGACCGTTGTTGACTTTATCTTAGTAGGGAGTCACTAGTGAGGCGCTGCCGCGTTCTACGGGTGTAGTTCAGGGCGGCCATATAATAATTGGGATTTACTGCGAGATTGTGTTCTTGTATATAAGTTCCCTGCGTGGAAAACGTTTGTTATCTTTTTGGTTGGAAGTTAAAAAGAAAGTTAAAAACGCTATTTGCTTTCTGGCTCCTATTTGTCCCTGCATCCTTCTTTACCTGCGGTCTCTACACATGTTAAATGCAAGTGGATCATGATTCCACCCATAGCTGTTAGGGCCCATGTCCACCAATTAAATCAGCAGACATGTATGGAAAAATGTGAGGGAGCTCACAACAAACAGGGAGAGGCACCCAATGACAGACAATGCATGTCATTGGGTGTTAAGGGGTTAATCAATTGTACTTCATAAAGGTAGTATAAGCATTTTAAACTTGCCTTTTCCTCAGTTCAAAATGTAATTAAGAAATAGCAGTTAACAGGAACAGTGGAGGCTGAGATAAGATCTGGAAAACCAGGTTAAATTTAAGTAAGAGCTGCTCATAATATTGCTGGAGAGGCAAATCATAACCCCTGCTTGACTGCAAAAGACCTTCAGAAAGATTTAGCAGACTCTGGAGTTGTGGTACATTATACTGTTCAGATACACCTGCACAAACATAACCTTCGTGGAAGCGTCATCAGAAAAAAACTCTTCTGCCTCACCATAAAATTCAGCATCAGAGGTAAGCAAATGAACATCTTGACAATCCTGATACATTTTGGAAACAATTCCTGTGTAAAGATGAGGTTAAAATAGAACACTTTGGTCACAATGATCAAAGGTATGTGTGGAGCAAAAAGGGCACAGAATTTCAGGAAAGAACATCTCGCCAACTATTAAGCATTGGGGGTGGATCAATCATGCCTTGGGGTTGCGTTGCAGCTAATGGCACAGGGAACATTTAGTGGGTAGAGGGAAGAATGGATTCAGCGAAATTTAAACCAATTCTTGATGCAAAAGAATATATCTATATATATATTTACTAGATGGTGGCCCGATTCTAACGTATTGGGTATTCTACAATATGCATGTCCACATAGTATATTGCCCAGTCACATAGTATATTGCCCAGCTACGTAGTATATTGCCCAGTTACGTAGTATATTGCCCAGCCACTTAATATATTGCCCAGTTACGCAGTATATTGCCCAGTGACATAGTATATTGCCCAGTGATGTAGTATATTGCCCAGCCACGTAGTATATTGCCCAGTTACATAGTATATTGCCCAGTGACGTAGTATATTGCCCAGCCACATAGTATATTGCCCAGCCATGTAGTATACAGCACAGAACCACGTAGTATATTGCACAGTGATGTAGTATACAGCACAGAGCCACGTAGTATATTGGCCAGTCATGTAGTATATTGCCCAGCTACGCAGTATATTGCCCAGCCACGTATGTCACAGGTTAAAAAAAAAAAATAAACATATACTCACCTTCCAGGGCCCCTTGTAGTCCTGTCGCCTCCTTCTCACGCAGGCGCGCAGGACCTGTGATGACGTCACAGTCACATGACCATGTCACGGTCACATGACCGTGACGTCACAGCAGGTTCTTCTCGCGCAGGCGCGCAGGACATGTGATGACGTCGCAGTCACATGACCGTGACATCATGGCAGGTCCTTCTCGCAGACCATCCTTGCCACCGGAACCTGACGCTTGCATGGAGCGGTCACCGGAGCGTCGCGAGAAGCGGGAAAGGTGAGTACATAATGATTTTTTTTTTTATTATTATTTTTAACATTAGATGTTTTTACTATTGATGCTGCATAGGCAGCATCAATAGTAAAAACTTGATCACACAGGGTTAATAGCGGTGGTAATGGAGTGAGTTACCCGCGGCATAACGCAGTCCATTACCGCCGGCATTAACCCTGTGTGAGCGGTGACTGGAGGGGAGTATAGAGTGGGCGCCAGGCACTGACTGCAGGGGAGTAGGGAGGGACTAATTGGACTGTGGCCGTCGCTGATTGGTCGCGGCAGCCATGACAGACAGCTGGCGAGACCAATCAGTGACTTGGATTCCATGACAGACAGAGACCGCGACCAATGAATATCCGTGACAGAAAGAAAGACAGAAGGACAGAAGAACAGAAAGACGGAAGTGACCCTTAGACAAGTATATAGTAGATTTTTCTAAAATACAAAGGAAATGTGTCATCTTTTAATTTTAGGTATTTTAGAGATATTTTCATCTTTAAATTGATTAATTGTTCATAATAACAGTAATTTTGACCAGGAGAGCCCACACTTTCACATGCCACTGTATTGATATAACAGATTTTTTATTTAGACAATAAGGTTTTTTTTTTTTTACTTTTTAGTTGTTTGTGATAAAGTGAACTATGCTATCAAGGTTTGTTTTGTGCTAAAAAAAATCACTGAGAGAAACAGAAATAATACATTTGAATTTTGTATCTTTTCTTCCCTTAGTGGTTAATGCATGGCCTTAAGGATTTTCCCTCTCAACTCCCATGTCAACTACTTATTTAGCAGTGCAGTCTTCTCTGCACATTTCAGATGAAAATAAATCAATGAAATATTGCAGTCTACAGAACCAAAATAAAGCACAAAATAAAATGTTCTGTTTATTTTCATGTGACTTTTACCTGTGCCGTGATAAAAAAAAATGAAGCAGTATATGAAAAGCTTTGCCTAAAAGTTATTCTTGGGGGGTGTGGATGAGGCAGGAGCAGGAGAAGACATGCATCAATGAGCTCCTGTCTCTAGGCTTTAAAAAAAAAAACCTTGCCCAGCTTTAAAAATAATCCCTCAACCTTCTCAACATCTCTCCTGGGACCCCCTTCCTATCTGGGAATAAAGGTACCTTCACATGAAGCGACGCTGCAGCGATAGCGACAACAATGCCGATCGCTGCAGCGTCGCTGTTTGGTCGCTGGAGAGCTGTCACACAGACCGCTCTCCAGCGACCAACGATGCCGAGGTCCCCAGGTAACCAGGGTAAACATCGGGTTGCTAAGCGCAGGGCCGCGCTTAGTAACCCGATGTTTACCCTGGTTACCAGCGTAAAATGTAAAAAAAACAAACAGTACATACTTACATTCGCGTCCCCCGGCGTCCGCTTCCTGCACTGACTGACTGACTGAGCGCCGGCAGTAGCAGGGCACAGCGGTGACGTCACCGCTGTGCTGTGCTTTCACTTTCACTTTGCGGCGCTCAGTCAGTGTGGGAAGCAGACGGCGGGGGATGCGAATGTGAGTATGTACTGTTTGTTTTTTTTACATTTTACACTGGTAACCAGGGTAAACATCGGGTTACTAAGCGTGGCCCTGCGCTTAGTAACCCGATGTTTACCCTGGTTACCAGTGTAAAATATCGCTGGTATCATTGCTTTTGCTGTCAAACACGACGATACACGGTGATCGGACGACCAAATAAAGTTCTGAACTTTATTCAGCGACCAGCGATATCACAGCAGGATCCTGATCGCTGCTGCGTGTCAAACTAAATGATATCGCTAGCCAGGACGCTGCAACGTCACGGATCGCTAGCGATATCGTTACAAAGTCGTTTCGTGTGAAGGTACCTTAAGATAAGACCACTAGATAACAGGTCAAAGGCCTGCTGTAAAAACTCATGAGGAGCCTGTGGAGGAGGGGAGGGCAGGCAATGCTGCAGACTTCTGACCCCAGGAGACTGATGCAGGAAAACATCCATCACCAACCAAGAGTTGCAGCTGGTGAGATTCCTGACTGTGTAGTGAATGGAGCTGAGTATAGGGAAGGTTGGCCGAGGTCTTATGAAGGTCATGCTGTGCACACAAAAGACATTATGTGCTATGGGAGAGTACAGAGGAGGAGATTAGGGCTGGGATTCCCCGACTTCCAGAGCGAGTGTGGGAGTGATTTCTGTGCTCCCATTCAACCAAGCCAGTGGTGCAATGATAGCCTGCTGCCCTGAGAGATTGGCTATGTCTCTTTCACAGCTTCAGTAATTATTTGGCAATTTCTGGGCCTTACATCACTCCTATTTTTTTGGCCCCAAATTCCGCCATCTGTGGCCCTCCTCTTCTCCCTCTCACTGTCATAACAGAATCTTGAAAGCAGAGAACTATATGCTGATGCTGAATAACCTCCCGCTACTGGTGAGAGCTCTGAGATCCACTGAATAAATCTCCTCAGTTCCTGTTTTAGTCACACATCTTTCACTTAGACACTGTAACGACCGTTATGCCGGTCGCTGCTCGAGAACAGAATACGGCGCTGCTATGAATGACTCAGAGCACAATATGATATTAAACCAACTTATATTTATAACTTATGCAAAAATGACAGAATTTTCTCTCCCAACACAATATGAGCCACAACAGCCACAACTCACAGAATACAAGTTATGCAGCCTGAGAAACCCCAAGTGCGAGCTTCACAGACAGGAATCCGACTACCCCACAACTATACCACTCCCTCCCTTAACTGTAACGGGCCTACACGGGGTTATACTGTGCCTGTGACACGTGGTCCTCTCAGGAATACAATCTTACACCCGCCTCCCGCCTAATTTACAATAAATCATGGGTACCCGGTTTTTCCCAACATATATATATATATATATATATATATATATATATACATCACAGTATATACTCAGTGTATACGCAGTGCACTGTCTTATTGTTGAGTGCTCAGAGTGTACTCTTTCACAATATATGCTTCAACGGTAAATAACTGAACTTGCTATGCAGACATCCAGCAGCGGATTAAATAGGTGTTTGAGCCACCAAATCTTCTGTTGCAGATCCAGATAAAGTTCACAAATAATTCCAGGAATATCCCACAGCCAGAATTGTGAAGCGCATGAATCCACACAGTGTCTATTAGTTATCAGGCAATTCTTAATACAAGAGTGTCCTTAAATAGGCTGTGATTCCTATCTAGCTATCCCTAGCTAACTACACAGTCGGTGACTGGTCACACTTCTCTGTTTACTCACAAGAATAGCTTTCTTGAAATCACACAGTCCCAAACAGGAATGCCTCAAGATCTGGATTCCCCACTCTCCATCACCGCGCTGCTTCTTCTCAAACGCCCAGAAACTCTCCCTGAGGTAACTGTCCTGTTTCCAGAATTTTCTTGTCTTTTACTCATGGGTGACCTCCGGTGGCTGAACAAAATTACTGCGACAACATTGTAATTATCCTGACTATTACTCAAGGGTGACCTCCGGTGGCTGAACACAGTTACTGTATCAACACTGTTTATGATAGAAAAAACATCACCATTTTACATTCCTGCCCCGCCGTATGCCCAACTACAGCGAGGGCCTCTCTTTTACTGATGACCAGTCTTCATCTTGCCCTTGCCTGATAATAGCAGAAATGCTACTGACTGTTAAAGGGTTGTAATAATAGTGGATCACTAATCATCTTTTTAATTTTACAATTATGTTTTCACATTTAACTATTTTGTTCATAATCGTCTGTTGACATCTGGTTGTGACTTTCTGAATACACGAGACTCACTAAAAAACAAGTACACTAAGTGTGCTAACGCAATGTATTGTTTATATCAGAATATAGCACTCTAAAATTATACTAAAAGTAATAACATAATATAATATAATATAAGAAGACTTTACGGTTCCCAGCTCTAATAGACGTCCAAAGGTGAATCCCACAATCCCTGATATCAATCTTTACAATTTAATATCAGTCTTAGCACTACAGCATCAAACTTGGAAATAATTGGGGCTGATGTGAATTGGACATGATGGAGTGAGAATAAGCCACCTATGCCCTACTGCCTCTGACACTGACAAAGACTAACTATTTTAGTATATTTTCATTTACTCTGGGGATGCCTGGAAAAAGCAAAGACCTGGACATAAAATCTACCATACCAGTTTCATGTGCTGAAGAAGTGCAGAATAATACCAACATGCAAACCCTTCTTTACCTAAGGCTGGTTTCACACTTGCGTTTTTTGCCGCTGCGTTTTAGCGCTAAAAAACGTATGCGTTTTTTTTCTATACTTAACATTAAAAACACATGCGTTTTTTTGCATGCGTTTTGATGCGTTTTTGGCAACGCATGCGTTTTTTTATGCTTGCGTTTTGTTGCAGAAATACAACCTGTAGTAATTTCTAGTGGCGTTTTTTTGCCGCCAAAAAATGCATGCGTTTTTTCGCGGCAAAAAAATGTATTGCTGTCTATGTAAACGCATGCGTTTTTAAGCACATGCGTTTCTATAAAAAAAAGCACAAGAAAACACAAGAAAAAACAAGAAAACCCTAACCCTAACTCTAGGGTTACTAGGGATCCTAACCCTAACCCTAAGGTTAGGATCCCTAGGGTTACTAACCCTAGGGATCCTAACCCTAACCCTTATGGTTAGGGTTAGGATCCTAACCCTTATGGTTAGGGTTAGGGTTAGGATCCCTAGGGTTAGGGTTATGGTTAGGATCCCTAGGGTTAGGGTTAGGGTTAGGATCCCTAGGGTTAGGGTTAGGGTTAGGATCCCTAGGGTTAGGGTTAGGGTTAGGATCTCTAGTAACCCTAGGGATCCTAACCCTAACCCTAACCCTAGGGATCCTAACCCTAACCCTTAGGGTTAGGATCCTAACCCTTATGGTTAGGGTTAGGGTTAGGATCCCTAGGGTTAGGGTTAGGGTTAGGATCCCTAGGGTTAGGGTTAGGGTTAGGATCCCTAGGGTTAGGGTTAGGGTTAGGATCCCTAGTAACCCTAGGGATCCTAACCCTAACGCTAACCCTAGGGATCCTAACCCTAACCCTTAGGGTTAGGGTTAGGATCCTAACCCTTAGGGTTAGGGTTAGGGTTAGGATCCCTAGGGTTAGGGTTAGGGTTAGGTTCCCTAGGGTTACTAGGGATCCTAACCCTAACCCTAACCCTAGCTATTTCTGTTTATAGTGGGTTTTCTAGTTGATTTTGATGATTGGCAGCTGTCACACACTTCTCAGCATGCAGGAAAAAACGCATGTAAATGCGGCAAAACGCCGCGTTTTTTTTCTGCATGCAAAAACGCATGCGTTTAAAAAACGCAGCATTTGCACGCATTTACATGCGTTTTTTCACCACATGCGTTTTTTTTTAAAACGCTGCGTTTTTAAATGCAAATGTGAAACCAGCCTAAGATGGCACCAATGCCCGACTCATCAATCAGCTCATGGGGTAATATCAAGGGTTCCAGAGACACTTCCCATAAAGCATCAAATGATTTCCTAAAGGAGTCACACTCTACCTCACCATCTCCAGAGAACTCTGAGCAATCCTGTGACATGGAGAGATTAGAGACACCGCTGTCTACACAAATACGCCAGCTTTGCCCTCCAACTCAACATGGACACATGTCTTCATCTTCGATGCATCTGGATCTTAATGGATTCCCGGAATTAATTCAGGCTTTACCAACGAAACAAGATATTGACTCCTCAGCACAGAGGATTGAGGCCTCACATCAACAAGCCATTGACTCTTTACGACAGCAAATCAACCATCTGGCCTCTATGACAACAGTCACGGAGGGTATCTCTAAGGACCTTTCTTACCAGATCCAAAGGTTAGAAGATAAACATGAAACCTGCAACTTCCAGGCACAGAACATGACCCTCCTAGATGACCAAGATAATAGGGGAAGAAGAAACAATATTTATATTAAGTGATTACCAGAGGATAGAGTCCAGGAGGATCTTAAATCTTTGACCATTACCTTATTCAACAGGGTCTCACGAAGACCCAGAGATGACACCTTTGTCATCGTGAGAAAGGAGGAGAGGTATGTTCATATATTTATCAGATACAAATCTGGATTGTCATGTTGCTATTTCTATTTGTTGTTTAATTTCTCTATATGGTATTGATAGTTTCTCCAGTTCATAGTAGGTCAATTAACCCCTTCCCGACTGGAGGTATTTTCGTTTTTGCATTTTGTCTTTTGCTCCCCTTCTTCCTAGAGCCATTACTTTTTTTATTTTTCTGTCAATATGGCCAGGTGAGGGGTTGTTTTTTGTGCGAAGAGTTGTCATTTTTAATGACACTATTTGTTTTAACATATCTTTTCCTGGAAAACGGAAAAAAGAAACCAAAGTGCGGTGAAATTGCAAAAAAAAGTGCAATCCCACAGTGGTTTTTTGTTTTGCTTTTTAACTAGGCTCACTAAATCCTAAAATTGACCTGCCACTATGATTGTCCAAGTCATCACGACTTCATAGACACCAAACATGTATAGGTTATTTTTTGTCTACGTGGTGAAACAAAAATCCAAAACTTGTTAAAAAAAATTCAGCCATTTTCCGATACCCATAGCATCTCTTTTTGTGATCTTGAGTTGGTTGAGGGCTTATTTTTTGCGCGCCGAGCTGATGTTTTTCATGATACAATTTTGGTTCAGAAACAATTTTTTGATCGCCCGCTATTACATTTTAATTCAATGTCGCGGCGACAAAAAAAAAACATAATTCTGGCTTTTTGACTTTTTTCTCGCTATGACATTTAGCAATCAGGTTAATCGTTTTCAATTCTAATTCATAGATCGGGCAATTCTGAACGCAGTGATACCAAATGTGTGTATGTTTGATTTTTTATTGTTTTATTTTGAATGGGGCAAAAAAGGGGGGGGATTTGAACTTTTATATTTTTTTACTTTTTTAATATTTTTTAAAACATTTTATTTCACTTTTGGCAAGCTTCAGTAGTCTTTATGGGATACTAGAAGCTGCCATAACTCGGCTCTGCTACATGCAGGTGATGATTAGATTGCTTACATATGGCAGAATACCACACTTGCTTTGAGCGCCGACCAACAGGAGACCTCTTGTTGTCAAGCCAGTGATCCGCTATCACGTGACAGGGTCACCAATGGGCTGATTTTCGGTGTGATTGCCAGAAATGCATGGTAAATGCCGCTGTCAGGGTTAATAGACGCGGGTGGATCGCGATTCCACTTGCAGATATTCCAGGCACAGCTGACATGTGTTTGCAAAGATGTGGGTTCACCACCGGAGCCCACATCAAAGGGTGGAGTCTGACGTGGACGTACTATTACTCCCAACGTCAGAAAGGGGTTAATAATAAACTGTGAAATGTCTCTCAAATGAATAAGCCTATTTCTGACTATTACAAGGAAATTATAATTTTTTAATAGGAGAAATGGGTTTTGGCGGTGATTTTTGTATTGATATGTATGATTTTATTCACACACACACTGATTACTAGCAAACAGGTCACAGGTGAGGATGCTACCTTTAGTACCCATTCCAACCCATTTGTATCAACTTCTGTGCATGTTATCAGGCCAAAATCACCGGTGTATGTGAACTTTTGATCAGAGTCATTTGGATGTTTTGGGATGTCATTATGATTTAAAAAGAGAAAACACACTAGTTTGACAACAAATGGCTTCACCCAACAACTAACCATGAGTGGAGAAAAAGCTTTGGTGTTATCATTCATATTCTCTGAAAAAAGGCAAAGAAAACAAAAATTCTGTCTGGGTATGTAAACTTTGAGCACAAGTGTATCTTCTATACACCCCCTTAACCTCCAATTTTTTTGAGGCTGCCCAGGAATATCTACTGGGCAATTAGCGTTAGCTTTGTTCTCCTTTATGACATTTCTATCTATTCTTTTGGTGTTTATTCTTATTTTTTTGTCTGTCTATTGTTTAAGTCTTTCCCCATTCCATTGTCTATCCCCTTTTCTTCCAGTCTCTCTACCTATCCCAACCTAATACACAATGACACATGAACATTGTTCAGAGCTTACGGTGGGTTCTTTAAACGTTAAAAGACTACACATCACTTTCCTGCAGGAAACACATTACTTTCAAAATGTTCCTTATAAGATCCCTAATCATAGGATTCCTACGGTTTACCACAGTCCATCTCCAGACTCTAAGTCCAGGGTTTCCTCCCTACTCATATTTTGCTTAGTTCCATGGGTATTTATGGATTCTTGTACAGATGGAGAAGGTTGTCTTCTAATGTTCAAAGTTCTCATAGGTCGCAACAAGGTTAAGTTCACCTCCCTATATTTACACAACTCGGGACAGGACACAGAACTTTCTGCATACCTAGACCAAGTGGTGATTTTTGCAGAAGGAATATTAATACTGGAGGGAGACTTCAATATAGCCTTCGATCCTTCTATAGATAACTCCAGGGGAGTATCCTCCTTCTTGTGACCCACACCGTGTTATATGCTGAAAAGCCTGCAGGAACACCAATTGATTAATACCTGGCAACTCCTCTACCTGACAGACAGAGACTTCGCTTTCTACTCAATCTCCCATGACAAGTATACAAGAATTGACAATTTCTTGTTAAGACATAAGGGCATGTCTTTGCTACTATTAAGCAATATAGATAATATAATCTACTCAGATCACGCTCTTGTTAGTGTATCAGTAGCTTTTCTTGCCTTTAGGGCCAGAAAATACCATTGGCATCTCAATTCAACCCTCTTTGATGACCCTGTATGAGGGCAGATTTACAAAACTCTGGACACATATTTCATAGAAAACTCTGTTGAGGGAATGGACCCCTGTATTTTATGGGGGGAACACAAGACCATGATTAGAGATATATTCATTAAGCATGAGTCCTGTAAAAAAGTAATTTGCTCAGGAGATCACTGGTCTGTTGGGAGAGATCGAAAACTTAGAGAGATTATACAAACACTCTCCGTCTGATGACATAAAAAGGTCTCTGAAAGTCAAACGTGAATCTCTGGGATCATTACTCATGCACAAAGCAAAAGCTAAACTCACTAATGCCGTCATCATTATTATGAACACAGCAATGAAAGTGGGAAGTCTCTGGTTAGAGCCCTGAGAATACAGCCAACACATATATCCCTTCAATCCCTCCTTAATGACATTGTGGAAACGTTTTAAAATTTCTACTCTTCACTATATTCAGTAGGTGCAACTAATCATTCTGCAAAAGTGCTGACTTTAAATCAAAAATGTTTAGAATTGAGAGTCCTCAGTGGTTGATACCTTTTAATGGCTAACTGAAAAGATGGTAACAAATTGCAAGCTTTAAATCAAGCATTCAAACAAGCATTGAGGACTCAGAGTCTTGTTTTTTTTCTTTGACCCAAGCTGCAACAGATTCCCTCAAACTACCATTTACTATAGGGGAACTACAAACAGCTGTAAGGGAAACTAAATCAGGGAAGGGTTTTCTTTACAATATTATAAGTTGATTTTAGATTCCCTTTTTCCCCATCTTATCTCTAGTCTCAAAGCTTTATCCAAAGGATCCTCTCTCCCATGAGATTCTATGTGAGCACACATCAGTTATACACAAAGAGGGGAAAGACCCATCCCAATGTGCAAGCTACAGACCGATTTCCCTTCTTAACGTAGATATTAAGCTGTTTGCAAAATTAATTGCATCCAGACTATATCCACTATTATCAGATATTAACCTTCCAGATCAGACAGGATTTATGAGAGGTAGAGAGGCAAGGGATAATAAAACCAAAGCTTTGAACCTAATATATAGAACCAGACTGAGGTCTCAGCCCCTAATTCTCTTCTAAATTTTATAAAACATGGTTCTACTTGCTGGAGTTTAAATTTTCCACCCATTACCATGACCTTATAAGGGAGAACTAAGTCTTTACTTCATGAGCCTCTCCGACGTTACCCTTACCCTCTTACCCATACATCCTTTCCCCCACATCCCTTTTTATTTGCATGTATTTGTGGTTTTAACTTCTTCACGTTTTTTCTATTATTACCCCTCTTTGTTAATTCACATGAATATGTAATGACTTAAACACATTAAGTCTGAGTCACCACGCTGGCTTATCCTAGAACACAGTGAACCAATTTACGTCCATTGACTCTACTTTGGATTGCCTTTACTTCTTTAATTTCATTTTGCTTTCAAATGTTTTGGAAATACTGTTTATTGTTATGTGGTCATGTTTGATCTACTACTAGTACCCAGTGTTCTCATTTGTATGTGTATTCACTTCAAAAAAGAGTTATTCCTACCCTACATAAAGTTAAAATTTCAGAATTGTAAACATCTTTCTTTTTGTACCCCATTGGGTTGTGTTATTTAGTGTGCACCTAAACTTTACCTTTGTATACTACATTCACACAATCAGCATTTGATCAGTATTTTATATCAGTATTTGTAAGCCAAAATCAGGAGAGAGAGAAAAATACAGAAGTGATACACTTATTTCTTTTATACTTTTTCTCTATAAGTTCCACTCCTGATTGTCACGAGTGTGTAACACCAACCTGGGAGATCAGGGGTAAAAGATCACTGCATATTGTTAATCACATAACTTCCATTTAGCCTGTGTGTTTAGATCCCATATTGAATTAATTTGGTTTCCTTTGGTGCTGAGCAGGTTACCAATCCTTTCTATGCTGGTCAGAAACATACAGCTCCATTTTAGCTGCCTCTGATCTGGTCATTAGCTCTTCCTATAAAACCTGGCTAGACCCTCTCTGCCTTGCCAATGAAAGTTGTGCTTTCTTGCTCTTATTATACATTGTGCTGAATAGGAATGCATTGTTGCTATTGGAAATTCAGCTCCCTGTGCTGTGTGCTTAAGCTAAGTGTTTTGGAGAAAGTTGTTGCAGAGGTATTCTGTTGTACTTGTGTGTTTATCTCCTGGTCCCTGATCCCATTTAGTTTATTCCTCCCTATCCTCCTTCCTATTGTTACATAGTTACATAGTTATTAAGGTTGAAGGAAGACTGTAAGTCCATCTAGTTCAACCCATAGCCTAACCTAACATGCCCTAACATGTTGATCCAGGGGAAGGCAAAAAAAACCCATGTGTCAAAGAGTAACTCCACCATGGGGAAAAAAATTCCTTCCCGACTCCACATACGGCAATCAGACTAGTTCCCTGGATCAACGCCTTATCAAGGAATCTAGTGTATATACCCTGTAACATTATACTTTTCCAGAAAGGTATCCAGTCCCCTCTTAAATTTAATTAATGAATCACTCATTACAACATCATACGGCAGAGAGTTCCATAGTCTCACTGCTCTTACAGTAAAGAATCCGCGTCTGTTATTATGCTTAAACCTTCTTTCCTCCAGACGTAGAGGATGCCCCCTTGTCCCTGTCTCAGGTCTATGATTAAAAAGATCACCAGAAAGGTCTTTGTACTGTCCCCTCATATATTTATACATTAAAATAAGATCACCCCTTAGTCTTCGTTTTTCCAAACTAAATAGCCCCAAGTGTAATAACCTATCTTGGTATTGCAGACCCCCCAGTCCTCTAATAACCTTGGTCGCTCTTCTCTGCACCCGCTCCAGTTCAGCTATGTCTTTCTTGTACACCGGAGACCAGAACTGTGCACAGTATTCTAAGTGTGGTCGAACTAGTGACTTGTATAGAGGTAAAATTATGTTCTCCTCATGAGCATCTATGCCTCTTTTAATACATCCCATTATTTTATTTGCCTTTGTAGCAGCTGCCTGACACTGGCCACTAAATATGAGTTTGTCATCCACCCATACACCCAGGTCTTTTTCATTGACGGTTTTGCCCAGAGTTTTAGAATTAAGCACATAGTTATACATCTTATTACTTCTACCCAAGTGCATGACCTTACATTTATCCCCATTAAAGCTCATTTGCCATTTATCAGCCCAAGCTTCTAGTTTACATAAATCATCCTGTAATATAAAATTGTCCTCCCCTGTATTGATTACCCTGCAGAGTTTAGTGTCATCTGCAAATATTGAAATTCTACTCTGAATGCTCCCTACAAAGTCATTAATAAATATGTTAAAAAGAAGAGGGCCCAATACTGACCCCTGTGGTACCCCACTGCTAACCGTGACCCAGTCCGAGTGTGCTCCATTAATAACCACCCTTTGTTTCCTATCCCTGAGCCAGCTCTCAACCCACTTACACATATTTTCCCCTATCCCCATTACTCTCATTTTATGTAACAACCTTTTGTGTGGCACCGTATCAAAAGCTTTGGAAAAGTCCATATATACTACGTCCACTGGGTTCCCTTGGTCCAGTCCGGAACTTACCTCTTCATAGAAGCTGATCAAATTAGTCTGACATGAACGGTCCCTAGTAAACCCGTGCTGATACTGGGTCATGAGGTTATTCCTCTTCAGATACTCCAGCATAGCATCCCTTAGAATGCCCTCCAGGATTTTACCCACAGTAGAGGTTAAGCGTACTGGCCTATAATTACCGAGTTCAGTTTTTGCCCCTTTTTTGAATATTGGCACCACATTTGCTATACGCCAGTCCTGTGGTACAGACCCTGTTATTATGGAGTCTTTAAA
Source organism: Ranitomeya variabilis (assembly GCF_051348905.1). Classification (NCBI taxonomy): domain Eukaryota; kingdom Metazoa; phylum Chordata; class Amphibia; order Anura; family Dendrobatidae; genus Ranitomeya; species Ranitomeya variabilis. Next base: position 600,165,267 of record NC_135234.1, read on the forward strand.
GATTAAAAATAATGGTCTATCAATGACTGTACTTAGTTCCTGCAGTACTCGGGGGTGTATCCCATCCGGGCCCGGAGATTTATCAATTTTAGTTATTTTTAGACGCCGCTGTACTTCCTGCTGGGTTAAGCAGGTGACATTTAATGGGGAATTTTTATCACTAGTCATTTTGTCTGCCATGGGATTTTCTTTTGTAAATACTGGTGAAAAAAAGTCATTTAGCATATTGGCTTTTTCCTCATCCTCATCCACCATTTCACCCAGACTATTTTTAAGGGGGCCAACACTGTCATTTTTTAGTTTCTTACTATTTATATAGTTAAAGAATATTTTGGGATTATTTTTACTCTCTCTGGCAATGAGTCTCTCTGTCTCAATCTTTGCTGCCTTGATTTGCTTTTTACAGAATTTATTTAATTTTTTGTATTTATTTAATGCCTCCTCACTACCTACTTCCTTTAATTCTCTAAATGCTTTCTTTTTGTCCCTTATTGCGCCCCTTACAGCTCTATTTAGCCATATTGGTTTCCTCCTATTTCTAGTATGTTTATTCCCATACGGTATATACTGTGCACAGGTCCTATCCAGGATGCTAATAAATGTCTCCCATTTTCTTTGTGTATTTTTGTGTCTCAGGATATCGTCCCAGTTAATTGCACCAAGATCCTCTCGTATCCGTTGGAAATTTGCCCTCCTGAAGTTTAGTGTCCTTGTCACCCCCCTACTACCCATCTTTATTAAAGGTTACATGAAAACTTATTATTTTGTGATCACTATTCTCCAAGTGACCCCCAACCCTTATATTTGATATGCGGTCTGGCCTGTTGGTTAATATTAGGTCTAGCAGTGCCCCCCTCCTTGTTGGGTCCTGAACCAGTTGTGAAAGGTAATTGTCTCTCATAGTTGTCAAAAACCGATTACCTTTGCTGGAACTGCAGGTTTCTGTTCCCCAATCTATTTCAGGGTAGTTGAAGTCCCCCATAATAATGACTTCTCCTTGAGTCGCAGCTTCATCTATTTGCTTTACGAGGATATTCTCCATTGCTTCCATTAGTTTTGGAGATTTATAACAAACCCCTATCAGTAATTTATTATTTTTCCCCCTCCCCTTATCTCCACCCACAGGGACTCTACATTTTCATTAAATTCACCTATATTATCACGCAGGATGGGTTTTAAGGAAGATTTTACATATAGACACACCCCTCCCCCTCGCTTATCTGTACGGTCATTTCTGAACAGGCTATAGCCCTGCAAGTTAACAGCCCAGTCATGGCTCTCATCCAGCCACGTCTCAGATATCCCCACCATGTCATAAGTATGCTCCAACAACATTAGTTCTAATTCATCCATTTTGTTGGCGAGGCTTCTGGCATTAGTATACATGCACTTGATGTTACTCTCTGTACCTCTATTCTTTCTTAAATTACTAACTGTTCTAACCCCACCCCCCATGCCACCGCCACCCCCAACTTCCTTATTTGTGCCCAGGTCTCTATCTGCACTATCTTCCCCTCCTATAAAATGAATACCCTCCCCCCATTCCCTAGTTTAAACACTCCTCCAACCTTCTAACCATTTTCTCCCCCAGCACAGCTGCACCTTCCCCATTGAGGTGCAGCCCATCCCTAGCGTAGAGCCTGTAGCCAACTGAGAAGTCGGCCCAGTTCTGCAGGAACCCAAACCCCTCCTTCCTACACCAATTCTTGAGCCACTTATTAACCTCCCTAATCTCCCATTGCCTCTCTGGCGTGGCACGTGGTACAGGCAGTATTTCGGAAAATACCACGTTGGAGGTCCTTGCTTTCAGCTTGCAGCCTAATTCCCTGAAATCATCTTTAAGGACCTTCCACCTACCTCTAACTTTGTCATTTGTGCCAATGTGCACCATGACCGCTGGGTCCTCACCAGCCCCTCCCAGTAATCTGTCCACCCGATCAGCGATGTGTCGGACTCGAGCGCCAGGTAGGCAGCACACCGTCCGACGATCCCTGTCTTTGTGACAGATTGCCCTATCTGTTCCCCTAATAATTGAGTCCCCCACTACCAGCACCTGTCTGGCCTGCCCTGCTCTCCTATTTCCCCCCTTACTGGAGCAGTCACTCCTCCGGCTTTCAGAGGACATGCCTGGCTGCAGCAGTGCTACCCCTGTACTGGCACCCCCCTCATCTGCCAACTTAGCAAACTTATTGGGGTGTGCCAGATCAGGACTAGCCTCCCTGGCACTCTTCCCTCTACCCCGCCTTCTATCTGTCACCCAGCTAACTGCCACACTGTCCTGCAGCTCCATCCTACCATCCCCCTCCTCATCTATCCCATTGAGCGTCTGCTCTGTGAGCAGAAGACTCCTCTCCATATTGTCTATGGATCTCAGTGTTGCCAGCTGCACATTTAGATCCAGTATCTGGGTTTCCAAATGCACAATGTGCTCACATCTCGCACAGCAGTATGCACCCTCGACCGGCTGGTCAAGGACTGCATACATGTGGCAAGATGTACACTGGATGGCATTAACAATTGTGGAGCACATTTCCTAATGGGGATTGCAGCACACAGAAACGTTAATTAAAAATAAATACAAAGTATTAATTAAACCCCAAAAAAAAAAAACAGAAGCAATTCCTCCCTTGGAAACTCCCTGATTCCAAAGTCACTGAATCACAAGTCACACACTTACCGCCGTTCACACTTACGCTCAGGTCACACTCAGCTCGCTCACACTCGCTGTGCTGAATATTTATAGATTTTTTTTTTCTCTCTATCTCCCCTCAACAGCAATCCACCTTGCTGTTCAGATGCACTTCCAAAAAGGACTTGAGCCTCAAACAGCTGCCCCTTATATCCCCTTAATTATGAGCCCCCACCCTAAGTTAACTCCTTATGAATATAGCTACTCCCAATTCAGCAACTTGCACAAATTCACACAGGTATTTGTTAAAGGCCTTCCAAATACCTCCTCACTGAATCACAAGTCACACACTTACCGCCGTTCACACTTACGCTCAGGTCACACTCAGCTCGCTCAGGTCACACTCAGCTCGCTCACACTCGCTGTGCTGAAGATTTATAGATTTTTTTTTTCTCTCTATCTCCCCTCAACAGCAATCCACCTTGCTGTTCAGATGCACTTCCAAAAAGGACTTGAGCCTCAAACAGCTGCCCCTTATATCCCCTTAATTATGAGCCCCCACCCTAAGTTAACTCCTTATGAATATAGCTACTCCCAATTCAGCAACTCGCACAAATTCACACAGGTATTTGTTAAAGGCCTTCCAAATACCTCCTCACTGAATCACAAGTCACACACTTACCGCCGTTCACACTTACGCTCAGGTCACATTCAGCTCGCTCACACTCGCTGTGCTGAAGATTTATAGATTTTTTTTTTTTCTCTCTATCTCCCCTCAACAGCAATCCACCTTGCTGTTCAGATGCACTTCCAAAAAGTTGATTGACTCTTATGCATGATAGTTGCTCTCCCTGTCTTTTATGGTTTGTCCACACTGCATTTCTTTCCCAGGCTCCATGGAGTGTGGGGAATGACAGACAAGGGATTAACAGGAGAATAGTGAGGTCGGAGACTCTTGCCTCTCTACCATTAAGAGTACCCTTAAACAAGGGATAGTTAGGGTCCCAGGTCCAGGGACAGTTTGATCATACACTCTACAGATGAGAGAGACTTACCCATTGACTTTGGAAATAGAATACATTTCTGCCATTTAAACTGTGTACCACTGGAAACATGTGATCTAAAATGACCCAGATAATACCCCCACTTCCCCGTACAAAGTATTATAGTCTGTAAAATGTCATTGCTGCAAGGCTTTATAAGGAAGCCCAGGTTGAAGCGTAAAATTACTTTTGTCTGCCTTCTGACACTTTAGCAGTGTGAGAAATTATGTAGTGAAAATCACTTTTATTTGCAAACTGCAAATTGAATTTCAAAATGTTCAAATTCACTTGAAAGTGTGAATTTCATGAAATATGAGTCAAACTTGATATATCCACTGATATAGCTATTGTTGTTAAAGAAAAAAAATCCTAGAGTGTGAACAGCTCAGCTTCAGTTGCTTAAAAAAAGATACGGTTAACCACTTCATGACCCAGCCTATTTTGACCTTAATGAACTGGCCGTTTTTTGCAATTCTGACCAGTGTCTCTTTATGAGGTAATAACTCTGGATCGCGGTTCTGAGATTGTTTTTTCGTGACATATCGGGCTTCACGTTAGTGGCAAATTTAGGTCGATAATTTTTGTGTTTGTTTGTGAAAAAAATTGAAATTTCGCAAAAATTTTCAACATATCGCAATTTTCAAATTTTGAATTTTTATTCTGTTAAACGAGAGAGTTATGTGACACAAAATAGTTAATAATTAACATTACCCACATGTCTACTTTACATCAGCACAATTTTGGAAACAAATTTTTTTTTGCTAGGAAGTTATAAGGGTTAAAATTTGACCAGCGATTTCTCATTTTTACAACGAAATTTACAAAACCATTTTTTTTAGGGACCACCTCATATTTGAAGTCAGTTTGAGGGGTCTATATGGCTGAAAATACCCAAAAGTGACGCCATTCTAAAAACTACACCCTTCAAGGTGCTCAAAACCACATTCAAGAAGTTTATTAACCCTTCAGGTGCTTCACAGCAGCAGAAGAAACATGGAAGGAAAAAATGAACATTTAACTTTTTAGTCACAAAAATGATCTTTTAGCAACAATTTTTTTATTTTCCCAAGGGTAAAAAGAGAAACTGGACCCCAAACGTTATTATACAGTTTGTCCTGAGTACGCTGGTACCCCATATGTGGGGGGAACCACTGTTTGGGCGCACGACAGAGCTCGGAAGGGAAGGAGCGCCATTTGACTTTTTCAATGAAAAATTGGCTCCAATCTTTAGTGGACACCATGTTGCGTTTGGAGAGCCCCTGTGTGCCTAAACATTGGAGCTTCCCCACAAGTGACCCCATTTTGGAAACTAGACCCCCCATGGAGCTTATCTAGATGCATAGTGAGCACTTTGAACCCCCAGGTGCTTCACAAATTGATCTGTAAAAATGAAAAAGTACTTTTTTTTAGCAAAAAATTTCTTTTAGCCTCAATTTGTTCATTTCCACATGAGCAAAAGGATAAAATGGATCCTAAAATTTATTAGGAAATTTCTCCTGAGTACACTGATACCTCATATGTGGGGGTAAACCACTGGTTGGGCACACGGCAGGGCTCGGAAGGGAAGGAGCGCCATTTGACTTTTTGAATGAAAAATTAGCTCCAATCGTTAGCAGACACCATGTCGCGTTTGGAGAGTCCCTGTGTGCCTAAACATTGGACCTCCCCCACATGTGACCCCATTTTGGAAACTAGACCTCCCGTGGAACTAATCTAGATGTGCATTGACCACTTTAAGCCCCCAAGTGCTTCACAGAAGTTTATAACGCAGAGCCGTGAAAATAAAAAATCATTTTTCTTTCCTCAAAAATGATTTTTTAGTCCACTGTTTTTTATTTTCACAAGGGTAACTGGAGAAATTGGACCCCAAAAGTTGTTGTCCAGTTTGTCCTGAGTACGCTGATACCCCATATGTGGGGGGGAACCACTGTTTGGGTGCACGACGGGGCTCGGAAGGGAAGTAGTGACGTTTTGAAATGCAGACTTTGATGGAATGGTCTGCAGGCGTCACGTTGCATTTGCAGAGCCCCTGATGTGCCTAAACAGTAGAAATCCCCCACAAATGACCCCATTTTGGAAACTAGACCCCCCAAGGAACTTATCTAGATGTGTGGTGAGCACTTTAAACCCCCAAGCGCTTCACAGAAGTTTACAAAGCAGAGTCGTGAAAATTATTTTTCTTTCCTCAAAAATGATGTTTTAGCAAGCAAATTTTTATTTTCGCAAGGGTAACAGGAGAAATTGTACCCCAATAGTTGTTGCCCAGTTTGTTTTGAGTATGCTGGTACGCCATATGTGGGGGTAAACCACTGTTTGGGTGCACATCGGGGCTCGGAAGGGAGGGAGCCCCATATGACTTTTTGAACGCAAGATTGGCTGGAATCAATGGTGACGCCATGCTGCATTTGGAGACCCCTGATGTGCCTAAACAGTGGAAACCCCTCAATTCTAACTCCAACACTAACCCAAACACACCCCTAACCCTAATCCCAACTCTAGCCATAACCCTAATCACAACCCTAACCCCAACACACGCCTAACCACAACCCTAACCCCAACACACCCCTAACCCTAATCCCAACCCTAACCCAACCCTAATCACAACCCTAACCCCAACACACCCCTAACCCCAACACACCCCTAACCATAACCCTAACCACAAGCCTAATCTTAACCCTATTTCCAACCCTAGCCCTAAATCCAACCCTAACTCTAATTCCAACCCTAACCCTAAGGCTATGTGCCCATGTTGCGGATTCGTGTGAGATTTTTCCGCAGCATTTTTGAAAAATCCACAGGTAAAAGGCACTGCGTTTTTCCAGTGTTTTTTGTGCGGATTTCACCTGCGGATTCCTATTGAGGAACAGGTGTAAAATGCTCCGGAATCCGCACAAAGAATTGACATGCTGTGGAAAATACAATGCAGCGTTTCCGCGCAGTATTTTCCGCACCATGGGCACAGTGAATTTGGTTTTCCATAGGTTTACATGGTATTGTAAACCTGATGGAAAACTGCTACGAATCCGCAGCGGCCGATCCACTGCGGATCCGCAGCCAAATCCGCACCGTGTGCACATAGCCTAATTCTAAGGGTATGTTCACATGCTGCGGAAAATGCTGCGGATCCGCAGCGTTTCTGCAGCTGCGGGTCCGCAGCAGTTTCCCATGAGTTTACAGTTCAATGTATAGCTGTGGGAAACAAAAAACGCTGTGCACATGCTGCAGAAAAAACTGCGCGGAAATGCAGCGGTTTACATTCCGCAGCATGTCACTTCTTTCTGTGGATTCCGCAGCGGTTTTACAGCTGCTCCTATAGAAAACCGCAGTTGTAAAACCGCAGTGAAATCCACAGAAAAACCGCGGCATATCTGCGAGAAATCCGCAGCGGTTTTGCACTGTGGATTTAACAAATCCGCTGTGGAAAAATCCGCAGAGGACCAGAATACATGTGCACATAGCCTTACCCTAACCATAATTCTAACCCTAGCCCTAACCCTAACCCTAACCCTAACCCTAACCCTAACCCTAGCCCTAACCCTAACCCTAGTTCTAACCCTAGTTCTAACCCTAACCCTAGTGGAAAAATAAAAGTAAATATATTTTCTTCATTTTTTTTATTGTCCCTACCTATGGGGTGATAAAGGGGGGTTCATTTACTATTTTTTTTATTTTGATCACTGTGTTATGTTTTATCACAGTGATCAAAATTAACATGGAATGAATCTGCCGGCTGGCAGATTCGGCGGGCGCACTGCGCATGCGCCCGCCATTTTGGAAGATGGCTGCGCTCATGGAACAGACGGACGGACACCGGGAGGCTCGGTAAGTTTGAGAGGGGGGATCGGAGCACAGGGGGGATCGGAGCACAGGGGGGGATCGGAGCACGGGGGGGTTTGATTTCGGATCACGGGGGGAGTGGACAGGAGGATGGGGGAGCGGACAGGCGGACGGAGGGGAGCAGAGCACAGGACAGAGGACTGGGGAGGAGATCGGTGGCAGTGGGGGGCAGATCAGGGTTTCCACCCTTTCACCCAATCTGCAGGGATGCGATCCCTCCATGACGCCACGTAGGCGTCACAGGTCAGATTGGCACCGACTTTCATGACGCCTATGTGGAGTCACAGGTCGGGAAGGGGTTAAAGGAAATGGTGAATCTGTGAGATAATTGTAAAAGAGCAAAAGGATTGTAGTGAAGAAAAACTAATTCTACAGATGACTCCAGTTTTTAAAACAGGACATGTGTAGAGTTCTTTTTTAAATATACTAGAAAAGCACACTGGCGCACCTAGGGTGTGACTGAAAAGTGAAGATACACTGGCGCACTAACAGAGTTAGAGCTTTGCGGCTGCAGGTGAAAGGAACAGGTTCTGTGCAAAGCCTGTCCAGTAAATGTGGTTGCAATAATATAGAATAAAGATCACCATGCTGCAATGCAGATATGTGAGCCTGCGAAGTACCTGGAGTGCATATATAGTGACCAAGGGACTTACTTGGCTAGGCTTGAAAGGATGCTGGTGTGCTGCACCGATGGCTGGATAGTGGGTGCGTGGAGAGGCCAAGGTATGGGAAGCGTCCTCCCGTGGTGGCGACTCTCGCAAGCCCGGGATCCGGAAGAGGAAGGTGCATGTGTACCAGGTCAGAAAACTGGCGGCAGGCTCCAGCCTGAAGCCCCTCAGTGAAGCAAGTTTGCTCGTTGCCGAGGGAACGTGACATCACATATGGCAAGGACGGGTGCGTGGAGAGGACAGCAGTCGACCAATGCGTTTCGTAGGACAGCGGTCCTTCTTTATCAGGATCCTCCTCCGGATCTTGCGAGAGTCGCCACCACAGGCGACGCTCCCCACACCTTTACCTCTCCACACGCCCACTATCCATACATAGGTGCAGCACACCAGCATCCTTTCAAGCCTAGCCAAGCAAGCGCCTTGGTTACTATATATGTACCCCAGGTACTTCGCAGGCTCAGATATCTGCATTGCAGCACGATGATCTTTATTTTTTTTCAATATAAAAATGGTGTAAATCTCATCAAGTGCCAAGATATAAATATTAACATGTGGCTAAATATGTGCATTATCAGGATTCGGTTCAGGGCTCAATGCTATAAATGTGACAATTGCATGAAATAGGATGCAACATTGGTTAGGTAGTAACTGCACTTTTAACAAACTTTGCATACATCAAGAGTACAAGAGAATATATGTTCTTCTCTGTTTATGTGATATTTCTATACCTCATCCCTGCTTCCTGAACTCACTCTCCCACCTTCTCTATGGTTGTCCAAAAACTCAGCACTTAAGATGGCTGATAAACCCCTCTCAACACATAGTGTGCTTGAGGAAACTTCTGGGTTTCAAATCACTGAAGCTAGTGGCCTCAGTGAATCGTATCTCCCCTCTAGCACTTTGCCAGTGACTTTGTCAGAACACATAACACCTTATTCTGAAATCTTATCTGAAATATAGGTACCCTTTAAGTTTATTGCAAAATTAATGTAAAAAAACACTACAAGAGAAAAAGATTTGATGTATTTGGTCAAAAGTTTAAAGTGTACCTGTCTTTTGGCTGGAAATTAAAAAAGCAAAATCCTATAGACCACACGCTGTCTAAGCGGTTCTGTCACTTTCTATGTCTCCTTGTTACATTCCTGCCCTTTCTAAAGCTGTTTGATCCTATGGTAGCTGTATTTTGAGCTTTATAAAGAGCCCATGGCATCGTACACTGCTTGAAATTACACTACTGACGTGCAATGAGAAAGAAAGAAATTGAAATACTGGTGGAAAGAGATAGCAGACAATAATAAAGAGAAAAAGAAAAAAATAAATGTACTAACGTCTATAAGAATGAAAGAGATAAGTTGAAAAAAAAATAAAACATGAGTGAAGTGGCAGACACAGAAAACTTGTTTGGAGAAGGAGAGCAGGGGAGAAAATTGCTGACAGTGTTAAATATGCAATAAGTATGTATGAAAAATTAGAGGGCAAGGGGAAAAGATCAAGAAAATCACTGAGGAAAGGCAAATCTATAGATGCTAAAAAAGATGATCAGCTCACTATTGTGTACTGTTTTGACCTCTCTGCAACAAGGAGGTTTTTCTTCATGTTAACATTTCACTTGTCCTCCACAAAACATTGTGGCATACAGCTTTCCATGACTGTCAGAATGACAGAGGGCCTCGTTGTATTATTATTGTAACTCAACTGAGATGACTAGTTGTCATGGCAAGAGTCATCGTCATTATCATTTTTGTTTTGACTGTATGTCTCATACCTGACCTGCACTACGTCTAGATCATCCTCCACATTCACCTCCTCTTCCTCACCTTCTTCCTCCAAATCCTGCAGCATGTAACATGGACCTTTAGAGTCCTCAATAAACACAGCATGATGCTGAACAGGTGCAAACTGGTGTTCTTTCTCTATCTCCTCTTGCATGTTGATGACTGATTTTTTCCAGGATAAACATGAATCAAATTACTTTGTTGATTCTATACATGTCTCTACTGACAAATTTTGTTGTCTCTTCAAAGGGTTTCAGTAGATGACACATACCTCACAATAGCTGCCAATGTTGGGTCTTCAAGCAACCCATGCTCCACTTTGAAGTCTACATGATGTATCATGCCTCAACATATACTGCAGAGAATTCCAGCAGGTTGTGGCATCGTAAACCATGCGGTGCTCTTGAAGCATCTTTTGCAAAGCCAGGAGGGCATGTTTGACCACATAAGACCTAAAGGTCAGAGAAAAAAATGCGGTTTAATGTTGCTGTCCGTACTGTATATCTCAAACAGATGGTGCCGTATACAGCTGGCAGAGTCAGCACAAAGAGGTAAGTGAAAGGAATTTAGGCACATCCATCTGATTTTTTATCCTCGGATGGATGTGCCTAAATTCTTTTCACTTACCACATAAGACCTACTTAAATGAGATGACACTTTTCTGGTTTTTCAAGCTTGTATAGTTGCAAAAAATCTTCCACTATTGAATTAGGACAAGGGATATATATGGGGTGTGGATTATTTGACCTCACCTTAAGGCAGCCAAAATGTTCTGGGACTTGTTCTTCATGACAATTCCATGTTTCAGTTCACAGGGTGGTGGTTTCCTTCCAAGCTTTTAAACTAGGAAACTGCTTGGCAACACTTTGCTTTCTATAGACAAAAAGAATGAGAACAGCAAATCAATGATTTGCCCTGTGTTTATTGGTGATGAGGTCATATGAGTTGATCAGGATTCAGAGGCAATGTAGTAGACAGATAACTGCCACCTGGCGATGGAAACAGATGTAGCTATCAGTCACAGAGGCATCACTCTCTGTCCCAGATGTGGTGCATTTCTGTTGCTAAAAATATTCACTCAGAGAGGTATGAAACTCATGTATTGTCCCTGTCCATAGGCATGTATAATGCAGTGCATTTTGGAGCTCAAAGACAAGTCTAGAGAACAGTCTACATTTTCTGCACATAAAAAGAGACAGTAGGCGGCTCTTTTTATTGAGCGATAATGGTGGCATGGTATCTTCCATCAAGGCTGAGCTCTCACCATTAATTCTCAAAAAAATAAAGCTGGTAAGCCAGTGATTGTACCACAATGTTATTGACAACATTACTCAAAAGATATTTACCACACGCAGTAGAGGAGGAAAATAATGATGATGATAATGAGGATGACTCCAAACATGTGCTACCTAAGGGTGCGGCTTGGCTGACACAAACACAAGCATGGTGCAAAGTGTGAGGAGGAAAACTTAAGGTTTGCACCGATTGCTGTCTGGGCTTCTCTTTGCCAAATTAACAGGTGATGTTGCTTCAAGTGTTGATAACGAGCCATAGTTTCTAGTCTATAAGAGCTTGGATGTTCACGGCTTATTTTCCTCTTGCAGAACCTCTCACACACAAGAAGCCCACATGTATTACTTTCCACCAGACCTTTCAGGTGCTGTAAATCCTCCTCCAACAACAGCGTGTGCAGCATTGAACACAAAAAAAGGAGTAAACGAAAAACACCACTAACAAATAAAAGAAAGTTCCTTTATTGATTCATCATACAAACAAACATATATGACCTTACAATGAAAGGTCAATCAAAGATACAGTGAGGAGGAGACATAGCCAGCACACCACGGAGATGAAACAGGTAAATAGTATGACATAGGAAGGCAGAGGCAATCGCATCAAGGTGCAGACTGACATTCACAATGTAATACCCAGAGACACGTTTATTGCTAAATAGTAATTGCACCCATGTGTTGCCCAAATGTCTAGCGCTATGTTACATGAAGTGCTTACCCGCATTGTGCATTGACGAAGCCAGCAACCTCCTATTCTGATTACCTGAACTGTACATCGTTATCTTATCAACCATTATTCTGCTAACAGGTCTTTTGTTATTTGTATATTGGCTCTCTGACCGACCATTACACCCAACAGCCCTTGGTGGTTTTAATTGCAGGAGGATCCTACTTACCCATAATTGCAGGCTTCAGCCTAGGAGTGGATTCACATTAGATATGTTGCCAGCAACTGGAGATCACCTTGTTGTTGGCTGATGGGCATGGATACACTGACCAGATTATATGTCAAGCATCACCATTTTTTCTTATGAGGTAGAGCAGTAATGCAGTTCAAATTTCATATATTTCATTTTTACATGTTATAGCACTACAAAGTGTCATTTTATTTGTTTGTTCTGTGTGTAAAATGGCAAGCGCTTTTTGTCCTTCCACCTGATTCCCACCTCAAGGTTTGCCTTGGCTCAGAGTGCTTCTACTATACAGTCTACCTAAAAACTCGAATTGCGGACCCTGCACAGATTGGCATTGGAAACATTTTGTCCATCCACTCAAGTACAATTTCTTCCAAAATCAAAGACTGACTGTTGATATGTTTCAAAATATCAACTGAAAGAAGTTTTTCTAGTGTAGTATGTTCCTTAGCATCCAGTATGCTTGGGTTGTGAAACTTTGAGGCATGTCAGCGGTCCCCGCTTTCAGATCACTGTGATTAGCATAATTGTGCAGGAGGTGCTGAAATATCAGCACCTCTCGCACAACCACAAAAAAGATTGGCGCTGCTAATTGCCGAGCTCCTGCTATGAGAGCCGGGGCGGTGCTTGGACATCCAGGGGCGGTGCCAAGCACTGCCCTTGCTGATTAAACCTCCAGATGCCACAATCAAAACATTTGGAAGGTTTTGATGAGATCTAGGGAAAAATAACAATATCCCTGCATCTATGATGCTGTGATTGGATATTAATTTTAAATTTCCAATCACAGAAATGTTTCAAATGAGGGAAAACTGCAACACAGCTTTATTTTGTCTCTCTGTTTGTGACATTGTTATAGAACAGAGCTGTGCTCCTGTTAGAAAGTGAAATTGAGAATCCATTTTACCTCCCACCCCCAATGCCATCCTAGTCTCCCTGTCCCTCTCCCCATATCCTGTTTAATTCATATATATATATATATATATATATATATATATATATATATATATATATATATGCAGCGCCCCAGAGTCCTGGTCGTTGCAGTACTGTGGCTCCGCCACTATGGGGAGCTATGGTGCGTCTGATGGCACTGAAGGAGTTCATCTGATCAGGTATCATAGACACCAATACATTTCACAGCCAGGCCTCCGGGGGGAGCTAAGGGTTCTATTCACTAGGCCACTCCCCACCATAGTGGGTAAACTGGGGATCAGGCAGGAAGTTAGATCAGAAAGCTGACTGGGTTGGAACCAGGCAACACCTTGTGGCAGAGGGTGTTGTGGGGGAAGATACAGTAGGGTCTCTGTCAGGGGTGGGATCCTGACAGAGGCTTGGCAACTTGAACGAACGTAACAGGACCGTGCCTGCTCAGGATAGCGGCGGTGCCCAAGGAAGGACCAGAAGCGAGATAGATTGTGCTGAGTGAGAAACAAGATCAAGCAATAGGAGAACACCAGTAGGGGTCGTGCTGTAAGACCGAAGCAACACCCTACTGAGGCGCACTACCGGTGGCCGGAACGCCGAGAGGGTATTTCAACATCCAGCTTCAAGCAACACTCTAAACAGCGGCAGGGCAGTCAGTCTAAGGTGGGCTGTCTAACTTAAATCACCTATGCAGTCTTGGGGGGCAACTTGTGGAGAGGGGCGACTCTAGGGTCCCGGAAGAGCTCCGACCCTACCCGTCAAACGGGTGCCGTCCCAACCAGAACACCAGGGAGGGACAGAGGATTAGCAGAACATCATCTAATCGAGTTGTGAAGGAACTTAAGAAACAGACACAACAGTTGTGGGGACTTTCTGTAAGCACAGCAGGGAAGGACCGCAACACATAGCGCTAGAAGGAAGGCACAGATTTCCACCTGCTAAGAGAACTCTGGAGGTGCCATTGGACCGGCCGGACTTGCGTAGCCTGGTTATCCGGATTCCGGACTGAGGATCCAGAGATCTTCAGTAAAGAGGTAAGGAGACTGCAACCTGGTGTCCTCGTTATTTACTGCATCGCACCACAGCCTCACCACCACCATCATTCACCACTCTTTCACCGGACGACCCCCCCTGACAGGCAGGGCCACGGACCGGGCCTAGCCACTGTGACAACCCCAGAGCAGAGACTCAGAGGCCCGGTACCGGGTACCCCTCGGCCCTGCGGCGGTGGGGGCGCTCCATATATACTGTATATATATATATATATATATATATATATGTATATATATATATATATGATTTTTCCATAGCCATTTTTTTGTCCGTCTGTTAAACTGACAGTAGCTTTAGTTGGGTGTAGGGTGTTAGTTAGTGGGGCAAATGGTTTACAAATAGTTAGTTAGGGCTAGTGTTATTATGGAAATTATTGTTGGTACAGGTTTAGGGACTTTGTGTATGTGTTTCATAAAATAAAAATCTAAAAAGTAGAAAAAAGATTATTTTGTGTATGTATATATGCAGTGGGTACAGAAAATATTCAGACTCCTTTAAATTTTTCACTCTTTGTTTCATTAGAGCCATTTGGTAAATTCAAAAAAGTTAATTTTTTTCACATTAATGAACACTGAAATATTTAAAAAACTGAAATATCACATTGTTATAAGTATTCAGACCCTTTGCTCAGTATTGAGTAGAAGCACCCTTTTAAGCTAATACAGCCATGAGTCTTTTTGGGAAAGATGCAACAAGTTTTTCACTCCTGGATTTCGGGATCCTTTGCTATTCTTCCTTGCAGATACTCTCCAGTTCCATCAGGTTGGATGGTGGACAGCCATTTTCAGGTTTCTCCAGAGATGCTCAATTGGGTTTAGGTCAGGGATCTGGCTGGGCCAGTCAAGAATGGTCACAGAGCTGTTCTTAAGCCACTGCTGTGTTTTTTAGCTGTGTGCTTAGGGTCATTGTCTTATTGGAAGATGAACCTTTAGTCAAGTCTGAAGTCCAAAGCACTCTGGAAGAGGTTTTCATCCAGGATATCTCTGTACTTGGCCACATTCATATTTCCTTCAATGACAACCAGTCATTCTGTCCCTGCAAATGAAAAACACCACCATAGCATGATGCTTCTGTGATGAGCAGTGCCTAGTTTCCTCCACACGTACCACTTAGAATTAACACCAAAAAGGTCTATCTTTGTCTCATCAGACAAGGGAATCTTATTTCTCATAGTCCTGGAGTCTTTCATGTGTTTTTTAGCAAACTCTATGTGGGCTTTCATACTGTATGTCTTGCACTGAGGAGAGACTTCCATCAGGCAACTCTGCCATAAAGGCCCAATGGTGGAGGGCTGCAGTGATAGTTGACTTTGTGGAACTTTCTCCCATCTACCTACTCTACCTACTGCTTCTCTGGAGCTCAGCCACAGTGATCTTGGGGTTCTTCTTGACCTTTCTCACCATGGCTCTTTTCCCACGATTGCTCAGTTTTGCTGGACAGCAGGTCTAGGAAGACTTCTGGTGGTCCCAAACTTCTTCCATTGAAGGATTATGGAGGCCACTTCGCTCTTAGGAACCTTGAGTACTCCAGAAATTCTGTTGTATATAGTCAGGTGTGTGACTTTCCAAATCAAGTCGTATGAGTTTAGTTAAACACAGCTGGCCTCAAATGAAGGAGTTAAATCATTTCAAGGAGGATCACAAGTAAATGGACAACATGTGACTTAAATATGAGTGTCTGAGTAAAGGGACTGAATGCTTATGACCATGTGATATTTCAGTTTTTCTTTTTTATTAAATTTGCAAAAATGTCTACATTTCTGTTTTTTTTCAGTCAAGATGGGGTGCATAATTTACATTAATGAAAAAAATGAACTCTTTTGAATTTACCAAATGGCTGCAATGAAACAAAGAGGGAAAAATTTAAATGGGTCTGAGTATTTTCCATATTCACTGTATATACAGCATATAATAATAACAACAATAATCTTTATTTATATAGCACTAACATATTCTACAGCACTTTACAGTTTAACAGTTTCAAACACAACAGTCATAAGTAACAACGTTAACAATACAATAATCAAAGCAACATAAGACGACCCTGCTCATGAGAGCTTCCAATCTACAATGAGGTGGGGGAGATACAAAGTACAGGGGTGTATTTATAATGATGTATATACAATGATGGTCCAGCCATCATCAGGGGGTGTGGGATAGATGGAAGTAGTGAATGGGCTACACACACACACAAACATAAAATGACTTTGATTAGTGAACATGATAGGCCACTCTGAACAAATGTGTTTTGAGGGAGCGCCTAAAACTATGCAAATTGTGGATTGTTAGGGCTAGCAGAATGCACCAAATAATTATAAGGATGGTATAAGGTGCGTTCGCAGCCCGGGGTCCATCGTGCAGAGATGGAACCTGCTGCTGAGTAATGACGACTATATGGCGGTATAATGTGGATACACACACAGGTTAGCTTCAACAGGTATGTAGGAAGTGAACCCTTTTTTGTCACAGGGCCACGGTACCGCACAAAGAGCGCAAGCAAAGAGTCACAGAACTCTGTCCCAAGACTCAGGGAAAGAGTTCCTCTAGACCTCTTGCGCTCGACACCACTACTGGAATGTCAGAGATAAATAGAACAAATAATTTATTGCACAAGGTTGCGTGCAGTGCCGCTCTGGTGGATGCCACTAACCATCCAGACTTGGGCCAGGAAAGCGCTCTATTAGCGCACGGTGCCTCACTGCAGTCACTGCTATCAGACGCTGTATCATGTGCTAGCTGTGCAGGATAGCACTGTCAGGCGCTAGGTAGCTTCCACCATTCGCGAACAGTCAACAACACTATAAATGGGAATGATTCAGCGCTTTCATCCATCGACAGGCATACATCCACACGCACATTAATAAGTTTATACTACATGTGGCCATGCAAACTTTTTATAGCGGAAGCTCTTCAGGACATTCCTAGTGGTCCAATAGGAGCTGCCACAGGACCTGAACATGTGACCCCCGACCTCCAATGAGAGGTCATCCCTTGGGCATGCTCAGAAGAAGAAAAGCAGGACTTAGTCCCAGGGACGCCTGCTCGCCGCTGATCAGTACTGGTTACAATGGCTGAGCCTGGAAGGACAACAGTAACCAGCCACACAGTCTCAGCTTGAGCCAGACGCTTGGACCAACATCTCTGCTGAGCAGGCTCCACTGTGGCTGGAGGAGAATGGGAGACCGCAGAGGAGATGGTTCGAGATTCCCCTGTGCAGTTGCGGGAACTCAACACCTAACATGGATGGTCCTAATATCTTGGGGTAGAGCATTCCATGAGATTGGCACAGCAAGGGAGAAGTCTTGGAGTTGGGAGTGAGAGGTATGGATTTGTGCAGAGGTTAGTCGAAAGTCGTTTGCCGAGTGCAGTGGTCGGTAAGGCTGATAGACCGAAATGAGGGAGGAGATGTAAGGGGGTGCCGCTCTGTGGAGAGCTTTGTGGGTGAGAACAAGTACTTTGAATTGGATTCTTTAATAAATGGGCAGCCAGTATAATGACTAGCGAAGAGAGGACATGTCTGAATACCAATTAGCTAGATGGACAACCCTGGCAGCTGCATTAAGGATAGACTAGTGAGGGGAAAGTCAAGTAAGGTGGAGGCCAATTAATATAGCATTGCAGTAGTCCAGGCAGGAGTGGATCAAGGCAACAGTGAGGGTTTTTGCTGTTTCCATGGTGAGAAAAGGGCATATTCTAGAGATGTTCTTTAGGTGTAAGCAGCAAGAGCGGGCAGGAGAGTGTATATGGGGTGTGAAGAAGAGATCGGAGTCAAACATAGCACCCAGGCAGCATGCCTGCTGCCTGGGTGTTATTACGGTGCCACCCACTGAGAGGCAAATGTTAGATTTAGGGAGGTCAGTAGATGGCGGGTGAAGAAGAAGTTCAGTTTTGGAGAGGTTCAGTTTCAGATAGAGAGCGAACATGATGTTGGAGATGGCAGAAAGACAGTCACTGGCGTTCTGTAGTACAGCGGGGGTAAGGTCAGGAGATGACGTGTATAGTTGTGTGTCATCAACATAAAGATGGTACTGAAAGCCAAATCTGCTGATGGTCTGTCCAATTGTAGAGGGAGAAGAGAATGAGACCAAAGATTGAGCCCTGAGGTACCCCAACTGTGAGAGGAAGAGGAGATGAAGTGGAGCCAGCGAACAGAACACTGAAGGAGCAGTCAGAAAGATAGGAAGAGAACCAGGAGATAGCAGTGTCCTTAATGCCTAGTAACTGGAGCCTATAGAGTAGGAGAGGGTGGTCAACAGTGTCAAAAGCTGCAAAAAGGTCAAGAAGAATGAGCAGAGAGTGGTCACAGTTACATTTTGCTGTCAGAAGGTTGTTCGTCACCTTGATGAGTGCAGTTTCTGTCGTATGTAGGGGGCGGAAACTGGACTGTGAAGGGTCAAGGAGGAAATGACTGGAGAGGTAACAGGTAAGGCGGGAGTAGATCAGGCGCTCCAAGAGTTTGGAGATGAAGGGGAGATTTGAGACTGGTCTGTAATTGTTTGTGCAGGATGGGTGGAGGGTGGTTTTTTTTTAGTAATGGAGTAATGATAGAGTGCTTGAAGGACAAGGGGAAAATGTCAGAAGAGAGAGATTAAAGATTGTAGTTAGGTGAGTTTTGACGACTGGAGAGAGAGACTGGAGGAGATGAGAGGGAATGGGGTCAGTAGTGCATGTAGTTGGATGATAAGAAGAGAGGAGCTTGGAGACTTCTCCTGTGATGGGATCAAATGTGGAGAGTGAGCCAAAGGAAATGCAGGGAGAGATGGGAGTCACAGCACTTAGTGGCTGGGAGCAGATTTCCTGATGGATATTATCTATTTTATCTATAAAGTGAGAGGCCAGGTCATCAGCACAAATGTCTGTGATAGGGGCTTGTGCTTTTGGCCTGAGGAAAGAGTGAAAGGTGTCAAAAAGTTTCTTTGGGTTGTTGGATAGTGAGGAGATCAGGGTGGTGAAGTAGGTGTGTCTGGTAAGGTGAAGGGCAGAATTATAGGTTCTTAACATAAATTTGAAGTGTATGAAGTCTTCTGGTGTGTGACTTTTCCTCCACAAGTGTTCAACACACCTAGAGCATCGCAGGAGAAATTGGGTGTCTGATGTGAGCCAGGGCTGTTTTACTCTGCGTTTGGCGGTTCTGAGGGTGAGGGGAGCTACTTGGTCAAGGGTGCTTCTAAGAGTGTCATTGTAGTGATGTACAGCCAGATCAGGACAGGAAAAAGATGAGATTGGGGACAATGATGAGTGTAGGGAGTCTGAAAGTGTGTGAGGGTTAATAGCTTAGATTAGCTTATAGTAGATTTCTGAATGTGTGGTAAGTAGGGGTGTAATGGGGTGGGCCAGGAAATGTGAGCGTGAAGGAGAGAATGTTGTGGTCAGAGAGGGGAAGCAATGAGTTATCTAGGTAGGAGATTGAACAGAGCTGGACAAAGACCAGGTCAAGGGTGTTACCGTCTTTGTGTGTTTCAGAGGTTGAGAGCTGTGAGAGGCCTAGAGAAGTGATTAGTGATTGAAGCTGGGATGCAGATGTGGAAGTGGGGCTGTTAATGGGGATGTTGAAGTCTCCCAGGGTAAGGATTGGTAGTTCAGAGGACATGAAGTGTGGCAGCCAAGCAGAGTAATGGTCCAGGAAGTGGGTTGGCGAGCCTGGGGGCTGGTATATGACCGCTACTCTCAGGGAGAGGTGACGGAAAAGCCTGGTGGTGTGGACCTCAAAATAAGGGAATGAGAGTGATGGAACTGGGGGATGACCTGAAAAGGGCATTGTGGAGACAGGAGTATGCCGACTCTACCACCATGTTCGTTTGTGCGTCTCGGGGAATATGAGAATTGTAAGCCACCATGGGAAATCACAGCATGAGAGACAGTGTCAGAATCCAACATGAAAAAACAAGCATGGTCACAGGAGTGCTGAAATGAAGCCAAGACAAAAATATTGGTGTAAACCACAACCACCTGATGAAGATGGGGTACCATTGAAACACGTTGTGGTTTACACCAATATTTTTATCATGGCTTCATTTCAGCGCTCCTGTGACCGTGCTTGTTTTTTCAAGTTTCATTTGTTCCTTCTCGAAGGTGCATGGATGGAGCTGCATTGAATCCTGCTTTCCATTTTCATGGCTTCATTTCAGCGCTCCTGTGACCGTGCTTGTTTTTTCAAGTTTCATTTGTTACTTCTCGAAGGTGCACGGCTGGAGCTGCGTTGAATCCTGCTTTCCCTTTTCAATTCCCTTGCTGCCCTCACAGCGCTCCTAAGAGACCGCTATTTTCCTGACTTACAGTGTCAGAATCCAGGTTTCCGTGAGGGCCAACAGATTAAGAGAGTGTTTCAGAAAGTAATTGTGTACGAAATGAAGCTTGTTACATACAGACTGTGGATTCCAAAGGGCACAGTTAAAAGAAAGAGATGAAGGAGTGCAACTAATATTAGTAAGGATAGTAAGGTTTCGATTTGAGGTAGGGTAGGTGTTGAGGTTAGTGGATAGTGGACCAGGGTTGGGGAGATGTCCCCTCAAATCAGTAAGAGTAGGAAGATAAAGAGCATGTAGTTTTTGGAATTGTACGAAGCTTTTTTGTGCAGTGTGTTTGGGCAAGATGGGCTGAGGTTTTTCAGGAAGGTGAGAAGTGCATGGGAGCTGTACATGGGAGAGAAAAGGAGAGAGGAGCTGAAGTACATGAGTAATGATGGAGGGGGGATGGTGTGGTGAAGTGGATGGCAAGGGAACATAGGAGGATAGGAATAAAGCATATGGATAGAAGGGAGAGCAGAGTATGGGTTACCTGACTCCTGCCCTGACTAACGGCCATGAAATAACTGCTTTATCTTGATGCCTATCTTCTGGCATGCTTTGCTTTGGGGATGATTGCGTGCACCCCCACATGCGTGCACATCTAACTATGTTTCTAAATTTATAGACCACAATCCAGGCTCAGGAAAGATGGATTGTGGGAACTGGTTGGGGATAATGTGGCAGCTGGGGCCAGCACACCAGGGGGTGATTAGATGATCAAAGACATTAGGTCTAGCTCTATTCTCATCTATTTGCTATAGCACCTTCCACCAAATAACATCTAGACTGATCCCAGTGATGGATATGCAACAGTGAGTTTTAAGTACAATGCACAAAATGAATTATACCAGTGATTTAGCAGGCACATTAACATATGCTTATAGATGGTAAAGCAGCAGATGACAGACAGCAATCAGAGGGATCTTGTACCATTAGAATATATTGCAGAAGATGAGACAGCAAGCAGAGGGAATTTGTATCATTAGAATATATTGCAGGAGATGAGACAGCAAGCGGAGGGAATTTTTTACCTGTGTGAAGAGAGAAGATGGATGTTAGTTCTTTGCATGGAATAACTGATTTAGCTTGATGCTTCTCTATATTCTATATATATATATAAATATAGCCTTGAAAAACGCTCGCACATGGAGGAGAAATGTCGCATGATGGGCTGTTTACCCCTTAAGCCCCGAGGGTGGTTTGCACGTTAATGACCGGGCCGATTTTTACAATTCTGACCACTGTCCCTTTATGAGGTTATAACTCTGGAACGCTTCAACGAATCTTGGCGATTCTGACAATCTTTTAAAATTTCTTCGATATAACTTGTGTTTATTTGTTAAAAAAAAACGGAAATTTGTCGAAAATTTGGAAAATTTTGCAATTTTCCAACTTTGAATTTTTATGCCCTTAAATCACAGAGATATGTCACACAAATACTTAATAGGTAACATTTCCCACATGTCTACTTTACATCACCACAATTTTGGAATACATTTTTTTTTTGTTAGGGAGTTATAAGGGTTAAAAGTTGACCAGCAATTTCTCATTTTTACAACATTTTTTTTAGGGACCACATCTCATTTGAAGTCATTTTGAGGGGTCTATATGATAGAAAATACCCAAGTGTGACACCATTCTAAAAACTGCACCCCTCAAGGTGCTCAAAACCACATTCAAGATGTTTATTAACCCTTCAGGTGTTTCACAGGAATTTTTGGAATGTTTAAATAAAAATGAACATTTAACTTTTTTTCACACAAAATTTATTTCAGCTCCAATTTATTTTATTTCACCAAGGGTAACAGGAGAAAATGGACCCCAAAAGTTGTTTTAAAATTTTTCCTGAGTACGCTGATACCCCATATGTGGGGGTAAACCACTGTTTGGGCGCATGGCAGAGCTCGGAAGGGAAGGAGTGCCATTTGACTTTTCAATGCAAAATTGACTGAAATTGAGATGGGACACCATGTCGCGTTTGGAGGGCCCCTGATGTGCCTAAACATTAAAAAACCCCACAAGTGACACCATTTTGGAAAGTAGACCCCCTAAGGAACTTATCTAGATGTGTTTTGAGAGCTTTGAACCCCCAAGTGTTTCACTACAGTTTAGAACGCAGAGCCGTGAAAATAAAAATTCTTTTTTTTTCACAAAATAGATTGTTTAGCCCCCAGTCTTGTATTTTCACAAGGGTAACAGGATAAATTGGACGCCAAAAGTTGTTATCCAGTTTGTCCTGAGTACGCTGATACCCCATATGTGGGGGGAACCACCGTTTGCGTGCATGACAGAGCTCGGAAGGGAAGGAGCGCCATTTGGAATACAGACTTAGATGGATTGGTCTGCAGGCGTCACGTTGCATTTGCAGAGCCCCTGATGTACCCAAACAGTAGAAACCCCCCACAAGTGACCCCATATTGGAAACTAGACCTCTCAAGGAACTTATCTAGATGTGTTGTGAGAACTTTGAACCCCCCAAGTGTTTCACTACAGTTTACAACGCAGAGCCGTGAAAATAAAAAATCTTTTTTTCCCACAAAAATGATTTTTAGCCCCTCAAATTTTTATTTTCCCAAGGGTAACAAGAGAACTTGGACCCCAAAAGTTGTTGTCCAATTTGTCCCAAGTACGCTGATACCCCATATGTTGGGGTAAACCCCTGCGCACGGGAGAGCTCAGAAGGGAAGGAGCACTGTTTTACTTTTTCAACGCAGAATTGGCTGGAATTGAGATCAGACGCCATGTCATGTTTGGAGAGCCCCTGATGTGCCTAAACAGTGGAAAATCCCCAATTCTAACTGAAACCCTAATCCAAACACACTCCTAACCCTAATCCCAACAGTAACCCTAACGACACCCCTAACCCTGACACACCCCTAACTGTAATCCCAACCCTAATCCAAACTGTAAATGTAATCCAAACCCTAACCCTAACTTTAGCCCTAACCCTAACTTTAGCCCCAACCCTAACCCTAACTTTAGCCCCACCCTAACCCTAACTTTAGCCCTAACCCTAACTTTAGCCCCAACCCTAACCCTAACTTTAGCTCCAACCCTAGCCCCAACCCTAACCCTAGCCCTAACCCTAACCCTAGCCCTAACCCTAGCCCTAACCCTAACCCTAGCCCTAACCCTAGCCCTAGCCATAACCCTAGCCCTAACCCTAACCCAAACCCTAGCCCTAACCCTAACCCTAGCCCGAATCCTAATGGGAAAATGGAAATAAATACATTTTTTAATTTTATTATTTTTCCATAACTAAGGGGGTGATGAAGGGGGGTTTGATTTACTTTTATAGCATTTTTTATAGCGGATTTTTATGATTGGCAGCTGTCACACACTAAAAGACGCTTTTTATAGCAAAATAGTTTTTGCGTCTCCACATTTTGAGATCTATAATTTTTCCATATTTTGGTCCACAGAGTCATGTGAGGTCTTGTTTTTTGCGGGATGAGATGACATTTTTATTGGTAAAATTTTCGGGCACGTGACATTTTTTGATCGCTTTTTATTGTGATTTTTGTGAGGCAGAATGACCAAAAACCAGCTATTCATGAATTTCTTTTAGGGGGGCGTTTATACCGTTCTACGTTTGGTAAAATTAATAAAGCAGCTTTATTCTTTGGGTCAGTATGATTACAGCGATACCTCATTTATATCATTTTTTAATGTTTTGGCACTTTTATACGATAAAAACTATTTTATAGAAAAAATAATAATTTTGGCATCGCTTTATTCTGAAAACTATAACTTTTTTATTTTTTTGCTGATGCTGTGTCACAGCTCATTTTTTGTGGGTCAAGATGACGTTTTCAGCGGTACCATGGTTATTTATATCTGTCTTTTTGATCGCGTGTTATTCTACTTTTTGTTCGGCGGTATGATAATAAAGTGTTGTTTTCTGCCACGGTTTTATTATTTTTTTACGGTGTTCACTGAGGGGGTTAACTAGTGGGACAGTTTTATAGGTTGGGTCATTGCGGACGCGGCGATACTAAATATGTGTACTTTTATTGTTTTTTTTTTATTTAGATAAAGAAATGTATTTATGGGAAAAATATATTTTTTTCTTTATTTAGGATTTTTTTTTTTTTTTTTACACATGTGGAATTTTTTTTTTAACTTTTTGACTTTGTTCCAGGGGGGGACATCACAGATCACTGATCTGACAGTTTGCAGAGCACTCTGTCAGATCGGCGATCTGACTTACAGCGCTCCTGGCTTACCAGCGCCTGCACTGAGCAGGCGCTTAATAAGCCACCTCCCTGCAGGACCCGGATGCAGCCCCGTGGCAATTTTGGATCTGGGGACTGCAGGGAGAGGAGGTAAGTGATGCTTGGAGCAACGCGATCACATCGCGTTGCTCCGAGGGTCTCAGGGAAGCACGCAGGGAGCCCCCTCCCTGCGCGATGCTTCCCTATACTGCCGGAACACTGCGATCATAATTGATCGCAGTGTGCTGGGGGTTAATGTGCCGGGGGCGATCCGTGACCGCTCCTGGCACATAGTTCCAGATGTCAGCTGCGATAGTCAGCTGACACCCGGCCACGATCGCATATGACGTACTATCCCGTAGGTGGGAATTAAGGCCCACCCCACCTCGACGGGATAGTACATCATATGGGATTAAGGGGTTAAACAGCATTTTTTCACTTGAGATGGTGTGCTGCTTCCATTTTTTCCCAATATTATAAAGACTGGTATGTAGCTGGGAGGCTTTCCACCCAATTTTTGGTGGTGCAGCTTTTTTCTTAATATATATATATATATATATATATACAGTATAAATGCTAATTATGTCATATTTTCATGGTAACATTTGAAGATGCTAGAGATTATCACAAATTGTTTCTCTCTTATTTTCATGCTTTTGTTGAACAAATCCTGAATCAAAAATCTGGTATCCTATTGATGATAATTACCTCAGGCAATCTGTCACTTCAGATTGTTTTGTTAACAATGAATTTAAGAGTATTAAATCTCAAAGTTATACTGTTGCTACATAATATGCTTAAGAATGCACAATAGAAGTTCAGACCATGGAATTAATTGGATTTATATTTCTAGCATACATACAATTACCTAGAGGTATATTCAAAGCAGCTCATGCATAAAACGATGGGCTTGAAATTCAGCTTACAGTGAATTTAGTGTAATTTTACATTGAGTTATGTACTTAAATAAGGTCATAAATATACTTTAAGGAAAGTTGCAATTTGCCAAATACATGTTGAAACAGCTAATTGATGTTTATGTTAATGTTATAACTACATTAAATGGTTTAAATTGTTTAAGAAACAAGTTTAAAACTTTAAACCAAAATTTTTATTAACATTCAGGACCAGTCCAGATTCATTCTTAGTGCCTATTAAGGTCATCACTGTTGTTTCTTCACAACTTGAAAAATACACTTAATTCCAATTGATGGGATAGCACGTCATATGCAATCGGCCGCGCTCACGCGGACTGCTCCTGGCACATTAACCCCCGAAACACTGCGATCAAACATGATCGCAGCGTTCCATGGGCATAGGGAAGCATCGCGCAGGGAGGGGGCTCCATGCGTGCTTCCATGAGACCCTCGGTACAAGGCGATGTGCTCACCTTGTACCGAGCATCTCCTCTCTGCAGGCCCCGGATCCAAAATGGCCGCAGGGCTACTTCTGGGTCCTGCAGGGAGGTGGCTTACAAGCGCCTGCTCAGAGCAGGAGCCTGTAAGCCTGGAGCAGTGCACGTCAGATCACTGATCTGACACAGTGCTGTGCAAAGTGTCAGATCAGCGATCTGAGCCTATAGGTGTGATGTCCCCCCCTGGGACAATGTTATAAAGTAAAAAAAATATTTAGATGTGTAAAAAAAAAAAAACCCTAAATAAAAAAAATATATATTGTTCCCATAAATACATTTCTTTATCTAAATAATAATAAAAAAAATAAAAGTACACATATTTAGTATCGTCACATCCCTAACGACCTGACCTATAAAACTGTCCCACTAGTTAACCCCTTCAGTGAACGCCGTAAAAAAAAACGAGGCAAAAAACAACGCTTTATTATCATACCGCCGAACAAAAAGTGGAATAACACGCGATCAAAAAGACAGATATAAATAATCATGGTACCACTGAAAATGTCATCTTGTCCCTCAAAAAACGAGCTGCCATAGAGCATCATCAGCGGAAAAATAAAAAAGTTACAGTCCTCAGAATAAAGCAATGCAAAAATAATAATTTTTTCTAAAAAAAGTTTTTATCGTATAAAAGCGCCAAAACATAAAAAAAGATATAATTGAGGTACCGCTGTAATCATTCTGACCTGAAGAATAAAACTGATTTATCAATTTTACCAAATGTGGAACGGTATAAACGCCAATCCCCAAAAAGAAATTCATGAATAGCTGGTTTTTGGTCATTCTGCCTCACAAAAATTGGAATAAAAAGCGATCAAAAAATGTCACATGCCCGAAAATAATACCAATAAAAATGTCAACTCATCCTGCAAAAAACAAGACCTCACATGACTCTGTGGACCAAAATATGGAAAAGTTATAGCTCTCAAAATGTGGAGATGCAAAAACTATTTTTTGCAATAAAAAGCGTGTGACAGCTGCCAATCATAAAAATCAGCTAAAATACCCGCTATAAATAGTAAATCAAATCCCCCTTCATCACCCCCTTAGGCTGGTTTCACATTTGCGTTTTTTGCCGCTGCGTTTTAGTGCAAAAAAAGCATGCATTTTTTTTCCTATATTTAACATTAAACACACATGCGGTTTTTTTGTATGCGTTTTGCCGCGTTTGACAACGCATGCGTCGTTTCTATGCTTGCATTTGGTTGCAGAAATGCAACATGTAGTAATTTCTAGAGGCGTTTTTTTGCCGCAAAAAAACGCATGTGTTTTTTTGCCGCAAAAAAGTATTGCTGTCTATGTAAACGCATGCGTTTTTAAGCACATGCGTTTGGTTGCGTTTTAAATGCATGCGTTTCAATAGAAAAAAACAAGAATACACACTGATAAGCCACCCCCCACCATCAAGGTGATAAAGGGATCCAAACCCTAACCCTAAACCTAACCCTAGGGATCCTAACCCTAACCCTACCCCTACCCCTAACCCTAACCCTAGGGATCCTAACCTTAACCCTAACCCTAACCCTACCCCTACCCCTAACCCTAACCTCAACACTAGCTATTTCTATTTGTAGTGGGTTTTCTAGATGATTTTGATGATTGGCAGCTGTCACACACTTCTCAGCATGCGTTTCAAAAATGCAAACGCAGGAAAAAACGCATGTAAACGCGTCAAAATGCCACTTTTTTTACCGCATGAGAAAACACATGCGTCTAAAAAATGCAGCGTTTGCACACGTTTACATGCGTTTTTTTCACTACCTGTGTTTGCGTTTTAAACGCTGCATTTTTAAATGCAAATGTGAAACTAGCCTTAGTTAGGGAAAAATAATAAAATTTAAAAATTTATTTATTTCCATTTTCCTATTAGGGTTAGGGTTAGGGCTACGGTTAGGGCTAGGGCTAGGGCTATGGTTAGGGTTAGGGTTAAGGCTAGGGTTAGGGCTAATGCTAGAGCTAGGGTTAGGGCTAGGGTTAGGGATAGGGTTAGGGCTAGGGTTAGGGTTGGGGCTAGGGTTAGGGCTAGGGTTAGAGTTGGGGCAAGAGTTAGGGCTACAGTTAGGGTTGGGGCTAAATTTAGGGCTAGGGCTGGGGCTAACGTTAGGGTTAGCATTGGGGCTAAAGTTAGGGTTAGGGTTGGGGCTAAAGTTAGGGTTAGGGTTGGGGCTAAAGTTAGGGTTTGGATTATATTTACAGTTGGGATTAGGGTTAGGGGTGTGTCAGGGTTAGGGGTGTGGTTAGGGTTATGGTTGGGATTAGGGTTAGGGGTGTGTTGGAGTTAGGGGTGTGGTTAGGGTTGGGATTAGGGTTAGGGGTGTGTTGGGGTTAGGGGTGTGGTTGGGGTTAGGGGTTTGGTTGGGGTTAGGGGTGTGGCAGGGATTAGGGGTTTGTTAGGATTAGGGTTTCAGTTAGAATTGGGGGTTTCCACTGTTTAGGCACATCAGGGCTCTCCAAATGCGACATGGCGTCTGATCTCAATTCCAGCCAATTCTGCGTTGAAAAAGTAAAACAATGCTCCTTCCCTTCTGAGCTCTCCCGTGTGCCCAAACAGGGGTTTACCCCAACATATGGGGTATCAGCGTACTCAGGACAAATTGTACAGCAACTTTGGGGTCCAATTTCTCTTGTTACCCTAGGGAAAATAGAAATTTTGGAGGCTAAAAAAACATTTTTGTGAGAAAATTTTTTTTTTTTTATTTTCACGGCTCTGCGTTATAAACTGTCGTGAAACACTTTGGGGTTCAAAGCTCTCACAACATATCTCGATTAGTTCTTTAGGGGGTCTACTTTCCAAAATGGTGTCACTTGTGGGGGATTTCAATGCTTAGGCACATCAGGGGCTCTCCAAACTCAACATGGCATCCCATCTCAATTCCTGTCAATTTTGCATTGAAAAGTCAAATCGCGCTCCTTCCCTTCCAAGCTCTGCCATGTGCCCAAATAGTGGTTTACCCCCACATATGGGGTATCGGCGTACTCAGGACAAATTGTACCACTTTTGTGGTCCATTTTCTCCTGTTATCCTTGGTAAAATAAAACAAATTGGAGCTGAAGTAAATTTTTTGTGAAAAAAGTTAAATGTTAATTTATGTTAAACATTCCACAAATTCCTGTGAAGTACCTGAAGGGTTAATAAACTTCTTGAATGTGGTTTTGTGCACTTTGAGGGGTGCAGTTTTTAGAATGGTGTCACTTTTGGGTATTTATATTATATAGACCCCTCAAAGTGACTTCAAACGCGATGTGGTCCCTAAAAAAATGGTTTTGTAATATTTGTTGAAAAATGAGAAATCGCCGGTCAACTTTTAACCCTTATAACTTCCTAACAAAAAAAATTTGCTTCCAAAATTGTGCTGATGTTAAGAAGACATGTGGGAAATGTTACTTATTAACTATTTTGTGCGATATAACTCTCTGATTTAAGGGCATAAAAATTAAAGTTGGAAAATTGCGAAATTTTCAAAATATGTCAATATGTCACAAGAAAACATTGTCAGAATCATCAGGATCCATTGAAGTGTTCCAGAGTTATAACCTCATAAAGGGACAGTGGTCAGAATTGTAAAAATTGACCCGGGCATTAACGTGCAAACCACCCTAGGGGCTTAAGGGGTTAATTCCATGGTGCTGTACATGAGAAGGGGTTACATACAAAGTTATAGATATTGTTTACAGTAAACAAATTTATGCTGACAGACTGGTACAGAAGAGAGAGGACCCTGTCCTTGTAGCCCTGCATTCTACAGGATAATGGCAAAGAGACAGAAGGTCGGGGGTGCTGCAGCTCCAGTGGTGGTGAGGCGGCAGAATGGTTATTGCAGGCTGTAAGCTTTCCAGAAGAGATGGGTTTTCAGGTTCCATCTGAAGGATCTGAGGGTGGTGGATAATCGGATGTGTTGGGGGGTGGAATTCCAGAGGATTGGGGATATTAAGGAGAAATCTTGGTGAGGAACGAATAAGTGTGGAGGAGAGTAGGAGGTCATTTGAAGATTGAAGATTACGTGAAGGAAGATATTGGGATATTAGTTCAGAGGTATAGGGAGGGGACAGGTTGTGGAAGGCTTTGTAGGTCAGTGTTAGTGGTTTGACCTGGATTCGTTGGAGAATTGGGAGCCAGTGGAGGGATTTGCAGAGGGGAGAAACAGGGGAGTAGCGAGGAGAGAGGTGGATTAGTCGTCAAAGTGGCAGCTCATCACTTGCGAGAAACAATTGGACTTTTCTTTTTGGTCTATTCTACTTCATCACACAGGGTCCAGGTTATCCTGGCCCTTTCCTCTGCCACTTGATACAGAATCGTGCTAATTCTATGTGCTTCTTCTCTTGACATACAATCTGTTGAAAAATATGGTGATATGGGGTTTAGACATCATTCTGTAATCAATCCATTGTATACCTGTGACATGCACAATTATCACTCCATGCCTCTGAAAATCATTTGAAGCACGAGTGCACATGTGAAGAAGATTACAGTTTCTCAGCAATCTGGACAAATTCACTCTGCATCACTATAAATATTTGGAAAGCAAACAATTATCATACATTAGGGATTGCTGAGACATTCAATCTTGTTCCCTGTCCCATAGAAACTCAATCTAGCCAGATTGAATAGGATTACAGTAGTTTGATTTCTTCTTCCAACTGCTTTATTCCTTAGCTACAAAAAAGTATTTAGCATAAAGCAACTGAGGTGAATAAAATTATTTTTTAGAACATCTTTAAATATTCAGTAAACACCGTTAAAAGCATGGGAGTTATTCTAATTAAAGCAAAAGATGATTTGAAAATTAAAACCTATTGATAGGTTTGTTTATTTAATTTTAATTTTAACATTTTCACGTTTTATGAGAGAATGCATAATAAAATATGTTTATCGCCTATAATAAAAATTACAGGGATTGTGAAATAAATGCAAACTAATAAATATTATAGAAACTCTTTAACAGAAACTATTTATGAAATTAAGTTTGAAGTATGACTTTTCACTAAAAAAAATCCTTGTGAATATTTCCTTCTGAACACACAGTATAGAGTTAATGTCATAGCATATGATTTCCAAATCATGTAAAGATATTGTCTTAAATTGTATAAGCTGGGCCACAGTCCCTATTGAGGAGATCTCATTACTACAGGTTAAGCATCTTGCTCTTGCAAAATATGTGGAGAGAAATATAGGTTAACTGAATTATTTTTTCAAAGAACTGCTTTTGTAGAATATAAAAGTTCCTTGAATAGCGGAAAGAAATAGTATTGATAGATATTATTTTAATGCTAATTCCTTAGTATTAATACACTTATAGTAGTTATTTATTACATATAAGACAAATAAATGCAGATTATAAAGAAAATCATCATGCTTAACCCCTTTCTACCATTGGACGTACTAGTCCATCGATGTGGGCCCTACTTCCCAAGGATGGAATACTACGTCCAGCGCGTTCAGCCGCGCTCACGGGGGGAGCGCGGCTGATCGCGGCCGGATGTCAGCTGACTATCGCAGCTGACATCCTGCACTATGTGCCAGGAGTGGTCACGGACCGCTCCTGGCACATTAACCCCTGTACACTGCGATCAAACATGATCGCAGTGTTCCGGCGGTATAGGGAAGCATCGCACAGGGTGGGGGCTCCCTGCGGGCTTCCCTGAGACCCTCGGGGCAACGCGATGTGATCTCCTTGCTCTGTGGGTCTCCTACCTCCTCCTCCTTGCAGGCCTGGATCCAAAATGGGCGCGGGGCTGCCTCCGGGTCCTGCAGGGAGGTGGCTTACCAGCATCTGCTCAGAGCAGGCACCGGGAAGCCTCCAGGAGTGCACGTCAGATCGCTGAATTGACACAGTGCACAGCAAAGTGTCAGATCAGCGATCTTACAGTATAACATGATTTCCCCCGGGGCAATGTTTTAGTGTAAAAAAAATATTCAGATGTGTAAAAAAAATCCTCCCAAAAATCCTCAAAAAAAATAATTGTTCCCATAAATACATTTATCTAAATAAAAAAAACAATAAAAGTACACATATTTAGTATCGCCGCGTCTGTAATGACCCGACCAATAAAACTGTCCCACTAGTTAACGTCTTCAGTGAACACCGTAAAAAAAAAAAAAACAACGAGGCAAAAAGCAATGCTTTATTATCATTCCGCCGAACAAAAAGTGGAATAACACGTGATCAAAAAGACGGATATAAATAAACATGGTACCGCAGAAAACGACATCTTGTCCTGCAAAAAGAAAGCCATGATTCAGTGTTATCAGCGAAAAAATAAAAAAGTTATGGTCCTCAGAATAAAGCGATGCAAAAATAATTATTTTTTCTATAAAATAGTTTTTATCGTATAAAAGCGCCAAAACATAAAAAAAGATATAAATGAGGTATCATTGTAATCGTACTGACCCAAAGAATAAAACTGCTTTATCCATTTTACCAAATGCGGAATGGTATAAATGCCCCCCCAAAAGAAATTCATGAAGAGCAGTTTTTTGGTCATTCTGCCTAACAAAAATCAGAATAAAAATCTATCAAAAAATGTCACGTGCCCGAAAATGTTATTAATAAAAATGTTAACTCGTCCCGCAAAAAACAAGACCTCACATGACTCTGTGGACCAAAATATGGAAAAATTATAGCTCTCAAAATGTGGTAACGCAAAAAAATTTTTTTGCAATAAAAAGCGTCTTTTAGTGTGTGACGGCTGCCAATCATAAAAATCCGCTAGAAAACCCGCTACAAAAGTAAATCAAACCCCCCTTCATCACCCTCTTAGTTAGGGAAAAATTAAAAAAATGTATTTATTTCCATTTTCCCATTAGGGTTAGGGCTAGGGTTAGGGTTAGGGCTAGGGTTAGGGTTAGGGCTAGGGTTAGGGCTAGGGTTAGGGTTGGGGCTAGGGTTAGGGTTAGGGCTAGGGTTAGGGTTGGGGCTAGGGTTAGGGCTACAGTTAGGGTTGGGGCTAAAGTTATAGTTAGGGTTTGGATTACATTTACGGTTGGGATTAGGGTTGGAATTAGGGTTAGGGGTGTGTCAGGGTTAGGGGTGTGGTTAGCATTACCGTTGGGATTAGGGTTAGGGGTGTGTTTGGATTAGGGTTTCAGTTATAATTGGGGGGGATTCTACTATTTAGGCACATCAGGGGCTCTCCAAATGCGACATGGCATCCGATCTCAATTCCAGCCAATTCTACGTTGAAAAAGTAAAACAGTGCTCCTTCCCATCCGAGCTCTCCCGTGCACCCAAACAGGGGTTTACCCCAACATATGGGGTATCAGCGTACTCAAGACAAATTGGATAACAACTTTTGGGGTCCAATTTCTCCTGTGAAAATATAAAATTGGGGGCTAAAAAATAATTTTTGTGGAAAAAAAGATTTTTTTATTTTCACGGCTCTGCGTTATAAACTGTAGTGAAACACTTGGGGTTCAAAGTTCTCACAACACATCTAGATAAGTTCCTTGGGGAGTCTAGTTTCCAATATAGGGTCACTTGTGGGGGGTTTCTCCTGTTCAGTTACATCAGGGGCTCTGCAAATGCAACGTGATGCCTGCAGACCAATCCATCTAAGTCTGCATTCCAAATGGCGCTCCTTCCCTTCCGAGCTCTGCCATGCGCTCAAATGGTGGTCCCCCTCACATATGGGGTATCAGCGTACTCAGGACAAATTGGACAACAACTTTTGGCATCCAATTTCTCCTGTTACCCTTGGGAAAATACAAATCTGGGGGCTAAAAAATAATTTTTGTTGGAAAAACATTTTTTATTTTCACGGCTCTGCGTTATAAACTGTAGTGAAACACTTAGGGGTTCAAAGCTCTCACTACACATCTATATGAGTTCCTTAGGGGGTCTACTTTCCAAAATGCTGTCACTTGTGGGGGGTTTCAATGTTTAGGCACATCAGTGGCTCTCC
Organism: Ranitomeya variabilis; assembly: GCF_051348905.1. Classification (NCBI taxonomy): domain Eukaryota; kingdom Metazoa; phylum Chordata; class Amphibia; order Anura; family Dendrobatidae; genus Ranitomeya; species Ranitomeya variabilis. Next base: position 600,199,218 of record NC_135234.1, read on the forward strand.
AAATGCAACATGGAGTCCCATCTTAATTCCAGTCAATATTGCATTGAAAAGTCAAACAGCGCTCCTTCCCTTCCGAGCTCTCCCATGCGCCCAAACAGTAGTTTACCCCCACATATTGGGTATCAGCGTACTCAGGACAAATTGAACAACAACTTTTATGGTCCATTTTCTCCTGTTACTTTTGGTAAAATAAATCAAATTGGAGCTGAATTAAATTTTTTGTGAAAAAAAGTTAAATGTTCATTTTTATTTAAACATTCCAAAAATTCCTGTGAAACACCTAAAGGGTTAATAAACTTCTCAAATGTGCTTTTGAGCACCTTGAGGGGTATAGTTTTTAGAATGGTGTCACACTTGGTTATTTTCTATCATATAGACCCCTCAAAATAACTTCAAATAAGATGTGGTCCCTAAAAAAATGGTGTTGTAAAAATGAGAAATTGCTGGTCAACTTTTAACCCTTATAACTCCCTAACAAAAAAAATTTTGGTTCCAAAATTGTGCTGATGTAAAGTAGTCATGTGGGAAATGTTACTTATTAAGTATTTTGTGTGACATATCTCTGTGATTTAATTGCATAAAAATTCAAAGTTGGAAAATTGTGAAATTTTCAAAATTTTTGCCAAATTTCCGTTTTTTTCACAAATAAACGCAGGTAATATCAAAGAAGTTTTACCAGTATCATGAAGTACAATATGTCTAGAGAAAACAGTGTCAGAATCACCGAGATCCGTTGAAGCGTTTAAGAGTTATAACCTCACTAGATGGTGGCCCGATTCTAACGTATCGGGTATTCTAGAATATGTATGCGTAGTGTATAGCACAGCCCACGTAGTACATTGCACAGCCACTCAGTACATTGCGCAGCCCACGCAGTACATTGCGCAGCCCATGCAGTACATTGCACAGCCTACGCAGTACATTGCACAGCCAACGCAGTACATTGCGCAGCCAATGCAGTACATTGCGCAGCCAACGCAGTACATTGCGCAGCCCATGTAGTACATTGCGCAGCCCATGTACTGTAGTACATTGCGCAGCCCACATAGTATATTGTGCAGCCCACATTGTACATTGCGCAGCCCACGTTGTACATTGCGCAGCCCATGCAGTATATTGCGCAGCCCACGTAGTATATTGTGCAGCCCACGTAGTATATTGTGCAGCCCACGTTGTATATTGCGCAGCCCACGTAGTATATTGCGCAGCCCACGTAGTATATTGCACAGCTCACGTAGTATATTGAGCAGCCCACGTAGTATATTGCGCAGCCCACGTTGTATATTGCGCAGCCCATGTTGTACATTGCACAGCCCACGTTGTACAGTGCGCAGCCCATGTAGTACATTGCGCAGCCCACGTAGTACATTGCGCAGCCCACGTTGTATATTGCGCAGCCCACATAGTACATTGCGCAGCCCACGTAGTACATTGTGCAGCCCACGTTGTATATTGCGCAGCCCACGTTGTACATTGCACAGCCCACATTGTACATTGCGCAGCCCACGTAGTACAGTGTGCAGCCCATGTAGTACATTGCGCAGCCCACGTTGTATATTGTGCAGCCCACGTAGTATATTGTGCAGCCCAAGTTGTATATTGTGCAGCCCACGTTGTATATTACGCAGCCCACGTTGTATATTGCGCAGCCCACGTTGTATATTGCGCAGTCAACGTAGTATATTGCGCAGCCCACATTGTATAGTCACGTAATATATTGTCCAGCCACGTTGTATATAGCACAGCCCATGTAGTATATTGCCCAGATCATGTAGTATATTGCCCAGCCACGTAGTATATTGCCCAGCACATGTAGTATATTGCCCAGCCACGTAGTATATAGCACAGCCCATTTAGTATATTGCCCAGCCACGTAGTATATTGCCCAGCCCATGTAGTATATTGCCCAGCCACCTAGTATATAGCACAGCCCATGTAGTATATTGCCCAGCCACATAGTATATAGCACAGCCAATGTAGTATATTGCCCAGCCACATAGTATATTGCCCAGCCACGTAGTATATTGCCCAGCCCATGTAGTATATTGCCCAGCCATGTAGTATATTGCCCATCCACATAGTATATTGCACAGCCCACGTAGTATATAGCACAGCCCACGTAGTATATTGCCCAGCCACATAGTATATTGCCCAGCCCATGTAGTATATTGCCCAGCCACGTAGTATATAGCACAGCACATGTAGTATATTGCCCAGCCACGTAGTATATTGCCCAGCCCATGTAGTATATAGCAATGTGGGCATCATATCCCTGTTAAAAAAAATAAAATAAAAAATAGTTATATACTCACCTTCCGGAGCAGCCGGATTCCAGCGAAGCGGTTACCGACTCTGCTCGTGCGCTTCGGTCTCAAGAGTGCATTGCAGTCTCACGAGACGATGACGTAGTGGTCTCGCGAGACCGCTACATCATCATCTCGCGAGATCGCAGCATGGACCGGTTACCGGAGCGTCGCGAGCGGGAAAGGCCTGTTGTCGATCCGGGGGCCGACCGACGGTGAGTATATAACGATTTTTTATTTTTTTTAAATTATTTTTAACATTAGATCGTTTTACTATTCATGCTGCATAGGCAGCATGAATAGTAAAAAGTTGGTCACACAGGGTTAATAGCAGCGGTAACGGAGTGCATTACACCGCAGCCTAAAGTGGTCCATTACCGCTGCCATTAACCCTGTGTGAGGGAAGACTGGAGGGGAGTATGGAGCAGGCACTGACTGCGGGGAGGAAGGAGCGGCCATTTTTCCGCCATACTGTGCCCGTCGCTGATTGGTCGTGGCTGTTTTGCCTGTCATGGCTGTCGCGACCAATCAGCGAATGAATATCTGTGACAGAAAGAAGGACAGACAGAAAGACAGAAGTGACCCTTAGACAATTATATAGTAGATAAAGGAACAGTGGTCAGAATTGTAAAAATTGGCCTGGTCATTAACGTGCAAACCACCCTTGGGGGTAAAGGGGTTAAAGTCTTAATGGTGGCTATGTAAATTGTGCAAGTTACATATTCTGGCACAAACTAAAATGATATTGGTTATTTTAGCATATTCTAACATTTAAAGTTTTTTTTAACCTAACTTTTTCTCATTAGATAGTTTTTGTGGGATGCATCCTGAATAATGACTGAATCATAGTGGAGTACACAAACAATATTTTTTCATTGAGAAAGTTGACAATGTTTTACTTATGGTTAAACATAATCAGTAAAATAGACTAAAAGGCTAAATATGCAAAATGTCTCCTAAGTAGTGTATTTGAGCCCTCCCCTTTGAAAAAAAAATTATTATTGCAAAGTGGAAGGATTAAAAAAAGGACACCTGCCCAAGGGAAGCTATAAATAAAATATTTAAATAAAAGAAGAGAGTATGAAAACATAAAAATGACTCCCTACTTACCATAATAAAAATGCAAAAAAAAATTTGCATATTTGAATGAGCACATTTTTTGCAGCTATTTAAACCATGTGGAGGAAAAGTGATTCTGCCAGCTAAATAGGAAAGGGTTCTTTACAGTTAGAGTAATTAGATTGTAAGACTGTAAAGCGCCTTACCGCAAGAGGTAGTAATGACAGATAATATAGCATGATTTAAGAAACGGGTAGATGTTTTTTTTCACAACAAATGTGTCACAATATTCACTGTTCCTTTCTGATATGTTACTTTGTGTAGGGATTGTGCTTGGTTTGTGCTGAATCATCTGTGTTCACTTTCCTTGATTAGTCTTCTACTAAAGCATGCTAGCTCCTTCACACTATGTCAATCGTACACTTGCTGCTTCCTGTGCAAGTCTGAGGCCTCTGTGCTCTATGCCTGACCCAGCCTGACTTTATTCCCTTCCTGGACTTGATTCTTTGCTTGTGACCTGACTTCTCTTTAACCTGCTCCCTGTAAACTGTCTTTGCCTTTCTGGTTTTCCTGACCCCGGCAAGTGAATTGGATTTCGTCTCTGACTACCACCTGTTGTACTGTGCCATTTCCTTGACCACACCTCGGATCATTTGACCTCCCTTTACTAATCCAGTAAGTAGTATTATATTACTATTTGCTGTTGTTTCCATAACACCTCAGCAGTGCCACAGACTGATCGCCTCCATGCCACACCGCACTGATAAAGTAATTGATGCAAAAGGAGCCTCAACCATGTATTGAGTGCATTTACTGAACATACATTTCAGTAGGCCAACATTTCAAGCTGGTGTTATATGGTATTCTAATTTACTGAGATAATGACTTTTGGGTTTTCATTGGCTGTCAGCCATAATAATCAACATTAACAGAAATAAACACTTGAAATAGATCACTCTGTTTGTAATTACTCTATAAAATATATGAGTTTCAGTTTTTTTTGTATTGAAGAATTGAAATAAATTAACTTTTTGATGATATTCTAATTTTGTGACAGGCACCTGTATGTGGTGTGTATAATTACTTTCCGTCTTTGCAGAACAGTAATTAAAAGGAGCTTCTGAAAACACCTTGTACATTGAAACGTCCAAGCACTGTGAGAAGAAATGTTTTGCTCTTTCTTTTAGTGCTGTGCTTTTGGATGCTGTAAAGTGTTCGCTCTCAAATTTCACCTGTCAAAACTGTATCCATTATGCAAATAAACAAAATTCCCACAAATCAGATATTTTTAAGGGTCCAGAAGCCAAAGATTCCTGTGCAACTACATGCCACAAAGGTTATGTGGAAGGTATTTTGGTGAAAAAATTTTTGGTGTAAAAATAATTTACAGTTCATTTTCAGACTTGTTCCTAGGCTCAACATACCATCACTTTTTTTGCAATTAAAGATACATTTCAGGATATAACAGTAAAACCTACTGTCTATGATAACTTGAATTTTCATGGGAATATGTGCACATCATCCTGGACTTCTCTGATGTGGATATTTCAAAGTGTTAATGTTACATGGAAATCTTTTTTTTTCCCCTGACAGTTCTGTTCACAGATAAATGCATGGTCAATATTTAGCCCATCTTGTTGCATAGCATGCTGTCACAGGTAGACACTGCGATGTAACACTAATGTTATAATCAATACTTCATTCATTTGAGCTTCTATTCTTAACTGAAATATTTTATCCTCATGACATCACTGACAATCCCAAGGCATATTAAAACTATGTTATGTCTGAATGTCTAAATTCAATTAACACTTATTCTAGTTATCATAATAAGATGTTTATAGGATGCCATATCTATCACATACAGTATATTGCGAATTACAAAGATTTGGAAAACAACTGGTGAATTGCAATGAGTTATTTCCAACAAACGAGGACTATTTAGGAGTAAATTACATTGTAAGAGCAATAGCTAGCGAAAAGGTTGATAACGGAAGTTATAACCTCATAACTAGCTCTGCCTTACATATACAGTAAGTGATGAATGATGAATTGCAATTGCTGGTAAACTGAAGGCCTCCTTGCTGCGGCCATGTTAGAACATCTGTGAAACCTTAAACTGTAGCTGAACTTCAAAGAAGATTGTCAATTTCTCAAAATATTGACAGTATTGCAATGTATTGTATAGGAAAACAAGTAGCAATCACTAGCGATGAGCCGATGAGCCAAAATTACCCTGGAAATTTGATTTGCAGAGAGGTTTTTGTCAAATAATTTAATGTCTCATCATAAAATCATATAAAGTTAGATTTCTATGATTATAATGACCCCTATATTGATCTGGGGTGCCTAAGAGAACAGAGCATAATAAATGTAATATGTAAAAAAATAAAAAAAATACTCAAACTCACCTCTCACCTCTGAGGAGCGCAGAACCCTCCTCATGAATCATAAAGGGCATCATGAAAGCTGGAAATGTCAGATCAACGTAAGAGGCCAAGGATTCCAGCACAAGTAGTGAAGGATTGGGGGTCAAAAGACTAGAAGACTAACAACACAGCCCAACACGAATCACTATAGGTTACAGGCAAATTGTCTCTTCAGAAAAAGAGTGAACTAGAACTCTAGTGCCAACTATAGGAAGTAGCAACCGTAAAAAAGTCATTATTGACTCTCTAATGAGTCTTGTCAAGGCATCAATTTGAAGATATGTGACAAGGCTCCTTAGAGTCGATATTGACTTTTAGGATTGCTACTTCCTACAGGTGGCACTAGAGTTCTTTTCCTCTTCAGCTATAAAGAGATAATTTGCCAGTAACCTATAATGATTAATTTCCCAGAGGAGCATTGCAGCTTAAAAGTCTTCTCACCTCAAGCATATCAGGCTTGACATGTCACTCTCCAAAAGGAGAAAGTTTTCCCCCTTGGATATAGGCTACAGGTCACTTATGTCTTAAAACCACTATAAAAGCCCGAATAGGAAATGCTCCAGTCATTTAAATATACACCGCCATAAATTCTGGTTCAGTGTCTAATGAGATATTGTGTCAAAGTACTCATTTGGTTGCAACTTATAGACCAACATCACATATGCTGATATTGTATGGGTGATTCAAAATAAATAGTAGTTAAGGGTCATTCTTACATTTTTCTAATTAATTTTCAATACACTACACCAGGTTGGATATTTCTCTCTTCCTGCATGGCCTATGGATGTGATAATGGCCGGCCGCATTTCCAGACTTGTCTCCCATTGAGCACACATAAGGCATAATTTATCCTCAGTTGCAATGAAAGCTACAACCAGTGGATCCTGATTATATACTGTACATTCACAAATACATTCCACATGGCCGAGCATTACTCGTACAACCACTAATAACCTTGTTGATGGCACACAAAGGTGTTTCAAAGCTGGAAATAGGCAAAATAAATTATTTCATTGTAATTCTAAAATAAATTGTCTAATAAGTCTGTAAAATGTATCTCTATAGGTAACAATAATTGATGACAAAAATTTAACCCAACTCGTCTTACATCTACTTTTGGAACGGAAATTAATCCCAGTCTGACATTACAATAGCATGTCACATGTTGAGTGCCATTGCATGGAATGTAAATAAATACAAAGAACCTGGCACTCAACTTAAGTGTAAACAACTCCGTATATTTGTTGTAGTACCAAAACATTTCAGTCTGGAAGACCTTCCTCAGTTGCTACAACAATCAAAAGAACAAAAGAATCAATACTGTAGAACACAGTCTACTAACAATTATAGTGTACAAATCATAATAGTTCAAAAAAAATCTGAAAAAACATCTGAAAATAGGGGGGGAGGGGGGAAGGAGGGAGGAGTCAAGAGTAATGTAATAAAGCAAAACAAAGCAAATAAAGTAGATACAAAAAAGTTCATGCAGTCCATTACTTATGTAGAGAGAGCTCAAAAAATGCGGTATGGGGGACACCCCAAACATTCTGTGGTCACATATGCATCATATATTTAAGGAAAAAAGGAAGAAAGAGATTAGCATACTGTACTTTAGTTAATAGGGGCAGCATTTGTCGCTGCTTCTTACAGAGTCTAGCACAGTCCACCTTTTCTGTTGGTATAAATATATAGAAAATGTGAATATCCCTATAAGGGTAATACTGAGCGAAGTATGATGATGAGAAAAAGTGATGTGCATCTAAAGGTGATTACCTGCAGTGGTTATGTGGAGAATGTGACCATCCGGTTGTATAAAGGAATAAAAGGTATCACCCGATGCTGTAAGTAACAAATCCAGAGGTTATCACTAGGGTTGAGTGAAACGGGTCGGTAATTTTCAGAAGTCGCCGACTTTTGGCAAAGTCGGGTTTCATGAAACCCGACCCGACCCCTGTGTGGGGTCGGCCATGAAGTCGGCGATCTTCTGAATCTGGAATCGGAATTCCGATACCGATTCCCGATATGTTTAAAGGGAACCTGTCAGCTGAATTTGGCGGGACCAGTTTTGGGTCATATGGGCGGGGTTTTCGGGTGTTTGATTCACCCTTTCCTTACCCTCTGGCTGCATGCTGGCCGCAATATTAGATTGAAGTCCATTCTCTGTCCTCCGGAGTACACGCCTGCGCAAGGCAACATTACCTTGCGCAGGCGTGTACTCCGGAGGACAGAGAATGGACTTCAATCTAATATTGCGGCCAGCATGCAGCCAGAGGGTAAGGAAAGGGTGAATCAAACACCCGAAAACCCCGCCCATATGACCCAAAACTGGTCCCGCTAAATTCAGGTGACAGGTTCCCTTTAAGATATCGGGAATTGGTATCGGAATTCAGATTTAAGTGTAAAATAAAGAATTAAAATAAAAAATATCGCCATACTCACCCTCTGCCAGGCCCTGGTACTAACCGGGAACCTTCCTTCCTTAGCATCAGCCTTCCATGACCTTGCGGTGACGTCACGGTGACGTCGCGGCTTGTGATTGGTCCGCGGCCGCCCATGTGACCGCTCGCGCGACCAATCACAAGCCGCGACGTCACCGTGACGTCACCGAAGGTCCTAGAAGGGCTGATTCTTAGGAAGGAAGGCTGCCGGAAAGAAGCAGGGCATGTCCGAGAGTGAGTATATACCTAATAGGAATATACTCACCCTCGGCTTCTTTCCGGCAGCCTTCCTTCCTAAGAATCAGCCCTTCCAGGACCTTCGGTGACATCACCGAAGGTCCTGGAAGGGCTGATTCTTAGGAAGGAAGGCTGCCGGAAAGAAGCAGGACATGTCCGAGGGTGAGTATATACATAATAGGAATATACTCACCCTCGGCTTCTTTCCGACAGCCTTCCTTCCTAAGAATCAGCCCTTCCAAGACCTTCGGTGATGTCACGGTGACGTCGCGGCTTGTGATTGGTCGCGCGAGCGGTCACATGGGCGGCCGCGGACCAATCACAAGCCGCGACGTCACCGTGACGTCACCGCAAGGTCATGGAAGGCTGATTCTAAGGAAGGAAGGTTCCCGGTTAGTACCAGGGCCCGGCAGAGGGTGAGTATGGCGATATTTTTTTATTTTAATTCTTTATTTTACACTTAAATATGGATCCCAGGGCCTGAAGGAGAGTTTCCGCTCCTTCAGACCCTGGGAACCATTGGAAACCAAATGCACTGCATTGGGTTTCGAGTTTCGGCCGACCCCGACCCCAACTTTTTTATAGGATCGGCCGATTTCACTCGACCCGACTTTTGAAAAAGTCGGGTTTCGTGAAACCCGACCCGATCCTATAAAAGTAACGGTCGCTCAACCCTAGTTATCACTACATACGTCCATGCAAAAAGAAGTATCTAATGGACATGCGTGTGGATCCAGTAGTCTGTTACCTTAGGTGCCGTGTATCTCCAGCATGACGCGGTGTCCACCGCTAGTCCTGGGGAAGAGGAGTGTGAGTCCTGCGGCGTGCGCTCATCACTGAAATAGTGCGGTGATCCTATAGCGCTAGACCGAAAGTGATGTAACCGGAAATGCGTCACCGGAATTACATCCTGCGTTCCAGTGAGTGGGCGTGGAGCATTCCAGTGAGGTCACAGGAAGTAGAGCTCCTGTGTGGGTGGTAGCAGGCTGACGTGGATGGACAAGTGAAGTCCGAAAGAAAAAAAAAAAAATCTGTAGAATGTGATCCAGAGTGAGGGACGGGGAGAAGAGAACGCCAGTGGATGGGGTGAATCTATTGGTGCCTGGTCCGCTGGATAAGTGTATATAATCCTGTGAGATCCCCAGTATAGGTGGCTCTGGAGAAATAAGAAACACATATCAGTATACATATATAGCGCATCAGTGAATAAAGAACCAAGTTTGATATAGCCGTATACATATTATGTGAGCCTAGGTGACAGCATAAAATAAATAATTTTATGATAACAACACCGAATAGATATATGTACTCAACATCACATAAACGACAGTAAGTCATGCTCCCTGTTTAATCCCTCGGGACTCAGAGTGTCCAATGTGTGGATCCAAAATGCCTCACGGCGTTTAAGTGTGGCAATTCTATTACCCCTCATCTCGGGGCCTGAATATGTTCAATAACGTGATATTTCAGTTGAGAGATGTTGTGGCGTTTAGTGATAAAGTGATGAGGAATGGGTAGAAGCATATTCTTACACCTGATGGTTGAATTGTGTTTAGAAATGCGGTCATGGATAGCCTGTACAGTCTCCCCCATATACAGCATCCCACAGGGGCATTTTATCAGATATACCACAAAGGCAGATTCACATGTCAAATAGTCCTTAATGTAAAAATTCTTGCCTGACTGAGGATGTGAGCTAATACAACTCTGTAAGAGAAAAACGGATCCGGCGAAAAAAGCGGATCCTGCAAATGTGCTCGCAGGATGCATATTTTACCCATAGACTTGTATTAGCGACGGATCGCGATGGATGGGCACACGTCGTGTCCGTCGTGCAATGGATCCATCGTGTTTTGGTGGACCGTCGGCACGAAAAAACGTTCAAGTGAACACTTTTTTGTCCGTCCACCATTTTCTACCATGCATGCGCAGCTGAAACTCCTCCCCCTCCTCCCCGGACTTCAGAATGGGCAGCAGATGCATTGATAAACTGCATCCGCTGCCCACGTCGTGCACAAATTTCACAACATGCATCGGTACGTTGGCCCGACGCATAGCGACGGACCCGTACCGATGCAAGTATGAAAGTAGCCTTAATGAGCGATTAATTTAAAAAAATGGAAAAAACGGCGTGGGCTCCCGCGCAATTTTCTGCTCCAGAGGGGGAAAGCCGACGGCCGGGGGCCAATATTTATAGCCTGCTATGAATATCAGCCCGCAGCTGTCTGCGTAGCTTTTACTGGCTATTAAAATAGGGGGACCCCACCAAAAAATGATGTGGGGTCCCCCTATATTTTATAGCCAGAAAGGCTATGCAGACAGCTGCGGGCTAATATTCATAGCCTAGAGAGGGGCCATGGATATTGGCCCCCCGGCTACAAATACCAGTCCGCAGCCACCCCAGAAATGGCGCATCTGTAAGATATGCCAATTGCGGCACTTAGCCCCTCTCCGCACTCCCATGTAGCGGTGGGATATGGGGTAATAAGGCGTTAATGTCACCTTGTTATTGTAAGGTGACATTAAGCCGGGTTAATAACGGAAAGGCGTCAATAAGACGCCTATCCATTATAAATCCAATACTAGTAAAGGGTTAATAAAACACACACATTAGGAAAAAAGTATTTTAATATTCTTCATTTAACCATACTTACCATACTTCAGTGCCTGCAAAAAACATAAAATAATAAACCGTATACTACCTGTCTGCCGTAGTCCAATTAATAACGAGTGTCCCACGACAATCTCCCCTATAGGACCTTCAGTGACACACTGACAGGAGACAATGGCTCCTGCAGTGCATCACTGAGAGGTTACTAGAGTTCAAAGTCTCACTTTATGGCAATTGCTGTGTGGGAAAATTTCTCACACAGCAATGCCAAAAGTGAGACTAGGGACTATTTTTTTTTGCAGCGGTGGAGGAATACAATACGGAAGGATACCTTCCTCTCGTCATTGTGTTCCTAAGGCCCCTAGAGAGTGGTTGCATCAGCTGATGCTGCCGTTCTTCACAGGAGATCGTCGTGGGACACTCGTGGATTTCTGCGGATCAGGGAGTTATATTGGTTGTTTGTTATTTTAATCTTTTTTACAGATGACACTGGCTTTGGGGAACAAAGTGACAAGTGATGGTGAGTATGTAATATATGTTATATGTACTGTATGTCTATATGTATGTATTGTATGTAATGTATGAATGTATTGTATGTAGTATGCATGCAGTATGTATGTATGTATGTAGTATGTATGTAGTATGTATGTATGTAGTATGTATGTAGTATGTATGTTGTATGTATGTAGTATGTACCGATTCCGGTATCCGATATCTTAAAAATATCGGAACTCAGTATCGGAAATCCGATACAGTGAGTATAGGCCGATACCCAATATTTGCAGTATCGGAATGCTCAACAGTAGCAGTCATTAAAGGGAAGGTGCCATCAAAAATTTTTTTTTTCCCAGTGATTGAAAAAATGTAAAGAATTAATGTTTAAGTTTTCTTAAATATTATCATTGGTTTATAATTTAGTAAAATATGAAAAATAATTTTAAAAGGTTTGGCATTTCCACTTTTAAACACTAGGGGGAGCAGCTAATGAAATTTGACAAAAACCTAGTGTACAACTAGCTCACGTTACTGCACTGCAGTAATTATGGGTGGAGTCTGCTGACATGTGTGATGTATCCTCTCCTCCCCTTCTAGGTGTTTGCTAAGGGATAAGAGAGGATGATATTCAGGAACCCAGTGAGCAGCCATTTTGTTGGTGACTGCAGAGTAAGGCTGCCGTCACACTAGCAGTATTTGGTCAGTATTTCACATCAGTATCTGTAAGCCAAAACCAGGAGTGGAACAGATAGAGGAAAAGTGTAACAGAAACATATGCACCACTTCTGCATTTATCACCTACTCCTGGTTTTGGCTTACAAATACTGAGGTAAAATACTGACCAAATACTGCTAGTGTGATGGCAGCCTTATACTGACAAGTAGGGTTGAGCGACCTTGACCTTTTTAGGGTCGAGTCATGTTTTGTGAAACCCGACTTTTTGAAAAGTCGAATCGGGCGAAATCGGCCGATTACTGCGAAAAGTCGAGGATCGTCCGGAACACGAAACCCTATGCACGTCAATTGGGAATTTTTTTTTTTTTTTTTCTCTCTCTCTCTCTCTCCCCTCCGTGCCAGCACAGAAAATCTCGTGTTACACATTGCAAATACCTACTGCGCACAAGCGATAAAATGATGATAGCCGTGCACGCCCCTAACCCCTATGTCATCACTCTGCCCACACTCCTTCATTGGCTGAAAAAATGGCGCTAAACGCGTCATTCGAAACGCGACTTTGGCGCCAAGATCGAGTACCGCATGGCCGACCCCACACAGGGATCGGGTCGGGTTTCATGAGACGCCGACTTTGCCAAAAGTCGGCGACTTATGAAAATGAATGATCCGTTTCGCTCAACCCCACTGACAAGTAGACAGTCACCAAGGATGGCAGGCAGCAAGGATTCTGGGAGATATGTGGTGGAGGGAGCAGGGTGACAGCAGCACAGAGTATTTCAGGAGAGCAGTGTGCTGGTCTATGGGGGCACCCTGTTTGGTGCGCAGAGCAGCCAGGGATTATACATAGAGCACTGTCTTTTATACACATGGATAGACCGTCTTCTCGTCTGCTCAACAAAAGAAATCCAGGAAACATTTCTGTGGATTGATGGCCTGTTATGAACCAGACTTTGCATGCAGACCCCATTCCCAGGGGCTGACTGGCCCAGGTGGCAAAGAGGCAAATGCCCCCTGGGCCACTAACCCAGCAGCTGTTCAGGGCCGGCTGCCTGGTGGTGGCTACAGACACATCAAATTGTGCGCAGCCATGTCCGCTGTACTGTGATACGGTCGGCAGCAGACACAGCCGCATCACAGTTAGCGCACACGTCTGCGCTGGGGCCGGGAGCTATGCTTGGCTGTCACCTTGATGGCTGCACAGCTTCTGCTCCCTTCATGTTCTCTATACTTCCAGGTTAGGTGTCGAACATGCGCAATGGCTAGAAGCAGAGAGGTGCTGCAGGGGAGCGACTGGTGAGGTAAGTATGAAAAACTTTTTTGTTTTCTTTATAAAATAAATTTAATGGTGGGTAACTGCAAGTGATTACGTGGGGGGGAGTAAGGAGACTGCACATGATGGAATTTGGGGGTTAAAGGAGACTGCACATAATGGAGTGAGGGGGTAAGTGGGGCTGTACATGATGAAGGGGAGTGGGGCTGTACATGATGAAGGGGGAGTGGGGCTGTACATGATGAAGGGGGAGTGGGGCTGCACATGATAAGGGGGAGTGAGACTGGACATGATGGAGTTTAGTGGATAAAGGAGACTGCACATGATGAAGTGGGGAGAGTGGGGCTGTACATGGTGGAATGGGGCCGCACATGATGATGTGGGGGTAAGGGGGATTGCGCATGATGAAGGGAGAGTGGGGCTGCACATGAAGTGGAGGGTAAGGGGGACTGCACATGATGAAGTGGGAGGGAGTAAGGGGGACTGCACATGATGAAGTGGGAGGGAGTAAGGGGGACTGCATATGATGAATTGGGGGTTAAGGGGGACTGCACATGATGAAGTGGGGGGTAAGGTGAACTACACATGAAGTGGGGGGTAATGGGGACTGCACATGATAAAGTGAGGGGTAAGATGGACTGCACATGAAGTGGGGGTAAGGGTGACTTCACATGATGAAGTGGGTGGTGTTGTGAACTCTATTTCTGGGCTCCCTCTAGTGGTCACAAGCGGTACTGTGTAGTGTTGTCCTTCTGCAGGTTGGCTTCATCAGCTGGTTCGTTATCCTTGGTTGGTTTTCTATTTAGCCCACCTGGATACTCAGTTCCTTGCCTGCTATCAATGTATTCAGTGCTCTTCAGATTCCGTGTGCCTACCTTGCTCCCAGTCTCTCCAAGACAAGCTAAGTTTTTGTTTGATCATTTTTTGATTATCAGTGTTCATTATGTTTTTAGTCCAGCTCGCTAAAATGTGATTTCTTCGCTTGCTGGTTGCTCTAGGGGACTGAGTTTCTCCCCCCACACCGTTAGTTGGTGTGGGGGTTCTTGAAATCTCAGAGTGGATATTTTTGTAAGGGTTTTTTACTGACCGCATAGATTCCCTTTTCTATTTTCTGCTATCTAGTATTAGTGGGCCTCATTTGCTGAATCTGCTTTCACCCCTGTGTATGTGCCTTCCTCTTACCTCACCGTTATTATTTGTTGGGGGCTTCTATATCTTTGGGGATTATTTCTCTGGAGGCAAGAGAGGTCTTTCTTTCTCTCTAGGGGTAGTTAGTTCCTTAGGCTGGCTCGAGACGTCTAGGAATTCAGGCACGTTCACCGGCTACTTCTAGTGTGTTTGGTTACGTTCAGATTTGCGGTCAGTCCAGCTTGCCACCTCCCTAGAGCTTGTCCTATGTTTGTTACTTAGCTGGAGTAATTTGTGATCCTCAACCACTAAGGATCATAACAGTATAGCAGGCCAAAAAGTGTTTAATGCATCGCAGAAGTGGGATAAAAAGAAGACCTGAATACATTTTTTTTTTTTCCTCCTCCCGCTTTTTCCTTTGCTGCAGTCTGTTTAGCTTCTTTCATCCCCTTGAACTCTGGGTGGTTTGAGCTCAGCTGCAGACATGGATGTTCAGACTCTGACTTCTAGTGTGGATCATCTTGCTGCACGGGTGCAAAGTATTCAGGATTTTGTTATTCATAGCCCTATGTCAGAACCAAAGATACCCATTCCTGAGTTGTTTTCTGGAGATAGATCTAGGTTTCAGAATTTTAAGAATAATTGTAAGTTATTTCTATCTCTGAGACCTCGTTCCTCTGGTGATCCCGCTCGGCAAGTAAAGATTGTTATCTCCTTGTTACGTGGCGACCCTCAGGATTGGGCCTTCTCTCTGGCGCCAGGAGATCCTACATTGCTTAATGTGGATGCGTTTTTTCTGGCTCTTGGACTGCTTTATGAGGAGCCTAATCTTGAGAATCAGGCAGAAAAAGCGTTGCTGGCCCTTTCTCAAGGGCAGGATGAAGCAGAGATGTATTGTCAAACATTTCGGAAATGGTCAGTGCTTACTCAATGGAATGAGTGTGCCCTGGCTGCAAATTTCAGAGAAGGTCTTTCTGAAGCCATTAAGGATGTTATGGTGGGGTTCCCCACCCCTACAAGTCTGAGTGATTCTATGGCTTTAGCCATTCAGGTTGATCGGCGTTTGCGGGAGCGCAGATCTGCTCATCCTTTGGCGGTATTTTCTGAACAGAGACCTGAGTCTATGCAATGTGATCGAACTCTGACCAGAATTGAGCGACAAAGTCATAGATGTCAAAATGGGTTGTGCTTTTACTGTGGTGATTCTGCTCATGTTATCTCAGCATGCTCTAAACGCTTAAAAAAGGTCGCTAAACCTGTCACCATTGGTACTATACAGCCTAAGTTTATTTTGTCTGTTACTTTGATTTGTTCTTTGTCGTCCTACTTGGTTATGGCCTTTGTGGATTCGGGTGCTGCCCTGAATCTGATGGATTTGTCATTTGCCAGGCGCTGTGGTTTTGTCCTGGAGCCTTTGGAATTTCCTATTCCTCTGAGGGGAATTGATGCTACGCCATTGGCTGAGAATAAACCTCAGTATTGGACGCAAATGACCATGTGCATGACTCCCGTTCATCAGGAGGTGATTCGCTTTCTTGTTCTGCATAATTTACATGATGTTGTCGTTTTGGGTCTGCCATGGTTGCAGGCTCATAATCCAGTTTTAGATTGGAAAGCTATGTCTGTGTCTAGTTGGGGTTGTCAGGGAATTCATGGCGATACTCCATTGGTGTCTATTGCTTCTTCCACTCCTTCTGAGGTCCCTGAGTTTTTGTCTGACTACCAGGATGTATTTGATGAGCCCAGGTCCAGTGCCCTGCCCCCTCATAGGGATTGTGACTGTGCTATAAATTTAATTCCTGGTAGTAAATTCCCTAAGGGACGACTTTTTAATTTGTCTATACCAGAGCATGCCGCGATGCGGAGTTATATAAAGGAGTCTTTGGAGAAGGGACATATTCGCCCATCCTCTTCCCCTCTTGGTGCAGGATTCTTTTTTGTGGCCAAGAAGGACGGTTCTTTGAGACCGTGTATAGATTATCACCTTCTGAATAAAATTACAGTCAAATTTCAGTATCCTTTGCCACTATTATCTGATTTGTTTGCTCGGATTAAGGGTGCCAGTTGGTTCACCAAGATAGATCTCCGTGGTGCGTATAATCTTGTGCGCATTAAGCAGGGAGATGAATGGAAAACAGCATTTAATACGCCCGAAGGCCATTTTGAGTACTTGGTGATGCCTTTTGGACTCTCTAATGCTCCTTCTGTGTTTCAGTCCTTCATGCATGACATTTTCCGAGAATATCTGGATAAATTTATGATTGTTTATCTGGATGACATTTTGGTCTTTTCTGATGATTGGGAGTCCCATGTGAAGCAGGTCAGGATGGTGTTTCAGGTCCTGCGTGCCAATGCTTTATTTGTGAAGGGCTCAAAATGCCTCTACGGAGTACAGAAGGTCTCCTTTTTGGGTTTTATTTTTTCTCCTTCTGCTGTGGAGATGGACCCAGTCAAGGTCCAGGCTATTCATGACTGGACTCAGCCCACGTCTGTTAAGAGTCTTCAGAAGTTCTTGGGTTTTGTTAATTTTTACCGTCGATTCATCGCTAATTTTTCTAGCGTGGTTAAACCTTTGATGGATTTGACCAGGAAGGGCTCTGATGTGACTAATTGGTTTCCTGCGGCCGTGGAGGCCTTTCGGGAGCTTAAGCACCGGTTTTCTTCAGCTCCAGTCTTATGTCAGCCAGATGTCTCTCTCCCCTTTCAGGTCAAGGTTGATGCTTCCGAGATTGGAGCAGGGGCTGTTTTGTCACAGAGAAGTTCTGAGGGCTCTGTGATGAAGCCGTGTGCTTTCTTTTCAAGAAAGTTTTCGCCTGCCGAGCGAAATTATGATGTTGGTAATCGGGAGTTGTTGGCTATGAAGTGGGCATTTGAGGAGTGGTGTCATTGGCTCGAGGGAGCTAGACATCGTGTGGTGGTCCTGACTGATCACAAAAATCTGATTTACCTCGAGTCGGCCAAGCGCCTTAATCCTAGACAGGCTCGTTGGTCGTTGTTTTTCTCCCGTTTCAACTTCGTGGTCTCATACCTGCCTGGTTCGAAGAACGTGAAAGCTGATGCACTTTCTAGGAGCTTTGTGCCTGACTCTCCGGGAGTTTCTGAGCCGGCTGGTATTCTCAGAGAGGGAGTGATTTTGTCTGCCATTTCTCCAGATTTGCGACGAGTGCTGCAGAAATTTCAGGCGGATAGACCTGACCGTTGTCCACCAGAGAGACTGTTTGTCCCGGATAGATGGACCAGCAGAGTTATTTCCGAGGTTCATTCTTCGGTGTTGGCGGGTCATCCTGGGATTTTTGGTACCAGAGATTTGGTGGCTAGGTCCTTCTGGTGGCCTTCCTTGTCGCGGGATGTGCGTTCCTTTGTGCAGTCTTGTGGGAGATGTGCTCGGGCTAAGCCTTGCTGTTCTCGTGCCAGCGGGTTGCTTTTGCCTTTGCCTGTCCCAAAAAGGCCTTGGACGCACATCTCCATGGATTTTATTTCGGATTTGCCAGTATCTCACAGAATGTCTGTCATCTGGGTGGTGTGTGATCGTTTTTCCAAGATGGTCCATTTGGTGCCCTTGCCTAAGCTGCCTTCCTCCTCCGATTTGGTTCCTCTATTTTTTCAGAATGTGGTTCGCTTGCACGGCATTCCTGAAAATATTGTGTCTGATAGAGGATCCCAGTTTGTGTCCAGGTTTTGGCGAACTTTTTGTGCTAAGATGGGCATTGATTTGTCTTTTTCGTCGGCCTTCCATCCTCAGACTAATGGCCAAACCGAGCGAACTAATCAGACGTTGGAGACTTATTTGAGATGTTTTGTTTCTGCTGATCAAGATGATTGGGTGACTTTTTTGCCATTGGCCGAGTTTGCCCTTAATAATCGGGCTAGTTCTACTACCTTGGTTTCGCCTTTTTTCTGCAATTCTGGTTTCCATCCTCGTTTTTCCTCAGGTCAGGTTGAGTCTTCTGACTGTCCTGCGGTGGATTCTGTGGTGGATAGGTTGCAGCAGATTTGGAGCCATGTGGTGGACAATCTGAAATTGTCACAGGAGAGGGCTCAGCGCTTTGCCAACCGCCGCCGCGGTGTGGGTCCCCGACTTCGTGTTGGGGATTTGGTGTGGCTGTCTTCTCGGTATGTTCCTATGAAGGTCTCGTCTCCTAAGTTTAAGCCTTGCTTTATCGGTCCTTATAAGATCTTGGAAATCCTTAACCCGGTGTCTTTTTGTTTGGATCTCCCGGCATCGTTTGCCATCCATAATGTGTTCCATAGGTCTTTGTTGCGGAGGTATGTGGTACCTGTGGTTCCTTCTGTTGAGCCTCCTGCTCCGGTGCTGGTTGAGGGCGAATTGGAGTATGTGGTGGAGAAGATTTTGGATTCTCGTATCTCTAGACGGAGACTTCAGTATCTGGTTAAGTGGAAGGGCTATGGTCAGGAGGATAATTCCTGGGTTGTCGCCTCTGATGTTCATGCGGCCGATTTGGTTCGCGCCTTCCACGCAGCTCGTCCTGATCGCCCTGGGGGTCTTGATGAGGGTTCGGTAACCCCTCCTCAAGGGGGGTACTGTTGTGAACTCTATTTCTGGGCTCCCTCTAGTGGTCACAAGCGGTACTGTGTAGTGTTGTCCTTCTGCAGGTTGGCTTCATCAGCTGGTTCGTTGTCCTTGGTTGGTTTTCTATTTAGCCCACCTGGATACTCAGTTCCTTGCCTGCTATCAATGTATTCAGTGCTCTTCAGATTCCGTGTGTCTATCTTGCTCCCAGTCTCTCCAAGACAAGCTAAGTTTTTGTTTGATCATTTTTTGATTATCAGTGTTCATTATGTTTTTAGTCCAGCTCGCTAAAATGTGATTTCTTTGCTTGCTGGTTGCTCTAGGGGACTGAGTTTCTCCCCCCACACCGTTAGTTGGTGTGGGGGTTCTTGAAATCTCAGAGTGGATATTTTTGTAAGGGTTTTTTACTGACCGCATAGATTCCCTTTTCTATTTTCTGCTATCTAGTATTAGTGGGCCTCATTTGCTGAATCTGCTTTCACCCCTGTATATGTGCCTTCCTCTTACCTCACCGTTATTATTTGTTGGGGGCTTCTATATCTTTGGGGATTATTTCTCTGGAGGCAAGAGAAGTCTTTCTTTCTCTCTAGGGGTAGTTAGTTCCTTAGGCTGGCTCAAGACGTCTAGGAATTCAGGCACGTTCACTGGCTACTTCTAGTGTGTTTGGTTAGGTTCAGATTTGCGGTCAGTCCAGCTTGCCACCTCCCTAGAGCTTGTCCTATGTTTGTTACTTAGCTGGAGTAATTTGTGATCCTCAACCACTAAGGATCATAACAGGGTGGGTAATGGGGACTGCACATGATGAAGTGGGGGGAAGGGGACTGCAAGACTGCACATGATGAAGTGTGCCTGAGGTGGGACTGCTCATGATTAAATGGAAGGGGGATAGGGGGCTGCA
This sequence comes from Ranitomeya variabilis, assembly GCF_051348905.1. NCBI lineage: Eukaryota > Metazoa > Chordata > Amphibia > Anura > Dendrobatidae > Ranitomeya > Ranitomeya variabilis. The sequence continues at coordinate 600,219,292 of NC_135234.1, forward strand.
AATGATGAAGGGGCACTGCAGGTGAAGCGAGGGGGTGATAGGGGACTGCAATGAATGAAGTAAGGGGACTTCAAATTAAAGTGGGGGGACTGCAAATGATGAATTCAGTGTGAGGGACAGGGGACAGCAATTTAATTGAAGGTAGGGGTGGGGAGAGCAAATGATCATTGAAGAGGGGGCAGGGAGAGCAAATGATCATTGAAAAGGGGGTGGGGAGAGCAAATGATGATCTAGGGGAAGAACAAATAATGAATTTTAAGGGTGGGGGAGTAAATGATGTATTGAATGTGGGGTAGAGCAGTTGATAATGAATAGAGGGTGGGAGAGAAAGACATGACAATGAATTGGGGCGGGAGGGGCATGTAACTATAATGAATCGGGGTTAGGGTTAGAGTGGTAGGTACATAGTGGGGGGCGTTGAGGATTAAGTGACTGGTAATGAATTGGGGGAAAGAGTACAGGTGCTAATTAATTAATATATTAAATGGGGAAAGTGGCTATTTATAGTTAGTGGGTGCACAGTGGTGGATTATAATTTATATTTGGAATGGTGGGTTAATAATAATAAATAATAATTATAATTTATTTCTATAGTGCCAACATATTCTGCAACACTTTACATTTTAGAGGGGACTTGTACAGACAATGGACATTAAGCATAACAATAAACACATAGATCAACAGATACCAAAAGGAATGAGGGCCCATCTTGCAAGCTTACAATCTATGAGGTTGCATAATAACCAATTATATATTGATTATGGGTGCACCTCTGCATTCAGATGTGTAGTGTAGAAGAAAGGGAAAAAGTGGGGAATGTGCTCTGGAAGCCGTGCTCTAGGTAACTGTGTTATTTTGTGCAGAGACGAGTCCTGGCTGGAAGAAGTGACAGCGGTCTGTGCTGGATGAAAATGAAAAGCAAAGATGAAGACTTCAGCTAGAGACGTCACTAGTGAGTCAGTGTATTACCTATACACTGACACTATACACTGTATATTATATACAAAGCTCCTGTGTATAATGTCACTGGCAGTGGTGATCACTGTATTACCTGTACACCGACACCTTATACAGATCTCCTGTGTATAATGTCAAGAGTGATCACTGTATTATCTTTACACTGACAGTAAATACAGGGTTCCTGTATACAATGGCACGTAGCATTGTGATTTTTTTTTAAATTAATGATCAGTATTGTAGTATACAAGTTGCAAAAGGTGTACACTCCCTGACAGGAGTTATGTCGCTTATCCATGTTATGTAAATAAAAGCTTATAACCTGACGTTAAATTCATCCATTGGTTGTATAAATTATTCTTTTGAAAGTTGAAACCCTCCAAAATGTGGTTTAGGTTACGAAAAAAAATTGGCATCAATGCAGAAATTTTGATCAGTTAATGGACACAGAATGGTCAGATTTTAGCAAGACAAAAGTTTTGTCGCCTGGTCATATAATGCACCCAATCCTAGTTTACATCCTCACGTGTGCTCAGTAAATGATCGGTTAATTAGTGTGTGTGTATAAAAAGAAACCCAGCACCCCAGACCTTCACTTGAACTGCAACTTAGGCTCTGACAACATGCCAAAAATCCACCCTGCGACCAAAGCCTGGATTATCAAGAGACCAGATCCACTGCAGAGGTGGCGGGCACCTTTAATGTGTCTCAGCGTCAAGTACAAAGAATTAAAAAAAGATTTGAAGAGACTGGAGATATGTTTGATAAGCCCAGGTCCGGCAGACTCCGCAAGACAACTGCTCAGGAGGAATGTTTTTTAGTTAGAAAATCCAAAAGCAAGCCCCTCTTCCAATGCAGCAGAGCTCCAATAGGCCTCGTCACTTCAAGTCCCTGTGTCAACTAGAACAGTTTGTATGATTCTGTCTCGAAATGGCCTCCATGGTCATATCAGTGCCCAGAAGCCAGCACTAAACAAAAGGCAAATAAAAAACCGTGTGACATTTGCAAAGCCCCACAGCCTGCTAAACAGATGGACGCTGGAAAAGTGGCAGAAGGTGGATTTCTCTGATGAATCTTCAGTAGAATTACAGCACAGCAGCCGCAAATACTGCAGGAGACCTACTGGAGCCCGTATGGCTCCAAAATACACCCAGAAAACAGTTAAATTTGGTGGTGGAAAGATCATGGTCTGGGGTTACATTCAGTATGGGGGTGTGCAAAACGTTTGCAAGGTGGAAGGCAATATCAATAGCCTAAAATATCAAGAAGTATTAGCTACCTCTTATATTCCAAATAATAAAAGGGGTCAAATTCTGCAGCAGGATGGTGCTCCATCTCATACATCCATCTCTACAACAAAGTTCCTCCAGGCAAAAAAGCTCAAGGTGCTCAAGGACTGGCCAGCCCAGTCACCAGACATGAACATGATTGAGCATGTTTGGGGTAGGATGAAAAAGGAAGCTTGAAAGACAAAACCAAAGAATCTGGGTGAACTCTGGGTGGCATGTAAGACTGCATTCTTTGCTATTCCTGATGACTTCATTAATAAATTGTATGAATCATTGTTGAACCGCATGGATGCAGTCCTTCAAGCTCATGGAAGTCCCACAAAATATTAAATATGACTCTAATAGCACCACAACTTCATTCACCAATGTTATGCAACATATATTTGTATTTTAAGTTAATTATTTGTTTGAATATCACATTACTTTCTGTGGGCGTCTGTTATGATCCCTAGTGTCTGAGGATCACAAATAGATCAGCAAGTGATTAAACTAAGGATGAGCTCTAGGGAGATGGTAACTGGACTGATCGCAAATCTGAACCTATCCAAAACAACTAGAGGTAGCCGGTGAACGTGCCTAAAAAATTCCTAGACGTCTCGAGCCAGCCAGAGGAACTAGCTACCCCTAAAGAGAAAGAAAGACCTCGCTTGCCTCCAGAGAAATAATCCCCAAAGATATAGAAGCCCCCAACAAATATTAACGGTGAAGTAAGAAGAAGGCACATACATAGGGATGAAATCAGATTCAGCAAAAGAGGCCCACTAGTACTAGAAAGCAGAAAATAGAGCAGGGGTCTATGCGATCAATAAAAAACCCTTACAAAATATCCATCCTGAGATTTCAAGAACCCACACACCAACTAACGGTGTGTGGGGAGAAACTCAGCCCACTAGAGCAACCAGCAAGCGAGGGAATTACATTTTAGCAAGCTGGAACAGAAAACATGATAAACACTGCTGATCAAAAAAAGAGCAAACAAAACTTAGCTTATCCTGGATGGACTGGGAGCAAGGTAGTCAGAAGGAATCTGAGTAGCACTGATTACATCGACAGCCGGCAACAAGTGGAAGTAAAACAGAGCTATATAGGAACCTCCCAGAGGATAACGAACCAGCTGATAGCCAGAGACCAGCAGGATAACAGGCAAAGCCACCAGGGGGAGCCCAAAGCAAAAGTCACACCATACCACCAGTGACCACAAGAGGGAGCCTGTACACAGAGTTCACAACAGGCGTCAAAACTTTTGTCTTGCCAAAATCTGACCATTCTGTGTCCATTAACTGATCAATATTTCTGCATTGATGCCAATTTATTTTCTTAACCTAAACCACATTTCGGAGGGTTTCAGCTTTCAAAAGAATAATTTATACAACCAATGGATGAATTTAACGTCAGGTTATAAGCTTTTATTTACATAACATGGATAAGCGACATAACTCCTGTCAGGGAGTGTATGGTGGCATCATTGGTCTTTGTATAGAGTGTAGTTTCATGTAGAGGTAATGGTGATATTATAATATGTATTCACTGTGTAGTGGTGATAGTACTAGGCACTGTGTAGCCGTATTGTTGTATGTATGTTTGTAAGTATGCTCCGTTATGGCACCATATCTAAGCAGTAAGCTTGGTTCTGGTACTGTATCAATGTAGTAATCTAGATTATGGTACCGTATGTATGTCGTAATCTCGGTTCTGCTCCAGTTTCTATGTAGCAGGCTTGGTTCTATGTAGTAGACTTATTAAGCTCGGTTCTGCTCCCTTATGTCTGTAGTAAGCTCGGTTCTGCTCCCATATCTCTGTAGTAAGCTTGGTTCTGCTCCCATATCTCTACAGTAAGCTCTGTTCTGCTCCCATTTCTCTGTAGTAAGCTCTGTTCTGCTCACATATCTCTGTAGTAAGCTCGGTTCTGCTCCCATATCTCTGCAGTAAGCTCGGTTCTGCTCCCATATCTCTATAGTAAGCTCTGTTCTGTTCCCTTATCTCTGTAGTAAGCTTGGTTCTGCTCCCATATCTCTGGAGTAAGCTCGGTTCTGCTCCCATATCTCTGTAGTAAGCTTGGTTCTGTTCCCATATCTCTGGAGTAAGGTCGATTCTGCTATCATATCTCTGGAGTAAGCTCTGTTCTGCTCACATATCTCTGTAGTAAGCTCCGTTCTGTTCCCATTTCTCTGGAGTAAGGTCGATTCTGCTACCATATCTCTGGAGTAAGCTCTGTTCTGCTCACATATCTCTGTAGTAAGCTCCGTTCTGTTCCCATATCTCTGGAGTAAGCTCGATTCTGCTCCCATATCTCTGTAGTAAGCTCTGTTCTGCTCACATATCTCTGGAGTAAGCTCCGTTCTGTTCCCATATCTCTGGAGTAAGCTCGATTCTGCTCCCATATCTCTGTAGTAAGCTCGGTTCTGCTACCATATCTATGCAGCAAGCTCCGTTCTGTTCCCATATCTGTGTAACAGCCTGTTTTTAAAGCCTATTATCTCTGCTACTTTAATGCAGTGGCCAGATATAAGCAGGGAAAAGGAGGGCCACCGCCTTGTGATTGCCCCCCAGGCTGAAAAGTGCCAGCCAGCCCCTGCCCATTCCCCTCCTCACATCCTGTCTTCTCCATCCTGTCCTGGCAATGTGTGAAAGCGATATGACAGGCGCAGTCCAGGATGAAGCTGGCAAGGAAATGTAGCCATATAGTAACGATAAACATGAGACCCCTCTCTTCAGCTGCCTCACCAGCCCTCCCCTGACTGCACCTAACTGGAGGTCATGCTGCCCCCTCTATTACCCCAGACCTGTGTGCAGCTGCTCAAACAGAACAACCCTAGAATGGGTCCCCTTTATGAAGCTAATACTGCCATAGTGTTCTCACATAATACCGCCATATATATCACACATAATACTGTACTATAGTTCTCACATAATACTATCATATAGATCGCAAATAACGACGCCATAGTGTTCTCACATAATACCGCCATATAGAGCACACAATGCCGCCATATAGAGCACACATAATACTGTACTATAGTTCTCACATAATACTATCATATAGATCGCAAATAACGACGCCACAGTGTTCTCACATAATACCGACATATAGATCTCACATAATACCGCTATAACAGGGGAGAGGAGTGCATAGGAGAGGATTAGATACACAGCTCAGCAATCAGTATCACACAGGACAGTATTAGATACACCGCTCAATCAGTATCATACAGGATAGGATTAGATACATGGCTCAGCCGTCAGTATCACAAAGGATAGCATTAGATAGACAGCTCAGCAGTCAATATCACACAGGGGAGGATTAGATACACATTTCTGCACAGTAACACACAGAATAGGATTAGATACACGGCTCAGCAGACAGTATCACACAGGATAGGATTAGATGCACGGCTCAGCAGACAGCATCCCACAGGAGAGGAATAGATACACAGCTCAGTCAGTATCACACAGGATAGGATTAGATACATGGCTCAGCAGACAGCATCACACAGGAGAGGATTAGATACACAGCTCAGTTAGTATCACACTGGATAGGATTAGATGCATGGCTCAGCAGACAGCATCACACAGGAGAGGATTAGATTGACTCTCCCCCTCCCCACTGATACTTACTTCACGGCTCCCTGCTGAGTCCTTTCTCCCTCCCGTCCTTGGTCTTCTCCTTCTCCTCCTCCTATAACTGCAGGGCTCCTGCGATTATACTGGGAAACTGGAGCTCACAGATGCACTGTGAGCTCCAGGAAGGTGGCGCTGACCTCCTGCCTCTGCTGTGGTGTGGACAGCTCAGGAGGCATGGCCAGACCAGAGCAGAGAGCAGCACAATGTAAACTATACGGTCGGACGCCGACTGCAGATGTCTATGCCAAGGGCTGCAGTATTTGCAGAGTGTAAGTGTCGTGCAGCTACACTTACACTCCTGCAAAGCAAAATGGCAGCGCCCAGTGGCTGAAAAAAAAATAATAATAAAAAACATGTTAATCCCTTCATGACCTTGGGATTTTCCGTTTTTCCGTGTTCCTTTTTCGCTCCCCTCCTTCCCAGAGCCATAACTTTTTTATTTTTCCATCAATTTGGCCATGTGAGGGCTTATTTTTTGTGGGACGAGTTGCACTTTTGAAGAACATCATTGGTTTTACCATGTCATGTGCTAGAAAACGGGAAACAATTCCAAGTGTGGTGAAATTGCAAAAAAAGTGTAGTCCCACACTTGTCTTTTGTTTCGCTTTTTTGCTAGGTTCACTATATGCTAAAATTGATCTGCCATTATGATTCTCCAGGTCACTATGAGTTCATAGACACCTAACATGACTAGGTTATTTTTTATCTAAGTGGTGAAAAAAAATTCCAAACTTTGCTAAAAAAAAATAATTTGCGCCATTTTCCGATACTCGTAGCGTCTCCATTTTTCATGATCTGGGGTTGGTTGAGGGCTTATTTTTTGCATTCTGAGCTGGTGTTTTTAATGATAGCATATTGGTGCAGATACATTCTTTTGATCGCCCGTTGTTGCATTTTAATGCAATGTCGTGGCGACCAAAAAAACATAATTCTGGCGTTTCGAATTTTTTTCTCGCTACGCCGTTTAGCGATCAGGTTAATGCTTTTTTTTTTAGAGATTGGGTGATTCTGAACGATTTATTTTGATTGGGGAGAAAGGGGGGTGATTTCAACTTTTATATTTTTTTATTTTTTTCACATTTTCTTTACTTTTTTTAACTTTTGCCATGCTTCTATAGCCTCCATAGGAGGCTAGAAGCAGGCTCAGTGCGATCACCTCTGCTACATAACAGCGATCTGATGTTCGCTGCTATGTAGCAGAATTGCAGGTGTGCTGTGAGCGTCGACCTCAGGGTGGCGCTCACAGCTATCTGGGATCAGTAACCATAGAGGTCTCAAGGACCTCTATGGTTACTATTCTGATGCATCGCCGACCTCCGATCATGTGATGGGGTCAGCGATGCAATCATTTCCGGCCTCCCGGCTGGAAGCGGTAGTTAAATGCCGCTGTCTGTGTTTGACAGCAGCATTTAACTAGTTAATAGGCGCGGGCAGATCGCGATCCTGCCCGCGCCTATTAAGGGCACATGTCAGCTGTTCAAAACAGCTGACATGTCCCGGCTTTGATGTGGGCTCACCGCCGTAGCCCGCATCAAAGCGGGGCTTCTGACCTCGGACGTACTATCCCGTCCGAGGTCAGAAGTTAAAAAATGTAAATTTGTATTAAAAATAATTGTTTATATAAACAATCATTTTTAATACAAAAAATAAAATTTGGCACCTTCCCTTTAATGAATGTGTGTCTGAGGATAATTTTACAAAGCTGATAGTTCAAAACAGATCATAGATTACTTTCCTGTTTTATGAAATGTTGCAAGTTGATAAAAAAAAACATCAAATATCAAACTTCAAACATGAATGTGTGCTTTGGCTTATAATTACAAATATTACATCCACATTATGTTTTAAAATCTATGCTTGTTCTACATCAATTTATCAATTTACTTTGAATGATGTTTTAATACTTGCAAAAAGCTACTGAGATATCTGCTAGGAGCTGTCACTGATGTGTTAAACTGTAATGTTGAATTGATGCTCAACGTGAGGGAAATTAAATGTGATCTGTCACAATGAATAGAATATAATAGGAATATACCCTGAATACAAACGGAATGTAATAAAATGAATATATTTTGTGCTAGTAAAAAACAAAACATATTAGTATTATATGGGCTTCAATCATCATTTTTTAAAATAAACGTTGGCATTGCAATTTCTGTATTTTAATATTTTCTTACACTTTATTACATGCATAAGCAAAAGCAGAATAATGAATTTTTAAGCAAATCAACCACTTATTGGCTGTGTTCACAAACACCTTAAATGTATTGTTTTTTTCTACTGCTTTTCATCTGTATGTTTCCTGCAGGTTTCCACACAAAACTGCACAATAACAGTATTCTCTGGTGATTGTTTTTTTGTAGTTTCTTTAATGAGTTGATGTATTCTATAATGTGTCTTGGTGCACAATTAAAGCAGCATTTTTAATGTTTTTCATATAGTACTAAAAAGCTTTTGGTTTGCATTAAACAAACAACTGCATTTTTTACATGAATTTTTACTTACGTTTCTTACATGTACATTGGATATGGAAACTATTCATACCCCTTAAATATTTTCACTCTTTGTTTCATTGCAGCATTTGTTAAATTCAAAAAAGTTCATTTTTTTCTCATTAATGTACACTCTGCACCCCATCTTGACTGAAAAAAAACATAAATGTAGTAATTTTTGCAAATTTATTAAAAAAGAAAAACTGAAATATCACATGGTCATAAGTATTCAGACCCTTTGTTCAGTATTGAGAAGAAGCACTCTATTGAGCTAGGACAGCCATGAGACTCTGTGGGAATGATGCAACAAGTTTTTCACACCTGGATTTGGAGATCCTCTACCATTCTTCCTTGCAAATCCTCTCCAGTTCCATCAGGTTGGATGGATGGTAAATGTTGGTGGACAGCAATTTTCAGGACTCTCCAGAGATGCCCAATTGGGTTTAGGTCAGGGCTCTGGCTGGGCCAGTCAAGAATGGTCACAGAATTGTTCTTAAGCCACTCCTTTGTTATTTTAGCTGTGTGCTTAGGGTCATTGTCTTATTGGAAGGTGAACCTTTGGCCAAGTCTGAGGTCCAGAGCACTCTGGAAGAGGTTTTCATCCAGGATATCTCTATGCTTGGCCGCATTCATGTTTCCTTAAATGACAACCAGTTGTCCTGTCTCTGCAGCTGAAAACATCCCCATAGCATGAAGCTGTCACTACCATGTTTCACTGTTGGGATTGTATTGGGAAGGTGATTAGCAGTGCCTGGTTTTCTCCACACTTACCGCTTAAAATTATCACCAAAAAGGTCTATCGTCATCTCATCATACCAGAGAATATTATATCTCATAGTCTGGGAGTCCTTCATGTGTTTTTTAGCAAACTCTATGTGGGCTTTCATATGTCTTGCACTAAGGAGAGTCTTCTGTCGGGCCACTCTGCCATAAAGGCCCGACTGGTAAAGGGCTGCAGTGATAGTTGACTTTGTGGAACTTTCTCTCATCTCCCTATTGCATCTCTGGAGCTCAGCCACATTGATCTTGGGGTTCTTCTTTAACTCTCTCACCAAGTCTCTTCTCCCACTATTGCTCAGTTTGGCTGGACGGCCAGGTCTAGTAAGACTTCTGGTGGTCCCAAACTTCTTCTATTTAAGGATTATGGAGGCCACTGTGCTTTTAAGAACTTTGAGTACTGCAGAAATCCTGTTGTAACCTTGGCCAGATCTGTGCCTTGCCACAATTCTGCCTCTGAGGTCCTTGGCCAGTTCCTTTGACCTCATGATTCTCTCCAGCAAAGCAGATGTGGATAAATAATGCAGCAGAAAATAATAGCACTTACAATATATGTGAACACGACCTTAGAGTTTCTTCTTGACATTTAGGCAGAGTTGTTAAAAAGACTTGTTTGAAATAGTTAGGCACCTTGTATAAATGTCTTATCTAAAAATGATATTCCTTTGAAAATCAAATTCACCAGATTGTTGAATTTTTCAAAAAACGTTGCAGTGAATTTATTCTCCAAAAATTGCAATGCTACAATGTATGCCATTGCTCTGAAAAGGCATCTGTAAAAAGGTTTCCTAGGACTATTTATAACCCCCTTTTAAGCACTGAAACACAAACACAGCTTTATTATGTAAAAGTAGCGTCAGAAACAGTAGAAACAGATAGCAACCAGTAGTAGTAAAATAACCCAGTTAAAAGCAATGTACATGTAAAAATGGTCCAAAAATAATACTGCAAAACAACAAACTGTTCTATGCAGAATACTGACCTAAATTGACAGTGTCACTGTCAATCTTTCACCTGTGACTGAGATGGGTAATTTGCCATATAATCCATGCCACCCTCCACTTCTTACCCATAAATAAGTTTACTGGTAGCATTGGAGACCAAGTATGTCTGTGTTTACTAGTAGCAATGAGCGAACTTGTTCGAAAAAAGTTTGCCAATCTCAAATTCGGCACAAGCTTTGCACATTCCGATTCCCAAGCATTTTCCTCAAAATCACCAACATTCAGTGAAAAATTTGTAAAAGATCGAGTATGCACTAATCCCTTTATTAGGACTTGAGCCATTATAGTGATGCTGTATGATGAGCGGGGGAGATGTGTTTGGTGAGGGAAGGAGGCAGGGAGAGGTTAGAGGAAAAATAAACTGTAATACTTTTTTTATTAACTTAATGTGTGGAGATTCGGGCAGCCAATCAGGGCACATAAAACATTCACAGCATTCAAACACAAGGGCTTTTGTCATTGGCTGCCGAAGTAACATGTCCCTCTTCCTGCAAAATGCAGGCATGTGACTTCGGTGCCATTTTGTGAGTGAAACAGCATAGCTGTTCTGTTGCTGCAGGTAGTCAGATAGTTAGCTGGGCAGTTTATTCTCACCTAGTTCAGATAGATAGGATCCTGTGCTAATTCAAACTTCTAGAAAATAAATCTGGAGTGCTAATTCTGTTATGCAACCACAAGTTGCCACTTCAGCATATAAATAAATTGTGCTGCTAATTCTGTGGTACGGCAACCAGTCGCCACTTCAGCATATAAATCCATAGTGCTGGTAATTCTATGGTACAGCAACCAGTCAACACTTCAGCATTTAAATCCAGAGTGCTGCTAATTCTGTGGTACAGTGAACAGTCACCATTTCAGTATATAAATCCATACTGCTGCTGATTCTGTGGTAAAGCGACCATTTGAATGTTCAGCATACAAAATCCTTGTGCTAATTGTGTATTCCAGCCACCAGTCCACATTTCAGCATCTAAATCCTCTGTGCTAATTGTGTGGTCCAGCCACCAGTCCACATTTCAGCATATAAATCTTTTGTGCTAAATCTGTAGTCCAGCCACATTAACTGAGCAAATAAATACTGAATATTAATTTGATGAGAGGTGACTGACAGGACTAGGCCTAGCTTTTTAAAAGAGGGGAAGCATACATACAACATGAGTGGGGAAAAGCGAGGTCATGGTGGAAGGGGGAATAGGCTTGATGTTCAAGGTATCTGTGGAATAGGAGGTACTGAAAGCTCTACTGAGGAAACCCCGGCTCAACAACTGACAACATCTGTTACTGGATGGGCTACTTGACTCCCTGTTTTTGGCAGCTGCACAGCGGTATGACTTGTAAATGAGGGCCAGAAAGGGCATGCCCTCCAGTGGATGGAAAGGACTGCTTCATGTGGCCTCTCCTCATCTTTCTCCATCTTAGGTACATGCATGATCAACATGCGTTAGTCTTGGGATCTCAGTGCACTGAAATGTGGCCTAGCAGACTGCGCCAACCATGGGCCACCCCATCAACTGCATCTGCTGCTTTTTCCTCCTCCATCAATGTGACAAGTGTTCTCACACAGGTCAAGGCTGAAGACCTTCCAGCTGTTTATCAACAACAGTCGGGGTGAGTGAGAGCCCATCAAATGTTACGGAATTGGACATGCATGCTTTTTAGTAATAATAATAATAATAATAATTTTATTTATATAGCGCCAACCTATTCCACGGCACTTTACAATTATAGAGGGGATTTGTAGAGACAATAGACATTACAGCATAACAATAATCACAGTTCAAAACAGATGCCAAGAGGAGTGAGGGCCCTGCTTGCAAGCTCACAAACTATGTGGAAAAAGGGGAGACACGAGAGGTGGATGGTAACAATTGCTTTCTTAGTTTGGACCAGCCATAGTGTAAGGATCGGGTGTTCATGTAAAGCTGCATGAACCAGTTAGCAGCCTAAATATGTAACAGTACAGACACAGAGAGCTAATTAACTGCATAAAGTGTATGAGAACATGATGCGAGGAACCTGATTATGGTTTAAGTTTTTTGAATGGGCCACCCAGGGATAGTTAAGTTAATGCAATGAGGTGGTAGGCCAGTCTGAACAAATTCATTTTTAGGGCACGCTTAAAACTGTGGGGATTGGGGATTAATCGTATTAACCTGGGTAGTGCATTCCAAAGAATTGGTGCAGCACGTGAAAAGTTTTGGAGACGGGAGTGGGAGGTTTTGATTATTGAGGATGTTAACCTCAGGTCATTAGCAGAATGGAGAGCATGGGTAGGGAAGTAGAATCAGACCAGGGAGGAGATGTAGGGTAGCGCTGAGCCATGGAGTGCTTTGTGGATGAAGCTAATAATTTTGTACTGGATTCTGGAGTGGATGGGTTACCAGTGTAATGACTGGCACAAGGTAGAGGCATCGGTATAACGATTGGTGAGTAGTGTTGAGCATTCCAATACTGCAAATATCTGGTATCGGCCAAAATATTCGCTGTATCGGAATTCCGATACCGAGTTCCGATACTTTGCGATATCGGATACCGGAATTGGAAGTTCCCATAATGCAATGATGCACTATAATGGAGTCTGGGCGGTGCATGGGCGGAGACTGTGTGGGTGGGGTCTGTGCATGACCGTGGGGGTCTGTATGAGTCTCTCGGGGCTTTGTGCGGGCTGCCGTGTTTCTGTGCAGGCCTGCCAGGGCTCTGAGTGGGCTGCTGGGGGTCTGTGCGGGCTGCCGGGGGTCTGTGTGGGCTGCTGGGGCTCTGTACGGGCTGCCAGGGCTCTGTTCGGGCTGCTGGGGCTCTGTGCGGGCTGCCGGGGCTCTGTGTGGGCCTGCCGGTGCTCTGTTCAGGCTGCTGGGGCTCTGTGCGGCCTGCCGGCACTCTGTGCGGCCTGCTGGGGCTCTGTGCAGGCTGCCAGGGCTCTGTTTGGCTGCTGGGGCTCTGTGTGGGCTGCTGGGGCTCTGTGCGGGCTGCCGGGGGTGTATGCGGGCTGCCGGGGCTCTGTGCGGGCCTGCCGGGGGTCTGTGCGTGTGTGCAGGCATTGTCCGATGGGACTGCAAGTCCCATTGGACAATGCCTGCTACAGTGACAGTGATTGACACATTAGCAAATGATGGGACAGTATTAGTCCCATCATCCGGCTAATGTGTTGAATGTAAGAAAAATACTACATACATACTACATACATACATGCTACATATATGCTACATACATGCTACATACATACCACATACATACTACATACATACTACATACAACATACATACTACATACATACTAGTTACATACATACTACATACAGTACATACTACATACATACTACATACATACATACTACATGCATACTACATACATACTACATACATACATACTACATACATACATACTACATACATACTACATACATACTACTACACATCGGACAATGCCTGCACACACACACAGATCCCCGGCAGCCCGCACAGAGCCCCGGCAGCCCGCACAGAGCCCCAGCAGCCCACACAGAGCCCCGGCAGGCCCGCACAGAGCCCGGGCAGGCCCGGACAGAGCCCCAGCAGCCCACACAGACTCCTGGCAGCCTACACAGACCCCCGGCAGCCCGCACAGACCCCTGGCAGCCCGCACAGAGCCCTGGCAGGCCCACACAGAGCCCCAGCAGCCTGCACAGAGCCCTGGCAGGCCCGCACAGAGCCCCGGCAGCCCATACAGAGCCCCGGCAGGCCCGCACAGACCCCCAGCAGGCCCGCACAGACCCCCAGCAGGCCCGCACAGACCCCCAGCAGGCACGCACAGACCCCCGGCAGCCCGCACAGACCCCCAGCAGGCACACACAGACTCCTGAGAAGCCCACACAGATCCCCAGCACACACAGACATGCACAGTGTCCGCCCACGTACCACCCACACTCTTCCCCCCTCCGGAACAGGAGGTAGAAGGACAGAAATGGCTTATTTACATTCCAATATTTGTGTCCCATTGACTTGCATTGGTATCGGGTATCGTGTCGGCAATATTCGATATTTTTTGGATATCGGCCGATCTAATCCGATACCAATACTTCTGGATATCGGAAGGTATCGCTCAACACTATTGGTGAACAATATGATCCTGGCTGCAGCATTCAGGACAGATTGGAGGGGGAGAGTTTGGTAAGAGGGAGGCTGAATAGTAGAGAGTTATAATAGTCCAGACGAGAATGAATAAGTGAAACAGTAAGAGTTTTTGACCGATCTCAGATACCGAGCATACCACATCTTTCTCAATTGAAAAAAAAATCTCCTTCTGAACCTCACTCACAGTCCAGCAGTTTGTTGTGCACACCCCACTCCACCCTCTCTCAGCACAGCAGCCAGCCCTCGGTCCTGCAGTTGTGGTCACAAAAATCACAACCAGAAGGTTTGTCCACTGCTTTTATTTTTACAATTTGCCTTTTTTTAAAGCAACTAATACTTCTCTTTAAGAGCAACATATACAAAGAAAGAAGAAAATGTGGCACTCACCAGCTTGTGCTGCTATAAAAAAGTCCTTTATTATACCATAGCGTGGACTGAGGACATCATAATAACAGCTGCAGGTATATGCAAGGGTGAAAGGTGACCGAGAATGACAGCCGTTTCGCGCGGACTGCGCCTGGACCCGTTGAAGTGCAGTCCGCGCGAAATGGCCGTCGTCCTCAGTCATCTTGCAGCCTCTCATATACCTGCAGCTGTTATTATGATGTCCTCAGTCCACTGCAGCTGTTATTATGATGTCCTCAGTCCACGCTATAGTGGAATAAAGGACTTTTTTATCGCAGCACAAGCTGGTGAGTGCCACATTTTCTTCTTTCATTGTATATGTTGCTCTTGGACTGCTAAACAATGTTGAGCACCACAAAGCCAGTGCTTTATAGATACCACCTGATAGTGTACAGGGAACTTTTGCTGCTGCAGCCACAGAAAACTGCAGGTGTAACCTAGTGCCGTTCTACTTTTCTCTCAAGCAACATTTTGGGTAAATGAAGACTCTTATTTGGGTCTCCTTGTTGTGTGTTGCCTATGGTGGCAGGGGTCTCAGAGCGCCATTATACTATTTCTATTCTGAAGAAATTGATGTCACTTTAGTGTTGGGTGACAGTAAGTTTTTTTTAAATGTCGAGACTCAGGGTATTAGGCTGCAAGCTGAAAGCAAGGACCTCCAACGTGGTATTTTCCCGAAATACCACCTGTACCACGTGCCACGCCAGAGAAGCAATGGGAGATTAGGGTGGTTAATAAGTGGCTCAAGAATTGGTGTAGGAAGGAGGGGTTTGGGTTCCTGCAGACTCAGTTGGCTACAGGTTCTACGCTAGGGACCGGGTGCACCTCAATGGGGAAGGTGCAGCTGTGCTGGGGGAGAAAATGGCTAGAAGGTTGGAGGAGTGTTTAAACTAGGGAATGGGGGGAGGGTATTCATTTTATAGGAGGGGAAAATAGTGCAGACAGAGACCTGGGCACAAATAAGGAAGTTGGGGTGGCGGTGGCATGGGGGTGGGGTTAGATCAATTAATAATTTAAGAAAGAATAGAGGTGCAGAGAGATACATAAAATGTATGTATACTAATGCCAGAAGCCTCGCCAACAAAATGGACGAATTAGAATTAATTGTGTTGGAGCATAATTATGACATGGTGGGGATATCTGAAACATGGCTGGATGAGAGCCATTACTGGGCTGTTAACTTTCAGGGTTATAGTCTGTTCAGAAATGACCGAACGGATAAGCGAGGAGGAGGTGTGTGTCTATATGTAAAATCATCCTTAAAACCCATCCTGCGTGATAATGTATGTGAATCTAATGAAAATGTAGAGTCCCTGTGGGTGGAGATAAGGGGAGGGGGGAAAATAATAAATTACTGATAGGGGTTTGTTATAAGTCTCCAAAAATAATGGAAGCAATGGAGAATATCCTCATAAAGCAAATAGATGAAGCTGCGACTCAAGGAGAAGTCATTTTTGCGGGGGACTTTATAATATGGGTCAGTTGATGCCACTTTTCCTGGTGTCTGTCCCGAATTTTTGGAAATGTTTTGACTCCAAGTTGGGTCTCCTTCATGTATGTTGCCTGAATTTGGCAATGATCTCAGCACAGAAGGCTCATACCAATCCTTCACCAACCTCTTAAAGGGAGCCTGTCACCCCCCCTGGCGTTTTTAACTAAAAGAGCCACCTTGTCCAGCACTAATGCTGCATTCTGTCAACGTGGCTCTTTTAGTTGGGGTCCCTGCCAACGCTGAACTATTTTGTTTTTATAATTTGTCCCTCATACCTGTAGTTTGTCCGGGGGCATGACTTTTCTCCCCAGACACAAACGCCTCCCAGCCACCACTCAATACTCTGCGCGCTGGACGCTGCCTTCATTTTCTTCATTAACGTCCCCGGCGCCTACGCTGTAAGTTTTTTTTCAGGCATGCGCAGTTAGCTCTGCCTTTCGACTCCCATCACATGATGGGAACTGACAGCGCATGCGCCAGGGATGTTAATGAAGGAAGTGGAGGAAGCGCCCGGCGTGCAGAGTATTGAGTGATGGCTGGGAGGTGACATAGGTGAAAAGACATGCCCCCTGGACAAACTATGGGTATGAGGGGCAAATTATAAAAATTAATATTTCAGCACTGGCAGGGACCCCAACTAAAAGAGCCACCTTGACAGAATGCAGCATTAGTGCTGCACAAGTTGGCTCTTTTAGTTAAAAACATCTGGGGGTGACAGGTTTCCTTTAATTTCAACTTAATTTCAAATCTTTAAATGCTGGCCCAGACCCTGTCTTATGCATGGCACATGGCTGACATCTGCACCGTTATGAAATTTCTGTTGTGGGTCAATTGATGCCTTTTTTTCTTGGTGTCTGACAATAAGTTTTGGAAATTTTTTGATTCCAAGTTGGATCTTCTTTATGTGTGCTGCCTGAATTTGGCATAGCTCTCAGAGCACCAGGCTTAAAAATGCCACACATCCAACTATTGCTGATCAATGCTTAAGCTAGAAATGCTGGTCCAAGCCCTGTCACATGCATCCATGCCGTACCATTATACTGATTGTACTCTGGGTCAATTGATGCTCCTTCTCCTTGTGTTTGCACCTAATTTGAGCTGTTTGGGCAGCTTTTGGTCCTCCTGAAAGTTTTGTCTATGCGTTTGGTTTTGCCTTCCATTGAATTCAATGGGATTCAGATAAGTTCGGAGAACTGTTTGCTGAACTGTTTGGCAAACATCGGGAAGTTGGCTGATCCAAGCCGAACTGAACCTTAAAATGTTTGCTTATTTCTATTTAGTAGTAATAGTGCTTGGATAGCAGGCTAGTGTCAATTGTGGTGGTGATTTAGCTCCTGCTTGTTGCTCCCACATTCTTATTCATGTTTTTTTTCTATCTCTGTTAGACTACATCATCCATTGCCATTGATATTGTTTTCTTTTAAATCATCAAGATTCGCCACTGGCAACTGCCTTTGCAATTGCTTATCAATGACTTCCCAGGCTTGATGGGAGACACGTCCAGAAATGCTGCAATCCTTGTTGTGTTAAAAACATCTCCTAGAATAATTTAGAGAAATAATTTGGTTCCATGAACAAATCAATGTAATTCCAAACTGTTCCTGGAAAGAAGGCTAGAGGGGTCCAACTATCATACATTATACTATCAAACACCATAATCCTGGGAGTAGGACCGATGACATGTTCCTGGTCTTGTCATGGCATTGCCCATGTGATTGCTAGTCTAATTTTTCCTTACATCCAGGACAAAAGTGGGACTAATCCCAGAAGAAAATAGACCTTATTTCCAGCCTCCATTGTCATCTTGCTCTACACTATGATAATGATGGCTTGAGATCACTTTGTTTGAAATCACCAGTATCTGCAAATTGATTTAATAAAATTCAACTCTAATTCAATTTGCATCAAATCATTTTGCTCAACTCTAGTCTTATCTCATTTTCTCATTTTGCTGTAGCATCAGGATGTTACAATTATAATATTATAAAAAAATATATATTTATATAAACTGGAAAAACATAAAAATTAGTTTCTATAGTTAAACTTTTTCATATGCAGTATTTCATTTTAATTGAAATTTTGTGAAAATAATATAATTGTGAGTTGGATCAATTTATCTTTACTTCAAATTGGTTGACACTATGTGGATTACTGGTTCATACAGCATTAACCCCTTTCTGGCATCAGGCGTAATGGTATGCTGATGTCGGATTCCCTCCCTTTGATGTGGGCTCTGGTGCTGAGCCCACATCTTTTCTGGCACATGTTAGCTGTTTTGAACAGCTGACATGCGCCCTTAAAAGCCGCTAGTGGAATCGCGATACACCTGCGGCTGTTTACTAGTTAAATGCTACTGTCAAACTCTGACAATTTAACACGCGCTTCCAGCAAGAGCGCCGGAAATCCCACCCATCGGCGTCCATGTCACATGACCGTGGGTCGCCGATTCATTGGCATTGTAACCAGAGGTCTCCAGCAGACCTCGATGGTTGTCACTGCAGGATTGCTATGAGCACTGCCCAGTGGTCGATGCTCATAGCAAGTGAGTAATTCTGCTACATACAGGCTATCTGATCATCACATGTATGTAGCAGACCCGATCGGTTTATGGCAACTTCTAGTCTAACATGGAGACTATTGAAGCATGCCAAAAGTAATAAAATAATGTTTTTAAAAATACTAAAAAAATAAAATATATATAAAAGTTCAAATCACCCCTCTTTCGTCCCATTCAAAATAAAACAATAAAAAAACATACCGCCTAGTCACAGTTGTAAGTTATCTTCTAGCGTAAAGATACCGGATTTGGCAGTTGTAACTGAAAAGCTACATCCTTCTTTAGGTAAATACAGTAAGTCTGTAAGTAGAAATGAGCGAACCTTTCAAGGTTCAGTTTGGTTCGGTGAACGTTCCAAAATCCTTTATTCTTGATACAAAGCCTTGCTGAAGCTTACAGTGGAGGATTGCAGCCTGCAGCTGTCAGCTTTGTCTGGCTGCTTATCAAAAATACAGGGGAACCCCACATCATCTTTTTTTGGTTTATTATTTATTTGCAGTGCAGGCACTGGCTGATGATAGGAGGTTTTGCTGTTCATACTGCTACTGGAAATACTGATGCCTGAAAGAACCCTTAGTGAACCTGACCATTTACCGAACTTTGGCTGACTTTTGCCAATTTTTAGGAAAGAAGCTAGGGAATCCAAACACGAATATGAATGTGCAACGTGTACGCCAAATTTGAGATTGGCAAACATTTTCCAAACAAACTCACTCATTTCTACCTGTAAATTATTCTTCTTTCTGTCAGAACATGTGAAAGCTCAGCCAGTTCACTTTGCATGGGAAGCCATGAGAGATTGTTGTCTAAGGTGTATGGGCATGTTAACTATTCCTGTAAAAGTCCCATTTTATGTACTGTATATCTGCCCCTAATATAGTCATTAAAATTAGGGAAAAATAAAATTACCATAATGTTCTCATTTCAAAGGATTTCTACACTCTCTACTGGCAAAGACTATGAGACCGCAAAGCAACAATTACATAAGCCGTCTTGTAGAACTCAAGAAAAAACATATGAAGTAAACTCCGACACCATGCTTATATATATTTTTTATTATATTATTTAGGTGGAGTGCTCAGTATACAGGATCACACTTGCTCAATTACTAATGTGCAGACAGCAATACAATATTAAAACATGGAAACTGCCAAGTTTTCAGAGTTTCATAGGTTTTAAGGTTGAAGGTAGACAAAAGTCTAGTAAGCTCAACCTTTATCCTAACATGTTAATCCAGAGAAAGGCAAAAACCCCATAAGGCAGATGCTAACAGCCCCATATTAGGGGAAAATTATTTCCCAACATTACATACAACAATCAGACTAGTTCTCTGGCTCAACAACCTATCACAGAATCCAGTACCCATAACCTGTAATTTTATATTTTTAAACAAAAGGCTTCCAGGCCTTCTTTTGTAATGAATTACCGTATATACAAGAGTATAAGCCGACCCCCCTAATTTTGCCACAAAAAAACTGGGAAAACTTAATGATTCGAGTATAAGCCTAGGGTGGAAAATGCAGCAGCTACCGGTAAATGACAAAAGTAAAAATAGATACCAATAAAAGTAAAATCAATTGACACATCAGTAGGTTGAATGTTTTTGAATATCCATATTGAATCAGGAGCCCCATATAATGCTCTATACAGTTCATGATGGGCCCCATAAGATGCTCCACACAAAATGCGCCCCATATAATGCTCCAAAAAGTTCATGATGGGCCCCAGAAGATGCTCCATACAAAAAACATGCAACATAGAATGCTACACAAAGGTTAATGATGGCCCCATAAGATGCTCCATATTAAAATGCCCAATATAATGCTGCATAAAAGGTTAATGATGGCCCCATAAGATGCTCCATAGAATAATATGCCCCATATAATGCTGCACAAAGATTAATAATGGCCCCATAAGATGCTCCATAGAATAATACGCCCCATATAATGCTGCACAAAGATTAATAGTGGCCCCATAAGATGTTCCATAGAATAATATGCCCTATATCCTGCTGCTGCGATTAAAAAAAATGACATATTCACCTATCGTTGCTGGGTGCCAGGTGCAGGTGGCTCAAGCCCCGGCACTTCCGATATTCACCTGTCCCCGCTCCACCGCCGTGTGCCGCTGTGTCTTCTGGGTCTCTGTAGTGACTGTTCCGGCAGAAGGCGTGCACTATCTACACGATGGTGACCTCGGCCTGAACATCAGAGCCAGAGGACGTGGAAGACACAGCCCAGCGGTGGGACGAGGAGAGGTGAATACCGCATGGATCACCCTCCCTGTCATACTCACCCCCTCCTGGCGCCGTCTGCACGTCCCTACTTCTTCGATGGTCTCAGGCACGCACCGGCAGCTTGTTCCTGTGTTCAGCGGTCACATGGTACCGCTCATTAAAGTAATGAATATGCGCTCCACGCCTATGGGAGTGTAGGCGCGTCCATATTCATTACTTTAATGAACGGTACCACGTGAATGCTAAACACCGGAAGAGCCGCGGGCGCCGGAGACCATCTGAGGAGCAGGAACTTGCAGAGACCGCGCCTGGAAGAGGTGAGTATGATGTGACAGCCGCCACTCATGCCGCTCCCCCTCCCCCTCCCCAGCCGACCCCCAGGGATAATGACTCGAGTATAAGTCGAGAGGGGCACTTTCAGCCTAAAAAATGGGCTGAAAATCTCAGCTTATACTCGAGAATATATGGTACATATACACATATTTGGTATTGACACATTCAGAATCACCCGTTCTAGCAATATAAAAAAAGAATTAACTTGAATACTAAATGGCGTAATGAGAAAAAAAGTTAAAACGCCAGAACTAAGTTTATTTGGTCGCATTAAAATGCAATATAGGGCAATCAAAAGATCGTATCTGCACAAAAATGGCATCATTAAAAACATCAGTGCGCAAAAAATAAGCCCTCACCCAACCCGAGAGCATGAAAAATGGAGATGCTATGGGTATTGGAAAATGGTGCAATTTGTTTTTTTTTGGTTTTTTTTACAAGTTTTGGAATTTTCTTTTACCAGTTAGATAAAAAAGAACCCAGACATGTTTGGTGTCTACAGTATGAACTTCTAATGACCCAGAGACTCATAATGGCACGTGGGTTTTAGAATTTATTGAACATAGTAAGAAAGCAAAACAAAAACAATTGTGGAATTGCACTCTTTTTTTGTGGAATGTATTAATATTTCACTATCTATTGATTAAAATGTACTTTGTCCGTGCGATAAGTATTTTAAAATGGGGGGAAAAAAAATCAGAAATTTTGCTTTTGTCACCATTTTTTGAGACCCAAATTGTTTTAATTTTTTTGGACATTTTTACTGATACTATTTTGGGGAAAAATTTTATTGCAATGTTCCAGTGGACAAAAACTCCTAATTCTGGTGTTTTGATTTTTTCTTAATTTCCCTATTTACCTATCTGATTAATTTATTTCATATTTTGATAAATCATACTTTTTCAAACACAGTGTTAGGGCTGTTGGAATGCAACAAATAAATATAAAGATAGTAATGTGCATTTGCAGCCCGAGGTCCACCGTGCAGAGATGGTAACTGCTGCTTGGTAATGGACACTAAGTGGTGGTATCGCACTGGACACATGAGGGTTAAATGCCACCCGGTGTGTACTTGTGAGGAGCTCTGTTTCCTCACAGAAATGTTTTACTAGCAGAGTGCAGATACCGTACCCTGTCACAGGGCACAGCGGTATTAGCACTATTGTAAGGTCACAAGACTTAGCTCCTTGGTAGCGTGGTAGCTGTCTATCTAGACCCACTGAGTGCACGGCGTCGCACTTGCGAAGCCTACCAGAGCCTAACTAATAACTAACTATAGCACTGAGTGCACGCAGCGTCGCACTGGCGAACGCCACTAACCAAACTATTTAGTGCATGGAGTTCGCGCGGCGTCGCACAGGCGTACGCCACTAACAGACGCTGACCAACGTGTTTTGTGCTGGCCATGTCACAACTAGGCACTGTATCTTAGCTCCAAACACCCGGATTCAGACACAACATGAGGGTGGGGAATGATTAGAAGTAGTGATGAGCGAACGTGCTCGCCACTACACGCTACTCGCCCGAGTATCACTATGCTCGGTGTACTCGGCGAGCAGCGAGCATTTCTGGGATTATTCGGCGGTAACTAGTGTCTCCACCCAGCATTTTTGGCGGACTTTAGAGACCCAATCACACTGCAGGGATTGTCTCCGAGGCCATGAAACGCCACAGCCATCTTTGTTGTGGTCGTGCAGTGATTGGCTTGGCCAAACAGCATCATCCCAAGTATAAGAGACCTGGCGCCGCCCTGCTCACCATATTCTGTTCCTGATTCAGCGAGAGTAGGTAGAGCTGGTGCCGAGATAGGGTCAGAATCGTGGTTTTTAGAGTTAGTGTAGGTCTGCAACTCTTAAATCCACAACTCCTCAGAAACCAATAGTCCTTTTAAAGCTATGTGCACACGTCAGGATTTTGTCAGGATTTTGTCAGGATTTTGTCAGGATTTTTCATCAGGAATTGTAGCCAAAACCAGGAGTGGAACAATTAGAGGAAAAGTATAATAGAAACATATGCACCACTTCTGCATTTATCACCCACTCCTGGTTTTGGCTACAAAACCTGATGAAAAAGCCTGACAAAATCCTGACAAAATCCTGACAAAATCCTGACAAAATCCTGACGTGTGCACATAGCCTTAGGGCTAATTCGTGGGTCCCGATATTGCAACGCTAGGTAGGCAGGGAACAGCATATCAACATCAGTGCAAGGCTTGCAGGCACTGTATGTGCGTCCATTGCTCCCACTGCATCCCTCCCAAAGCTCCATAACTGTCTGCTGCTGCTGTAGCTTCTTTACTGTACACCTAGTTGCATTTTATTTTTCCAAAAATTCAGCCCCAAAAAGCAAAAATATACAGTCTGTTCTGTCAGACTAAGGTCTGTTGAAAAATCATAATTTGTCAGACATACGTAGCATAGTTGTTTGTGCTAGCCTTGCGCCACTTTTTTTTTGTGTTTTAAATTCACCAAAAAAAGGCCTCATATATCTGCGTGCTCCAACTTCGGGCATTGTAGGCCGGTGTACCCCTTTTTTGCTGTCTGAGACTCTAATTCTATATAGCACTATTTAGCTTCCAAAATTACAAAAAAGGCCACATATTTGCCAGTGTGGTATTTCAGTGACAGCCCTCATATATCTGCGTGCTCCAAGTTTGGTCATTGCAGGCCGGTGTACCACTTTTTTTGCTGTCTGTTACTCTAATTAATTATATACAGCACTATTTTGCATTAAAAAAAAATCAGGACACATTTTTGCCAGTGTAGTTTGGTCATTGTAGGCCGGTATACCTCTTTTTTTGCTTTCTGTTACTCTAATTCTATACAGCACTATACAGTGTAGTTTGGGTCTTTTTTTGCTTTCTGTTGCTCTAATTCTATACAGCACTACACAGTGTAGTTTGGTTATTGTAGGCCGGTGTACCTCTTTTTTTTGCTGTCTGTTACTCTAATTCTATACAGCACTTTTTTGCATTAAAAAAAGAGGCCACATATTTGCCAGTGTGGTATTTCCGTGACAGCCCTCACATATCTGCGTGCTCCAAGTTTGGTCATTGTAGGCCGGTGGACCCTTTTTTTTGCTGTCTGATGCTCTAATTCTATAAAGCACTATTTAGCTTCCAAAATTATAAAAAGGCCACATATTTGCCAGTGTGGTATTTGTGACAGCCCTCATATATCTGCATGCTCCAAGTTTGGGCATTGTAGGCCGGTGTACCATTTTATTTGCTGTCTGTTACTCTAATTCTATACAGCACTATTTTGCATTTAAAAAAAAACACAGGCCACATTTTTGCCAGTATGGTATTTCCGTGACAGCCCTCATATATCTGTGTGCGTGCTCCAAGTTTGGTCATTGTAGGCCGGTGTACCTCTTTTTTTGCAGTCTGTTACTCTAATTCTATACAGCACTATTTTGCATTTAAGAAAAAACAGGCCACGTTTTTGCCAGTTTGGTATTTCCGTGACAGCCCTCATATATATGCGTGCTCCAAGTTTGGTCATTGCAGGCCGGTGTACATCTTTTTTTGCTGTCTGTTACTCTAATTCTATACAGCACTATCTTGCATTAAAAAAAGCCACATACTTGCCAGTGTGGTATTTCAGTGACAGCCCTCATACATCTATGCGCTCCAAGTTTGGTCATTGTAGGCTGGTGTACCACTTTTTTTGCTGTCTGATACTCTAATTCTATAAAGCACTATTTTGTATATAAAAAGGCCACATATTTGCCAGTGTGGTATTTCAGTGACAGCACTCATATATCTGCGTGCACCAAGTTTGGGCATTGTAGGCCGGTGGACCCATTTTTTGCTGTCTGATACTCTAATTCTATACAGCACTATTTATCATAAATTTACTTCTTAAAACAGCCCCCCAAAAATTGAATACAGTCTGTTATATCAGGCTAAGGTCTGCCTGGTGTTTGGGTTTGAGAAATCATAGATTTGCAGGCATACTGATCAGATATTATTTCGCTACTAATAAATATATTTGTGTTGAGCATTTGAAATAGTGTAGTAGTCCATTTAAAATGGGCAAGGCAAGGGACGGGGAAGTGGACGTGATGATGATGGTGCATGCAGAGGACGAGGCCATGGCAAAGGTGAAAGTGGGCAACAACAAAGACCCACATCTTCTCGCTCGACCTTCCTGTCCCAGTTTCTAGGGGTATGCAGTACACCAGTATTGAAGCCAGAGTAGTGTGAAATGGTTGTTGGTTGGATAGCAGATAATGCTTCCAGTCACTTAGTCACCACCACCATGTCTTCCACACAGTCAAGTATGAGTAGCCGTGAGTGTGGCCAGGATATTCCTCACTCTGATCCTCCCTCCTCCCACCATGCCGAGTGCCCTGAGACAACTGATCCCACACTTGGACACTCTGAAGAGCTGTTCACTTTTCCATTTCAAGATTCTGAACTCTTGGCCAGTCAACTTGAAGTGGGGACAGATGAGATTGCATGTACAGATGCCCAAAGCTTTGACCAGCCCCGGTCACTCGAAGGTGATGGTGGGAAAGTGTCAGAAGAGGTAGACAAAGATGAGACACAATTGCTGGAATGTCAGTAGGAGGAGCAGGGTGCAGATATGGAAGATGAGGTGGTGGATGACTATGTGACTGACCCAAACTGGCAGAAGGACATGCAGAGCAAGGGCAGAAGCACACATGGAGAAAAAGACATATCACCACAACAGCCAGGAAGAAGCAGTGTGGTAGCCACAGACAGAAGGCGTGCATCCATTCCCCGTAACACCATATCCTTGTCCCATCACAGCCTTCAGTTGTCTATAACCCAGTTTTTGGAACGCAAGTGGAAATACCCCACCAACGCCCCACATACCACAGCCCTAAATTATGATATTTCTCTTCTGCTTGTGCTAGAAATGCTGCCATTTAGGCTCATTGAGACAGAAGCTTTCTGCAACCTGATGGCGACGGACGTCCCAAGGTACTCCGTCCCCAGTCGCCAATATTTCTTTTTCCTGGTGTGCCGCACCGGCATTACACCAGCATGTGCCCCACAACATTACTCGTGCCCTCAATAATGCTGTTACAGAGAAAGTCCACCTAACCACGGACACGTGGACAAGTGCTTGTGGGCAGGGATGGTACATCTCACTAACGGCACACTGGGTTAACATAATGGAAGCCGGGACCCAGTCGGACCTTGGGATGGAACACATCCTCCCCACGCCGAGGCTTGCTGACCCTACGTCAATCAGGGTTGCCCCCACAGTCTACAGCTCCAGAGCCTCCTCCTCTTCATCCTTCATCTCTGAAATCAACACATCAGTCAGAAGCTGGAAGCACTGCAGCACTGCCTCAGCAAGCGGCAACAGGCTGTGCTGAAGCTAATCTGCATAGGTGAAAAACCGCACAATGCAGAAGAGTTGTGGACAGCACTGAAAGAGCAGTCAAATGTTTGTATGACACCGCTGAACCTACATCCAGGCATGGTCGTGTGACAATGGACGTAACCTGGTGGCTGCTCTGAGGCAAGGTGAGCTCACACACGTACCTTGCTTGGCTCATGTGCTTAACCTCGTGGTTCAATGTTTTCTGAAAAGCTACCCGGAGCTGCCGGATCTGCTAGTGAAAGTACGCCTTCTGTATGCCCATTTTAGAAAGTTAGGTAATGCTTCAGCTGCCCTTGCTGTGCTTCAGCAGCGTTTGCAGCTTCCAGCTCACCGGCTGGTGTGTGATGTCCCCACGTGCTGGAACTCTACGCTGCTTATGTTGGAAAGTCTATGTGAGCAGAAGAGGGCAGTTGTTGACTACCAACATCAACAAGGCCATCGATATTCAGTTCAGACTCCACACATAAGACCTCAAGAGTGGACATGGATGTCTGACATATGTGCCATCCTTCAAAACTTTGAGGACTGCACCAAGATGGTGAGCGGCATTGATGCCATAATTAGCATCACCATCCCACTTCTCAGCATTCTGAAAACCTCTCTGCTCACAATTAAAAAGGATGCATTACAGGTAGGGTTGAGCGAAACGTATCGGACAAATTCAAAAACCGCCGACTTTCGGCAAAGTCGGGTTTCATGAAACCCGACTCGATCCTAGTGTGGAATCGCCATGAGGTCGGCAATCTGCGTGCAAAAGTCACGTTTCATATGACGCTTTCAGTGCCATTTTTCAGCCAATGAAGGAGGACGCAGAGTGTGGGCAGCGTGATGACATAGGTCTCGGTCCCCACCATCTTAGAGAAGGGCATGACAGTGATTGGCTTGCTTTCTGCGGCATCACAGGGGCTATAAAGGGGCATACACGCCGATTGCCATCTTACTTCTGCCGATCTTAGCATAGGGAGAGGTTGCTGCAGCTTCATCAGAAGAAGGGATATAGTTAGAGAGGGAAGATTAACCTCCAAATTGCTTGTGCTGTAGCTATTTCCACTGTCCAACACCACCTTTTTTTTGCAGGGACAGTGGAGGCTATATTTTTGTTGTTCATCAGCTCTGTAGCTTATTAGCCCTCCGTCACATACAATATTCGGACTAACGAGTTCACATACAATGTGCCTGTCAGGCGCCTGCTGGAAAAATACCTATAATATCTAATGTTTGCAATTTCAGTGCTCTAAAAGTGATCAGTGACCTTCATAGGGATGTAATAAAAGAGACTACACATAATCAGTTGCAAAAAAACCCATTTACTTAACATAAAACTAATAACTATGAAATACAAACTTTTCAAAACTCCCGCCAAATAGTCTGAAGCAAGAGAAGGAATATGTTAGGGAACTACTGTATATATATATAGGCACAGGTTTAGGGCCCGAGGTTATAGTGGGCGCAGTATAAGAAGAGGATATTCAAGAGCTAAGAGGTCTGAGAGGGGGCAACTTCTTTGTCCACAAAATAGGGAGAAATCAAGCAATGTAGGAGTAAAGGCCCCGTCTCACATAGCGAGATCGCTAGCGAGATCGCTGCTGAGTCACAAGTTTTGTGACGCAACAGCGACCTCAGTAGCGATCTCGCTATGTGTGACACGTACCAGCGATCAGGCCCCTGCTGCGAGATCGCTGGTCGTGTCAGAATGGCCTGGACCTTTTTTTGGTCGTTGAGGTCCCGCTGACATCGCTGAATCGGTGTGTGTGACACCGATCCAGCGATGTCTTCACTGGTAACCAGGGTAAACATCGGGTTACTAAGCGCAGGGCCGCGCTTAGTAACCCGATGTTTACCCTGGTTACCAGCGTAAATGTAAAAAAAACAAACAGTACATACTCACCATCTGATGTCCGTCAGGTCCCTTGGCGTCTGCTTCCTGCTCTGACTGAGCCGCCGTAAAGTGAGAGCACAGCAGTGACGTCACCGCTGCGCTCTGCTCTCACTGTACGGTGGCTCAGTCAGAGCAGGAAGCAGACGCCAAGGGACCTGACGGACATCAGATGGTGAGTATGTAGTGTTTTGTTTTTTTTTTACATTTACGCTGGTAACCAGGGTAAACATCGGGTTACTAAGCGCGGCCCTGCGCTTAGTAACCCGATGTTTACCCTGGTTACCCGGGTGCTGCAGGGGGACTTCGGCATCGTTGAAGACAGTTTCAATGATGCCGAAGTCGTTCCCCTGATCGTTGGTCGCTGGAGAGAGCTGTCTGTGTGACAGCTCCCCAGCAACCACACAGCGACGCTGCAGCGATCAGCATCGTTGTCTGTATCGCTGCAGCGTCGCTGTGTGAGACGGGGCCTTAAGGTTTATTTCTACATTAAATCAACATTGGGGAACTATGAGAACTATCCTCCAAAAACATTGGCCAGTATTAACCCCTTAAGCCCCGAGGGTGGTTTGCACGTTAATGACCGGGCCAATTTTTACAATTCTGACCACTGTCCCTTTATGAGGTTATAACTCTGGAACGCTTCAACGGATCTTGGCGATTCTGACATTGTTTTCTCGTGACATATTGTACTTCATGTTAGTGGTAAAATTTCTTTGATATAACTTGCGTTTATTTGTGAAAAAAATGAATATTTGGCGAAAATTTTGAAAATTTCGCAATTTTCCAACTTTGAATTTTTATGCCCTTAAATCACAGACATATGTCACAAAAAATACTTAATAAATAACATTTCCCACATGTCTACTTTACATCAGCACAATTTTGGAACCAAAATTTTTTTTTGTGACGGAGTTATAAGGGTTAAAAGTTGACCAGCAATTTCTCATTTTTACAACACCATTTTTTTTTAGGGACCACATCTCATTTGAAGTCATTTTGACGGGTCTATATGATAGAAAATACCCAAGTGTGACACCATTCTAAAAACTGCACCCCTCAAGGTACTCAAAACCACTTTCAAGAAGTTTATTAACCCTTCAGGTGTTTCACAGGAATTTTTGGAATGTTTAAATAAAAATGAACATTTAACTTTTTTTCACACAAAATTTATTTCAGCTCCAATTTGTTTTATTTTACCAAGGGTAACAGGAGAAAATAGACCCCAAAAGTTGTTGTACAATTTGTCCTGAGTACGCTGATACCCCATATGTGGGGGTAAACCACAGTTTGGGCGCATGGCAGAGCTTGGAAGCAAAGGAGCGCCATTTGACTTTTCAATGCAAAATTGACTGGAATTGAGATGGGACGCCATGTTGCATTTGGAGAGCCCCTGATGTGCCTAAACATTGAAACCCCCCACAAGTGACACCATTTTGGAAAGTAGACCCCCTAAGGAACTTATCTAGATGTGTGGTGAGCACTTTGACCCAACAAGTGCTTTACAGAAGTTTATAATGCAGAGCCGTAAAAATAAAAAATCATATTTTTTCACAAAAATTATCTTTTCACCCCCAATTTTTTATTTTCCCAAGGGTGAGAGAAGAAATTGGACCCCAAAAATTGTTGTGCAATTTGTCCTGAGTACGCTGATACCCCATATGTGGGTGTAAACCATTGTTTGGGCGCAGGGCAGAGCTCGGAAGGGAAGGAGCGCCATTTGACTTTTCAATGCAAAATTGACTGGAATTGAGATGGGACGCCATGTTGCATTTAGAGAGCCCTTGATGTGCCTAAACATTGAAACCCCTAACAAGTGACACCATTTTGGAAAGTAGACCCCCTAAGGAACTTATCTAGATGTGTGGTGAGCACTTTGACCCAACAAGTGCTTTACAGAAGTTTATAATGCAGAGCCGTAAAAATAAAAAATCATATTTTTTCACAAAAATGATCTTTTCACCCCCAATTTTTTATTTTCCCAAGGGTAAGAGAAGAAATGGGACCCCAAAAATTGTTGTGCAATTTGTCCTGAGTACACTGATACCCCATATGTGGGTGTAAACCATTGTTTGGGCGCAGGGCAGAGCTCAGAAGGGAAGGAGCGCCATTTGACTTTTCAATGCAAAATTGACTGGAATTGAGATGGGACGCCATGTTGCGTTTGGAGAGCCCCTAATGTGCCTAAACATTGAAACCCCCCACGAGTGACACCATTTTGGAAAGTAGACCCCTTAAGGAACTTATCTAGATGTGTGTTGAGCACTTTGACCCAACAAGTGCTTCACAGAAGTTTATAATGCAGAGCCGTAAAAATAAAAAATCATATTTTTTCACAAAAATGATCTTTTCACCCCCATTTTTTTATTTCCCCAAGGGTAAGAGAAGAAATTAGACCACAAAAGTTGTTGTGCAATTTGTCCTGTGTAAGACGATACCCCATATGTGGGTGTAAACCATTGTTTGGGCGCATAGCAGAGCTCAGAAGGGAAGAAGCGCTATTTTACTTTTCAATGCAAAATTGACTGGAATTAAGATGGGATGCCATGTTGCGTTTGGAGAGCCCCTGATGTGCCTAAACATTAAACCCCCCCACAAGTGACACCATTTTGGAAAGTAGACCCCCTAAGGAACTTATCTAGATGTGTTTTGAGAGCTTTGAACCCCCAAGTGTTTCACTACAGTTTATAACGCAGAGCCGTGAAAATACAAATTATTTTTTTTTTTCACAAAAATGATTTTTTAGCCCCCAGTTTTGTATTTTCACAAGGGTATCAGGATAAATTGGACCCCAAAAGTTGTTGTCCAATTTGTCTGGAGTACGCTGATACCCCATTTGTGGGGAGGGACAACTGTTTGGGCGCATGACAGAGCTCGGAAGGGAAGGAGCGCCATTTGGAATGCAGACTTAAATGGATTGGTCTGCAGGCGTCACGTTGCATTTGCAGAGCCCCTGATGTACCCAAACAGTACAAACCCCCCACAAGTGACCCCATATTGGAAACTAGACCCCCCAAGGAACTTATCTAGATGTGTTGTGAGAACTTTGAACCCCCAAGTGTTTCACTACAGTTTACAACGCAGAGCCGTGAAAATAAAACATATTTTTTTTCCCACAAAAATGATTTTTAGCCCCCCAAATTTTTATTTTCCCAAGGATAACAAGAGAACTTGGACCCCAGAAGTTGTTGTTCAATTTGTCCCTAGTACGTTGATACCCCATATGTTGGGGTAAACCCCTTTTTGGACGCACGGGAGAGCTCGGAAGGGAAGGAGCACTGTTTTACTTTTTCAACGCAGAATTGGCTGGAATTGAGATTGGACGCCATGTCGCGTTTGGATGTGCCTGAACAGTGGAAACTCCCCAATTCTACCTGAAACCCTACCCCTAACCGTTTACTGAACATTTTCTGACAGTCATAAGTGCCACGTATATAAGTGCCACGTATATAAGTGCCACGTATATAAGTGCCACGTTTATAAGTGCCACGTATATAAGTGCCACGTATATAAGTGCCACGTATATAAGTGCCACGTATATAAATGCCACGTATTTAAGTGCCACGTATTTAAGTGCCACGTATTTAAATGCCACGTATTTAAGTGCCACAATATTTCAGTGCCACAATATTTCAGTGCCACGTATTTCAGTGCCACGTATTTCAGTGCCACGTATTTCAGGCACTGAAAAATACGTGGCACGTAAATACGTGGCACGTAAATACGTGGCACTTAAATACGTGGCACTTAAATACGTGGCACTTAAATACGTGGCACTTAAATACGTGGCACTTATATACGTGGCCACTGAAATATCGTGGCACTTATATACGTATATACGTATATTTCAGTGCCACGTATTTCAGTGCCATGTATTTCAGGTTAGGGGTAGGGTTAGGGGTAGGGTTAGGGTTTTTTGTTTTTTTCTTGTTTTCTTGTGTTTTTCTATAAAAACGCATGCGTTTTACCGCGTTTACATGCATTTTTTCACACATGCGGTTTTTTTAAAAAACGCATGCAGATAAAAACGCAAGTGTGAAACCAGACTAAAAGACGCTTTTTATAGCAAAAAAGTTTTTGCGTCTCCACATTTTGAGACCTATAATTTTTCCACATTTTGGTCCACAGAGTCATGTGAGGTCTTGTTTTTTGCGGGACGAGTTGACGTTTTTATTGGTAACATTTTCGGACACGTGACCATTTTTTATCACTTTTTATTCCGATTTTTGTGAGGCAGAATAACCAAAAACCAGCTATTCATGAATTTCTTTTGGGAGAGGCGTTTATACCGTTCTGCGCTTGGTAAAATTGATAAAGCAGTTTTATTCGTCGGGTCAGTACGATTACAGCGATACCTCATTTATATCATTTTTTTATGTTTTGACGCTTTTATACGATAAAAACTATTTTATAGAAAAAATAATTATTTTGGCATCGCTTTATTCTGAGGACTATAACTTTTTTATTTTTTTGCTGATGATGCTGTATGGCGGCTCGTTTTTTGCGGGACAAGATGACGTTTTCAGCGGTAACATGGTTATTTATATCCGTCTTTTTGATCGCGTGTTATTCCACTTTTTGTTCGGCGGTATGGTAATAAAGCGTTGTTTTTTGCCTCGTTTTTTTTTTTTTTTTCTTACGGTGTTTACTGAAGGGGTTAACTAGTGGGCCAGTTTTATAGGTTGGGTCGTTACGGACGCGGCGATACTAAATATGTGTACTTTTATTGTTTTTGTTTGTTTTTTTTAGATAAAGAAATGTATTTATGGGAATAATATTTTTTTTTTTATTATTATTTATTTAGGAATTATTATTTTTTTTTTTTACTTTTTTACTTTGTCCCGGGGGGGACATCACAGATCGCAGATCTGATAGTGTGCACAGCACTCTATCAGATCCGCGATCATACTTTCATCGGAGCAGGCTGCAGCTTTCATCTGCAGCCTGCTCCGACCCGGAAGTGCTCCCTGCAGGACCCGGATACAGCCCCTCGGCCATTTTGGATCCGGGGCCTGCAGGGAGAAGACGTTCGGTACGAGGTGAGTACATCACCTTGTACCGATCGTCTCAGGGAAGCCCGCAGGGAGCCCCCTCCCTGCGCGATGCTTCCCTGTACCGCCGGTACACCGCGATCATGTTTGATCGCGGTGTGCCGGGGGTTAATGTGCCGGGGGCGGTCCGTGACCGCTCCTGGCACATAGTGCCGGATGTCAGCTGCGATATGCAGCCGACACCCGGCCGCGATCGGCCGCGCTCCCCCCGTGAGCGCGGCCGATCGCGTATGACGTACTATACCGTCACCGGGAATTAAGGCCCACCCCACCTCGACGGTATAGTACGTCATATGGGATTAAGGGGTTAAGGACTGATTCCACCTTGAGTAGGGAATTACCAGTAGAACCACTGATGACAGCCCGGAGAAGCCGGAATTTAAAGGATATGCTTGTAAAAAGCCACTATGTTGCTAAACTACCTGGCATGTTTGGTAATGACAAAAAGAGGAGAGGATTCTTTCCATGCCAGAATTGTATGGGATGCAAGAACCATGTTCGGGCAACATCCTTTATGTCAGTGGAAGGCCAAAAAAGTTTTAATATCAATGAGTATATTACCTGTACAACAACCCACGTAGTATACTACGCGAGATGTGGTTGTAATAAGGTATATGTAGGTCTGACCTCACGTGAACTACGAGTGCGAACACGAGAGCACGTGAGGGATATAAGGGATGCCCATGACATAGAGGATGTAGGAAGCCTTAAGTCATTGCCACGACACTTTAAATTAAAACATAACTGCAATCCGGCTAGTCTAAAGATTTTTGGGATTGACCGAGTTCACATGGGGGTGAGAGGAGGTGATGCCATAAGACTTCTTACACAAAAAGAGTGTCGTTGGATCACTGTCCTGGGAACAATGGCTCCGGCAGGTTTAAATGAACAATTAAGTTTTTCCTCCTTTTTATAAATAATTAAAGTATTAATATTGGATTTTTAATATGTGTGTTTTGTGTCCTTTTATTTTATTTTAGTAAGTTATTCGCTATCAATAAGGTTATCTGAACTTCTCCGGTATGGACTCTCTATAATGGGATGATAAACTGTATGGTTGCCCAAGATGAAATTCTGCAGTGGAGAAAAACAAGATTAATAATTGCATCCAATGATCACGATTGTATGATATTTATTGTAGTAATTGCACTTTTGACATATTATTATTATCACTATATGATTGTAGCACTTTGTAATTTTGGGAGCATTTTATTTATTTTTTATATATATATATATACAGTATATATATATATATATATATATATATATATATATATATATATATATAAATATACACTTTTTGCTTATTTATAGATTGTTGTATCAGGGAAAGTTGATAGGTCTTCTTTCCCTTTTGTTGTGTAAGGTTGTTTCACATTAAAAGATAGGATGCAATATAAATGGTGGTGGATCCACAGCAGGATTTAATTGGTATACTTACTTTGACGTCTCTTGTGCGCATGTCAACTGCACGGGAATTCCCGGCGCGTTGTTTTGGCGCAGTACGATGACGTGTGCGGGTCAGTGACGTCATCCGGCTAGGTCCGGTGACCCGCACCGCCATCTTGGCGCCCTACTGTGACGCGAATTCCGGGCCCGGATGCGGAAGACATGCGCCGCTTAGAGAGATCCATTACAGCTGGACGGGGAGTCCGGAAATATATATAAAAGAGATAGGGACGTACTCACACTATCACAGCCCCCCCTTGAAGAAGCCCACGCGAAACGCGCGTAGGGGTACACGTGCGGCCGACCTGACACGGAATGGGTGAGAACTAATCACTTTATTGAATTTTCATGTATGCTTACCATGGGAGGGCATTGATAGCATAGCTTGGTACTAATAGTCATTATGACTTCTTCTATGGCTATCCCTGGTATAAGCACGCTAAAGTATTAATTGTTTCATTGCACGAGCACTTTACTCACTTATTTTTAATTGTAGTCTCTTACCGTGGTGTTTGGTCGGTTCGCATGTGGTGCTGCATCTGAGTCTCTGCTTCAATATAGCTTAGGTCCTTTTTTATGATGTTTTATACATTTTAAAAGTGCCACATATGTAATTGTTTATTAAAATAAACTTTTTTGGATTTTAGCAATCTTTGGTGGATTTTGTCACTCCAAATTTTCTTCTCTTTGTTAAACGGAACTACTGTATATGCCTGAGCAGCACACTTTCTTTTATAAAATCTCCCTTATTTCTATGAAATATCCTCACATTTTGTGCTATACATTCATAAAACAAGCTAAATAAACTATTGTGATGAATAAAAACATAAAATACCAACCTTACTGAATGTGACGTATTCACATACAATGAGCCTGAGAGATCTGTGCAGCTATATCCTCTCCCCTGAAGCTCTGAAATCCAACTGTGATATCAGGTTTCACAGACCTTCAAGAGACAGGAGACTACCTGGAGGGAGGGGCTTTCCTCACAATCTGGTGAGGAAGGAGAAATGAAAGTAAAAGAGAAGCGCCTGTCAGATCAGTTGTATGTGACAGAGGGTTAGGCTGCCTTATAAGGCTCCCTGATAGCTGCATTGCTGTTTGCACGCTGCTGTGCAAACCAACTGCTTTTTTAAAAGCAAAAATCCTGTTGCTCCTTTCTGCACAGTTCTCTTGTTTATTTGTCCACACTTTTGTGTGCAGCAGTCCTTTTTATTGCTGCCATACTTGTCCTGAGATCATTGTAGGGAGATTGAAATTGTACTACAGTCCTTGTATTTTTTCATATATCTTCCAGCCACTTTCTGCCACTTACATTGTGTTGTTTTATACACTGGGCCTGAGTTTTGTTTCAGTCTCCAAAAAAAAAGTGAGATTCAAATTCTCACAAAGTGGATATACTTCAGTCCTGTTAGTTTGTTGTATATCAGCCAGCCACTTTCTGCCACTTACATTGTTTTGTTTTATGCACAGGGCCTGAGTTTTGGTTCAGTCTCCCCCCAAAAAAGGGAGATTTAAATTCTCAACAAGTTTATATACACCTTCTACCTTGTTTTACAGTACCATATAACGGTTGTTATTTTGGTTAAATTTTCCAAAAAATGAGGAAGTCTGGTGGAAGAGCCCGTGGGCGGTGGTTGCCAGCTGGTACTGATGGTGGTGCAGCTGGTGGTAATGGCAAAATCACAATAGCACCTAAGGCTGGAGGTTTTGAGCCAGTGTCATTGTCTGGCTACACAAGGCCTCGAAAGCTCCCTTATCTGGGAGTAGGAAAACAGCTTTTAAAGCTGGAGCAGCAGGAAAAATTTTGGCTTTCCTTGCTGACTCAGCCTCTAGCTCTTTCACCTCCTCTTTAGAAAGTTCCAAATATAAAAGCAGTGAGTCGTCAGTGGATGCTCCCGGTCAGGAACAAGACGTTTCCTTGTGTCCTTCACCCAAACCAAAAGTGAAGGATGTGTCAGCCGACACTACAGGTTATTCCATGGAGCTCTTTACACATACTGTGCCTGGGTTAGAAAGGGAAATTGTTAACTGCCCATTACAAGATGAATCGGACATGGAGTGCACTGATGCATAGCCACAGCTAGATTATTATGCTGTTCCATTGACTCAGATCACTACATTGCCCTCGCAGTGTACTGAGCCAGAATCTGACCCTGATGAGACTATGGTGCCCCATCCCGAATGCTAGAGCACCTTACACGGTGACACAGAGGAAGGTGCACATGACATTGAAGAGGAGGTGATAGATGACCCAGTTGTTGACCCAGATTGGCAGCCATTGGGGAAGAGGGTGCCGCTGCCAGTAGCTCAGAAGCGGAGGAGGATGATCCGCAGCAGCCATCTACATCGCAACAGCTGTCATCTGGCAGGCCCGTATCAGGCCAAAAATGTTTGTCAAAAACAAAAACTGTTTTAGGACAGCATGGCCATCCGATGAAAGTAGCACAGCATGCAATGCCTGAAAAGGTATTCCATAGTAGGAAGAGTGTAGCGTGGCAATTTTTTAACCAAGGTCAGAATGATCAGTCAAAAGTTATCTGTAAGAAATGCTCAAAGACCTTTAGCAGAGGGAAGAATCTTCAAAATTTAAATACAATGTGCATGCTTAGACATTTAACCAGCATGCACTTGCAAGCCTGGCCTAACTACCAAATGTCCCGTACCGTTGGTGCACCTGCTCAGAATGAAGGTAGTCAGCAATGCTGCATTGCTTCCCTCACTGTAAGCCCACCAGTTAGGACACCACCAGCAGCAAATGTGGAGGTATCGTTGCAAGGCCAAAGCAGTCAGGAAATTACAAGGTTATTGGTAGGAAACACTGTATGTAGGCCAACATCAAGAATACCATCACCAACCCTCTCTCAATGCACCATGTCCACCACCAACACTGCTAGTTCCACCACATGCAGCTCTCCAGTCCAGCTCACCCTACAAGAGACTCTCGTTAGAAAAAGAAAGTGCTCATCCTCTCATCCGCGTACACAGGGTTTGAATGCCCACATTGCTATACTAATCTCGTTAGATGATGCACTACCGGTTGGTTGAAAGCAAAGCTTTCAAAGACCTGTTGGCCTACGCAGTACCACGCTATGACCTACCCAGTCGACACTTCTTTGCAAGAAAAGCCATCCCAGCCCTCCACCAGCATGTCAAAGACCGCATTGTCCATGCACTAAAGCAATCAGTCAGTGGAAAGGTGCACCTCACGACAGATGCATGGACCAATAGGCATGACCAGGGACATTACGTGTCCATCACGGCTCACTGGGTTAATGTGGTGGATGCAGGGTCCACTGGGGACAGCCTTAGTGGGACAGTTCTGCCTAGCCCACGGTCTAGGAAACAATTGGCTGTAGGCGTTCACCACCCCTCCTCCTCCTCCTCCTCCAGAAGTGAAAGCTCATCCACAGAGCGCAGTCGCACGACCACTCCATCCGCAACTGCCAGTGTTGCACATGAGGTGTCCCATTATGGAACAGCTAGTGGTTAGTGTCAGCAGGCTGTGTTACAAATGAAGTGTTTGGGTGACAACAAACACACCGCGGAAGTACTGGCCGAGTACTTGCAACAACAAACTCAGTCATGGCAGGGCAGTGTACATCTTGAGGCAGGCAAGGAAGTCAGTGATAACGGAAGGAATTTTATGGCTGCCATAGCCCTTTCAGAAGTGAAACACATACCTTGCCTGGCTCAAACCTTGAACCTGGTGGTGCAGTGCTTCCTGAAATATTATCCGGGGTTATCAGCCCTGCTCCTCAAGATGCGAAGACTTTGCTCGCACATCCGCCGGTTGCCCGTACACTCCAGCCGTATGCTGAACTATCAGCAATCGCTGAATCTTCCCCAGCACCGCCTAATAATCGACATTGCAACAAGGTGGAACTCCACACTGCACATGCTTCAGAGGCTGTGCGAACAGAGGCATGCTGTAATTTATTTGTGGGAGGATACACATACACGGGCAGGCACTTGGATTGCAGACATGGAGTTGTCTGATGTGCAGTGGTCGAAGCTACAAGACCTCTGTCAAGTCTTTCAGTGTTTTGAGGAATGCACACAGCTGGTAAGTGCAGACAACGCCATCATAAGCATGAGCATCCCACTAATGCGTCTGCTGATGCAAAGTTTGACTTACATTAAGGAGCAGGCGTCTGCAGCTGAAGAGGAGGGAAGCCTTGATGACAGTCAACTATTGTCAGCTCAGGGAACTCTCCTGGACGAGGTGGCAAACGAAGAGGAGGAGGAGGATGATGGGGATGAATATTTTTGGGAGGAGGATGCTTCTTAGGGGGCAATAGAAACTGGTGGAGTTGCAAGGTCAGGTACAGGGTTTTTGCGGGACACAAGTGATGTTGATTTGCAAGAAAGTGCTCCTCAACCCAGCACAAGCAGTGAATTGACACCTGGAACATTGGCCCACATGGCTGAGTATGCCTTGCGTATCCTAAAAAAGGACCCCCGCATAATCAAAATGATGACCGATGACGATTACTGGTTGGCCTGCCTCCTGGATCCACGATATAAAGGAAAATTACAAAATATCATGCCACATGAGAACCTTGAGCAAATATTGGCTACCAAACAAGCAACTCTTGTAGACCGTATGGTTCAGGCATTCTCAGCCCACAGCGGCGGTGATGGTTCTCAAACGAGCCATAGTGGGCAACATGGCAGAGGTGTTAGAGGTGCACAAATCCGAAGTGCATTGGAAAGAGCGGTTTTATGACCAGGCTGTGGAGTGATTTCGCAACGACCGCTGACACGACAGGTACTGCTGCATCGATTCAAAGTGACAGGAGACAGCATTTTTCCAGTATGGTTACGAACTACTTTTCTACCCTTATCGATGTTCTCCCTCACAGGTCATTCTCCTTTGATTACTGGGCATCTAAGATAGACACCTGGCCTGAATTGGCAGAATATGCATTACAGGAGCTCACATGCCCTGCTGCTAGTGTGCTATCAGAAATAGTCTTCAGTAGGGTTGAGCGAAACGGATCGGTCAATTTCATAAGTCGCCGACTTTTTGAAAAGCCGACCCGATCCCTGTGTGGGGTCGGCCACGCGGTACGCGACTTTCGCGCCAAAGTCGCGTTTCAATGACGCTAAAAGTGCCATTTCTCAGCCAATGAAGGTGGACGCAGAGTGTGGGCAGCGTGATGACATAGATCTCAGTCCCCACCATCTTAGAGAAGGGCATTGCAGTGATTGGCTTGCTTTCTGCGGCGTCACAGGGGCTATAAAGGGGCGTTCCCACGACCGCCATCTTACTGCTGCTGATCTGAGCGTAGGGAGAGGTGCTGCTTCGTCAGAAGCAGGGATAGTGTTAGGCAGGTTACATTCACCCCCAAACCGCTTGTGCTGTAGCGATTTCCACTGTCCAACACCACCTTTTGTTTGCAGGGACAGTGGAAGCTACATTTTTTTTCCTCAGCGCTGTAGCTCATTGGGCTGCCCTAGAAGGCTCCCTGATAGCTGCGTTGCTGTGTGTACGCCGCTGTGCAAACCAACTGCTTTTTTCAAAGCACAAATCCTGTTGTTCCTTCCTTTCTGCACAGCTATATTGTTTGTTTGTCCACACTTTTGTTTTTTTTGTGCAGCTGTCCACTGCTTGTTATTGCTGCCTGCCATACCTTGCTGAGATTACTGCAGGGAGATAGTAATTGTAGGACAGTCCCTTTTTTTTTTTTTTTTTTAATTCTCCCTGAAAAAAAAAATAGTGGGAGATTAAGATTGGCATTTCTGCTTGAGTGCCGGTCCTGTGTGTGCCATCTGTCTCAAATTATTGGGGCGCAGAAAACCTAGTGTGTCATACTGGGATTTTTTT
Organism: Ranitomeya variabilis; assembly: GCF_051348905.1. Lineage (NCBI taxonomy): Eukaryota > Metazoa > Chordata > Amphibia > Anura > Dendrobatidae > Ranitomeya > Ranitomeya variabilis. The sequence continues at coordinate 600,260,130 of NC_135234.1, forward strand.
TTTTTTTAATTCTCCCTGAAAACAAAAAAATAGTGGGAGATTAAGATTGGCATTTCTGCTTGAGTGCCGGTCCTGTGTGTGCCATCTGTCTCAAATTATTGGGGCACAGAAAACCTAGTGTGTAACATTGGGCCTGATTTTCCTATCAGTGTCAGGCACCTATAAAGGTATATATAAATCCTACAGAAGTTTGAGTTCACCTTATAAGTTGTTTTACAGTAACAAATACCGTTACTTTGGTTACGATTTGCAAACAATGAGGAAGTCTGGTGGAAGAGGTCGTGGCCGTGGGCGGTCATTGTCAGCTGGTAATGATGGTAGTGGTGGTGGAGCATCAGGTGGTCGTGGTAAAAGCAATACAGCACCTAAGTCTCGAGTTGTTCAGCCAGGTTTGTCGTCTGTCTACACAAGGCCTCGAACGCTCCCTTTTCTGGGAGTAGGAAAACCGCTTTTAAAGCCGGAGCAGCAAGAACAAGTTTTGGCTTTCCTTGCTGCCTCAGCCTCTAGCTCTTTTGCCTCCTCTTCTGAAAGTGCTAAATGTAAAAGCAGCGCGTCGTTAGTGGATGTTCACGGTCAGGGACAAGTCGCTTCCTTGTCTTCTTCACCCAGAAGAACAAGAGAAAAGGATGCGTCAGGCGACACAATGGGTTACTCCATGGAGCTCTTTACACATACCGTTCCTCGGTTAGACAGTGAAACAGTTAACAGGCCATGCCCATTAGAAGTTGAATCGGACATGGAGTGAACAGATGCACAGCCACAGCCAGATTACTATGCTGTTCCTTTGACTCAGACCGGAACATTGCCCTCGCAGTGTACTGAGCCAGAATCAAACCCAGCTGAGACTATGGTGCCCCGTCACGACCACTATACCACCGGCTTACACGGTGATGCAGACGAAGTTGCACACGAGATAGAAGAGGAGGTCATAGATGACCCAGTTGTTGACCCCGATTGGCAGCCATTGGGGGAACAGGGTGCAGGCGGCAGTAGTTCTGAAGCGGAGGAGGAGGAGCCGCAGCAGGCATCAACATCACAAAAGGTTCCATCTGCCGGGCCCGTATCTGGCCAAAAATGCGTGGCAAAACCAAAACCAGTTGGAGGGCAGCGTGGCCATCCGGTTAAAGCATCTCAGTCTGCAATGCCTGAAAAGGTATCCGATAGTAGAAAGAGTGCAGTCTGGCATTTTTTTAAACAACATCCAAATGATCAGCGCAAAGTCATCTGTCAAAAATGTTCAACTACCTTAAGCAGAGGTCAGAATCTTAAAAGTCTAAATACAAGTTGCATGCATAGACATTTAACCACCATGCATTTGCAAGCCTGGACTAACTACCAAACGTCCCTAAAGGTTGCAGCACCCTCGGCCAATGAAGCTAGTCAGCAACGCTACATCCCTTCCCTCACTGTAAGCCAACCATTTCCCTCACCACCTGCAGTATCTGTGCAGCTTTCGTTGCAAGGCCAAAACAGTCAGGGAATCACCAGGTTCGTAGTAGGAAACACTGCATGTAAGGCACCGGCAAGAATACCATCTCCAACCCTCTCTCAGTCTGCCATGTCCACCGGCACCACCGCTAGTTCCACGATCTCCAGCTCTCCAGTCCAGCTCACCCTACATGAGACACTTGTTAGGAAAAGGAAGTACTCATCCTCGCATCTGCGTACACAGGGTTTGAACGCCCACATTGCTAGACTAATCTCATTAGAGATGATGCCCTACCGGTTAGTTGAAAGCGAAGCTTTCAAAGCGCTGATGGACTACGCTGTACCACGCTACGAGCTACCCAGTCGACACTTCTTTTCGAGAAAAGCCATCCCAGCCCTCCACCACCATGTTAAAGAGCGCATCGTCCATGCACTCAGGCAATCTGTGACTACAAAGGTGCACCTGACAACAGATGCATGGACCAGTAGGCATGGCCAGGGACGTTACGTGTCCATCACGGCACACTGGGTGAATGTGGTGGATGCAGGGTCCACAGGGGACAGCAATATTGGGACAGTTATGCCTAGCCCACGGTCTAGGAAACAGTTGGCTGTAGGCGTTCGCCCCCCCTCCTCCTCGTCCTCCTGCAGAAGCGAGAGCTCGTCCACAGACCGCAGTCGCACAACCACTCCATCCGCAGCTGCCAATGTTGCACACCAGGTGTCCCATTATGGGACAGCTAGTGGCAAGCGTCAGCAGGCTGTATTGGCAATGAAGTGTTTGGGCGACAACAGACACACCGCAGAAGTTCTGTCCGAGTTCTTGCAGAAAGAAACTCGGTCATGGCTGGGCACTGTACATCTTGAGGCAGGCAAGGTTGTGAGTGATAACGGAAGGAATTTCATGGCTGCCATAGCCCTTTCCCAACTGAAACACATTCCTTGCCTGGCTCACACCTTAAACCTGGTGGTGCAGTGCTTCCTGAAAAGTTATCCGGGGTTACCCGACCTGCTCCTCAAAGTGTGCAGACTTTGCTCGCATATCCGCCATTCACCTGTACACTCCAGCCGTATGCAGAACTATCAGCGGTCTTTGAACCTTCCCCAGCATCGCTTAATCATCGATGTTGCAACAAGGTGGAACTCAGCACTGCACATGCTTCAGAGACTGTGCGAACAGAGGCGTGCTGTTATGTATTTGTGGGAGGATACACATACACGGGCAGGCAGTTGGATGGCAGACATGGAGTTGTCAGGTGTGCAGTGGTCGAAGGTACAAGACCTGTGTCAAGTCCTTCAGTGTTTTGAGGAATGCACATGGCTGGTTAGTGCAGACAACGCCATAATAAGCATGAGCATCCCCCTAATGCGTCTGCTGATGCAAAGTATGACGCACATAAAGGAGCAGGCGTCTGCAGCCGAGGAAGAGGAAAGCCTTGATGACAGTCAGCCATTGTCTGGTCAGGGCAGTCTACAGGATGAGGTAGCGGGCGAAGAGGAGGAGAACGAGGAGGATGATGGGGATGACTATTTTTTAAATGAGGATGCTTCTCCGGGGCCAATGGAAATTGGTGGCGTGGCAAGGCCGGGTTCCGGTTTTTTGAGGGAGACAAGTGACGTAGATTTGCCTGTAACTGCCCCTCAAACCAGCACAACCGCAGATTTGACAACTGGAACTTTGGCCCACATGGCGGATTATGCCTTACGTACCCTCAAAAGGGACCCACGCATTATTAAAATGATGACCGATGACGATTATGCAGCACCCCAGAGTCCTGGTTGTTGCAGTACTGTGGCTTCGCCACTACGGGGAGCTATGGTACGTCTGATTGCACTAAGGAGTTTCTCTGATCAGGTACACTCACACCACACTTCACACTCCGGCCACCAGGGGGGGTGGTCCTATCTAGTAGGCCACTCCTCACAACTCTGGTAAAACTGGGGGTTGGACAGGAAGAGTGAGAGAAGTAGCTGGGAAGAGCTAGTGAGAGGACCTGTCAGGGATGGGATCCTGGCAGACTCCTCAGAGCAGAACTAACCAGTAAACAACAGGAATACAGAAAAGGAGAAATACCAGAAGGGGTCTTGCTGTTAGACCGAGGCAACATCCTTCTGAGGCGCAACAGTCGGTGGCCGGAACGCCGAGCAAGTAAGAGACTTTAAGTACATTGCAAACCACAGCAGGACAGCTAACTACAGGTTGGCTGTCTCACTTAACACCTAAGCAGACAACGGAGGCAGCTGCGGGAGAGGGGCGACTCTAGAGTCCCGGAAGAACTCCAGGCCTACCCCGTCATACGGGTGCGTCCTACCATATCACCTGGAGGACGGAAAAAGAACAGTAGAGACAGAAAGAAACAGTTGTGAGGACTATCCCGGGAGCTCAGCAGGGAAGAACTACAACACACAGCGCTAGAAGGTAGATACTGATTCCCACCTGTAAAGAGAGCTCTTGATGTGTCGTTGAACCGGCCGGTCTCTGAAAACCCAGTTAACAGCGCTCTGGACTGAGGTCTCCCACATCTTCAGTAAAGAGGTAAAGAGACTGCAACCTGGTGTCCTCGTTATTTACCACGACCTGCACCCCACAACTGCACCGCTACACCACTGTTACTGCACCATCATCATCACTTATTCTACCGGACGTCCCCCACTGACAGACAGGGCCACGGACCGGGTATAGCCACCGTGACAACCCCAGGACTGAGACCCAGAGGCCCGGCTCCGGGTACCCCTAGGCCCTGCGGCGGTGTGGGGGCGCTCCAACTTGGCGTCACGAACAGGATTTACTTAAGCCTGAGGAATCAGGTCACGTGTGCCTTGGAACTGTGATTTGTTGTGCTTGGACTGTACTTTATTGAGAGAACTGTGTGCTACTGCTTGCCGCGGAAAGTTACCGCCAAAATTCGCCATTGCCGCGCGCGGAGGGAGGAGCCTTAGCTACGTGGGCGGGATCAGCCAAAAGAAGCGCGGTGAGACGCCAATCCCGGAAGAGGAACTCCGACCTCCAGCAGGTTAGTGGGAGGAAGGGACGGCCATGTCCGAGTCGGGAGGAGAGGAGGTGGCGGTCCCAGCCGCGGACGCAGGGGCAGCTCCGGTCCCCACAGCGGGCGAAGCCGTGGCCCTAATACCACCACTGGCTGCCGCAGAACCCGCTGCCCCCATCAGCCAGTCGGACACTGCCGCTAATGCAAAAGCCATAATGCCCTTCTCCATGCCCTACCTGCCCGGAGCGGCCTGGCTCCCACGATACTCTGGGGAGGGGCATACGTTCACTGACTTTAAGGAAGGGCTCTGCAGCCTGCTCGAGTTCTATCCCCTAACCGAGCCTCAGAAGGTCCATATGATAACCGGCCAACTCTTTGGGGCGGCTCTGAGAGAATTGAAATCCTGGCCCGCTGAGGATACAGGAACTGCACAACAGATTTTTGCCAAGCTTAAAGCCACCTTTGATACTCGCACTGCTACAGAAATTAAACTGACTTTTTATGGATGCAAACAAAGGTCACAGGATAGCTTACGGGACTATGCCCTTAATCTCCAGGAAGCGATGCGGGCCATTAAGCAGAGTGACCCCGGCAGCATGCAGGATGAGGATAAAATCCTGAAGGAGCGGTTCATTGAGGGGCTCCTGTGCAGTCACCAGCGGAGCCAATTGCACTTCCTGGCCATGCAAAATCCAGACTTGACTTTTGCGCAGTTTAAAGATAAAGCTATCCAGGCATTGCAGGAGCGACAGCTCAGCCGCGCAATACCACCCAGGCGCCCCGCTCTCACATACCACCAGGAGGTGGCATCGGATACCCCAGTTGCCACGGAGGCCGACGCCCAGAGCTTCGAGGACGACTCCCCTGCAGGACTCCGTCTCCAAATGCAAGAGCTAACCAAGAGCGTTGCTGCCCTGGCCCGGACGGTGCAGTCCCTACAGGAGGCCCCCAAAGAGAAGATCCAGTTGGCTTCCAGTCCGGAGGATGTCCCTTGGATGCGACAGAGGAGGACTCCGCCGACTAGGAGCCGGCCCGACAATCGCTTCCACCCGGATGGACGACCCATCTGCCGCCGCTGTCACCAGGTGGGCCATCTTGCAAGGTACTGTCCTTTAAACGAGCAACCCCTGGGGCAAAGGGCCAACCCCCAGGAGTAGGACGGTCAGGCCCGCAGCATTGGAGAACCAAGTATATTGGAGGACGACCAGTTCTCCCTGTAGTGATTGATGGAATCCCCTTGAATGCTTTGCTGGACACCGGTTCTCAGGTGACGACTATACCTTACGTGCTCTACAAACGGTATTGGGAGGACGCTGATATTACTCGTGGCCCTGACGATGATTTCACCATAATCGCCAGTAATGGTCAGCCGTTGCCACAGGTGGGGTATAAGGAGGTCACCATCAAAGTGGGGCGGGTGGAATTGAAAGCCCAAGGGATTGTGATTGTAGATATTGATCGTCGAGAATGTAATCCCATGATGACTCTTGGTACTAATGTTATAGAAAATTGTCTTGCAGAAGTGATTGTTTTGTTGCAACAGGTGGCAGAAACTGCTGGCCACAGTGAGCAACGTGCCCTGCAGAAGGAAATCAGAGCTCTGATGCAGAGACAACAGGTAGAGCTGACTGGTGGTGAGATTGGTCGTGTCACTGTGAGTGATTCAAACCCCATCGCGATACCCCCCAAAAGTGAAATGTTAATATGGTGTCGAGCAGCCATAGGCCTCAGGGGTAAGGACTACCAGGCCTTGGTGGAACCTGTATATTCAGACAATAGGCCTACTGTTCTGACAGCCCAGGGGGTGGTCGACGTCCGACAGGGGAGAGTGCCCGTACGTGTCCTCAATTGTGGGGAGGAAGAGGTCCACCTAACCAAGTATACCACGCTCGCCAAACTGTTCACTGTCAATAATAGTGTAATACAGACACCTGAACCCTTGGTCCCGTCAAACGTGGCGGAGAACAAAGGTTCTGCCGAGCACTTGAAAGACTGGTGTCGGGAATTGCATGTGGGCACTGACTCTACCCCATCTCATCAAATACAGGGGGCTTACAGAGTGGTACACGAGTACGAGCAGGTATTCAGCAAACACCCCTCAGATTTTGGGCAGGTGAAAGGGATCCAACATCACATCCCCACAGGAGATCACCGACCCATAAAAGAGAGATATCGCCCTGTACCCCCAGCTCATTACCAGTGTGCCAAGGACATGTTGCGAGAAATGAAGGAGGCTGGGGTGGTGAGAGACAGCTGTAGCCCCTGGGCGGCTCCGTTAGTCCTTGTTAAAAAGAAAGATGGTACAATGAGGATGTGTGTTGACTACAGACAGCTGAATCGCATTACACATAAGGACGCATACCCACTGCCCAGGATAGAGGAGTCTCTGGCTGCCTTAAAATCTGCTAACTATTTCTCTACCTTAGATCTCACCAGTGGGTACTGGCAGGTTCCTGTGGCGGAGGCGGACAAAGAGAAGACGGCCTTCACGACGCCAATGGGCCTCTGTGAGTTCAACTACATGCCCTTCGGATTGTGCAATGCTCCCGGAACGTTCCAGAGGATGATGGAGAGCTGCCTGGGACACCTGAACTTTGAAACCGTGCTGCTATATCTGGATGATGTCATAGTCTTCTCTAAAACCTACGAAGACCATCTGAAGCACCTGGCCGAGGTGTTTGAAGCCTTGTCCAACTTCGGCCTAAAAGTGAAACCGTCCAAGTGTCATCTGCTGAAACCTAAAGTGCAGTACCTGGGCCATGTGGTGAGCGCTGAAGGAGTGGCCCCAGACCCTGACAAGGTCACAGTGATCAAGGACTGGCCAAAGCCCAGTGACCTCCACGAAGTCCGGCAGTTCCTCGGGCTGGTAGGCTATTACCGGAGGTTCATTAAAGACTTCACCAAAAAGGCCGCACCCTTGCAAAACCTGTTGGTGGGCCAACCACAGAAGACCAGGGGGAAGAACACCCCCTTTGACTGGAACGGGGAGCTGGAAGAATCCTTCACCTGCTTGAAGTCGGCGCTGACGGGGGAAGAGGTACTGGCTTACCCCGAATACGACCAACCGTTTGTGCTGTACACAGATGCCAGTAATGTGGGATTAGGAGCCGTGCTGTCTCAAGTCCAGAAAGGCAAGGAAAGAGTGATTGCTTACGCCAGCAGGAAACTCCGTCCCACGGAAAGGAACCCTGACAACTACAGTTCCTTCAAACTGGAATTCCTTGCCCTCGTCTGGGCGGTGACAGAGAGGTTTAAGCACTACCTGGCCTCTGCAAAATTCACCGTCTTCACGGACAACAATCCGCTAACGCATCTGGATACTGCCAAACTCGGGGCTTTGGAACAGCGGTGGATGGCCCGGCTGTCCAACTATGATTTCACCATCAAATATCGGGCAGGGCACCAGAATGCCAATGCCGATGCTCTGTCCCGAATGCCCAATTTACCAGAAGTGGGAGAAGACCCGGAGGCACTTGAAGAAGTGGAGCTGCCTGCCTTCCATCGCCCCAAAGCCACTCAGAACTCTCACCATGTGAAGAACAGGCACAAGAACCAACCGGATGCCACGCTGAATCCCCTGCCCCACCACGGATGGGCAGAAACCCAGGATAGTGACCCCGCGGTCCGTCAGGTGAAGGAACTCTTGACGCAGGCTGGCTTGCACCCTGGCCCAGATGATCCACAAGAGACCCAACAGCTGTGGAAGGGGAGAAGCAAACTGTTTATCCATGATGGCAAGTTGTGCAGGAGGAGCATCGACCCACGTACTCATGAATTGGTGTGGCAGATAGTGGTGCCAAGGCGAGATGCGCCCATGATTCTGGGAGCCTACCATGATGGGGCCGGACACTTCGGATGGAAGAAGCTGGAGAAGCTGCTCCGAGGGAGGTTCTATTGGGTTGGCATGAAGAGAACCATTGAGAAGTGGTGTCGGGAGTGTGGTCCATGTAGTCTGCGCAGGAAGGACCGTGACAGTCAACGGGCTCCCCTGCGGCCTATCATCACCAAACGGCCGCTCGAACTGGTCGCGCTGGACCATGTGAAGCTGACACCTAGCCGGTCGGGCTATATCTACGCCCTTACCATCGTGGACCACTACTCCAGGTTTTTGGTGGTTGTGCCTGTCAAGGATCTAACAGCTAGGACTGCCGCCAGGGCCTTCCAGCAGCACTTTTGTAGGCCCCATGGCTACCCAGAGAAAGTACTGACCGATCAGGGGCCTGCATTCGAAGCGGAAGTGTTCCAAGAATTCTGCCAGTTGTACGGGTGTAAGAAGATCAGAACTACACCGTACCACCCTCAAACCAACGGGATGTGCGAGAAGATGAACCAGGTGGTAATTGATTTATTGAAGACCTTACCGGTGGAGGAACGGAACCTGTGGCCGACAAAGTTGCCTGACTTAGTGGATATGTACAATCACATCCCCGTAAGTTCCACCAACTGTACTCCAGCGTACCTGATGCGAGGAAGATCTAGTCGGTTACCCGTTGATCTGGACATGGGGGTCCTAGTACCCGAAGATACCTCGCCGGATGCAGATTGGGATGCAGAAAGGCAGCGAAGGTACCGCGAAATACAGGAGTGTGTAGAGAGAAGTCTCGCCCAGGCCAGGCAGAAACAAGAAAGGGACTACAATCAACATGCTCCTGCGACTCCCCTGTCACCTGGTGAGCAAGTGCTTAAACGAAAGAGGAGGTTACACAAGCTCGATGACCAATGGGAAGCGGAACCGTATACCATCTTGCCATCCGACTTCGACAACACTAAGGTCTGTCTCATCAGCAAGGACAGAGGGGAGACCTCGGCAGCGGTATCCAGGGATCACCTTAAGGTCTGCCCCGATAAGTTGAAAGAGGGGGGCACGGCCCCAGAAATCTCCCCGCCGGTAGAAAAGGAGAAGGTGTTCCATACTGTCCTTGGTGACTTTCCCCAGTCCTGGACTCAGATAAACCAAGCCCTCGTGGTACCTGTCCTAACGTTTCCACAGCCGGACCCGCCAGAAACGATGGAGGTACCAGATCATCCGGCCCCACTACCTCAACCAGCCTTACCTGATGAAGCCATGCCAACCGTTGAACAGGCAAATCCTCCCTCTGCTATCGGTGAATCTGCTGTACCCACTGTTGATAGCAGCAGCTCTGAGAGCCCTAACCTGCCGGTGCTACCCAGAATCACTAGAAGTGTAGCTAGAAGACAGTGCACTACACCAGCGGTAGCAAGCATAGCGGGCCCTGTTAGGCCAAAAGCAACCCCTGCGCTGCGAAGGTCCACACGCAGCACTCAAAATCAAACTCCCCTCCGCTACATACCTTGGAGGTATTAATAAGGGCCGCTATTTAATTGAAAATGTTTGTATATATATATATCTTTTTGTTACAGGTTTTTAAATGGACAATAGAGTAATGGACGGTGAATTGCTCAAAAACTTTCAAAAAGGGGGCCCCTTTGTTTACCCGGGGTCCCCGCTGTTTCAACCACTGAACTGAGAGTCATAAACTGTGCATGACCTAACTTTTGCAACGTTCAAGAATCCTCACCTCCTGTAAAGGGAAGCATTGTTATGTTCAATTGTTATGCTATTTCAAAAATTTGTGTGTTTTCTGTTAACATGTATTATTGTTCTTGTTTTCCCAGTCCCGGAGTACTGGATTTAACCGGGGGGGGAGTGCAGCACCCCAGAGTCCTGGTTGTTGCAGTACTGTGGCTCCGCCACTACGGGGAGCTATGGTACGTCTGATTGCACTAAGGAGTTTCTCTGATCAGGTACACTCACACCACACTTCACACTCCGGCCACCAGGGGGGGTGGTCCTATCTAGTAGGCCACTCCTCACAACTCTGGTAAAACTGGGGGTTGGACAGGAAGAGTGAGAGAAGTAGCTGGGAAGAGCTAGTGAGAGGACCTGTCAGGGATGGGATCCTGGCAGACTCCTCAGAGCAGAACTAACCAGTAAACAACGGGAATACAGAAAAGGAGAAATACCAGAAGGGGTCTTGCTGTTAGACCGAGGCAACATCCTTCTGAGGCGCAACAGTCGGTGGCCAGAACGCCGAGCAAGTAAGAGACTTTAAGTACATTGCAAACCACGGCAGGACAGCTAACTACAGGTTGGCTGTCTCACTTAACACCTAAGCAGACAACGGAGGCAGCTGCGGGAGAGGGGCGACTCTAGAGTCCCGGAAGAACTCCAGGCCTACCCCGTCATACGGGTGCGTCCTACCATATCACCTGGAGGACGGAAAAAGAACAGTAGAGACAGAAAGAAACAGTTGTGAGGACTATCCCGGGAGCTCAGCAGGGAAGAACTACAACACACAGCGCTAGAAGGTAGATACTGATTCCCACCTGTAAAGAGAGCTCCTGATGTGTCGTTGGACCGGCCGGTCTCTGAAAACCCAGTTAACAACGCTCTGGACTGAGGTCTCCCACATCTTCAGTAAAGAGGTAAAGAGACTGCAACCTGGTGTCCTCGTTATTTACCGCGACCTGCACCCCACAACTGCACCGCTACACCACCGTTACTGCACCATCATCATCACTTATTCTACCGGACGTCCCCCACTGACAGACAGGGCCACGGACCGGGTATAGCCACCGTGACAACCCCAGGACTGAGACCCAGAGGCCCGGCTCCGGGTACCCCTAGGCCCTGTGGCGGTGTGGGGGCGCTCCAACTACTGGTTGGCCTGCCTCCTTGATCCTCGCTATAAAGGCAAATTGCAAAATATTATGCCACATGAGAACCTCGATCAAATATTAGCAACGAAACAAGCAACTCTTGTAGACTGTTTGATTCAGGCATTCCCAGCACACAGCGCCGGTGATGGTTCTCACACGAGCTGCAGGGGGCTACAGGGCAGAGGTGTTAGAGGTGCACAAATCAGAAGTGGCGTTGGACAGAGGGGTTTTCTGACCAGGTTGTGGAGTGATTTCGCAATGACCGCAGACAGAACAGGTACTGCAGCATCTATTCAAAGTGACAGGAGACAACATTTGTCCAGTATGGTTACTAACTATTTTTCAGCCCTTATCGATGTTCTCCCTCAACCGTCATTCCCATTTGATTACTGGGCATCCAAATTAGACACCTGGCCTGAATTGGCAGAATATGCATTGCAGGAGCTTGCTTGCCCAGCAGCTAGTGTGCTATCAGAACTAGTATTCAGTGCTGCTGGTTCAAAATGAACCAAAAAAATGACTCGTCTGGCTACCCAAAATGTTGATGATCTAACCTTCATTAAAATGAACCACTCCTGGATTTCAAATTATTTTGCCCCACCTTTCCCGGCTGACACCTAGCTTTCCTATAAAAAGGTCTTGCTTGTGGACTGGTCTTACTGAGTGTTCCAATCTCTTAATTTGCAGCAGCTGTTTGTCCAGCATACGACATGTTTACACCTCCCTAAATGGGAAAACTCCCCCCACGGGGCCGTGGTCTCGCCACTTGGCGCAAGCACCCGTTAGAGTGCCGTTTGTCTGAAGAGGTGGGTGTGCCCGCTTTTGGTCGACGGCACTGCTACTGGGTCCCTCATAGTACAATAACGTGTCTCTGGCGGTGGTGGCGTGCAACCAACGTCAGACACACCGTTGTAACATGAGGGGCGCTGGGCCTGTACCGCCGGCCACAAGAGAGTTCCCCCCCAGCTCAAACTGGGCTCTACCACGTGCAAAATTATCTCTCACAGCTCCAACAATGTTTAGTCTATGCGCTGACATCCTTCAATGCATGGCACTGACAATACCAATTTGTTGACATGTATGATGCTAGTTTAAACAGTCAGGGTCAGTGTCCTATATTGACACCAGTAAATACTTAGTGCCAAATTACTATGTCTGAAACTCAGCAGAGGAGCCCACCCCTGTACCTAAGTATGCCACACTTTTGTTTTTTTGTTTTGTTGTTTTGCGAGACATTAACATCTATTTATTTTTGGGAGTACTAACTGTGTCAGACACTCCTTCCAATCGTCCTCCGCTGACCACAACAATGCTGCCTGTGTACCCATGTAACCTATTTAAAACTGCATAGAGCCTATTTTATTATTTTAGGCCTAGTAAGTCTGTCTGCGGTCCCTCCTTGCAATCGTCCTCCACTGACCACACCAATGCTGCCTGTGTACCTATGTAACCTATTTAAAACTGCATAGAGCCTATTTTATTATTTTAGGCCTAGTAAGTCTGTCTGCGGTCCCTCCTTGCAATCGTCCTCCGCTGACCACACCAATGCTGCCTGTGTACCCCTGCGAGATAACTCTAAGTGCCTTGAGCCTATTTTTATATATTTTAGGCCTAGTAAATCTGTCTGTGGTCCCTCCTTGCAATCGTCCTCCGCTGACCACACCAATGCTGCCTGTGTACCCCTGCGAGATAACTCTAAGTGCCTTGAGCCTATTTTTATTTATTTTAGGCCTAGTAAGTCTGTCTGCGGTCCCTCCTTGCAATCGTCCTCCGCTGACCACACCAATGCTGCCTGTGTACCCCTGCGAGATAACTCTAAGTGCCTTGAGCCTATTTTTATATATTTTAGGCCTAGTAAATCTGTCTGCGGTCCCTCCTTGCAATCGTCCTCCGCTGACCACACCAATGCTGCCCGTGTACCCCTGGAACCTATTTTAAAGTGCATAGAGCCTATTTTTTTATTTCATTTAATATTAATAAAGCCATGATGGACTACGCTGTACCACGCTACGAGCTACCCAGTTGACACTTCTTTTGCGAGAAAAGCCATCCCAACCCTCCACCAGCATGTAAAAGACCACATTGTCCATGCACTCTGGCAATCTGTGAGTACAAAGGTGCACCTGACAACAGACGCATGGACCTGTAGGCATGGCCACGGAAGGTTACGTGTCCATTACGGTGCAATGGGTTAATGTGTTGGATGCATGGTCCACAGGGGACAGCCTACTAAGTCTGTCTGCAGTCCCTAATTCAAATTGTCCTCAATTAAGGTTTTCGGGCTTTTTTAAAAAATAGGAAACTGCATTTGGGCTACTAGTTTGGTTGGGGCCTACTAGTGATGTCTGCCGCTCCTGGGTGTTCTCCTCCTCCTGGGTGTTCTCCTCCTCCTTGGTGTTCTCCTCCTCCTTGGTGTTCTCCTCATGGTTTCCTTGTCTGAGCTTCAACCTTCAGGCTCTCATAAAGTATTTTTAAATGTCACACTGCAGTTGCCCTACTACTTTGGTTGGGGCCTAGTAACAGTGTCTGCCGCTCCCTGGTGTTCTCCTCCTCCTTGGTGTTCTCCTCCTGGTTTCCTTGTCTGAGCTTCAACCTTCAGGCTCTCATTAAGTATTTTTAAATGTAACACTGCTGTTGCCCTGCTACCTGGGTTGGGGCCTAGTAACGGTGTCTGCCGCTCCCTGGTGTTGTACTCCACTGAAATAGCTGAGCTTCAACCTTCAGGCTCTCATTGAGTATTTTTTAATGTCACACTGCAGTTTCCCTACTACTTTGGTTGGGGCCTAGTAACGGTGTCTGCTGTTATGACCCCAATGGCGAGGGTCTCAGAGGAACGTGGAAGTCTGCAGAATACAAAAATCCAGCTCATAGGGTAGTGGTAACTGGGTTGACCATATATCTACTCCTAACGCCAACACTAGAAGTAGCCGGGGATCATTCCTACGTTGATTCTAGATGACACGCGCCAGCCGGAGAATCTAGCTACCCCTAGTAGAGGAAAACAAAGACCTTTCTTGCCTCCAGAGAAGGGGACCCCAAAGCTGGATAGAAGCCCCCCACAAATAATGACGGTGAGATAAGAGGAAATGACAAACACAGAAATGAACCAGGTTTAGCACAGAGAGGCCCGCTTACTGATAGCAGAATAAAGAAAGGTAACTTATATGGTCAACAAAAACCCTATCAAAATCCACACTGGAAATTCAAGAACCCCCGAACCGTCTAACGGTCCGGGGGGAGAACACCAGCCCCCCTAGAGCTTCCAGCAAAGGTCAGGATAAAGATTAGGAACAAGCTGGACAAAAATACAAAACCAAAACAAATAGCAAAAAGCAAAAGGCAGACTTAGCTGATATAACTGGAACCAGGATCAGTAGACAAGAGCACAGCAGACTAGCTCTGATAACTACGTTGCCAGGCATTGAACTGAAGGTCCAGGGAGCTTATATAGCAACACCCCTAACTAACGACCCAGGTGCGGATAAAAGGAATGACAGAAAAACCAGAGTCAAAAAACTAGTAACCACTAGAGGGAGCAAAAAGCAAATTCACAACAGTACCCCCCCCTTAGTGAGGGGTCACCGAACCCTCACCACGACCACCAGGGCGATCAGGATGAGCGGCATGAAAGGCACAAACTAAATCGGCCGCATGAACATCAGAGGCGACCACCCAGGAATTATCCTCCTGACCATAGCCCTTCCACTTGACCAGGTACTGAAGCCTCCGCCTGGAGAGGCGAGAATCCAAGATCTTCTCCACCACGTACTCCAACTCGCCCTCAACCAACACCGGAGCAGGAGGCTCAGCAGAAGGAACTACAGGCACAATGTTCCGCCGCAACAAGGACCTATGAAATACATTGTGAATAGCAAACGACACAGGAAGATCCAGACGAAAAGATACAGGATTAAGGATTTCCAATATCTTGTAAGGCCCAATAAAACGAGGTTTAAATTTGGGAGAGGAGACCTTCATAGGAACAAAGCGGGAAGAAAGCCATACCAAATCCCCAACGCGTAGTCGGGGACCCACACCGCGGCGGCGGTTGGCAAAGCGCTGAGCCTTCTCCTGTGACAACTTCAAGTTGTCCACCACATGATTCCAGATCTGCTGCAACCTATCCACCACAGAATCCACCCCAGGACAGTCAGAAGGCTCCACATGACCCGAAGAAAAGCGAGGATGGAAACCAGAGTTGCAGAAAAAAGGCGAAACCAAGGTGGCGGAACTAGCCCGATTATTAAGGGCAAACTCAGCCAACGGCAAGAATGTCACCCAATCGTCCTGATCAGCAGAGACAAAACACCTCAAATAAGCCTCCAAAGTCTGATTGGTTCGCTCCGTCTGTCCATTAGTCTGAGGATGGAAAGCAGACGAAAACGACAAATCAATGCCCATCCTACTACAAAAGGATCGCCAGAACCTGGAAACGAACTGGGATCCTCTGTCTGACACAATATTCTCAGGGATGCCGTGCAAACGAACCACGTTCTGGAAAAACACAGGAACCAGATCGGAAGAGGAAGGCAGCTTAGGCAAAGGAACCAAATGGACCATCTTGGAGAAGCGATCACATATCACCCAGATAACGGACATGCCCTGAGATAGCGGAAGATCAGAAATGAAATCCATGGAGATATGTGTCCAAGGTCTCTTCGGGACAGGCAAGGGCAAGAGCAAACCGCTGGCACGAGAACAGCAAGGCTTAGCTCGAGCACAAGTCCCACAGGACTGCACAAATGACCGCACATCCCTTGACAAGGAAGTCCACCAAAAGGACCTGGCCACCAGATCTCTGGTGCCAAAAATTCCCGGGTGACCTGCCAACACCGAGGAATGAACCTCGGAAATGACTCTGCTGGTCCACTTATCCGGGACAAACAGTCTGTCAGGTGGACAAGACTCAGGCCTATCAGCCTGAAATCTCTGCAACACACGTCGCAGATCCGGAGAAATAGCTGACAAGATAACTCCATCTTTAAGAATACCAACAGGATCAGCGACTCCAGGAGCATCAGGCACAAAGCTCCTAGAAAGAGCATCGGCCTTCACATTCTTTGAACCTGGTAAATACGAGACAACAAAATCAAAGCGGGAGAAAAACAATGACCAGCGGGCCTGTCTCGGATTAAGGCGTTTAGCAGACTCGAGATACATCAGATTTTTGTGATCAGTCAAGACCACCACACGATGCTTAGCACCCTCGAGCCAATGACGCCACTCCTCAAATGCCCATTTCATGGCCAACAACTCCCGATTGCCCACATCATAATTTCGCTCGGCAGGCGAAAACTTCCTAGAGAAAAAGGCACAAGGTTTCATAACAGAGCAACCAGGGCCTCTCTGCGACAAAACGGCCCCTGCCCCAATCTCCGAAGCATCCACCTCAACCTGAAAGGGAAGTGAGACGTCAGGCTGGCACAAAACAGGCGCCGAAGTAAACCGGCGTTTCAACTCCTGGAAAGCCTCCACGGCAGCAGGAGCCCAGTTAGCTACATCGGAGCCCTTCTTGGTCATATCCGTCAAAGGTTTCACAATGCTAGAAAAATTAGCGATAAAACGACGGTAGAAGTTAGCGAAGCCCAAGAACTTCTGAAGACTCTTAACTGACGAGGGCTGAGTCCAATCAAGAATAGCTCGGACCTTGACTGGGTCCATCTCCACAGCAGAAGGGGAAAAAATGAATCCCAAAAAGGGAACCTTCTGTACACCAAAGAGACACTTTGAGCCCTTGACAAACAAAGAATTTTCACGCAAAATTTTAAAGACCAACCTGACCTGCTCCACATGCGAATCCCAATTATCAGAAAAAACCAAAATATCATCCAGATAAACAATCAGAAATTTATCCAGATACTTCCGGAAAATGTCATGCATAAAGGACTGAAAAACTGAAGGCGCATTGGAGAGCCCAAAAGGCATCACCAAGTACTCAAAATGACCTTCGGGCGTATTGAATGCGGTTTTCCATTCATCACCTTGCTTAATGCGCACAAGGTTGTACGCACCACGAAGGTCTATCTTGGTGAACCACTTGGCACCCTTAATCCGGGCAAACAAGTCAGACAACAGCGGTAAAGGATACTGAAATTTGACAGTGATCTTATTTAAAAGCCGATAATCAATACAAGGTCTCAAAGATCCGTCCTTTTTTGCCACAAAAAAGAATCCCGCACCAAGAGGGGAAGAAGACGGACGAATATGTCCTTTCTCCAGAGACTCCTTGATATATGAACGCATAGCGGTATGTTCAGGTACCGACAGATTAAACAGTCTTCCCTTAGGAAATTTACTGCCTGGGATCAAATCTATAGCACAGTCACAGTCCCTATGAGGAGGCAGTGCACTGGACTCAGACTCACTGAAGACATCCTGATAATCAGACAAATACTCCGGAACTTCCGAAGGCGTAGAAGAAGCAATAGACACAGGCAGGGAATCCCCATGAATACCACGACAGCCCCAACTTGAGACTGACATAGCCTTCCAGTCCAGGACTGGATTATGGGTCTGTAACCATGGCAGCCCTAAAACAACCAAATCATGCATTTTATGTAAAACCAGGAAACGTATCACCTCGCGGTGTTCAGGAGTCATGCACATGGTAACCTGTGTCCAATACTGCGGTTTATTTGCTGCCAATGGTGTAGCATCAATACCCCTAAGAGGTATAGGATTTTCTAATGGTTCAAGAGTAAAACCACAGCGCTTAGCAAATGAGAGATCCATGAGACTCAGGGCAGCACCTGAATCTACAAACGCCATGACAGGATAAGATGACAGTGAGCAAATCAAAGTTACAGACAGAATAAATTTAGGTTGCAAATTACCAACGGTGACAGGACTAACAACCTTAGCTATACGTTTAGAGCATGCTGAGATAACATGTGTAGAATCACCACAGTAGTAGCACAAGCCATTCCGGCGTCTATGAATTTTCCGCTCATTTCTAGTCAGGATTCTATCACATTGCATTAAATCAGGTGTCTGTTCAGACAACACCATGAGGGAATTTGCGGTTTTTCTATCACATTGTACCGAATTAGGTGTCTGTTCAGACAACACCATGAGGGAATTTGCGGTTTTGCGCTCCCGCAACCGCCGGTCAATTTGAATAGCCAGTGCCATAGTATCATTCAGACCTGTGGGAATGGGAAAACCCACCATAACATTCTTAATGGCTTCAGAAAGGCCATTTCTAAAATTAGCGGTCAGTGCACACTCGTTCCAATGTGTCAGCACGGACCATTTCCGAAATTTTTGGCAATACACTTCAGCCTCGTCCTGCCCCTGAGACATAGCCAGCAAGGCCTTTTCTGCCTGAATCTCAAGATTGGGTTCCTCATAAAGTAAACCGAGCGCCAGAAAAAACGCATCAAGATCAGCCAATGCCGGATCTCCTGGCGCCAGCGAAAAAGCCCAATCCTGAGGGTCGCCCCGTAAGAACGAAATAACAATTTTTACTTGCTGAGCAGAATCTCCAGATGAACAGGGTCTCAGGGACAAAAACAATTTACAATTATTCACGAAATTCCTAAACTTAAACCTGTCTCCGGAAAACAGTTCAGGAATCGGTATTTTAGGTTCTGACCTAGGATTTCTGATAACATAGTCTTGTATGCCCTGCACACGAGTAGCCAGCTGGTCCACACTTGTAATCAAGGTCTGGACATTCATGTCTGCAGCAAGCATAGCCACTCTGAGGTAAAGGGGAAGAAGAAAAAAAAAAAAACTCAGAATCTTCTTTCTTATAATCCCTCTTCTGCAATGCATTAAACATTTAATATTGGCCTGGCAAACTGTTATGACCCCAATGGCGAGGGTCTCAGAGGAACGTGGAAGTCTGCAGAATACAAAAATCCAGCTCATAGGGTAGTGGTAACTGGGTTGACCATATATCTACTCCTAACGCCAACACTAGAAGTAGCCGGGGATCATTCCTACGTTGATTCTAGATGACACGCGCCAGCCGGAGAATCTAGCTACCCCTAGTAGAGGAAAACAAAGACCTTTCTTGCCTCCAGAGAAGGGGACCCCAAAGCTGGATAGAAGCCCCCCACAAATAATGACGGTGAGATAAGAGGAAATGACAAACACAGAAATGAACCAGGTTTAGCACAGAGAGGCCCGCTTACTGATAGCAGAATAAAGAAAGGTAACTTATATGGTCAACAAAAACCCTATCAAAATCCACACTGGAAATTCAAGAACCCCCGAACCGTCTAACGGTCCGGGGGGAGAACACCAGCCCCCCTAGAGCTTCCAGCAAAGGTCAGGATAAAGATTAGGAACAAGCTGGACAAAAATACAAAACCAAAACAAATAGCAAAAAGCAAAAGGCAGACTTAGCTGATATAACTGGAACCAGGATCAGTAGACAAGAGCACAGCAGACTAGCTCTGATAACTACGTTGCCAGGCATTGAACTGAAGGTCCAGGGAGCTTATATAGCAACACCCCTAACTAACGACCCAGGTGCGGATAAAAGGAATGACAGAAAAACCAGAGTCAAAAAACTAGTAACCACTAGAGGGAGCAAAAAGCAAATTCACAACAGTCTGCCGCTCCTTGGTGTTCTCCTCCTGGTTTCCTTGTCTGAGCTTCAACCTTCAGGCTCTCATAAAGTATTTTTAAATGTAACACTGCAGTTGCCCTGCTATCTGGGTTGGGGCCTAGTAACGGTGTCTGCCGCTCCTTGGTATTCTCCTCCTCCTTGGTGTTCTCCTCCTGGTTTTCTTGTCTGAGCTTCAACCTTCAGGCTCTCATTAAGTATTTTTAAATGTAACACTGCAGTTGCCCTGCTACCTGGGTTGGGGCCTAGTAACGGTGTCTGCCGCTCCCTGGTGTTGTACTCCACTGAAATAGCTGAGCTTCAACCTTCAGGCTCTCATTGAGTATTTTTTAATGTCACACTGCAGTTGCCCTACTACTTTGGTTGGGGCCTAGTAACGGTGTCTGCCGCTTCTTCGTGTTCTCCTCCTGGTTTCCTTGTCTGAGCTTCAACCTTCAGGCTCTCATAAAGTATTTTTAAATGTAACACTGCAGTTGCCCTGCTACCTTGGTTGGGGCCTAGTAACGGTGTCTGCCGCTCCCTGGTGTTGTCCTCCACTGAAAAAGCTGAGCTTCAACCTTCAGGCTCTCATTGAGTATTTTTTAATGTCACACTGCAGTTGCCCTAGTACTTTGGTTGGGGCCTAGTAACGGTGTCTGCCGCTCCTTGGTGTTCTTCTCCTGGTTTCCTTGTCTGAGCTTCAACCTTCAGGCTCTCATAAAGTATTTTTAAATGTAACACTGCAGTTGCCCTGCTACCTGGGTTGGGGCCTAGTAACGGTGTCTGCCGCTCCCTGGTGTTGTACTCCACTGAAATAGCTGAGCTTCAACCTTCAGGCTCTCATTGAGTATTTTTTAATGTCACACTGCAGTTGCCCTACTACTTTGGTTGGGGCCTAGTAACGGTGTCTGCCGCTCCTTGGTGTTCTCCTCCTGGTTTCCTTGTCTGAGCTTCAACCTTCAGGCTCTCATAAAGTATTTTTAAATGTAACACTGCAGTTGCCCTGCTACCTGGGTTGGGCCCTAGTAATGGTGTCTGCCGCTCCCTGGTGTTGTCCTCCACTGAAAAAGCTGAGCTTCAAACCTTCAGGCTGTCATTGAGTATTTTTTAATGTCACACTGCAGTTGCCCTACTTCTTTGGTTGGGGCCTAGTAAGGGTGTCTGCCGCTCCTTGGTGTTCTCCTCCTAGTTTCCTTGTCTGAGCTTCAACCTTCAGGCTCTCATAAAGTATTTTTAAATGTAACACTGCAGTTGCCCTGCTACCTGGGTTGGGGCCTAGTAACGGTGTCTGCCGCTCCTTGGTGTTCTCCTCCTTCTTGGTGTTCTCCTCCTGGTTTCCTTGTCTGAGCTTCAACCTTCAGGCTCTCATAAAGTATTTTTAAATGTAACACTGCAGTTGCCCTGCTACCTGGGTTGGGGCCTAGTAACGGTGTCTGCCGCTCCCTGGTGTTGTACTCCACTGAAATAGCTGAGCTTCAACCTTCAGGCTCTCATTGAGTATTTTTTAATGTCACACTGCAGTTGCCCTACTACTTTGGTTGGGGCCTAGTAACGGTGTCTGCCGCTCCTTGGTGTTCTCCTCCTGGTTTCCTTGTCTGAGCTTCAACCTTCAGGCTCTCATAAAGTATTTTTAAATGTAACACTGCAGTTGCCCTGCTACCTGGGTTGGGCCCTAGTAATGGTGTCTGCCGCTCCCTGGTGTTGTCCTCCACTGAAAAAGCTGAGCTTCAAACCTTCAGGCTGTCATTGAGTATTTTTTAATGTCACACTGCAGTTGCCCTACTTCTTTGGTTGGGGCCTAGTAAGGGTGTCTGCCGCTCCTTGGTGTTCTCCTCCTAGTTTCCTTGTCTGAGCTTCAACCTTCAGGCTCTCATAAAGTATTTTTAAATGTAACACTGCAGTTGCCCTGCTACCTGGGTTGGGGCCTAGTAACGGTGTCTGCCGCTCCTTGGTGTTCTCCTCCTTCTTGGTGTTCTCCTCCTGGTTTCCTTGTCTGAGCTTCAACCTTCAGGCTCTCATAAAGTATTTTTAAATGTAACACTGCAGTTGCCCTGCTACCTGGGTTGGGGCCTAGTAACGGTGTCTGCCGCTCTCTGGTGTTGTCCTCCACTGAAAAAGCTGAGCTTCAACCTTCAGGCTCTAATTAAGTATTTTTAAATGTAACACTGCAGTTGCCCTGCTACCTGGGTTGGGGCCTAGTAACGGTGTCTGCCGCTCCCTGGTGTTGTCCTCCACTGAAAAAGCTGAGCTTCAACCTTCAGGCTCTCATTGAGTATTTTTTAATGTCACACTGCAGTTGCCCTACTACTTTGGTTGGGGCCTAGTAACGGTGTCTGACGCTCCTTGGTGTTCTCCTCCTCCTTGGTGTTCTCCTCCTGGTTTCCTTGTCTGAGCTTCAACCTTCAGGCTCTCATAAAGTATTTTTAAATGTAACACTGCAGTTGCACTGCTACCTGGGTTGGGGCCTAGTAACGGTGTCTGCCGCTCCTTGGTGTTCTCCTCCTCCTTGGTGTTCTCCTCCTGGTTTCCTTGTCTGAGCTTCAACCTTCAGGCTCTCATTAAGTATTTTTAAATGTAACACTGCAGTTGCCCTGCTACCTGGGTTGGGGCCTAGTAACGGTGTCTGCCGCTCCTTGGTGTTCTCCTCCTCCTTAGTGTTCTCCTCCTGGTTTCCTTGTCTGAGCTTCAACCTTCAGGCTCTCATTAAGTATTTTTAAATGTAACACTGCAGTTGCCCTGCTACCTGGGTTGGGGCCTAGTAACGGTGTCTGCCGCTCCTTGGTGTTCTCCTCCCCCTTGGTGTTCTCCTCCAGGTTTCCTTGTCTGAGCTTCAACCTTCAGGCTCTCAAAAAGTATTTTTAAATTTAACACTGCAGTTGCCCTACTACTTTGGTTGGGGCCTAGTAACGGTGTGTGCCGCTCCCTGGTGTTGTCCTCCACTATATAAAGCTGAGCTTCAGTCTTTAGGCTTTCGGCCTATAGTAGCAGATATTAAACTGCCTTTGGCCTTCAACTTTGTTTGGGCCCTACTAACGGTGTGTGCCGCTCCCTGGTGTTGTCCTCCACTGTATAAAGCTGAGCTTCAGTCTTTAGGCTTTCGGCCTATAGTAGCAGATATTAAACTGCATTTGGCCTTCAACTTTGGTTGGGCCTTACTAACGGTGTGTGCCGCTCCCTGGTGTTGTCCTCCACTGTATAAAGCTGAGCTTCAGTCTTTAGGCTTTCGGCCTATAGTAGCAGATATTAAACTGCATTTGGCCTTCAACTTTGGTTGGGCCCTACTAACGGTGTGTGCCGCTCCCTGGTGTTGTCCTCCACTGTATAAAGCTGAGCTTCAGTCTTTAGGCTTTCGGCCTATAGTAGCAGATATTAAAATGCATTTGGCCTACTAGTGTGATTGGGCCCTTAAAACGGTGTCTGCTGCTCCTGGGTTTGCTCCTCCACTGAACAAAGCAATGCCGCCTGTTTAGTCCTGTTACCAATTTTGAACTGCATTTAGCCCACTTTATTTTTTGGCCCTATATCTGTGTTTCCTCCTCATCCTGCCCATTGCCCAGCCACTGCTAGATGAGTCTGCTGGTACATTGACCCAGACCACTACATTCCCCTTGCATGCTACACAGCCAGAATGTGTCCCTGCTGAAAGTCAGGTTCCCCTTCCCGCATACTATACCACATTACATGGGGACAAAGAGGAAGGTGCAGATGAAAGTGCTGGTTCCTTCATCAGGTGGGGGGGAATACTCATTGGCGACGTCACTGGCACAGGGCCCCTCATAGTATGCAAAAGTGTCGCTGCCGGTGGGAGGTGCCCCCGCCGTGCAAACACACCGCCGTACTTTGAGGGGCCCTGTGCCAGTGCCAATGCCAAAGAGTGGGCCCCCCCTGCTTGCTCAGCATCACAGCACTTGCAAAGTTGAAATACTTACCTCTCCCTGCGCCACTGCCGTGACGTGGTCCAGATTTCCTGGGCCCACAAAATACTTGAACCAGCCCTACCCCCAAAAACTTTAGCCAAATGACCCCCAATTTCCAATGCCTAACTGTTATTATAAGGGAAATTAAGATTGACAAGCTTCATTAACAAGAATGGATGTTTTTGGCATTAAAATGGCCACTCTAGGTGTTTTCCTGGCCCCCACTCACTGCCGACTATGCTGCCCCATTGACTTGCATTGGTTTCGTGTTTCGGCCGATCCCGACTTTACGAGATAATCGGCCGATTTCACTCGACCCGACTTTTGAGATAGTCGAGTTCCGCAAAACCCGACTCGACCCTAAAAAAGTCTAAAGTCGCTCAACCCTAGTCTTCAGTGCTGCTGGTTCAATACTGACCGAAAAAAGGACACATCTGGCTACCCGAAATGTTGATGATCTAACCTTCATTAATATGAACCAATCATGGATTTCAAATTATTTTGCCCCACCTTCCCCTGCTGACACGTAGCTTGCCTGAAAAATGTCTTGCTTTTGGCCTCCTCTTACTGACTTCTCCAATTCGTCCATTTGCAGCTGCTGAATGTCCACCATAGGCCATTTTTATACCTCCCTAAATGGACTCCCTCCACAGGGCCGTGGTCACCACCTGGCGCAAGCACCCGTGCGAATGCCCTTTGCCTGGACAGGTTGGTGTGCCCTCTCTCTTGGGCTACGGCACTGGCACAGGGTCCCTCATAGTACAATGAAGTGTCTCTGATGGTGGTGGTGCACAACCAACATCAGACACACCATCGTAATATGAGGGGCCCTGTGTCAGTACCGCTGCCCACGAGAGAGTGTTCCACCCAGCTCGAACAGTGCTCTACCACTTGCAATACTTACCTCTCCCTGCTCCACCACTGTGTAGTCTGTGCTGTTAAATCCTTCAATGGCACTGCCAATACAAATTTGTTGAAATTATATATGATAGTTAAAATATACAGGAGCTCAGGCCTCCATTTAGATCAGTTAATATTTGCACCTACTACCACTGTCTGCTACTCAGCAGAGGAGCCCACCCCTGTACCTAGCTATGCCACCTGTTTATGGACATTTTTTGGCATTTAGCTTACTTACTTATTTGGGCCTACTCACTGTGTCAGCCACTCCTTACAGTTGTCCTCCGCTGAACAAAGAAATGCCACCAGTTTAGTCCTGTTACCAATTTTGAACTGCTTTTAGCCTACTTACTTATTTGGGCCAACTCACTGTGTCAGCCACTCCTTACAACTGTCCTCCGCTGAACAAAGCAATGCCGCCAGTTTAGTCCTGTTACCATTTTTGAACAGCATTTAGCCTACTTACTAATTTGGGCCTACTCACTGTGTCAGCCACTCCTTACAATTGTCCTCCGCTGAACAAAGCAATGCCGCCAGTTTAGTCCTGTTACCAATTTTGAACTGCTTTTAGCCTAGTTACTTATTTGGGCCTACTCACTGTGTCAGCCACTCCTTACAATTGTCCTACGCTGATCAAAGCAATGCCACCAGTTTAGTCCTGTTATCAATTTTGAACTGCTTTTAGCCTACTTACTTATTTGGGCCTACTCACTGTGTCAGCCACTCCTTACAATTGTCCTCCGCTGAACAAAGCAATGCCGCCAGTTCAGTCCTGTTATCAATTTGAACTGCTTTTAGCCTACTTACTTATTTGAGCCTACGCACTGTGTCAGCCACTCCTTACAATTGTCCTCTGCTGAACAAAGCAATGCCACCTGTTTGGTCCTGTTACCAATTTTGAACTGCATTTAGCCCACTTTATTATTTGGGCCTATATCTGTGTTTCCTCCTCATCCTGCCCATTGCCCAGCCACTGCTAGATGTGTCTGCTGGTACATTGACCCAGACCACTACATTCCCCTTGCACTCTAAACAGCCAGAATCTGACCCTGCTGAAAGTCAGGTTCCCCTTCCCACATACTATACCACCTTACATGGGGACAAAGACGAAGGCGCAGATGAAAGTGCAGGTTCCTTCATCAGGTGGGTGGGCATACTCATTGGCGACATCACTGGCACAGGGACCCTCATAGTACACAAAAGAGTCTCTGCCGGTGGGAGGTGCCACCTGCCGTCAAACACACCGCCGTACTATGAGGGGCCCTGTGCCAGTGCCAATGCCAACGAGTGGGACCCCACTGCTTGCTCAGGATCACAGCACTTCCAAAGTTGAAATACTTACCTCTCCCTGCTCCACTGCCGTGACGTATTCCGCGTTTCCTGGGCCCACAAAAAACTTGAGCTAGCCCTTCCCCCCACAACTTTAGCCAAATGACCCCCAGTTTTTAATGCCTAACTATTATTATAAAGTAAATTAAGATTGACAAGCTTCAGTAAAAAGAATTGATGTTTTTGGCATTAAAATGGGCACTGTAGGTATTTTCCTGTCCTTCACTCTCTGCTGACTTTGATTCCCCATTGACTTGCTTTGGGTTTTGTGTTTCAGTCGGCCCCCGACTTTTCGCAATAATCGGCCGATGTCACCCGACCCGACTTTTCACAAAGTCGGGTTTCGCGAAACCCGACTCGATCCCAAAAAAGTAAAAGTCACTCAACTCTAGTGTCGCTTGCTCTTGGCGGTTAGTAGGTCATTGGTGACTTTAGTCAGAGCAGTTTCAATTGAGTGATGGGGTTGGAAGCCAGATTGTAACCAGTTCAATGAGGGAGCAGGAGGAGAGGTGGGAGGACAGTTCAAGATGGACATGCTCTTCCAGTAGTTTTGAGGCATAAGGGAGAATAGATATTGGGCAATAGCTAGACTCAGAGGATGGGTTAAGGGAGGGCTTTTTGAGGATGGGTGTGATCTTAGCATGTTTGAAGGATAAGGGGAACACACCAGTTGTGATTGAGAAGTTGAAGAGGTGTGTTAGGGTTGGGATGAAGACTGTGGCGAGGTTAGGGATGAGGTGGGACGGGAGCGGATCAAGCGTGTAAGTGGTGAGGTGTGATCTTGACAGGAGGGTGGAGAGTTGTACCTGTAATTCAGGAAAGTCATGACAGGCACAGGGTTTTCATCTGAGACTGAGCTGTCATGAAAACCCATCAGCGTGGAATAATGTGTGTCACTTTGGGTTCATGTTAAGTACCACTGTCAGACATTGACAGCAGGATTTAGCAGGTTTACAGCACCTGGCAGAGCGCCATTAAATCAGCCTTCTTGTGCTGGAAAAGATGTGGGCTCAGCATGTGAGACCACATCAAAGGCACGAACACCACATATGATGTAAATTTACGTTTATATGTTGTGAAGGGGTTAAACCAGACAGCAATGCACCAAATTATAGTTATTAAATAGCATTTTCCACAGGTCTACTTTATGTCAGTATCTGTTTGACATTATCTTTTATTCTGCTGGTATGATAGAAGGTTTAAAAGTTAACTGCAAATTTCAAATATTTTCTTTGAAATTTATATGTTTTTTTGTTTTTCTCCTATTCAATTTTTAAGTCCATTTGATGGGCATACATATTTTAAAACCCTTAAAAGTAATACCATTTTAAATTGCTTCTCTCAAGTTTTTAAACTGCTATCAGGAAAGTTGTAAACCATTGAGATGCTACATAGGAATTAAGGCAAAATTAAGCGGAATTCAAGAAAAATTACATATAAATTTAGCTGCCATTTTTTTCATATTTGCAAGGTGTAATACATGAAAAAAGGTTCCAAAATGTATTGTATAATTTCTCCTGAACATGGAAATATATGATCAAAAACAACTGTTTGGGCAAATGTCAGGGCTTGAAAATGAAGAAGAGCTATTTGGTTTTTGTTATGCAAATTCTGCTGGAATAGATTGTGGAACCCATGTCACAACTGCAGAGTCCCTAAGGTACTAAACTATCAGAAACCCCCATAAGAGACTTCATTTTCTAAATTAGACTCCTCAAGGAATTTGTCTAGGTGTGCGTTAACAATTTTATTTCAATTGGTGCTTCACAGAACTTTATAACACCAAGAGAAAGAATGTGTGGTGGTTTTGTCAGCGCCGCCAAGGGTTAACTTCTTGGAATATCAGTGAAGGTTCCCCTGGTTGAGCAGCAGCCTTGGATTAACACTACCATTCCAATAGGGTTGTGCCTAACTAGCACAACTCACCCAGGTGAGTAACACTTCACCGCAGTGATTTCAACGTGTTTCTATCTGATCTGAACAAGGAGTGCTTTCCTCACTTTTCTTTGAAGAACTTTACAACAATTGGAAGTAAAAGCAATTTTTTTTTCCAGGGATTTGTTATTTTCAACTTACCCAAATGCGGTGAAACCCAATATGCTGTCAAAAGTTCAGGTTTGTGTGTATGGTAGGACTGTGGAAGAGCGAGATTTCATTTTTGGGGTGAAAATTACAGCAGAAAACCCCAACTAGTGACTCCGTTTTGGAAACTTCACTTCTCAATGAACTTGAAATACATCTAGAAGTTTGATGAACATTTTATACCCCAGATGCCTCAAAATTTTTTATAGCATTGGGCCTCAAAAATACTAAATGTTAAGCTACTTTCACACTAGCGTTAACTGCAATCCGCCACAATGCGTCGTTTTGCCGAAAAAACGCATCCTGCAAAAGTGCTTGCAGGATGCGTTTTTTCCCCATAGACTTACATTAAGCGACATATTGCGACGGATTGACACACGTCGCAACCATCGTGCGACGGTTGCACCGTGTTGTGGCGGACCGTCTGGACCAAAAAACGCTACATGTAACGTTTTTTTCTCCCGACGGTCCGCTTTTTCCGACCGCGCATGCGCGGCCGGAACTCCGCCCCCACCTCCCCGCACTTCCCCGCACCTCACAATGGGGCAGCGGATGCGCTGGAAAAATGCATCCACTGTCCCCGTTGTGCGGCGGAGACAATGCTAGCATCGGGAACCTCGGCCCGACGCTAGTGTGAAAGTAGCCGTAGTTGAAAAAAGTGTTTTTTTTTATTGGTTGCACTTTTTCATTTATGCATGAGTATTAGGAGAAAATAGACCCCTGAGTTTCTTGACACTCGACATGTCATTGGAAACTACTGTTTTACAGCTTGGCAAGTTATCAAAAGAGGTTGCAATATTTGGCTTTTGGATTGCAGATCTGATGATCGCTACTATGTAGCAGAGCTGATCGAGTGATGCCAGCTTCTAGCCTCCCATGGAGGCTATTGAAGCATGGCAAAAGTAAAAAAAAGTTAAAAAAATGTGATAAAAATAAAAAAAAATAAATGTTTAAATCACCTCCCTTTCGCCCCATTCAAAATAAATCAATAAAAAAATTCAAACCTACACATATTTGGTATCGCCGCGTTCAGAATCACCCGATTGATCAATAAAAAAAAGGATTAACCTGATCGCTAAACGGCGTAGCAAGAAAAAAATTTGAAACGCCAGAATTACGTTTTTTTGGTCGCCGCGACATTGCATTAAAATGCAATAACGGGCGATCAAAAGAACGTATCTGCACCAAAATGCTATCACTAAAAACAACAGCTCAGTATGCAAAAAATAAGCCCTCACCCGACCCCAGATCATGAAAAATTGGGACGCTACGGGTATCGGAAAATGGCGCTTTTTTTTAAGCAAAGTTTGGAATTGTTTATCACCACTTAGATAAAAGAGAACCTAGACATGTTTGGAGTCTATGAACTCGTAATGACCTGTAGAATCTTAATGGCTGGTCAGTTTTACCATTTAGTGAACCTAGTAAAAATGCTAATGAAAAAACAAGTGTGGGATTGCACTTTTTTTGCAATTTCACCGCACTTGGAATTTTTTTTCCTGTTTTCTAGTACACGACATGCTAAAACCAATGATGTCGTTCAAAAGTGCAACTTGGTTTGCAAAAAATAAGCCCTCACATGGCCATATTGACAGAAAAATAAAAAAGTTATGGCTCTGGGAAGAAGGGGAACAAAAAACGAACACGGAAATACGGAAAATCCCAAGGTCATGAAAGGGGTATTCGGCCCCCTTCAAATTTTCAATCTTTTCCCACATATCATGCTTCGAAAATAAAGATACCAAATGTAAATTTTTGGTGAAGAATCAACAAGTGGAACACAATTGTGAAGTTGAATGAAATTTATTGGTTATTTTAAATTTTTGTAGAAATTCAAAAATTGAAAAGTGGGGCGTGCAATATTATTCGGCCCCTTTACTTTCAGTGCAACAAACTTACTCCAGAAGTTCATTGTGGATCTCTGAATGATCCAATGTTGTCCTAAATGCCTAATGATGATAAATATAATACACCTGTGGGTAATCAAGTCTCTGTATAAATGCATCTGCTCTGTGATAGTCTCAGGGTTCTATTTGAAGCACAGAGAGCATCATGAAGACCAAGGAACACAACAGGCAGGTTTGTGATACCATTGTGGAGAAGTTTAAAGCCGGATTTGGATACAAAATTATTTCAAAAACTTTAAACATCCCAAGGAGCACTGTGCAAGCGATCATATTGAAATGAAAGGAGTATCATACCACTTCAAATCTACCAAGACCTGGCCGTCCATCTAAACTTTCATCTCAAACAAGGAGAAGACTGATCAGAGATGCAGCCAAGAGGCCCATGATCACTCTGGATGAACTGCAGAGATCTACAGCTGTAGTGGGACAGTCTGTCAATAGGACAACAATCAGACGTACACTGCACAAATCTGGCCTTTATGGAAGAGTGGCAAGAAGAAAGCCATTTTTCAAAGATATCCATAAAAAGTGTTGTTTAACGTTTCAAACAAGCCACCTGGGAGACACACCGAACATGTGGAAGAAGGTGCTCTGGTCAGATAAAACCAAAACTGAACTTTTTGGCAACAATGCCAAACGATATGCTTGGCTTAAAGGCAACACATCACCTTGAACACACCATCCCCACTGTCAAACATGGTGGTGGCAGCATCATGGTTTAAATCTGCTTTTCTTCAGCAGGGACAGGGAAGATGGTTAAAATTGATGGGAAGATGGATGGAGCCAAATACAGGACCATTCTTGAAGAAAACCTGTCTGCAAAAGACCTGAGACTGGGATGGAGATTTGTCTTCCAACAACACAATGATCCCAAACATAAAGCAAAATCTCCTATGGAATGGTTCAAAAATAAACATTTCCAGGTGTTAGAATGGCCAAGTCAAAGTCCAGACCTGAATCCAATCGAGAATCTGTGGAAAGAGCTGAAAACTGCTGTTCACAAACGATCTCCATCAAACCTCACTGAGCTCGAGCTGTTTGCCAAGGAAGAATGGGCAAGAATTTCAGTCTCTCGATGTACAAAACTGATAGAGACATACCCCAAGTGACTTGCAGCTGTAATCGCAGAAAAAGGTGGCGCAACAAAGTATTAAGTTAAAGGGGATGAATAACATTGCATGCCCTACTTTTCAGTTTTTGAATTTCCACAAAAATTTAAAATAACCAATAAATTTTGTTCAACTTCACAATTGTGTTCCACTTGTTGTTGATTCTTCACCAAAATTTACATTTGGTATGTTTATGTTTGATGCATGATATGTGGGAAAAGGTTGAAAAGTTCCAGGGGGCTGAATACTTTCGCAAGGCACTGTATATAGCATGAGGAACTGCATAAAAATAAATAAAACCAATTATTCACCTGCTGTTGATTATTTTCATTCTGCCTCCCAAAGATCGCAGTAAGGCACAGCGCACATTTATCAAGCGCTCTGCATTGAGTGCTTACACTGGGGTTTCCATGTAAATCTCTGAAATGCGTGATTCAGACAGAACCCCCGGTGGAAGATTCCCTATAATGAGGCAGATGGAGGCACTGTGGATGCCATAGAACCTGTGATCCTGCGATTTCCGTCTTTTTAGCATTTCACAAAAATGTCATTGGCCACAGTTTTGTGCACTTCTGAAAAGTACAGCGCTGAACAGAGGCCAGATGGAGGCCAGAGTAACTATGCTGCCTTATTATAGTGCATAGGGGTTTCAATGGGGGTTTCAATTGAATCACGTCACTCAGAGATTTAGATGGCAAACCCAAAGTAAGTGCTCAGCGTAGAGCGCCAGGTAAATGTGATCTCAAATGTTATGTAAAATGTTCCCAATTAAAACTTCAAATCAATCCACAGAAAAAGCAAGCCCTCACTCAGGTCTGTCATTTTTTAACAAAAATATATGGGGCTTCTGCATTATTGGTAGCACAAAGGCTCTGTAAAAGTGAAATGACTGCTTGCCCTAAAATATATTCAACTGCTTGTTTCTGGAAAACACCCATGGAGTCAAAATCATCATCATTATATGTAGATAAATTCCCAGAGAGTTACAATTTCCAAAATAGGTCACTTGAGGGGAAATCTGCTTTTCTAGCACTTAGGAATCTACTTTCCAAAATGGCATTACTTGTGTGGGGTTTCCACTGTTTAGGCACATCAGGAGCTCTACAAACGCAACATGGCATCTGACAATTATTCCAGTAAATTTTTTGCATTCAAAAAAGTCAAATGGCATTCCTTCTCTTCAAAGCCCGGCTGTGCCCCCAAACTGTAGTATTCCCCCATATATGAGATATTGTTGTAATTGCACAACAAAATGTATGGAGAAATGTCTCCTGTTACCATTAAGAAAATGCAAAATTTGGAGCTAAAATAGATTTATCTGGGAAAAATGTGATTTTTTTTATTTTCACGTCTTTACATTCTAAATTTCTGTGAAGAACTTGTGGGTTCAAGGTGCTCAATATACACCTAGATAAGATATCTACGGGGGCTAGTTTCCAAAATGGATTAAATTGTGGGGGGTTTTCTCTGTTTAGTCACATTAGTAGCTCACCAAACATGACATGGCATCTGCTAATTATTCCTGCATATTTTACAATCAAAAAGTCAAATGGTGCTCCTTTCCTTCAGAGCGCTGCTGAGTGCCCAAACAGTGGTTTTACCCCACATTTGGGGTATCGGCATGCTCAGGAGAAATTGCACAACAAATTATATGGTTCATTTTCTCCTATTACCAGTGAGAAAGTAAAAAAAAATAGGTCTATAGGAAATTTTTTGTGAAAGAAAGTTAGATGTTTATTTTTTCCTTCCACATTCCATTAACTCCTGTGAAGTATCAGAAGGGTAGATAAACTTCTTGAATGTGGTTTTGAGAACCTTGAGGGATGAATTTTTTTAGAATGGTATCATTTTTGAGTATTTTCTGTCATATAAGGCCATCAAAGTCAGTGGCGTATCCAGGGGGCAGCCGGGGCATGTGCCCTGGGCGCAGCCGACAGGGGGGTGCCAGCGGGCCGCCTGATGATGCGGCGGTCCAAGGAGGCTCCTCGTCGAGTCATACCCAAGGGTCGGCAGGGGAGGGGGAGCGGGGGCTGTCTAATTATACTCACCAACACCTGGCGCGGTCCCTGCAGGTCCCTGGCTCCCCGGCGCCCCAGCTTCTTCCTGTACTGAGCGGTCACATGGTACCACTCATTACAGCAATGAATATGCAGCTCCACCTCCCATAGGGGTAGAGCCGCATATTCATTACTGTAATGAGCGGTAACAGAGACCGCTCAGTACAGGAAGAAGTGTGGCGCCGGGAACCAGGGACTGCACCGTGCCAGGAGCAGGTGAGTATAAGGGGGAGGGGAGCGCAGCGCTGCGCGATATTCACCTGCTCCTCGTTCCAGCCGCTGCTCCGTCTTCAACGTCTTCTGCAGTGATGTTGAGGTCAGAGGGCGCGGTGACATACTTAGTGCGCACCCTCTGCCTGAACATCAGTGCAGAGGAGGCGGAAGATAGAGCGGCAGCTAGAACGAAGAGCAGGGGAATATTAAAAGTGCCGGGGGCCCGAGCAACGGAGAGGTGAGTATGTGATTTTTTTTTATTGCAGCAACAGCAAATGGGGCAAGTGTCTGTATGGAGCATCCTATGGGGCCATAATGTTTGTGCAGCACTATATGGGGCAAGTGTCTGTATGGAGCATCTTATGGGGCCATAACGTTTGTGCAGCACTATATGGGGCAAATGTCTCTATGGAGCATCTTATGTGGCCATAATCAACGTTTATACAGCACTATTTGGCGCAAATATCTTTACGGAGCAACTTATGGGGCCGTAATCAAAGTTTCTGCAGCACTATATGGCACAAATATCTTTATGGAGCATCTTATGGGACCATAATCAACATTTCTGCAGCACTATATGGTGCAAATGTGTCTATGGAACATCTTATGGGGCCATAATCAACGTTTCTGCAGCACTATATTGGGCAAATGTGTCTATGGAGCATCTTATGGGGCCATTATTAACCTTTATGCAGGATTATATGGGGCTCCTGATTCAATATATGGATATTCAAAAACACTTAACCTACTGATGTCTCAATTAATTTTACTTTTATTGGTATCTATTTTAACATTATGGGGATTCAGGAATGTACCTTGGCTTGGTCATACAGTTTCAATAGAGTTAAGGTTCAAATGGGGGAGTTTTTTTTTGGGGGGGCGCCAAACTGATCCTTTGTCCCGGGTGCAGGAAAGGCTAGCTACATCTCTGCTCAAAGTCACTTCAAATGTAATGTGGTCCCTAAAAAAATTATTTTGCTAATTTTGTTGTAAAAATGAGAACTTTTAATTGTTATAAATTTCCAACCAAAAAGAATATGTTTCAAAAATTGTGATGAAGTAAAGTAGACATATACAGTGGGGAAAATAATTATTTGATCCCTGGATTTTATTTTTGATATTGTATCTCTCAATGTTAAAATTACCCTACCCTTAACCCCTTAACCCACCAAGGGTGGTTTGCATGTTAATGACCATTCCCCTGGCAGTGGATAAGCATGGGTTCTGTCAAGCCATGGCCACCACAATCCCCGGATCTGATGCCCTTAGACTTTTACTTTTGGGGTTATGTGAAGCATCATGTGTAGTGTTGAGCATTCCGATACCGCAAGTATCGGGTATCGGCTGATATTTGCGGTATCGGAATTCGGATACCGAGTTCCGATATTTTCCGCATATCGGATACCGGAATCGGAAGTTCCCAGAATTCAAACTGCCTATTTCAGCCAATGAGGAATGATTAAAAGTGTGGGCACATCCTGTTCTGCATGGTGGGCATGTAACTACTGGCAAGGCTGT
This sequence comes from Ranitomeya variabilis, assembly GCF_051348905.1. NCBI lineage: Eukaryota > Metazoa > Chordata > Amphibia > Anura > Dendrobatidae > Ranitomeya > Ranitomeya variabilis. The sequence goes on from NC_135234.1 coordinate 600,294,812, forward strand.
GATTGGCTGCTGAAATGATGTCATGATGCACTATAAAAATTGCTGCCGCCATTTCGGGCTCACTCTGCTGTGAATTCAGTTAGGGACAGGACGCTGTGTTCTGACTGAGGGCCAGTTTAGAGATAGCAATTTGCTTCATTGTGCTTTACCCAGGCTAATTTAGCAACTGCTGTGTGAGAACCTTGCTTTTGCCTTGCAGCGCTGTTCACAGCTGTCTGCAAGGTCTCTGTGTGTGTGAGTGCAGCTCACTCTGTAGTCTGTGTGCAGCCACAGCCGGTTGTATTCAGCTCAGGGTGCTTCACTGCCTCATACTGTTATATCCATTGTCATTTTTTGCTATTAGTGCAGCCTGCTGCACTGTTTTTTCAAATATTTCCAATTAGTGGCTTTCCACCCGTATCCAGCTACATTGTGGAAAAACAAATGTTATCAAATAGTCCTTACATATCTCTAGTTATGGCACTTCTAGATAATATCCTACCAATTGCGGACTTACATTACCTTGGCCGCATGAAGAGACCCATATAAATGTATTTAAAATCAATTCTTTATTTAACACAACACAATAAAACACATATTTAACAGGACCTAACAAAAATAGACAAAGTGTCCAAGGAATGGATAAGAACGGCACTATCCTATATATTGTGTCAATATTCAGTCCAAATTGGATCTATATAGATCTCACCGCCCTAAGTGGTGTAAATTTTGATATTCTTTTGTCAATCGTAATACATTAGATATAAAAGGCAATATTTTTCCATCCAGAACATCACAAAATAAAGCTATCTACCACACATGTTTCCACTGAATACCAATCTCATAGCGTAAATATAGTACTGTCTAGAACATGTACTCTACACATTGTATACAGCAGAAGGAAGTGTGGCTATAATATTGCCAATTTCTAAGGTTATATATATAATGTACTTTAATAATGGAGGGGCACTGTAGCACTTTTTATAATTAAATTGATTTTTAAATATTTATACTGTTATAACTATTATAAAATAAAGACACTTTTCATTAGTGGTAATTTTGTTCAATAATATTATTTATCTAGTCACTATCGCACTTTCACATTGCGGTCAGATATACTATGGGCACGTAATAATTAGCATCAATGCACTTTTGAACTTGGATAATCGTACTGTAGATTATTGCACTTTGATATTTCAGTTGGTTACCTAGTATTTTTTCTCATCCAATAGTCACCATCAATGCACATTATATAGAATTGGATAGTTAAACTGGGGATTTAAATATACAAAGATCGTTCTTCTAAGTGTCTGTCTTGCAGAACGCATGCGCAGTACATTTCAATCCCGGCGCTTTGGGAGGTGCTCATTATTGGTTACGTCTGCGTGTCACGCAGCGTTCCATGGAGCGCAGACTCTGAAGCTCCTATTCATCTAGGAATGAGATGGAAGCGCTATGCGCCGTGGAGCTTGATTGACATTCGCCATAATACCTCCCCTCATGACGTCCCGCTATCGGGTTGGTCACTGGCCACATAAAGAACCATCCCCTGTCTCACTGGGTTATGCCCCCGGAAGAAGCTTACGGGTGAAACGCGCGTCGGGGCGCACTTGGAAGGATCGGTCGGCTCAGTCCCTACATCACCGCCTCTCGTGGGTACATTTAGTCTGTAAGTAACCTTAGAAATTGGCAATATTATAGCCACACTTCCCTCTGCTGTATACAATGTGTAGATTACATGTTCTAGACAGTACTATATTTACGCTATGAGATTGGTATTCAGTGGAAACATGTGTGGTAGATAGCTTTATTTTGCGATGTTCTGGATGGAAAAATATTGCCTTTTACATCTAATGTATTACGATTGACAAAAGAATATCAAAATTTACACCACTTAGGGCGGTGAGATCTATATAGATCCAATTTGGACTGAATATTGACAATATATATAGGGTAGTGCCGTTCTTATCCATTCCTTGGACACTTTGTCTATTTTTGTTAGGTCCTTTTAAATATGTGTTTTATTGTGTTGTGTTAAATAAAGAATTGATTTTAAATACATTTATATGGGTCTCTTCATGCGGCCAAGGTAATGTAAGTCCGCAATTGGTAGGATATTGTGGAAAAACACTACAGTCGGTTGTAGTCACTTAAGGGTGTGTCACAGCCTCACACAGTTAAATCCATTGTCCTTTTTTGCCAAATAGTGCAGCCTGCTGCACATTTTTTCAAATATTTCCAATTAGTGGCTTTCCATCCGTATCCAGCAAAATTTTGGAAAAACACTACATAGGATAACAGAGAGGAGATTTTTTGGGCCTTGCAGCGCCGTTTATGGCTGTCTGCACGGTCTTTGTCTGACTGCAGCTCACTCAGTAGTCAGTTCTGCAACTAAAAAAAAAAAGTTAAAAAAGTTCACCAAACACACCACTTTACAGTTGTGTAGGCCACATTAACTCATATTAAAGTCTAGTCCACACTCTAGAAAATCAGTGTTTCTTATACCTGTTAGGAGCTGTTCAGGAATAAGCCCACTAAGCCCTTAGTAGTACTTTTCTGCTTATCTTTATCAGTCAACCAAGATGAAGAAGGCAGGGAGTAAGGCACGTGGGCATGGGCGCGGAGCAGGGAGAGGACGTGGGGATTCCTGTGCCTGCTGCAGGCACCGGTGACTCATCATCACCCAGTTTCAGCAGGGAACAGTCCTTCATGCGCAGCTTTGTAGGAGAGCGCCGTACACCGCTGCTGCGTGAAGACCAAATTGAAGCCGTTGTCGGATGGATGGCAGCTAACTCATCGACTTCAATTAGTGCCACATCCTCTCAGGCACAGAGCACTTGAGAGCACCCATCTGTCTCTTCACCAACTGCCTAATTGCCCAGGCAGTCAGAGAGCCCAGGACAGGAGCCATCTCTACTTCTGTTCTCTGAATCTCTTGGCTTGGAAACAGGGGGCCAGCCAAGCAGCATTGGAGAAATGGAAGAAGAGGCAGTATGCAGTGGTGCCCAACAGCTTTGTCTCTCTGACTCTGAAGAGATGGGTGGGCCAGTGCCTCCGGTCAGCACACCTCAGTACGCAGCTGATGATGAGACTCAGGTGCCACTTTCTGGTGCATACTGTGCTGCCGAGACTACCCAGGAGAAGCAGTTGGTGGAAGAGGGGAGTGTAGATGATGAGGTCCTGGACCCATCATGGCGTGAGGTACAGGAAGGTGGTGGGAGCAGCTCTGAAGAAGAGATTCCCCGAACGGCCCAAAGAGGGAGAGGGAGGGGGAAGACTGCGGAGCCTGTAGCCTCCACTTCGGCACCCACTAGGAGCATGTCTCTTCCAAAAGCCAAAACGGGCGCTCACAAGACTTGCAGTGCCTGGTCCTTTTTTGACACAGTTACAGATGACATTTGCTTTGTCAAATGCAACGTGTGTCATCAGAAAGTCAAACGAGGGAGAAATGTCAGCAACCTCAATACCACAAATATGTGGAAACATGTGCGGACCAGGCACGCGGCGGAGTTACAAAAACACACTGAAGACCTAGGCCAACCAACAGCTCGTGTTGTTGCCTCTTCCTCCAGCTCACACACAGCTGGTTCAGCTTCCTCACAGGAACGCCATGGAATAATAATAATAATAATAATCTTTATTTATATAGCGCCAACTTATTCCGCAGCGCTTTACAGTTTAACAGTTTCAAACACAACAGTCATAGGTAACAATGTTAACAATACAGTAATAAAGCAGAATAAGACAAAATAAGACGACCCTGCTCGTGAGAGCTTACAATCTACAATAAGGTGGGGAGATACAAAGTACAGGTGTGTATTTACAATGGTGTATTTACAATGATGGTCCAGCCATCTTCATGGAGTGGGGGGTAGATGGAGATAGCGAATGGGCTACACACACAAACATAAAATGAGTTTGATTAGGGAACGTGATAGGCCGCTCTGAACAAATGCATTTTGAGTGAGCGCCTAAAACTATGCAAGTTGTGGATGGTCCTAATATCTTGGGGTAGAGCATTCCAGAGGATTGGCGCAGCACGGGAGAAGTCTGGCACTGTTGTCCAGAGACCCACTGTAATTCCACCCACAGCACCACGTTCCCAGTCATCCTTACAGTCCCAGCCCAGTCTACAGCCATCGGTAGCACAGGCATCGGAGAAAAAGCGGCCATTTTCGGCAAACAACCCCCGAGCATAGGCTCTGAATGCTGGCATTGCAAAACTACTGTCCCTTGAAATGCTCTCATTCAGGCTGGTGGAGACTGACAGCTTCCGTGACTTGATGGCATTGGCAGTCCCACAATACAACGTGCCCAGCCGCTTTTATTTCAGCAGGCAAGCCGTCCCTGCCCTGCACAAGCATGTGGAGGGACACATAAAACACGTGCTACTGAACGCCGTCAGTAGCAAGGTCCACCTCACCACCGATGCATGGACCAGTCACCATGGACAGGGGCGATACCTTTCCCTCACTGCCCATTGGGTTAATGTTGTTGAGTTGGGTACAGATCGTGCGAGTGGCGCAGGACGTGTTCCGCCAACTCCAAGGATTGCAGGAATCCAGTCTGTATGCATTGACTCCTCCTCATACACAAGTTCCTCAGAATCATCGCTGCAGGAGCCGTCACAGTCCACCTCCACATGAACCCGTGAATGTTTACCTGTTATGACTGATATGAGAACAGCTGTGGCCAAACGTCAACAGGCCATCTTGAAATTAATTTCTTTGGGGAATCGAAGCCACACAGCGCAGGAGCTCTGGAATGCCATAAAGCAGGAGAGCGACGTGTGGTTTGTGCCAGCGAATCTCCAGCCAGGCATGGTAGTGTGTGACAATGGCCGAAATCTGGTGGCAGCTCTGGGCCTAGGCAACCTCACTCACATCCCATGTCTGGCACATGTGCTCAACTTGGTCGTGCAGAGTTTTTTGAGGGACCATCCGGATCTTGATGCACTGCTGCACAAGGTACGCCTAGAGTGTGCTCACTTGCGGCGTTCCAGCATGGCAAGATCGTGCATTGCAGCTCTGCAGCGCCGATTCCGCCTCCCGGAACATCGCATCATATGTGACCTACCCACCAGGTGGAATTCCACATTACATATGTTGGAGCAGTTGTGTGAGCAGCAGCAAGCAGTAATGGAGTACCAGCTGCATCAGGTGCAAAGAAGTTGCACTCCGCGCCGTTCAGACTTCACAACCACAGAGTGGGCCACTATGAAAGACATCTGCCAGGTTTTGCGTCCTTTCGATTATTCCACGCAGATGGCGAGTGCAGATGATGCACTAGTCAGCATGACTGTCCCCCTTATCTGCCTGCTTCAACAAACACTGCAAGCGCTAAGGGATGATGTTGTGGAAGAGGTGGAGGATGAGGAGTCACCATTTCCATCAGCTTCTGGACAGTCAGCGCTACGTGGTTCCTCACAAAGGCATAGGCAGGGGACACTTTGTGAGAAGGATGAGGAGGAGTCAATGGAGGAGGAAGACATCCATCTAGAGGAGGGAGTTACACAATTGTCCAGTAGTCAATGTGTACAGCGAGGGTGGGGTGATGAAGAGCAGGCAGAGATCACGCTTCAAGCAGGGGACAGCATTTCTTGGCCAGTTGGCAGTGTGCAGCACATGGTTGATTGCATGCTGCTGTGCCTGAGAAATGACCGCTGCATCGCCCACATTCTCAACATGGCTGATTATTGGGTATACACCCTCCTAGATCCTCGCTACCAGGAAAACTTACAAAGCCTCATCACACCATTGAACCGGGAGCGTAAAATGCGGGAGTACCAAGACACACTGGTGAATTCCATCATCTTCTCCAGTCCAACTGAGAGCAGTGCTGCTAGTGCTTTACAAAGCAGCTCAGTCGAGGCAGTGGAGGAGGCTCTGCACAAAGAGGGAGCAGAAGCAGTGCCTCTGCCCAAGGCAAGACCAGTATGGCCGAACTGTGGCACAGTTTTGTGTGCCCGCCACAAATGTCTACACCATCACTGGCGGCTCCAGTCAGCAGGAGGCAACGGTTCCGTCAGATGGTGACAGACTACATGTCTTGCCCTCTTACTGTACTCCCAGACCGCTCTTCCCCTTTCAAGTTTTGCGTCTCTAAGCTGGATACATGGCCAGAGCTAAGCCAGTATGCATTGGAGGTGCTGGCTTGCCCTGCGGCTAGTGTATTATCGGAATGCATCGTTAGTGCCGCAGGTGTACTAACAGATCGTCGCATGCGACTATCCTCCGATAATGTTGACCGGCTTACTTTTCTGAAAATGAACCAGGCCTGGATCTCGCAGGAATTCGCCACTCCTCTTCCTGATTAAATAATTGGGTGTCTACAGTATCCAGGTCTCCTGTTGTGTTCATCTTTCTACCACCTGACCTGTAATCCCTGGGCTCCAACAACGCCTGTTGATGCTCAGAAGTGCCGTCTGCACAGTCAACACATACGACCCACTGTTATTGGGTTTCAGTAATGTCAGCTGATTCCCAGCTGTGTATCCGGCAATGTGTCCTGCGACCGCCACGCTGACACAACAACTGAAATTTAAGGGAACCTGTCCCCCCCTAGGCGTTTGTTACTGAAAGAGCCACCTTGTGCATCAGTTATGCTGCACAAGGAAAAGGTAGTTCTTATAGTTGTGCTCCTTGCACACACTGAACTTAACACTTATAAAATGTGTCCACTGATACCGTAAAACAGTCCCGGAGGTGGGACTTTCCTTCGTAATGAAACGCAGCACAGCCATCATCTCTACCCCCTTGGTGCCTTGCACCGCCTCCTTAGCGTTGTTTTAATCTGTCCCGTAGCCTGCACTTCTATGTTCAACCTTGGCCATGCGCTGTTCGCGCTGCCCGTCTTCTGACATCATTTGGTGTCAGGTGGACTGGGCCTGTGCGGCCGTGCTGCCCGAGATCCCGCCTCACAGTGTCTTCTGATTTCATCATACTGAGGGCCTGGGACCCATGGGCATGCACCGTGCATATCTTCACCTCAGCCTCTTACTCATCTCCCTCTGCGTTCTTCAGACTGTGCGCTGTCAGCTGATCCCTAATAGCATGCCACAGCCGTGACGCTGCACAGTGTGAAGAATCCGAAAGGAGGTGAGTGAGAGGCTAAAATATGCACTGCATATGCCCATGGATCCCATGCCTGCGGTGTGATTACATTAGATGACACAGGGAGGTGGGATCCCGGGCAGCACGACCGCACAGGCACAGCCCGCCTGACACCAAGTGATGTCAGAAGACGGGCAGCGCTAACTGCGCATGACCAAGGTTGAACATAACAGCGCAGGCTCGGTGACAGATTCCAACAACGCTGAGGATGCGGCGCACGCCGCCAAGGGGGTAGGAATAACGCCAGTGCTGCGTCCCACCACAAAAGAAAGTCCCACCTCCGAGACGATTTCACGGTATCAGGAGACACATTTTATAAGTGTTTAGTTCTGCATCTGCAAGGAGCATAATTACAAGAGCCACCTTTTCCTTTTGCAGCATTTGTGATGCACAAGTTGGCTCTTTCGGGTACAAACGCCTGGGGGGGGTAAAGGTTCCCTTTCAACTTGCTACAAGTAGGCCTCAGCCTACACTCAGCTCCTCCTGCTGTCCCTGGGCTTTAACACCGCTAGTTGCTGCCCGGAAGTGCTGTCTGCACAGTCAACAGTCGCTCCTCTGTTATTGGGGTTCAGTAACGCCAGCTGCTCCCCTGCTGTGTTGTGGCAATACAGCCACCCTGCTCCTCCTGCTGTCCCTGGGCTTCAACACCACCAGTTGCTGCCCGGAAGTGCTGTCTGCACTGTCAACAGTTGCTCCTCTGTTATTGGGGTTCAGTAACGCCAGCTGCTCCCCTGCTGTGTTGCAGCAATACCTCCAGCCTGCTCCTCCTGCTGTCCCTGGGCTTCAACACCGCCAGTTGCTGCCCGGAAGTGCTGTCTGCACAGTCAGTCGCTCCTCTGTTATTGGGGTTCAGTAACGCCAGCTGCTCCCCAGCTGTGTAGCCGGCAACGTGTCCTGCAAACGCCTCGCTGACACAACAACTGAAAAATAAGGGAACCTGTCCCCCTCAGGCATTTGTTACTGAAAGAGCCACCTTGTGCATCAGTTATGCTGCACAAGGAAAAGGTAGTTCTTTTACTTGTGCTCCTTGCATACGCAGAACTTAACACTTATAAAATGTGTCCACTGATACCGTAAAACCGTCCCGGAGGTGGGACTTTCCTTCGTAATGGAATGCAGCACAGCCGTCATCCCTACCCCCTTGGAGCCTTGCGCCACCTCCTTAGCGTTGTTTTAATCTGTCCCGTAGCCTGCGCTTCTATGTTCAACCTTGGCCATGTGCTGTTCGCGCTGCCCGTCTTCTGACATGATTTGGTGTCAGGTGGACTTGGCCTGTGCGGCCACGCTGCCTGAGATCCCGCCTCACAGTGTCTTCTGATTTCATCATACTGGGGTCCTGGGACCCATGGGCATGCGCAGTGCATATCTTCACCTCAGCCTCTTACTCATCTCCCTCCACGTTTTTCAGACTGTGCGCTGTCAGCTGATCCCTAATAGCATGCCACAGCCGTGACGCCGCACAGTCTGAAGAAGCCGAAAGGAGGTGAGTGAGAGGCTAAGATATGCACTGTGCATGCCCATGGATCCCAGGCCCGTGGTGTGATTACATTAGACGACACAGCGAGGTGGGATCCCAGGCAGCGCGACTGCACAGGCACAGCCCGCCTGACACCAAGTGATGTCAGAAGACGGGCAGCGCTAACTGCGCATGACCAAGGTTAAACATAACAGCGCAGGCTCGGTGACAGATTCCAACAACGCTGAGGATGCGGCGCACGCCGCCAAGTGGGTAGGAATAACGCCAGTGCTGCGTCCCACCACAAAGGAAAGTCCCACCTCTGGGACGATTTCACTGTATCAGGGGACTCATTTTATCAGTGTTTAGTTCTGTGTTTGCAAGGAGCATAATTACAAGAGCCACCTTTTCCTTTTGCAGCATTTGTGATGCACAATTTGGCTCTTTCAGCTACAAACGCCTGGGGGGGGTAAAGGTTCCCATTTTAACTTGCTACAAGTAGGCCTCATCCTACACTCGGCTCCTACTGCTGTCCCTGGGCTCTAACACCACCATTTGGTGCTCGGAAGTGCTGGCTGCACAGAGAAAAACACCCGCCAATGTGTCAGTGGGGTTCAGTACCGCCAGCTGTTCCCCTGCTGTGTAGCCGGCAACAACGTGTCCTGCAAATGCCACGCACGCAGACACAACAGACCTAAAACTGCCTCCAGTGCAGGCTTCAGCCTACACTCTGCTCTGCCTGCTGACCCTGGGCTCTAACACTGCCAGTTGGTGCTTGGAAGTGCTGGCTGCACAGAGAAAAACACCCGCCAATGTGTCAGTGGGGTTCAGTACCGCCAGCTGTTCCCCTGCTGTGTAGCCGGCAACAATGTGTCCTGCAAATGCCACGCAGACACAACAGACCTAAAACTGCCTCCAGTGCAGGCTTCGGCCTACACTCTGCTCCTCCTGCTGACCCTGGGCTCCATCACTGCCAGTTGGTGCTCGGAAGTGCTGGCTGCACAGAGAAAAACACCCGCCAATGTGTCAGTGGGGCTCAGTACCGCCAGCTGTTCCCCTGCTGTGTAGCCGGCAACAACGTGTCCTGCAAACGCCACGCAGACACCACAACTGAAATTAAAGGGAACCTGCCCCCCCAGGCGTTTGTATGTATAACAGCCACTTTGTACAGCAGTAATGCTGCATTTGAACAAGGTGGCTCATTAAGTTATTCTCCTTGCACAGGTCAAACTCAACACGTATAAAATGTGTCCCCTGATACCATTAAACCGTCCCTGAGGTGTGACTTTCCTTTGTAATGACACGCAGCAACCCACTTGGCGCCATGCGCCGCCTCAACAGAATTGTTTTAAGCTGCCACGGACCTTGCGCTGCTATGTTCAACCTTGTCCATGCGCAGGTAGCGCTGCCCGTCTTCTAACATCATTGGTTGGCAGGCTGGCTGCGCCTGTGCGGCCGCCCTGCCCGACACAACGCCCCTCAGTGTCTTACTTATTTTGACAGCGAGGGTGTGATTGATGGGCATGAGCAGTGCATATCTTCACCTCTCACTCATCTCCTTCCCCCTTCTTCAGACTGTGCGGCTTTACGGACGTGGCATGCGATAAGGGATCAGCTGACGCCGCACAGTCTGAAGCAGGTGTAAGGACATGAGTGAGAGGCGAACATATTTACTGTGCAAGGCCAGGAATCCTAGGCCCGCAGTGTGAATAAATGAAAAGACACTGTGGGGCTGGGATTCATGGGCTGCGCGACCGCACCGGCTGACATCAAATGATATCAGAAGACGGGCAGCGATAACAGCGCATGGCCAAGGGATAACACAACAGAGCAGACTCCGGGACAGAAAAAAGCGACGCTCAGGAGGCTGCGCCCAGCACCAAGGTGGTATTTTTGACAGCTGTGCTGCATCTCATTAAGAAGGAAAGTCCCGCCTCCAAGACAGTTTGATGGTATAAGGGGCTAAATTGTACACGTGTTTCATTCAGCGTGTGCAAGGAACAAAATTAAAAGATCAATCTATTACTAGTGCAGCATTACTGCTGCACAAGGTGGCTATTCTAGTTTGTAAAACCTGAGGGGGGTTTAAAGGTTTCCTTTCAATTTGCTCCAATTAGGCTTCGGCCTACACTCTGCTTCCCCTGCTGTCCATGGTCTCTAACACCGCCAGTTGGTGCCCGGTAGTGCTGGCTGCACAGAGAAAAACACTCGCCAATGTGTCAGTGGGGTTCAGTAACGCCAGCTGTTCCCCTGCTGTGTAGCTGGCAACAACGTGTCCTGCAAACGCCACGCAGACGCAAAGCTGCCTCCAGTGCAGGCTTCGGCCTACACTCTGCTCCTCTGCTCCTCCTTGATTCCCTGGGCTCTAACACCGCCAGTTGGTGCTCGTAAGAGCTAGCTGCACAGAGAAAAACACCCGCCAATGTGTCAGTGGGGTTCAGTAACGCCAGCTGTACCCCTGCTGTGTAGCTGGCAACGTGTCCTGCAAATGCCACGCAGACACAACAGACAATAAGCTGCCTCCAGGGCAGGCTTCGGCCTACACTCTGCTCCCCCTGCTGACCCTTTGCTCCAACACCGCTAGTTGGGGCTCTAGGAAGACAATCTTGAATAGGCCCCCATCCTGGTTCCAGTACTGTCAGCTGGTTCCGGGTAGAGCCTTTGGCTTAGGTGCCTCCTTCTGGGTATCTGAGTTCCACCAACGTCAGGTGGTGCTTGGTAGTGCTTTCAGGCATGGGTACCTCCTGCTTAGTAACCGGGTTCCAGTAACATCAGCTGGTCCTCGGTAGTTCCATTGGCTCTTGGACCTTCGGCTACCCATCCGGGTTCCAGTACTGTCAGCTGGTTCTTGGCAGTGTCTTTTGCTCTTGTACCTTCTGATCCCCATCCTGGTTCCAGTACCGTCAGCTGGTTCTGGGCAGAGCCTTTGGCTTAGGTGCCTCCTTCTGGGTATCTGAGTTCCACCAACGTCAGGTGGTCCTTGGTAGTGCTTTCTGGCACAGGTACCTCCTGCTTAGTAACTGAGTTCCAGTAATGTCAGCTGGTCCTTGGTAGTTTCATTGGCTCTTGGACCTTTGGGTAGCCATCCGGGTTCCAGTTCCATCAGCTGGTTCTCGGCATTTTCTCAGCCTTCTTGTACCTTCTGCTACATTTCCAAGTTCAATACCCTAAAGACACCAGATGACGACGACACCAGAGACGACAACCCCTGAGACAACGACCCTGGAGACCACCCCGATGACGACGACCCCAGAGACGACGACCCTGGAGACGATGACCTGGAAGACCGAGAAGCAGAAGAACAAGAGGCTGCAGAACAAAGAGCAGAAGAACATTAAGCATAAGACTAAACATCAGAGCAAAAGATATTGTCTAAATTATAAGCAGAAGAAGACTAAGCAGTGTATGGGGGTGAGTCCGTTCCTCCACGTGATGCCCCTGGAAAAAGCCTGCTGCTGCAGGCCTAACTTAACGCGGACAAATACTGTTGTAACTCTTTTGTGACAGGCAGAACGGAAGGTGTAATCTTCAAACTGTTATACATAACAACGACAGGAATGCCTGTCACAAATAAGAATATGATGAAGAAGCAGAATATGAAGAAGAATAACAGTTTAATAACAAGAAAATGAAGAATGTAACAAGAAAAATAAGAGGTAGAAGATGAAGAAGATGAATAAGGTGAAGAAGAAGTTGATGTCAAAGATGCTGCTGCTGAGGATGATGAAGAAAGTGTTGGAGAAGTAAAAAAGAAGGTGAAGGGCATGGAAGTAGTGAAACATCAATATCTGACAAAAAAACCCCCTTAACATTGTCAATATCTTTGTAATTCCGAACGTCTTAAAAAAAAAAAAAAAAAAAAAAAAAAAATTTCTGCTATTCTGTTTGATTGGGCTAAATCTCTATGCCTTTAATGTCTCCTCCACCTCCCCCAATACATCCTACATTATTCTTAGTTGTTTTCCTTCATGTAGAATGAACCTACAAGGAAAGAAAGGGTTTATTTTAATTCCGATATTTTGGTCCCATTGACTTGCATTGGTATCTGGTATCGGCGATATCCGATATTTTTTGAATATCGGCCGATCCAATCCGATACCGATACTTTCCGATATCAGAAGGTATCGCTCAACACTAATCATGTGTACCTTGCACTTATCAACGACATTAATCACTTAAAACAGAGAATCACAGACGTTATTCACTCTGTTACACCAGATGTCCTTATCCGTGTGTGGCAAGAACTTCACTATGATTTGGATGTGGATGTGTGTAGGGCAATAAAGGGGAGCCCACATCGAACTGCACTGAATAGGTATGAACCAGGGAGAGTTTTCCTTTATTTGGAACAGATTTCACATTTCTATAGTTTTTTGTTGCTTTCCAGTGATTGGTCAAAAGTGCACCATGACTTTACGGACACACTGTGTAAATATATATATGTGTATATATATATATATATAATTGTCTAAGGGTTTTTCCGTCTGTCTGTCTGTCTTTCTGTCTGTCTGTCCTGGAAATCCCGCGTCTCTGATTGGTCGAGGCCGCCAGGCCTCGACCAATCAGCAACGGGCACAGCATGGCAACGATGATGTCATAATGGCGGCCTCGACCAATCAGAGATGGGCACAGTATCGACGTAGATGTCATAATGGTTGCCATGGCGACGATGATGTCATAAAGGTTGCCTCGACCAATCAGCGACGGGCACAGTCTGCCGCGAATTCTGGAATCATCATTGTCCATATACTACGGGGACATGCATATTCTAGAATACCCGATGCATTAGAATCGGGCCACAGTCTAGTACTATATAATTGTCTAAGGGTCACCTCCGTCTTTTCTGTCTGTAACGGAAATCCCAAGTCGCTGATTGGTCGTGGCCATTTTGCCGAGACCAATCAGCGACGGGCACAGTCCGGCGGCAAAATGGCCGCTCCTTACTCCCCGCAGTCAGTGCTCGCACAGGGTTAATGGCAGTGTTAACGAACCGCGTTATGCCGCGGTGTAACACACTCCGTTAACGCTGCTATTAACCCTGTGTGACCAACTTTTTACTATTGATGCTGCCTATGCAGCATCAATAGTAAAAAGATCTAATGTTAAAAATAATAAAAACATAAAAAATCATTATATACTCACCCTCCGTCAGCCGAGGCCTTTCCCACTCCTTGTGACCGGTCCATGCATTGCACTACGTCATCATCTCACAAGACCACAATGCACTCTTGGGACCGGAGCGTTGTGAGGAGCATCGGTAAATGCCTCTGCTGGATTCGGGAGCTGACGGAAGATGAGTATATAACTATTTTTTATTTTAATTCTTTTTTTAACAGAGATATGGTGCCCACATTGCTATATACTACGTGGGGTGTGTTAGAAACAGCGTGGGCTGTGTTATAAACTACATATCTGTGCTATACACTATGTGGGCTGTGCTATATACTACGTGGCTGAGCAATATACTACGTGGCTGGGCTATATACTACGTGGGCTGTACAATATACTATGTGGGCGGTGCTATATACTACGTGGGCTGTGCTATATACTACGTGAGCTGTGCTATATACTACTTAGGCGGCGCTATATACTACATGGGCGGTGCTATATACTACGTGGGCTGTGCTATATACTACGTGGGCTGTGCTATACACTATGTGGCTGTGCTATATACTACGTTGGGCAGTGTTATATACTGCGTGGGATGTGCTATATACTACGTGGCTGTAAAATGCTATGTGGGCTGTGTTATATGCTACCTGGCTGTGCTATATTTCTCTACTGTATCCGTGCATCATGAATCGTGGTATCTGGTATGTGTTAAAGAGGGGGGCCCACTGGGACTCTTTCGCCCGGGGCCCTCAAAAACTTGGAGCCGGCCCTGGCTTCACTGATTGGTCACGCTCGGCCGCGAACAATCAGCGACAGGCACAGTTCGGACGTGAATTGGCATGGAATTTGAAGCACGCTTCGCTAATTGGTCGCGGCCGGCCGAATCCTGTGTATAAATTGCATTGTTCCGAAAACTTCATAAATAAACTACATACATATTCTAGAATACCCGATGCTTTAGAATCGGGCTACCATCTAGTATATATATATATATATATATATATATATATATAATTTTTATTTTTTTGCCATATTCTGACAGCTGTCAATTTTTGTGCCACCAAAGCTGCTTTTGGGGAGACAAATTTAAGTTTTTATTGGTACCATTTTGGGTTGCATGACATTTTGAATGAACAAAGAACAGCAATTCAGATTTTTTTCTTTTACATTGTTCACTGTGCAATAAATATTTTTTGGGTCAGTACAATTATAGTGATGCCAGATTTATATATTTTTCTTGATGTGGAGAAATCATTAATATATTTATTTTGTTTATTTTTGTTTTTACATAAGCTGCACATTTTTTTAAGTTTTTTTTAGCATTTCAATTCAAATTTTAAATACATTTTGAAAATTTTTTATGAATTTTTTTGCCTGCTTAGTTAGCCATATTGTGGGACATAAATATGTTTTGCTTTGATTGCTGATCTCAAACACTGCAATTCTCATCATGCTGCATTACAAGAGATCTGTCAGTTTCACACTAATACAACCTGTTATCCTGATGACAGGTTCTAACAAAATCATTTGTAGTATGTCCTGAGGAAGGAGTCGGAGTGACTCCAAAACCATTCTTCATTTCATCGTGGTCATTTATAAGGTGCGCCGGATACTTTAATTGCCCATGGCACAAGAGGATCTTACACTGAAACAATTAGCCACTACCTCAAATGAGCGATAACCTGAACTTACTGTGACTGTGATATCTTTCAGGCAGTGTTCATATAATTTGTATAATATATAATATACAATTATTGAAAGCTGGTGCAATACAATAAATAGAAAAAAGTGAAGTGGCACAACTCAGCTTCGGAGTTTCTTTACAGGTTACATACCCATAGACGTTTACAAACAGTGGTGCTAGCGTAGGAAAACAGTAGCAAGTCCTGAGTACAAAATAAGAAAAGACGCTGCACTCACTGTTAGTCGGTAGTCTTCTTTATTGCGACATACAATTATGCATCTTCACGGCACGGGGGAGTGTAGGTGGAAAAGGACGTGTGAGGCGGGACGACGGCCGTTTCGCGCTAGGTAGTTGCGCTTCTACGGGTCTAAATCCGAGGGGAAACCACGCCAGAGAAAAGGGGGAGGAAGCTCCTCCTCTCCAGCGTCATCTCCGATCGGACTGAAAAAAAGTGCAGCGTGCAAAGGTGAGTTTAAAATTAATTAAAAACAACATCGGAATAACTTTAAATTCATAGGTTTATATTAGTGCTCAGGCACCAAAGAGGACGGGAAGAAATATAACAAAATACTCATAATTTTCAGCATTTTTTCTTTTCCTGGAATAAATACATTTTCCATATAACTATCACGCTATTTAGCTGTTTAAATGAGACATTATTCTATATGCATACAGACCTGTCTTATAGTCGGAGACCGGGTTGAAGAAGAGCAGAGGATACAGATACAAATTCCTCAACTTAACGCATGATATGCAGTGCGGTAATACCCGCATTGCATATCTCAGTGCTTTCATCTATAATTTCTTCCATATGCATACATCGGAGGGGGGAGTGTGCGGAGTGCAGGGAGCTGCACATAAATAACATTACAAGAAAATGGACATATCTGTCCTATCATTAAAGCCAGCGGGCCCGGTCGCTTTAGTTCTCATAATCCACCTGGCTTCTCGTTGTAATAAGATTTTTCCTAAATCACCTCCCTGTACGGTTGAAAACACTCTTTCCACCCCTGCAAAGGTAAGAACTGTGGGGTCGCCTTGATGGCAATCTTTTATATGGCTAATTAGCCTCGGTACCCCTTTGCCCGTGGAGATAGATTTAAAATGCTCTCTGAACCGAATATACAATTTCCTGATGGTTTTCCCTACGTAAAAGCGTTTGCAAGGACAGTAAAGTACATAAACGACGTATTCAGTTTTACATGAAATAAAATGGGAGACATGGTGTGAAATCGGTCCAATAACCAAATTCTGACCTGTTTCATGATATTGACAAAACGGACAATGTCCACACCGAAAATTGCCCTTTAAGGTGGTTTTATCTAGCCAAGTCCCTTTTTTTATTTTTGTTATTCGATTGCGTACTAAAACATCTCTAATTCGAGTGCTTCTTCTGGTGGATATCAGGGGTCCTGACATGATTTTATTGGCAAGATCTTTATCTCTCTCCAGTATGTGCCAATGTTTACGGATGGTGGAACGTATCTCACCATCCATAGGGCCATACTGGAAACAGAAAGTGAATCTCTGTTGAAAATTATCAGGGGCACTCACATTCTTACAAGGTGTGGTATTGATTCGTTCAACTGCAGATTTTAACACCTTTTCGGGGTACCCTCGTTCTTGAAATCTCTGGAGAATCTCTTTAGATTGAACTTGGAAACTATCTGTGGTATTATTCACTCTCTTAGCTCTCAACAGTTGGCTGTAAGGAAGGGATTGTTTTACATGGTTGGGATGGTAGCTGTTAAAATGTAATAAAGAATTGGCAGATGTGGGTTTGCGGTAAATAGTGGTATTAATCTCCCCCTCTATTACCTTTACTGTTACATCTAGGAAATCTATATTCTGATCTCCAAAATTGTATGTAAAGGACATGCCCATCATGTTCTCATTGTTGAGATAGCTAACAAATGCTTCAAATTCAGTTTTTGTCCCGTCCCAAACCAATATCACGTCATCTATGTATCTCATATATAATTTGATGTGTTCCAAAAAAATGTTCCTATGAGAGTATATGTAGTCTTCTTCAAATACAGCCATAAAAAGATTGGCAAAAGTACATGCAACCGGGGTCCCCATGGCGGTCCCTGTGGTCTGTCTGTACCAGTAGTCGAGAAACATGAACGCATTGTGCGTGAGTATGAAGTTTAACCCTTCACAAACAAAGTCTATGTATTCAGGACTCTTGTCAGTGGTGCTAAGCACCCTTCTGATCATATCCACACCCAGAGTCTGGGGAATGTTGGTGTACAGACTGACCACGTCGATGGACGCCAGGGAGAACCCCGGCTGCCAGGAAAAATTGTGTATTTGTCTCAAGAACGAATTGGTATCTTTGAGATATGCTGGAACACTGGTAAGTAGTGTTGAGCATTCCGATACCGCAAGTATCGGGTATCGGCCGATACTAGCGGTATCGGAATTCCGATACCGGGATTCCGATACTTGGCGCGTATCGGATACCGGAATCGGAAGTTCAATGATTCAAAATTCAGAAATTCAGCCAATGAGAAAGATTCCAAGTGTGGGCACATCCTGTTTAGCATGGAGGGCATGAAACTACTGGCAAGGCTGTGATTGGCTGCTGAAATGATGTCATGATGCAGTTTAAAAGTCGCTGGCGCCATTTTGCGATCACTCTGCTGTGAATTCAGTTAGTGACAGGACGCTGTTTGCTGACTGAGGGACAGTTTAGAGATAGCGATTTGCTTCTTTGTGCTTTCCAAAGGCTAATTTAGCAACCGCTGTGTTCACCTACTATTCACCTTCCTTTTGCCTTGTAGCGCTGTTTTCACAGCGATCTGCAAGGTCTCTCTGTGTGTGTGTGTGAGTGCAGCCCACTCTCTAGTCTGAGTGCAGCCACATAGGCCATCCATAGCTGGTTGTATTCAGTTCAGGGAGGGTGGTTCATTGCCTCATACTGTCCTTTTTTTTTTTTTTTTTGAAGTAGTGCAGGCTGCTGCACATTTTTTCCAAAAATTCCTATTAGTGTCTTTCCACCCGTCTCCAGCTAATTTGTGGAAAAACACTACATAGGATAAAGTAGAGGAGGGTTTTTGGGCCTTGCAGCGCCGTTTACGGCTGTCTGCACGGTCTCCGTGTGACTGCAGCTCGCCCTGTAATCTGTGAGCAGCTATAGCCTGGTTGTCTCCAGCTCAGGGTTTTTCACTGCGTCATACCGCCAAATCAATTTTCTTTTTTTTCAAAGTAGTGTAGTCTGCTGCTAATTTATTTTAAAAAATCCTATTAGTGTCTTTCCACCCGTCTCCAGCTAATTTGTGGAAAAACACTACATAGGATAAAGTAGAGGAGGGTTTTTGGGCCTTGCAGCGCCGTTTACGGCTGTCTGCACGGTCTCCGTGTGACTGCAGCTCGCCCTGTAGTCTGTGAGCAGCCGTAGCCTGGTTGTCTGCAGCTCAGGGTTTTTCACTGCGTCATACCGCCAAATCAATTTTCTTTTTTTTCAAAGTAGTGTAGTCTGCTGCTAATTTATTTTAAAAAATCCTATTAGTGTCTTTCCACCCGTCTCCAGCTAATTTGTGGAAAAACACTACATAGGATAAAGTAGAGGAGGGTTTTTGGGCCTTGCAGCGCCGTTTACGGCTGTCTGCACGGTCTCCGTGTGACTGCAGCTCGCCCTGTAGTCTGTGAGCAGCCGTAGCCTGGTTGTCTGCAGCTCAGGGTTTTTCACTGCGTCATACCGCCAAATCAATTTTCTTTTTTTTCAAAGTAGTGTAGTCTGCTGCTAATTTATTTTAAAAAATCCTATTAGTGTCTTTCCACCCGTCTCCAGCTAATTTGTGGAAAAACACTACATAGGATAAAGTAGAGGAGGGTTTTTGGGCCTTGCAGCGCCGTTTACGGCTGTCTGCACGGTCTCCGTGTGATTGCAGCTCTATCCGTTGTCAGTTCAGCCCCCCAAAAATAAATAAATAATAAAGTTCACCAAACACACCAGTTACACACCACTTTACATTTGTGTAGGCCACATTAGCTCATATTCAAGTCTAGTCCACACTTTAGAAAATTAGTGTGTCTTATACCTGTTAGGAGGAGTTGCTCAGGAATAAGCACACAAAGCCGTTAGTACTTTTCTGCTTATCTTTATCAGTCAACCAAGATGAAGAAGGCAGTGAGTAAGGCACGTGGGCGTGGGCGTGGGCGCGGAGCAGGGAGGGGACGTGGGGATTCTGTGCCTGCTGCGGGCACCGGTGAGTCATCAGCACCCACTTTCACAAGGGAACAGTCGTTCATGCGCAGCTTTGTCGCCGAGCACCGTACACCGCTGCTGCGTGAAGACCAAATTGAAGCCGTTGTGGGATGGATGGCAGCTAATGCATCAACTTCCATTAGTGCCACATCCTCTCAGACACAGAGCACTGGAGAGCAGCCATCTGTCTCTTCACCACCTGCAAAATTGCCCAGGCAGACAGAGATCCCAGGACAGGAGCAGTCTCTACTTCTGTTCTCTGAATCATCTCTTGGCTTGGAAACAGGGGGCCAGCCAAGCAGCATTGG
Source organism: Ranitomeya variabilis (assembly GCF_051348905.1). Classification (NCBI taxonomy): domain Eukaryota; kingdom Metazoa; phylum Chordata; class Amphibia; order Anura; family Dendrobatidae; genus Ranitomeya; species Ranitomeya variabilis. The sequence continues at coordinate 600,314,676 of NC_135234.1, forward strand.
AGAAATGGAAGAAGAGGCAGGGTGCAGTGATGCCCAACAGCTTTTTCTGTCTTCCTCTGAAGAGGCGGGTGGGCCAGTGGCTCCGGTCACCACCTCGCAGGCCGCATCAGCTGATGATGACACTCAGGTGCCACTTACTGGTGCGTGCTCTGCTGCTGAGACTACCCAGGAGGAGCAGTTGGGGGCAGAGGGTAGTGTAGATGATGAGGTCCTTGACCCATCTTGGCGTCAGGGACAGGAAGGTGGTGGGAGCAGCTCTGAGGAAGAGATTCCCCGTACGGCCCAAAGAGGGAGAGGGAGGGGGAAGACTGCGGATCCTGCAGCCTCCGCTTTGGCACCCGTAAGGAGCATGTCTCTTCCAAAAGTCAAAAGGGGGGCTCCCAAGACTTGCAGTGCCTGGTCCTTTTTTGACACAGTTGCAGATGACATTTGCTATGTCAGATGCAAGGTGTGTCATCAAAAAATCAAAAGAGGTCAAAAAGTCGCCAACCTCAATACCTCCAACATGTGGAAACATGTGCGCAACAGGCACCCGGCGGAGTTAGACAAACACACTGAAGAGCTAGGCCAACCAACAGCGGCAGCTACCACCTCTTCAGCTCGTGTTGCCTCTTCCTCTAGCTCACACGCAGCTGGTTCGGCTTCCTCCCAGGATCGCCGTGGAAGAACCTCTGGCCCTGTTGTCCAGAGACCCGCTGTCATTCCACCCGCAGCACCACTTTCCCAGTCAACCACACACTCCCAGCCCAGTCTACAGCCATCGGTAGTACAGGCATGGGAGAAAAGGCGGCCTTTCTCGTCAAACCACCCACGAGCACAGGCTCTGACTGCAGGCATTGCCAAACTTCTGTCACTGGAAATGCTGTCATTCAGGCTGGTGGAGACTGACAGCTTCCGTGACTTGATGTCATTGGCAGTCCCACAGTACAGTGTGCCCAGCCGCTTTTACTTCAGCAGGCAAGCCGTCCCTGCCCTGCACAAGCATGTGGAGGGACACATAAAACACGCGCTACTGAACGCCGTCAGTAGCAAGGTCCACCTCACCACCGATGCGTGGACCAGTCAACATGGACAGGGGCGATACCTTTCCCTCACTGCCCATTGGGTTAATGTCGTTGAGCCGGGTACAGACCGTGCGAGTGGCGCAGGACGTGTCCTGCCCACTCCAAGGATTGCAGGAATCCATTCTGTACGCATTGACTCCTCCTCTTACACCAGTTCCTCAGAATCATCGCTGCAGGAGCCGTCACAGTCCACCTCCACATGGACCCGTGATGAACGTGTACCTGTTACGACTGACATGAGCACAGCCGTGGCCAAACGTCAACAGGCCGTCTTGAAATTAATTTTTTTGGGGAATCGTAGCCACACAGCGCAGGAGCTCTGGAATGCCATCAAGCAGGAGAGCGATGTGTGGTTTGAGCCAGCGAATCTCCAGCCAGGCATGGTAGTGTGTGATAATGGCCGAAATCTGGTGGCAGCCCTGGGCCTCGGCAACCTCACTCACATCCCATGTCTGGCACATGTGCTCAATTTGGTCGTGCAGAGTTTTTTGAGGGACTATCCGGATCTTGATGCACTGCTGCACAAGGTCCGCCTAGAGTGTGCTCACTTGCGGCGTTCCAGCACGGCAAAAGCGCGCATTGCGGCTCTGCAGCGCCGACACCGCCTGCCGGAACATCGCATCATATGTGACCTACCTACCAGGTGGAATTCCACGTTACATATGTTGGAGCGGTTGTGTGAGCAGCAGCAAGCTGTAATGGAGTACCAGCTGTATCAGGCGCAAAAAAGTCGCAGTCAGCGCCGTACAGACTTCACAACCACAGAGTGGGCCACTATGAAGGATGTCTGCCAGGTTTTGCGTCCCTTTGATTATTCCACGCGGATGGCGAGTGCAGATGATGCACTAGTCAGCATGACTGTCCCCCTTATCTGCCTGCTTGAAAAATCACTGCAAGCGCTAAGGGATGATGTTGTGGAAGAGGTGGAGGATGAGGATTCACCACTTCCATCATCTTCTGGACAGTCAGCGCCACGTGGTTCCTCACAAACGCGTAGGCAGGGGACAGTTTGTGAGGAGGATGAGGAGGAGTCAATGGAGGAGGAAGACATCCGTCCAGAGGAGGGAGTTCCCGAATTGTCCAGTACTCAGTGTGTACAGCGAGGGTGGGGTGATGACGAGCGGGCAGAGATCACGCCTCCAGCTAGGGACAGCGTTTCTTGGGCAGTTGGCAGTCTGCAGCACATGGTGGATTACATGCTGCAGTGCCTGAGAAACGACCGCCGCATCGACCACATTCTCAACATGTCTGATTATTGGGTGTTCACCCTCCTCGATCCTCGCTACCGGGACAACGTAGAAAGCCTCATCACACCGTTGAACCGGGAGCGAAAAATGCGGGAGTACCAAGACACACTGGTCAGTTCCATCATCTTCTCCATTCCAACTGAGAGAAGTGCTGCTAGTGCATTCCAAAGCAGCTCAGTGCGTCCAGGCAGTGGTGGAGGCTCTGCACAAAGAGGGAGCAGAAGCAGTGCCTCTGCCCAAGGCAAGACCAGTATGGCCGAACTGTGGCACAGTTTTCTGTGCCCGCCACAAAAGTCTACACCATCACAGACGGCTCCAGTCAGCAGGAGGCAACGGTTCCGTCAGATGGTGACAGACTACATGTCTTGCCCTCTTGCTGTACTCCCAGACGGCTCTTCCCCTTTCAAGTTTTGGGTCTCAAAGCTGGATACATGGCCAGAGCTAAGCCAGTATGCATTGGAGGTGCTGTCTTGCCCTGCGGCCAGTGTATTATCGGAACGTGTCTTTAGTGCTGCAGGTGGTGTACTAACTGACCGTCGCATGCGACTATCCTCCGATAACGTTGACCGGCTTACTTTCCTGAAAATGAACAAGGCCTGGATCTCGCAGGAATTTGCCACTCCTCCTCCTGATTAAATAATTAGGTCACTGTATACGTTATCCAGGTCTCCTGTTGTGTTCATCTTTCTACCACCTGAACTTAAATTCCTGGGCTCCAACACCGCCAGTTGAGGCTCAGATGTGCCGTCTGCACAGTCAAAACATACGACCCAGTGTTATTGGGTTTCAGTAACGTCAGCTGATCCCCAGCTGTGTAGCCGGCAATGTGTCATGCGACCGCCACGCTGACACAACAACTGAAATGTAAGGGAATCTGTCCCCCCCCCCCCAAGGCGTTTGTTACTGAAAGAGCCACCTTGTGCAGCAGTAATGCTGCACAAGGAAAAAGGTAGCTATTTTGGTTTTGCTCCTTGCACACGCAAAACTTAACACTTATAAAATGTGTCCACTGATACCGTAAAACCGTCCCGGAGGTGGGACTTTCCTTCGTAATATGACGCAGCACAGCCGTCATTCCTACCCCCCCGGCGCCGCGCCCCGGCTCCTCAGCGTTGTTTGATTCCGTCCCGGAGCCTGCGCTGTTATGTTATCCCGTGGCCAGGCACACTTAGCGCTGCCCGTCTTCTGGCATCATTTGGTGTCAGGCTGGCTGCGCCTGTGCGGCCACGCTGGCCGAGAGCCCGCCTCGCAGTGTCTTCTGATTTAATCCCACTGGGGGCCTGGGATCTATGGACATGCGCAGTGCATATCTGAACCTCCACCTCTCACTCATCTCCCTATGGCTTCTTCAGACTGTTCGGTGTCAGCTGGTCCCTAATAGCATGCCACGGCCGTGACACCGCACAGTCTGAAAAAGAAGCCGTAGGGAGGGGAGTGAGAGGCGAGGATATGCACTGCGCATGGCCATGGATCCCAGGCCCCCAGTGGGATTACATCAGAAGACACTGCGAGGCGGGCTCTCGGCCAGCGCGGCCGCACAGGCGCAGCCAGCCTGACACCAAATGATGTCAGAAGATGGGCAGCGCTAAGTGTGCCTGGCCACGGGATAACATAACAGCGCAGGCTCCGGGACGGAATCAAACAACGCTGAGGAGCCGGGGCACGGCGGCGGGGGGGTAGTAATGATGGCTGTGCTGCGTCATATTACGAAGGAAAGTCCCACCTCCGGGACGGTTTCACGGCTTCAGGGGACACATTTTAAAAGTGTTTAGTTCTGTGTTTGCAAGGAGCATGATGAAAAGAGCCACCTTTTCCTTTTGCATCTTTTGTGCTGCACAAGCTGGCTCTTTCAGCTACAAACGCCTTGGGGGGGGGTTAAAGGTTCCCTTTCGACTTTCTCAGGCTTCGGCCTACATTGTGTTCCTCTGCTTTTCCACCTGCCCCTGGGCTACAACACCGCTAGTTGCCGTCCAGAAGTGCTGTACGCACAGTCAACAGTCGCTCCTCTGTTATTGGGGTTCAGTAACGTCAGCTGTTCCCCTGCTGTGTGTGTGGCAATCCCTCCTACCTCCTCCAACCTCCTCCTCCTCCACCTGTCCCTGGGCTCCAACACCGCCAGTTGCCGTCCAGAAGTGCTGTACGCACAGTCAACAGTCCCTCCTCTGTTATTGGGGTTCAGTAACGTCAGCTGTTCCCCTGCTGTGTGTGTGGCAATCCCTCCTACCTCCTCCAACCTCCTCCTCCTCCACCTGTCCCTGGGCTCCAACACCGCCAGTTGCCGTCCAGAAGTGCTGTACGCACAGTCAACAGTCCCTCCTCTGTTATTGGGGTTCAGTAACGTCAGCTGTTCCCCTGCTGTGTGTGTGGCAATCCCTCCTACCTCCTCCTACCTCCTCCAACCTCCTCCTGTCCCTGGGCTCCAACACCGCCAGTTGCCGTCCAGAAGTGCTGTACGCACAGTCAACAGTCCCTCCTCTGTTATTGGGGTTCAGTAACGTCAGCTGTTCCCCTGCTGTGTGTGTGGCAATCCCTCCTACCTCCTCCTACCTCCTCCAACCTCCTCCTCCTCCACCTGTCCCTGGGCTCCAACACCGCCAGTTGCCGTCCAGAAGTGCTGTACGCACAGTCAACAGTCCCTCCTCTGTTATTGGGGTTCAGTAACGTCAGCTGTTCCCCTGCTGTGTGTGTGGCAATCCCTCCTACCTCCTCCAACCTCCTCCTCCTCCACCTGTCCCTGGGCTCCAACACCGCCAGTTGCCGTCCAGAAGTGCTGTACGCACAGTCAACAGTCCCTCCTCTGTTATTGGGGTTCAGTAACGTCAGCTGTTCCCCTGCTGTGTGTGTGGCAATCCCTCCTACCTCCTCCTACCTCCTCCAACCTCCTCCTCCTCCACCTGTCCCTGGGCTCCAACACCGCCAGTTGCCGTCCAGAAGTGCTGTACGCACAGTCAACAGTCCCTCCTCTGTTATTGGGGTTCAGTAACGTCAGCTGTTCCCCTGCTGTGTGTGTGGCAATCCCTCCTACCTCCTCCTACCTCCTCCAACCTCCTCCTCCTCCACCTGTCCCTGGGCTCCAACACCGCTAGTTGCCGTCCAGAAGTGCTGTACGCACAGAGCCAAACACCTCGCCAATGTGTTAGTGGGGTTCAGCACCGCCAGCTGTTCCCCTGCTGTGTATACGGCAACGTGTACTGCGACCGCCACGCAGACACAACAAGTTAAATGTAAGGGAACCTGACCCCCCCCCCCCCCAGGCGTTTGTTACTGAAGGAGCCACCTTGTGCAGCAGTAATGATGCAAAGGGAAAAAGTGCCTCTTTTCGTGATGCTCCTTGCACATGCTGAACCAAACACTTATGAAATGTGTCCCCACACAGCGTTAAACCGTCCGGTAGGTGGAACTTTCCTTTGTCGTGTGACGCAGCACAGCCATCATTTTTACCCCCTTGGCGCCGTGCGCCCCCTCCTCAGCGTTGTTTGAATCTGTCCCGGAGCCTGCGCTGTTAGGTTAGCCCTTGGCCATGCACACATGTTGCGCTGCCCGTCTTCTGACCTCATTTGGTGTCAGGCTGGCTGCGCCTGTGCGGGTGCGCTGGCCGAGATCCCGCCTCGCAGTGTCGTCTAATGTAATCCCACCGCGGGCCTGTGATCCGTGCCCGTGCGCAGTGCATATCCTCTCCTCTCACTCCCCTCCCTACGGCTTCTTCAGACTGTGCGATGTCAGCTGGTCCCTAATAGCATGCCACGGCCGTGACACCGCACAGTCTGAAAAAGCCGTAGGGAGGGGAGTGAGAGGAGAGGATATGCACTGCGCACGGGCACGGATCACAGGCCCGCGGTGGGATTACATTAGACGACACTGCGAGGCGGGATCTCGGCCAGCGCACCCGCACAGGCGCAGCCAGCCTGACACCAAATGAGGTCAGAAGACGGGCAGCGCAACATGTGTGCATGGCCAAGGGCTAACCTAACAGCGCAGGCTCCGGGACAGATTTAAACAACGCTGAGGAGGCGGCGCACGGCGCCAAGGGGGTAAAAATGATGGCTGTGCTGCGTCACACGACAAAGGAAAGTTCCACCTACCGGACGGTTTAACGCTGTGAGGAGACACATTTCATAAATGTTAGGTTCCGCATGTACAAGGACCATAATTAAAAGAGCTAAGTTTACCTTTTCCAGCATTAGTGCTGTACACAATGGCTCTTTCAGCTACAAACGCCTGGGGGGGGGGGGGGGTTAAAGGTTTCCTTTCAACTTGCTCGAGTGCAGGCTTCGGCCTACACTCCGCTCCCCCTGCTCCTCCTGCTGACCCTGGGCTCTAACACCGCCAGTTTTTGCCCAGATGTGCTAGCTGCACAGAGAAAAACACCAGCCAATGTGTCAGTGGGGTTCAGCACCGCCAGCTGTTCCCCTGCTGTTTAGCCGGCAACGTGTCCTGCGACCGCCACGCAGACACAAGAACTGAAATTGAAGGGAACCTGTCCCCCCTCCCCCAGGTGTTTCTATGTTTTACAGCTACCTTGAACAGCAGTAATGCTGCATGTGTTCAAGGTGGCTCAGAAACGTATTCTCCTCGCACATGTGGAACTGAAAACACGTCTGAAATGTGTCCTCTGTGTGACCATTTAACCGTCCCGGTGGTGTGACTTTCCTTTGTAATGACACGCTGCAACCCCCTTGGTAGCGCTGCCCGTCTTCTGGCATCATTGTTTGGCTGGCTGCGCCTCTGCGGCCGCCCTGACCCACACAACGCCCCTCGGTGTCTTATTTATTGGGACTGCGAGGGTGTGATTGATGGGCAGGATCAGTGCATCAGTTCGCCTGTCCCTCCTCTCCTTCCGCCTTCTTCGGACTGTGCGGCTTCATGGCCGTGGCATGCGATAAGGGATCAGATGACGCCGCACAGTCTGAAGCGGGTGTAAGGACCCGAGTGTGAGAGGCGAACATATGTGCTGCGCCAGGCCCTGAATCCCAGCCCCGCAGTGTTTTAACAATGTTAAGACACTGCGGGGCTGGGATTCAGGGGCATCGCGAACCGCACCGGCCGACATTACATGATGCCAGAAGATGGGCAGCGCTAACGGCGCTAGGCCAGGGGATAACACGACAGCGCAGACTCCTGTACAGCAAATAACAACGCTCGGGAGGCTGCACCCAGCACCAAGGTGGGATTCTTGACACCTGTGCTGCGTCTCATTACAAAGGGAACTCTCGCCTCCATTACACAGTTTGACTGTATAAAGGGCTAAATGTTATACGTGTTCCATTCAGCGTGTGCAAGGAGAAAAATTACAAGAGCAACCTTTGACTTGCGCAGCACTGCTGCTGCATAAGCTGTGGCTCTTCTACTTTGTAACCCCTGAGGGGGGGTTAAAGGTGACTTTTGAAATCGGTTCAATTAGGCTTCGGCCTACACTCTGCTCCACCTGCAGAGCCCGGGCTCCAACAACGCTAGTTGCTGTCCGGAAGTGCTGGCTGCACAGAGCCAAACACCTCGCCAATGTGTCAGTGGGGTCCAGCACCGCCAGCTGTTCCCCTGCTGTGTAGCCGGCAACGTGTCCTGCAAAAGCCACGCAGACACAACACACCCAAAGCTGCCGCCTGTGCAGGCTTCGGCCTACACTCCCCTCCCCCTGCTCCTCCTCCTCCTGCTCCTCCTCCTGCTGTCCCTGGGCTCTAACACACCGCCAGTTGGGGCCCAGATGTGCTAGCTGCACAGAGAAAAACACCAGCCAATGTGTCAGTGGGGTCCAGCATCGCCAGCTGTTCCCCTGCTGTGCAGCCGGCAACGTGTCCTGCAAAAGCCACGCAGACACAAGAACTGAAATTGAAGGGAACCTGTCCCCCCTCCCCCAGGCGTTTTTACGTTATCCAGCCACCTTGTACAGCGGTAATGCTGCATGTGTGCAAGGTGGCTCAGAAACGTATTCTCCTCGCACATGTGGAACTGAAAACACGTCTGAAATGTGTCCTCTGTGTGACCATTTAACCGTCCCGGTGGTGTGACTTTCCTTTGTAATGACACGCTGCAACCCCCTTGGTAGCGCTGCCCGTCTTCTGGCATCATTGTTTGGCTGGCTGCGCCTCTGCGGCCGCCCTGACCCACACAACGCCCCTCGGTGTCTTATTTATTGGGACTGCGAGGGTGTGATTGATGGGCAGGATCAGTGCATCAGTTCGCCTGTCCCTCCTCTCCTTCCGCCTTCTTCGGACTGTGCGGCTTCATGGCCGTGGCATGCGATAAGGGATCAGATGACGCCGCACAGTCTGAAGCGGGTGTAAGGACCCGAGTGTGAGAGGCGAACATATGTGCTGCGCCAGGCCCTGAATCCCAGCCCCGCAGTGTTTTAACAATGTTAAGACACTGCGGGGCTGGGATTCAGGGGCATCGCGAACCGCACCGGCCGACATTACATGATGCCAGAAGATGGGCAGCGCTAACGGCGCTAGGCCAGGGGATAACACGACAGCGCAGACTCCTGTACAGCAAATAACAACGCTCGGGAGGCTGCACCCAGCACCAAGGTGGGATTCTTGACACCTGTGCTGCGTCTCATTACAAAGGGAACTCTCGCCTCCATTACACAGTTTGACTGTATAAAGGGCTAAATGTTATACGTGTTCCATTCAGCGTGTGCAAGGAGAAAAATTACAAGAGCAACCTTTGACTTGCGCAGCACTGCTGCTGCATAAGCTGTGGCTCTTCTACTTTGTAACCCCTGAGGGGGGGTTAAAGGTGACTTTTGAAATCGGTTCAATTAGGCTTCGGCCTACACTGCTCCACCTGCAGAGCCCGGGCTCCAACAACGCTAGTTGCTGTCCGGAAGTGCTGGCTGCACAGAGCCAAACACCTCGCCAATGTGTCAGTGGGGTCCAGCACCGCCAGCTGTTCCCCTGCTGTGTAGCCGGCAACGTGTCCTGCAAAAGCCACGCAGACACAACACACTTCGGCCTACACTCCCCTCCCCCTGCTCCTCCTCCTCCTGCTCCTCCTCCTGCTGTCCCTGGGCTCTAACACACCGCCAGTTGGGGCCCAGATGTGCTAGCTGCACAGAGAAAAACACCAGCCAATGTGTCAGTGGGGTCCAGCACCGCCAGCTGTTCCCCTGCTGTGCAGCCGGCAACGTGTCCTGCAAAAGCCACGCAGACACAAGAACTGAAATTGAAGGGAACCTGTCCCCCCTCCCCCAGGCGTTTTTACGTTATCCAGCCACCTTGTACAGCGGTAATGCTGCATGTGTGCAAGGTGGCTCAGAAACGTATTCTCCTCGCACATGTGGAACTGAAAACACGTCTGAAATGTGTCCTCTGTGTGACCATTTAACCGTCCCGGTGGTGTGACTTTCCTTTGTAATGACACGCTGCAACCCCCTTGGTAGCGCTGCCCGTCTTCTGGCATCATTGTTTGGCTGGCTGCGCCTCTGCGGCCGCCCTGACCCACACAACGCCCCTCGGTGTCTTATTTATTGGGACTGCGAGGGTGTGATTGATGGGCAGGATCAGTGCATCAGTTCGCCTGTCCCTCCTCTCCTTCCGCCTTCTTCGGACTGTGCGGCTTCATGGCCGTGGCATGCGATAAGGGATCAGATGACGCCGCACAGTCTGAAGCGGGTGTAAGGACCCGAGTGTGAGAGGCGAACATATGTGCTGCGCCAGGCCCTGAATCCCAGCCCCGCAGTGTTTTAACAATGTTAAGACACTGCGGGGCTGGGATTCAGGGGCATCGCGAACCGCACCGGCCGACATTACATGATGCCAGAAGATGGGCAGCGCTAACGGCGCTAGGCCAGGGGATAACACGACAGCGCAGACTCCTGTACAGCAAATAACAACGCTCGGGAGGCTGCACCCAGCACCAAGGTGGGATTCTTGACACCTGTGCTGCGTCTCATTACAAAGGGAACTCTCGCCTCCATTACACAGTTTGACTGTATAAAGGGCTAAATGTTATACGTGTTCCATTCAGCGTGTGCAAGGAGAAAAATTACAAGAGCAACGTTTGACTTGCGCAGCACTGCTGCTGCATAAGCTGTGGCTCTTCTACTTTGTAACCCCTGAGGGGGGGTTAAAGGTGACTTTTGAAATCGGTTCAATTAGGCTTCGGCCTACACTCTGCTCCACCTGCAGAGCCCGGGCTCCAACAACGCTAGTTGCTGTCCGGAAGTGCTGGCTGCACAGAGCCAAACGCCTCGCCAATGTGTCAGTGGGGTCCAGCACCGCCAGCTGTTCCCCTGCTGTGTAGCCGGCAACGTGTCCTGCAAAAGCCACGCAGACACAACACACCCAAAGCTGCCGCCTGTGCAGGCTTCGGCCTACACTCCCCTCCCCCTGCTCCTCCTCCTCCTGCTCCTCCTCCTGCTGTCCCTGGGCTCTAACACACCGCCAGTTGGGGCCCAGATGTGCTAGCTGCACAGAGAAAAACACCAGCCAATGTGTCAGTGGGGTCCAGCACCGCCAGCTGTTCCCCTGCTGTGCAGCCGGCAACGTGTCCTGCAAAAGCCATGCAGACACAAGAACTGAAATTGAAGGGAACCTGTCCCCCCTCCCCCAGGCGTTTTTACGTTATCCAGCCACCTTGTACAGCGGTAATGCTGCATGTGTGCAAGGTGGCTCAGAAACGTATTCTCCTCGCACATGTGGAACTGAAAACACGTCTGAAATGTGTCCTCTGTGTGACCATTTAACCGTCCCGGTGGTGTGACTTTCCTTTGTAATGACACGCTGCAACCCCCTTGGTAGCGCTGCCCGTCTTCTAGCATCATTGTTTGGCTGGCTGCGCCTCTGCGGCCGCCCTGACCCACGCAACGCCCCTCGGTGTCTTATTTATTGGGACTGCGAGGGTGTGATTGATGGGCAGGATCAGTGCATCAGTTCGCCTGTCCCTCCTCTCCTTCCGCCTTCTTCGGACTGTGCGGCTTCATGGCCGTGGCATGCGATAAGGGATCAGATGACGCCGCACAGTCTGAAGCGGGTGTAAGGACCCGAGTGTGAGAGGCGAACATATGTGCTGCGCCAGGCCCTGAATCCCAGCCCGGCAGTGTTTTAACAATGTTAAGACACTGCGGGGCTGGGATTCAGGGGCATCGCGAACCGCACCGGCCGACATTACATGATGCCAGAAGATGGGCAGCGCTAACGGCGCTAGGCCAGGGGATAACACGACAGCGCAGACTCCTGTACAGCAAATAACAACGCTCGGGAGGCTGCACCCAGCACCAAGGTGGGATTCTTGACACCTGTGCTGCGTCTCATTACAAAGGGAACTCTCGCCTCCATTACACAGTTTGACTGTATAAAGGGCTAAATGTTATACGTGTTCCATTCAGCGTGTGCAAGGAGAAAAATTACAAGAGCAACCTTTGACTTGCGCAGCACTGCTGCTGCATAAGCTGTGGCTCTTCTACTTTGTAACCCCTGAGGGGGGGTTAAAGGTGACTTTTGAAATCGGTTCAATTAGGCTTCGGCCTACACTCTGCTCCACCTGCAGAGCCCGGGCTCCAACAACGCTAGTTGCTGTCCGGAAGTGCTGGCTGCACAGAGCCAAACACCTCGCCAATGTGTCAGTGGGGTCCAGCACCGCCAGCTGTTCCCCTGCTGTGTAGCCGGCAACGTGTCCTGCAAAAGCCACGCAGACACAACACACCCAAAGCTGCCGCCTGTGCAGGCTTCGGCCTACACTCCCCTCCCCCTGCTCCTCCTCCTCCTGCTCCTCCTCCTGCTGTCCCTGGGCTCTAACACACCGCCAGTTGGGGCCCAGATGTGCTAGCTGCACAGAGAAAAACACCAGCCAATGTGTCAGTGGGGTCCAGCACCGCCAGCTGTTCCCCTGCTGTGCAGCCGGCAACGTGTCCTGCAAAAGCCACGCAGACACAAGAACTGAAATTGAAGGGAACCTGTCCCCCCTCCCCCAGGCGTTTTTACGTTATCCAGCCACCTTGTACAGCGGTAATGCTGCATGTGTGCAAGGTGGCTCAGAAACGTATTCTCCTCGCACATGTGGAACTGAAAACACGTCTGAAATGTGTCCTCTGTGTGACCATTTAACCGTCCCGGTGGTGTGACTTTCCTTTGTAATGACACGCTGCAACCCCCTTGGTAGCGCTGCCCGTCTTCTGGCATCATTGTTTGGCTGGCTGCGCCTCTGCGGCCGCCCTGACCCACACAACGCCCCTCGGTGTCTTATTTATTGGGACTGCGAGGGTGTGATTGATGGGCAGGATCAGTGCATCAGTTCGCCTGTCCCTCCTCTCCTTCCGCCTTCTTCGGACTGTGCGGCTTCATGGCCGTGGCATGCGATAAGGGATCAGATGACGCCGCACAGTCTGAAGCGGGTGTAAGGACCCGAGTGTGAGAGGCGAACATATGTGCTGCGCCAGGCCCTGAATCCCAGCCCCGCAGTGTTTTAACAATGTTAAGACACTGCGGGGCTGGGATTCAGGGGCATCGCGAACCGCACCGGCCGACATTACATGATGCCAGAAGATGGGCAGCGCTAACGGCGCTAGGCCAGGGGATAACACGACAGCGCAGACTCCTGTACAGCAAATAACAACGCTCGGGATGCTGCACCCAGCACCAAGGTGGGATTCTTGACACCTGTGCTGCGTCTCATTACAAAGGGAACTCTCGCCTCCATTACACAGTTTGACTGTATAAAGGGCTAAATGTTATACGTGTTCCATTCAGCGTGTGCAAGGAGAAAAATTACAAGAGCAACCTTTGACTTGCGCAGCACTGCTGCTGCATAAGCTGTGGCTCTTCTACTTTGTAACCCCTGAGGGGGGGTTAAAGGTGACTTTTGAAATCGGTTCAATTAGGCTTCGGCCTACACTCTGCTCCACCTGCAGAGCCCGGGCTCCAACAACGCTAGTTGCTGTCCGGAAGTGCTGGCTGCACAGAGCCAAACACCTCGCCAATGTGTCAGTGGGGTCCAGCACCGCCAGCTGTTCCCCTGCTGTGTAGCCGGCAACGTGTCCTGCAAAAGCCACGCAGACACAACACACCCAAAGCTGCCGCCTGTGCAGGCTTCGGCCTACACTCCCCTCCCCCTGCTCCTCCTCCTCCTGCTCCTCCTCCTGCTGTCCCTGGGCTCTAACACACCGCCAGTTGGGGCCCAGATGTGCTAGCTGCACAGAGAAAAACACCAGCCAATGTGTCAGTGGGGTCCAGCACCGCCAGCTGTTCCCCTGCTGTGCAGCCGGCAACGTGTCCTGCAAAAGCCACGCAGACACAAGAACTGAAATTGAAGGGAACCTGTCCCCCCTCCCCCAGGCGTTTTTACGTTATCCAGCCACCTTGTACAGCGGTAATGCTGCATGTGTGCAAGGTGGCTCAGAAACGTATTCTCCTCGCACATGTGGAACTGAAAACACGTCTGAAATGTGTCCTCTGTGTGACCATTTAACCGTCCCGGTGGTGTGACTTTCCTTTGTAATGACACGCTGCAACCCCCTCGGTAGCGCTGCCCGTCTTCTGGCATCATTGTTTGGCTGGCTGCGCCTCTGCGGCCGCCCTGACCCACACAACGCCCCTCGGTGTCTTATTTATTGGGACTGCGAGGGTGTGATTGATGGGCAGGATCAGTGCATCAGTTCGCCTGTCCCTCCTCTCCTTCCGCCTTCTTCGGACTGTGCGGCTTCATGGCCGTGGCATGCGATAACGGATCAGATGACGCCGCACAGTCTGAAGCGGGTGTAAGGACCCGAGTGTGAGAGGCGAACATATGTGCTGTGCCAGGCCCTGAATCCCAGCCCCGCAGTGTTTTAACAATGTTAAGACACTGCGGGGCTGGGATTCAGGGGCATCGCGAACCGCACCGGCCGACATTACATGATGCCAGAAGATGGGCAGCGCTAACGGCGCTAGGCCAGGGGATAACACGACAGCGCAGACTCCTGTACAGCAAATAACAACGCTCGGGAGGCTGCACCCAGCACCAAGGTGGGATTCTTGACACCTGTGCTGCGTCTCATTACAAAGGGAACTCTCGCCTCCATTACACAGTTTGACTGTATAAAGGGCTAAATGTTATACGTGTTCCATTCAGCGTGTGCAAGGAGAAAAATTACAAGAGCAACCTTTGACTTGCGCAGCACTGCTGCTGCATAAGCTGTGGCTCTTCTACTTTGTAACCCCTGAGGGGGGGTTAAAGGTGACTTTTGAAATCGGTTCAATTAGGCTTCGGCCTACACTCTGCTCCACCTGCAGAGCCCGGGCTCCAACAACGCTAGTTGCTGTCCGGAAGTGCTGGCTGCACAGAGCCAAACACCTCGCCAATGTGTCAGTGGGGTCCAGCACCGCCAGCTGTTCCCCTGCTGTGTAGCCGGCAACGTGTCCTGCAAAAGCCACGCAGACACAACACACCCAAAGCTGCCGCCTGTGCAGGCTTCGGCCTACACTCCCCTCCCCCTGCTCCTCCTCCTCCTGCTCCTCCTCCTGCTGTCCCTGGGCTCTAACACACCGCCAGTTGGGGCCCAGATGTGCTAGCTGCACAGAGAAAAACACCAGCCAATGTGTCAGTGGGGTCCAGCACCGCCAGCTGTTCCCCTGCTGTGCAGCCGGCAACGTGTCCTGCAAAAGCCACGCAGACACAAGAACTGAAATTGAAGGGAACCTGTCCCCCCTCCCCCAGGCGTTTTTACGTTATCCAGCCACCTTGTACAGCGGTAATGCTGCATGTGTGCAAGGTGGCTCAGAAACGTATTCTCCTCGCACATGTGGAACTGAAAACACGTCTGAAATGTGTCCTCTGTGTGACCATTTAACCGTCCCGGTGGTGTGACTTTCCTTTGTAATGACACGCTGCAACCCCCTTGGTAGCGCTGCCCGTCTTCTGGCATCATTGTTTGGCTGGCTGCGCCTCTGCGGCCGCCCTGACCCACACAACGCCCCTCGGTGTCTTATTTATTGGGACTGCGAGGGTGTGATTGATGGGCAGGATCAGTGCATCAGTTCGCCTGTCCCTCCTCTCCTTCCGCCTTCTTCGGACTGTGCGGCTTCATGGCCGTGGCATGCGATAAGGGATCAGATGACGCCGCACAGTCTGAAGCGGGTGTAAGGACCCGAGTGTGAGAGGCGAACATATGTGCTGCGCCAGGCCCTGAATCCCAGCCCCGCAGTGTTTTAACAATGTTAAGACACTGCGGGGCTGGGATTCAGGGGCATCGCGAACCGCACCGGCCGACATTACATGATGCCAGAAGATGGGCAGCGCTAACGGCGCTAGGCCAGGGGATAACACGACAGCGCAGACTCCTGTACAGCAAATAACAACGCTCGGGAGGCTGCACCCAGCACCAAGGTGGGATTCTTGACACCTGTGCTGCGTCTCATTACAAAGGGAACTCTCGCCTCCATTACACAGTTTGACTGTATAAAGGGCTAAATGTTATACGTGTTCCATTCAGCGTGTGCAAGGAGAAAAATTACAAGAGCAACCTTTGACTTGCGCAGCACTGCTGCTGCATAAGCTGTGGCTCTTCTACTTTGTAACCCCTGAGGGGGGGTTAAAGGTGACTTTTGAAATCGGTTCAATTAGGCTTCGGCCTACACTCTGCTCCACCTGCAGAGCCCGGGCTCCAACAACGCTAGTTGCTGTCCGGAAGTGCTGGCTGCACAGAGCCAAACACCTCGCCAATGTGTCAGTGGGGTCCAGCACCGCCAGCTGTTCCCCTGCTGTGTAGCCGGCAACGTGTCCTGCAAAAGCCACGCAGACACAACACACCCAAAGCTGCCGCCTGTGCAGGCTTCGGCCTACACTCCCCTCCCCCTGCTCCTCCTCCTCCTGCTCCTCCTCCTGCTGTCCCTGGGCTCTAACACACCGCCAGTTGGGGCCCAGATGTGCTAGCTGCACAGAGAAAAACACCAGCCAATGTGTCAGTGGGGTCCAGCACCGCCAGCTGTTCCCCTGCTGTGCAGCCGGCAACGTGTCCTGCAAAAGCCACGCAGACACAAGAACTGAAATTGAAGGGAACCTGTCCCCCCTCCCCCAGGCGTTTTTACGTTATCCAGCCACCTTGTACAGCGGTAATGCTGCATGTGTGCAAGGTGGCTCAGAAACGTATTCTCCTCGCACATGTGGAACTGAAAACACGTCTGAAATGTGTCCTCTGTGTGACCATTTAACCGTCCCGGTGGTGTGACTTTCCTTTGTAATGACACGCTGCAACCCCCTTGGTAGCGCTGCCCGTCTTCTGGCATCATTGTTTGGCTGGCTGCGCCTCTGCGGCCGCCCTGACCCACACAACGCCCCTCGGTGTCTTATTTATTGGGACTGCGAGGGTGTGATTGATGGGCAGGATCAGTGCATCAGTTCGCCTGTCCCTCCTCTCCTTCCGCCTTCTTCGGACTGTGCGGCTTCATGGCCGTGGCATGCGATAAGGGATCAGATGACGCCGCACAGTCTGAAGCGGGTGTAAGGACCCGAGTGTGAGAGGCGAACATATGTGCTGCGCCAGGCCCTGAATCCCAGCCCCGCAGTGTTTTAACAATGTTAAGACACTGCGGGGCTGGGATTCAGGGGCATCGCGAACCGCACCGGCCGACATTACATGATGCCAGAAGATGGGCAGCGCTAACGGCGCTAGGCCAGGGGATAACACGACAGCGCAGACTCCTGTACAGCAAATAACAACGCTCGGGATGCTGCACCCAGCACCAAGGTGGGATTCTTGACACCTGTGCTGCGTCTCATTACAAAGGGAACTCTCGCCTCCATTACACAGTTTGACTGTATAAAGGGCTAAATGTTATACGTGTTCCATTCAGCGTGTGCAAGGAGAAAAATTACAAGAGCAACCTTTGACTTGCGCAGCACTGCTGCTGCATAAGCTGTGGCTCTTCTACTTTGTAACCCCTGAGGGGGGGTTAAAGGTGACTTTTGAAATCGGTTCAATTAGGCTTCGGCCTACACTCTGCTCCACCTGCAGAGCCCGGGCTCCAACAACGCTAGTTGCTGTCCGGAAGTGCTGGCTGCACAGAGCCAAACACCTCGCCAATGTGTCAGTGGGGTCCAGCACCGCCAGCTGTTCCCCTGCTGTGTAGCCGGCAACGTGTCCTGCAAAAGCCACGCAGACACAACACACCCAAAGCTGCCGCCTGTGCAGGCTTCGGCCTACACTCCCCTCCCCCTGCTCCTCCTCCTCCTGCTCCTCCTCCTGCTGTCCCTGGGCTCTAACACACCGCCAGTTGGGGCCCAGATGTGCTAGCTGCACAGAGAAAAACACCAGCCAATGTGTCAGTGGGGTCCAGCACCGCCAGCTGTTCCCCTGCTGTGCAGCCGGCAACGTGTCCTGCAAAAGCCACGCAGACACAAGAACTGAAATTGAAGGGAACCTGTCCCCCCTCCCCCAGGCGTTTTTACGTTATCCAGCCACCTTGTACAGCGGTAATGCTGCATGTGTGCAAGGTGGCTCAGAAACGTATTCTCCTCGCACATGTGGAACTGAAAACACGTCTGAAATGTGTCCTCTGTGTGACCATTTAACCGTCCCGGTGGTGTGACTTTCCTTTGTAATGACACGCTGCAACCCCCTCGGTAGCGCTGCCCGTCTTCTGGCATCATTGTTTGGCTGGCTGCGCCTCTGCGGCCGCCCTGACCCACACAACGCCCCTCGGTGTCTTATTTATTGGGACTGCGAGGGTGTGATTGATGGGCAGGATCAGTGCATCAGTTCGCCTGTCCCTCCTCTCCTTCCGCCTTCTTCGGACTGTGCGGCTTCATGGCCGTGGCATGCGATAAGGGATCAGATGACGCCGCACAGTCTGAAGCGGGTGTAAGGACCCGAGTGTGAGAGGCGAACATATGTGCTGTGCCAGGCCCTGAATCCCAGCCCCGCAGTGTTTTAACAATGTTAAGACACTGCGGGGCTGGGATTCAGGGGCATCGCGAACCGCACCGGCCGACATTACATGATGCCAGAAGATGGGCAGCGCTAACGGCGCTAGGCCAGGGGATAACACGACAGCGCAGACTCCTGTACAGCAAATAACAACGCTCGGGAGGCTGCACCCAGCACCAAGGTGGGATTCTTGACACCTGTGCTGCGTCTCATTACAAAGGGAACTCTCGCCTCCATTACACAGTTTGACTGTATAAAGGGCTAAATGTTATACGTGTTCCATTCAGCGTGTGCAAGGAGAAAAATTACAAGAGCAACCTTTGACTTGCGCAGCACTGCTGCTGCATAAGCTGTGGCTCTTCTACTTTGTAACCCCTGAGGGGGGGTTAAAGGTGACTTTTGAAATCGGTTCAATTAGGCTTCGGCCTACACTCTGCTCCACCTGCAGAGCCCGGGCTCCAACAACGCTAGTTGCTGTCCGGAAGTGCTGGCTGCACAGAGCCAAACACCTCGCCAATGTGTCAGTGGGGTCCAGCACCGCCAGCTGTTCCCCTGCTGTGTAGCCGGCAACGTGTCCTGCAAAAGCCACGCAGACACAACACACCCAAAGCTGCCGCCTGTGCAGGCTTCGGCCTACACTCCCCTCCCCCTGCTCCTCCTCCTCCTGCTCCTCCTCCTGCTGTCCCTGGGCTCTAACACACCGCCAGTTGGGGCCCAGATGTGCTAGCTGCACAGAGAAAAACACCAGCCAATGTGTCAGTGGGGTCCAGCACCGCCAGCTGTTCCCCTGCTGTGCAGCCGGCAACGTGTCCTGCAAAAGCCACGCAGACACAAGAACTGAAATTGAAGGGAACCTGTCCCCCCTCCCCCAGGCGTTTTTACGTTATCCAGCCACCTTGTACAGCGGTAATGCTGCATGTGTGCAAGGTGGCTCAGAAACGTATTCTCCTCGCACATGTGGAACTGAAAACACGTCTGAAATGTGTCCTCTGTGTGACCATTTAACCGTCCCGGTGGTGTGACTTTCCTTTGTAATGACACGCTGCAACCCCCTTGGTAGCGCTGCCCGTCTTCTGGCATCATTGTTTGGCTGGCTGCGCCTCTGCGGCCGCCCTGACCCACACAACGCCCCTCGGTGTCTTATTTATTGGGACTGCGAGGGTGTGATTGATGGGCAGGATCAGTGCATCAGTTCGCCTGTCCCTCCTCTCCTTCCGCCTTCTTCGGACTGTGCGGCTTCATGGCCGTGGCATGCGATAAGGGATCAGATGACGCCGCACAGTCTGAAGCGGGTGTAAGGACCCGAGTGTGAGAGGCGAACATATGTGCTGCGCCAGGCCCTGAATCCCAGCCCCGCAGTGTTTTAACAATGTTAAGACACTGCGGGGCTGGGATTCAGGGGCATCGCGAACCGCACCGGCCGACATTACATGATGCCAGAAGATGGGCAGCGCTAACGGCGCTAGGCCAGGGGATAACACGACAGCGCAGACTCCTGTACAGCAAATAACAACGCTCGGGAGGCTGCACCCAGCACCAAGGTGGGATTCTTGACACCTGTGCTGCGTCTCATTACAAAGGGAACTCTCGCCTCCATTACACAGTTTGACTGTATAAAGGGCTAAATGTTATACGTGTTCCATTCAGCGTGTGCAAGGAGAAAAATTACAAGAGCAACCTTTGACTTGCGCAGCACTGCTGCTGCATAAGCTGTGGCTCTTCTACTTTGTAACCCCTGAGGGGGGGTTAAAGGTGACTTTTGAAATCGGTTCAATTAGGCTTCGGCCTACACTCTGCTCCACCTGCAGAGCCCGGGCTCCAACAACGCTAGTTGCTGTCCGGAAGTGCTGGCTGCACAGAGCCAAACACCTCGCCAATGTGTCAGTGGGGTCCAGCACCGCCAGCTGTTCCCCTGCTGTGTAGCCGGCAACGTGTCCTGCAAAAGCCACGCAGACACAACACACCCAAAGCTGCCGCCTGTGCAGGCTTCGGCCTACACTCCCCTCCCCCTGCTCCTCCTCCTCCTGCTCCTCCTCCTGCTGTCCCTGGGCTCTAACACACCGCCAGTTGGGGCCCAGATGTGCTAGCTGCACAGAGAAAAACACCAGCCAATGTGTCAGTGGGGTCCAGCACCGCCAGCTGTTCCCCTGCTGTGCAGCCGGCAACGTGTCCTGCAAAAGCCACGCAGACACAAGAACTGAAATTGAAGGGAACCTGTCCCCCCTCCCCCAGGCGTTTTTACGTTATCCAGCCACCTTGTACAGCGGTAATGCTGCATGTGTGCAAGGTGGCTCAGAAACGTATTCTCCTCGCACATGTGGAACTGAAAACACGTCTGAAATGTGTCCTCTGTGTGACCATTTAACCGTCCCGGTGGTGTGACTTTCCTTTGTAATGACACGCTGCAACCCCCTTGGTAGCGCTGCCCGTCTTCTGGCATCATTGTTTGGCTGGCTGCGCCTCTGCGGCCGCCCTGACCCACACAACGCCCCTCGGTGTCTTATTTATTGGGACTGCGAGGGTGTGATTGATGGGCAGGATCAGTGCATCAGTTCGCCTGTCCCTCCTCTCCTTCCGCCTTCTTCGGACTGTGCGGCTTCATGGCCGTGGCATGCGATAAGGGATCAGATGACGCCGCACAGTCTGAAGCGGGTGTAAGGACCCGAGTGTGAGAGGCGAACATATGTGCTGCGCCAGGCCCTGAATCCCAGCCCCGCAGTGTTTTAACAATGTTAAGACACTGCGGGGCTGGGATTCAGGGGCATCGCGAACCGCACCGGCCGACATTACATGATGCCAGAAGATGGGCAGCGCTAACGGCGCTAGGCCAGGGGATAACACGACAGCGCAGACTCCTGTACAGCAAATAACAACGCTCGGGATGCTGCACCCAGCACCAAGGTGGGATTCTTGACACCTGTGCTGCGTCTCATTACAAAGGGAACTCTCGCCTCCATTACACAGTTTGACTGTATAAAGGGCTAAATGTTATACGTGTTCCATTCAGCGTGTGCAAGGAGAAAAATTACAAGAGCAACCTTTGACTTGCGCAGCACTGCTGCTGCATAAGCTGTGGCTCTTCTACTTTGTAACCCCTGAGGGGGGGTTAAAGGTGACTTTTGAAATCGGTTCAATTAGGCTTCGGCCTACACTCTGCTCCACCTGCAGAGCCCGGGCTCCAACAACGCTAGTTGCTGTCCGGAAGTGCTGGCTGCACAGAGCCAAACACCTCGCCAATGTGTCAGTGGGGTCCAGCACCGCCAGCTGTTCCCCTGCTGTGTAGCCGGCAACGTGTCCTGCAAAAGCCACGCAGACACAACACACCCAAAGCTGCCGCCTGTGCAGGCTTCGGCCTACACTCCCCTCCCCCTGCTCCTCCTCCTCCTGCTCCTCCTCCTGCTGTCCCTGGGCTCTAACACACCGCCAGTTGGGGCCCAGATGTGCTAGCTGCACAGAGAAAAACACCAGCCAATGTGTCAGTGGGGTCCAGCACCGCCAGCTGTTCCCCTGCTGTGCAGCCGGCAACGTGTCCTGCAAAAGCCACGCAGACACAAGAACTGAAATTGAAGGGAACCTGTCCCCCCTCCCCCAGGCGTTTTTACGTTATCCAGCCACCTTGTACAGCGGTAATGCTGCATGTGTGCAAGGTGGCTCAGAAACGTATTCTCCTCGCACATGTGGAACTGAAAACACGTCCGCAATGTGTCCTCTGTGTGACCATTTAACCGTCCCGGTGGTGTGACTTTCCTTTGTAATGACACGCTGCAACCCCCTTGGTAGCGCTGCCCGTCTTCTGGCATCATTGTTTGGCTGGCTGCGCCTCTGCGGCCGCCCTGACCCGCACAACGCCCCTCGGTGTCTTATTTATTGGGACTGCGAGGGTGTGATTGATGGGCAGGATCAGTGCATCAGTTCGCCTGTCCCTCCTCTCCTTCCGCCTTCTTCGGACTGTGCGGCTTCATGGCCGTGGCATGCGATAAGGGATCAGATGACGCCGCACAGTCTGAAGCGGGTGTAAGGACCCGAGTGTGAGAGGCGAACATATGTGCTGCGCCAGGCCCTGAATCCCAGCCCCGCAGTGTTTTAACAATGTTAAGACACTGCGGGGCTGGGATTCAGGGGCATCGCGAACCGCACCGGCCGACATTACATGATGCCAGAAGATGGGCAGCGCTAACGGCGCTAGGCCAGGGGATAACACGACAGCGCAGACTCCTGTACAGCAAATAACAACGCTCGGGAGGCTGCACCCAGCACCAAGGTGGGATTCTTGACACCTGTGCTGCGTCTCATTACAAAGGGAACTCTCGCCTCCATTACACAGTTTGACTGTATAAAGGGCTAAATGTTATACGTGTTCCATTCAGCGTGTGCAAGGAGAAAAATTACAAGAGCAACGTTTGACTTGCGCAGCACTGCTGCTGCATAAGCTGTGGCTCTTCTACTTTGTAACCCCTGAGGGGGGGTTAAAGGTGACTTTTGAAATCGGTTCAATTAGGCTTCGGCCTACACTCTGCTCCACCTGCAGAGCCCGGGCTCCAACAACGCTAGTTGCTGTCCGGAAGTGCTGGCTGCACAGAGCCAAACGCCTCGCCAATGTGTCAGTGGGGTCCAGCACCGCCAGCTGTTCCCCTGCTGTGTAGCCGGCAACGTGTCCTGCAAAAGCCACGCAGACACAACACACCCAAAGCTGCCGCCTGTGCAGGCTTCGGCCTACACTCCCCTCCCCCTGCTCCTCCTCCTCCTGCTCCTCCTCCTGCTGTCCCTGGGCTCTAACACACCGCCAGTTGGGGCCCAGATGTGCTAGCTGCACAGAGAAAAACACCAGCCAATGTGTCAGTGGGGTCCAGCACCGCCAGCTGTTCCCCTGCTGTGCAGCCGGCAACGTGTCCTGCAAAAGCCACGCAGACACAAGAACTGAAATTGAAGGGAACCTGTCCCCCCTCCCCCAGGCGTTTTTACGTTATCCAGCCACCTTGTACAGCGGTAATGCTGCATGTGTGCAAGGTGGCTCAGAAACGTATTCTCCTCGCACATGTGGAACTGAAAACACGTCTGAAATGTGTCCTCTGTGTGACCATTTAACCGTCCCGGTGGTGTGACTTTCCTTTGTAATGACACGCTGCAACCCCCTTGGTAGCGCTGCCCGTCTTCTGGCATCATTGTTTGGCTGGCTGCGCCTCTGCGGCCGCCCTGACCCACACAACGCCCCTCGGTGTCTTATTTATTGGGACTGCGAGGGTGTGATTGATGGGCAGGATCAGTGCATCAGTTCGCCTGTCCCTCCTCTCCTTCCGCCTTCTTCGGACTGTGCGGCTTCATGGCCGTGGCATGCGATAAGGGATCAGATGACGCCGCACAGTCTGAAGCGGGTGTAAGGACCCGAGTGTGAGAGGCGAACATATGTGCTGCGCCAGGCCCTGAATCCCAGCCCCGCAGTGTTTTAACAATGTTAAGACACTGCGGGGCTGGGATTCAGGGGCATCGCGAACCGCACCGGCCGACATTACATGATGCCAGAAGATGGGCAGCGCTAACGGCGCTAGGCCAGGGGATAACACGACAGCGCAGACTCCTGTACAGCAAATAACAACGCTCGGGATGCTGCACCCAGCACCAAGGTGGGATTCTTGACACCTGTGCTGCGTCTCATTACAAAGGGAACTCTCGCCTCCATTACACAGTTTGACTGTATAAAGGGCTAAATGTTATACGTGTTCCATTCAGCGTGTGCAAGGAGAAAAATTACAAGAGCAACCTTTGACTTGCGCAGCACTGCTGCTGCATAAGCTGTGGCTCTTCTACTTTGTAACCCCTGAGGGGGGGTTAAAGGTGACTTTTGAAATCGGTTCAATTAGGCTTCGGCCTACACTCTGCTCCACCTGCAGAGCCCGGGCTCCAACAACGCTAGTTGCTGTCCGGAAGTGCTGGCTGCACAGAGCCAAACACCTCGCCAATGTGTCAGTGGGGTCCAGCACCGCCAGCTGTTCCCCTGCTGTGTAGCCGGCAACGTGTCCTGCAAAAGCCACGCAGACACAACACACCCAAAGCTGCCGCCTGTGCAGGCTTCGGCCTACACTCCCCTCCCCCTGCTCCTCCTCCTCCTGCTCCTCCTCCTGCTGTCCCTGGGCTCTAACACACCGCCAGTTGGGGCCCAGATGTGCTAGCTGCACAGAGAAAAACACCAGCCAATGTGTCAGTGGGGTCCAGCACCGCCAGCTGTTCCCCTGCTGTGCAGCCGGCAACGTGTCCTGCAAAAGCCACGCAGACACAAGAACTGAAATTGAAGGGAACCTGTCCCCCCTCCCCCAGGCGTTTTTACGTTATCCAGCCACCTTGTACAGCGGTAATGCTGCATGTGTGCAAGGTGGCTCAGAAACGTATTCTCCTCGCACATGTGGAACTGAAAACACGTCTGAAATGTGTCCTCTGTGTGACCATTTAACCGTCCCGGTGGTGTGACTTTCCTTTGTAATGACACGCTGCAACCCCCTCGGTAGCGCTGCCCGTCTTCTGGCATCATTGTTTGGCTGGCTGCGCCTCTGCGGCCGCCCTGACCCACACAACGCCCCTCGGTGTCTTATTTATTGGGACTGCGAGGGTGTGATTGATGGGCAGGATCAGTGCATCAGTTCGCCTGTCCCTCCTCTCCTTCCGCCTTCTTCGGACTGTGCGGCTTCATGGCCGTGGCATGCGATAACGGATCAGATGACGCCGCACAGTCTGAAGCGGGTGTAAGGACCCGAGTGTGAGAGGCGAACATATGTGCTGTGCCAGGCCCTGAATCCCAGCCCCGCAGTGTTTTAACAATGTTAAGACACTGCGGGGCTGGGATTCAGGGGCATCGCGAACCGCACCGGCCGACATTACATGATGCCAGAAGATGGGCAGCGCTAACGGCACTAGGCCAGGGGATAACACGACAGCGCAGACTCCTGTACAGCAAATAACAACGCTCGGGAGGCTGCACCCAGCACCAAGGTGGGATTCTTGACACCTGTGCTGCGTCTCATTACAAAGGGAACTCTCGCCTCCATTACACAGTTTGACTGTATAAAGGGCTAAATGTTATACGTGTTCCATTCAGCGTGTGCAAGGAGAAAAATTACAAGAGCAACCTTTGACTTGCGCAGCACTGCTGCTGCATAAGCTGTGGCTCTTCTACTTTGTAACCCCTGAGGGGGGGTTAAAGGTGACTTTTGAAATCGGTTCAATTAGGCTTCGGCCTACACTCTGCTCCACCTGCAGAGCCCGGGCTCCAACAACGCTAGTTGCTGTCCGGAAGTGCTGGCTGCACAGAGCCAAACACCTCGCCAATGTGTCAGTGGGGTCCAGCACCGCCAGCTGTTCCCCTGCTGTGTAGCCGGCAACGTGTCCTGCAAAAGCCACGCAGACACAACACACCCAAAGCTGCCGCCTGTGCAGGCTTCGGCCTACACTCCCCTCCCCCTGCTCCTCCTCCTCCTGCTCCTCCTCCTGCTGTCCCTGGGCTCTAACACACCGCCAGTTGGGGCCCAGATGTGCTAGCTGCACAGAGAAAAACACCAGCCAATGTGTCAGTGGGGTCCAGCACCGCCAGCTGTTCCCCTGCTGTGCAGCCGGCAACGTGTCCTGCAAAAGCCACGCAGACACAAGAACTGAAATTGAAGGGAACCTGTCCCCCCTCCCCCAGGCGTTTTTACGTTATCCAGCCACCTTGTACAGCGGTAATGCTGCATGTGTGCAAGGTGGCTCAGAAACGTATTCTCCTCGCACATGTGGAACTGAAAACACGTCTGAAATGTGTCCTCTGTGTGACCATTTAACCGTCCCGGTGGTGTGACTTTCCTTTGTAATGACACGCTGCAACCCCCTTGGTAGCGCTGCCCGTCTTCTGGCATCATTGTTTGGCTGGCTGCGCCTCTGCGGCCGCCCTGACCCACACAACGCCCCTCGGTGTCTTATTTATTGGGACTGCGAGGGTGTGATTGATGGGCAGGATCAGTGCATCAGTTCGCCTGTCCCTCCTCTCCTTCCGCCTTCTTCGGACTGTGCGGCTTCATGGCCGTGGCATGCGATAAGGGATCAGATGACGCCGCACAGTCTGAAGCGGGTGTAAGGACCCGAGTGTGAGAGGCGAACATATGTGCTGCGCCAGGCCCTGAATCCCAGCCCCGCAGTGTTTTAACAATGTTAAGACACTGCGGGGCTGGGATTCAGGGGCATCGCGAACCGCACCGGCCGACATTACATGATGCCAGAAGATGGGCAGCGCTAACGGCGCTAGGCCAGGGGATAACACGACAGCGCAGACTCCTGTACAGCAAATAACAACGCTCGGGAGGCTGCACCCAGCACCAAGGTGGGATTCTTGAAACCTGTGCTGCGTCTCATTACAAAGGGAACTCTCGCCTCCATTACACAGTTTGACTGTATAAAGGGCTAAATGTTATACGTGTTCCATTCAGCGTGTGCAAGGAGAAAAATTACAAGAGCAACCTTTGACTTGCGCAGCACTGCTGCTGCATAAGCTGTGGCTCTTCTACTTTGTAACCCCTGAGGGGGGGTTAAAGGTGACTTTTGAAATCGGTTCAATTAGGCTTCGGCCTACACTCTGCTCCACCTGCAGAGCCCGGGCTCCAACAACGCTAGTTGCTGTCCGGAAGTGCTGGCTGCACAGAGCCAAACACCTCGCCAATGTGTCAGTGGGGTCCAGCACCGCCAGCTGTTCCCCTGCTGTGTAGCCGGCAACGTGTCCTGCAAAAGCCACGCAGACACAACACACCCAAAGCTGCCGCCTGTGCAGGCTTCGGCCTACACTCCCCTCCCCCTGCTCCTCCTCCTCCTGCTCCTCCTCCTGCTGTCCCTGGGCTCTAACACACCGCCAGTTGGGGCCCAGATGTGCTAGCTGCACAGAGAAAAACACCAGCCAATGTGTCAGTGGGGTCCAGCACCGCCAGCTGTTCCCCTGCTGTGCAGCCGGCAACGTGTCCTGCAAAAGCCACGCAGACACAAGAACTGAAATTGAAGGGAACCTGTCCCCCCTCCCCCAGGCGTTTTTACGTTATCCAGCCACCTTGTACAGCGGTAATGCTGCATGTGTGCAAGGTGGCTCAGAAACGTATTCTCCTCGCACATGTGGAACTGAAAACACGTCTGAAATGTGTCCTCTGTGTGACCATTTAACCGTCCCGGTGGTGTGACTTTCCTTTGTAATGACACGCTGCAACCCCCTTGGTAGCGCTGCCCGTCTTCTGGCATCATTGTTTGGCTGGCTGCGCCTCTGCGGCCGCCCTGACCCACACAACGCCCCTCGGTGTCTTATTTATTGGGACTGCGAGGGTGTGATTGATGGGCAGGATCAGTGCATCAGTTCGCCTGTCCCTCCTCTCCTTCCGCCTTCTTCGGACTGTGCGGCTTCATGGCCGTGGCATGCGATAAGGGATCAGATGACGCCGCACAGTCTGAAGCGGGTGTAAGGACCCGAGTGTGAGAGGCGAACATATGTGCTGCGCCAGGCCCTGAATCCCAGCCCCGCAGTGTTTTAACAATGTTAAGACACTGCGGGGCTGGGATTCAGGGGCATCGCGAACCGCACCGGCCGACATTACATGATGCCAGAAGATGGGCAGCGCTAACGGCGCTAGGCCAGGGGATAACACGACAGCGCAGACTCCTGTACAGCAAATAACAACGCTCGGGATGCTGCACCCAGCACCAAGGTGGGATTCTTGACACCTGTGCTGCGTCTCATTACAAAGGGAACTCTCGCCTCCATTACACAGTTTGACTGTATAAAGGGCTAAATGTTATACGTGTTCCATTCAGCGTGTGCAAGGAGAAAAATTACAAGAGCAACCTTTGACTTGCGCAGCACTGCTGCTGCATAAGCTGTGGCTCTTCTACTTTGTAACCCCTGAGGGGGGGTTAAAGGTGACTTTTGAAATCGGTTCAATTAGGCTTCGGCCTACACTCTGCTCCACCTGCAGAGCCCGGGCTCCAACAACGCTAGTTGCTGTCCGGAAGTGCTGGCTGCACAGAGCCAAACACCTCGCCAATGTGTCAGTGGGGTCCAGCACCGCCAGCTGTTCCCCTGCTGTGTAGCCGGCAACGTGTCCTGCAAAAGCCACGCAGACACAACACACCCAAAGCTGCCGCCTGTGCAGGCTTCGGCCTACACTCCCCTCCCCCTGCTCCTCCTCCTCCTGCTCCTCCTCCTGCTGTCCCTGGGCTCTAACACACCGCCAGTTGGGGCCCAGATGTGCTAGCTGCACAGAGAAAAACACCAGCCAATGTGTCAGTGGGGTCCAGCACCGCCAGCTGTTCCCCTGCTGTGCAGCCGGCAACGTGTCCTGCAAAAGCCACGCAGACACAAGAACTGAAATTGAAGGGAACCTGTCCCCCCTCCCCCAGGCGTTTTTACGTTATCCAGCCACCTTGTACAGCGGTAATGCTGCATGTGTGCAAGGTGGCTCAGAAACGTATTCTCCTCGCACATGTGGAACTGAAAACACGTCTGAAATGTGTCCTCTGTGTGACCATTTAACCGTCCCGGTGGTGTGACTTTCCTTTGTAATGACACGCTGCAACCCCCTCGGTAGCGCTGCCCGTCTTCTGGCATCATTGTTTGGCTGGCTGCGCCTCTGCGGCCGCCCTGACCCACACAACGCCCCTCGGTGTCTTATTTATTGGGACTGCGAGGGTGTGATTGATGGGCAGGATCAGTGCATCAGTTCGCCTGTCCCTCCTCTCCTTCCGCCTTCTTCGGACTGTGCGGCTTCATGGCCGTGGCATGCGATAACGGATCAGATGACGCCGCACAGTCTGAAGCGGGTGTAAGGACCCGAGTGTGAGAGGCGAACATATGTGCTGTGCCAGGCCCTGAATCCCAGCCCCGCAGTGTTTTAACAATGTTAAGACACTGCGGGGCTGGGATTCAGGGGCATCGCGAACCGCACCGGCCGACATTACATGATGCCAGAAGATGGGCAGCGCTAACGGCGCTAGGCCAGGGGATAACACGACAGCGCAGACTCCTGTACAGCAAATAACAACGCTCGGGAGGCTGCACCCAGCACCAAGGTGGGATTCTTGACACCTGTGCTGCGTCTCATTACAAAGGGAACTCTCGCCTCCATTACACAGTTTGACTGTATAAAGGGCTAAATGTTATACGTGTTCCATTCAGCGTGTGCAAGGAGAAAAATTACAAGAGCAACCTTTGACTTGCGCAGCACTGCTGCTGCATAAGCTGTGGCTCTTCTACTTTGTAACCCCTGAGGGGGGGTTAAAGGTGACTTTTGAAATCGGTTCAATTAGGCTTCGGCCTACACTCTGCTCCACCTGCAGAGCCCGGGCTCCAACAACGCTAGTTGCTGTCCGGAAGTGCTGGCTGCACAGAGCCAAACACCTCGCCAATGTGTCAGTGGGGTCCAGCACCGCCAGCTGTTCCCCTGCTGTGTAGCCGGCAACGTGTCCTGCAAAAGCCACGCAGACACAACACACCCAAAGCTGCCGCCTGTGCAGGCTTCGGCCTACACTCCCCTCCCCCTGCTCCTCCTCCTCCTGCTCCTCCTCCTGCTGTCCCTGGGCTCTAACACACCGCCAGTTGGGGCCCAGATGTGCTAGCTGCACAGAGAAAAACACCAGCCAATGTGTCAGTGGGGTCCAGCACCGCCAGCTGTTCCCCTGCTGTGCAGCCGGCAACGTGTCCTGCAAAAGCCACGCAGACACAAGAACTGAAATTGAAGGGAACCTGTCCCCCCTCCCCCAGGCGTTTTTACGTTATCCAGCCACCTTGTACAGCGGTAATGCTGCATGTGTGCAAGGTGGCTCAGAAACGTATTCTCCTCGCACATGTGGAACTGAAAACACGTCTGAAATGTGTCCTCTGTGTGACCATTTAACCGTCCCGGTGGTGTGACTTTCCTTTGTAATGACACGCTGCAACCCCCTTGGTAGCGCTGCCCGTCTTCTGGCATCATTGTTTGGCTGGCTGCGCCTCTGCGGCCGCCCTGACCCACACAACGCCCCTCGGTGTCTTATTTATTGGGACTGCGAGGGTGTGATTGATGGGCAGGATCAGTGCATCAGTTCGCCTGTCCCTCCTCTCCTTCCGCCTTCTTCGGACTGTGCGGCTTCATGGCCGTGGCATGCGATAAGGGATCAGATGACGCCGCACAGTCTGAAGCGGGTGTAAGGACCCGAGTGTGAGAGGCGAACATATGTGCTGCGCCAGGCCCTGAATCCCAGCCCCGCAGTGTTTTAACAATGTTAAGACACTGCGGGGCTGGGATTCAGGGGCATCGCGAACCGCACCGGCCGACATTACATGATGCCAGAAGATGGGCAGCGCTAACGGCGCTAGGCCAGGGGATAACACGACAGCGCAGACTCCTGTACAGCAAATAACAACGCTCGGGAGGCTGCACCCAGCACCAAGGTGGGATTCTTGACACCTGTGCTGCGTCTCATTACAAAGGGAACTCTCGCCTCCATTACACAGTTTGACTGTATAAAGGGCTAAATGTTATACGTGTTCCATTCAGCGTGTGCAAGGAGAAAAATTACAAGAGCAACCTTTGACTTGCGCAGCACTGCTGCTGCATAAGCTGTGGCTCTTCTACTTTGTAACCCCTGAGGGGGGGTTAAAGGTGACTTTTGAAATCGGTTCAATTAGGCTTCGGCCTACACTCTGCTCCACCTGCAGAGCCCGGGCTCCAACAACGCTAGTTGCTGTCCGGAAGTGCTGGCTGCACAGAGCCAAACACCTCGCCAATGTGTCAGTGGGGTCCAGCACCGCCAGCTGTTCCCCTGCTGTGTAGCCGGCAACGTGTCCTGCAAAAGCCACGCAGACACAACACACCCAAAGCTGCCGCCTGTGCAGGCTTCGGCCTACACTCCCCTCCCCCTGCTCCTCCTCCTCCTGCTCCTCCTCCTGCTGTCCCTGGGCTCTAACACACCGCCAGTTGGGGCCCAGATGTGCTAGCTGCACAGAGAAAAACACCAGCCAATGTGTCAGTGGGGTCCAGCACCGCCAGCTGTTCCCCTGCTGTGCAGCCGGCAACGTGTCCTGCAAAAGCCACGCAGACACAAGAACTGAAATTGAAGGGAACCTGTCCCCCCTCCCCCAGGCGTTTTTACGTTATCCAGCCACCTTGTACAGCGGTAATGCTGCATGTGTGCAAGGTGGCTCAGAAACGTATTCTCCTCGCACATGTGGAACTGAAAACACGTCTGAAATGTGTCCTCTGTGTGACCATTTAACCGTCCCGGTGGTGTGACTTTCCTTTGTAATGACACGCTGCAACCCCCTTGGTAGCGCTGCCCGTCTTCTGGCATCATTGTTTGGCTGGCTGCGCCTCTGCGGCCGCCCTGACCCACACAACGCCCCTCGGTGTCTTATTTATTGGGACTGCGAGGGTGTGATTGATGGGCAGGATCAGTGCATCAGTTCGCCTGTCCCTCCTCTCCTTCCGCCTTCTTCGGACTGTGCGGCTTCATGGCCGTGGCATGCGATAAGGGATCAGATGACGCCGCACAGTCTGAAGCGGGTGTAAGGACCCGAGTGTGAGAGGCGAACATATGTGCTGCGCCAGGCCCTGAATCCCAGCCCCGCAGTGTTTTAACAATGTTAAGACACTGCGGGGCTGGGATTCAGGGGCATCGCGAACCGCACCGGCCGACATTACATGATGCCAGAAGATGGGCAGCGCTAACGGCGCTAGGCCAGGGGATAACACGACAGCGCAGACTCCTGTACAGCAAATAACAACGCTCGGGATGCTGCACCCAGCACCAAGGTGGGATTCTTGACACCTGTGCTGCGTCTCATTACAAAGGGAACTCTCGCCTCCATTACACAGTTTGACTGTATAAAGGGCTAAATGTTATACGTGTTCCATTCAGTGTGTGCAAGGAGAAAAATTACAAGAGCAACCTTTGACTTGCGCAGCACTGCTGCTGCATAAGCTGTGGCTCTTCTACTTTGTAACCCCTGAGGGGGGGTTAAAGGTGACTTTTGAAATCGGTTCAATTAGGCTTCGGCCTACACTCTGCTCCACCTGCAGAGCCCGGGCTCCAACAACGCTAGTTGCTGTCCGGAAGTGCTGGCTGCACAGAGCCAAACACCTCGCCAATGTGTCAGTGGGGTCCAGCACCGCCAGCTGTTCCCCTGCTGTGTAGCCGGCAACGTGTCCTGCAAAAGCCACGCAGACACAACACACCCAAAGCTGCCGCCTGTGCAGGCTTCGGCCTACACTCCCCTCCCCCTGCTCCTCCTCCTCCTGCTCCTCCTCCTGCTGTCCCTGGGCTCTAACACACCGCCAGTTGGGGCCCAGATGTGCTAGCTGCACAGAGAAAAACACCAGCCAATGTGTCAGTGGGGTCCAGCACCGCCAGCTGTTCCCCTGCTGTGCAGCCGGCAACGTGTCCTGCAAAAGCCACGCAGACACAAGAACTGAAATTGAAGGGAACCTGTCCCCCCTCCCCCAGGCGTTTTTACGTTATCCAGCCACCTTGTACAGCGGTAATGCTGCATGTGTGCAAGGTGGCTCAGAAACGTATTCTCCTCGCACATGTGGAACTGAAAACACGTCTGAAATGTGTCCTCTGTGTGACCATTTAACCGTCCCGGTGGTGTGACTTTCCTTTGTAATGACACGCTGCAACCCCCTCGGTAGCGCTGCCCGTCTTCTGGCATCATTGTTTGGCTGGCTGCGCCTCTGCGGCCGCCCTGACCCACACAACGCCCCTCGGTGTCTTATTTATTGGGACTGCGAGGGTGTGATTGATGGGCAGGATCAGTGCATCAGTTCGCCTGTCCCTCCTCTCCTTCCGCCTTCTTCGGACTGTGCGGCTTCATGGCCGTGGCATGCGATAACGGATCAGATGACGCCGCACAGTCTGAAGCGGGTGTAAGGACCCGAGTGTGAGAGGCGAACATATGTGCTGTGCCAGGCCCTGAATCCCAGCCCCGCAGTGTTTTAACAATGTTAAGACACTGCGGGGCTGGGATTCAGGGGCATCGCGAACCGCACCGGCCGACATTACATGATGCCAGAAGATGGGCAGCGCTAACGGCGCTAGGCCAGGGGATAACACGACAGCGCAGACTCCTGTACAGCAAATAACAACGCTCGGGAGGCTGCACCCAGCACCAAGGTGGGATTCTTGACACCTGTGCTGCGTCTCATTACAAAGGGAACTCTCGCCTCCATTACACAGTTTGACTGTATAAAGGGCTAAATGTTATACGTGTTCCATTCAGCGTGTGCAAGGAGAAAAATTACAAGAGCAACCTTTGACTTGCGCAGCACTGCTGCTGCATAAGCTGTGGCTCTTCTACTTTGTAACCCCTGAGGGGGGGTTAAAGGTGACTTTTGAAATCGGTTCAATTAGGCTTCGGCCTACACTCTGCTCCACCTGCAGAGCCCGGGCTCCAACAACGCTAGTTGCTGTCCGGAAGTGCTGGCTGCACAGAGCCAAACACCTCGCCAATGTGTCAGTGGGGTCCAGCACCGCCAGCTGTTCCCCTGCTGTGTAGCCGGCAACGTGTCCTGCAAAAGCCACGCAGACACAACACACCCAAAGCTGCCGCCTGTGCAGGCTTCGGCCTACACTCCCCTCCCCCTGCTCCTCCTCCTCCTGCTCCTCCTCCTGCTGTCCCTGGGCTCTAACACACCGCCAGTTGGGGCCCAGATGTGCTAGCTGCACAGAGAAAAACACCAGCCAATGTGTCAGTGGGGTCCAGCACCGCCAGCTGTTCCCCTGCTGTGCAGCCGGCAACGTGTCCTGCAAAAGCCACGCAGACACAAGAACTGAAATTGAAGGGAACCTGTCCCCCCTCCCCCAGGCGTTTTTACGTTATCCAGCCACCTTGTACAGCGGTAATGCTGCATGTGTGCAAGGTGGCTCAGAAACGTATTCTCCTCGCACATGTGGAACTGAAAACACGTCTGAAATGTGTCCTCTGTGTGACCATTTAACCGTCCCGGTGGTGTGACTTTCCTTTGTAATGACACGCTGCAACCCCCTTGGTAGCGCTGCCCGTCTTCTGGCATCATTGTTTGGCTGGCTGCGCCTCTGCGGCCGCCCTGACCCACACAACGCCCCTCGGTGTCTTATTTATTGGGACTGCGAGGGTGTGATTGATGGGCAGGATCAGTGCATCAGTTCGCCTGTCCCTCCTCTCCTTCCGCCTTCTTCGGACTGTGCGGCTTCATGGCCGTGGCATGCGATAAGGGATCAGATGACGCCGCACAGTCTGAAGCGGGTGTAAGGACCCGAGTGTGAGAGGCGAACATATGTGCTGCGCCAGGCCCTGAATCCCAGCCCCGCAGTGTTTTAACAATGTTAAGACACTGCGGGGCTGGGATTCAGGGGCATCGCGAACCGCACCGGCCGACATTACATGATGCCAGAAGATGGGCAGCGCTAACGGCGCTAGGCCAGGGGATAACACGACAGCGCAGACTCCTGTACAGCAAATAACAACGCTCGGGAGGCTGCACCCAGCACCAAGGTGGGATTCTTGACACCTGTGCTGCGTCTCATTACAAAGGGAACTCTCGCCTCCATTACACAGTTTGACTGTATAAAGGGCTAAATGTTATACGTGTTCCATTCAGCGTGTGCAAGGAGAAAAATTACAAGAGCAACCTTTGACTTGCGCAGCACTGCTGCTGCATAAGCTGTGGCTCTTCTACTTTGTAACCCCTGAGGGGGGGTTAAAGGTGACTTTTGAAATCGGTTCAATTAGGCTTCGGCCTACACTCTGCTCCACCTGCAGAGCCCGGGCTCCAACAACGCTAGTTGCTGTCCGGAAGTGCTGGCTGCACAGAGCCAAACACCTCGCCAATGTGTCAGTGGGGTCCAGCACCGCCAGCTGTTCCCCTGCTGTGTAGCCGGCAACGTGTCCTGCAAAAGCCACGCAGACACAACACACCCAAAGCTGCCGCCTGTGCAGGCTTCGGCCTACACTCCCCTCCCCCTGCTCCTCCTCCTCCTGCTCCTCCTCCTGCTGTCCCTGGGCTCTAACACACCGCCAGTTGGGGCCCAGATGTGCTAGCTGCACAGAGAAAAACACCAGCCAATGTGTCAGTGGGGTCCAGCACCGCCAGCTGTTCCCCTGCTGTGCAGCCGGCAACGTGTCCTGCAAAAGCCACGCAGACACAAGAACTGAAATTGAAGGGAACCTGTCCCCCCTCCCCCAGGCGTTTTTACGTTATCCAGCCACCTTGTACAGCGGTAATGCTGCATGTGTGCAAGGTGGCTCAGAAACGTATTCTCCTCGCACATGTGGAACTGAAAACACGTCTGAAATGTGTCCTCTGTGTGACCATTTAACCGTCCCGGTGGTGTGACTTTCCTTTGTAATGACACGCTGCAACCCCCTTGGTAGCGCTGCCCGTCTTCTGGCATCATTGTTTGGCTGGCTGCGCCTCTGCGGCCGCCCTGACCCACACAACGCCCCTCGGTGTCTTATTTATTGGGACTGCGAGGGTGTGATTGATGGGCAGGATCAGTGCATCAGTTCGCCTGTCCCTCCTCTCCTTCCGCCTTCTTCGGACTGTGCGGCTTCATGGCCGTGGCATGCGATAAGGGATCAGATGACGCCGCACAGTCTGAAGCGGGTGTAAGGACCCGAGTGTGAGAGGCGAACATATGTGCTGCGCCAGGCCCTGAATCCCAGCCCCGCAGTGTTTTAACAATGTTAAGACACTGCGGGGCTGGGATTCAGGGGCATCGCGAACCGCACCGGCCGACATTACATGATGCCAGAAGATGGGCAGCGCTAACGGCGCTAGGCCAGGGGATAACACGACAGCGCAGACTCCTGTACAGCAAATAACAACGCTCGGGATGCTGCACCCAGCACCAAGGTGGGATTCTTGACACCTGTGCTGCGTCTCATTACAAAGGGAACTCTCGCCTCCATTACACAGTTTGACTGTATAAAGGGCTAAATGTTATACGTGTTCCATTCAGCGTGTGCAAGGAGAAAAATTACAAGAGCAACCTTTGACTTGCGCAGCACTGCTGCTGCATAAGCTGTGGCTCTTCTACTTTGTAACCCCTGAGGGGGGGTTAAAGGTGACTTTTGAAATCGGTTCAATTAGGCTTCGGCCTACACTCTGCTCCACCTGCAGAGCCCGGGCTCCAACAACGCTAGTTGCTGTCCGGAAGTGCTGGCTGCACAGAGCCAAACACCTCGCCAATGTGTCAGTGGGGTCCAGCACCGCCAGCTGTTCCCCTGCTGTGTAGCCGGCAACGTGTCCTGCAAAAGCCACGCAGACACAACACACCCAAAGCTGCCGCCTGTGCAGGCTTCGGCCTACACTCCCCTCCCCCTGCTCCTCCTCCTCCTGCTCCTCCTCCTGCTGTCCCTGGGCTCTAACACACCGCCAGTTGGGGCCCAGATGTGCTAGCTGCACAGAGAAAAACACCAGCCAATGTGTCAGTGGGGTCCAGCACCGCCAGCTGTTCCCCTGCTGTGCAGCCGGCAACGTGTCCTGCAAAAGCCACGCAGACACAAGAACTGAAATTGAAGGGAACCTGTCCCCCCTCCCCCAGGCGTTTTTACGTTATCCAGCCACCTTGTACAGCGGTAATGCTGCATGTGTGCAAGGTGGCTCAGAAACGTATTCTCCTCGCACATGTGGAACTGAAAACACGTCTGAAATGTGTCCTCTGTGTGACCATTTAACCGTCCCGGTGGTGTGACTTTCCTTTGTAATGACACGCTGCAACCCCCTTGGTAGCGCTGCCCGTCTTCTGGCATCATTGTTTGGCTGGCTGCGCCTCTGCGGCCGCCCTGACCCACACAACGCCCCTCGGTGTCTTATTTATTGGGACTGCGAGGGTGTGATTGATGGGCAGGATCAGTGCATCAGTTCGCCTGTCCCTCCTCTCC
Organism: Ranitomeya variabilis; assembly: GCF_051348905.1. Classification (NCBI taxonomy): domain Eukaryota; kingdom Metazoa; phylum Chordata; class Amphibia; order Anura; family Dendrobatidae; genus Ranitomeya; species Ranitomeya variabilis. The sequence goes on from NC_135234.1 coordinate 600,351,717, forward strand.
TTCCGCCTTCTTCGGACTGTGCGGCTTCATGGCCGTGGCATGCGATAAGGGATCAGATGACGCCGCACAGTCTGAAGCGGGTGTAAGGACCCGAGTGTGAGAGGCGAACATATGTGCTGCGCCAGGCCCTGAATCCCAGCCCCGCAGTGTTTTAACAATGTTAAGACACTGCGGGGCTGGGATTCAGGGGCATCGCGAACTGCACCGGCCGACATTACATGATGCCAGAAGATGGGCAGCGCTAACGGCGCTAGGCCAGGGGATAACACGACAGCGCAGACTCCTGTACAGCAAATAACAACGCTCGGGAGGCTGCACCCAGCACCAAGGTGGGATTCTTGACACCTGTGCTGCGTCTCATTACAAAGGGAACTCTCGCCTCCATTACACAGTTTGACTGTATAAAGGGCTAAATGTTATACGTGTTCCATTCAGCGTGTGCAAGGAGAAAAATTACAAGAGCAACGTTTGACTTGCGCAGCACTGCTGCTGCATAAGCTGTGGCTCTTCTACTTTGTAACCCCTGAGGGGGGGTTAAAGGTGACTTTTGAAATCGGTTCAATTAGGCTTCGGCCTACACTCTGCTCCACCTGCAGAGCCCGGGCTCCAACAACGCTAGTTGCTGTCCGGAAGTGCTGGCTGCACAGAGCCAAACGCCTCGCCAATGTGTCAGTGGGGTCCAGCACCGCCAGCTGTTCCCCTGCTGTGTAGCCGGCAACGTGTCCTGCAAAAGCCACGCAGACACAACACACCCAAAGCTGCCGCCTGTGCAGGCTTCGGCCTACACTCCCCTCCCCCTGCTCCTCCTCCTCCTGCTCCTCCTCCTGCTGTCCCTGGGCTCTAACACACCGCCAGTTGGGGCCCAGATGTGCTAGCTGCACAGAGAAAAACACCAGCCAATGTGTCAGTGGGGTCCAGCACCGCCAGCTGTTCCCCTGCTGTGCAGCCGGCAACGTGTCCTGCAAAAGCCACGCAGACACAAGAACTGAAATTGAAGGGAACCTGTCCCCCCTCCCCCAGGCGTTTTTACGTTATCCAGCCACCTTGTACAGCGGTAATGCTGCATGTGTGCAAGGTGGCTCAGAAACGTATTCTCCTCGCACATGTGGAACTGAAAACACGTCTGAAATGTGTCCTCTGTGTGACCATTTAACCGTCCCGGTGGTGTGACTTTCCTTTGTAATGACACGCTGCAACCCCCTTGGTAGCGCTGCCCGTCTTCTGGCATCATTGTTTGGCTGGCTGCGCCTCTGCGGCCGCCCTGACCCACACAACGCCCCTCGGTGTCTTATTTATTGGGACTGCGAGGGTGTGATTGATGGGCAGGATCAGTGCATCAGTTCGCCTGTCCCTCCTCTCCTTCCGCCTTCTTCGGACTGTGCGGCTTCATGGCCGTGGCATGCGATAAGGGATCAGATGACGCCGCACAGTCTGAAGCGGGTGTAAGGACCCGAGTGTGAGAGGCGAACATATGTGCTGCGCCAGGCCCTGAATCCCAGCCCCGCAGTGTTTTAACAATGTTAAGACACTGCGGGGCTGGGATTCAGGGGCATCGCGAACCGCACCGGCCGACATTACATGATGCCAGAAGATGGGCAGCGCTAACGGCGCTAGGCCAGGGGATAACACGACAGCGCAGACTCCTGTACAGCAAATAACAACGCTCGGGATGCTGCACCCAGCACCAAGGTGGGATTCTTGACACCTGTGCTGCGTCTCATTACAAAGGGAACTCTCGCCTCCATTACACAGTTTGACTGTATAAAGGGCTAAATGTTATACGTGTTCCATTCAGCGTGTGCAAGGAGAAAAATTACAAGAGCAACCTTTGACTTGCGCAGCACTGCTGCTGCATAAGCTGTGGCTCTTCTACTTTGTAACCCCTGAGGGGGGGTTAAAGGTGACTTTTGAAATCGGTTCAATTAGGCTTCGGCCTACACTCTGCTCCACCTGCAGAGCCCGGGCTCCAACAACGCTAGTTGCTGTCCGGAAGTGCTGGCTGCACAGAGCCAAACACCTCGCCAATGTGTCAGTGGGGTCCAGCACCGCCAGCTGTTCCCCTGCTGTGTAGCCGGCAACGTGTCCTGCAAAAGCCACGCAGACACAACACACCCAAAGCTGCCGCCTGTGCAGGCTTCGGCCTACACTCCCCTCCCCCTGCTCCTCCTCCTCCTGCTCCTCCTCCTGCTGTCCCTGGGCTCTAACACACCGCCAGTTGGGGCCCAGATGTGCTAGCTGCACAGAGAAAAACACCAGCCAATGTGTCAGTGGGGTCCAGCACCGCCAGCTGTTCCCCTGCTGTGCAGCCGGCAACGTGTCCTGCAAAAGCCACGCAGACACAAGAACTGAAATTGAAGGGAACCTGTCCCCCCTCCCCCAGGCGTTTTTACGTTATCCAGCCACCTTGTACAGCGGTAATGCTGCATGTGTGCAAGGTGGCTCAGAAACGTATTCTCCTCGCACATGTGGAACTGAAAACACGTCTGAAATGTGTCCTCTGTGTGACCATTTAACCGTCCCGGTGGTGTGACTTTCCTTTGTAATGACACGCTGCAACCCCCTCGGTAGCGCTGCCCGTCTTCTGGCATCATTGTTTGGCTGGCTGCGCCTCTGCGGCCGCCCTGACCCACACAACGCCCCTCGGTGTCTTATTTATTGGGACTGCGAGGGTGTGATTGATGGGCAGGATCAGTGCATCAGTTCGCCTGTCCCTCCTCTCCTTCCGCCTTCTTCGGACTGTGCGGCTTCATGGCCGTGGCATGCGATAACGGATCAGATGACGCCGCACAGTCTGAAGCGGGTGTAAGGACCCGAGTGTGAGAGGCGAACATATGTGCTGTGCCAGGCCCTGAATCCCAGCCCCGCAGTGTTTTAACAATGTTAAGACACTGCGGGGCTGGGATTCAGGGGCATCGCGAACCGCACCGGCCGACATTACATGATGCCAGAAGATGGGCAGCGCTAACGGCACTAGGCCAGGGGATAACACGACAGCGCAGACTCCTGTACAGCAAATAACAACGCTCGGGAGGCTGCACCCAGCACCAAGGTGGGATTCTTGACACCTGTGCTGCGTCTCATTACAAAGGGAACTCTCGCCTCCATTACACAGTTTGACTGTATAAAGGGCTAAATGTTATACGTGTTCCATTCAGCGTGTGCAAGGAGAAAAATTACAAGAGCAACCTTTGACTTGCGCAGCACTGCTGCTGCATAAGCTGTGGCTCTTCTACTTTGTAACCCCTGAGGGGGGGTTAAAGGTGACTTTTGAAATCGGTTCAATTAGGCTTCGGCCTACACTCTGCTCCACCTGCAGAGCCCGGGCTCCAACAACGCTAGTTGCTGTCCGGAAGTGCTGGCTGCACAGAGCCAAACACCTCGCCAATGTGTCAGTGGGGTCCAGCACCGCCAGCTGTTCCCCTGCTGTGTAGCCGGCAACGTGTCCTGCAAAAGCCACGCAGACACAACACACCCAAAGCTGCCGCCTGTGCAGGCTTCGGCCTACACTCCCCTCCCCCTGCTCCTCCTCCTCCTGCTCCTCCTCCTGCTGTCCCTGGGCTCTAACACACCGCCAGTTGGGGCCCAGATGTGCTAGCTGCACAGAGAAAAACACCAGCCAATGTGTCAGTGGGGTCCAGCACCGCCAGCTGTTCCCCTGCTGTGCAGCCGGCAACGTGTCCTGCAAAAGCCACGCAGACACAAGAACTGAAATTGAAGGGAACCTGTCCCCCCTCCCCCAGGCGTTTTTACGTTATCCAGCCACCTTGTACAGCGGTAATGCTGCATGTGTGCAAGGTGGCTCAGAAACGTATTCTCCTCGCACATGTGGAACTGAAAACACGTCTGAAATGTGTCCTCTGTGTGACCATTTAACCGTCCCGGTGGTGTGACTTTCCTTTGTAATGACACGCTGCAACCCCCTTGGTAGCGCTGCCCGTCTTCTGGCATCATTGTTTGGCTGGCTGCGCCTCTGCGGCCGCCCTGACCCACACAACGCCCCTCGGTGTCTTATTTATTGGGACTGCGAGGGTGTGATTGATGGGCAGGATCAGTGCATCAGTTCGCCTGTCCCTCCTCTCCTTCCGCCTTCTTCGGACTGTGCGGCTTCATGGCCGTGGCATGCGATAAGGGATCAGATGACGCCGCACAGTCTGAAGCGGGTGTAAGGACCCGAGTGTGAGAGGCGAACATATGTGCTGCGCCAGGCCCTGAATCCCAGCCCCGCAGTGTTTTAACAATGTTAAGACACTGCGGGGCTGGGATTCAGGGGCATCGCGAACCGCACCGGCCGACATTACATGATGCCAGAAGATGGGCAGCGCTAACGGCGCTAGGCCAGGGGATAACACGACAGCGCAGACTCCTGTACAGCAAATAACAACGCTCGGGAGGCTGCACCCAGCACCAAGGTGGGATTCTTGAAACCTGTGCTGCGTCTCATTACAAAGGGAACTCTCGCCTCCATTACACAGTTTGACTGTATAAAGGGCTAAATGTTATACGTGTTCCATTCAGCGTGTGCAAGGAGAAAAATTACAAGAGCAACCTTTGACTTGCGCAGCACTGCTGCTGCATAAGCTGTGGCTCTTCTACTTTGTAACCCCTGAGGGGGGGTTAAAGGTGACTTTTGAAATCGGTTCAATTAGGCTTCGGCCTACACTCTGCTCCACCTGCAGAGCCCGGGCTCCAACAACGCTAGTTGCTGTCCGGAAGTGCTGGCTGCACAGAGCCAAACACCTCGCCAATGTGTCAGTGGGGTCCAGCACCGCCAGCTGTTCCCCTGCTGTGTAGCCGGCAACGTGTCCTGCAAAAGCCACGCAGACACAACACACCCAAAGCTGCCGCCTGTGCAGGCTTCGGCCTACACTCCCCTCCCCCTGCTCCTCCTCCTCCTGCTCCTCCTCCTGCTGTCCCTGGGCTCTAACACACCGCCAGTTGGGGCCCAGATGTGCTAGCTGCACAGAGAAAAACACCAGCCAATGTGTCAGTGGGGTCCAGCACCGCCAGCTGTTCCCCTGCTGTGCAGCCGGCAACGTGTCCTGCAAAAGCCACGCAGACACAAGAACTGAAATTGAAGGGAACCTGTCCCCCCTCCCCCAGGCGTTTTTACGTTATCCAGCCACCTTGTACAGCGGTAATGCTGCATGTGTGCAAGGTGGCTCAGAAACGTATTCTCCTCGCACATGTGGAACTGAAAACACGTCTGAAATGTGTCCTCTGTGTGACCATTTAACCGTCCCGGTGGTGTGACTTTCCTTTGTAATGACACGCTGCAACCCCCTTGGTAGCGCTGCCCGTCTTCTGGCATCATTGTTTGGCTGGCTGCGCCTCTGCGGCCGCCCTGACCCACACAACGCCCCTCGGTGTCTTATTTATTGGGACTGCGAGGGTGTGATTGATGGGCAGGATCAGTGCATCAGTTCGCCTGTCCCTCCTCTCCTTCCGCCTTCTTCGGACTGTGCGGCTTCATGGCCGTGGCATGCGATAAGGGATCAGATGACGCCGCACAGTCTGAAGCGGGTGTAAGGACCCGAGTGTGAGAGGCGAACATATGTGCTGCGCCAGGCCCTGAATCCCAGCCCCGCAGTGTTTTAACAATGTTAAGACACTGCGGGGCTGGGATTCAGGGGCATCGCGAACCGCACCGGCCGACATTACATGATGCCAGAAGATGGGCAGCGCTAACGGCGCTAGGCCAGGGGATAACACGACAGCGCAGACTCCTGTACAGCAAATAACAACGCTCGGGATGCTGCACCCAGCACCAAGGTGGGATTCTTGACACCTGTGCTGCGTCTCATTACAAAGGGAACTCTCGCCTCCATTACACAGTTTGACTGTATAAAGGGCTAAATGTTATACGTGTTCCATTCAGCGTGTGCAAGGAGAAAAATTACAAGAGCAACCTTTGACTTGCGCAGCACTGCTGCTGCATAAGCTGTGGCTCTTCTACTTTGTAACCCCTGAGGGGGGGTTAAAGGTGACTTTTGAAATCGGTTCAATTAGGCTTCGGCCTACACTCTGCTCCACCTGCAGAGCCCGGGCTCCAACAACGCTAGTTGCTGTCCGGAAGTGCTGGCTGCACAGAGCCAAACACCTCGCCAATGTGTCAGTGGGGTCCAGCACCGCCAGCTGTTCCCCTGCTGTGTAGCCGGCAACGTGTCCTGCAAAAGCCACGCAGACACAACACACCCAAAGCTGCCGCCTGTGCAGGCTTCGGCCTACACTCCCCTCCCCCTGCTCCTCCTCCTCCTGCTCCTCCTCCTGCTGTCCCTGGGCTCTAACACACCGCCAGTTGGGGCCCAGATGTGCTAGCTGCACAGAGAAAAACACCAGCCAATGTGTCAGTGGGGTCCAGCACCGCCAGCTGTTCCCCTGCTGTGCAGCCGGCAACGTGTCCTGCAAAAGCCACGCAGACACAAGAACTGAAATTGAAGGGAACCTGTCCCCCCTCCCCCAGGCGTTTTTACGTTATCCAGCCACCTTGTACAGCGGTAATGCTGCATGTGTGCAAGGTGGCTCAGAAACGTATTCTCCTCGCACATGTGGAACTGAAAACACGTCTGAAATGTGTCCTCTGTGTGACCATTTAACCGTCCCGGTGGTGTGACTTTCCTTTGTAATGACACGCTGCAACCCCCTTGGTAGCGCTGCCCGTCTTCTGGCATCATTGTTTGGCTGGCTGCGCCTCTGCGGCCGCCCTGACCCACACCACGCCCCTCGGTGTCTTATTTATTGGGACTGCGAGGGTGTGATTGATGGGCAGGATCAGTGCATCAGTTCGCCTGTCCCTCCTCTCCTTCCGCCTTCTTCGGACTGTGCGGCTTCATGGCCGTGGCATGCGATAAGGGATCAGATGACGCCGCACAGTCTGAAGCGGGTGTAAGGACCCGAGTGTGAGAGGCGAACATATGTGCTGCGCCAGGCCCTGAATCCCAGCCCCGCAGTGTTTTAACAATGTTAAGACACTGCGGGGCTGGGATTCAGGGGCATCGCGAACCGCACCGGCCGACATTACATGATGCCAGAAGATGGGCAGCGCTAACGGCGCTAGGCCAGGGGATAACACGACAGCGCAGACTCCTGTACAGCAAATAACAACGCTCGGGAGGCTGCACCCAGCACCAAGGTGGGATTCTTGACACCTGTGCTGCGTCTCATTACAAAGGGAACTCTCGCCTCCATTACACAGTTTGACTGTATAAAGGGCTAAATGTTATACGTGTTCCATTCAGCGTGTGCAAGGAGAAAAATTACAAGAGCAACCTTTGACTTGCGCAGCACTGCTGCTGCATAAGCTGTGGCTCTTCTACTTTGTAACCCCTGAGGGGGGGTTAAAGGTGACTTTTGAAATCGGTTCAATTAGGCTTCGGCCTACACTCTGCTCCACCTGCAGAGCCCGGGCTCCAACAACGCTAGTTGCTGTCCGGAAGTGCTGGCTGCACAGAGCCAAACACCTCGCCAATGTGTCAGTGGGGTCCAGCACCGCCAGCTGTTCCCCTGCTGTGTAGCCGGCAACGTGTCCTGCAAAAGCCACGCAGACACAACACACCCAAAGCTGCCGCCTGTGCAGGCTTCGGCCTACACTCCCCTCCCCCTTCTCCTCCTCCTGCTGTCCCTGGGCTCTAACACACCGCCAGTTGGGGCCCTAGGAAGACAAGCTTGAATAGGTCCCCATCCGGGTTCCAGTACCGTCAGCTGGTTCTCGGCAGTGTCTTTTGCTCTTGTACCTTCTGCTCCCCATCCTGGTTCCAGTACCGTCAGCTGGTTCCGGGCAGAGCCTTTGGCTTAGGTGCCTCCCTCTGGGTATCCGAGTTCCACCAACGTCAGGTGGTCCTTGGTAGTGCTTTCAGGCACGGGTACCTCCTGCTTAGTAACCGGGTTCCAGTAACGTCAGCTGGTCCTCGGTAGTTCCATTGGCTCTTGGACCTTCGGCTACCCATCCGGGTTCCAGTACCGTCAGCTGGTTCTCGGCAGTGTCTTTTGCTCTTGTACCTTCTGCTCCCCATCCTGGTTCCAGTACCGTCAGCTGGTTCCGGGCAGAGCCTTTGGCTTAGGTGCCTCCCTCTGGGTATCCGAGTTCCACCAACGTCAGGTGGTCCTTGGTAGTGCTTTCAGGCACGGGTACCTCCTGCTTAGTAACCGGGTTCCAGTAACGTCAGCTGGTCCTCGGTAGTTCCATTGGCTCTTGGACCTTCGGGTAGCCATCCGAGTTCCAGTTCCATCAGCTGTTTCTCGGCATTTTCTCAGCCTTCTTGTACCTTCTGCTACATTTCCAAGTTCAAGACCCGAAAGACGATGACCCGGAAGACCACCCCTAAGATGATGACGACACCAGAGACGACAACCACCGAGATGACGACGACCCTGGAGACGATGACCCTGAAGACGACCCCGATGACGACGACCCCGATGACGACGACCCCGATGACGACGACCCTGGAGATGACGACCCTGGAGATGACGACGACAACCTGGAAGACCGAGAAGCAGAAGAACAAGAGGCTGCAGAACAAAGAGCAGAAGAACATTAAGCATAAGACTAAATATCAGAGCAAAAGATATTATCTAAATTATAAGCAGAAGAAGACTAAGCAGTGTATGGGGGTGAGTCCGTTCCTCCTCGTGGTGCCCCTGGATAAAGCCTGATGCTGCAGGCCAAACTGAACGCGGACAAATGTAACTGTTTTGTGACAGGCAGAACGGAAGGTGTAATCTTCAAACTTTTATAGATAACAACTACGGGAATGCCTGTCACAAATAAGAATATGATGAAGAAGTTGAATATAAAAAAGATAATAGTTAAATAAAAAGAATATGAACAATGTAAAAAAAAATATATATATATACGTAGAAAAGAAGAAGATGAATAAGGTGAAGAAGTTGATGTCACAGAAGCTGATGATGAGGATAATGAAGAAGAAAGTGTGGGAGAAGTAAAAAATAGGGTGAAGGGCGTGGAAGTAGTGAAACATCAATATCTGACAAAATAAATAAAAAATTAACATAGTCAAATTCTTTCTAACGCCGAACGTCATAAAAAAATTAAAAATACTGCTATTCTATTTGATTGGGATAAACCCCTGTGCCTTTAATGTCTCCGCCACCTCCCCCAATACATCCTACATTATTCTTAGTTGTTTTCCTTCATGTAGAATTAACCTACAAGGAAAGAAAGGGTTTATTTTAATTCCGATATTTTCGTCCCATTGACTTGCATTGGGATCGGGTATCGGTATCGGATTGGATTCCGATACTGTGACGGTATCGGCCGATACTTTCCGATACCGATACTTTCCGATATCGGAAAGTATCGCTCAACACTACTGGTAAGCAAAGGACGTAAAAGCCAATCAATGTACTGGGATAGGGGCTCAGTGAGGGACCCTATCCCAGACACGATTGGCCTGCCAGGAGGGCAAATGGTGGACTTATGAGTTTTTGGTAGGTAGTACCAGTGAGGTTTAGTGGGGTGATTATTGAAGAGCTTCTCTGCCTTCCTTTGTGTCAAAATTCCGCTTTCCACTGTTTTTCTAAGAAAGGTATTAAGATTATTTTTATATTTTAAAGTGGGATCGCCTGGCAATTTGATGTATGTATTAGTATCCGATAATTGCCTTGTTGATTCCGTTAGATAGGCTTCCCTAGATATTAAGACTGTTTTACCCCCTTTATCCGCGGGGCGTATGATGACGTCAGTCCAGCTGGCCATCTCATCCAATGCTTTTTTCTCATCCGCTGCCAAATTGGGGAGTGCTTTTTTATAATAGAGAGCTTCTATATCTTTAATTACTAACGTTTCAAACAGGTCGATGTTATTCCCTGGAGATATAGGGGGCATGTATGTGGAGGGAATTCCCCCCATAAATGGAGTTATATCTCTGGAGTTGATTAACTCAGATTTTACTGGTTCTGGGTTTGTGAGGCTCAGTAACTCGCAGGCTTCCTGCTGGAAGTCTGCAAGAACTTCCTCTCCTGTACCTGCCATGAATCCCAGCGAACCTATGAAACATGGTTTGTCCCCTTCATGCATGTTAGTATTAGTGGTATTATTCAGAAAATGCTTGTATAAATGAATCTTTCTGACAGACTTAAATAAATCAATTTGAAAAGAGACAAAATCTAAATTATTAGGAATGCAATAATTTAAACCTTTTGACAGTAATGATAACTGTGCCGGGGTCAATTCATGTTGTGTTAAATTAAGGACAAAATTCTCGGGTCCAGGATTTATGGTCGTTCCTGTCTCCAGGACACAAACTTCCTTTTCTGCTGGCGGTAGGAGCTTTGATTTACATCTGCCCCTCCGCGTCTTCCTCCTAAAGGGAGAGATGCGGTAGTAGGAATTTCTCCAGTAGTATTGTCAGCAGAATCAGCGTTCATAGTGGGACCTTCACTTAAACTCGAATCAGATTCCGTCGTTAGATAGTCGTGTCTATTGTGTTGGTTCCGTCTTCTTCTAAAGCTACGTTTTCTTTGTTTAAAATTACTTCCTCCATTACCTCCGTTTTGGTTCCAGTTATTTTTATTAATTTTATTCCAGGAAAAAATGTTGCCAGAGTCATAGTCAGTCTTATCCCGGAGGAATTTGTCTCTCTTCCTCTGTTTGGTCTCCGCTTGTATAGGGATAAGTTTAGCATCTAGTTTTTTATTAAAACTTATCCATTGGCTCTCGGTTAATCTACTTTGTAGTTCCGTTTGTGCTTTAACAATTTCGGAGCTAATGAGCTCATAGTTCTTTATGTTAGATTTAAGAACCAGTTGTAATAAGTCCTGTGAGCAGCGTAGCATAATTTGTTCCCATTCAGTTTTTAAAGCAATATCGTTGCTGAAATGAGACATTTCCTTCCATACTCGGAGGCCCCTAGGGACTCGTCCGTTCTCCACATAAGACCTTAATGAGTTGTTGGTCCAAAATAATCTAATCTCTCTTTCCGAGAGGTTAGTCAGTTTAAATTCCAATGATTTAGTGCTTAACATCTGCACTTCGTCCGCCTGTTCACAGTCCTTAAAATAATTGATTACATCCTCCCGGCCGGCTTGTAAGCTCGTGCGCACAGGTGCTACGTCTGGGTCCATTATGCACTATAGAGTGTGCATTAAATAGTGTTGTAACTTCTAACTCTTACTTAGAGTGTGCACACGACAATGTAGAAAAACTGGTGCAATACAATAAATAGAAAAAAGTGAAGTGGCACAACTCAGCTTCGGAGTTTCTTTACAGGTTACATACCCATAGACGTTTACAAACAGTGGTGCTAGCGTAGGAAAACAGTAGCAAGTCCTGAGTACAAAATAAGAAAAGACGCTGCACTCACTGTTAGTCGGTAGTCTTCTTTATTGCGACATACAATTATGCATCTTCACGGCACGGGGGAGTGTAGGTGGAAAAGGACGTGTGAGGCGGGACGACGGCCGTTTCGCGCTAGGTAGTTGCGCTTCTACGGGTCTAAATCCGAGGGGAAACCACGCCAGAGAAAAGGGGGAGGAAGCTCCTCCTCTCCAGCGTCATCTCCGATCGGACTGAAAAAAAGTGCAGCGTGCAAAGGTGAGTTTAAAATTAATTAAAAACAACATCAAATTATATATGAGATACATAGATGACGTGATATTGGTTTGGGACGGGACAAAAACTGAATTTGAAGCATTTGTTAGCTATCTCAACAATGAGAACATGATGGGCATGTCCTTTACATACAATTTTGGAGATCAGAATATAGATTTCCTAGATGTAACAGTAAAGGTAATAGAGGGGGAGATTAATACCACTATTTACCGCAAACCCACATCTGCCAATTCTTTATTACATTTTAACAGCTACCATCCCAACCATGTAAAGCAATCCCTTCCTTACAGCCAACTGTTGAGAGCTAAGAGAGTGAATAATACATCAGATAGTTTCCAAGTTCAATCTAAAGAGATTCTCCAGAGATTTCAAGAACGAGGGTACCCCGAAAAGGTGTTAAAATCTGCAGTTGAACGAATCAATACCACACCTTGTAAGAATGTGAGTGCCCCTGATAATTTTCAACAGAGATTCACTTTCTGTTTCCAGTATGGCCCTATGGATGGTGAGATACGTTCCACCATCCGTAAACATTGGCACATACTGGAGAGAGATAAAGATCTTGCCAATAAAATCATGTCAGGACCCCTGATATCCACCAGAAGAAGCACTCGAATTAGAGATGTTTTAGTACGCAATCGAATAACAAAAATAAAAAAAGGGACTTGGCTAGATAAAACCACCTTAAAGGGCAATTTTCGGTGTGGACATTGTCCGTTTTGTCAATATCATGAAACAGGTCAGAATTTGGTTATTGGACCGATTTCACACCATGTCTCCCATTTTATTTCATGTAAAACTGAATACGTCGTTTATGTACTTTACTGTCCTTGCAAACGCTTTTACGTAGGGAAAACCATCAGGAAATTGTATATTCGGTTCAGAGAGCATTTTAAATCTATCTCCACGGGCAAAGGGGTACCGAGGCTAATTAGCCATATAAAAGATTGCCATCAAGGCGACCCCACAGTTCTTACCTTTGCAGGGGTGGAAAGAGTGTTTTCAACCGTACAGGGAGGTGATTTAGGAAAAATCTTATTACAACGAGAAGCCAGGTGGATTATGAGAACTAAAGCGACCGGGCCCGCTGGCTTTAATGATAGGACAGATATGTCCATTTTCTTGTAATGTTATTTATGTGCAGCTCCCTGCACTCCGCACACTCCCCCCTCCGATGTATGCATATGGAAGAAATTATAGATGAAAGCACTGAGATATGCGATGCGGGTATTACCGCACTGCATATCATGCGTTAAGTTGAGGAATTTGTATCTGTATCCTCTGCTCTTCTTCAACCCGGTCTCCGACTATAAGACAGGTCTGTATGCATATAGAATAATGTCTCATTTAAACAGCTAAATAGCGTGATAGTTATATGGAAAATGTATTTATTCCAGGAAAAGAAAAAATGCTGAAAATTATGAGTATTTTGTTATATTTCTTCCCGTCCTCTTTGGTGCCTGAGCACTAATATAAACCTATGAATTTAAAGTTATTCCGATGTTGTTTTTAATTAATTTTAAACTCACCTTTGCACGCTGCACTTTTTTTCAGTCCGATCGGAGATGACGCTGGAGAGGAGGAGCTTCCTCCCCCTTTTCTCTGGCGTGGTTTCCCCTCGGATTTAGACCCGTAGAAGCGCAACTACCTAGCGCGAAACGGCCGTCGTCCCGCCTCACACGTCCTTTTCCACCTACACTCCCCCGTGCCGTGAAGATGCATAATTGTATGTCGCAATAAAGAAGACTACCGACTAACAGTGAGTGCAGCGTCTTTTCTTATTTTGTACTCACAATTATTGAAAGGTATGCAGGTATAGTTTTAGACAAAGTGGGGCCCCAAATGCTCACATATTCCACATCACATGGAAATATTTTGGTTGCATTTACATGCGCTGAGTTCAGGACATTAAACAAGCATGATCAACAATATTGAAGACGTTCGACGCTTGTTCCCGAGTTTTTTTACACTTGCTGAGGAAGAATGATGGGAACAGATAGACCTCAATACAGTATAATACAGGTCATATATAGCACATATAGTATAATGCACTCCCCATGGTCCTTGACAGAGTATACTGCAGCCCCCCTCAGAGTATACAGCAGCCCCCTCATAGAGTATACTGCAGCCACCCTTAAGAGTATACTGCAGCCCCCTTTAGAGTATAATGCATTCCCCCCACACACAGTATAATGCAGCCCCCCACACACACAGTAAAATGCAGCCCTCAACATACATACAGTATAATGCAGCCTCCACACACAGAGTATACTGCAGCCCCCCCACCTAGTTTAATGCAGCGCCCACACCCACAGTATAATGCATACACATATAAACACATTTATACACACACCCACACAGTAAAATGCATACATATATATACACATATACAATACTTACCTTTCCCTGTTGCCCTGCTGCTCTGGCTTCTGCAGTGTGTCTCATCAGCTCCACTGCCAGCACAGCTTGGTGCACAATGAAGTGACATCATCGCATGCCCACTGAGTCACAAGCAGAAGGGAATAATGAGTGAGGGAGTGTCATCTGATGTCTATGATTAAGGAATGCTATTCTGAAATTCATACGATGTGTTGAAGACCACACTGTATGTCATTTGTACACATGGATTTCCAATAGAGTATTGTAATAAGGAAAATGCAGTGCTGACTTTGTTCTGCTGATATGCCTCTTTGCCTGCACATAATACCTTGCACTCAAAATGCAGGTGATGCAGGTGTGGTGAGTGTTAGGGCTGGCGGAACGCACTGAGTAAATATAGAGATGTTATTTGGTGCGTTCACAGCCCAGGGTCCACCATGCAGGAAAAGAACCTGCTGCTGGCAAACGGCGGCACTATATGGCGGTAGAAGCGATCTCTGTTGCTTCACAGAGTTGCTATAAAGAAAGGACTGTATCCTGTTAAACTCCCCAGGAATACACAGTAACTGCTGAGCAGATAGCAGCTTGTGGTCACGCAGTCAAGGAGGCAAACATACAATCTCCTCACCAGAGGAGCCGGTATTCTAGGTGGCTTATTTCAGCCAGGGCCCTGAAACCATACACACAATCTCCTCACCGGAGGTGCCGGTATTCTAAGTGGCTTATTTCAGTCGGGTCCCTGAATCCACACAAGCGTGACCACATTGGCGCAAAACTCATTACATGCATTGATACTAACGCATTGCCGTGCGGCCATGCAAACCTTATATAGCTGCAGCAAGTACAAGACCTTCCTAGAAGGACCAATGAGAGGCTGCCACAGAGCCTGAGCACCTTCAGGACCTTCATTGAGAACCAGTGGACTTTACTGCAGTATCCAAGCATGTGCCGCTCGATCTCCAATGAGAGATCTTACCCTGGGCATGCTCAGAAGGAGAAAAGCAGGACTTAGTCCCAAAAGCATCTGCTCGACGCTGCCCAGCACTGGCTTCAATGGCAGAAGCTGGAAAAGCAGCAGTAACCCTTTGCACAGAAACAGACTGAGCGAGACGCTGGGACCGACGTCTCCACTGAGCAGGCTCCACTGCGGCAGGAGAACAATGGGAGACCGCAGTGGGGATGGCCCGAGATTCCCCCCGTGCAGAGGCGGGAACTTGACCCCTAACAGTGAGCTGTCATTTTCTGTGTTTTTTTTGTATAGCCTTAAATTTTAATAGATTTGCCTTGTGCCTCAAAGAACCTAAGTGTCTCCAATAATACTAGTTGCTAATTGTACATGGGACCTATGTATGGACTGCGGGGCAGTGAGTACATTGTGTGAGTAACATTGGGACTCACTGCCATTTTGGTAAGTGGTAACAACATTGAATGTCTTGGGTGTGTGGACTGGTTGGTGGCACGTGCTGTGTTCAATCTGGTGCCTGAGTAAGGGGTATGCATGAAATTGAGTTGTAGTGTGACATGGACTCCTTATAGCCACCCCATCCTATGTCATGGAGACTGACTGAAGGACTGATAGTGAGAGATAGCATATGTGAAGATGTGTAATAGCACTAAAAAGATCAGATAAGTATGTAACTATTAAACAACAGATTAATAAATTATTATATTTGAATATGAATTATTATAAAGGCTCCGATTGCGTGCAACCAGAAGACTATTATGAATTTACCAACCCCATATAACGGTCAGCAAGGTCAAGAAGACCATAAGAAGCAATATGTGGAGTGCAAAGGTAAATAATTTTTTAATTCACCTAAGAGTGTACCCATTCCAAAATTGAGTCTGTTTGCACAAACACCCCTTAGCTAAAAAGGTAGAAGCAACATTCAATCATCCAAACAAGGATCATATATCATGAACATACCAAGGCTTGAATGTACAGCTTGCGGTACCCAGATCCATTAAAGGAGCTGTTTGGGACAAATCGATAAGTCTGCAGTCACTTTGTGTGATTGCAGACTTATGAATCCCCTCAGCGCACACACTGTGGGGATCTGCTGTATTCTGAGCCGCGACTGGAGACTTATCATTTTGGAATGAAAAACCCCTTTAATAGTCCCCAGCTTCTATCCATTCTGGATGCATCTGTCATAATCACCTAAATGGCATCACAAGGTTGAGGCAGCCATAGGGGTGACACCTACATGGCAGCGGAACATCCGTAGCATTGATGGAAAAATCGCCTACAGGAGAAGTGCATATCAGGTACAGCATTGATCATGGTAAAGTAACTTAAACCTATTCAGTATGGCAGAAATTAAGAAGAGAGAATGAGTGAGAAGAAACATTGCAGGGAGCAGTGTACATGAGAAAGAGAGAGTGTATGAGTCGCCCCGCGAGCTAGGGGTACTCGGTACCGGGTCCTGCGGTTCACAGGGGGATGTCACGGTGGCTGCGACCCGGTCCGTGGCCCAGGGCGCCCATGTAAAAGGGGAAAAGTCTTTAAAGAGATAGATTCTGTGTTTGTGACGCCACCTGTGGTATTCGGTCAGGGTGACCGACACTGCTTTGATGGGTCCGCTGGGGTGATGTTATGGCAGCTAGATGGTATACCTTCCCAAAGGTGAAGTACGTCCCCAGGGCTTCCCGGTGTGTAGATGGTGGTATGGTGAGAGGCACAGAGAAGAACAAGGACCAAAGGTTGCAGTCTCTTTACCTTTACTGAAGACTTCAGCATCCACAGTCCAGGGCACCAGATCACAGGACAGGCAGAGTCCGGTCGGTTTGGAGGCAAGTCCAGAGATCTCTTGCCCAGGTGGAAATCAGTAGCTGTTATGATCCGGTGACCCTTGAGCCGCATGAGACTATCTCTGGAGTAGGTGGTACCTGTACTGACCGCAATCCTAATACTGACACCGCAACTAGAAGTAGCCGTGGGATGTACCTAACCAGGCCTAGACACCTCTACACAGCCGGAGGACTAAATACCCCTAAAGATGGAAATGGGAAATCCTATCTTGTCTCAGAGTAGAGCCCCAAAGGATAGGCAGCCCCCCACAAATATTGACTGTGAGTTTAAGAGGAAATACATACACAGGCAGAAAAAAACAGAGTTTAGCAAAAGAGGCCCTTCTAGCTAGATAGAAACGATAGGACAGAGTTCTAAGCGGTCAGTATTAAAACACTGGAAAATTCCACAGCAGAAAATAATATATACTACATCTAACTAAAGACATAGGATGTATATCTGCATCTCCAGAGAAACCAGCATGACAGAAAAATCCAAACAAGTCAAGCTGGACAAAAACACAATAGATTGCACTGCACATAAAACACACTGCATGCGTGCTACAGAGAACCAAAACAAGGCACTTATCTTAGCTGAAATGACAGCAGGACAGTGGAGCCAGACAGAGATGCAATCCCTCCAAGATACAATTGACAACTGGCAGGGATTGATGGATCCTACAAATCTAAATACCTAATAGAGCAGCAATAAGCAGAAACACCTGCCCTGGCCTATAATCCAGATACCACTGCACTACCACTAACAACCACCGGAGGGAGCCCAAGAGCAGAATTCACAACAGTACCCCCCCTTGAAGAGGGGTCATCAAACCCTCACCAGAGCCCCCAGGCCGATCAGGACGATTTTGATGAAAGGCCTGAACCAAATCAGCAGCATGGACATCAGAGGCAAAAACCCAAGAATTATCCTCCTGGCCGTAACCTTTCCATTTGACAAGGTACTGAAGCTTCCGTCTCGAAAAATGAGAATCCAAAATCTTCTCAACCACATACTCCAACTCCCCATCAACCAACACAGGAGCCGGAGGATCAACAGAGGGAAGAACGGGCACCACATATTTCCGCAATAAAGATTTATGGAAAACATTATGGATAGCAAAAGATGCCGGAAGGGCCAAACGAAAAGACACCGAATTGATAATCTCAGAAATCCTATAAGGACCAATAAACCGAGGCTTAAACTTAAGGGAAGAAACCTTCATAGGAACATGACGAGAAGACAACCAGACCAAATCCCCAACCCGAAGCCGGGAACCAACACACCGACGACGATTAGCAAAACGTTGCGCCTCCTCCTGAGACACCACCAAATTGTCCACCACATGAGCCCAAATTTGCTGCAACCTGTCCACCACAGAATCCACACCAGGACAATCAGAAGGCTCAACCTGCCCTGAAGAAAAACGAGGATGAAAACCAAAATTACAAAAAAAAGGCGAAACCAAGGTAGCCGAACTAGCCCGATTATTAAGAGCAAACTCGGCCAATGGCAAGAAAGCCACCCAATCATCCTGATCCTGATCCTGATCCTGAAAAAAAAGAATTGTGATGTAATTTTCGTGTCCAACCTCTTCTTTTACATACTCCATTAAAGAATAATGTTTACAGACACAGATAGATAGATAGACAGATAGATAGATTAGATATATCGATAGATAAATAGATAGATAGATAGATAGATAGATAGATAGATAGATTTATAGATAGATAGATCTATAGATAGATAGATCTATAGATCTATCCATCTATCTACAGAAATATTTGTCTATCTATAGATATATCTATCTGTCTAACTATACATATACAGTATCTATCTATATATATATTACAGTTGTAAGAAACTCATTGCAAGAAACTCATTGATGGTTACCGGAAGCGGTTGTCGCAGTTATTTTGCTTAAGGTTGTGCAACCAAGTATTAGGCTGAGGGTGCCAATACTTTTGTCTGGCCCATTTTTGGAGTTTTGTGTGAAATGATCAATGTTTTGCTCTTTGCTTCATTCTCTTTTGTGTTTTTTTCATTTAAGACAAATTAAGTGAAGATAATGATACCAAAGAATTTGTGTTTGCAATCATTTTCAGGAAGAAACTGAGTATTATCTGACAGAATTGCAGGGGTGTCAATACTTTTGGCCACAACTGTCTGTCTATCTATCTATCTATCTATCTATCTATCTATCTATCTATCTATCTATCTATCTATCTATCTATCTATATACAGTATGTATATATATATATATGTATATAGAGATGGAGATACATATATATATATATATATATATATATATATATATATATATATATACTCACCGGCCACTTTATTAGGTACACCATGCTAGTAACGGGTTGGACCCCCTTTTGCCTTCAGAACTGCCTCAATTCTTCGTGGCATAGATTCAACAAGGCGTTGGAAGCATTCCTCAGAGATTTTGGTCCATATGGACATGATGGCATCACACAGTTGCCGCAGATTTGTCGGCTGCACATCCCAAAGATGCTCCATACAAGGCAGGATGGATCCATGCTTTCATGTTGTTTACGCCAAATTCTGACCCTACCATCCGAATGTCGCAGCAGAAATCGAGACTCATCAGACCAAGCAACGTTTTTCCAATCTTCTACTGTCCAATTTTGATGAGCTTGTACAAATTGTAGCCTCAGTTTCCTGTTCTTAGCTGAAAGGAGTGGTACCCGGTGTGGTCTTCTGCTGCTGTAGCCCATCTGCCTCAAAGTTCGACGCACTGTGCATTCAGAGATGCTCTTAGGCCTACCTTGGTTGTAACGGGTGGCGATTTGAGTCACTGTTGCCTTTCTATCAGCTCGAACCAGTCTGCCCATTCTCCTCTGACCTCTGGCATCAACAAGGCATTTCCGCCCACAGAACTGCCGCTCACTGTTTTTTTTTTCTTTTTCGGACCATTCTCTGTAAACCCTAGAGATGGTTGTGCGTGAAAATCCCAGTAGATCAGCAGTTTCTGAAATACTCAGACCAGCCCTTCTGGCACCAACAACCATGCCACGTTCAAAGGCACTCAAATCACCTTTCTTCCCCATACTGATGCTCGGTTTGAACTGCAGGAGATTGTCTTGACCATGTCTACATGCCTAAATGCACTGAGTTGCCGCCATGTGATTGGCTGATTAGAAATTAAGTGTTAACAAGAAGTTGGACAGGTGAACCTAATAAAGTGGCCGGTGAGTGTATATATATATATATATATATCTTCTATATAATTGTCTAAGGGTCACTTCCGTCTGTCTGTCTGTCTTTTTGTCTGTCACGGATATTCATTAGTCGCGGCCTCTGTCTGTCATGGAAATCCAAGTCGCTGATTGGTCATGGCAAAACGCCCATGACCATTGCCACGACCAATCAGCGACGGGCACAGTCCGGCGGCAAAATGGCCGCTCTTTCCTCCTCGCAGTCAGTGCCTGCTCTATACTCCCCTCCAGTCAGCCCTCACACAGGGTTAATGCCAGCATTAACGGACCATGGTGTAACGCACTCCGGTAACGCAGCTATTAACCCTGTGTAATCAACTTTTTACTATTGATGCTCCGTATGCAGCATCAATAGTAAAAAGATCTAATGTTACAAATAATAATAATAATAATAATTAAAAAAAAAGGTCATTCTCGCCTTCCGACGTCGCCCGCTGTCCTCGGCAATGCAAGCGGCAGGTTCCAGTGCCAAGGTTGCTATGCGAGAAGGACCTGCCATGATGTCACGGTCATGTGACCACGACATCATTACAGTTCCTGTGCTCATACCAACCCTGGGACCGAAAGCTGCCGCATGCACCGCACACAGGCGCCAGGCCTTCGGAAGGTGAGTATATGTTTATTTTTTATTTTAAGTCTTTTTTGCGTGGCTGCTATATACTACATGGGCTGTGTGATATACTGCATGGCTGCTATATACTACATGGGCAGTGTTATATACTGCGTGGCTGCTATATACTACATGAGCAGTGTGATATACTGTGTACCTGCTATATACTACATGGGCAGTGTTATATACTGCAAGGACAGTGTGATATACCGCGTGGCTGCTATATACTATGTGCCCTGTGTTATATACTGTGTAGGCAGTGTTATATACCGCGTAGCTGCTATATACTACATGGGCAGTGTTATATACTGCATGGGCTGTGTGATATAATGTGTGGGCTATGTTATATACTGCGTGCCCTGTGTTATATACTACGTTGCCTGTGTTATATACTGCATGGCTGCTATATACTGCGTGGGCTGTGTTATATAGTACGTGGGCTGTGTTATATACTGTTTGGGCTGTGTTATATACTGCGTGGCCACTGTTATATACTGTGTGGGCTGTATTAACGCATTGGGTATTCTACAATATGTATGTATGTATATAGCAGCCACATAGTATATAGTACAGGCCACGTAGTATTTGCTATATACTACATGGCTCCTATATACTACGTGGCCTGTGCTATATACTATGTGGCTGCTATATACATACATAAATACATATTCTAGAATACCCGATGCGCTAGAATCAAGCCACCATCCAGTATCTATATATATCTTTAGATAGATGGATAGATAGATAGATACATCTATAGATAAATAGACATATCAATAGATAGATGGATAGATATATCTATAGATAGATGGATAGATAGATACATCTATAGATAGATAGATAAATCTATAGATAGATGGATAGATATAGCTATAGATGGATATTTATATATATATATATATCTATAGATAGAAAGATAAATAATACGAAGCCCGATGTTTAGTAATAAACATAATAAAATGGAACATAAAGAGTTAAATAAAGACACACACACAAAATCTGCGTTAGACCGGAGTCACACTTGCGAGAAATTCGCACGAGTCTCTTGCATCAATACCCGGCACTGCCGCCAGCACTTGGGACCGGAGCGTTCAGATGCATAGAAATACATGCAGCCGCATCAGTGCCGGATATTACATAGTTACATAGTTACATAGTTATTAAGGTTGAAGGAAGACTGTAAGTCCATCTAGTTCAACCCATAGCCTAACCTAACATGCCCTAACATGTTGATCCAGGGGAAGGCAAAAAAACCCCATGTGGCAAAGAGTAACTCCACCATGGGGAAAAAAATTCCTTCCCGACTCCACATACGGCAATCAGACTAGCTCCCTGGATCAACGCCTTATCAAGGAATCTAGTGTATATACCCTGTAACGTTATACTTTTCCAGAAAGGCATCCAGTCCCCTCTTAAATTTAATTAATGAATCACTCATTACAACAACATCATACGGCAGAGAGTTCCATAGTCTCACTGCTCTTACAGTAAAGAATCCGCGTCTGTGATTATGCTTAAACCTTCTTTCCTCCAGACGTAGAGGATGCCCCCTTGTCCCTGTCTCAGGTCTATGATTAAAAAGATCATCAGAAAGGTCTTTGTACTGTCCCCTCATATATTTATACATTAAAATAAGATCACCCCTTAGTCTTCGTTTTTCCAAATTAAATAGCCCCAAGTGTAATAACCTATCTTGGTATTGCAGACCCCCCAGTCCTCTAATAACCTTGGTCGCTCTTCTTTGCACCCGCTCCAGTTCAGCTATGTCTTTCTTATACAATGGAGACCAGAACTGTGCACAGTATTCTAAGTGTGGTCGCACTAGTGACTTGTATAGAGGTAAAATTATGTTCTCCTCATGAGCATCTATGCCTCTTTTAATACATCCCATTATTTTATTTGCCTTTGTAGCAGCTGCCTGACACTGGCCACTGAATATGAGTTTGTCATCCACCCATACACCCAGGTCTTTTTCATTGACGGTTTTGCCCAGAGTTTTAGAATTACGCACATAGTTATACATCTTATTACTTCTACCCAAGTGCATGACCTTACATTTATCCCCATTAAAGCTCATTTGCCATTTATCAGCCCAAGCTTCTAGTTTGCATAAATCATCCTGTAATATAAAATTGTCCTCCCCTGCATTGATTACCCTGCAGAGTTTAGTGTCATCTGCAAATATTGAAATTCTACTCTGAATGCCCCCTACAAGGTCATTAATAAATATGTTAAAAAGAAGAGGGCCCAATACTGACCCATGTGGTACCCCACTGCTAACCGTGACCCAGTCCGAGTGTGCTCCATTAATAACCACCCTTTGTTTCCTATCCCTGAGCCAGCTCTCAACCCACTTACACATATTTTCCCCTATCCCCATTACTCTCATTTTATGTAACAACCTTTTGTGTGGCACCATATCAAAAGCTTTGGAAAAGTCCATATATACTACGTCCACTGGGTTCCCTTGGTCCAGTCCGGAACTTACCTCTTCATAGAAGCTGATCAAATTAGTCTGACATGAACGGTCCCTAGTAAACCCGTGCTGATACTGGGTCATGAGGTTATTCCTCTTCAGATACTCCAGCATAGCATCCCTTAGAATGCCCTCCAGGATTTTACCCACAGTAGAGGTTAAGCTTACTGGCCTATAATTACTGAGTTCAGTTTTTGCCCCTTTTTTGAATATTGGCACCACATTTGCTATACGCCAGTCCTGTGGTACAGACCCTGTTATTATGGAGTCTTTAAAGATTAAAAATAATGGTCTATCAATGACTGTACTTAGTTCCTGCAGTACTCGGGGGTGTATCCCATCCGGGCCCGGAGATTTGTCAATTTTAGTTATTTTTAGACGCCGCTGTACTTCCTGCTGGGTTAAGCAGGTGACATTTAATGGGGAATTTTTATCACTAGTCATTTTGTCTGCCATGGGATTTTCTTTTGTAAATACTGATGAAAAAAAGTCATTTAGCATATTGGCTTTTTCCTCATCCACATCCACCATTTCACCCAGACTATTTTTAAGGGGGCCAACACTGTCATTTTTTAGTTTCTTACTATTTATATAGTTAAAGAATATTTTGGGATTGTTTTTACTCTCTCTGGCAATGAGTCTCTCTGTCTCAATCTTTGCTGCCTTGATTTGCTTTTTACAGAATTTATTTAATTTTCTGTATTTATTTAATGCCTCCTCACTACCTACTTCCTTTAATTCTCTAAATGCTTTCTTTTTGTCCCTTATTGCGCCCCTTACAGCTCTATTTAGCCATATTGGTTTCCTCCTATTTCTAGTATGTTTATTCCCATACGGTATATACTGTGCACAGGTCCTATCCAGGATGCTAATAAATGTCTCCCATTTTCTTTGTGTATTTTTGTGTCTCAGGATATCGTCCCAGTTAATTGCACCAAGATCCTCTCTCATCCGTTGGAAATTTGCCCTCCTGAAGTTTAGTATCCTTGTCACCCCCCTACTACCCATCTTATTAAAGGTTACATGAAAACTTATTATTTTGTGATCACTATTCCCCAAGTGACCCCCAACCCTTATATTTGATATGCGGTCTGGCCTGTTGGTTAATATTAGGTCTAGCAGTGCCCCCCTCCTTGTTGGGTCCTGAACCAGTTGTGAAAGGTAATTGTCTCTCATAGTTGTCAAAAACCGATTACCTTTGCTGGAACTGCAGGTTTCTGTTCCCCAATCTATTTCAGGGTAGTTGAAGTCCCCCATAATAATGACTTCTCCTTGAGTCGCAGCTTCATCTATTTGCTTTACGAGGATATTCTCCATTGCTTCCATTATTTTTGGAGATTTATAACAAACCCCTATCAGTAATTTATTATTTTTCCCCCTCCCCTTATCTCCACCCACAGGGACTCTACATTTTCATTAAATTCACCTATATTATCACGCAGGATGGGTTTTAAGGAAGATTTTACATATAGACACACCCCTCCCCCTCGCTTATCTGTACGGTCATTTCTGAACAGGCTATAGCCCTGCAAGTTAACAGCCCAGTCATGGCTCTCATCCAGCCACGTCTCAGGTATCCCCACCATGTCATAATTATGCTCCAACAACATTAGTTCTAATTCATCCATTTTGTTGGCGAGGCTTCTGGCATTAGTATACATGCACTTGATGTTCCTCTGTACCTCTATTCTTTCTTAAATTACTAACTGTTCTAACCCCACCCCCCATGCCACCGCCACCCCCAACTTCCTTATTTGTGCCCAGGTCTCTATCTGCACTATCTTCCCCTCCTATAAAATGAATACCCTCCCCCCCAATCCCTAGTTTAAACACTCCTCCAACCTTCTAACCATTTTCTCCCCCAGCACAGCTGCACCTTCCCTATTGAGGTGCAGCCCGTCCCTAGCGTAGAGCCTGTAGCCAACTGAGAAGTCGGCCCAGTTCTGCAGGAACCCAAACCCCTCCTTCCTACACCAATTCTTGAGCCACTTATTAACCTCCCTAATCTCCCGTTGCCTCTCTGGCGTGGCACGTGGTACAGGCAGTATTTCGGAAAATACCACGTTGGAGGTCCTTGCTTTCAGCTTGCAGCCTAATTCCCTGAAATCATCTTTAAGGACCTTCCACCTACCTCTAACTTTGTCATTTGTGCCAATGTGCACCATGACCGCTGGGTCCTCACCAGCCCCTCCCAGTAATCTGTCCACCCGATCAGCGATGTGTCGGACTCGAGCGCCAGGTAGGCAGCACACCGTCCGACGATCCCTGTCTTTGTGACAGATTGCCCTATCTGTTCCCCTAATAATTGAGTCCCCCACTACCAGCACCTGTCTGGCCTGCCCTGCTCTCCTTTTTCCCTCCTTACTGGAGCAGTCACTCCTCCAGCTTTCAGAGGACATGCCTGGCTGCAGCAGTGCTACCCCTGTACTGGCACCCCCCTCATCTGCCAACTTAGCAAACTTATTGGGGTGTGCCAGATCAGGACTAGCCTCCCTGGCACTCTTCCCTCTACCCCGCCTTCTATCTGTCACCCAGCTGACTGCCACACTGTCCTGCAGCTCCATCCTACCATCCCCCTCCTCATCTATCCCATTGAGCGTCTGCTCTGTGAGCAGAAGACTCCTCTCCATATTGTCTATGGATCTCAGTGTTGCCAGCTGCACATTTAGATCCAGTATCTGGGTTTCCAAATGCACAATGTGCTCACATCTCGCACAGCAGTATGCACCCTCAACCGGCTGGTCAAGGACTGCATACATGTGGCAAGATGTACACTGGATGGCATTAACAATTGTGGAGCACATTTCCTAATGGTGATTGCACCACACAGAAACGTTAATTAAAAATAAATACAAAGTATTAATTAAACCAAAAAAAACGAAAAAAAAAACAGAAGCAATTCCTCCCTTGGAAACTCCCTGATTCCAAAGTCACTGAATCACAAGTCACACACTTACCGCCGTTCACACTTACGCTCAGGTCACACTCAGCTCGTTCACACTCGCTGTGCTGAAGATTTATAGATTTTTTTTTTCTCTCTCTATCTCCCCTCAACAGCAATCCACCTTGCTGTTCAGATGCACTTCCAAAAAGGACTTGAGCCCCAAACAGCTGCCCCTTATATCCCCTTAATTATGAGCCCCCACCCTAAGTTAACTCCTTATGAATATAGCTACTCCCAATTCAGCAACTCATACCAATTCACACAGGTATTTGTTAAAGGCTTTCCAAATACCTCTTCACTGAATCACAAGTCACACACTTACCGCCGTTCACACTTACGCTCAGGTCACACTCAGCTCGTTCACACTCGCTGTGCTGAAGATTTATAGATTTTTTTTTTCTCTCTCTCTATCTCCCCTCAACAGCAATCCACCTTGCTGTTCAGATGCACTTCCAAAAAGGATATCAATATTGATACGAGAGACTTGTGCGAGTATGAAAAATGGTGTGGGCTCACGTGCAATTTTCTGTGCCAGAGAGGGAAAGCCAGCGATTGGGGGCCGATGTTTATGGCCTATGAAGGGGCTAATACAAATGGATCTTCCTAGGCTATGAATATCAGTCTGCAGCTGTATATATAGCCTTTACTGGCTATTAAAATTAGGGGACCCCTCAAAAAAATGACATGGGATCCCTCTATAGTTAATAGCCAGAAAAGGCTATGCAGCTGCGAACACCAGCTTACAGCCACCCCAGAAATGGTGCATCTCTAAGATGCGCCTATTCCTGCACTTAGCCTCTCTCTTCCCACTGCCCTGTAGCGGTGGCATATGGGGTAATGTGGGGTTGATGTCACCTTTGAAACCAATCCTGCTTAGTAATGGAGAGGCATCAATAAGACTCTTATCCATTACTAATCCTATTGATGTTAAAGGGTTAAATAAACACACATCCAGAATAAAGTATTTTCATGAAATAAAACACTACACATTTTTCCCATCTTTATTGTACACCTAATTCCTGCGATGTCCTCGATAACCTGCAAAAAAAAATAAGATAATAAACCAACACAAATTCTCCCTGTTCTGATGTAGTCCATTTAATAATGAGTGTCCCACGACTATCTCCCCTATAGAGCAGTCACATCAGGAGATGTGACTTCTCTATAGGCCTCCCGCGATGCACTGACAGGAGGTAATGGCTCCAGCAGTGCATCACTGAAGAGGTAACTTGAGTTCAGTCTCTCTCTATAAGGCAACGCTGCATGATAATTTTCCCATGCAGCGGTGCTGCAAGTGACAGCGTCCTCTGGCGATGGAGTGATAGCTGCTGTCATTGTATCACCGGAGCCCCTGGAGAGCGATCACATCTGCCGATGTGACAACTCTACATGGGAAATCATCATGGGACACCCGTTATTAAATGGATTACGGCGGAACAGGGAGTATACTGTTTTTTTTCTTTTCCAGATGATCGAGGGCATTGGGGATTAGCTGTATGGTGAGTATGTACTGTATATGTATGTACTGTATGCCTATATGTATTTACTGTATATGTGTGTATGTGTTTTTTTTTAACACTTGAACACAATAACCAGATGATGGGACTACTGCTGTCCCATCAATGGCTAGTTGTCACTGTAGTAAGCATAGCTGGATGGGACTAGTAGTCCCATCGGATGATGCCTGCCTACATACAGACCTGCACACACACCCACACAGCCTCGCACACACCTCGCACACACCCGCAGACCCCCGCACACACACACAGATATGCACAAATACCCGCACACAGACACGCACATCTTCTACGCACACACACAGTCTCTGTCCACACTCCACCCACACACTCTTCCTCCTCCCGATCTGCAGCATTTCTCACATCCAACTCCACAGCAAAACAGCAGATCTTTTTAAATCTGTGGTTTTGCTGGAGATTTGACTGAATCAATGGAAGTCAATGGGTGCAGAAATGCTGCAGATCCCAAAAAGAACTGAAATGCTACATATCCGCTCATTTTTTTCTATATCATGTGCACACCAATTGTCAATTTCCCATTGACTAACATTGCTTGTGCATTACACTGCTGATTTGATGCAATTCTGCTTGCTCAAAAACACTGCTGAAACGCATCAAAATCTACAAAGTGTGCACATAGCCTAAGGCCGCTGGAGTGCATTGCAGTCACAGATATAGCTGTGGTTGCAATGCAGAATAAAAGTATATGTGGGCTTGGACAAGCTATTTGCCCAAGGCAGATTTAAGAAAACCCAGCATGAGCTTTTATTTTTGGAGTGAACTGCAGGATGGTAGAGGGGTGGTTCGCTCCATCCAGGCTGGTTCTTACAAGTGGACCATGGTCACACATTCAATTTAAAGACCCTGCAGCAAAGAGGATGGGTATGTCAGTCTTGGATTCCAAACTGCAGAGCAGGTGGCTCTGCAAGGTTCAGCCTGTGTGAAGTTACACGAAGCCACCAAACCAAAAGGCTTCAATTCAATTTCAATTTGTTTTCCTTTTGTGAGTTACGTTGGACATTAAAGACACTTTGTTTTGAGCTTTCCTGTGGTCACTAGCTATCTGTCGCACTGCATCAACCCCGCTGCACTACATATGTTGGAAAATGTGGGCAGTGTGAACTGAGCAGGGGTGGATAAAGGGTAGCCAGGGCCCCGGGCTGTTCAGACACTGTGGGGCCCCCCTGGTCATGTGATGGGGGTCATGTGACAGGGGTCATGTGACAGGGGTCATGTGACAGGGTCATGTGACGGGGGTCATGTGGCGGGGGTCATGTGATACCTGAACCAGATTATTCCAGAAAAATCCAATTTAGGTATATTTTGACCAATATCACATACAAGGAACAAATACCACCGCACCATGACCAGACCACAAATTACAACCACAGTGATCGAATAATATCACATACAAGGAACAAATACCACCGCACCATGTCAAGACCACATATTACCACCACTTGGTGACCAAATAGCACATACAAGGGACAAATACCACAACACCATTTCCAGACCACATATTACCACCACATAGTGACTAAATACTACAATACTGATCAGTAATAAAAAAAAAACACAACACTGTCACCATAAGTGCCAGTATTCACAGGAGATCTGTACTTAGTATGCAGTGTCTGTGTAGAGGTAATACAGCGATCACTGGTGACATTGTACACATGAGCTCTGTATATAGTGTATAGGTAATACAGTGATCACTGGTGACATTATATACAGGAGCTCTGTATATAGTATACAGTGTATAGTGTCAGTGTATAGGTAACACTGACTCACCAGTGACGTCTCTAGGTGAAGTCCTTCATCTTTCATCCAGCACAGACCACCATCACTTCTTCCAGCCAGGACTTGTCTCTGTAGGAAAAAACACAGTTATCTCGAGCTCCGCTTGCAGAACACATTACTTAATTTTTCCCAACTTCTACATTACACCACATGAAGAAAAAGAGGCAACATAGTGTCACTCTACACAGTAACAGGACCGCCCCCCCATTTAAAACAATGTCCTCAAAAAATAAAATAAATACATCACTGAAGTATTAATATCCCTTAATTAGCCCCTATGTCCAGCATTGCCCCCAGACAGTGTGTTCAACAATCTGCCCAAGTATGTCCAGCATATTGCCCCAGAGTGTCCAGCATTGCACCCAGACAGTGTGTCCAGCAATCTGCCCCAGTGTGTCCAGCATATTACCCCCAGTGTGTCCAGCATATTACCCCCAGTGTGTCCAGCATATTACCCCCAGTATGTCCAGCATATTACCCCCACAGTGTCCAGCATATTACCCCCAGTGTGTCCAGCATATTACCCCCAGTGTGTCCAGCATATTACCCCCAATGTGTCCAGCATATTACCCCCAGTGTGTCCAGCATATTACCCCCAGTGTGTCCAGCATATTACCCCCAGTGTGTCCAGCAATCTGCCCCAGTATGCCCAGCATTGCCCCAGTGTGTCCAGAAATCTGCCCCAGTATGTCCAGCATTGCCCCAGTGTGTCCAGCAATCATCTGCCCCAGTGTGTCCTCCAGCATTGCCCCCAGTGTGTCCAGCAATCTGCCCCAGTGTCTAAAGCATTGCCCCAGTGTCTCCAGCATTGCCCCCAGTGTCTCCAGCATTGCCCCCAGTGTCTCCAGCATTGCCCCCAGTGTCTACGGGCCCGCACGTCAATAGGAAACCACTGCAGCGCCGGTATGGGCCCGGTGAGCAGATGAGATGGGGCCCGATGTGGGCCCCCTCTCTCTGCCCACCGGGCCCATAAATGATACGCCAGTCAGGGCACGGGCAGTAATGCCCTGATGGCGGCAGGCAATCTGTGTGGTAGCCCAGGGCCCCCCCACACCACTGGGCCCTGGGCTACCGCCCAGATTGACCCTCTTGTAATCTGCCCCTGGAACTGAGGCATATTTATAGCCCACTACATGTTGGTTATTAGGCCTGCAATGCTGCATCCCAAGCCTGCCAACAAGATGGAGAAACTTTTGAGGCAATTGGTCGTCACTCAGAAATGGAAGCAGGAGTTTGATTATGGGGTGCTGTCTTATACTACAGGGTCTGCGTATGGGGTGCTGACTTATACTACGGGGCCTGCCTATGGGGTGCTGTCTTATACTACAGAGTCTGCCTATGGGGTGCTGTATTATACTCCAGGGTTTGCCTATGGGGTGCTGCCTTATACTACAGAGTCTGCCTGTGGGGGGTGCTGCCTAATTCTACAAAGTCTGCCTGTGGGGGGTGCTGCCTAATTCTACAGGGTCTGCCTGTGGGGGGTGCTGCATTATACTATAGAGTCTGCCTGTGGGGGGTGCTGCCTTATACTGCAGAGTCTGCCTGTGAGTGGGTTGCTGCCTTACACTACAGAGTCTGCCTATGGAGGTGCTGCCTTATACTACAGGTTCTGTCTATGGGGGGGGGTGCTGCCTTATAATACAGAGTCTGCCTGTGGGGGAGGGGGTGCTGCATTATACTACAGAGTCTGCCTGTGGGAGTGCTGCCTTATACTACAGAGTCTGCCTGTGGGGGTGCTGCCAAATACTAGAGGGTCTGCCTGTGGGGGGTGCTGCCTTATACTACAAAATCTGCCAATGGGGTGCTGTCTTCTACAGGGTCTGCCTATGGAGTGCTGTCTTATACAACACAGTCTGCCTATGGAGGCTGATTTATACTTCAGGGTCTGCCTATGGGGTGCTGCCTTATACTAGAGGGTCTGCTTATGGGGTGCTGCCTTAAACTACAGAGTCTGCCTATGGAGGGTTGCCTTATGCTACAGGGTCTGCCTATGGGGTGCTGCCTTATACTACAGATTCTGCCTATGAGAGCTGCCTTATGCTATAGAGCCTGCATATGGGATGCTGCATTATACTACAGAGTTTGCCTATGGGGTGCTGTCTTATGCTATGGGGTCTGCCTATGGGGTGCTGTCTTATACTACAGAGTCTGCCAGTAGGGGTGCTGCCTTATACTACAGGGTCTGCCTGTGGGCAGTGCTGCCTTATGCTACAGAGTCTGTCTGTGGGGGTTCTGCCTTATACTACAGAGTCTGCCTGTGGGGGGTGCTGCCTTATAATGCAGAGTCTGCCCTTGGGGTGCTGTCTTATACTACAGGGTCTGCCTATGGGGTGCTGCCTTATACTATAGAGTCTGCCTAAGGGGGGCTGCCTTATGCTATAGAGTCTGCCTATGGAGGTGCATTATACAATATAGAGTAGGCCTATGGGGAGTGCATTATACTATATGGAGTCCTTTGGAGGTTGCATTATACTATATTGAAGACTATCTGGTGCATTATACTATATGGAGGCTCTAGGGGGCCATCATACAGTGTGGAAATAACAGTGAGGTGGTCATCTTACAGTGTTGGAGCTATCAAGCAGTTTGAGGCTACTGAGGGGTCAGTATACTGTTTGGGGGTACATTACAGTGAGGGGGCATTATACTGTGTATAAAAGAGCATCTTACTTTGTATAGGGGAGCTGTAAGGGGGGAGACTCGAGGCATTATTAAATGATAAGTGGGCACTTATTGTTATGGGGAACTCAGGTTACTGTGACTATCAAAGGGGCACCCAGGGCATTATTAATTTCTAGGGGGCAAAATATGGGCACTGTTTTCTTGGGCATTTGCACCCAGCATTACTATATTATAAAGGGTTGCTTTAGAATTTAGAGGGCACAGAGAATCACACAGCAGGTGCAGTAATAGGGACACATACACATAGT
This sequence comes from Ranitomeya variabilis, assembly GCF_051348905.1. Classification (NCBI taxonomy): domain Eukaryota; kingdom Metazoa; phylum Chordata; class Amphibia; order Anura; family Dendrobatidae; genus Ranitomeya; species Ranitomeya variabilis. The sequence goes on from NC_135234.1 coordinate 600,383,972, forward strand.
TTGTGCAGGTTGGGAATAGATGGTGATGGCTGAAAATATGAGGCGTGGGACGTGTCTTTGTTGAATTCTCTGCAGCCGAGTTGTGGCTGGAAGAAGTTGTCCTGTCAATCTGGGCCAGATGGAAAAGACATGAAAAGTGATGAATCCATCAGAAAGAACTGTTAGTGGTAAGTTACCATCTATAACTGTGCTGTGATCTCTTATATGTTCTGTAGGACTGGTATCTACCACTGACCATATGGTGGTAATATCAATATTGGTCTTTATATAGAGAATATTTTCAGCAACATTGCTGTCATCTGCTGATGTCCTCCTCCACTGTTAAGATGCGTCACCCAGTTGTAATCAAGGTTACCTGGTTAGGGGCCCACTCAAAGCTTCGCCCCCCTGAACCAAAACCCTAGCTACGCCTCTAGCTCATGGGAAATGAGAGCGGGCATCCAGTGGGATGAGCCCTGGTCCATGTGGTCTCGGGTCAGCAGACTCGAGCACCCGCTGACTCCCCATGTCTCCACAAGGGCCCCTTACTGAAGATATTTGTGGTTAGTCACAGAACTTATCCATACTATATTCATAAATATGGTCTGCAGTGCACCTTTTTATAACTGTTATCTATACAGTATCTACTCATTATAAATGAGTAATATTGGTATTGATGCTGTGGCCTTTGTTAATAATCAGTATGGTAGTATTAATCAGTCAAAATACAATGTGGTAGTGTTATAAGGGCATGATTTAATGGCATGTGGTGTGACGTGCACTTCAACTCCACATCTCTTCTGTATAAATAAGCTGATGTGACAAAATTAGAATATGCCAAATTGTATAAAACTTAAATTGAACCAAATTTATCAAAGTGTATCATGCTTGGTGATGCATTTGGAGTATATTTTAACTACACTAGTTTATTGTATTTATACCATTTGTTATTAGTCTCAACTTAGCTCCATGATGTTCAAGCAACTTTTGTCTCAATTTTTGTGCACATGATCAAAACTTTGCCCGTGCCCCTTCCCCACTCACTTTCTAATAAGTCACTCATCCTCGGAAGGTATGTAAAAATGTATTTAGAATCTATATTCTAAACACATTTTTACATACCTTCCGAGGATGTCATATCTGACACAAAATGTTATAGACAGGTTTTGGTTCAAACTAAGCCAAATTTCTGCCAATTATCCAATAAGGATATTTAAATGCAAAAAGCTATTAGAACATCCTTTTATTTCATTATTGTTTTGTTGTTTGTTTTTTTTTCATTTTATATATATAGATTTTTTGCAATTTTGCTTGTTTTTTTTCCCTGTGTTTTTTCTTGGCTATGGTATTGGTGTATTAGGACACAATTTTCAATTGCCATAGGGATTTGTAGGGATATCAGGGCAAGTTGCCGTAGAGTGGGGGCACCTACCACAGAAACTTAGGGTACCAACCTCCACAGTTAGGTAGCGGCCAGTGTAGTGGACTTGCAGGGCTCAATAGGGCACATAAAATATATTTTATTTTCCCTGTGGTAACCCATTTGTTGTAGTGTTTTCAAATTTGGAATAATTGTTTTTAACTTTATCCATTAAAAGTTATATTTTAAGGATCCTTGTTTTTCTGGTTTTGTGATTGTATCTAGGATCCCAATAGATTTGTTTTGGGCTGACAGAAATTAAAAGTGCTTGATATTAGACTGTCGACTGACTGATACGATTTTTCAGGGTTGCCAATATTTAACATCCAACAGTAATCTGCCATCAGTGAGTCATTCCAAAAACCCTGGTAGCATTGTTCCATTACTTTAACGTCCTGGTGAAACCGCTCGCCTTGTTCATTGCTTACATCCCCAAGGTTTTGAGGGAAGAAATCTAAATGCGAATTCAAATTCGAAAAAGTGCATTTTCAGAGACATGCGTCATCCCATACACTGGTATGCATTTAGCAGTTCCTCAACACCTTCAACATATTCTGGAGATTTTGTATTTCCTAAGAAGTTTTCACAGATCCACTTGAAGCTTTTCCAAGATCCCAATTCCTTATCATTTAGAGTTCCATCAAACACATCATCTCTAGTATTGAGCGATACCTTCCGATATCGGAAAGTATTGGTATCGGATTGGATCGTCCGATACCGGCAAAATATCGGATCTCGCCGATACCGATACCCGATACCAATGCAAGTCAATGGGACGAAATATCGGAATTAAAATAAACCCTTTCTTTCCTTGTAGGTTCATTCTATATGAAGGAAAACAAATAAGAATAATGTAGGATGTATTGGGGAAGGTGGCGGAGACATTAAAGGCATAGAGGTTTAGCCCAATCAAATAGAATAGCAGGAATTTTTTTTTTTTTTAAGACATTCGGAGTTACAAAGATATTGACTATGTTAAGATTTTTTTTATTTTGTCAGATATTGATGTTTCACTACTTCCATGCCCTTTACCCTCTTTTTTACTTCTCCCACACTTCCTTCTTCATCATCATCAGCATCTTTGGCATCAACTTCTTCTTCACCTTATTCATCTTCTTCTTCATATTCTACCTATTATTTTTTTTTGTTACATTGTTCATATTCTTTTTATTTAACTATTATTCTTCTTCATATTCAACTTCTTCATCATATTCTTATTTGTGACAGGCATTCCCGTAGTTGTTATCTATAAAAGTTTGGAGATTACATCTTCCATTCTGCCTGTCACAAAAGAGTTACATTTGTCCGCGTTCAGTTTGGCCTGCAGCATCAGGCTTTATCCAGGGGCACCACGAGGAGGAACAGACTCACCCCCATACACTGCTTAGTCTTCTTCTGCTTATAATTTAGATAATATCTTTTGCTCTGATATTTACTGTTATGCTTAATGTTCTTCTGCTCTTTGTTCTGCAGCCTCTTGTTCTTCTGCTTCTCGGTCTCCCATGTCATCATCGTCTCCAGGGTTGTCGTCTCCGGGGTCGTCGTCATCGGGGTCTTCTTCAGGGTCATCGTCTCCAGAGTCGTCATCATCTCAGTGGTTGTCGTCTCTGTTGTCATCATCATCTTAGGGGTGGTCTTCCGGGTCATCGTCTTTAGGGTCTTGAACTTGGAAATGTAGCAGAAGGTACAAGAAGGCTGAGAAAATGCCGAGAAACAGCTGATGGAACTGGAACTCGGATGGCTACCCGAAGGTCCAAGAGCCAATGGAACTACCGAGGACCAGCTGACGTTACTGGAACCTGGTTACTAAACAGGAGGTACCCGTGCCTGAAAGCACTACCAAGGACCACCTGACATTGTTGGAACTTGGATACCCAGAAGGAGGCACCTAAGCCAAAGGCTCTGCCCGGAACCAGCTGATGGTACTGGAACCAGGATGGGGAGAAGAAGGTACAAGAGCAAAAGACACTGCCGAGAACCAGCTGACGGTACTGGAATCCGGATGGTTAGCCGAAGGTCCAAGAGCCAATGGAACTACCGAGGACCAGCTGACGTTACTGGAACCCGGTTACTAAGCAGGAGGTACCCATGCCTGAAAGCACTTCCAAGGACCACCTGACGTTGGTGGAACTCGGATACCCAGAAGGAGGCACCTAAGCCAAAGGCTCTACCCGGAACCAGCTGACGTTACTGGAACCAGGATGGGGACCTATTCAAGCATGTCTTCCTAGAGCCCCAACTAGTGGTGTTGGAGCAAAGGGTCAGCAGGGGGAGCAGAGTGTAGGCTGAAGCCTGCACTGGAGGCATTTGGAGGTCTGTTGTGTCTGCGTGGCGTTTGCAGGACACGATGCCGGCTACACAGCAGGGGAACAGCTGGCATTGCTGAACCCCACTGACACATTGGTGGGTGTTTTTCTCTGTGCAGCCAGCACTTCCGGGTGCCAACTGGCGGTGTTAGAGCCCAGGGTCAGCAGGAGGAGCAGAGGGATCAGAGTGTAGGCCGAAGCCTGCACTGGCGGCAGCTTTGTGTCTGCGTGGCGTTTGCAGGACACTTTGGTGGCTACACAGTAGGGGAACAGCTGGCATTGCTGAACCCCACTGACACATTGGCGGGTGTTTTTCTCTGTGCAGCCAGCACTTCCAGGCACCAACTGGTGGTGTTAGAGCCCAGGGTCTGCAGGAGGAGCAGAGTGTAGGCCGAAGCCTAATTGAACCAATTTTAAAGGTAACTTTTAACCCCCCCTCAGGTGTTACAAACTAGAAGAGACACACCTTGGGCAGCAGTAGTGCTGCACAAGTCAAAGGTTGCTCTTTAAATTTTGAAACTTGCACACGCTGAATGAAACACGTATAAAATTTAGCCCCTTATACAGTCAAACTGTCTTGGAGGCATGACTTTCCTTCTTAATGAGACGCAGCACAGCTGTCAAAAATCCCACCTTGGTGCTGGGCGCAGCCTCCTGAGCGTCGTTATTTGCTGTACAGGAGTCTGTGCTGTTGTGTTATCCCTTGGCCATGCGCTGTTAGCGCTGCCCGTCTTCTGACATCATTTCATGTCGGCCGGTGCGGTTAGCGATGCCCATGAATCCCAGCCCCGCAGTCTCTTTTCATTAATTCAGACTGAGGGGCTGGGATTCATGGCCTTGCGCAGTCAATATGTTCGCCTCTCACTCGTGTCCTTACACCTGCTTCAGACTGTGCGGCGTCAGCTGATCCCTTATCGCATGCCATGGCCATGAAGCCACACAGTCTGAAGAAGGCGGGAGGAGATGAGTGACAGGCGAAGATATGCACTGCTCATGCCCATCAATCAAACCCTCGCAGTCAAAATAAATAAGACACCGAGGGGCGTTGTGTCGGCCAGGGCGGCCGCAGAGGCGCAGCCAGCCAACCAATGATGTCACAACACGGGCAGCTACCAAGGGGGTTGCAGCATGTCATTACAAAGGAAAGTCACACCTAAAGGATGGTTTAATGGTCTGAAGAAGGCGGAGGGAGATGAGTTACAGCCTGAGGTGAAGATATGCACTGCGCATGCCCATGTGTTATGACCCCAGTGGACAGGGTCTCAGAGGAACGTGTAAGTCTGCGAGATACAAAAATTCAGCTCATAGGGCTGTGGTAACTGGGTTGACCAAATAGCTACTCCTAACGCCAACACTAGAAGTAGCCGGGGATCATGCCTACGGTGATCGCTAGATGACTCGCGCCAGCCGGAGAATCTAACTACCCCTAGGAGAAGAAAACAAAGACCTCTCTTGCCTCCAGAGAAAGGGACCCCAAAGCAAGATACAAGCCCCCCACAAATAATAACGGTGAGGTAAGAGGAAATGACAAACACAGAAATGAACCAGGTTCAGCAAAGAGAGGCCCGCTTACTAATAGCAGAATATAGCAAGATAACTTATCTGGTCAACAAAAACCCTATAAAAATCCACGCTGGAGATTCAAGAACCCCCGAACCGTCTAACGGTCCGGGGGGAGAACACCAGCCCCCTAGAGCTTCCAGCAAAGGTCAGGATACAGATTGGAACAAGCTGGACAAAAATACCAAACAAAACAAAAGCAAAAAGCAAGGAAGCAGACTTAGCTTGAAATACAGGAACCAGGATCATAGGACAAGAGCACAACAGATTAGCTCTGATTTCAACGATGCCAGGCATTGAACTGAAGGTCCAGGGAGCTTATATAGCAACGCCCCTGAACTAACGGCCCAAGTGAGGACAAAGGAAAAAACAGAAGCTCCAGTGTCAAATCACTAATGACCACTAGAGGGAGCAAAAAGCAAAATCACAACAGTACCCCCCCCTTAGTGAGGGGTCACCGAACCCTCACCACGACCACCAGGGCGATCAGGATGAGCGGCGTGAAAGGCACGAACTAAATCGGCCGCATGAACATCAGAGGCGACCACCCAGGAATTATCTTCCTGACCATAGCCCTTCCACTTGACCAGGTACTGAAGCCTCCGCCTGGAGAGACGAGAATCCAAGATCTTCTCCACCACGTACTCCAACTCGCCCTCAACCAACACCGGAGCAGGAGGCTCAGCAGAAGGAACCACAGGCACAACGTACCGCCGCAACAAGGACCTATGAAACACGTTGTGGAAAGCAAACGACACAGGAAGATCCAGGCGAAAGGATACAGGATTAAGAATTTCCAATATCTTGTAAGGACCAATAAAACGAGGTTTAAATTTGGGAGAGGAAACCTTCATAGGAACAAAGCGGGAAGAAAGCCACACCAAATCCCCAACACGTAGTCGGGGACCCACACCGCGGCGGCGGTTGGCAAAGCGCTGAGCCCTCTCCTGTGACAACTTCAAGTTGTCCACCACAAGATTCCAGATCCGCTGCAACCTATCCACCACAGAATCCACCCCAGGGCAGTCAGAAGGCTCCACATGACCCGAAGAAAAACGAGGGTGGAAACCAGAGTTGCAGAAAAACGGCGAAACCAAGGTGGCGGAACTAGCCCGATTATTAAGGGCAAACTCAGCTAACGGCAAGAAGGTCACCCAATCGTCCTGATCAGCAGAGACAAAACACCTCAAATAAGCCTCCAAAGTCTGATTAGTTCGCTCCGTCTGTCCATTAGTCTGAGGATGGAAAGCAGACGAAAACGACAAGTCAATGCCCATCCTACTACAAAAGGATCGCCAGAATCTGGAAACGAACTGGGATCCTCTGTCTGACACAATATTCTCAGGGATGCCGTGCAAACGAACCACGTTCTGGAAAAACACAGGAACCAGATCGGAAGAGGAAGGCAGCTTAGGCAAAGGAACCAAATGGACCATCTTGGAGAAGCGATCACATATCACCCAGATAACAGACATGCCTTGAGACACCGGAAGATCAGAAATGAAATCCATGGAGATATGTGTCCAAGGTCTCTTAGGGACAGGCAAGGGCAAGAGCAACCCGCTGGCACGAGAACAGCAAGGCTTAGCTCGAGCACAAGTCCCACAGGACTGTACAAATGACCGCACATCCCTAGACAAGGAAGGTCACCAAAAGGATCTGGCCACCAGATCTCTGGTGCCAAAAATTCCTGGGTGACCTGCCAACACCGAGGAATGAACCTCGGAAATGACTCTGCTGGTCCACTTATCAGGCACAAACAGTCTGTCAGGTGGACAAGAATCAGGCCTATCAGCCTGAAATCTCTGCAACACACGTCGCAGATCTGGAGAAATAGCTGACAAGATAATACCATCCTTAAGAATACCAACAGGTTCAGCGACTCCAGGAGCATCAGGCACAAAGCTCCTGGAAAGAGCATCGGCCTTCACATTCTTTGAACCTGGTAAATACGAGACAACAAAGTCAAAACGGGAGAAAAACAATGACCAGCGGGCCTGTCTAGGATTCAGGCGTTTAGCAGACTCGAGATACATCAGATTTTTGTGATCAGTCAAGACCACCACACGATGCTTAGCACCCTCGAGCCAATGACGCCACTCCTCAAATGCCCATTTCATGGCCAACAACTCCCGATTGCCCACATCATAATTTCGCTCCGCAGGCGAAAACTTCCTAGAGAAAAAGGCGCAAGGTCTCATAACAGAGCAACCAGGGCCTCTCTGCGACAAAACGGCCCCTGCTCCAATCTCTGACGCATCCACCTCAACTTGAAAGGGAAGCGAGACATCAGGCTGGCACAAAACAGGCGCCGAAGTAAACCGACGTTTCAACTCCTGGAAAGCCTCCATGGCAGCAGGAGCCCAATTAACCACATCGGAGCCCTTCTTGGTCATATCCGTCAAAGGTTTCACAATGCTAGAAAAGTTAGCGATAAAACGACGGTAGAAGTTAGCGAAACCCAAGAACTTCTGAAGACTCTTATCTGACGAGGGCTGAGTCCAATCAAGAATAGCTCGGACCTTGACTGGGTCCATCTCCACAGCAGAAGGGGAAAAAATGAACCCCAAAAAGGGAACCTTCTGTACACCAAAAAGACACTTTGAGCCCTTGACAAACAAAGAATTTTCACGCAAAATTTTAAAGACCATCCTGACCTGCTCCACATGCGAGTCCCAATTATCAGAAAAAACCAGAATATCATCCAGATAAACGATCAAAAATTTATCCAGATAGTTCCGGAAAATGTCATGCATAAAGGACTGAAAAACTGAAGGGGCATTAGAGAGCCCAAAAGGCATCACCAAGTACTCAAAATGACCTTTGGGCGTATTGAATGCGGTTTTCCATTCATCCCCTTGCTTAATGCGCACAAGGTTGTACGCACCACGAAGGTCTATCTTGGTAAACCACTTGGCACCTTTAATCCGGGCAAACAAGTCAGACAACAGCGGCAAAGGATACTGAAATTTGACAGTGATCTTATTTAAAAGCTGATAGTCAATACAAGGCCTCAAAGATCCGTCCTTTTTAGCCACAAAAAAGAATCCCGCACCAAGAGGGGAAGAAGACGGATGGATGTGTCCTTTCTCCAGAGACTCCTTGATATATGAACGCATAGCGGTATGTTCAGGTATCGACAGATTAAACAGTCTTCCCTTAGGAAACTTACTGCCTGGAATCAAGTCTATTGCACAGTCACATTCCCTATGAGGAGGCAATGCACTGGACCTGGACTCGCTAAAGACATCCTGATAATCAGACAAATACTCCGGAACTTCCGAAGGCGTAGAAGAAGCAATAGACACAGGCAGGGAATCCTCATGAATACCACGACAGCCCCAACTAGACACTGACATAGCCTTCCAGTCAAGGACTGGATTATGGGTCTGTAACCATGGCAGCCCCAAAACAACCAAATCATGCATTTTATGTAGAACGAGAAAACGTATCACCTCGCGGTGTTCAGGAGTCATGCACATGGTAACCTGTGTCCAATACTGCGGCTTATTTTCTGCCAATGGCGTAGCATCAATACCCCTAAGAGGGATAGGATTTTCTAATGGTTCAAGAATAAAACCACAGCGCTTAGCAAATGAGAGATCCATAAGACTCAGGGCAGCACCTGAATCTACAAACGCCAAGACAGGATAAGATGACAGTGAACAAATCAAAGTTACAGACAGAATAAACTTAGGATGCAAATTACCAACGGTGAGAGGACTGACAACCTTAGATATACGTTTAGAGCATGCTGAGATAACATGTGTAGAATCACCACAGTAGTAGCACAAGCCATTCCGGCGTCTATGAATTTTCCTCTCATTTCTAGTCAGGATTCTATCACATTGCATCAAATCAGGTGTCCGTTCAGACAACACCATGAGGGAATTTGCGGTTTTTCTATCACATTGCATCACATCAGGTGTCTGTTCAGACAACAACATGAGGGAATTTGCGGTTTTGCGCTCCCGCAACCGCCGGTCAATTTGAATAGCCAGGGACATGGTATCATTCAGACCTGTGGGAATGGGAAAACCCACCATAACATTCTTAATGGCCTCAGAAAGGCCATTTCTAAAATTAGCGGCCAGTGCACACTCGTTCCAATGTGTCAGCACGGACCATTTCTGAAATTTTTGGCAATACACCTCAGCCTCGTCCTGGCCCTGAGACATAGCCAGCAAGGCTTTCTCTGCCTGAATCTCAAGATTGGGTTCCTCATAAAGTAAACCGAGTGCCAGAAAAAACGCATCAATATCAGCCAATGCCGGATCTCCTGGAGCCAACGAAAAAGCCCAATCTTGAGGGTCACCCCGTAAGAATGAAATAACAATTTTTACTTGTTGAGCAGAGTCTCCAGACGAACAAGGTTTCAGGGACAAAAACAATTTACAATTATTCCTGAAATTCCTAAACTTAAATCGGTCTCCTGAAAACAGTTCAGGAATCGGAATCTTGGGTTCAGACCTAGGATTTCTGGTAACATAATCTTGTATACCCTGCACACGAGCGGCAAGCTGGTCCACACTTGTAATCAAGGTCTGGACATTCATGTCAGCAGCAAGCTTAAGCCACTCTGAGGTAAAGGGGAAAAGAAAAAAAAAAAATGAGAGAGGGAAAAAAAAAAAAACCTCAAAATTTTCTTTCTTATAATCCCACTTCTGCAATGCATTAAACATTTAATACTGGCCTGGCATACTGTTATGACCCCAGTGGACAGGGTCTCAGAGGAACGTGTAAGTCTGCGAGATACAAAAATCCAGCTCATAGGGCTGTGGTAACTGGGTTGACCAAATAGCTACTCCTAACGCCAACACTAGAAGTAGCCGGGGATCATGCCTACGGTGATCGCTAGATGACTCGCGCCAGCCGGAGAATCTAACTACCCCTAGGAGAAGAAAACAAAGACCTCTCTTGCCTCCAGAGAAAGGGACCCCAAAGCAAGATACAAGCCCCTCACAAATAATAACGGTGAGGTAAGAGGAAATGACAAACACAGAAATGAACCAGGTTCAGCAAAGAGAGGCCCGCTTACTAATAGCAGAATATAGCAAGATAACTTATCTGGTCAACAAAAACCCTATAAAAATCCACGCTGGAGATTCAAGAACCCCCGAACCGTCTAACGGTCCGGGGGGAGAACACCAGCCCCCTAGAGCTTCCAGCAAAGGTCAGGATACAGATTGGAACAAGCTGGACAAAAATACCAAACAAAACAAAAGCAAAAAGCAAGGAAGCAGACTTAGCTTGAAATACAGGAACCAGGATCATAGGACAAGAGCACAACAGATTAGCTCTGATTTCAACGATGCCAGGCATTGAACTGAAGGTCCAGGGAGCTTATATAGCAACGCCCCTGAACTAACGGCCCAGGTGAGGACAAAGGAAAAAACAGAAGCTCCAGTGTCAAATCACTAATGACCACTAGAGGGAGCAAAAAGCAAAATCACAACACCCATGGATCCCAGGCCCACAGTGTGATTAAATCAGAAGACACTGTGAGGTGGGATCTCGTCCAGCGCGGCCGCACAGGCGCAGCCAGCCTGACACCAAATGATGTCAGAAGATGGGCAGCGCTAAGTGTGCCTGGCCAAGGGATAACATAACAGCGCAGGCTCCGGGACAGAATCAAACAACGCTGAGGAGGCGGCGCACGGCGCCAAGAGGGTAGGAATGACCGCTGTGCTGCGTCACATTACAAAGGAAAGTCCCACCTCCGGGACGGTTAAACGGTGTGAGGAGACACATTTCATAAGTGTTAGGTTCAGCGTGTGCAAGGAGCACAACGAAAATAGGCACCTTTTACTTGTGCAGCATTACAGCTGCACAAGGTGGCTTATTCAGTAACAAACGCCTGGGGGGGAGGTTCCCTTAAATTTCAGTTGTGCCAGCGTGGCGGTCGCATGACACTTTGCCGGATACACAGCAGGGGAGCAGCTGACCTTACTGAACCCCAATAACACGGCAGCAAGTGTTAACTGTGCATCCAGCACTTCCAGGCACCAACTAGCTCTAGTGTTAGAGACAAGGGACAGCAGGAGGAGCAGATTGAAGGTATTGCCGCACACACAGCTGGGGAACAGCTGACGTTACTGAACCCCAATAACAGAGGAGTGACTGTTGACTGTGCGGACAGCACTTCCAGGCACCAACTGGTGGTGTTAGAGCCCAGGGACAGCAGGAGGAGCAGATTGGAGGTATTGCCGCATACACAGCTGGGGAACAGCTGACGTTACTGAACCCCAATAACAGAGGAGCGACTGTTGACTGTGCGAACAGCACTTCCAGGCACCAACTGGCGGTGTTAGAGCCCAGGGACAGCAGGAGGAGCAGATTGGAGGTATTGCCCCACACACAGCTGGGGAACCGCTGACGTTACTGAACCCCAATAACAGAGGAGCGACTGCTGACTGTGCGGACAGCACTTCCAGGCACCAACTGGCGGTGTTAGAGCCCAGGGACAGCTTGAGGAGCAGATTGGAGGTATTGCCGCACACACAGCTGGGGAACAGCTGACGTTACTTAACCCCAATAACAGAGGAGCGACTGTTGACTGTGCGGACAGCACTTCCAGGCACCAACTGGCGGTGTTAGAGCCCAGGGACAGCAGGAGGAGCAGAGGAACACCGTTCAGGCCGAAGCCTGATTCGAGCAAGTCTAAAGGGAACCTTTAACCCCCCCAAGGCATTTGTAGCTGAAAGAGCCAGCTTGTGCAGCACAAAGGATGCAAAAGGAAAAGGTGGCTCTTTTCATTATGCTCCTTGCAAACACAGAACTAAACACTTATAAAATGTGTCCCCTGATACCGTGAGACCGTCCTGGAGGTGGGACTTTCCTTCATAATGTGACGCAGCACAGCCGTCATTCCTACCCCCTTGGTGCCATGCGCCGCCTCCTCAGCGTTGTTTGATTCTGTCCCGGGCCTGTGCTGTTATGTTATCCCTTGGCCAGGCGCACTTAGCGCTGCCCGTCTTCTGACATCATTTGGTGTCAGGCTGGCTGCGCCTGTGCGGCCGCGCTGGCCGAGATCCCACGTCGCAGTGTCGTCTAATGTAATCGCACTGCGGGCCTGGGATCCATGGCCATGCGCAGTGCATATCCTCACCTCTCACTCCCGTCCCTCTGGCTTTTTCAGACTGTGCGGCGTCACGGCCGTGGCATGCTATTAGGGATTAGCTGACGGCCCATAGTCTGAAGAAGGCGGAGGGAGATGAGTGACAGCCTGAGGTGAAGATATGCTCTGCGCATGCCCATGGATCCCAGGCCCGCAGTGTGATTAAATCAGAAGACACTGCGAGGCGGGATCTCGGCCAGCGCTGCCACACAGGCGCAGTCAGCCTGACACCAAATGATGTCAGAAGACGGGCAGCGCTAAGTGTGCCTGGCAAAGGGATAACATAACAGCGCAGGCTCCGGGACAGAATCAAACAACTCTAAAGAGGCGGCGCACGGCACCAAGGGGGTAGGAATGACGGCTGTGCTGCATCACATTACGAAGGAAAGTCCCACCTCCGGGACGGTTTTACGGTATCAGTGGACACATTTTATAAGTGTTAAGCTCTGCGTGTGCAAGGAGCTAAACAAAAATAGCTACCTTTTCCTTGTGCAGCATTATTGCTGCACAAGGTGGCTCTTTCAGTAACAAACGCCTGGGGGGGACAGGTTCCCTTAAATTTCAGTTGTTGTGTCAGCGTGGCGGTCGCAGGACACATTGCCGGCTACACAGCTGTGGATCAGCTGACGTTACTGACACCCAATAACACTGGGTCGTATGTTTTGACTGTGCAGACGGCACTTCTGAGCCTCAACTGGAGCCCAGGAATTACAGTTCAGGTGGTAGAAAGATGAACACAACAGGAGACCTTGATACTGTAGACAGTCACCCAATTATTTAATCAGGAAGAGGAGTGGCAAATTCCTGCGAGATCCAGGCCTGGTTCATTTTCAGGAAAGTAAGCCGGTCAACGTTATGGGAGGATAGTCGCATGCGACGGTCTGTTAGTACACCACCTGCAGCACTAAAGACGCGTTCCGATAATACACTAGCCGCAGGGCAAGCCAGCACCTCCAATGCATACTGGCTTAGCTCTGGCCATGTATCCAGCTTAGAGATGCAAAACTTGAAAGGGGAAGAGCCGTCTGGAAGTACAGTAAGAGGGCAAGACATGTAGTCTGTCACCATCTGATGGAACCGTTGCCTCCTGCTGACTGGAGCCGCATGTGATGGTGTAGACATTTGTGGCGGGCACACAAAACTGTGCCACAGTTGGGCCATACTGGTCTTGCCTTGGGCAGAGGCACTGCTTCTGCTCCCTCTTTGTGCAGAGCCTCCTCCACTGCCTGGACGCACTGAGCTGCTTTGTAAAGCACTAGCAGCACTTCTCTCGGTTGGACTGGAGAAGATGATGTAATTCACCAGTGTGTCTTGGTACTCCCACATTTTACGCTCCCAGTTCAACGGTGTGATGAGGCTTTGTACGTTGTCCCAGTAGCGAGGATCGAGGAGGGTGAACACCCAATAATCAGCCATGTTGAGAATGTGGGCGATGCGCCGATCCTTTCTCAGGCACTGCAGCATGTAATCAACCATGTGCTGCAGACTGCCAACTGGCCAAGAAACGCTGTCCCCTGCGTAAGGCGTGAGCTCTACCCGCTCTTCATCACCCCACCCTTGCTGTACACACTGACTACTGGACAATTGTGTAACTCCCTGCTTTGGACAGATGTCTTCCTCCTCCATTGACTCCTCCTCATCCTCCTCACAAAGTGTCCCCTGCCTACGCATTTGTGAGGAACCACGTGGCGCTGACTGTCCAGAAGCTGATGGAAATCGTGTGTCCTCATCCTCCACCTCTTCCACAACATCATCCCTTAGCGCTTGCAGTGTTTGTTGAAGCACGCTGATAAGGGGGACAGTTATGCTGACTAGTGCATCATCTGCACTCGCCATCAGCATGGAATAATCGAAGGGATGCAAAACCTGGCAGACGTCCTTCATAGTGGCCCACTCTGTGGTTGTGAAGTCAGAACGGCGCGTAATGCGACTTCTTTGCGCCTGATGCAGCTGGTACTCCATTACTGCTTGCTGCTGCTCACACAACCGCTCCAACATATGTAACGTGGAATTCCACCTGGTAGGTAGGTCACATATGATGCGATGTTCCGGAAGGCGGAATCGGCACTGCAGAGCTGCAATGCGCGATCTTGCCGTGCTGGAACGCCGCAAGTGAGCACACTCTAGGCGGACCTTGTGCAGCAGTGCATCAAGATCCAGATAGTCCCTCAAAAAACTCTGCACGACCAAGTTGAGCACATGTGCCAGACATGGGATGTGAGTAAGGTTGCCGAGGCCCAGAGCTGCCACCAGATTTCGTCCATTGTCACACACTACCATGCCTGGCTGGAGATTCGCTGGCACAAACCACACATCGCTCTCCTGCTTGATGGCATTCCAGAGCTCCTGCGCTGTGTGGCTTCGATTCCCCAAAGAAATTAATTTCAAGACGGCCTGTTGACATTTGGCCATGGCTGTGCTCCTGTCGGTCATTACAGGTAAACGTTCACGGGTCCATGTGGACGTGGACTGTGACGGCTCCTGCAGCGATGTTTCTGAGGAACTTGTGTATGAGGAGGAGTCAATGCGTACAGACTGGATTCCTGCAATCCTTGGAGTGGGAAGGACACGTCCTGCTACACTCGCACGATCTGTACCCAGCTCAACAACATTAACCCAATGGGCAGTGAGGGAAAGGTATCGCCCCTGTCCATGGTGACTGGTCCACGCATCGGTGGTGAGGTGGACCTTGCTACTGACGGCGTTCAGTAGCGCGTGTTTTATGTGTCCCTCCACATGCTTGTGCAGGGCAGGTACGGCTTGCCTGCTGAAATAAAAGCGGCTGGGCACATTGTACTGTGGGACTGCCAATGCCATCAAGTCACAGAAGCTGTCAGTCTCCACCAGCCTGAATGACAGCATTTCCAGTGACAGAAGTTTGGCAATGCCTGCATTCAGAGCCTGTGCTCGTCGGTTGTTTGCCGAGAATGGCCGCCTTTTCTCCCATGCCTGTACTACCGATGGCTGTAGACTGGGCTGGGAGTGTGAGGATGACTGGGAACATGGTGCTGCGGGTGGAATTACAGTGGGTCTCTGGACAACAGTGCCAGAGGTTCTTCCATGGGGATCCTGGGAGGAAGCCGAACCAGCTGTGTGTGAGCTGGAGGAAGAGGCAACACGAGCTGAAGAGGTGGTAGCTGCCGATGTTGGTTGGCCTAGGTCTTCAGTGTGTTTTTTTAACTCCGCCGCGTGCCTGGTCCGCACATGTTTCCTCATATTTGAGGTATTGAGGCTGCTGACATTTCTCCCTCTTTTGATTTTCTGATGACACCCCTTGCATTTGACAAAGCAAATGTAATCTGCAACTGTGTCAAAAAAGGCCCAGGCACTGCATGTCTTAGGAGCGGCCTTTTTGGCTGTTGGAAGAGGCATGATCATAACAGGTGTCGAAGTGGAGGCTACAGGCTCCGCAGTCTTCCCCCTCCCTATCCCTCTTTGGCCCGTTCGGGGAATCGCTTCCTCAGAGCTGCTCCCACCACCTTCCTGTCCCTCACGCCATGATGGGTGAAGGACCTCATCATCTACACTACCCTCTGCCACCAACTGCTCCTCCTGGGTAGTCTCAGCAGCACAGCACGCACCAGAATGTGGCACCTGAGTGTCATCAGCGGATGCGTACTGCGGTGTGGTGACCGGAGGCACTGGCCCACCCGCCTCTTCAGACTCAGAGAGAAAAAGCTGTTGGGCATCACTGCACACTGCCTCTTCTTCCATTTCTCCAATGCTGCTTGGCTTGCCCCCTGTTTCCAAGCCAAGAGATTCAGAGAACAGAAGTAGAGATGGCTCCTATCCTGGGCTCTCTGACTGCCTGGGCAATTTGGCAGGTGGTGAAGAGACAGATGGGTGCTCTCCAGTGCTCTGTGCCTGAGAGGATGTGGCACTAATTGAAGTTGATGCGTTAGCTGCCATCCATCCGACAACGGCTTCAATTTGGTCTTAACGAAGCAGCGGTGTACGGCGCTCTCCGACAAAGCTGCGTATGGTGGACTGTTCCCTGCTGAAACTGGGTGATGATGAGTCACCGATGCCTGCAGCAGGCACAGAATCCCCACGTCCTCTCCCTGCTCCGCGCCCATGCCCACGTGCCTTACTCCCTGCCTTCTTCATCTTGGTTGACTGATAAAGATAAGCAGAAAAGTACTAACGGCTTAGTGTGCTTATTCCTGAACAGCTCCTAACAGGTATAAGAAACAATAATTTTCTAAAGTGTGGACTAGACTTTAATGTGACCTAATGTGGCCTACACAACTGTAAAGTGGTGTGTTTGGTGAACTTTATTATTTATTTTTTTTGGGGGGGCTGAACTGACTACAGGGCGAGCTGCACTCACACGGAGACCATGCAGACAGCCGTAAACGGCGCTGCAAGGCCCAAAAAACCTCCTCTACATTATCCTATGTAGTGTTTTTCCACAATTTAGCTGGATACGGGTGGAAAGTTACTAAAAGGAAGTATTTGTAAAAATGTACAGCGGGCTGCACTATTTGCAAAAAAGGACAATGTATTTTACGGTATGAGGCAGTGACGCACCCTGAGCTGGATACAACCGGCTGCGGCTGCACACAGACTACAGGGCGAGCTGCACTCACACGGAGACCATGCAGACAGCCGTAAACGGCCCTGCAAGGCCCAAAAAACCTCCTCTACGTTATCCTATGTAGTGTTTTTCCACAATTTAGCTGGATACGGGTGGAAAGCCACTAATAGGAAGAATTTGAAAAAATGTGCAGCGGGCTGCACTATTCGCAAAAAAGGACAATGTATTTTACGGTATGAGGCAGTGACGCACCCTGAGCTGGATACAACCGGCTGTGGCTGCGCACAGACTACAGGGCGAGCTGCACTCACACGGAGACCGTGAAGACAGCCGTAAACGGCACTGCAAGGCCCAAAAAACCTCCTCTACGTTATCCTATGTAGTGTTTTTCCACAATTTAGCTGGATACAGGTGGAAAGCCACTAATAGGAATTATTTGAAAAAATGTGCAGCGGGCTGCACTATTTGCAAAAAAGGACAATGTATTTTACGGTATGAGGCAGTGATGCACCCTGAGCTGGATACAACCGGCTGTGGCTGCACACAGACTACAGGGCAAGCTGCACTCACACGGAGACCATGCAGACAGCCGTAAATGGCGCTGCAAGGCCCAAAAAACCTCCTCTACGTTATCCTATGTAGTGTTTTTCCACAATTTAGCTGGATACGGGTGGAAAGCCACTAATAGGAATTAGTTGAAAAAATGTGCAGCGGGCTGCACTATTTGCAAAAAAGGACAATGTATTTTACGGTATGAGGCAGTGACGCACCCTGAGCTGGATACAACCGGCTGTGGCTGCACACAGACTACAGGGCGAGCTGCACTCACACGGAGACCATGCAGACAGCCGTAAACGGCCCTGCAAGGCCCAAAAAACCTCCTCTACGTTATCCTATGTAGTGTTTTTTCACAATTTAGCTGGATACGGGTGGAAAGCCACTAATAGGAAGAATTTGAAAAAATGTGCAGCGGGCTGCACTATTCGCAAAAAAGGACAATGTATTTTACGGTATGAGGCAGTGACGCACCCTGAGCTGGATACAACTGGCTGTGGCTGCACACAGACTACAGGGCGAGCTGCACTCACACGGAGACTGTGCAGACAGCCGTAAACGGCCCTGCAAGGCCCAAAAAACCTCCTCTACGTTATCACTATTTGCAAAAAAGGACAATGGAATGGATAGAACAGTATGAGACAGTGACAACCCTGAGCTGAATACAACCGGCTATGGCTGCACACAGACTAGAGAGTGGGCTGCACTCACACACACACACAGAGACCTTGCAGATCGCTGTGAAAACAGCGCTGCAAGGCAAAAGCAAGGTGAACACACAGCGGTTGCTAAATTAGCCTGGGAAAAGCACAAAGAAGCAAACCGCTATCTCAACTGGCCCTCAGTCAGAACACAGCGTCCTATGCCTAACTGAATTCACAGCAGAGTGAGCCAGAAATGGTGGCAGCGTTTTTTATAGTGCATCATGACATAATTTCAGCAGCCAATCACAGCCTTGCCAGTAGTTGCATGCCCACCATGCTGAACAGGATGTGCCCACACTTGTAATCATTCCTCATTGGCTGAATTCGTGCTGATTGAATTCTGGGAACTTCCGATTCCGGTATCCGATATGCGGTAAGTATCGGATCTCGGTATCGGAATTCCAATACCGCAAGTATCAGCCGATACCCGATACTTGCGGTATCGGAATGCTCAACACTAATCATCTCTCATAAGCTCTC
Organism: Ranitomeya variabilis; assembly: GCF_051348905.1. Taxonomy (NCBI): domain Eukaryota; kingdom Metazoa; phylum Chordata; class Amphibia; order Anura; family Dendrobatidae; genus Ranitomeya; species Ranitomeya variabilis. The sequence goes on from NC_135234.1 coordinate 600,402,630, forward strand.
TGATCTGAGGACCAACAAATACCCCTTCCTTCAGTTTTGCTCGTGAAATGTTGGAGAATTTCTGTGAACTGTACTAGAACCTTTGTGAATGTCTTTGACATGGCTTTCACAAAGTTTTTAATCAATCCCAACTTTATATGCAGTGAAGGAAGAAAGATTTTTGTTGGAGCAACTAAAGGATTAGGCTGAAAATTGTCTCTACCTAGAGTATAAATGTTTCTCTGTCCCCAGTCATGACAGACATATTGCTCTACTTTATTTCTACTATCCCATAAACACAAGAAACAATAATATTTGGGAAACCTCCTTGCATTCCCATTAGCAGAACAATCACTTTCAAACCTCCACAGATATTCCATTGATGATGCTTATATTCTATAGCATCCAAAACAACTGACAGATTGTCATAACTTGTGAAGCAACACTGCTTTCAAACTTCTCTGAGATGAGTCAATAAACAATCACCAATCTTCAACAAAATACTCAATTCAGTTCTTCAAAGAGGCCATTCACATTGTTACAGTGCACCATTGGTCCATCAACTGTGAAAAATTTTGCTTAAGTGTTACTTCTCTTTTGGTAATAACACACTTTGACTTCATTATTAAGAAGATTCTTCTGTTTTAACCTAGATTCAAGAAGTTTGTGTTTATCTTTTGACAATGAAAGGTCTCTAATGAGATAATTTAATTCATGTTCAGTAAAGCGTTCTGGCTGCTCGGGTGCTCCATCAGGTACATACTCATCTTGACTTGAGGCCTCCATGTCTTTGCCTGTAGCTTCAGCTCCATAGTCTTCATATTTTACTTCATTTTCATCCAATCCAGATAACAATGGTACAAGAACTGGCAAGGTAACATCATGTGGATCTGGCCTAATCACAGATTCAAGTTCAGGGTAATTAATATTTTCTCTTTGTAGAAAAGCCTTTCAGTTTGACAAAACAAAAGTAGCAGTCATCAGTATGTTCTTTGGGTTCTCTCCAAATTATGGGAACAGCAAATGACATAGCCACTATTCTCATATTCAACCAGTCATGAAGACCATTTGAACAACTTGAGCATATCACATGACGGGCCAAGCTTTTGTCTTAATCACCAAGTGGACACTTAAAGTACATCTGGTACATCTTTTTAATATCATGAGTGATTGAACATACTTGGCCTATTTATGTAAAAGAACCACACACATAGCAGAATCTCTTCGGATGATTGATACACTGTCGGGGCATTTTTCTCCTTTAAATAAGATCAAACAGTAGAGTAAGTTCAGTTCAATGGTGGTGGCAAACTAAAAAAAAATGCGATGAGCTGACCTACTATATGTAGATATTTCCCCAGAGATGACAGAGGCAGCTTGCATTTAGAACTGATTTTACTGGAGGTAATCTGGTAGATAACTGTATACAGTTGTGAGGTAAACGGGTCAGCCTATTCCTTACATATGAACATTTGCCGTCAGGCAGTTTCTCAGTGTGATATTGGCTGCTTTCAGGTTCTCTCTATGTGGAGACCCTCACTCAATTACACCTCAGTGGCTGGGCTGTTTTCTTCCCTCTGAGGCAACTTGCCCTCTCAGAAATGCAGTGAAAATCCTCTCAAAATGGCGGCTGTCCGCTGCCTTCCCTTCTATATCCCTGTGGCAGGGCTCTGATCCCTCTAGAGGTCAGTCTCACATACCACTCCTTGCTGCAATCACCATCCTTTTCTGACTGAATCAAATTTTGACGCCTAATAACAGCTCCTCGTCTTAACATGTGACTTTCCGAGAAGCAGTCATTCGTTTACTGCACTGTCAATACTCCTTCCCACAAAACTCACTAAAACCTTTACTGATATTGTCCCTGTAAGAAAACTCACAATTAAGTAAGACAAACAAAGAAATGGGAATAACATAGGAGAAACCACATACATTTAAATTGCAGAAATAATGTACTAACACAAATACTTCTATCTCAGAATCTTTGTGTGGCAGCAAAACTAAGCATGTTTTTGGAATCAGCATATCAAACTCTTTAAATCAGACATTACCTTTGCTGATGATTTGTTTGTGTGCTGACCAGTGTTATATATATATATATATATATATATATATATATATATATATTGATAACAGAAACCCCAAATACATATTGTGAGATAGTGAGTGTGGTGAATAATAGCACCCACCCTCAAACTCAGTCAATCCGCTCCAAAAACATCATATGAGAAAGGAGATAATACGAAGCATCTATGAACAATAAATATCAAAGTTTATTTCATAAATAGTCCATAATAAAAAGTGAAATTCATTGATATTATATAGTAACATACACAAAGGTGCCAAGGCTTTCCCCTTGAGACAGCGTCACGGTGCGCGCCTCGGGGTCCACTCTCTGGCTGCCTTCCCACCTCGCCCCCGATAGTGGTAAGCCTGGTACTTATACTCAGTCCCTATTTATGTGTTATGGGATGGAGTCATATTTAATATACCTCTGTGGGGTATTTGTGTATGGGACCAGGGCTAGGTCTACTTAGACCATTGCTTAATAGTATTCGATTACATCAGATCATGTTTTTTTATGCTTTCCCTTGTGGGGGCACCACTTGAGTGTGGGGGGGAGGGATCTTCAGCATTTCTTGGCACCTTTGTGTATGTTTCTACACTCACCGGCCACTTTATTAGGTACACCTGTCCAACTTCTTGTTAACACTTAATTTCTAATCAGCCAATCACATGGCGGCAACTCAGTGCATTTAGGCATGTAGACATGGTCAAGACAATCTCCTGCAGTTCAAACCGAGCATCAGTATGGGGAAGAAAGGTGATTTGAGTGCCTTTGAACGTGGCATGGTTGTTGGTGCCAGAAGGGCTGGTCTGAGTATTTCAGAAACTGCTGATCTACTGGGATTTTCACGCACAACCATCTCTAGGGTTTACAGAGAATGGTCCGAAAAAGAAAAAAAAACCAGTGAGCGGCAGTTCTGTGGGCGGAAATGCCTTGTTGATGCCAGAGGTCAGAGGAGAATGGGCAGACTGGTTCGAGCTGATAGAAAGGCAACAGTGACTCAAATCACCACCCGTTACAACCAAGGTAGGCCTAAGAGCATCTCTGAACGCACAGTGCGTCGAACTTTGAGGCAGATGGGCTACAGCAGCAGAAGACCACACCGGGTACCACTCCTTTCAGCTAAGAACAGGAAACTGAGGCTACAATTTGTACAAGCTCATCGAAATTGGACAGTAGAAGATTGGAAAAACGTTGCTTGGTCTGATGAGTCTCGATTTCTGCTGTGACATTCGGATGGTAGGGTCAGAATTTGGCGTAAACAACATGAAAGCATGGATCCATCCTGCCTTGTATGGAGCATCTTTGGGATGTGCAGCCGACAAATCTGCGGCAACTGTGTGATGCCATCATGTCAATATGGACCAAAATCTCTGAGGAATGCTTCCAGCACCTTGTTGAATCTATGCCACGAAGAATTGAGGCAGTTCTGAAGGCAAAAGGGGGTCCAACCCGTTACTAGCATGGTGTACCTAATAAAGTGGCCGGTGAGTGTATATATATATATATATGTGCACTGCTCAAAAAAATAAAGGGGACTCTAAAATCCCACATCCTAGATATCACTGAATGAATAATTCCAGTTGCAAATATTTATTCATTACATAGTGGAATGTGTTGAGAACAATAAAACCTAAAAATGATCAACGTAAATCACAACTAATATCCCATGGAGGTCTGGAGTTGGAATGATGTTCAAAATCAAAGTAGAAAATGAAGTTACAGGCTGATCCAACTTCAGTGGAAATGTCTCAAGACAAGGAAATGATGCTCAGTAGTGTGTGTGGCCATGACATACCTGCATGATCTCCCTACAATGCCTGGGCTTGCTCCTGATAAGGCGGCAGATGGTCTCCTGAAGGATCTCCTCCCAGACCTGGATTTACGCATCCACCAATCCTGGACAGTCTGTGGTGCATGCAATGTGACATTGGTGGATGGTGCGAGACATGATGTGCAAGATGTGTTCAATTGGATTCAGGTCTGGGGAACAGGCAGGCCAGTCCATAGCTTCAATGCCTTCATCTTGCAGGAACTGCTGACACACTCCAGCCACATGAGATCTGGCATTTTCCTGCATTAGGAGGAACCCAGGGCCAACTGCACCAGTATATGGTCTCACAAGGGGTCTGAGGATCTCATCTCGGTACCTAATGGCAGGCAGGCTACCAATGGCGAGCACATGGAGGACTGTGCAACCCTCCAAAGAAATGCCACTCCACACCGTTACTGACCCACTGCCAAACCAGTTATGCTGAAGGATGTTGCAGGCAGCAGATTGCCGTCCTTGATATCTCCAGACTCTGTCACATCTGTCACATGTGCGCAGTGTGAACCTGCTTTCATCGGTGAAGAGCACAGGGCTCCAGTGGTGAGTTTGCCGATCCTGGTGTTCTGTGGCAAATGCCAAGCTTCCTGCAGAGTGTTTGGCTGTGAGCACAACTCCCATCTGTGGACGTCGGGTACTCAGACTATCCTCATGGAGTCGGTTTGTAACCGTTTGTGCAGAGATGTGCACATTTGTGGCCGGCTTTAGGTCATTTTGCAGAGCTCTGGCAGTGCTCCTCCTGTTCCTCCTTGCACAAAGGCTGAGGTAGTGGTCCTGATGCTGGATTGTTGCCCTCCTACAGCCCCCCCACATCTCCTGGTGTACTGGCCTGTCTCCTGGTAGTGCCTCCAGCCTCTGGACACTATGCTGACAGACACAGCAAACCTTCTTGCCACAGCACGCATTGATGTGCCATCCTGGATGAACTGCACTACCTGAGCCACTTGTGTGGGTTGTAGAGTCCGTCTCATGCTACCACAAGTGTGAAAGCACAACCAACATTCAAAAATGACCAAAACATCAGCCAGAAAGCATCGGTACTGAGATGTGGTCTGTGGTCCCACCTGCGGAACAACTCCTTTATTGAGTGTGTCTTGATAATTGCCAGTAATTTCCATCTGTTTTCTATTCCATTTGCACAGCAGCATGTGAAATTGATTGTCAAACAGTGTTGCTACCTAAGTGGACAGTTTGATTTCACAGAAGTTTGATTTACTTGGAGTTATATTCTATTGTTTAAGTGTTCCCTTCATTTTTTTGCACAGTGTATTTATATATATATACAGTATATATACATATATATATTGTGACAAAACACTCCGGGATCGCCTTTGCTGGGGTCAAAGGTCACATGGTTTGTGCATTGAATCTGAGGCGTACAGCAGGTTTCTTAGCAGACTGACTTCAGGTCAGATTTATTAACGTGAAAGCAACATAAATAAAACAAAGCATAAAAATAAATCCTAGCCTGTCCGGCACTAACTAAACAAATACGCTGCTATCTAACAACTGGGGGGGCGTCTCCCGCCCAGCTAACAACACACAGTGCTTGAGCACAGCTCTCACTCACGTTTGTCTCACACAGACAGGCAATCTGTGTGCCCCAGGCTGACGCTGGAAACCCTCAGCTGGTCATCCTTTATTCCCGCACTCATTAACCCATCAATATCCTGAAAATACTGAGTGGCCTAATTCACATAGGACAAATACCTGGGCGAGATATACCTGCCCCCGACTACCAGACCGACATGATTCTTACATATCCTCCCCCCCTGCTCAGACCACTCAGGTCGAGCAAGAACACTCTCGAAGCAGTGCACTCAGGACAGGGCATTAGCGTTCCCCATCTGCACCCCGGGGCGGCGCTCCACCATGAAAGAGTAAGCCTGCAGGGCAAGGAACCACCGGGTTACCCGACTATTACGGTCTTTGTGGAGGTGCATCCACTTGAGAGGGGCATGGTCCGTGACCAGCTTAAACTTCCTACCTGCCAGGTAATACTTGAGGGAGTCGAGAGCCCATTTAATGGCTAGGCACTCTTTTTCAACCACGGCATACCTCTGCTCATGTACATTCAGTTTCCGGCTGAGGTAGAGGACCGGGTGTTCGACTCCGTCCCTCACCTGGGAAAGTACAGCTCTGACCCCAGTATCAGAAGCATCAGTTTGGACCACAAACTCGCTGCCGAAATCAGGAGTCACTAGTACGGGCTGAGAGCACAAAGCTCGTTTCAGACTGTGGAAGGCCTCTCCAGCCGCTGAGGTCCATTTTACCATGACGGAACCCTTCCCTTTGGTAAGATCCGTCAAGCGGGTAGCCATGGCTGCAAAAATTAGGTATGAACCGGCGATAATAGCCGGCGATCCCCAGGAAAGCTTGTACTTGTTTCTTGTTCACTGGTTGCGGCCAGCCCTGAATTGCCTGTATTTTGTTGATCTGTGGTTTAACCACTCCTCTGCCAATCACATAACCCAAGTATCGGGCTTCTTCAAGCCCGATGTGATATTTCTTGGGGTTTGCCGTTAAGCCTGCGTCCCGCAGGTCATCGATCACCGCCTGTACCTTCCGGAGGTGACTTTCCCAGTCCAAGCTGTAAATTATGATGTCATCCAGGTAGGCCGAAGCGTACTGCCTGTAGGGCCTCAAGACTCGATCCATCAACCTCTGAAACGTTGCTGGAGCTCCGTGAAGTCCAAACGGCATGTAGACATACTGGAACAGACCTTCCGGTGTAGCAAATGCCGTCTTCTCCCTGGCCGCCTCGGCCAGAGGGATCTGCCAGTACCCCTTTGTTAGATCCAGGGTCGTAATGTATCGGGCTTTACCCAGCCGGTCGATTAACTCATCGACCCAAGGCATAGGGTACGCATCAAATTTAGAAGCCGCATTCAGTTTCCGAAAGTCATTACAAAACCGTATGGACCCATCCGGCTTAGGTATCAACATGATTGGACTGGACCAGGCGCTGTGTGACTCCTCAATGACTCCTAAGTCCAACATTGCCACCACCTCCCTGGAGCTTCACGGCGTGCTTCCGGAATCCGGTATGGCTTCACATGAACTGTGACACCAGGCTCTGTAACAATCTCATGTTTCACCAGCTTAGTCCGGCCAGGTTTTTCCGAAAAAAACTGTCGGTTCTGTAACAAAAACTGCTTAACCTCAGATTTTTGTTGTTCCGAGAGAGTCTCGGCAATCTGCACCTCCGGTACGGTAAGTGCACAAACCGGACGGGGCAGCTCCGCCGTTAGGGCAGAGCGGTCTTTCCAGGGTTTTATCAGATTCACATGATAAATCTGTTCTGGTTTTCTCTTACCGGGCTGGTACACTTTATAGTTCACTTCACCAACTCTTTCCATGACCTCAAAGGGGCCCTGCCATTTCGCCAGAAATTTACTATCTACTGTAGGCATTAGGACCAACACCCCATCCCCGGATGCAAACGTACGGACCTTAGCACCTCTATCATAACTTTGCCTCTGGGCTCCCTGGGCCTGTAACATATGGTCCCTAACAATGGGCATGACAGCGGCAATACGATCCTGCATTTGTGTTACATGGTCGATCACCGTTTTAACGGGAGTGACTTGACCTTCCCAGGTTTCTTTTGCGACGTCCAACAGTCCCCGGGGACGGCGGGCGTACAATAGTTCGAAAGGCGAAAACCCTGTGGAAGACTGGGGAACTTCCCTAATGGCAAACAGCAAATAGGGTAACAAGTAATCCCAGTTCTTCCCATCTTTGTCTATCGCCTTCTGGAGCATCTGTTTTAAGGTTTTGTTGAGCCGCTCAACCAGGCCATCTGTTTGAGGGTGATAGACAGACGTACGCAACTGGTCTATCTGTAAGAGTCTGCAGAGCTCCTTCATCACCCTCGACATAAAGGGAGTCCCCTGGTCGGTGAGTATCTGTTTTGGAATTCCCACCCGACTAAACACTTGTACCAACTCTTTGGTGATCGTTTTGGTAGCAGTGTTACGCAAAGGGATGGCTTCTGGGTAACGAGTGGCATAGTCCATGATGACGAGGATATGTTGGTGCCCACGTGCGATCCGGGGAAGGGGCCCAACCAGATCCATCCCAATTCTCTCAAAAGGGACTCCAATGATAGGGAGGGGTACCAAAGGGCTACAGAACCGAGTTTTAGGCGCAGAGATTTGGCACTCTGGACAGGACTCACAATAGTTACGTACATCACTATGTATTCCGGGCCACACAAAACAATGCAATATCCTTTCTATGGTTTTCTGTACCCCCAGATGTCCCCCCATTATATGTCCGTGGGCCAGGTCCAGTACCTTCCGCCGATAAGGTTTGGGGGAAATCGGTATGACCGCTGTTAGGTACAAGCAGGTGTCACCATGCACACACGTTACAGAAAATTTGTCAGACGAACCAGATGGAAGTGCCACCAGACTAGCTTTCACCAGAGTCACCACACTTCCAGAGTCTAGTAATGCCACAACATTTTTCCCATCCACAGATAATTCACACAGGTGTTTCGCTATATCATTTTGACCCGCATTCACATTCACTAGCCGAGTAACCAAAGACATGCATTTCTTAGAGTCTGTAACATCGCACTGCATGGGTTCAGTGGTAACAGGACAGTTCGCAGAAATATGGCCCTTCTCACGGCAGCGGAAACACCTAACAGGCCCCCTACTGAGACCACCGTCCAACACTCTCGGTCTCGGAGTGCGAGCAGTCCCGTGTTCCTCCCCCATAGTTTTTGGCAATTTTCCTTCACCCGTAGTTGCTGGAACAGTCTTACCAGTTCCACGAGGAGGAGGCACAGACCGGGTGCCATTGGTTTCGTCGGGAAGTCCTTCCGCCACGGAATAACGCTCGACCAACTCCACAAGTTGATCTGCTGTCGTGGGATTTCCTTGGCTTACCCACCTTTTCAGCGCTGGTGGTAGTACTCTCAGGTACTTGTCCAAGACAATCCGCTGGATTATTTCGGCTGTTGTCAGTACCTCGGGTTGCAGCCATTTCTTTGTCAAGCAGATCAGGTCGAACATCTGAGACCACGCCGGTTTATCTTGCTGGTATGTCCACTGGTGTACCCTCTGTGCACGGACAGCCGTCGTTACACCCAGCTGGGCCAGGATCTCAACTTTCAGCTTCTCGAAGTCCTGAGCGACTTCCGGGTCCAAGTCATGGTAAGCTTTTTGGGCCTCGCCGGAGAGAATCGGAGCAATCAAATCGGCCCATCGTGCCTTCGGCCACTTCTCCCTCAATGCCGTCCGCTCAAACGTTGTCAGGTATGCCTCGACGTCATCTTCTGCAGTCAACTTTTGCCAGTATCGACTCACATGGATCCTTCTGGATTCTGCTTCCGGGTCTGCCTCAGGCATGCTCACCAGGCGCTGTGCCACCTGTTGGAGAAGCTGGCGGTCTGCAACCATCATGTCCATTAACTCCTTCAGCTGTGCGGCCATCAAGCGATTAGCTTCATGCTGTGCGGCAGTGGCCTGCTGCTGTACGGCAGTGGACTGTACTAGGGCTTTCACCACGTCTTCCATACTGTCGCCTGTGCCACGTAATTGCCCGCGTTCTCCACCACAATGTGACAAAACACTCCGCGATCGCCTTTGCTGGGGTCAAAGGTCACGTGGTTTGTGCATTGAATCTGAGGCGTACAGCAGGTTTCTTAGCAGCCTGACTTCAGGTCAGATTTATTAACGTGAAAGCAACATAGATAAAACAAAGCATAAAAATAAATCCTAGCCTGTCCGGCACTAACTAAACAAATACGCTGCTATCTAACAACTGGGGGGGGGCTTCTCCCACCCAGCTAACAACACACAGTGCTTGAGCACAGCTCTCACTCACGTTTGTCTCACACAGACAGGCAATCTGTGTGCCCCAGGCTGACGCTGGAAACCCTCAGCTGGTCATCCTTTATTCCCGCACTCATTAACCCATCAATATCCTGAAAATACTGAGCGGCCTAATTCACATAGGACAAATACCTGGGCGAGATATACCTGCCCCCGACTACCAGACCGACATGATTCTTACAATATATACAGTATGTATGTATATTTATTTATTATTATATATATATAGATGAGGGAACTCGTGGATGTTCGAGTTTGCCAGGTTTGACAAACATTGAGTTAAAGGTTCAGTTTAAATCAAAGCTTGACTTCAAACTTGACCCCGGACCCAAACCAAATAGAAGAAAATGGGGACCCAAACTTAGGTGCCTTGAAATTGCTGTAAAATGGTCATAGTGAGGGATAGTGGACTGCAAATGGAGGCTAAATGGGGGTAAGAGCAGAAAAATTGTCCTGCAAAAAAAATGTGAATAGGGAAATGACTTAAAGGGGTTCTGTCACCTCAGCAATCATTGGAAAACTAGGAAGTAAAGGAATAACATAAACATTTTAAACATGCCCTCACAGAGACTGAGGCTAGCTGCTTCCAGTCCAATTTTCACCCACACAGTACCCAAACATTAGCAGCTTCAAACTTCTCCCACAGAGCATGGAGCAGAGTACCCACTAAGAAGCAGCTTGCAAATTTCACCCACAGACCATGGAGAGAGTACCAATCTAGTAAGCAGCTTACAAATTTCACACACAGATCATTGGGCAGAGTACTCCCTCAGAAGCAGCTTTCAAATTTTAGGTCTCTTGGAAGATTTGCAATGGGGTGAGGTGGAAGCCGGATGACCATGATCCTCAGACGCCAACTGAGCACTTTCTGCATTGGACCAGGAGGAAGATAAGCCAAAGAAACTGGAGCCACTCCCAGCCATCCAATTTAACACATTTTCAAAATCTTTTGGCCTCACTTTTTGTGCAGCTGAATACACCCTAGTAAATATACAAAGATGTGAGCTGTCCCATAGATTAACACAGGTACGAGTGCTATGCGATGTTTTCTCGCATAGTACTCACCTGTTTTCTACGGTAGTGTGACACCGGCCTTACTCCCATCATTCAACACCTGCTGCAGCTAATAACAGTGACAGCAGGAGCAGCTGATGAGAGTATTCATAAGTCACTGCCTGCGCTATAAGTAAATAAATAAATAGTGAAACGGCATGGGATCCCCTGTATTTTTGATAACCAGGCATGCAAAACTCACAGCTGCGGGCTACAACCCTCAGCTGTCAGCTTTAGCAAAGTTGGTTATCAAGAATAGAGGGGTCCCCACACCATATTTTTAAATTATAAATAAATAATAAAAACAAAAAATATATTGGGTTCTCCTCCATTTTTGACAACCAACGTTGCTAATGCAGACAGCTGGGGTTGGTATTCTCAGGCTGGTAAGGGGAAATGGATATTAACCCCTCAGCCTAAAAATAGCAGCCTGCAGCTGCCCAGAAAAGGCACATCTATTAGATGCACCAATTCTGGTGCTTTGCCTGGCTCTTCCCACTTGCCCTGTACGACGGCAAGTGGGGTTCATATTTGTGGGGTTGATGTCACTTTTGTATTCTCAGGTGATATCAAGCTCACGGATTACTAATGGAGAGGCGTCTATAAGACACCTATCCATTACTAATCCTATAGTTGTATTGTAAATAAAGACACAGCCAGAATAAAGTCTTTTATTTGAAATGAGACTAAACACAGTTTTCCATTTTAGTTAAAAATAGCAAACACAGTTATACTCACCTAACGCCTATTCCACCAAAGCCCTTGTTCTCCTGTAATAAAACTAAAATAAAAAAACAACAATATACCATACCTGTCGTTGTTCTGTCCCACGCCGTATTCCATGTCTGGGGGATTAATAGTTTTCAATCTGGATGGTGCCAAGAGATGACTGACCAGGCTGAAAACCACTGGTGAATCAGCTGCTGCAAGGACAGTATGAGTTAACAGGGGTGATGTCATCGAAGTTACCTCCGGTCACTGGCGCTACATTCCCAGCAGTTCAGTCACCAGTGATTCTCAGCCTGGACAGTCGCATCTTGGCACTGTCCAGGTTGAAAACTATCAATCCCCCAGGCATGTATTACGGAATAGCACAGAAAGATGGACAGGTATGTATATTGTTTTTTATCTTATTTTTATTACAGGAGAACGAGAACTTTGGTGGAATTAGGTGTTAGGTGAGTATAACTGTGTTTGTTATTTTTAAATAAAATGGAAAGCTATGTTTAGTGTTATTTCTAATAAAAGACTTTATTCTGGCTGTAGCTCTCCATTACTAAGCCATGGGCTTGATGTCACCTGACAATACAAATACAAAGGTGACATCATCCCCACAAGTATAAACCCCACTTGCCATCGCTACAGGGCAAGTGGGAAGAGCCAGGCAAAGCACCAGAATTGGCGCATCTAATAGATGTGCCTTTTCTGGGCAGCTGCGGGCTGCTATTTTTAGGCTGGGGGATCAATAGTCATGGCCCCTTACCAGATTCCAGCCCCATCTGTCTGCTTAAGCAAGGCTGGTTGTCAAAAATGGGGGGACCCCACGCTATTTTTCTTATTATTCATTTAAAAAGTTTAAAAAAATGGTGTGGGGACCCTTCTATTCTTGTCAGCCAACCTTGCTGAAGCTGGCAGCTGAGGGTTGCAGTCCCCAGCTTTTTGATTTGCCCTGCTGGTTATCAAAAATATAGGGGGACCCACGCAGGTTTTTTAATTATTTTATTACAGGTCAAGAGCAGCTGATGAATACTCCCATCCACTGCTCCTGCTCTCACTGTTATTGGCGGCAGGAGAAGTCGGATGATGATGGGAACTGTAGTCCCATCAGCTTACACCAGTGACCGGAGGTAAACTTTATACCTCCGATCACAGCTGAGCACTCACACTGTCTTCTGACAGTGTGGGAACAGCGGTTCTCTGACCGGCGGGGATTTCACTGCCAATCAGAAGTGCCACACAGGTGATTCCCACGCTGTCACACAGCGTGGGAAACACCAGCTTTTGTGCTGTGTATGTTTGGCTATATTTGTCAATTAAATTGGCGAATGTTGCAAATTCAGTGATTGTGAGCTGAACCAAATATTGAAATATTCGCTAATCTCTAGTAACCACAACTGCCTTACCGAGGGCTGACTGCTGTGCTGAGAGAGTGGAGATGTTTTAGTGGATTGAGAAAGATGTGGTGCGCTCGGTAAAACAAATATGACAGGAATCTCCATTTCTTAAACAGGTGACAGACTCTCATTCACCCTGACTATAGGGCACAAACAAGTTGTGGTTCTGCAGGTGGAGACCTGTGTGAGAACATTTGCTATGGTGATTTAGTAGGAAGAAGGAACAGACTGGTTTGATGGGATGGCCGTTGGTTGGCTAGGCTCCCTAGTCATCATTTTAGTGCAGTGTAATTCCCAGACTGATGCTTTTTGATCGCGCATGTGCCGGTTTATGTATGTAGTAGTAAAAATATTGCAATTTTTGCCTCTGCTGATTCTTTTTTTTTGCAAAACTGACTGATAATGTGAGTTGGTTCATCCTTTGCAGTCTTAAGAAAGGACAAGGCTATGCAACCCTTGCCTCACCGGTAAACTGCAGACTCATGACTTGGGCTGGCCACAGCCATTGTTGTGGCTGAGGATGCAGTGCTTGTCATGATAGCATCACTCTATGTCAGTGCGGCAAACTGCAATGTAACCTCCTTGCTTCCTCCTCCTCTGACTCCTCTGTTGAGCTCAGCTGCATGCCTCTGAGTTCACACCAAGTGGGATCTACAACCTCATCATCATCATATTTGCTCTCCCGTCCCTCACTCCAAGAGTCACCCTCCCTCTCTTCCTGTTCTGACAGCACAATACAGTCTGCCTGCATGTCAGGTATCTGAGTCTCATCACCTCCACCCCTGGGGATTAACGTCTAGTGACAAGGGTTTGGATTCGTCTTTGACCCTACTTTGTCTGGTCCCAGATCCAGCAAGAAAAAATTTGGGGCATGGTGCAGATTCTTTCCTCCTCTGGATTCTGTGAATCTTTGGAGCAGACCTGATGCCCATGGAATAAAATGTGTGAACAGTTCTTCAGACTGGCCCATCTGTGATTCCCCACAGTTGGGCAGTTGATAAGTTGTTACGTGGAGGGAAACCAGGGTGATTGCACTGCCACCTCTGAGGATTGTACTGTGTGTGATGTTAAGGTGGAGGAAGAAGAGGCGAGGCCACTTGATGGATCACTTGTCATCCTCTGGAGCACATGCTCTTTCTGACCCTCATCTGCAAGGTTGACAAAGGGAGTTGAGTAGCTATATAGTAAGAAATGTTATAAATTGTGTTTGGATAAGACGAGAGTATGTAGCCTTCCTCACTTTTAACCAGCTGTTTAACAACCACAGGCCCCTCCTGTCAGTCACCTGTCACTAAATGAACAATCAATACTTATTTTTTGAGAAAGCTTGCCTGCACTCTAATATTAGACTTAATGATTTTGTTTAGCAAATGGGTCCTCCTGGCTGAACCCCAATATAAGTCCTAATGATTTTAATTAAAAAATAGGGTCCGCTGCCTGCACCCCAATATTAGCTTTCATGATTTTGATTAGCATATGGTGCCTCCTGGCTGCACCCTATTATTAGCAATAATGATTTTGAATAGCAAATGGGGCCACCTGACTGCAACCCAATATTAGCCCTAATGATTTTGATTAGCAAGTAAGGCTTAGTGCCTGCACCCCAATATTAGCTCTAACAATTTTGATTTGCAAATGGGACATCCTGACAGCACCCAAATATGAACCCTAATGATTTTGATTAGGCTTGGCGCCTGTACTCCAATATTAGCCCTAATGATTTATATAAGCAAATGGGGCCTTCTTACTGCACCTCAATATTAGCCCTAATGATTTTGATTAGCAAATGTGACCTCCTGAGTTCTGACAGCAACACAGTATTAGTCCAAATGATTTTGAGTAGGAAGTGGGGACTCTTGCCTACACCACACTGTTAGCACAAGCTAATTAGATACTGGAAGGTCAATTTCACACAGGACAGGCAGGATCTTATCTAACTATTTGACAACTTGCAGCAGCAGCAAGAGAAGCCTCTTTGTGCTGTTACACTGAGAAAATGGTGACAACATAACATATCTGCTTTTTATATGGAGAGAGACATGTGACTTCGGAAGCTAATGTGTCTTGATATTGTGGATGGTTTCTTCACCCTGATCAGCTACCAAAATGTACACACATTAAGTCAATAAAAAAGAAAATTACACTCCGCGGCTTCTCTGACCTATACACATCCCCTTATAAAATACATCCCCCCGCTCATCATACAGAACCATTATCCTAGCCAATGTCCTAACAAAACAATTAGTAAAATTTGCTTGGTTAAATTTCTCACCCATACAGTATTCAATGATTTTGGGTACATTACTGTGATATCTATCACTCAAAAAAGTATTTAAAAATTTTCCTGGGTTAAATTACTCACTAATACAGTATTTCGTGGTCTGAGGTACATTACTGTGATATCTGTCAATATAAAAAAGGGTTAAAACTTTTTTTCTGGGTTACGTTTCTCCTCCTTACAGTATTCTGTTGTCTGTGGAACATTTCCATGATATATAACACTCAAAAAAACTTTCCAATTTTTTTCTAGGATAAATTTGTCACCCATACAGTATTGGTGTGGGGTACATTTTTTGTGATACATCACACTCTAAAAAAAAAACAAATTAAAATTTTGCTCGGTTATATTTATATTTTTCAACCATATTGTATCCTGTCATCTGGGGTACATTTTTGTGATATACAGCACTCTAAAAAAGTGTTTAAAAATTTTATTGGGTTACATTTTTTAGCAATACAGTATTCTGTGGTCTGAGTTACATTTCTGTGGTATATAATACTCCCAAAAAGTTTTTTTTTTTTGCTGTATTCAATTAGTCATCCATGCAGTGTAAAATGCTAAGTGGGCAACAAATATGACAGAACAATGCGAGTCTCCCATGGGAGTGACTGGAGAAATGCTCTAGTCAGAGGAGGCTGGCACAAAAGCAGAGGTGGCAGGAGCCTGTGATTCAGATCCAGGCCAATTACCCAGAACCAAGGTGTGAACCCATGCAGCATCTTTTACTGCTTGGGTTCTTTAGGACAGAGGATGGGAGAGCCAGGATCCAGGAACCGGTGATGGAAAATGACAAGGTATGGATAAATATTATCAGGCCCTCTAGCTGCAAGGTCCTGAGAGTTGTCATCATTGGGGATGGTCATTATTTACAACAATCAGCGAAGAAGAGTGTCCTTTGAAGGGTTTTGGGACCCATTATCACCTCTCATTCAATCGTCAGGCAGTGATGGAACACTTGACTCAAAGGCTGTAAGAGCTGATGGCTGGAACAAGGGTCACATTCCTCAAAATGAAGGGGCAACATCACTGGTATACACTGAGTTTGGTGCTGCAGGGAAAGGAGCAGGATGAACCCTTCTTGAAGAATGAATGGGACAGGAAGAGGTTGTTTTGAGGTTGAGGCAGGAAGTGTACTGGCCCTGGGGTTCTCCACCTCCTATGTGTGATGCATTGAGGAAACCCTAGAGTGGACCCACTGGACCGTTACAACGAACCTCCCATGGGCGAGCTGACCAGGTGGACCACCCATATAAAGGGAGCATTAGGGGCAGACCCAGGGGAGACTATCACCACGGCAGCTGGTATGCAAGGACAGACTACATGAGTAACAAATAAGAATCAGTAAGGACTCGTGGAGAGACTGATACAGCGGAGACACAGGAACACGGACTTGACACAAAACACGGGTAGGCAGGCAAGACCTAGACACGGGAACACAGGCAGGATCAAGGCACCGGGAGGCAGGCATTAGGAGAGAACAAATGAGAGAACCAGGCTTAGAACAAAGGAAAAAGCAGCAAGGTAATGCAGTGGACAAGGTTGGCAGGGAGGACCGCAGGGAGACGTGGGGCCAGAATCACTTGTGGAATACAAATGACAATCAGGCAAAGCCAGGAGAAAGAGGCTGCCTAATAAGCAGAGCGTGCCGCAGGACTTCCGGGTTGAGGTCCTCCAGGAGAATAGAGTGAACAGGGAGCCGGGAGGAAGCACAGAGGAGCGGATGCTGGGCGATGGACACCAGCTGCGGAGGCGCGCTGGGACGCCGAGGATAGGTAAGTATTCCGGGGCTCAGGGAGAAGCGATGTGACACTATTTGGGAGCAGCTGATGGTATAGGTTACACAGGCTGCTGTTGCCCATTTCTATATGTGAATTGGGCTAAAGGAAGCAGGTGGAGGCAGTCCCTTCTGCTTTCTGAGGAAGGAGAAGAAGAAGCAGACACCTGAAGAGAATTAAAGTATTACCTTCCTGAGGGTAGAAGCACATAAACTACGCTTTTGAAATATCTATGTTCCAAATGTAGTTTAACGAGGTTATTGGTACATTATGGTGGTATGCAAAACTCAAAAATGCGTTAAAATATTTGGCTTTATTAAAACTATCACCCATACACTAGTCTAATGTCTGGGGTACATTTTTGTTATATAAACCACTCCAAAAAAGTGGTGAAAAAAAATTGGGTTAAATTTTGCACTAATACGGTATTTTGTGGTCTGGGGTACATTTTTGTGAAATACAACTTTCAAAAAAAGCGTTAAAAAGTTTTGTTGGGTTAAATTTCTCAGCAGTACACTATTCCTTAGTATGGGATACATTTCTGTTACATCTAACCCTCCAAGAAAAGGTTCAAAAATGTATCTGAATTAAATTAGTCATTCATAGCATATAGCATGTTCTGGGCTACATTTTGTTGGTATATAACTCTAAAAGAAATTGATTAAAAAAATGCTCAACCCTAGAGAATGATGTGTTCTTTGGTACATTTCGGTGGTATATGACCCTCAAAAAAACTGTTCAAAATGTTTCCGGTATTATATTGCTCATCCATAGAGTATTACATGTTCTTGGTACAATTTGATGGTATATTACCCTCAAAACAAGTTGTCAATTTTTTTTGGTATTGTATTGCTCATCCATACAGCGTTACGTGTTCTTGGGTACATTTCAGTAGTGTGTATAACACTACTAAAAAGCAGTGAGAAATTTGTTTGGATTCAATTACTCATCCATACAATTTTTTGTTCTTTCTGTTACATTTTGGTGTTATAAAAAAATAAAATAAACCTTGTGTTAGGGGTCGAGTTCCTGCCTCTGCACAGGGGGAATCTCAATCCATTTCCGCTGCGGTCTCCCATTCTTCTCCTGCCGCAGTGGAGCCTGCTCAGCGGAGGCGTCGGTCCCAGCATCATGCTCAGTCTGACACTGTGCGAAGGGTTATTGCTGTCCTTCCAGCTTCTGCCATTGTGGCCAGTAATGGTCAGCAGCGAGCAGACGTCTTTGGGACTAAGTCCTACTTTTCCTCTTCTGAGCATGCCCAGGGTAAGATCTCTCATTGGAGATCAAAGGTCACATGCTCAGGTACTGCAGCAAATCCTATTGGTTCTCTAGGAAGGTCCTGAAGGTGTTCAACATCTGTGGCAGTCTCTCTTTGGTCCTTCTAGGAAGGTCCTGAACTTGCTGCAGCTATAAGAGGTGCGCATGACGCACGGCCATGCGCTAGTGTCAATTTATGTACGAGCTCAGCGCCAGTGTGGTCATGTTTGTGTGTTTTTTCAGGGACCTGGCTGAAATAAGCCCCTAGAATGCTGGCACCTCCGGCGAGGAGTTTGGTGTGTCTGTATTCAGGGACCCGGCTGAAATAAGCCCCTAGAATGCTGGCACCTCTGGCGAGGAGCTGCGTGTTTGCATTTCACTGCATGACCACCATCTGCTCTACTAAGCAGCTGTGTGTCATGTCGGACACTGTTCAGACCAGGTCGTCTGACAGACAGCGGTAATTCAGCGTTTGACCACTGTTTGCTCATTGGCGTCGGCTAGTTTTCGTCTGGCTGCTCCAGGGTTAATTTATCTGATCCTCGGATTGGAAGCTGGGCCATGCCCATTTTCTTTAAATGGTTCTCCTGATCTTTGGGCGTCACCGATTACAGCTTCTGTCTTATCCGTAGTTATCTCGGTCCGGAGTGGAGAGCTGGTTGTTGGAGAATCGTTGCTGGTGGTGTATTTTCCTTTGTCTTATTTACTCCTTCCTATATTTGTATTTATTTGCCCTGCACCTTTATAGTGTATTCCTGATTGACTGCGGCATGGTGTATATTTTCCTTTATCCTTGTTTGTTATAACTGTGGGTATTGGTCTATTGCATTCACTGGGTGGTGGGCGGTGGTGGTCAGTCTAGGGCTGAATCAGGAGTCAGGGTGAGGGTGGAGGCCTGAACATGCACACCTTCAGTGTAAACTTCAGGTAGAGGGTCAGACAGGGTTTCCCTAGTCTGAGGGAAATTGCAGGGGCCCGGGTTATTAGCTCTCGCCCTCCTTGTATCCCCGTGACACTGTGTTCCTCTGTGAGCCAAACAGGGCACAGCGTTATCCTTGCTCACAGACTCTGTGAAGTAACAGAGTCTGTTTATATTACTAAATTGTACCGCCATATCTAGCTGCAGGTGCTTTCCTGCACGGTGGATCCCAGGTTGCGAACGCACCAACTTCTTCTAATAAATATATATATTCGGTGCGTTCCGCCAACCCTAACAGTACACTAGCACCAGGATCTGGCTAGTTATGGCAGACACACAGCAATCCATGCGGTGTCATGATTCTCAATGGCGAGAGAACATAGCCCAGCATATATGAGAACTAGCTCTTGGAAGATGGAAACTATACTGACCATGAACTAAACCTGCCGCACAACTAGAAGTGGCCGGGTAGCATGCCTACGTTTTTTTATCCCTAGATGCCCAGCGCCAGCCGGAGAACTACCTAATCCTAGCAGAGGAAAAGACAGTCCTGGCTCACCTCTAGAGAAATTTTCCCAAAAGGCAGACAGAGGCCCCCACATATATTGGCGGTGATTTAAGATGAAATGACAAACGTAGTATGAAAATAGGTTTAGCAAAATCGAGGTCCGCTTACTAGATAGCATGAAGACAGAAAGGGCACTTTCATGGTCAGCAGAAAACCCTATCAAAACACCATCCAGAAATTACTTTAAGACTCTAGCATTAACTCATAACACCAGAGTGGCAATTTCCGCTCACAAGAGCTTTCCAGACACAGTAACGAAACAGCAGCTGTGAACAGGAACAAAATGCAAAAACACACAAGGACAAAAGTCCAACTTAGCTGGGAGTTGTCTAGTAGCAGGAACATGCACAGAAAGGCTACTGATACATTGATGACCGGCATGAAACTGACAGAGGAGCAAGGTTATATAGCGACTCCCACATCCTGATAGGAGCAGGTGAACAGAGGGGATGATGCACACAAGTTAAATTCCACAAGTGGCCACCGGGGGAGCCCAGAATCCAATTTCACAACAGTACCCCCCCCTCAAGGAGGGGGCACCGAACCCTCACCAGAACCACCAGGGCGATCAGGATGAGCCCTATGAAAGGCACGGACAAGATCGGAGGCATGAACATCAGAGGCAGTGACCCAAGAATTATCCTCCTGACCGTATCCCTTCCATTTGACCAGATACTGGAGTTTCCGTCTGGAAACACGAGAGTCCAAGATCTTTTCCACAACGTACTCCAACTCACCCTCAACCAACACCGGAGCAGGAGGCTCAACGGAAGGCACAGCTGGTACCTCATACCTGCGCAACAATGACCGATGAAAAACATTATGAATCGAAAAGGATGCAGGGAGGTCCAAACGGAAGGACACAGGGTTAAGAATCTCCAATATCTTGTACGGGCCGATGAACCGAGGCTTAAACTTAGGAGAAGAAACCCTCATAGGGACAAAACGAGAAGACAACCACACCAAGTCCCCAACACAAAGCCGAGGACCAACACGACGACGGCGGTTGGCAAAAAGCTGAGTCTTCTCCTGGGACAACTTCAAATTGTCCACCACCTGCCCCCAAATCTGATGCAACCTCTCCACCACAGCATCCACTCCAGGACAATCCGAAGATTCCACTTGACCGGAGGAAAATCGAGGATGAAACCCCGAATTACAGAAAAACGGGGACACCAAGGTGGCAGAGCTGGCCCGATTATTGAGGGCGAACTCCGCCAAAGGCAAAAAAGCAACCCAATCATCCTGATCCGCAGACACAAAACACCTCAAATATGTCTCCAAGGTCTGATTAGTCCGCTCGGTCTGGCCATTAGTCTGAGGATGGAAAGCAGACGAAAAAGACAAATCTATGCCCATCCTAGCACAGAATGCCCGCCAAAATCTAGACACGAATTGGGTCCCTCTGTCAGAAACGATATTCTCCGGAATACCATGCAAACGAACAACATTTTGAAAAAAACAGAGGAACCAACTCGGAAGAAGAAGGCAACTTAGGCAAGGGAACCAGATGGACCATCTTAGAGAAACGGTCACACACCACCCAGATGACAGACATCTTCTGAGAAACAGGCAGATCCGAAATAAAATCCATCGAGATGTGCGTCCAAGGCCTCTTCGGGATAGGCAAGGGTAACAACAATCCACTAGCCCGAGAACAACAAGGCTTGGCCCGAGCACAAACGTCACAAGACTGCACAAAGCCTCGCACATCTCGTGACAGGGAAGGCCACCAGAAGGACCTTGCCACCAAATCCCTGGTACCAAAGATTCCAGGATGACCTGCCAACGCAGAAGAATGAACCTCAGAGATGACTCTACTGGTCCAATCATCAGGAACAAACAGTCTACCAGGTGGGCAACGATCAGGTCTATCCGCCTGAAACTCCTGCAAGGCCCGCCGCAGGTCTGGAGAAACGGCAGACAATATCACTCCATCTTTAAGGATACCTGTGGGCTCAGAATTACCAGGGGAGTCAGGCTCAAAACTCCTAGAAAGGGCATCCGCCTTAACATTCTTAGAACCCGGTAGGTAAGACACCACAAAATTAAACCGAGAGAAAAACAACGACCAGCGCGCTTGTCTAGGATTCAGGCGCCTGGCAGACTCAAGGTAAATTAAATTTTTGTGGTCAGTCAATACCACCACCTGATGTCTGGCCCCCTCAAGCCAGTGATGCCACTCCTCAAAAGCCCACTTCATGGCCAAAAGCTCCCGATTCCCAATATCATAATTCCGCTCGGCGGGCGAAAATTTACGGGAAAAAAAAGCACAAGGTCTCATCACGGAGCAGTCGGAACTTCTCTGCGACAACACCGCCCCAGCTCCGATTTCAGAAGCGTCGACCTCAACCTGAAAAGGAAGAGCAACATCAGGCTGACGCAACACTGGGGCGGAAGAAAAGCGGCGCTTGAGCTCCCGAAAGGCCTCCACAGCATCAGGGGACCAATCAGCAACATCAGCACCCTTCTTAGTCAAATCAGTCAATGGTTTTACAACATCAGAAAAACCAGCAATAAATCGACGATAAAAGTTAGCAAAGCCCAAAAATTTCTGAAGACTCTTAAGAGAAGAGGGTTGCGTCCAATCACCAATAGCCTGAACCTTGACAGGATCCATCTCGATGGAAGAGGGGGAAAAAATGTATCCCAAGAAGGAAATCTTCTGAACCCCAAAAACACACTTAGAACCCTTCACACACAAGGAATTAGACCGCAAAACCTGAAAAACCCTACTGACCTGCTGGACATGAGAGTCCCAGTCATCCGAAAAAATCAGAATATCATCCAGATACACAATCATAAATTTATCCAAATAATCGCGGAAAATGTCATGCATAAAGGACTGGAAGACTGAAGGGGCATTTGAAAGACCAAAAGGCATCACCAAATACTCAAAATGGCCCTCGGGCGTATTAAATGCGGTTTTCCACTCATCCCCCTGCTTGATTCGCACCAAATTATACGCCCCACGGAGATCAATCTTAGAGAACCACTTGGCCCCCTTTATACGAGCAAACAAATCAGTAAGCAGTGGTAACGGATATTGATATTTAACCGTGATTTTATTCAAAAGTCGATAATCAATACACGGCCTCAAAGAGCCGTCTTTCTTAGACACAAAGAAAAAACCGGCTCCTAAGGGAGATGACGAAGGACGAATATGTCCCTTTTCCAAGGACTCCTTTATATATTCTCGCATAGCAGCGTGTTCAGGCACAGACAGATTAAATAAACGACCCTTAGGGTATTTACTACCCGGAATCAAGTCTATGGCACAATCGCACTCCTGGTGCGGAGGTAGTGAACCAACCTTGGGTTCTTCAAAAACGTCACGAAAGTCAGACAAGAATTCAGGAATCTCAGAGGGAATAGATGATGAAATGGAAACCAAAGGTACGTCCCCATGAGTTCCTTTACATCCCCAGCTTAACACAGACATAGCTCTCCAGTCGAGGACTGGGTTATGAGATTGCAGCCATGGCAATCCCAGCACCAAAACATCATGTAGATTATACAGCACCAGAAAGCGAATAACCTCCTGGTGATCCGGATTAACACGCATAGTCACTTGTGTCCAGTATTGTGGTTTATTACTAGCCAATGGGGTGGAGTCAATCCCTTTCAGAGGTATCGGAGCCTCCAATGGCTCCAAATCATACCCACAGCGTTTGGCAAAGGACCAATCCATAAGACTCAAAGCAGCGCCAGAGTCGACATAGGCGTCCGCGGTAATAGATGACAAAGAACAAATCAGGGTCACAGATAGAATAAACTTAGACTGTAAAGTGCTAATTGAAACAGACTTGTCAGGCTTCTTAGTACGCTTAAAGCATGCTGATATAACATGAGTTGAATCACCACAATAGAAGCACAACCCATTTTTTCGTCTAAAATTCTGCCGCTCGCTTCTGGACAGAATTCTATCACATTGCATATTTTCTGGCGTTTTCTCAGTAGACACCGCCAAATGGTGCACAGGTTTGCGCTCCCGCAGACGCCTATCGATCTGAATAGCCATCGTCATGGACTCATTCAGACTCGCAGGCACAGGGAACCCCACCATAACATCCTTAATGGCATCAGAGAGACCTTCTCTGAAAATCGCCGCCAGGGCGCACTCATTCCACTGAGTAAGCACAGACCATTTGCGGAATTTTTGGCAGTATATTTCAGCTTCATCTTGCCCCTGAGACAAGGACATCAAGGCCTTTTCCGCCTGAAGCTCTAAATGAGGTTCCTCATAAAGCAACCCCAAGGCCAGAAAAAACGCATCCACATTGAGCAACGCAGGATCCCCTGGTGCCAATGCAAAAGCCCAGTCTTGAGGGTCACCCCGGAGCAAGGAAATTACAATCCTGACCTGCTGTGCAGGGTCTCCGGCAGAGCGAGACTTCAGTGACAAAAACAATTTGCAATTATTTTTTAAATTTTGAAAGTGAGATCTATTCCCCGAGAAGAATTCAGGCAAAGGAATTCTAGGCTCAGACATAGGTGCATGAACAACAAAATCTTGCAAATTTTGTACCTTTGTGGCGAGATTATTCAAACCTGTAGCTACACTCTGAAGATCCATTTGAAACAGGTGATCACAGAGCCATTCAAGGATTAGAAGGAGAGGAAGAGAGGAAGGCTGCAGTATAGGCAGACTAGCAAGTGATTCAATTAAGAGCACACTCAGAACTAGAGGGAAAAAAAAAAAAAAAAAAATTGTAGCAGACTTCTTTTTTCTCTCCTTTCTCAGCCAGTAATTTAACCCTTTTTTGGGCCGGTCAAACTGTCATGATTCTCAATGGCGAGAGAACATAGCCCAGCATATATGAGAACTAGCTCTTGGAAGATGGAAACTATACTGACCATGAACTAAACCTGCCGCACAACTAGAAGTGGCCGGGTAGCATGCCTACGTTTTTTTATCCCTAGATGCCCAGCGCCAGCCGGAGAACTACCTAATCCTAGCAGAGGAAAAGACAGTCCTGGCTCACCTCTAGAGAAATTTTCCCAAAAGGCAGACAGAGGCCCCCACATATATTGGCGGTGATTTAAGATGAAATGACAAACGTAGTATGAAAATAGGTTTAGCAAAATCGAGGTCCGCTTACTAGATAGCATGAAGACAGAAAGGGCACTTTCATGGTCAGCAGAAAACCCTATCAAAACACCATCCAGAAATTACTTTAAGACTCTAGCATTAACTCATAACACCAGAGTGGCAATTTCCGCTCACAAGAGCTTTCCAGACACAGTAACGAAACAGCAGCTGTGAACAGGAACAAAATGCAAAAACACACAAGGACAAAAGTCCAACTTAGCTGGGAGTTGTCTAGTAGCAGGAACATGCACAGAAAGGCTACTGATACATTGATGACCGGCATGAAACTGACAGAGGAGCAAGGTTATATAGCGACTCCCACATCCTGATAGGAGCAGGTGAACAGAGGGGATGATGCACACAAGTTAAATTCCACAAGTGGCCACCGGGGGAGCCCAGAATCCAATTTCACAACAATGCGGTACATACAG
This sequence comes from Ranitomeya variabilis, assembly GCF_051348905.1. Lineage (NCBI taxonomy): Eukaryota > Metazoa > Chordata > Amphibia > Anura > Dendrobatidae > Ranitomeya > Ranitomeya variabilis. The sequence goes on from NC_135234.1 coordinate 600,427,841, forward strand.
CAGCTGGAGGGTAGGTTCGCGGCTCTCGAGCGCATATCCTGAGCTGTGGACGTAACCGCAGTTGCTGTACAGGCTTCTAGCGTGGCTGCAGGAACCATGTCCACTGCCACCCCTGTTCCGACTTTATCTCGCCTCCCACTGCCAGAAAAATTTTCTGGTGATAGTAAATCTTGTAGGGGTTTCGTGAGCCAGTGCTCTATACATCTCGAGCTTCTGGCTTTCCCCACAGAGCGGGCTAAGGTAGGATTTATTGTGTCTCTCCTGTTGAACAGGGCGTTGGAGTGGGCTACGCCGCTGTGGAAGCGTGGCGATCATGTGGTGCAGAGTGCTCCGTTGTTCCTGAGCACTCTGAAACAGGTCTTTTTAGGACCTCGTGTCACACATGATACTGCGCTCCAGCTGTTGGCATTGACTCAGGGCTTGTCCTTGGTCAGCCATTTTGCCGTCCACTTTCGCACCCTAGCATCTGAGCTGGAGTGGGCGGATAAGGCCCTTATTCCGATATTTTGGAGGGGGATGGCTGACCACGTGAAGGACGCTCTGGCCACTAGGGAGATTCCCGCCACACTGGAGGAGTTAATAACTGTATCCACTCGTATTGACCTCTGTTTTCCCGAGCGGAGGTTAGAGCGAGCCTAGTGTAGGCAGAGGTTTCGGCTGGCTCCCACCTTTGCCAAACCTCTGGAATCACCGGTCCTGGTCCCTGAGTCACATGAGGCCATGGTAGGGTCACGAGCGGGATCTAAGTCCCAGGCCACTCGTGCACTCCAGGCTTGTCATGTTTGCCAGCAGTCAGGACATCTTGCCACCAGATGTCCTCAGCGGTCGAGGGAATGTCAGCATCTAGTGGTAGTAGGTGGAGGTACACTAGACACGGCAACTTTTGCCTCCAAATTGTCCTTTAAGGGGACAATTACTATAGGCTCATTTACCCACTCAGTAGAGCTCTGCGTGGATTCTGGGGCGGAGGGCAATTTTATGTCTTCTGCCTTCGCCCAACATCACGCAATTCCCCTGGTAATGTTAGCTCAACCAGTAACAGTACGTGTGGTAAATGGGTTGACACTGCCCTCACAGATTACACACCAGACCATCCCTTTCACTCTGTCCTTGTCACCGTCTCATCAGGAGATTATTTCTCTGCTCGTCATTCCTGAAGGAATTGATGAGGTCCTGTTAGGGATGCCTTGGCTACGGTACCACTCTCCTCATATCGAGTGGTCCACAGGCAGAATTTTGGAATGGGGTGAAACTTGTGGGGGTAGATGTCAGAGGAAGAGCATTCAGGTTGCTAATACAGAGGTACCCGCAGATCTTTCCTCTCTGCCCAAGCAGTATTGGTCCTATGCTGACGTGTTCTCCAAAAGGGCTGTGGAGACCCTTCCGCCTCACCGCCCCTATGACTGTCCTATTGACCTCTTGCCTGGTGCTGAGCCTCCCCGGGGTCGAGTCAATCCGTTATCTCTCCCGGAGATGGAGGCAATGTCTAAGTACATCCAGGAAAATCTGGCAAGAGGATTCATTAGAAAGTCAGTGTCACCCGCAGGGGCTGGGTTCTTCTTCGTGCAGAAGAAGAGTGGAGAACTGTGTCCATGCATAGGCTACAGGGGTCTTAACGCCATCACCGTTAAGAATGAATATCCTTTGCCCCTGATATCTGAGCTTTTTGATAGGCTTCGGGGAGCAAGGATGTTTACTAAACTGGATCTGTGGGGTGCTTACAACCTGATTCGCATCCGTGAGGGGGACGAATGGAAGACGGCTTTTAACACCAGGGATGGGCACTATGGATATCTAGTGATGCCCTTTGGGCTCTGTAATGCCCCAGCCATTTTCCAAGACTTAGTAAACGATATCTTCCGGGATATGCTCTCCACCTTGGTCGTTGTCTATCTGGATGATATTCTCCTCTACTCTCCAGATATTGACTCCCACTGGGGAGATGTTTGCAGAGTCTTCGACCTCTTACAAACTAACTCCCTCTACACCAAGTTGGAGAAATGTGTGTTTGAGCAGGAGTCCTTACCTTTCCTGGCCTATATCATCTCCGCCCAAGGATTGGCTATGGATCCTGCCAAATTACAGGCTGTGATGGACTGGCAAAAACCCCATTCCCTTAAAGCGGTGCAGCACTTTATGGGGTTCATTAACTATTATCGCCAGTTCATTCCTCATTTTTCAACCTTGGTAGCTCCCTTGGTAGCCCTCACCAAGAAGGGAGCAAATCCCAAATTATGGTCTGTGGAGGTCTCCAAGGCTTTCACTTCTATTAAATCTCATTTTCCTAGTGCTCTCATTCTACATTGCCCCGATGTAGATAAGCCGTTTATAATGGAGATGGATGCCTCTTCAGTTGGTGCTGGAGCAGTCCTCTTCCAAAAGGATGCTCAAGGTCGGAAGCATCCTTGCTTCTTCTTTTCCAAAACCTTCACACCAGCGGAGAGGAATTATTCCATCAGGGACAGGGAGTTGCTAGCAATAAAGTTAGCCTTCTCAGAGTGGAGACATCTCCTGGAGGGGGCTCGTTTTCCCTTCCAAGTATTCACAGACCACAAGAATTTGGTTTATTTACACACCGCCCAGCGGCTAAATTCTCGCCAGGCCAGATAATCCTTGTTCTTCTCTCGGTTCCATTTCACCCTCCATTTTCTTTCCGGGGAGAAGAACATTCGTGCTGACGCTCTCTCTTGCCCCGTTGTATCATCTGAGGAGGAGGAAGAGGAGCCTCAGCTTATTGTCCCTTCCGAGAGCCTGAGAACTGTGGCCACGGTTTCGCTAGAGTCTGTGCCTCTGGGCAAGACTTTTCTACCATCCAGTTTGCATCCGGAGGTTCTCTCTTGGGCTCACTCGTCTAGGGTGGGTGGACATTTTGGGACCAAAAGGACATCTGAGCTCCTGGCGAGGACATATTGGTGGCCGCATATGGCCCGTGATGTCGCTGACTATGTTCGGGCATGTGTCTCCTGCGCCAGGAACAAGTCTCCTCGTCAACGGCCAGCTGGGTTGCTTCATCCCTTGTTGGTGGCAGACAGACCCTGGGAGATGGTCGGGATGGATTTTGTGGTGGGCTTACCTAAGTCTCGTAGCTGCACCATTATTTGGGTTATCACCGCCCATTTTTCCGAAATGGTGCACTTGGTGCCTCTTCCACGGCTACCTTCTGCATGGGCTCTGGCGGTGTTGTTTATCAAACACATATTTCGCCTATATGGTATGCCGGACAAAATTGTCAGTGACCGGGGTCCCCAGTTTGCATCTCGTTTCTGGAGAGAGCTTTGTCGTCTACTCAGCATTGAGTTGAATCTCTCTTCAGCTTATCATCCCGAGACGAATGGGTAGGTAGAGAGGTCCAACCAGACCTTGGTCACATATCTTCGACATTTTGTCTCAGCCAGGCAGGATGACTGGGCATCCTTGCTACCGTGGGCGGAGTTTGCACTAAATAATGCCGTAGCCGACTCCAACGGACAGACCCCATTCCTCCTAAACTATGGTCAGCATCCGCGGGTACCTGTGCCGACTCCAGGGTGGCAGACTGGGCTGTGGAGGCGCGGGACATTTGGGACTGCACTCAGGATACCATTCAGGCCTCCAAGGAGGGAATGAGGTCCTCCGCCGATGCACATTGGCGCCCCGCTCCGAGCTTTGCTCCTGGCGACTTAGTGTGGCTCTCCGCCTGTAACATCAGGCTGCGAGTTGAGTCCACTAAGCTTGTTCCTCGCTACCTGGGTCCTTTCAAGGTCCTCGAACAGATTAACCCAGTGGTCTACCATCTGGCCCTTTTGCCACGTCTGGGTATCACCGACACCTTTCATGTGTCCCTCTTGAAGCCCCGTATACATGTCCCGGTTTTCTGAGTCATCTGCTGGGACATCGGGTTTGTCTACGGATGATTACGCGGTGAATGCTATTTTGGGGTGCATGGTGGTACGTGGCAAAAAAATTTATTTGGTGGACTGGAAGGGTTATGGTCCTGAGGACAGGTCCTGGGAGCCTGCTGAGAATATTCGGGCTCCGCAGCTCATTGCTGCCTTAGAGCATGGCGAGGTCCAAGGAGGGGGGCCTAGGAGCGGGGGTAATGTTAGGGGTCGAGTTCCTGCCTCTGCACAGGGGGAATCTCGATCCATCTCCGCTGTGGTTTCCTATTCTTCTCCTGCTGCAGTGGAGCCTGCTCAGCGGAGGCATCGGTCCCAGCGTCATGCTCAGTCTGACACTGTGCGAAGGGTTACTGCTGTCCTTCCAGCTTCTGCCATTGTGGCCAGTACTGGTCAGCAGTGAGCAGACGTCTTTGGGACTAAGTCCTACTTTTCCTCTTCTGAGCATGCCCAGGGTAAGATCTCTCATTGTTTGCATTTGACTGCATGACCACCATGTGCTCTACTAAGTAGCTGTGTTCCTCTGTGAGCCAAACAAGGCACAGCGTTATCCTTGCTAACAGACTCTGTGAAGTAACAGAGTCTGTTTATATTTCTAAATTGTACCGCCATATCTAGCTGCAGGTGCTTTCCTGCACGGTGGATCCCAGGTTGCGAACGCACCAACTTCTTCTAATAAATATATATATTCGGTGCGTTCCGCCAACCCTAACACCTTGTAAAAATGTTTATGGATTCAATAATTCATCCATATACTGTAATTTGATTCTTGTCACATTTCTCTTGTATAATAAACTGTAAAAAACCTTCCAAAACTTTTTATGGATTCAAGAATTCATCCATACACTGTAATTTGGCTCTTCTTAGATTTCTCTGGTATATTAAACTTACAAAAAAACTTACAATACCTTTTATGGATTCAAGGATTGATGCATACAGTTTAACATGCTTTGCATAAAATTATGATGGGTTAACATTTTTAAAAACCTCTTGGCCTGGTACAGTTTACAAAATATTTTTGGTCAAAAAATTTACTATTGCAGTATAGTAAATGGTCAGCACAACCCAATGGTAGAGGTGCCTAATAGTAGGTGCCCAGACCATAAAATATGATACAAGATATACTTAGGCACACTCTGGGGAGTCTGATGCAGCAAAGTGTTTAATACATACAGTATTCCCAATGTTCACAAATGTTTCGTTCTGTAAGGACCTTCATCAGTGTGCTCTATAGCTAAGCGGGGAAGGGTGTATGATATAAACCCTTAAGAGAAAGATATTGCATCAAAAAAATGTGGATAGACAGGAAATCCTGTAGGTAGAGGGCTAAGCCAGCCGATCAAGTTGGAAAAAGCTGGCGAGCAGGAGGGGGACGCGGTATCCACCACAAGTCTGGTATCGGTCAAATTTGCGGTGGATACCGCGTCCCCCTCCTGCTCTCCAGCTTTTTCCAACTTGATCGGCTGGCTTAGTCCTCTACCTACAGGATTTCCTGTCTATCCACATTTTTTTGATGCAATATCTTTCTCTTAAGGGTTTATATCATACACCCTTCCCCGCTTAGCTATAGAGCACACTGATGAAGGTCCTTACAGAACGAAACATTTGTGAACATTGTGAATACTCTATGTATTAAACACTTTGTTGCATCAGACTCCCCAGAGTGTGCCTAAGTATGTCTTGTATCAAAAAATTTACTATTGTCATATGTACTGTAGAGCAGAACCTGGTTTGTGTGAAATTTCATTGGTTTGATAAAAAAGCAAAGTTGGCCTGCTACACTTTTTTAATATTTCAGTGAGACTATGCAGTTATTGCCATCAAGGGTGTATAGAAGACCCTGCTCACAATTTTTAAAAGGCTATGCACTCTGAATAACTTTTAGGAGTTTAAGAGTACCACAACTATGCTTTGCTCACAATATTTGAATGGAATACTACAGCTGGTGCCTTCAAGGTTGTATGGATGACCCTGCTTGCAATTTTTAGCAGGCTTTGCACTTAATGCATCATCTTTATGAGTCTATGAGTACTGCTAGATGACAATTTGAACTGTGTAATGTGTATGATGTCGTCCTTTATGTCTAATAAAGGGTGCATCTGAGTTATACTGAAAGTATATATACTATAGTATAAATTATACTAAAATTTCTCATTTACAAAAAAAAATCTATTTTGGATTACTTAAATTATAATTTTTTTAAAAATTCTGTGAAAATGTTGCCATGTATAAAGGTCATTATACAGGAAAGAATGTTTGTTAACATTTTTTTCATGTAAACTCTGATTGCTTTATGATTTTGAAATTTTTTTGTCAGTCCTTAAAGTGGAGTAAAAGAGTTACACCATTGTTCTCAGCAGTGATTTGGAGTCAGAAATGCTTCCATGGGTGTTCCCCATCCTGTTATCCTGCCATTCAGCACTTTTCCACCCATTTCAACATTTTCACTGTCCCCCAGATCTCTTTGTAGGGTCTGCTGGAAAAATGCTTGGATTTACATTGGCTCCCATTATACACGCTACTCAAAAGAAGCATTTGAGCATTAGGAATTGTTTGGTTTGAGTAACAAGCATCCAAACATTTTAGTGCTTGCTCATCTTAATTAAAAATTAACCGTCATTTTAATTTTCATTAGACAGATCATTAGTACGCATGAAAATAAGAAACTTTGTGTTAGGGCTAGCGGAATGAGTATAGATAGGTAGCTACAAGGTGCGTTCGCAGCCTGAGTGTACAGTCCAAAGCTACAGCCTCACACCACATAAGTATAGTTGATACTAGCACATGGCCGTGCGGCCATGCTAACCTTTTATAGTTGCAGCTCTTCAGGACCTTCCTGGTGGACCAATAAGAGCTGCAAACAGGGCCTGAGCGTGTGACCCCTGACCTCCAATGAGAGGTCCTCCAGTGGGCATGCTCAGTGTATGAAAAGCTGGACTTAGTCCCTGAAAATCCTTCTCGCCACTGACCAGTGCTGGCTACAAAGGCAGAGCCTGGAAAGGCAGCAGTAATCATTCACACAGTATCAGGCCAAGCCAGACGCTGGGACCGACATCTCCGCTGAACAGGTTCCACTGCAGTTGGAGGAGAACGGGAGACCACAGCAGACACAGCTAGAGACTCCCCCTGTGCAGCGGCGGGAACCTGACACCCAACACTTTGTACTATATCTTGTAACAGAAATATTCTTTTCACTGTACACAGATTTTACCTGTTTATTCAATATTTTTAAAATTATTGAGTAGTACAAAAGGGGAAAAAGCTGATTTATATGATAAGATATATCACAAAGTGCCTTGTTCATGTAAATTATTGAAAAAATTAAAATGTCGGTTACACTTTAAGTATTATTTATCTTAAGTATTCCATACAAATGACCATAAATCAAATGCTTTGTTAATAGTGCATTACATATCTCACTATAGACAAAACAATCAAACCATGACACATTTACAAATGTGGCGGTATTTAGCAAAATAGTGTGTGAAATAAGCCAAAGTGTATTTGAATATGAATTCAGACAAAATCATTTAGTGTATTGCCTTATTGATCATCACAGTCACTTTGCAATCATCTTCATAAAAGGGAGTTATATGACAGCTAGCTTCAGAATTCTGTTGGTAAATATTTTTACTACTTTACTTACTGAACAATACAAACCTAACGTTCTACTAAGGAAAGCACATTTATCTTCTTGAGAGTATAGACACACAAAAGCAAAAACTCTGCAATAAAAGTTGTAGAATGGTGAATGTAATTTAGAAACTATTGATTTAAAGACTTTAGTTCAAAGTCCAAAAGGCTGAAGCATATTCTCCTGTCATCATTGTCGGTTTATTACAGCAAAGAAATCTGGAATCTTGCTCATCACAATGAAAAGATTTAAGTCAGAATCATTAAAATACAAGTAAATGAATTTGCTTCCCCAAGGCTAAATTCAACCTTAAACACTTTTCTTTTATGTTGAGTATATCACATATACATCTGAGCAATCTGAATTAAAAGAGAAATAATTAGTTTTGTTATTATTTATCACCTTATTTTCCACAGTTTACTTTATTCCTGAGAATTTTACTTACTGTTTAAAGAGGTTGTCTAGTACTTTTATATTGATGGACTATGATTTGGATAAGCAATAGTGATGAACGAATAGTGAAATATTTGGATTAGGAAAAATCGGTACAAATAATTTCTAATATCTGTGTATATGTACTGAATAACGAATCCAAAGCAAGTCAAAGGGAAAGCTGAATATTTTTCTGATGGACCCAACAAACAGGTCTGGGGGTATGGGAAAAAAGCTGAAGTGCATGGCAAAGAGCTAAAATTAAATAGAAATAGCATGTAAAAGATGCCTGCATGCCTTTCTGATTCATATGGTATCTGGAAAAAAATGTTGTCAGTCTATTGCGCCGGTTTTACGGATTAATAAGAAGACCAACCAAACCAAAACTACATTTTTTAAGGGAAAAATGCTAAGAAACATTTTTCCTTCATATAACATGTATATAACGCAAAATTAAAATAAAAAATGATACCTCCTCTTTAGCATACGCAAAGCTTTTTGCCTTTAGTTTTCAATTTAACATTTGTGAGGGATCTCACACCTACATTTGGGAGGTCCCTCCCTCATTTCCAATTGTTAGCTAGATAGTGGAATACATATTCCTCATCAATTTAGCTTGCCGGCTAAAACATGTCCATTTGAATTTTGGGTTTTGCCCGCCACCACCAACACGTCCACTGCCAGGTCATTATGCAACCCTCACATAACATTTTCAGAGGGCCAGGAGGTGCCATGAAACCTGAGTTTAGTGAGCTCCACAGTTAATTTTGACCATCGGATCCCAATGGAGCCACTGTCACAGTGGGTGAAGATGCTGTAAGGTGAATATGATACAGGAGTTGGGGGAGCTGTATGCTCAATGTCAGTAAATTGGATTCTAGCAGACACCAAAAGCATTAGAATTAAATTCTGAATACAGTGTATGCAAGCAAGGGCCTGTTTTGTGGTCAGGCTGTCATCCAAAAAAACCATGTCAGGAACATGTACAAGGCTCATTTTACTTGGAAGCAGCCTCCTCAAGAGAAATAGAAAGGAGTGCCATTGACCAATCTGCACAAACCGATGCACTTCTTCTTGAAGCTACACTACCAGGCAGAATATATCTTTATTGAAAAAAGGAGAAAACTAGGAGTATATGGATATTTAGGTAATAGAAAAATGCTTTATTTAAATAACATAATTAACAAGCTTAATAGCAAAGTACAGGAAAGCACAAAAGGTACATAGCAAGTATATTTAGACAAGGATGATAAAAAGGAGTGGATGACCCCCAGTGTGCACCCACAAGAATACCATAACACAGGGCTACATATTGTGAAAATAGCTGCTCCAAAGCATCTCTATTGTTAGAGTAGCACCAGACACACCATGTGGTGTGTCATAAATAGTTAAAAATTTGTAATTAGAAAGAGAGCAGCGCTTACCCTGAGAGGCACACAGTGGGGCACACCAGTTGGGGTCCACCGAACGCGACCCCCGACGCGCGTTTCGCCTACCAAGACGGCTTTATCAAGGGAAGGGACACATGGTGTGTCTGGTGCTACTCTAACAATAGAGATGCTTTGGAGCAGCTATTTTCACAATATGTAGCCCTGTGTTATGGTATTCTTGTGGGTGCACACTGGGGGTCATCCACTCCTTTTTATCATCCTTGTCTAAATATACTTGCTATGTACCTTTTGTGCTTTCCTGTACTTTGCTATTAAGCTTGTTAATTATGTTATTTAAATAAAGCATTTTTCTATTACCTAAATATCCATATACTCCTAGTTTTCTCCTTTTTTCATTCAATTTCTATGGAGTTGGTTCCCTTTATCGGTGGGGGGTTACACAGCACTACCTAGTGCGGGTGGTCTCATTTCCCCCTTCCGTTTGTATCTAATATGTTGCCTGAATCTGTTATTAGAATATATCTTTAGCACGGCTTTGAGCAACAATGGAGTAATTATAGGATATGTCCCAAAGAGTGACAAGGTCTGTGGAAGGTATTACTCAGGTGACAGACACTGCTACAGAGCTCAAGTAAAGGCCTTAGAATGGCAATGACCATGTTCCAATATGTGTAAGGCTGTGGCCTGAATAGGTCTGTGGAGCGTATTAACTCAATCTTTTAGACGTGCTTAAAATGTACAGAAACTGGGCAATAGCTCACCAACTTTTTGTTTTAGAACCCAAATTTAGAAAATGTAAGGGAAGTGACAGTTTAATAATGAGACACAAGTCTTCTTTAGGAGTCTGGAAAAACCAGGATTGGTCTTTGTCCAACACTGGGTAATGTAACGATAATGGCTATGTATGCCCTATTTAACTAACATATTGTGAACAGACACATATGCTGACAAGGAACAACTGAATGCTGCGCTGGGACAACAAACCGGATGTGGCTGCTGACTGTTGTCTCTGTGCAACTGCAGGTTGTGGGCAGGAGGCATCTGCAACTGCTTCCTGGACAGTAGATTGTGAAGGTCATAACACAGGGGAAAGGGCAATAGGTTTCACCCTCAGATACAGATTTTGTACACAGGCATTCAGCCACCTACTGGGGTGCTGCATATGTGAGCAGTATAATGGCGTATGCTAACAGAGGTATTATGTAAAATGTCCCTTTATAAAGGGATGTGTGGGTAAGATTTTCAAACTAGCAGCATATATATAGAGCATGTTTCATTACTCATATTATTCTGTGTAAGGTTGAAACCTGAAAAAGTGTGTGGAGCATATTAATGCATTGATGTTCCAAAATGTCCAAATGCAGACCCAAACATCAACATCAGGCTACCAGATACATGCTGAAAGAGACAGTGCTGGTGACCTCACAATACATTTGGCAGTTATTATCATTGCTGTAGACAGGGAGTACAATTTTCACCATTGCACAATGTGCAAAGTGTTCCAAAAATTATCCAAGAGTTCTGTATCAGACCAGCAGAAAGACGCCGCGATGGGGACATTTTCAATTAATTTTGCAGTTTTTAGAAGAAGGAATACAAGTTTCACCATTGCACAATGTGCAAAGTTTTAAAAAAATTACCCAAGGGGTCTGTATCAGACCAGCTGAAAAACCCTGTGATGGGGACATCACAATAGACTTTGCAGTTATTACAAGAGGTATAGATAGGGAGTACAAGTTTGACTATTGCACAATGTGCAAAGGTTTCAAAAAGTAAAAAACATTACCCACATGGGGTATATATAGATGAGGCACCTGCATCATTGACCTCCGGTTTATCCTATCCGCCTGTGCCCCCTGAGGAACCGTTATTCGGGGAAACGCGTCGGGGCGTTCTGACTGAGAGCTAAGTGTTTTATCTTGGGGATGAGATCCCCCTCACTAGTTGTCTCTGACATTGTCTATTTTCTTGGCCCACTATACTATGCATGAACCTAGGCACTGAATATTGACTACTACCGCATAGGTAGATCTGCATGAAACTTCACCTACTGTGCAGTTTATGGTGTGACATCTTCTATAGCCTTTTTATGTGCCGTTTATAATGATCCTTTAATATTGCAAGATAGTGTGTCCATGCAGAGTTCCCAATTGGGACTTAATTAGGTCATTTATTTTTATTTTTATGTTTCTTTCCTCCTATCCAAGTCTCACCATTTATGCACATAGATATATCATTGTATAACTGTGCGCTACTAATACTACATCTAATTCTATGAGCGTCTATGTCATATGATCCTAGAATGTTGCCATGTCTGGGACTTCATTAAGGGAGGTTGTAAACATATATTGAGTGTGCACCTTAGACTCTTCTACCCTTGCCTTTTTTCATCTCTCCTTATTGCTCATTGTTTTCCCACCTATAGCTGGCTAGTTTTATTTAGGGCCAGCAGGCGATAGCCGTCGCGGAGTGGGGGCGCCAAATAATCTATCAGGGTGCCAACCTCCACTGATAGGAAGGGACAGCAGGCCAATGTAGGGTCAGTTTATCAGGATAGGTGCACCTACTAGATTTTTGCTGTATTTAAAGGGACTCTGTCACCTGAATTTGGCGGGACCAGTTTTGGGTCATATGGGCGGGGTTTTCGGGTGTTTGATTCACCCTTTCCTTACCCGCTGGCTGCATGCTGGCTGCAATATTGGATTGAAGTTCATTCTCTGTCCTCCGTAGTACATGCCTGCATAAGGGAATCTTGCCTTACACAGGCGTGTACTATGGAGCACAGAGAATGAACTTCAATCCGATATTGCAGCCAGCATGCAGCCAGCGGGTAAGGAAAGGGTGAATCAAACACCCGAAAACCCCGCCCCTATGGCTGAAAATTGTTCCCTCCAAATTCAGGTGACAGAGTCCCTTTAAATTATACTTTTTCTGTATTCACTGGGAAGTGGTATTTTTAAATATATTTAATAAAATTGAAATTTTTAAGGGGTTTATATGTCACACGGTATATATAGATGACCACTAAGTACTTGTTACAGAAGCAGGAGGAGGAGGTGATTTCTTGAACAAAATAGGTTTGGATGGTAAGGAATGGACGTTAAGACAAATTCCGAAAACAGCCCATTTGGGTTGCATTTACATTACATTGCTGTCATCCACAAGGCTTACAAAGTCAGAGGAAATCCAGCCCTTGTTCAATTTTAGAAGAGTCAGTCTGTCTGCATTTTTTTTGTTGACAGCTGTGTACACCTATCGGTTATGATTGCACCAGCCAAACTAAAAACTCTCTCAGACAACACACTTGTGGTAGGGCATGGTAGCACCTTCAAGGAGTATAGGAAGAGGTCGGGCCAAGTGTACAGCTTGGACAGCCAATAGGTAACGGGAACTGAAGAATCAGGAAGGACACTGGTATAGTCACTTAATTAGTCCTTCACTGTCTTGGTCAACTTCTCCCTCTTCGTCACAGTTACACCCATAGATAGCCCTTTGCTGATGTGACAGTTCATTAAAATGGGCCAGTTGGTGAACATTTTTCCCTCCTGAGTTGCATCTGGTGTGCGTGGCCCTCCCCTGTAATCTTTATAAGTGAAAATAGCTGGTACCTCTGTAACCAGCTTTGTCTGAGGGTAATCATTTTAGCAAGTCATCCACAACAGCCCTTTAGCATGCATGCACTGAAAATGGCACGAGTGCCTGACATGAAGGAAGCAAATTTCTCCTTGTACCACGGGTCAAGAAAGGTGCACAGCAAGTATTTCTTGTTGGATAAAATGTGTTTCACGCAAGGGTCTTGGGAAAGGCATCTGGACATGAACTCTTCAAAGTGTGACAAACTTTAAAGAGTCAAACGTTCAGTGTCCTCAATAGGAAGAACACTAACCATTCTCTTCTCCTCACACTGCATAGCCTCCTCCTCCTAATCTTCAGGCCATCCAAGCTACACAGGCATGAAGCTGGAATTGGGAGTCGACTCTGTAGCACAGACCAAAAACTCCTGTTCCTCCACCTCCTCCTCCTGTTCCTCGTCATCATTCAATGTGGCCTGAGAATATTGTGTGAGGCTGTGTTTTGTTACCAGCCACTGCAAAATATTGCACCATAGTCACCTGCTTGGCATTCAAACCTTTCTCTTTGAGATTCGGCAGCAAAAGTTTTAATAGACAGAATATTGTGTGAGGCTGGGTTTTGTTACCAGCCACTGCAAAATATTGCACCATAGTCACCTGCTTGGCATTCAAACCTTTCTCTTTGAGATTCGGCAGCAAAAGTTTTAATAGACAGAGCAGCAGGATGGTTATGCTGATAATAGGTCATCAGCGCTTACTATCTTGGTGCAGTACTCAAAGTTTTGAAGAACCTCACATATGTCATGGGTCCACCCCCACTCCGTAGTTGTTATGTTTGAGGCTGAGTGTTACTCTGATGGGCATTGAGAAGCTAGAATTCAAACACTGCCATATGCTGCTCACTAAGCCTTGCCAACATATGAAAATTCGAATTCCAGCGTGTGAGAAGGTCACAAATCAGTCGGTGATGAGGAAACTCTGCACTGCTGCAGCAAAGCTAGACCGGAAAAATCTGAGATGTCATTTGGAAATGTCTGCTGACTCGGAGTACCTTGGCAAGTAGGTCCAGCAAGTCAGAGTATGTTTTTAAAAACCGCTGTACAACCAAGTTCAGCACGTGGGACATGCATGGAATGTGTACCTACTTGCCAAGCTTTAAAGCCACCACCAAGTTACACCCATTATCGCACACAACCAGACCTGGTTGTAAGTTCAGTGGGGAGAGCCACTGACTGGTCTGTTCTTTTATCTCTTTCTACAGCTTGGCTGCATTGTGAGCTTTATCACCTAAACCAAAGAGCTTCAGCAGAGCGTGCTGTGGCTTCGCCAAGGCAGTGCTGAAGACTTCCCAGCTGGGGAGTGATAGGAAGGCTGGTTCCACTGAGGAGGATGAGGAGGAGGAAGAGAGATAGGAACTTTGAATAGAAGACTTAAATTCTGATGGAAGTTGGGCTGCTGTTCTTGATGTGGATAAGATGTGTGACGTCCAAGAGTCTGACTCTGTCCCAGACTCCACCAGGTTATCCCATTGTGCCATCAGGGAAATCTAATGTTCCTGTCCACAAGAACTTGTCCACATGTCTGTGGTTAGGTAGACCTTCCCTGTGACTACGTTGGCCAGATCATGGCTGATATTTTGCAACACGTGCTTATGTAATTCGGGGATGGCACACCAGGAAAAATAGTGGCAGCTGTGAATCGAGTACTGTTGGGCTGTCACCGCCAAGAGGTTGTGGAATGACTCAGCTCTGACAAGTGAAAGCTGCAACATTTCTAGGGCTAGCAATCTGGCAATGTGGGTGTGTAGCATTTGAACCTGTAGGTGGGTGGATATTTCTGATTTCTGCTAAATGTCTGGGGCAGGGACAACTGAAGGCTGCGCTGGGACAACAAACTGGACGTGGTTACTGACTGTTGTTTCTGTGCAACTGCAGGTTTTGGTCAGAAGGCATCAGTGCCTGCTTCAAGGACAGCAGATTGGGAATGCCATAACAAAGAGGAAGGGCCAGTGGTTTCACCTTCAGACACGGAATTTGTATCCAGGCATTCCGCCCACCTCCTGAGTTGGTTTGGCTGCCAAGTGCTTTTGCATGCAAAAATGTATCGTGTGTTCAGGTTGGCAGTGTCCTTTAATCCGGTCCCTTTGTGACATGTGTGTGCGGGTTTGTATAGGGGATGGTTTCCTGCCATGCTGTATACCTGTGTTTTTATCCTTTAATAAAGTTCTTTCTATATTTGCAATAATTGGACGGCGTTGACTGCGTTTTTGGTGCTTTTTTTTCTTGTGGTATATTTACATGCAGTTGTCCATTTACGGTTTGGGTTTGCCTTGGTTAGTATACTGTATATAATTAAATGGATATGAGAACTAGGACAGACCATGTATTCTACTGAATTACATGCCCATTACAAGATGAATCGGACGCACAGCCACAGCCAAATTATTATGCTGTTCCTTTGACTCAGATCAGAACATTGCCCTCGCAGTGTACTGATCCAGAAACTGACGCCGATGAGACTATGGAGCCCCGTCACGAATGCTATAGCACCGGCTTACACAGTGACCCAGAGAAAGGTGCACAGAACATAGAAGAGGAGGTCATAGATGACCCAGTTGTTGACCCCGATTGGCAGCCATTGGGGGAACAGGGTGCAGGCGGCATTAGCTCTGAAGCGGAGGAGGAGGAGCCGCATCAGGCATCAACATCGCAACAGGTTCCATCTGGCAGGCCCGTATCTGGCCAAAAACGTCTGGCAAAACCAAAACCAGTTGTAGGACAGCGTGGCCATCAGGTTAAAGTAGCTCAGTGTGCAATGCCTGAAAAGGTATCTGATAGGAAGAGTGCAGTCTGGAATTTTTTTAACCAAGATCCCAATGATCAGCGCAAAGTCATCTGTAAGAAATGCTCAAGGACCTTCAGCAGAGGTCAGAATGTTAAAAAATTAAATACAAGTTGCATGCATAGACATTTAACCACCATGCACTTGCAAGCCTGGACAAACTACCAAACGTCCCTTAACGTTGTAGCACCCTCTCACAATGAAGCTAGTCAGCAACGCGTCATCCCTTCCCTCACTGTAAGCCCACCGTTTACCATACCACCTGCAGGTAATGTGGCGGTTTTGTTGCAAGGCCAAAGCAGTCAGGGAATCACCAGGTTTGTGGTCGGAAAAACTGTATGTAGGGCACCATCAAGAATACCATCACCAACCCTCTCTCAGTCACCCATGTCCACCGGCACCCCCGCTAGTTCCACCGTATGCAGCTCTCCAGTCCAGCTCACCCTACATGAGACTCTCGTTAGGAAAAGGAAGTACTCATCCTCGCATCCGCGTACACAGGGTTTGAACGCCCACATTGCTAGACTAATCTCGTTAGAGATGATGCCCTACCGGTTAGTTGAAACCGAAGCTTTCAAAGCCCTGATGGACTACGCTAGTACCACGCTACGAGCTACCCAGTCGACACTTCTTTTCGAGAAAAGCCATACCAGCCCTCCACCAGCATGTAAAAGACCGCATTGTCCATGAGCTCAGGCAATCTGTAAGTAGAAAGGTGCACCTGACAACAGATGCATGGACCAGTAGGCATGGCCAGGGGCGTTACGTCTCCATCACGGCACACTGGGTTAATGTGGTGGATGCAGGGTCCACAGGGGACAGTAATATTGGGACAGTTCTGCCTAGCCCATGGTCTGGGAAACAGTTGGCTGTAGGCGTTCGTCCCTCCTCCTCCTACTCGTCCTCCAGCAGAAGCGAGAGCTCGTCCACAGACCGCAGTCGCACAACCACTACATCCGCAGCTGCCACTGTTGCACACGAGGTGTCCTATTATGGAACAGCTAGTGGCAAGCGTCAGCAGGCTGTATTGGCAATGAAGTGTTTGGGCGACAACAGACACACCGCGGAAGTTCTGTCCGAGTTCTTGCAGCAAGAAACTCGGTCATGGCTGGGCACTGTACATCTTGAGGCAGGCAAGGTAGTGAGTGATAACGGAAGGAATTTTATGGCTGCCATAGCCCTTTCACAACTGAAACACATTCCTTGCCTGGCTCACACCTTAAAACTGGTGGTGCAGTGCTTCCTGAAAAGTTATCCGGGGTTACCCGACCTGCTGCTGAAAGTGCGCAGACTTTGCTCTTACATCCGCCATTCGCCCGTACACTCCAGCCATATGCAGAACAATCAGCGGTCTTTGAACCTTCCCAAGCATCACCTAATCATCGACGTTGCAACAAGGTGGAACTCCACACTGCACATGCTTCATAGACTGTGCGAACAGAGGCGTGTTGTTATGTATTTGTGGGAGGACACACATACACGGGCAGGCAGTTGGATGGCAGACATGGAGTTGTCAGCTGTGCAGTGGTCGAAGCTCTAAGACCTGTGTCAAGTCCTTCAGTGTTTTGAGGAATGCACATGGCTGGTTAGTGCAGACAACGCCGTATTAAGCATGAGCATCCCCCTAATGCGTCTGCTGATGCAAAGTTTGACGCACACTAAGGAACAGGCATCTGCAGCCGAGGACGAGGAAAGCCTTGATGACAGTCAGCCATTGTCTGCTCAGGGAAGTCTACAGAACGAGGTGGCGGGCGAAGAGGAGGAGGATGAGGAGGATGATGGGGATGACTATTTTTTGGATGAGGAAGCTTCTCAGGGGGCAATAGAAACTGCTGGCGGTGCAAGGCCGGGTTCAGGGTTTTTGAGGGAGACAAGTGACGTTGATTTGCCAGAAACTGCTCCTCAACCCAGCATATGCACTGACTTGACAACTGGAACATTGGCACACATGGCGGATTATGCCTTGCGTATCCTCAAAAGGGACCCACGCATTATAAAAATGATGACAGATGACGATTACTGGTTGGCCTGCCTCCTTGATCCTCGCTATAAAGGCAAATTGCAAAATATCATGCCACATGAGAACCTCGAACAGATATTGGCAACCAAACAAGCTACTTACTCTTGTAGACCGTTTGATTCAGGCATTCCCAGAACACAGCGCCGGTGATGGTTCTCACACGAGCTGCAGGGGGCAACAGGGCAGAGGTGTTAGAGGTGCACAGATCAGAAGTGGCATAGGACAGAGGGGTTTTCTGACCAGGTTGTGGAGTGATTTTGCAATGACCGCAGACACGACAGGTACAGCAGCATCCATTCAAAGTGACAGGAGACAACATTTGTCCAGTATGGTTACTAACTATTTTTCCTCCATTACCGATGTTCTCCCTCAACCGTAATTCCCCTTTGATTACTGGGCATCCAAAATAGACACCTGGCCTGAATTGGCTGAATATGCATTGCAGGAGCTTGCTTGCCCAGCAGCTAGTGTGCTATCAGAAAGAGTATTCAGTGCTGCTAGTTCAATACTGACCGAAAAAAGGACTCGTCTGGCTACCCAAAATGTTGATGATCTAACCTTCATTAAAATGAACCACTCATGGATTTCAAATTATTTTGCCCCACCTTTCCCGGCTGACACATAGCTTTCATGTAAAAAGGTCTTGCTTTGGGACTGGTGTAACTGACTGTTCCAATCTCTTAATTAGCAGCTGCTGTTTGTCCAGCATACGACATGTTTACACCTCCCTAAATGGCCTAACTCCCCCCACAGGGCCGTGGTCTCGCCACTTGTCGCAAGCACCCGTCATAGTGCCGTTTGTCTGAAGAGGTGGGTGTGCCCACTTTTGGTCGACGGCACTGGCACTGGGTCCCTCATAGTACAATGAAGTGTCTCTGGCGGTGGTGGCGCGCACCCAACGTCAGACACACCGTTGTAACATGAGGAGCCCTGGGCTTGTGCCGCTGGCCAGGAGAGAGTGTCCCCCCCAAACAGTGCTCTACCACTTGCAAAATTATCTGTCGCTGCGCCACCACTGTTTAGTCTTTGCGCTGAAATCCTTCCATGCCTGGCACAGACAATAACAATTTGTTGACATGTATGATGCTAGTTAAAATAGTCAGGGGCCCTGTCCTACATTTACACCAGTAAATACTTTGAGCCCAATTACAATGTCTGAAAGTCAGCATAGAAGCACACCCCTGTACCTAAGTATGCCACCCTTTTTTTTGTTTTTTTGTTTTGTTTTTTTTTGGCATACATTAACATCAATTTAGGTTTTGGGACTCGGAGTACTTACTGTGTCAGACACTCATTCCAATTGTCCTCCACTGACCACACCAATGCTGCCTGTGTACCCCTGCCACCAAATGGAAGCTGCATAGAGCCTATTTTATTATTTTAGGCCTAGGAAGTCTGTCTGAGGTCCCTCCTTCCAATTGTCCTCCGCTGACCACACCAATGCTGCCTGTGTCCTGTGTACCCCTGCCACCTAATGGAAGCTGCATAGAGCCTATTTTATTATTTTAGGCCTAGGAAGTCTGTCTGCGGTCCCTCCTTCCAATTGTCCTCCGCTGACCACACCAATGCTGCCTGTGTACCCCTGCCACCTAATGGAAGCTGCATAGAGCCTATTTTTATTATTTTAGGCCTAGGAAGTCTGTCTGCGGTCCCTCCTTCCAATTGTCCTCCACTAACCACACCAATGCTGCCTGTGAACCCCTGTAACTAATTTAAAAATGCATAGAGCCAACTTTTTTAGTTAACACATACTACCTTTGTCTGTCTGCGGCGCCACTCAATCACGCTGTCCTCCACTGAAAAAGCTGAACTTCAACCTTCAGGCTCTCATTAAGTAGTTGTTTATATAAGACAGCAGTTGCCATACTACTTTGGTTGGGGCCTAGTAACGGTGTCTGCCGCTCCATGGTGTTCTCCTCCTGCTTGGTGTTCTCCTCCAGGTTTCCTTGTCTGAGCTTCAACCTTCAGGCTCTCATTAAGTATTTTTTAATGTCACACTGCAGTTGGCCTACTACTTTGGTTGGGGCCTAGTAACGGTGTCTGCCGCTCCTTGGTGTTCTCCTCCAGGTTTCCTTGTCTGAGCTTCAACATTCAGGCTCTCATTAAGTATTTTTTCATGTCACATTGCAGTTGCCCTACTACTTTGGTTGGGGCCTAGTAACTGTGTCTGCCGCTCCTTGGTGTTCTCCTCCTCCTTGGTGTTCTCCTTCAGGTTTCCTTGTCTGAGCTTCAACCTTCAGGCTCTCATTGAGTATTTTTTAATGTCACACTGCAGTTGCCCTACTACTTTGGTTGGGGCCTAGTAACGATGTCTGCCGCTCCTTGGTGTTCTCCTCCTCCTTGGTGTTCTCCTCCAGTTTTCCTTGTCTGAGCTTCAACCTTCAGGCTCTCATTGAGTATTTTTGAATGTCACACTGCAGTTGCCCTACTACTTTGGTTGGGGCCTAGTAACGGTGTCTGCCGCTCCTTGGTGTTCTTTTCCTCCTTGGTGTTCTCCTCCAGGTTTCCTTGTCTGAGCTTCAACCTTCAGGCTCTCGTTAAGTATTTTTTTAATGTCACACTGCAGTTGCCCTACTACTTTGGTTGGGGCCTAGTAACGGTGTCTGCTGCTCCTTGGTGTTCTCCTCCTCCTTGGTATTTTCCTCCAGGTTTCCTTGTCTAAGCTTCAACCTTCAGGCTCTCATTAAGTATTTTTGAATGTCACACTGCAGTTGGCCTACTACTTTGGTTGGGGCCTAGTAACGGTGTCTGCTGCTCCTTGGTGTTCTCCTCCTCCTTGGTATTTTCCTCCAGGTTTCCTTGTCTAAGCTTCAACCTTCAGGCTCTCATTAAGTATTTTTGAATGTCACACTGCAGTTGGCCTACTACTTTGGTTGGGGCCTAGTAACGGTGTCTTCCTCTCCTTGGTGTTCTCCTCCAGGTTTCCTTGTCTAAGCTTCAACCTTCAGGCTCTCATTAAGTATTTTTTAATGTCACACTGCAGTTGGCCTACTACTTTGGTTGGGGCCTAGTAACGGTGTCTTCCTCTCCTTGGTGTTCTCCTCCAGGTTTCCTTGTCTAAGCTTCAACCTTCAGGCTCTCATTAAGTATTTTTGAATGTCACACTGCAGTTGCCCTACTACTTTGGTTGGGGCCTAGTAACGGTGTCTGCCGCTCCTTGGTGTTTTCCTCCTCCTTGGTGTTCTCCTCCAGGTTTCCTTGTCT
The DNA here is from genome assembly GCF_051348905.1 of Ranitomeya variabilis. NCBI lineage: Eukaryota > Metazoa > Chordata > Amphibia > Anura > Dendrobatidae > Ranitomeya > Ranitomeya variabilis. The sequence goes on from NC_135234.1 coordinate 600,448,810, forward strand.
GAGCTTCAACCTTCAGGCTCTCATTAAGTATTTTTTAATGTCACACTGCAGTTTGCCTAATACTTTGGTTGGGGCCTAGTAACGGTGTCTGCCGCTCCTTGGTGTTCTCCTCCTCCTTGGCATTTTCCTCCAGGTTTCCTTGTCTAAGCTTCAACCTTCAGGCTCTCATTAAGTATTTTTGAATGTCACACTGCAGTTGGCCTACTACTTTGGTTGGGGCCTAGTAACGGTGTCTTCCTCTCCTTGGTGTTCTCCTCCAGGTTTCCTTGTCTGAGCTTCAACCTTCAGGCTCTCATTAAGTATTTTTTTAATGTCACACTGCAGTTGCCCTACTACTTTGGTTGGGGCCTAGTAACGGTGTCTGCTGCTCCTTGATGTTCTCCTCCTCCTTGGTATTTTCCTCCAGGTTTCCTTGTCTAAGCTTCAACCTTCAGGCTCTCATTAAGTATTTTTGAATGTCACACTGCAGTTGGCCTACTAATTTGGTTGGGGCCTAGTAACGGTGTCTTCCTCTCCTTGGTGTTCTCCTCCAGGTTTCCTTGTCTAAGCTTCAACCTTCAGGCTCTCATTAAGTATTTTTGAATGTCACACTGCAGTTGGCCTACTACTTTGGTTGGGGCCTAGTAACGGTGTCTTCCTCTCCTTGGTGTTCTCCTCCAGGTTTCCTTGTCTGAGCTTCAACCTTCAGGCTCTCATTAAGTATTTTTTTAATGTCACACTGCAGTTGCCCTACTACTTTGGTTGGGGCCTAGTAACGGTGTCTGCTGCTCCTTGATGTTCTCCTCCTCCTTGGTATTTTCCTCCAGGTTTCCTTGTCTAAGCTTCAACCTTCAGGCTCTCATTAAGTATTTTTGAATGTCACACTGCAGTTGGCCTACTACTTTGGTTGGGGCCTAGTAACGGTGTCTTCCTCTCCTTGGTGTTCTCCTCCAGGTTTCCTTGTCTAAGCTTCAACCTTCAGGCTCTCATTAAGTATTTTTTAATGTCACACTGCAGTTGGCCTACTACTTTGGTTGGGGCCTAGTAACGGTGTCTTCCTCTCCTTGGTGTTCTCCTCCTCCTTGGTGTTCTCCTCCAGGTTTCCTTGTCTAAGCTTCAACCTTCAGGCTCTCATTAAGTATTTTTGAATGTCACACTGCAGTTGCCCTACTACTTTGGTTGGGGCCTAGTAACGGTGTCTGCCGCTCCTTGGTGTTTTCCTCCTCCTTGGTGTTCTCCTCCAGGTTTCCTTGTCTGAGCTTCAACCTTCAGGCTCTCATTAAGTATTTTTTAATGTCACACTGCAGTTTGCCTACTACTTTGGTTGGGGCCTAGTAACGGTGTCTGCCGCTCCTTGGTGTTCTCCTCCAGGTTTCCTTGTCTGAGCTTCAACCTTCAGGCTCTCATTAAGTATTTTTTAATGTCACACTGCAGTTGCCCTACTACTTTGGTTGGGGCCTAGTAACGGTGTCTGCCGCTCCTTGGTGTTCTCCTCCTCCTTGGTGTTCTCCTCCAGGTTTCCTTGTCTGAGCTTCAACCTTCAGTCTCTCATTAAGTATTTTTTAATGTCACACTGCAGTTGCCCTACTACTTTGGTTGGGGCCTAGTAACGGTGTCTGCCGCTCCTTGGTGTTCTCCTCCTCCTTGTTGTTCTCCTCCAGGTTTCCTTGTCTGAGCTTCAACCTTCAGGCTCTCATTAAGTATTTTTTAATGTCACACTGCAGTTGGCCTACTAGTTTGGTTGGGGCCTAGTAACGGTGTCTGCCGCACCTTGGTGTTCTCCTCCAGGTTTCCTTTTCTGAGCTTCAACATTCAGGCTCTCATTGAGTATTTTTTAATGTCACACTGCAGTTGGCCTACTACTTTGGTTGGGGCCTAGTAACGGTGTCTGCCGCTCCTTGGTGTTCTCCTCCAGGTTTCCTTGTCTGAGCTTCAACCTTCAGGCTCTCATTAAGTATTTTTTAATGTCACACTGCAGTTGGCCTACTACTTTGGTTGGGGCCTAGTAACGGTGTCTGCCGCTCCTTGGTGTTCTCCTCCAGGTTTCCTTGTCTGAGCTTCAACCTTCAGGCTCTCATTAAGTATTTTTTAATGCCACACTGCAGTTGGCCTACTACTTTGGTTGGGCCCTACTAACGGTGTGTGCCACTCCCTGGTGTTGTCCTCCACTGTATAAAGCTGAGCTTCAGTCTTTAGGCTTTCGGCCTATAGTATCAGATATTAAACTGCATTTGGCCTTCAACTTTGGTTGGGGCCTACTAACGGTGTGTGCCGCTCCCTGGTGTTGTCCTCCACTGTATAAAGCTGAGCTTCAGTCTTTAGGCTTTCGGCCTATAGTATCAGATATTAAACTGCATTTGGCATTCAACTTTGGTTGGGCCTTACTAACGGTGTGTGCCGCTCCCTGGTGTTGTCCTCCACTGTATAAAGCTGAGCTTCAGTCTTTAGGCTTTCGGCCTATAGTATCAGATATTAAACTGCATTTGGCATTCAACTTTGGTTGGGCCCTACTAACGGTGTGTGCCGCTCCCTGGTGTTGTCCTCCACTGTATAAAGCTGAGCTTCAGTCTTTAGGCTTTCGGCCTATAGTACCAGATATTAAACTGCATTTGGCCTACTAGTGTGGTTGGGCCCTTAAAACGGTGTCTGCTGCTCCTTGGTTTGCTCCTTCACTGAACAAAGCAATGCCGCCTGTTTAGTCCTCTTACCAATTTTGAACTGCATTTAGCCTACTTTATTCTTTGGCCCTATATCTGTGTTTCCTCCTCATCCTGCCCATTGCCCAGCCACTGCTAGATGAGTCTGCTGGTACATTGACCCAGACCACTACATTTCCCTTGCACTCTACACAGCCAGAATCTGACCCTGCTGAAAGTAAGGTTCCCCTTCCCGCATGCTATACCACCTTACACAGGGACAAAGAGGAAGGTGCAGATGAAAGTGCAGGTTCCTTCATCAGGTTGGGGGGGGCATACTCATTGGCAACGTCGCTGGCAGAGGGCCCCTCAGAGTACGCAAAAGTGTCGCTGCTGGTGGGAGGCGCCCCCGCCGTGCAAACACACCGCTGTACTTTGAGGGGCCCTGTGCCAGTGCCAATGCTAACGAGTGGGCCCCCCCTGCTTGCTCAGGATTACAGCAGTTGCAAACTTGACATACTTACCTCTCACTGCTCCACTGCTGTGACGTAGTCCACGTTTCCTGGGCCCACTAAAAACTTGAACCAGCCCTACCCCCCACAACTTTAGCCAAATGACCCCCAATTTCCAATGCCTATCTATTATTATAAAGTAAATTAAGATTGACAAGCTTCAGTAACAAGAATGGATGTTTTTGCCATTAAAATGGGCACTGTAGGTGTTTTCCTGGCCTCCACTCACTGCCGACTATGCTTCCCCATTGACTTGCATTAGGTTTCATGTTTCGGTCGATCCCCGACTTTTCGCGATAATCGGCCGACTTCACTCGACTCGACTTTTGACAAAGTCGGGTTTCACAAAACCCGACTCGACCCCAAAAAAGTAAAAGTCGCTCAACCCTACTAATAAGCAATTAATGTTAGATCAGTGAGATTGCAACACATTATTTAAAGGTGTTGTCCAATACCCTTATATAGAAGGCATTTTATACTGAAGGTCTTGATATTATAGGACATGTCTCTTTAGGTGTTCTGTATGGCAGACACAAAGACCTTCAGTTAGCTACTAGCTGCTATGATGACACCATTTAGTACTCTGACATTTACCTATTGTTAGGAACATGATTGTGGAATCACTGTACTGCAGTCCGGAGAGCGCCTGGGGGCATAACTAAGTGAACACCTGGTTCTTCACTAGAACCCCACCCTCATGGAGTGCTTAGACTTGGACCAAGGTGGACATAAGGTGCTACTCTAGGCCAAACTTTGGAGCAGCGGCAGCTGACTCCCAAAGTGGCAGGGAAGCAAGGTCTGCCAGGAACTGATTTAGCAGGAGGGATTCGGCTGTTAAAAGAAGTATCAATCACAGGCAGGGCAGACACAGAAACACAGGTACAGGATTACAGATGTAGGTACAGAGGTGTTGGTACAGACTGATCAGGAACAGGACTTGGCACACCCATAATGGGTTCAAGAATAGGTATGGCAGGACAGGCAGGATCAGATGCAGACAGAGTGCACCGGCACAGGTTACAGGATGGACAGGATTGGAAACCATGAACATGTGAACAGGACCTTACTACTGGATAGCATGAACTCACTGATACTAATGAAGTTGCTAAGACACCTCACCTTTGGGGAAGGTGTTGTAAATACCGAATGCTTCCCAGCTATTGTTTGCAGACATTTTCAGGAGCATATGCATGGCCTTTTTAAGAAGCAAGGAGCACGTGCCATAAGCATTATCCCAGGAGACATGTGTTTCTTGCACAGGCCCTGGGAGGAAAGAGCACAGATGGGTAAGTGAACACTTTGGAGTCCCCGCAGGGGGGAGGAAGGAGACACATGCATTGGCACCAGATCTGTTGTAGCACTGATTAAATTACTGTAAGTGGTTATGACTGGCCTCAATATTTAAAGGTAAACTTTGACTTAAAAAAATGCTATACCTTTAAGCACACATCTGTAAAACAGGCTGCCTAAGAGCCAGCTGTAGAATCTGCTAAGGTTCAGATACTTAATAATAATAATAATAATATTAATAATAGTAAATAGCTACTGGATTTATGAAATACATTATATTTGCCATACATAAGGGAACCTAACTAAGAACTAAGAAGCAAGGGTGCAAAAAAAAGTAAAGGGTGGTAGTAGAGGGTAATGGAAGATGGGACGTTCCCAACTACCTGTGTATGCAATCTTTATTTTATGTATCAGTTACACACTCAAGCATATGCCATACGTTGCCTATCTCTGTAACATCTACATATAATAGTACTGCCTAATCTAGTCACTGAATTTGAGTTCTCCAGAAATCTGGACATGACTGCTGATGTTGAAACTTATTTGAAGATGGCAATTTAAGGTCCTAACGGATTATATTTTCAAGGGTAATTTACTAATATATTCAGATATATTCATCTACAGGAAGATGATGATCACTGAATTCTATCACCAAAAGCATCATTAGCACAAAAATACAACCTCAGAACCATCATCGGTACATGAATATATCATTAGAAAACAAATGTAATGAATAAAGTTAAATGCACTAATTCACTTCCATATTCTCAAAGCTTTACTTGTACTATACAGTGGCTACCGAACATATTCATACCCCTTTACATTTTTCACGCTTTGCTTCATTGCAGCCATTTGGTAAATTCAAAAAAGTTATTTTTTTTCATTAATGTACACCCTGAACCCCATCTTGACAGAAAAAAACAGAAATGTAGTAATTTTTAAAAATGTATTAAAACAGAAAAACTGAAATATCACAGGGTCATAAATATTCAGACCCTTTGCTCAGTATTGAGTAGAAACACCCTTTTGAGTTAGTACAGCCATGAGTCTCCATGGGAATGATGCAAAAAGTTTTTCACACCTGGATTTGGAGATCCTCTGCCATTCTTCCTTGCAGATCCTCTCCAGTTCCATCAGGTTGAATAGTGAGCATTGGTGGACAGCCATTTTCAGGTCTCTCCAGAGATTAAATTGATTTAGGTGAGGGCTCTGGGTGGGCCAGTCAATAATGGTCACAGAGTTTTTCTGAAGCCACTCCTTTGTTATTTTAGCGGTGTGCTTATGGTCATTGTCTTGCTGGAAGCTGAACCTTTGGCCAAGTTTAAAGTCCAGAGCACTCTGGAAGAGGTTTTCATCCAGGATGTCTCTGTACTTGGCCGCATTCATGTTTCCTTCAATGACAACCAGTTGTCCTGTCTCTGCAGCTGAAAAACACCCCCAAAGCATGAAGCTGCCACTACCATGTTTCACTGTTGGGATTGTATTGGGAAGGTGATTAGCAGTGCATGGTTATCTCCACACATACCACTTAGAATTATCTCCAAAAAGGTCCATGTTCATCTCATCAGACAAGAGAATCTTATTTCTCAAAGTTTGGCAATCCTTCATGTGTTATTTAGCAAACTCTATGTGGGCTTTCATATGTCTTGCACTGAGGACAGGCTTCCATCGGGCCACTCTGCCATAAAGGCCCGACTGCTGGAAGGCTGCAGTGAGAGTTGACTTTGTGGAACTTTCTCCCATCTCCCTGCTGCATCTCTGGAGCTCAGCACAGTGATCTTGAGGTAATTTTTTACCTCTCTCACCAAGGCTCTTCTCCCAATATTGCTCAGTTTGGCTGGACAGCCAGGTCTAGGAAGATTTTTGGTGGCCCCAAACTTCTTCCATTTAAGGATTATGGAGGCCACTGTGCTCTTAGGAAGATTGAGTACTGCAGATATTCTGTTGTAACCTTGGCCAGATCTGTTTCTTTCCACAATTCTGTCTCTGAGCTCCTTGGCCAGTTCCTTTGACCTCATGATTCTCATTTGGTCTGACATGCACTGTGAGCTGTGAGGTCTTTTATAGACAGGTGTGTGTGTTTCCAAATCAAGTCCTATCAGTTTAATTAAACACAGCTGGACTCCAATGAAGGAGTAGAATCATCTAAAAAAGGATAATTAGAAGGATGGCATAAAGTGTTTTCGCAGCCCGGGGTCCACCGTGCAGAGATGGAACCTGCTGCTGAGTAATGACGGACTATATGGCGGTATAATGTGGATACATACATGGGTTCGCTTCACCCGGCTTGAAGGAAGCGAACCCTGTTGCATCACAGGGCCACGGCACCACACAAAGAGCGCAAGCAAGGAGTCATAGAACTCTGTCCCAAGACTCAGGGAAAGAATTCCTCTAGACCTCTTGCGCTCAACACCGCTACAAGAGTGCATGCAGTGCCGCTCTGGTGAACGCCACTAACTACCCAGACTTGGGCCAGGATAGAGCTCTATTAGCGCACAGCGCCCAGTGCCGCACTGGTGGTCACTGCTATCAGATGCTGTATCATGTGCTACCTGTGCGGAATAGTACTGTCAGGCACTAGGTAGTTTCCACCATTCACGGACAGTCAACAACTCTAGGGATGGGAATGATTTGGAGCTTTCATCCATCGACAGGCATACATCCAAACACATTAATAAGTTTATGCTAGTGCATGGCCGCACGATTCTTTTATAGCGGAAGCTCTCCAGGACCTTCCTAGTGGTCCAATAGGAGCTGCTACAGGGCCTGAGCATGTGACCCCCGACCTCCAATGAGAGGTCGTCCCTTGGGCATGCTCAGAAGAAGAAAAGCAGGACTTAGTCCCAGGGACGCCTGACCACCGCTGATCAGTACTGGTTACAATGGCTGAGACTGGAGGGACAGCAGTAACCAGCCGCACAGTATCAGCTTGAGCCAGACACTGGGACTGACGTCTCTGCTGAGCAGGCTCCACTGCAGCTGGAGGAGAATGGGAGACCGCAGCAGAGATAGTTCGAGATTACCACTATGCAGCGGTGGGAAATTGACACCTAACATTACCCCCCTCCTAGGGCCCCCCTCTTTGGGCCTCGCTACATTTCTGCTTTTTTCAGTCAAGTTTCACAGTGTACATCAATGTGAAAAAATGAACTTTTTTGATCTTACCAAATGGCTGCAATGAAACAGAGAGTGAAAAATTTAAAGGGGTCTGAATACTTTCCTTACCAACTGTACATTAAATAAAATATATCCTCTTTAGTAATGTAGTGGTTGCACCACACACATGCTTATGTGCCAACTGCACCTACCTGTAGGTGGACAAGATGAGTAAGGTAATGAAGCTTTCCTGAAATGGTGAAGCATAAATTAGATCCACTAGAAGATACGTAAATTTTAAGTCTGAGGTCCATATTGTGATGTCCTGGTTTCTCTAGCATACTGGCTTGTTGCATTTACTCAGTCACACTGGATATAAAAAAGACTACCACTTTCAGCAAATGTGACTTCACTTGCTACAGATTCCCCATGGGCAAAAAACAATAATCCATTATCCTACATGTTTTGGAGATAGCATCGTCTACAGAACCACCATCAGTCCATGAAGACAAAACCAATTTTAGTACAGCAATCAATTGAATGCCTTTCTCAATAAATATATTACAGGTTATGGTCACTATATTCTATGATGGGGCACTGAGGGAACTAATCTGATTGCTGTATATGGAGACGGGAAGAAATTTATCTCCTAATATAGAGTTATCAATTTCTGCCCTATAGGCTTTTTACCTTCCTCTGGATCAAGATGTTAGGCTACAGGTTTAACTCAATGGACTTATGTCTACCTTCAACTTTAAATACTGTGTGTAGCCCCACCCTTTTCACTAAGCTCAATCCATTTTTTTAGAAAAGTGCCATTAGCCACATTTAAAGTTAAAAAGATAGGTTCTATTTGGTTAACATATACAATCTGCAACTGCACTCATAAATATAAATGCTATCTGAGTATTTAAGGGGTTAAAAGCAGCAGTTGGAACTCAGTTCTGAGAGATCCAGTAAGGGTACAATCAAATGGAGGTATAATTCGGACGGTGATTGGAATGCAGTCCATGGACTAGCTGGCGGCTGTCCAAACCCAAGCCTGACTGCTGCATAGAAATACATGAAGCTATAATGCTAGGGTCGGTAGAGCTGCAACCCAGTGCGGGCACTGCATTCAGATCGGTGACTGATTCATACAGCTTTCTGACTGATCCCTTAGAGGCAGATGCTGATTTTGCATTTGAGAGGTATGGTGCAGGGTCAGGTCCTGAGCCCGCTCTATACATGGAGAACCAACATTGGATAAACCAATACATGTCAGGAAGAAATTACTGGATAAGAAAATATATTTAATGTGACTAATATAACTGCATACATTCTTGCATTAAAATACAAGTTAATCAGAATTTTGTCTAAACATAATTTACATATTACCTGATTAATGGTATTATTTCCTATGGGACTAGAATAAGTATTTTTGGAGGAAAAAGACAACACAACTAGTTTTGCTGACTAAGATTTATACTATTCAATTGCATTATGCTACTAACCCTTAACATAAAATTATACAGGGGAGAGTAAAATCCTCTGTGGAAGCTACAGCCAATATTTATTTCATTATCAAAGTAGTCATACTGCAATGAATACATGATATAGTACTAGCATTGCAAACCAATTTCCTCTTGTCTATATTACAGAATAAAGCCATAAATCGGAAAGTGTATGTTTTTTTATTGAGAAAACATAAAATGAACTGCAAACGTGAAATTAAATTCCTTAAATCAACTGGTTTAATGGACATGGATCTTATTAGTTAACTGTCATTGTGTCTGAAAAAAATATGAAGCTTACATCACAGTTCCTTATAGACTTGTAAAAATAATTCTCAACATACAAGAGAAGAATGATGATATTAATGGTTGCTGTAATATATAGGATAATATTCACTCTAGAATGTATGAAGCATTCGAAGGGCATTAAAATTCTATGAATTAATATATTTTATTATCCTTTTTTTTAATTAGCTATAATCCTGATGAAAAGCTGGAATAGAAAGGTATAATTTAATAATGGTAATATGGTACAGTCATAGACTGTAAAAATCACTCGGTTCATAGCATATAAAAGTGCATTACTTGTTAATTGGATTGAAATAATTTCAATACTTTTAAACTAATTTTATCATTTTTAAAAAAAATTATTTTATTAATGATACTGTATTTTTAAATCATATATGATTTATTTTATAGGCACTAATAATTTTTATTAGAGATGAATGAACCTTTTGAAATTAAAATTTGCTAGGTTCAGCAAATTTTTCCTAAAAATTCGATTTGCAGTAAATGAAATCGGCACTAATTGCAGGTAGTGTAATTGAACTAAAAAAAGTGTATGCTGCTTGTTTTAATATGGTTTTGAGACCAAAGTAAGTTGGAAGTGTGATGCAGGAGGGGCCGGCACAGTTCTGGCATAGAACAATGTATGATAGTCATTATGGACAAGTGAATTCTGTATCTGTTAGCTGAAGTCAGACTTTTTATATAATTCAAAATTAACTGCAACTGAATGATAAATGAGAAAAACAGGCAACGCTAAAGAGAAAAAATGATTAACTATTTACAATAAGAAAAATGTTAGTGTGGAATGGACTGTGTAATTTCCTCTTTTAGCAGTATTTCCTAATTCTTAGCAAGCATTCCGTAGAAGTGGCAGCATGAGAGTTGTTTGAGAAGCTGATGCAGCAGTTTGTGACACATACAATCTACTATAATATGTAAAATGTTAACGATTTAAAGCGCAAATTGAATAATACATTATTCAAAGGTGATGTGAGCTGCAGATTTCAGGATATTTAACTCGAATTTGATATGCATTGAATCGATTTGTTTACCTATAATCTTAATTTATTTGTCAGTTACATTTTAAAAAGGATTTTCTTCTATGATCAGAAAATATATCTGCACTTACGCTTACAGATGTTAATAAATTTGTATATGTTTAACCTCCTTTATTCTATATCACATACATGTGATTGCAGGGGTGATTGTGAGTGGAGAAGGCTCAGACACTGAGCTATCTCCACATGTGGAAGATACCGGCTGTAGAAAATCATCAGCATCTGCCTCTAACATTCGTGGATGCAGATCAGTTCCGACTGTAACCATTGAAAGGGATCCTGTCCCCAGCAATTATACTGCAGATGTGGGCTTAATCTGCAGGTTAATAGCGTTAATTGACTTGCCCAAATCCTGCACACAGTCAAACACTCCCGGGAGAAAATGAACTTTATTCCCCCTGCAACATTTGATTTCAGCTACAGGAGTGTCGCTGACACAGGTTCAGCCACCACGATGAGAATACAGATCAGCAAATGAAATGGCGCCCCTGGCCCTGACTGACAGCCATCCTCAATGCAGTGCCAGTGTCAGACAGTGTCGGGGGTGCAATTACAGAGGCTGCAGTGTATTCTCAGAGCGGTGACTGAACTCGCAATGGCGCCATCACCATAACTATACCCAAATGCTGCAGGGGAGAATACAGTTAATTTTCTCCCCTCAACATTCGACTATGTGCAGGCACCGGGCAGGATAGTAACTCTATTAACATACAGATTAACCCCTTCCCGACATTTGATGTACTATCCCGTCGAGGTGGGGTGGGCCCCCATGACCACGGACGGGATAGTACGTCATACGCGATCGGCCGCGCTCACGGGGGGAGCGCGGCCGATCGCGGCCGGGTGTCAGCTGCATATCGCAGCTGACATCCGGCACTATGTGCCAGGAGCGGTCACGGACCGCCCCCGGCACATTAACCCCCGGCACACCGCGATCAAACATGATCGCGATGTGCCGGCGGTGCAGGGAAGCATCGCGCAGGGAGGGGGCTCCCTGCGGGCTTCCCTGAGACCCCCGGAGCAACGCGATGTGATTGCGTTGCTGCGAGGGTCTTACCTCCCTCCCTGCCTGCTCCAGACCCGGATCCAAGATGGCCGCGGATCCGGGTCCTGCAGGGAGGGAGGTGGCTTCACAGAAGCCTGCTCAGAGCAGGCACTGTGAAGCAGCCTGCACTTCTCGCAGATCGGTGATCTGTCAGAGTGCTATGCAAACTGACAGATCACCGATCTGTATTGTCCCCCCCTGGGACAAAGTAAAAAAGTAAAAAAAAAAAATTCCAAATGTGTAAAAAAAAAAAAAAAAAAACAATATTCCAAAATAATGAAAAAAATATATATATTATTCCCATAAATACATTTCTTTATCTAAATATATAAAAAAAAACAATAAAAGTACACATATTTAGTATCGCCGCGTCCGTAATGACCCGACCTATAAAACTGGCCCACTAGTTAACCCCTTCAGTAAACACCGTAAGAAAAAAAAAAAAAAACGAGGCAAAAAACAACGCTTTATTATCATACCGCCGAACAAAAAGTGGAATAACACGCGATCAAAAAGACAGATATAAATAAACATGGTACCTCTGAAAGCGTCATCTTGTCCCGCAAATAACGAGCCACCATACAGCATCATCAGCAAAAAAAAAAAAAGTTATAGTCCTGAGAATAAAGCGATGCAAAAATAATAATTTTTTCAATAAAATAGTTTTTATCGTATAAAAGCACCAAAACATAAAAAAATGAGATAAATGAGGTATCGCTGTAATCGTACTGACCCGAAGAATAAAACTGCTTTATCAATTTTACCAAACGCGGAACGGTATAAACGCCTCCCCCAAAAGAAATTCATGAATAGCTGGTTTTTGGTCATTCTGCCTCACAAAAATCGGAATAAAAAGCGATCAAAAAATGTGACGTGCCCAAAAATGTTACCGATAAAAACGTCAACTCGTCCCGCAAAAAACAAGACCTCACATGACTGTGGACCAAAATATGGAAAATTTATAGCTCTCAAAATGTGGCAACGCAAAAAATATTTTTTGCAATAAAAAGCGTCTTTCAGTGTGTGACGGCTGCCAATCATAAAAATCCGCTAAAAAACCCGCTATAAAAGTAAATCAAACACCCCTTCATCACCCCCTTAGTTAGGGAAAAATAAAAAAAAAGTATTTATTTCCATTTTCCCATTAGGGCTAGGGTTGGGGCTAGGGTTAAGGCTACAGTTAGGGTTGGGGCTAAAGTTAGGGTTAGGGTTTGGATTACATTTACGGTTGGGAATAGGGTTGGGATTAGGGTTAGGGGTGTGTCAGGGTTAGAGGTGTGGTTAGGGTTACTGTTGGGATTAGGGTTAGGGGTGTGTTTGGATTAGGGTTTCAGTTATAATTGGGGGGTTTTCACTGTTTCGGCACATCAGGGGCTCTCCAAACGCGACATGGCGTCCGATCTCAATTCCAGCCAATTCTGCGTTGAAAAAGTAAAACAGTGCTCCTTCCCTTCCGAGCTCTCCCGTGTGCCCAAACAGGGGTTTACCCCAACATATGGGGTATCAGCGTACTCAGGACAAATTGGACAGCAATCTTTGGGGTCCAATTTCTCCTGTTACCCCTGGGAAAATACAAAACTGGGGGCTAAAAAATAATTTTTGTGGGAAAAACAAAGATTTTTTATTTTCACGGCTCTGCGTTATAAACTGTAGTGAAACACTTGGGGGTTCAAAGTTCTTACAACACATCTAGATAAGTTCCTTGGGTGTCTAGTTTCCAAAATGGGGTCACTTTTGTGGGGCTTCTACTGTTTAGGTACATTAGGGGCTCTGCAAACGCAATGTGACGCCTGCAGACCATTCCATCTAAGTCTGCATTCCAAATGGCGCTCCTTCCCTTCCGAGCCCTCCCATGCATCCAAACGGTGGTTCCCCCCACATATGGGGTATCAGCGCACTCAGGACAAATTGGACAACAACTTTTGGGGTCCAATTTCTCCTGTTACCCTCGGGAAAATACAAAACCGGGGGCTGAAAAATATTTTATGTGGGAAAAATTTTTAGTTTTATTTTTACGGCTCTGCATTATAAACTTCTGTGAAGCCCTTGGTGGGTCAAAGCGCTCACCACACATCTAGATAAGTTCCTTAGGCGGTCTACTTTCCAACATGGTGTCACTTGTGGGGGGTTTCTACTGTTTAGGTACATTAGGAGCTCTGCAAACGCAATGTGACGCCTGCAGACCATTCCATCTAAGTCTGCATTCCAAATGGTGCTCCTTCCTTTCCGAGCCCTCCCATGCGCCCAAACAGTGGTTCTCCCCACATATGGTGTTTCATCGCACTCAGGACAACTTGGACAACAAATTTTGGGGTCCAATTTCTCCTGCTACCCTCGGGAAAATACAAAACTGGGGGCTAAAAAATAATTTTTGTGGGAAAAAATTTTTGTTTTATTTTTATGGCTCTGCATTATAAACTTCTGTGAAGCCCTTGGTGGGTCAAAGTGCTCACCACACATCTAGATAAGTTCCTTAGGGGGTCTACTTTCCAACATGGTGTCACTTGTGGGGGGTTTCTACTGTTTAGGTACATTAGGAGCTCTGCAAACGCAATGTGACGCCTGCAGACCATTCCATCTAAGTCTGCATTCCAAATGGTGCTCCTTCCTTTCCGAGCCCTCCCATGCGCCCAAACAGTGGTTCTCCCCACATATGGTGTATCATCGCACTCAGGACAACTTGGACAACAAATTTTGGGGTCCAATTTCTCCTGCTACCCTCGGGAAAATACAAAATTGGGGGCTAAAAAAATAATTTTTGTGGGAAAAAATTTTTGTTTTATTTTTACGGCTCTGCATTATTAACTTCTGTGAAGCCCTTGGTGGGTCAAAGCACTCAAAACACATCTAGATAAGTTCCTTAGGGGGTCTACTTTCCAAAATGGTGTCACTTGTGGGGGGTTTCAATGTTTAGGCACATCAGTGGCTCTCCAAACGCAACATGGCGTCCCATCTCAATTCCTGTCAATTTTGCATTGAAAAGTCAAACGGTGCTACTTCCTTTCCGAGCTCTCCCATGCGCCCAAACAGTGGTTTACCCCCACATATGGGGTATCAGCGTACTCAGGAAAAATTGTACAACAACTTTTGTGGTCCAATTTCTCCTGCTACCCTTGGAAAAATACAAAACTGGGGGCCAAAAAATAAGTTTTGTGGGAAAAAAAAGATTTTTTATTTTCACGGCTCTGCGTTGTAAACTGTAGTGAAACACTTGGGGGTTCAAAGTTCTCACAACACATCTAGATAAGTTCCTTGGGGGGTCTAGTTTCCGATATGGGGTCACTTGTGGGGGGTTTGTACTGTTTGGGTACATCAGGGGCTCTGCAAATGCAACGTGACGCCTGCAGACCAATCCATTTAAGTCTGCATTCCAAATGGCGCTCCTTCCCTTCCGAGCTCTGTCATGCGCCCAAACAGTGGTTCCCCCCCACATATGGGGTATCAGCATACTCAGGACAAATTGGACAACAACTTTTGGGGTCCAATTTATCCTGATACCCTTGTAAAAATACAAAACTGGGGGCTAAAAAATCATTTTTGTGAAAAAAAAAAAGAATTTTTATTTTCACGGCTCTGTGTTATAAACTGTACTGAAACACTTGGGGGTTCAAAGTTCTCACAACACATCTAGATAAGTTCCTTGGGGGGTCTAGTTTCCAATATGGGGTCACTTGTGGGGGGTTTGTACTGTTTGGGTACATCAGGGGCTCTGCAAATGCAACGTGACGCCTGCAGACCAATCCATTTAAGTCTGCATTCCAAATGGCGCTCCTTCCCTTCTGAGCTCTGTCATGCGCCCAAACAGTGGTTCCCCCCCACATATGGGGTATAAGCATACTCAGGACAAATTGGAAAACAACTTTTGAGGTCCAATTTATCCTGATACCCTTGTGAAAATACAAAACTGGGGGCTAAAAAATCATTTTTGTGAAAAAAAAAAGAATTTTTATTTTTACGGCTCTGCATTATAAACTTCTGTGAAGCACTTGTTGGGTCAAAGTGCTCACCACACATCTAGATAAGTTCCTTAGGGGGTCTACTTTCCAAAATGGTGTCACTTGTGGGGGGTTTCAATGTTTAGGCACATCAGGGGCTCTGCAAACGCAACATGGCATCCCATCTTAATTCCAGTCAATTTTGCATTGAAAAGTAAAATAGCGCTCCTTCCCTTCCGAGCTCTGCTATGCGCCCAAACAGTGGTTTACCCCCACATATAGGGTATCAGCGTACTCAGGACAAATTGCACAACAACTTTTGTGGTCTAATTTCTTCTCTTACCCTTGGGGAAATAAAAAAATGGGGGCGAAAAGATCATTTTTGTGAAAAAATATGATTTTTTATTTTTACGGCTCTGCATTATAAACTTCTGTGAAGCACTTGTTGGGTCAAAGTGCTCACCACACATCTAGATAAGTTCCTTAGGGGGTCTACTTTCCAAAATGGTGTCACTTGTGGGGGGTTTCAATGTTTAGGCACATCAGGGGCTCTCCAAATGCAACATGGCGTCCCATCTCAATTCCAGTCAATTTTGCATTGAAAAGTCAAATGGCGCTCCTTCCCTTCCGAGCTCTGCCCTGCGCCCAAACAATGGTTTACACCCACATATGGGGTATCAGCGTACTCAGGACAAATTGCACAACAATTTTTGAGGTCCAATTTCTTCTCTTACCCTTGGGAAAATAAAAAATTGGGGGTGAAAAGATCATTTTTGTGAAAAAATATGATTTTTTATTTTTACCGCTCTGCATTATAAACTTCTGTGAAGCACTTGTTGGGTCAAAGTGCTCACCACACATCTAGATAAGTTCCTTAGGGGGTCTACTTTCCAAAATGGTGTCACTTGTGGGGGGTTTCAATGTTTAGGCACATCAGGGGCTCTCCAAATGCAACTTGGCGTCCCATCTCAATTCCAGTCAATTTTGCATTGAAAAGTCAAATGGCGCTCCTTTCCTTCCGAGCTCTGCCATGCGCCCAAACAGTGGATTAACCCCACATATGGGGTATCAGCGTACTCAGGACAAATTGTACAACAAATTTTGGGGTCTATTTTCTCCTGTTACCCTTGGTAAAATAAAACAAATTGGATCTGAAATAAATTTTGTGTGAAAAAAAGTTAAATGTTCATTTTTATTTAAACATTCCAAAAATTCCTGTGAAACACCTGAAGGGTTAATAAACTTCTTGAAAGTGGTTTTGAGTACCTTGAGGGGTGCAGTTTTTAGAATGGTGTCACACTTGGGTATTTTCTATCATATAGACCCCTCAAAATGACTTCAAATGAGATGTGGTCCCTAAAAAAAAATGGTGTTGTAAAAATGAGAAATTGCTGGTCAACTTTTAACCCTTATAACTCCGTCACAAAAAAAAATTTTGGTTCCAAAATTGTGCTGATGTAAAGTAGACATGTGGGAAATGTTACTTATTAAGTATTTTGCGTGACATATGTCTGTGATTTAAGGGCATAAAAATTAAAAGTTGGAAAATTGCGAAATTTTCAAAATTTTCGCCAAATATTCATTTTTTTCACAAATAAACGCAAGTTATATCGAAGAAATTTTACCACTATCATGAAGTACAATATGTCACGAGAAAACAATGTCAGAATCGCCAAGATCCGTTGAAGCGTTCCAGAGTTATAACCTCATAAAGGGACAGTGGTCAGAATTGTAAAAATTGGCCCGGTCATTAACGTGCAAACCACCCTTGGTGGTGAAGGGGTTAAGCTCATAACTGCAGGTTAATACCGTTTTTTTTTCCGATGGCAGGATCCATTTAAAATGCCTCTATCCCTCTCTGACAGTGGCATGAAACATCAATGAGTTTCTATGGCAGCCAGGAGCCTGATGAGAAATACCAAACACCCCTTCACACCTAAAAAAAAAGTATATACCGTATTTTCCGGCGTACAAGACGACTTTTTAACCCCTGAAAATCTTCTTAAAAGTCGGGGGTCGTCTTGTACGCCGGGAATCGCCTTGTACGCCGGGTGTATATGGTGGGTGGGGGGGGGAGTGATCCTGATGACGACGAGGGGGCGTCTCACAGGAAAGTGAGTTTCCCCCATTACCTTATCATAGCGCTGCAGCGTGGGGTCTCTGTGCTGGGAGCGGCGGCTGCTGTGCTGTGCTGTGGCGGCTCCTCTTCTGCAGTGTGGGGCCTCTGGTGCTGTGGGGCGGTGGCGGCGGTGGCGTATCTTCATGCAGTCGGGGCTCCTCCGGCATCTCAAAGCCTAGAAGCCCCGCCGGCAACTCCATCGGTGTAATGCGCTGGCCTCCGGGAAAATGGCCGCTGCTTAGATTCAGATCTCGTGTCCCGAGATTTCGGGACGAGATCTGAATCTGAGCATGCACAGCCCCCAGCGGCCGGGCCACCGCATCGCACCTATTGAGCTGCCTCCGGGAAAATGGCCGCTGCTCAGATTCAGATCTCGTCTCCCGAGATCTCGGGACGAGATCTGAATCTGAGCAGCGGCCATTTTCCCGGAGGCCACCTGACCGCATTGTACCGATGGAGTTGCCGGCGGGGCTTCCAGGCTGAGATGCCGGAGGAGCCCCGACTGCATGAAGATACGCCGCCGCCACTGCCCCACAGCACCAGAGGCCCCACACTGCAGAAGAGGAGCCGCCACAGCACAGCAGCCGCCGCTCCCAGCACAGAGACCCCACGCTGCAGCGCTATGATAAGGTAATGGGGGATACTCACTTTCCTGTGAGACGCCCCCTCGTCCTCATCAGGATCACTCCCCCCCCCCCCAAAAGGCACATATTCACCGGCCCTATAAGACGACATACGGTGTATAAGAAGACCCCCAACTTTTAAGAAGATTTTATTTTTTAACTGGTAAAGTTGGGGGGTCGTCTTATATGCCCAGTCGTCTTATTCGCCGGAAAATACGGTAATTCATGGTTTCTTCTTTTTCTTGTGCTCCTCTGCTTCCTCCACTATATAAACAGGTTCATCAAGCAGCCCTTACTCAAAATCTTTATAGAGTCATCAGACAGCCCTCACTCAAGATATTTAACATTAACATTGAAAACATATTTAAATTAACAAGGCCTGAAATGGCCCAGACTTTACAATCGCACTGGATGACAGCAGCAGAGTACAAAGCCAATGCAAATTTAGGGTCATCAAGCAGCCCCCGCTCAAAATCTTTATAGGGTCATCACATCATCACTCTAAATTTTTACAGGTCATCATGCAGCTTTCATTTAAAATATTTACAGGGTCATTTGGGGGCCCTCAATCCAATTTTCTATAGATTCCTCAGGCAGCACTCATTTAAACTGTACATTCACACTGAAGGCATCAAAACTATGAATTAATACATGTGGAATTATATACCATTCCCAGTGATTACCTCTTGAAGCTCACCAAGAGAATGCCAAGAGTGTGCAAAGCAGTCATCAAAGCAAAAGGTTGCTACTTTGAAGAACCTAGAATATGACATATTTTCAGTTGTTTCACACTTTTTTGTTAAGTATATAATTCCACCTGTGGTAATTCATAGTTTTGATGCCTTCAGTGTGAATGTACAATTTTCATAGTCTTTTGGTCTGTTCTGTATATATATATACACAGTGTGTATATATGTATATATATATATATATATATATATATATATATATATATATATATATATATATATATATATATATATACATATATATATATATATATATATATATAGCCCCAGGGCTAAATGTGTTTAGCATTAGCACTTATTGCATTGGCTTTACAAGTCTCACTCCATAAGAAAGGGAAACAAATGTTTTCTGAGGCCCTACTCCACATGTATTGCAAGGTAATAATACTAAATGTCCATAGAAGATTAGTTTGCCATATAAACACTCTCAACAAGTTCAACAAAAATGTCCGTTGAGGTACAATTGCCCATGGACAATAAGTGATTCAGGCATAAAAGTAAAAAATAAATTTTATTTAGATAAGATAAAAAAACCTTTGGAAAATTAACAGGCTAAAAACCTCCAAAAGGAGGGACAGATAACACAGGTGCCAGGTTTTGACAAATGTCGGGTATCTCTGACCCACAATTTATAGCGCTAAATTATCTATACAAAATGCTAGGATGACATATCAATAATTTTTAACACATGTAAAAAGGCTGAAGTATACAAATAGAAGTTTAATACAAATCAAATACTACTCATGAGGCCTCCTACTGTGAATAAAATTGAAGCCATATATCGATGTTAGGCCAGTCTCGAACGTCCAGATAATTCTGGTACCGGAGAAATTGGTACCAGAGTTATCCATGTCCATGTGTCCGTGTGCTCAAGTGGCACATCAGTGTGGCACACGTGCGGCAGCCGTGTGCCACCCGTGTGCCGCCTGAGGACCACATGGACCGTGCAGGAGGGACAGCGCTACAGTAAGCGCTGTCCCCTGTGTGGGGTGCTGAAGGCGGCATTCATCCCTTCTGTCCTGCTCGGCTGAAAGCAGCGCTTGCAGAACAGAAGAGATGAAAAATGACGTTTTTTTTTCTTTAAAAATAAAGTTTGGGGGTCACCTACCACTCCTCCCCACCCCCTGTGCGCCCGCCCGCTTGCAGAGAAATACTCACCCAGCTCCCGCGATGCCTCCTCTCAGCGCCGGCTGCTTGTCCTGTGTGAGCGGTCACGTGGTACCGCTAATTACATTGATGAATATGTGGCTTCACCACCTCATGCAAAAAAACAGACCCTCACCCAGTCCAATCATTGGAAAATCTAAAATCTTATGGGTTTCAGGAAATAGTGACTCAAATATCAGATTTTTTTTTCTATAAATACATTTTTTTTTTTAAAAAGGATATATTGTTATCACCATAATCATAGAGCCCTGGGGAGTCATGATTCAGAAAAAACTTTACGATAGGCACAATAAAAGTTGAGGGCATGGAGATCAGCAGCTATCTTTAGGTTTTAGAGATATGAGGTTACGGCACAGCTCATCATTACAGATGAATTTAGACCTTTCTATCCCTAAGGGTGCAGTCAGAATGCCGTATTACTTGAGTGAGGATCACATCGCAATTCTTGGACTTGTTTGCTCTACTGACTTGAGCATAACAGCTGCATAGAAACACATGCTGTCACACTCAGGTCAGGAGGGTGAGGTCCAGTCCTAGGATTGCAATGCAATCTTTGCATGAGTTACATGGCAGTTTCGCTGCACCATATGTGTGGTGTACTACTACAGCACTGATGAACATAGAAAATTGAAATAGTAGTCTCAATCTGAACAATATTACATAAATTTAAGTTGAAGGCAGATGCATGACCTACATAATCTGTGTTAATATGAACTGGTTTATCCATGGTATATTACAGTAAAGCACATTAATAACGGTCATTTACTTGCTTATTGATTCATCGCAAAAAAACCTATATCTTCTTAATCCAAATTATCATTTTTTTTTCATTCTTTCCGTACACCAGAGGCAAATAAACATATTTCACAATAGCAACTTCTTCCAGTTGATTGTTTTGGCTGAGATGTTCAGTCAACCTTTGTACTGGGAGATATGGGGCAGGAGTGCTACACGCCTGTACCAGGTATCTTGGGCTCTGCTTCCTTCACCTGAGTCTGCTGCCCTCTTTTGTGTTTGACGTCAGGATTTGCATGTTGCCTAGCATGGTTCAGTGACATAATCTCTCTAGGCCTTTAAAATGCCCCGCCCATAGTTCTTAATTACTCATTTACATATAAGAAAACCATGGATTTCTCTGGAATAAGATATTGCACTGCAAAAATCAAAGTATAGTTTATTCAGCTTCCTATGACCTACATGTCCATATATATAACTGAGCTGGGTTGATCATACTGACAGATTTCCTTTAAAGGAAGCATTAACTAATTTCTTGTGAATTGTCTTCCTTTGAAAAATTACAAGTCAAATTATTATACACATTCTTTGATTTTTGCAATATAATGTTGATTAGTTTACATAACAGGACTTTACAAACAAAACAACAGCTTAAAAATAATATTGATATAAATATCAAAAACATAGCAGATTTATTGAGGACATGCAAAATCTATTGGAATTTTATCTAGAGAATATACAAAATAAATTTGATAAAATTACATTGTCTTTTTTTTTGCTACTTAATCTGTCTGTCTAACATGAAAAATTACAAATTATAAGTTGCAATACTCAGTACTATAATTTTAAGAACATGTTCTGTGCATGCTGTGTTTAAGTAAAAAGAAAAATCCTACATAGAATTGGAAATCATTTATCTTCATTATCTTTCTTGTTTTGTCAACTTTCATTTGTTTAAAATGTGCACATTAACCAAAATGCCTCTTGCAGAAATCCCAGTCTGATATAATTATTGTGAATTATTGGGAAGGTTAATGTGCAAGTAATCTTTGGAATGCTAACTACCTGTACTTTCTACACTTGTATTCTATGCAGGGTTATGAAAGTTAAGATGTAAAACAGATCCACAGAATATTGCACAAAACAACCATACTACAATTGAAGGAAACATGCTTCAGTAAAAAAGCAAAAGCCATAAAAAATGACTACGTAAAAAAAAAGTTTTAATTTGTACAATATTTGGACACACTTAACTTTAATCTACAACTCCATTCTCATGTGCAAAAATTAAAATGTTTCCTATGTCTGCATGTGACCTGTATTGTATATGAAGCACATAATCAGTGCATATAATCATGCTATAACTTACAATAGTAGAGAAAGCCTCTTTAAAGGGGGGACTGAATGCCTTTCTTGAAAAGTATAATGTTACAGGTTATATATACTAGATTCCTAGATAGGGTGTTGATGCAGGGAACTAGTCTGATTGCCATATGTGGAGTCAGGAAGGAATTTTTTTCCCCAATGTGGAGCTAACTCTTTGCCACATGGGTTTTTTTTGCCTTCCTCTGGATCAACATGTTAGGGCATGTTAGGTTAGGCTATGGGTTGAACTAGATGGACCTAAAGTCTTCCTTCAACCTTAAAAACTATGTTACTATGTTACTTTGTTTACTGTAACAGTGGTTTCAAGCTCTCTGGATAACTTCTTCACTTCTGTGAGTCTGTTTCTTAGGGGTTCATTTTTGTCAATATTTTGCATTAGTATTTTTTAGTCAAAACCAGGAGTGGGTCCAAAACAGCAGATCCACTGTGGGACACAGACTGATGAGGGCCCTCGTGCAAGAACATTATATGCACAGGGATAGCCACAGGTTGCACCAATGATATGTCCGCCCCAGACTGGTTGTATGCAAAATTTTTAAGCATACAATTTTTTTATTTATGTTCAACTCCTCCTTTTGGCTGCAAATTACTGATACAAAAGAATTTATAAGATAAGTGTGAATGTGAATTAATGAGGATTTTTCAGAATTTTGAGCAATAGTAAAACAAAAATATTGAATAACACAAATTATACTAATGAATATTGAACAAAAATCTTATATTTCAGATTCATCCAAGTTGTCACCCTGTGCATTCATAATTTTGCAAATTTTTGGTATTCACTATACCAAGCTCATAAGAAATATATTTCTGACAGGTTCAAAGGAGTTTCCATATGTATAAAGTTAAAACAAAGGTCACCGCACTACCCTATTCAGAAGAGAATAAATAAATAGTTGGTTAAAAAGACCATTTCTATATTAACCTTGAGGCTTTGGTGCTTTGAATATATACCAATTAATAAATAACCAATCTTAATAGATATACTGATTACCAATCGCTACCAACCACCGGTAATAGCAATCATGCAATAAGAAAAAATAGCACAATAGGTCCCAGTCACAAAAAGTAGAAAAGAACACTTACTGGTGTTGCGCCACTGCAGTGTCGGTGCTGTGTCTTTTATTCATCATAATGTGCCGGCGAGAAGACCAGTAGGCTGAATCCAAGTGTGTGGAGACAATTGGTGTTTGAAAGGGACAAATGTGCACACTGCTGCATGAAACACACTGACATGCATTCCATTGTGATGTAGCTACAATCTTTTGATTGCTTGTTATTGCATTTTATTGCAATGTTGCAGCGACCAAAGAAATGTAATTCTAGCGCAATCATCATGTTATGTTTCACTGTGTACTTACAATTGCTCATTTTACTCCTCTACCTAGTTTATTCTTCTGTTTTCCATGAGGTCTGTGACATCAAGTGATTTAGAAACAGACAAGATGAATGATTTTAAGCTCTTATCTAGAAAGAGGGAGCCTATTTTTACTGCATGAGTAGGCATAGAACTACAATCCTAGTCACTGACAAGTCCCTGGCAGCCCAGCTCCACACACTCTTCAACTCCTGATTAGTGTTGAGCGATACCTTCCGATATTTGAAAGTATCGGTACCGGATTGGATCGGCCGATATCCAAAAAATATCGGATATCGCCGATACCCGATACCAATACAAGTCAATTGGACACAAATATCGGAAGTGATCCTGGATGGTTCCCAGGGTCTGAAGGAGAGGAAACTCTCCTTCAGGCCCTGGGATCCATATTCATGTAAAAAATAAAGAATAAAAATAAAAAATATGGATATACTCACCCTCGGACGAGCCCTGGCTGTCACCGCTGCAAGCGTCTGCCTCCGTTCCTAAGAATGCAGAGTGAAGGACCTTCGATGACGTCGCGGCTTGTGATTGGTCGCATGACCGCTCATGTGACCGCTCACGCAACCAATCACAAGCCGTGACATCATCGCAGGTCCCACACTCACTGCATTATTAGGAACGGAGGCTGCCGGTTGCACCGCTGAGGTCCAGGGTCTGTCGGAGGGGTGAGTATATCCATATTTTTATTTTTATTCTTTATTTTTTACATGAATATGGATCCCAGGGCCTGAAGGAGAGTCTCCTCTCCTCCAGACCCTGGGAACCATACGCACCACACACGCCTGGGAACTTATAGGAACTTCCGATTCCGATTTCCGATATCACAAAAATATTGAAAATCGGTATCAAAAATTCCGATACAGCGAATATCGGCCGATACCCGATATTTGCAGTATCGGAATGCTCAACACTACTCCTGATCCATCTGCTCCAACCACCTTCCTTTTTTCCTCTTCCTTGTTTTCTTTTGTCATTGATGTAGAACTGTGGTTCTAATGATGACTCATGCAGGTAAAAGAGACTTCCTGTTTATACATAGAGCTTAAAAGGACTCAGGCTGTCTTTTTTAAATAATATAATGTCATAGACCTAATGGAGAAAAAGAAGAATTGGCTGGGTAGAAGAGCAAACTATGCAATTACAGTATAAGTACAGAGCTCCATATAATATGATGATTTTAATGTATTAAGAAAATAAGAACTTTTATGCTTCTTTAATCACAGACATGATGTTCATGCAAATTATTACCTCTACAATGCCACTGCTTTACTTTCACTTTACAAAAGTGAAGAACCATATAGTAGCTTTATTTGTATTGTACACTTGTAAAACTTTTCCCAGATTTTTTGTAATTGTTCTTTTGCCACATGCAATGTGAAGCAACTTTCTAAATATTCTTCATTGATATGTTGCTGTCTTCGAGATTAAGTCCATTATCTAGCTGAATGCTTCAACAAATGTCAGACCTTCTGGTCAGTTATGACAGCTTGCTATACTCACCCATCCTTTGTCTTGGTTTTAGTATTAGTAGCAGAGCAACAGATGTACACAATTTTCATATCATGGAGAGTGGAGACCTTCTCAGGGAAGGTAGCTAAAATAAGGTTATGGAAAAGATTGAGACTGAGAGCACATTAAAGGGAAATAAATGCAGGATAGAAGCTGTCCTGATACATGAAAGAAAGTGAAGAAAACAGCACAATAGATACAGACATAGCTCAAATGCAGATTTTAATGCCAGGAATGACACTCCCAAAAGAGAATATTATAAAACTTGGTTTAGGTTGCAAGCTGCATTTCAGGGATTGTCTGAAAATAAATTCTGGAATGAAGAGCCCAATCCTAAATTGTACTGCAATTTTATTAACTAAAGAAAATCACTAACAAAGTAACAAATAAAAAAAAAAAAATCATTTTTTTCTTTGTAAAATTATTCATAGCACATGAAGACAATCTTGTTCATATACCATATTAATCAATATAAACATCATAGAGGAAGTAATTTCATCAAGGTTTATTTCTATTAGCCAGAGGTGTGTCTCGTTCTAGAGAACTTCAGCCAACCTTGTGTTACATGTTGTTAGGTGTCAAGTTCCTGCCGCTGCACAAGGGGAATGTCGAGCCACCTCCGCTGCAGTCTCCCATTTTTCTTCAGCTGCAGTGGAGCCTGATCGGCGGAGACGTTGGTCCCAGCTTCTATCTCAGGCAGATACTGTGCACTTGGTTACTGCTGATCTTCCAGGCTCAGCCATTGTAACCAGCACTGTTCTGCGGCGAGCAGATGCCCCTGTCCTGCTTTTCTGCTACTGAGCATGCCCAGGGGACGACCTCTCATTGGAGGTCAGAGGTCACATGCTCAGGTCCTGAAGCGGTTCCTATTGGACCACTAGGAAGGTCCTGGAGAGCTCTCTCTATAAAAGGTTTGCATGGCCGCACGGCCATGCGCTAGTATCAACCTATGTTTATGGGCTTAGCTACCTTGTGGTCTGTGTCTGTATGTGTTCAGGCTCGGCTGTATGACCACTAGAATTCCAGCACCTCCGGAGAGGAGTTTGTGTATGTGAATTTAGGGCTGGCGTATAGCCACTAGAATTCCATCACCTCCGGAGAGGAGTTGTTTGTGTGCTATGCTGACTGTATGACCACTGTATGCTACCTGCTCTGTTAGTTAGCTGTGATCCTCTGTGAGGTTAACAGGGCACAGCATTATCCTAATCCCGGCGACTCTGTGATGCAACAGAGCTCCCTCCTATATAGCCCGGGTGACTGAACCTCTGTCTATTCAGGCGTTGTACCGCCATATAGTGCCGCCATACACTAGCTACAGGTTCCACTCCTGCACGGTAGACCCTGAGCTGCGAGCTCACCTATATTATCTCAATATTTACTCGGTGCATTCCGCCAGCCCTAACACATGTCTGGCCATTTCACTGAATGGTCACTATTTAATACTATGTTTAACATTCAGTGGTCACTGCTGTTTAAAAAGCTTTACTGTCATAAACCTTCTCTTTCTAGTCAGCTGTTTGCTAAAGAAGCCAAGAGCAGGATTTGGGGCTCTCCGCCACATTTTCAAAGTTTTTGTCTCTAATGAGACAACTTTTTTAACTTCAAAGATTTAAATCATACTAGCAAACATTGCATTGAAAAGCCAAAATCGATTTCCCACCAACAAAGTTAGTTTTAATAAATAGGTCTTGGAATATAATTAAGTTCCAAAATTGGATGTGTTAAAAAAATGTTCCTGTCCTGTGCTGAAATAATCTTATAAATGTGCCCCTGCTGTGTACTGTGCAATGGCTGTGTCTGATTGTGCAGAAACATGGTCTGATTGCACCACATCTCCTGGGCAGGGGAGGAAGCAAAAAAGAGTATACAAACAGGGCAGCATGTAGTTGTAGCTGATTATTTGCTTGAGGCAAAACATTGTTTAAAAAAAAGTAGGGAAATGTTTTAATGTTTTAAGTCACAAAAAGAATTAGCTGTGATCCCATGCTGTCCTGTCTGTATACTCTTTTTTGCCTCCTCCACTGGCAAGGAGATATTTTCAGACCATGTTCCAGCATTGTCAGACACAGCCATTATACATTACACAGCAAGAACTGTGATTATCTTGAGGCAGGACCATTTTTTAACACATCCAATTGTGGAGCTTATTTTTCTTACAAGCTCTATTGATTAAAATTTACTTTGCTCATGGGACAAACATTTTAAGTGGGGCTAAAATAAATTAAATAATATACTGTGTAAAGGTAATTAAAAATAATTGAGCACTAACATTTTCTTAATTTTTTTGCGGTTTTGTGCATTTATTTTATAGCAGTTTCTTTTTTTATATTTTTTGTTATCATTTTAAACATTTTTTACCTTATATTCAATAATGAATGGTAACCTTGCTCATTATGCAACTGAAAGAAAATTAAATTGCTTAAAATATTAATACAAAATAAAATGTGTGCCCAAGACTAATATATCACAAAATATTAGATTGCAATTATATTTGGATGGTAAAAATGTTGTGTTATTAGGATTTAATCTGTTAAACCTGGTTAATATGGTTTATCTGTTCTGGTATTTTGCTCTTGGTGCAATGAAAAATGTCACTTTAGAAAAAAATAACGTGTTGACATCATAAATCTCAATTTCTTATAAGTATTCATCATTTACACCAAAATTGCAAAGATGATTGAAAACAACAACTTTTTTATCAGATCAGATCATACTGAGTGACAGCAAATTTCCTGCCTGACCTTTGGGTCTTGACATAAAAAGTACAATATCACATGAATCAACATCTGATATTTTTATGTGACATTTTCCTTTTAAATGCTTGAATTCTAATTCATATAATTCTACTTTTAACCCCATATTTGTTATAGTACTTTATTAAAAGTGGCAAGATATATTTAATGTGTCAATATTAAAGTGAAAATAAAAAGGTTTTCTTATTCCTGAAAAAAAAAAATGCAAATGTTATAAACCAGGAACAACCAAAAAATAGACATTACTATGTAGACATGAGCAAATTGATTATGAATGAAACCCATCAAAATTTGCTAATTTCAATTTCAAAATGTTTTTAACCCCTTTATGACATTGGGCATAAAAATATGTCACTGTGCCCTGGTCCTTATTTACCAGGGATGGATTATTACGTCGAGATGATCGGGCGCACACAGGTTGTGCGTGACAGATTGCTACCGGGTGTCAGTTGATTTTGACTACTGACACACAGCACTAAGTGCCAGGAGCGGTCCCGAATATGATCACAGCATTTCAGGAGCAGACAGAGAGATGACAACCCCTCTGCCCTTGGATCAATGACCATGCTGAGTGATGTGCGGTCCCATTCATTGCCATGGTGACCTGATGTCATCACGACAACATCTGGGTCACCAGAAATAGGAAAGTTGCATGATTATGGCGCAGTGCATGATCAGCAACTTTCTCTGACAGTTCAGAGCTGACAGTTTGCATACTTTGGGCATACTGCTACATCCCCATGCTATATAAGCGATCAGACTGCAAAAAAAAGGCTTTATGCTATTTTTTATCAAAAACAGTATTACTAACAACCCTGAGGTCAACTCTGACACATGGTAAGGTTTTTAATATTAGACAGCGTTGGACCATCCCAATCAGGGCACCTTGTCAAAGGTGGGTTGGCTTTTATGCTATGTTTTGATCAAAAACAGTATTACTAAGAACCCTGAGTTATTTAAATGCACTTGCTTTCTACTTCTTTAGTTACAGCAGGGTTTTTGCTCATTTTGTTTTTTGTAGGTTTTGAGCTCTTTATGGCCAAAGTGAGCATGCGTTTATGTGCTGCATGTATACCAACTTAATCCAAGCTCAATTTTGTGTTTTTCTTTGTATTTTTGCATTTTATGAAACCTGGTGTGTGGTGTTATGACCCCAATGGCAGAGGGTCTCAGAAATAATTACTAAGTCTGCAAACACAAAAAAACAGCTCATAGGGCAGTGGTAACTGAGCTGACCATATATCTAATCCTAGCACCACAAATAGCAGCAGCCGGGGAACGTGCCTACGTTGGTTCTAGACGTCTCGCGCCAGCCGGAGAACTAACTAACCCTAGAAGGGAAAAGAAAGACCTTTCTTGCCTCCAGAGGAAAGACCCCAAAAGTTGGATACAAGCCCCCAACAAATAATAACGGTGAGGTAAGAGGAAAAGACAAACGTAAGAATGAGCTAGGTATTTAGTAAAGAGAGGCCCACTAGCTAATAGCAGAATATAGTAACATGACTTATATGGTCAGCAAAAACCCTATCAAAATATCCACGCTGGATATTCAAGAACCCCCGAACCGTCTAACGGTCCAGGGGGAGAACACCAGCCCCCTAGAGCTTCCAGCAAAGTCAGGAATCACATTTAGTACAAGCTGGACAAAAATAAGAGCAAAGCAAATAACCAAAAAACAAAGAAGCCGGACTTAGCTTAATTTTTCACGAACCAGGACCAGCAGACAGGAGTAAACAGAAAGGATCTGATTACAATGATGTCAGGCACTGGACTAAGGATCCAGGAAGTTTATATAGCAACACCCCTGGACTAACGACCCAGGTGGGTGCCAAACTGAGGAAAGACAATCCCAGAGTCATATCACTAGTAACCACAAGAGGGAGCCAAAAAGTCTAATTCACAAAACAGTGTGGCCTCCCTTTTCAGAGCTGGTAATTACATTTAAAAGCTTCTCCAGACTGGTGTCCATAGATTGGGACCCGGTCTAGACAGTGTAGGACCATCCCAATCAGGACACCTTGACGATGGTGGGATGGCTTTTATGCTATTTTTGATCAAAAACAGTATTACTAAGAACCCTGAGTTATTTAAATGCACTTGCTTTTTACTTCTTTAGTTCCAGCAGGGTTTGTTTTACTCAATTTGTTTTTTGTAGGTATTGTGCACTTTATGACCAATGTGAATATGCGTTTATGCGCTGCATGTGTACCAACTTAATCCAATAGTCCGGTTCACTATGTAATTTCGCCGGAATTTTCTGGAGAGTTTCAAATATGTACATTTTTGGAAAGGCTATGGTATAAGCAATAAGAAAAACAATGTTTCCATTTGCCCCGAGTCCTAAGTGGCCGCCATCTTGGATTTTACAAAATGGCTGATTTACATCGATTTTCGTTAATATCTCAGCTTGTAAGTAACGTAAAACTTAAATTTTGACAGCTAAACATACATTTTGAGTACTAAGAAATGCAGTGGTATCCAAATAAATACTCTATATACGACTACAAATTGTATCGGTTTATATTTGAACAAATTTTCGAACTCGAAAAGCAGAGAGTTAATGTTTTTAACTTTTGAACAACCAGAGTGTCTTTACATATCGCCACCATCACTGTCATCATCAGTTTCATATTTGGTCTGAGTGTCCTCGTCATTCATACACTCGCTGTCTCGGAGTTTTACTGTGGTTTTCTTGTTTGCCGACATGAACATCCTGTTGTTCTCCTTCTTTACTGGTGCCCATAGGCTAACATCCCCATTGATTCGCGCCAACACATAGTCTTCATACAGCTTTTGACCTGTCTCATCTGCATTCAGGATCATTTTTACGTACTCATCAGGGATGTAGGCATGGGTGATTACATTGTGCAACTTGTCACCTACAACAGCAAATGGGTTGCCATGTTTCAAAATTGCTTCCTTAATCTTGTCAATAACATGATGACACTTCTTGACTGCACTTGGCCCAAGATCGTGATGCTCTCTGGTTTTGTCACGTTCTAAATCAAACTGTCTGGTATATTCTTTGACAACTCGGGAGAGTTCAGGTGTGGCCATGAAGAATCTCTGACGAGCATTGGCATTGTTCGAGATGCCGACTATGCCAGCATGGATTTTCATCAGCTTGTTCAGATGCTCGCATGCATGGTCCGCCCCAATGGATACAAATGGGATAGCACTTTTCGTGACTGAAATGTTACCCGCTTTCATTTCTTCCCATGTTTGAGGGTGATTTATTTTAAGGTCATGCATGTCCGTGATATACCTTGGCCACAATCGCTTGTATTTCATCCGGTCAAATGCAAAGAAGAGCTTGCTGAGCTGCTCTCCGGCTTGAAGATGAAGCTCAAGGTCTGCATTCCTGGTTGCAGCAACAAATAAAAGGATTGTTTCCACTCGCTGTAGGTAGTTCATCATTGACTTGAACATTGCATTTTTGGATCTCTGTTTCACCCATGTTTGAAAGACTGTGATTATGTCAGCAGTGGTCAAGGCCTCTAGTAGGGAAGTGCTTGCTTGTTTCACTGACTTACTTTTTGTGTTCTTGTTTTCCTCAGAACAGGCAGCTTCAATTCCCTCTGTTGCCATCAAACACACCTGTTTTAGTTCTGGATTATCAATGAAGAACTCGTCCAGCAACAGTTCATACAGAGCAACATATGTATATGTGTGAGCACGAAGAGCACGCTTGTAATGGGTACATTTCAGTATTTGCCTTGTTGTTGCAGACCCATACACATCACCTTCTATCCATGCATCATCAATACCCGAGTTCTCCGTAGAGGTACCCAGAGCGCGCAGGGCAGCCATTACAACATGTAGCTCTCCCAGTCGTGGAACAACGGTGCGTTTCAGATCAGGTCTTGCATCTAGAAGTTGGACAACCTTCTCATACAGAGCCATATCAAATGAAATAACAGTGGGATGATCTTCACCAACAGTCAACTTCCTCAGTTCACTTGCTTGCATGATCACAGTCAGCAAGGTTGACCACTCGTGTGCTAGCTCTGGTAGCAGTGGTAAGGCTCCAACGTTGGTAAATCGCTTGCTTTCGGACAACAGTGAGTTGTATCCTGACCATCCAGGAATTTTGCTCGATGCTTTCTCTAGTTGCTGCATTCTGGATACAGCAGTAGCAACAATCCATCCAAATTGTGAAAGTTGGGAAGAACCTGATATTTCCTTGTTTGTGACAAAGTGTTCTGATCTTTGGGTATGTTGTACTTTTGGCTTGTCACAGTGCAACATATGTACATGGTATGGAGTGACAGATAAAGTGTGGGCATCTGTTATCTTCAAGGGTGGTGCAACTGGTTCTCCAACAGCATCTACTTGCTGATATACAGCAGTAATAGTTCCATGTGTGGTTCCTTTCCCATCAGGGGTATCCTCTGCAAAGTCTGTGTTATCAACTGCAAAGAACACAAAGGTACCCTTCTTCAAGAATGGTGGCACGTAAAGACCTTTTAACTCTCGGGTGTTTTCTACAACAGCATTAGCCAAAGCAGTTTCCATTCGTAGGGTACGGCCATAGGGAACACAAAACCCATGTGAACTAAGAAGATTCATTAATTTCTTATCGCGAGTGGTGTGATGAACAGTCAGAGCTAGCCCCAGGACCTGTGGGTTTTCTCGTGCGTTGGGTTGTCTGAATACTGATGATTCGGTTTTTGGCTTGTAGTTGACCTGGCGTTTTGATTTGAATTCATACATGATGTTCTGACTCATAGTGAGTGCTGCTCGGTCAACAATTTTGGTCCTTCTTTGAGTTTCAAGGCTGTTAATCGGCCCTGTTATGATCCAACGGATAGCGGAATATAATTCTGCTGGAACGTCGTGTATGTCACTAGTGACCGTTATGGTGTTTTTATCATTGACTTCTGTTGTAAAATTAGCAATGCTTTTCCTAATTAACTGTGCTGCTTTGTAGATTGTCTGCATGTTGTCTGCATCATCACTACGACATTCCATTGCAGAATTAACCATGATTTCCTCACAGGCTTCTGGTGAATAAAGAACTGCTGATTCCCTTCTGTTTTTTGAAAGACAGGATTTCAGATGTGGCAAGGCATTCATTATAATTTCTTTGAGCCACTTTCTAGTGAATGTAGGTTTGTGATTTTCCACGCCTTCTATACCAAGCATATTCAAATAAGTGGTTTCGATATCTTGTATAGATAGATATGATTGGTTCTGTGTTTGAATATCCACTAGGTTTAGCAACTCTAGCAGACTTGCACGTTGTAATAAGGGTTCTTTGTGGTCTGTTCTGTTGGTACTACGTTCTCGTTGTCCATGAAAAACATGCTTTGTCCAACAGCTTTTGTGGTACCGGACGTCAATAGAATGTGCATCCCCTGGTGCAATGCATGTGTTCAGTCTTGTTTTCAGTGTTAAATTATCTGATGTTTCAATAGCTTGTTTCAACGATTTCCCTGCGTTGACTGTCCTCACATTATAAAGCTTCTCATTCTCATCGTTCTGACAAAAGAAACATTTTTCCTTATCCAGTGGCCATGTATGTGACCTCGTGAATGGTGATGAAGAGTCAGATGTTAATGAACCTGATTCGTCCATTTCAGCACGTCCTCTTTTTAATCCTCGTTTCTTGGTAATGTGGCTACCAGTAGCTAATGCATGTGCATAATGGTCCCGGGCTCGTTGTATTTGGTCGTTGTTAATTGCATTTGTGTAACAACTTCGATGGTAGACTGCCTGATGTGTAGCGATTGTGTCTTTCCTGTTGCTAATCCGTCGATGGATATCAACATAGTTGCCATCTTGTAAACTTGCCCTCTCTGCTACTATGTCCAAAACGCGCTGGTAAGACTGTATCCGAGGATTTTGCACCAACTTCTCATTGCCATTGGAAGACTGACAGAGCATACATAGCTTCCAGTTGATAGGTGCCTCACCTTCACAAGTGACTTCAGTAGCTTGTGGTTTGTCTGTCATGTTCAACTCCTGTAATAAAAGAAAAAAAAAACATGTGATTCCTGTCATTATGTATTATTATGTCAATACTAATTAATTATAAAAAACTGCTGTAGTAAATATCTAAAACACATCTGCAACTAGTAATATTGCATTTCTTAGCCCTAAAATGTATGTTTAGCTGTCAAATTTTATTTTTATGTTATTTATAAGCTGAGATATTAACGAAAATTGGTTTTACGTCAGCCATTTTGTAAAATCCAATATGGCGGTCACGTGGGACTCGGGGCAAATGGAAACATTGTTTTTCGTATTGCTTATACTATAACCTTTCCAAAAATGTATAGTTTTCAGACTCTCCAAAAAATTCCGGCGAAGGCCTAAATCAATACATAGTGAACCGGGCTACAAGCTCAATTTTTGTGCTTTTCTTTGTATTTTTGCATTTCGTGCAAGCTGGTGCGTGACCTCCCTTTTCTGAGCTGGTAATTACATTTAAAAGCTTCCCCAGACTGGTGTCCATAGATTGGGACCCGGTCCTTTTGTCTGCCCTTATTCACACATTGAGGTCAACTCTGACACATGGTAAGGTTTTTAATATTAGACAGCGTAGGACCATCCCAATCAGGGCACCTTGACGATGGTGGGATTGCTTTTAGGCAATTTTTGATCAAAAACAGTATTACTAAGAACCCTGAGTTATTTAAATGCACTTGTTTTCTACTTCTTTAGTTACAGCAGGGTTTTTTGATAATTTTTGTAGGTTTTGTGTGCTTTATGACCAATGTGAACATGCGTTTCTGAGCTGCATGTATACCAACTTAATCCAAGCTCAATTTTTGAGTTTGTCTTTGCTTTTTTGCATTTCGTGCAAGTTGGTGAGTGACCTCCTTTTTCTGAGCTGGTAATTACATTTAAAAGCTTCCCAGACTGGTGTCCATAGATTGGGACCTGGTCCTTTTGTTTGCCCTTATTCACACACTGAGGTCAACTCTGACACATGGTAAGGTTTTTAATATTAGACAGCGTAGGACAGTTCCAATCAGGGCACCTTGTCATTGTGGGATGGCTTTCATGCAATTTTTGATCAAAAACAGTATTACTAAGAACCCTGAGTTATTTAAATGCACTTGCTTTTTACTTCTTTAATTACAGCAGTGTTTTTTGCTCATTTTGTTTTTTGAATGTTTTGTGCGCTTTGTGGCCAATGTGAACATGCGTTTATGTGTTGCACGTATAACAACTTAATCCAAGCTCAATTTTTGTGTTTTTGCAAAAAAAATTATAGTCCCATAGTGGGACAAAGTAAAAAAATGGTAAAAAAAAGGTAAAAAAATATTTGGAATAATTGTAAAAATATTAACAAAAAAAAATCAAAGAATATTGTACCAATAAATAAATATTAGAATGGAAAAAAAAATCACACATATTTGGTATCGCCGCGTTTGGAAAGACCTATTCAATAAAGCTGTCCCACTAGTTAACCCCTTTAGTGAATACTTTAAAAAAAACAAGAAAACCATGCTTTATCATCATATCGCCAAGCAAAAAGTGGAATAAAACATGATTAAAAAATGTAAATAAACACGGTACAGTTGAAAACATCATGTTGTCCACCAAAAAACAATCCACCATACAGTTCTGTCGGTGGAAAATAAAAATATTACAGGTCTCAGAATAAAGAGATGTAAAAATATTTATTTTTTCTGTAAAATAATTTTTATTTTGTAAAAGCTAGTTAAAGACGAGCACTAAAATGCTCGGGTGCTCGTTGCTTGGGTTGAGCAAATTGGAATGCTCGGATGCTCGACCTGAGAAACGAGCCCAATGTAAGTCTATGGGAAACTTGAGCATTTTTCCAGCGGCCCCCACGGCGGTCTGCAGAGGGACTATAAATTGCTGAAATAGATTGAAAGAGTGCTCAAGTGACATCGGAACAGCATGGCAAAGACCCATGGAAGCATTTCTGACTCCCAGGTAACTGTTGTGAACAATGTTGTCAGATTCTTACGCCACGTTTACCGACTCACAAAAAAAACATACAAAAACAAAACCAAAATGGATTTTCCTGGGAAATATGTTATGGAACATCCTTTCCAGGGTAATGCCTAGTATATGAGGCAAAATAAATAACCAAAAAACAAAAATGGTCCTCCACACCTTGGGCTATGTTCACACATAGCTTTTTGATTAATTTTTGAACTTTAGCATGGCTTTCTACCAAGACAAATACATTCACTGGGAAATGTCATTTTAACATTTTACAACCTTATCTGGCCATGTGGTGTGTGACACATCATCAGACACATCCTGTTTCATTTATGAAGGAGGGACACTAAAAGTCACAAAGCCTATTTTTATAGGACTATCAGGCGGCCTTCACTATTCTTAAAGGGCCAGTAGCCAGCCATCACTATTCTTAGAAAGCCATCAGCCGGCAATGCTTTGTTGTTCCCATTATTAAAAAGTGGTCTCCTATACTGTTACTTCATATGCAGTGAGTGGCTGGGCTCCCCAAAATTTGCATGCACCCCAATACTATTTTGAAGAGATGTAGAGGAGGGCCTTATGAAAAAATATTCCCATTATTAGGAAATGGGTCTCCCATAGTGTTTGCCTATGCAGTGAACGCAAGGGCTGCCAAAAATTTGGAGGTACTCCAATGCCCTTTGAAGAGACGTACAGGAGTGCCTCATGAAAAAATGTTCCCATTATTAGGAAGTACAGTAGGTCTCCTGTTATGGTTACCCCAATGACCATGGGAAAAAATGCAAAACGGACTAGCTCTCGGGTGATGGAAACTAAGGTCGACCGTGACCTGAACCTGACCCAACACTTACAGTAGCCGGGGGATGTACCTACGATGCCCTAGACACCACACGCCAGCCGGAGATCTAACTACCCCTATAAGAGGAATATACAGGCCTGCCTTACCTCCAGTGAGGAATCCCAAAAGACGATAGTAGGCCCCCACAGATATTGACGGTGAGTTCAGAGGAAATGACATACGTAGGATGAACAGCAGATTTAGCACAGTGAGGTCCGCTTACTAGATAGCAGAAGGACAGGAAAGAGTTACTTCACGGTCGACCTAAAAATCACTATTCAAAAACACCATCCAGAAATTACTTTAAACTCCAGTGACAACTCATGCCACTGGAGTAGTAATTTTCTGTCCACAAGAGCTTCCAGCACTGAAGAGTCACATTGCAGATAGCTGGACAAAAATAGCAAAACAAGAAACAAAATTCAACTTAGCTGAACTGGAACTTGAGGCAGGTGAATGCAACAGAATGCTACTAGCACATTGTTGGCCGGCATGTGACTAACAGCCAAGCAGCCTTAAATAGGAAACTCCCCAAGAGGGTGGCGACAGGTAATCAGAGATGGAGGAAGGCACATAAGAGACACTACCATAACAGACCACCGGGGGAGCCCACAAACCGAATTCACAACAGTACCCCCCCCTTAAGGAGGGGGCACCGAACCCTCACCAGAACCACCAGGGCGACCTGGATGAGCACTATGAAATGCACGAACCAAATCGGGAGCATGAACATCGGATGCTGTCACCCAAGAATTATCCTCCTGGCCATAACCTTTCCACTTAACCAGATACTGAAGTTTCCGTCTGGAAACACGGGAGTCCAAGATCTTTTCCACCACATACTCCAATTCACCCTCAACCAACACAGGAGCAGGTGGATCAGCAGAAGGAACAACCGGTACCTCATACCTCCGCAATAATGACCGATGGAAAACATTATGGATATTAAAAGATGCTGGGAGGTCCAAACGAAAGGACACAGGATTAAGAACCTCCAGAATCCTATAAGGGCCGATAAACCGAGGCTTAAACTTAGGAGACGAGACCTTCATAGGAACAAATCGAGAAGACAGCCACACCAGGTCCCCAACACAAAGACGAGGACCAATACGCCGATGACGATTAGTGAACTGTTGAGTCTTCTCCTGGGACAACTTCAGATTGTCCACAACCTGTCCCCAAATCTGATGCATCCTTTCAACCACAGCATCCACTCCAGGACAATCCGAAGACTCCAATTGACCGGACGAAAACCGAGGGTGAAACCCTGAATTACAAAAAAATGGAGAAACCAAAGTGGCAGAACTAGCCCGATTGTTAAGGGCAAACTCTGCCAATGGCAAAAAGTCAAGCCAATCATCCTGATCAGCGGACACAAAACACCTCAAGTAAGTCTCCAAGGTCTGATTAGTACGCTCAGTCTGGCCATTAGTCTGAGGATGGAATGCAGACGAAAAAGACAAATCGATACCCATCCTGGCACAGAACGTCCGCCAAAATCTAGACACAAACTGAGTACCCCTGTCAGACACTATATTCTCAGGAATACCATGCAAACGCACCACATTCTGAAAAAATAGAGGAACCAACTCAGAGGAGGAGGGCAATTTGGGTAAAGGTACCAAATGAACCATCTTGGAAAAACGGTCACAAATCACCCAGATGACAGACATCCTACGAGAAACCGGAAGGTCAGAAATAAAGTCCATAGAGATGTGCGTCCAAGGCCTCTTAGGAATAGGCAAGGGCAACAACAACCCACTGGCCCTAGAACAGCAGGGCTTGGCCCGAGCACAAACATCACAAGACTGCACAAACATGCGCACATCTCGAGACAAAGAAGGCCACCAGAAGGACCTAGACACCAAATCCCTGGTGCCAAAAATTCCAGGATGACCTGTCAACGCGGAAGAATGAACCTCCGAGATAACTCTACTGGTCCAATCATCAGGGACAAACAGTCTACCAGGCGGACAGCGATCAGGCCTATCCACCTGAAACTCCTGCAAAGAACGCCGCAGGTCTGGGGAGACAGCTGACAATATCACCCCATCCTTCAGGATGCCGGTAGGTTCGGAATCACCAGGCGAGTCAGGCTCAAAACTCCTAGAGAGGGCATCCGCCCTCACATTCTTGGACCCAGGCAGATATGACACCACAAAGTTAAATCGGGAGAAAAACAACGACCAGCGCGCCTGTCTAGGATTCAGACGCCTGGCCGACTCAAGATAAATTAGATTCTTGTGGTCAGTGAGGACCACCACCTGGTGTCTAGCACCCTCAAGCCAATGACGCCACTCCTCAAACGCCCACTTCATGGCCAGAAGTTCCCGATTTCCCACATCATAATTTCGCTCAGCGGGCGAAAACTTTCGGGAGAAAAACGCACATGGTCTCATTACTGAGCAGTCAGGATCTTTCTGCGACAAAACTGCACCTGCTCCGATCTCCGAAGCATCCACCTCAACCTGGAACGGAAGTAACACATCAGGTTGGCGCAACACAGGAGCGGAAGAAAAGCGGCGCTTAAGCTCTTGAAAGGCCTCCACAGCCGCAGAGGACCAATTAGCAACATCAGCACCCTTTTTGGTCAAATCAGTCAAAGGTTTAGCAATGGCAGAAAA
Organism: Ranitomeya variabilis; assembly: GCF_051348905.1. Lineage (NCBI taxonomy): Eukaryota > Metazoa > Chordata > Amphibia > Anura > Dendrobatidae > Ranitomeya > Ranitomeya variabilis. Next base: position 600,487,949 of record NC_135234.1, read on the forward strand.
ACCCGCTATAAATCGGCGATAGAAATTAGCAAAACCCAAGAACTTTTGCAGACTCTTCAAAGAAGTAGGTTGCATCCAATCACAAATAGCCTGGACCTTGACAGGGTCCATCTCCATAGATAAAGGGGAAAAAATATATCCCAAAAAGGAAATTCTCTGAACTCCAAAACTACACTTTGAGCCCTTTACAAAAAGAGAATTAGCTCGCAAAACCTGAAAAACTCTCCTGACCTGTTGAACGTGAGATTCCCAGTCCTCCGAAAAAACAAGAATATCATCCAAATACACAATCATAAACTTATCCAGATATTCACGGAAAATATCGTGCATAAAGGACTGAAAAACGGAAGGGGCATTTGCGAGACCGAAAGGCATTACCAAATACTCAAAATGGCCTTCAGGCGTATTAAATGCGGTCTTCCACTCATCCCCCTGCTTAATCCGCACCAAATTATACGCACCACGTAGATCGATCTTAGTGAACCACTTAGCCCCCTTTATACGAGCAAACAGATCAGTCAGTAAAGGTAACGGGTACTGGTATTTAACTGTAATCTTATTCAAAAGTCGATAGTCGATACAAGGTCTCAATGAACCATCCTTTTTACCTACAAAGAAAAATCCTGCCCCTAGTGGAGACAACGAGGGGCGAATATGACCCTTTTCCAAGGATTCTCTGATATACTCCCGCATAGCAGCATGTTCAGGTACAGACAAATTAAACAAGCGACCCTTAGGAAACTTACTACCGGGGATCAATTCAATAGCGCAGTCACACTCTCTGTGGGGAGGGAGAGAATCAACTTTAGGCTCTTGAAAGACATCATAAAAATCTGACAGAAATGCTGGGATCTCAGAGGGAGTAGATGAAGAAATAGGAACCAAAGGTGCATCCCCATGAATACCCCGACATCCCCAGCTCAACACAGACATAGATTTCCAGTCCAAGACGGGATTATGAATCTGTAACCATGGTAATCCAAGCACTAAGACATCATGTAGGTTATATAATACAAGGAAACGAATAATCTCCTGATGGTCTGGGGTGAGACGCATAGTCACTTGTGTCCAATATTGTGGTTTATTGCTAGCCAAAGGTGTAGAATCAATACCCTTCAGGGGAATAGAAACTTCCAACGGCTCCAAATCAAACCCACAACGCTTGGCAAAGGACCAATCCATGAGACTCAGAGCGGCGCCAGAATCCACATAAGCATTCACAGTCACAGATGATAAGGTACAAATCAATGTCACGGACAAAAGAAATTTTGACTGCAAGGTACCTGTAGAAAAAGATTTATCAACCTTTTTATCAACCTTATTTATACGTTTAGAGCATGCTGATATAACATGAGCTGGATCTCCACAGTAGAAGCACAATCCATTTTTGCGCCTGTAATTTTGACGTTCGCCTCTAGACAAAACACGATCGCATTGCATATGCTCCAATGCCTTTTCAGAGGTCACCGCCAAATGGTGCACAGGTCTTTGCTCAGAAGACACCGCCATATGGTGCACAGGTTTTTGCTCAGAAGATACCGCCATATGGTGCACAGATTCTTCCTCAGAAGACCCCGCCATATGGTGCACAGATTTGCGCTCCCGCAAACGCCGATCAATCTGGATAGCCAATTTCATGGCATCATTCAGACCTGTAGGCACAGGGAACCCCACCATGACATCCTTCACGGCATCAGAGAGACCTTCTCTGAAATTAGCTGCTAAAGCGCACTCATTCCATTTAGTAAGCACCGACCATTTACGGAATTTCTGGCAGTATATCTCAGCTTCATCTTGCCCTTGGGAAAGAGCTATCAAGGCTTTCTCAGCCAAAATCTCTAAATTAAGTTCTTCATAAAGCAACCCCAAAGCCTGAAAAAACGCATCTACATTTAACAACGCAGGATCCCCTGGCGATGATGCAAATGCCCAACTTTGTGGGTCGCCGCGCAGTAGAGAGATAACAATTTTAACTTGTTGAGTCTGATCACCAGCAGAGTGAGATCTCAGAGACAAAAACAATTTGCAATTTTCTCTGAAACTCAAAAACCGGGATCTGTCTCCGGTAAAGTATTCAGGCAGAGGAATCTTAGGTTCAGACATTGGAGCACGTATAACAAAATCTTGTAGGTTCTGTACTTTTGTCGCAAGGTTATTCAAACCCGCAACTAAACTCTGTGGATCCATGTTTCAGATGGGTGTAACCCAAGCATTCAGAGGTTAAGAGGAGAGGAGAAAAAAAAAAGGCTGAAGACTGCAGTTTAAGCAAGGAATACAAATGATCCAACTAAGGTGCACTTTCAAACACAGAAAAAAAAAACCTTTTCTTCTCCTTCCTACTTTAGTGCATATTTTAACACATAGATTTTTTATAAGGCCGGCCAAACTGTTATGGTTACCCCAATGACCATGGGAAAAAATGCAAAACGGACTAGCTCTCGGGTGATGGAAACTAAGGTCGACCGTGACCTGAACCTGACCCAACACTTACAGTAGCCGGGGGATGTACCTACGATGCCCTAGACACCACGCGCCAGCCGGAGATCTAACTACCCCTATAAGAGGAATATACAGGCCTGCCTTACCTCCAGTGAGGAATCCCAAAAGACGATAGTAGGCCCCCACAGATATTGACGGTGAGTTCAGAGGAAATGACATACGTAGGATGAACAGCAGATTTAGCACAGTGAGGTCCGCTTACTAGATAGCAGAAGGACAGGAAAGAGTTACTTCACGGTCGACCTAAAAATCACTATTCAAAAACACCATCCAGAAATTACTTTAAACTCCAGTGACAACTCATGCCACTGGAGTAGTAATTTTCTGTCCACAAGAGCTTCCAGCACTGAAGAGTCACATTGCAGATAGCTGGACAAAAATAGCAAAACAAGAAACAAAATTCAACTTAGCTGAACTGGAACTTGAGGCAGGTGAATGCAACAGAATGCTACTAGCACATTGTTGGCCGGCATGTGACTAACAGCCAAGCAGCCTTAAATAGGAAACTCCCCAAGAGGGTGGCGACAGGTAATCAGAGATGGAGGAAGGCACATAAGAGACACTACCATAACAGACCACCGGGGGAGCCCACAAACCGAATTCACAACAGTCTCCCATACTGTTTGTTTATGCAGTGAATGCAAGGGCTGCCAAAAATTTGGAGGCAATCCAATGCCCCTTTGTAGAGACGTAGGGGAGGGCCTTATAAAAAAATGTTCCCAGTATTAGGAAGTGGGTCTTCCATGGTGTTTGTCTATGAAGTGAATGCAAGGGCTGCCAAATATTTGGAGGCTCTCCAATGCCCCTTGGAAGAGACGTGGAGCAGGGCCTCATAAAAAAATGTTACCATTAGAATGGAGTAGGTCTCCTATACTTGTAATAAGTGTATGGGCTGACAAACATTTACCTCTGGGGGTATACATGAACATACTGTATACCAATTTTTTTTGCGGTCATCATAAACAGCCTTTAAAAAATTATGAAGGTGTTGCATCATGGACCACGGTCACCCTGGTGATATGGTGATGGAGGATGAGGAGAAGGAGGAGGACAACAGCAAATAGCCAAAATCAGGAAGCAGATAACAATGTGTGGGTGTGAAGAGGTGCATGGGAATAGACCTCCCAAAAAAGACACAGGATTTAAGTTAATGTTATGCTACCATCATTCAGTGGTGTTGAGAAGTCTGGTTCAATCTAGCACTTCTTCCTTTTTATAAGAGTCAGCCTGTCAGCATTTTCAGTTGACAGGCAGATGCATTTATCAGTTCTAATTCCACCAGCGGCACTAAAACCCGCTCTGACAAAATGCTAGCGGCAAGGGTGGCCATGACCTCCAAGGCAGAGAGTGCTTGTTCAGGCCACGTATCCAGCTTGGATACCCAATAATTATAAGTCACAGAGGAATCATGGAGGATGTTGGTACGATCAGCAAGGTATTCCTTCAGCATCTTCCCAAACTTTGCAATCCTTGTGAGAGTACCCCATGCTCTAAAGCCTGTGCAATGGGAGGGTCTGAGTAAACTCTCCCAGAACTTTGACAGTGTTCCCCTGCCTCTGCTGGATTGGATTTGTGTCTCTCTCACCTGTACTTGGTTGTCCAAGCTACTGTGACCTCTGACACCAGCGATTTCAGATGGGAACTTTTTTAATAATTCCGCAACAAGCGCCTTCTGGTACTGCCTCATTTTATTAAACCTGTCTGCATCGAGAATAAGAGATAGAAAGTTCTCATTGTAGCGTGGGTCTAAAAGTGTCACCAACCAGTAATGACTGTCATCCAAAATTTTGAGAATGTGAGGGTCATGGGAAAGGCAGCTTAACATAAACTCAGACTTGCGTTCCAAACTGCTAACAGGCAAGACTTCCGTGTCCTCAACCAGAGGAAGACTGACCATGCTCTCCTCCTCCTCATCTTCCTCCTCCCTGTCCTCAGGCCATCCACGCTGAACAGATAGTATGACAGTTGTGCATGTCTATAGTACATGAAACTAGCTCCTATTTTTCCTCCTCCTTCTCCTCTTCCTCATTGTCACCCAATCCACATTGGGATGAGATGAGGCTGGGCTGTGTGTAATCACCCTGTATGGTTCCTTCCACCATCTCATTGTGCTCTGCCTGCAATGCATTCTCTTTGACTGTGAGCAGAGAGCATTTCAGAACACAGAGAAGCAGGATGGTGATGCTAGTTATGCCGTCATCACTGCTCACTATCTTGGTGGAGTCCTCAAAGTTTTGGAGGATGGTACATATGTCTGACATCCATAACCACTCCTGAGGTCTTATGTGTGGATTTTGAACTGAATCCTCATGGCCTTGTTGATGCTGGTAGCCAACACCTACCCTCTTCTCACAAATCCTTTCCAACATCTATAATATAACGCTGGGAGCGTCACTCTGTCCGAAGCCTCTATAGACTGCGCAAGCGCACGCGCCGGCGCAGTCTAGACCCCACAGAGCGACGCTCCCAGGAGATCGCGGTATGCGTAAACACTGAACGCACACCGCGATCTCCAACGGAGAAGCAGGGACCGCCAGGAGGGTAAGTATGATATATTTACCTGTCCCGTTCCTCCGTTGCGCGCTGCTCCTCCGTCGCGCGCTGCTCCTCCGTCCTCCGGTCCACATCCTCTGCCTGTGACGTTCACAGTTCAGAGGGCGCGATGACGCGCTTAATGCGCGCCGCCCTCTGACTGAACAGTCACAGCCAGAGGACCCGGAAGACAGACCGGCGCGCAGCGCTGGATCAGGCCCAGGTAACTATAGCAAGTGCCGGGGGCCTGAGCTAGCGGCGACTCCGGCACCTGACCCCCACAGCGCGCCGGTGTCCCCGCCTGCTCAGGCCCCCAGCACCGCCGTGCACAGCCACCGCACCCAGCCACCGCACCCAGCACAGCCTGAGCCACCGCACCCAGCACAGCCTGAGCCACCGCACCCAGCACAGCCTGAGCCACCGCACCCAGCACAGCCGCCCACAGCCACCGCACCCAGCACAGCCACGCACAGCCGCCCCCACTCAGCACCGCCACGCACAGCCGCCCCCACTCAGCACCGCCACGCACAGCCGCCCACGCACAGCACAGCCACATACAGCCGCCGCACCCAGCATAGCCACGCACAGCCACCGCACCCAGCACCGCCACGCACAGCCGCCGCACCCAGCACAGCCGCCCACAGCCACCGCACCCAGCACAGCCTCAGCCACCGCACCCAGCACAGCCTGAGCCACCGCACCCAGCACAGCCGCCCACAGCCACCGCACCCAGCACAGCCACGCACAGCCGCCCCCACTCAGCACCGCCACGCACAGCCGCCCACGCACAGCACAGCCACATACAGCCGCCGCACCCAGCATAGCCACGCACAGCCACCGCACCCAGCACCGCCACGCACAGCCGCCGCACCCAGCACAGCCGCCCACAGCCACCGCACCCAGCACAGCCTGAGCCACCGCACCCAGCACAGCCGCCCACAGCCACCGCACCCAGCACAGCCACGCACAGCCGCCCCCACTCAGCACCGCCACGCACAGCCGCCCACGCACAGCACAGCCACATACAGCCGCCGCACCCAGCATAGCCACGCACAGCCGCCGCACCCAGCACAGCCGCCGCACCCAGCACAGCCACGCACAGCCGCCCACACCCAGCACAGCCACGCACAGCCGCCCGCACCCAGCACAGCCGCCTGCACTCAGCACAGCCGCCCACAGCCACGCACAGCTGCCCGCACTCAGCACTGCCACGCACAGCCGCCCACGCACAGCACAGCCACATACAGCCGCCCGCACTCAGCACAGCCGCCTGCACTGATGGGGGCGCAGGATGGAGCAGCACATGACAGGGTGGGGGCGCAGGATGGAGCAGCACAGCCACCGCACCCAGCACAGCTGCCCGCACCCAGCACAGCCTGAGCCACCGCACCCAGCACAGCCACGCACAGCCGCCGCACCCAGCACAGCCACCGCACCCAGCACAGCCACGCACAGCCGCCGCACACAGCACAGCCACGCACACCCACCCACAGCCACGCACAGCCGCCTGCACTCAGCACCGCCACGCACAGCCGCCCACACCCAGCACAGCCGCCTGCACTCAGCACCGCCATGCACAGCCGCCCGCACTCAGCACCGCCACGCACAGCTGCCCGCACTCAGCACCGCCATGCACAGCCGCCCGCACTCAGCACTGCCACGCACAGCCGCCCACGCACAGCACAGCCATATACAGCCGCCGCACCCAGCATAGCCACGCACAGCCACCGCACCCAGCACAGCCGCCGCACCCAGCACAGCCGCCGCACCCAGCACAGCCGCCGCACCCAGCACAGCCGCCGCACCCAGCACAGTCAAGCACAGCCGCCTGCACTCAGCACCGCCACGCACAGCCGCCTGCACTCAGCACCGCCATGCACAGCCGCCTGCACTCAGCACAGCCACGCACAGCCGCCTGCACTCAGCACAGCCACGCACAGCCGCCCGCACCCAGCACAGCCGCCTGCACTCAGCACAGCCACGCACAGCCGCCCGCCCACAGCCACGCACAGCCGCCTGCACTCAGCACCGCCATGCACAGCTGCCCGCACTCAGCACCGCCATGCACAGCCACCCACGCACAGCACAGCCACATACATCCGCCCGCACTCAGCACAGCCGCCCGCACTTAGCACAGCCGCCCGCACTGATGGGGGCGCAGGATGGAGCAGCACATGACAGGGTGGAGCAGCACATGACAGGATGGGGGCGCAGGATGGAGCAGCACAGCCGCCGCACCCAGCACAGCCGCCGCACCCAGCACAGCCACCGCACCTAGCACAGCCACGCAGAGCCACCGCACCCAGCACAGCCACGCACAGCCGCCCGCAGCCATGCACAGCCGCCTGCACTCAGTACCGTCACGCACAGCCGCCCGCACCCAGCGCAGCCACCCGCACCCAGCACAGCCGCCCGAACCCAGCACAGCCATGCCCAGCCGCCCGAACCCAGCACAGCCACGCGCAGCCGCCCGCACCCAGCACAGCCACATACAGCCGCCCGCACTCAGCACAGCCGCCCGCACTGATGGGGGCGCAGGATGGAGCAGCACATGATAGGATGGGGGCGCAGGATGGGAGCACATGACAGGATGGGGATGCAGGATGGAGCAGCACATGACAGGGTGGAGCAGCACATGACAGGATGGGGGCGCAGGATGGAGCAGCACAGCCACCGCACCCAGCACAGCTGCCCGCACCCAGCACAGCCTGAGCCACCGCACCCAGCACAGCCGCCGCACCCAGCACAGCCACCGCACCCAGCACAGCCACGCACAGCCGCCGCACCCAGCACAGCCACGCACACCCACCCACAGCCACGCACAGCCGCCTGCACTCAGCACCGCCACGCACAGCCGCCCACACCCAGCACAGCCGCCTGCACTCAGCACCGCCACGCACAGCCGCCCGCACTCAGCACCGCCACTCACAGCTGCCCGCACTCAGCACCGCCATGCACAGCTGCCCGCACTCAGCACCGCCACGCACAGCCGCCCACGCACAGCACAGCCATATACAGCCGCCGCACCCAGCATAGCCACGCACAGCCACCGCACCCAGCACAGCCGCCGCACCCAGCACAGCCGCCGCACCCAGCACAGTCACGCACAGCCGCCTGCACTCAGCACCGCCACGCACAGCCGCCTGCACTCAGCACCGCCATGCACAGCCGCCCGCACTCAGCACCGCCACGCACAGCCGCCTGCACTCAGCACCGCCATGCACAGCCACCCGCACTCAGCACAGCCACGCACAGCCACCCGCACCCAGCACAGCCGCCTGCACTCAGCACAGCCACGCACAGCCGCCCGCCCACAGCCACGCACAGCCGCCTGCACTCAGCACCGCCATGCACAGCTGCCCGCACTCAGCACCGCCATGCACAGCCACCCACGCACAGCACAGCCACATACATCCGCCCGCACTCAGCACAGCCGCCCGCACTTAGCACAGCCGCCCGCACTGATGGGGGCGCAGGATGGAGCAGCACATGACAGGGTGGAGCAGCACATGACAGGATGGGGGCGCAGGATGGAGCAGCACATGACAGGGTGGAGCAGCGCATGACAGGATGGGGGCGCAGGATGGAGCAGCACAGCCACCGCACCCAGCACAGCCGCCGCACCCAGCACAGCCACCGCACCTAGCACAGCCACGCAGAGCCACCGCACCCAGCACAGCCGCCCGCAGCCACGCACAGCCGCCTGCACTCAGTACCGTCACGCACAGCCGCCCGCACCCAGCACAGCCACGCAGCCACCCGCACCCAGCACAGCCGCCCGAACCCAGCACAGCCACGCGCAGCCGCCCGCGCACAGCACAGCCACATACAGCCGCCCGCACTCAGCACAGCCGCCCGCACTGATGGGGGCGCAGGATGGAGCAGCACATGATAGGATGGGGGCGCAGGATGGGAGCACATGACAGGATGGGGATGCAGGATGGAGCAGCACATGACAGGATGGGAGAGCAAGATGGGAGCAGCACATACCAGGATGGAGACCATATACCAATATAAATGCTCGCCACCCGGGCGTAGAACGGGTTCAATAGCTAGTATGCAGAATAGAGTTAAAATGCGTGGGGACATCACTTACCCATCAGTGAGTCAGTGAAGCACAGCAACGGTGGCAGAAGCTGTAGCTGACTTTCTAAAAGGGGCACACAGGTGGTGTACTTTGACAAGCAGATATGCCAGCACCGGGTAGGTTTTGAGAAACCGCTAAACCATGAGGTTAAGCACATGGGCCAGGCATGGTATATGTGTGAGCTCGCCTCTCGTCAAAGTCGCCACCAAGTTCTGGCCATTGTGACACAAGCCCATGACTGGCTGTAGGTTCAGCAGTGTCAGCCACAAATCGGCATGCTCATTCAGAGCTGTCCACAACTCTTCAGCATTGTGCGGTTTGTTACCTAAGCATATTAGCTTCAGCACAGCCTGTTGCCTGCTGACTTTCTGGCAATTGTGTCTCATCATCGTCCACCTCCTGTGACTCTTTCCCATTGCTGCCTTCTTGTGACCGTACCTGCCCAAATATTTGGACATCGCTACATGCGATCTCCTTTTGCCCTGGTTCCAGTGGACCGGGCAAGAACCCTGAATCTATAAATGGAAACGTGAACAGCTCTTGGGAGTGTCCAAGTGTGGGATCAGTTGTCTACGTGTACTTGGCATGGTTGGAAGTAGGATCAGGGTGAGGAATACGCTGTCCAGACTCATGGCTACTGAGACTTGACCATGTGGAAGACAGGATGGTGGTGGTGGCAAAGTGACTGGAAGCATTATCCACCAGCCAACCAACAACCTTTTGCCACTGCTCTGGCTTCAACAGTGGTGTGATGCAGTGAACTAGTAATTGGGACAGGAAGGTCAGACAAGAAGATGTGGGTGTTTGCTGTGGCACAATTTCAGCTTGCCCATGGCCATGGCCTCAAACTTGGCCTCTGCATGCACCAGCACCATCATTTCTTGTCCCTTGCCACACGCCTTGCCCATTTTAAATGGAGGACAACATTTTTCACTTTCACTACAAATGGCTGAATTTGGAGTGAGCTTATATGTGATCTGTGTGACGGACAAACCACAGTTTTAAATAGCTGGCTTGTAGGTAACTATTTTTACCAGCAAACTGGTGTCAATAACTTTGCTAACACACTACCACAAAATTTAAAGGGAGGCCAGAAATGGCAGAATTTTGAGCGCACTTTTTATCTCTGATCCATGTGATGGTCAAACCGCAGTTTTAAATAGCTGACCTGTATGTAACTATTTTTACCAGCAAACTGGTGTCAAAAACTTCGCTAACCCACTGCAACAAAATTTAAAGGGAGGTCAGAAATAGCAACATTTTGAGCGCACTTTTTATCTCTGATCCATGTGATGGACAAACCACAGTTTTAAATAGCTGGATTTTTAGCGCTGTAATATGGAAAGGATGTGCCTGTATTCTGCAGTGCCAACAAGCAATTAGAGCAGAAAAACGGTGTTCTCTGGATTGCTTTCTAAACAGATAATCAGGATTAAGATCCAAAAAGAAATTATTAATTGCCCCTGATACCTAGAGCTATGTCTAGAAATATCTGTAATAGCAGCAGCAGCAGACAGAACTGGAATGGACCCTATTGCTATATGCACTGAAGTCTGCCACATACAATGCCTGCCTGCCTAGCACTGATATCTATGCAGCTTTATTAGTCCTCCGAAGGACTGTAAGATGAGAGAGATATGTGTTTAATATATGGTATAACCACACTAAGTAAGAACCAAGCAAATCTCTCCCTAGCTCAGCAGCAACTCTCCCTACACTGCCTGATTCCGCAGTAGACTGTGACGAGCATGGCCGCACCAGGTCTGAAATAGACCTGATGATGCTGTGCGGCCAGCCAATCACTGTAATTCCACAACCAACATGGCTGCGACAATACAGTGTGTGACAGACAATCCCTGCATGTTCATTGGCTCTCTAAAGAGCACCAAACATGCAGGGTGGGGACTCGAGCTCTCGCCGAGCAACCCTGGAAATACTCTTTTAGCTCCGAGCATCTTGAGCAGTGAGATGCTCGGGCGAGTACCAAGAAGTGGCGAAAAGTAGCGCCAAAACATACAAAATGATATAAATGAGGTATTGCTGTACATGTACTGACCCGAAGAAAAGAACTGTTTTATCAATTTTACCACACTCAGAATTACATAAACCCCCTCCCCAAAAAAATCCTGAATTGCTGGATTTTGTACATTCTGCCATCCAAAATGCGGAATATAAAGCGATCAACAAATGTCATGTGTCTGAATATTGTACAAATAAAAACATCAACTCATCCCGCAAACAGGCATTACATGATTCTGTCAGCCAAAATATGGAAAAATTATAGCTATCAAAATATGGTGATGCAAAAAATTTTTTTTTTAAATAAAGAGCGTCTTTTAATGTGTGGCAGCAGCCAAACACAAAAACCCAATATAAATCTGGTATTGCTGTTATAGCACCGACCCAAAGAATAAAGTCACCTAATCACATATGCCGTATGAGGAACAACATAAAAAATAAATAAAACCAATTCTTCACCTGGTGTTTATTTTTTCATTCTGCTCAGTGCACACTTATGCTATGCTCAGCGTTGAGCGCTTACATCAGGGTTTCCATGTAAATCTCTGAAGTTCGTGATTCACTGTGGATGCCGTCTGACCTGTGATTCAGCGGTGTTCTTCTTTTTACGATTGCATACAAATGCAGTTGGCCATTATTTTGTGTACTTCTGAAAAGAAGGACACTGCTGAATAGAGGCCAGACAGAGTCCAGAGTAACTCTGCTGCCTCATTATAGTGAATAGATCCCTCTGGAGTTACATCTGAATCAAGTCACTCAGAGTTTTAGATGGAAACCGCAAAGTTAGTAGTCATTTTAGAGCGCCAAAAAAATGTGATCCCAAACATTATGTAAAATGTTCCCCCAAAAAAGCTTCCATGTTACTGGTAGTACAAAGGCTCTGGAAAAGCAAAATTGCACCCTTCAAAAGAAATTCAGCTAATTCTCCGCTGTCAAATTCAAATGCCCCCTTCTATTCTGATCCCCACAGTGTACCTAAATCACATATAGCATCTACATGTTTAGCATTTCTGAAGCAATCAGAGCCCGCCTAACTTACATGTGCACATCTTCAGAAGCACAGGCTAAGCATAACGTACTAGTAACTGCAATGCACGGGTCTCTACAGCATTCTGGTCACTACAACGGCAGTTTGCAGTTTTCTCTTGGCAAAATTAATTGCTGCTTGCTTCTAGAAAATCTATGAAAATGAAGAAAAGAAAGTCAGATATTGCTTTTCAACCATGCTTCCACAGAATTAAAAAAAAATAATGGTACTCATGAAATAGGCCTGGACAGAAATTATGGTACCCTTAACTTAATATTTTGTTGAACAACCTTTTGAGGCAATCACTGCAATCAAATAATTCCTGTAACTGACAATGAGACTTCTGCACCTCTCGACAGGTATTTTTTGGCCCACTCCTCAAGAGCAAAGTTCTCCAGTTGTGACGTGTTTGAAGGTTGCCTTTTCTAAACTTCATGTTTCAGCTCTTTCCAAAGATGCTCAATAGGATTTAGGTCAGGGCTCACAGAAGGCTACAAACAATTTGTATTTTCAAATGTGGACAAATCTTTCTTCCAAACTGAGGCTTTGTTTCAGGACAACGGTATTAGCACAGTTTATATTTTCAAATGTGGACTTCGGCCTAGGCCATAAAATTAACAGCGCAAAATATATTTCTTCAGAAATGTGGCCTTGTTTCAGGAACATGCCATTAGTACAAACAATTTGTATTTTCAAATGTGGACTCATGCATGGTCAAAAATATTACCATATGTTTCTGCAGAAATGTGGCATGCCTTCTGGAGCACGCTGTTAGAATAAACACTTTTGATTCTCAAATCTAGACTTCTAGACAGAGCAAAAAATATGATCACAAAATCATTAGATACTGAAATATCCCCTGCTTTCCGGAGCTCTGTATTAGAACAAACTATTTACATTTTTAAATGGGGACTCTTAGACAGAGCAAAAATATGAACAAAAATTATTAGATACTGATATGTGGCCTGCTCTCTGGAAGACGGTGTTATAAAAAATAAACAAGATTCTCTAATGTGGACTCCTGGCTCAAGCACAATATTAGCTACACAAAAGAGTTATGTTTGTTGACATGTGCCCTCATGTTACACCCAATAAGCAGAAATGATTGATCTGCTGGAAGGTCAGTTTGACAGCCACACAGGATCCTATACAGTATATTTGAACTAGCTGACTGACTATCAACCCCCTAGATCAGGGGTGGGCAATTAATTTTCCTGAGGGGCCACATGAGAGACCATGACTGTTGTGGAGGGCCTAACTAATAGCTTGAGATTAATTCTACTCCATATTAATTTATTAATATTAATTGTATCACTTAATATTTAGTTTAATTAAGTATGCTGACACCCCCATATATCTTTGAATCCCCCACAGCCCCTTAAATACAGCATGAGTCTCACACAGCCTACTACATATGCAGCATGAGCCCCACATAGCCTCTCTATATAGAGCATAAGCCCCACACAGCCTCCCTATATATGACGTGAGCCCCACACAGCCTCCCTATATACGGCGTGAGCCCTACACAGCTTCCTTATATATGGCATGAGCCCCACACAGCTTCCTATATACGGCATGATCCCCACACAGCCTCCCTTTATACAGCATTCCTATATACAGCATGAGCCACACACAGTTTCCCCATGTACAGCATGAGCCCCACCCAGCCTCCCCATGTACAGCATGAGCTCAACACAGCCTCCCCATGTACAGCATGAGCCCCACACAGCCTCCCCATGTAAAGCATGAGCCCCACACAGCCTCCACATGTACAGCATGACCCCACACACCCTCCCCATGTACAGCATGAGCCCCACATAGCCTCCTTATGTACAGCATGAGCCCACACAACCTCCCCATGTACAGCATGAGCCCCACAAAGCCTCCCCATGTACTGCATGAGCCCCAGTTTCCCCATATACTGCATGAGGCCCACACAGCCTAATTATATACAGCATGAGCCCCACAGTCTCTTCACATACTGAATGAGGCCCCACACAGCCTCCCGTTTACTGATTGAGCCCCACACAGCCTCCCTATGTTTTGCATGACAGTATACAGCCTTCCTATAGCTTCAATATGCACAGCATGTCGCCCCATAGGTTCCCCATGTGCAGCATGAAACAGGCATAGCCTTCCCATGTGCAGCAGGACACCCCCATAGCCTCCTCATGTGCAGCATGTCACCCCTATAGCCTACCCATGTGCTGCATGTCACCCCAATAGAATCCACATGTTAACCCCATAGAATCCCCATGTTCACCCCCATAGGATCCCCATGTTCACCCCATAAAATCCCCATGATCACCCCATAGAATCCCCATGTTCACCCCATAGAATTCCCATGTTCCCCCCATAGAATCACCACGTTCACCCCATAGAATCCCCATGTTCACTCCCATAAAATCCCTATGTTCAACCCAAAGCATCCCCATGTTCATACACATGAAAAAAAATAAAAATAAAAAAAATGCGCTGACTCTCCGGTGGTACACAGCTGATGCGATAACATGACGTCATTGCATCAGCTGTTTCATATGTTGATCGGTAGAGTTAGGGAACGGAGGCCCCTCCTCCACCAATGCTGACTGCAGGAGAGAGTAAGAGAGTGGGCCGGTACTGTGCAGTCCACGGACCTCAGGTTTTCATCCTCATGACTGTCTTAATCCTCCTCAATCTCTCCTGCTGCTACAGGATATTCAGAAAAGTTATCTAGGCCAGACCTGGGCAAAGTGCTTCCCGTGGGCCTTATCCGTCCCTCTCGCTGTCTCAGCCCAGCCTGCAGGCCGCACTTAGCCAAGGTCTGGCCTAGATAACTTTTCTGAATATCCTGTGGCAGCAGGAGAGGCTTCTCTGCACAACTACACTGACAAAATGGTGCTAAAACAACATGTCCGCTCTTTATATGGAGAGGGACATGTGACTACAGCAGCCAATGACATTAGCCCTTGTGTCTGGACACAAAAATAAATTTAAAAAAAGTGCGCCGCACCTCTAACCTTTCCACACGCTCCTCTATCCTTTCCACACCTCCTCCTCTCATCAAACATGTCCCCCCGCTCTTCATACTCCACAACTATCCTAGCCAAAGTAATAAAAATGTTATTAGTGAAAACACGATGATTTACCGAACTGTAACTCCTCATCTCTATTTAATACATGGTTTTCCACAAGCTAGTTGATCCCAAACTTATATTAAGTGGTGCCCTCTGTTTCTCCCTTTGTTCAATAACACCCGAAATGTACCACAGACCACTTAATAGTATATGGATGAGGAACTGAGTACAGAAAAATGTTTCAACGCTTTTTTGGACAGTTATATAGCACCGAAATGTACCTTAGGTGAAGTAATCATATACGAAAAAGTAACTGAATACCAAAAAATGTTTATATGATTTATTGAACTATTATACACTGCTCAAAAAAATAAAGGGAACACTAAAATATCACATTCTAGATATCACTGAATGAAATATTTCAGTTGCAAATCTTTATTCATTACAAAGGTTATTTAGTTTGGAAAAATGAAGGCTAAGGGGTGATCTTATTTTAATGTATAAATATATGAGGGGACAGTACATTGACCTTTCTGATGATCTTTTTACTCATAGACCTGAGACAGGGACAAGGGGCATCCTCTACGTCTGGAGGAAAGAAGATTTAAGCATAATAACAGACGCGGATTCTTTACTGTAAGAGCAGCGAGACTATGGAACTCTCTGCCGTATGATGTTGTAATGAGTGATTCCCCTCTAAAATTTTAGAGGGGACTGGATGCCTTTCTTGAAAAGTATAATATTACAGGTTATATATACTAGATTCCTTGATAGGACGTTTATCCAGGAAACTAGTCTGATTGCTGTTTGTGGGAAGGATTTTTTTTCCCCAATGTGGAGCTTACTCTTTGCCACAAGTTTTTTTTTTGCCTTCCTCTGGATCAACATGTTAGGGCGTGTTAGGTTAGGCTATGGGTTGAACTAGATAGACTTAAAGTATTCCTTCAACCTTAATAACTATGTTACTATAGTGGAATGTGTTGAGATTCTTGAGAACAGTAAAACATAAAAATGATCAAAGTAAATCAAAATGAATATCCCATGGAGGTCTGGATTCGGAATTATACTTAAAATCAAAGCGGAAAATGAAATTACAGGCTGATCCAACTGCAGTGAAAATGCCTCAAGACAAGGAAATAATGTTCAGTTGTGTATGTGTTGCCTCATTGTGCCTGTATGACCCCCTACAACACCTGGGCATGCTCCTGATGAGGCGGCGGATGGTCTCCTGAGGGATCTCCTCCCAGACCTGGACTAAAGCATCCACCAACTCCTGGACAGTCTGTGGTGCAATGTGATGATGGTGGATGGTAAGGAAAGAGAGTGCACATAGGGCAATAAAAGTGATAATTTGGATGACAATACATGGTAGGTGCACTCACCTTTACAGGTTGTGAAAGGTCACAACCTCTTGCAGGATATGAAAGGAAACAGTGGTTGCTGCAGACTCCCGTGGATACCAATGTCACAAAGAAGAAAGAAGAAAACCGGGTTTCTTGTATCCGCGCTGACCACACAACAATGGAAATGTTCTTAAAAGCTTTATTGTGCTGACGCATTTCGTGGCAATCTGCCACTTACTCAGAGCCAAAAGTTTATTGAGTGTGTCTTGATAATTGCCAATAATTTCCATCTGTTGTCTATTTCATTTGCACAACAGCATGTGAAATTGATTGTCAAACAGTGTTGCTTCCTAAGTGGACAGTTTGATTTCACATAAGTTTGATTTACTTGGAGTTATATTCTATTGTTTAAGTGTTCCCTTTATTTTTTTGAGCAGTGCATAAGGGGATGATGCCCTTAATGAGCAGAGATGTATGTATATATTGAAAGACCCTCTATATATGGTTTTTTGAAGTTGAATGGTCTAATTGATGTACTCTACAACATAATACACATAGAACCAGAAACACATGGGCTACTTGCACACTGAACAAGTCTGTAGGAACCTGTTCACACCACCAGAAAACTTGAAGACACAAAAGAGCACAGTGAGGTCAAAAATACTCTGTTGTAAAAAAATCACAGTAATAAGCAAGTGCTAGTCAAAAGATGTAAAGAAAACAGGGTATTTAGTTGATACGTTTTTTTGCAAAAAAATGTATACTAAGCTGCTCCACCAAATCGTCAAGGTATACCCTTATAGAGCAGTCCTAACTAATGTATGCAATCCCTATCTGATGTATTTAAAACCTGATCATCTGTATAATACCTGTATAAGCAGGGTTCAGAGAAGGAATATCCATGTGGACATGCAGGATGGAACAGCTTAAATGCAAATGACCCACAGAGGAGTGGTGGACTCCCCAGTCTTGTAGAAACAAGAGAACAATTATAGAACCAGAAACACATGGGCTACTTGCACACTGAACAAGTCTGTAGGAACCTGTTCACACCACCAGAAAACTTGAAGACACAAAAGAGCACAGTGAGGTCAAAAATACTCTGTTGTAAAAAAATCACAGTAATAAGCAAGTGCTAGTCAAAAGATGTAAAGAAAACAGGGTATTTAGTTGATACGTTTTTTTGCAAAAAAATGTATACTAAGCTGCTCCACCAAATCGTCAAGGTATACCCTTATAGAGCAGTCCTAACTAATGTATGCAATCCCTATCTGATGTATTTAAAACCTGATCATCTGTATAATACCTGTATAAGCAGGGTTCAGAGAAGGAATATCCATGTGGACATGCAGGATGGAACAGCTTAAATGCAAATGACCCACAGAGGAGTGGTGGACTCCCCAGTCTTGTAGAAACAAGAGAACAATTATAGAACCAGAAACACATGGGCTACTTGCACACTGAACAAGTCTGTAGGAACCTGTTCACACCACCAGAAAACTTGAAGACACAAAAGAGCACAGTGAGGTCAAAAATACTCTGTTGTAAAAAAATCACAGTAATAAGCAAGTGCTAGTCAAAAGATGTAAAGAAAACAGGGTATTTAGTTGATACGTTTTTTTGCAAAAAAATGTATACTAAGCTGCTCCACCAAATCGTCAAGGTATACCCTTATAGAGCAGTCCTAACTAATGTATGCAATCCCTATCTGATGTATTTAAAACCTGATCATCTGTATAATACCTGTATAAGCAGGGTTCAGAGAAGGAATATCCATGTGGACATGCAGGATGGAACAGCTTAAATGCAAATGACCCACAGAGGAGTGGTGGACTCCCCAGTCTTGTAGAAACAAGAGAACAATTATAGAACCAGAAACACATGGGCTACTTGCACACTGAACAAGTCTGTAGGAACCTGTTCACACCACCAGAAAACTTGAAGACACAAAAGAGCACAGTGAGGTCAAAAATACTCTGTTGTAAAAAAATCACAGTAATAAGCAAGTGCTAGTCAAAAGATGTAAAGAAAACAGGGTATTTAGTTGATACGTTTTTTTGCAAAAAAATGTATACTAAGCTGCTCCACCAAATCGTCAAGGTATACCCTTATAGAGCAGTCCTAACTAATGTATGCAATCCCTATCTGATGTATTTAAAACCTGATCATCTGTATAATACCTGTATAAGCAGGGTTCAGAGAAGGAATATCCATGTGGACATGTGGGTCATTTGCATTTAAGCTGTTCCATCCTGCATGTCCACATGGATATTCCTTCTCTGAACCCTGCTTATACAGGTATTATACAGATGATCAGGTTTTAAATACATCAGATAGGGATTGCATACATTAGTTAGGACTGCTCTATAAGGGTATACCTTGACGATTTGGTGGAGCAGCTTAGTATACATTTTTTTGCAAAAAAACGTATCAACTAAATACCCTGTTTTCTTTACATCTTTTGACTAGCACTTGCTTATTACTGTGATTTTTTTACAACAGAGTATTTTTGACCTCACTGTGCTCTTTTGTGTCTTCAAGTTTTCTGGTGGTGTGAACAGGTTCCTACAGACTTGTTCAGTGTGCAAGTAGCCCATGTGTTTCTGGTTCTATAATTGTTCTCTTGTTTCTACAAGACTGGGGAGTCCACCACTCCTCTGTGGGTCATTTGCATTTAAGCTGTTCCATCCTGCATGTCCACATGGATATTCCTTCTCTGAACCCTGCTTATACAGGTATTATACAGATGATCAGGTTTTAAATACATCAGATAGGGATTGCATACATTAGTTAGGACTGCTCTATAAGGGTATACCTTGACGATTTGGTGGAGCAGCTTAGTATACATTTTTTTGCAAAAAAACGTATCAACTAAATACCCTGTTTTCTTTACATCTTTTGACTAGCACTTGCTTATTACTGTGATTTTTTTACAACAGAGTATTTTTGACCTCACTGTGCTCTTTTGTGTCTTCAAGTTTTCTGGTGGTGTGAACAGGTTCCTACAGACTTGTTCAGTGTGCAAGTAGCCCATGTGTTTCTGGTTCTATAATTGTTCTCTTGTTTCTACAAGACTGGGGAGTCCACCACTCCTCTGTGGGTCATTTGCATTTAAGCTGTTCCATCCTGCATGTCCACATGGATATTCCTTCTCTGAACCCTGCTTATACAGGTATTATACAGATGATCAGGTTTTAAATACATCAGATAGGGATTGCATACATTAGTTAGGACTGCTCTATAAGGGTATACCTTGACGATTTGGTGGAGCAGCTTAGTATACATTTTTTTGCAAAAAAACGTATCAACTAAATACCCTGTTTTCTTTACATCTTTTGACTAGCACTTGCTTATTACTGTGATTTTTTTACAACAGAGTATTTTTGACCTCACTGTGCTCTTTTGTGTCTTCAACATAATACACATCTAGAGGTAACCCAAAAAATTTTAAGGGTATTGTACTTGATAATCCATTTGTGGTATTTTAACTCTAATAAGAGTCTGTTCCAACTGAATGTTGGCAGACTCTCTCCTTGATATTAGTAGCAACAGAAATCCCATATACATATTTGAGAAACAGGGGTAGTGACACAAATTGTCCGCAACCCCTGTTCAAACAACCTCAGCTACCTTGAGAAAGCGGCCCCAAGTAGCTGCGAAACGTGCGTCAGGACCCTCCATCCGACCCCCCCTGTTCCCACTCATCTGCTGGTAAGCATTGCACCCTTTGCTAGTTACTTCCGCACTTTATATGAAAGATATTCAGGTGTTACTTTATCCTTAGTCACTTTATGGATGCATGCTGACCTCCAGGTATCCACTTTTGGATGCACTGCTCCCTCAGGGTTATGGTCTTTGGACCTTTATGTTATTTTTTCAGGGACTCATGTGCAATGTGAGGTGGTGATAGGTGGGGGGTGGGGTTTATTGTTTATGGCTCTTTATGTACTGTTGAGATGTTTTATCTTTTCTACGAATTAATAAAATTATATGACTATTTTTACTGGATGTAATCAGTTTGCTCCTTTTTCTCCTATTTTTGTCTCTCCTTGATATTGTTGTGGTTTAGATGGCGGTATACCGCATTTTGTAAATTTTATTTGCGCTTTTTGACACTTGCATTTTTTCGCACATTTGCACTTTATTTCTCAGTAGGTTTTATATGACTTTCATTAAATATTAAGTGTTAATTATCCCAGTTTTGCTTCTAAGTATTTGTAATCCTGATTGGGTCAGTTATAGTCCTTGCTGAGTTAATTATGACATAATGAAGGCAATCCATTCTTGTGGCAACATTCTGTGATTTTGTGTTCTATCAACTTTGAATGGCACTTCCTGTGTCTAACATATTGTCCAGACTGCGGGAAATGGAATTTTACGATTTTATTTCTTTATTGATCAGCCTCCAAGTGGCATAGTGTCAACAAGGATGACAGCTAAAGATAATATTCAAAGACTCTCCTTTGTTGTGATACAGGCAACCTCCATGTTTAAGAAACATCAAAATCCAAAGTACAATGCCCTGGGATACACCAAAAGAAACTTATCCTTGCAATGTGAAGAGCTGCAAAACCTGCACTCATGTAGAGACCAAAGACAGAATACAGATTCCCAAAACACAGCAAGACTGTAAGATTCCCAGGATATTCACATGTTCCTCTTCCAATGTGGTATACTTAAATCTGTGCACTTTATGTCCTTTTGGGGGTCTTTATGAAGGAGAAACAGGACAGAAACTGAAAGCAAGGGTGACGCCTCACCGCCACACGATTACAGATGAAAAAAAAAACATTTACTGGTGGAAAAAAAATTTCTGTGGTCCAGGACACAACATAAACAATATGACAGTTGTCACATTAAACGGTAATTTAGAACACAAAAACATGGAAGTACAAACTCAGTACAGTCTTTGATTCCCCCCACACAGGAATAAATCTAAAGAATTCATGACTTACTACAAGATCTGAGAAATCTGCATCAGAGGCAGTGAGGACACCAAGCCTCTGATATTACTTACATAGTAACATAGTAAGCAAGGCCAAAAAAAGACATTGTCTATCTAGTTTAGCCAATATTCTGTCAGAATAAATCCCCAGATCTACGTCCTTCTAAAGAACCTAATTACTGTAAGATACAATATTGTTATCCAGGCCTCTCTTGAACTCCTCGACTGAGTTCACCATCACCACCTACTCATGCAAGGAATTACAGATTGTCACTGCCCTAACAGTAAAGAATCCTCTTTTATGTTGGTGGAAAAACCTTGTCTCCTCCAGATGCAGAGAATGCCCTCTTGTGACCGTCACATTCCTTGGTATAAACAGATCCTCAGCGAGATATTTGTATTGTCCCCTTATATACTTATACATGGTTATTAGATCGCCCCTCAGTCGTCTTTTTTCTAGACTAAATAATCCTAATTTTGCTAATCTCTCTGGGTATTGTAGTTCTCCCATCCCCTTTATTAATTTTGTTGCCCTCCTTTGTACTTGCTCTAGTTCCATTATATCCTTCCTGAGCACTGGTGCCAAAACTGTACACAGTACTCCATGTGCGGTCGAACCAGGGATTTGTACAGATGCAGTATAATGTTCTCATCTTGTGCATCCAGACCTCTTTTAACCCCTTCCTGACATGCCCCATACTAGTATGGCGCATGTCGGATCCCCTGCTTTGATGTGGGCTCCGGCGGTGAGCCCACATCAAAGTTGCGACATGCCAGCTGTTTTGTACAGCTGAAATGTGCACGCAATAGCGGCGGGTGAAATCGCGATTCACCCGCCGCTGTTAACCTGGCAAATGCCGCTGACAGCGGCATTTAACTGGCGTGTCCGGCCGCGCGGCCGGAAATGAGCGCATCGCTGACCCCCGTCACATGATCGGGGGTCGGCGATGCATCTGGATGGTAACCATAGAGGTCCTTGAGACCACTATGGTTACTGATGCCGGCCTTCTGTGAGCGACTCCCTGTGGTTGGCGCTCATAGCAAGCCTGCATTTCAGCTACATAGCAGCAATCTGATGATTGCTACTATGTAGCAGAGCCGATCCAGTGGTGCCAGCTTCTACCCTCCCATGGAGGCTCAAGTTAAAAAAAAGGTGTTTAAAAATATGAAAAAAATAAAAAATATATAAAAGTTTAAATCATCCCCTTTTCGCCCCATCCAAAATAAAACAATAAAAAAAAATCAAACCTACACATATTTGGTGTCGCCATGTTCAGAATCGCCTGATCTATCAATAAAAAAAAGCATTAACCTGATCACTAAACGGCATAGCGAGAAAAAAATTTGAAACGCCAGAATTACGTTTTTTTGGTCGCTGCGACATTGCATTAAAATGCAATAACGAGCGATCAAAAGAATGTATCTGCACAAAAAGTGGTATCATTAAAAACGTCAGCTTGGCATGCAAAAAATAAGCCCTCACCCGACCCCTGATCACAAAAATTGGAGATTCTGCAGGTATCAGAAAATGGCGCTTTTTTTTTAGCAACGTTTTGAATTTTTTCTCAGCACTTAGATAAAAAATAACCTAGTCATGTTAGGTGTCTATGAACTCATAATTACCTGGAGAATGATAATGGCAGGTCAGTTTTAGCATTTAGTGAACCTAGCAAAAAAGCCAATCAAAAAACAAGTGTGGGATTGCACTTTTTTTGCAATTTCACCGCACTTGGAATTTTATTCCCGTTTTCTAGTACAGGACATGGTAAATCCAATGGCGTCATTCAAAAGTACAACTCGTCCCACAATTAATAAGCCCTCATATGACTATATTGCCGGAAAAATAAAAAAGTTATGGCTCTGGGAAGGAGGGGAGTGAAAAACGAAAACACAAAAATGAAAAAGGGCCGCGGCGGGAAGGGGTTAATGCACCCCATGATCCTGTTTACCTTGGCAGCTGCTGCCTGGCACTGGCTGCTCAAGGTATGTTAAATTTAAAATAGAACTGTAAAACTTTCACACCACTAATCTAATCAAATTATGGATTATTTCTCTTAGTTATATCATGGCTCTGCTTGTTTGTTTTTGTGTGCATATATTTGTGTTTCTTCAGAAACTTTGTTAAACAATGCCTGAGGAAGAGACCTAAAAGAAGTCTTGAAAGCTTGCTTTGTAACATCATTTATTTTAATTTTCTTAGCCATTAAAAAGTATCATAACTGCAAGGTTATCTTGTTTATCCCACTGAGAGCAATTTTTTTCCACTGGCTAAGGCTGCCGTCACAATAGCAGTATTTGGTTAGTATTTTACATCAGTATTTGTAAGCCAAAACCAGGAGTGGGTGATAAATACAGAAGTGGTGCATATGTTTCTATTATACTTTTCCTCTATTTGTTCCACTCCTGGTTTTGGCTTACAAATACTGATGTAAAATACTGACCAAATACTGCTAGTGTGACGGCAGCCTAACAAGGCATCAAACCTTTTTTTTAGTGCCAACAAATGACATTACTGACTGAAGAACATGTATTGAATATTTGTGGTAGCTGAAGAATTGGTGCAAAACATGCTCCATCACCAGAAGAATAAAAAATGACTAATGTTAATTAAACTGTCAAGATAACAGTTTCATATCGATTAGCTACCTCATGAACAGGACTGAAAAGGATCCATTTATATCCTAAGCTATCCAATAATATTTCAAAGTGAACACAGAAAGTGAAAGAAAGAAACACTACAAAACCTGTTATTTTTCCAGTCCTGGGCAGGGGTCTAATCCTTCACAGTGTTCTATTGGGGAGCTTCACTCGACCCAGAAGACAAATTAAATAATATTTATATTAAAATCAAGAATTTGATAAAAAAATACATTATTTTAACACCAAGATCTTTTGTTTGCTAAGTTATAATGATTATTGCCTTTGTGCCCTGCCCTGTGGAGGGGCAGAATCCTACGTAGGATTCTACATGGGAACTTCACTTGACCAAAACAACTCCTGAAAATGATGCTGTATTTTTAACAAACTTTGAATGAATCAATAGTCAGGTGAAAATTAGAAATGTATTAATTTATCTTATTAGATAAATCAGCTTTCTTGCTTACATATCAGACATTTCTTCCTCCCCACTCCTGCCACCTGAATTTATTATCTAAAAAGCAGCTCAAATATCTTTGGCTTATACAAATTGAACGACAGGCTTCCTGTAGTTTCATGTGACACAGATAGATCAATATACTCTATGGAAAGTGGAGGGGGAAAGAGTGAGAATCTGGGAGTGGAATGTTATGGACCTGGTGGTTAGGAGCACCCGGAATGACCTGATGAGTAAACTCAAAGTCGGGACTAGATCTGGGAAGTGGGAACTCTGCTGACCGCAAACCCTACTCCTATCACACACACTAGAAATTGCCGTGGAGCGTACCTAACTCTCCCTAGACGCCTCTTCACAGCCTAAGAGCTAACTACACCTAAAGATAGAAATAGAAGCCTTACCTTGCCTCAGAGAAATTCCCCAAAGGTAAAGGCAGACCCCCACATATATTGACTGTGAGTTAAGAGGAAAGTCACAAACACAGGAATGAAACAGGTTTTAGCAAAGGAGGCCAGATTTCACTAAATAGTCAGAGGATAGAAAAGGGAACTATTTGGTCAGCACAAAAGACTACAAAAAACCACGCAGAGTAAGCAAAAAGACTCCCCACACCGACTCACGGTGTGGCGGTGCCACTCTGCACCCCAGAGCTTCCAGCTAGCAAAGGAATATCATGATAGCAAGCCGGACTAGAAATAGCAGTACTAAGAAATATATTCAGGAAGCAGTAACAACAAATGAACTAGCAAACACTTAGCTTCTGCTGGAGTAGACAGGTCCTCAGAGAAGGCCAAGAGAGATCTGAACCAATACTGAAACATTGACAGCTGGCATGAAGTAACGATCTGAGTGGAGTTAAATAGGAAGCCAGCATAGAAATAAATGAGAGCAGCTGATAAAGCCAACCTTAGTGACCAGCAGTTCCGCTCGAAGCCACCAGAGGGAGTCCAAGAGCAGAACTAACCAAAGTACCATTCATGACCACAGGAGGGAGTCCGAGAACGGAATTCACAACAGTACCCCCCTTGAGGAGGGGTCACCGAACCCTCACCAGGGCCCCCAGGCCGATCAGGACAAGCCAAATGAAAGGCACGAACTAAATCGGCAGCATGGACATCGGAGGCAACAACCCAGGAATTATCCTCCTGACCATAGCCCTTCCACTTAACCAGGTACTGAAGCTACCGTCTCGAAATACGAGAATCCAAATTTTTTTCCACCACATACTCCAACTCCCCCTCAACCAACACCGGAGCAGGAGGATCAACGGAGGGAACCATAGGCGCCACGTACCTCTGCAACAACGACCTATGGAACACATTATGGATGGCAAAAGAAGTTGGAAGCACCAAACGAAATGACACAGGGTTGAGAATTTCAGAAATCTTATAAGGACCAATGAAACGAAGCTTAAACTTAGGAGAAGAAACCTTCATAGGAACATAACGAGAAGACAACCAAACCAAATCCCCAACACGAAGTCGGGAACCAACACAACGACAGCGGTTAGCGAAACGTTGAGCCTTCTCCTGGCATAATGCCAGATTGTCCACTACGTGAGTCCCAATTTGCTGCAACCTGTCCACCACAGAATCCACACCAGGACAGTCAGAAGGCTCAACCTGCCCCGAAGAAAAACGAGGATGAAAACCAGAATTGCAAAAAAAAGGCGAAACCAAAGTAGCCGAACTAGCCCGATTATTAAGGGCGAACTCAGCCAATGGCAAGAAGGTCACCCAATCATCCTGATCAGCAGAAACAAAGCATCTCAGATAGGTTTCCAAAGTCTGGTTGGTTCATTCAGTTTGGCCATTTGTCTGAGGATGGAAAGCCGAAGAAAAAGACAAATCAATGCCCATCTTAGCACAAAAGGACCGCCAAAACCTAGAGACAAACTGGGAACCTCTGTCCGACACAATGTTCTCCGGAATGCCATGCAAACGAACCACATGTTGAAAAAATAATGGCACCAAATCAGAGGAGGAAGGTAATTTAGGCAAGGGTACCAAATGGACCATCTTAGAAAAGCAATCACAAACCACCCAGATGACAGACATCCTTTGAGAGACAGGAAGATCTGAAATAAAATCCATGGAAACATGCGTCCAAGGCCTTTTCGGGACTGGCAAGGGCAAAAGCAACCCACTGGCACGAGAACAGCAGGGCTTAGCCTTTAATCTTTTTGAACGATTTCTGGAGAAAGATCTTTTTGGGGTAAATCGGGGTAAGATCTTTCTCCAGAAATCGTTCAAAAAGATTTGTGAAAAAGCAAAAAAACCCTAGAGATGGGTGGATCATGGATTCTGATTCCAGCGCAGCTGAGGAGTTCAGTGATACGGCTGCCTCAACCTCAGCTAACGCTGCCCAGCCGGTCCCTTTAGGAGGAAAAAGATCCGGCGGGGAGGTAGAAAAAACTAGCGCCCAGAAAAAGCGCAAAGAGGTATCGTGGAAGCGATAGGGGAACAACCTGTCACTGATCAAAATGATAACCCATTACAAATCATTAACTTATCCAAAAAAATCTTAACTGCTGATCAAGAGAAGGTCCTTTCACGGGGGTTGAATTTTTGTTTGCCCGAAACTTTTGATTTATGTGACTTTAAAATTGATTTGTTTAAAAGCATTAGAAAACTGCATTTATATAAACATTTTTGTAAAAACAATGACAGTACTCCTGTGTCCGTTACGACTGACAGCCCAGCTACAATTGGAACCTTGTGATTCATGGTTGGTTCAGACATGGATCAAAAGGATTTAGAAATAACTGCCTTATTAGCAGGCTTGAGTTACAATGGTGAGGATTCGATTAAATGGTCTGTAGAATCCGGGACAATGCACCCGGCTGATTCCTTTGAGAGAGGAGTTAAATCCAGCTGGATGCCCCCAGTGTCACCCGGGAACACCATAGACCTTTTCCATGACTTGGTCATTAAAGACATAGAAGCAGTATTATATAAACAACCAGTTAAAAATTTATCGAGCTCAGAGGAGAAAGCTCTTAGAGACATACAGAAATGGGATGACGTGATCATCAGAAGAGCCGATAAAGGCGGTAATCTAGTCATTTTAGACAGATCTTATTACATCGAGGAAGCACTATCCCAGTTAAATGACGCCAATACGTATTCAATCTTGGAGGGAAATCCAACTAATAATTTTAAGGAGAAATTAAGAAGCCTACTGAGGAAGTATGTGGAAAAAGGCACATTAACTAGAAGGAGAGCTGAAAAACTATTGCCTGAATTTCCGAACTTTCCAAATTGGTACAGCATCCCTAAAGTCCATAAGGACGCGGAAAAACCGCCGGGTCGCCCAATAGTTTCGGGCAAGAATTCTGTGACAGAGCCACTGTCACAGTTTTTAGACTGATTATTAAAACCTCTGCTACTAAAGATTCCCTCTTTTGTGAAGGACTCAGGCGATTTCCTCATGGCTTTGAAAGATTTTCAATGGCAGCCGACTTTTGCGCTGACATCAATTGACGTTGTTAATCTTTACACAAGAATTCCCCAGCATAAGGGTTTGGATGCAATACATTGGATCTTGTTGAAGACTAGCAAGGATCAAGACTTTATTTCTTTTGTGTTGGACGGCTTAGATTTCGTCCTGTCACATAATGCGTTTAAGTTCTTAGACAAATGGTATCATCAAAGGGTTGGTACCGCGATGGGTACCCCGGTGGCATGCGTCTTCGCGAACCTGTTTCTGGCAGCGTTCGAGGAGAGGTATGTCACTGGGCCCCAAAACCCATACCTTAAACACATACGGCTATACTTAAGATTCGCCGACGATATTTTCATTGTGTGTGATGGCAGGGAACAAACCTTTAAAGAATTTGTGACATCTTTGAATGAAAATAATGATGAAAATATGAAATTCTCAGCAGTTTTCGGCAACAAAGAAATAGAATTTCTGGATGTGAAGGTAGAAATTGGGTAGGAATCAATTAAAACTAGTGTCCACAGAAAAACAACGGCCACTAATAATGTCTTACATTTCCAAAGTGCTCATCCAAACCACACCAAAAATAGCATCCCATACAGCCAGATGGTGAGGCTGAGAAAAATCAATAATAATGAGGATAGCTATAAAAATCAAATTCAGGTACTAAAAGCACGTTTTAAAAAAAGGGGTTATCCAGAACACATACTACAACAGGCAGAAATAAGGGCGGCCAAACTATCACAGATTAATTTGCTAGAAAAGGGCAATAAAAGGTTAAATAAAGTAAATAATCGCAACGAAAATCGCAGATTTACCTTTACATTTAAACATACGCCCCTCGATAGCGACATCCATGCTGCAATACGCAGAAATTGGCATGTGCTCCAAAAAGATGCAGACTTTAGAAAACTATCGGCTTTCTCACCCTTGTTTGCCTATAAGCGCTCTATGAATATAGGGGATTTAGTGGTAAAAAATTGTTTACAGAATACCAATACTAACTGGATTAATAAAACAGTACCGCAAGGTAATTTTAAATGTGGCCACTGCAGTATGTGTCATCTGCATAAAACTGATAATCCCCTTAAAGTTGGCACCATAGAGCACTCGTTCAGGGATTTCATAACATGTAAGAGTAAGCACATAGTATATGTAATATACTGTCCTTGAAACCGGTTTTATATCGGTAAAACAATAAGACCCCTAATGGTCCGGTTCCGCGAACACTTTAATTCAGTGTTGACAGGCAAAGGGCGAGTTTGTTTTGTGCAACACATGCAGGAAGCACATAACGGAGACCCCAACCTGCTGCGCTTTGCAGGATTAGAAGTGGTTAAATTTCCACAGCAAGGCGGCAATCATAATAGGTTGCTTTTACAACGCGAAGCCAAATGGATCCTAAAATCAAATGCTCAAGGTCCGTGGGGTCTTAATGATAAGTTGGACATGGCAATTTTTATCTAGTTCATTTGTAATTTACAGTTATCAGTCGGAGACCTGTTGTTTTTAATGTGTATATATCATTTTGTATCCCACGGTGAGTCTAATCCTATAAAAAGGAAATGTCATCACCAAGACAACTCACATGGACCCGTAGAAGCGCCTTTGCGCGAAACGGCCGTCGTCTCGTCTCCTCACTCTCCCGCTTCCCTGTACACTCCTGCCGGTGCCGCGCCACGTCTATATTAGCTTGTAATGCTAAATAAAGGACTTCAACACTAGTGAAGATTCCGGGTGAGTGCCGCATTCTTTCTTCTGTTTATATATTGGATTCATGTATCTCATATGCAGAGCACCGTCCCAATCTCTTCAGAAACTAAGTCCGTCCAGCTTGAGAAGATCACCACGGCAAAAGAGTCATTACTTGCAGCTGGTTCAGTGCCGGTTACTTTCTCTTTTTTGGAAGTGGATTTGTCAACTGACGTGAAAACCATATATATGTTTTCAGTATAGTCCACAATTCACTAAAATCAAAAGTATTATTCATAAATACCTGCCCATTTTATATGAGGACCAACAACTCTGTAATATACTGAATTCAGGCATAAATGTGGTGTCGAGGAGAGCACCAACAATTGGAAACAATATAGCCCCCAGTATGTTTTGCACTGATAAGAGAAAATGCACAAGAACCTGGCTTAATTATTTAGGTTTTTTTTAGATGTGGAACAAATAATTGCATGACTTGCAAGCATGCTGTTGTCTCAAGAATTTTTCACAATGCGGATGGAACAGTAAAATTTGACATCAAGCAGTACATTAATTGTAATTCCACCAATATAGTGTACAAAATTGACTGCAAAAAATGTGACCTATCGTATGTGGGATGTACGTCCAGAAAGCTAAAAACACGAATTAGGGAACACTTATGTGATATAAATAATACTCACAATATGAATAGAAATGTATCAGCGGCGTCCAGGCACTTTATCATGCACCATGCTCGCAGTACAATATACTTCCAAGTCCAGGGAATAGAACATGTTAATGCATCATCTCGCGGTGGAGACATCAGACGGTGTCTCCTTACGAGAAAAGCATTTTGGATTTTTCATTTAAATACTCGATTCCCAGCAGGTCTAAATAAGCGCAATGAAGTAATGCTGCATTAATGTTAACTATGAGATGAATTTTTATGTATTGTCTATATGTTTGCATTGGTTTTATTGCAGGGCCTTTCAATATGTCATGTGACAAATAGATGTGATCTGATTGGATGATTTTCCCTATATCAAAGGTGAACAATCAGATCATGGTATGGCTTTGACAAAGATCATTTGATCGAAATGCGTCGCCTTGTCTCTGTTGTCTATCGGCATATACCAGAGGGAGCGTGTACACCTTGTACAGTATGGTTTTAATGGCATCAATAAATGATTTATTTTAAGGAGCTGGAACTCAAACCCCTTTTTTATTTTCTCTGGAATACTACGTCTGTCTGCAGCGGAGTTCTGAGCGCCTGCGGTGAATACTGGTGAGCTGACTTATGTTTCGTTTTTGTTATCATTACAAATAACAGCTCAGCATGCAAAAAATAAGCCCTCACCCAACCCGAGATCACGAAAAATGGATACTCTACGGGTATCGGAAAATTTAGCAATTTTCTTTATTTTTTAGCAAAGTTTGGAATTTTTTTACCACTTAGATAAAAAATAACCTAGACATGTTTGGTGTCTATGAACTCATAATGACATGGAGAATCATAGTGGCTGGTCAGATTTAGCATTTAGTGAACCTAGCAAAAAAGCCAAACAAAAAATGAGTGTTGGATTGTACTTTTTTTTGCAATTTCACTGCAATTGGAATTTATTTTCTGTTTCCTAGTACATGACATGGTAGTACCAATGATGTTGTTCAAAAGAACAACTTGTCCCACAAAAAATAAGCCACAATATGGCCATATTGACAGAAAAATAAAAAAGCTATGGCTCTGCGAATGAGGGGACCAAAAATGAAAACGCAAAACCAAAGAAAGCTCTGGTCATTAAGGGGTTAAATGCTGCAAAATCAAGCAGAGGGTGTGTGCCATGCTGTGAGCAAGTGTTACTTTGTCAAACTGCATGCCACGGATCATGTTTCTGTCATTGTCACTTATTAGTTTGCCTAGTTGTGGTCGACTAGAAGTCATCCTGTGTGACACTTAATGCAATATTATGCCTTATTGCAGATGTGAATAAAGTGATTAAGCATCGCCTGGTGTGGATAAACTTTAGTTTGTGTGTTGCCACCATACAAATCTTTGACTTAATAGTGAATAAAATACATGCCAAATCTCTAGTCTGCTGCCACTTGCAGTACAAGGTCAATTCCAAGGTGTGGACCACAGTATCTACAATGTGGTATCTTCAACTGACGCAGTACATACATAATTCTTCCTCAAAAGGAAATACAATCCAGGTTTCTTGGCATAGAATGCGGTGAACTTGGACACATTGTAGTTCAATCTCCACAGATACAGATGAATAAACGCATTTTTCTTGGACAAACAAAACCTACCTGATGTCAGAAAATAGGGAGAGCAGGTAGAATATGGAAAGCAGTAAAGTAGGATAATGGTGAGGCTGATAGCTGGGAATACTTGTGGATGTGGATTGGCTTTAAAAAAAACGGTTATTAGAAGAAAGAAGAGTGCTTCAGCTTTGCTCATCTTGCTTATCAGTGTGCTTTCCCTATGTAAGCAGGGAATGCCATGTTATATGCTAAATGAGACACATAATTCAAGATTTTCTAACTAAAGAGATAATTGACATGGCACACGGAATGCTAACATTTTTCTTTCAATTTATTACAGAATTAGAAACTCAGTTTTAAACTCACCTCAAAAGCTACTATTAGGGACTAAAGGTACCGTCACATTAAGCGACGCTGCAGCAATCTAGACAACGATGCCGATCGCTGCAGCGTCGCTGTTTGGTCGCTGGAGAGCTGTCACACAGACCGCTCTCCAGCGACCAACGATCCCGAAGTCCCCGGGTAACCAGGGTAAACATCGGGTTACTAAGCACAGGGCCGCGCTTAGTAACCCGATGTTTACCCTGGTTACCAGTGTAAAAGTAAAAAAACAAACACTACTTACTTACATTCCTGTCGCATCCCCCGGCGTTCTGCTTCCCTGCACTGTAAGCGCCAGCCGAGCAGAGCGTTGACGTCACCGCTGTGCCCTGCTTTACGGCCGGCCGGCGCTGACACAGTGCAGGGAAGCAGAACGCCGGGGGACGCAACAGAAATCAGAAGGTGAGTATGTAGTGTTTGGTTTTTTTTACATTTACACTGGTAACCAGGGTAAATATTGGGTTACTAAGTGCGGCCCTGCGCTTAGTAGCCCGATGTTTACCCTGGTTACCAGTGAAGACATCGCTGAATCTGTGTCACACACACCGATTCAGCGATGTCAGCGGGAGATCCAGCGATGAAATAAGGTGCTGGCCTTCTAGCGCCGACCAACGATGTCACAGCAGGACCCTGATCGCTGCTGCATGTCAAACACAACGATATCGCTATCCAGGACGCTGCAACGTCACGGATCGCTAGCGATATCGTTGTTAAGTTGTTCAGTGTGAAGGTACCTTAAGTTAAATTGTCTTTTTTTATAAAGAGAACCACCAAGAAACAAGAAATGCTTGAACAATTTTTGTATTCACTATTTGTTTTAAATATAACACTATTGTAAAAGTAAAAAAAATTACACCACATGTCATTATTCCTATCACAATTTTATTGTAAGCTCATAGTGACATTTTACTTGATTGTTACTTCGCCATTTCTAATGTTCTGAAGACTATGATGATGATAAATAAAACAATAAGTAGCCTAATGACATGTCAGACATGTCATTTAAACCTCCTTTAAGCTAGAAGCTTTGTTGTTTGGCACAGCATGACAGCTTTTTTACACCCTGATTGCTAGTGTTCAGATAGGTAACGAGGAACATCACTTTAAATCTTTCATGAAATATCTCACAATTTAATACCCTTTTCAGAAAATAAAAATAGTATGTCTTTTGAAAGTTGTATTATTGCATTGTAAATTAGGTCCTGAGTTTACTCATGGTAGACTAAAAAATGAAATTTTTAGTTAACCTCCAAAAATATATAATTAACAAGATAGATTTGATTAGCTATTTAAACATCGAGATGCTTCTTAATTCCGAAAAATGCAAAATCTGATAGTTAAAATAAATTATTACTTATATTTTACTCTTGTGAATAAATAAACCTGAAACCAATGTTCTAAATGTTTTATGAAACCAAAGTATAAATACAATAATTTATATGCCTTTACTTAAATGTGAAAAATCAACTTCAGTGGTATTAAAGATAAGAAAAAATGTAATAATGCGATAATTTTTTTAAAATAATCATTTTATGGAATCTCAATGATTTACAAATCCAATTGTGTGAAAGGAGTTACATTTTGTTAACTCAAACAAAACAGTACCCTAAAACAATTTTTGTATTAAGTTTTGAAAATGTAATTCAATGCAATAAGGATAATTGCCTAACCTTGTAAAGTGAATGGCAGAATGATACTGAAATGTTGTAATTCTCATGCACTACAGGAGGCATAGGGTTATCCAAATCCCACCGGCACTCAAATGAATTGATGAAATGACTGGGAAGGCCTAATTAAAGCTGTTCAGCTCAAATGTATTGATGTATTACATCTATTACGGCTCGGTTCAATAGGTCTCCCAGTGAATACTGCCACAGTCAGTAAAGCAAACTAAACAGACTAAATAAATAATGCACAGAATGCACAGGAATCCAACAAAATAAAGAATATAGGAAATTAGTTGACTAAAGTGCCTTTACTGATAAAAAAAAATATACACATATGCAAGAACATACATAATCAGAGGTGTATTTCAATATATAATACGCTATAATAGTGGGGAAGCACATTTAGAAAAAGCAACATTTATCGCATTTGGAATGTAAAAATAATTAAGAATGTGAATAACTGGAATCAGATGAAAGTTTATTTGTGTTTGTGCATTATGGTAGACTTACTAAACATTCATCTACTGGGTGGGCCATTTATATGGATTCACTTAAATAAAATAGGAATGGTTGGTGATATCACCTTCCTGTTTGTGGCACATTAGTATATGGGAGGGTGAAAACTTTTTCAAGATGAGTGGTGACCATGATGGCCATTTTGAAGTCGGCCATTTTGGAACCAACTTTATTTTTTCCAATGGGAAGAGGGTTATGTGACACATCAAACTTATTAAGAATTTCACAAAAAAAACAATGGTGTGCTTGTGTTTTAACATAACTTTATTCTTTCATGAGTTATTTACAACTTTATGATCCCTTATGAAATGTGTTCAAAGTGCTGCCCAATGTGTTGGATTGTCAATGCAACCCTCTTCTCCCACTCTTGACACACTGATAGCAACACTGCAGGAGAAATGCTAGCACAGACTTCCAGTATCCGTTGTTTCAGTATTCCTCAGGATGAACAGTGTGAGAACACAGAGAATGGCAATGAGGTTGTAGATTCCACTTGGTGTGAATACAGAAGTATGTAGCTGAGTAGCTAATCAGAGGAAGAGGAGGAGGAAGATGATGATGTTATGTTCCGGCACACAGGAACGAAGTAATGCAAGCACAACAAGCAATACATCCTCAGCCACAACTCTGCTGTGGCTAGCAGCGGTTGCAAGTGTGCAGTTAGCAGGGGTAGCAAAGGTTGTCTAGCCTGGGCATTTTTTGAGAACTCAAAAGATGAC
Source organism: Ranitomeya variabilis (assembly GCF_051348905.1). NCBI lineage: Eukaryota > Metazoa > Chordata > Amphibia > Anura > Dendrobatidae > Ranitomeya > Ranitomeya variabilis. The sequence continues at coordinate 600,523,229 of NC_135234.1, forward strand.
CCAACTCAAGTTATCTGGGAAATTTTCTAAAAAAAAAAATCAGTACAGACAAAAATTTCAAAATGTTGACAAACTACATGTATAAACTGCCACATGTGCGATTAACATAAATTAGTCTGCAAATTTCACTGCGCTAAAATGCCGACTAGCGGGCGTCACCAACTGCTGGCTATCCTATCAACCACATCTGTTGCTTCTTCCTCCTTCTCTGTCACTGTGCACGTGTTCTCACACAGTTCTCCGGACACAAAAGCTCCAGTTTTTTACCCTCTACACTCGGGGTGAGTGAGAGCCCATTAGCTGTTATGGAAGTGCACATGACTGCTGTTTTTGTGTCGCCTAGCACAACACATTTCTCAAACCATCATAACATCTTCACCTGCACATCGATGACAGTCCAGCAGTTTGTCGTGTTCATCCTAATCCACCTTCTCTCAGCACAGCGGCCAGCTCTCGGTCCCGCATTTGTGGACATGCAAAATAATGTTTCCTCCTACACATGGCAAAGCTAAGAGCTTGAAGTTCACCACCTCCAATCTGTTGGACACAGAAATGCTGCTCTTCTGCCCCTGGTTGATACAGACAATTTCTGAATGTTGATGGCCTCCCCAGTCTCCCAGTGCAAGTTGTCAAGTCACTATTACTTCTCTAAGAAATCTGTGCCAGCCCTAAACCAGCATAGCATAGACAACATCACCCTTTCCCTAAAATAATCTATGTCTGTCAGAGTGCATTTCACCACTGAAACCTGGATGGGCAAACATGGGCAGGGGCATTACAACTCGCTTGAATGGGAACTGGGTGGCTATGGTAGCTGTTGGGGCAGGCGGCCAAGGGGCTGCTCCACAAGTCTTTGAATCTCCAAGGCTTATGGGATAAATCTCTGTATATAACAGTTCATTTACTGCTTTTGGCTCCTCCATCTCTTCTAGGGCCTTCACCTGCGCCCTCAACCTTTCCCTTAATCAGACACACTTTCCAATAGTGCAGATAGAATCCCCCAAACTCCGTGCTGCACAGCCATAGGTCACTGCAGTCAGGCAGTGTTCAAATTAATATAACTTGGAGATTGCAGTTACACAGCTCAAGAGTTGTGGACAGTTTTCCAGGCTGAGTAAGATCAATGGCTATCTCCACTAAGCCTGGAGTCAGAGAAGGCAAAGTGTGATAACAGTGCAAACTTAGTGGCAGCCCTACACCGGGTCAACCTCACACACATGCCTTGCATGACGCACATCCTCAACCTGGTGGTATAGCAATTTCTGCTCCACTGTCTCAGCCTGAATGCCTTGCTTCAGAAAGCATGGTCACTGTGCTCATTTCTGCCAATAGCACCCTGTAGGTCATCAACTTGCATCGCTACAGAGGTCTTTTAGCCTACCGGTTAAGGGTTTGATTTGTGATGTTCCAACATGGTTGAATCTCTCTCTGCACATGTTTCAGTGAATGTGGCAACAGTGTCATGCCCTGGTGCAATAAGTCTTATTGCAAAGCCTGGACCAACGCAGTACGGACATGGTGCAAATCACGCTTGTGGAGTTGGCACAGATGAAAGACCTCTGCACCCTTCCACACAGTTTTGAAATGGGTGCTAAGATAGTTAGCACTGACGATGTCATAGTCAGCATCCCTATTCTGGTCATGTACATGCTGGAGCTTAATCTGAATAGTGTGTGTGAGGAGGTGGTGGTCCTAGAGGAAGAGGTGGAAGCAGAGCGTGATGCAGAAGGTATAACAATATCTAAAATTTCTGGACTGTCATCCCTTAGGCGGGTGCCATGGGAGGGTGGATTACAGCGAACAAGAGGGGCTGTCATGGTAAGCTGCAGCCTCTAATGCGGCCGAGCCCATAAACGCTCCCAAGCCGACCGACCTTAGAAGGCACGGGGCGCACATCCCCTGGGGATGCAATACAGACCCTTTATACCACAGAGGGGGACCCAGGCCTACCCGAACTAGGGGAGAGCAGAGACTGGGGTTCTGTGGTAGCTGAGCATGTGGACAAGGAAAGAGACACGTAGGAATTGATTGCATCGCACAACTTCAGGTATAGAGAAAGTAAAGTTTACTAAAGTAAAGTCACACAGTGCATAAACCAAACATGATTATGCCAGGCTCCCGATTCTACACCTCCAGAAGGGTACCACCAAGTGGACCCCAAGGCACCATCGGAACACTGAGGCACATATAGGCGGGACATCAGGACACAGGCTGGACATCAGGGTAAACAAGGTCATCAGGACACAGGCAAGATGTCAGGGTATAGACAGGACATCAGGAAGGACATCAGGACACAGGCAGGGCATCAGGACATCAGGAATACCGGATAGACATCTGGGTCACTGGTGTGGCAGCCCAGGTAGTCGGCTGGGACACTGGCATGGCAGCCCAGGTAGTCAGCTGGGACACTGGCGTGGCAGCCCAGGTAGTCGGCTGGGATACTGGTGTGGTAGCCCAGGGCATCAGTTACACCAGGACATCAGGACACAGACAGGGTTACAAGGTACAGACAGGACATCTGGACATCTGGAAACATGAGGTCATCAGGATGCAGGCAGGACATCAGGGTACAGACAGGACATCAGGACATCTTGACCCAGGGTCACCGGCATACAGACAGGAGTTGTTCGGTTCTGGACATAAGACATGACCTACAGGCACCACCACAGACATCAGGCTCCAAGATCCAGGCAGCGGGCATCAGGTTCCAGACTGCGGTTGTCAGGCTCTGGGCATCGGACCTAGGAAGGAACTCAAGCGTGATGGTGCAAGCATCGCCGTACTGGACATGGGCCAGACGGTGTTAGCACTGCATGGTAGTCAGAGCACAGAGTAGTAGATGCTCAGCAGAAACACAGGTTACAAGAGACTTAAAGTCACTGGGTGTGAGGCTCCAGAGGCAGAGGGATTCCAGAAACATAATCACAGCAGACACAGTTCAGACAGGTTCAGGTAAAGGACAGGTACAGGATCAAGGATTTGGGCCTGGATATACCACCCCCCAGGACAGGCACCAGAACAGGACAAAACAGGAATCAAAGCAAGGACTTTGGTACCAAATCATACACAGGAGAGTTGCATAAACACAAACACACATAGCAAAGTTCAGGAGCTTTGTGAGCATCTCAGGCACCGCCCATAGGGCAGGGGAACTTTATATAGGAGCTGCCCCTGAGCAATTGGCTGGGGACAGCATTTCAAGTACCCAACCTAACCCTGATGATGATGAGGCTCAGGGCACCAGGCTGCGACTGCACGCACTGACACATGGAAAGTCATGCACCAGCTGCAAATGACCTCACAACCCATGGACAGCTTCCACAGCGGCAACCAGGGACCGCGCATGTGGATGGTCATGCAGCAGGGCAAAGACCTAACCACCCATGTATGGCTGCGCAGCAGAGCAGGGAACTGAGAAGGTTCCATACAGGTAACAGCCAACAGTATCCCAGCTCAAATTAGGGAGAAAGGAGCAAAGGGTTAAAGCAAAGACATGTATTGTCACGCCAAAAACCAAATACAGACAGAACGGCATGACAGGGCTCATGGTACCAGACTGTTAGTGAAGGTGCAAGAGCTGAGAAGCAAATGGTAGAGGACTAGGTGACAGACGCACAACAGTCAGGAGATGAAGAAGATAATGATCCACTCTCTGCTGCCCATGGTTGGCGAGAGAGGAAGCATTAAGCAACCTTGAGTGTTACTCCACCATCAACACACCTTGGACATGGACCTGATGGAAGCGCCTGCCACATGAGCACATTCTTGATTATCTATCTTCAACATGATGCCTGTATTCTTAGGGTTAGAAATAATGCTGACTGCTAAGTTGCCACTCTGCTAGATCCACGATAGAAGTGTAAATTTTGACAGATGCTACCCCCCTGGAAAGGGATGCACGCATGTTGGAGTATCGAAACATGCTTGCAGACAATCTTGAAAGTGGTTTTCCCCAGGACAGCAGCGAGGAACACAATGTGCATCCCAGTTCTAGATGTCCCCACCAGGAACGTCAAGGCGTCATCGCAAAAACATTAGCAGCAGCAGTATAATTTGCATAATCATTTTCACACATTTTTTAGACCAGTCCATGCATCAGCAGAACAGAGGACAAGTCTGACACGTTATGAACAACTGAAAAGGATGGTGAAAGAGTACCTGGAGCACAATATCAATGCCATTAGGATGGGTTTGGATCTTTTTGCATTTTGGTCTTCAAAAATGGAAGAGTGGCCTGAGCTCACCTGTCTCACCTTGGAGATTTTGTCATGTCCGACAGCCAGTGTTCTCTCAGAACGTGTCTGCAGCATTGCTAGTGGTATCCTGATTAGTGTTGAGCGATACCTTCCGATATGCAAAGGTATCGGTATCGCATTGGATAAGCCGATATCCAAAAAATATCGGATATCGCCGATACCCGATACCAATGCATATCAATGGGACACAAAATATCGGAATGGTTCCCAGGGTCTGAAGGAGAGGAAACTCTCCTTCAGGCCCTGGGATCCATATTCATGTATAAAATAAAGAATAAAAATAAAAAAATATTGATATACTCACCCCTCAGACGGCCCCGGGTCTCACCGGTCCAAGCGTCTGCCTCCGTTCCTAAGAATGCAGGGAGTGAAGGACCTTCGATGACGTCGTGGCTTGTGATTGATCGCGTGACCGCTCATGTGACCGCTCACGCGACCAATCACAAGCCGCAACGTCATCGAAGGTCCTTCACTCCCTGCATTCTTAGGAACGGAGGCACCGCTAAGAGCCAGGGTCCGCCGGAGGGGTGAGTATATCAATATTTTTTATTTTTATTATTTATTTCTTACATGAATATGGATCCCAGGGCCTGAAGGAGAGTCTACTCTCCTCCAGACCCTGGGAACCATACGCACCGCACACTTCCGATTCCGATTTCCGATATCGCAAAAATATCGGAACTCGGTATCGGAATTCCGATACAGCAAATATCGGCCGATACCCGATATTTGCAGTATCGGAATGCTCAACACTAATCCTGATGGATAAATGCATCTGGCTGTCCCCTGAAAATGTAGACCGCTTAACTTTCATCAAAATTTTCAAGTCATGGATATCCAATTACTTCTGCACCTCAGTCGCATACTGGGCAGACTAGGCGTTCTTGTTGTTTTTAGTGTCATGCATTGATCTCACATTATTGCAGTCTGTGCCATCTTTGAGGATTCTTCTGTGCCTGCTATTGCTACTGCTGCTGATGTTACAAACAATTTTTTTGAAATGTGGAGACTCCAATTTGGGTCTCCTTCTGGTGGGTTGAATGTAATAAAAGGTGTGTCAGAGGCCTTTTATACTGTTTCTAATCTGTGGTATTTGATACCACTTTCAAATATTTTTTGAACTGTGGAGACTTCAAGTTGAGTCTCCATCTGGTGGGTTGCTTGTGTAAGTAGGGCTACCAGACAGGCAGGCTTGCACTTACTTTCAGTCAGCTACCTGTGTTACTTTACTTACATTTTCCCACCAATGTTACTGTATAAAACTGATGTTTGTGCCATCTGAGTGTGCCTGGAATAAAAAAAAATTGGAGCTCTTGCATGAGGTATCAGGTTTCCCATCTAAGATGTCTTGCATTACTGCCTTAACCACCAGGTCCTCATTTAGGGTATGTGCACACGTCAAGATTTCTTGCAGAAATTTCCTGAAGAAAACTGGAAATTTTCTGCAAGAAATCCGCATTTTTTTTTTGCGTTTTTTTCCCGTTTTTTTTGCGTTTTTTTTTTAGCATTTTGCAAGCGAAATTAGCTTGCAGAATGCTAAAGTTTTCCAAGCGATCTGTAGCATCGCTTGGAAAACTGACTGACATGTTGGTCACACTTGTCAAACATAGTGTTTGACAAGTGTGACCAACTTTTTACTATAGATGCAGCCTATGCAGCATCAATAGTAAAAGATAGAATGTTTAAAAGTAATTAAAAAAAAAAAAATGGTTATACTCACCTGCAGACAGCCGATCTCCTCAGCAGCGTCCGTTCCTATAGATGATGTGTGTGTGCAGGACCTTCGATGACGTCGCGGTCACGTGAGGGGTCACATGACCGGTCTCGCGACCAATCATAAGACCGAGACGTCATCGCAGGTCCTTCACCACACACCAGCTATAGGAACCGAAGTGGCAGCATGCACCGCTGAGACTCCGGGGCCATCAGAGGGTGAGTATATCACTATTTTTTATTTTAATTCTTTTTTTTTACCAATTATATGGTGCCCAGTCCGTGGAGGAGAGTCTCCTCTCCTCCACCCTGGGTACCAACCGCACATAATCTGCTTACTTCCCGCATGGTGTGCACAGCCCCGTGCGGGAAGTAAGCAGATCAATGCATTCTTAGGTGTGCGGAACCCCGCAATTCCGCAAATTTCATGAACATGTTGCTTTTTTTCCGCGATGCGATTTTTTCGCCGAAAAAAATGCAACATTTGCACAAAAAATGCGGAATACCCTGAAAATAATGGGAGGCATATGTTAGCGGTTTTTTTCGCGTTTTTATCACGTTTTTATAGCGAAAAAATGTGAAAAAAACGCGAAAAATACTGAACGTGTGCACATGGCCTTAAACTTTAATTCCAAGCTGTTTATGCTGGCTCAGATCCTATCTCATACATGGCCTATGCCTGACAGCTGCGCCATTATAAAATTTCTACTGTGGGCAATTGATGCCACTTTTTTCTACTATGGGCAATTGATGTCACTTTTCATGGTGTCTAGTGTCTACTCCTAATTTGAGGTTTTTGGGGATCTTTTTGTCATCTCCCAGAAGGTGTTGTCTATGCATTTGGTTTTGCCTCCCATTGAATTTAGTGAGGTTCAGATATGTTCGACAAATTGTTCGGCGATTTGTTCGGCAAACATTGGTCCATTCGCCGAATCCGAGCATTGAAAGGTTCGATCATCTTTACACATGACACCACTGCAGCACAAACAGGACTGTTTCTAAGTCTAGTGCTGGCCAGCACCAGCGTCAGGACTTTTTTGAAGGCAGAGTTTGTGCTCTTCTCTTCTATTTTTAACTTCTTGGTGAGCCCAACTCTGGGCGCGCTACATTTTTTCATCTGTCCAAACTTCAGGATGTGGGTGAGTCCTGAAATGGATTATTTTGCAGCCTGTATGCAGCAGTTTTATTATCTCCTATGAGATGTATATATTGAAGTCTCACTGTCTCCTCTGAGATGTATATACAACAATCTTTGTGTCTCCTACGTGATGTATATACATCAGCCTCAGTGTATCCTATATACATCAGCCCCAGTGTATCATATGCGATGTTTATAAAACAGCCTCAGTGTATAATGCATGATGTATTAGGCTATGTGCACATGTAGGTCGGGTCCTCTGCGGGTTCTCCCGCAGCGGATTTGATAAATCTGCAGGGCAAAACCGCTGCGGTTATCCCTGCAGATTTATCGCTGTTTGTTTTGCGGTTTCCGCTGCGGGTTTACTCCTATACTATTGATGCTGCATATGCAGCAATATGCAGCATCAATAGTAATGTTAAAAATAATTTAAAAAATGGTTTATACTCACCCTCTGACGTCACAATCTCCTCGACGCTGCAAGCGGCAGTCTGGTTCCAAAGATGCTGTGCGAGAAGGACCTTTGTGACGTCACGGTCATGTGACCGCGACATCACCGCAGGTCCTGCTCGCACAGCAACCCTGCAACCGGACGGCCGCGTGCAGCGCTGAGAGGTGAGTATATCATTATTTTTTTATTTTATTTCTTTTTTTTTACTCAAATATGGTTCCCAGGGCCTGGAGGAGAGTCTCCTCTCCTCCACCCCGGGTACCATCTGCACATGATCCGCTTACTTCCCGCATCGTGGGCACAGCCCCATGCGGGAAGTTAGCGGATCAATGCATTCCTATGTGTGCAGAATCGCAGCAATTCTGCACAAAGAAGTGACATGCTGCGGAATGTAAACCGCTGCGTTTCTGCGTGGTTTTTCCCGCAGCATGTGCACAGCGGATTGCGGTTTCCATAGGGTTTACATGTAACTGTAAACGCAATGGAAACTGCTGCGGACCCGCTGCATCAAAATCGCTGTGGTTCCGCGGTAAAAACCGCAAAGTGTGAACATGGCCTAAACATTAACCTCAGTGTATCCTATGTGTTGTATATACATCAGTCTCAGTGTATCCAATATGATGTATATACAACAGCTCCAGTGTCTCCTATGTGATGCATTTTCAATAGTCTCAGTGTCTCCTATGTGATATAAATACATCAGCATCAATATATTTCATGTAATGCGTATACAGCAGTCTCAGTGTCTCCTATGTGATTTACATACAGCAGCTTCAATGTCTCATACAGTATAATCATAAAGTACATATTACTATCCAAGTGTGTGCAGTAGAACTGCACTAAAGTCCAGATCTTGATAAGTAAACAAATTGCTTGTCACTATAAAAAGCATCCTCTCTTTCCCAAGGTTGGTGGATCCATTGCATGGAAAAGGTTTTCCGATATTACTTTTTATCAATATACTTAAATTTGCTGTCTTTTCTATATATATTCCCACAATGCATAACAAGGAACATGATGAAAGGACATGAGGAAAGGACAGAGTCCACTCCAAAAAGAGAAAGAATAACATTTGACAGCATCCAGATAATATAGAGTATGGAAAAGGGTAGCATCACTCAGTCCAGCATAATGGAAAAGGAGATAAACATGGTACAGTTGTGGCCAAAAGTATTGACACCCCTGCAATTCTGTCAGATAATACTCAGTTTCTTCCTGAAAATGATTGCAAACACAAATTCTTTGGTATTATTATCTTAATTTAATTTGTCTTAAATGAAAAAACTCAAAAAGAATTGCCCTAAAGCCAAATTGGATATAATTCCACACCAAACATAGAAAAGGGGGTGGACAAAAGTATTGGCACTGTTCGAAAAATCATGTGATGCTTCTCTAATTTGTGTAATTGACAGCACCTGTAACTTACCTGTGGCACCTAACAGGTGTTGGCAATAACTAAATCACACTTGCAGCCAGCTGACATGGATTAAAGTTGACTCAACCTCTGTCCTGTGTCTTTTTGTGTACCACATTGAGCATGGAGAAAAGAAAGAAGATGAAATAACTGTCTGAGGACTTGAGAAACCAAATTGTGAGGAAGCATGAGCAATCTCAAGGCTACAATTCCATCTCCAAAGACCTGAATGTTCCTGTGTCTACTGTGTGCAGTGTCATCAAGAAGTTTAAATCCCATGGCACTGTGGCTAACCTCCCTAGTTGTGGACGGAAAAGAAAAATTGACAAGAGATTTTGACACAAGATTGTGCGGATGTTGGATAAAGAACATTGACTAACATCCAAACAAGTTCAAGCTGCCCTGCAGTCCGACGGTACAACAGTGTCAACCTGTACTATCCATCGGCGTCTGAATGAAAAGGAACTGAATGGTAGGAGACCCAGGAAGACCCCACTTCTTACCCTGAGACATAAAAAAGCCAGGCTGGAGTTTGCCAAAACTTACCTGAAAAAGCCTAAAACGTTTTGAAAGAATGTTGTCTGGTCAGATGGGACAAAAGTAGAGCTTTTTGGGCAAAGGCATCAACATAGAGTTTACAGGAGAAAAAAGAGGCATTCAAAGAAAAGAACACGGTCCATACAGTCAAACATGACGGAGGTTCCCTGATGTTTTGGGGTTGCTTTGCTGCCTCTGGCACTGGACTGCTTGACCTTGTGCATGGCATTATGACGTCTGAAGACGACCAACAATTTTTGCAGCATAATGTAGGGCCCAGTGTGAGAAAGCTGGGTCTCCCTCAGAGGTCATGGGTCTTCCAGCAGGACAATGACCCAAACACACTTCAAAAAGCACTAGAAAATGGTTTGAGAGAAAGCACTGGAGACTTCTAAGGTGGCCAGCAATGAGTCCAGACCTGAATCCCATAGAACACCTGTGGAGAGATCTAAAAATGGCAGTTTGGAGAAGGCACCCTTCAAATATCAGGGACTTGGAGCAGTTTGCCAAAGAAGAATGGTCTAAAATTCCAGCAGAGCATTGTAAGAAACTCAGTGATGGTTACCGGAAGTGGTTGGTCGCAGTTATTTTGGCTAAAGGTTGGGCAATCAAGTATTAGACTGAGGGTGCCAATACTTTTGTCTGGCCCATTTTTGGAGTTTTGTGTGAAATGATCAATGTTTTGCTTTTTGCTTCATTCTCTTTTGTGTTTTTTCATTTAAGACAAATTAAGTGAAGATAATAATACTAAAGAATTTGTGTTTGCAATCATTTTCAGGAAGAAACTGAGCATTATCTGACAGAATTGCAGGGGTGTCAATACTTTTGGCCACAACTGTATCTGTGAATGAAAAAGAGTGTAAGCAAAAAAGAGACTATGCAGCTAAAATGTAGATAAAAACAGCTTAAACCCCCACCCTCTAAAACACTAATATGAAACCATGTATTTCCTCAATAAATAAAAAAAATGCTCTAAAACTAAAATTCTAGTTAAGTCCATACGGAGTGATTAGCTCCCTAGTCTGAATATCCATGTGCTTTCCATTTTTGCTTTTTACTTTTAGAAGACTTGAGTTACTTTGATGAAACTGGTGGAAAGTGTCTCGGCAAGGTTTTCAGAAGCGATGGATCTTCCGCTGTCAAGCCTTTGTCAATATCTCGAATGTGATCCCTTGTGCAAATTCTCAATTCTCATGTTGTCAAACCCATGTAAATTTTTCCACATGGGCATTCTGCGCAGTATATTACTTCTTTGGAGGCGGAGGATCGATAGTGGCTAATATAATAGGTCCAATCTCCACTAGCGTTGTAAAAAGTCTTACTTTTGCACATATTTGAGTAGGCTTTGCAATGGCCGTAGGGATAAAATCACTTTGTCTCCAGCCAAGTTTTTGTAGAGATTTTAGGAGGTTCGTAGTGGATGTGTACCAGTAGATACCTGAAATTGTTTGACCGCCTTGCCGTTATGAGAGGGGAATGGGGCAAACATGTTTTCAGCATTGCATCCGCTAATGACACTTGCCAATGTTTATTGATGATATCGACGAACTGTGGCAATTAATGATGAGCGAGTATACTTGTTGCTCGGTTTTTTCCCAAGCACGCTCGGGTGATCTACGAATATTTATTAGTGCTCAGTAGTGTTGAGCATTCCGATACCGCAAGTATTGGGTATCGGCCGATACTTGCATGATCAGAATTCCGATACCGAGATCCGATACTTTTGTGGTATCGGGAATCGGAATCGGAAGTTCCCAGTGTATGGTTCCCAGGGTCTGAAGGAGAGGAAACTCTCCTTCAGGCCCTGGGATCCATATCCATGTAAAAAATAAAGAATTAAAATAAAAAATATTGATATACTCACCTCTCCGGAGGCCCCTGGACATCACCGCTGGTAACCGGCAGCCTGCTTTGCTTAAAATGAGCGCGTTCAGCACCTTCCATGACGTCACGGATTCTGATTGGTCGCGTGCCACTCATGTGACCGCCACGCGACCAATCACAAGCCGTGACGTAATTCTCAGGTCCTAAATTCCTAGAATTCGGAATTTAGGACCTGAGAATGACGTCACGGCTTGTGATTGGTCACGTGGCGGTCACATGAGCGGCACGCGACCAATCAGAAGCCGTGACGTCATGGAAGGCCCTAAACGCGCTCATTTTAAGCAAAGAAGGCTGCCGGTTAACAGCGGTGAGGTGCAGGGGCCTCCGGAGAGGTGAGTATATCAATATTTTTTATTTTAATTCTTTATTTTACACATTAATATGGATCCCAGGGCCTGAAGGAGAGTTTCCTCTCCTTCAGACCCTGGGAACCATCAGGATACCTTCCGATACTTGAGTCCCATTGACTTGTATTGGTATCGGGTATCGGTATTGGCGATATCCGATACTTTTCGGGTATCGGCCGATACTATCCGATACCGATACTTTCAAGTATCGGACGGTATCGCTCAACACTAGTGCTCAGAGATTTAGCATTTGTTGACGCAGCTGCATGATTTACAGCTGATAGACAGCTTGAATAAATGTGGGAATTCCCTAGCAACTAGGAAACCCCCACATGTTCTCAGGCTGGCTAGCAGCCGTAAATCATGCATCTGTGTCAACAAAAACTAATCTCCGAGCAGTTACAAATACTCGAAGACCACCCGAGCGTGTTCGGGAAAACCCAAACCACGATTACACTCGCTCATCACTAGTGGTAATTAGTCTGACTTGGTTCTTAGTTTCATTCTCCTTCGCTTTGTTATTATAAAGCAGTCATCTCAAGGGATGTGTGTGTTCTTGATACCTTGCATTGGGTTGCTGTAGAAGATTTCTTTCTCCAAAGCACCTAAAAAGAGGTTGGCGTATGATGGTGCACAGGATGCTCCCATGGCTGTTCCTTGACATTGAAAATTAATCTGCTAAAAATAAAACAGTTGTGTGTTAATATAAACTCAAGCAGGGTATGCAGGAACTCACTCAATTGTGGTTCAGTGTTACTATTTCTAAGGAACCATGCGGCTGCTGCCAGGCCATCAGAGTGGCTGATGGAGTCCAGTGTGTCACAGACCACCTCATATAGGTTGTCATTCCCTGATATGATAGGTCGGCCAGGAGGATTAAGAGGATCCTTATGGATTTTTTGGGAAAAGATAGAAAGTAGGCAAGCAGGGATCTTGTGTCCGAATCATCTCGATCATCTTTTTGTGCATAATACTCTCTGAATGTGCCTTTTCCAGAATGGACACAAGTTCTGCTTGAAAAATAGGAAGGGGGTTACAGGGCAATTTTTTGTAACATTTGGTGTCGATTAACACATTTTTGGCCTGTGTCTCATACATATTGTTTCGTCATATCACTAAATGCCCCCTTGTCTGCTGGTTTGAATATGACATCATTCCAGCCCTCAAGTTCCCTTATTGCAGTTTGTTGGTCTCTATTAAGGCTTTGCATCCAATTTTTAGTGGCCACCAGTGTCTTAAGGTACCTTCCCACTAAGCGACTTTGCAGTGAGAACGACAACGATCCGTGACGTTGCAGCGTCCTGGATAGTGATATCGTTGTGTTTGACACGCAGCAGCGATCTGGATCCCGCTGTGATATCGGTGGTCGGAGCTAGAAGTCCAGAACTTTATTTCGTCGCTGATCACCCGCTGTCATCGCTGGATCGGTGTGTGTGACACCAATCCAGCGATGTGTTCACTTGTAACCAGGGTAAATATCGGGTTACTAAGTGCAGGGCCGCGCTTAGTAACCCGATATTAACCCTGGTTACCATTGTAAAAGTAAAAAAAAAACACTACATACTCACCTTCTGATGTCTGTCACGTCCCCCGCCGGCGGCTTCCCTGCACTGAATGTGTCAGCGCCGGCCGGCCGGCCGGCCGTAAAGCAGAGCACAGCGGTGACGTCACCGCTGCTGCCAGCACTGACACATTTAGTCAGTGCAGGAAGCTCTGAGCAGCGGCGCGTAACCCTGTGGACGCCGGGGGACGTGACAGACATCAGAAGGTGAGTATGTAGTGTATTTTTTTACTTTTACAACCAGGGTAAATATCGGGTTACTGAGCGCGGCCCTGCACTTAGTAACCCGATGTTTACCCTGGTTACCCAGGTGCTGCAGGGGGACTTCGGCATCGTTGAAGACAGTTTCAACGATGCCGAAGTCGTTCCCCTGATCGTTGGTCGCTGGAGAGAGCTGTCTGTGTGACAGCTCCCCAGCGACCACACAACGACTTACCAACGATCGCATCACTGGTCGTGATCGTTGGTAAGTCGTTTAGTGTAACGGTACCTTTAAGGTTAGGTGTTATCAGTTTAGTAAAGATGTCCACAGCAGAACATTTGCTAAGTGAAGGATATTTCCTGGATCTGCCATAGAGTTGTAGAGGAAACTTGCTTACCTGAGGGGGATTTCATTGTTATCCATAAGAGATTCTAAGATCCTCAGTGCTTCTTGTTCCTAACCAGTGGAGAAAATCTCCTTTGAATCAGGTTTGAAATTTAATTTTTGGTAAGATGACATTGAGCTCGAATACATGAATGTCTTTGGTAGTCAGAAATGGGTCTATGGAGCAAGATGGAGAGAATGTGATACCCCTTTCCAATACTTCCAATTGTGAACTACTAAGAACATGAGTAGAGAGATTGATTACCTTGCTCTTGTCATTTTCAAATTTCCTGTCTCCATTATAGCGCTTTAGTGAATGGTAGGTACTAGGGTTGAGCGAAACGGATCGGACAAATTCAAAAATCGCCGACTTTTGGCAAAGTTGGGTTTCATGAAACCCGACCCGATCCTAGTGTGGGATAGGCTATGAGGTCGGCGATCTTCGCGCCAAAGTCGCGTTTCGTATGACGCGTTCAGTGCCATTTCTCAGCCAATGAAGGAGGACGCAGAGTGTGGACAGCGTGATGACATAGGTCTCGGTCCCTACCATCTTAAAGAAGAGCATGACAGTGCAGGAAGCTCTGAGCAGCGGCGCGTAACCCTGTGGACGCCGGGGGACGTGACAGACATCAGAAGGTGAGTATGTAGTGTATTTTTTTACTTTTACAACCAGGGTAAATATCGGGTTACTGAGCGCGGCCCTGCACTTAGTAACCCGATGTTTACCCTGGTTACCCAGGTGCTGCAGGGGGACTTCGGCATCGTTGAAGACAGTTTCAACGATGCCGAAGTCGTTCCCCTGATCGTTGGTCGCTGGAGAGAGCTGTCTGTGTGACAGCTCCCCAGCGACCACACAACGACTTACCAACGATCGCATCACTGGTCGTGATCGTTGGTAAGTCGTTTAGTGTAACGGTACCTTTAAGGTTAGGTGTTATCAGTTTAGTAAAGATGTCCACAGCAGAACATTTGCTAAGTGAAGGATATTTCCTGGATCTGCCATAGAGTTGTAGAGGAAACTTGCTTACCTGAGGGGGATTTCATTGTTATCCATAAGAGATTCTAAGATCCTCAGTGCTTCTTGTTCCTAACCAGTGGAGAAAATCTCCTTTGAATCAGGTTTGAAATTTAATTTTTGGTAAGATGACATTGAGCTCGAATACATGAATGTCTTTGGTAGTCAGAAATGGGTCTATGGAGCAAGATGGAGAGAATGTGATACCCCTTTCCAATACTTCCAATTGTGAACTACTAAGAACATGAGTAGAGAGATTGATTACCTTGCTCTTGTCATTTTCAAATTTCCTGTCTCCATTATAGCGCTTTAGTGAATGGTAGGTACTAGGGTTGAGCGAAACGGATCGGACAAATTCAAAAATCGCCGACTTTTGGCAAAGTTGGGTTTCATGAAACCCGACCCGATCCTAGTGTGGGATAGGCTATGAGGTCGGCGATCTTCGCGCCAAAGTCGCGTTTCGTATGACGCGTTCAGTGCCATTTCTCAGCCAATGAAGGAGGACGCAGAGTGTGGACAGCGTGATGATATAGGTCTCGGTCCCTACCATCTTAAAGAAGAGCATGACAGTGATTGGCTTGCTTTCTGCGGCATCACATGGGGTATAAAGGGGTGTGCACGTCGACCGCCATCTTACTTCTGCCGATCTTAGCATAGGGAGAGATTGCTGCTGCTTCGTCAGAAGAAGGGACATAGTTAGGGAGGGAAGATTAACCCACAAACCGCTTGTGCTGTAGTGATTTCCACTGTCCAACACCACCTTTGTTTTGCAGGGACAGTGGAGGCTATATCTTTGTGCATCAGCTTTGTAGCTTATTAGGCTGCCTTATAAGGCTCCCTGATAGCTGCATTGCTGTTTGCACCACTGCTGTGCAAACCAACTGCTTTTTTAAAAGCAAAAATCCTGTTGCTCCTTTCTGCAGTTATCTTGTTTATTTGTCCACACTTTTGTGTGCAGCAGTCCTTTTTGTTGCTGCCATGCTGAGATCATTGTAGGGATATTGAAATTGTACTACAGTCCTTGGATTTTTTCAGATATCTTCCAGCCACTTTCTGCCACTTACATTGTGTTGTGTTACACACTGGGCCTGAGTTGTGGTACTGTCTCCCCCCCAAAAAAGGGAGATTCAAATTGTCACAAAGTGGATATACGTCAGTTCTGTTAGTTTGTTGTATATCAGCCAGCCACGCTCTGCCACTTACATTGTATTGTAAAATACACTGGGCCTGAGTTTTGGTGCAGTCTCCCCCCCAAAAAAGTGAGATTCATATTCTCACAAAGTGGATATACCTCAGTCCTCTTAGTTTGTCGTGTATCAGCCAGCCACTTGCTGCCACTCACATTGCGTTGTAAAAAACACTGGGCCTGTTTGAGTTCAGTCTTCCCCCCAAAAAAGTGAGATTCAAATTCTCACAAAGTGGATATACCTCAGTCCTCTTAGTTTGTCGTGTATCAGCCAGCCACTTGCTGCCACTCACATTGCATTGTAAAATACACAGGGCCTGAGTTGTGGTGCAGTCTCCCCCCCAAAAAAAGTGAGATTCAAATTCTCACAAAGTGGATATACCTCAGTCCTCTTAGTTTCTCGTGTATCAGCCAGCCACTTGCTGCCACTCACATTGTGTTGTAAATTCACTAAGCCTGAGTTGTGGTTCAGTCTCCCCCCAAAAAAAAGTGAGATTCAAATTCTCACAAAGTGGATATACCTCAGTCCTCTTAGTTTGTCGTGTATCAGCCAGCCACTTGCTGCCACTCACATTGCATTGCAAAATACACTGGGCCTGAGTTTGGGTTCAGTCTCCCCCCAAAAAAGTGAGATTCAAATTCTCACAAAGGGGATATACCTCAGTCCTCTTAGTTTGTTATGTATCAGCCAGCCACTTGATGCCACTCACATTGCGTTGTAAAATACACTGGGCCTGAGTTGTGGTGCAGTCTCCCCCCAAAAAAAGTGAGATTCAAATTCTCACAAAGTGGATATACCTCGGTCCTCTTAGTTTGTCGTCTATTAGCCAGCCACTTGCTGCCACTCACATTGCGTTGTAAAATACATTGGGCCTGAGTTTGGGTTCAGTCTCCCCCCAAAAAAGTGAGATTCAAATTCCCACAAAGTGGATATACCTCAGTCCTCTTAGTTTCTTGTGTATCAGCCAGCCACATGCTGCCACTCACATTGCATTGTAAAATACACTGGGCCTGAGTTGTGGTTCAGTCTCCCCCCCAAGAAAAGTGAGATTCAAATTCTCACAAAGTGGATATACCTCAGTCCTCTTAGTTTGTCGTCTATTAGCCAGCCACTTGCTGCCACTCACATTGCGTTGTAAAATACATTGGGCCTGAGTTGTGGTGCAGTCTCCCCCCCAAAAAAAGTGAGATTCAAATTCTCACAAAGTGGATATACCTCAGTCCTCTTAGTTTGTCGTGTATCAGCCAGCCTCTTGCTGCCACTCACATTGTGTTGTAAATTCACTGAGCCTGAGTTGTGGTTCAGTCTCCCCCCCAAGAAAAGTGAGAATCAAATTCTCACAAAGAGGATATACCTCAGTCCTCTTAGTTTCTCGTGTATCAGCCAGCCACTTGATGCCACTCACATTGCGTTGTAAAATACACTGGGCCTTAGTTGTGGTGCAGTCTCCCCCCAAATAAAGTGAGATTCAAATTTTCACAAAGTGGATATACCTCAGTCCTTTTAGTTTCTCGTGTATCAGCCAGCCACTTGCTGCCACTCACATTGCGTTGTAAAATACACTGGGCCTGAGTTGTGGTGCAGAGAGAGTAAATAACTTGGCACTCAACTTGTGTATAGTGATGATTTTAAGAATTAAATATTTATTACTTGGATCGCAGTCCAGCATAAACGTTTCGGTCAAAACAATAAGACCTTCTTCAGTAGACTGCATTACAAAATATAACAAAACAATGATAAGTACATAAAACAATAATAGAATAATTTTAACTAAGGAGATCAAAAATAAGAAAAATCTCACAAGACATCGTGATATGTGTCAGGTTGGAGGGCAGGAGAGGTAGGGAAAAGGTAGAGTAGTATATTTACATACCCGACTGCTTGTCAGATGTGGAGGGTCACAGAGTACAGGTAAGATCCTATATATTAATTGTAAATGGACCTCTAAAAAGAAAGGATTTCCTAAAGTGATGAAACAGTAATAGTTTGATAAAAAATATATTATAAGGTGAGGGAGATGAATGGTGTACTGACCAGATCAGTTGGATATGAACGCATAGTTCTTCAAATTGTAGTAAGGTTGGTAACTGAAACACAATATAAAGTCATGTGGGAGGAGCTAACGCAGTAGGAGAGATTAGTCCACAGAGACAGAGCCTATAGGAAGAACTGTGGAGATTCTCACCTAGGATAGCCAGGATAGGTATGTATCCCATAGAATTAAAGAGCAGGGTAATTTTCAATGTGCTGGCTGTAATAAAACATATATAGCTATAACCATAACTGCGGGAATAAACGGCTCTATATATGGGTGGACTGAGTATCTTACCATATAACAATGAGTTCCTCACCATAAATGTTATTGTATATATTGGCCAATGGTTGTGTAGTGGCACAAAATTCTAGAAAATAAGTATACACGATGCTATAGTCATGTGTGTGGTATACATAGATACCTAAATCCCCATAGGAGGTGTCTATCACAAAAGGAGTAAGTGAAACGTGGCTCACCTATTATGCAAGGTCTCCTTGAGAGTCCTATAGGATAGGTGCCACTGTGTTACCGGCCCCTGCAATATAGCAGAGTGTTAGCGATAGTTACTCTAAGTGGCAAGGAGAAAAGGCAAAAACTTACCAATATGTTGTAAACGGATGGTGTGCATCAACGCGGTGTCCGCCGCTGGTTGAATGCACATGTGCCAGTGTCTCTGGTTTAAATAATGACAGGGTGGGATCCTAGATACCGCCGAAACCGGAAGTGTGTTCAGTGAATGACGTATCCTGTCAGGAATTGTAGGGCCGCCCTGTGGCAATGGGATCTTTCAGTAAGGACGGTCACCTGACCGCCACTTGGAGGATTATGGGAGATGTAGTCCGGTGTTAGTTCGTAACCGGAAGTGTGTCATCGGGCCTGACGCCTACTTCCTGTTGATGAATAGTGGGTGTTGTAGTCATGGTGATCGACTAGAAACAGCGATCACATGATAACATAGATAGAACGATGTGTGGGGACATGGAAATATGTTGCACTATGAAGAGAAACATTTTGAACAACACTATAAGAAATTGTGGCCACATATAGCACAAGTATAGGAAAATAAATATGCAGTCGGGTAGGGGACAGAGGATGGGAGAGTCCAAAGGTGGGGAGGGATCAGGAGGTGACTTGCATGATGATAAATCAATAGAGACGACTCTGCAAGAAGAGACAGGTATATTAGTATACAAACATCAAATGTATGACCATAAGTGACAGGATTATAAAGAGTAGATTATAGAATCATGAATAGCATCTGGATAATAGCGACATTACCATAAAGTCTATAAAAAGGCTAAGGGATCATAGTCCCTGTTTAGGCCCCTTGGGGCCAAAGTCTGCAATTCGTGAATCCAGTATGCCTCTCTTTTTTTCAGGAGATGAACCCTATTACCCCCCCCCCCCGTCTGGGTACCGGAATATGTTCTAGGACCTGGAACCTGAGTTGTGATATCGTGTGGCCCTTAGAGATAAAATGGCTTGGGAGTGGCAATAATAAATTCTGGCAACGAATGGTCGATTTGTGTTTGGAAATACGGGATTTGATTGGCTGTGTTGTCTCACCGATATATAAGAGACCGCACGGGCATTTGATAGCATACACTACAAAGGACAAGTCACAGGTGGAATAACATTTTATTTTATATCTTTTTCCAGAATGAGGATGACAGATATAGTCACCCCGAATGACGTTATTACACTGATTGCACTGAAGGCACGGAAAAGTGCCATTTCTGGGTTGACTAAGGAAGCGTTGTGTAGTGTCCCTCTTTATTCCAAAGTCAGCTTTGACTAGAGAATCACGGATATTAGAAGGGCGTTTATAGCATGGTAGAAAATGCTCCTGAAATTCGGGAATGGACGGATGAGCAGTTCGTAATATGTTCCAGTGTCGTCTGATAGTGTGGTGTAACACATGTACATATGGGTGATAGACATGAACAAATGGGACTCTTTTGTTGGATACTGGACGTACTGTAGTAGGGGGACTGATGGCCTCAGTCATTAATTTCGGTGGATAGCCCCGTTCCCTGAATTTAGTATACATTTCATCAGTCCTAATTTTAAGGAGATTGGGTTCAGTAACTATCCTTTGTACCCTTTTAAACTGTGATCGGGGAATCGACTTTTTTGTGGCAAAAGGATGTAGGCTTTGGAAATGTAAAAGACTGTTCCTGTCGGTTGGCTTCGCGTAGAGGTCGGTCTTTAGAGTCCCTAGTCTATCTTTTATGACTAAGGTGTCCAGAAAGCTGACTTTTTCTGTACTGCTAGTTATAGTAAAAGTAAGTCCTGGCCAGGCCGTGTTTAGAGTATTGAAAAAAAAAAAGATCCAAAGTTTGAGGCGTGCCAGTCCATAGACAAAAAAACGTCGTCTATGTAACGTTTCCAAAAGGGGCAGTAGGCCTGGAATAAAGGATCAGGGTATACAATTTCCTCCTCAAATTGGGCCATGTAGCTATTTGCGTACGGCGGGGCCACGTTGGACCCCATAGCGGTGCCTTTAGTCTGGAGGAAGAAGCGGTCTTCAAACATGAAAAAATTTTTGTCAGAACTATAGTCAGAAGGTCGATACAAAGATTAATGACGTTGGGATCAAGTTGTGAATTGGTGAGTAAATGTTTAACACTGGAAATCCCTTGTGAATGAGGGATTGAGGTATAGTATATTTCACTATTGAGTTGTGGTGCAGTCTCCCCCCCAAAAAAGTGAGATTCAAATTCTCAACAAGTTTATATACACCTTCTACCTTGTTTTACTGTACCATATAACGGTTGTTATTTTGGTTACATTTTCCCAAAAATGAGGAAGTCTGGTGGAAGAGGCCGTGGACGTAGGGTGCCAGCTGGTACTGATGGTGGTGGTGGTGCATCTGGTGGTAGTGGGAAAAGCACAATAGCACCTAAGGCTGGAGGTGTTGAGCCAGCGTCATCGTCTGGCTACACAAGGCTTTGAAGGCTCCCTTATCTGGGAGTAGGAAAACAGCTTTTAAAGCCGGAGCAGCAGGAAAAGGTTTTAGCTTTCATTGCTGACTCAGCCTCTAGCTCTTTCGCCTCATCTTCAGAAAGTTCCAAATATGACAGCAGCGAGTCGTCAGTGGATGCTCCCGGTCAGGAACAAGATATTTCCTTGTGTCCTTCACCCAAACCAAAAGTGCAGGATGCGTCAGGCGACACTACAGGTTACTCCATGGAGCTCTTTACACATACTGTGCCTGGGTTAGAAAGGTAAATTGTTAACTGCCCATTACAAGATGAATCGGACATGGAGTGCACTGATGCACAGCCACAGCTAGATTATTATGCTGTTCCATTGACTCAGATCACTACATTGCCCTCGCAGTGTACTGAGCCAGAATCTGACGCTGATGAGACTATGGTGCCCCGTCCTGAACGCTATAGCACTTTGCACGGTGATACAGAGGAAGGTGCACATGACATTGAAGAGGAGGTGATAGATGACCCAGTTTTTGACCCAGATTTGCAGCCATTGGGGAAGAGGGTGCCGCTGCCAGTAGCTCAGAAGCAGAGGAGGATGATCCGCAGCAGCCATCTACATCGCAACAGCTGTCAACTGGCAGGCCCGTATCAGGCCAAAAATGTGTGTTAAAACCAAACACAGTTTTAGGACAGCATGGCCATCCAGTAAAAGTAGCACAGCATGCAATCCCTGAAAAGGTATTCGATAGTAGGAAGAGTGCAGTGTGGCAATTTTTTAACCAAGATCTGAATGATCAGTGCAAAGCTATCTGTAAGAAATGCTCAAAGACCTTTAGCAGAGGGAAGAATCTTCAAAATTTAAATACAATGTGCATGCGTAGACATTTAACCAGCATGCACTTGCAAGCCTGGACTAACTACCAAACGTCACGTACCGTTGGTGTACCTGCTCAGAATGAAGGTAGTCAGCAACGCTACATTGCTTCCCTCACTGTAAGCCCACCGTTTAGGACACCACCAGCAGCAAATGTGGAGGTATCGTTGCAAGGCCAAAGCAGTCAGGGAATCACAAGGTTATTGGTAGGAAACACTGTATGTAGGCCAACATTAAGAATACCATCACCAACCCTCTCTCAATCTGCCATGTCCACCACCACCACCACCGCTAGTTCTACCATATGCAGCTCTCCAGTCCAGCTCACCCTACAAGAGACTCTCGTTAGGAAACAAAGTACTCCTCCTCTCATCCGCGTACACAGGGTTTGAATGCCCACATTCCTAGACTAATCTCGTTAGAGATGATGCCCTACCGGTTGCTTGAAAGTGACGCTTTCAAAGACCTGATGGACTATGCAGTACCATGCTATGACCTACCCAGTCGGCACTTCTTTGCGAGAAAAGCCATCCCAGCCCTCCACCAGCATGTCAAAGACCACATTGTCCATGCACTGAAGCAATCAGTCAGTAGAAAGGTGCACCTCACAACAAATGCATGGACCAGTAGGCATGGCCAGGACGTTACGTATCCATCATGGCGCACTGGGTTAATGTGGTGGATGCAGGGTCCACAGGGGACAGCCATAGTGGGACAGTTCTGCCTAGCCCACGGTCTAGGAAACAGTTGGCTGTAGGCGTTCGCCACCCCTCCTCCTCCTCCTCCATAAGCGAAAGGTCACCCACAGAGCACAGTTGCACAACCACTCCATCCGCAGCTGCCAGTGTTGCACACGAGGTGTCCCATTATCGAACAGCTAGTGGTAAGCATCAGCAGGCTGTGTTACAAATGAAGTGTTTGGGCGACAACAGACACACCACGGAAGTACTGGCCAAGTACTTGCAGCAAGAAACTCAGTCATGGCTGGGCAGTGTACATTTTGAGGCAGGCAAGGTAGCCTGTGATAATGGAAGGAACTTTATGGCTGCCATAGCCCTTTCACAACTGAAACACATACCTTGCCTGGCTCACACCTTGAACCTGGTGGTGCAGTGCTTCCTGAAAAATTATCCGGGGTTACCAGTACTGCTCCTGAAGGTGCGAAGACTTTGCTCGCACATCCGCTGGTCGCCCGTACACTCCAGCCGTATGCTGAACCATCAGCGATCGCTGAATCTTTCCCAGCACCGCCTAATAATCGACGTTGCAACAAGGTGGAACTCCACACTGCACATGCTTCAGAGGCTGTGCGAACAGAGGCTTGCTGTAATTTATTTGTGGGAGGATACACATACACGGGCAGGCACTTGGATGGCAGACATGGAGTTGACTGGTGTGCAGTGGTCGAAGCTACAAGACCTCTGTCAAGTCCTTCAGTGTTTTGAGGAATGCACACGGCTGGTAAGTGCAGACGACGCCATCATAAGCATGAGCATTGCACTAATGCGTCTGCTGATGCAAAGTTTGACTCACATTAAGGAGCAGGCGTCTGCAGCCGAAGAGGAGGGAAGCCTTGATGACAGTCAGCCATTGTCAGCTAAGGGAACTCTCCTGGACGAAGTGGCGGATAAAGAGGAGGAGGAGGAGGATGATGGGGATGAATATTTATGGGAGGAGGATGCTTCTCAGGGGGCAATAGAAACTGGTGGCATTGCAAGGTCAGGTACAGGGTTTTTGTGGTACACAAGTGATGTTGATTTGTAAGAAAGTGCTCCTCAACCCAGCACAAGCAGTGAATTGACACCTGGAACATTGCCCCACATGGTTGAGTATGCCTTGCTTATCCTAAAAAGGGACCCCCGCATTATGAAAATGATGACTGATGACGATTACTGGTTGGCCTGCCTCCTGGATCCACAATATAAAGGAAAATTACAAAATATCATGACACATGAGAACCTTGAGCAAATATTGGCTACCAAACAAGCAGCTCTTGTAGACCGTTTGGTTCAGGCATTCCCAGCACACAGCGGCGGTGATGGTTCTCACACGAGCCGTAGTGGGCAACATGGCAGAGGTGTTAGAGGTGCCCAAATCCAAAGTGGCGTTGGACAAAGGGGTTTTATGACCAGGTTGTGTAGTGATTTCGCAACGACTGCTGACACGACAGGTACTGCTGCATCGATTTAAAGTGACAGGAGATAGCATTTTTCCAGTATGGTTACGAAGTACTTTTCCGCCCTTATCGATGTTCTCCCTCACAGGTCATTCCCCTTTGATTACTGGGCATCTAAAATAGACACCTGGCCTGAATTGGCAGAATATGCATTAGAGGAGCTCGCATGCCCTGCTGCTAGTGTGCTATCAGAAAGAGTATTCAGTGCTGCTGGTTCAATACTGACCAAAAAAAGGACACGTCTGGCTACCCGAAATGTTGATGATCTAACCTTCATTAAAATGAACCAATCATGGATTTCAAATTATTTGGCCCCACCTTCCCCTGCTGACACGTAGCTTGTCTGAAAAATATCTTGCTTTTGGCCTCCTCTTACTGACTTCTCCAATTCCTCTATTTGCAGCTGCTGAATGTCCACCATAGGCCATTTTTATACCTCCCTAAATGGGCTGACTCTCCCCACAGGGCCGTGGTCACCACCTGGCGCAAGCACCCGTGCGAGTGCCGTTTGCCTGGACAGGTGGGTGTGCCCATTCTTGGGTGACGGCACTGGCACAGGGTCCCTCATAGTACAATGAAGTGTCTCTGATGGTGGTGGTGCACAACCAACGTCAGACACACTGTTGTAATATGAGGGGCCCTGTGCCAGTACCGCAGCCCATGAGAGAGTGTTCCCCCCAGCTCGAACAATGCTCTACCACTTGCAATACTTACCTCTCCCTGCTCCACCACTGTGTAGTCTGTGCTGATAAATTATTCAATGGCACTGCCAATAAAAATTTGTTGAAATGATAGATGATAGTTAAAATATACAGGGACCCTGGCCTCCATTTAGACCAGTTAATACGTTGTGCCTACTACCACTGTCTGCTACTCAGCAGAGGATCCCACCCCTGTACCTAGCTATGCCACCAGGTTATTTCTGAAAAAAAAATTGGCAGATATTTAGCCTACTTTATTATTAGGGCCTACTCACTGTGTCAGCCACTCCTTACAATTGTCCTCCGCTGAACCAAGCAACGCTGCCAGTTTAGTCCTGTTACCAATTTTGAACTGCTTTTAGCCTACTTACTTATTTCGGCCTACTCACTGTGTCAGCCACTCCTTACAATTGTCCTCCGCTGAACCAAGCAACGCCGCCTGGTTATTCCTATTAACAAATTTTAACTGCATTTAGTCCACTTACTTATTTGGGCCTACTCACTGTGTCAGCCACTCCTTACAATTGTCCTCCACTGAACCAAGCAATGCCGCCTGGTTATCCCTGTTACCAATTTTGAACTGCATTTAGCCTACTTACTTATTTGGGCCTACTCACTGTGTCAGCCACTCCTTACAATTGTCCTCCGCTGAACCAAGCAATGCCGCTTGGTTATCCCTGTTACCAATTTTGAACTGCTTTTAGCCTACTTACTTATTTCGGCCTACTCACTGTGTCAGCCACTCCTTACAATTGTCCTCCGCTGAACCAAGCAACGCCGCCTGGTTATTCCTATTAACAAATTTTAACTGCATTTAGTCCACTTACTTATTTGGGCCTACTCACTGTGTCAGCCACTCCTTACAATTGTCCTCCACTGAACCAAGCAATGCCGCCTGGTTATCCCTGTTACCAATTTTGAACTGCATTTAGCCTACTTACTTATTTGGGCCTACTCACTGTGTCAGCCACTCCTTACAATTGTCCTCCGCTGAACCAAGCAATGCCGCTTGGTTATCCCTGTTACCAATTTTGAACTGCATTTAGCCTACTTATTTGGGCCTACTCACTGTGTCAGCCACTCCTTACAATTATCCTCCGCTGAACCAAGCAACTCCGCCAGGTTAGTCCTGTTACCAATTTTGAACTGCTTTTAATAATAAATAATAATAATAATCTTTATTTTTATATAGCGCTAACATATTACGCAGCGCTTTACAGTTTGCACACATTATCATCGCTGTCCCCGATTGGGCTCACAATCTAAATTCCCTATCAGTATGTCTTTGAAATGTGGGAGGAAACCGGAGTACCCGGAGGAAACCCACGCAAACACGGAGAGAACATACAAACTCTTTACAGATGTTGTCCAAGGTGGGATTAGAACCCAGGACTCCAGCGCTGCAAGGCTGCTGTGCTAACCACTGCGCCACCGTGCTTTTAGCCTACTTACCTATTTGGGCCTACTCACTGTGTCAGCCACTCCTTACAATTGTCCTCCGCTGAACAAAGCAACGCCGCCAGTTTAGTCCTTTTACCAGTTTTGAACTGCATTTAGCCTACTTATTTAGGCCTACTAACTGTGTCTGCCTCCCATTACAGTTGTCCTCCACTGCACAAAGCTATGCCGCCTGTTTAGTCCTTTTACCAGTTTTGGACTGCATTTAGCCTACTTATTTAGGCCTACTAACTGTGCCTGCCTCCCATTACAGTTGTCCTACACTGTACAAAGCTATGCCGCCTGTTTAGTCCTTTTACCAGTTTTGAACTGCATTTAGCCTACTTATTTAGGCCTACTAACTGTGCATGCCTCCCATTACAGTTGTCCTCTACTGCACAAAGCTATGCCGCCTGTTTAGTCCTTTTACCAGTTTTGAAGTGCATTTAGCCTACTTATTTAGGCCTACTAACTGTGCCTGCCTCCAAT
Organism: Ranitomeya variabilis; assembly: GCF_051348905.1. Lineage (NCBI taxonomy): Eukaryota > Metazoa > Chordata > Amphibia > Anura > Dendrobatidae > Ranitomeya > Ranitomeya variabilis. The sequence continues at coordinate 600,549,969 of NC_135234.1, forward strand.
TACAGTTGTCCTTCACTGCACAAAGCTATGCTGCCTGTTTAGTCCTTTTACCAGTTTTGAACTGCATTTAGCCCACTTACTTATTTGGGCCTACTCACTGTATCAGCCACTCCTTACAACTGTCCTCCGCTGAACCAAGCAATGCCACCTGGTTATTCCTGTTAACAATTTTGAACTGCATTTAGCCCACTTACTTATTTGGGCCTACTCACTGTGTCAGCCAGTCCTTACAATTGTCCTCCACTGAACCAAGCTATACCGCCTGTGTACTCCTATTACAAATTTTGAACTGCATTTAGCCCACTTACTTATTTGGGCCTACTCACTGTGTCAGCCTGTCCTTACAGTTGTCCTCCACTGAACAAAGCTATGCCGCCTGTGTACTCCTGTTACAAATTTTGAACTGCATTTAGCCAACTTTTTTATTTTAGGCCTACTACATGTGTCTGTCTGCACCACTCCTTACAGTTGTCCTCCACTGAACAAAGCTATGCCGCTTGTTTACTCCTGTTACAAATTTTGAACTGCATTTAGCCTACTTACTTATTTGGGCCTAGTAACTGTGTCAGCCAGTCCTTACAGTTTTCCTCCACTGAACAAAGCTATGCCGCCTGTGTACTCCTGTGACAAATTTTGAACTGCATTTAACCTACTTACTTATTTGGGCCTAGTAACTGTGTCAGCCTTTCCTTACAGTTGTCATCCACTGAATAAAGCTATGCCGCCTGTGTACTCCTGTTACAAATTTTGAACTGCATTTATCCAACTTTTTTATTTTAGGCCTACTACATGTGTCTGTCTGTGCCACTCCTTACAGTAGTCCTCCACTGAACAAAGCTATGCTGCCTGTGTACTCCTGTTACAAATTTTGAACTGCATTTAGCCAACTTTTTTATTTTAGGCCTACTACCTGTGTCTGTCTGCACCACTCCTTACAGTTGTCCTTCACTGAACAAAGCTATGCTGCCTGTGTTCTCCTGTTACAAATTTTGATCTGCATTTAGCCTACTTACTTATTTGGGCCTAGTAACTGTGTCAGCCAGTCCTTACAGTTGTCCTCCACTGAACAAAGCTATGCTGCCTGTGTACTCCTGTTACAAATTTTTAACTGCATTTAGCCTACTTTTTTATTTTAGGCCTACTACATGTGTCTGTCTGCGCCACTTCTTACAGTTGTCCTCCAGTGAACAAAGCTATGCCGCCTGTATACTCCTGTTACAAATTTTTAACTGCATTTAGCCAACTTTTTTATTTTAGTCCTACTACATGTATCTGTCTGCGCCACTCTTTACAGTTGTCCTCCACTGAACAAAGCTATGCCACCTGTGTACTCCTGTTACAAATTTTGAACTGCATTTAGCCTACTTTTTTATTTTAGGCCTACTACCTTTGTCTGTCTGCGCCACTCCTTACAGTTGTCATCCACTGAACAAAGCTATGCCACCTGTGTACTCCTGTTACAAATTTTGAACTGCATTTAGCCTACTTACTTATTTGGGCCTAGTAACTGTGTCAGCCAGTCCTTACAGTTGTCCTCCACTGAACCAAGCAATGCCGTCTGGTTAGTCCTATTACCACATTTGAACTGCATTTAGCCCACTTTATTATTTGGGCCTACTAACTGTGTTTCTTCCTCATCTTGCCCATTGCGCAGCCACTGCTAGATGGGTCTGCTGGTACATTGACCCAGACCACTACATTCCCCTTGCACTCTACACAGCCAGAATCTGACCCTGCTGAAAGTCAGGTTCCCCTTCCCGCATACTATACCACCTTACACAGGGACAAAAAGGAAGGTGCAGATGAAAGTGCAGGTTCCTTCATCAGGTGGGGGGCATAATCTTTGGCACTGGTACAGGGCCCCTCATAGTACGCAAAAGTGTCTCTGGCAGTGGGAGGTGCTGCCCACCATCAAACACACCCCCGTACTATGAGGGGCCCTGGGCCAGTGCCAACTAGTGGGCCCCCCTGCTTGCTCAGGATCACAGCACTTGCAAAGTTGAAATACTTACCTCTCCCTGCTCCACCGCCATGACGTATTACGCGTTTCCTGGGTCCAAGACAATCTTGAGCCAGCCTTACTCCCCCCAACAACTTTAGCCAAATGACCCCCTGTTTTCAATGTGTAACTATTATTATAAAGTAAATTAAGATTCACAAGCTTCAGTAATAAGAATTGATGTTTTTGGCATTAAAATGGGCACTGTAGGTGTTTTCCTGTCCTCCACTCACTGCCGACTTTGATTCCCCATTGACTTGCATTGGGTTTCATATTTCAGTTGGCCCCCGACTTTACGCAATAATCGGCCGATTTTACCCGACCCGACTTTTGAGAAAGTCGGGTTTCGCGAAACCCGACTCGATCCTAAAAAAGTAAAAGTCGCTCAACTCTAGTAGGTACCTTTCCTGCTAGTATATCTAGAAGTAAGTCCATGAGCGGATACTAGTTCAGAATCACTATTGAAATTATGGGTTTCCATGAGTGATGGCAATGAGGCCATAGATTCACTTTGTGTCAATGCAGTTTTGTTGTTTGGACCTTATTGTTGCCATCTGAAAATTGTATTCACCTCATAATCAATGAGGTCTCTTGAGAACTTTTTAATTATGCCATCACTAATATTGTGTTGCCATTTTTCCAAATCTTTCTCTATGTCTTTCAAATATCTATACAAAGCATCCACTTGTATCTCCTTCTTAATTGTTTGCTGTATTTGTGTAATGTCTTCATCAATGGTTTTTAGTCACTGTGTATTATGTTCGATAATTATTTATGTTAATGTAAGGGAGCATTTGCTGGCTGCTTCCACCAACCTCTTAATCAAAACATCATTATCGAAATTAAACGTAGGGAATAGCTGAATACGGAGCCCCCTAAGAACAATTTTGCGTTCAAGATAGTGGTCAAGTGAGGTCTTGGTCTGCCATAATTTTTAATTTTTAAAGTATATTTTTGTATTGTCATATGATTTCTTTATTCGAGATCACGGTTGTTAGGGCTGGCAGAATGCACCAAATAATTATAAGGAGTATAAGGTATAAGGAGTGTTCGCCTCCCCGGGTCCACCGTGCAGAGATGACACCTGCTGCTCGGTAATAGCGGACAGCATATGGCAGTATATTGTGAACGCATATGGGTTAGCTTCACCCAGTATGAAGGAAGTGAACCCTGTTTCGTCACAGGGCCGCATTAATGCAGAGAGAACGCTAGTATTGGGTCACAGGACTCTGCCCCAAGGACATGGGGTTAGAGACCCTCTAGACCACTAGCGCTCGGCGCCGCAAATGCAGTGCCAGGGAAAACCGAAATATTGATTTACGGCACTGAGCGCATACAGCGCCACTCTGGCGGATGCCAATAACCACCCTAAATAGGGCCAGGAAAGCGCAGTACTTGCGCAAGGTGCCGCATTGGGGGTCGCTGCTAATTGAAGCTGTGTACTAGTGCCTAGTACTTTCAACAACACTAGGGATGGGTATGATTAACGAGCTTTCACCAGATTCAGTCATACATACACACACACGATTTCTGATTTATACTAGCGCATGGACGAGTGGCCATGTGAGCCTTTTATAGTTGTAGCTCTTAGGGACCATCCTAGTGGTCCAATCGGTGCCGCTACAGGACCTGAGCATGTGACGGACGACCTCCAAAGAGAGATCATCCTGTGGGCATGCTCAGTAGCAGAAATGCAGGACTTAGTCCCTGGAACGTCTGCTCACCAGTGATCAGTGCTGGTTACAAAGGCTGAGCCTGGAAAGGCAGCAGTAACCAAAGAGCACAGTATCTGCTTGAGGCCGGGGACACACACAACATATAAAAAAAGGTCTGTTTTTCACGGTCGAGAATCGCACTAATGTTAACAAAACAGTGATCCGTGTGCAGTGCGAGGATGCGTTTTTCTTGCATCAAATGATCCGTTGGACATCCGTGTGACATCCGTATGCCATCCGTCTTGCGAAATTTTCACTCAAGCTTGCAAAATGGACATATAACGTTTTTTTCACCTGAAAAAAATGTAAATCATCAACAAGAACATTATTTAATGGCCCAAAAACAGGTGCCAGACACCAGTCTATGCAGCAGAGTCCCTGCTTGTGTTGGTGCACTTCTGCTTGATGAGCAACATGTCAGATCTACTGACTTTTAACACCACAGAGCATGTGCTTTACAACTGGGTACTTTCCCAACGTTTTGGAGAGCCATACCCAGTTATTGTAGATCCGAGGAGGCGGAGACGGATGTGGGTACATCCACTTTTGAAGCAACGGATCAATAAAGGCCATTTCAACCGTCTGTATGCTGCTCTGAGGACAAATCCAGACAAGTTCTTCAACTATTGTCGGATGAGGATCCAAACGTTTGATATTTTGTTGGAGATTTTGCTACTAGGGATCACCAAGAAGGACACCAGGATGCGCAAATCAATTTCTGCAGAGGAGCGCCTTATCCTTACTTTACGGTATGTATAAATCCTCTGTTTACAAACAATGTTTTGTCTTTAATGGTCTTACCCATTTTGAAAATTAGCTAATTAACTGGTTATGAAACTTCAACATCATTTTGGCTTCTTTTATAATATTTAAGTTTATCAAACATCAAAGCCATCGCATGTCCTTAATGTTTGATTAATCATGGCATATTATTTATCTAATTGTAGTTTTGGCCCATATAACACTGTAATGTGTTAATTTGGTATTTAGCAAACAAAATTCTCTTTTTTCTTTTAGCTTCCTTGCCACTGGACTATCATATGCGGCACTGCATTTAGAGTTTTTACTTGGAAAATCTACAATTTCTGGAATTGTGCGGGATACATGCACGGAAATATGGAGAAGACTCCATCAAGAGGTGATTCCTGAGCCAAAAATCTCCGATTGGTTAAGTATTGCCCAAGGATTTCAGGACACCTGCCAGTTTCCGCACTGTATTGGGGCTCTGGACGGAAAGCACATCCGTGTGCGTAAGCCGCCAGGATCAGGGACCCAATTCTATAATTATAAACAGTTTTTCTCTGTAGTGCTGTTGGCCCTAGTCGACAGCAACTACAGGTTTATAATTGTAGATATTGGGGCCTACGGGAGAACTGGAGACTCTAGAGTCTTCAGTTCTTCCATTATGGGTCGGCGGCTGCGCAACAATGATTTGGATCTCCCACCCCCAAGTCACCTACCAGGGGCGAATTTGGATGCGGTGCCTTACATGATGGTAGCAGATGAGGCGTTTCAATTATCAAGGAACGTCATGAGGCCATATCCACGGAGAGGCCTGGACTACCGGCGTAGAATTTTTAATTTGCGCCTTTCCCATGCCCGCCGTCTTGTAGAGTGTTCATTTGGCATTCTCACTGCAAAATGGCGGGTACTTCAGTCTGCAATACAACTGAGTGAAGGCAATGTCAATGGTGTGATCAAAGCATGTGTTGTTCTTCACAACTTTACTAGATACCATGATTGCCCATCATCTGCTGCTGATGAAATTGATTATGCAAATACTGTCTTGTCTACTCCACGTGTTTTTCCTTCACGTCGTCAGCCCTCAGGCCTAAAAGTTTGTGATGTGTTAACAAATTATTTTGTGTCACCAGAGGGATCGACTGTTTGGCAAGACAATGCTGTTGTGCTTTAAAGTTTAGTTATATTGTTAGTTAGTAAATAGCATAATGTTCCTGTTTGAATTGTGTAGTATGTTTCTCCTTTAAAAATCTCTAAATTTGTTAAGTTGCCACATCATCTTTTTAGTCAGAAGAATACATAACACTCATATTTGGAAAAACAGTTTTACTGCTCAAAGCATATATATATATATTAGCCCAAAACATATTGACATCATATGTAATTGTAGGCATATTAACCAGAGGAAACCAGAAACCAGAACATGCCAAGGGCGCAAATAACTTAGCACATAAAAAAACCTAAATGACAGGCCAAAACCTTGTTAGAAGAAATTACAGGTTCTGGTAGGTTGGGGATGGCGATGGTGATGGCGGGTGTCCAGCATGTGCGGAACTTGGCCTTGGTGGTGGACCAACCAGACTGTCAACCTGTGGTATGGCAGATATATATGTAGGGTGTTGTTGCAAGTTTCTATCATGTGTGTGAGGTAAAACTTGATGTTGAGGGTAGAAGGGCATCAAGTCCTGTGTACTGTATTGACCCATTTGGTCATACCCCCAATATGGCCATGTCGAGCAGACACATGTTGGGCCCAGCCTCCAAACATGTGTCTGTTCAAGTGGTCAGATTGGGCATTTGCTGGATATTCATTAATTGGCCTGTTTTGGTGTTGTTGGGTGCTTTGGCCAGGCTGTTGTTGTTGAGCTATACGTGGCAGGGGTGGTGCTGCGACTGTTTGGGTTTGTTCCTGTGGAAGGTCTTGCACCGCCAGAAGGTTTGTAGCTGACATTTGTCACTGTTCGTGGTATTTGAACACATGAGTCGGGTTGTTTGGGGGTGTTGCCGCATCAATCACAATTTGTAGACAACCTCTGGTCCGCAGCCTGAGCGAGCATGGAATGGGGCGTAAATAGCGGGCAAGACTGCGGAAGTACGCTTCCTCCCCATCGTCATGTACAACCCTGGACAAATAGTCCAACACCCCTGTATCCACTTGCCTCCTGGTGCCAGGGTTAGAAGTCACCCTTCTGCGCCGACCACAGTTTGGTATTGTAGTAGGCTGTGGTGATGTATCCAGTGACAAGGTTGGACTGCTGCTCTGGGCTCCTTCCTCAACCTCTGGATTGGCCTCCTGTGTGGCAGAAGACACTGCTGCTGGTTGGGGTGGTTGGTTGCTGCTTGGTGCTTGCCCTGATGGTCCAGCCTTTTCGGAACCTTGACCAACGGGGTCAATCACCAACTCCGAGTCAGATGCAGTCTCCCTTTCTGTCAGATTTGACTCTGTTCTGGAGTTCAAAAAGGATTTTTTAGCCAAAAATTAGAAACATATTCACGTTAGAAGATGTGTAAAATATTTTGTGACATGCATGCACTTACGGTCTGAGCTCCATCACCGGTGCAAGAAAATGAAGCCGATCAAAATAAATATATTTCCTTTTTTTTGTTGCTGCATCACCACTCCACCCAGAAACTTGACGTTCACGCCGGTATTGGTCCCGGCAACTCCGCCAGCGTCTAGTGACATCATTCACTGCAAAGAAACAAAATTTGTTTTTGGAATAACAAATAATAATAAATTATCTTTATTTTTAGATACTGATAACATATTCCGCAGCGCTTTACAGACATTATCATTGCTGTCACCAATGGGGCTCCCAATCTAAATTCCCTATCAGTATGTCTTTGGATTGTGTGAGGAAACCGGAGTGCCCGGAGGAAACCCACGCAAACACGGAGAGAACATACAAACTCTTTGCAGATGTTGTCCTTGGTGGGATTTGAACCCAGGACTCATATCCACTGAGCCACCATGCTGGCCAAGCACATAACTCCAACAGGTACAGGGTTTGCAATCACACACAGGCCCTGGAGCCTAAGGGGACCTAAAACTCCCTTGGTAATATATTAAAGGACTATAGCTACTACATTTGAACCATATTTGTGTGCCTTGTTAATGTTTTTGCAGCCTCAACCAAGAGCTTTGAACATTTACATCACTCATAATCACACCACATATGATGTGTTCATGCCTATTTTTATCAGGAACCCAATATAAAAGCCCATTTTTTGGTAAAGGATGGTACTTACAAATTTCTTGCTGAACCTCTTGAGGTCGCTCTTCAAAATCGGGGAACATGTGGCGACAGATTGCCCTCTATGCTGCGTCTTTACATGCACGGTCCGCATAATGTGTGTCGTGTTGGTCCCATAATTCTGGTCCATCATGGACCAGAGCAATCAGCATCTCAACATTTATATGCCTGGCCATACTGCTACACAGTACACTCCGTGGAGGAGTGCTTCCTGCTTTGCAATCCAGTGTGGGCCAGAAATTAGCATGCCAAAGCTTCCTGATAATGGATGATTCAATTTTCTGTCACCTGGAGAAGTCTTCCGTATTTCTCGCAATGCACACGCATGGTCCGTGTGTAATCCGATTTTTTTGCGCACCCATAGACTTGCATTGGCGATTCTCGGCCGAGATATGCTGACAATCGCAGCATGCTGCGATTTCACTCGGATCCGGAATACGGGTGAGAAAATATCGGATGATGGGAGCTGACCCATAGATTAACATTGGGACGAGCGCAATGCGATTTTTTAGCGCATTGCACTCGTCCGTATTACGGTCTAGTGTGACCCCGGCCTGAGCCAGATGCTGGTATCGATGTCTCTGCTGATCAGGCTCCACTGCGGCTGGAGGAGAATGGGAAACTGCAGCGGATATGGTTCGAGACTCCCCCTGTGCAGCAGCGGGAACTTGACACCTAACAACAGTTTCATTAAAAACAGAAGACAAAGTAGAAGTACCAAGTTTAAAAATGTCTGATGCTTTAGTTTGTCAGAATGTTTTTCTCCCTTTCATATCCATGATAGTGTCAAGGAAGTTCTGTCATAAAAAGAGAGAGACAATATTAAATCAATAAACAATAGGTCCTTATCCAATAAAGTGTCATGATGCTTATATATAAATCAAAATCATGTCACCTAGTGAGGTATACATAAATATAATCTACATTTGTACACATAGAACAATACAAAGGTTTTGAATAATAAAAATGGGTGCCTCTAGTGTAGCCTAGTATTCTGTGTAGCCTAGAATTTCTCCATACTTGTATGAGGATATGGCAATGCGGGTATAAGCAATCCAATCCAATTGAGATATAACTAATCAATGCAGTTCTAAGAAGGGGATAACCCATGCATGCTGTCTTAAACAGTGCATAGTGCATACAGGTACGTATAACAAGATCTCTGGAGATGGACATGGAACCTTGAGATTGTTGATATTTTTCAACAATTTTGATTCCCAAGTCCTCAGACAGTTCTCGTCTCCTCTTTTTAGTCTCCATGCTTAGTGTGGCACACACAGACACACAATGTAAAGATTGAGTCAAATTCATTTAAATTTGGATTGAGGTGTGATTTTCATATTGCCCACACCTGTTACTTTCCACAGCTGAGTTTAAATAATAATAATAATAATCTTTATTTATATGGCGCCAACATATTCTGCAGCGCTTTATAGTTTAACAGTTTCAAACGCAAGTCATAAGTAACAACGTTAACAATACAATAATTAAAGCACAACCTCCTGCCTCCCCTCAAACACTCTCGCACCCCTCCAATCTATTCTAAACTCTGCTGCCCGACTAATCCACCTGTCCCCCCGCTATTCTCCAGCCTCTTCCCTCTGTCAATCCCTTCACTGGCTCCCCATTGCCCAGAGACTCCAGTACAAAACCCTAACCATGACGTACAAAGCCATCCACAACCTGCCTCCTCCTTACATCTGTGACCTCATCTCCCGGTACTTTCCTACACGCAACCTCCGATCCTCACAAGATCTCCTTCTCTACTCCCCTCTTATCTCCTCTTCCCACAATCGTATACAAGATTTCTCTTGCGTATCACCCCTACTCTGGAACACTCTACCACAACACATCAGACTCTCGCCCACCATCGAAACCTTCAAAAAGAATCTGAAGACCCACCTCTTCCGACAAGCCTACAACCTGCAGTAACCACCGATCGACCAAACCGCTGCATGACCAGCTCTATCCTCACCTACTGTATTCTCACCCATCCCTTGTAGATTGTGAGCCTTTGCGGGCAGGGTCCTCTCTCCTACTGTACCAGTTATGACTTGTATTGTTCAAGATTATTGTACTTGTTTTTATTATGTATACCCCTCCTCACTTGTAAAGCGCCATGGAATAAATGTCGCTATAACAATAAATAATAATAATAATAATAATCACAATAAGATGACCCTGCTTGTGAGAGCTTACAATCTACAATGAGGTGGGGGAGAAACAAAGTACAGGAGCTTATTTACAATGATGTATTTACAATGATGGTCCAGCCATCTTGAGAGAGTGGGGATAGATGGAGATAGTGCCCTTATACATAAAATGACTGATTAGGGAACGAACAAATATGTTTCAAGGGCACACCTAAAGCTATGCAAATTGTGGATTGTCCTAATTTCTTGGGGTAGAGCATTCCAGAGGATTGGCGCTGCGTGGGAGAAGTGTTGGAGACGGGAGTGGAGGTATGGATTAGTGCAGAGGTTAGTCGAAAGTCATTTGCAGAGCGCAGCGGTCGGTTAGGTCGATAGACAGAAATAAGGAATGAGATGTAAGGGGGTGCTGCACTGTGAAGAGCTTTGTGGATGAGAACAAGCACTTTGAATTGGATCCTATAATGAATGGCCAGCCAGTGTAATTACTGGCAATTAGGGTTGAGCGAAACAGATCGGCACTTTTCAAAAGTCGCCGACTTTTAGCAAAGTCGGGTTTCGTGAAACTTGACCCGATCCCACTGTGGGATCGGGTCAGCGGTACACGATCTGTAATCCAAAGTCGGGTTTTGTTTTATATATATATATATATATATATGTCATAGAGAGACACATGTATATATATTTATTTATATTTACTTCAGCGCGATAATGTTGAAAAGCCGGTAATTCAATTGCCGGCGCTTCATTTCTCCTGCCTAAACCCGACATGATATGAGACATGGTTTACATACAGTAAACCATCTCATATCCCCCTTTTTTTTGCATATTCCACACTACTAATGTTAGTAGTGTGTATGTGCAAAATTTCGGCGCTGTACCTATTAAATTTAAGGGTTAAATCACGGACAAAATTGGCGTGGGCTCCCGTGCAATTTTCTCCGCCAGAGCGGTAAAGCCAGTGACTGACGGCAGATATTAATAGCCAGGAGAGGGTCCATGGTTATTGCCCCCCATGGCTAAAAACATCTGCCCCCAGCCACCCCAGAAAAGGCACATCTGGAAGATGCGCCTATTCTGGCACTTGGCCACTCTCTTCCCACTCCCGTGTAGCGGTGGGATATGGGGTAATGAAGGGTTAATGCCACCTTGCTATTGTAAGGTGACATTAAGCCAGATTAATAATGGAGAGGCGTCAATTATGTCACCTATCTATTATTAATCCAATTGTATGAAAGGGTTAAAAAACACACACACATGAATAAAAAGTATTTTAATTAAATAAACACACCGGTTGTTTTAATATTTTATTGCTCTCTCAATCCATTTGAAGACCCTCGCTTGGAAAAATAATAAACCCACAATATACATACCCTCTGACGAACTGTCACACGTCTCACGAGGTAATCCATCTGAAGGGGTTAAAATATTTTACAGGCAGGAGCCCTGCTAATGCAGCTGTGCTCGTGCCTGTAAGCCCCGGCGAATGAAGGAAATGTAGGTCAATGACCTATAGTTACCTTCAGTCGCGGTGATGCGCCCCCTGGTGGAGGTCCTCATATGACCTGGAGCGTGGGAAAAAGTTCCCAGGCTGCAGTTCATGAGGACATCCAGCAGGGGGCGCGTCACCGCGACTGAAGGTAACTATAGGTCATTGACCTACATTTCCTTCATTTGCCGGGGCTTACAGGCACGAGCACAGCTGCATTAGCAGGGCTCCTGCCTGTAAAATATTTTAACCCCTTCAGATGGCTTACCTCGTGAGACGTGTGACAGTTCATCAGAGGGTATGTATATTGTGGGTTTATTATTTTTCCAAGCGAGGGTCTTCAAATGGATTGAGAGAGCAATAAAATATTAAAACAACCGGTGTATTTATTTCATTAAAATACTTTTTAATCATGTGTGTGTGTGTTTTTTAACCCTTTCAAACAATTGGATTAATAATGGATAGGTGTCATAATTGACGCCTCTCCATTATTAATCTGGCTTAATGTCACCTTACAATAGCAAGGTGGCATTAACCCTTCATTACCCCATATCCCATGGCTACATGGGAGTGGGAAGAGAGTGGCCAAGTGCCAGAATAGGCGCATCTTCCAGATGTGCCTTTTCTGGGGTGGCTGGGGGCAGATGTTTTTAGCCACGGGGGGGGGGGGGGGGCAATAACCATGGACCCTCTCCTGGCTATTAATATCTTGTCTCAGTCACTGGCTTTACCACTCTGGCGGAAAAAATTGCGCGGGAGCCCACGCCAATTTTTTCCGCGATTTAACCCTTAAATTTAATAGCTACAGCGCCGAAATTTTGCACATACACACTACTAACATTAGTAGTGTGGAATATGCAAAAAAAAGGGGGATATGAGATGGTTTACTGTATGTAAACCATGTCTCATATCATGTCGGGTTTAGGCAGGAGAAATGAAAAGCCGGCAATTGAATTACCGGCTTTTCAACATTATCACGCTGAAGCAAATATTTAAAAAGTATGCTTCCCCATTGAAATGCATTGGGTTTCATGTTTTGGCCGATCCCCGACCCCGACTTTTCAATAAGATCGGCCGATTTCACTCGACCCGACTTTTGAGAAAGTCGGGTTTCGTGAAACCCGACTCGATCTCAAAAAATGAAAAGTCGCTCAACCCTACTGGCAATTACTGGCATAGAGCGGCTGCATCTGAATACTGATTAGCCAGGTAGATGACCCTGGCTGCTGCATTAAAGATAGACTGAAGAGGGGAAAGTCGAGTGAGGGGGAGTCCAATTGATAGAGCATTACAGTAGTCCAGGCGGGAGTGGATCAATGATACAGGGTTTTTGTTGCTTCTATGGTGAGTAAAGGGCAGATTCTAGAGATGTTCTTTAGGGGTAAGCGGCACAAGCAGGAAAGAGATTGCATGTGAGAAGTGAAGGAGAGATTGGTGTCAAATGTAACACCCAGACAGCGCGCCTGCTGCCGGGGTGTTATTATGGAGCCACCCACGGATAGGGAAATGTCAGATTTAGGGAGGTTAGTAGATGGTGGGAGCAGAAGAAGCTCAGTTGTGGAGAGGTTGAGTTTCAGCTAGAGGGCAGACATGATGTCGGACACTGCGAACAGACAGTCACTGGCGCTCTGTAGTACAACGGGAGTAAGGTCAGGGGATGACTTATATAGTTGTTTGTCATCGGCATAAAGATGGTACTGAAAGCCAAATCTGCTGATGGTCTGTCCAATTGGGGCCGTGTAGAGAGAGAAGAGAAGTGGGCCAAGGATGGAGCCCTGAGGTACCCTGAGAGTGAGAGGAAGAGGGGACGAAGTGGAGCCAATGAATGATATACTGAAGGAGGGGTCAGAAAGATAGGACAAGAACCAGGAGAAGGCAGTATCCTTAGTGCCTAGTGACTAGAGCCTAGACAGTAGGAGATGGTGGTCAACAATATCAAAAGCTGCAGAGAGGTCGAGAAGAATGAGCAGAGAGTGGTCACAGTTGGAATTTGCTGTCAGAAGGTCATTGGTCACTTTGATGAGTGCAGTTTCTGTTTAATGTAAGGGGTGGAAGTCGAACTGTGAAGGGTCTAGGAGGGAGTGAGTGGAGAGGTAAGGGTAAGGTGGGAGTAGACCAGGCGCTCCAAGAGTTTAGAGAAGAAGTGGAGGTTGGAGACTGGTCTGCTGTTATTTTTGCAGGATGGATCAAGAGAAAGTTTTTAATAATGGAGTAATGATAAAGTGTTTGAAGGAGGATGGGAAGATGCCCAAGGAGAGGGAGAGATTAAAGATTGTAGTTAGGTGAGTTGTGACAACTGGAGGACTGTGAGGGAATGGGGTCTGTTGTGCATGTAGTTGGACAAGAAGAAGAGAGGAGCCTGGAGACGACTTCTTCTGTGATGGGATCAAATGTGGAGAGTAAGCCATGGGAAATGCAGGGAGGGATTAGAGTCACGTCACTTAGTGGTCGGGAGCGGATTTCCTGTCGGATATTATCTATTCTCTCATTAAAGTGGGAGGCCAGGTCATCAGCACAAATGTCTGTGATAGGGGCTTGTGCTTTTGGCCTCAGGAGGGAGTGAAAGGTGTCAAACATTTATTGGGGTTGTTGGATAGTGAGGAGATCAGGGTGATGCAGTAGGTCTGTTTGGCGAGGTGAAGGGCAGAATTATAGGTTCTTAACATAAATATGAAGTGGATGAAGTCTTCTAGTGTGTGAGTTTTCCTCCATAAGCATTCAGCACTTCTAGAGCATTGCTGGAGAAGCCGAGTTTGCAATGTGAGCCAGGGCTGTTTTACTCTATGCTTAGAGGTTCTGAGGGTTATGTGGTCCAGGGTGCTTCTTAGAGTGTCATTGTAGTTGTGTACAGCCTGATCAGGACAGGAAAAAGAGGATATTGGGGACCGTGATGAGTGTAAGGAGTTTAAAAGTGTGTGAGAGTTAATGGCATGTAGATTTCTGAATGTGTGATAGGTAGGAGTGTGCTGGGGTGGGTGAGGGATTGTGAGCGTGAAGGAGAAAATGTTGTGGTCAGTGAGGGGAAGCAGTGAGTTATCTAGGTAGGAGATTGAGCAGAGCTGGGCAAAGACAAGGTCAATGGCGTTGCCAACTTTGTGTTGTTTCAGAGGTTGAGAGCTGTGAGAGGTCTAGAGAAGTGGAAAGTGATAGAAGCTGGGATGCAGATGTGGAAGTGGGGCTGTTTATGGGGATGTTGAAGACTCCCAGGATATGGGTTGGGAGTTCTGAGTACATAAAGTGCGGCAGCCAGGCTGAGAAGTGGTCAAGGAACTGGCCTGGTGGCTGAAATATGACGCTACTCTGAGGGAGAGGGGACAGAAGAGCCTGATGGTGTGGACCTCAAAAGAAGGACATGAGAGTGATGAAACTGGGGGATGACCTAGAAGGTCCATTGTGGAGACAGGAGTATGCCGACTCCACCACCAGGTCTGTTTGTGGGTCTCGGGGAATGGGAGAATTGTAGGCCACCATGGCAAATGGCAGCAGGGGAGACAGTGTCAGAATCCTTAATCCAGGTTTCAGTGAGGGCAAACAGATTCAGAGAGTGTTTCAGAAAGTAATTGTGCAGAAAAGGAAGTTTGTTACATACAGACCGTGGATTCCAGTGGGCACGATTAAAAGATGGATATGAAGGAGTGCAAGTAATATTAATAAGATTCGTGTGGTTTTGATACGAGGTAGGATAAGGGTTGAGTTAGGGGGATTGTGGACCAGGGTTGTGGGAGATATCCCCCGAAATCAGAGAGAGTAGGAGGATAAAGAGCAAATAGGTATTGGAATTGTAAGAAGTTTTTTTGTGCAATGTGTTTGGGCAAGATGGGCTGAGGGTTTTTTCAGGAAGGTGAGAAGTGCATGGGAGCTGTACATGGGAGAGGAAGGTATAGACGGGCTGATGTGTATGAGTCGTGGTGGAAGGGGGATGGGTGGTGAATGTGAATGGCAAGGGAACACAGGAGGATAGAAATAAAGCACATGGATAAAAGGGACTGCAAAGTGTGGGTTTCCTGACTCCTGCCCTGACTAACTGCCATGGAATAACTGCATTTTGATTGATGCTTATCTTCTGGGATGCTTTGCTTTGGGGATGCTTGCGTGTACTCCCACATGCGTGCACACCTTAGGATGATTCTAAATTTACAGACAACAATCAAGGCTCAGGAGAGATGGATTGCGGGAACTAGTTGGGGATAATTTGGCAGCTGGGGCCAGCACACCAGGGGATGGTTAGATGATCAAAGACATTGGGCCTGGCTATATCTATTTTCTATAGCACCTTCCACCATATAACATTTAGACTGATCCCAGTCATGGATATGCAACAGTGAGAATTATGTACAATGCAGCAAATAAATTATACCAATGATTTAGCAGGCACATTAAAATATATTTCTAAATGGTAAAGCGGAAGATGACAGACAGCAGACACAAGCAGAGGCAATTTGTACCATTAGAATATATTGCAGCAGATGAGACAGCAATCAGAGGTGGGAAGTTGTACCATTAGAATGAATTGCAGCAGATGAGACAGCAATCAGAGGTGGGAAGTTGTACCATTAGAATGTATTGCAGCAGATGAGACAGCAATCAGAGGTGGGAAGTTGTACCTGTGCGAAGAGAGAAGATGGATGTTAATTCCTTGCCATAGAATAACTGCCTTTTGATTGATGCTTATCTTCTGGGATGCTTTGCTTCAGGGATGCTTGCGTGCACCTCCACATGCTGCCAAAAATCTATTTTTGGAGTTTTGTGTGAAATTATGTCAATTTTGCCTTTTTGTTCCTATTTTTTTTGTGTTGTTCCAATAGACACAATGCAAATAAAAATTGCAATAATTTTCTGGCAGAAATACTTCCTTTCCTGGAAAAATTTCAAGGATACCAAAACTTTTGATTATGTCTGTACATATGCATGTCTGTACATATCTGATGAAAATACTTGCTGTATTGTCCACTCTCCACTTACTGGTTCCTCTTGAAAAACTTTTTTTTTTAGTATAAGTATTTTTTGACAAAATGTGTTTAATAAAATTACATTTGAATTTTATTATTTGTCTTGTGGGCACCTATGTATTTAATTTTTAGGTTTAAAAACTGAATCCAAAATTGCAGATGTGCAGCATATTTACATCCTTATAACACCTAACAGGAGTGGAAGACTTACCTTTATAGAACCATTATTTTAATGTCTTGATCTAATAAAGTCTAATTCTAGGTTCACAGGCAATGCTTTTGCAGTGTATTTTTTTCTGCAGCCAAAACCTTTCCTCTTGGCAGTAAAAAGGCTGTGAATAAAACACAGCTAAGTCTACGTTCACATTAGCGTTCGTCGCCGCAGCGTCGGGCGCAGCAGCGTCGCCGCATGCGTCATGCGCCCCTATATTTAACATGGGGGCGCATGGACATGCGTTGTGCTGCGTTGTGCGACGCATGCGTTTTTTTGGCCGCAAGTGTTGGGCGCAGAGAACGCAGCAAGTTGCATTTTTTTTGCGTCCAACTTTTGGCGAAAAAGGACGCATGCGTCGCAAAACGCAGCGTTTTAGCGTGCATTTTGTTGCGTTTTTGTTTGCGTTGTGCGTTGCGTCGCCGACGCAGCGGCGCACAACGCAAATGTGAACGTAGCCTAATTGCTGCCTTTTTGCTGCCTTTTTGCAGCATTTTTTTGCTGTGGATTATATGTGTGATTTGTCTAGAGTACATGTATAAAAAATATTTTAATCACCACAAACAGCACAAAAGGTTGAAAAAATGCAACAAAACCTGTTTTATTTGCATGGTTTTTCCCGTTTCTTATTGATTTATATGAGTGAAAAAATGTCACAAAAAACTGACAGTATTGACTTGCTGTTGAGGAATAATGTTGGTTGCCTTGGAGGGGTGCTGATATCCCTGGCCCCTTCCCAGGCTGTTAATGTCAGCCCACGTGTGTCTGTTTAGCCTTTGTAAGAATTTATAGGGGGACTCTACTTCTTTTTTTATTTCTGGAGTTCCCTGTAAACTACCCAGCGAAGGCTAAGCAAAAAGCTATGAGCTGTTATTAATAGCGTGGGAATATTTGAGATATTTTGGGATATTATCCCCTTTCCCAGATTATTAACATTAACACCCAACTGTGGGCTTTCCCCCTGCAGGTCATTAACCCCTTCACCCCCAAGGGTGGTTTGCACGTTAATGACCGGGCCAATTTTTACAATTCTGACCACTGTCCTTTTATGAGGCTATAACTCTGGAACGCTTTGACGGATCTTGGCGATTCTGACATTGTTTTCTCGTGACATTTTGTACTTCATGTTAGTGGTAAAATTTATTCGATATAACTTGCGTTTATTTGTGAAAAAAATGGAAATTTGGCGAAAATTTTGAAAATTTTGCAATTTTCCAACTTTGAATTTTAATGCCCTTAAATCACAGACATATGTCACGCAAAATACTTAATAAGTAACATTTCCCACATGTCTACTTTACATCAGTACAATTTTGGAAGCAAAATTTTTTTTTGTGACGGAGTTATAAGGGTTAAAAGTTGACCAGCAATTTCTCATTTTTACAACACCATTTTTATTTAGGGACCACATCTCATTTGAAGTCATTTTGAGGGGTCTATATGATAGAAAATACTCAAGTGTGACACCATTCTAAAAACTGCACCCCTCAGGGTGCTCAAAACCACATTCAAGAAGTTTATTAACCCTTCAGGTGTTTCACAGGAATTTTTGGAATGTTTAAATAAAAATGAGCATTTAACTTTTTTTCACACACAATTTATTTCAGCTCCAATTTGTTTTATTTTACCAAGGGTAACAGGAGAAAATGGACCCCCAAAGTTGTTGTACAATTTGTCCTGAGTACGCTGATACCCCATATGTGAGGGTAAACCACTGTTTGGGCGTATGGCAGAGCTTGGAAGGAAAGGAGCGCCATTTGACTTTTCAATGCAAAATTGACTGGAATTGAGATGGGACGCCATGTTGCGTTTGGAGAGCCCCTGATGTGCCTAAACACTGAAACCCCCTACAAGTGACACCATTTTGGAAAGTAGACCCCCTAAGGAACTTATCTTGATGTGTGGTGAGCACTTTGACCCACCAAGTGCTTCACAGAAGTTTATAATGCAGAGCCGTAAAAATAAAAAATCATATTTTTTCACAAAAATGATCTTTTCGCCCCCAGTTTTTTATTTTCCCAAGGGTAAGATAAGAAATTGGACCCCAAAAAATGTTGTGCAATTTGTCCTGAGTACGCTGATACCCCATATGTGGGTGTAAACCATTGTTTGGGCGCATGGCAGAGCTTGGAAGGGAAGGAGCGCCATTTGACTTTTCAATGCAAAATTGACTGGAATTGAGATGGGACGCCATGTTGCGTTTGGAGAGCCCCTGATGTGCCTAAACATTGAAACTCCCTACAAGTGACACCATTTTGGAAAGTAGACCCCCTAAGGAACTTATCTAGATGTGTGGTGAGCACTTTGACCCACCAAGTGCTTCACAGAAGTTTATAATGCAGAGCCGTAAAAATAAAAAATCATATTTTTTCACAAAAATGATCTTTTTGCCCCCAATTTTTTATTTTCCCAAGGGTAAGAGAAGAAATTGGACCCCAAAAAATGTTGTGCAATTTGTCCTGAGTACGCTGATACCCCATATGTGGGTGTAAACCATTGTTTGGGCGCATGGCAGAGCTTGGAAGGGAAGGAGCGCCATTTGACTTTTCAATGCAAAATTGACTGGAATTGAGATGGGACGCCATGTTGCGTTTGGAGAGCCCCTGATGTGCCTAAACATTGAAACTCCCTACAAGTGACACCATTTTGGAAAGTAGACCCCCTAAGGAACTTATCTAGATGTGTGGTGAGCACTTTGACCCACCAAGTGCTTCACAGAAGTTTATAATGCAGAGCCGTAAAAATAAAAAATCATATTTTTTCACAAAAATGATCTTTTTGCCCCCAATTTTTTATTTTCCCAAGGGTAAGAGAAGAAATTGGACCCCAAAAAATGTTGTGCAATTTGTCCTGAGTACGATGATACCCCATATGTGGGTGTAAACCATTGTTTGGGCGCATGGCAGAGCTTGGAAGGGAAGGAGCGCCATTTGACTTTTCAATGCAAAATTGACTGGAATTGAGATGGGACGCCATGTTGCGTTTGGAGAGCCCCTGATGTGCCTAAACATTGAAACTCCCTACAAGTGACACCATTTTGGAAAGTAGACCCCCTAAGGAACTTATCTAGATGTGTTTTGAGAGCTTTGAACCCCCAAGTGTTTCACTACAGATTATAACGCAGAGCCATGAAAATAATTTTTATTTTTTTTCTCAAAAATGATTTTTTAGCACCCAGCTTTGTATTTTTACAAGGGTAACAGAATAAATTGGACCCCAAAATTTGTTTTCCAATTTGTCCTGAGTACGCTGATACCCCATATGTGGGGGGGAACCACTGTTTGGGCGCATGACAGAGCTCGGAAGGGAAGGAGCGCCATTTGGAATGCAGACTTAAATGGATTGGTCAGCAGCCGTCACGTTGCATTTGCAGAGCCCCTGATGTACCCAAACAGTACAAACCCCCCACAAGTGACCCCATATTGGAAACTAGACCTCACAAGGAACTTATCTAGATGTGTTTTGAGAACTTTGAACCCCCAAGTGTTTCACTAAAGTTTATAGCGCAAAGCCGTGAAAATAAAAATTCTCTTTTTTTTTTTCACAAAAATGATTTTTTAGCCCCCAGTTTTGTATTTTCACAAGGGTAACAGGATAAATTAGACCCCAAAAGTTGTTGTCCAATTTGTCCTGAGTACGCTGATACCCCATATGTGGGGGGGAACCACTGTTTGGGTGCATGACAGAGCTCGGAAGGGAAGGAGCGCCATTTGGAATGCAGCCTTAAATGGATTGGTCTGCAGGCGTCACATTGCATTTGCAGAGCCCCTGATGTACCCAAACAGTACAAACCCCCCACAAGTGACCCCATATTGGAAACTAGACCTCCCAAGGAACTTATCTAGATGTGTTGTGAGAACTTTGAACCCCCAAGTGTTTCACTACAGTTTATAACGCAGAGCCGTGAAAATAAAACATCTTTTTTTTCCCACAAAAATGATTTTTAGCCCCCCAAATTTTTATTTTCCTAAGGATAACAAGAGAACTTGGACCTTAGAAGTTGTTGTTCAATTTGTCCCGAGTACGCTGATAACACATATGTTGGGGTAAACCCCTTTTTGGGCGCACGGGAGAGCTCGGAAGGGAAGGAGCACTGTTTTACTTTTTCAACGCAGAATTGGCTGGAATTGAGATTGGACGCCATGTCGCGCTTGGAGAGCCCCTGATGTGCCTGGACAGTGGAAACTCCCCAATTCTACCTGAAACCCTAACCCAAACACACCCCTAACCCTAATCCCAACGGTAACCCTAACCACACCCCTAGCCCTGACACACCCATAATTCTAATCCCAACCCTAATCCAAACGTAAATGTAATCCAAACCCTAACCCTAACTTTAGCCCCAACCCTAACTTTAGCCCCAACCCTAACTTTACCTCCAACCCTAGCCCTAACCCTAACCCTAACCCTACCCCTAACCCTAAACGTGACTGAAATACGTGGCACTGAAATACGTGGCACTGAAATACGTGGCACTGAAATACGTGGCACTGAAATACGTGGCACTGAAATACGTGATACGTGGCACTTTAATACGTGGCACTGAAACACGTGGCACTGAAATACGTGATACGTGGCACTGAAATACGTGGCACTGAAATACGTGGCACTGAAATACGTGGCACTGAAATATGTGGCACTTAAATACGTGGCACTGAAATATGTGATACGTGGCACTGAAATACGTGGCACTGAAATACGTGGCACTGAAATACGTGGCACTGAAATACGTGGCACTGAAATATGTGATACGTGGCACTTAAATACATGGCACTGAAACACGTGGCACTGAAATACGTGATACGTGGCACTGAAATACGTGATACGTGGCACTGAAATACGTGGCACTGAAATACGTGGCACTGAAATACGTGGCACTGAAATACGTGGCACTGAAATACGTGCAACTGAAATACGTGGTACTAAAATATGTGGCACTGAAATACGTGATACGTGGCACTGAAATACGTGATACGTGGCACTGAAATACGTGATATGTGGCACTGAAATACGTGGCACTGAAACACGTGGCACTGAAATACGTGGCACTGAAATATGTGGCACTGAAATACGTGGCACTGAAATACGTGGCACTGAAATACGTGGCACTATGACTGTCAGAAAATGTTCATTAAACGGTTAGGGGTGAGATTAGGGGTAGAGTTAGGGTTAGGGTTTGGATCCCTTTATCACCTTGATGGTGGTGGGTGGCTTTTCAGTGTGTTTTCTGTTTTTTTTCTCGAAAAAATGCATGCGTTTTTAACGCAAACAAACGCATGTGCTTAAAAACGCAAGAAAATACTGCAGGTTGTATTTCTGAAAATGAACGCATGCAGAAAAAAAACGCATGCGTTTGAAAACGCGACCAAACGCGTACAAAAAAACCGCATGCATTTTCAATGTTAAATATAGGGAAAAAACGCATGCGTTTTTTTGTGCAAAAAACGCTGCAGACAAAAACGGAAGTGTGAAACCAGCGACGCTTTTTATAGCAAAAAAGTTTTTGCGTCTCCACATTTTGAGACCTATAATTTTTCCACATTTTGCTCCACAGAGTCATGTGAGGTCTTGTTTTTTGCGGGACGAGTTGACGTTTTTATTGGTAACATTTTCGGACACGTGACCATTTTTGATCGCTTTTTATTCCGATTTTTGTGAGGCAGAATGACCAAAAACCAGCTATTCATGAATTTCTTTTGGGGGAGGCGTTTATACCGTTCCGCGTTTGGTAAAATTGATAAAGCAGTTTTATTCGTCGGGTCAGTACGATTACAGCGATATCTCATTTATATCATTTTTTTATGTTTTGGCGCTTTTATACGATAAAAACTAAAATATAGAAAAAATAATTATTTTGGTATCGCTTTATTCTCAGGACTATAACTTTTTTATTTTTTTGCTTATGATGCTGTATGGCGGCTTGTTTTTTGCGGGACAAGATGACGTTTTCAGCGGTACCATGGATATTTATATCAGTCTTTTTGATCGCGTGTTATTCCACTTTTTGTTCGGCGGTATGGTAATAAAGCGTTGTTTTTTGCCTCGTTTTTTTTTTTTTTTCTTACGGTGTTTACTGAAGGGGTTAACTAGTGGGGCAGTTTTATAGGTTGGGTCGTTACGGACGCGGCGATACTAAATATGTGTACTTTTATTGTTTTGTTTTTTTTATTTAGATAAAGAAATTTATTTATGGGAATAATATATATTTTTTTTTATTATTTATTTAGGAATTTTTTTTTTTTTTTTTTACACATGTGGAAAAATTTTTTTTTTACTTTTTTACTTTGTCCCAGGGGGGGACATCACAGATCATTGATCTGGCAGTGTGCACAGCACTCTGCCAGATCGACGATCTGCTGTGCAGGGCTGCAGGCTTACCAAGTGTCTGCTCTGAGCAGACACTCGGTAAGCCACCTCCTTCCCTGCAGGACCCGGATGCCGCGGCCATCTTGGATCCGGGACCTGCAGCCAGGAAGGAGGTAGGAGATCCTCGGAGCAACGCGATCACATCGCGTTGCTCCGGGGGTCTCAGGGAAGCACGCAGGGAGCCCCCTCCCTGCGCGATGCTTCCCTATACCGCCGGTACACCGCGATCATGTTTGATCGCGGTGTGCCGGGGGTTAATGTGCCGGGGGCGGTCCATGACCGCTCCTGGCACATAGTGCCGGATGTCAGCTGCGATATGCAGCTGACACCCGGCCGCGATCGGCCACGCTCCCCCCGTGAGCGCCGCTGATCGGTGATGACGTACTATCCCGTCGGCGGTCATACGGGCCCACCCCACCTCGACGGGATAGTACGTCAAATGTCGGGAAGGGGTTAAAATTATGTGGAGGCCACACCATTTTTTTCAAAAAAATTATTTATTCTACACATGATATACACAGCAGGTGCTGAATATAACTTCCATCATTGTCACCTGGTCATGATGATCTCAGGGAGACCAGGTGATGATGATCTGAGCTACTTTCAGCACACGGTGCCTAGGAACAGTGCAAACTGTGCCACTTTTTCCCATGCTGCGGCATGGTGATGACACACGGATGTCATTCTTGTGTCATCAGTGTTCACGTGTGCAGAACATTTTCCAGCCTGTGCTGCTGATAAAAAATGGACATGTCAGTGGGTTTTCCTTATGGACACATGGTCCATGGAAACACACTGACTTGCACAGACCCATTCATATGAATGCGTCTACATGTGTAACTGTCTCCGGTATGTGTGTAAACAGTCACCATACTGGAGAAACTGATGTGTAAAGAAAGCCTAAATAACAAGTCTACAACTGTGAATATTTGGGTTTTCTCTTTATTGTGATGCAAACAAATAGAACAAAATAACAGAAAACTTCAGCATGCATAACTGTTCACCCCCCTAAAGTCAGTACTTTTGTAGAGCCTTCTTTTGCAGCAATTACAGCTGCAAGTTGCTTCTGATAAGTACTTTCAACATCTAGACAGTGGAATTTTTGAGTCAAGCTCCTTCAAGTTAGATGGTTTCCTCAAGTGAACAGCAAAATTCAATTCTGACCACAGATTCTCAATTGGATTAAGGTCTGGGCTTCAAGTAGGTGACTCAAAAACATTACATGCTTCACCTTAAACCACTTGAGTGTTGCTTTAGCAGTATGCTTAGGGCCATTGTCTTGTTGGAAAGTGAACCTCTGCCACAGTCTCAAATCACTGACAGACTGAAGCAGGTTTTGCTCAGAAATATTCCTGTATTTCACACCATTCATCTTTCCCTTGACTCAGAGCTAGGGTTGAGCGACTTTCATTTTTTTACGGTCGAGTCGGGTTTTGTGAAACCCGATTTTTTCCAGAGTCGAGTCGAGTGCAGTCGGCCGATTATCGCTAAAAGTCGGGGATCGACCGAAACACGAAACCCAATGCAAGTCAATGGGGAAGCATAGTCGGCAGTGAGTGGAGGCCAGGAAAACACCTACAGTGCCCATTTTAATGCCAAAAACATCCATTCTTGTTTCTGAAGCTTGTCAATCTTAATTAACTTTATAATAATAGTTGGGCATTGGAAATTGGGGTCATTTGGCAAAAGTTGTGGGGGGTAGGGCTGGTTCAAGGTTTTAGTGGGCACAGGAAACGTGGACTACGTCACGGCGGTGGAGCAGTGAGAGGTAAGTATGTCAAGTTTGCAAGTGCTGTGATCCTAAGCAAGCAGGGGGGCCCACTCGTTGGCATTGGCACTGGCACAGGGCCCCTCAAAGTACAGCGGTGTGTTTGCACGGCGGGGGCGCCTCCCACCGGCAGCGACACTTTTGCGTACTCTGAGGGGCCCTGTGCCAGTGACGTCGCCAACGAGTATGCCCCCCCACCTGATGAAGGAACCTGCACTTTCATCTGCACCTTCCTCTTTGTCCCTGTGTAAGGTGGTATAACATGCGGGAAGGGGAACCTTACTTTCAGCAGGGTCAGATTCTGGCTGTGTAGAGTGCAAGGGGAATGTAGTGGTGTGGGTCAATGTACCAGCGGACTCATCTAGCAGTGGCTGGGCAATGGGCAGGATGAGGAGGAATTGGTAACAGGACTAAACAGGCGGCACTGCTTTGTTCAGTGGAGTAGCAAACCCAAGAGCAGCAGACACTGTTTTAAGGGCCCAACCACACTAGTAGGCCAAATGCAGTTTCATATCTGATACTATAGGCCGAAAGCCAGAAGGTAGAAGCTCAGCTTTATTCAGTTGAGGACAACACCAGGCAGGGGCAGACACCGTTAGTAGGCCGGAACCAACAATTTTTTTTAAAAACAGCAGTTAATCAGAGCCAGAAGGTAGAAGCTCAGCTTTATTCAGTTGAGGACAACACCAGGCAGGGGCAGACACCGTTAGTAGGCCGGAACCACCAATTTTTTTAAAAACAGCAGTTAATCAGAGCCAGAAGGTAGAAGCTCAGCTTTATTCAGTTGAGGACAACACCAGGCAGGGGCAGACACCGTTAGTAGGCCAGAACCAACAATTTTTTTTAAAACAGCAGTTAATCAGAGCCAGAAGGTAGAAGCTCAGCTTTATTCAGTTGAGGACAACACCAGGCAGGGGCAGACACCGTTAGTAGGCCGGAACCAACAATTTTTTTAAAAACAGCAGTTAATCAGAGCCAGAAGGTAGAAGCTCAGCTTTATTCAGTTGAGGACAACACCAGGCAGGGGCAGACACCGTTAGTAGGCCGGAACCACCAATTTTTTTAAAAACAGCAGTTAATCAGAGCCAGAAGGTAGAAGCTCAGCTTTATTCAGTTGAGGACAACACCAGGCAGGGGCAGACACCGTTAGTAGGCCAGAACCAACAATTTTTTTTAAAACAGCAGTTAATCAGAGCCAGAAGGTAGAAGCTCAGCTTTATTCAGTTGAGGACAACACCAGGCAGGGGCAGACACCGTTAGTAGGCCGGAACCAACAATTTTTTTAAAAACAGCAGTTAATCAGAGCCAGAAGGTAGAAGCTCAGCTTTATTCAGTTGAGGACAACACCAGGCAGGGGCAGACACCGTTAGTAGGCTGGAACCAACAATTTTTTTAAAAAACAGCAGTTAATTAGAGCCAGAAGGTAGAAGCTCAGCTTTATTCAGTTGAGGACAACACCAGGCAGGGGCAGACACCATTAGTAGGCCAGAACCACCAATTTTTTTAAAAACAGCAGTTAATCAGAGCCAGAAGGTAGAAGCTCAGCTTTATTCAGTTGAGGACAACACCAGGCAGGGGCAGACACCGTTAGTAGGCCGGAACCACCAATTTTTTTAAAAACAGCAGTTAATCAGAGCCAGAAGTTAGAAGCTCAGCTTTATTCAGTTGAGGACAACACCAGGCAGGGGCAGACACCGTTAGTAGGCCAGAACCAACAATTTTTTTAAAAACAGCAGTTAATCAGAGCCAGAAGGTAGAAGCTCAGCTTTATTCAGTTGAGGACAAACACCAGGGAGCAGCAAACAGAGGTATTAGGCTCCATCCAGCAATTAAAAAAAAAAAAAAAAGCTTAATCAGAGCCAGAAGGTAGAAGCTCAGCTTTATTCAGTTGAGGACAACACCAGGCAGGGGCAGACACCGTTAGTAGGCCGGAACAAACAATTTTTTTTAAAAAAACAGCAGTTAATCAGAGCCAGAAGGTAGAAGCTCAGCTTTATTCAGTTGAGGACAACACCAGGCAG
The DNA here is from genome assembly GCF_051348905.1 of Ranitomeya variabilis. Classification (NCBI taxonomy): domain Eukaryota; kingdom Metazoa; phylum Chordata; class Amphibia; order Anura; family Dendrobatidae; genus Ranitomeya; species Ranitomeya variabilis. The sequence continues at coordinate 600,576,632 of NC_135234.1, forward strand.
GGGCAGACACCGTTAGTAGGCCGGAACCAACAATTTTTTTTAAAAACAGCAGTTAATCAGAGCCAGAAGGTAGAAGCTCAGCTTTATTCAGTTGAGGACAACACCAGGCAGGGGCAGACACCGTTAGTAGGCCGGAACCACCAATTTTTTTAAAAACAGCAGTTAATCAGAGCCAGAAGGTAGAAGCTCAGCTTTATTCAGTTGAGGACAACACCAGGCAGGGGCAGACACCGTTAGTAGGCCGGAACCACCAATTTTTTTAAAAACAGCAGTTAATCAGAGCCAGAAGGTAAAAGCTCAGATTTATTCATTTGAGGACAACTTGAATTAGGGACTGCAGACAGACTTACCAGGCTGTCCCCTGTGTGGAACATGCATGCAATACATTAACCCATTGCGCCACAAAGGACACGTAACCTTCCGTGGCCATGCCTTCCGCTCCATGTGTCTGTTGTCAGGTGTACCTTTGGACTCACAGATTGACAGAATGAAAGGACAATATGGTCTTTAACATGCTGGTGGAGGGGTGGGATGGCTTTTCTCACAAAAGAATTGTCAACTGGGTAGCTCATAGCATGATACAGCGCAGTCCATCATGGCTTTATTAATATTAAATAAAATAAAACAATAGGCTCTATGCACTGTAAAATAGGTTCCAGGGGTACATGGGCAGCAGTGGTCTGGTCAGTGGAGGCCTAGTTGAAGGAGGGACCGCAAACAGGCTTCGAAGGCCTAACACAATAAAATGGGCTGGCTGTAGGCACTTCATAATTGGTTCCAGGGGTACACGGGCAGCAGTGGTCTGATCAGTGGAGGCCTAGTGGAAGGAGGGACCGCAGACAGGCTTCGAAGGCCTAACACAATAAAATGGGCGGGCTGTAGGCACTTTATAATTGGTTCCAGGGGTACACGGGCAGCAGTGGTCTGGTCAGTGGAGGCCTAGTGGAAGGAGGGACCGCAGACAGGCTTCGAAGGCCTAACACAATAAAATGGGCTGGCTGTAGGCACTTTATAATTGGTTCCAGGGGTACACGGGCAGCAGTGGTCTGGTCAGTGGAGGCCTAGTGGAAGGAGGGACCGCAGACAGGCTTCGAAGGCCTAACACAATAAAATGGGCTGGCTGTAGGCACTTTATAATTGGTTCCAGGGGTACACGGGCAGCAGTGGTCTGGTCAGTGGAGGCCTAGTGGAAGGAGGGACCGCAGACAGGCTTCGAAGGCCTAACACAATAAAATGGGCTGGCTGTAGGCACCTTATAATTGGTTCCAGGGGTACACGGGCAGCAGTGGTCTGGTCAGTGGAGGCCTAGTGGAAGGAGGGACCGCAGACAGGCTTCGAAGGCCTAACACAATAAAATGGGCGGGCTGTAGGCACTTTATAATTGGTTCCAGGGGTACACGGGCAGCAGTGGTCTGGTCAGTGGAGGCCTAGTGGAAGGAGGGACCGCAGACAGGCTTCGAAGGCCTAACACAATAAAATGGGCTGGCTGTAGGCACTTTATAATTGGTTCCAGGGGTACACGGGCAGCAGTGGTCTGGTCAGTGGAGGCCTAGTGGAAGGAGGGACCGCAGACAGGCTTCGAAGGCCTAACACAATAAAATGGGCTGGCTGTAGGCACTTTATAATTGGTTCCAGGGGTACACGGGCAGCAGTGGTCTGGTCAGTGGAGGCCTAGTGGAAGGAGGGACCGCAGACAGGCTTCAAAGGCCTAACACAATAAAATGGGCGGGCTGTAGGCACTTTATAATTGGTTCCAGGGGTACACGGGCAGCAGTGGTCTGGTCAGTGGAGGTCTAGTGGAAGGAGGGACCGCAGACAGGCTTCAAAGGCCTAACACAATAAAATGGGCGGGCTGTAGGCACTTTATAATTGGTTCCAGGGGTACACGGGCAGCAGTGGTCTGGTCAGTGGAGGCCTAGTGGAAGGAGGGAAAGCAGACAGGCTTCGAAGGCCTAACACAATAAAATGGGCGGGCTGTAGGCACTTTATAATTGGTTCCAGGGGTAAACGGGCAGCAGTGGACTGGTCAGTGGAGGCCTAGTGGAAGGAGGGACCGCAGACAGGCTTCGAAGGCCTAACACAATAAAATGGGCTGGCTGTAGGCACTTTATAATTGGTTCCAGGGGTACACGGGCAGCAGTGGTCTGGTCAGTTGAGGCCTAGTGGAAGGAGGGACCGCAGACAGGCTTCGAAGGCCTAACACAATAAAATGGGCTGGCTGTAGGCACTTTATAATTGGTTCCAGGGGTACACGGGCAGCAGTGGTCTGGTCAGTGGAGGCCTAGTGGAAGGAGGGACCGCAGACAGGCTTCGAAGGCCTAACACAATAAAATGGGTGGGCTGTAGGCACTTTATAATTGGTTCCAGGGGTACACGGGCAGCAGTGGTCTGGTCAGTGGAGGCCTAGTGGAAGGAGGGACCGCAGACAGGCTTCGAAGGCCTAACACAATAAAATGGGCTGGCTGTCGGCACTTCATAATTGGTTCCAGGGGTACACGGGTAGCAGTGGTCTGGTCAGTGGAGGACTAGTGGAAGGAGGGACTGCAGACAGGCTTCGAAGGCCTAACACAATAAAATGGGCGGGCTGTAGGCACTTTATAATTGGTTCCAGGGGTACACGGGCAGCAGTGATCTGGTCAGTGGAGGCCTAGTGGAAGGAGGGACCGCAGACAGGCTTCGAAGGCCTAACACAATAAAATGGGCGGGCTGTAGGCACTTTATAATTGGTTCCAGGGGTACACGGGCAGCAGTGGTCTGGTCAGTGGAGGCCTAGTGGAAGGAGGGACCACAGACAGGCTTCGAAGGCCTAACACAATAAAATGGGCTGGCTGTAGGCACTTTACAATTGGTTCCAGGGGTAAACGGGCAGCAGTGGTCTGGTCAGTTGGGGCCTAGTGGAAGGAGGGACCGCAGACAGGCTTCGAAGGCCTAACACAATAAAATGGGCTGGCTGTAGGCACTTTATAATTGGTTCCAGGGGTACACTGGCAGCAGTGGTCTGGTCAGTGGAGGCCTAGTGGAAGGAGGGACCGCAGACAGGCTTCGAAGGCCTAACACAATAAAATGGGCTGGCTGTAGGCACTTTATAATTGGTTCCAGGGGTACACGGGCAGCAGTGGTCTGGTCAGTGGAGGCCTAGTGGAAGGAGGGACCGCAGACAGGCTTCGAAGGCCTAACACAATAAAATGGGCTGGCTGTAGGCACTTTATAATTGGTTCCAGGGGTACACGGGCAGCAGTGGTCTGGTCAGTGGAGGCCTAGTGGAAGGAGGGACCGCAGACAGGCTTCGAAGGCCTAACACAATAAAATGGGCGGGCTGTAGGCACTTTATAATTGGTTCCAGGGGTACACGGGCAGCAGTGGTCTGGTGAGTGGAGGCCTAGTGGAAGGAGGGACCGCAGACAGGCTTCGAAGGCCTAACACAATAAAATGGGCTGGCTGTAGGCACTTTATAATTGGTTCCAGGGGTACACGGGCAGCAGTGGTCTGGTCAGTGGAGGCCTAGTGGAAGGAGGGACCGCAGACAGGCTTCGAAGGCCTAACACAATAAAATGGGCGGGCTGTAGGCACTTTATAATTGGTTCCAGGGGTACACGGGCAGCAGTGGTCTGGTCAGTGGAGGCCTAGTGGAAGGAGGGACCGCAGACAGGCTTCGAAGGCCTAACACAATAAAATGGTCCGGCTGTAGGCACTTTATAATTGGTTCCAGGGGTACACGGGCAGCAGTGGTCTGGTCAGTGGAGGCCTAGTGGAAGGAGGGACCGCAGACAGGCTTCGAAGGCCTAACACAATAAAATGGGCGTGCTGTAGGCACTTTATAATTGGTTCCAGGGGTAACGGGCAGCAGTGGTCTGGTCAGTGGAGGCCTAGTGGAAGGAGGGACCGCAGACAGGCTTCGAAGGCCTAACACAATAAAATGGGTGGGCTGTAGGCACTTTATAATTGGTTCCAGGGGTACACGGGCAGCAGTGGTCTGGTCAGTGGAGGCCTAGTGGAAGGAGGGACCGCAGACAGGCTTCAAAGGCCTAACACAATAAAATGGGCGGGCTGTAGGCACTTTATAATTGGTTCCAGGGGTACACGGGCAGCAGTGGTCTGGTCAGTGGAGGCCTAGTGGAAGGAGGGACCGCAGACAGGCTTCGAAGGCCTACCACAATAAAATGGGCAGGCTGTAGGCACTTTATAATTGGTTCCAGGGGTACACGGGCAGCAGTGGTCTGGTCAGTAGAGGCCTAGTGGAGGGAGGGACCACAGACAGGCTTCGAAGGCCTAACACAATAAAATGGGTGGGCTGTAGGCACTTTATAATTGGTTCCAGGGGTACACGGGCAGCAGTGGTCTGGTCAGTGGAGGCCTAGTGGAAGGAGGGACCGCAGACAGGCTTTGAAGGCCTAACACAATAAAATGGGTGGGCTGTAGGCTCTTTATAATTGGTTCCAGGGGTACACGGGCAGCAGTGGTCTGGTCAGTGGAGGCCTAGTGGAAGGAGGGACCGCAGACAGGCTTCGAAGGCCTAACACAATAAAATGGGCGGGCTGTAGGCACTTTATAATTGGTTCCAGGGGTACACGGGCAGCAGTGGTCTGGTCAGTGGAGGCCTAGTGGAAGGAGGGACCGCAGACAGGCTTCGAAGGCTTAACACAATAAAATGGGCGGGCTGTAGGCACTTTATAATTGGTTCCAGGGGTACACGGGCAGCAGTGGTCTGGTCAGTGGAGGCGTAGTGGAAGGAGGGGCCACAGACAGGCTTCGAAGGCCTAACACAATAAAATGGGTGGGCTGTAGGCACTTTATAATTGGTTCCAGGGGTAAACAGGCAGCAGTGGTCTGGTCAGTGGAGGCCTAGTGGAAGGACGGACCGCAGACAGGCTTCGAAGGCCTAACACAATAAAATGGGCGGGCTGTAGGCACTTTATAATTGGTTCCAGGGGTAAACGGGCAGCAGTGGTCTGGTCAGTGGAGGCCTAGTGGAAGGAGGGACCGCAGACAGGCTTCGAAGGCCTAACACAATAAAATGGGCGGGCTGTAGGCACTTTATAATTGGTTCCAGGGGTACACGGGCAGCAGTGGTCTGGTCAGTGGAGGCCTAGTGGAAGGAGGGACCGCAGACAGGCTTCGAAGGCCTAACACAATAAAATGGGCGGGCTGTTGGCACTTTATAATTGGTTCCAGGGGTACACGGGCAGCAGTGGTCTGGTCAGTGGAGGCCTAGTGGAAGGAGGGACCGCAGACAGGCTTCGAAGGCCTAACACAATAAAATGGGCTGGCTGTAGGCACTTTATAATTGGTTCCAGGGGTACACGGGCAGCAGTGGTCTGGTCAGTGGAGGCCTAGTGGAAGGAGGGACCGCAGACAGGCTTCGAAGGCCTAACACAATAAAATGGGCTGGCTGTAGGCACTTTATAATTGGTTCCAGGGGTACACGGGCAGCAGTGGTCTGGTCAGTGGAGGCCTAGTGGAAGGAAGGACCGCAGACAGGCTTCGAAGGCCTAACACAATAAAATGGGTGGGCTGTAGGCACTTTATAATTGGTTCCAGGGGTACACGGGCAGCAGTGGTCTGGTCAGTGGAGGCCCAGTGGAAGGAGGGACCGCAGACAGGCTTCGAAGGCCTAACACAATAAAATGGGCTGGCTGTAGGCACTTTATAATTGGTTCCAGGGGTACACGGGCAGCAGTGGTCTGGTCAGTGGAGGCCTAGTGGAAGGAGGGACCGCAGACAGGCTTCGAAGGCCTAACACAATAATATGGGCGGGCTGTAGGCACTTTATAATTGGTTCCAGGGGTACACGGGCAGCAGTGGTCTGGTCAGTGGAGGCCTAGTGGAAGGAGGGACCGCAGACAGGCTTCGAAGGCCTAGCACAATAAAATGGGCTGGCTGTAGGCACTTTATAATTGGTTCCAGGGGTACACGGGCAGCAGTGGTCTGGTCAGTGGAGGCCTAGTGGAAGGAGGGACCGCAGACAGGCTTCGAAGGCCTAACACAATAAAATGTGCGGGCTGTATGCACTTTATAATTGGTTCCAGGGGTACACGGGCAGCAGTGGTCTGGTCAGTGGAGGCCTAGTGGAAGGAGAGACCGCAGACAGGCTTCGAAGGCCTAACACAATAATTTGGACGGGCTGTAGGCACTTTATAATTGGTTCCAGGGGTAAACAGGCAGCAGTGGTCTGGTCAGTGGAGGCCTAGTGGAAGGAGGGACCGCAGACAGGCTTCGAAGGCCTAACACATTAAAATGGGCAGGCTGTAGGCACTTAATAATTGGTTCCAGGGGTACACGGGCAGCAGTGGTCTGGTCAACGGAGGCCGATTGTAATGAGTGTCTGCCAGTTAGTAGTCAAAAACAACAATTAAATGTGAATGTCTCGCATTAAAACAAAACAAAAACACTAAAGGGTGCAATCATTAGGTTCAGGGGTGGGATCCTCTGCGTTGTTTCAGACCTACTAATTTAGCGCAAAGTATTTACTGTGGTAAATAGAGGACACTGCCCCTGACTATGTTAAGTGCCATCATACATGTCAACACAATGGTATTGTCAGTGGCAGGTATGGAAGGATGTCAGCGCATAGACTAAACATTGGTGGAAGTGTGAGAGATAACTGTGGAAGTGGTAGAGCAATGTTTGACCTGGGGGTGGGTGAACTCTCTTGTGGCCGGCGGTACAGGCCCAGGGCCCCTCATGTTACAACAGTGTGTCTGACGTTGGGTGCGCACCACCACCGCCAGAGACACTTTATTGTACTATGAGGGACCCAGTAGCAATGCCGTCGACCAAAAGCGAGCACACCCACCTCTTCAGACAAACAGCAGTCTCACGGGTGCTTGCACCAAGTCGCGATACCACGGCCCCGTGTGGGGAGTTTGGCCATTTAGGGAGGTGTAAACATGTCGTATGCTGGACAATCAGCTGCAGAAAATTAGACATTAGAAAAGTAATTCACAGTAGTCCACAGGCAAGAGCTTTTCATAGGAAAGCTAGGTGTCGGCCGGGCAAGGTGGGGCAAAAGATTTCGAAATCCAGTTGTGGTTCATTTTAATGAATGTTAGATCGTCAACATTTTGGGTAGCCAGACGAGTCCTTTTTTCGGTTAATATTGAACCTGCAGCACTGAATACTCTTTCTGATAGGACACTTGCTGCCGGGCAAGCAAGCTCCTGCAATGCATATTCTGCCAATTCTGGCCAGGTGTCTAATTTTGATGCCCAGTAATCAAATGGGAATGACGGTTGAGGGATAACATCGATAAGGGATGAAAAATAGTTAGTAACCATACTGGACAAATGTTGTCGCCTGTCACTTTCAATTGATGCAGCAGTACCTGTCCTGTCTGCGGTCATAGCAAAATCACTCCACAACCTGGTCAGAAAACCCCTCTGTCCAACGCCACTTCTGATGTGTGCACCCCTAACACTCCTAGTCTGCTGCCCCCTGGAGCTCGTGTGAGAACGATCACGTGCGCTGTGTGCTGGGAATGCCTGAAGCAAACGGTCAACAAGAGTTGATTGTTTGGTTGCTAATATTAGTTCCAAGTTCTCATGTGGCATAATATTTTGCAATTTGCCTTTATAGCGTGGATCAAGGAGGCAGGCCAACCAGTAATCGTCATCGTTCATCATTTTCGTAATGCGTGTGTCCCTTTTTAGGATACGTAAGGCATAATCCGCCATGTGGGCCAAAGTTCCAGTTGTCAAATCTCCTGTTGTGATTGGTTGAGGGGCAGTTTCAGGCAAATCTACGTCACTTGTGTCCCTCAAAAAACCAGAACCCGGCCTTGCCACGCAACCAATTTCCAGTGCCCCCGGGAAAGCTTCCGCATTAAAAATATACTCATCCCCATCCTCCTCCTCATCCTCCACCTCCTCTTCGCCCGCTACCTCGTCCTGTACACTGCCCTGACCAGACAATGGCTGACTGTCATCAAGGCTTTCCTCTTCCTCTGGTGCAGACGCCTGATCCTTTATGTGCGTCAAACTTTGCATCAGCAGACGCATTAGGGGGATGCTCATGCTTATTATGGCGTTGTCTGCACTAACCAGCCATGTGCATTCCTCAGAACACTGAAGGACTTGACACATGTCTTGTATCTTCGACCACTGCACACCTGACAACTCCATGTCTGCCATCCTACTGCCTGCCCGTGTATGTGTATCCTCCCACAAAAACATAACAGCCCGCCTCTGTTGGCACAGTCTCTGAAGCATGTGCAGTGTTGAGTTCCACCTTGTTGCAACGTCTATGATTAGGCGATGCTGGGGAAGGTTCAAAAACCGCTGATAGGTCTGCATACGGCTGGAGTGTACAGGCGAACGTCGGATATGTGAGCAAAGTCCACGCACTTTGAGGAGCAGGTCGGAGAACCCAGGATAAGTTTTCAATAAGCACTGCACCACCAGGTTTAAGGTGTGAGCCAGGCAAGGAATGTGTTTCAGTTGGGAAAGGGAGATGGCAGCCATGAAATTCCTTCCGTTATCACTCACTACCTTGCCTGCCTCAAGATCTACTGTGCCCAGCCACGACTGCGTTTCTTGTTGCAAGAACTCGGACAGAATTTCCGCGGTGTGTCTGTTGTCGCCCAAACACTTCATAGCCAATACAGCCTGCTGACGCTTGCCAGTAGCTGGCCCATAATGGGACAACTGGTGTGCAACAGTGTCATCTGCCGATGGAGTGGTTGGCCGACTGCGGTCTGTGGAAGAGCTGTAGCTTCTGCAGGAGGACGAGGAGGAGGAGGGGGTGCGAACGCCTACAGCCAACTGTTTCCTAGACCGTGGGCTAGGCACAACTGTCCCAAAATTGATGTCCCCTGTGGACCCTGCATCCACCACATTCACCCAGTGTGCCGTGATGGACACATAACGTCCCTGGCCATGCCTACTGGTCCATGCATCTGTAGTCAGGTGCACCTTTGTACTCACAGATTGCCTGAGTGCATGGACGATGCGCTGTTTAACATGCTGGTGCAGGGCTGGGATGGCTTTTCTGGAAAAAAAGTGTCGACTGGGTAGCTCGTATCGTGGTTCAGCGTACTCCATCAGGGCTTTGAAAGCTTCGCTTTCAACTAACCGGTAGGGCATCATCTCTAACGAGATTAGTCTAGCTATGTGGGCGTTAAAACCCTGTGTACGCGGATGCGAGGATAAGTACTTCCTTTTTTCAACCAGAGTCTCATGTAGGGTGAGCTGGACTGGAGAGCTGGAGATCGTAGAACTTTCGGGTGTGCCGGTGTACATGGCAGACTGAGAGACGGTTGGAGACGGTATTGTTTCCACCGGTGCCCTAGATGCAATATTTCCTCCTACAAAACTGGTGATTCCCTGACCCTGACTGCTTTTGGCTGGCAAAGAAACCTGCACAGATACTGCCGGTGGTGCGGAAAATGGTGGCCTTACAGTGACGGAAGGGATGTTGCGTTGCTGACTAGCTTCATTGGCCGAGGGTGCTACAACCTTAACCTTAAGGGACGTTTGGTAGTTAGTCCAGGCTTGAAAATGCATGGTGGTTAAGTGTCTATGCATGCAACTAGTATTTAGACTTTTCAGATTCTGACCTCTGCTTAAGCTAGTTGAACATTTTTGACAGATGACTTTGCGCTGATCAATTGGATGTTGTTTAAAAAAATGCCAGACTGCACTCTTCCTAGCATCGGATCCCTTTTCAGGGATTGCAGACTGAGCTTTAACCGGATGGCCACGCTGTCCTCCAACAGGTTTTGGCTTTGACACGCGTTTTGGGCCAGATACGGGCCCGGCAGATGGAACCTGTTGCGATGTTGATGCCTGCTGCGGCCCCTCCTCCACCTCCGCTTCTGAACTACTGCCGCCTGCACCCTGTTCCCCCAATGGCTGCCAATCGGGGTCAACAACTGGGTCATCTATTACCTCCTCTTCGAGCTCGTGTGCAACTTCGTCTGTGTCACTGTGTCGGTCGGTGGTATAGCGTTCGTGGCGGGGCAACATAGTCTCATCAGGGTCTGATTGTGGATCAGTACCCTGAGAGGGCAATGTGGTGGTCTGAGTCAAAGGAGCAGCATAGTACTCTGGCTGTGGCTGTGCATCAGTGCACTCCATGTCAGAATCTACTAGTAATGGGCATGGCCTGTTAAGTGTTTCACTTTCTAAGCCAGGGACGGTATGTGTAAAGAGCTCCATGGAGTTACCCGTTGTGTCGCCTGCTGCATCCTTCTCTCTTGTTGTAATTTTTGCTGAAGAGGACAAGGAAGCGACTTGTCCCTGACCGTGAACATCCACAAGCGACGCGCTGCTTTTACATTTACCAGTTTCAGAAGAGGAGGCAAAAGAGCTAGTGGCTGAGTCTGCAATGTAAGCCAAAACTTGCTGTTGCTGCTCCGCCTTTAAAAGCGGTTTTCCAACTCCCAGAAAAGAGAGCGTTCGAGGCCTTGTGCAGCCAGACGACGAAACTGGCTCCACAGCTCCAGACTTAGGTGGAATATTTTTATCCCCACGAACACCTGATGCTCCACTACCACTACCATCATTACCAGCTGACAATGAACGCCCACGGCCACGACGACCTCTTGCACCAGACTTCCTCATTGTTTTAAAAACTTAACCAAAGTAACTTTATTTGTTGCTGTCAAACAACTTACACGGTGAGCTATAACTTCAGTATGATTTCAATATCCCTTAACAGGTTGGTGAGACCACAAGGAAAATCAGGCACAATGTTACACACTGTTTTCTGTGGCACCAAATCACAGAGATGCCACACACGCAGGACTGTCACTCAAGCACAAATGTCAATATTAATCTCCCACTGTTTTCTTTTTTTTTCTTTTTCAGGGAGACTTTAGAAACCAAATAATGAAAAATAAATGGGCTTTCTATGGCCCACTGAGTGAGAGATGGCACACACAGGAGTCAGGAGTGGCACACAAGCAGAAAGGGCAATATTAATCTCCCACTGTTTTCTTTTTTTTTTCTTTTTCAGGGAGACTTTAGAAACCAAATAATAAAAAATAAATAGGCTTTCTATGGCCCACTGAGTGAGAGATGGCACACACAGGAGTCAGGAGTGGCACACAAGCAGAAAGGGCAATATTAATCTCCCACTGTTTTATTTTTTTTTTCTTTAGCAGGGAGACTTTAGAAACCAAATAATAAAAAATGAATAGGCTTTCTATGGCCCACTGAGTGAGAGATGGCACACACAGGAGTCAGGAGTGGCACACAAGCAGAAAGGGCAATATTAATCTCCCACTGTTTTATTTTTTTTTCTTTTTCAGGGAGACTTTAGAAACCAAATAATAAAAAATAAATAGGCTTTCTATGGCCCACTGAGTGAGAGATGGCACACACAGGAGTCAGGAGTGGCACACAAGCAGAAAGGGCAATATTAATCTCCCACTGTTTTATTTTTTTTTTCTTTATCAGGGAGACTTTAGAAACCAAATAATAAAAAATAAATAGGCTTTCTATGGCCCACTGAGTGAGAGATGGCACACACAGGAGTCAGGAGTGGCACACAAGCCGAAAGGGCAATATTAATCTCCCACTGTTTTCTTTTTTTTTTCTTTTTCAGGGAGACTTTAGAAACCAAATAATAAAAAATAAATAGGCTTTCTATGGCCCACTGAGTGAGAGATGGCACACACAGGAGTCAGGAGTGGCACACAAGCAGAAAGGGCAATATTAATCTCCCACTGTTTTATTATTTTTTTCTTTATCAGGGAGACTTTAGAAACCAAATAATAAAAAATAAATAGGCTTTCTATGGCCCACTGAGTGAGAGATGGCACACACAGGAGTCAGGAGTGGCACACAAGCAGAAAGGGCAATATTAATCTCCCACTGTTTTATTTTTTTTTTATTTTTCAGGGAGACTTTAGAAACCAAATAATAAAAAATAAATAGGCTTTCTATGGCCCACTGAGTGAGAGATGGCACACACAGGAGTCAGGAATGGCACACAAGCAGAAAGGGCAATATTAATCTCCCACTGTTTTATTTTTTTTTTCTTTTTCAGGGAGACTTTAGAAACCAAATAATAAAAAATAAATAGGCTTTCTATGGCCCACTGAGTGAGAGATGGCACACACAGGAGTCAGGAGTGGCACACAAGCCCTGAGGCCAATATTTTTTTCCCACTGATTGATGTAGTGTTTTTTTTTCAGGTAGATTTTAGAACCCAAATCAAGCAAAAAAATAAATAGGCTTTCTATGGCCCACTGAGTGAGAGATGGCACACACAGGAGTCAGGAGTGGCACACAAGCCCTGAGGCCAATATTTTTCTCCCACTGATTGATGTAGTGATTTTTTTCAGGTAGATTTTAGAACCCAAATCAAGCAAAAAAATAAATAGGCTTTCTATGGCCCACTGAGTGAGAGATGGCACACACAGGAGTCAGGAGTGGCACACAAGCCCTGAGGCCAATATTTTTCTCCCACTGATTGATGTAGTGATTTTTTTTCAGGTAGATTTTTGAACCCAAATCAAGCAAAAAAATAAATAGGCTTTCTATGGCCCACTGAGTGAGAGATGGCACACACAGGAGTCAGGAGTGGCACACAAGCCCTGAGGCCAATATTTTTCTCCCACTGATTGATGTAGTGATTTTTTTTCAGGTAGATTTTTGAACCCAAATCAAGCAAAAAAATAAATAGGCTTTCTATGGCCCACTGAGTGAGAGATGGCACACACAGGGATGGCACTCTAGCAGAAATGCCAATCTTAATCTCCCACAAAAAAAAAAAACAGGGACTGTCCTACAATTACTATCTCCCTGCAGTAATCTCAGCCAGGTATGGCAGGCAGCAATAAGGAGTGGACTGATGCACAAATTAAATAAAAAGTGTGGACAAACAAAAAAGATAGCTGTGCAGAAAGGAAGGAACAAGAGGATTTGTGCTTTGAAAAAAGCAGTTGGTTTGCACAGCATCGTACACACACAGGCACAGCAACGCAGCTATCAGGGTCAGGGAGGCTTCTAGGGCAGCCCAATGAGCGACAGCGCTGAGGAAAAAAAAATGTAGCTTCCACTGTCCCTGCAAACAAAAGGTGGTGTTGGACAGTGGAAATCGCTACAGCACAAGCGGTTTGCAGCTTTATGTACCCTGCCTATCACTATCCCTGCTTCTGAAGAAGCGGCAGCAACCTCTCCCTACGCTCAGATCAGCAGCAGTAAGATGGCGGTCGGCGGGAACGCCCCTTTATAGCCCCTGTGACGCCGCAGAAAGCAAGCCAATCACTGCAATGCCCTTCTCTAAGATGGTGGGGACTGAGATCTATGTCATCACGCTGCCCACACTCTGCGTTCACCTTCATTGGCTGAGAAATGGCGCTTTTCGCGTCATTGAAATGCGACTTTGGCGCGAAAGTCGCGTACCGCATGGCCGATGCAACGCTGGGATCGGCTCGGTTTCATGAGACGTCGACTTTGCCAAAAGTCGGCGACTTTTGAAAATGAACGACCCATTTCGCTCAACCCTACTCAGAGCATTTTCCCTGTCCCTGCTACCAAAAAAACATTTCCACAGCATGCTGCTACCACCACCATGTTTTACTCTGGAGATGGTGTTCTTGGGGTAATGAGCTGTGTCAGTTTGGCTTCAGAAATAGCATTTACACTTGGTCACCAAAAAGTTATATTTTGGTCTCATCTAACCACAGCACCTTTATCCACACATTTGGGGAGTCTCTCACATGTCTTTTTTGCAAACTCAAAAGAAGTTTTAAAATTTTTTGGCACAAGATTTTTCTGTCCCCTAGTCCATTAAGGCCATCTCTATGTGTGTACGCCTTATGTGGTCGTATGGACAGATACTTCAGTCTCTGCTAGCCAACTCTGCAGCTACTTCAGGATTACCTTTGATGTCTGTGCCTGTCTGATTAATGCCCACTTTGCTCAGGCTGAGAGTTTTGGATGGTGGCCCTATTTTGGCAGGTTTGCTGTAGTACCATGCTCTTTCCATTTGGTGATAATAGATTTGATGGTGATCATCAGAAATTGGGATATTTTTCATAACCCCAACCAGACTTGTACTTTTCAACAACTTTGTCCCTGACTTGTTTGGAGATCTCTTTGGCATTCATGGTGCTTTTTGGTTAGTGCTGTCTCTTGCCTACTGTTGTTACAGCCTCTGTGGCTTTACAGAAAAGGTATGTATATACTGACAGACCATGTGACATTTAGGTTGCACATAGGTGGAATTCTTTTCACTGAGCACATTCTTTTCACTGAGCATATGACTTATGAAGAAAATTGCTTGCACAAGAAAATTTTTAAGGGCTTCAAAGCAAACAGGATGAATACATATACACATGCCAATTAATAGTTATTTTGTTTTATTTTTAATTTATGCCTTTATTTTTCTCACTTCACTTCACCAGCTAAGGCTAGTTTCACATTTGCGTTTAAAAACGCAGCGTTTAAAACGCAAACGCAGGTGGTGAAAAAAACGCATGTAAACGCATGCAAACGCTGCGTTTTTTAGACGCATGCATTTTCTCATGCGTTAAAAAAATTGGCGTTTTGACGTGTTTACATGCATTTTTTCCTGCGTTTGCATTGTTGAAACGCATGCTGAGAAGTGTGTGACAGCTGCCAATCATCAAAATTAGGGCTCAGCGAAACAGATCGGCCAATTTCAAAAGTCGCCGACTTTTGGCAAAGTCGGGTTTCGTTTTTTATATATATTGTAGCATAGCGACTGGTCATGTGAATGATGGATGGTATGTATCGCAGAGGTGGGTGGCCCTGTGATGGAAGCCTGGGTATGTTTTGCTCAAGCAGATCTACTGCTGAGGGGTTTGATTACATTGGGAAGGCTTCCAGGTGATTGGAGAGATGGGTGGGTTCAGTCACCTAAAAACCCAGCCAATGAGGCGTGTCTGAACACGTACGATGATTTTGTGTGTAAGGACCTGTGGTGATGTCACGCTCAGCTGACTAGCCATGTGACAGGTACCTGGGTGTGGTTACACCTATGTAAAGGAGGTGTGTGTAGCACATGGTAAGAGAGAGATTAAGAGAGACTGAGTGTCTGTCAGGGTGGACACACTTCCGTGTGTCCTGGCAGGACACTGCAGAATGGCCTGTGTGTTGGACGGTTCCAAGTGGGGACGTCCTGGAAGCACACAGAGACCATTCCAGGCTGGAGAGCCTGCGTGCTGGACATAGCACGGACGGTTGGTGTTGGAGACTCCTGGGAGTGGAGTCGTCCTGGAAGCACCTGGAGACTGTAGACCTGGACGGTCTGTGTTGAGGACCTGGGACTGAACCGAAGTCAGTGTGAGGAGTGGAAACTGAGAGGTAACCCCGGACAAGGGGATCATAATATACAGCAGAGAAGCCTATCTGCTACGTGAACTGTCTAATGTTTCATGGCTGTAATGAAATGGACTGTACCCTGTCTGGTTTATGCGGAGTTTGAATAAACCATATGGACTGATATGTTTGAGATATCATGCCTGAAGTGTTTATCCTGCTGCCAAGCGAGTATCCCCAAGACCCATAACGGGTGAAACGCTACAATTGGTGTTTTGAATGCGGGCAAAGATCCAAAGAGCACATGTTGCAGCGCTGGCTGGTCTGAGCCAGAAGAGTGGACGGTCTTGAAAACCGTGAGTAAATACTGACCGGGGTCAGTGAGAATTGTTATTGGTGGGATACCTTCGGGGAGAAGAGGGTCCCAGGAACCTGTGCGGCAATGATGGGTAAAGGTCTTGAAAACCGAGTGTAAATACTGACCGGGTCAGTGAGGAACTGCTGTTTATGGGATACCTCTGAGGAGAAGAGGGATCCAGGAACCTGTGTGGTAATGACAGGTAACGGTCTTGAAAACCGTGAGTAAATACTGACCGGGGTCAGTGAGAAAACTGTTGTGTCTGGGCACCTCTGAGGCTGAGGGGTGTCCAGGAACCCGTGAAAGTTGCCAACGGGTAACAGTCTGAAAACCGTGTATTATACTGACCGGGTTCAGTGTGAAATTGTGTTTGGTCTGTAAAGCCAGGTCTGTAACAGACCTGAGTCTGTGTTGTTCTGACCGGGGTCAGTGAGAGACTGTGTTTTTCTATAAAGCACGTGTGCAGGTGCTTGCTGTGGACCCGCGAGTCCATGTATTTCTTTTTTTTCATCTTTGATCAACAAGCTGTGGCTCGGCGGGGCCACGAAGACTGAAGGCATCTGGCGGTAACTCGGCGGGGTTACGAAGTTTGCTGTGGATCGGCGGATCCACGAAGGTGACAAGCGGCTTGCTGTGGATCGGCGGGTCCACGAAGTCTGCGGTTGAGCTGTGCAGCATGGTTGCAGCAAAGAGAAAAAGGAAAAAAAAAAAAAGAGACATTGCTGGACTAGGTCATGCAGACTCTTAAAGGGCCAGTGCCGACCTAAAGAGATATATATTGTGGAACTGTTGGGGCTTGAGAGTACTGTGGGGAAGTCCACGGGGTGTACCTCAGAGTGGGGTGGTGTTCCTTAAGGGGGTGGTGGCCCTAAAGGAAAAAATAGCCCAAAAGGGGGTGGTATCCCAAAAGGGAGTAATTGCCCAAAAAGGGGTGGTAACCCTAAAGGGGGTGGTGTCCCTAAAAGGGGCAGAGTCTAAAAAGGGGGTGGAGTTCCGCCGAATGGTGGTTTCAAAAAAGGGGGTGGAGTCCCAAAAGGGGCGGTAACCCAAAAGGTAGTAGGTGCCCAAAAAGGGGTGGAGTTTCGCCAAATGGTGGTTTCCAAAAAAAGGGGCAGAGTCCCAAAGGGGGGCGGTAACCCAAAAAGTAGTAGTTGCCCAAAAGGGGGTGGAGTCGCACGGGATGGTGGTTTCCCAAAAGGGGGCGGAGCATCCCAAAAGCGTGATTCAGTCAGACTGTTGTCCCGGGCAAATGAATTATTGTGTGTGAAAGTTAATGCAGAGAATGCACCCCCTATAGTTGACAGTCCTAAGTTAGGTGTGACCATGGAAAATTGCGGAGGGTCCCAACTTACGGACATGACATCACCTGATGTGTGCCACGAATGACTGACAGTGATCTGGTAAATAGAACCTGTGAAGCTGACACCCTGTTAGAAAGGAACTTGAGGGTTCACCATACTGTGGGGTATGACACAAACTCCGGGGGGGTGACTGTGATGTGTCGTTACCAGTAACAACCACTAGAGCTGAGTACGAGGTTGTGCGGACGGAGGCACTGACACAGGGGAAGGATAGTGCTTCCCAAGGTAAAGTCAGGATGGCAGGGGTAGACATAACAGAAATTGTGACCTGTGTGAGGGGCGACTGCAGGTTACAGGATGACCGATTGGGTGGTGGTGACTCCCATTCAGATGTTGATGCCAGATGGAAGAGTTAGAGGCAGTGACTCCTCACTTAGCTCAGGGCTCAGTGACCTAAGTGGGAGATCCTGTAGCAGAAGAAATGACAAGGGGTCGTCCTTATCAAAGCGTGTGACGGAAATGGTTGACAGATGGTTTGACTGTCAGGGACGACAGAGAAGGGTCTCTGGTCGGGTAATAGAAAGTGCCAAAGCCCCACGGCTTTAGGCAGAGGGGGGGAATATGTAGCATAGCGACTGGTCATGTGAATGATGGATGGTATGTATCGCAGAGGTGGGTGGCCCTGTGATGGAAGCCTGGGTATGTTTTGCTCAAGCAGATCTACTGCTTAGGGGTTTGCTTACATTGGGAAGGCTTCCAGGTGATTGGAGAGATGGGTGGGTTCAGTCACCTACAAACCCAGCCAAAGAGGCGTGTCTGAACACTTAAGATGGTTTTGTGTGTAAGGACCTGTGGTGATGTCACGCTCACCTGACTAGCCATGTCATAGGTACCTGGGTGTGGTTACACCTATGTAAAGGAGATGTGTGTAGCACATGGTAAGAGAGAGATTAAGAGAGATTGAGTGAGTGTGTGAGTGTCTGTCAGGGTGGACACACTTCCGTGTGTCCTGGCAGGACACTGCAGAATGGCCTGTGTCTTGGATGGTTCCAAGTGGGGACGTCCTGGAAGCACACAGAGACCATTCCAGGCTGGAGAGCCTGCGTGCTGGACATAGCACGGATGGTTGGTGTTGGAGACTCCTGGCAGTGGAGTCGTCCTGGAAGCACCTGGAGACCGTAGACCTGGACGGTCTGTGTTGAGGACCTGGGACTGACCCGAAGTCAGTGTGAGGAGTGGAAACTGAGAGGTAACCCCGGACAACGGGATCATAATATACAGCAGAGAAGCCTATCTGCTACGTGAACTGTCTAATGTTTCATGGCTGTAATGAAATGGACTGTACCCTGTCTGGTTTATGCGGAGTTTGAATAAAGCATATGGACTGATATGTGTGAGATATCGTGCCTGAAGTGTTTATCCTGCTGCTAAGCGAGTATCGTCAAGACCCATAGCGGGTGAAACGCTACTATATATATATATATATATATATATATATATATATATATATATATATATATATATATATCATTGAGACACATATATATATATATACATATACTGTATATATACATATTTATATTTACTTCAGCGCGATATAGCAGAAAAGCCGATTGCCGGCTTTTCATTTCTCCTGCCTAAACCCGACATGATATGAGACATGGTTTACATACAGTAAACCATGTCATATCCCCCTTTTTTTTGCATATTCCACACTACTAATGTTAGTAGTGTGTATGTGCAAAATTTCGGCGCTGTAGCTATTAAATTTAAGGGTTAAATTGCGGAAAAAATTGGCGTGGGCTCCCACGCAATTTTCTCCGCCAGAGTGGTAAAGCCAGTGACTGAGGGCAGATATTAATAGCCTGGAGAGGGTCCACGGTTATTGCCCCCCCCCCTGGCTAAAAACATCTGGAAAAAAGTTCCCAGGCTCGAAGTCATATGAGGACATCCAGCAGAGGGTGCATCACCACGACTGAAGGTAACTACAGGTCATTGACCTACATTACCTTCATTCCCCAGGGTTTAGAGGCAGGAGCACAGCTGCATTATAGCAGAGCTCCTGCCTGTAAAATATTTTAACCCCTTCAGATGGATTTACATCGTGGGACGTTACAGATCTACGGAAGGTATGTATTTTGTTGGTTTATTATTTTTAATTTGTTACAGAACGAGGGTCTTCAGGTGTATTGAGAGAGCAAAAAAATATTACAACAACCTGTGTGTTTATTTCATTAAAATACTTTGCAATATTGTGTGCGTGTGTTTTTTAACCATTTCATACAATTGGATTAATAATGGATAGGTGTCATAATTGATGCCTCTCCATTATTAATCTGGCTTAATGTCTCCTTACAATAGCAAGGTGACATTAACCCTTCATTACCCCATATCCCACCGCTACACGGGAATGGGAAGAGAGTGGCCAAGTGCCAGAATAGGCGTATCTTCCAGATGTGCCTTTTCTGGGGTGGCTGGGGGCAGATGTTTTTAGCCAGGGGGGGGCAATAACCGTGGACCCTCTCCAGGCTATTAATATCTGCCCTCAGTCACTGGCTTTACCACTCTGAAAATTGCGCGGGAGCCCACGCCAATTGTTTCCACGATTTAACCCTTAAATTTAATAGCTACAGCGCCGAAGTTTTGCACATACACACTACTAACATTAGTAGTGTGGAATATGCAAAAAAAAGGGGGATATGACATGGTTTACTGTATGTAAACCATGTCTCATATCATGTCGGGTTTAGGCAGGAGAAATGAAAAGCCGGCAATTGAATTACCGGCTTTAGGGTTAGGGGTAGGGTTAGGGGTAGGGTTAGGGGTAGGGTTAGGGTTTGGATCCCTTTATCACCTTGATGGTGGGGGGTGGCTTATCAGTGTGTATTCTTGTTTTTTTCTATTGAAACGCATGCGTTTAAAACGCAACCAAACGCATGTGCTTAAAAACGCATGCGTTTACATAGACAGCAATACTTTTTTTGCCGCAAAAAAACGCCTCTAGAAATTACTACATGTTGCATTTCTGCAACAAAACGCAAGCATAGAAAAGACGCATGCATCGTCAAACGCGGCAAAACGCATACAAAAAAACGCATGCATTTTTAATGTTAAATATAGGGAAAAAAGCATGCTTTTTTTGCGCTAAAACGCAGCGGAAAAAACGCAAATGTGAAACCAGCCTAAGACTATTTAGCGCTGATTCTTCACACACAAATAGGATAACAAAAATATTTAAACTCAGGTTGTAATGTAACAAATTAGGTAAGAATCCAAGGGGTTGAATAATTTTGCCAGTCACTGTATTAGTATTAGGAAATATATATAATATATAATAATATACTTTGTGTTTATTTACTACCTTATTTAATGAGAACAAAAGCTAGGATCTTTCTTTTACTTTTCTTAGTACTTTGCTATTCGTTTGCTACAAGCTTACTTTGAACATCATTTAAAAGTACTAAATGTAATAGATGTATATTAAACTAGAGAAACTAATGCAGGGCATTTTCTTGAAAGCTGCATTTGCAACATGGCATGATTATAAATGACTGAATGTGCGCCTTTGGTTGTTGTCAAGTTCTGATGTCAGAAGTAGCCATTCATCATCCTACAAACATCTGACATTAACAAAATAGAAAATGACTGATGTATGACTAAACAGAGCTTGGAATGCCAAGTACATTACTTGCTGAAAGACTTGCTGTGTATTGCCATATAAGACATAACCTTATGGTTGGGCTTTTCCAGCAACCATTATATATACTCCATGAGACTGAACAGTGCCATTGCTTAAAATGAACAACAATTTCCATGCAAATGCAGAAACCTACCAGTTTGTAAGTAAATAAAAAGATTGTTTTTCTTTATTAATTTTTAAATTGTGATAATTTTCAGATAAATCTTGCACCTTGCTGTCATTCATATATGGTACTTTTTGTAACTTCTTCACAATTAACAACAATTAACACTGGATATAATTGCCTAATTTTAGCCTTTAAGTATTATAAAATGTATGACCATGTTTTAATTTAATCATATCAAAATATGAATATTTCAACTAAACTACAAAACAAATAACTTGTCTATATTTGTAATCTAACTTTTTATGAGTTTATTTAGTAAAATATAAATATCAGAATAGATCATTATATTATAATGGTGGGGTTCGGAGTTTTGCTACCACTGACAAACAACTTTGTGCAGGGAAATCAGCACTCGTTCAAGTTTCACAATGTCTAAATTTGGTCAAAGTTGAAGGAAAGATGAATGCAGCACATTATCAGCAAATACTAGGGGCAATTTTGCGCTCATCAGCCTGGAAGCTGCAAATGGGATGTACTTGGACGTTCCTACATGACAATGATCCAAAACACAAGGCCAAGTCGACCTGTCATTGGCTACAGCAGAACAAAGTGAAGGTTCTGGAGTGGCCATCTCAGTCTCCTGGCTTTAATATCATTGAACCACTCTGGGGAGATCTCAGACGTGCAGATCATGCTAGACAGTCTAGGAATTTACAGGAACTGGAGGCTTTTTGCCAAGAAAAGTGAGCAGCTTTACCATCTGAGAAAATAAATAACCTCATCCACAACTAACACAAAAGACTTCAAACTGTCATTGATGTTAAAGGGGGCAATACACGGTATTAAGAAATGGGGTTTGTGAAGTTTTGATCAGGGTCATTTGGATATTTTGGGCTGTCATTGTGATTTAAAAAGAGAAAACACTGTAGTTTGACAATAAATGGGTTCACCCAACAACTAACCATGAGTGGAGAAAACGTTTTGATTTTATCATTCATATTCTCTAAAAAAAGGCCAAGAATGTAAAAATTATGCTGGGGTATGTAAACTTTTGAGCACAACTGAATATTTAGTCATGTTTTACATTTTAAAAATTACAAAGAGTTAAATGAGCAGAGGCAAAAGTTTGGGAACCCTTGGAGATTTATGTGCTTAGATAAGTTTGACCAAGGTTCCAGACCTTAAAGGTATGTGGTGTGATGTGGCTGCAGTGCAGTTTAGCGCAACCTTCATCAGGGGATGCTGATGAGGGAATAGAGGTTGCACACTCACAGCATAGCAGCACTGAGTAGCAGCACAGGTGTCACAGGTAATGAAAGGGTGGTTAGACGAGCAGAGTCAGAAACTGTCAGGAGCAGAAGCACCAGAAGTCACAGTAATGCATGGAGTCAGAGACAAGCCAGGAGTCAGAGCCAAATGGGAGTGTGGTATCCAAAACATGAGACGCAAGACGAACTCGGGCTACAAGCCAGAAGTCAAAGCCGGTCAGGGAACGAGGTATCAGAGATGGAAAGCAAGAGGTGGGGTTCAGAGATCAGGCCGAGTAACACACTGTAAGGAAAACTACCAGATGAACACTTAGTCAGGGATATGGAATGGGTCTCACACAAATATGGGATGTCAGAGGCAGAAGGATCACCAGGGTATACGGGTCAGTTGCCCTAGCTTGCTTGCATGAGCTATCACTGATGCTGGCCAGCAGACTGCAGAGGACTGGAAAAGCCCAGCCAGCTCCAAAATGATGTGGAGAGGTTAACCCCCGCATGACCAATCCAGAAAGGGGACAGCAGAAAACAAACTCCGTACTGGATCATGACATGTGGGTTAGGAACAATTGAGGTCACAATCCCTGTGACATCATTAATAGCTCTCAGATCATGAACCATTCTGTGTCATGGGAAACTTTGCGTCCTTTTTCCTTACTGGGACATCAAAAAGTGTAACAAGGGGAAGATTTTTGCACTAGAGCCCCTGCCTTGACATATTATTTTATGTCTCTTGTCAGTGCCATTGATTTGGCTAGGCTTAAGAGGTATTCTTTTAAACAAGAAGGAGTGGTTTCCTCTTTTAATTTAATCTTGACAAGATGGATGGGGAGACGATCCACATCATTTTTTCCCTTTGCTCAAATGGTGTCTGGCACCTGAGTCATTTCCCTGTCCTCAGATATTCTGGTATTGAGTGCTACTTTCACTGCTTTTGACATAGACACCGTTGCTGCAAGCTTCCACATGTGCTTATCTGAGAGGGGACTTGTGACTATAATACCCTCAGTAGTGTATTGTATGGTAACCTGCATAGCAATGAACACTAGAGATTATCAAACATCGTCGACTCCCTCCTTATTCAGTAAGCTATAGTGCTTACTGAAGAAGCTGCAGCAGAGCCCGGATACCTGGAGCGTTCCTGATAATCAACGGTTCGGTGCGCAGCTGCATGTGTCATGTGTTGTGAATTTGGATTCTGGGCTCCCCCGGTGGCTACTGGTGGAATTGAACTTGTGACATCATCTTCCCTGTTCACCTGTTCTGATTAGATCTGGGTGTCGCTATATAACCTGGCTTCTCTGTTAGATGCTTGCCGGTCAACAATGTTATCAGAAGCCTCTCTGTGCTTGTTCCTGCTCCCAGACATCTACTAGATAAGTTGGACATTCGTCCATGTTTTGTTTTTGTATTTTGGTTCCAGTTCACAGCTGCAGTTTCGTTACTGTGTCTGGAAAGCTCTTGTTGATCAGGAATTGCCACTCTGGTATTATGAGTTAATGCCAGAGTCCTAAAGTAATTTCTGGATGTGTTTTGTTAGGGTTTTCTACTGACCATGAAAGTATGCTTTCTGTCTTCTGCTATCTAGAAAGCGGACCTCAAATTTGCTAAAACTATTTTCCTGCTGCGTTTGTTGTTTCATCTCATATCACCGCCAATATATGTGGGGGGCTTCTGTCTCCTTTTTTTTTGGGCATTTCTCTAGAGGTGAGTCAGGTCTTATATTTCCCTCTGCTAGCATTATTTAGTTCTCCGGCCGGCGCTGGGCATATAGGGATAAAAAGTAGGACATGCTACCTGGCTACTTCTAGATGATGCGGTAGGTTTAGTTCATGGTCAGTATAGTTACATCTTCCAAGAGCTTGTTCCTATTGAGGCTTATGCTAGTTCTCTGGCCATGGAGATCATGACAGTTTGACCGGCCCACTAAAGGGTTAAAATCCTTGGCTGAGAAAGGAGAGAAATAAGAAGTCTGCTGAGAGGTTTTTTTTTTTTTTTTTTTTTTTCCCTCTGTGCTCTTGATTGGATCACTTGCCAGTCTGTCTATGCTGCAGTCTTTCTTTTTTTTCTCTCTCCTTCTAATCTTTGAATGGCTCTATGTTCACCTGTCTATAATGGATCTACAGAGTGTAACTGCAGGTTTGAATAATCTCGCCACGAAAGTACAAAGTTTGCAAGATTTTGTTGTTCATGCTCCGGTATCAGAGCCGAGAATTCCTTTGCCGGAATTCTTCTCAGGGAATAGATCTAGCTTTCAGAATTTTAGAAATAATTGTAAGTTATTTTTGTCCCTGAAATCTCGTTCTGCTGGAGACCCTGCACAGCAGGTTGGGATTGTGATTTCCTTGCTCCGCGGCGACCCTCAAGATTGGGCTTTTGCATTGGCACCAGGGGATCCTGCGTTGCGCAATGTGGATGCGTTTTTTCTGGCCTTGGGCTTGCTGTATGAGGAACCTCATTTGGAACTTCAGGCAGAAAAAACTTTGATGTCCCTATCGCAGGGGCAAGATGAAGCTGAAATTTACTGCCAAAAATTCCGTAAATGGTCTGTGCTTACTCAGTGGAATGAGTGTGCCTTGGCGGCTACTTTCAGAGAGGGTCTTTCTGATGCCATTAAGGATGTTATGGTGGGGTTCCCTGTGCCTGCAAGTCTGAATGAGTCCATGACAATGGCCATTCAGATCGATAGGCGTCTGCGGGAGCGCAAACCAGTGCACCATCTGGCGGTGTCCACTGAGAAGACGCCAGAAAACATGCAGTGTGATAGAATTCTGTCCAGAAGCGAGCGGCAGAATTTTAGACGGAAAAATGGGTTGTGTTTCTATTGTGGGGATTCTACTCATGTTATATCAGCATGCTTTAAGCGTACTAAAAAGCTTGATAAATCCGTTCCCATTGGCACTTTACAGTCTAAATTTATTTTGTCTGTGACCCTGATTTGCTCTTTGTCATCTATTACTACGGACGCCTATATCGACTCTGGCGCCGCTTTGAGTCTTATGGATTGGTCCTTTGCCAATCGTTGTGGGTATGATTTAGAGCCTTTGGAGACTCTTATTCCTCTGAAGGGGATTGACTCCACCCCATTGGCTAATAATAAACCACAATACTGGACACAAGTGACTATGTGTATTAATCCGGATCACCAGGAGACTATTCGTTTTCTGGTGCTGTATAATCTACATGATGATTTGGTGCTGGGATTGCCATGGCTGCAGTCTCACAACCCAGTCCTTGACTGGAGAGCTATGTCTGTGTTGAGCTGGGGATGTAAGGGGACTCATGGGGACGTACCTTTGGTGTCCATTTCATCATCTATTCCCTCTGAAATCCCTGAGTTCCTGTCTGATTATTGTGACGTCTTTGAAGAACCCAAGCTGGGTTCACTACCTCCGCACCGTGAGTGCGATTGTGCTATAGATTTAATTCCGGGTAGTAAATACCCAAAGGGTCGTTTATTTAATCTGTCTGTGCCTGAACATACTGCTATGCGAGAATATATAAAGGAGTCCTTGGAAAAGGGACATATTCGTCCATCGTCATCTCCCTTAGGAGCCGGGTTTTTCTTTGTGTCAAAAAAAGACGGCTCTTTGAGACCATGTATTGATTATCGGCTTTTGAATAAAATCACGGTTAAATATCAATACCCATTGCCGTTGCTGACTGATTTGTTTGCTCGCATAAAGGGGGCCAAGTGGTTCTCTAAGATTGATCTCCGTGGGGCGTATAATTTGGTGCGGATCAGGCAGGGGGATGAGTGGAAAACCGCATTTAATACGCCCGAGGGCCACTTTGAGTATTTGGTGATGCCTTTTGGTCTTTCTAATGCCCCTTCAGTCTTCCAGTCCTTTATGCATGATATTTTCCGCGATTTTTTGGATAAATTTATGATAGTGTATCTGGATGATATTCTGATTTTTTCGGATGATTGGGACTCTCATGTCCGGCAAGTTAAGAGGGTTTTTCAGGTTTTGCGGTCTAATTCTCTGTGTGTCAAGGGTTCTAAGTGCGTTTTTGGGGTTCAGAGAATTTCCTTTTTGGGATATATTTTTTCTCCCTCTTCCATTGAGATGGATCCTGTCAAGGTTCAAGCTATTTGTGATTGGACGCAGCCCTCTTCTCTTAAAAGTCTTCAGAAATTTTTGGGCTTTGCCAACTTATCTCGTCGATTTATTTCTGGTTTTTCGGATGTCGTTAAGCCATTGACCGATTTGACTAGACAGGGTGCTGATGTTGCTAATTGGTCCCCTGATGCTGTGGAGGCCTTTCAGGAGCTTAAGCGCCGTTTTTCTTCTGCCCCTGTGTTGCGTCAGCCTGATGTGACTCTTCCTTTTCAGGTTGAGGTCGACGCTTCTGAGATCGGGGCTGGGGCAGTGTTGTCGCAGAAAAGTTCTGACTGCGCCGTGATGAGGCCTTGTGCCTTCTTTTCCCGTAAATTTTCGCCCGCTGAGCGGAATTATGATGTTGGGAATCGGGAGCTTTTGGCCATGAAGTGGGCGTTTGAGGAGTGGCGCCATTGGCTCGAGGGGGCCAGACATCAGGTGGTGGTATTGACTGACCACAAAAATTTGATCTATCTTGAGACCGCCAGGCGCCTGAATCCTAGACAGGCGCGCTGGTCATTATTTTTCTCTCGGTTTAATTTTGTGGTATCGTACCTACCGGGTTCTAAGAATGTTAAGGCGGATGCCCTTTCTAGGAGTTTTGAGCCTGATTCACCCGGCAACTCTGACCCCACAGGTATTCTTAAGGAAGGAGTTATCTTGTCAGCCGTTTCTCCAGACCTGCGGCGGGCCTTGCAGGAGTTTCAGGCGGATAGACCGGATCGTTGTCCGCCTGATAGGTTGTTTGTTCCTGATGATTGGACCAGTAGAGTCATCTCTGAGGTACATTCTTCTGCATTGGCAGGTCATCCTGGAATTTTTGGTACCAGGGATTTGGTGGCAAGATCCTTCTGGTGGCCTTCCCTGTCACGAGATGTGCGAGGCTTTGTGCAGTCTTGTGACGTTTGTGCTCGGGCCAAGCCTTGTTGTTCTCGGGCTAGTGGATTGTTGTTGCCCTTGCCTATTCCTAAGAGGCCTTGGACACACATCTCGATGGATTTTATTTCAGATCTGCCTGTTTCTCAGAAGATGTCTGTCATCTGGGTGGTGTGTGACCGTTTTTCTAAGATGGTCCATTTGGTTCCCCTGCCCAAATTGCCTTCTTCTTCCGAGTTGGTGCCCCTGTTTTTTCAAAATGTTGTTCGTTTGCATGGTATTCCTGAGAATATCGTTTCTGACAGAGGAACCCAATTTGTGTCTAGATTTTGGCGGGCATTCTGTGCTAGGATGGGCATAGATTTGTCTTTTTCGTCTGCTTTTCACCCTCAGACTAATGGCCAGACCGAGCGGACTAATCAGACCCTGGAGACATATCTGAGGTGTTTTGTGTCTGCTGACCAGGATGATTGGGTTGCTTTTTTGCCATTGGCGGAGTTCGCCCTCAATAATCGGGCCAGCTCTGCCACTTTGGTGTCCCCGTTTTTCTGTAATTCGGGGTTCCACCCTCGATTTTCCTCCGGTCAGATGGAATCCTCGGATTGTCCTGGAGTGGATGCGGTGGTGGAGAGATTGCATCATATCTGGGGGCAGGTGATGGACAATTTAAAGTTGTCCCAGGAGAAGACTCAGCTTTTTGCCAACCGTCACCGTCGTGTTGGTCCTCGGCTTTGTGTTGGAGATTTGGTGTGGTTGTCTTCTCGTTTTGTCCCTATGAGGGTCTCATCTCCTAAGTTTAAGCCTCGGTTCATCGGTCCGTATAAAATATTGGAGATTCTTAACCCTGTTTCCTTCCGTTTGGACCTCCCTGCATCCTTTTCTATTCATAACGTTTTTCATCGGTCGTTATTGCGCAGGTATGAGGCACCGGTTGTGCCTTCCGTTGAGCCTCCTGCTCCGGTGTTGGTTGAGGGTGAGTTGGAGTACGTTGTGGAAAAAATCCTGGACTCCCGTGTTTCCAGACGGAGACTCCAGTATCTGGTCAAGTGGAAGGGATACGGCCAGGAGGATAATTCTTGGGTCACTGCATCTGATGTTCATGCCTCTGATCTGGTTCGTGCCTTTCATAGGGCCCATCCTGATCGCCCTGGTGGTTCTGGTGAGGGTTCGGTGCCCCCTCCTTGAGGGGGGGGTACTGTTGTGAATTTGGATTCTGGGCTCCCCCGGTGGCTACTGGTGGAATTGAACTTGTGACATCATCTTCCCTGTTCACCTGTTCTGATTAGATCTGGGTGTCGCTATATAACCTGGCTTCTCTGTTAGATGCTTGCCGGTCAACAATGTTATCAGAAGCCTCTCTGTGCTTGTTCCTGCTCCCAGACATCTACTAGATAAGTTGGACATTCGTCCATGTTTTGTTTTTGTATTTTGGTTCCAGTTCACAGCTGCAGTTTCGTTACTGTGTCTGGAAAGCTCTTGTTGATCAGGAATTGCCACTCTGGTATTATGAGTTAATGCCAGAGTCCTAAAGTAATTTCTGGATGTGTTTTGTTAGGGTTTTCTACTGACCATGAAAGTATGCTTTCTGTCTTCTGCTATCTAGAAAGCGGACCTCAAATTTGCTAAAACTATTTTCCTGCTGCGTTTGTTGTTTCATCTCATATCACCGCCAATATATGTGGGGGGCTTCTGTCTCCTTTTTTTTTGGGCATTTCTCTAGAGGTGAGTCAGGTCTTATATTTCCCTCTGCTAGCATTATTTAGTTCTCCGGCCGGCGCTGGGCATATAGGGATAAAAAGTAGGACATGCTACCTGGCTACTTCTAGATGATGCGGTAGGTTTAGTTCATGGTCAGTATAGTTACATCTTCCAAGAGCTTGTTCCTATTGAGGCTTATGCTAGTTCTCTGGCCATGGAGATCATGACAGTCATGGTTGTGTGACAGTCACAACACTGAGCCTCTCCATGCATGTGTTGTGACTGTCACACAGCCGCAACACATGTAGCTGCGGCGCCGAACAGCTGATCATGGGGAACGCTCCAGGTATCCGGGTTCCCGTTACAGCTTCTTTCGGTAAGGGCTATAGCTTGCCGAATAAAGAGGGAGCCAACAATTGTGGTGTTCCCAATTCTATGGTTGTGGTACTATGTTTTCTGCTTTAGTATTATTGCTTCTAATTGCTTAAGTGTTGCCTATTCTGTTCCCATAAACTGTGTCATTTTTGTACATTCAAGCATCCACACTCTGGCATGTTTGCATTTTTCAGCATTGGTTACACATTTTTGATTGCTTCTCTTTCTTCTCTGTCTTTTACAATCTGTATAGCTGTTTTGTATCCCATTGGGGGTCATGACTGCACACAGAACAAATTGCCTATTACTTCAACTGATTCATCACACAGGTAGACCTATAGGGTTTAATGGGAAAGCTCTACCAGCTCTCTCACCCGTTAGAGCAACTGACTAAAGTAGGAAGGCTCAGATGTGATAGTCCTCTCACCTACTAGACCAGGTGCAAGGACAGTGGGAAGACAATAAACTTGGAAGAGTGCAGCATGGGAAGCACCAGGTGGTTTAATTAAAATGTTTCAATGAAAGGTGGGGGGATTAGCCTCCCACCTGGAAGGGTTGTGCACCCCTGCACAACTCTGGTTGCAGATGTCTCCATGCATTCCTGCTCTGTTGCTCCGGGATCGCTCCTGTGCTATGCTTCCTGGTCTGGTCACGTGGGCCCAAGATCCAGTCATGTGATACCACTTCACAGGATGTGATGTCACTTCAGATCCTTTTGCCTGGAGATGAATTTTATGGCTCCAAGCTGCTCCAGCCACAACCCCTCAAGGGGAATATGAACGTTTTTGGGAGAAAAATATGTATGTGGTCAATTTAAGGAGCGCTATGGCTATAGAGAACACTGCAATGGATAAGTGATAAACAAACCTCTTATTAGATGACTACACGTTTCGGCAGCGGATCACTACCTTCCTCAGGTAGATTTTGTAAAAGACTTTTTGCAGATGATTAGGTAGTTAAATCACTTTGAAATATATTATCTTTAGGCTAAATATATTTTTTATTTTATCCTGATACTGTTATATTCTACAAACTTTTTCATTTATTTATTGTCTTTTATATTTTATATAACTTTATTTTTTGATCATTCTTTGACTATTTTATTTTTTAATTTTAGTTTTGGTTTTAATTTCTGCATTTCTGATAGCTGACTGCTTGTATATAAAGACTTAATCGACAACATTAAATGCTTCTACCCTATTGGGCACTACCCCTATTTAATCTGTCACTTCCTACACTGTCTTGAAATCCACCTGAGGAAGGTAGCAATCCACTGCCGAAATGCATAGTGGTCTAATAAAAGGTTTGTTTACCACTAATCCATTGCAGTGCTCTATAGCCAGAGCACTCCATAAATTGACCACATACATATTTTTTCCAAAAAAATGAACAGTGGGAAAGCTCACATGGCTCTCTGATCTACTAAAATAGAACTGCTGACTAAAGTAGGAAGGTGTGATAGGCCCCTCACCTACTAGACCAGCTATGTACTGTAGTTGGCTACCCCCTTCTGCTGATCCTCAACTAGCTGTACATCAACCAGACAACTAGAAGCAGGTATCAACACACACTGATGACCAATCACTTCCAAGTGTTTTCTAAGCTAGGCACAATATTTTACTTTCAACGTGTAACTTCAACTTACAATATTACTTTCTACTTCTATACATTCTCTTTAAAAGCATACATCTCTCAGTGCACAGTGCTTTCAGCAGCACAGAACACTTGCACTCAGCTCCATCACCATTCCCAACATTACCAGTAGAGATAAGAAGAAATTACAGTATCTCTCACACAGAAACAGAAAGAATGCTCAGCTCTTGGCAGTTTTTATGTTTAGCTTTACATAGAAACTCCAAAAATTTCACATGAAACCCTGGACTTTCAGCACCTTGGCATGCTGCACCTAGGACACCTTAACAGAGTGGTTTGTCATGATTAATTCATGCATGTTCATTTAGGGATCTATTGCCCAGCGATCTGAATCACTCCACCTGATTCAGCTCAAAGTGAGTTGAATAATGTCCTCTGTCTCATACAGTGGACCAGACCAAACGGAGCTTCGCATCAATCAGAGATTTATTTATGTGACCCTTATACTCAGTTACTCTTCACTCATGTCATTCAGAAGTTGTCATAAACATATATACAAAACCACCAAAAACACACAGCCTACCTACTTTACCTAGGGATTAGTACAAAACTTATGAGAACTGCAGTGCTCAGTAACACTCAAGGAATGCCCATAGCCAGTTACATTATACAACAAAAAGGTTGCACTCTATCATGCTACAGCATGTCAATTTGGAATATGCGAAATTTCAATAGCAATAAGGCTTTTGAGGATTAGGAAAAAATATGAGACGCTTAGGTATGCACCTATTCACACTAGTCTGGATGTGCCAGTCAGTTTTTTGTCTTTTGTATGTTAGCTTACTGACCGAGCACTCCGCCCTCCACCAGTTGGTGATTTTAGTTACAGCAGGTCCCTACTTACCCATAAATGCAGGGATTGCTGACAGAGGTGTCCACATTCACCCAAGAATTCAGTCATCAGCCTTAGAGAGGTATTCACAGAGGTGAGGGACCCATCAGACTGAGACCACCTTGATGATGGATGATGGGAACACAATATTTAGCTAAATTTTATGCTAAGCATCTCATATATTTTTTTTCTAATCCTCCAAAGCCGTGTTGCTATTCTAATTTCACATATTCCAAACTGACATGCTTTAGCATGATAGAGTGCAACCATTTTTGTATATTGTATATGGAGGTAGCTCCTCCTGGTATGCACCTATTCACACTAGTCTGGATGTGCCAGACAGTTTTTTGTCCAAAGCCAATTACATTACATAAACACAGCCTTAGAAAATGTAATGCTAATCCTAGATGACCACAGCAATAAAATTGCACAGACTGTTCCAGCTCTGCAGTACACAACCATTTAGTAGAAAGACAGTTAATATAGATAACACTTATTATCTTATTACTCTATTATTCAACTCTCATACAGACATAAAATCACAAAACATGTTTTCAGCCTTTACCCAGAGATATGCAGAGATCCAGAGTGATTGCAAGCACAAAAACCGAAGTGTAAGAATAAAGTTCCTTACCTTGCTGCAGCTAAAATTTGAATTTTCAATCTCTCAGGAAATGGCCACATACAGATTCCAAATAGGCTGGTTACCAAACCCCATGTTAGCACGCTAAAACAGTTGTAGCTGCATTTGTCCTAACCCAAAGTCTGATATGCTAGATTACCAGTGAGGCCAAATTAAGAGATATATCAAATATCGACAGCTCAGAGAAAAGAATGCACACTTGTGAGCAGTTCAATCTTCTGTTCATTCACAAAAGAATGCTGCCTTTTATACCATTTACAGCATCATAACTGAATGCACTCAATGCAACTAATAGTATGCACCCATAACATGTTTTTGTAGAATCTTAAGAACATTGAATGTGAGAAAGAAATATAAAATCCTTGACAATCAGATGATAAGGCCTGCTAATACAAAAACAAAATCTAGATGAGAGAAGAAAAACATTAACCCTTCTATATCAGAAGCAACATCAGATCAAAACATCTCCTGCATCCTCACCATAAAATTTAGAGTCAGAAGTATGCAAAAGAATATCTAACCAATCCTGATGCATTTTGTAAACAAGTCCTGTGGACCAATGGCGTTCAAATAGAACTCTTTGGCCACAATGATCAAAGGTATGTGTGGAGAAAAAAGTGCTCATAGTTAAAGGGAAGAAAGAACATCTCACCAACCATTAAGAATGGGGGTCCCTCAATCATGCTTTGGGGTTGTGTTGCAGCCAATGGCATAAGGAGTATTTCACTGGTAGAGGGAAGAATGAAGAGGATGACTTCTACAAATAGA
Source organism: Ranitomeya variabilis (assembly GCF_051348905.1). Taxonomy (NCBI): domain Eukaryota; kingdom Metazoa; phylum Chordata; class Amphibia; order Anura; family Dendrobatidae; genus Ranitomeya; species Ranitomeya variabilis. The sequence continues at coordinate 600,609,537 of NC_135234.1, forward strand.
TAATGATCTTAAACACATGCCAACACCCACAATAGACTACCTAGAAAGGGGCAAGATGAAGGTTTTACTAAGACCCTCACAGTCCCCTGATCTGATTATCAATGAAAATCTGTGGCTAGACCTCAAAATAGCAGTGCACGCTAGATGACTCAGAATTCTCATGGAACTGGAAGAATTTTACAAGGAAGAATGGATGAAAATTTCCCAAACAAGAATTGAAAGACTCTTGTTTGACTTCAAAAAGCGTTTACAAGCTGTGAAACTTTCAAAAGGGGGTGCTTCTACATACCAACCATGCAGGGTGCCCAAACCTTTGCATTTATCAATTTTCTTTTTTATAATTTTTAAAATGAAAAGGTGAAAATATATATTTTTTTTACACTAAAATACAAAAGAAATGTGCCATCTTTAACTTTAGACATTTTAGAGATCATTTTATCTTCAACTTGCTTAACTGTATATCAGTAATTTTGACCAGGAGTGCCCACACTTTTATGGGCCATTGTAACACTTTGTTTTCCATAATTAAAGTTTCAATGTTCAGTGTAATATTTAAAATGATCGTCTTTTACAATTTAATAGTGTAATGTGAAGTGCACTGTTATCCATAGTTTTTCACAGGATATATGACAGCAGCTCAGGGAAAACACAACATTTTACTTAATATTATGTACTTTTTTGTGCAGCATATTTTTTGACAATTTTGCACTATGTTTTTTCTTTACTTATTGTACAATTATGACAAGGACCATGGTACAAATAATAATTCCTATTCTCTTTCTTTCTTTCTTTTTTTCTTTCTTTCTTTCTTTCTTCCTTCCTAATATGTTACCGCCTTTAAAAAACTTTGTAGTGCATCATTTTCTTTTGAATTGCATTTGTTAAAAGCATATTTGAAAATGCATAATCTCTAATCATTTTTATGGTCATAAGACATTGTAAATGGTAAACTTTTCAAGAACGAGATAGTATGATAGCTCTTAACTTGATGAAAATTGTTCCTGTCAGATGGCTTTCTGTACAAATCAGTCTCAATTTTATTATTCATTTGAGTAACCATAAATGCCTGATTAATGTCATGATGCAAAGAGAATCTAATATCCCCAGCAGTCCAACTCTTATATTTCTCTAATGCTTCCAGGTGATCAATGTCAGTTTAATGTTGACTTGTCATAAATGTTCCAATCCCTACAGTGCTTTTTAGAAATGTAAACTACATGTTTGGTGTCAATCCAAAATCTTTAGTGATAAGCACTTACATTATTCAATTGTCAATTTTTTTGTCAGTCTGCATAAATAAATGTCACCTTGAAATGTATAGATAAGAAGCATGGAATTGCCTTGTCTTTACCATAGTTACCTTAGCCTGTTTGTGCTAATTTCACTTTAGCAAGATGTATTTAAAACCTTAGGTATGAGAGTATTATTTAAATGATTATTTCAATGTTTGTGCTGTAAGAAGAACCTCAACATATTGGAAGATTTTTATTTAAGGAAGTTGTCCACTATTTTTCATTGATGACCTATCGTTAAGATAGGTCATCAGAGTCTGATCGGTCAGGTTTCAACATCCGACATTCCCACTAATCAGCTGTTCTTGTTGTTGGCAGCTCCCGACCAGAACTGCTCAAATACAGAGCTGCTTTATCTTCTGAAGTACTACTCATCCACCTCTTATTGACTTGAATAGGTACTAGACATCGGCCTCCTACTTAAATCAATAGGAGGCAGATGCATAATATCCAAACGTGGCCACTATCAGAAGGCAAAACATCTCTGCAACAAAGCAGTTTCAGTCAGCGGCCACTACAGACATCGAGAAGAGCTGATCGGTGGAGTTGCCTAGTGTTGGACCTCAACAAATCAGATATTGATATTGATGTTCTATCCTAAAGAGAGATCATAAATGAAAAAGTAGTGAAAAACCTCTTCAAATTATAAGGATTATAAGGAATACACATGTGAATGTGTAGAGAAATGGTGGGGAGCCAAATAATTGTCCAATGTGGCATTGTTTGGAATCTTTGACAATAAAACAAAACCCAGATACATTGAGCAGGTGGGACACAGCATCACCCCTACTCTTACATTATGCTGCTTTCAAAGTAGGTGGCAAAAACCTAGTTACAGATTCCATTAAAGTAAATGCATTTAGCTATGCAAATTGTATTAAACAAGATGGATGGAAGTCACTAAAAGTCACAATTATCAGTCCAGTATGGAGTGGGAACAACTTTTGAAAGAAGTGTTATACGTAAAGATGCACCAACTTTATCAAGCATCCTCAGACACTTTGATACGTTTGACACAAGTTAAGTAAATTTCCCCTCCACTGTGTCTTGGCATTTGATAGATTAACATGATTTTAGGGTCCACTATGGTCCATTGTTTTTCTAAGGCAGAATCCTCTAAGTTTAATATTTTTTGACAGTTCTAGTTCTTTTTTAAAAGACGAAAATAGGAAGGAAAATGCATTTACATAATATCACAATTTAAAAATAGCATGAAAATGCTGGCGACACATGATGTTTTTACAGACTTTAAAAGGAACCTGTCATGCAAAATAACACAATTAACCTGCAGATATGGGATTAATCTGCAGGTTAATAATGTTTTTACATAACGCGGCACTGGCACTGAGAGCACCGCTGTCAGGAGAAAATGAGCTTAATTTCCCCCGGCAGTGTTCGGTGTCTAGTCACAGGGGTGGCTCCGGCACAGTTTCAGTCATCGCTCTGTGTATAGGGAGCAGTGGCTTTAGCTGTACTCCCAGCACTGACTGACGGCACACTCTTTATTAGGACCTGTTGTCAGTCAGTGTCGGATGAGCAGTTACAGCCGCCTCTCTCTATACACAGTGCAGTAACTGAAATGATTCACCTTTTGCTTCTAGTAAGAATATGCCACCTCAATATGTGCCAATTAGGCACCGCATGTGCATCTATGTGCATAACTGTGCCATGTATGCAGTCTTTGTACTGCAATATTGGGTCTCTGCATGGTGCTGTTTTATGCTAAAAACCTCTATGACACGTTTTACAATTATAAGACCAGATGATAGGGAATTCTAATTAGATTTCTTGGGCTTTTGACTGATGTCTGAGTCACGTTACCATCGTGTCATAAATAGCAATACTTTTAATTTTTAATCTTGCAGCCTTGAATCATGCATTTTCTCATCAGCATATTTAAAAAAAAGCAACTGTGGAATGAGATAGTAATATATAGGTTTCATATTTGAGCAGAAATAGCACGATATCTGGCAAACTATAAGACTTGTAAATGTAATGTTTTTGTTCTTTCTTCTTTCAAAGAGATAGAAAAACATTTTATTAAACTTAAAGGCAATCTATCAGCAGGTATTTGCTATGTAATTTGAAATAAGCATAATATAGGGCCTGGAACCCTGATTCCAGGGATGTGCCACCTACTATGCTGTGTGTTGCTGGATCAATAAAGTCAATGTTTTATCAGAAGAAGATTATCACTTTAGGAAAACCAACCAAGAGCCTAACACTGATTAGCAGCTTTCTGCTAGTGTACAGTGTTCACAGAACATTGCCAAACAATCAAGTTTTTCATCACATTAGTTCATGATCATTATTAAAAGCTAATACACACTGCCTTTACACATCACACTTTTCCTGCACTCACCTGCACTTTACTTTCAATCTTTCTTTCTCTCCCCTACATTTGAGTCCAATTCAGCTAATACAAAATATTTTTTACGCTTTCATTGAATCCTCTACATTTTGAGTTAGATTATATAATAGTGTGTTTCTATTTTATATATGCTTTGTATCCTAAATTCTCTTGTGAACTTTTCAAAAGGGGGATTTGTAAAACAATATATAAATAAATGAGGGAACAACACAGACATCTTTTTAATGATGTTTTTACACGGAGGCCTAAGATGGTGAAAAGAGGCCATCTTCTATGTCAAGATTAAGAAAGGTTTAATCATAATTACCGATTACAATTCTTTACGGTTAAAGCAGTGAGCTAATGTAATGCTGCCACATGATGCTTTAATAGTTACCTTGTATACTCAAGTATAAGCCGAGATTTTCAGCCCATTTTTTGGGGCTGAAAGTCCCCCTCTCGGCTTATACTCGAGTCATACCCAGGGGTCGGCAGGGGAGGGGGAGTGGGGGCTGTCTAATTATACTCACCTGCTCCCGGCACGGTACCTGCAGGTCCCTGCTTCCCCAGCATTGCAGCTTCTTCCTGTACTGAGCGATCACATGGTACCACTCATTACAGTAATGAATATGTGGCTCCACCTCCCATAAGGGTGGGGCCGCATATTCATTACTGTAATGAGTGGTAACGGTGACCGCTCAGTACAGGAAGAAGCTGCAGCGCCGGGGAAGCAGGGACTGCACCAATCCAGGAGCAGGTGAGCACAGCGGGGAGGGGAGCGCAGCGCGATATTCACCTGCTCCTCGTTCCGGCACTGCTCCATCTTCAGCGTCTTCTGCAGTGACACTCAAGTCAGAGGGCGCAGTGACGTGGTTAGTGCGTGCCCTCTGCCTGAACATCAGTGCAGAAGATGCTGAAGATGGAGTGGCGCCGGAGCGAAGTCAGGTGAATATTGAAAGTGCCGGGGGCCTGAGTGACAGAGAGGTGAGTATAAGATTTTTTTTTATCGCAGCAACAGCAAATGGGGCAAGTGTCTGTATGGAGCATCTTATGGGGCCATAACGTTTGTGCAGCACTATATGGGGCAAGTGTCTGAATGGGCCATAATCAATGTTTCTGCAGCACTATATGGGGCAAGTGTCTGTATGGAGCATCTTATAATCAACGTTTGTGCAGGATTATATGGGGCAAATATCTTTATGGAGCATCTTATGGGGCCATAATCAACGTTTGTGCAGCACTATATGGCACAAATATCTTTATGGAGCATCTTATGGGGCCATAATCAACATTTTTGCAGCACTATATGGCGCAAATATCTTAAAGGAGCATCTTATGAGGCCATAATTAACATTTGTGGAGCATTATATGGGGCAAGTATCTGTATGGAGCATCTTATGGGGCCATAATAAAGGTTTGTGCAGCACTATATGGGGCAAATATCTTTATGGAGCATCTTATGGGGCCATAATCAACATTTGTCCAGCATTGTATTGGGCAAATGTGTCTATGGAGCATCTTATGGGGCCATTATTAACCTTTATGCAGGATTATATGGGGCATATTTTAATATGGAGCATCTTATGGGGCCATCATAAACTTTATGGAGCATTATCTGGGGCTCCTGATTCAATATGGATATTCAAAAACACTTAACCTACTGATGTCTAAATAATTTTACTTTTATTGGTATCTATTTTTACTTTTGTCATTTACCGGTAGCTGCTGCATTTTACACCCTAGGCTTATACTCGCGTCATTAAGTTTTCCCAGTTTTTTGTGTCAAAATTAGGGGGGTCGCCTTATACTCTAGTATATACGGTAATTCATTACAAAAGAAGGCCTGGAAGCCTTTTGTTAAAAAATATAAAATTACAGGTTATGGGTAGTGTTGAGCATTCCGATACCGCAAGTATCGGGTATCGGCCGATACTTGCGGTATCGGAATTCCGATACCGAGTTCCGATACTTTTGTGATATCGGAAATCGGAATCGGATCCATATTCATGTAAAAAATAAAGAATTAAAATAAAAAATATGGATATACTCACCTCTCCGGCGGCCCCTGGACCTTACCGCTGTAACCGGCAGCCTCCCTTCCTAAGAATGAGCGCGTGAAGGGCCTTCGATGACGTCGCGGCTTCTGATTGGTCGCGTGCCGCTCATGTGACCGCTCATGCGACCAATCACAGGCCGCGACGTCATCGCAGGTCCTAAACTCCTCATTGAGGAGTTTAGGGCCTGCGATGATGTCGCGGCCTGTGATTGGTCACGTGAGCGGTCACATGAGCGGCACGCGACCAATCACAAGCCGAGACATCATCGAAGGTCTTAAACTGCTCATTCTTAGGAACGGAGGCTGCCGGTTACAATCGGTAAGGTCCAGGGGCCCCCGGACGGGTGAATATATCCAGATTTTTTATTTTAATTATTTATTTTTTACATGAATATGGATCCCAGGGCCTGAAGGAGAGTTTCCTCTCCTTCAGACCCTGGGAACCATCCAGGATACCTTCCGATACTTGAGTCCCATTGACTTGTATTGGTATCGGGTATCGGTATTGGCGATATCCGATATTTTTCGGGTATCGGCCGATACTATCCGATACCGATACTTTCAAGTATCGGAAGGTATTGCTCAACACTAGTTATGGGTACTGGATTCTGTGACAGGTTGTTGAGCCAGAGAACTAGTCTGATTGTTGTATGTAATGTTGGGAAATAATTTTCCCCTAATATGGGGTTGTTAGCATCTGCCTTATGGGGTTTTTGCCTTTCTCTGGATTAACATGTTAGGCTAAAGGTTGGGCTTACTAGACTTTTGTCTACCTTCAACCTTAATACCTATGAAACTCTGAAAACTTGGCGGTTTCCATGTTTTAATATTGCATTGCTGTCTGCACATTAGTAATTGAGCAAGTGTGATCCTATATACTGAGCACTCCACCTAAATAATATAAAAAAATATAAAAGCATGGTGTCAGAGTTTACTTCATATGTTTTTTCTTGAGTTCTACAAGACGGCTTATGTAATTGTTGCTTTGCGGTCTCATAGTCTTTGCCAGTAGAGAGTAGAGAGTGTAGAAATCCTTTGAAATGAGAACATTATGGTAATTTTATTTTTCCCTAATTTTAATGACTATATTAGGGGCAGATATACAGTACATAAATTGGGACTTTTACAGGAATAGTTAACATGCCCATACACCTTAGACAACAATCTCTCATGGCTTCCCATGCAAAGTGAACTGGCTGAGCGTTCACATGTTCTGACAGAAAGAAGAATAATTTGCTTACAGGTAGAAATGAGCAGGTTTGTTCGGAAAATGTTTGCCCACCTCAAATTCGGCATACACGTTGCACATTCGTATTCGTGTTTGGATTCCCTAGCTTCTTTCCTAAAAATTGGCAAAAGTCAGCCAAAGTTCGGAAAATGGTCAGGTTCACTAAGGGTTCTTTCAGGCATCAGTATTTCCAGTAGCAGTATGAACAGCAAAACCTCCTATCATCAGCCAGTCAGCCAGTGCCTGCACTACAAATAAATAATAAACAAAAAAAAGATGACATGGGGTTGCCCTGTATTTTTGATAAGCAGCCAGACAAAGCTGACAGCTGCAGGCTGCAATCCTCCACTGTAAGCTTCAGCAAGGCTTTGTATCAAGAATAAAGGATTTTGGAACGTTCACCGAACCAAACTGAACCTTAAAAGGTTCGCTCATTTCTACTTACAGACTTACTGTATTTACCTAAAGAAGGATGTAGCTTTTCAGTTACAACTGCCAAATCCGGTGTCTTTACGCTAGAACATAACTTACAACTGTGACTAGGCCTCAGAAGTCATGGAGAATCGCAAAGTTGTGACATCTTGATTAGGAAGTTCTATCCTAGAGTGAATACATGGCTGAACAACTATGGAAAGAAGAGGCTTTGAGGATCAGGCTGCAAACAGCTGGCACCTCAGGTGCAGGAATGACAGGACAGGTTAACAATTGGGGTAAGTGCAATTTTTTTTTCATTTTTACCTTTTGCTGACCCTGTATACACTGTGTGCAAAATTATTAGTCAAGTTGTTTTTTAGAGGATTATTTTTTTTATTATTGATCAACAACAATGTTCTCAATCAACCCAAAAGACTCATAAATATCAAAGCTTAATATTTTTGGAAGTTGGAGTGGGCTTTTTTTTAGATTTGGCTATCTTCGGAGGATATCAGTTTGTGCAGGTAGCTATTACTGTGCAGAATCATTAGGCAACTTGATAAAAACCAAATATATTCCCATCTCACTTGTTTATGTTCAGCAGGTAAACCAGTATAACTGGACAAAATTTAGAAATAAACATTTCTGACATGCAAAAACAAAACCCCAAAAAATTAGTGACCAATATAGCCACCTTTCTTTATGATGACACTCAACAGCCTTCCATCCACAGATTCTGTCAGTCGCTTGATCTGTTTACGATCAACATTGCGTGCAGCAGCCACCACGGCCTCCCAGACACTGTTCCAATAGGTGTACTGTTTTCCCTCCCTGTAGATCTCACATTTTATGAGGGACCTCAGGTTCTCTATGGGGTTCAGATCAGGTGAACAAGGGGGCCATGTCATTATTTTTTCTTCTTTGAGACCTTTACAGGCAGCCACGCTGTGAAGTAGTTGGAGACATGTGATGGAGCATTGTCCTGCTTGAAAATCATGTTTTTCTTGAATGATACCGACTTCTTCCTGTACCACTGCTTGAAGAAGTTGTCTTCCAGAAACTGGCAGTAGGTCTGGGAGTTGAGTTTCACTTTATCCTCAACTCGAAAAGGTCCCACAAGTTCATCTTTGATGATACCAGCCCATAGCAGTACCCCACCTCCACCTTGCTAGTGTCTGAGTCGGAGTGGAGCTCTCTGCCCTTTACTGATCCAGCCTCTGGCCCATCCATCTGGCCCATCAAGAGTCACTTTCATTTCATCAGTCCATAAAACCTTTGAATAGTCAGTCTTAAAATATTTCTTGGCCCAGTCTTGATGTTTTATCTTATGTTTCTTGTTCAAAGGTGGTCGTTTTTCAGCTTTCCTTACCTTGGCCATGTCCCCGAGTATCGCACACCTTGTGCTTTTTGTTACTCCAGTAACGTTGCAGCTCTGAAATATGGCAAAACTGGTGGCAAATGGCATCTTGGCAGCTTCACGCTTGATTTTCCTCAATTCACGGACTGTTATTTTGCGCCTTTTTTGCCCAACACGTTTGTTGCGACCGTGTTGGCTATTTGCCATGAAATGCTTGATTGTTCGGTGATCACGCTTCAAAAGTTTGGCAATTTCAACACTGCTGCAAGACATCTCACGATTTTGGACATTTCAGAGCTCGTCAAATGTCTCTTCTGACCCATTTTGCCAAAGGAAAGGAAGTTGCCTAATTATTAAGCACACCTTATATTGGGTTTTGATGTCATTAGACAACACCCCTCCTGATTACAGAGATGCACATCACCTGATTTTCTTAATTGGTAGTTGCCTCTCAAGCCTGAACAGCTAAGAGTAGGGCAACATGTATAAAAAGTATCGTGATCAAAAAACAACTTGCCTAATAATTGTGCACGCAGTGTAATTAAAAAAAATAATGGTAGCAGCTGGCTTCCATTTTGCTAAATTAATGTTGAGAAAGTTGCAAAACGTATGTATTAAGGTGAATATGAAGTTTTGTAAAATTGAAGTACAATTCAAATTTGCTTGAATAAATGCATTCCACTTTAGTTGGGAGAGTCCTATACATATTAAATAGTAAGCCTCTCCTGCTGTAAATCCCAACTGGTATACCGCCATGCAGCACTCCGTACTCTGTGCAGGCTTGGTACAACTCTCCACAATGTTGTCATCATCCAAAAGCCCAAAATCCAAGGCACCAAATGTTCTCCTACAATTAATTGATTTATTAGGTTACAGCATACACAGAACAACCTGCTGTAGTTATTGGCTTTAGACTAGTATAATCTAACGCCTATAGGGGATTTATTAAGCAAAATTAATTTCACCTTCAGTTTGATATACATTCATAGTGGAAAAAAATAAAGAATCATTGTTACCTTTCCATAAGTTAATAAAGCTCCAGCTCCTATTAGTTTTTTTATGATGTGTGCAGGGTATTTACATGAAAATTCCACTTACAATGAAAATATTGGTCTTTGTTGCTAAAGATTTAGCAGCTTTGGAGTCAGGACATTTCAAATTATTGTGTCCATACTTTATGATAAATATACAAATTTTGATTACCCTACTGATTGTTGCAGTTTGTTTTTAATCCATTATTACGAGCCTATATAGGTATAATAATTTAGTGTTATTACATCAGCAAATTTGACAGGTACTGTTTGTAGGGACATTGTATACCAATTGCTATTTTTACCCTATTATTATGGAAAAAGGAACGGCAAATGAGAAATCTGATGCCAGCACAACACTCATCCATTTCAGTTATATTTACTGTCTTTGCTACTATTACCCTGTTTAAATAAAAATTCCTTCTTGCAAAATGCACCCAGAGAAAAGCTTAAAATCTACAACTATTGATTTTTGAAGTTAACCACATTTCTGAAAAGCAGATGATATGGGAGTCTTGCAGAGCACAGACTTAAATAGCTAAGATCAGTCACATTGACAAGAATACTGATTTCAAAAAAGAAACTCTATTTCCAGGGGACGATGATGTGAAATATTGATTTTGTCAAATTAATTGAATTTTTACTTTGGAAAGTGATTACAAAAATGTTGCTCCAATATTAATTTGTATCTGCTTTGGATCAGATTAACATTAATTTCTTTGCGTGTCCCCATTACTCTTTTATTATTCATTAGCATCTCTCTTTGCATGTGTAAGAGACCTTGATGAAGCATGTTTATTCATAGATTAACCTTTTTAAATAATTCTAACAGCTCTCTAACAGGAACCTTCCTGGCATGCGGAATATCTTGTCTTTGTTTCATTATTCAATCCTTGCACTTCATCTTCCACTTGAGATGCAGAACATGAATCATACTATTCTTCCTACTGTTCTCTTTTTTCCAGTCAAGTGTCCTCTGCAGCCTGATTCCACTGGGTAACTTTCTACAAAATACTGCAGCACAATTGTCTACTGGAAGACTACAGGACGGAGCAATTTCCGCAAAGCCTGAGTGTAATTATTGATTTATGTCTTCTTTAGTTCATTACAGATTTGTGACCATGTTTTTGTTCTCTGTACTTTATAGCTTTCATTAGAATATTCACTTTTCAGTTTGCCTTCAGAGACAGCTGTAAAGGTGACATTGCATATCATCCTGGTTGTTGAAATCTCATGGGTATATTTGTCATGCAATTTTAAGAGGTGTAAAGAGTAAAAACGTTCGGCTTCCACTATATGCATTTTTATATTATGCACTCAGTCTTCAGCTACTATTTTATCTGCATTTTTATCCCTCTATTGACAGCAACGGATTTTAAAATATTAAGTACATTTTTTTAAACTGAAATTTTGTTACATTGGTTCTGAAAATGGAAAAGGAAAACTATTGGATTTTAAATGCTTTATATTGTTGCTTTAAATAATTATTACTTTGAATTGTATTACTTGTTCCAGAGGATAAAATTTTACTTTGGTAATAATGGTTTAAAGAATTTTATATGAATAAAAGCAAACATACTAAATGTGTATAGTTGCTGAAGTTTACAGTTCACATTTAATGAATTGTAGTTATAGTATAATGCCCATTTAATTACAAATGCAAATATGAAATAGCTTCACCACTATTCATATTAGTACTATAATAATGAAAATAACAATAATAATAATAATAATGTGAATGTTTCAAATTCAATTTTTTTAATGGCTGAATGATGTTGCATTTTAAACAACTTGAGTTGAGTGAAACTGCTTTTTTTACCAATAAAATGATATGGCTATTTACGTTCTATTCATAAATTGTAGATATCATTATTAGATATAACCAAATGTGTTGGAGGCAAACATAATTTGCCTAGAATTTGTAAAAAAAATGTAAATTCTCCAGAATCCTTTTTTTTTTTTTGCAATTTGCTTTACATGAGTTTTGGCAAAATGGAGGCAAATGAGGTAATATTTAATGTTGCTGAATTTTATATACTAACATGGTGAAAAAATTACTTATCTTCCACTCTCCTGTCGCCGCAGCCTGCCATGCTGTGCTCTGGGCGTCCTTGTGTCTTCTTCCATGATCTTCGTTTGGCACTGATGTTTGGCTATGATGTCATGTAAATTGGTACCATAGGCCTAATTAGAGTCACCTCTGGCACACATCATTGTATCACAATCTGCATCTTGACATCATGGCGCTCTTCTTCAGAAGTACTGACTAACCTTTGTGAGAGAAGCAGCAGCACCAAGTGATGTCACTTGCGGTGGCACGGGTTGGTCTCTGCTCACCGGGTTTTCACCTTACATTGTGCCACGACTCATCAGAGATGGCCTGGGAGAACACCATTACAGTGCATTAAAAAGAATATTGCACAGTGAGAATATCCTCCTGAAAATACATCCGAATTCAAAAGTGACGTATGTTCAGTAGAGGAGGGGCTAGATCAACCCCAATATTGGACGTCACTGATGAAGTTTCGTTTAAGGGTGGGAGCAGAGGCTGCAGCAGGGACTGCTCCTGATGACAACTCATTTGAGTATCCCAGCATGCACCGGGAGATCTCAAACAAATAGTCATCAACCAAGTAGGTAATAAAAAAATGTAGTTAGAAATTGTAGTGAGGAAACAATAAGGATTTTTTTAATTTAAGTATATTAGAAAATAGATTAGATTCTAACATTAAATAAACAGACATTTGTGATTTTAATAAATGTTAATTTTATACCACCCCTTTAAATAAAAACAACGTAATGGCACTTTGCAGCTGATTAAATTGATTTTTTTTTAAGAATTACTTTTGTTTTTCTGCTGAAGTTAGTTGTGGGTATTTTATGTTAATTAAGTGCAAGTCTTCTACTATCTGCTTTTTCATTATATGCCTTTTATGGCACATAGGTGCCATCATTGCTGTGTGCTAGACATGCAAAGATCAATTTCTCAGCTCAGAACATAATCTGTAAGTCACTGAAAATGTCCACCCCATGGCAATGGATGCATCTGAATGCAGTTACTTACTCATGAGTTATGAGTAAGACTGCCTAGTGGAGTCAAAACATGTCGACTGGGTCATGTCGACCATGTAAATTTTTCTTTTGCATGCACTATATTTTCTTTTGAAAAAGAAAAGGAAAATCCAGTCCTGTTGAACCGGACTCAAATTTTTTCTATTTTCCTTGATGTGAGGCCAGGGCGAGGCCGGAGTCTGAGCCCCAGGTGGTTGAGCATAGAGCAACGGGGTGAGCTGGAATCAAGTTTCTATACATTCAATCAGCTTCAAAGAACTATTGCTGCTTTCTCTATATCAAAGAATCCAAAATACTGCTGACAGGTTCTCTTTGATATGGATTTAATATGGGTCTGAAGAGTTTTAAGAGCATAAGGAACATTTCATTTTCATAAAATAACTTTGACCCCTTCTCCCCGAAGCCTGTTTTCACTTTCCTGACCAGGCCAATTTTTATAATTCTGACCACTGTCACGTTATGAGGTCATAACTCTGGAACGCTTCAATGGATCCTAGTGATTCTGAGATTATTTTCTTAGGACATATTGTAATTTATGACAGTGGTAAAATGTATTTGATATGACTTGCGTTTATTTGTAAAAAAAATTGAAATTTGGCAAAAATTTTCAAACTTTTAATTTTTATGCAATTAAATCAGAGTCATATCACACAAAATAGTTAATAAATAACATTTTCCACATGTCTACTTTACATCAGCACAACTTTGGAACCATATTTTTTTGCTAGGAAGTTATAAGGGTTAAAAGTTGAACAGCGATATCTCATTTTTACAAAAAAATTTGCAAAACTTTTTTTAGGGACCATTTCACATTTGAAGTGACTTTGAAGGGCCTATATGACAGAAAATACCCACTAATTGCACCATTCTAAAAACTGCACCTTCAAAACGTTTATTAACCATTTGTTAGGTGTTGAGTTCCCGCTGCTGCACAGTGGGAATCTTGAACCATGTCCGCTGTGGTCTCCCCTTCTCCTCCAGCTGCAGTGGAGCCTGCTCAACAGAGACATCAATCTCAGCGTCTGGCTCAAGCAGATACTGTGTGCTTGGTTACTGCTGCCTTTCCAGGCTCTGCCTTTGTAACCGGCACTGATCAGCGGAGAGCAGACGTTCCAGGGACTAAGTCCTGCTTTTCTTCTACTGAGCATGCCCACGGGACGACCTCTCATTGGAATTCGGGGGTCACATGATCAGGTCCTGTAGCAGCTCCGATTGAACCATTAGGAAGGTCCTGGAGAGCTACAACTATAAAAGGTTCGCATGGCCACTCGGCCATGCGCTAGTATAAATCAGAAATCGTTTGTGTGTGGATATATGACTGAATCTGTTGAAAGCTCCTTAATCATTCCAATCCCTAGTGTTGAAAGTACTTTGGTGATTGAGCTACTTAGAGCCAGACTGTGCCATCCAGCACTAGGCATGAGTACACAGCGTCTATTAAGCAGCGACCGCACCTTGCGCAACTAGTGCGCTTTCCTGGCCCTAGTTAGGGTGGTTAGTGGCGTCTGCCAGAGCAGCGCTGTACGCACTTAGTGTGGTAAATCTTTATTTAGGTTTTTGCTGGCACCGCAGTTGTGTGTCGCCGAGCGCTAATGGTCTAGATGGACTCTAACCACGTGTACTTGGGGCAGAGTCCTGTGTCCCAACACTAGCATTCTCTCTGCGGTATTGCAGCCCTGTGATGCAACAGAGTTCACTTCCTACATACCAGGTGAAGCTAACCTGAGTGTGTTCACATTATACCACCATATACTGTCCGCCATTACTGAGCAGCAGGAGTCATCTCTGCACGGTGGACCCCGGGCTGCGATCGCACCTTATACCATCCTTATAATTATTTGGTGCGTTTCGCCAGCCATAACACCCTTCAGGTGTTTTACAGGAATTTTTGGAATGTGGAAAAAAAAATAAACATTTACATTTCTTTGACAAAAAGTTTCATTTAGACTTTTTTTTTTTACTTTTTGCAATGGTAACAGTAGAAAATGTAGTTGCAATAATAAAGAATAAAGATCACCAGTGCCAGCGCCAGTGTGTTTTTCTATTATACAATTTAACAGTAGAAAATGGATGATACACTTTGTTATGTAATTTCTCCTGAGCATGCCGATACCCCATATGTGTTGTAAATCTACTGTTTGGGCACACCTCAGAGTTCGCTATTTCAGTTTTTGAATGTAAAATTTGCGGGCATAATAAGAGGATGCCATGTCATGTTTGGAGATCCCCTAATGTACCTAAACAAAGGAAAGCCCAACAAACGACACCACTTTGTAAACTAGACCCCTTGGGGAATATATCTAGATGTGTATTGAGCACCTTCAACCCGCAGGTGCTTCACAGAAATTTATAACGTTAAGTCGTGATAATAAAAAAATAAAAAATGTTCCCAGATAAATCATTTTTAGCTCCAAATTTTGCATTTTGGTAAGGGTATCAAAAAAAAATTACCCCATACAATTTGCTGTGCCATTTCTTCTGAGAGTTCAGATACCAAATATGTGGAGGAAAACAATTACTTGGGTGCACGGCAGGGCTTGGAAGGGAAGGAGCGCCATTTCCCTTTTTAAATGTAAAATTTGCTGGCATAATTAGCGGATGCCATGTCATGTTTGGAGAGCCCCTAATGTGTCTAAACAAAGGAAACCCCCAACAAGCAACACCATTTTGTAAATTAGACCCCTTAGAGAACTAGATACATAGACTACATAGATGTGTATTGAACACCTTGAACCCACAGGTATTTCACAGGACTTTAAAACGTAGAGCCGTGAAAATAAAAAAAATCTAAATTTTCCCAGGTAAGTCTTTTTTAGCTACAAATATTGCATTTTCATAAGGGTAACAGGAGAAATTGCTCCATACAATTTATTGTGCAATTTCTCCTGAGTGCGAAGATACCCAACATGTGGAGGAAAACAACTGTTTGATTGCATGGCAAGGCTTGGAAGGGAATTGACTTTTTGAATGTAAAATTTGCTGGAATAATTAGGGGGTGCTATGTCGCATTTGAAGAACCCCTAATGTACTTAAACAGTGGAAACCCACAATAAGAGACACTATTTTGGAAACTATACCCCTTAGAGAACTTATATAGATGTGTATTGAGCACCTTGAACTCACAGGCGCTTCACAGAAGTTTATAACGTAGAGTCGTGTAAAAAAAACACATTTTTCAAATATAAATCTTTTTAGCTCCAAATTTTGCATTTTCATAAGGGTAAAAGGAGAAATTGCTCTATAAAATGTATTGTGCAATTTCTCCTGAGTACGCCAATATCAATATGTGAAGGAAAATAATTGTTTGGGCGCACGGCAGAGCTTGGAAGGGAAGGAGCGCCATTTGACTTTTTGAATGTAAAATTTGCTGGAATAATTAACGGACGCCATGTCACGTTTGGAGAGCCTCTGATTTACCTAAACAGTGGAAAGCCCCCACAAGTGACAACATTTTGGAAGCTAGACTCTTTTGGGAACTTATCTATATGTGTATTGAACACCTTGAACCCCCAGGTGCTTCACAGAAATGTAAAACGTTAAGCCTTGAAAATAAAAAAAATCTAATTTTTCAAACAAAAATTTTTTTAGCTCCAAATTTGGTGTCTTCACAAGGGTAACAGGAGAAAATAGACCTCATACTTCTTTATATAACTTCTCCTGAGTTTAAAGATACCCCATATGTCATCAAAAACTACTTTTGAGGCACAGTGCAAAGCTCAGAAGGGAAGAAACGTCATATTATAGTACAGATTTTTCTGTACTAGTTTGAGGGTGCCACGTTACATTGGCAGAGCCCCTGAGGTGCCAACACAGCAGAACACCCATAAGTGACCCCATTTTAAAAACTAAACCTCTCATATAATTCATCCAGGGCTGCAGATATCATATTGATACTACCGGTGTGTCACCAACTTTTATACCATTGAGCAGTGAAGATAATTATTTAAATTTTTAAAACCAAGATTGTGTGTTAGACCAAAGTTCTACATTTTCATTCTAGGAAATGGATAAAAATGGCAACAAAATCTGTCCCACAAATTTTACTGAACGTGGCAACACCCCACATTTGGCAGTACAGTCTACTTTGTCATATGGAGAGACTCGGGAGGGATGGAATGCTGCTTGCCTCCTGAAACAAAGATTTCCCTAGAATAGTTTGCAGATTCCATATAAAGAGCCCCTAAGTGACAGAAAAGCAGAACCACACCTCAAGTGACCCCATTTTGGAAATTATAACCCTTTGGAAATTTATCAACAGATTTATTGACGATTTTAACTCCATGGATGTTTTCCAAAAACAAGCAGAAGTGGAAGTTGCTGAGTGAAAATTGCAAACTGCCGATTTAGTAACCAGTACATTATGCCCAGCTCATGCTTCTGGGGACTCGCACCTGTAAATTAGGCAGGCTCTCATCACTACAGAAATGCCAAACATGTAGGCACTAAATGTGGTTTAGGTACACTGGGGCTCAGAAGGAAAAGGAGGCTTTTGGATTTGGGAGCAGGGAATTTGCTGAAATTCTTTTGGGGGCAAGGAGCCATTTAGATTTTCCAGAGCCTTTGTGGTACCAATAATGTGGAAGCCCCTTATATTTCTGTTAACAGATGACAGACCTGAGTGAAGGCTTGTTTTTTGAGGATTGAGTTGAAGTTTTTATTGGGAACATTTTATGTAATGCTTGGGATCACTTACGCTGATCACTTAGTTCGGCGTTTCCATCTAAATCTCTGAGTTATGTGATGCAAATGAAATCCCCGACTGATCTATTCACTATATGGAGGCAGCAGAGTTACTCTAAACTTCATCAGGCCTCTGCTCAGCTTTGTCCTTTTCAGAAGTGCATAAAACTTTGACTGATGGCACTTTTATGCAATCCTAAAAAGTTGGACACTGCCGGATCACAGGTCATACGGCATCCACACTTCCTCCATCTGCCTCATTATAGGGAATCTTCCACCTGAGGTTCTGTCTGAATCACGTATTTCAGAGATTTAAACCCCATTGTAAGGGCTCAGCATAGAGTGCAGGATTTATATACTCTGGACCTTAGTGGACTCTTTGGGAGGCACAATGAAAAAATAAACAGCATGTGAAGAATTGGTTTTATTTATGGACTAAAATAATGACACTGGCGCTCACCCAGAAATTAGTGATCCTCAGCTGCTGGAGTCAACCAGGGTAGTGCCCCCCTGTATAGCAATATAACCTATAGACAAAATAGACACCGCGCTTAAGGATCCCAGGACAAATAACACTGAGGTGGAAGATTTAGAAACGAGAAATCCACAGGGTCTCCACTTGGATTTCTAGTACAGAGAACCCCTCAAAAATAATAGCGAGTTCTTACTCAGACCCCCTGACACAACACAAACTTACATTAGCCACACAATGCATTTGACTAGTCAGGTGCCAATAAACACACGCTTACCTCTTGTGTGGTTGCAGCGACTGAGTGTGAGCCTTTGCTAAATGTGTATTCTTGCCCACCCGGTAGGTGCAACTGGGGGCTTAGGCGCAGTACACACCAGATGGCAGAGTGCAGTATATACCCAGGGAAGCCCCAGCCGGTAGCGTTCCCTGGATACCGCATGCAAAAAAACCCTGAGGAAAAAGAGCACTGCTCTTCGAAACGCATTGGTTGATCCTCTTCCCCTTTTTGAGTCTTCCAGCGCTCCGTACTACAGGTGACGTCATGAAGTAGGAGGAGCTTAGTGGCCATCTCTTTTTTTGCATACGGTATCCAGGGAATGCTACCGGCCGGGGCTTCCCTGGGTATATACTGCACTCTGCCATCTGGTGCATACTGCGCCTAAGCCCCCAGTTGCACCTACCGGGTGGGCGGGAATACACATCTAGCAAAGGCTCACACTCAGTCGCTGCAACCACACAAGAGGTAAGCGTGTGTTTATTGGCACCTGACTAGTCAAATGCATTGTGTGGCTAATGTAGGTTTGTGTTGTGTCAGGGGGTCTGAGTAAGAACTCGCTATTATTTTTGAGGGTTTTGAGGGGTTCTCTGTACTAGGAATCCAAGTGGAGACCCTGTGGATTTCTCGTTTCTAAATCTTCCACCTCAGTGTTATTTGTCCTGGGATCCTTAAGCGCGGTGTCTGGTTTTATTTATTTTTTACACCATTCATTGTGTGGTATCAGTGTTTAGGCGACTTTATTCTTCAGGTCGGTGCGATTACAGCGATACCAGATTTATATTGGGTTTTTATGTTTGGCTGCTGTCACACACAAAGAAAAAAAACTAGTTTTTGCATCACAATATTTTAAGAGCTATAATTTTCCATATTTTGGCCGACAGAGCCATGTTATGGATTGTTTTTTGAAGGAAGAGCTGATGATTTTATTGTTACCATTTTTGGGCACATGAAATTTAAAGATCGCTGTCTTTTACAATTTTGGGGAAGCAGAATGAACTAAGACAAGCAATTCAGAAATTGCTTTTAGTGCTTTTTTTAATACCGTTTTGCGTGTGGTAAAATTGGTAAGACAGCTTTATTCTTTGGGTCAGTACGATTACAGTGATACTCAATTTACATTTTTTTATGTTTTGGCGCTTTTACACAATAAAAGCTACCGTATTTTCCAGCCTATAAGATGACTTTTTAACCCCTGAAAATCGTCTCAAAAGTCAGAGATCGTCTTATACGCCGAGTACGGCGTGTGCAGGGAGCGGTCCTGGATTGTTCTCAGGGTCTGGAGTAGAGGAGACTCTCCTTCAGGCCCTGGGATCCATATTCATGTAAAAAAAGAATAAAAATAAAAATTATGGATATATTTACACTCCAACGGCCCCCGACTCTCAGCGGTGCAAGCGGCGGCCTCCATTCCCAAGGATGCATTGCGCGAAGGCCGGAAATTACGTTGCGGTCATGTGACCGCGACGTCATCTCAGGTCCTTCGCTCAATGCATCCTTAGGAACGGAGGTCGCCGCTTGCACCGCTGAGAGGCGGGGGCCATCGGAGGGTAAGTATATCCATTTTTTTTATTATTATTCTTTTTTTTACATGAATATGGATCCCAGGGCCTGAAGGAGAGTCTCCTCTCCTCCAGATCCTGGGAACCATCCGGACCGCACACGCCGTATAAGACGACTGGGCATATAAGAGGACCCCCATCTTATACGACGAGTATATCCCAAACTCCATATTTTATATGGAAAAGTTGGGGGTCGTCTTATACATCCAGTCATCTTATTCACCAGAAAATACAGTATTTATAAATAGAAAAAATCTTTATTTTTGCATCATTTCATTCTGAGAACTATAACTTTTTTTATTTTTCTGCTGATGGAGCTGTATGGCAGCTTGTTTTTTGGGGAACAAGATTACGTTTCAAATGGTAGCATTTTTATTTACATTTGTCTTTTTAATTGCGTTTTATTGCACTTTTTGCTTAGTGGTATGATGATAAAGCATTGTTTTTTTATTTTTTTTAGTTGTCCTCTGAAGGTGTTAACTTGTAAGACAGTTTTATAGATCTGGTCGTTATAAACGAGGCAAGACCAAATATGTGTACTTTTATTGTTTATTTTTATGACTAAATGTGTTTATTGGAAAAATATTTGTTTCTTTTTTTTTTACAGTACTAAATAGTTATGTAAAGATGGGCCCTCTAAGTGATGAAGGAGTACTTTAAGTGGACTTATCCTAATGTAAACAGATGAAGGGTGCATACAATTATGGGAAGATAGACTTACATGTAAAACAGTGTTGTAATAATGATCGCCGACGCCGTGCCCTGAGCATGCTAATGCATATTCTTATCCACATTTGCATGATCTATCCTTCCCTCTAAAGTGTATGAATGATTGCCAGCACACAGGGTGGAGTTTTAATTGAGCCTCCCTGGTGTGACAAAAGCCAGTTGCCATGGAGATGATTGTACGCTCTGAACATATGATCAGCAATGACACGTGCATATAAATTAATGCCGGGTGCCACGGAGATGACTGGATACTCCGAACTTATGATCGTTGATGATTATTATTATTATTTATTATTATAGCGCCATTTACGTGCATATAAATGAATGCTGGTTACCGTGAAGACAATTGGATATTAGGCACACACAACCGGATGTGACGTATTTATACTGAGCAGAAATTAGACTCCACCCTTATGCGTGATGTCAGCGAAACTTGCCTCTCCACAAAGTATTTGAACAAAAGATGGCTGGTGCCACCCCTGGACTTGGTGATCCGATCTCCTAGAAAAAGTACGTGATACATGCGAGTGTTCAAATAAGGAATCCCATGGTGGGAATTATTTTTGGATGTTGATATCATGTGTTGTTTGTGAGAACTCAAGGTTCTTTGTCTACCAAGATAAACAGGGTTACTATGGTAACAACAAACAATATAGTGATCGAGACATGCATCAGAGTGGGACATCACCCCCAGAAAAGAGGTAGGAAGCCCTAAGGGTACTGTCACACTCTGCAACTTTCCAACGATCACGACCAGCGATACGACCTGGACGTGATCGTTGGAAAGTCGTTGTGTGGTCGCTGGAGAGCTGTAACACAGACAGCTCTCCAGCGACCAACGATGCTGAGGTCCCCGGGTAACCAGGGTAAACATTGGGTTACGTGCTTAGTAACCCGATGTTTACCCTGGTTACCATTGTAAATGTAAAAAAAAAACACATACTCACATTCCGGTGCCTGTCACGTCCCCGGGCGTCCGCTTCCCTGCACTCCTCCTGCATCCTGTGTAAGCTCGGCCGTAAAGCAGAGCGGTGACGTCACCACTGTGCTCTGATGTACGGCCGGCCGGCGCTGACACAGGATGCAGAAGGAGTGCAGGGAAGTGGTTGCCCGGGGATGTGACAGGCACCGGAATGTAAGTATGTAGTGTTTTTTTTTTTTTACATTTACAATGGTAACCAGGGTAAACATCGGGTTACCAAGCGTGGCCCTGTGCTTAGTAACCCGATATTTTCCCTGGTTACCAGTGAAGACATCGCTGCATCGATGTCACACATTCCGATGTAGCGATGTCAGCGGGTGATCCAGCGACGAAATAAAGTTTCAAACGATCTGCTATGACTTACGATTCTCAGCGGGGTCCCTGATCGCAGTAGCGTGTCAGACACAGCGAGATCGTAACGATATCGCTGGAACGTCACGGATCGTGCCGTTGTAGCGACCAAAGTGCCACTGTGAGACAGTACCCTAAGAGGGAGGCAATTGTGGTTTATTTTAACCGAGAGATGTGTAGGTATCTCCCCATTTTCTACAAGGAGGTGGCAGCACTCTGCACCTCCAACAGGCATACCCACAACTTTGGGATCTTCATTATATTTTTGATCATAATTACTGCTTTTTCCTTTTGGACACTAGGCAGTTTATGAACACAGAGACACTTTTTGCTGTGCGTTTGGAACAATCTAGGCCTCATTTTGTTTGTGCCTTACCCCTTGAAAAGTACACTCCCCTGATGACTTTATTGAAATAGAAACACGTCTGGAGAGATTTTTTTATGGGGTATGAAACATGATAGTTAAACTTGGGTCCTGCCTTAGTTAGGGAGGGAACAGACACAAAGAGCACAACAGAGTTGATAGAATGGATTAACTCTTCTACTTCTGATGGAAAACCTTGAAGTTTAACATTCCCCACAGTTTTAAGCGTGCCCTAAAAATGCATTTGTTCAGACTGGCCTACCGCCTCAATGCATTAGCCTAACTATCCCTGGGTGGCCCATTCAAAAAAATTAAACCATAATCAGGTTCCTCGCATCATGTTCTCATACGCTTTATGCATTTAATTAGCCCTCTGTGTCTGTACTGTTACATATTTAGGCAGTTAACTGGTTCATGCAGCTTTACATGAACACCCGATCATTTCTCTATGGCTGGTCCGAACAACGAAAGCAATTGCTACCATCCACCTCCCATGTCTCCCATTTTTCCTCAGTTTGTAAGCTTGCGAGCAGGGCCCTCGTTTCTCTTGGTATCTGTTTTGAACAGTGATTATTGTTATGCTGTAATTATTTGCTGTCACAGAACCCTCCTTTCCTTCCATGCAAAATAAAATATTTTTCTTTTTTCAGCTCCACTATATAGTGCTTACCCCTTTCCCATGTTTCATTGCCACTATGACATTGCAGTGACATCGGCTGTGTGGTCAGGTGACCTTATCATGTGGTTGCACATCGCTTCATCCCTGAAAAATGTAAATATAATAGATTGCAGGAAGATGGTGATATACCTGTTCTTTAAAATTGCTGTCAGATTAACAAACTACTCAGAGACATGGACATTGCCCACTCAAAATTACGCTTTCCCGAGAGAGATCTCAGATCTCTGCCTTATATGAGACTCTCTTCTCATGGCAGAAGCAGCACTGAGGCTACCAATAATGCTAGTGTTGTGTACAACCTAGGAAAGAATGAAAGATGAATGTCTGCACTGCAGACAATACATAACTCATATAGCTGCCCATAAAGCCCCCTAATTACAGCACAGCACCTTGTCTGCTACGTTGTTAAGAGAATCTGTGTTCTCAAGACACCCATACTGTTAGGAGTTGTGACAGAGGTATCATTAGAAATATTGGTCTTGTAGTAAATCTTGCTTTCCTCCATGCAGGGTAATATTAGTAATATATCCCATCTGGTGCTTGAGGACAGGGACAGCATGGGCCTGTCTGATTTCAAATGCCAGGGCTGAATTTCGGTCCCAGTCTGTACCTGGCTGCATGTGTCTGATATGTGAGTGGTAAGTGTGCTGCATGAGTCTGATGTGAGAGTGATGTGTGTGATACATGTGCCTGATATTTGAGCGGTGTGTGCTGTGTGCTTCTGATATGTGTGTGGTGTATGTGTTACATGTGTCTTATATTTGAGTGATGTGTGAACTATAAGTGCAGCGCCCCAGAGTCCTGGTCGTTGCAGTACTGTGGCTCCGCCACTATGGGGAGCTATGGTGCATCCGATGGCACTGAAGGAGTTCATCTGATCAGGTATCACAGACACCAATACATTTCACAGCCGGGCCTCCGGGGGGAGCTAAGGGTGCTATTCATTAGGCCACTCCCCACCATAGTGGGTAAACTGGGGGTCAGGCAGGAAGTTAGATCAGAAAGCTGACTGGGTTGGAACCAGGCAACACCTTGTGGCAGAGGGTGTTGTAGGGGAAGATACAGTAGGGTCTCTGTCAGGGGTGGGATCCTGACAGAGGCTTGGCAACGAGAACGAACGTAACGGGACCGTGCCTGCTCCGGGTAGCGGCGGTGCCCAAGAAAGGATTAGAAGAGAGATAGATTGTGCTGAGTGAGAAACGGGATCACGCAAAGGAGAAATACCAGTAGGAGTCGTGCTGTAAGACCGAAGCAACATCCTACTGAGGCGCAATACCGGTGGCCGGAACGCCGAGGGAGTAGAACAACATTCAGCTTCAAGCAATACTCCAAACAGCGGCAGGGCAGTCAGTCTCAGGCGGGCTGTCTAACTCAAATCACCTATGAAGTCTTGGGAGGCAATTGTGGGAGAGGGGCGTCTCTAGGGTCCCGGAAGAACTCCAGGCCTACCCGTGCCGTTCCTACCCGAACCTCAGGGAGGGACGGAGGATTAGCAGAACATCATCTAGTCGAGTTGTGAGGGAACATCAGAAACAGACACAACAGTTGTGGGGTACTTTCCGTAAGCACAGCAGGGAAGGACTACAACACATAGCGCTAGGGGGAAGGCACAGATTTCCTCCTGTGAAGAGAACTCTGGAAGTGTCATTGGACCGGCCGGACTTGCGCAGCCTGGTGAGCCGTATTCTGGACTGAGGACCCAGAGATCTTCAGTAAAGAGGTAAAGAGACTGCAACCTGGTGTCCTCATTATTTATCGCGACCTGCACCCCACAACTGCACCGTTACAACACCACTTATTGCACTGGACGTCCCCCACTGACAGACAGGGCCACGGACCGGGTCTAGCCACCGTGACAACCCCAGGACTGAGATCCCAGAGGCCCGGCTCCGGGTACCCCTCGGCCCTGCGGCGGTGTGGGGGCGCTCCATATGCATCTGATTTGTGAGTAGTGTTTGCCATGCATGTGTCTGATGCATGATTGATGCACACACAATTAAATTGAATTGGACCTAATCATCAGGAGCTATAAAATAGTGAAATACTATAATACATGAGAAATGTATTATGCAGCCACCATTTTGCCATATTAATAAAACAAGAAGTAGCTTGAGTTTTGCTGCAGCCCAGAAGGCAAAAAAATATGTGAATGAGACCATTAGACTAAAAAACGTTTTTGCAACCTGGTCTATAGTCTGTACATGGATACAGTCTTGACTTGGATCTGTCTGATTTTTATCCATTTCCAGAGCCGAAAAATGTAGAGACAGGCATTGGTTTGCACTACTAATGTGCAGCAATGTGACCCATCTACACAAAGTTTGTATATTCTCCACGTCTGTTGGTTTCCTCTGGATACTCTGGTATCCTACCACATTTCAAATGTACAGTATACCTGCAGGGAATAAAGATTGTGTGCAACACTGAGACAGTGAGTGATGACAATATCAAGCTCTGTGAATATGTTGGGGTTACGTAAGCAAGCAGATTAAAGAG
The DNA here is from genome assembly GCF_051348905.1 of Ranitomeya variabilis. Classification (NCBI taxonomy): domain Eukaryota; kingdom Metazoa; phylum Chordata; class Amphibia; order Anura; family Dendrobatidae; genus Ranitomeya; species Ranitomeya variabilis. The sequence goes on from NC_135234.1 coordinate 600,634,926, forward strand.
ATTATGTTGAAAAATATAGAAAAAATGGATTTACATAACTTGTCTAAGCATTTCAAAGAAGTGATGTTTATTAGAAAATAAATCCATCCATATGCTGAACTGTAGAAAATCGTCATGACCGTACATCCAAAAATGTACAAAATTGAATATGAGGTTCTTAGTTTAACATTTTGATCAGCCTGTATGAAGCCCATTGCCATGTCATGGCCAGCCTCTCAGTGGGTGCCGAAATGTTTATCACCCTAAAGGTGCAGCGCCTTGTGCCACCCACCTCCTCAGCACCAGGCAGGCAACTTGGTGCCTCACAGTGCCCATTCAGCAAGGCTAAGTCCCCATGAGTCTTTCAATTCTTGCTTGAAGGATTTTCATCCACTTACCCTTGGGAAATTCTTCTAATTCTGTCAGATTCCTGTATTGTCTTGCATGCACTTATTTTGATGTTCAGATTAGGGGACTGTGAGGGCCATTGTAAAACCTTCATCTTGCACCTTTTGAGGTAGTCTTTTGTGGATTTTGGCGTGTGCTTAGGATCATTATCCATTTGTAAAAGCCAACCTCTTTTCAACTTCAGCTTTTTTACAGATGGTGTTATGTTTTCTTCAAGAATTTATTTAACGCTTTCACCCCGAAGCCTGTTTTCACCATTTTGACCAGGCCAATTTTTACAATTCTGACCACTGTCAATTTATGAGGTCATAACTCTAGAACGCCTCAACAAATCTCACTTATTCTGAGACTGTTTTCTCGTGATTCATTGTACTTCATGATAGTGGTAAAATTTCTATGATATGATTTGCATTCATTTCTGATAAAATAGGACATTTGTGATAAAGTAGGACATTTTAATAAATAACATATCCCACATGTCTACTTTACATCGGAACAATATTTGAAACATATTTATTTTTTTGTTAGGAAGTTATAAGGGTTAAAACTTGACCATTTCTCTTTTTTACAACAATATTTGCAAAACCATTTCTTTTAGTGACCACTTCACATTTGAAGTGACTTTGAGGGGCCTGTATGACAGCAAATACCAAAATATGACACCATTCTAAAAACTGCACACCTCAAGGTACTCTAACCCACATTCAAGAAGTTTATAAACCCTTCAGATGCTTCACAGGAATTTCTGGAATGTGGAAGGATAAAATAAACATTTATTTGTCTTTTACAAAAATTTTTCCTTTAGACCTATTTTTTCTAATTTTGCAAGGGGAACAGAAGAAAATGGACCATACTATTTGTTGTGCAATTTCTCCTGAACATGCTGATACCCCATATGTGGGGGAAATCTACTGTTTGGGCATACGGCAGAGCTCGGAAAGGAAGGATCTCCATTTTACTTTTTGAATGTAAAATTTGCTGGAATAATTAGCGGATGTCATGTCGCGTTTGGAGAGCCCCTGATGAGCCTAAACAGTAAAACCCCCCACAATTGACACTATTTTGGAAATTAGACCTCTTAGGAAACTTATCTAGATGTGTGTTGAGCACCTTGAACACTCAGGTGCTTCACAGAATTTTATAACGTTAAGCCTTCAAAATAAAAAAAAATCACATTTTTGCAGATAAATCTTTTTTAGCTCCAAATTTTGCATTTTCATAAGGGTAAAAGGAGAAATTTCTCCATGCAATTTATGCCCAGAAACCAATCCATACGCGTTTCGAGCTACATGGCTCTTGAACACTAGATACCAAATCACATCTGTTTGCTTTTTTTTTTTTTTTTTTTTGTTTTCGGCTTTCTAGGGGACTTGAACTTCAATTAGCTTGATTAATCATTTAATGTTGAATTATTCCATTTAACATATGCAGACAAGCATAAAGTAGATTATGCATGTTTTAATAGGAGTCATGTCATAGCCATGGAGGCCTATGTTAGGTCATCATTTGCCATTGCAACTCTTCATCATTTGCAATCATATCACAGGGTGAAAGAGAGAGTTGCAGAATCTAGAGGGAAAAACTGCCAGTATTGGGACTGATACTAGTAGTTGAGGCAGGAGCAGGGCTAAAAATTACAGCCCATCTCCTGGCACTTATTTTTCCAGTGCACGTACAGCAGCCTTAAGATCATTCTGACAAAAATGTGCTAGTAAACAGTTGTGATAGAAACTTTTTTCCTGTTGATCAGAAGCTACTTAAAGAGGCAGCAATTGAAGTGACCAAAGAAAGCAAAATCTGCTTTCCTTAGTGTGCTACAATTTTTCTGCAATGTGTGTGTTAGATGGGCAGGGGAGGTTGAAATTCACTGATGGTGGGTTGGTGTGGTTTCTGTGCCAGAGTTGATTTTATGCTCAAGCCTGACCCTGTTCCGTTTTCTTCATTCATGACTTAATTTTCTTCTCAGTAGTTGGACCTCCAGCAGCCAGCAATGAAAGGCATATCCTAATGATATGCCACCAATTACAATTGGCTTGAATATTCCTTAAAATTATTCATTAGGATGTAAGATTACTAAAAATAGATGTTACATTTTTTTTAAAAAGGAACTACACATTCAAGACACTTAATCAATAGTACATGTGATTATAAAGGGCAATATAAGAGTCTTATCAGATAAATCAGCTTTGATTCCTGGTTATGAGACACTTGCATCTCTCCCCACCGCCTACTGAACTTGTCACCCATTGTCAAAAAAGTTTAAAGTGGTTTTCCCACAAACACAAGTTAATTTTAATCAACAGATCTTGGAATAATAATGACTTCCACAATTGATGTATTTAAAGATAATCTTATAAATGTGCCCTGCTATGTTCTGTGTAATGGCTGTGTCTGACAGTACAGGGACATGATTTGATCATACCACAGCTCCAGGGTCGGGAGGGGGAGAAAAAATATACAGACATTACAGCATGAGATAACAGCCAATTTTTTCTTTGAAGTAAAGCATGGTTTAAAGCAGGCAGGAAAATGTTTTACCTCACAGTAAGAATAAGCTGTGATCCCAACGTCACGACTCTGTTGTCCGGTGTCCCTGGACCAGGGGCTCCTTCCCTGTCTCTAACACTACTGGATGCCCTAGCTCACCCAGCTCCCCTGATTACTTCTGATGGTGTAGACACTGGGGTCTTGTACCTTACCTTAGCCTCTGAATCTGCCCTCAGTCTGTACCATTCCCCATCCAGGGAAAACACGAGTAGCAGTGTACAATAATACACCAATCAGACTATCAAGTTAATATGGGGAAGAGGGGTAATTAAAAATACAAAACATACAAGTATACTCACACATACAACAGAGGAATGCATCAAGGAGTGGAGGATGGGGTTAAACCAAAGTAGGAGAAGAAAGGGAATTATCACACATTCAAAACCTAGCAACAGTCACAGATAAATCCACCAAACGCCAGCCATGCAATATAAGTTATCTCTCTGACAATGAGTGATAGCCAGGACCCAGTTTATATAGGAAATGGGAGTGGCTAACGCCATTTAGAAGTGCTTCACATTCTTATTAAATGATGGAGGAGTAGGAGAAATCAGACTCTGCAGTCTTCTGGCTCCTCTCTGTTGTGGTAAACTTATGGCACCCTTGCTGTATTAGGCCAGGTTCACATTACGTTTTTGGCATCCGTTAGACGGACTACGTTACACCGTGGCATAACGCGGTGTAACGTAGTCCATTAACACCGCCATTTAGTTCAATGTCGGATGCATTGCTAGCGCACACCCATTGTGGGCATGCACTAGCGATGTGCCGTCATTGAGTGACAGTCCCTGGGACACGGGCTGCAGCGTTTCCGGGTCCGTTACCACTAGCACAGATAGAGCATCTGCTAGCTCTATCTGCGCTAGCGCTCTGACATACTGGCAATTGCATTAACAGCAGCCCGAGCACAAGAACAATTTATTTAACCCCTTCCTGACATCGGACGTACTATCCCGTCGAGGTGGGGTGGGCCCTTATGACCACCGATGGGATAGTACGTCATCACCGATCAGCGGTGCTCACGGGGGGAGCGCGGCCAATCGCGGCCGGGTGTCAGCTGCATATCGCAGCTGACATCCGGCACTATGTGCCAGGAGCGGTCACGGACCGCCCCCGGCACATTAACCCCCGGCACACCACGATCAAACATGATCGCAGTGTACCGGCGGTATAGGGAAGCATCGCACAGGGAGGGGGCTCCCTGCGGGCTTCCCTGAGACCCCCGGAGCAACGCGATGTGATCGCGTTGCTGCGAGGGTCTCCTACCTCCTTCCTGGCTGCAGGTCCCGGATCCAAGATGGCCGCGGCATCCGGGTCCTGCAGGGAAGGAGGTGGCTTACCGAGTGTCTGCTCAGAGCAGACGCTTGGTAAGCCTGCAGCCCTGTCAGTGAGATCGGTGATCTGATAGAGTGCTGTGCACACTATCAGATCATCGATCTGTGATGTCCCCCCCTGGGACAAAGTAAAAAACTAAAAAAAAAATTTTCCACATGTGTAAAAAAAATAAAAAAAAATTCCTAAATAAATAATAAAAAAAATATATATATTATTCCCATAAATACATTTCTTTATCTAAATAAAAAAAACAAAACAATAAAAGTACACATATTTAGTATCGCTGCATCCGTAAGGACCCAACCTATAAAACTGTCCCACTAGTTAACCCCTTCAGTAAACACCGTAAGAAAAAAAGAAAAAAAACGAGACAAAAACAACGCTTTATTACCATACCGCCGAACAAAAAGTGGAATAACACGCGATCAAAAAAACTGATATAAATATCCATGGTACCGCTGAAAACGTCATCTTGTCCCGCAAAAAAAAAGCCGCCAAACAGCATCATCAGCAAAAAAATAAAAAAGTTATAGTCCTGAGAATAAAGCGATACCAAAATAATTATTTTTTCTATAAAATAGTTTTTATCGTATAAAAGCGCCAAAACATAAAAAAATGATATAAATGAGGTATCACTGTAATCGTACTGACCCGAAGAATAAAACTGCTTTATCAATTTTACCAAACCCGGAACGGTATAAACGCCTCTCCCAAAAGAAATTAATGAATAGCAGGTTTTTGGTCATTCTGCCTCACAAAAATCGGAATAAAAAGTGATAAAAAATGGTCACGTGTCCGAAAATGTTACCAATAAAAACGTCAACTCGTCCCGCAAAAAACAAGACCTCACATGACTCTGTAGACCAAAATGTGGAAAAATTCTAGGTCTCAAAATGTGGAGACGCAAAAACTTTTTTGCTATAAAAAGCGTCGCTGGTTTCACACTTGCGTTTTTGTCTGCAGCGTTTTTTGCACAAAAAAACGCATGCGTTTTTTCCCTATATTTAACATTGAAAACGCATGCTTTTTTTGTACGGGTTTGGTCGCGTTTTCAAACGCATGCGTTTTTTTTCTGCATGCGTTCATTTTCAGAAATACAACCTGCAGTATTTTCTTGCGTTTTTAAGCACATGCGTTTGCGTTAAAAACGCATGCGTTTTTATCGAAAAAAAACAGAAAACACACTGAAAAGCCACCCACCACCATCAAGGTGATAAAGAGATCCAAACCCTAACCCTAACTCTACCCCTAACCTCACCCCTAACCGTTTAATGAACATTTTCTGACAGTCATAGTGCCACGTATTTCAGTGCCACGTATTTCAGTGCCACGTATTTCAGTGCCACGTATTTCAGTGCCACGTATCACGTATTTCAGTGCCACGTGTTTCAATGCCACGTATTTAAGTGCCACGTATCACGTATTTCAGTGCCACATATTTTAGTGCCACGTATTTAAGTACCACGTATTTCAGTTGCACGTATTTCAGTTGCACGTATTTCAGTGCCACGTATTTCAGTGCCACGTATTTCAGTGCCACGTATTTCAGTGCCACGTATTTCAGTGCCATGTATCACGTATTTCAGTGCCATGTATTTCAGTGCCACGTATTTCAGTGCCACGTGTTTCAGTGCCACGTATTTAAGTGCCACGTATCACGTATTTCAGTGCCACGTATCAAGTATTTCAGTGCCACATATTTAAGTGCCACGTATTTAAGTGCCACATATTTCAGTTGCACGTATTTCAGTTGCACGTATTTCAGTTGCACGTATTTCAGTGCCACGTTTTTCAGCGCCACGTATTTCAGTGCCACGTATCACGTATTTCAGTGCCACGTATTTAAGTGCCACGTATCACGTATTTCAGTGCCACGTATTTCAGTGCCACATATTTCAGTGCCACGTATTTCAGTGCCACGTATTTAAGTGCCACGTATTTCAGTCACGTTTAGGGTTAGGGGTAGGGGTAGGGTTAGGGTTAGGGCTAGAGTTGGAGGTAAAGTTAGGGTTAGGGTTGGGGCTAAAGTTATGGTTGGGGCTAAAGTTAGGGTTTGGATTACATTTACGGTTTGGATTAGGGTTGGGATTAGAATTATGGGTGTGTCAAGGTTAGGGGTGTGGTTAGGGTTACCGTTGGGATTAGGGTTAGGGGTGTGTTTGGGTTAGGGTTTCAGGTAGAATTGGGGAGTTTCCACTGTCCAGGCACATCAGGGGCTCTCCAAGCGCGACATGGCGTCCAATCTCAATTCCAGCCAATTCTGCGTTGAAAAAGTAAAACAGTGCTCCTTCCCTTCCGAGCTCTCCCGTGCACCCAAAAAGGGGTTTACCCCAACATATGTGTTATCAGCGTACTCGGGACAAATTGAACAACAACTTCTGGGGTCCAAGTTCTTTTGTTATCCTTAGGAAAATAAAAATTTGGGGGGCTAAAAATCATTTTTGTGGGAAAAAAAGATGTTTTATTTTCACGGCTCTGCGTTATAAACTGTAGTGAAACACTTGGGGGTTCAAAGTTCTCACAACACATCTAGATAAGTACCTTGGGAGGTCTAGTTTTCAATATGGGGTCACTTGTGGGGGGTTTGTACTGTTTGGGTACATCAGGGGCTCTGCAAATGCAACGTGACGCCTGCAGACCAATCCATTTAAGGCTGCATTCCAAATGGCGCTCCTTCCCTTCCGAGCTCTGTCATGCAACCAAACAGTGGTTCCCCCCCACAAATGGGGTATCATCGTACTCAGGACAAATTGGACAACAACTTTTGGGGTCTAATTTATCCTGTTACCCTTGTGAAAATACAAAACTGGGGGCTAAAAAATCATTTTTGTGAAAAAAAAAAAGAATTTTTATTTTCACGGCTTTGCGTTATAATCTGTAGTGAAACACTTGGGGGTTCAAAGCTCTCAAAACACATCTAGATAAGTTCCTTAGGGGGTCTACTTTCCAAAATGGTGTCACTTGTGGGGGGTTTCAATGTTTAGGCACATCAGGGGCTCTCCAAACGCAACATGGCGTCCCATCTCAATTCCAGTCAATTTTGCATTGAAAAGTCAAATGGCGCTCCTTCCCTTCCAAGCTCTGCCATGCGCCCAAACAATGGTTTACACCCACATATGGGGTATCAGCATACTCAGGACAAATTGCACAACATTTTTTGGGGTCCAATTTCTTCTCTTACCCTTGGGAAAATAAAAAATTGGGGGCGAAAAGATCATTTTTGTGAAAAAATATGATTTTTTATTTTTACGGCTCTGCATTATAAACTTCTGTGAAGCACTTGGTGGGTCAAAGTGCTCACCACACATCTAGATAAGTTCCTTAGGGGGTCTACTTTCCAAAATGGTGTCACTTGTAGGGAGTTTCAATGTTTAGGCATATCAGGGGCTCTCCAAACGCAACATGGCATCCCATCTCAATTCCAGTCAATTTTGCATTGAAAAGTCAAATGGCGCTCCTTCCCTTCCAAGCTCTGCCATGCGCCCAAACAATGGTTTACACCCACATATGGGGTATCAGCGTACTCAGGACAAATTGCACAACATTTTTTGGGGTCCAATTTCTTCTCTTACCCTTGGGAAAATAAAAAATTGGGGGCGAAAAGATCATTTTTGTGAAAAAATATGATTTTTTTTTTTACGGCTCTGCATTATAAACTTCTGTGAAGCACTTGGTGGGTCAAAGTGCTCACCACACATCAAGATAAGTTCCTTAGGGGGTCTACTTTTCAAAATGGTGTCACTTGTAGGGGGTTTCAGTGTTTAGGCACATCAGGGGCTCTCCAAACGCAACATGGCGTCCCATCTCAATTCCAGTCAATTTTGCATTGAAAAGTCAAATGGCGCTCCTTTCCTTCCGAGCTCTGCCATGCGCCCAAACAGTGGTTTATCCCCACATATGGGGTATCAGCGTACTCAGGACAAATTGTACAACAACTTTGCGGGTCCATTTTCTCCTGTTACCCTTGGTAAAATAAAACAAATTGGAGCTGAAATAAATTTTGTGTGAAAAAAAGTTAAATGTTCATTTTTATTTAAACATTCCAAAAATTCCTGTGAAACACCTGAAGGGTTAATAAACTTCTTGAATGTGGTTTTGAGCACCTTGAGGGGTGCAGTTTTTAGAATGGTGTCACACTTGGGTATTTTCTATCATATAGACCCCTCAAAATGACTTCAAATGAGATGTGGTCCCTAAAAAAAAATGGTGTTGTAAAAATGAGAAATTGCTGGTCAACTTTTAACCCTTATAACTCCGTCACAAAAAAAAATTTTGGTTCCAAAATTGTACTGATGTAAAGTAGACATGTGGGAAATGTTACTTATTAAGTATTTTGCGTGACATATGTCTGTGATTTAAGGGCATAAAAATTCAAAGTTGGAAAATTGTGAAATTTTCAAAATTTTCGCCAAATTTCCATTTTTTTCACAAATAAACACAAGTTATATTAAATAAATTTTACCACTATCATGAAGTACAATATGTCACGAGAAAACAATGTCAGAATCGCCAAGATCCGTCAAAGCGTTCCAGAGTTATAGCCTCATAAAGGGACAGTGGTCAGAATTGTAAAAATTGGCCCGGTCATTAACGTGCAAACCACCCTTGGGGGTGAAGGGGTTAAACACATTCAATTGTGAAACATATTATTATTATTATTATTATTATTATTATTATCTGTGGATTAAAATGAACTTTTGCTCATGGGAAAATCCCCTTAAGTTTATTTTGCTCAGAGAAGATCTACTGCAGATGTCATGTGACACAACCCATTATATGCCATGGATATGGTAGGAGTGAGTAGCATAAAGGAACAAAAGTAAGGCTTGTGCACACAATTGATTTTCTTGTATGAGTGCTATCCATGGTTTTCAAGGATATCACTCATACCTAAGGGTCTACAGGACTGTGCATGTCTGATTTTGTTCCACATTCAAGTGGTCCATGTTTAATTTTGATCCTAGTGTTGGATTAATATCGACAATGGTGGTGTATGGGTCGGTGATTTGATGAGTTTCACAGATTGACAGAATAAAGAAAGTGAAGGGTTTTTTTTATTTTCTCTATCACAGAAAAAGTGATGTTACTGTGACTAAAGTCTGATCAGAATAACTAGACCATTTTTCTTGAATGTGGAGAAATCGTTCATATGAGCCTACCTAAAAGCAGACAGGAAAAAACATCAGGAGTTTTATCTAACAACATATCTTCATTCAGATCAAGACTGCTCAGCTCTGCTGTATAATGCTTTCCATGTTGCTGCAGCTTGCCTACGTGAACAAGAATCCCTTCCTCTCTGTGATGTGATATTTATGAGTTAATTCATTGCAGCTCATCTTCTTCTGGATTGCAAAGTACAGATGAAGGCCACAGAGGGAAAAACTGTAAAAAATGTGATAAATTGTGTTATTCATTATATACAAAGTACAGCTTACTTTCAAAGTTACTTGAATGTACAGTTACTCTTTAAATTGTATTAAAAAAACTCCTGTCAAGTATGATAACTGATTAGGCAACCATTATAAACAGTCAGTCCCACATTATCCCAGAAAAACTCCACACTAACACTTATTGAAGGAATATCAAATATTGTATGGAAATTCATTTTTTATAGATCTCAATTTGACTGTCTCAAAATTTCCAGTGATTATTTGTTATTCTCAAGATTTCCTTGTTTACATATATTCTATTCCTTTGTAGTTGAACATTCAGCTCATCTCTCACATCTATTTTTATTTTATTTGAAATTTACTGAAAATAATCCAGGAAATATGATTTTACTGTCCCTGCATATATGGCCTATGACTACAGCTTCCATGCTGTGCTTTGGAAGCAATGCAACAAGAAGATGGCTCTGAGATGACAGCATGATCATTACCAGGGTGCAGATGGTGACCCCATGCTGCACAAAAGGAGGTGAGTTTCAGATAAGATGTATACTTTACCTTCCTTTCATATTCTATTCCAGAGAAAAATACATATAACTACACATATTAAAAGGTCAGCAGTTTGCTATTGCTGTGGCAATTTGAGCCTGAGCATAATAGTTGCTGGGTTACTATCCAAGGAATCTATTGTGTGCAAGTGCCACTATTTTCTTAAAAATACTATTAAAAAGAAAGTGCCGAGACTGGTTTAACAATAGATAAACTATGTAAGGAAACTGAGCCACAAGAGTGATCTCAGAAAGTATAGTAAGAGGATTATCACATTTTGTATAGTGTGTAACTACTCTGGACACATTTACAATATTTGTACATTTATTGATCCTATAATATATTGTTTAATATATGATTGCACACAAACAATAGCTATGCTATTGTAGCGCTATGGCCGGCTCCCCTGCATGGTGTCACCTTCTCCTTCCATGCAGGGATGCCAGCTTACCCATTGCTCCAGCCCCATGGCAAGGTTCCCCAGTGTCGTGCTTCTGCCTCTTCCTGGTGTGCATGCTGCAGTCCTGTTCTCACCTAATGCATGCGCTCCATACTCTTAAAGGGGCAGCATATAATAGCATACAGCCGAGAGGCATTTAGTATAAATAGTTCACCTGCAAGATGGCTTTCAGCCAAAAGATGAGAGTCTTCCAGTATATGAGACTCTCTCTCCCTTAAGGAGTCATCAAGTAATGAGTTGAGTCATTATGTTCTACCAGTGCAGTTGTGAGGAATTGGTTAAAGTGCAGCCATTGTCCTGAAACTGAATCCCTGGTCCCTATGCAGCCATTGCCTGAACATTGTCCCCTTGTTCCGATGCGGCCAGGGCTTGAGTGTTGTCCCCTGATCCTGATGCAACCAGTCGTGTTCCTGAAGTTCCCTGGTCGCAATGCGGCCAGTGCCTGAGCATTGCCCCTGGTCCATGTGTGGCCAGTAACTCATCCAGTATCTGGCACATCAGTTCCTTTGACACTTTGGGTCCGCATCATAATGGATAATAGTGCCTAAGACGCAGTGATCCAGAACACTTCCCCCATCCCTGATGGGAAATATGCAAATGCATGCAGAAAAGCTGCGGAGACACCATCACGTGTTTCTCAACGCAAGCAATGAATAGCCAGGTCTTTCACTGGGAAGGAACAACCACGGGAAGGGCAGCATCCAATAAAGGGAAACCACCTATGCCAAAACATGGTATCCATCCACAGACAGCTGTTTCGGGGTATTTACCCCTCATCAGTGTGGAGTAGGAAACTGGCTATTAGGAGACACCATCACGTGTTTCTTAACGCAGTGATCCAGAACACTGCCCCCATCCCTCATGGGAAATATGCAAATGCATGTAGAAAAGCCGCGGAGACACCATCACGTGTTTCTCAATGCAAGCTCCTAATAGCCAGTTTCCTACTCCACACTGATGAGGGGCAAATACCCCGAAACAGCTGTCTGTGGATGGATACCATGTTTTGGCATAGGTGCTTTTCCTTTTTTGGATGCTGCCCTTCCCGTGGTTGTTCCTTCCCGGTGAAAGACCTGGCTATTCATTGCTTGCGTTGAGAAACACGTGATGGTGTCTCTGCGGCTTTTCTACATGCATTTGCATATTTCCCATCAGGGATGGGGGCAGTATTCTGGATCACTGCGTTAAAAAATGGTGTCGCCGCAGTGTTGGATGTTTTGATCTCCCCGAGGTCATTCACCCTTATGTTTATAGTCTTTTCACTAGGCACTGCTCCTAATAGCCAGTTTCCTACTCCACACTGATGAGGGGCAAATACCCCGAAACAGCTGTCTGTGGATGGATACCATGTTTTGGCATAGGTGGTTTTCCTTTATTGGTTGCTGCCCTTCCCGTGGTTGTTCCTTCCCAGTGAAAGACCTGGCTATTCATTGCTTGTGTTGAGAAACACGTGATGGTGTCTCCGCGGCTTTTCTACATACAATGTGAGCCATGACATTTGCATTTAGATGCTTTGATTCATATTCATCATAACATATTTAGTGTGAAGATGTATGTGAAGATCTGAGGTTGTGGGTTATAAAAATCAACTAGGCAGGTTAACGATGCAACTATTTTTTATTCCATACATCCATGGTTGTACAAGAAATCCAAATAGATAGCCAAAATACAGTGCCCTCAGTCCACAAGTTACCAATCTGAGATCAGTAGTTCCAATGGCCCCGTGCCAGGTGAAACGCACTGTCTCCCATCTTTTGGTTGGTCCACAGATTTCATATCTCCAGCCAGTATAATGTGCAGTCACAGCCTATGTTCCTCCAGACAATGGATATCCCGACCGTAGCTCATAGATACCCCTCCAGCTAACAATCAGTCTCCAAAACTCCATAGATCATCCATCCCTCCCAGTTTGGGTTCTCTTACATCGAAATCCCTCCAACGACTGCCTGATTCCACCCTGTGTCTTTTTCTCCCGCCCCCTTAAACATTTCCTTTAGCTCACAGAACAAAGCATATTCCATCAGCTGGGACTGTATGTGAGACCTCCCATGGTGACGGCTACGTTGAATCTACTATCCCCAAACACACAATGGGCCTAGATTTGGGAGTACAATTGGAGTGATACCTTGATATAGCTGAGATTGATAGAGTCTGGCCTTGGGTTTACATAAGATCTTGCCTGCTCATCGTCCTCTGCTGGCTTCCACTGAATGTAACATTGATTCCTGAGGATGATCTGATGAGCAAGCAAATAACTATTAAAACACATCAAGCAAATTAACTATTAAAGTACAATAATATTGATGTAACCAGTGCTCCTTGCTGGAAAAAGTCTCTGTGTCTTAAAGCTGTGGACTCCGCTCTACGTCCATTTGTCCTATAGTCTATAGCAAGCGGCCATATCCTCACAATGTAGTTTATTTGCTTAGAGTCATTACAACAGAAATCTCACTGTCAGTCATTCTAAGCCTATTGCATTGATCCCATGGGAACAGCTTATATGCCCTTACAATCATGCAACACTTAATTCGTAATAATACATCCAAATCAGAATTCCCATTGCTGGGACCCAGACCAATTCTGAGAATGGGACTCTGCAGAGTCTTGTCTGAATGAAGTAGAGGTCAGGCATGAGACAGCTGGAGATAGCTGAGTTGTGTGTCGAGAAGTGCCATACAAGAAAAAAAATATAAATAAACACGACAATTATTGTTTTCTATTCAAACCAAATACACTCACCGGCCACTTTATTAGGTACACCATGCTAGTAATGGGTTGGACCCCCTTTTGCCTTCAGAACTGCCTCAATTCTTCATGGCATAGATTCAACAAGGTGCTGGAAGCATTCCTCAGAGATTTTGGTCCATATTGACATGATGGCATCACACAGTTGCCGCAGATTTGTCGGCTGCACATCCCAAAGATGCTCCATACAAGGCAGGATGGATCCATGCTTTCATGTTGTTTACGCCAAATTCTGACCCTACCATCCGAATGTCGCAGCAGAAATCGAGACTCATCAGACCAAGCAATGTTTTTCCAATCTTCTACTGTCCAATTTCGATGAGCTTGTACAAATTGTAGCCTCAGTTTCCTGTTCTTAGCTGAAAGGAGTGGTACCCGGTGTGGTCTTCTGCTGCTGTAGCCCATCTGCCTCAAAGTTCGACGCACTGTGCGTTCAGAGATGCTCTTAGGCCTACCTTGGTTGTAACGGGTGGCGATTTGAGTCACTGTTGCCTTTCTATCAGCTCGAACCAGTCTGCCCATTCTCCTCTGACCTCTGGCATCAACAAGGCATTTCCGCCCACAGAACTGCCGCTCACTGGATTTTTTTTCTTTTTCGGACCATTCTCTGTAAACCCTAGAGATGGTTGTGCGTGAAAATCCCAGTAGATCAGCAGTTTCTGAAATACTCAGACCAGCCCTTCTGGCACCAACAACCATGCCACGTTCAAAGGCACTCAAATCACCTTTCTTCCCCATACTGATGCTCGGTTTGTACTGCAGGAGATTGTCTTGAGTTGACCATGTCTACATGCCTAAATGCACTCTGAGTTGCCGCCATGTGATTGGCTGATTAGAAATTAAGTGTTAACAAGAAGTTGGACAGGTGTACCTAATAAAGTGGCCAGTGAGTGTATATATATATATATATATATATATATATATATATATATATATATATATATATATATATTTATATATATTTTTAGGAATGAAAACGTTAAAGCAAATAAATAAAATGGCCTTGTATGACTATCTTAAAAGGTTTCTTCTCAACAATAAAGGTTAACCTTGCAAGGCGCCTGTAAAAGCCAATAACTTTATAATTTGAAGCTTATTAAAACTCTTTTCTGTTATCAATCATAAAGGAATTTTTAATTGTATTATCCAATGCTTATGTTCTAGTTTAGCGGACACCACCACAGTCTATCAGCATGGCTAAACATGTTAAGTGCTATCAAGCTCTTTTAAATATTGCTTCTGAGCACTGATCTAAAGTTGGCGCATGATCCACCCAGCTTTAGAACCCCTGTACTCCTACAACTCTGCTGCAGCATCACAGAATTCACAGCTTGGACCAGAGCACAACCATGCTGCTGGTTAGGATGGTCAGTCATCCGGAGCATATTGTCCCTGGCAAACAGGAAGCATGGAGCCTCGGGCATGGTGTACTACTGATGAAGATGAAGCTTTAGAACAACTCTTTAATTTAACTTTTTTATGCTTTGAGAAACAATAAACTGATGCAAAAAGTGACAAAAACCTATCCTGGTATCACAAAAAATACAAGAAACCTGTTACAATAGAGACAGATTTTGTAGCTGTTTGTCTGAAAGCATATTAAATGAGCAAAATATAAATCCTGTCAGATTGTTTAACTGAATTTGTTTGTCTCCAAACAGATAAGCAAATAATAATCTAATAAGACTGCTGCTAAACGTTCTTAGCTATAGCTAATAAAAGCAATGCTTTAATAATATGTTGCTTATTGGATTTGTTTTCTTTCTTATGGCCTTGCTACCGTTTTTACAAATGCAGCTCATTTGTTCTGCTAATAACCATGTTTTTGTACTTTATTTTATCAATATTAATTACTTGATTGTTGTCTCCTCACAAATCTACAATAATATCATCATCATCATTTATCCTTAATCTGACAAAAGGCAAAAAGGCTTAAAGCAGAATTTTCCAGCTATCTGAAATGTCCTGTTTTGTCTTACATTTCTGCATATACAGTGCCTTGAAAAAATATTCATACCTTACCTTTTTTATGTTACACCGACAACTTAAATGTATATTGTTTGGATTTTATGTGATAGAAGAGTACAAAACAGCAAGATCAGTGTCTTGCAAAAATAATCAGCTCCCTGGAACTTTTCAACCTTTTCCCACATATCATGCTTCAAACATAAAGATACCAAATGTACATTTTTGGTGAAGAATCAACAACAAGTGGAACACAATTGTGAAGTTGAATGAAATTTATTGGTTATTTTAAATTTTTGTGGAAATTCAAAAACTGAAAAGTGGGGCGTGCAATATTATTTGGCCCCTTTAACTTAATACTTTGTTGCGCCACCTTTTTCTGCGATTACAGCTGCAAGTCACTTGGGGTATGTCTCTATCAGTTTTGAACATCGAGAGACTGAAATTCTTGCCCATTCTTCCTTGGCAAACAGCTCGAGCTCAGTGAGGTTTGATGGAGGATGTTTGTGAACAGCAGTTTTCAGCTCTTTCCACAAATTCTCGATTGGATTGAGGTCTGGTCTTTGACTTGGCCATTCTAACACTTGGATACATTTATGTGAACCATTCCATTGTAGATTTTGATTTATGTTTGGGATCATTGTCTTGTTGGAAGGCATATCTACGTCCCAGTCTCAGGTGTTTTGCAGACTCCAACAGGTTTTCTTCGAGAATGGTCCGGTATTTGACTCCATCCATCTTCCCATCAACTTTAATTATCTTCCCTGTTCCTGCTGAAGAAAAGCAGGCCCAAATCATGATGCTGACAACACATTGTTTGACAGTGGGGATGGTGTGTTCAGGGTGATGAGCTGCGTTGCCTTTACGCCAAACATATCATTTGGCATTGTTGCCAAAAAGTTCGATTTTGGTTTCATCTGACCAGAGCATCTTCTTCCACATGTTTGGTGTGTCTCCCAGGTGGCTTGTTGCAAACTTTAAACAACACTATTTATGGATATCTTTGTGAAATGGCTTTCTTCTTGCCACTCTTATATAAAGTCCAGATTTGTGCAGTGTACAACTGATTGTTGTACTATGGACAGACTGTCCCTCCTCAGCTGTAGATCTCTGCAGTTCATCCAGAGTGATCTTGGGCCTCTTGGCTGCATCTCTGATGAGTCTTCTCCTTGTTTGAGATGAAAGTTTAGAGGGATGGCCGGGTCTTGGTAGATTTGCAGTGGTATGATACTCCTTTCATTTCATTATGATCGCTTGCACAGTGCTCCTTGGGATGTCTAAAGTTTTGGAAATAATTTTGTATCCAAATCCAGCTTTAAACTTCTCCACAACGGTATCTCTGACCTGCCTGTTGTGTTCCTTGGTCTTCATGATGCTCTCTGTGATTCAAACAGAACCTGAGACTATCACAGAGCAGGTGCATTTATACAGAGACTTGATTACACACAGGTGGACAATATTTATCATCACTAGGCATTTAGGACAACATTGGATCATTCAGAGATCCACAATGAACTTCTGGAGTGAGTTTGATGCACTGAAAGTAAAGGGGTCTATTAATATTGCACGCCCCACTTTTTAAAATTGATGGGAAGATGGATGGAGCCAAATAGAGGACCATTCTTGAAGAAAACCTGTTGGAGTCTGCAAAAGACCTGAGAGTGGGACGTAGATTTGTCTTCCTTCAAGACAATGATCCCAAACATAAAGCAAAATCTATAATGGAGTGGTTCACATATAAATGTACCCAGGTATTAGAATGGCCAAGTCAAAGACCAGACCTCAATCCAATCGAGAATTTGTGGAAAGAGCTGAAAACTGCTGTTCACAAACAACCTACATCAAACCTCACTGAGCTCGAGCTGTTTGCCAAGGAAGAATGGGCAAGAATTTCAGTCTCTCGATGGACAAAACTGATAGAGACATACCCCAAGCGACTTGCAGCTGTAATCACAGCAAAAGGCGGCACAACAAAGTATTAAGTTAAATATTGCACACCCCACTTTTCAGTTTTGAATTTCCACAAAAATGTAAAATAACTAATAAATTTCATTCAACTTCACAATTGTGTTCCACTTGTTGTTAAATCTTCACCAAAAATTTACATTTGGTATCTTTATGTTTCAAGCATGATGTGTGGGAAAAGGTTGAAAAGTTCCAGGGAGCCAATTACTTTGGCAAAAACACTGTATTTGTGAAGTGTAAAGGGCATGATACATGGTTTTCTAAATATTTTTTAAATATAAATCTGAAAATTTTGACTTTCACTTGTAGTCAGCTCCCGTAGTCTTTTACCCTTAAATATAATCATGAAAGACCAATTGCCTCAAGAAGTCACATATTTAGTAAATTGAGTACACTTGCATTCTGTGAAAGCCTCAAAGGTTTTTTTGAGAAAATTAGGGATCAAACAGCATCATGAAAACCAAGGAACACACCAGACTGGTCAGGGATAATGGTGAACAAAAGAGTAAGACAGGGTTAGGTTATAAAAAAAAAATAGCTCGAGCTCTGGAAAACTCACAGATTACTGTTCAATCTATCATCAAAAAGGGAAAGAGTATGGCACAACTGCAAACCCACCAAGACATGGCAGTCAACATAAACTGACATGCCAAGCAAGAAGTGCACTAATAAGAGAAGCAATCAAGAGGCCCTTAGTCACTCTGGAGGAGCCACATAGATTGACAGCTCAGTAACGGAGAATGGAAGAATCTTTGCAACTATTACTCATATTCTTCATAAATTTGTCCTTTATGGAAGAATCATAGAATCATAGAATGGTAGAGTTGGAATGGACATCCTGGGTCATCTGGTCCAACACCCTGCTCAATGCAGGATTCATTAAATCATCCCAGACAGATGTCTGTCCAGCCTATGTTAGAAGACTTCCATTGAATGAGAACTTATCAACTCTTGTGGCAACATGTTACACTAGTTGATCACCATCAATGTCAAAAGTTTCTTTCTAATATCTAATTTGTGTTTCCTCCTATTCAGTTTCATCCCATTGCTTCTAGTCTTTCCTTGTGCAAATGATAATAAAGCTAATCCCTCTAGAGTGTGACAACCCTTGTGATATTTCTAGACACCTATTAAGTTTCCTCTCAGTCTTCTCTTTTGTAAGTTAAACATCCCCAAGTCCTCTAACTGTTCCTCATCAGACATTCTTTGCAGACCGGTCACCATTCTGATTGCTCTCTTCTGAACTTTCTCCAGTTTTTTCATGTCTATTTTAAAATGTGCCCAGAGTTGGGTACAGTACTCCAGATGAGGTTTGACCAAAGAGAAATAGAGGGGGTATTTACTTCACGTGATCTAGACTGTATGCTTCTTTTTATGCAACCTAAAATTGTGTTTGCTTTTTTGCTGCTGCATCACATTGTTGACTCATGTTCAGTCTCTGACCTATTAGCATATCCAAGTCTTTTTCACATGTGCTGTTGCTTAGCCCTATTCCTCCCCTTCTGTATATGCTTTTTTTCATTTTCCTTGCCCAGATGTAGGACTTTGCATTTCACCCTGCTAAAAAACATTCAGCTAGTTACTGCCCACAGTTCTCATTCGTTTAGATCATTTTGAATCCCCTCTCTCTCTCTATTGTCTAGTATTAGCTATTAGAGATGGGCAAACCTGAACAGTAAAGTTCAGGGTTCGTACTGAAAACCTACGGTTTGGGCATGGACCCTAAACATGGACTTCTTTAGGAAGTCCATGTTTCTGTTAGGGTTTAGCACCACAAACATTGGGTGCTTCCAATGCTGTCATCTGCATGATAGCATGAGAAACACTGGTGGCTCTGATCAGCTGTAAGATTGTTACCACCAGCCAAAGCACTGTGGTTTCCAAGTTGTCAGATGACAGAGTGAGCTAAGAACTGTGACCGGCGGCAAAAATTTTACCTCAAGTCACAGCTTTTGGCCTAAAAATAGCAGCTTGCAGCTGCCCGATAAAAGGCACATCTATTAGATGCACCAATTTTGGTACTTTGCCTGGCTCTTCCCACTTGTCCTGTGGAGGTGACAAGTAGGGTTAATATTTGTGGGGTTGATGTCATCTTTGTATTGTTAGGTATTGTAAGCCCACGTGTTAGTAATGGAGAGGCATCTATAAGACACCTCTCCATTACTAACCCCATAGTTATATTGTAAATAAACATACAGCCAGAATAAAGTCCTTTATTTGAAAACCAAAAAAATCATATCCCTCAACTGTCCGACATATTGTCCCACTCCGTAATCCATGTCTGCGATAAGTGGTTTTCAACATAAAAAGTGAAGTCCAGGCTGAAAACAACGTGAGAATGAGCTGCTGCAAATGCAGCATCAGTGACTATTGTTGACTTCATCAAGGTTACCGCAGGTTCCCAGCTCACTTCGCTGTGAGCTGGGTAGATGAACTGCGGTGATCTCAGTGAGATTACCGCTAGCACCATGAGAAAAAGTCAGACAGCAAATTATATATTCACGTGCATCCACTTATGTCACCAGCATGTTGACTCGAATTGGACGTGTTAAAAAAATTGACATTTCTGGGGGGTTTACGAACACTCAATCTGCAAAAAAAAAAACATGGACATGTGGACGGTAACACAAACTATGCTAGTTGAAAAACTATTGAGCAAAATATAAATAAAATATATGCTAAAAATTGTATGTTTTATAGGATTTGAAATGTTATATTCTGCATTGAAAAATTGTTTCATTACTGTGTAACATGATGTTCACTGCATCTATTTTATGCAGAATTGGCATTCTATTTTATATAGAATGCCCATTAATTTTAAAAAGTTTTATAAATTTTACTGTGTTGAGAAAATAAAAACTTTTACTTTACAATTTAAGGACACTGCAGGTAATTATGGCACCATTTTGCACCATAGCGAAAAAAAACTTTTTTAGCTCTGTGTAACAGGATTAGGTTTTCAGTATTCAGATTTATTTTGTATAACAGGAAATATTAATAGCAGTTTGGAAATATGCCAGAGTTCAAGACTCAGTTATTTCTAATGTAAACAGATAACACTAGACATGATCAAATCTATGTTTTTATTTCATCTGAGTATCAGCTATTCTGCTTGTTATGAATTTTAATATTGCATAGCCTTAAATTGCAATGAAAAGACATGTAACATTTAGAGGTCTCATAGGAGAATATATAGTTAAGTTGGGGATGATTAACCATTTAAATACATAGAGCAATGACTAATTAATTAAATGGTCCAAGAGTTACCCTTCTTGGTCATTTTTTATCATACAGATTGTTCTGGGAAGAAACACTTACTCAAAGTGATGGTGTTACTGCCAGAGGTAACATCATCCTGCTGTGATTGAGTTAAGAGATGTGCAACATATTACATATCACCCTTCTTTACTTACTACCTGTTACTATGCTAGACAGAGACAAGGTTTGGCAGCACTACTGTCCAGCATCTGGCTGGTGTTGGTGCTTACGCTGTGTCTAGCGGCTCCCCTATGCTTAGCCATTGCATTTTTTTTTTTTTTTACTTTTACACTTCTTAAGGAAGAAAACAGCTGTTTTCTAAACATGTTGATCAGAACACAAGAGCTAATCAGAATCCCAAGGAGGGATTCAATCAGAGACTGAAAACTGTGAAGTACCCAAGTTCCAAGTTCCGACGGCTGGTCAAGCCCACTGCTTCCTAGTTTCAAAGCTTGTAAGCCACGCACGTGCCACTGGCCGGGGCGCCTCTGCAGTGCAAGATGCCTTCATCGTTTTTCACCCAGAGGAATACACTCTCACTATGGTCATGGAATAAGTTAAACTTGCAGAGGCCCCAACTTTGTTTTTCAAGTGGTGTTACCATTTTAGAGCTTGCGACTTTTTTCTTATATCCACCATTTCTGTCGAGTATTTCCAAAACTTAGCCTGAGTGTTATTGGAAACACCTAATGTCAGTGAATGCTGCAGATCAGGAGTAAGTTACCTCTCTTTTGCTATCTCCTATAACAATAAGTGAGTCAGCAATATTTATCATAAAGGACCTATTTATATAAATAAGGTGATATTCACTCATAATTAAAATGCATGCGACACTTTATATAGATATTGACACATGACATCAAGAGGTGATTGTAAATTTCATTTTGCTATGGATTTACAGTGTAAATTAGTGTTACAATTTAATTCATTGTCTACAATTGTCATATAGAAAGTACACTTTGGTTAGATTGACTCCCATAATGTCTGGTTAAAACACATTATGCTCCAAGTCTCTGTGTGATCAAAGTCTTATGGAAATTTGGCCATCTGTCTCTGCATTTTTATTTGGGCACATGTGTTAATTATAAGTGTTTTAATTGTGCCCAATTTTTTCTGTCATTAATTTAGCATAATATAGTGGGAGTCATCCGTAGACACCTACCGTACATATGAACACATTGTAGGGTAAGTGAGCTAAAAGTTTTAGAGATTTGGTATAACCCAGTATATGGAAGGGCTAACTGGAATAGTTAATTTGTCTTTGTATACCATAACTGAATATTAATTCTAAGGCTATCAGTCTGAATATTATCAATTAAGTCTTGTACCTCCACCAAAGCGCAGGTTCAACACATATTCTTATTACATTCGTTTGCGAAGAGTGAATTCATCTGATTTCCTGCAGCTAGTGTGAAATGACACTAGTGAATGCCATTATATCCCCCTTTTTAAATATAGCTTTGCTCACAAGTTACAGATGTTTTGCTGTTCTGTCATTGTTCTGCCTGGATTTTTACAATATCACAGCAAAAATGTAGTGGTGTTGCAATTGTACCAAACAATATACATGTCCAGATCGCTGTTGATACTTCGAGAAAATAATTTGTGAAAAATTATATTAAAATTCATTATCTGAGGTAAAAAAAGGAAAGAAAAGGCATTCTGAAAAGACTAAAATGCTTTAACCCCTTGTAGGCATCTGCCGTACATGTACAGCATAATTCAGTGGGTGTATGGAGAGGGTTCACAGGGTGAATTAGCTCCATACCCAGTAGAAAGTGCCAAGGAACTGCCTTTAATAGCCATGGATGTAGTCAAGCTCCACCTGTGGCTGTTAACCTGTTAAATGCTGCTATCAATCGCAGCAGCATTAACAGCATATCAGCATGGAGGCGCATTATTATATATGTACATGATCGCGGAGCACCAATGGGTAGATATGACAACCAGGGGTCTCTATGCCTTTCATCATAAAGTTCCTTGAAACCCACTTGTGGTTGGCATAAAAAAAGACAATGGTTTATAGTATATGCAGCAATATGGAGGTATTGCTGCATAAAGTAACAGTGACCAGAGAATCGCAGGTTCAAGTCCCCTATGTGGATTACTAAATACAGAAAACAGTTGAAAAAAGTTTTTGAAAAAAAATTGAAAGCTGAAATCACCTGTTTTTAACCCCATTAAAATTTATGATAACAAATACACATAAATGTTATTGCCACATCCAGAAAAGTCCTATCTATCAACATATAAAAATAATTAACCTGATCAGTAAACACAGCAAATAGTAAAAAAAGCAAAATATAAAAATCGTTTTTAATTGCCGCAATATGGCAAAAAATGCTGTAACAAGTGGTCAAATGCAAAATTCGATGCAACAACATGTGACATGCAACAATATGCGGCATGCAACATGTGACGACATGCGACATGCAACATGCGACAACATGCAACAACATACGACGGCATGCAACATGCAACTACATGCGTCAATATGCGTCATGCGGCGACATGCGACATGCAACAACATGCGACAGCATGCAACAACATGCAGCGACATGCAACTTGTGACAGCATGCGATAGCATGAAACATGCGACAGCATGCGACATGTAGCAAATAGATCAATAGCTGCACTCAAAATTTACTGTGCTAAGGCAAGGAAATGTGCAATATATGAAATGTGAATAGCATAATGGCTAGGGAAATTTATGAAAAAACACATGAGATTCTTAGCACAATATTTGGCCAAACGTTGTGAGCCCATCCACCCCTTTGCAGGCCACTTTTTACACCTTACCTAAGGTACATAAGGGGTTAAACCCCCTTAAGGGATGACCGATTGTATCTGGGGTCGATTCGTTGACACAAAATTGTGGCCTTTATTTAGAGGAAATTATGCGCCCATTTTTCATCTCCATTCCCTCATATTTGAGAGATACGACAGATTTATTGCAGAAATTGGAGGGTCTTCAGCTTGACAGTGGCTATTGGTTGGCATCAATTGACGTTGAAGCCCTATATAGCAATATACCTCATGAGGAGGGTATTAGAGGGGTCCAACATTACCTTAAACAAAGATCAATAACGTGTAGAGACCACAATGAGTTTGTCATCTCTCTACTTGATTTCGTATTAACTCACAATACGTTTAAATTCAATGGCAAGTACTACCACCAGCTCAGGGGCACTGCGATGGGGTGTCCCTGTGCCCCATCGTATGCAAATTTGTTCCTGGGCTGGTGGGAAGAAACAATAGTATTTGGTGAAAGCAGTCAGTGGTGGAATGATTTGATAGCCATGTGGCTGAGATTTATTGATGATGTCTTTATTATTTGGTTGGGGACAATAGAACAGTTCTCTATGTTTGTGGCTGAGCTGAATATAAATACTATCAACCTAAGATTTACTTCTGAAATTCACAGGGAGGAATTAGCCTTCCTTGATGTGAAGATTAAGAAGGCCTCCAATGGAGGGCTGGCTACAAATATCTATCGTAAGCCTACGAGCACAAATGGCCTTCTTGACTGGAATAGTCATCACCCTATGCCTCTTAAGAGAGGTATCCCGAAGGGCCAGTTCCTAAGATTGAGGCGAAATTGCTCGGACACTAACACCTTTCACAGTCAAGTGGGGGATATGATGTATAGGTTTAGTGAAAAAAACTACCCGCCACAGGTTCTAAGGGCAGCCTACCAAACTGCGGCCAACATTGACAGAAAGCAGCTACTGCACAAACAAGATATCCCGGCAGGAGCTAATGAAATCGTCAGGATTATTGGCACCTTTGATCACCAGCACCAGAAGGTGAGGGAGGCCATTAACAGACACTGGGATATCCTTATGATGGATCCAGATCTGAGGGATATTTTGGGTGTACGTCCGGACATCACTTTCCGTAAAGGGAAATCACTAAAGGACTCTTTGGTCCACAGCCACTATAGGAAGCCAGTTACAACAGACTCCTGGCTTGGCAGAAAGCCATGTGGTTTCTACCGGTGTGGTAACTGTCAGCTTTGTAAATGGATGTATCCAAATAAGTCATTTGTGAGTGCCCACACAGGGAAAGTTTTTTACCAACGGGACTTCTCAAACTGTAAATCGGGAGGGGTGGTATATATGGCCACCTGCCCTTGCCCAAAGGACTATATTGGGAAGACGAGAAGGGAATTTCGGAGGAGGGTTGGTGAGCATGTGGGTGACATAAAAAACGGGAGAGACACCACCCTGGCCTGCCATATGAGATCACAACACCCAAATGATCTGATGAACATAAAGTTTGCCATTATTGAAGTAGTAAAACCTAATCCAAGAGGAGGGAACTGGGACAGGATAATTTTGCAAAGGGAATGTGAATGGACCTTTAGGATGGACACCATGTCCCCAAAAGGACTGAATGAACAACAGCCATTTACGTGCTTTCTCTAGCTAATTCATCCACCATGAGTGCCCCCGTGAAGTCTGTCTGGGATGTTTTTTATGCATTTATGGGAAGCTAGTTTTTCTTATTATTGTTAATAGGTCCCCTGCAGTTTATAGGGGTCTACATAGATCGGTGTGTAAAAAAAACTTTAAAGAATAAAAATTCCTTAGTGGCGAATCAGCCTTCTAGTTTGATGCGTTATGTTTGAGTGATAGCCTAATATGTAAAATTAACTATATCCCCTATCCCCTGCCAAAGATAATATACCTGTAGGAATCCAAGCCTATCCATTTAGAGTTTTTCGTCTCTATGATTTGTTATCAATATTGCTTGGTGTGCTATACATTGCAATATGCTATTGAATCCAGCACCCGCACGAATGGTGTGCTACTGACCGGATAGGGACCACCTTTTAGGGCTGAGATGGTGGTGGATTAGATAACTTATCACCTAGTGTGTACATAGTTACGATATGTCAGCAGTGTTAGCATAGCCCATGTGATGAAATCAGTGCGTGCGTAGTTTTTTCTGTGATCGATGCGCTGCAATCACATTGCGGTCGGGAGTGAGTTTGCGCACTAAGCCCATGGCTAAATGCAGAGCGCCTCACCTAGGGCAGGCGCACTGTGGCATTGTTTCACATCATAGGGAATCTTCCCGAGACGCAACATCCGGTCTTCAGACAGGAAGTATACACGGCGCATTAAAACCACAGTGGAACGCAGAAAGGAATAGTGCGTTCCACATAGGGCATGCGCATTTAGGCATTATCGATGTCACGGGGGGAGTGCCCCGTGACGCAAATTCTGGTTCACAAACAGGAAGCATGTGTGGCGTACATACTGGATGGTCTGATATAAAACTAAGGTAAAATGCATCAGATATTAAGCATCATATACTATCGAGACACATGGCATTGAATCGAGCCTCCTGATGAGCCAGAGAGGCGAAACGCGTTGAGGCTATACAGGCACAGGGCGGGCGGCACCATTACTGCGATAAGTATTAATTAGAGATCAGTACATGACATCCCTGACGGGAGGTGTTAGTAGAATCTTGTATATGGCGGTTTCCAATTTGGTTACTGCAAGCCAGAAAAGCATTGTTATTGGTTTGGTGACTATCTATTAGCAAGTTATTGTTTGATATCACTCCAATTTGGAGAAGATAACTTGAGCCATTCCACAACTGCCGTCAACAGCCCTGTTTTCATGTTCTCAGTCTGTTTTTAAATTTCACGGTGTTGGGTATAGGATTCCCTAGTTACAGGATTGGTCTATGTTTAGCCCTTAGGGGACCCTCAGAAATTTACTGTGTGGGTAGAGCGGCCCATTGGGTAGATCAGGGTAACCCAGGGACCCCAGGGACAGCCTACGTGGAGCGGGGGCGCCAATTCGTTATCCCATAGGGCGCCAACCCCCGCAGTCAGGCAGTTCCCAGCTTAGACAAACTGCAGGGTTATTGTAGCTTGCCCACGCCAGCTTTTTCACGGTGTTTTTTGTGTGTCGTTTTTTTTGGTGTTACCACAGGTTGGTGGTTTTTAACGCTAATTACTATTAAATTATTAAATTGTTTCATTTAAGTACTTTATGATTTATATTCCCATCCACCAAACGTCAAGGTAATCTCAGATCGGATGGGTAACTGAGCTGACTGCCTAGTGTGAACACTTACCTATGGCTAATAACATGGTAAAGCCTGCTTATATAGGAAGCTCAGAACCAACTGTGTATGGATGTAATTAAAATCACAGCATGGTGAAGGGCGAGGCGTTCAAGCCAGAAAAATAGTATATACTAAATATAAGAAAACTGACTGAACAACAATATAATCTGAACTGGTGCATAACCAAAAAAAGTCATATAGCAAATAGATCAATGGCTGAACTCAAAATTTACTGTGCTAAGGCAAGGAAATGTACAATATATGAAATGTGAATAGCATAATGGCTAGGGAAATTTATGAAAAAACACATGAGATTATTAGCACAATATTTGGCCAAACGTTGTGAGCCCATCCACCAAATGTCAAGGTAATCTCAGATCAGATGGGTAACTGAGCTGACTGCCTAGTGTGAACTCTTACCTATGGCTAATAACATGGTAAAGCCTGCGACATGTGACAGCATGTGACATGCAACGACATGCGACATGCAACGACATGCAGCGACATGCGACATGTGACAGTATGTGATAGCATGCTACATGCGACAGCATGCGACAGCATGCGACAGCATGCGACATGTGACAGCATGCAACATGCGATGACATGCGACATGCAACGACATGCAGCAACATGCGACAGCTTGCGATATGTGACGACATGCGACAGGCAGCATGCGACAGCATGCGACAACATGTGACAGCATGCAACAGCATGCAACAGCATGCAACATGCGATGACATGTGACGACATGCATTATGTCGCACATTTGCATTATGTGCAAAGCATAATGCGCAGGCTCGAGATGAGACTTTAAGGCACAGGCGTGAAACACTACGCCAACGCCGGGAAGATATTTCTTAGGGAAAAGCAAGAGATGGGGGTGAAACAGCGATTTGGACATGCCCATCGTACCGGACCGGGGTGATTGACAGCGGAAAATGGCGGGTTTACTAAGGTATTTTGGCAGCAAAGGTGGGGAATCAGGGGATAATAAAGGCACTATTGTAAAGCACAGCTCAGGCCCTATTGAATGCTATTTTTAGCTCATATTGAAAAAACGGGGTGACAGGTTCCCTTTAAAATTCAGATTTTTTTCATTAATAAAATTGGACAATTTTGGTATTGCAATATGTATACTAATGAGGAGAATCATATAGCCAGGTCATTTTACCTTTTTACCTCACAATGTACACTGCAAAAACAATTCTCAAAAAATAATATCAGAATTGCATTTTGTTTTGGAGTTTCACAACACTTGGAATTTTTTTCCCATTTTCCAGTACACTTCGTGGTAAAATGAATGATGTCATTCAAAAGTACAACTCTATCCTCAAAAAAGGATACCATATTATGTTTATGTGAGCAGAAAAATAAAAAAGTTATGGCTGTTGGAAGAAGAAGGGATAAATCGAAATTGAAAAAAGAAAATTGGTGCCCGGCGGGAAGGGATTAAACATACAAGTTCATGACCCACTCAAATGTCATCGGGGCAGAGCCAGGGCCCCATAGCACAAGTGATGGTGCTACCTTCACGTGATGCCTCATTCTGACAAGTGCGGTACAGAGCAAGAGGGACATGTTTTGTATTTTTTCAACTAGAACGCAGCTTTCTCTTGGACACATGCCTGGTTTAGATATCAAGAAATAGGAAAAACATACATCCTTCTAAAAAGACATTCTTTCGTAATGTAAATAAGTGGATACCATTAATTTTCAAAATGTAAGGCAAAATCTTGGGCTACCCTTTTTATTTAAAGTTCTCGACTTTCTAGTAAATGATGGGGCAGAACTTCTAAGTTGTGGGATACATGCATGCAGAACAGGATACCACAACCCTCCGCCTTCCGTCTCACAGTGAATGAGATCTCATGAGATCTTGGTTTGTGTACACTGCCACATACTTTACTGAGCTGCTACCGCATTGTTACATAATTAGAGTAGTTACTTTTGCGTAACAGCTTAGTAAAGTATACCGCAGCATTGGGTTAGTGCAAAAAACAAGAGCTCAAGAGATCTCTACTTTTCACTACGAGAGGGTTGGGTGGTCTCGCTTTGCATGCCAAGATCCTGCAGAAAGTTCTGCTTTTTTGGGGAGGAATTAGGGATACTTAATGCCACGTTTGTGTTTTTTTCTAAATATCATGAATTAACAATCAAGAGCTGCCTTGTCTTTCATTAAGTTAAAAGGGCAGTCCTAGATTAGTGATAGGGACTTTTTCTGTTTTTGTTAGGGTCTCCAAGGACTATGTGCATAACAAACACGTAACTCTGCAGTATCCATTTTACATACACAAACAATCTGCAAAACATATATGCAACACAAAGAATCTTCTTTGGATTATACATGCACTCACTGGATGCAGCACCCCAGTGGTAGTATAAAGGATACATACAGCTACAGCAACCCAAAGAGTGTGGTTCAGGGAGTCTGTTGGGTCAGCACACACCAGCAGTGCGGAGGTGTTTTTTTCTTCTTTTTTGTGGACATATATACAACACTTCTGCATGCTCAGTAGTAGTAAATGCATACTACTGTTGAAGAAAAGCACATATGTGGCTCCGCATGCACACAGTTATACAACAGTGGTATATACATCCTCCACTGTATACATGCACATCCACAGCACTGGTTTACATAGTATGTATACAGGTCTGCAGTATGTATGATTATACTCATACGCACACATACATACACACAGCTTTTCAGCATACATGCCCAAACTCACACAGCACTGCTACACAAATACACACAGATCTTCAACATACATTCTCGCACAGCAATGGCACACACACAAAAATACACACAAATTCACAACCCAGAAGCAAACTCAAAAAGCATTGCTGTACACACATCTCTGTAGCAAACACTCACCTCTGAAGGCAGCCTACATGATGCTATTTATCAGAGGTTCAGTTTCATATGTAAGGTTGTCTTTTTATTGCATCCCCACACTTTGAAGATTCTTGCAGATATACACTCACCGGCCACTTTATTAGGTACACCATGCAAGTAACGGGTTGGACCCCCTTTTGCCTTCAGAACTGCCTCAATTCTTCGTGGCATGGATTCAACAAGGTGCTGGAAGCATTCCTCAGAGATTTTGGTCCATATTGACATGATGGCATCACACAGTTGCCGCAGATTTGTCGGCTGCACATCCCAAAGATGCTCCATACAAGGCAGGATGGATCCATGCTTTCATGTTGTTTACGCCAAATTCTGACCCTACCATCCGAATGTCGCAGCAGAAATCGAGACTCATCAGACCAAGCAACGTTTTTCCAATCTTCTACTGTCCAATTTCGATGAGCTTGTACAAATTGTAGCCTCAGTTTCCTGTTCTTAGCTGAAAGGAGTGGTACCCGGTGTGGTCTTCTGCTGCTGTAGCCCATCTGCCTCAAAGTTCGACGCACTGTGCGTTCAGAGATGCTCTTAGACCTACCTTGGTTGTAACGGGTGGCGATTTGAGTCACTGTTGCCTTTCTATCAGCTCGAACCAGTCTGCCCATTCTCCTCTGACCTCTGGCATCAACAAGGCATTTCCGCCCACAGAACTGCCGCTCACTGGATTTTTTTTCTTTTTCGGACCATTCTCTGTAAACCCTAGAGATGGTTGTGCGTGAAAATCCCAGTAGATCAGCAGTTTCTGAAATACTCAGACCAGCCCTTCTGGCACCAACAACCATGCCACGTTCAAAGGCACTCAAATCACCTTTCTTCCCCATACTGATGCTCGGTTTGAACTGCAGGAGATTGTCTTGACCATGTCTACATGCCTAAATGCACTGAGTTGCCGCCATGTGATTGGCTGATTAGAAATTAAGTGTTAACAAGAAGTTGGACAGGTGTACCTAATAAAGTGGCCGGTGAGTGTATGATTGTATGCGTGTGACTCCATAGAGACTCTTACAGATAACTAGAACATATGATCTCCTGTCCTGGTGCCTTGTTCCTTGTTGTGTTCTTTGAGGACCTGCAACAAGGGGATATCTATTCTGGTTTCATCCAACTTCCACTACTGTCCACCGCTAATATTTCAGTGTCTGACATGAAGAGAAAAGGCTTGTGCACTGTACATTTCTCTCACTGATCGAGAAGGGCATGTTCTGAAGAGACCCCTGCAGACCCAGGCCCTGTAGCAGCTTCTATGGCTGCAAAGGTTATAAAATTTTCACTATGAAGATTTTAAAGACATTGCAAAAATAACTATAAAAGGTACAACCATCATTCAAATGTTCATATGCAGCAGTTACTGCAGGGGAAATTCATGGCACTTTCATACTACTATTTTAAAAGAGTGTTTTTTGTAAGAAAGCCATTTTAATGTTTTAGGTTTAGAAATATGTTATTACAAACTAAAATACAAATATTGGAAAAATAAATATGTTATTACCTGTAGTGCCAAATTGTTTTTGATCTAGTTCCAAGTTCAAAACTGTTTTGTTGCCTCCCCATCAGTTACATTTTTAATGGAAAAAATAAAGAATACGTTTTGTGAATCTGTAATGTTTCGATATCATTACCAACCATGTGCAAAAAGAACAATAAAGCGTATTACTAATGAACAT
This sequence comes from Ranitomeya variabilis, assembly GCF_051348905.1. Classification (NCBI taxonomy): domain Eukaryota; kingdom Metazoa; phylum Chordata; class Amphibia; order Anura; family Dendrobatidae; genus Ranitomeya; species Ranitomeya variabilis. The sequence continues at coordinate 600,666,180 of NC_135234.1, forward strand.
TTAAGCGTGTATCAAAAAGATAATTTGTGATGTTTTTAATAATTCCAGCAGACAGCATGCTGTTCCATTTTTGTTTTATGTTTTTGCAACTAATTTATTAACACAGATGTTTCATTACAAAAAGGACATGAAGAAACATTTTTTATTCTCCAAATTAACTAATATACTCACATAATTTGTTTTTATTTTATTTTTTAATTGAACAGTATTATAACAATTTTAAAAAGTAAAAATGCTAAAAATTTTAAAGTTGATCATATTATATAACTCATAAAAATATTTCAGTACAAATATCACAAACAACATTCATTATGACTAGTGTTGAGCGATACCTTCCGATATTCGAAAGTATCGGTATCGGATTGGATCGGCCGATACCGGCAAAATATCGGATCTCGCCGATACCGATACCCGATACCAATACAAGTCAATGGGACACAAATATCGGAAGGTATCCTTGGATGGTTCCCAGGGTCTGAAGGAGAGGAAACTCTCCTTCAGGCCCTGGGATCCATATTCATGTAAAAAATAAAGAATAAAAATAAAAAATATGGATATACTCACCCCTCAGGCGGACCATGGACCTTATCGATGTAACTGGCAGCCTCCGTTCCTAAGAATGCAGAGTGAAGGACCTTCGATGACGTCGCGGCTTGTGATTGGTCGCATGACCGCTCATGTGACCGCTCACGCGACCAATCACAAGCCGCGACGTCATCGCGGGTCCTACACTCACTGCATTCTTAGGAACGGAGGCTGCCGGTTACATCGCTAAGGTCCAGGGTCCGCCGGAGGGGTGAGTATATCCATATTTTTTATTTTTATTCTTTATTTTTTACATGAACATGGATCCCAGGGCCTAAAGGAGTCTCCTCTCCTCCACTCCTCCAAACCCTGGGAACCATACACTGGGAACTTCCGATTCCGATTTCCGATATCACAAAAATATTGGAACTCGGTATCGGAATTCCAATACAGCAAATATCGGCCGATACCTGATACTTGCGGTATCGGAATGCTCAACACTAATTATGACACTTCTAAAAACTAGTCAGCAATTAAGATTGTTTCTATATCGGATTATCCCTCTGAAGATACTAGAGCTTACAAAAATCACTGTAGTTAATTCACGACCTACAACTGAAAAGTTAATCAATGTTATGAAGAAGAATTTAAACTCTTTTACAAAATATTTGATGGTCAGTGGGGTGAAAATTTTATTATATTATTAACAAGGACAGCTATTGTATATTGAGTCCAATTGAAGAAACAATTTTGGTGGATGGACTGAGACATGTTTTAATAGGCTTCACAATCTTAAGCCTCATTCACACATCCTTGTTTAAACATGTGCATGAAAAAATGGTACCAGTGTCATCAGTGCATGGTCCTTGCGTCTGTTTTTACCATCAGTGTGTCAGTGTTTTTCATGGATGGATAAATAAATGTATTCCAAAACTTCAATTCTTTGCAAAGTTTAAATGCGGATAGCACACAGATGGCACACAGATGCCATTTGTGTGCTCTACATATTATTCACAGACCCATAGACTCTTATTAGCTCTTTCCATCCATGATTCCATTAAAAAAATGGCCATCTCTCGGTCAGTTTTGCACCTACTCATGGTCCGTGAAAAAACAGTAACATATCAATAGCACCATAGGTTATTTTGGGTACATGTTGTATCCATGAAAAAAAAGACAGATACAATAAGTAAGTGCAACACGGACTTCTGAATGAGGCCTTAATGCTTCTGTCCCTATTTGACACATAGTGATGATAGTGATAATCAAGCACTAAAATGCTCGAGTGCTCACTACTCAAATTGAAAAGGTCGGATGGGCTCAACTTGAGTAACGAATATAATGGAAGTCTAAGGGAATCTCAAGCATTTTTCCAGAAACCCTAACAGAAGGGCTGGTGGTAGGGGCATAAAGCCTATTCACTAAGTGTAAGAGCTAATAAATAATTAGGAGAAACTGAAATACACCCAGAAGACACATAGAGCAGGGACTTAGAAATCATTATTTTCCCTAGACTGGTAAAACCTATGTACTAATTACAAGGTTTGAAAAACATTTACCCCTGGGGGTATACATATATGTAAGTAAGCGATTTGTAGAAGCGATTTGTAGAGGTAGGCCTCATACACATCCTTTAAAAATTATGAAGAAGGGCATCATACAGACCCCGCAAAAATTAAGAATGAGGGTCCCATGATGACCCTCTAAAAATTTGGAGCGAGAGTCACCTGATGACCCAACATTTGAATTGGCTCTATGGTCTTTTATTGTCATCTGTTGGGGTTGAGAAGTCTGGACCAATTCAGGTCTTGTTTATTTTGAATGCGGGCCTCCTGATGACCCTATAAAGATTTTGAGTAAGGGCCGCCTGATGGCCCTCCAAAATGTATGTCTGATGGTGAAGTGGAGGAAACTCTGATGGAAATGTGGCCCTCAATTCTCAGTGTTGGTATCAGTGTGTCATCCCAGAGTCTGACTCAGTCCTTGGCTCCACAAGATTCATCCAGTGCGCCGACAGGGAATTGTAATATCTCTGACCACAAGCACTTGTCCATGTATAGATGGCAGTGGACATTACCAGTAACTGCATTGATCTGGGCACGGGAGATGTTATAGGACATATGCTGGTGTAAGGCAGGAGCTGCACACCGTGAAAAATATTGGCGGCTGGGGCCTGAATACGAAGGAATGGCCACCGCCATGAGGTTGGACAAAGTCTCAGTGTCCACATCATCAACATTTCCAGGGCAAGCAGGCTGGCAATGTGCCAGTTTAGTGACTTGACTTGTGGATGGGTAGCTGGGTATTTTCTTTTGGGTTCCAATTCTTGGGGTAAGGACAACTAAATGCCGCACTGGACCAAAGGAGTCAATGTGGTTGCTTATGGTGCTTGTGAATGTGCAACAACAGGTGCAGGGTGGGAGGAATCTGTGCCAGCATTCTGGTCAGGGGATTGGCAAGTACAGGGGAAGAGGCAGTGGTGTCATCCACAGACACTCATTATGTACCCAGGCTTTCAGACCACAGTCAAGTGCTTTTATGACATGTGCCTGAGCATGTTGGTGGTAGTCAAGCTGATTATGGTCTGGACCCTGCTCATCTTGGTATGGCACAGGTTGTAAGTTGTTTTATCATCCGCACTTTCTTTAAAAATGTGACAAACTGGGGATCACCTAACCCTTGGCTTGGGAATTTCCCACTTGTTGGTGCTCTAGGGAACCCTCCGGCAACACACCTTTCTCTACCTGCTTGTTGCAGTGCTGCAGATCCATCCCCTTTTACACTACTGTTCTCTTCCCAGGCTCGATCAGTGATTTCATTATCTACCATCTCAAATTCCACTTTTTTTCACTGATCCTCCTGACTTGTTGACCCAACATTACTTGTTGGCAACTGTGTCTCATCATCATCTTCCTTTTGAGATACTAATTGTCATTCCTCACCATTGTCTTCTTCTTCTGACCATGGCTGCTGAAATATCTGGGAATCGCTACATATGATCTCCTAATGTTCCTGTTGAAACGTGCAGGACAAGAGGCCAGAATTAATATATTTGCAAGGTTAAATATTTTATTGTCAAAAATAACACCATAGAAATTTCAGGTAGTAGCACAACAAATATGGTCATACATGAGACTTAGCTTCCTGGTGAGCCATGGTGAGTCCCAGGAGTGAGGTTTGCCTGATGGCCCTTCAACATATATGACTGAAGGCTGCCTGATGGCCCACAATCATTTATGACTGCTAGCCCTAAAAATGTTTGACTGTGGTCCGACTGATGGTCCTTAAAAAATTTGGAGCGAGGGCTGCATGATAGTACATGATACTAAACCATGAACAGTATGCTTTTTTTGGGGTGAGAAGGGGTGCATGGGTATACACCAGAAAAAAAGGAACATTTGATTTGGATTTTCATCTTCTGTTGTCGTCATCCGATGCAGTTGAGAAGTCTGAGCCAATAAAAGTCTTGTTCATTTTGAAAACAGTAAGCCTGTCACCATTTTTAGTTGACAGGCGGATGCACTAATCAGTTACTGTGCCCCTAGCAGCACTAAAAACATGGAATTAACTTTAGCATGGAGGGAGCAGTGAATGTGGCATGTGAGACTCAGACTTGCCTCAACTGGGTGTAAAATAAAAATAAAGATGCATTTGTACAATGGGAGAGACCCAAATGCACCTCTTATGTAAATAAATGGACAAATGACCTGTGGTTGTTCTTTCCTCATGATGGGTTGGAAAAGTTTTCCCTACATGGTCATAAATTTTCATTGTCAAAGATTTCCAAAGAGATATAAAAAGTATAAAATAGATACACACTGGCGCTACACCAAAAAGGGGGAAGGGGGAGGTTTCCTAAGAAAGGGGAATAAAACTAATAACAAAGCTGCTGGTGATGCAACAGGGTCTGTGTATAGCCCTGTTTATAATTGGAACATAGAAATATATATAGATTGTCACCTGCTGAAAAGATTTGTTGGTGAGTGAAGAATGAAGATGGACACAGGGAGATTTGATGCCCGCACTGAGGAAAAAAAGGTGTACAGCTCCGGTAATCAGGAAGCAATATAATGGCATCAGTTGCAATTTAATCCTTCGCTACACATTGAATAAAAGGACAGTTTTGCATTCATGCACTTACTGAGTTTAACTGTGATGATACCTTAAAGTGGCTAGGTGTGTCAGTTTTCTCCCGATGAATAATATGTATTCGGTCCCACACCGCAGGACTGTGGGACTGGGAGATAGTGCAGGAGCGTTCTCCCCTCCTATGTTCCTCCTCGCTGGTCACAGGGAGCTAGGCTGAACCGCCAGCTTCAGGCGTGCCCCGGCTGGAAGCTACGCCAAAGCAGTGGTGGAGTGGGAAATCGGCGTGGAAAAATGTGATGTCACACAGCTGGATGGACGAGCACGTGAAGGGACAAAGCAATCCAACGCGTTTCGAAGGATACGTTCCTGACTATCGCAGCTGACATCCAGCACTATGTGCCAGAGTTAGGGCTAGGGTTAGGGCTAGGGTTAGGGCTAGGGTTGGGGTTAGGGTTGGGGCTAGGGTTAGGGCTAGGGTTAGGGTTGGGGCTAGGGTTAGGGTTAGGGTGGGGCTATGGTTGGGGTTGGGGCTAGGGTTCGGGCTAGGGTTAGGGTTGGGCTAGGGTTAGGGCTAGGGTTGGGGCTAGGGTTAGGATTGGGGCTAGGGTTAGGGCTAGGGTTAGGACTGTGGTTGGGGCTAAAGTTAGGGTTTGGATTACATTTACGGTTGGGATTAGGGTTAGGGGTGTGTCAGGGTTAGGGGTGTGGTTAGGGTTATGGTTGGGATTAGTGTTAGGGGTGTGTTGGATTTAGGGGTGTGGTTAGGGATGGGATTAGGGTTAGGCATGTGTTGGAGTTAGGGGTTAGTGGCTAGAGTTAGGGTTTGGGTTGGGACTAAATTTAGGGTTAGGGTTGGGGCTAAAGTTAAGGTTAGGGTTCGAGCTAAAGTTAGGGTTACAGTTCGGGCCATTTTGAAGTTGGCCATGTTGGATCCAACTTTATTTTTTTTCAATGGGAAGAGGGTCATGTGACACATCAAACTTACTGAGAATTTCACAAGAAAAACAATGGTGTTCTTGGTTTTAACATAACTTTATTCTTTCATGAGTAATTTACAAGTTTATGACCACTTATAAAATGTGTTTAAAGTGCTGCCCATTGTGTTGGATTGTCAATGCAATCCTCTTTTCCCACTCTTGAAACACTGATAGCAACATCACAGAGGAAATGCCAGCACAGGCTTCCAGTTGTTTCAGATGCTGCCCATCTCGTATCTTCACAGCATAGACAATTGACTTCAGATGACACCAAAGATAAAAATCTAAGGGGGTCAGATTGGGAGACCTTGGTGGCCATTCAACTGACCCACGATGACTAATCCACTTTCCAGGAAACTATTCATGTAGGAATGCTCGGACCTGACACCCAAGATGGTGCACCACCACATTATGAGTGTCAGGTCCAAGCATTCCTACATGAACACCATTGTTTTTCTTGTGAAATTCTCAATAAGTCTGATGTGTCACATGACCCTCTTCCCATTGAAAAAAGTAAAGTTGGATCCAAAATGACTGACTTCAAAATGGCCGCCATGGTCACCACCCATCTTGAAAAGTTTTCCCCCTCCCATATACTAATGTGCCACAAACAGGAAGTTGATATCACCAACCATTCCCATTTTATTTAGGTGTATCCATATAAATGGCCCACCCTGTAGAATGGAAAAAAACATGTAGAATTAGAATTTAAAACAATTTTATTGAAGAAAAATAAAAAAAATTAGTTGACAGCAGTTTAAAATCATGAAATATCACTATTTAGCATTTAGTGCTGAAGTAATCATGATTGTCTACTGCCTTGTAGCTAATGAACACCAACTGTGTTCCACAATGTGAGTTTAATTGTGACATACTGTATATTTGTAGATGGTTTGGCCTCCGGTTATTAGAATAACAATGAGTTTTAATGTTTTATCACATTTGCATATCCTAAATTAAAAATGTATTCAGCAAAAAATATTTAATTTGAGATATTTTGCCCAAGCTCCCAAAAGGGCTGTCTAAAACCAAGCCACCTTGCTAACAATGCTGCAATCATGCTTGATATTAGGCATGAACAAGGAAAAACATTCCACAAATTACCTTTAAAGGCAGACATGTATCATATTGCTTATACAAATACTTTTTCTACTTAGCTAATGTCTATGCAAAATGTCAAACTTCAGTCGTGACAACCGCTGTCACGACCAGAGTCATCATGTAGCCCTAGCCAGTTATCACTGTCAAATTACACCTAAAAGTAAACTAGGATATTCATACTGTTAAAACCAATCTTAAATAAGCAAAAAAGCTTTATTTTTATTTAAAGAGCATCTATCAATGATCTGTGATTGCCCGTTTAAGAAAATTGTCGACAGACTCAAGCAGATGATTTTACTGTAAAACAAACGTATATTTATATTAGCAAAAATGATCAGAAAACTCCCTAATGTCAAGCTACGGGACCAGACTTTCCAGCAAAAGTCAAGTCCGAACTTCCGGGTTTGGAATCCCGTATTCCACAATCGCTACAGACCTCCTTATTGGCAAAACGTCATTGCATGTTTTGTTTTCTAAATATTCCACTTTGAGTTAAACTAGTGCTGATGTATCATGTATAGCATAAACAATATGGCACGGTGCTGTTTCAATGCTACATTTATGCTCCTTTTGAGTCTCCTTTCAACTGCTGTTTTGCGACATCTGTACAATATATTCAAACAACAAACATAAAATAATAATCTTTATATAGTGCTAACATATTACGCAGTGCTTTACAGTTTGCACACATTATCATCGCTGTCCCCGATGGGGCTCACAATCTAAATTCCCTATCAGTATGTCTTTGGAATGTGGGAGGAAACTGGAGTGCCCGGAGGAAACCCATGCAAACACGGAGAGAACATACAAACTCTTTGCAGATGTTGTCCAAGGTGGGATTAGAACCCAGGACTCCAGAGCTGCAAGGCTGCTGTGCTAACCACTGCGCCACCGTGCTGCCCATAACATATGGAAAGACATCAGTAATGATCTCAGTAATTGTGGGTAGTGGAAAAAAAATAAAGAGGCTCAGACAGGGAAAGCCCTGTACAAATTGAATATAGATTACATATGTTTCTAAGCAGCAGTTGAAAGGAACATGAACTAGACTTGAAAATGATCTGTGGCAAAGTGTTTGAAATAGAAGGAAGCAAAAAAAAGATAATGAAATATCTTACAAAAATTCATAAGTATGCAATGACTTTAGGATAATGAAAAAATAGCTACTCTCTAAGCTTGTAGAATTTACCTGTAGATTAAAAATGTTTCTGAATTAAGAGAAAAAAATGTTCTCTTAGAATGAGTAAGAAAAATTACATGGTACCATACACTTGTTTCCAGACAAAAGGGTGACAAAAAATGCTTGTGTGAAGCCATTTTGATTTCTGGCAGGTCTATTTACTGATACTGTGATAGGTTGTGCATTACTTTTCCAAGACAATTCTGATGTGCAAAGTTTTTACATGAAGCATATATGGGTTTTCCTCCAAGCAAGGCAAACATTCAGTTTGTTGCTTCTTTCCTATCTTCCCTTCTTTACTCCCCTAGAAAGATCAAAGGAGCTGGGTTGAAATTCCCCATACACCCAGAATGCACAAGTACTTTATTGCAAAAAACTGTGGAGTAGCCACCTCACTCTTAGGATCAAGACATAAAAAGTATATTCACAACATAAGCATATATTACAATCACATATTTACTGAATATTTACTGCATAATATCAGTATATTTTAACCTATTATTATCACTAAAGAAGTGCTGAATTATGTGAGTGTGTATATACTGTATATAATATATATATATATATATATATATATATATATATGCAGTGTATATATATATATATATATATATATATATATATTATATATATATATATATATAAATAAATATATATGTACACAGTATATATACAGTACAGACCAAAAGTTTGGACACACCTTCTCATTTAAAGATTTTTCTTTATTTTCATGACTATGAAAATTGCACATTCGCACTGAAGGCATCAAAACTATGAATTAACACATGTGGAATTATATACCTAACAAAAAAGTGTGAAACAACTGAAATTATGTCTTATATTCTAGGTTCTTCAAAGTAGCCACCTTTTGCTTTGCTGACTGCATTGCACACTCTTGGCATTCTCTTGATGAGCTTCAAGAGGTAGTCACCGGGAATGGTTTTCACTTCACAGGTGTGCCCTGTCAGGTTTAATAAGTGGGATTTCTTGCCTTATAAATGGGGTTGGGACCATCAGTTGTGTTGTGCAGAAGTCTGGTGGATACACAGCTGATAGTCCTACTGAATAGACTGTTAGAATTTGTTTTATGGCAAGAAAAAAGCAGGTAAGTAAAGAAAAACGAGTGGCCATCATTACTTTAAGAAATGAAGGTCAGTCAGTCTGAAAAATTAGGAAAACCTTGAACGTGTCCCCAAGTGCAGTGGCAAAAAACATCAAGCGTTACAGAGAAACTGACATGAGGACAGCCCCAGGAAAGGAAGACCAAGTGTCACCGCTGCTTCAGAAGATAAGATTATCCGAGTCACCAGCCTCAGAAATCACAGGTTAAAAGCAGCTCAGATTAGAGACCAGGTCAATGCCACACAGAGTTCTAGCAGCAGACACATCTCTACAACAGCTGTCAAGAGGAGACTTTGTGCAGCAGGCCTTCATGGTAAAATAGCTGCTAGGAAACCACTGCTAAGGACAGGCAACAAGCAGAAGAGACTTGAACACAATGAATGAACATTACACCAGTGGAAATCTATGTTTTGGTCTAATGAGTCCAAATTTGAGATCTTTGGTTCCAACCACCGTGTCTTTGTGCGACGCAGAAAAGGTGAACGGATGAACTCTATATGCCTGGTTTCCACCGTGAAGCATGGAGGAGGAGGTGTGATGTGTGGGGGTGTTTTGCTGGTGACACTGTTGTGGATTTATCCAAAATTGAAGGAATACTGAACCAGTATGGCTACCACAGCATCTTGCAGCGGCATGCTATTCCTTCCAGTTTGCGTTTATTTAGACCATAATTTATTTTTCAACAGGACAATGACTCCAAACACACCTCCAGGCTCTGTAAGGGCTATTTGACCAAGAAGGAGAGTGATGGGGTGCTACGCCAGATGACCTGGCCTCCACAGTCACCAGACCTGAACCCAATCGAGATGGTTTGGGGTGAGTTAGACCACAGAGTGAAGGCAAAAGGGCTAACAAGTGCTTAGCATCTCTGGGAACTCCTTTAAGATTGTTGGAAGATCATTCCCAGTGACTACCTCTTGAAGCTCATCAACAGAATGCCAAGAGTGTGTAAAGCAGTCATCAAAGCAAAAGGTGGCTACTTTGAAGAACCTAGAATATAAGACATAATTTCAGTTGTTTCACACTTTTTTGTTAAGTATGTAATTCCACATGTGTTACTTCATAGTTTTGATACCATCAGTGTGAATGTACAATTTTCATAGTCATTAAGAATACAGAAAAATCTTTACATGAGAATGTGTGTCCAAACTTTTGGTCTGTATTGTATATATATATATATATATATATATATATATACTGCTACAAAAAGGGAACACTAAAAAAACACATCCTAGACATCACTGAATGAAATATTTCAATTGCAAATCTTTATTCATTACTCATTACATAGTGAAATGTGTTGAGAACAATAAAAATTAAAAATGATCGATGTAAATCAAAATGAATATCCCATGGAGGTCTGGATTTGGAATGATACTCAAAATCAAAGTGGAAAATCAAATTACAGGCTGATCCAACTTCAGTGGAAATGCCTTAATACAAGGAAATGATGTTCAGTTGTGTGTTGCCTCCGTGTGCCTGTATGACCTCCCTACAATGCCTGGGCATGCTCCTGATGAGGCGGCTGATGGTGTTCTGAGGGATCTCCCTCCAGACCTGGACTAAAGCATCTGCCAACTCCTGGGTAGTATGTGGTGCAACGGGGTGGATGGTGAGAGACATGATGTCCCAGATGTGTTCAATCGGATTCAGGCCTGGGGAATGGGCGGGCCAACCCATATCTTCAATGCCTTCATCTTGCAGGAACTGCTGACACACTCCAGCCACATAAGGTCTGGAATTGTCCTGGATTAGGAGGAACCCAGGGCCAACCGCACCAGCATATGGTCTCACAAGGGGTCTGAGGATCTCATCTCGGTACCTAATGGCAGTCAGGCTATCTCTGGCAAGCACATGGAGGGCTCTGCGGCCCTCCAAAGAAATGCCACCCCACACCATTACTGATCCACTGCCAAACCAGTCATGCTGAAAAATGTTGCAGGCGGCAGATTGCTCTCCACAGCGTCTCCAGACTCTGTTAAATCTGTCACATGTGCTCAGTGTGAACCTGCTTTCATCTGTGAAGAGCACAGGACACTAGTGGCAAATTTGCCAATCCTGGTGTTCAGTGGCAAATGCCAATCGTCCTGCATGGTGTTGGGCTGTGAGCACAACCCCCATCTGTGGACATTGGGCACTCAGATCCTCATGGAGTCGGTTTCTAACTGTTTGTGCAGACACATGCACATTTGTGGCCTGCTGGAGGTCATTTTGCAGGGCTCTTTCAGTGCTCCTCCTGTTCCTCCTTGCACAAAGTCTGAGGTAGCGGTCTTGCTGCTAGGTTGTTGCCCTCCTGCAGCCCCCACCACATCTCCTGGTGTACTGGCCTGTCTCCTGCTAGCGCCTCCAGCCTCTGGACACTACGCTGACAGACACAGCAAACCTTCTTGCCACAGCTAGCATTGATGTGCTATCCTGGATGAGCTGCACTACCTGAGCCACTTGTACTAGTTGTAGAGTCTGTCTCATGCCATCACGAGTGTGAAAGCATTCAAAAGTGACCAAAACATCAGCCAGAAAGCATTGGTACTGAGATGTGGTCTGTGGTGCCCACCTGCAGAACCACTCCTTTATTGAGGGTGTCTTGATATTGCCAGTAATTTCCATCTGTTGTCTATTCCATATGCACAACAGCATGTGAAATTGATTGTCAAACAGTGGTGCTTCCTAAGTGGACAGTTTGACTTCACAGAAGTTTGATTTTCTTGGAGTTATATTCTGTTGTTTAAGTGTTCCCTTTATTTTTTCTGAGCAGTGTATATATATATTTATATATATTTTGCTTTGTATATATCTAATTGTATATTCTGTTTTTATCTTCTGTATTTTTAGTTTTTCATATTTACACATGTTTTTTGTATTCACTCAGTGTTACTTACCTGCTCGGTGGACTTTAAGTGCTTGTCTTTGCGTGGCAGGAGCGTGGATTTGGTGCCAAGATTTTTTTTGGAACTTGCTTAAAAAGAATATACATCAATGGACTATTGAAATGGAATCACAGAATAAGATTCATGATAATTTATAAGTATATAGATAGATGTTATTTCAGTCTGTTGCCATCCGTATTGTTTTTATGCATTCTATTAGCACTCATGTTGTGGCATTTTATGCTTCACCAATTATTCACTTTAGCCCAATACAACATCTTAAAATCTTCTTCACGTGACATCTTGTGAATGCCTCCCTTATACACTTTTATTATAGTGCTTTGGAACAAAGCACTATACTGTTATTCCATCGTGGTAAACTTTTTCTTATTCTTCTTATTATTATTAGGCTTTTTTCCACAATTAATGCGGCCCGAACCGCTGAACGCACAGACTCCAGTGAGGTGTCATTTCGAAGCCAGCGTCCACGAGAGGTGTGCTAACTATTTTTCATGTCGATCGGATTTGTAGTTTTGGTGCAATTTTCATTTGAAAATTGTTTCCCCCTCATTGGAAAGCATTGTTTCAATGCATTTATATAGGGAAATTTTCCCATACGTTTATAATGGGCTGGTTTCTGAGGCAATTTCTAAAAATAACTGCCACCTGGCTGATTAGCTCATTGATATGCGCAGTCAGACACAGTTACTACACCAACGCCTACCATCTCCACCAGGTCACAGCTTTTGTCAGATAATATCAGCTCTTAAAGTAACAGCACAGCACAATTCCAAAGCACTATCTGTAGTCTTATTATTATTACTAGATGGTGGCCCGATTCTAACTCATCGGGTATTCTAGAATATGCATGTCCACGTAGTATATTGCACAGCCACATAGTATACAGCGCGGAGCCGTGCAGTATACAGTGCGGAGCTGCGCAGTATACAGCGCGGAGCCGCGCAGTATACAGAGCGGAGCCGCGCAGTATACAGCGCGGAGCCGCGCAGTATACAGCGCAGTATACAGCGCAGAGCCCCACAGTATACAGCGCAGTATACAGCGCAGAGCCGCGCAGCATACAGCGCAGAGCCCCGCAGTATACAGCGCGGAGCCGCGCAGCATACAGCGTGGAGCCCCGCAGCATACAGCGCGGAGCCGCGCAGCATACAGCGCTGAGCCGCGCAGCATACATCGCAGAGCCGCGCAGCATACAGTGCAGAGCCGCGCAGTATACAGCGCAGATCCGTGCAGTATACAGCGCAGTCAGACCCAGTTACTATGCCAACGCCTATGAACTCTACATGAGCCCAGCACACAAGTTTTGTCAGATAATATCAGCTCTTAAAGTGATAGCACAGCACAATTCCAAAGCACTATCTGTAGTCATATTATAATTATTGCCCCGCTCACCAATTCGGACCCCGAGTGGCCCCACCCACCAAATCGGACCCCGAGTGGCCCCACCCACCAAATCGGACCCTGAGGTGCCCAGCCCACCAAATCGGTCCCTGAGGTGCCCTGCCCACCGAATCGGACCCAGAGTGACCCCGCCCACCAAATCGGACCCAGAGTGACCACGCCCACAGATTCGGACCAAAAGTGACCCCGCCCACCGAATCGGACCTAGATTTACCCCTCCCACAAAATCAGACCCAGATTGACCCAACCCACCAAATCGGACCGCCTGAGGGGCACCCAAGTGTGAAAGTCTTGCAGGGGCAGCCCGTGCACCATTCCAAAGCACTATCTGTAGTTCCTTCAGGAAATACCCATCTAGTTTCTAATGCTAATCATAGCACCAGTTTTCACCATCTTCTTTAGATAATTTTTATCTCAATACATTTCATGTTTTCACTATTATCTCGGATTTTTATTATGACTTAGTGTGGCTTACACACCTTCCATTTTAATCAAATCATTTAGCCCTATAGATTGGTGTGGCCCATACACGTCTTCTAGTCACTCTCATAGCATACACTATATTTATAAATAATATGTAATTCTAGTCCAATAATACATTTTTAGCCATCCCCATGCACTTTTCACTTTATTTGTACCTGTCTTTTCAAGATTTGAGGGTATGTGCACACGTCCAGATTTCTTGCAGAAATTTCCTGAAGAAAACTGGAAATTTTCTGCAAGAAATCCGCAATTTTTTTTTGCGTTTTTTTTTTCGCGTTTTTTTAGCATTCTTCAAGCATAATTAGCTTGCAGAATGCTAAAGTTTTCCAAGCGATCTGTAGCATTGCTTGGAAAACTGACTGACAAGTTGGTCACACTTGTCAAACATACTGTTTGACAAGTGTGACCAACTTTTACTATAGATGCTGCTTATGCAGCATCTATAGTAAAAGATCGAATGTTTAAAAATAATTAAAAAATGGTTATACTCACCCTCTGCAGACAGCCAATCTCCTCAGCGGCGTCCGTTCCTATAGATGCCGGTGTGGTTCAGGACCTTCGATGACGTTGCGGCTTGTGATTGGTTGCGTGAGTCACATGAGCTGTCACGTGACCAATCACAAGACAGCGACGTCACCACAGGTCCTGAACCACACCATCTATAGGAACGGAAGAGAGAGCATGCACCGGAGAGGCGGCAACACTTCGGGGGCCATCAGAGGGTGAGTATATCACTATTTTTTATTTTAATTCTTTTTTTTACCAATTATATGGTGCCCAGTCCGTGGAGGAGAGTCTCCTCTCCTCCACCCTGGGTACCAACCGCACATAATCTGCTTACTTCCCGCATGGTGGGCATAGCCCCGTGCGGGAAGTAAGCAGATCAATGCACTCCTAGGTGTGCGGAATCCCCGCAATTCTGCATTTTTAATGAACATGTTGCTTTTTTTTCAGCGATGCGATTTTTTCACGGAAAAAAATGCAACATTTGCACAAAAAATGTGGAATACCCTGTATATAATAGGAGGCATATTTAAGCGTTTTTTTCGCGTTTTTATCACGTTTTTCTAGCGAAAAAACGCGAAGAAAACGTGAAAAATCCTGAACGTGTGCACATGGCCTTATAGAAACATAACTTATTATTCCTGAAGCCTTTAGCTTAGCTATTCACATTAATATGCCTATCTTCTGGTCAACTATACATTTGTCCCTGGACTGAATGACTTGTGTAAGGCTTTTACCCTGGAGCTCATTTGCCGTTCTTGTCTCACTGGTGTTCCAAGGAGCAGCCAATTTTCACATCTGCGCTTGCCCTGTCTCCTTGATGGCTTGTGTTAGATGGGGGCGTAAGCCGGAACACCACTACTTTGAGTTATATTGATCACACATGTGCCATATAACGGGCACGGCATCTGATTCTTTTAATTCTATCAAGTGACCATTACATTCTCGTGACTTACACACACCCTCTCCACCCAACATGGTTGGTTACTATGTTATAACCATGTCCACCCCTTTCCCAATCTCATGATGAAGAGTTAATGAAACATGCTTTGGGGTGGTCGGGACATTGCAGAAAACAGAGGTTCATACATGTAAGTGCATTATCAAATATGTGCCCTTTTTTGCTATCTGGGGAAAGTATACCCATTATTACTGTGTTACATTAGGGCTTCAGCTTTCTACATATCTATATGAACATGTATGCTTAACCACTAGTTGTATATGCATGAGTCCTTGCATTGGTGCTTAGCAGCCTCTTTTGGTCGCCGCGACATTGCATTAAAATGCAATAACGGGCGATCAAAAGAACGTATCTGCCCCAAAATGGTATCATTAAAATTTTCAGCTCGGCACACAAAAAATAGGCCTTCAGCCGACCCCAGAACATGAAAAATGGAGCCGCTACCGTTATCGGAAAATTACGCAAACTTTTTTTTTCTTTCAGCAAACTTTGGACATTTTTTTTACCACTTAGATAAATGAGAACCTAGATGTTAGGTGTCGAGCTCCTGCTGCTGCTCAGGAGGAATCTCGAACCATGTCTGCTGTGGTCTTCCATTGTTCTCCAGCTGCAGTGGAACCTGCTTAGCAGAGACGTCGGTCCCAGCGCCTGGCTCAGACAGATACTGCACGCTTGGTTACTGCCGCCCTTCCAGGTTCAGCCATTATAACCAGTACTGTTCGGCGGCGAGCAGGCGCTCCTGAGACTAAGTCCTGCTTTTCTCCTTCTGAGCATGTCCAAGGGAAGACCTCTCATTGGAGATCAGGGGTCGAATGCTCAGGTCCTGTAGCAGCTCCTATTGGTCCACTAGGAAGGTCCTGGAGAGCTACAACTATAAAAGGTTTGCATGACCTCACGGCCATGCGCTAGTATCATTTGTGTTTGGCTGCTTCCAGTGGATACTCTACCACTCAGTTCATATGTGGTGTGAGTCTGTTTAGCTTTGGGGCTGTACACTCAGGCAGGCAGCTAGCATCAGTGGGGGCAATTAGCCTTGGCTTAGCATCTGGTTCCTTCATGTGTGCGGTTTGCACAGAAGAGTTCCAGAGCAAGCACAACCCTAGATAGGGTATTATTCTCTGTATATAGCGCAACTCTGTGAGGCAACAGAGGTCGCTTTCATTTCCCATGGGGTGAAGTTTAACCCACGTGTGAGCTCAGTGTCCTTCCGCCATTACTTTGCAGCAGGTATCTCTGCACGCTGGACCCCGGGCAGCGAACGCACCTCGTATCAATCTCTCTATTACTTGGTGCGTTCCGCTAGCCCTAACACTAGACATGTTTGGTGTCTATGAATTAATAATGACCTGAAGACTCATAATGGCAGGTCAGTTTTACCATTTAGTGAACGTAGCAAAAAAGCCAAACAAAAAACCAGTATGGGATTGCACTTTTTTTGCAATTTCATCGCACTTGGAATTTTTTTCCCATTTTCTGTTACACGACATGGTAAAACCAATGGTATCATTCAAAAGTGCAATTCGTCCCGCAAAAAATAAGCCCCCACATGGCCATATTGATGGAAAAATAAAAATGTTATGGCTCTGGAAAGAAGGGGAGCGAAAAACGAAAATTAAAAAACGAAAAGCTCTTCGGGGGTGAAGGGATTAAAAATATGGTAAAAAAAAACCAAACTTACTAAACAGACAACATTAAAAAAAAATTACTGAGCACCAGCAACTGACACTAAACCGAACTAAATTAAGTATAAAATACTGTAGCAAATGTTGCTTACTAAGGTATATTTTTACTATCCCTAATCTAGTCCTATCAACTAATCACATTTTTTCACATAAAAAAGGCAACAACCAGATACTGATCATTGATGTGCATCATGCGCATGCATGTGGTTCTCTTTTCCACTCTTTCTGACACTAACACAGATTGAATTCAGTAAAAAAAATACTGTAGCAGACACAGATTGCTAAATTATATTTTTACTGTCCCTAATCTAGTCCTACCAACTAATCTAAATTTTTTATTATTTTTTCTCATAAAAAAAGCTACAACCGGAGGGCGATTACTGATGTGTGTCAGTGATCAGTACTGGACGGTTCTAGGATGCCGATTAGTAAAATAATTTTTCACTGCCTCTAATCTAATCCTGACACCTAATCAACATTATTTCTTTTGATTCTTTTTTCGCACACAAAAAAACACCTGGAGGTTGATCACTGATGTGCATCAGTGATAGTCACTGAGCTAAAATATTAGCATTGTTGTTTCTAAATTATTATGAACTTGTTTTCTTTGCTTTATTTGAGGTCTGAAAGCATTGTTTTTTTTTTATTTTGACCATTTCTCCCTTTCAGAAAAAAATACAAAATGTATTGCTTGTAAATTCAGAGACATGTCAGTAGTTTATAGAATAAATGAACAATTTATATTTTACTCAAAAATATACCTACAAAGAAAAATCAGACAAACTGAACATTTTGCAGTGGTCTCTTAATTTTTGCCAGAGCTGTGTGTCTGAGCAGTGGCTCGGCGACTGCATAATGCATGCACGGAGGTGGTGCAAAAGGGGGGGGAGAAAAAATAGACAGAGACAAAAAAAAAGTCCTTCAAAACAGTGAGCATAAGTGTGGATCATTGATTTATGTCACTGATTAGCGCTTTGAGGCAGCAAGATGCACGAAAAAGGAAAAAATTGGCCAATAATTGAGCGATCAAGTACGGTTCAGCAATCAAGTACTGATCAGTGCTCAGTGGTAAAAGTGGTGTGGGGAGAGGGGGGAAAGAAAGGGAAAAGAGTGAAAGAGGTGAGGCGGGATTGAGGTCGATTAGAAAAGATCAGGTATCAACAATGGATCAGGGAAGCATAGGTACATCTTCTTTCTTCTTCAGCAGCAGCAGCACCAGCAGAAGTGACCACCATATGCAGCTAGAATGAGGTAGTACAGTGCGGTCACCGTGGGGTCAGATCACATCTATGCGCTCTGATTGGTGCTATCGATGCTGTTACAGCACCAATCGTAGGTTGGACTTCAGTGTTTCAGGCAATTTTATTTTTGCCTACATAGCAAAACTGACCGGGTCTCTTAGCAAAAAGTAGCACATGTCCCCCCCTAAACTCTACAATTATATGATCACTGGATCCAGATGAAGTAACTTCGGTGCTTCCTAATCAGTATCCACAGTGCCTGTTGAGCATTGAGTGCACATAGATCAAGGAGGCAAACAAGATAATGAATCATATCTGCCTTCTATGTGAAGAATCAGTTATGTTTGACAGCTGGCTCCTCGTCTCCTCAGATGCATAGTATCCTGTGAGCTGCTTTTCCTGCATTCACATTGTGGAACCTCAGTGCAGAGTAAAGTGTGGACCATCTGGAAATTTAAAATCTATAGACAATCTAGAAGTGGTCACAGGTTAAGGAATCACATATGTTTCCTTAACTCTTATACATTTTTGGGTAGAGGCCTATTTACATTGATTGGCCTACGAAGTTCTGCTATAACAGTGGAAGGGCTAAGTGATATCAATGTTCCAGATGTCAGATTGGGACACACTGCTATTAATATAAAAATTAAATAGACCTATCAGTAAATGTTTATTCTTTAAAAACAATGTTATATTTTTTGTAAAAAAAAAAAAAAAACATTAAGAAAAAGTTTAAAGTGAAAAATATTTAAACTTTCTTTTTAGGTCATTCCAATATCACTCAGCAGAACAGCTGAGGCCTAGTTAAACTTTGTTGGTTAACAAATAAGTGGTTTTAAGTCCTAGGAAACCATTAGATTGTAAGTGATATTTACGTCTTCCTGCATTAGTAAGTCAGACATGTTGCTTGGTTCTTTGCCCAGAAAGTGTTATAGACCAAAATATAGCTAATTGTTTTTAAATGATGAAAGAAAGTGATGTCTATTCAACTTTCCTCTGGAGTAAACAATACATTTAATTGTTGTCTTCACTAATAAATCTGAACCCAGCATCATGTTATATCACTGATGTGTTGGCATTTTCCTTTGCATATGAAACAGAACTGGCTATTGAATAGAATTCTAAAGCAACAAAATGTATTTTATCTTAAGGTGGTCTGTATGCCTGAACAAAAGATTGCAAAAAACGAGACTATTACTTAATCATATTGTTATATTATGATTCACAGCCTATAAACATGCTTGAACATTGTCATATTTAAAATTTATAATTATTATTATCATTATTATTATCATCTTCAGCAGACAGGTGTTCAGTTATATACTCATAATGAAAATTATATATTTGCAATTAATTATTGATTTTAGCATCCTTCAAGGAATAAAATACAAAACACAAAAATAAGAATAAGAATAGCATCGATTAAATGCAGCATTTATTAATCAGGATAAGACTAATGAATGGGCATCAAATTATATTTATTGCAGGGAAAATATGCTGACATGTTCCTTCAACGGTCACTAGGGATTTAGGCAGGGAAGCAAATTGCTGTTTTGCTCAGAGTTGTCCCTTTTTTGCTTTTTTAATATATGGCAACTGTATTTAAGGTCTCATTGAGACGTCAATGTTTCAGATCCATGTTGTACCTGTAATTCTCATGGATATAACACATACCCATTATAGTTCATGGGGCTGTTCACATTTCCTTGTTTTTTTTTTTTTTTACAAATGAAAAGCAGGAGGCACTCCATAGTGTGAATTAGTGAGTCATGGAATAACCTGTTAACTGAAGAACCTCTTATCTGACCTAGTTGTGGTATGACAAACACATCTCCATGAATCTCTAATCCCTCCTATCTGGCTGCAGCTCTGACTTCTAACCATGGGAGCTCCCAGATTACAAGGTTTTTATGTGCATTAGGCTACTTTCACACTAGCATTGTGTAACGTATGTCACAATGTGTCGTTTAGGAGAAAAACGCATCCTGCAAAGTTGTCTGCAGGATGCGGTTTTTCTCCATAGACTTACATTAGCGATGCATTGCGACGTATATGGCCACACGTCGCATCCGTCGTGCGACGGATGAGCCGTGTTTTGGCGGACCGTCAGCACAAAAAAGTTCCATGTAACGTTTTTTGTGCATTGAGTCTGCCATTTTCGACTGCCCATGCGCGTCCAAAACTCCGCCCCCTCCTCCCCGGAACTCACAATGGGCAGCGGATGCATTGTAAAACTGCATCCGCTGCCCACGTTGTGGTACATTTAGCACACTGTTCGTCAGTCCGTCGGGCCGACGGTTTGTGACGGCCCGTACCGACGGACTAGTGTGAAAGTAGCCTTAAAAACAAAATCAGTGACAGATGGGCAAGCAGAGCACCAATAGCTTATAGTGAAGATGAAAAGAGACATTAACGCATGCGCACAATAACAGCACTGGACTCAATCAAATAGAATGGTAGTAATTGGAAGCATTACCTATTATAGGATGAGCAACTCATGAATGGATATCGATAATACTGTAAACAAAGACTAGGATATTCAGCAGCATATAAGCATCAGCATACTGAACATTAGCAACAACTTAAAATACGGCATGTTATAAATTAAGTGCTAGTGCAAGAAAATAGCTGTACATCAACAGTTGGTGTTGTGCACTGAGAAATTGGGCTGATAAAAAGTGTTGTAGGTATAAAGTGCTTGTGCAATGAAAAAATACATGATAAAAAGTGTTTATACTCAAATCCAAATATATTGGAATAATGTAACTTATAATTACATAGGTTTTGACATAATTCATAAATTTTGTGAACGAACAATAACAATACAAAATAAGAAATGGTGTGCCATTAACAAAATGACTTGTGATGAAATGAAATGTGATTTGTTAGACATTACTATTGTTGTATATGTGAATAGTGTATAAGTGAAATAGTATGAATGAATAATGCTATATGTAAATGATGTGGTGTAAACACACCAAGGAAAAATAGGTGAGGAAAGGGAAAATGTGAAAATAAATATAGAAATAAATGTACTATATAAATAAGTGTGTCAGTCCCTAGAATACAATAAGGTTAATGCTTACAAAACAGTTCAAGCACATAAATTTTTTTCATGGACTCTTCAAATGGTATAAGTTGCATGGTACTAGTCAGATATGGCCTGGGTCAGATGTGCCATCATTTGAAGTGACATCTTTAAAGTGGCATCAGAAAAATTGCAGAAAGATAGCCCATGGTATATTCTCCTTCATGCTGTCATGCCCTGATCCATCTCCTTTCATTCACAGGTATGTGGGAACTGTCTCCTAATCTGAACTAGCCACTGCACCCTCTGAATCCCTTGTGCATCTATCCCTCTTCTAACTGCTGGTATGTGGGAACTGTCTCCTAATCTGAACTAGCCACTGCACCCTCTGAATCCCTTGTGCATCTATCCCTCTTCTAACTGCTGGTATGTGGGAACTGTCTCCTAATCTGACCTAGCCACTGCACCCTCTGAATCCCTTGTGCATCTATCCCTCTTCTAACTGCTGGTATGTGGGAACTGTCTCCTAATCTGAAGTAACCACTGCACCCTCTGAATCTCTTGTGCATCTATCCCTCTTCTAACTGCTGGTATGTGGGAACTGTCTCCTAATCTGAACTAGCCACTGCACCCTCTGAATCCCTTGTGCATCTATCCCTCTTCTAACTGCTGATTTCTCCCGAATATCCCCCATCCTCTGGAATTCCATGCCTCAACACGTCCGATTATCCACCACCCTCGGATCCTTCAGACGGAACCTGAAAACCCATCTCTTCAGGAAAGCCTACAGCCTACAATAACCGAGCCGCCGCCTCACCACCGCCAGAGCCGCCGCCGCCTCACCCCTACCTTCTGTCACTTCCCCACTATCCCATAGAATGTAAGTCCGCAAGGACAGGGTCCTCTCCCCTCTGTACCAGTGTGTCACTGTAAACCTGTTTACTGTAAATGATATCTATAACTCTGTATGTAACCCCTTTCTCATGTACAGCACCATGGAATTAATGGTGCTATATAAATAAATAATAATAATAATAATAATAAATAAACCACCACACCATGCACAGATGCCAAAACTGCCCGGACTGAACACCATACTTAAACCTTTCATTGAGAAGCCAGAATTGTTTTGTTTTAGAGATATTTCTAAGTATGTTTTTTTTGTATGTATAGACCAGGCACTCCGGACAGCCAGCACCGAAACATGTAAAAGTAGGCATCGCAAGGAGTGGAAAACTCACCTGGAGGGCCCAGCAGATCAAAATCTAGTAGTAATGACACTTAAGGTAAATATCATCATTAAAATTCCATGAATATCATTAATAAATGGGTACACTAGTCAATCTGCAAAACCTGTGAGAAGGCAGGGACTGTAAGGACAGGTGCACCTAGCAATGCAATCAAAACTTTTGAATATGTCTCACTAGGTAGGTATCCTTGTTACAGAATACTGTACATAGAAAAAACAATTCAGAACAGTGCTAATCAGAGCACATTGGACAGTCGTTGCAGCCTGTGTGAAGGCAGGAACTGCATAGAGTGACAACCGCTTTAAGAGAATGAAAGTCCTGAACAATGCCAAAATCTATAATAATGAAATGCTCAGATGGAAGAAATGCATCCATCATCAAATGAAGAGGATACACCTTCATTTCTTAAATTAGTGTCCATGTATATTTTCAAAATGAAAGAATCCTTCATCCAGATATATGAAATTAGGAGAACTTGAATAATAGTCAAACGTCCTCTGTGTCAAAGAAGAGAAAATCTGGACTCACGGCAGACTCCAAAAGGATTATGTATTCTTTTTTCTTGGCCAAATAGTGGGTATGTACACACGTGGTGATTGAAAAAAAAAAACAGGAACACAAAAATATATAGATACAGACTGAATAAAACAACCATCTACTGATAAAAACCTCCGATAATAGTGCCAAAGTTCTCATTTAATCCTGTTTATGCCAAGATTTTGCCAAGATTACCACCTCTAGATCCAAGTGAAATCAAATCAATACCTTTAATTTTGTGTACATTTGTCTTGCATTGAAATGTCTGGGTATAGTTTTCGATAAATAACCATCTTCAATTGATTTGGCTTTCTCTATGTCTCTACAGTGTTCATATACAAAAATCTTGAGTTACTGCATGGTGAATCCAATATATACTTTCTGACATGGACAAACTGCATAGTATCTTACTCCCCTAGATGTGCAGGAAATTTATTTTCTAATGTCAAGCATTTTTAAACACTGCACAACTTTTTAGTTAAATTTCAACAAGATTTGGATAACCCACAGGAAAAGAACCCCTTGATTCTGGATCCAGAATATAAAGGAATGATTCCTGTTTGGCTGTAATGACTGTGGACCAGTAAGTCTCCCAAATTTCTTGATCTCTTGGCCACATTCAATGCTTTAATTGGAAGGATTTTCCTTCAGATAGGATCGGTGTAAAGGATCATCCAATGTTTCATTATGGTTTCCTTGAACTACTGACATTTATTTTGATACACAGTAATTAATCGTACCTGTTTATTAGTTTCCAAATTTCCTTTGGTCCCATTCCCTTTGCTTCTGAGGATAAGTTTATCCGAGTCACCAGCCTCAGAAATCATAGGTCAACAGCAGCTCAGAATAGAGACAGGTCAATACCACACAGAGTTCTAGCACCAGACACATCTCTACAACAACTGTTAAGAGGAGACTTTGTGCAGCAGGCCTTCATGGTAAAATAGCTGCTAGGAAACCACTGCTAAGGACAGGCAACAAGCAGAAGAGACTTGTTTGGGCTAAAGAACACAAGGAATGGACATTAGGCCAGTGGAAATCTGTGCTTTGGTCTGATGAGTCAAAATTTGAGATCTTTGGTTCCAACCACCGTGTCTTTGTGTGACGCAGAAAAGGTGAACGGATGGACTCTACATGCCTGGTTCCCACTGTGAAGCATGGAGGAGGAGGTGTGATGGTGTGGGGGTGCTTTGCTGGTGACACTGTTTATTTAAAATTGAAGGCATAGTGAACCAGCATGGCTACCACAGCATCTTGCAGCGGCAAGCTATTCCTTCTGCTTTGCGTTTAGTTGGACCATCATTTATTTTTCAACAGGACAAAGACCCCAAACACACCTCCAGGCTGTGTAAGGGCTATTTGATTAAGAGGGAGAGTGATGGGGTGCTACGCCAAATGACCTGGCCTCCACAGTCACCAGACCTGAACCCAATCGAGATGGTTTTGAGTGAGCTGGACCGCAGAGTGAAGGCAAAAGGGCTAACAAGTGCTAAGCATCTCTGGGAACTCCTTTAAGATTGTTGGAAGACCATTCCCAGTGACTACCTTTTGAAGCTCATCAAGAGAATGCCAACAGTGTGCAAAGCAGTCATCAAAGCAAAAAGTGGCTACTTTGAAGAACCTAGAATATAAGGCATATTTTCAGTTGTTTCACACTTTTTTGTTAAGTATATAATTCCACATGTGTTAATTCATAGTTTTGATGCCTTCAGTGTGAATGTACAATTTTCATAGTCATGAAAATACAGAAAAATGTTTAAATGAGAAGGTGTGTCCAAACTTTTGGTTTGTACTGTATATGGACCCCATCTTTCTCAAATTATCCATAACCCCTTGCCATACAGACGTGATTAATGATGAATAAGGTTGAGAGACTTTTATTTTTATAGGATCGGGTCGGGTTTCACGAAACCCGACTTTCTCAAAAGTCGGGTCGAGTGAAATCGGCCGATCCTATAAAAAAGTCGGGGTCAGGGTCGGCCGAAACACGAAACCCAATGCAGTGCAATGGGATACTATGGTTCCCAGGGTCTGAAGGAGAGGAAACTCTCCTTCAGGCCCTGGGATCCATATTTAAGTGTAAAATAAAGAATCAAAATAAAAAATATTGATATACTCACCCTCGGACGCGCCCTGGTACTAACCGGCAGGCTTCCTTCCTAAGAATGAGCGCGTGAATGACCTGCGGTGACATTGCGGCTTGTGATTGGTCACGAGCGGTCACATGGACAAGCCGCGACGTCATCTAAGGTCCTTCATGCGCTCATTCTTAGGAAGGAAGGCTGCCGGAAAGAAGCAGGGCGCGTCCGAGGGTGAGTATATTCCTATTAGGTATATACTCCCCTCGGACGCACCCTGCTTCTTTCCGGCAGCCTTCCTTCCTAAGAATGAGCGCGTGAAGGACCTTAGATGATGTCGCGGCTTGTCCATGTGACCGCTCGCGACCAATCACAAGCCGCGACGTCACCGCAGGTCATTCACGCGCTCATTCTTAGGAAGAAAGCCTGCCGGTTAGTACCAGGGCGCGTCTGAGGGTGAGTATATCAATATTTTTTATTTTGATTCTTTATTTTACACTTAAATATGGATTCCGATACCGAGTCCCGATATCGCAAACATATCGGAACTCGGTATCGGAATTCCGATACCAGATTCAGAAGATCGCCGACCTCATGGCCGACCCCACACAGGGGTCGGGTCGGATTTCATGAAACCCGACTTTGCCAAAAGTCGGCGACTTCTGAAAATGGCCGACCCGTTTCGCTCAACCCTAATGATGAAAATCATTCTTCTTCAGGTAATCCAGAAGAACGATTCCTATTTAATGAGCTGAACTGAGGATGAAACCCGTATGCCCCAAAAGAGGGGACTTACCAGTAGACTTTGATTATTTACCGCAAATTCAGCTAGAGTTATGTAGGCAGCACAATCATCCTGATTCTAAGACACAAAACTACTAAGATAAGTCTCAAGATTATGATTAACCAATTCAGTTTGCCAGTAAGACTGTGGGTGAAATGCTGACAAGAATGACAGGTGCATACCCAAATGAGTGCAAAATGCCATCCAAAATTTGGAAATAAACTCCACCCCCAGGTCAGGCACTAAGGTCTTGGAGTTAGGTAAAGTGGGTAGTGCAAAAAAATGTGACATCTTACTGAATCTGTCCACCACCACCAAAATTACAGTATTTCCTGCGGACACGGGTAGATCAAACTTTAGATATACAAGATTCCTATGGTTTGTGATTACCATAACCAGATGGGTTGCCCACTCCAGAAAATGACTATACTCTTCAAAGACCCATTTGCTTGCCAAGAGATCCCTGTTACCGATGTCCTCATTTCCCGCCGCAGATGATAGTTTTCTAGAAAAGTATGCACATGGATGCCATTTACCAGGAGATGCACCCTGTAACAATACAGCCTCTACCCACATTTCAGATGTGTCAGCTTCTACAATAAAAGGCTAAATGATGTCAGGCTGTATGAGAATCGGCGCAGAGGCAAAACATGCCTTCAAGGTATCGAATGCCTCCCTGGCCGGAGTGGACCACTTGAAAATTCTGTCCCTTTCCTGGTCATAGCAGTCAGAGAAAAACCCTTGTAATGCCTTCAATCCAGTACCGCCCAGACTTTTGCCGAATACATGAGAATACCAGTGGACGATAACACATATAATATAAAAGGCCTCTCTTCAAATGTGAACATACATTTTCTCAGTTTGACAAATTTATCGTCTTTGAGTATTTGTAAGACCTGCCTGATATGTACCTGATGTGACTCAAGGTCAGGTGAATAAATTAATATGTCATCAAGATAGATTACCACAAACCGATCTACCAGGTGACTAAAAGTGTAATTTACAAAGTGCTGAAAGATGGTGGGAGCTTTCATCAACCCAAATGGCATTACAAGGTTCTCATAGTGTCCCTCTGGTGTATTGAAAGTCATTTTCCACTCAACCCCACTTTAATATGAATGACATTATACTCCCACCTGAGATCCAGTTTTGAAAACCATTTTGCTCCTACAACCTGATTAAAGAGGTCCGAGATGAGAGGACGCAGATACGGATCTGAGACAGTGATCTGGTGGAGTTTACAGAAATCTAGGCTGAGGAATAACCCCTGTCTTTCTTCTTTGAAAGAAAGATCCCACAGCAATAGGGGATGACCCATTGCCAAACTTTCCACGATAAAGTCCCTCATAGCCTGCCTCTCTGGACCAGAAATATTATATAGTTTGCTATTTGGCAGCTTGGCCCCATGGGCAAGATTTATGGCGCAGTCTTAAGGACGATGAGGAGGTAGTTCTTGGCACCCCTGCTCTGAGAGTACATCCCCAAAGTCTGACAGGTATTTATGAATAGACTGGGTACCCATTCTTGCAAGTCGGGTGATGAAGCAGTGTCCTTGGCAATAGTCACTCCACTTTACCACCTCCCAAGTCTGCTAATCTACCACAGGGTTTTGCAATTTCAGCCAGTCCAAGAACCACAGGAGAGGGTAGACACTCTAGCACATAACAGTCAATACCTTATGAGTGCATGGCCCCTACCTATGCATGTAACTCCTGGATGGCTTGTTGAAAATACCCCTATCTCAGGGTGTAGAGTTGATGGTGATTATGGGTGTAGGTCTGGACAGTATATGTGGCTTGAGATCCTGGACTTGGACGGACCTAGTGTCAATCAAGTTAAATCCTTCCCCAATGTCCAGAAAGGCAGAAAATACCATTTTATTTTTGCCCAAATGGATTTCAGCAGGCAGAAAAAATTGTCCTATGCACGGAAGGGAAATGTACACCCGGGTTGCTAACCTCCCTGCATCCCAGGCTTCTTAGTTCTTAGTTTTCCGGCGGCTGTCTACAGAAAGATAGGAAAGGACACATGCCCACAAAATGACCTTTTCTACTACATTAAAAACATACTCCCCCTTTGTGCCGAACAACAGACTGCATTTCAGAATGAGTTGCCCCACCTAACTGCATGGGTTACTCACATGGCTCAAATCAGGTTTCCCTTGACCCTAGACCTCTCACACATTGGGGTGTCTTTTATGTCTCTGGTGAAGATGGCAATCCACCCAGATAGCCAAAGACATGGCAACCTCAAGAGAAACTGAAGTCTCATAGAGGGCTAAGACATCCTTCACCATTACTGATAACCCTTCATAGAATTAGCTATGGAGTGCGGGGTCGTTCCACTTAGAGTCAAGGGACCACCTCTAAAACTCAGAGAATTACTTATCTGCCCACCGGTCTCCCTGCCGAAGCTAACGTAGTATTGACTTAGCCAGAGAGGGTCATCGTATATATGACCCAGCATGAGAAAAATTCCTCTCCCATCCGCAATATCTGGGAGTGAGATGGGAGAGAGAATGGCCATCCTTGGAGGTTACCCTGAATTAGCGAGATTATTATCCCCACCCGTTGCTCATTGGTTTCCTTAGGAACAAGGACGTAACCTGAAGTAAAGTTTACAGGCCTTCCTGAAAACAACAAACTTGTCACGCCCCACAGAGAACATGTCAGGCAATGCGATCTTGGGCTCCACTAAGGGTTTCCTGGGAGTCATGATATCCAAACCTGATGTGTTAGGGTGCTGCAAAATGACAGTGCGTAGATCTGCCACCTCAAGGCTAAGCTGCTGCTGTTGCCCTGTCAGAGCAGTTATAGGATCCGAAATGGATCAAACCTCGGTTTAAGTCAGAGTTAATGTCACAAATTTGTTCCCGAGTGCCCTGGGACCAGGGGCTCCTTCCTTGTCTGTAATGCTAGGGGTGCCCTAGCTCGCCCTGTTCCCTTGACTACTTCTGATGGTGAAGTTGCCAGGGTCACATACCTTGCCTTAACTCATGAATTCACGCTCAGTCTGTACCCTTCCCACACCCAAGGAAGATAGAATTAGTAGTGTACCATAATACACCAATCAAACAAGCAAGGTAATACAAACAGGGGTAATGAAAAATAGAAAGCATACAAATATACTTACACATTGTTAGGACTGTGGCTGCCCTGTCTGTTATGATCTGGTGACCTTGGAGCCGCATGAAAACTTTCTCTGGAGTCGGTGGAACCTGTACTGACCGCAAATCCTGAACTAACACCGCAACTAGAAGTAGCCATGGGGTGTGCCTAACAAACCCTAGACACCTCGACACAGCCGGAGGACTAAATACCCCTATATATGGAAATAGGAATGCTATCTTGCCTCAGAGCAGACCCCCAAGGAAAGGCAGCCCCCCACGAATAATGACTGTGAGTAGGAGAAGAATAGACACACGCAGGTAGAAAACAGGATTTAGCAAAAGAGGCCACTCTAGCTAAATAGGAAAGGATAGGACAGATTACTAGGCGGTCAGTATTAAAACCCTTCCAAAAATATCCACAACAGATAATACAAAAAGTTCCACAATCTAACTAAAGACATGGAATGTATATCTGCCACTCCAGAGAATCCAACAAGACTGAGAAAATACTGACACAATCTAAGCTGGACAAGAAAACACAAAGAATAGCACTGAATTGTGAAGCACACAGCATGTGTGCCACAGGAAAAAAAAACAGACACTTATCTTTGCTGATTTGGCAGAAAGGCAGGAGGAACCAGGCAGAGGTCCTACACCTCCCAACAACAATTGGCAACTGGCAAGGACTAATGAATCCTGCACACCTAAATACCCCAGTCAGAACTGCAATCAGCAGACACACCTGACCAGGACTGCAACCCAGGGACAACTGCATTACCACCTACTACCACCAGAGGGAACCCAAAAGCAGAATTCACAACACCTGTCCTCCGCTACTCACCTTGTCCTTCCTGCTTCGGTGTCCCAGCATGCTGCTGGACGAAGGTCGTGGTGCATCTCTCCCCTGTGCCGCCGGGTCTGATGGTCGGCGGTGGGATTTCGCTCTTCGTGCCTGCGCTTTAGGACATGACTGCGCGCATCGCCCACACTTTATGGATAAGTGGTGTCCTGATCTGGAAGCACCACTAAGGCTACTTTCACATTTGCGTTAGAATCCGCAGCGTTTAATCCGCAAACGCAAGTCCCGGAAAAACACATAGAAGCGTGTACAAACGCAGCAGTTTTTTTGCGCATGCGTGAACGCATGCGGTTTAAAAACGTTGCGTTTCCATGCTTTTTCATATGTTTTTTCATGCATTTGCATTTTAGTGCACATGGTAGAAAATTTTACAGGAGAAAAAACTAGATAACCAGACACCGCCAATGGGACTACAGAGGGCGTGTATTATGGGATCTCTATATATAGACCCTAGGACTGCTGAAATCATAACAGTGTGCTACTGTATCTTGTGTCATGATGGATCTTCCCATGGATAGCTTTTACTTCAACCTGGATCTAAGCATCAAGCTTTTTATTGCCTGTGCGTTTGCTTGGGAGCAAAACCGAAACCGTGAAAGATGGAGAAGGACACGGCGTAGGCATTTTTGGCAACACCCCATTATAGAACTGCAGGAGAGCCGTGGTGCATATCACACACTGAAAGAAATGGCAGAAATTAGGACATGTAGAGACAGAAAATAGAAAATATTGGCATTGGCTAGGATATACTCACATTGTTCAGTGTCTTGTTTTCCTCCAAGGATGTAGCCTGTGTCTCGTCTGCTTCAGTGTCTGCTGAGAGGTGATCTGCAAATGTCCACTCCCTCCCTTTATCATCTTTGCATGTGGGGGGTGGCTAATTAGTGTCTAGCCATGTTTTCCTGGGATACAACGCATGCGTTCAAAAACGCAAGCAAACGCATGTGCTTGTGAACGCATGCGTTCACATAGACAGCAATGCTTTTTTTTGGCGCATTCCTTCCGCAATCGACCGCATATGTTTCTAGGTGGCAAATTGACGCCTCTAAAATTACTACATGTAGCGTTTACCACGACAAACCGCAGACGACGAAACGACGCATGCGTCGTCAAATGCGGCAAAAAGCATCCGATCGCAGACGCATGCGTCCCTAATGTTAAATATAGGAATACACAACGCATGCGGATATTTGCGGAAGAAACACTGCGGACACAACCACAAATGTGAAACCGGCCTTAGCCAATGGGGCTGGGTCGCCAGGTATATCAGGCCATCCCCTCTTAGTGGATGTGCCTGATTATTGTGTATAACTCTGTACCAGTACTTAGGCTTGCTTCTGTGCATTTCCTGTGCCAAAGTTTACCCTGTGGTTACCTGCTTTTTCCTCTTGTCTCTCCTACAGCACCTGTCTCCCTACCTGTCCCTAGTGGTCTCCTGTATCTGCTCCTTCCCGTTGGTTCCTCAGTCCTTGGATCCTGTTCTCTTGCTTCTGCTCCTCTCCAGTAGCGCATAGTAGTCTGTCTGCTTCCCATCTGGATCTTTTTCCTTTGCTCTAGTTCCCTATGAGCCGCCCTCTTGGTACCGGCTGTCAAGATATTTGAGTCCCCTGGGCCTGCTCCTAATAATCCCTGTATAGGGGTCAGTTTCACCTTGATAGCTCTCGCAGGGGAGGTTCGGTATCACGACCTCGAGGGTCCAGTGTAGGAAGCTCGCATCTCCAAGGTGTTACACACATTTAACAGAGGAATGCATGTTTGTTTTTATGTATACCCCTCCTCACATGTAAAGCGCCATGGAATAAATGGCGCTATAATAATAAATAATAATAATAATAATAATAATAATAATTGGGGAGCAAAGGATGGGGATAAAGCAAAGTAAGAGAACAAAGGTAATTATCACACACTCAAAACCTAGCAATAGTCGCAGATAAACCCATCAAAAGCCTTCCCCTATAATAACGACCAAGAACCTCAAGCTGTGCAGCATAAGTTTGCTCTAACAATGAGCTCTTGCCAGGGCCTATACATAGGAGATGGGAGTGCACAGCTGAGAGTCTAAACTCTCCAGGAGCTTTCAACAGAGCAGATTAACCCCCTGCACTACCAAATGTAATTTACATCATTTAATAAGAAGGGGAAACGCTTCTAATCAGTGCAGGAGTATGAGAAATCAGTGTTTTTTTGGCTCCTCTCTGTCATGGTAAATCCGGGACACTACCACTTTGTGACATACACCAAAGTTGGCAGTTGCCAAACTCTTGCAAACTAATAACAATAATTCCAAATATAATTCTACTAAAAAAAGGTTTTGTCATTTCATGTTTATTTTTTGCATAATTATGATGGTTATTATTTTAGACATAATTGTGACAAAGTTATATGGAGCATTATATTGCCATATTTGAAGGGAACACTAACTTTCAGGTATAGAAGTGTGTTTAATATAATGGATGCAGGCAGATGACGTTTTCTATGGCCTCTGGATCCAATCATCATACAATGATGATTTGGGCATGTCACAGCAGCAGTGATTAACGCATAAACTTTTTATGCTTGTACTAACTGTAAATCACTTTGTTTGTTTTCAGTTTGATATATAATTGTCTGTCTTTTGGTTATTAGGAAAAGCCTATTAAATCCAGCATGATCTAATGTTCTATAAAACATTAAGGTTGTCTCATAGAGGTAATGAATTATTGGAACTTAGTTTATAAAAATACACATTTTTTCTGCATCATTATCACAGAATTTCTTCTTATCAAAGTTTATTTTCCTATTCCTTGTTTCTTCAACACGTCTATAAGTTTAAATGTGTAAAAATAAGATTTCAGTTATATGACGTTCTAATTTCAGGTTGTTAGTCACAGAAATTAACATTGTGTGTAATTAAATAATAAAAGGTATTTTACAATACATTGAAAACAATATAAGTTATAAAAGTGGAGGAAAAGCTCATTTATGTTCTTTGAATACTGTGCAATATTTTGATAAAAAAGACTTTGTATAGTAAAGGCCAATATTTAACATCTAGCTAAAATAAATTCCAATAATTATCTTGTTCTTCAATATCCTCATTAATTATTTAAAAAGCAATCACAGACTGATCACATAATTTCTTGCAATGATTTTAAACATGGCATCCAGCATCATGGGAGACAGCCTTAGGCCGGCGTCACACTCAGCGTATGTAAATACGGTCCGTTTATTACGGCCATAATACGCAGAAATGTTCCCAAAATAGTGATCCGTATGTCATCCGTAGGCAGGGTGTGTCAGCGTATTTTGTGCATGGCATCCTCCGTATGTAATCCGTTTGGCATCCGTACTGCCATATTTTCTCGCAGGCTTGCAAAACCGACATCTAATGGATTTATGTGCTCAAATGTTCGTTAAAACATATATACAGTATATATATATATATATATATATATATGTCATTGACACATATATATATATATATATATATATATATATATTCTGTATTTATATTTAATTCAGCAGAGGGCGCCTCACCGCAACTCAAGGTAACTACAGGTCATTCCCCTGCAATCCATTCATTCCCGGGGGTTTTACAGCCACGAGCACTGCTTTAGCACAGCTCCTGGTTGTAAAATGATTTAACCCCTTCAGATGGATTTATTTCGTGGAACTTGACCTGAGCGTCGGAAGGTATGAGATATTGTTGTTTTTTTATTTTTCCTTTGTTACAGAATGAGGGTCTTCAGGTGGATTACCAGTATAATAAAATATTACAACAACCTGTGTCTTTATTTCATTAAAATACTTTTAAATAATGTGTGTGGGTTTTATTAACCATTTCGTACTATTGGATTAATAATGGATAGGTGTCATAATTGACGCCTCTCCATTATTAATCTGGCTTAATGTCACCTTACAATAGCAAGGTGACATTAACCCTTCATTACCCCATATCCCACCACTACACGGGAGTGGGAAGAGAGTGGCCAAGTGCCAGAATAGGCGCATTTTCCAGATGTGCCTTTTCTGGGGTGGCTGGGGGCAGATGTTTTAGCCAGGGGGGCCAATAACCATGGACCCTCTCTAGGCTATTAATATCTGCCCTTAGTCACTGGCTTTACCACTCTGGCGGAGAAAATTGTGCGGGAGCCCATGCCAATTTTTTCCGCGATTTAACCCTTTATTTTACAAGCTACAGTGCCGAAAATTTTGCACATACACACTACTAACATTAGTAGTGTGGAATGTGCAAAAAAAAGGGATATGAGATGGTTTACTGTATGTAAACCGTGTCTCATATCATGTCGGGTTTGTGAAGGAGAAATGAAAAGCCGGCAATTGAATTACCGGCTTTTCTCTAACACCGGTGCATATTTCTCGCAAGTCACACTGCTGGTCCGTGTGTAATCCGTATTTTTCTTGCCCCATAGACTTTCATTGGCAATTTTTTTTGCGCATTACGGTGACAAACGCAGCATGCTGCGATTTTGTATGGCTGTAGAAGACCGTATAATACGGATCGGTAAAATACGGCTGATAGGAGCTGGGCCATAGAGAATCATTGGGCCATGTGTTATGCATATTTTACGGGTGTATTTTCTGTGCTCATACATCTGTAAAACTCGCCAGTGTGATGCCGGCCTTATACTTAGACTTACACACACACAGTCATGGTATTTGTTGATTTGTTCTTGCACCCAATTCCTGTAAATGGCCCATGTAGCTCATAAATTTTCACAACAAAATGCTCTTCCTTTTTTAGTTTTGACTGTCTTACAAATTTTTAGCATCAAAATTCACATGAACCTTTAAAATGCTGCATGTCAGTGTTCAACTGTATCCAAAGACTTCTAGTGACCATATATGTAGATTCACCTCTCAAGAATGCTACATTTTAAATTGCATGAATCAATTTGAAAACATCTGGATAATAGTGTTGAGCGATACCTTCCGATATTTGAAAGTATCGGTATCGGATTGGATCGGCCGATATCCCAAAAATATCGGATATCGCCGATACCGATACCCGATACCGATACCCGATACCAATACAAGTCAATGGGACACAAATATCGGAAGTGATCCTGGATGGTTCCCAGGGTCTGAAGGAGAGGAGACTCTCCTTCAGGCCCTGGGATCCATATTCATGTAAAAAATAAAGAATACAAATAAAAAATATGGATATACTCACCCTCGGACGGCCCCTGGCTGTCACCACTGCAAGGGTCTGCCTCCGTTCCTAAGAATGCAGAGGGAAGGACCTTCGATGACGTCGCGGCTTGTGATTGGTCGCGTGACCGCTCATGTGACCGCTCACACGACCAATCACAAGCCGCGACGTCATCGCAGGTCCTACACTCACTGCATTCTTAGGAACGGAGGCAGACGCTTGCAGCGGTGACAGCCAGGACCCGTCCGAGGGTGAGTATATCCATATTTTTTATTTTTATTCTTTATTTTTTACATCAATATGGATCCCAGGGCCTGAAGGAACCATACACACTGCACACGGCTGGGAACTTATAGGAACTTCCGATTCCGATTTCCGATATCACAAAAATATCGGAACTCAGTATCGGAATTCCGATACAGCGAATATCGTCCGATACCCGATATTTGCAGTATCGGAATGCTCAACACTGCTGGATAAGCAAAGTTTTAGAAGAAAATTTTAAAAAGTCTTAAAATGAAAGACAACTTAAAAATGTGGAAAAACGTAGAGAGAATAAGGCACAAATAGTAAAGCCTATAAAAAAAATAACAATTTAATCCAGGAAAGTGGAGAAACAACAATAATGAATCTGAGCCAATGACTTTGATGTAAGTTACTATAATTGGAAAATACACATAAGTCAAAACAATCAAATGTATATGTAAACTCACTAAAACTAGATGTGAGAGAACTTGTTTGGAAAACATCTGCATACCTAAAATTCAGCATGAAGGAAGCTCATTTGGATTCATTTTCGGTTTCCCGAGCATTTTCCTTCAAAGTCGGCAAAATTTGGGTGCAGTTCGATAAATGATCGCGTTTCAACTAATGCTTTGGTTAGGACTTTGGCTAGGATAGTGTGCAGTATGATGAGGGACGTGTTTGATGAGGGGAGAGAGTGAAGAGAGGTCATTGGAGTGGAGGATTGTGTTTTTTTTAAATTAACTTACTGTGTGGAGATTTCGGCAGCCAATCAGGATGCAGAAACCATCCACAACATCCAGACAAAAGGGTATGTGTCACTGTCTGCCAAAATCACATGTCCCTCTTCTCATGAAAAGCAGACATGCTGTGTTAGTGGTGCCATTTTTTCAGTGTAACAGCGCAGAAAGGCTACTCCTGCTGCTGCTGCCAATTATCAGTGAGTTAGATAGGCAGCTTACTTTCAGCTACTTCAACTAGATAAAATCATGTGTGAAACCGACCTTCCAGCATTTAACTAGTTACTGCTAATAGTGTTGTGCAGTCAGGAGGCCACATTTTCTATCAAAAACGCTTGGGTTCATACTGTTTTGCAGGCACCAGGCCACATTTCTTAATCAATATTTTTTGAGCTAATATTGTGGTCCAGGAAACAGGCCACATATTTTAACCAAAATTGTTTGGGCTAATATTGTGGTGCGGGCAGAATTGTTAATTTAGTGACTGATGACTGACAGGTGAAACACAGAGGGGAATGGTACAGCCAACAAGTGGGAAAAATCAAGGTTGTGGTAGAAGGTGGAATAGGCTTGGTGTTTGATATGTAAGTGGGTTAGGTGGTAATGTTACTGAAAGCTATACTAAATAAACACCATCTCATCCTATCCAAAGATAACTGACAACATCTGTTAATGGATGGGCTATTCTACTCCCTTTCTTTGGCAGCTGCACAGTGGTATATCTTGCAGATGAGGGCCAGAAGCAGCATGTGCTCCAGTGAATGATAAGTGCTACACAGATTGGCCTCCCATCCTCTTCCTCTACCTTAACATCAAACACTGTACAATCCTCAGAGGTGGCACCACAAATCACAAATCTTTAACCGCCCAACTTACTGTGGGGAACCACAAAAGGGAAAGTCTGCAGAGCTTTTCACACATTGCATTCCATGGGCATCAGAGGCCTGTTCCAAAGATTCAAAGTGTCAAGAGAAGGAAAGCATCTGCACCGATGCACAACATCTTTTCCTGTAGTATCAAGGGCCAGAAAAAGTAGGATCGGAACAGAATCCAGGCCCTTGTCATGAGGCATTAACCTCCGGGGTGGAGGTAATCCCCTTGAGACTAAAAAACATGAGGGACAAGCAGACTGTACTGTGCTGTCAGGGCAGGAAAAGGAGGAGGTGACTCTCGGGGTGAGGACTGGGAGGATCACAATGAGGTTGTAGATCTCACTTGGTGTGAACCCAGAGGCATACAGATGGGTAGCTCAACAGAGGAAGTGGAGGAAGTCAAGGAGGTTACATTGCAGCTTGTCGCATAGACATTTAGTGATGCAACCACGACAAGCACTGCATGCTCTGCCACAACTCTGGCTTTGGCCAGCAGCCTTTTGGGTATGCAGTTCACAGTGGGGCAAGAGTTGCCTATCATGGGCCTTTTGTGAGACTGCAAAGGATGATCCAATTCACGTTATCTGTCAACTTTGCAAAAAAAACTTACTAGAGGCAAAAATTGCAATAATTTGACTACTACATGCATGAACCGGCAAATGCGCGAACAGCATGAGTTATTCTGGGAATTAATCAGTTATTCTGGGAATGCAAAAATACGGACTAGCGGGCCTCGACAACCACGGGCTGTCCCATCAACCACATCTGCTACTTCTTCCTCCTCCATCACCTTGCCAAGTGTTTTCACACAGGTCTCTGGCTGCAGAACCTCCAGTTGTTTACCCCCTAAAGTCAGGATGAGTAAGTGCCCGTCAGCTGTTATGGAAGTGGAGATGCCTGCTGTTATTGTTTTAATGAGCAGACCACATCTTTCTCAATCCACCATAGCATACCCGCCTGGACCTCACTGACAATCCAGCAATTTGTTGTGTTCACCCTACTCCATCCTCTCAGCAGCCTGCTCTCAGTCCACCAGTTGTGGTCACATAAAAGAATGTTTCCTTCTACACATGCCAAAGCTAAGAGATTGAACTCCACCATCTCAAATCTGTTGGCCATAGAAAATGCTGCCTTTCCACCTGGTGGATACAGGTTCCCGAAAGCTAATGGCTATCTCAGTCCCTCAGTACCAGTTGCCCAGTCTCCAGTACTTCTCTAAGAAAGCTGTGGCTGCACTACACCAGCATGTAACAGACATCATCACCCATTCCTTGAAAAATCTATGTCTATTAGAGTGCATTTTACCCCTGACACCTGGACGAGCAAATATGGCCGGGGCGATACATGTCGCTAACTGGGCACTAGGTGACTCTGCTGGCTCTGGTGGCAGGCGGTTTAAAGGGCTGCTCCACAAGTATTGGAATCCCCAGACAAACCTCTGTATCTAACACTTCCTCTACTGCTTTTGGCTTCTCCACCTCCTCTAGGGCCTCCACCTGCTCCCTTTATGAGACACACGTTCACTCTCCTCTGTACTACACAACCAGGGTTCAACACAATCAGGCAGTGTTTAAATTGATATGCCTTGTAGATCGCAGTCACACCGCTCAAAAGTTGTGGACAGCTATTGAGGCCGAGTTAGAGCAATGTCTCATGGTACCAGACAAACTGTTACTGAAGGTGATGGGAGCTCAACAGTGAGGAGATGAGGAGGATAATGATAACATCTCTGTATTGTCTGTGATTGACAGAGGGGACAGAAGAAGCAAGCTGGAGTGCTACCCAGCCAAAACCACACCATGGACTTGAACATCATGGAAACGCCCAACACATGAGCTCTTTCTTGCTGCACATCTGCTTCATGATGTCTATTTTCTTAGGATTACAAATAGTACTGACTATTGGGTTGCCACTCTGTTAGAGCCACAGTACAAGAGTAAAATTTTGCTAGATGCTTCCCCCCATCTGGAAAGGGACACAAATATGCTGGAATATATAAACACACTTTTAGACAATCTTAAGAGTGTTTTTTTCCTAAGACAGTGGTGAGGCACACTGCTTGCATCACAGCTATAGACTTCCAACCCAGGGAACATCAAGTCATCAGCGCAAAAACATTAGCAGCAGCAGTATAAGTGGCAGAAGCAATTTCTGTGAGTCTTTTCACACATTTTTTAGACAGGTCCGTGCACCAGCAGAAAAGAATACAAAGAACAGATGGTGCACGAGTATCTTAAGCCCAATATCAATGGCATCAGGGGGAATTTGGACCATTTTGCATTTTGGTCATCAGAAATGGAAGAATTGTCTGAGCTCGCCTGTTATGCCTTAGAGGCTTTATCATGCGCGGCAGCCAGAATTCTCTCAGAATGTGTCTTCAGTAGTGTTGAGCATTCCGATACCGCAAGTATCGGGTATCGGCCGATATTTGCTGTATCGGAATTCCGATACCGACTTCCGATATTTTTGTGATATCGGAAATCGGAATTGGAAGTTCCCAGTGTGTGGTTCCCAGGGTCTGGAGGAGAGGAGACTCTCCTTCAGGCCCTGGGATCCATATTCATGTAAAAAATAAAGAATTAAAATAAAAAATATGGATATACTCACCCGTCCGGCGGCCCCTGGACCTTACCGATGTAACTGGCAGCCTCCGTTCCTAAGAATGAGGAGTTTAGGACCTGCGATGACGTAGCGGCTTGTGATTGGTCGCGTGAGCGGTCACATGAGCGGTCACGCGACCAATCACAAGCCACGACGTCATTGAAGGTCCTAAACTCCTCATTCTTAGGAACGGAGGCTGCCGGTTACATTGGTAAGGTCCAGGGGCCGCCGGACGGGTGAGTATATCCATATTTTTTATTTTAATTCTTTATTTTTTACATGAATATGGATCCCAGGGCCTGAAGGAGAGTTTCTTCTCCTTCAGACCCTGGGAAACATCCAGGATACCTTCCGATACTTGTGTCTAGTGTTGAGCATTCCAATACCGCAAGCATCGGGTATCGGCCGATACTTGCGGTATCGGAATTCCGATACCGAGATCCAATACTTTTGTGGTATCGGGAATCGGAATCAGAAGTTTCCAGTGTATGGTTCCCAGGGTCTGAAGGAGAGGAAACTCTCCTTCAGGCCCTGGGATCCATATGAATGTGTAAAATAAAGAATTAAAATAAAAAATATTGATATACTCACCTGTCCGGAGGCCCCTGGACATCACCGCTGGTAACCGGCAGCCTTCTTTGTTTAAAATGAGCGCGTTCAGTACCTTCCATGACGTCACGGCTTCTGATTGGTCGCGTGCCACTCATGTGACCGCCACGCGACCAATCACAAGCCGCGACGTCATCCCTCAGGTCCTAAATTCCCTTCTAAATTCCCGACCTGAGGGATGACATCACGGCTTCTGATTGGTCGCGTGGCAGTCACATGAGCGGCACGCGACCAATCAGAAGCCATGACGTCATGGAAGGTGCTGAACGCGCTCATTTTAAGCAAAGAAGGCTGCCGGTTCACAGCGGTAAGGTCCAGGCTGCGTCGGAGAGGTGAGTATATCAATATTTTTTATTTTACTTCTTTATTTTACACATTAATATGGATCCCAGGGCCTGAAGGAGAGTTTCCTCTCCTTCAGACCCTGGGAACCATCAGGGATACCTTTCGATACTTGAGTCCCATTGACTTGTATTGGTATCGGGTATCGGTATCGGATCAGATCCGATACTTTGCCGGTATCGGCCGATACTTTCCGATACCAATACTTTCAAGTATCGGACGGTATCGCTCAACACTACTTGTGTCCCATTGACTTGCATTGGTATCGGGTATCGGTATTGGCGATATCCGATAATTTTTGGATATCGGCTGATACCATCCGATACCGATACCTTTGAGTATCGGAAGGTATCGCTCAACACTAGTCTTCAGCGTTGCTGGTGGTGTGCTGACGTGAAGCACATCCGGCTGTCCCCTGAAAGTGTAGATCACCTAACTTTCATCAAAATGAACAAGTCATGGATCTCCAGTGACCTTTGCACCACAGTCGCAGACTAGGCAATTATGCCATTTTTAGTGTGATGCATTGATCTCGCATTATTGCAATCTGTGTCACCTTTGTTGAGGTTTCTGTGCCTGCTGCTGTTACTGGTGCTGCTGATGTTACAAGCAATTTTTGGAAATGTGGAAACTCCATGTTGGGACTTCATCTGGTGGTTTGTCTGTAGTGGAAGAGGTGTCAGAACCTCATTATATTATTTCTACTCTGGGAAAATTGATGCCAATTTAGTGGTGTGTGACATTAATTTTTGGAAATGTGGAGACTCCAAGTTGGGTGTCTTCATTTGTTTTGCCTGTAGCAATAGTGCTCCCAAACCAGCAGGCCTGCACTTCCTTTCAGGCAACAACTAGTCTTAAATATTTCTAACAATAGTAGTCTACGAAGATGATATTTTTGCCACCTGAGTGTGGCTAAGAAAAAAACAGCTTGAGTTTTGCATAGGGTATCAGGGCTCCTAGCAAAGCAAGCTTACACCAGTCCCTCACCCACCTCGACTTAATTTAAACTAAAATTAAAAGCTTTAAATGCTGGCCCTGACCCTGATACCTCGTGCATGGTCCATGGCTGACTGTTGCTGAGCCATTCTAAAATTTCTACTGTGGGTGAATTGATCAGCCAACTACCTGTGTTACTAGTCTTAAATGTTTCTAACAATAGTAGTCTTTGAAGCTGACATTTGTGCCACCTGAGTGTGGCTGAGCAAAAAACAGTTTGAGCTGTTTCATGAGGTATCAGAGATTCCAGCAAAGCAGGCTTACACCGGTCCCTCATCTACTTCATCTTAATTTAATTTAAGTTCAAAGTTCTAAACACTTGCCCAGACCCTAATACTTCATGCATGGGACATGGCTGAGCCATTATCAAATTTCCACTGTGAGTGAATTGATCAGTCAACTGCCTGTGTTACTATCCTTACATTTTTCTGCCAATAGTAGTCTACGAAACTGTTGTTTGCGTCAACTGAGTATGGCTGATTAGAAAAGCACTTTTTGCTGTTGCATGGGTTATCAGGGCTCCCAGCACTGCAGGCCTTCACTGGTCCCTCACCTACCTCTTAATTTGAATTTTAATTCAATGCTGTAAATGCTGGCCCAGATCTTGTTCATAAATGGTCCATGCCTGACTGCTGCTGTGCCATTATAAAATTTCTACTGTGGGTCAATTGATGCCACTTTTACTGGCATCTGCCCCTAATTTGAACAGTTTTAGCAGCTTTTTGCCCCTCCAGAAGGTGTTTTCTATGCATTTAGTTTTGCCTCCCTTTGAATTCAATGGGGTGA
Source organism: Ranitomeya variabilis (assembly GCF_051348905.1). NCBI lineage: Eukaryota > Metazoa > Chordata > Amphibia > Anura > Dendrobatidae > Ranitomeya > Ranitomeya variabilis. The sequence continues at coordinate 600,708,320 of NC_135234.1, forward strand.
GGGTATGTTCGGCGAACATGATTGATGAACATGTTTGGCGAACATGTTCAACAAACATCGGGATATTCACTGAAAACAACTGTGAAAGGTTCACTCATCTCTACTTCCAACACATCAAATATCAATTCGTACAAAACTCTCTTTTGTCTCTATTAAACTTCCTGCAAAAAACCCACATAATTCAATACATTTAGTACAGAACTTTTCTTAATTTGTTAAAAATACATATCTCTTACATATTCACATTTGAATGAATGCAGCAGCACATTGTTAACACAAAGATAGAGGTAAAAGATTGAATATGTGAAATCTAAATTGCATTACTGCTACACAGAGTAAACTTGTAAAATTATGGTATTCCGCACACAAATAGACTAATTTATGTGTGCCCACTGCCCAACAGGCAAGACAAGGTGGCTATTCTCTGATGGAATCCTGATCTAAAATTTATCAAACATATCTCTCCTGTGCTAAAAGCCTACTAATTTAAAGGACAAATATGATTCAACAATAATTGGCAACAGCTTTTCATTGAGTGGAGGAGTTCTCAATCAAGTACTGTCATTTTTCTAGAATATTCCATATAGCAGTGATGCAGTTTAAATTTTAAATATTCTATCTTTGCATATACTGTACCTTAACACATGCAGAGTGCTGCTGTATTCTTTGGATTGTATATTATGTAGTCAAAGTATATTTCCCCCAGTAATAGTAGTATTAATAATTATAATTTTATTTCTATAGCACCTACATATTCAGCAGCCCTTTAAAATTAAGAGTGACATGTACAATGAAAGCATTACAAAGTAACACACAGTTCAACAGTTACAGGAGGAGTGAGGGCCCTGCTTACAAACCTACAATTTATAAGGAGGCAGTATTTGTCTAAGTACAGATACCATGTGCCTTTAGGTGCATGGATGATCTGGAGGCAGATGAATTGGAAGGATCCGAATCTGATGAAAATTTAGAAAGGGGGAATAGGAAAGAGTTAGATTAGTGAAGTGAGGTGATAGGTTTATCTAAAGAGATGTGTTTTTAAAGAACACTTAAAAATATGGGGGCTGTGTATTAATCAGATTCTCCAGGGTAGTGAATTAAAAAAAATTGGTGTAGCATGAGAAAAGTCTTGGAAACAGAAGTAGTAGGTTTAGATTATGGAAAATGTTAGTCTTTGATCCATTACACAATGGAGAGCATGAGTAGCGTGATAGACAGAGATGAGGGTGGATATATATGGTAGTACAGAAATGTGGAGAGGTTTGTGGGTGAGAGAGCTAAGTTTATATTGTACTCTGTAGTGGATGGGTAACCAGTGCAATGAATGGCACAAGGTGGAGATAGCAGTATAGCTGCTGGACAGAAATATGACATTGGCTTCAGCATACATGATGTATTGGAGAGGAGACAGATTGGTAAGAAGGAGAATAATCAGTTGAGAGATGCAGTAGTCCAGACAAGACTGAAAAAGTTCAACAGTACTAATTTATAGTGTTTCAAAAGTGAAAAAAGTTGAGTTCTGGAGTTGTTTTTACTATCCAGGTGACATGAGCGAGTGAACAAATGGTTATAAGGAATGAAAGAAAGTTCTGTGTTAAAAATAACCCCAAGAAAGTGAGCGTGCTGCTTGGGAATTACTGTACTACTGAAACACCCAAAGGAAATTGCAAAATGGGGTATTATGGAGTTTAGCAGGAGAAGGAAACACAAGAATTAAGTTTTGGAGAGATTACGTTTCAGATAGAGTGAGGACATGGTGTTAGAGAAAGCAGGCAATCCTTCTTATTTTGTATTAAATTGGGGATGTACAATTGGGCATCATTGACATAGAGATGTTACACTCTTAACCAAATCTGATGATGGTTTGTCCTACAGGGGTAATGTATAGAGAGAAGAGGAAGTGGCCTAGGACTGAACTTTGAGGAATCCCAGCATTAATGGGAAGAAGAGAGGAAAAGCCGGCAAATTATTCAGTAAAGGAGTGGTCAGAGATGTAGTATGGAACAAAGAGAGAGCGGTTTATATGTGACAAAGGGACCACAGCATGGCAAGAAGGAGCAGGTGATCCACAATGTTAAATACTGCAGTGATACCCAGGAGAAACAGAAGGAAGTAGTGACTGTTAGATTTAGCTGTTAGTAGATTGTTAGAGACTTTAATAAAGGCTCTTTCAGAAGAGTGCAAAGAAATGATGGTTGCGTCGTGTTGAGTCGGACCGTCGCCACCAAAAAACATTGCATGTAACGTTTTTTGGTGCGTCGTGTCCAGCATTTCCGACCGCGCATGCGTGGCCGGAACTCCGCCCCCGCCTCCCCGCACCTCACAATAGGGCAGTGGATGCGTTGAAAAACAGCATCCGCTGCCCCCGTTGTGCGGCGCATTCGCTGCTAGCGTCGGTACATCGCAACAACGCAATTCGTCGTGTGTCGTACGACGCTAGTGTGAAAGTAGCCTAAGTGGATTAGATGAGAGTGGAAAAATCATTCCAGGACTTTAGAGATGAAGGGGAGATTAGCTGCAGGTCTGTAGCTAGCAGTGTAGTTCTGGTTGACAGATTTTTTTTTTATAAAGGGTTTATGGTGGCATGTTGAGGAGGGAAAGATCCTGGAAGAAAGAGAAAGATTAAATATTTTAGCTAGGTAGATACTGACATCCAGGAAGAGGGAAATAAGTAAATTTGAAGGCAAAGCGGTCATTGATATACTACTTTACAACGGTTCTATCGATCTGTAAGGTTAAAAACTCACTTTTGTACCATGCCTCAGGCTCAATCAAGTGGTGGCTCCTTGGTTCAAGGAAGCATGACTCCTGAGCTTTCTATTTCTACCTTGGGACTCCACAACCCAAGTACCTTCTCTCCTCCTCACACCTATCACGCCACAGAGACTTTCATTTCCTTGGTGGATCGTGAAATCAAATCCCTTGCGCATGAACAGTGCCTTGGATTTTACCCTACACATAGAAACCTCACGGTAGTCGAGAAACAGGCTTTGGACACTCTCCGCTCAAACAAGAGCATTATAATAAAACCCGCAGATAAAGGGGGCGCTGTGGTAGTGATGGATCGGATCCAGTATTGTAATGAAATCACTAGACAGCTCTCAGATACGGAGACATACCAAATCATTTCTAGTGACCCTACTTTTAGGATCAGGAAAAAAATCCAGGATCTTATTAACCCCTTTCTCCAGGATAACACAATTGATCAAAAAACAGCCACCTTTCTTCAGAATCAGCACCCCATCACACCTGTCTTCTACGTGTTACCCAAAATACACAAATCCCTTATTAATCCCCCAGGTAGGCCCATTGTGGCCTCCACAGACTCCATCCTTTCACCGCTTTCCGTTTTTCTGGAGAAAGTCCTTACTCCACTGGTAAAAACCACTAGGGCTTTTCTATTAGATACAGGACAATTTCTTGCAATCATCAAAGGCCTTCGTTGCATCCCTGCCCATAGCCTCCTGGTAACGCTCGATGTCAACAGTCTATATACTTCCATTGAACATGTGAAGGGTATTGCAGCCACTAAATCTCTACTTGAGAAATCTGATATGCCCAAAAGAACCTCCCAACTTTGTCTCGAACTCCTCTCACTGGTACTCTATGAAAATTTTTTTCTATACCAGGACACGTACTATGTCCAAACGCGTGGGACCGCAATGGACTCGAACGTAGCCCCAGCTTATGCAAATGCATTTATGAATCAGTTCGAAATCGAGTACATCTATGACAATGAGCTATTCTTAACCTACGTCACCAATTATGTTCGCTATATTGATGACATTTTCTTCATTTGGACAGGGACAGCAGACACTCTGCACCACTTCTTTACATACCTCAATTCCATTTCCCCAGGGCTTCAATTTACTATCCATTATGATGCTCAGAAAATTTCCTTTTTGGACACCTGGGTTATAAAAGGTGACAATGGCAATCTCACTACTGACATATTTACCAAACCCACGGATTGCAACAACTTGTTGCATTATTCTAGCTGCCATCCTAAAACAACCAAAAATAGCCTTCCACGGTCGCAATTTAAGAGTCTCTCGTATTGTCACTGATCCTGCTCTACGCCAGGACAGAATGGACACTATGGCCCTCAAATTCCAGGAAAGAAAATATCCTTCAAAACTCTTGGAGCAGGAAAAACTACGCATCAATTCCCCACATCCCCCTCCCCCCCGGGAGCGGCCCAAGGAGCGTTTACCCTTTGTGCATACGCACCATCCTTTTATGCCCAAAATATATTCCGTAATTAGAAAACATTGGTCCCTCTTACACAAGGCTTACCCCTCAGTGGAACCTTTTCAATCACCACCATTGATGAGCACAAGAAGACCAAAAAACATCAAGGATCAGCTAGTACGGGCTGACATTGGGAGTACTCAACCACGGACTACACAGAGGCTTTTGGCCAGCCAACGGCGTGGCACTTTTCCCTGCCTCAATTGTGCAGCGTGTTCAAACGTTATCAGGTCCAATATGGTCACCCACCCTAGGACAGGGAAATCGTATCCTATTCAGGGTTTCTTTACCTGTAATACTAACTTTGCCATCTACGTGATTAAGTGTCCCTGCGGCCTCCTTTATGTGGGAGAAACCACCCAACACGTGAAGGATCGGATCGCTAGCCACAAGTCAACTATCCGCTGCAGCAAAACTTGGCTGCCTATCCCTGACCATTTTGTCACATTTAAACATTCTGTGGCCCAATTAAAATTTCAAATACTCGAACAGGTTCCACGTCCCAGAAGAGGGGGCAACCATATCAAATTACTGAAAGCCAGGGAGACGTTCTGGATACACACTTTGGATACTTTGGCCCCGAGGGGACTCAATAGAGAAATTGATTGGCAGGTGTGTTAAGTTGTAGTACTAACTATATTCCGTTTTTTCCAGACCCGTTGATAACTGTACATAGAGGTGAGTGATTACTCAAACCCCCCCCCCTCTTTATTTTTATTTTTTTCCGTCATCTATTTATTTTCATTTTTTCATTTTTTATTTTTTATTTTTTATTTATTTATTTTTTTTATTTTTTTTTTATATTTATTTTCATTTTTTATCATTTTTGCATTTTTACTTTTATATTTATTTTTATTTTTATTTTCATTATTTTCAACTTCATTTTATTTTATTACTCTATTTTACATTTTCATATTTTATTTGCATTATTTCATTTTATTTTTATTTTTATTTTTCAACTTTATCCTTTATTTTTTTCAACAGCATTATATTCAATGTTTCTTTTTTAATTTTTCAGTCGAATATTTTCTAGTAATGGTCCACTCATTTACACAAATCTTATTTATTCATGCAGTTATTTTGCTATTTATATTTTTCTTTTTATTTTTCTAGTCTTTTATTTTTCTAGCCCATGATTACTCATACCACCTATCCCGTGCTTGGTCCATGCCCTATCAATGCCAGGATCCCGTAATTCCTCCGGACTCCATACTATACAGCCCAGCCACCTCTTTTTAGGTTCACCGACATGCCCTGAGTGCAACCTGGCTACCACTAGGGGTCGCACTAGTAGGGCTATGATAGTGTTACACATGCAGCGCCAACATCCTGCAGTTATACCAAACTTCCATATAGCTAGTCCGAATATTCCCTTATATTTATATTTACACCTGTATGAGCATTGGCATTATACTTTGCGTTCACCACAGGGCTCCATACTAACACAGGTAGCTATGGTGACACTCAGGCATGCGCAGTATCTCCTCTCTGCTCCATGCGGCGGGACTTCCGGTTCGGATGACGCACTTCCGGTCCGGCGGTCACCGCCGCTATTTAACTGTCCCACCTTCTCCTCCTGGGCACGCTGGCATCTGCAAGGCGCGGGAGCGCCGCTTTACAAGACAACCACCCCAGGTATAATGGGACACTGCCCCCATATCCTCTGTTTCCATATTTCTTGTCACGGGACACCTAAAATGCAGGCAGGGTGACCACTCTCCATACAGGGTTTCCACTTGGCTGCATGGACTCTGTGCTTCCCCTCCCCAGTCAATTCCTGGGCAGCCTTTCATTTAATCTGTACTCTTTACTCCCACTCACCTCTACATTTTACGTACAGCATTTCTTATGATTTTTTACTTCGGTCCAACATAGGTTCCGCACACAGGGCAGCATACCACGACTGGTCATACACCGCCTTATCAGCTAATAGGTATTGATCCAGGCTCCCCTTTTCAAGGATTCGTTATATTGAGACACTGTACTTATATTTACCTCCTGTCTATCTCTTTAGCACCACTTATACCTGTAAGCAAGAAATTCGCTATGTGTACCTACTATTGCCTCACTAAGGTAACGAGTGCCTATTGTCCTGCTTCCCTACGACCTCTTTACCTCCTTTTTGTGTTCACATTTGTTATGACTCTAGGAGTTCTATTCACTTCGGTGCATCCTTGGTGCTTGTATATTTATTTAGTTGCTTGCCATCCATCTTATACCTTGGCATACTATTCTCTATTATTTCATCATGCACGGATGCTGTATATATGTATATATTTTTTGTTATGTTTATTTACCCTTGTTTTTTTGTGTTTTTGTAGCAATATTATGAGTAAGGCTCAGGAGAGCCGAAACGTCAATTGTTACTACAAGTGGTCGCTTATCTTATAATTGTACATTGCTCCCATGTGTCATTAACGTGTAGTGTTATATTGAATAAATTTTGCACAATTTGCATAAATATCTACTAAGAGTGTGCGGTGTCTTCTAAATTTTATTGATATACTATGGCGAGAAGAAACAAGGAGCCTGATAACTTTTTAGTCTGTGACAGGTTCAAAGGTTGAAACATGGGGAGTGAATTTGATATGGTTAATGTTTTTCTTGAAAATAAGAGCCCAGATCAACAGTGCCGAGATTGGTGATGGGGCCCTGTGCTATAGGAATTAGGAGAGAGTGGCAAATGTCTAACAGTTGTTGATTGGCTAATAGAGATGTGATGAGAGTGGTGATTTAGGCATTTTGGCTAGATGAAGAGCAGAGTTATAAGTTTTGAGCATGAACTTTTAGTGGAGGAAGTCTTCTCCTGAAAGTGATCCACCTGGAGCAACAGAGAAAATGTGTTTGCAGCATGTGCCAAAATTGCAGTCATCTGTAGGGTCTTTCTGCATATAGCAGGTGTTACGTCATGCAAGGCACTTTACATTGTCTTATTATAATGTGACATTCCTAAGTCTGGACAGATGAGGCAGGAGGTTGGACATAAATACAACTAGATTTTTCATAAGTTGCTGGATGTTGCTGTCATGGAGATTTCTATTTGTTTGATATGTGGATATGTCCTTAATGAGGGACAGTTCTTGACAGAGAAAGAAAGAAGGTTGTTGACAGAGAGTGGTAAAGCGGAGTTTGTAAGGTTATGCAATGAGCATAGCCAGGAGAGGGCCACATTTAGTATATTCCCAGGTTCATGTGTAAGAGAGTTAGTAAGTTTTGAAAAGCCAAGAGAGGAGGTTTGAGAAAATAGATGGGCAGCAGATGCAGAGAGTGGATTATCAATGGAGATGTTAAAATACCCCATGATGAGAGTGGGATGTCACAGGATAACAAGAATGTAAGAGAACAAAAGCAAAATGATTCTGGAGCTGTTTTGTTTTGCTTGGAGAAGGGTCTAACAGTATGAACATCAAAGAAAGGAAATATAAGCAATGGTATAGAGGGATAACGTGGAAATGTGCTCATATCATTGTCCAATTGTTTTTATTGTCACTTTTTGTTATCTTTTATTATTTTTCTTCTGGAAGTTTTCCTGTAATTGATAAAATTATGTTGTCTCCTTGAAACATTAAAACTTACAGAAACTCAAAACCTAACATAGTTTTGTTCATAGTTAGACAACATTTTTAGAAATAATCTAGGTAATGATGTAGGTAATGTTTAATTCAGATAAACATTATCTTCTGAAGATAGTTTTAATGTAAATTAGTGAAACAAGTATTTTATTAGGTTAATTTCAGCAGAGAATTCAATTAATACCCATGAATGTCAATATGGAATGTTTTAACAGGCATATCTGAGTTTTATTTGTCTGTGAGATAATTATTGGAACCTCCATCCTCACAGGGATACTGTTATAACAAAGTGGCTTGCAGTAATTTGACTAATGCGTATAGTTATGTATGCTGAAACCTCAATTAAATTTTCCTTGCTTACTCTGATAAAAAAAGAACACGATTCTTCGAAGAGCCATAAAGTGTTAAGTTTGCCTATGTTCTTATAATGAAATTCCCACAAAGAAACATGTCCTTCAATAAAACTAGTCTATAGAAAAATAGTTCTAAAGTTAAATCTGGTGAGATTAGCAAGCATATTTTTTAACTGAAGCTTGATTTTTTGGCAGTTCTTATCCAAATTAACCCCTTAATCCCATTGGAAGTACTATCCCGCCGAGGTGACCTGGGACTTAATTCCCAGTGACGGGATAATACATCCGTAAAGGCACAGATGATTGGCCTCGGGGAGACCAAAACATCCAACACTGCGGAGACACCATCACGTGTTTCTCAACGCAGTGATCCAGAACACTGCCCCCATCCCTTATGGGAAATATGCAAATGCATGTAGGATAGCTGCGGAGACACCATCACGTGTTTCTCAACGCAAGCAGTGAATAGCCAGACCTTTCCCCGGGAAGGAACAACCACGGGAAGGGCAGCATCCAATAAAGGAAAACATCCAATACAGGAAAACCACCTATGCCAAGCATGGTATCCATCCACAGACAGCTGTTTCGGGGTGTTTGCCCCTCATCAGTGTGGAGTAGGAATCTGGCTATTAGGAGCAGTGCCTAGTAAAAGGCTGTAAAGGCACAGATGATTGGCCTCGGGGAGACCAAAACATCCAACACCGCGGAGACACCATCACATGTTTCTCAACGCAGTGATACAGAACACTGCCCCCGTTGGATGTTTTGGTCTCCCCGAGGCCAATCATCTGTGCCTTTACAGCCTTTTACTAGGCACTGCTCCTAATAGCCAGATTCCTACTCCACACTGATGAGGGGCAAACACCCCAAAACAGCTGTCAGGAGTGAGGTTTTTCTGGAGGAATCCAGACTCTTTTGCAGAGATTTCTGTCTTTTTCTGTGGTAGCTTGTACCGACAGTTTTGAAGATGAATTATGTGAAGAACACCATCCGTGTGACGTTGGAGCCATCTATCCGGGCAAGCAACAGTGTGGTCTTTATCGTTCGTGACCTTATTGAGGAAAAGGCTGGAGGAAAACGGGAGAACATCTATAGTATCAATGAGTTCCCTAATCAAAGTAACTATGACGTTACTTTTATGTCGGAGCATTATTGCCTGAATATCTATAAGTGGTTCCGGAATCATGCCGGAGATCCCTGTTTGAAGGGAGTCAAATGTGAACCACTGTTTGGTCTTCAGGAAAGGCAGGTGACTATCACTGTCTATAACCCCTTTACTGAACCTGCATTGTTGGAGAGCTTCCTCTCACAGTACTGTGACTTTGTTTCAAAGGGAGAGAAGCAAGTCAACTGTTTAGGAATCTTCAATTGTTGATACAAGTATCGTGTAAGATTCAGAAGAGATCCTGGCAGTGTGGGTGGTATCAGACACCCTCCGGCGAATTTTTCGGTGGCAGGGCATAGGGGTTTCCTCACGTACCCTGGGCAGCCTCTGTTTTGCAGGAGATGTTTCTCTTTTGGACATGTTCAGGCAGACTGCCAGAAGGGGCAGTGTTGCCGAAACTGCAAGAAGGAGGGGCATATGGCTGGTGATTGCCCGATGGCTAAGACCTGTGACGTCTGTGGTAGTGGTGACCACATGTATAAGGATTGTCCGATGAGGGCGCCTAGACGCTCAGAGAGTGAATGGAGAGAGGAGGAGGAGAGAAGGAGGAGGTTGGCGATTATCAGAAAGGAATCTGAAAGAATGGAGAGAGAGGAAAGGAGGGAGAGAGAGATAAGGAGAGGGAAAGACGCTCTGTGACTCCAGAGGACATTGTGCTAGCACCCCGTGGTTCTATGAGTGATGCCCAAAAACAACAGAAGGAAGATAAGGAGTTTTGGTTGGCAGCAAAAAAAGTAGAGAAGGGGTTTAATAAGGAAGAAGATCAGGAAGAAGATGAGGAGCAAGATGATGACTCTACTGTGCCTGAAATGTTTTCTCTTGAGGAAGCAATGGATGCAACGGAGGAAGACATGCGCATTTCTGAAGCTGAGAGCCTGGTGCACCCCTCAGATCCTCAGAATATTGGAGGGTTTTCTTCAGATGAGGACAGGGGTGGGAAGAAGTGTCAGAGGGAGGAGGATGGCGAAAGTGATGAGGCATGCAGTAGTATGCCTCAGAGGAAAATTGGGCCAGCTAAAAAAAAAAGTGGAGTGTGCACGAACGTGTTTGTGATTCAGGGAATAGCTGTTCAGTCCAAATGGCAGAGGAGGACAATGGTGATACTGGGTAGAATGAAAGCTCAGTGGATCTGTTGTTTTTTTTTTTCCCTTTCTGTGAGTCTTGACCTTTGTCAAGGGCTTTTTGTGTAATGTGTGTAGTTTTTGTGGAAATTTTTCCATTGTGTTTTTTGTTTTTATAGTATGGGTTTTTCTATAGTTTCTCAAAATGTGAGAGTTTTTAAGAAAGCGAGAAGGAGAGCAGCAATTTTGGATTTTTTAGCTATGCAGAGTGCATCTATTTTTTGTTTGCAAGAATGTGGGATTGTGGATGGTGTGAAAGGGTATGAGTGGTCTTATGGTGCGTCTGTGTGGTCTGGTAGTGCAAATAATAGAAATGATGGTGTGGGTATTTTAGTTAAGGGGCAGGAGGTTGTTTTGAATAATTATTTGGTTGTGGAGGTGGGGAGGTGTATCTTAGCAAATTTTGAATATAAAAATGCTAAGTTTTGTGTTATCAATATTTATGCGCCAGTAGAAAAAAATGAGCGTAAGTTATTATTTGAAAAAGTGAAGCTTTTTGTTCCAGGAAGAGTGCCTGTGGTGATTGTGGGTGATATGAATTGTGATGTGGGGGGAGTGAATGTGGATGTGTCTGGAAAAGTCTTGCTGAAGTTAGTTACTGACTTTGATTTGAGTGATATGCAACGTGTGTGTAAGGTTAACCCTTTGTTAGATACCTTTTTTTCTGATAGTGGAAGAGCACAGTCCAGGTTGGATTATTGTTTTATTTCTAAAAATATTATTCCTGTTGGATATAAGCAGGATAGGGTCGTTTTTTCGGACCATGTTTGTGTGTTGTGCGAGTTAGATATTAATGTTAATGGTGTGTTTGGAAAGGGTTTGTGGAAATTAAATGTGAAATTGTTGGAAAATGAAGATGTGAGGAAGAAGTATGTGAGAAAGTATGAACAGTGGTGTAAGAGTAAGGAAAATTTTGGGAATGTTTGTGAGTGGTGGGATTGGGTTAAGAGGCAGACAAAAAAGTTTTTTAAAAGTGTGGGGTATGAGTTTGCGGCAATTAAGAGGGAGAAGTTTGTTAAGTTGAATGCCCGTTTATGTTTATTGTATAAATTGAGGGATGGAGGAATGGAGGTGGAGGAGGGGATAAAAAAGGTTAAAAAAGAAATTAATGAGTTTTTGGAGGAGAAAGGGAAGAGTATTATTTTTAGGGCAAAAATTGATAGAATGGAGCAAGATGAAAGGTGTTCGAGGTTTTTCTTTAAAAAGGTTTTTGGGAAAAAGCAGAGTATGGGTGTTTTGAATGCAATGGATGGAAGAGAGGTAAGTGGGGAGGATATGTGTGAAGAGGTGGCTATGTTTTATGAGGAGCTGTATGCAGTGAAGTGGAGGGATGAGGCTTTGGAGGAGGATGTACTAAGTGTATTAGAAAATAAATTGAGGGCGTGGCCTAGGCAGCAATGGTGTAAGGTGTGCGGTGCCTAAGATCCTGAGTGACATCGTCTGAAATCAACTCAAACCGTGGAAAAACAGCATCCTTTGGTAAAAATAATTGAGGATATGTTCCCAGTATCTCTCTAGGATAACAGAGAGCCTAAATTTGTGACTTAATTGTCTCTTCTGAGAGAAATTCCTGTCAGCATTTTGAGGCCTGTCAATCTTTGTGACAGGAATCCTCAGCCATTTTTCCTGCCAGTTTTCTCCCTGTTAAATTGACTGTGATTCCTCAGCTTGTCCACCCAGTACTGTGACAACCCACCTGACAACAGAGGAACCCCTGGAATTAACGGGTCACAGTGTTTATTACCTTCACCCCGACACCGGCCCGGCTAATTAGAGAAGTACCAGCTCTCCGGGCGCCATCTTAGAAAATAGTCATCTGACACAATAGGAGTATTTACCGCCCTGCCCATCTCTATACAGCACCAAGCCTCCCCGGACTGAAAGGCGGAGGCAGAAAAGAACAATTAAGGATTCAGGGAGGATCCGGTGAAGTGACGGACAGCGCTTCATGCCACCTCCGACACTCCCCTGGACTTTGCATCATAGGAGAAAACAGAAGATGCCGCCATTTTATTGGTGGTCAGCGGCGGACCAGGCGACACGCACGACCGGCTCCTGTTAAAGCTGTGCCGGATAACACAAGCTGGACCCGATCAGCTGCAAATCTACTCGGCGGTAAGTTCCAGCTCCTGGCTGGGAAAGTCCCTGCATCGGAAGACGACAACGCGGCAACACAAGCTGAGGACTCAGACAGCCGGCCGGACTGCTTCAGCGCCATTTCTGGAGGTGGTGAGTTCCAGCTTATGCTGGATGCTGCATCACAGGGGGTAGAGAGATTAACGGAGACCGACGGTCCGGAACGCCGTTGGCTTTGAAGATCCTGCCAGATCCACTAGCAAGAAGAAGAGACTACAACACAACTAATCCTGCTGACGACTAGTTAGGAGCCTGAAGGGCTTTTAATGCAAAAGAGCTATAACCTAATTTATCTGGCAGGATCAACCCCAGTTGAATTGTATTAGTTTACACACCCCTCTGTATCTCTGCATAGTCATAACTACTGCCTGCCTATATAGTACCTTCTCTCTCCTAATTATATTCTTAGGGTTATTGTAATAAGCAACCCTTTGTCTCTTACTTCAGAGTTACCAGTAGACAATTCTGACTAATCCTCCCTAAAGTTCTTCCACGACAACATATAAATCAGTCTATATAACTCCAACTTTGCTGGGAGATTTAGAGTGTGGGCAACCCTCCTACCCTATTCTGTGACTGTCTTAGTTACTACTATCTGATCTCTAGAGCACGGATCGGGGATAATTATGAGTAAATCCTCGGCCAAACCCCAATTCTCAAACATGGCCTCATCAAATTCTCAAAAAGCCCAAAAATTTAAAGGGGTAGGGCGAAATACATCAAAAGACTTGATAACTAAAACAAGTCCCAATAGGTCCAGGTCCCCACTAAAAGATGAGGAAGAATCAGACCACAAAAAACTCTCTAACCGCAATGAAGTAAAACAATCCTCCCCCACTACTATTATAGAGATGGATTCATCTACCTCTTTAAAGAGGAAAATTCCAGAGGTTATAGCCGAAAAATACACTACTCCACATGACTCATCTGACGAGGTCTCAGAAACCTCTCCTAACTTGAGCCCAGCTAAATCCAAGCAAAAAATAAGTAACCCAAACATAGACGATACCCAGGGATTTGACCTGAATTCTGTGGGGATTCTTATATCTAAATTGACAGGGAAAATGGACAAATTCGAAAATAGTATGAATGAAAAATTTGATAAACAAAATAAATTACTAGAAGACTCATTGTCCCTCCTCAGCAAAAGGATGGACAGGTTTGAGGACAGAATTAAAAAAATAGAAGAGAGGCCAGATCTAACCTCTAAAATAAACAAAGACATAACAAAAGAGTTGCACAAGCTGAAGCTCAAGGTAGCGGATTTAGAAGATCGAAATCGCAAAAACAATATTAAAATTAGGGGCATCCCCGAGACCATAGGCCCAAACAAACTGGAGGAATTTACCAAAAAATTATTCAGGAAAATTATTCCCTCCCTAACGGAGCAAGAGCTAGAAATTGACAGAATACATAGGCTGCGAAAACCGCCCACCATCCCTAAAGACCTACCCAGAGACACACTCATGAGAGTGCACTTCTTCAAAACAAAAGAAAGAATCCAAAATTACTTTAGAGAAAATAAACATTTCCCTGAGCCATTTGAAAAACTAAAAATATATGCTGACCTCTCCAAAGAAACGATTGAAGGGAGGGAAACTTTTCAAAGCATTACCATACCTCTCAGGGACAATGAAATCTCCTATAAGTGGGGATTCCCACTCAAGTTAATAGTCAACTACAAAGGCAACTTTATCGTTCTTAATTCTCCAGAAGAAGGCAGAGACTTCTTGCACTCCATCAGTATTCCTCTTCAACCACGACATAAGGATCGCCTTGACTCTGATGGTAAAACATGAAGAGTTTTTGATCAAGTTTATTGTTTACTTAAATGGGAAACTATCCCGATAAGAAGCTAATACCTATCTTTGGTCGTTCTTGTTAATGTTACATGGGTATAAGTTCAACAACCAAGAAGGTGTTGCTTGGGAGCTAGTAACACGAACTTTTCCCCCCAACAGGTGAAGTCAGGTTCACCGCAGTGGACCACTTCAAGTGGACATTTCAGTTTACTGTTTATTGTTCTTACTTTTATTTAAAGTATATAGGTTTGTTAATCCTCACAGGTTTGCTTATACACAATGAGCTTAAAATATTATCTTACAACGTAAGAGGTTTAAATAGTCCACACAAAAGACACACCCTTTGGAGAGAACTAATTAAAAGCCATGCCGATATAATTTGTATACAGGAATCCAAATTTAAACACACAGACAACCCAAAATTTTTGCATAAAAACTTCCCACATATCTACAAGTCTGACAACACAAAAAAGAAAGCTGGCGTGGTCACCATCATCAAAGGAACTATCTCATTTGAATTTCTAGAGGAGATCAAAGATGCTAAAGGGAGATTTCATATTCTTGTTGGTTCTCTGAATAACCAGATTTGCACAATCGTTAATATCTACGCCCCCAACACGGGTCAAATAGCTTTCCTAAACAAAGTAAATAAAAAAGTCATATCAGTCAAGAGAGGTGCCATGATTTGGTTGGGAGACTTTAATATGGTTCCGAATGCAAATATGGATTCCTCCAACCCAAATAGATACAGACCACACACTTTAGACAATTGGATACATCAAAATGAATTATTTGACATCTTTCGGTGCCTAAACACCACTTCAATTGAATTCTCCCATTTATCTGACCCTCATCAATCAGCGTCACGAATTGACTTAATCCTATCAGATATCTTTACACTCCCCAAGATCCATAGAATTACTATAGAAAGGAAAACCTTCTCGGACCACTCCCCAGTTTCAGCAGAAATTCAAGTTGGCCATACGATTAATAAAAATCCACTATGGAAATGTGACACTAACCTATTACACCACCCTGATCATAGATCAATAATAGAAAAATCACTAACAAATTATTTCACAGAAAACTCACCTACCGAAACAACCCCATTCACCCATTGGTGCGCCCATAAAGCGGTCATAAGGGGCATCATGATCCAAATCTCTGCAAAAAGGAAAAGAGTGTTTAGGATCCATATTGAGGATATTCAAAATAAAATAAAAGATAAGGAAAGCGAACAACTAAATTCAAACCCCCCATCTACTCAAATTAAAACAGAGCTACTAAAACTCAGGCAGGAGCTCAAGAAAATCATTTTTTCATCATACCACACAATGGTCAAAATTTCCAAAATGAAGCAGTATTCCTCAATTAATAAGCCAACGCGATACATGACTAATAGAATGAAAAAGATAAGACAAGTAAACAGGATCACCAAAATACAAACAAAAAATGGTACAACGGTATCTCATCCCCAAGATATAGCCAACTCCTTCGCAGATTATTACAGCAAATTGTATAATTTACATTCCCAACCCTCCACCCCACTTCCCAATATTTCTGACATTGAAAAATTCTTGACCTCAATTAGCCTTCCAAAATTGACCCTTGGTGATTTAGAAAACCTAACCTCCCCCTTTTCCCTAGAAGAAATAGAAAGAACCATTCTTCAACTCAAGGACTTTAAATCGCCAGGCCCAGATGGTTTCGGAAACGAATATTATAAAACCTTCACCAAATTACTCTCCCCACATCTACAAAACCTTTTTAATATAGCTAGTTCCTCAGGTAAATTCCCAGCAGAAATGTTAGAATCGACAATTATTTTAATTCCCAAACACAATTCGGACTTAACCCTTGTTAATAATTACAGGCCAATTTCCTTAATCAATACAGATCTGAAAATTTACTCCAAGCTAATTGCAAATAGGCTCAAATCCTATTTGCCGTTATTGGTTCATGGGGACCAAATGGGTTTTATAACAGGTCGTCAAGCGCCAGATGGTACTAGAAGACTTATCAACTCAATTAAATTGATTCATTCCTCTAAAGTGCCATCTGTAATTATTACTCTAGACGCCGAAAAGGCTTTTGACCGATTAAATTGGCTTTATTTAACATCAGTACTTCAAAAATTTGGGTTTAATGAAAAATATATCAACAGCGTAATGGCACTCTATTCAAAACCAACAGCCAAAATTTATGCAAACAATTACTCCTCTACACCATTTAACATTTCAAATGGTACATGACAAGGGTGCCCTTTATCTTCGCTGCTTTTTATTTTATCAATGGAACCACTGGCGCAATCAATTAGGCAAAATAATTCCATAAAAGGTCTACAAACGCGAACACGCCATTATAAGATAGGGCTCTTTGCCGACGACATGATGTTTACCCTGACGGACCCCTATGAATCAGTTTCGGAGCTACAAAAAAACATTCAATTTTTTTCAACTATTACCTTTTTTAAGATAAATGAAAATAAATCCAAAATATTGCCATTTTACTTGACGGAATTAGAAACAAAGAAAATAAAAGATATTGTTTCATTCAGTTGGTCGGAAGGAGACCTAGACTATCTAGGTACAATCATTTCAAAAAACTTAGACACATTAATGAAGAAAAACTTGAACAAACTCTTGGAAAATATAAACAAAGACCTGGGTTTCCTCGGTACTAAAGACCTCTCATGGTGGGGCAGAGTATTGGCAACTAAAATTTTTATCATCCCAAAAATCTCTTATATACTGAGAACACTTCCCCTAAAAATCAACACTTCCTACCTGACTAGCTTCCAATCAACAATAAATATGTTTATTTGGAATAAAAAAAGGGCCCGCATTTCCACAAACATTCTATATAAATGCAAGGAATTTGGGGGCATAGGCTTACCAAACATTACAGCTTTATATCTATCGAATTTAATAAAACAAAGCCAGTATTGGTTCATGAAAGAAGATCCTCCGAATTGGCTTGACCTTGAAATTGAACTTAACCATAGGAAATCTCCCAAATAATTGGTTTTTGACCATATTCTCAACAAACCTTATAAGGCCTACGCCCATCACCCTATCTTTTCTCCCATTATATATGCCTGGAATAAATTGTCCAAACGAAAGAGAGGCTCCAACAGGAAAGTCCTCCTCCAAAATACCCCGATAGAGATTATCATGCTTACCCAAAATATTAACCCCTCCCCCATATGGAGAGACAATGGGATTCAAAAATTAAATGATATCCATGATGGGGTTAAATTTCTCACCTTCAGCTCTATTAAACAAAAATTTAAAATACCCTCCTCAGCCTTTTTCCCTTACATGGTACTAAAGGACCAAGCTCAAAAATTCATTACAAACAAACCAAAAATATCTGAAGCAACTATTAATTTACTAAAAAAACCCACACACAATTTATTTTGGAGTAACAAGCAAATATATCGGTGGTTTAACAATGACACACAATTTAATAAGTTAGCTCATATGATAAAATGGGAAGGGGATCTGAATGTAACGTTCACTCTAGAACAGTGGGAAAATGCAATCCACTTTACTTATGCATCAAACATCTGCATGACACTGAAAGAGGCCTACTATAAAATAATAACAAGATGGTACTACACTCCGGCTCGCCTTTCTCATCTACCGTCAGGAGGATCTCCATTATGCTGGAGAGAATGTGGAGAGCGTGGAAGTTTGCTACATGTGTTTTGGTCATGCCCCCGGGTAAAACCCTTATGGAGGCAAGCCATAAAATTAATTAACAAATTATTAACAGGTAATATAGTTACCCCTGCAATGGCCTTGTTGTCCCTGAACTGGGAAAAAATAGGCACAAATGTGAGATCTCTTATCATCCATATCTGCCTTGTGGTCAAACAAATCATAGCTTTCCATTGGAAGAATCCGATTTTACCGGCTTTTACTGAAATTATAGACCAAATTAACTTACACAAGACATACGAAGAAAACTTCGCAATAGCAAATAATTACTATACGAAACATGATAGGAAATGGAAGAAATGGGTTGAGGTAACCTAACCTATCGCATTAAAAGGAAAGATGATGGCTTCTATACACCTGTGAGGATAATACGATTTATTATATGCTATATGCTATTATATGTTACTATATGTTAATCTGTTAAACAATTGTTAATCATTATAAAATTTTGTTTAAAATGGACAGCGTGTCCACAATGTTGTTCTTACCTTTCCCCAAACTCACCCTCCCCTACCTCCCTCCCTCTCCCTTCCCCTATTCCCTTGTGAGCTGACTCCACATGCTAATATTAAATTTCAAAGATATAATAAAATTATTTGAATAAGTATGATCACAGGTTACCTTTCCCCAAACCCATCCCCCCTACCTCCCTCCCTCTCCTTACCCCTATTCCCTTGCGAGCTGACTATATGATTATTTCCACATGCTAATATTAAATTTCAAAGTTATAATAAAAAATTATTTGAACGAGAAAATAAATTGAGTGAGATGGAGAGAGAGAGAGTGATGGGTGAGGTGAGAGGTGATGAGGTATGGAAGGTAATGAATAGCATGGCATTAAATAAGACTCCAGGAGAGGATGGTCTTCCTATAGAGTTTTATAGGGTGATGTGGCATGTGATTGGTAAGGATTTTGTGGATGTGTGTAAGTATATGTGGTCTAGTATGGAGGAGGCTGAGAGTATGCGTGCAGGGATGGTTGTGTTAATACCTAAAAAAGGAGATTTGAAGACTTTAAAAAATTGGAGACCGATAACGTTGTTGAATTGCGATTATAAGATCTATGCGAAAGTAATGGCGAATAGGATGCGTGATGTGATAGAGAGTGTGATTGGGGATGAACAGTATTGTGCGGTGCCTGGGAGACGTATACATGAGTGTGTGTGTATGTTGAGAGATTGTTTGTGGGACTGTATGAGTCGGAAGAAGAGTGTATTTGTTTTGAGTTTGGACTTTGAAAAGGCGTATGATCGGTTAGCACATAGTTTTTTGTTCCGGGTATTATTGAGAATGGGGTTTCCGCCTGATTTTGTTTGGAGGGTGAGGAGCTTATATAAGGACATTTATAGTTGTGTTTTGATGAA
Source organism: Ranitomeya variabilis (assembly GCF_051348905.1). Taxonomy (NCBI): domain Eukaryota; kingdom Metazoa; phylum Chordata; class Amphibia; order Anura; family Dendrobatidae; genus Ranitomeya; species Ranitomeya variabilis. The sequence continues at coordinate 600,727,806 of NC_135234.1, forward strand.
TGGTTATGTGGGTAGAAGAGTGAATGTTTTTTCAGGTGTGCGACAAGGTTGTCCTTTGTCTCCTGTGGTTTTTATCTGTGCAATTGAACCATTGCTTTGTATGTTGAGGAAAGATAAAGTGAATAGAGGTGTACAAGTGCCAGGAGGTGGGGGGAGGGAATGGAAGGTTAGTGGTTATATGGATGACGTGTGTGTGTTGTGTGATTCAGAGTATTCTGTGAGGCGGGTGAAGGTATTAGTGTCTATTTTTTGTGGTGCGTCAGCATTTAAGGTGAATTGGGAGAAGAGTGAGTGTAAGGTTTTTGGGGGAGGGGTTTTAAGTAAGGATGTAGGAGTGAATGAGGTGACTGGGTCTATTAAGGTTTTGGGGGTGAAATTTTCAGAGAGTTTGGATGGGAAAGAAAGTTGGGATGATGCGAAAGGAAAGGTTGAGCGGAAGTTATGTTTTTGGAAGATGAGAAGTCTTTTGTTTTTTGGAAAAATCTTAGTTATTAAAAGTGTGATTTTGCCTATTTTCTTATATATTGCAGTGGTCTTTCCGCCGGGGTATATGTGTATGAGGGGGTTAAATAGGATTCTGTTTGTGTTTTTGTGGAATTCTAGAATGGAGAGGGCTAGGAGGGAGGTTTTGGTGAAACGTCTAGAAAAAGGTGGATTGGGTTTTCCAAACCTTGAGGTGTTTTTTGGTGTAAATATTGTGGTTTTTGTGTTGAGAGTGATTAGGATGGATGGGAAGTTTTCTTGTCTGTGTAGGTTTTTGTTTGGGGCGTATTTATTCCGTTTGAGGTGGCGAGAGAGGGATCTGAGGTATCCGGTTGCTTTTGATGTGCCTAGATGGTATGTGTGGGTTTATAAATTTTTGGTGAAGTATGAGTTGTGTGATGTGGATGTTAGGTTGTTGAGTAATAAGAAGGCTGTGTATAGGATGATTGAATGTAGAGAGACAGAGTGTGGAATAAACATGGTAAGAGGGAATGATATAGAAAAAGTATGGAAGAAAGTGCGGTTGGACGGTATGACGAATAGGCAGAGTGAGATTGTGTGGCAGTCTTTGCATGGAGTGTTACCAGTTAGAGAATTTCAGAAGAATCGTGGGTTGGGGAGAAGTGATATGTGTCCAAGAGGTGGGTGTGATGGAAGGGAAAGTGTAATGCATGTGTTTTGGAATTGTCATTATGCTAGGGAGGTGATTGGAAGAATGGGACCGTTGTGTAAAGAATTGTGTGGTGTGAGCTTGTTATCGTTCGAGTTGTTCATGTTTGGCTTGGGAATGTGTGATGGAGTGAAGGAGAGAGTGTTGTGGTTAATGGTTGCATGTATAAAGGAAGTATTATGGGATGTGAGGAATGTGTATGTTTTTAAGAGGAAGGAAATTGTAGTAAAGAATAGTCTAAAAGTGATTTTGGGGAAGATGTATGTGTGTTTTCTATGGGATAAAAGGAGAAGGGGGGAGGTGGATGCCGAAGGGATTTGGAAGGTGAAGAAGTGGAGATATCTTGTAAATATGTCTTGATTTGTTTTTTCTGATGTTGTATCAAACTGAAATTTTCCGATGATGATGGGAACAGCTTTTGTGTTTTGGATTTGACGCAGCTGTTTGGGATTCTTTCGTTGGTCTTGGATTTCTGGACCGTGGATTTTCCCATCTGAGGGAGAAAAGAAAAAAAAAAAAAAAAAAGAAACTGCTGTCTGTGGATGGATACCATGCTTGGCATAGGTGGTTTTCCTGTATTGGATGTTTTCCTTTATTGGATGCTGCCCTTCCCGTGGTTGTTCCTTCTCAGGGAAAGGTCTGGCTATTCACTGCTTGCGTTGAGAAACACGTGATGGTGTCTCCGCAGCTATCCTACATGCATTTGCATATTTCCCATAAGGGATGGGGGCAGTGTTCTGGATCACTGCGTTGAGAAACACGTGATGGTGTCTCCGCGGTGTTGGATGTTTTGGTCTCCCCGAGGCCAATCATCTGTGCCTTTACAGCCTTTTACTAGGCACTGCTCCTAATAGCCAGATTCCTACTCCACACTGATGAGGGGCAAACACCCCGAAACAGCTGTCTGTGGATGGATACCATGATTGGCATAGGTGGTTTTCCTGTATTGGATGCTGCCCTTCCCGTGGTTGTTCCTTCCCGGGGAAAGGTCTGGCTATTCACTGCTTGCATTGAGAAACACGTGACGGTGTCTCCGCAGCTATCCTACAGGGATAGTACATCCATCACGATCAGCCACACTCATGGTGGGAGCGCGGCAAATCGCCGCCGGGTGTCAGCTGATTATTACAGCTGATATCCGGCACTATGTGCCAGGAGCAGTCATGGACCGCTCCCAACACATTAACCCCTGGAACACTAGGATCAAACATGATCACAGCGTTCCGTCCGCACAGGGAAGCATCGCGCAGGGAGGGGGCTCCCTGCGTGCTTCTCTGAGACCCTCGGAGCAATGCGATATGATCGCGTTGCTCCAAGGGTCTCCTACCTCCTCCTCCTCCCTCCTCCTCCTCCCTGCAGGCCCCAGATCCAAAATGGCCACGGGGGCCTTCCAGGTCCTGCAGGGAGGTGGCTTTCAAGCGCCTGCTCAGAGCAGGCGACGGGAAGCCTTCCTGCAGTGCCTCTCAGATCGCTGATCTGACACACTGCTTTGCACAGTCTCTGCCTGTCTGCATCTGTTGGACATTTCCCCAGGCCATGGCAGCTACCTGTTCCAAGGGGTCAGCTGCCATTTACCCAAGGTAAGTCCTGGAGTAGCACTTGGACCACTTCCCTTGTTTCTCCTCCGATCTCAGTGTTGTTAGCTGCTGTGTATCCGCAGTCAGATTGGGAGATGCTCCTAGTCATGCCACTCCAAACATTACTTGGGTTTTGGGGCAGTGGTTCCATCACTCAGCCCACTACAATTTCCTATAGTTAGATGTGTATGCTTCTCTGCGTCTAACTTCTGATCTTGTTGATGACCCTGGATTTTGTTATGACAAATAGAGATGAGCAAACGTGTTCAGAAAACATTTGCCAATCTCAAATTCGGCACAAATGTAGCACATTCGGATTTATGTTCACTTTCACAAGCATTTGACAAGCATTTCACTTTCACAAGCATTTTCAAAGCCAGCAAAGGTCAGACACAGTTTGGTAAATCATTGTGTTTCCACTAATGCTTTTGTATGACTTTTGGCTAGGATAGCGTTGCTGTCTTAGGAGCGGGAAAGGAGGGACATGTTTAATGAGGGAAGGGGATGTGGAGGGGTTAAAGGAGCATCTGAAGAAATTATAGGAGCAGCGCATTCTTTTTTTTTTCTCTTAACTTTATGTGGGTGCAGAAACCATCCACAACATCATGACTCAGGGTCTTCTGTGATTGGCTGTCAAAGTCACATGTCCCTGGCCACATAAAAAGGAACATTTTGTTTTGCTGGAGCCATTTTCTCATTGTCACAGTGCAGAGAGGTCGCTCCTGCACTAGTGCTGTTGCTGAAAGTGAACTTATCCTGTGTGAAATCGATCTTCCAGCATCGAAGTAGATTGGGCAAAAACTGTGTGGCAGTCTCTGGAAACCCCATTTGCTAGTCAAAATCGTTTGTGCTAACACTATGTTTCAGTGGCAAATAAGAAGGCCAGATTTCCACTTCAAAATCATTAGGCCTAATATAGTGTTACAGCCACTAGGTACAATCAGCTAATCCAAATAGTTTGTTCTAAAACTGTCAGTACAAGAGAAGAAGGCTACTTACAACATGAGTGGGAAAAAGCAAGGTCATGGTGGAGGAGGGAATAGGCTTGGTTTTTGACGTGTAGGTGGGTTAGGTGTTAATGTGAATGAAAACTCAACTGAATAAACACAGTCTGGTCCTATCCAAAGACCACTGATGACATCTGTTACTGGCCGGCCTACTTGACTCCCTTTCTTTGGCAGCCGCATAGCTTTACGCTTTTTTAGATGAGGCTTACAAAGAGCATGTGCTCGAGTGGAGGGCGAGCGCTGCATCAAGTTGCTTCTCCTTCTCTTCCTCCACCTTAACATCACACACAGAATAGTCCTCAGAGGTGGCACCCTCATCACTCTTGTTTCACCCGTCAAAAATTTCCAAAAGCCCAACTGACTGTGGGGAGCAATAGATGGGCCATTCTGGATTTGGGGCCAGATGAAGAAGTATCCAGACCCTCAATAACAGATGTTAACCACCAAAGGTGGAGGTAATCCTGATGATACTCAGCTCAGATACCAGAAGTGCATGTGGACTGTACTGTGGTGTCGGAGCAGGAAGAGAAGGAGGATGACTCTCAGGGTGAAGAGTGTGAGAACAGAGAGGATGACAATGAGGTTGTAGATCACACTTGGTGTGAACCCAGAGGTATGCAGCTGAGAAGCTCAAATGAGAAGATGGAGGAGGAAGATGAGGTTACATTGCTGCTTCACATACAGACATGAAATGACTCAACCGGGACAAGCACTGCATCCTCAGCTGCAACTCTGCCAGCAGTCAGCACTGTTCGCGAGCGTGCAGTTTGCAGGAGCAGCAAAGGTAGTCTAGCCTGGGTGTTTTTTGACACAGCAAAGGATGGCCCAACACATTATCTGTCAAATTTGCAAGAAAAACCTCAGCAGAGGCAAAAATTGCAATAATTTGACAACTACATGCATGTACTGGCATATGCACGATCAACTTGCCTTAATGTGGGAATCTTACAGGGCTAAAATGCAGACTAGTGAGCCTCACCAACCACCGGCCATCCCAATAACCCTATCTGCTGCTTCTCCTTCCTCTGTCACCATTCTAAGTGTCAACACACAGGTTTCCAGCCACAGAAACTTCAAATGTTTACCAATCACAGTCAGGGTGAGTGAGAGCTGGTCAGCTGTTAGGCTAGGTTCACATTGCGCTAGGTGAGTCAATCTAACGGACACGTTTTAAAGTAGTTAAAACGCAATGTAACGGACATTGTAACACACCCATAGACTTGCATTGTCTGACGCATCATGACTAGTGTTGAGCATTCCGATACCGCAAGTATCGGGTATCGGCCGATATTTGCTGTATCGGAATTCCGATACCGAGATCCGATACTTTTGTGGTATCGGGTATCGGTATCGAAACAACATTAATGTGTAAAAGAAATAATTAAAATAAAAAATATTGCTATACTCACCTCTCCGACGCAGCCTGCACCTTACCGAGGGAAGCGGCAGCGTTCTTTGTTTAAAATTCGCGCTTTTCTTTCCTTACGTGAAGTCCCGGCTTTGTGATTGGTTGCGTCGCAGTCACATGGGCGACGCAACCAATCACAGCAAGCCGTGACGTAATTTCAGGTCCTTAAGGATTTTAAAATTACGTCCCGGCTTTGTGATTGGTTGCGTCGCAGTCACATGGGCGACGCAACCAATCACAAGCCGTGACGTCACGGGAGGCTGGACACGCGCGCATTTTAAAATGCGCGCTTGTCCAGCCTCCCGTGACGTCCCGGCTTGTGATTGGTTGCGTCGCGATCAACCAATCACAAGCCGGGAGGCTGGACACGCGCGCATTTTAAAATGCGCGCTTGTCCAGCCTCCCGTGACGTCCCGGCTTGTGATTGGTTGCGTCGCGATCAACCAATCACAAGCCGGGAGGCTGGACACACGCGCATTTTAAAATGCGCGCTTGTCCAGCCTCCCGGCTTGTGATTGGTTGACCGCGAAGCAACCAATCACAAGCCGGGACGTCACGGGAGGTTGGACAAGCGCGCATTTTAAAATGCGCGCGTGTCCAGCCTCCCGGCTTGTGATTGGTTGACCGCGAAGCAACCAATCACAAGCCGGGACGTCACGGGAGGTTGGACAAGCGCGCATTTTAAAATGCGCGCGTGTCCAGCCTCCCGGCTTGTGATTGGTTGACCGTGACGCAACCAATCACAAAGCCGGGACGTAATTTTAAAATCCTGAAGGACCTGAAATTACGTCACGGCTTGCTGTGATTGGTTGCGTCGCCCATGTGACTGCGACGCAACCAATCACAACGCCGGAACGTAATTTTAAAATCCTGAAGGACCTGAAATTACGTCACGGCTTGCTGTGATTGGTTGCGTCCCGGCCACATGGGCGGCACGCGACCAATCACAAGCCGGGACTTCACGTAAAGGAAAGAAAAGCGCGAATTTTAAACAAAGAACGCTGCCGCTTCCCTCGGTAAGGTGCAGGCTGCGTCGGAGAGGTGAGTATAGCAATATTTTTTATTTTAATTCTTTCTTTTACACATTAATATGGTTCCCAGGGCCTGAAGGAGAGTTTCCTCTCCTTCAGACCCTGGGAACCATCAGGGATACCGTCCGATACATGAGTCCCATTGACTTGTATTGGTATCGGGTATCGGTATCGGATTGGATCCGATACTTTGCCGGTATCGGCCGATACTTTCCGATACCGATACTTTCAAGTATCGGACGGTATCGCTCAACACTAATCATGACGCATGCCAAAATTGGCATGCGTTTGTCACATTATGTTTTTTTATGACATACCTTGGAACGTGGCTTGCAGCGTTTTTGGGTCCGGTCAAGCTAACGCAAGACTAACGAAGGCGTTAATTATGCCATTGAAGGCAATTGCAAATGCAGCCAGACGCAAATCTGGTGAAATTCCCAAATAAATCCATACGTTTGAATTGCGTTTGAGGGTTGTCCATGTGAACATGTGACAGGAAATATGATTTCAGTCATTTTGGAGGACAGACACTACTACACAGTTTCCTGACGCCTGCAGCACATTGTGAGAGTGTATTGAAAGGGATCAGAGGCAATGTAAGTACAATTCAATGTATATCTCAGTATACATCATGGGAGTGTGTAGTGCCCGTCGGATGTGTGTTTACAATTTATTGTTTTGTTTGCACACAGATGTCGGATAGTGAGTCAAGCAGCAGCAGCAGCAGCAGCTGGGTGTCTGCCGTGTTTTCCTCCCAATCGGTAGGCATGCACTTTAAAAAGCCACAATAATGTTGTTGTTTGTAATTCCAGTGTATTGAGGTAAGCATGAGTATAATCATGTTTTTATTGTAAATAGGAGTCATCGGAGCCTGAGGCTGCTACGCCCCACCCCCAAATAAACAGGCAAAAGCGACAAAGGTACATGGCACACATTTATTGTTTTTCACGTATAAAATTAATTGATACAAGAATTGTAATTTTTTTTTTCTTTACATAGGTTGGTGAACAAGGAGGACAGAGAAAAAAAAACAGCCTCGCCGCCTGTTGTCGCCACACCTACCAGTGGTAAATATCACGCTATTAATGTTCCTTTTTTGCTACAAAAAAAACCAAAACCTTTTCCATGTTTTTATTTTTTTATTTTTTTGTATTTAAAAATCTACTATCTATCCACTATCTATCTATCAACAATCTATCTATCCACTATCTATCTACTATCAAGCTATCCACGATTTATGTACAATCTATCTATCCACTATATATCTACTATATCTATGAACTACAGGTCCTTCTCAAAAAATTAGCATATAGTGTTACATTTCATTATTTACCATAATGTAATGATTACAATTAAACTTTCATATATTATAGATTCATTATCCACCAACTGAAATTTGTCAGGTCTTTTATTGTTTTAATACTGATGATTTTGGCATACAACTCCTGATAACCAAAAAACCTGTCTCAATAAATTAGCATATCAAGAAAAGGTTCTCTAAACGACCTATTACCCTAATCTTCTGAATCAACTAATTAACTCTAAACACATGCAAAAGATACCTGAGGCTTTTAAAAACTCCCTGCCTGGTTCATTACTCAAAACCCCCATCATGGGTAAGACTAGCGACCTGACAGATGTCAAGAAGGCCATCATTGACACCCTCAAGCAAGAGGGTAAGACCCAGAAATAAATTTCTCAACAAATAGGCTGTTCCCAGAGTGCTGTATCAAGGCACCTCAATGGTAAGTCTGTTGGAAGGAAACAATGTGGCAGAAAACGCTGTACAACGAGAAGAGGTGACCGGACCCTGAGGAAGATTGTGGAGAAGGACCGATTCCAGACCTTGGGGAACCTGAGGAAGCAGTGGACTGAATCTGGTGTGGAAACATCCAGAGCCACCGTGCACAGGCGTGTGCAGGAAATGGGCTACAGGTGCCGCATTCCCCAGGTAAAGCCACTTTTGAACCATAAACAGCGGCAGAAGCACCTGACCTGGGCTACAGAGAAGCAGCACTGGACTGTTGCTAAGTGGTCCCAAGTACTTTTTTCTGATGAAAGCAAATTTTGCATGTCATTCGGAAATCAAGGTGCCAGAGTCTGGAGGAAGACTGGGGAGAAGGAAATGCCAAAATGCCTGAAGTCCAGTGTCAAGTACCCACAGTCAGTGATGGTGTGGGGTGCCATGTCAGCTGCTGGTGTTGGTCCACTGTGTTTCATCAAGGGCAGGGTCAATGCAGCTAGCTATCAGGAGATTTTGGAGCACTTCATGCTTCCATCGGCTGAAATGCTTTATGGAGATGAAGATTTCATTTTTCAGCACGACCTGGCACCTGCTCACAGTGCCAAAACCACTGGTAAATGGTTTACTGACCATGGTATTACTGTGCTTAATTGGCCTGCCAACTCTCCTGACCTGAACCCCATAGAGAATCTGTGGGATATTGTGAAGAGAAAGTTGAGAGACGCAAGACCCAACACTCTGGATGAGCTTAAGGCCGCTATTGAAGCATCCTGGGCCTCCATAACATCTCAGCAGTGTCACAGGCTGATTGCCTCCATGCCACGCCGCATTGAAGCAGTCATTTCTGCCAAAGGATTCCCGACCAAGTATTGAGTGCATAACTGAACATTATTATTTGATGGTTTTTTTGTTTGTTATTAAAAAACACTTTTATTTGATTGGCCGGGTGAAATATGCTAATTTATTGAGACAGGTTTTTTGGGTTATCAGGAGTTGTATGCCAAAATCATCAGTATTAAAACAATAAAAGACCTGACAAATTTCAGTTGGTGGATAATGAATCTATAATATATGAAAGTTTAATTGTAATCATTACATTATGGTAAATAATGAAATTTAACACTATATGCTAATTTTTTGAGAAGGACCTGTATATATCAACTAACTATCTATCTGTCTATCTATCCATCCAGTGACATTTAACCTTTCAATATAACATTTTTTGTTTATATAGTCCAAGCCGCCCACCAAAAAAAAAGGATTGTGGTTGACGAAGAGCCCTTGGACATTCATAACGAGACGCTGATCAATTTAGTGGAAGCCAATCCATCTATATGGGACCAAAGCAACAGCTCCCACCACGACATAGTCAAAAACAAGAAGTTGTGGGATAAAATTATATGCTATTTTGACCCACGATACATGGAGAAGTCGGCATCCTCAATGAATAAAATTGGTAAATATTGTTGAACTTAACTGGCAAAATGTGAAGATTGCAAACAGTCAAATACAAAAGCAACTGAAAACTTAAAAAAAAAAAAAACCTATCCAGTATCTATTTATCCACTATCTATCTACAATCTATCTATCTATCCACAATTTATCAAACATCTATCTATCAACTATCTAACAACTATCTATCTATCTATGCACTATCTATCTACTATTTATCTATCAACTATCTTACAACTATCTATCCACTATCTATCTACTATTTATCTATCAACTATCTACTATCTATCTATCTATTATGTATTTTTTTTTGTTTCTTAAAAGCCGATGCTGTCCATACCCGTTGGAGATCGATTAGAGATCGCTTTGTACGTGACTTCCGCAACAGCCAAACCACACCCAGTGGATCTGGTGGCAAACGGGTCACCCCATATGTGCATTATGCGCAATTGCTCTTTCTGCAATAAACTGTGTCACAGCGCTCGTAAATAAAAATATTTTAGGAGAGCGAGACAAAGTTGTGTAAAATAAAATAATTAAGTGGTTTTTTTGGGTTACAGAACGATATGCAGTACCGCTGCGCCTAGAGAGGCAGAGGAACCGGAGGCATCGCCAATCGAGCCAAGCCAGCAGACGGGCACTGAAGATGTGTCTGGCATGAGCGAGCCACGTTCTGTGGAGAAAAGTACTGTGGCTTCAGGTGTCAGTGCCTGTTCAGCGTGGACGAAAGCGATCATCCCAAAAAAATGAAGCAGATGACATAATTGTCGATGGACTCCAACGTGTAGAGGACATGTGTCGCAGTGAACTGAGAGACCTGAGGCGGGAAATAATGGACTTGCAATCCCGTGAGTCTGTATATGCAGCAAATGGGTGGAAGCTCCTGTTTTTGTCCTATGTGCCTGTAGCTCAAAATATCCCGGCACACAGAAACTTTTTGTTTAGGCAAAGGCTGAATGACCTACTTGAGGAATTTGTGGGCCCCCAGGAACCCGCTCCATCGAGAACAAGAAGCATGGACATGCAGGCCTACAACCCACAATACAGAGGCCGGGGTGAACCGAGCATGGAACAACAGAGGCAATGTAGCAGTCCATCGTACAGTTGGGCAGACAATACGCCGGCACAGTATCACAGTCTATACGTACTGTCACCAACCGGTTTCAATTTCACCTTTCACATTTTGTGTGTTTAATTTCATTCCAGCATTTTTTTTATGGTTATGTTCATCGCTGTATGGGATATCATATGTTAAAGACGTGGATCTACATAGCAGAAAAAAGTTCCATTTAGTAAACTGTTCAAAAAATGAATATTGTTGTATGGCTTTAACTATTCACACTACATAATATGACTTTTACTTTTTACACTAGATAAATAACATTCTGGGAAATCAAAAAAACAAAAACTGTCCCACACATTTCACCAATAATCAGGCTATGACATCTGGTTTCCACATTTTCAGACGTGGATGTCTTGCCATGGAACAAGGCCTTCATGTGTGAAGTAATTTGCAAAATCATCCCGAATCCTAATAATTTGAACTGTAGACCGAACAGCAGTCGAATCTATACTGATGAGGTTCGACTCACAGTCATCGGGGTCAACCAACTGGGGTTCATGTCTAGAAACAAAATTGTGCAGACAGATGCATGCCTTCACAACACGGTCCACATTTTCTGGTTGAAGTTGCATGCAAGTAAGTAAGATTCGCCATTTTAAGGTCAAAATACCAAAGGCACACTCCACATAACGTCTTGCCCGGCTCAAGCGATAATTAAAAATGAGTCATGTGGAGTTTAGAGTACGGCTTGAGTATGGCTTTAGAAGATTTTGTCCAAGCTGGAAAGCCTCTTCCCCAACTAAAACATAGGGCAAACTTGGGCCTTCGGTGCCTGGAAGAGGTCGTGGTGAGGGTATGTTAAAGTTGTTGCTGTACAAACATCTCCCCATGTTGGAGTCTCTGAAGACTCTGGAATCATTTGTTCGGCCATACGCACCAATATCCACAGCAACAAAACGGTATCTGGCATCCGCAATCACCATCAGTACAATGGAAAAGTATTTTTTAAAGTTGTAGTACAGCGATCCACTATGCGCTGGTTTCTGAATACGAATGTGCTTGCCGTCCAAGGCACCAATGCAATTGGGGAAATTAGCCACATCCTCTAAATGTTGGGAAATCGCTAGCCACATTTCCATTGTTGGGGTTGGTAGCACAAGTGGTTGCAAGTTGTTCCAAATCGCATCACAAGTTTCCCGAACCAGTTGGCAAATGGTTGACTTCCTAATTCTAAATTGAAAATGCAGTGACGCAAAAGATTCTCTGGTAGCCAAATATCTGTCGGAAATCACAAAGAAAAAATAAAATTTTAGGATTTTAAAGGACAACTAACAAAAAGGCAAGTTAAAATGGAATAATAATTATGCCCCACAATAAATTACATGTTGTCTTTGTTTATAGCAGAATGTTCAAATAAATTATAATTACCTTAGAGTCACCACTAAACGTTGCTCCGCACAAATGCTTTCACGGAAAGTGCTGCGCTGATGATGTATCTCATCCTTCACATGCGTGAGCAAAACACCAAAGGTCTCAATGGACATCCGTAGATAACGTTGGAATTTGGAGGGATGATCCCGAAGCTGAACATACAGGGTGTGAAAGGCACCATATATATTCCGTAAGAAATTGACTTCATGGATCCAATATCTCCTTTGAGAAATACGCCTTCTCTGCCGAAGTCGCAACCGCATGAAGCGAAATCTAACGAGCTCAGACACAAACATCTTGCTAGCAGAAGTTCACTCAATGCTTTCAAAATGGAGAATGAGTCTGCACCCACACCCGATGCTGACAAAAGGAAAAAAAAAACTTTATTGACAGTGCCAAACGCAGACAAATGGATACTTCACGAACAAACATCAGAATGACATAAACGCAGTCACGTGCGCTAACGCAAGCGTTAACGTGAAGCCAAATTTACAACAAATTTGGCTCCTTTCTGTACATGCGTTTAACGGATACGTTTAACGGAATGTACTTAACGCAATGTGAACCTAGCCTTATGGAAATAGACATGACTGCTATTTTTATGTCACCTAGCACAACACATCTTTCTCTATCCACCATAACATCTCCGCCTGCATCTCACTCACAGTTCAGAATTTTTTTCTGTTTTCTGTAGTCTGCCCTCTCTCAGCACAGCAGCCAGCTCTCTGTCCTGCATTTGTGCTCACCTAATGGAATGTTTCCTCATACACATGACAAAGCTAAGAGCTTGAACTCCACCAGCTCCAATCTGTTGGCAATGAAAAGGCTGCCTTTCCGCCTGGTGGACACAGACAGATTCTAAATGTTGATGGCGGTCGCAGTCCTCCAGTACCAGTTACCCTGTCAGGATTTGAACCTAGCTTATCCAAATACTTGAACCTATGTTGTTGCTGATATCTTCTCCCTGAGTTTCATGTTGGTTACCACCCTGAGTTCCTGACTGGCTCATTCTGATTGCACACCGTATTTAAACCTGGCCTCGCTATCAGTTCTTTGCTTGATTATTGAGCTACCTGCCTTTAGTCAAGCTTCCTTCCACCTGCTATTCCTTCAAACAGCACTGTTACTTCTGGTAAATGACCTTTGGCTTCCTTAACTGTGATTCCTTCTTATTCCTTCAAACGACACTGCTGCTCCTGGTAAATGACCCCTAGCTTCCTTGACTATGACTCCTGCTTATTCCTTCAAATAACACCACAGCTCCTGGTAAATGACCCCTAGCTTTCTTGAATACTATTCCTGCTTATTCCTGTAAACTACAATGCTGTTCCTGTTTATCGACTTCTTGGCTATTCCATACTACGCTACCTGCCCGGTGCTGCCACTAGTGGTTGCAATATCACTACTCCAACCAGGTCAGTCCATAACATACCCAGTTGTCATTACTTCTCAAAAAAGATGTGCCCGCACTGTACCAGCATGTCATCCACAACATCACTCGTTCCCTGAAAATAATCTATGTCTGCTAGGGTGCATTTCACCACTGACATGAGGATGAGCATACATGAGCAGGGGCATTACATATCACTTACTGGGCACTGGGTGACTCTAGTGACAGTGGGGGGCAAGCAGTCAAGGGGCTGCTCCACAAGTCTTTGAATCTCCAAGGCTTTTGGGACAAACCTCTGCATCTAGCAGTTCCTTCACTACTTCTGCCTCCTCCACCTCCTCTAGGGCCTTCACCTGTGCCCTCAACCTTCCCTTAATCAAACATGCATTTCAACGGTGCATATAGAATCTGCCCCACTTCCATACTGTGCAGCCTTGGCAGTGTTTAAATTACTATGCCTTGGATATCACATGCACACAACTCAAGAGTTATGGATAGGTATCCAGGCCAAGCTAGAGCAATGGCTGTCTCCACTTAACCTGGAGCCAGGGAATGCCGTGTGCGATAACGGTGCAAACCTGATGGTGGACCTACGCTGTGGCAACCATAAACATGTTCCTTGCATGGCTCACATCACGTACGCACAGGCTTATTTAATAGGCATGTCCTGCATATAGTAAATATTTATTGCTACCTGCAGCATTGTGCTGGCTTACAATTAAGAAGTTGTGCCATTTAAAAAAAAAATACTCTACGTGTTATATAGCATTCATTGCCTGATATATACACTTGAATCTTTATGTGTTTTTTATTTTTCCAGGCTATTCCACCTTTGTTCCTTGCATGTGTGGTTTTCACCTGTAACTTATATCAATTTTAAATGATCCTCTATGGTTCTGTTTGTACTGTGTTTTGAAAATAAAATTACTTTTATGTATTATTTGCTCTTGTGTGGAGCCTCATTCCGTTTGTAGGTGTTTATTTATACTTAATGGCTACCGTATAGGATATATATATATATATATATATATATATATATATATATATATATATATATATATATATATTCTATACGGTAGCCATTAAGTATAAATAAACACCTACAAACGGAATGAGGCTCCACACAAGAGCAAATAATAGATAAAAGTAAATTTATTTTCAAAACACAGTAAAAACAGAACCAAAGAGGATCATAAGATCCAGGGTCACCATCTTCCCCCTCTCCCTACTGTAAAAGCTCCCCTTTAGTAGCTCCTTCACCCCCTCCTTTGGCGTCGCATGCAGGGCATCTCCCTGCCCTGGCATGACAATTACCTTTGTATTTTATACATAAGTATAGGCTATAGATTGATATCTAATATATAAAGCTGAATGTGTGTATGTGTGTATGTCCGGGATTGGCATCTGAACCGTCACAGCTACAGCCACAAAATTTTGCACAGTCACATGTCTGGACCCCGAGAGCGTCATAGGCTATGTTGTGAGGTGAAATTTTAACCCCGCGCTTTCCAATTCACCAAACAATTTTGCCCCTATCTACATAATGGGGAAAAAATGAAAGGAAAAGTGGTGGAGGCAAATTAACAGCTGCCAGATGTGAACAAGGGGGACTTAACCCCTTCACCCCCAAGGGTGGTTTGCACGTTAATGACCGGGCCAATTTTTACAATTCTGACCACTGTCCCTTTATGAGGTTATAACTCTGGAACGCTTCAACGGATCTTGGCGATTCTGACAATGTTTTCTCGTGACATATTGTACTTCATGTTATTGGTAAAATTTCTTCGATATAACTTGCGTTTATTTGTGAAAAAAATGAATATTTGGCGAAAATTTTGAAAATTTCGCAATTTTCCAACTTTGAATTTTTATGTCCTTAAATCACAGACATATGTCACACAAAATACTTAATAAATAACATTTCCCACATGTCTACTTTACATCAGCACAATTTTGGAACCAAAATTTTTTTTGTGACGGAGTTATAAGGGTTAAAAGTTGACCAGCAATTTCTCATTTTTACAACACCATTTTTTTTTAGGGACCACATCTCATTTGAAGTCATTTTGACGGGTCTATATGATAGAAAATACCCAAGTGTGACACCATTCTAAAAACTGAACCCCTCAAGGTACTCAAAACCACTTTCAAGAAGTTTATTAACCCTTCAGGTGTTTCACAGGAATTTTTGGAATGTTTAAATAAAAATGAACATTTAACTTTTTTTCACACAAAATTTATTTCAGCTCCAATTTGTTTTATTTTACCAAGGGTAACAGGAGAAAATAGACCCCAAAAGTTGTTGTACAATTTGTCCTGAGTACGCTGATACCCCATATGTGGGGGTAAACCACAGTTTGGGCGCATGGCAGAGCTTGGAAGCAAAGGAGCGCCATTTGACTTTTCAATGCAAAATTGACTGGAATTGAGATGGGACGCCATGTTGCATTTGGAGAGCCCCTGATGTGCCTAAACATTGAAACCCCTAACAAGTGACACCATTTTGGAAAGTAGACCCCCTAAGGAACTTATCTAGATGTGTGGTGAGCACTTTGACCCAACAAGTGCTTTACAGAAGTTTATAATGCAGAGCCGTAAAAATAAAAAATCATATTTTTTCACAAAAATGATCTTTTCACCCCCAATTTTTTATTTTCCCAAGGGTGAGAGAAGAAATTGGACCCCAAAAATTGCTGTGCAATTTGTCCTGAGTACGCTGATACCCCATATGTGGGTGTAAACCATTGTTTGGGCGCAGGGCAGAGCTCGGAAGGGAAGGAGCGCCATTTGACTTTTCAATGCAAAATTGACTGGAATTGAGATGGGACGCCATGTTGCATTTAGAGAGCCCTTGATGTGCCTAAGCATTGAAACCCCTAACAAGTGACACCATTTTGGAAAGTAGACCCCCTAAGGAACTTATCTAGATGTGTGGTGAGCACTTTGACCCAATAAGTGCTTTACAGAAGTTTATAATGCAGAGCCGTAAAAATAAAAAATCATATTTTTTCACAAAAATGATCTTTTCACCCCCAATTTTTTATTTTCCCAAGGGTAAGAGAAGAAATTGGACCCCAAAAATTGTTGTGCAATTTGTCCTGAGTACACTGATACCCCATATGTGGGTGTAAACCATTGTTTGGGCGCAGGGCAGAGCTCAGAAGGGAAGGAGCGCCATTTGACTTTTCAATGCAAAATTGACTGGAATTGAGATGGGACGCCATGTTGCGTTTGGAGAGCCCCTAATGTGCCTAAACATTGAAACCCCCCACGAGTGACACCATTTTGGAAAGTAGACCCCTTAAGGAACTTGTCTAGATGTGTGTTGAGCACTTTGACCCAACAAGTGCTTCACAGAAGTTTATAATGCAGAGCCGTAAAAATAAAAAATCATATTTTTTCACAAAAATGATCTTTTCACCCCCATTTTTTTATTTCCCCAAGGGTAAGAGAAGAAATTAGACCACAAAAGTTGTTGTGCAATTTGTCCTGAGTACGACGATACCCCATATGTGGGTGTAAACCATTGTTTGGGCGCATAGCAGAGCTCAGAAGGGAAGAAGCGCTATTTTACTTTTCAATGCAAAATTGACTGGAATTAAGATGGGATGCCATGTTGCGTTTGGAGAGCCCCTGATGTGCCTAAACATTAAACCCCCCCACAAGTGACACCATTTTGGAAAGTAGACCCCCTAAGGAACTTATCTAGATGTGTTTTGAGAGCTTTGAACCCCCAAGTGTTTCACTACAGTTTATAACGCAGAGCCGTGAAAATAAAAATTATTTTTTTTTTCACAAAAATGATTTTTTAGCCCCCAGTTTTGTATTTTCACAAGGGTATCAGGATAAATTGGACCCTAAAAGTTGTTGTCCAATTTGTCCTGAGTACGCTGATACCCCCTATGTGGGGGGGAACCACTGTTTGGGCGCATGACAGAGCTCGGAAGGGAAGGAGCGCCATTTGGAATGCAGACTTAAATGGATTGGTCTGCAGGCGTCACGTTGCATTTGCAGAGCCCCTGATGTACCCAAATAGTACAAACCCCCCACAAGTGATCCCATATTGGAAACTAGACCTCCCAAAGAACTTATCTAGATGTGTTGTGAGAACTTTGAACCCCCAAGTGTTTCACTACAGTTTACAACGCAGAGCCGTGAAAATAAAACATATTTTTTTTCCCACAAAAATGATTTTTAGCCCCCCAAATTTTTATTTTCCCAAGGATAACAAGAGAACTTGGACCCCAGAAGTTGTTGTTCAATTTGTCCCTAGTACGCTGATACCCCATATGTTGGGGTAAACCCCTTTTTGGACGCACGGGAGAGCTCGGAAGGGAAGGAGCACTGTTTTACTTTTTCAACGCAGAATTGGCTGGAATTGAGATTGGACGCCATGTCGCGTTTGGAGAGCCCCTGATGTGCCTGAACAGTGGAAACTCCCCAATTCTACCTGAAACCCTACCCCTAACCTCACCCCTAACCGTTTACTGAACATTTTCTGACAGTCATAAGTGCCACGTATATAAGTGCCACGTATTTAAGTGCCACGTATTTAAGTGCCACGTATTTAAGTGCCACGTATTTAAGTGCCACGTATTTCAGTGCCACGTATTTCAGTGCCACGTATTTCAGAGCCACGTATTTCAGTGCCACGTATTTCAGGCACTGAAAAATACGTGGCACGTAAATACTTCAGTGCCACGATATTTCAGTGCCACGATATTTCAGTGCCACGATATTTCAGTGCTACGTATTTCAGTGCCACGTATTTCAGGCACTGAAAAATATGTGGCACGTAAATACGTGGCACGTAAATACGTGGCACGTAAATACGTGGCACTTATATACGTGGCCACTGAAATATCGTGGCACTTATATACGTATATACGTATATAAACGTATATTTCAGTGCCACGTATTTCAGTGCCACGTATTTCAGGTTAGGGGTAGGGTTAGGGGTAGGGTTAGGGTTTTTTGTTTTTTTCTTGTTTTCTTGTGTTTTTCTATAAAAACGATAAAAACGCATGCGTTTTACCGCGTTTACATGCATTTTTTCACACATGTGGTTTTTTTAAAAAACTCATGCAGATAAAAACGCAAGTGTGAAACCAGACTAAAAGACGCTTTTTATAGCAAAAAAGTTTTTGCGTCTCCACATTTTGAGACCTATAATTTTTCCACATTTTGGTCCACAGAGTCATGTGAGGTCTTGTTTTTTGCGGGACGAGTTGACGTTTTTATTGGTAACATTTTCGGACACGTGACCATTTTTTATCACTTTTTATTCCGATTTTTGTGAGGCAGAATAACCAAAAACCAGCTATTCATGAATTTCTTTTGGGAGAGGCGTTTATACCGTGCCGCGCTTGGTAAAATTGATAAAGCAGTTTTATTCGTCGGGTCAGTACGATTACAGCGATACCTCATTTATATCATTTTTTTATGTTTTGACGCTTTTATACGATAAAAACTATTTTATAGAAAAAATAATTATTTTGGCATCGCTTTATTCTGAGGACTATAACTTTTTTATTTTTTTGCTGATGATGCTGTATGGTGGCTCGTTTTTTGCGGGACAAGATGACGTTTTCAGCGGTAACATGGTTATTTATATCCGTCTTTTTGATCGCGTGTTATTCCACTTTTTGTTCGGCGGTATGGCAATAAAGCGTTGTTTTTTGCCTCGTTTTTTTTTTTTTTTTCTTACGGTGTTTACTGAAGGGGTTAACTAGTGGGCCAGTTTTATAGGTTGGGTCGTTACGGACGCGGCGATACTAAATATGTGTACTTTTATTGTTTTTGTTTGTTTTTTTTAGATAAAGAAATGTATTTATGGGAATAATATATATATTTTTTTTATTATTTATTTAGGAATTTTTTTATTTTTTTTTACACATGTGGAAAATTTTTTTTTTACTTTTTTACTTTGTCCCAGGGGGGGACATCACAGATCGCAGATCTGATAGTGTGCACAGCACTCTATCAGATCGGCGATCATACTTTCATCGGAGCAGGCTGCAGCTTTCATCTGCAGCCTGCTCCGACCCGGAAGTGCTCCCTGCAGGACCCGGATACAGCCCCTCGGCCATTTTGGATCCGGGGCCTGCAGGGAGAAGACGTTCGGTACGAGGTGAGTACATCACCTTGTACCGATCGTCTCAGGGAAGCACGCAGGGAGCCCCCTCCCTGCGCGATGCTTCCCTGTACCGCCGGTACACCGCGATCATGTTTGATCGCGGTGTGCCGGGGGTTAATGTGCCGGGGGCGGTCCGTGACCGCTCCTGGCACATAGTGCCGGATGTCAGCTGCGATATGCAGCCGACACCCGGCCGTGATCGGCCGTGCTCCCCCCGTGAGCGCGGCCGATCGCGTATGACGTACTATCCCGTCGGCGGTCATGGGGGCCCACCCCACCTCGACGGGATAGTACGTCTGATGTCAGGAAGGGGTTAAAGAATGAGAGTGATGGCGCCAAAGAGTATATATTGTACAGTTGCTAAGGTGGGGCCCCGACATGGGATAATCACCACACCACCACGGGGATATGAACACACACACAAAATGCGCCACACACTACCATGTGCTCGAACACATATACCACCCTCAGCGCACATTTCACCACACATACACCAACCTCGCCACATAAAAGTCGAAACACAAAACTCGCCGCTCAAAACTCGCCACGCGCAAAACTCTCCACATGCAAAACTCGCCACACGTGCAAAACTCACCTCATGGAAAACTCGCCACACGCAAAACTTGCACACGTGGAAAAATTGCCACATGCACAAAAGTTGCAACACATGCAAAAGTTGCCTCACACAAAACTTGCACATACTCAAAAGGCACCACACATAAAACTCGCCATGCGCAAAACTTGCTGCACACAACTTGCTACACTAACCTGTCACATGCAACTCGACACACAAAAAGTTGCTACACGCATGTCGCCACACAAAACTCATCTCACAAAAGTCGCTACATGCATGTCGCCACACGCAACTCAACACACACAACTTGACACACGAAACTCGCCCTAAAACACACACAAGTCTGGTATTATCCTTCAAAAATAAAAATCTGATTAATAAGCAGACAAACTACAAGAGCAACAAATGTACCATATAGGAATCCGGCAGCTGTCAGTCTCATGACCAGTCTATTATGTGTATGTGTGAGCTAATATATACTTCCAGGGGGTGGGCTTACTGTTGGCTGGGGATTTATCAGGCTGCCAATTTAGCTTACAAATACTGAGGTAAAAATACTGACCAAATAACGTGTGAACGAGGTCTAATACAGGAGGAGATGACATACAGATATATACTATATACAGGAGGAGATGACACACAGGTATATACTATTTACAGGGGAGATGACACACAGGTATATACTATATACAGGAGGAGATGACACACAGATATATACTATATACAGGAGAGATGACACACAGGTATATACTATATAGAGGAGGAGATGCCATACAGGTACATACTACATACAGGAGGAGATGACATACAGGTATATACTATATACAGGAGGAGATGACACACAGGTATATACTATATACAGGAGCAGATTACCTACAGGTATATAGTATATACAGGAGGAGATGACACACAGATATATACTATATACAGGTGAGATGACACACAGGTATATACTATATACAGGAGGAGATTACATACAGGTATATACTATATATAGGAGATGACATACAGGTATATACTATATACAGGGGAGATGACACACAGCAGGTATATACTATATACAGGGGAGATGACATACAGGTATATACTATATACAGGAGATGACATACAGGTGTATACTATATATAAGGGAGATGACAAACATGTATATACTGAGGTGAAAATGAGAGGTGTGAGGTGAAAATGAAAAGGTGTGAGTGCAAAATGAGAGGAGTGAGGGAAAATAGTGGAGTGATCGGAAAATGACAGATGTGAGGTCGAAATGACAAGTGTTAGCGGGGAATGAGAGGAGTGAGGGGGAAAAAAAAGGAGTGAGGGGGAAAATGAGAGGTGTGAGGGAGAAAATGAGAGATGTGAGGGGGAAAATGAAAGATGTGATGGGGAAAATGAGAGGCGTGATGGGAAAATAAGAGAAGTGAGGTGCTATAACTAACCACAGATATTTACTATGCCCAGGCAACGCCGGGCTCTTCAGTTAGTAATAAAATAAGCATGTTTATTGAGATGTATAAAATTAACTTCACTGGAGGCTACAAAGACAAAACATGCACTTTTATAAACTTATTTGTATTTCTTTCAGTTTTATGTCTCATCCAAGCATTAATAAAATAAGACGAGATATTGCAGGTGGATTGTTGTAGAAAATGCATGTCTCCTATCAGTTTGAATTTTTCCCAGACACTTTTTTTATGTACCTCATTGCTTTTTTAATTTCCTTGGGTCTAAGGTTAATGTTATAATTTATATTATATCTCTGGTAATAGGCACTACTTTGTGTAATTGCAACGTCTGTGCTCTATTTTCTAACTGTCTCTAATGCTGTAAGTAATTATAAACCTAAAGCTAAGTTCTACGCCACTTTATATGCACTGCCAGCAATATGTTGGCTCTAAAGACTTACATTTATTAATTGATTACATTGTAATTCTATGAATAAAACAATTCTATTTTGCATTACAAAACTAAATTAGTAATAATAAAATAAGAACCAGATTTTTTTTGTTTTAATAAAAATGAGTATTTCACTATTATTCACAGATAAGGTAAAGAATTACTAAGAAAAGAATTCATATCTTATTTTTCAGATAAATTTGGTGGGAATGTTTGAAGCAAAATTATATTCACCAGACTGCTTTTACAAATGGTCTACAATTCCTCTAAAGTTAACCTAAAATTTGTCTACAATTGACACACATTCAAAACAAAGAAATTAAGGAGATGTTCTGTAGGTCCCAAGTCAAAAAGAGAGGTGTGGATAATGTCTTTCTTGATGAGGATGCAGGTTGGAGTAAAACACTTCTGATTCATTGAGAGGTGAACGCCGCTATCAAATTTGGCAAATCTGACAAGTAGCAAGATCCCCTGTGCATCTTACTAGAAAATGTATCCCTGCAAATTCTGCCCTCCTATCACACTAGCCGACTCCAGTTTGGTAGAACATGGCCAAACTGGTGTTGCTCAAGTCCAAATTGCAGGAAAATTTTGCAACTTTTAAAAGTGATTTACACCAAAATTCTTACATATTTGCTAAAAATAATTAATCAGAGCCATAAACTTTGACTGCAGCGTTAGCTGAACAAAATCTCTTTTACGCTATTTTGCTGTTCTGCACAAAGCTGCTAATACTACTGTCATGGTAAATATTCACATTCTAACAATTTTTTTTCACAGTGGACATCAGCAATTTACACCATAGAGAAAATGAGAATCTGTTGCTATTCAGGTTATTTGTGAATTTGCTTATGTTTTTTCCCCGTGAGAAATAAATTGAAGAGAACTTGTCATCAAATACACGTCTCCTAAATAGCGGCTACAGTGCTACTCATACTAGTAATCATAAAACAAAAATGTTATTCTTCGCAATAGACCTTGAAGCACAGAAGAAAACATAAATTTAAAAAGTACAAAATGTTATAAAGAATCAGTGTCAGCAGTCCTGGTTTCCTCTGCAGTGATTCAACGTTGACAAGCTCGGTTCACAAATCTAGTATTTTTTTTGCTACTTTGGGGTGAAAAATACAATGTAGACTAAAAATTGCTTACCATATTAGCCAGAAAAATTGATGAAAATACTTTTATGCACAAAAAAGACAAAAGTATTCCCGAAATGACAACAATAATTAATTTGTAAACCTGCCTGAAAAAAGATCCTCTGTGCTCTGAAAGCTGCAAATGTACTTTTTCTGGTTACATAATAAAGATATCACTCCAAGAACACTTTTGTATTTTTGGGCATAATAGTAATAATGTTTTATTACAGGACCCATTCATTTTAATGGAAACAGAAATGTCACAAATGACTTGTTTCTGTTCCAGCTTTTCCCCTTTTTCCATTTTTAGCTGTATCAAAAAACTTGCCCAACCTTTTTGTCTGTTCTCCAAAAAATGTAATACAAACGGATCCGTTTGTGGTATCTTTTAATATTAAAATTTATGGAAAGATTATAATTGATGGACATCTCTTATGTCATCTGTTAATGGATCAGTTTTTAATAGAGTACATGATCAGAACACTAAAGGGGTTCAGACATAACTTTAGTAAAAATGGAGCAAAAATAATTATTAATTAATTAATTAAATATCTTAAACATATCGGGAATCGGTATCGGAATTCCGATTCCAGATTCAGAAGATCGCCGACTTCAGATCCACACAGGGGTCGGGTCGGGTTTCATGAAACCCGACTTTGCCAAAAGTCGGCGACTTCTGAAAATTGCCGACCCGTTTCGCTCAACCCTAATAGTGAGTAATCCGTTAAAAGAAAAAGAGACCATATAGCCCCCAAAGATGACCTCTTCCAAAGTGCCTAGGACAGATAAATATTAGAAATTCCAGCTCATAATTATTAGATAAAAAAATCGGACTCTGTATACAGTAAAAAATATGTATGTTATAGTAAGTAGCTAGGCACAAGTTGATATAAATTAATTTAACCAAAATATGGTAATATACATAACATAGGAGTCACACATGTATTATACAAAGGAATATGTTGACATCAATTCTTTAGTATATGAATGAGGACATGCTATAAAAATATAAATGCATAGCACGATGTAAAGGAATGAACAAGCCTTTCTGCATAACATAAAGTGATTATGATGCTTTTAAATAGAAGGCTTATCAAAGTCACTGAATGTCTGTGGACATAATACTTTCATATTATAAACATTTAGCACCATATAATAAAATGAGCAATACATAGCCTAAAGTGCATACAGTGCTTTAGAGTAAGATAACCATCAGTACCACAATTACCTATGGACATTGGGGGGCAGAGCGCCCCTCAAGAGATGGCTGAAACTGCTTTCTTGATGCATTATCATCAGCACACAGTACTTAAGATATACATTTTTACTATTGCATTAGATATTATGGTGGCAGTTTACGAAGGGTATGTTTGTTTTTAGTAAATCTCCTCCGCTTGCATTTTTCTTTTTTTTTCTCATTTGAATGATGGAAAACGATTGTTTTATTTAGCTTTTGGGTAAAATGCTGGCTGCAGTTTTCATTTTCCAATGCAATATTAATACAAAATTTGGTTTTTCCCATGTAAATTTTACCAAACACACACATACCGTATTTTCTGGTGTATAAGACGACTGGGCGTATAAGACAACCCCCAACTTTGCCATATAAAATATGGAATTTGGGATATACCCGCCGTATAAGACGGGGGTCATCTTATACGCCCAGTCATCTTGTGGGGGGCGTGTGGTTCCCAGGGTCTGGAGGAGAGGAGACTCTCCTTCAGGCCCTGGGATCCATATTCATGTAAAAAATAAAGAATAAAAATAAAAAATATGGATATACTCACCCCTCCGACGGACCCTGGCTCTCAGCGGTGCAAATGTCTGCCTCCGTTCCTAAGAATGCAGTGAGTGAAGAACCTGCGATGACGTCGCGGTCACGCGACTGCTCACGTGACCGCTCATGTGACCGTATATTGATGTCAATGGCTTTTTATGAAACACCATGTGCAGAGCAGATGAAATCTGCGTTTATGCCTTTTTTAAAAAAAAATTAAACGCCACAGTAGATCTTACATTTGCTTTCCTCAGTTTTTCTCTTTGGCTTCACTAACTTGGTGGTTTACTTTTTATTCAGTTCTGCATAAAAATAGTTTTCCATTTCCGTGGTAAATTTTTCTAGAACTATTACTTTTATAAAGATAACACACTGACAAATGTAATTTAATAGGTATAAGATCAAGTAAATTTTAAAATGTTGATGATCACATACGGTTGTCACACGGATGTAAAATATGGACACACTGATGATAAACAGATGGCAAAACCGATGACAATAGTCCAAGTTTCCTGCATAAAAATTGGATGAATTTTCATATGCTCGTCTGACCCTCTTCCAAGGAAAGTTTCCCACATCTGTTTTATTGGTATGTGTTGAATGTGCCTTTTCATGTACCTTTTAATTTAAACTGACTGTTTGCAAGCAAAAAACACCAATAAATAAAGCAAAAACATGTTCTACTTTAATCGGGGTTGAGATACTGTTGAAATAGTCGAGTGTGACATCTGTTACTACTCACGGACAAGCCACAAAGCTGGGCAATCAAAAGGTTTGAGGTCAGAAGCCAGGAGGGTACGTTATAGACAGAGGGATGAGTAAAAAATGGTAATGTCACAGCCCAGAGGTCCAAAGCCATGAGAGTAAGTCAAAGAAAGATGGGTGAGACAAAAGAATAGCCAGGTCACGAGCCAGGGGTCAAAATACCACCAAGATAGCTGATGAATCAAAGTGTCAAAGCAAATGGATGGTCAGAGCGTGGTCCTAGGTCAGGCAGCAGTAGATAAAAGCACTGAGTGCAGAGAAGCAAGGCAAATATACATCAGTGATCAATAAACTACAATTAGCACTCGTCAGAGGCAGAGAGCTTGCTAAATAGCCAGGTAATTATCTGGACAGCTGACACATGGATGAAGCTCAGGCAACAACTCAACTCTGATTGGATATCTAAACTGTCATTCAAGCCACTTATGGCTCAGCATACCCTAGCATCCGATTGAATAGTGTCAGATCAGCATGCCGCTGCTCTAGATTGGACATTAAACATTAATACACTGCAACCAGACACACAGAAAGATGGAATCATGAAAGTGCTCCCTCTTCTATGAGGTGGGTCACTGGACCCCAGGTTTCCCAGGAAACCTCTGAAGTAAAGCCCTGAGCAGGCTCGGGCTGGAACGAACTAACTCTCTTTTTGTCTGTATCCCTTCCAATGGATGAGATACTGGAGGGAATTACCTCATAAAGTGATGCTGGGCAGAAATGAAAACTTTGTTGTGGTCAGTGTACCGCTTGTTACTACTCCCGGACAAGCTGAAAATCAGGGTAATCAAAAGGAACGAGGTCAGAAGCCAGGCGGGTACATCATAGACAGAAAGGTGAGACAAAAGAATAGTCAGGTCATAGTCCAGAGGTCAAAATACCAGCATGATAGCGGATCAAGCAAATGGTCAAAGCAAACATATGGTCAGAGCACGCTTTTGGGTCAGGCAGCAGTAGATCAGAACATAGAGCACAGAGAAACAAGGCAAACATACACCAATGAGTAGAAAAGCTACAATTGGCACTATTCAGCAGCAGAGCGCAGGCTAAATAGCCAGGTAATTATCTAAACAGGAGACACAGGATTGAAACCCAGGTAACACTGACAGCTCAGCATGCCCCTGCTCCTGATTGGATGGCAGACAATATTTCACCGCTACCCGACACACAGAAAGGTGGAATTGTGACATTGACTTCTGAGAATAAGCAAACTTAGACATTTTTCCTTTGTTTAAATTTGTTCCCAGAACCCAAATACTGCAATGCTGCATATATTTACCATATATACCAGAGTTTTGAGCCGAGTTTTTCAGCACTATTTTTAATGAAATAGGGATAGGGATGAGGAGCCATGCAGACCAGGATAAGGATGTGGAGACCATGCATACCAGGATGGGGCTGAGGAGCCATGCATACCAGGATGGGGATGAGGGGGGCTATGAAGACCACGATGGGGATGAGAAGCCATGAATACCAGGATAGGGATGAGGAGTCATGCATACCAGGATAGGTATGAGGGGACAGTGCATACTCGGCATATACTTGAGTCAATACGTTTCCCCAGTATTTGGGGGGTAAAATTAGGTGTCTCGGCTTATATTCAGGTCGGCTTAAACTGAAGTATATACGGTATTTGCTTTCATATAAGTATGTGTCTGTGTGTGAGTGAGTGTGTGTATAAATTTACAAATACATGTTTTGTTCTAAAATATAAAACAATGAATATTAAGCACAATATTGTCCTTCTAATTTAACATTAAATAAATAAGATATAGGCTTTTGAATTCTTCTTCATCTAACATATGGAATGAAACTCCTTGTACTCCATTACAGTAAATCTGCTGCTAAAATTCAATATTTTCTTTCTAATACTAATTATAGATATTCATCAGGGATGAGAAAATTGGACAGATTTCCAACTGTGCAATTTGCAGGGTGCATTAGTTAATATTAATCATTCTTGGATAGGTTCCACTCTGATTTAGGAACTTTGCACAATACTATGCAGCACAAGATATATTAAATTAAAATGTCCTATAGGGTAATGTAAATAAGTGATTTTCCTATTGATTTATCATGAAAACATCAGCTATATTTGGTACTACAGATGGGCAATTAATTAAAGTCAGGGAGATTGATACCAAATGTGACACAATTACTGCAGATTTAAGATGTATTGGCATTGGAAAAAAAGAAAATATTGATCATTATTTATACCCCTACATAAGATTTTCATGGCACTATCCTGCATATACAGTATTATAGTAGTGTTTATTAACCTCTTATTTTAGACAATGTTATTAAGGGTACAAATACACTTTACAATAATTTCACGTATATATATTTTCTGACCTAATTATTTTTTATTGCCTAGTCATATAAAAATAAAATGGTGAAGTTATATTTATGCTTTTAAAACTAAGTGACTTATTTTAACATGCAGGTATACAGTATATAGCCATATTAACCCCTTTAACCTGATGAACCCGTATCTTTTCAGGCACATAACAGCTGATTTGATGATCAGCTGTCATGTGCCCCTAGCAGCCGCCAGTGAAATTGCGATCCACCCTCAACTGTTAACATGTTAAACGACTCTATCAATCTCTGACAGCGGCATTTAACATGGCTGCACCGGAAAAGTGTCAATAAGCTCACCCATTGACATCCCAGTCACATGATCGTGGGCACATATGAGTTGGCATGACAACTAGGGCCTGCAGCAGACCACTGTGCTTTTTATTCCAGATCTGTTATGAGCACCACCTAGTGGTCCGACTTTCATAGCAGATGATCATTTCTGCTACACATAGCAGGACTGATGCCCTGCTATGTGCAACTCAAGCGACCAGCTGATCGCAGCTTTAAGTCTCCTAAGGAGGATTTTAACCCCTTAATCCCGTATGACGTACTATCCCGTCAAGGTGACCTGGGACTTAATTCCGAGTGACGGGATAGTACGTCATACGCGATCGGCCGCGCTCACGGGGGGAGCGCGGCCGATCGCGGCCGGGTGTCAGCTGCCTATCGCAGCTGACATCCGGCACTATGTGCCAGGAGCGGTCACGGACCGCCCCCGGCACATTAACCCCCGGCACACCGCGATCAAACATGATCGCAGTGTACCGGCGGTATAGGGAAGCATCGCGCAGGGAGGGGGCTCCCTGCGGGCTTCCCTGAGACCCCCGGAGCAACGCGATGTGATCGCGTTGCTGCGAGGGTCTCCTACCTCCTTCCTGGCTGCAGGTCCCGGATCCAAGAAGGCCGCGGCATCCGGGTCCTGCAGGGAAGGAGGTGGCTTACCGAGTGTCTGCTCAGAGCAGACACTTGGTAAGCCTGCAGCCCTGCACAGCAGATCACAGATCTGGAAGAGTGCTGTGCACACTGCCAGATCAATGATCTGTGATGTCCCCCCCCTGGGACAAAGTAAAAAAGTAAAAAAAAAAAATGTTCCACATGTGTAAAAAAAAAATAAAAAAATTCCTAAATAAATAATAAAAAAATATATATATTATTCCCATAAATACATTTCTTTATCTAAATAATAAAAAAAAAACAATAAAAGTACACATATTTAGTATCGCCACGTCCGTAACGACCCAACCTATAAAACTGCCCTACTAGTTAACCCCTTCAGTAAACACCGTAAGAAAAAAAAAAAAACGAGGCAAAAAACAACGCTTTATTACCATACTGCCGAACAAAAAGTAGAATAACACGCGATCAAAAAGACTGATATAAATATCCATGGTACCGCTGAAAACGTCATCTTGTCCCGCAAAAAACAAACCACCATACAGCATCATCGGCAAAAAAATAAAAAAGTTATAGTCCTGAGAATAAAGCGATACCAAAATAATTATTTTTTCTATAAAATAGTTTTTATCGTATTAAAGCTCCAAAACATAAAAAAATGATATAAATGAGATATCGCTGTAATCGTACTGACCCGACGAATAAAACTGCTTTATCAATTTTACCAAACGCGGAACGGTATAAACGCCTCTCCCAAAAGAAATTCATGAATAGCAGGTTTTTGGTCATTCTGCCTCACAAAAATCGGAATAAAAAGTGATCAAAAACGGTCACGTGTCCGAAAATGTTACCAATAAAAACGTCAACTCGTCCCGCAAAAAACAAGACCTCACATGACTCTGTGGAGCAAAATGTGGAAAAATTATAGGTCTCAAAATGTGGAGACGCAAAAACTTTTTTGCTATAAAAAGCGTCGCTGGTTTCACACTTGCGTTTTTGTCTGCAGCGTTTTTTGCACAAAAAAAGCATGCGTTTTTTCTCTATATTTAACATTGAAAATGCATGCGTTTTTTTGTACGCGTTTGGTCGCGTTTTCAAACGCATGCGGTTTTTTTCTGCATGCGTTCATTTTCAGAAATACAACCTGCAGTATTTTCTTGCGTTTTTAAGCACATGCGTTTGTTTGCGTTAAAAACACATGCGTTTTATCGAAAAAAAACAGAAAACACTGAAAAGCCACCCACCACCATCAAGGTGATAAAGGGATCCAAACCCTAACCCCTAACCTCACCCCTAACCGTTTAATGAACATTTTCTGACAGTCATAGTGCCACGTATTTCAGTGCCACGTATTTCAGTGCCACGTAATTCAGTGCCACGTATTTCAGTGCCACGTATCATGTATTTCAGTGCCACGTGTTTCAGTGCCACGTATTTAAGTGCCACGTATCACGTATTTCAGTGCCACGCATCACGTATTTCAGTGCCACATATTTTAGTGCCACGTATTTAAGTACCACGTATTTCAGTTGCACGTATTTCAGTGCCACGTATTTCAGTGCCACGTATTTCAGTGCCACGTATCACGTATTTCAGTGCCACGTGTTTCAGTGCCACGTATTCAAATGCCACGTATCACGCATTTTAGTGCCACGTATTTCAGTGCCACATATTACAGTGCCACGTATTTCAGTGCCACGTATTTCAGTGCCACGTATTTCAGTGCCACGTATCACGTATTTCAGTGCCACGTGTTTCAGTGCCACGTATTCAAGTGCCACGTATCACGTATTTCAGTGCCACGTATTTCAGTGCCACGTATTTCAGTGCCACGTATTTCAGTCACGTTTAGGGTTAGGGTTAGGGGTAGGGTTAGGGTTAGGGTTAGGGCTAGGGTTGGAGGTAAAGTTAGGGTTAGGGTTGGGGCTAAAGTTAGGGTTTGGGCTAAAGTTAGGGTTAGGGTTTGGATTACATTTACGGTTTGGATTAGGGTTGGGATTAGAATTATGGGTGTGTCAGGGCTAGGGGTGTGGTTAGGGTTACCGTTGGGATTAGGGTTAGGGGTGTGTTTGGGTTAGGGTTTCAGGTAGAATTGGGGAGTTTCCACTGTCCAGGCACATCAGGAGCTCTCCAAGCGCGACATGGCGTCCAATCTCAATTCCAGCCAATTCTGCGTTGAAAAAGTAAAACAGTGCTTCCCTTCCGAGCTCTCCCGTGCGCCCAAAATGGGGTTTACCCCAACATATGTGTTATCAGCGTACTCGGGACAAATTGAACAACAACTTCTGGGGTCCAAGTTCTCTTGTTATCCTTAGGAAAATAAAAATTTGGGGGGCTAAAAATCATTTTTGTGGGAAAAAAAAGATGTTTTATTTTCACGGCTCTGCATTATAAACTGTAGTGAAACACTTGAGGGTTCAAAGTTCTCACAACACATCTAGATAAGTTCCTTGGGAGGTCTAGTTTCCAATATGGGGTCACTTGTGGGGGGTTTGTACTGTTTGGGTACATCAGGGGCTCTGCAAATGCAACGTGACGCCTGCAGACCAATCCATTTAAGGCTGCATTCCAAATGGCGCTCCTTCCCTTCCGAGCTCTGTCATGCACCCAAACAGTGGTTCCCCCCCACATATGGGGTATCAGCGTACTCAGGACAAATTGGACAACAACTTTTGGGGTCTAATTTATCCTGTTACCCTTGTGAAAATACAAAACTGGGGGCTAAAAAATCATTTTTGTGAAAAAAAAAAGAATTTTTATTTTCACGGCTTTGCGCTATAAACTTTAGTGAAACACTTGGGGGTTCAAAGTTCTCAAAACACATCTAGATAAGTTCCTTGGGAGGTCTAGTTTCCAATATGGGGTCACTTGTGGGGGGTTTCTACTGTTTAGGCACATCAGGGGCTCTGCAAACATAACATGATTCCCGCAGACCATTCCATCAAAGTCTGCATTCCAAATGGCGCTCCTTCCCTTCCGAGCTCTGTCATGCGCCCAAACAGTGGTTCCCCCCCACATATGGGGTATCAGCGTACTCAGGACAAATTGGAAAACAAATTTTGGGGTCCAATTTATTCTGTTACCCTTGTAAAAATACAAAGCTGGGGGCTAAAAAATCATTTTTGAGAAAAAAAAAATATATATTTTCACGGCTCTGCGTTATAATCTGTAGTGAAACACTTGGGGGTTCAAAGCTCTCAAAACACATCTAGATAAGTTCGTTAGGGGGTCTACTTTCCAAAATGGTGTCACTTGTGGGGGGTTTCAATGTTTAGGCACATCAGAAGCTCTCCAAACGCAACATGGGGTCCCATCTCAATTCCAGTCAATTTTGCATTGAAAAGTCAAATGGCGCTCCTTCCCTTCCAAGCTCTGCCATGCGCCCAAACAATGGTTTACACCCACATATGGGGTATCAGCGTACTCAGGACAAATTGCACAACATTTTTTGGGGTCCAATTTCTTCTCTTACCCTTGGGAAAATAAAAAATTGGGGGCGAAAAAATCATTTTTGTGAAAAAATATGATTTTTTATTTTTACGGCTCTGCATTATAAACTTCTGTGAAGCACTTGGTGGGTCAAAGTGCTCACCACACATCTAGATAAGTTCCTTAGGGGGTCTACTTTCCAAAATGGTGTCACTTGTAGGGAGTTTCAATGTTTAGGCACATCAGGGGCTCTCCAAACGCAACATGGCGTCCCATCTCAATTCCAGTCAATTTTGCATTGAAAAGTCAAATGGCGCTCCTTCCCTTCCAAGCTCTGCCATGCGCCCAAACAATGGTTTACACCCACATATGGAGTATCAGCGTACTCAGGACAAATTGCACAACATTTTTTGGGGTCCAATTTCTTCTCTTACCCTTGGGAAAATAAAAAAATTGGGGGCGAAAAGATCATTTTTGTGAAAAAATATGATTTTTTTTTTTTACGGCTCTGCATTATAAACTTCTGTGAAGCACTTGGTGGGTCAAAGTGCTCACCACACATCAAGATAAGTTCCTTAGGGGGTCTACTTTCCAAAATGGTGTCACTTGTAGGGGGTTTCAGTGTTTAGGCACATCAGGGGCTCTCCAAACGCAACATGGCGTCCTATCTCAATTCCAGTCAATTTTGCATTGAAAAGTCAAATGGCGCTCCTTTCCTTCCGAGCTCTGCCATGCGCCCAAACAGTGGTTTACCCCCACATATGGGGTATCAGCGTACTCAAGACAAATTGTACAACAACTTTGGGGTCCATTTTCTCCTGTTACCCTTGGTAAAATAAAACAAATTGGAGCTGAAATAAATTTTGTGTGAAAAAAAGTTAAATGTTCATTTTTATTTAAACATTCCAAAAATTCCTGTGAAACACCTGAAGGGTTAATAAACTTCTTGAATGTGGTTTTGAGCACCTTGAGGGGTGCAGTTTTTAGAATGGTGTCACACTTGGGTATTTTCTATCATATAGACCCCTCAAAATGACTTCAAATGAGATGTGGTCCCTAAAAAAAAATGGTGTTGTAAAAATGAGAAATTGCTGGTCAACTTTTAACCCTTATAACTCCGTCACAAGGGTTAAAAAACACACACATTATTAAAAAGTATTTTAATGAAATAAACACAGCGGTTGTTTTAATATTTTATTGATCTCTCAATCCATTTGCAGACCCTCGCTTAGCAAAACAATAAATGCACAAGATACATACCCTCTGTTGAACCGTCACGTCCCACGAGGTAATCCATCTGAAGGGGTTAAAATAATTTACAAGCAGGAGCCCTGCAAATGCAGCTGTGCTCGTGCTTGTAATTCCTCGGCGAATGAAGGAAATGTAGGTCATTGACCTACATTTCCTTCAGTCGCGGTGATGCGCCCCCTGGTGGATGTCCTCATATGACCTGGAGCGTGGGAAAAAGTTCCCAGGCTGCAGTTCATGAGAACATCCAGCAGGGGCGCATCACCGCGACTGAATGTAAGTATAGATCACTCTGCTTTCCTTTCAGCACCCGGGGATTACAGGCACGAGCGAGTGGTTTAGCGCAGCTCATGCCTGTAATATTAGTTAACCCCTTCAGATGGATTACCTCGTGGGACGTGATAGGACATCAGAAGTTATGTATATTGTGTTTTTATTATTTTGCCAAGCAAGGGTGTTGCTGATGGATTGAGAGAGCAATAAATTATTAAAACAACCTGTTTGTTTCTTTCATTAAATACTTTTTAATCATGTGTGTGTGTGTTTTTTAACCCTTTCAGACAAATGGATTAATAATGGATAGGTGTCATAATTGACGCCTCTCCATTATTAATCTGGCTTAATGTCACCTTACGATAGCAAGGTGGCATTAACCCTTCATTGCCCCATATCCCACCGCTACTCGGGAGTGGGAAGAGAGTGGCCAAGTGCCAGAATAGGCGCATCTTCCAGATGTGCCTTTTCTGGGGTGGCTGGGGGCAGATGTCTTTAGCCACGGGGGGGCCAATAACCATGGACCCTCTCCTGGCTATTAATATCTGCCCTCAGTCACTGGCTTTACCGCTCTGGCGGAGAAAATTGCGTGGGAGCCCACGCCAATTTTTTCCGCCATTTAACCCTTTATTTTAGCAGCTACAGCGCTGAAATTTTGCACATACACACTACTAACATTAGTAGTGTGGAATATGCAAAAAAAAAAGGGGATATGAGATGGTTTACTGTATGTAAACCATGTCTCATATCCTGTCGGGTTTAGGCAGGAGAAATGAAAAGCCGGCAATTGAATTACCGACTTTTCACTAACACCGCTGCGTATTTCTCGCAAGTCACACTGCTGGTCCGTGTGGAATCCGTATTTTTCTCGCCCCCATAGACTTTCATTGGCGATTTTTTTGCGCAATACGGTGACAAACACAGCATGCTGCGATATTGTACGGCCGTAGAACGCCGTATATTACGGATCCGTAATATACGGCTGATAGGACGAGACCCATTGAGAATCATTGTGCCGTATGTAATGCGAGTTTTACGCACGTAGTTTTTGCGCTCTTACGTCCGTAAAACACGCATGTGTGACGCCGGCCTTATAGGGCTTAACGGGTGAAGTAGCCCTGTCAGCTGCAGGAATATTTTGTACTCTTTTGGTATTTGCTCAATCAGTGTTTTTGGAACAGAAACTGGCTTTGTGCACAAAAATGCAATATTTTCTATGAGCACAATATGTAACTAATACTAATTTGCAGTAAAACCTTATGGAAAAAACTAGTGATGAGCAAATATACTCGTTACTCGAGATTTCCAGAGCACGCTCGGGTGTCCTCCAAGTATTTTTTGGTGCTCGGAGATTTTGTTTTTCTTGCCGCAGCTGAATGATTTACATCTGTTAGCCAGCATAAGTACATGTGGGGGTTGCCTGGTTGCAAGGGAATTCCCACATGTACGTATGCTGGCTAACAGATGTAAATCATTCAGCTACGGCAAGAAAAACTAAATCTCTGAGCACTAAAAAATACTCGGAGGACACCCGAGCGTGCTCGAGAAATCTCGAGTAACGAGTATATTCGCTAATCACTAGAAACAACTTAAAGTGGTTATTCAGGCTTAACCCCTTAATGACCGCCAATATGTCTTTTAACTGACCTGAGATATAAGAGAATAATCTCCCCATACAGGTGACAATCCAGCAGCTGTTGGTTGTGCACTATAGCTGACAACTTGGTTTATCAGCCACGATCAGTGTTTGCACCATCGAAATCTGTTTAACCCCTTAGATGCTGCTGTCAATAGTGACTACATCGTTATAAATGGTTAGCAGAGTGTGGGGCTTCCTCTTTATCCCAATTGGTGCCCTCAGATCATGATTTTGTGGCCCTGATGTTTGTCATGGCAATTAATTATCAAATAGCTGCCTTAGAGTCTGACAGCTATAGTAATCTGTTCAGAAGTTAGAGGCATTTAGGTGGTAAAAATACACATTTTCATTTCTGTCATTCCACTTTGCATTAATTCCTGTAAAGCACCTAAAGGGTTAATAAACTACCTGACAGCAGTTTTCGATATGTCAGGGGGTGCTGTTTTTAAAATGGTATCACGTTTGGGGGTTTCCCAATATATGAGACCCCTAAAGGCACTTCAAACATGGCTAAGTCCCTAAATAAATACATTTTGTAAATTTCCTTGAAAAAATGAAAAATTACTGCTACATTTTAAAACCTCCTAAAATGCTAAAAAAATAAAGTAACATTTTACAAATGATGCTGATGTAAAGCCCACATGAGGGAAATGTTATTTATTAATGGTTTGCTGTGGTATGACCATCTGGAATAAAGGGATAATCATTTAAATTCTGAAAATTGCTAATTTTTTTAACATTTTTCTCAAATTGTTGATATTTTTTATAAATAAACACAAAATATATTGACCTAAATTTACCATTATCATAAAGTATAATGTGTCACGGAAAAATAATCTCAAAATCACTGGGATTTGCTGAAGCATTGCAGAGTTATTACCATATAAAGTGACACTGGTCAGATTTCAAAAATTTGGCTCCGTCACTATTGATGAACATTCCTTACGAAAGGTAATCATTACTATATTGGAAGGGTCTAACACTTGACATCCCCACCAATCGCTTTTAGCTCCACTGACAATGTGATCTAAACAGTGACAGAACAGGACAGTTCTGTTCACATGCCTTGGAAAGAACTGCATGACTTTGTTTACTTCCTAACTGAATGTGTTTTGAGCTGCAGTTCATAGCCATGGTTATTGCACAGTGACTACAGTTGTTCTTTTCTTGCTCCATTCATTCTTTACTTCAGTGAACCACTGGAGAGTAAAAAAAAGTTGATTGTTGTGAAAATCAGAAGTTATTCCTTATCAATTTGATATTGATGACATATTTAAAGGATAGGTCAATAATATATGAAATCTGGATAACCCCTTTAAAATACAAACTTTCATTTGTGATGCAATATCCTGATATATTTATGTTATTTTTTCATGTGAAAAAAACTATCCACCTGTTCTAGCCTAATATCTTATATACTTTGACTAAAATAAGATGGAATTTTGAGGCCCTATTGACTACTGTGACAAAGTCACTCTCAAAGTGCTGGAGGGAAAATATGTTTCACTTAGGCCATTAGTTTCAGTGATTTGAAGCCCAGAAGTTTCCTTCAGCACACTATGTGTTAAGAGGCGTTAAACAGCCATTTTAAGGGCTGAGTTTTAGAGGGCACCCATAGAGCGGGTGGAAGGTTGCCCACCTTATCTCCACCCCAGGGTGTGGTCTGGGGGTATAATAGTCAGCCACCAGAGGCTTTCAGTGTTCAGTAGCGCTGGAGACAGGAGGTCTAGCACTTTGTGTCCTGAGAAGGAAAATATGTTCCCCGCAAAAGCAGAGGCTGCATACCATTTTTGTTTGTTTTCTTGCTTTGCCCGAAGAGCTGTGTTTATTCTCACTTTGTGTTGGTTTATGCCACATGTATAATAAACTAACAGAAGATTTAAAGAGACAGTGTGTCTTCCTCCATGTGCATCTGACTGATCTGATCTACCACACTACCTAAGAAAAATTGAACTCATGACACACAAATCAAGATATATTTTTCACTGATTTATGGTGACCGAGAGGGTCCAGAAGACCGCGGTGTGCTGTGAATTCCGTTCTCGGGCTCCCTCCTGTGGTCATGAGTGGTACTTTGTGAGTTCTGTTCTTGGGCTCCCTCTGGTGGCTTTGAGTGTTACGGCTGGTCTGTAGCTGGACTCCAGCTGCCTCGTTTCCTGCTAGGCTTGCTGCCTATTTAATTCCACCTGGACCTTTACTTGTTGCCTGCTGTCGTTGTATTCAGTACTGGTTCAGATCTCTCTGGGACTTCCCTTGTGACCTGTCTCCTCGTGGAGAAGCTAAGTTCATACTAGTCCATTTTTGCTCATTGCTTTTTGAAAATGTTTCTCAGTATATGATGAGTTCAGTCCAGCTTGCTTATATGCTATTTGATTGCTAGCTGGAAGCTCTGGGGTGCGGAGTTGCGCCCCTCACATCGTGAGTCGGTGTGGGGGTCTTTTTGTATTCTCTGCGTGGATAATTTTTGTAGTATTTTATACTGACTGCACAGATTCCTTGCTATCTTCTGACTATTTAGTTACTAGCGGGCCTCATTTGCTAAAACCTATTTTCATTTCTATGTTTGTGTTTTCCCCTTAACTCACCGTTATTATTTGTGGGGGCTGCCTACTCTTTGGGGAAAATTTCTCTGAGGCAAGCGAGGCTTTGTTTCTCTCTAGGGGTAGCTAGTTTCTCAGGCTGTGAAGAGGCGTCTAGGCCGAGTCAGGTACGCTCCACAGCTGCCTATAGTGTGTGTTTGATAGGATCAGAATTGTGGTCAGTAAAGTTCCCACATTCCTAGAGCTTGTCCTTATTTTGGTTTACTTATCAGGTCAGTTCATGTGTTCCTAACCACCAGAACCATAACAGTACAGCAGGCCCGTAAAGTGTTAATGCATCGCAAAAGAGGGATAAGAGAAGCTCTGAGGTTTTTTTTTTTCCTCTGCAGTGTGTTTAGCCTCTCTCCTCCCTTTAATCTCTGGGTGGTTCAGGACTCAGCTGCAGATATGGACGTTCAAGGTCTGTCCTCTTGTGTGGATAAGCTCGCTACAAGGATACAAAGCATTCAGGATTATGTAATTCACAGTCCTATGTCTGAACCTAAAATACCAATTCCTGAGCTGTTCTCTGGAGATAGATCTAGGTTTTTGAATTTCAAAAATAATTGCAAATTGTTTCTTTCTCTGAGACCTCATTCCTCTGGTGACCCTGCTCAGCAAGTTAAAATTATTATTTCTTTGTTACGTGGTGACCCTGAAGATTGGGCATTCTCCCTGGCGCCAGGAGATCCTGCATTGCTAAATGTGGATGCGTTTTTTCTTGGATTGCTTTATGAGGAACCTAATCTAGTGGACCAGGCAGAAAAGATTTTGCTGGCTCTCTCTCAGGGTCAGGATGAAGCAGAGGTTTACTGTCAGAAGTTTAGGAAGTGGTCTGTGCTCACTCAATGGAATGAGTGTGCCCTGGCAGCGATTTTCAGAAAGGGTCTTTCTGAAGCCCTTAAGGATGTTATGGTGGGGTTCCCCACGCCTGCGGGTCTGAATGAGTCAATGTCTTTGGCCATTCAGATTGATCGGCGTTTGCGGGAGCGCAAACCTGTGCACCATCTGGTGGTGTTTTCTGAACAGAAGCCTGATTCTATGCAATGTGACAGGATTCTGACCAGAATTGAACGGCAAAATCACAGACGTCAGGATGGGTTGTGCTTTTACTGTGGTGACTCCACTCATGTTATCTCTGACTGTTCTAAGCGCACAAAAAGGTTCGCTAAGTCTGTCACCATTGGTACTGTACAGCCTAAATTCATTTTGTCTGTTACTTTGATTTGCTATCTGTCATCCTACTCTGTTATGGCTTTTGTGGATTCAGGCGCTGCCCTGAATTTGATGGATTTGTCATTTGCCAGGCGCTGTGGTTTTACCTTGGAGCCATTGCAATTCCCTATTCCACTAAAGGGAATTGATGCTACGCCATTGGCCAAGAATAAGCCTCAGTACTGGACTCAAGTGACTATGTGTATGACTCCTTCACATCAGGAGGTTATTCGCTTTCTGGTCTTACATAATTTGCATGATGTTGTCGTGTTGGGTCTGCCATGGCTGCAGGTTCATAATCCAGTCCTGGATTGGAAAGCAATGTCGGTGTCAAGTTGGGGTTGTCAAGGGGTACATGGCGATGTTCCTTTGGTGTCAATTGCTTCTTCTACTCCTTTTGAAGTCCCTGAATTTTTGTCGGATTACCAGGATGTATTTGATGAGCCCAAATCCAGTGCCCTACCTCCTCATAGGGATTGTGATTGTGCTATAAATTTGATTCCTGGTAGTAAGTTCCCTAAGGGTCGACTTTTTAATTTATCTGTACCAGAACATACCGCTATGCGGACTTATATAAAGGAGTCTTTGGAGAAAGGGCATATTCGTCCGTCCTCGTCACCTTTGGGTGCAGGGTTCTTTTTTGTGGCCAAGAAGGATGGTTCTCTGAGACCCTGTATAGATTATCGCCTTCTAAATAAAATCACGGTCAAATTTCAGTACCCTTTGCCTCTGCTGTCCGATCTGTTTGCTCGGATTAGGGGGGCTAGTTGGTTCACCAAGATAGATCTTCGAGGAGCTTATAATCTTGTGCGTATAAAGCAGGGCGATGAATGGAAAACAGCATTTAATACGCCCGAAGGTCATTTTGGGTACTTGGTGATGCCTTTTGGGCTTTCTAATGCCCCTTCCGTGTTTCAGTCCTTCATGCACGACATCTTCCGAGAGTATCTGGATAGATTTATGATTGTGTACCTGGATGATATTTTGGTCTTTTCTGATGATTGGGAGTCTCATGTGAAGCAGGTCAGGATGGTGTTTCAGGTCCTGCGTGCCAATGCCTTGTTTGTGAAGGGCTCTAAATGTCTCTTTGGAGTCCAGAAGGTTTCCTTTTTGGGCTTTATTTTTTCCCCTTCTACTATCGAGATGGATCCAGTTAAAGTCCAGGCCATCTATGACTGGACTCAACTTACATCGGTGAAGAGTCTTCAGAAGTTCTTGGGCTTTGCTAATTTTTACCGTCGTTTCATCACTAATTTTTCTAGTGTGGTTAAACCTTTGACGGATTTGACTAGAAAGGGTGCTGATGTGACGAATTGGTCTTCTGCAGCCGTTGAGGCCTTTCAGGAGCTGAAACGTCGGTTTTCTTCGGCTCCTGTCTTGCGTCAGCCTGATGTCTCTCTTCCCTTTCAGGTCGAGGTTGATGCTTCTGAGATTGGAGCAGGGGCTGTCTTGTCACAGAGAAGCTCTGATGGCTCAGTGATGAGACCATGTGCTTTCTTTTCTAGAAAGTTTTCGCCTGCCGAGCGGAATTATGATGTTGGTAATCGGGAGTTGTTGGCAATGAAGTGGGCATTCGAGGAGTGGCGACATTGGCTTGAGGGAGCCAAGCATCGCGTGGTGGTCTTGACGGATCACAAGAATTTGATTTATTTCGAGTCTGCCAAGCGGTTAAATCCTAGATTGCGGTCAGTAAAGTTCCCACATTCCCAGAGCTTGTCCTTATTTTGGTTTACTTATCAGGTCAGTTCATGTGTTCCTAACCACCAGAACCATAACAGCGGTGTCTAATTTCATGTTTTCATGCACTAATTAGAAGTACTTCACCATCATATTAAAAAGTGTAGGTTTGTGCTAACAATGCAGGGGTTAATCTGTTCAGTTAAGAGCTCCTAGAGCTTTCCTGCTTTGGTGGCCTCAGCTGTTCAGTATTGGCCACACCACTCTGCTATATATTGTTAGTTTGGTCTGCAAGTCAGACCATCAGGGATATTGGATGGTTGTCTGATCATGGGATCGTTCGAACGAGTGATGAATAGAGACAAAGTAATCTGTTTCCAAGGCCATAAACTTTATTCGATCACATCTGCCCTTATATACTCTTTTGAGTGGGCGTATACATTCTGGTCATGCACGCATCAGCTGTTTATTGCAAAATGAGATCATCATTAATTGATCATGTGATTTTCCATTAGAAGTGAACTGTGAACAGGTGTTTAATATCCTAAGGTCCCAAAATCAATGTAAGTAGCCTCACCCAAATACAGTT
This sequence comes from Ranitomeya variabilis, assembly GCF_051348905.1. Classification (NCBI taxonomy): domain Eukaryota; kingdom Metazoa; phylum Chordata; class Amphibia; order Anura; family Dendrobatidae; genus Ranitomeya; species Ranitomeya variabilis. The sequence goes on from NC_135234.1 coordinate 600,769,244, forward strand.
TACAGCCCGTTATCTAGCTAATAGGTATCACCACCCATCATTAGCTTCCTTAGATCAATATAACTCTAGGCGTAGTATATAATCTCTGAAATGTCAGCAGCTCTAATCAAAGGTCAGAATGACACAGAGAACGAACATGTCCTAGCCTGTCTTTTCAATTAGAAATATATATAAATTACAGGAATACATTAGGGTGGTCCCTGATTTCCCTATCAATATATTCACATCTTGTAATCAGGGATTGCTAGTGTTAGTTTCATACTGCCTCATTCTGTAGTTGGAGGTGTTGGTTGTTTGAGCAGGTGTTTGGAGTGTTGTTCAGAAGACTGTTGCTTGATGATTTGTCTGTGTGCATATTCTCAACCTGTCCTATTTGATTTTTCCTTCCTTTGCTTCCCGGTGTTCCACTCTGTTGTTTGTGAGTGCATATATGTATGATTGGTATTTTCATTGATCCCTGTACGTTTTTCCTTGTTAGTCTAGTATGTTTATGCGAATACACTATAACTCCCCATTTCCCTGGGTGGGGGAGGGAAAAGATAAGGGCTGATTAAGAGCTTAGCAAGGCCTGTGGCCCTAGCATTTTCACCAGAAATAATCAAGGGAGCTTGGACAGCTAGAGTGTCCTTAGCTTTAGGGATAGGGAAGGAGCTCCTAGACCCAGCATATCCTGCAACAGTGCCACAACAATATTACATAGCAAAATTAAAGTGCAAGAGGTTCTCTGGTACTTATAACTAATTTATTCCAATATGAAGGTGAAGTGATTTAAATATACATATTTGTAATATTATCTCACAGGTATCAGCACATTATTGTATGCTACACACTGGCTACATTTCCAACATAAGAATGCATGCTTTTTGGAGGATGATCTAATTTACTCAGTGATTATTGCCTCTGTAGCATTAGCTGTAATCAGAAAAGTGTTCTAGCTCATAAAAGTGTTAAGTCTGGCAGTCAGTCAGGGCTGGGGGCATGGTTACAGCGACCACTCTGTCAGAGTAATGACTGAACCAACGCTGCCCCGCCCCTGTGACTAAATACCGAATGCTGGCAGGGAAACTAAAGATCATTTTCTCCCCGCTGCATTTGGCTGTGTGCAGGTTCCGGACAGCATTATAAAGGTACCTTCACACTAAGCGACTTTGCAGCGAGAACGACGACGATCCGTGACGTTGCAGCGTCCTGGAAAGCGATCTCGTTGTGTTTGACACGCAGCAGCGATCTGGATCCCGCTGGGATATCGCTGGTCAGAGCTAGAAGTCCAGAACTTTATTTCGTCGCTGATCACCCGCTGTCCATCGCTGGATCGGCGTGTGTGATGCCGATCCAGCGATGTGTTCACTTGTAACCAGGGTAAATATCGGGTAACTAAGCACAGGGCCGCACTTAGTAACCCGATATTTACCCTGGTTACCATTGTAAAAGTAAAAAAACCCAGTACATACTCACATTCTGATGTCTATCACGTCCCCCGGCATCCAGAGGTTACGCGCTGCTGCTCAGAGCTTCCTGCACTGACTGTGTCAGCGCTGGCCATAAAGCAGAGCACAGCGGTGACGTCACCGCTGTTATTGCTGGTGCTGACACATTCTGTGCAGGAAGCTCTCGGCAGCAGCGCAGCATTAGCAAGCGCTCCTGCCGAAAGCAGTTTTAACCCTGTGGACGCCGGGGGATGTGACAGACATCAGAATGTGAGTATGTACTGTTTTTTTTTTTATTTTTACAATGGTAACCAGGGTAAATATCGGGTTACTAAGCGCCGCCCTGCACTTAGTAACCCGATGTTTACCCTGGTTACCCGAGTGCTGCAGGGGGACTTCGGCATCGTTGAAGACAGTTTCAACGATGTGGAAGTCGTTCCCCTGATCGTTGGTCGCTGGAGAGAGCTGTCTGTGTGACAGCTCCCCAGCGACCACACAACGACTTACCAACGATCACGGCCAGGTCGTTTCGCTGGTTGTGATCGTTGGTAAGTCGTTTAGTGTAATGGTACCTTTACACTGTTAGCCTGAAGATTATCTGCATATCTGCAGATTAACAGCATTATTCCTGGGGACTGGTTCCCTTTAAGTGACAGCTGAGCCTCGGCTGTCACAGCTCCACGGCTCCGGGCTGTCTAACCCCCTAAATGGCACGATAAATAGTGATCACAGCATTTAGAATGCTGGAAGAGGGTGGAGGATCACATTTTGTCAATGTCTCTCTGATAGGTATAATGCATTGCAGTGCTGATGCATTGAATGCATTATACCAGCGATCAGAATAGTAAATGTTAAAGTCCTAGTCATAGATAGGCTAAATAGAAAAGTTAAAAAAAAATATTACATTTGTAAAAATATTTTTAAAAATTCAAAAATAAAGAAGAAAATGAAGAAAGAAGAAATGCAATAAATACATATGTTTATGTTAAAACAAAATAAAAAAAAGTACACATATTTTATATTTCCGTGTCCGGAACAACCTGATCTATAAAGCTGTCACACTCTTTAACCCCTTCAATGAACACCATAAGAAAATGCAAAACATGGCAAAAAACTATGCTTTTCCATCAAACCGCCTAATAAAAAGGGGAATAAAATGTCATCAAAAAGTCAAATGAAATTAAAAAAGGTATAGCTGAAAGCTTTGGTGTGTTCCACAAAAATTAGTGGCAATACAGCTCTGACAGTGGAGCAAAAGAAAATCTATAGCTCTCAGGATACAGAGATTCAAAAATAATTATTTTCCCTGTAAAATAGTTTTTATTGTGCAAAACCAATAAAACATAAGAAAATATAAATATCGTATCGTTGTAATCATACTGACCCGAAGACTAAGAGCTCATACTCACTTGCAACAATCTCGGAGGAGTCTGGCACAGCAATACCCAGCACTGCACCCGGCACTCAGGAGCAGAGGATGCGGCTGCATGTATTCCTATGTGGCCGCACGCTCCAATCTGAGTGCCTGCAGCAGCGCCAGGTACTAACATGAGAGACTCATCCGAGTTTCTCGCAAGTGAGTATGAGCCCTAAAGCTGTCTTATCAATTTTAGCACATGCTAAAATTACTTCAAATGACACATGAAGAAAAAAACCTAGTAAATTATTCCTGAGTTGATTGTTACTCATTCTGCCTGCCAAAAATCGTGAAAGAAAATGATCAAAAAATTTTATGTGCCAGAAAATGACAACAATAAAAATGTTAACTTACCCTGCAAAATAAAAAAAGACCTCATATGACTGTAGGCAGAAATACAGAAGAATTTCAGCTATAAAAATATGGTGAAGCAAAAACTTAAAAAAAGAAGAAGATGTTTTAGTGTGTAATAGCAGGTAAACATAAAAAAAAACTATAAAATCTGGTACCGATGCAATCAAATCAACCTGAAGAATAAAGCTGTTTTATCACTTATACCACACGAGGAATGGCATAAAAAATAATGAAAAATTAATTCTTCATTTGCTGTTGATTTGTTAATTCTTCCTCCCAAAGAACGCAGTAAGCCTCTCCGCAAATTTATTCTGTGCTCTATGCTGAGCGATTACGCCGTGGTTTCTGTGTAAATCTCTGAACTACGTAATTGAGATGGGACCTCCAATGGAACATTACCTATAAGGAGGCTAATAAAAAACACTTTGGACACTGCCTGGCTTATGACCTGGAGGAGTTCATCTTTTTAGGCCACAGTTTTGTGCACCACTGAAAAGCCGGACAACGTTAAACAGAGGCCAAACAGAGTTTGGAGTAACTCCAGCAGCTTCATTTTTGAATGGATCCATCTGATGTTTCATCTTAATCACGTGTTTCATATATTTGAAAACCCTGATGTAAGTGCTCAGCGTAGTGCACAGGATAAATGTGAGCTGATCCAAAGTGTCCCTTACCCCAAAATGCCACCAATAAAGGATTCAAAACAAATCACAAAAAATAAGTCCCTACTTGGGCCCATCACCTGATAACAGAAATTTTGGGGGTGTCCAAGTTACTGTTAGCACAAATGCTTTGAAAAACCAACATGGCTCCCACCAAATAAAACTACCAAATTTTGCGCTCCTAAATCCAAATGACCTCCTCTCTTTTTAAACCCACAATGTGCCTAAACCACAGTGAGCATCTGCATATTTGATATTAATGTAGTGAGGAGAGCACATCTAATTTATGGATAACTTGTTCCAGAATCACAAGCTGGGCACAACTTATTGGGCACTTCAATCTACTGGCACTGCAATGGCATATGTGAAGTTTTCACTCTGCAACTTCCAATGTGTGTTTGTTTCTGGAAAACATTCATAGTGTAAAAATTGACACTAAACCAATAAATTAATTCCCAATTGGATTTAAATTTCAATGTGGTGTCACATGAGTTTTTTTTCCCTTCTTAGGCACACCAGCAGCTCTGCAAATGACATAGACAAACTATTCTAGAAAGATCTGTGTTACAATAGTCAAATAGTGCTCCTTCCCTACCAAGCCCTGCCATGTGGCCAATCAGTGCTCTACAACTTTATATGGGGTGTTGCAGTGTTCAGCAAGTTATTGGGCCTTGATTAACAATTTCCCTTGTGAAAATAAAAAATCTGGGGCTAAACAGTATTTTAGTGATACAAATGTAATTAGTAATTCACCACAGAATGGTATAAAATTCTATGACAAACCTGTGGTGTTAATATTGTTATTGCACCACTATATGTATTTACTGAGGGGTGCAGTTTGTAAAATGGTGTCACTGAAGATTCTGTTGAGGAGCTCTGCCAATGTGACAAAACACCTGCAAACCATTCCAGCAACATCTGCATTTCAATATGGCGCTTTTTCCTTCTGAGCTTTGTGTTTTTAAAGTAGTTTTCGGCCACATATAGGATATTGGCAAACTCAGGAGAAATTGTGTAACAAATTATATGGTCCTTTTCCTCCTAATAGTCATTCTGAAAATTAAAAACTTTGGACTAACACAACATTTTAGTAAAAAAAAAAATAACTTCTGCAGCCCAATGTTACTCAATTCTGTGAATCATCTATGAGAACACCCCTAGGCAAATTCTTCAAGAGGTATACATTCCAAAATGGGGTCACGTGTGGGTGGTTTCTGCTGCTTTTGCACCATAGCAGCACTTCAAATGCTCCAAGGCCCTGCAGTCTATTCCTGCTAAATCTGCTCTCAAAAAGTCAAACAGCTCTCCTTCTCTTGTGAGACCTGCCATGTGCCCAAACATTGTTCTCATCCACATGTGAAGCATTTACCTTATGAATTTAACAATTTGGGGCTAAAGCAACATTTTTTATGAGAAACATGATATTTTATTTTCAGGACTCAACAAAATTCTGTGAAGCACCTGCGGGTTCAAGGTGCTCACCACACCTCAAGAAAAATTCCTGGAGGGGTACAGTTTTCACAATGAGGTCACTTGTTTTTTTTCCCCCTGTTTATGCTCTGCAGCGAAACATGCACCCTATACCTATTTCAGCCAATTTTACACTCCAAAAGTCAAATGGTGCTCCTTCCCATCCAAGCCTTGCCATGCGCCCAAACATTAGTTTTCCACAACATAGTATAAAGTAGCGGTGTACTCAACAGGAATCGCACAACAAATTGTGTCATCCATTTTCTCCTTTTACCCATGTGAAAATGAACAATTTTGCGCTAAACCAATGTTTTTGTGGGAAAATTTTGATTTTTTTTTATCTTCACAGTTCAACTTAATAAAATTCTATGAAGCACGTGGGTTCAAAGTGCTCACTATACCTCTAGAAAAATTCCTTGAGGGTAGTAATTTTTAAAATAGGGTCACTTGTACTGGTTTTTACACTGTTTAGGCAGATCAGGGACTCTTCAATACGACATGGTATCCACTATCTATTCCAGGAAATTTTGAGATCCAAAAGTCAAATTGTTCTCCTTCCCTTCGAAACCATGCTGTGCTCCTAAACAGGAGTTTTACACCACATGTGGGGTATCACTGTATTCAGGAGAAATTGTACAACAAATGGCATGGTTAATTTTCTCCTATTACCTTTGTGAATTTGTTAAATTTGGGGCTAAAGAAACTTTTTTGTGTGAAAAGGTAAAATTTTCAAGGTTCAGTTCAGTACGGATTCACCGAATACACTGATGTTTGCCGAATAGTTTGTCGAATGTACCAGAACCTCAATAAATTCAATGGGAGGCAAAATCAAATGCATAGACAACACCTTGAGGGGGTCAAAAAGCTGCCTAAAAAAACTTAAATTAGGGGCACACACCATGAAAAGTGTCATCAATTAGACACAGTGGACATTTTATAATGTCGCAGCAGTCAGACATGGGCTATGCATGAGGCCGGTTTCACACGTCAGTGGCTCCAGGACGTGAGGTGACAGTTTCCTCACGTACCGGAGCCACTGACACACATAGACACATTGAAATCAATGCATCTGTGCAGATGTCATTGATTTTTTGTGGACCTTGTCTCCATGTGCCAAACACGGAGACATGTCAGTGTTCGTGGGAGCGCACGTATTACACGGACCCATTAAAGTCAATGGGTCCGTGTAAAACACGTAACGCACATGGATGTTTTTCATGTGCAGTCCGTGTGCCGTGCTGGAGACAGCGCTTACAGTAAGCGCTGTCCCCCCAGCATGGTGCTGAAGCCGCTATTCATCTGTTCTCTCCTGCGCTCGCTGGGGAGAAGGGATGAAAAATATATATTTTTTGTTTTTATGTGTTTAAAATAAACTTTAGGGCATCCTCCCCCCTCCCACTCCCTGTGCGCCCAGCCGCCGGCATTAAAATACTCACCCGCCTCCCTCGACGCTTGCTATCCACCCCGCAGCTTCTCCTGCACTGAGCGGTCACGTGGTGCCACCCATTACAGTTGATGAATATGCGGCTCCACCTCCCATAGGGGTGGAGCCGCATATTCATCACTGTAATGGGCGGCACCACGTGACCGCTCATACAGGAGAAGCTGCGGGGCGGAGAGCAAGCGTCGAGGGAGGCGGGTGAGTATTTTAATGCCGGCGGCCGGGCACACAGGGGGTGGGAGGGGGGAGGATGCCCTAAAGTTTATTTTAAACACATAAAAACAAAACAAAAAGATTTTTCATCCCTTCTCCCCAGCGAGCGCTGGAGAGAACGGATGAATGGCGGCTTCAGCACCATGCTGGGGGGACAGCGCTTACTGTAGCGCTGTCTCTCCTGCACGGTCCGTGTGGTACCCAGGCGGCACATGGCTGCCGCACGTGTGCCACATGGATGGCCTACGTGAGCTCACGGACACACGGACATGGATAACTCCGGTACCGATTTTTTCCAGTGCCGGAATTATCTGGACGTGTGGGACTGCCCTGAGATAGGGTCTAAGCCAGCATTTTCCACACTCAGATGTCACAAACATCAGTTTCATACAGAACTATTGGTAGAAAAATGTAAGGAAAGTAACACTGGTTGTTGACTGATCAACTTGACCCACAGTAAAGCCTTTAATAATGTCACAGAAACAGTCAGCCATAACCCGTGCATGAGGTATCAGAGCCTGGCTTAGCATCTTCAGCTTGAAATTGAAGTTTTAATGAGGACCTGCTGGTTAAGGGAGCAGTGTAAGGGTATGTGCACACGTCAGGATTTCTTGCAGAAATTTCCTGAAGAAAACCGGAAATTTTCTGCAAGAAATCCGCATATTTTTTTTTGCGTTTTTTTCCCGGTTTTTTTGCGTCTTTTTTAGCATTTTGCAAGCGTAATTAGCTTGCAGAATGCTAAAGTTTTCCAAGCGATCTGTAGCATCACTTGGAAAACTGACTGACAGGTTGGTCACACTTGTCAAACATAGTGTTTGACAAGTGTGACCAACTTTTTACTATAGATGCTGCTTATGCAGCATCTATAGTAAAAGATAGAATGTTTAAAAAAAATAAAAAAAATAAAAAAATGGTTATACTCCCCCTCTGCAGACAGCCGATATCCTCAGCGGCATCCGTTCCTAGATGGTGTGGTTCAGGACCTTCAATGACGTCGCGGTCACGTGAGCGGTCACGTGACCGGTCTCGCGATCAATCACAAGACAGCGACGTCATCGCAAGTCCTGAACCACATCATCTATAGGAACCGAAGCGGCAGCATGCAGCGGTGAGAGGCGGGAACACTCTGTGGGCCATCGAAGGTGAGTTGCTATGGACCTGGTGGTTAGGTGCACCAGGAATGACCTGATAGTTAAACACGGAATCGGGACGAGCTCTGGGGAAATGGGAACTCTGCTGACCGCAAACCCTACTCCTATCAACACAACTAGAAATAGCCGTGGAGCGTGCCTGACTCTGCCTAGACGCCTCTTCACAGCCTAAGAGCTAATTACCCCTAAAGAAAGGAAACAAAGCCTCACTTGCCTCAGAGAAATTTCCCCAAAGGTAAAAGCAGCCCCCCACAAGTATTGACTGTGAGTTAAGAGGAAATCACAAACACAGGATGAAATAGGCTTTAGCAAAGAGAGGCCAGTCTAACTAAACAGATTGAGGATAGAAAAGGGATCTTTGCGGTCAACACAACAAACTACAAAAACCACGCAGAGTGTGCAAAAAATACCCCCGCACCGACTCACGGTGCGGTGGTGCCACTCTGCACCCCCAGAGCTTCAAGCTAGCCAGGCAGTTTCATGATAGCAAGCTGGACTAGAACTTAGCAAGAAAAACCATAAGTAACAAATGAACAAGCCGGAACTTAGCTTTTGCTGGAGTAGTCAGGTCCTCAGAAAGATCCAGGAGAGATCTGAACCAGTACTAGAACATTGACAGCTGGCATGGAGTAATGATCTGAGTGGAGTTAAATAGAGAATCCAGCCTAGCCCTAAACGAGGGCAGATGGGGAAGGAATCTCAGAACCAGCAGCTCCACTCACAGCCACCAGAGGGAGTCCACGGACAGAACTCACCGAAGTACCATTCATGACCACAGGAGGGAGTTCGAGAACAGAATTCACAACAGTGAGTATATCACTATTTTTTATTTTAAATCTTTTTTTTTGACCAATTATATGGTGCCCAGTCCGTGGAGGAGAGTCTCCTCTCCTCCACCCTGGGTACCAACCGCATATAATATGCTTACTTCCCGCATGGTGTGCACAGCCCCGTGCGGGAAGTAAGCAGATCAATGCACTCCTAGGTGTGCGGAATCCCCACAATTCCGCATTTTTAATGAACATGTTGCTTTTTTTTCCGCAATGCGATTTTTTCGCGGAAAAAAGTGCAACATTTGCACAAAAAATGCGGAATACACTGTAAATAATAGGAGGCATATGTTAGCTTTTTTTTCACGTTTTTATAGCGAAAAAACGCGAAAAAAACGCGAAAAATACTGAACGTGTGCACATGGCCTAAGACTTCTTAGATGGGAGACCTGTTACCTCATGCAACACCTCCAATTTTTTTTTATTTTATTCCAGCCACACTAAGAAGGCACAAACATCAGTTTCATACAGTATAATTGGTAGAAAAATGTAAGGAAAGTAACATAGGTAGTTGATAGAAAGTGAGTGCAAGCTTGCCTGTCTGGGAGCCCTACTTGCACAGTCAACCGACTAGATAGAGACCCAACTTGGAGTCTCCACATTTCAAAAAAATTAGTTACACACCACTAAAGTGGCATCAATTTCTACAGGATAGAAACAGTATAATAGGTCTCTGACACAACTTTCTACTATTTTTAACTTTTTCACTACTATAGGATTAGCAATGGATAGGTGTCTTATTGACACCTCTCCATTACTAACCAGGCTTGATGTCACCTTACAATCAAAGGTGACAATAACCCCTTATTACCCCATATGCCACCACTAAAGGGCAGTGGGAAGAGAGAGGCTAAGTGCCATAAGTGGCGCATCTTACAGATGCGCCATTTCTGGGGCAGCTGGGAGCTTGTATTTGTAGCCAGGGGGGCAATATCCATGGCCCCTCTCTAGGCTATGAACATCAGCCCACAGCTGTCTGCATAGCCTTTCTGGCTATAAATTATAGGGGGACCCCATGTAATTTTTTTGGGGGGTCCCCCTATTTTAATAGCCAGTAAAGGCTAAATATACAGCTGTGGCCTGATATTCATTGCCTGTGAAGCTCCATGGGTATTAACCCCTTCCCAGGCTGTAAACTTCAGCCCCCAGTTGCTGTCTTTCCCACTCTGGATTTGAAAATTGCGCAGGAGTCACACACATTTTTTTCAATTTTTTAAAAAATTAAACAGATATGGCATTTAAGGCCGGGGTTACACTTGCAAGAAACTTGCATGAGTCTCGCACCTCAATACCCGGCACTGCTACCGGCACTTGGGCCTGGAGTGTGCAGCTGCATGTATTTCTATGCAGCTGAACTCTCCGGTCCCAATGCCGGCGGCAGTGCTGGGCATTGAGGTGGGAGACTCGTGCGAGTTTCTCACAAGTGTGGCCCCCCAACGTAGATTTTTTTTGTGTGTGTCTTTATTTAACTCTTTATGTACCATTTTATTATGTTTATTACTAAATATCGGGCTTGGTATTATCTATCTATCTTTCTATCTATCTCTAGATATATCTATAGATAGATGGATGCATTTTCAAACAGGACAGGATTCTATTTCACTGAAAAGTTCATTTTCAGCACCAGCACTAGTGCAGGAGCAATCTCTCTTCACTGTGACACTGAGCAAATGGCGCTAGCAAAGCAAGATGTCTGCTTTTTATATGGTCAAGAAGATTTGACTTTGGCAGTCAATTACAGAAGATCTTGTTTCTTTACATCCAACAATACAGCCCCAGATGGGAGCATAACTAAGTCACTCAAAGAATACACGCCAAGCAGTCAGAATGGACGACACAGCTGAATAACTCCAGGAATAATCCTTGGCAATAGTTAAGGGATATCAGGTGCCGTGCCAAACATATCGCAGACAAAGTTCATATCTTCAAGCAAAATAAATGAAGTGGCAGCAGGCAATCACCATCCCAAAATGTCCTTTATTCGGTGATTACATACCAAAAAGCATGGAGACAAAAAGTGGAAATGTACAAGATGACAGCTGTTTCGCGTACACAAAAGCGCTTCTACAGTTCTCTACTGATCTATCAGAAGAACTAGTCAAAAATTCATGAGTAAAGCAACCAATGGGATACCTGGTTTGGGTGCTGGGATGGATGGCAAAGAGCTCTCACTAAATTAGGAGTAGCTATTATATCTGTTTTGATTATATTGGCCTTAATTCTATACTGCATAGCTCCATGCATTAATAAAATGATTATGAAAACATGGTGATGCCCATGCATGCAGATTTCATAGATCCTATCAAAGAAAGATGCTGCTGCGAGACCTTAAGTAGACTAGTATGTCCACTTCCCCTGGAGTATGCCTGATTGAGACATGCTCATGAGGGAGAGAGTAGGATCTGACTTCCTTTTGCACAAGTCCATTAAGAGGGGGTCTATCTACTAGAAATTGTTTGTCTCAAAAGTGGTGAAATAGACATTGGTGAACTAGGACAGATTGATAGGCTTGAGGAGAACAGGGTTTGATTTTGAATATCTCCACAGTGGGGACTGTTAAGGATATAAAGAAATCATTGAAGATATACAAAATCAACGCATACCGTATATAAATATGATTAAAGATGGTGATTATGTGCTAAGTGACACCTGTTATTGAATTATTATTATTATTATTGAATTGGAACACTTTTGTGGACATTGATATGGCATGATGTCCTTTTTGCTAATAAAGTATGAGGAATGCTTAGGTAAAAATAGAATCATAAAAAGGTAGTGAATATTGATTAAGCCCATCTTGAGTGAGGAGAAATTACAAGTTTTAACATTGATCAATCTGATAAGTGATGATAATATGTGTATATATTGTGGTGATGCGCTACCTGAGTGTGTTGGGGGACACTTGCTTGGCATAGGATTCAAGCACTCAGGCACGGTACCTTACACAATTCTGGTCATATCCGGTTTATTAAACGTCATAAACCACATGACATACAGTCTATTCATGCAGCAGATAAACTTCTCTGCCACATATTACAATCCCCTTGTCCAGGGTTACCTTTCAGGAGTTCCACTCCTCATGCTGACTTCACGTCAGTCCCAGGTCCTCAACACGGACTGTCCAGGTCGACGGTCTCACAGTGCTTCTAGGATGACTCCACCAGCCAGGAGCCTCCAACACTGACCATACAGGACCTACAGCCTTACCAGGTGCTTGCAGGACTCCAGCCCATCCGAGGACAATCCAACACCCTCGACCATTCAGTCCATAGCCTCAGCAGTGCTTCCAGGACTCCAGCCCACTTCAGGACAATCCAACACCCAGGCTATTGCAGGACTCATGGTCTCAGTGCCTGCAGGACTCCAGCCCATACCAGGACAATCCAACACTGACCGTACATCAGGTCCACGGTCTCAGGTGCTTGCAGTACTTCTCCAGTACCAGGAGTCTCCAACACCGACCATCCAGGACCTTGCACAGGAACCTCCCAGGCACATGTGACCCACACCCTGGTCACATTACATACCTGTAACCACTCCCCTGGGTGGGAGGGTGGGTGTGTGTGGCTAGTTTGACCCTACCATCTCTCATAACTAGCCCTGACAATCTCCCATTAGCATTACACAACTACTTGTGGGACTTCAGGTCCCAGCACACCAACCAAACTTCAGATTGACAGCACAGAGTGTCTTCCTCTGCAACACACACACCGGCCATTAACACTCCTGCCGGACTTAGTCTCATCACATTTATGCCTCCAAGCGCATCTTGAAGCACACACACAGCGCCCCCTGGCTGTAACATTGGTCACTGCACCACAATATATAAACATGATCTCTATAAACATGATAGACATATGATTTCTCTCCACCATAAACTATGAAATGGAATCCAGAGTCTAGCAATTAGGGGCTAAGTAAAACAGAATGTGGCAAATAATCTGGATCCAGTTCCCAAGTTACAAAGACCCTCCAACCATAGTAAAGTATAAAGATGCAAGCCTGAGGCCCAAGACACAAGCCCCGAGTCACGAGGTAGGGAGGCACACTTGCAGACGCAAGGCCAAACTGCTCTCATAGGCTTGAGGTGCAAGGCCTGAACTGTGTTCAAAGGGCTTAGGTGTGAGGCCAGAGCTGCGCCCACAGGCTTGAGGTGTAAGTCCAGAGCTGTGCTCACAGGCACAAGTACAGGCACGAGTCCACAAGCATGAGGTGGAAGGCCAGAGCTGCTCTGGCAGGTATGTGGAGCAAGGCCACAACCTCATTGGCAGGTATGAGAGGCAAGTCCAGAGCCATGCTTGCAGGTGTCCAGCCAGGACCGCCCTGGTAGGCATGAGGCGAGAGGCTAAAGATGCACTGGCAGGTGTGAAATGTGAGGCCATGCTGGCAGACTTGAGACCAAAGCCTAGAAGTGTTCTGGCAGGCAGGAGGCCAGATTCATGCTGGTAGGTGTGAGGCTTGAGGCCAAAGTTGCACTCACAGACTCAAACAATGAGACATAGCAAAGATGTAGTCTTACTTTAGTTGAGGCCCCAGGCATACCTTCCAAAAATAAAGCAAACGCCACCACCCTGAGACCCAATGCCAAGCTTCGGCTTAAGGCATCGCTAGTATCATTCCAGAGGCTTAGTCCATCGAAACAAGGTTCATACAGTGAACTTGTGGTCCTGCCACCTTTTAGAGAAACAGGGGAAGCTGGTAATGCTGAGAGCCCACCATGGAGCGAAGCGGCATCACATCAGTTTTACCTCAATACTGTAGATGGTGCACAGGCTGGCTGATGGCTGAGTGACCCCTGTCAGAGAGGTGTCAGCCTTGCACCACTTTAAACATAAGGATGAATGACCTCAGGGAGATCAAAACATCCAACACCGCTGAGACACCATCACGTGTTTCTCAACGCAGTGATCCAGAACACTGCCCCCATCCCTTAAGGGAAATATGCAAATGCATGTAGAAAAGCCGCGGAGACACCATCACGTGTTTCTCAACGCAAGCAATGAATAGCCAGGTCTATCACCGGGAAGGAATAACCACGGGAAAAGCAGCATCCAATAAAGGAAAACTACCTATGCCAAAACATGGTATCCATCCACAGACAGCTGTTTCGTGGTATTTGCCCCTCATCAGTGTGGAGTAGCAAACTGGCTATTAGGAGCAGTGCCTAGTGAAAAGACTATAAACATAAGGATGAATGACCTCGGGGAGATAAAAATATCCAACACCGCGGAGAAACCATCACGTGTTTCTCAACGCAGTGATCCAGAACACTGCCCCATCCCTTAAGGCTAATATGCAAATGCATGTAGAAAAGCCGCGGAGACACCATCACGTGTTTCTCAGCGCAAGCAATGAATAGCCAGGTCTATCACTGGGAAGGAATAACCACGGGAAGGGCAGCATCCAATAAAGGAAAACCACCTATGCCAAAAGATGGTATCCATCCACAGACAGCTGTTTCGGGGTATTTGCCCATCATCAGTGTGGAGTAGGAAACTTTCTATTAGGAGCAGTCCCTAGTGAAAAGAATATAAACATAAGGATGAATGAACTTGGGGAGATCAAAACATCCAACACCGCGGAGAAACCATCACGTGTTTCTCAACGCAGTGATCCAGAACACTGCCCACATCCCTTAAGGGAAATATGCAAATGCAGGTAGAAAATCCGCGCGGAGACACCATCGCGTGTTTCTCAATGCAAGCAATGAATAGCCGGGTCTATCACCGGGAAGGAATAACCACGGGAAGGGCAGCATCCAATAAAGGAAAACCACCTATGCCAAAACATGGTATCCATCCACAGACAGCTGTTTCGGGGTATTTGCCCCTTATCAGTGTGGAGTAGGAAACTGGTTATTAGGAGCAGTGCCTAGTGAAAAGACTATAAACATAAGGATGAATGACCTCGGGGAGATCAAAACATCCAACACCGCAGAGACACCATCACGTGTTTCTCAACGCAGTGATCCAGAACACTGCCCCAATCCCTTAAGGGAAATATGCAAATGCATGTAGAAAAGCCGCGGAGACCCCATCACGTGTTTCTCAACGCAAGCAATGAATAGCCAGGTCTTTCACCGGGAAGGAATAACCACGGGAAGGGCAGCATCCAATAAAGGAAAAAAACCTATGCCAAAACATGGTATCCATCCACAGACAGCTGTTTCTTTCTTTTTTTTTTTTTCCCCCTCAGATGGGAAAATCCACGGTCCATAAATCCAAGACCAAAGAAAAATCCCAAACAGCTGCGTCAAATCCAAAACAAAAAAGCTGTTCCCATCATCATCGGAAAATTTCAGTTTAATACAACATCATAAAAAACAAATCAAGACATATTTACAAGGTATCTCCA
Organism: Ranitomeya variabilis; assembly: GCF_051348905.1. Taxonomy (NCBI): domain Eukaryota; kingdom Metazoa; phylum Chordata; class Amphibia; order Anura; family Dendrobatidae; genus Ranitomeya; species Ranitomeya variabilis. The sequence continues at coordinate 600,784,563 of NC_135234.1, forward strand.
CTTCTTCACTTTCCAAATCCCTTCGGCATCTACCTCCCCCCTTCTCCTTTTATCCCATAGAAAACATACATACATCTTCCCCAAAATCACTTTTAGACTATTCTTTACTACAATTTCCTTCCTCTTAAAAACATACACATTCCTCACATCCCATAATACTTCCTTTATACATGCAACCATTAACCACAACACTCTTTCCTTCACTTCATCACACATTCCCAAGCCAAACATGAACAACTCAAACGATAACAAGCTCAGACCACACAATTTTTTACACAACGGTCCCATTCTTCCAATCACCTCCCTAGCATAATGACAATTCCAAAACACATGTATTACACTTTCCCTTCCACCACACCCACCTCTCGGACACATATCACTTCTCCCCAACCCATGATTCTTCTGAAATTCTCTAACTGATAACACTCCATGCAAAGACTGCCACACAATCTCACTCTGCCTATTCGTCATACCGTCCAACCGCACTTTCTTCCATACTTTTTCTATATCATTCCCTCTAACCATGTTTATTCCACACTCTGTCTCTCTACATTCAATCATCCTATACACAGCCTCCTTATTACTCAACAACCTAACATCCACATCACACAACTCATACTTCACCAAAAATTTATAAACCCACACATACCATCTAGGCATGTCAAAAGCTACCGGATACCTCAGATCCCTCTCTCGCCATCTCAAACGGAATAAATACGCCCCAAACAAAAACCTACACAGACAAGAAAACTTCCCATCCATCCTAATCACCCTCAACACAAAATCCACAATATTTACACCAAAAAACACCAAACCCACCTTTTTCTAAACGTTTCACCAACACTTCCCTCCTAGCCCTCTCCATTCTAGAATTCCACAAAAACACAAACAGAATCCTATTTAACCCCCTCATACAGATATACCCCGGCGGAAAGACCACTTCAATATATAAGAAAATAGGCAAAATCACACTTTTAATAACTAAGATTTTTCAAAAAAACAAAAGACTTCTCATCTTCCAAAAACATAACTTCCGCTCAACCTTTCCTTTCGCATCATCCCAACTTTCTTTCCCATCCAAACTCTCTGAAAATTTCACCCCCAAAACCTTAATAGACCCAGTCACCTCATTCACTCCTACATCCTTACTTAAAACCCCTCCCCCAAAAACCTTACACTCACTCTTCTCCCAATTCACCTTAAATGCTGACGCACCACAAAAAATAGACACTAATACCTTCACCCACCTCACAGAATACTCTGAATCACACAACACACACACGTCATCCATATAACCACTAATCTTCCTTTCCCTCCCCCCACCTCCTGGCACTTGTACAGCTCTAATCACTTTATCTTTCCTCAACATACAAAGCAATGGTTCAATCGCACAGATAAAAACCACAGGAGACAAAGGACAACCTTGTTGCACACCTGAAAAAAACATTCACTCTTCTACCCACATAACCATTCATCAAGACACAACTATAAATGTCTTTATATAAAATCCTCACCCTCCAAACAAAATCAGGCGGAAACTCCATTCTCAATAATACCCGGAACAAAAAACTATGTGCTAACCGATCATACGCCTTTTCAAAGTCCAAACTCAAAACAAATACACTCTTCTTCCGACTCATACAGTCCCACAAACAATCTCTGAACATACACACACACTCATGAATACGTCTCCCAGGCTCCGCACAACACTGTTCATCCCCAATCACACTCTCTATCACATCACACATCCTATTCGCCATTACTTTCGCATAGATCTTATAATCGCAATTCAACAACGTTATCAGTCTCCAATTTTTTAAACTCTTCAAATCTCCTTTTTAGGTATTAACACAACCATCCCTGCATGCATACTCTCAGCCACCTCAATACTAGACCACATATACTTACACACATCCACAAAATCCTTACCAATCACATGCCACATCACCCTATAAAAATCTATAGGAAGACCATCCTCTCCTGGAGTCTTATTTAACACCATGCTATTCATTACCTTCCATACCTCATCACCTCTCACCTCACCCATCACTCTCTCTCTCTCCATCTCACTCAATTTATTTTCTAATTCACTTAGCACATCCTCCTCCAAAGCCTCATCCCTCCACTTCACTACATACAGCTCCTCATAAAACTTAGCCACCTGTTCACACATATCCTCCCCACTTACCTCTCTTCCATCCATTGCATTCAAAACACCCATACTCTGCTTTTTCCCAAAAATCTTTTTACAGAAAAACCTCAAACACCTTTCATCTTGCTCCATTCTATCAATTTTTGCCCTAAAAATAATACTCTTCCCTCTCTCCTCCAAAAACTCATTAATTTATTTTTTAACCTTTTTCATCCCCTCCTCCACCTCCATTCCTCCTTCCCTCAACTTATACAATAAACATAAACGGGCATTCAACTTAACAAACTTTTCCCTCTTAATTGCCGCAAATTCATACCCCACACTTTTAAACAACTTTTTTGTCTGCCTCTTAACCCAATCCCACCACTCACAAACATTCCCAAAATTCTCCTTACTCTTACACCACTGTTCATACTTTCTCACATACTCCTTCCTCACATCTTCATTTTCCAACAATTTCACATTTATTTTCCACAAACCCTTTCCAAACACACCACTAACATTAATATCTAACTCGCACAACACACAAACATGGTCCGAAAAAACGACCCTATCCTGCTTATATCCAACAGGAATAATATTTTTAGAAATAAAACAATAATCCAACCTGGACTGTGCTCTTCCACTATCAGAAAAAAAAAGTATCTAACAAAGGGTTAACCTTACAAACACTCTGCATATCACTCAAATCAAAGTCAGTAACTAACTCCAGCAAAACTTTTCCAGACACATCCACATTCCCTCCCCCCACATCACAATTCATATCACCCGCAATCACCACAGGCACTCTTCCTGGAACAAAAAGCTTCACTTTTTCAAATAATAACTTACGCTCATTTTTTTCTGCTAGCGTATAAATATTGATAACACAAAACTTAGCATTTTTATATTCAAAATTTGCTAAGATACACCTCCCCACCTCCACCACCAAATAATTATACAAAACAACCTCCTGCCCCTTAACTAAAATACCCACACCATCATTTTTATTATTTGCACTACCAGACCATACTGACCCACCATAAGACCACTCATCCCCTTTCACACCATCCAAAATCCCACATTCTTGCAAACAAAAAACACTTGCACTTTGCATAGCTAAAAAATCCAAAATTGCTGCTATCCTACTCGCTTTCTTAAAAACTCTCACATTTTGAGAAACTATAGAAAAACCCATACTATAAAAACAAAAAACACAATGCAAAAATTACCAAAAAACTACACACATTACGCAAAGAGCCCTTGACAAAAGGTCAAGACTCACAGAAAGGAAAAAAATAAAACAACAGATCCACTGAGCTTTCATTCTACCCAGTATCACCATTGTCCTCCTCCGCCATTCGGACTAAACAACTAGTCTCTGAATCACTAGCCCCTTCGTGCTCTCTTCATTTTTTTTAGCTGGCCCAATTTTCCTCTGAGGCATACTACTGCATGCCTCATCACTTTCCCCATCCTCCTCCCTCTGACACTTCTTCCCACCCCTGTCCTCATCTGAAGAAAACCCTCCAATATTCTGAGGATCTGAGGGGTGCACAGGGTTCTCAGCTTCAGAAATGTGCACGTCTTCCTCCGTTGCATCCATTGCTTCCTCAAGAGAAAACATTTCAGGCACAGTAGAGTCATCATCCTCTTCCTCATCTTCTTCCTGATCTTCTTCCTTATTAAACACCCTCTCTACTTTTTTTGCCGCTGACCAAAACTCCTTATCTTCCTTCTGTGCATCACTCATAGAACCACGGGGTGCTAGCACAATGTCATCTGGAGTCACAGAGCGTATTTCCCTCTCCCTCTCCCTCCTTTCCTCTCTCTCAATTCTTTCAGATTCCTTTCTGATAATCGCCAACCTCCTCCTTCTCTCCTCCTCCTCCCTCCATTCACTCTCTGAGCATCTAGGCGCCCTCCGTGGACAATCCCTATACATGTGGTCACCACTACCACACACGTCACAGGTCTTAGCCATTGGGCAATCACCAGCCATATGCCCCTGCTTCTTGCAGTTTTGGCAACACTGCCCCTTCTGGCAGTCTGCCTGAACATGTCCAAAAGAGAAACATATCCTGCAAAACAGAGGCTGCCCAGGATACGTGAGGAAACCCCTATGTCCTGCCACAGAAAAGTTCGCCGGAGGGTGTCTGAACCCACCCAGACTGCCAGGATCTCTTCTGAACCTTACACGATACTTGGATCGACAATTGAAGATTCCTAAACAGTTCACTTGCTTTTCTCCCTTTGAAACAAAGTCACAGTACTGTGAGGAAGCTCTCCAACAATGCAGGTTCAGTAAAGGGGTTATAGACAGGGATAGTTTGCCTTTCCTGAAGACCAAACAGTGGTTCACATTTGACTCCTTTCAAACAGGGATGTCCGGCATGATTCCGAAACCACTAATAGACATTTAGGCAATAATGTTTCGACATAAAAGAAACGTCGTAGTTACCTTAATTAGGGAACTCATTGATACTATAGATGTTCTCCCGTTTTCCTCCAGCCTTTTCCTCAATAAGGTCATGAACGATAAAGACCACGCTGTTCCTTGCCCAGATAGATGGCTCCAACGTCACTCGGATGGTGTTCTTCACATAACTCATCTTCAAAGCTGTCAGTACAAACTACCACAGAGAAAAACAGAATTCTCTGCAAAAGAGTCTGGATTCCTCCAGAAAATCTCACTCCTGACAGCTGTTTCGGGGTATTTGCCCCTCATCAGTGTGGAGTAGGAAACTGGCTATTAGGAGCAGTGCCTAGTGAAAAGACTATAAGCATAAGGATGAATGACAATAAAAGGAGAAATGGAAAAGGACGGCACTAGACAGAGTATATAAATGGAATAAAATTCTTTCAATGAAGACCAAGGTTCTCTGTGATAAGCCGGTGCTCTATACAGATTGTACGACAATTGCAGGGTATATGGTGCTCAGCACTTCCAAAGCTACAGCCTCAATATTGTAAAAAAGAGAAGAAACGTGCGGCACTCACCCTTTTTGCTGTGAAATTTGTGTACTTTATTTGGAAAGTTGCATACAGTACGTCCGTCTGGACATCAGGTCATATGAGAGGGTGCGGTAATGGAGAAAGGACTACGGCCGTTTCGCACAACGTGTGCTTCAACGGGTCCAGGTGACTGATTACTATACGTAATTTCCTTTTAAAGGATTCTGACGTACATATACATATATATATACAAAAGAAACTTTAGTGACATGTGAATTAAAATTCCAAGTAATCATATCAAAAACAGAATGCAATTCTTATTCTCAGTATATCATAATTAATTTAATTTAATTTAATTTGTACCTAGAAACTTTTATATTCATTATAATCATTATAAAAATACCGCCATATCTAGTCTGTCATTCAAGCCTATTGGCCCTTGCGCATTTGAATCTAAGATCCATCTGGCTTCTTTTTGTAGTAATAACTTATTACGATCTCCTCCTCATGGTGGATTACTTACTACTTCAAGACCAGCGAATTTTAGCAGATTAGGATTAGCGTTATGCTTCTCTTTCATATGCTGGATCAATCTTATACAGCCTTTTCCCGTTAATATGGAATTGTAATGTTCCTTAAATCTTACTATCAAAGGTCTAATCGTTTTACCGATATAAAAATATCGGCAAGGACAAAATAGAGCATAAACTACAAATTTGGTCTTACAGAAAATATAATCATGAACATTGAACGTAATAGATCCTATTTGTATTGGATTACAGGTTAAATGGAGGTGACAAAATTTACAATTCCCACATTTATAATTTCCCCTTAAGGGATTAGTTGTCAACCAGTTACTTCTTGATACTGAAATCCTATTATGTACTAATAGATCAGACAAATTATGCGTACGCTTATATGCAAATTTTGGAGCTTTAGAATGCACATTCACTAGATCTCTATCCGTTTGAAGCACATGCCAATTTTTTCGTATTGATGAATGTATAATATCATCCATATTACTGTGCTTAAAACAGAAAGAAAATCTTTCTGCTACTTCTTGTTCAGGAGAAACTTTCTTTTTCCTATATAGAAAATCTTTTTGTGAAAATTTGCTAATACGTTTTTCTGCATCTCCAAGCATATGAAGGGGGTAACCTCTTTTTAAAAAACGGGATTTTAATTCGTTAATCTGTTCTCCAAAAATCTTTTCATTGTTATTTATCTTACGCAATCTAACCATCTGGCTATATGGCAGTCCTCTTTTTGTATGCCCTGGATGAGCACTCTCATAGTGTAATAAATTATTGGTTGCGGTTTGTTTTTTAAAAACCTTTGTTATTAATTCTCCGTTAGAAATTTCAATCTTTACGTCTAAAAATTCTAAATTATCAGCTCCATAACTTGAAGTGAACAACAAATTCTCAGTATTCACAAGATTTAGATACTCTACAAAATTATTAAATTCATTTTCACTACCATCCCAAATCATCATGATGTCATCCACAAATCTGGTATAGAAATGTATGTGTTTCAGAAACGGGTTATTTATACTTTGAATATATGTCTCCTCAAACTTAGCCAAAAAAAGATTTGCATAAGTACATGAGATGGGCGTACCCATTGCAGTTCCCATCAATTGTTTATACCATCTATCCATAAATTTAAAGGAATTGTGAGAAAGAACAAAGTCCAAACTTTCCACAATAAAAGAGATAATATCGGAATCCAAACCCCCCTCTTGGAGAATTTTTTGGACTGCTTCTATCCCCTTTTCTTTAGGAATATGGGTATATAAATTCACTACGTCAATTGAGGTTAAAGAAAACGTATATTGCCAGTCAATCTCTTTCAAAGCTAAAATTAGATCTCCCGAATCTCTAATATATGAAGGAATGGTATGTAATAAGGGTTTTAATAACCAATCTATATATTGAGATAACCATTCTGTAACTGAATTAATCCCAGAAATTATAGGGCGTCCCGGCGGTTCTTTTAAACATTTGTGCACTTTAGGTATAGTATACCAATATGGGAATTGAGGGTACTCTGGTAATAGATTTTCAGCTCGCTTTTTCGGTAGTACTCCTTTTTCTACATATTTTTTGAGCAATGATCTTAATTTTGTTTTATACTGTTGAGTAGGGTTGTCAGGTAGAGGGATATACGTTTTTTGATCACTGAGTTGTGCAAGGGCTTCCTTGATATACCGTATTTTTCGGACTATAAGACGCACTTTTTTCCTCCAAATTTGGGAGGAAAGTGTGGGTGCGTCTTATAGTACGGATATAGCATGTGGGGAGGGGGGCAGCAGTGAGTGGGATCGCACTGTTATCCCACTTCAGGATGTCCCCGCTGCCCGGAATCAGCTGCTGGGGAAAGCACATGGTCCCGCTGATTAAGTGCAGTGAATATTTATTAGCTGCTCCCCGCCCACCGATCAGCTGAGGGGTGAGCCGGGAGCAGCAAATGAATGCTGCACTTAAGCAGCGACACACATGGCTTCCTCAGCTGCTGACTCCTGCAGCAGCTAGGGAGATTTGTGTGTCCTAGGGAGGAGGCAGCAGCAGGGGCCAGAGGAGAGAGGAGATCGCTGCGTACCTGCCTGCCATGCTTGGACGCCAAGTGTTGTGCACAAACAGGACCTGTGATGATGTCAGAAGTGGGTGGGCTGGAGCATCACATGGCAGCTCAGAGCCCTCCCTCTTCTTGACATCATCACAGGTCCTTCAGGCTCCCCACTAGAATCTGCAGCTTCCTCATAACCTGTGCTGTGGAGAGGCAACAAGAGGGAGGGCTCTGTGTGCAGTCATGGGATACTTTTACCTCAACACAGTGGCTGGCAGGCTGCCATAATTAAGAGGTTAGTCTTTACAATACACAATAAAGCACTCTGCCCCTCCTGTGGTGAACTATAACTCCCAGCATGTCATAGGATCTGCAGGACATGCTGGGAGTTATAGTTCTCCCATGGGATTTTAAAGCAGCACTCCAGTGTTATTTTGCAGTGCTGGAGTGGTGCTTTCAATATAAGCCCTGTGCCCCCATTCTTATACTCACCCTCCAGCATCTCCATATAGTACTTCACAGCCACCACACTGGTCCCGCAGCTTCCAACATAATAACATACTATTATATATAATAACACCACATATAATAGTATGTTATTTATGTTATTAAATATTTTACCACATTTTTTTGCTTCAAATATTTTTTTTCCCTATTTTCCACCTCTAAAACCTGGGTGCGCCTTATAGTCCGGTGCGTCCTATAGTCCGAAAAATACGGTAATATTCTTTATCTAGGACAATGATATTTCCTCCTTTGTCTGCCCTTCTAATTAATATATCGTCCCATTTTTTCAACTCTTTTAATGCATAAGATTCTTTGCTAGTCAAATTCTTACAGGGTATTTGATAGTATATAGCTTCTACATCCTTAATAACCATATCTTGAAATAAATCAATGACGTTCCCTGGTGCAATAGGGGGCATAAAACTAGAAGGATTACCTCCTCTGAATGGTTTTATTGCTGTACTACAACCAATCTCCTTTTTAATAGAGGGGTCTGTGATACTAGTTAACAACATAGCATCCTCTATATTAGAGGCATTCTGAGATGAGTAAGTCATGAAACCCAAAGAGCCTATACCCGTATCTAAATTTGGAGAAGAAGTATCAAACGTTGTCAGAACATTCAAGTTATTGGGGATATATTTTTTATCCTTATAAAAATGCTTTTGGAGATGGAGCTTCCTTACGCTCTTGAAAAGATCGATTTTGAAAATCGTTAAATCGAATGTCTCTGGTATGCAATAGTTCAAACCTTTAGACAGGAGGGAGATATGATCTGCAGTCAGCGTTCTTTTTGATAAGTTCAATATTTGAAGTTCCTTATTATTATCTTCATCTTTCAATTCCTCCAGGAAACTTGCTTGCGTTTTTTCCCAGGAGTTGCGCTTTCTTCTCCCTCGTCTGATTTTCCTTCTAAAGGGTTTGAAGAATCTGTTCTTCTCTGATTTCTTTGATTAATATCACCTGCATCTTCTCCAGCACTCGATTCAGAGTCTGTAACCCAGCCATCTTGTCTTTTTTTCTTTTGATTCTTATTCCCTTTATAATTACGATGCCTATTAGGGAAAGGTATAGATTGCTTCCTATATTTATTCCACGTAAAAATCTGTCCATTATCGAAATCATTTTTATCTCTAAGGAATTTTTCTTTCTTTTGTTGCTTAATTTCTATTTGCAGTAAAGTTAATTTTCTCTCTAATTTGTTTAAAAAAAAATTATTTTGATTTTCCGTTAAACGAGAAGATAGTTCCGTTTTAGATTTTTCCAAATCTTCACATAGTAGAGAGTATTCTTTTTCGTTTTGGGCTGTCACTAGAAGCAAGAGGCTACGGGAGCATTGTAAGTGAATTCTCTCCCATTTTTTTTTTAAAGAAACATCTTGTTGGAACTGGGATATTTCTTTAAACACTCGCAAACCTCTTGGAACTCTTTCACAGTCTATATAAGATTTTAGTGACTTAATAGTCCAAAATAACCGCATTTCCTTTTCTGCAAGTATATGAATTTTAGTTTCCCGGGTTTTAGTATAAATTATTTGAAACTCATCTTTGAGATTGTAATCTGCAAAAAACTCCACCGCAGCCTCTCGACCTGCTAATACACCTGGTTTATCCAACTCTGTATTACCGGTCGAGTCCATATTTTCATCCATGTTGAAATAGTGAATCAGCTGTCTTATTAGACTTCAGGTATTTATTATCCAATATACCTCTTTCAATCTTTACACTCTAATTTCTGTGCTCTGTCCCATAGTACAGATAATGTCAATAAAAGGAGAAATGGAAAAGGACGGCACTAGACAGAGTATATAAATGGAATAAAATTCTTTCAATGAAGACCAAGGTTCTCTGTGATAGCCCGGTGCTCTATACAGAATGTACGACAATTGCAGGGTATATGGTGCTCAGCACTTCCAAAGCTGCAGCCTCAATATTGTAAAAAAGAGAAGAAACGTGCGGCACTCACCCTTTTTGCTGTGAAATTCGTGTACTTTATTTGGAAAGTTGCATACAGTACGTCCGTCTGGACATCAGGTCATACGAGAGGGTGCGGTAATGGAGAAAGGACTACGGCCGTTTTGCACAACGTGTGCTTCAACGGGTCCAGGTGACTGATTACTATACGTCATTTCCTTTTAAAGGATTCTGACGTACATATACATATATATATACAAAGAGACAAAAGAAACTTTAGTGACAAGTGAATTAAAATTCCAAGTAATCATATCAAAAACAGAATGCAATTCTTATTCTCAGTATATCATAATTAATTTAATTTAATTTAATTTGTACCTAGAAACTTTTATATTCATTATAAAAATACCGCCATATCTAGTCTGTCATTCAAGCCTATTGGCCCTTGCGCATTTGAATCTAAGATCCATCTGGCTTCTTTTTGTAGTAATAACTTATTACGATCTCCTCCTCATGGTGGATTACTTACTACTTCAAGACCAGCGAATTTTAGCAGATTAGGATTAGCGTTATGCTTCTCTTTCATATGCTGGATCAATCTTATACAGCCTTTTCCCGTTAATATGGAATTGTAATGTTCCTTAAATCTTACTATCAAAGGTCTAATCGTTTTACCGATATAAAAATATCGGCAAGGACAAAATAGAGCATAAACTACAAATTTGGTCTTACAGAAAATATAATCATGAACATTGAACGTAATAGATCCTATTTGTATTGGATTACAGGTTAAATGGAGGTGACAAAATTTACAATTCCCACATTTATAATTTCCCCTTAAGGATGAATGACCTCGGGGAGATCAAAACATCCAACACCGCTGAGACACCATCACGTGTTTCTCAACGCAGTGATCCAGAACACTGCCCCCATCCCTTAAGGAAAATATGCAAATGCATGTAGAAAAGCCACGGAGACACCATTACGTGTTTCTCAACGCAAGCAATGAATAGCCGGGTCTTTCACCGGGAAGGAATAACCACGAGAAGGGCAGCATCCAATAAAGGAAAACCACCTATGCCAAAACATGGTATCCATCCACAGACAGCTGTTTCGGAGTATTTGCCCCGCATCAGTGTGGACCTGGCTATTCATTGCTTGCGTTGAGAAACACGTGATGGTGTCTCCGCGGCTTTTCTACAAGCCTTGCACCACATGACATGGGGAAGGTAAGGCTGAGAACCCCCAATGACAATTAAGACCATATCTGATACAGCGCCTAATGGCTGAGAGACCTCTGCCCAGAGATGTGTCAGCCCTGAACCGCATCACAGAGCGCAGGGAAGGCCGTGAACCCTTGATCCCACCTGAGTTCATACAGAAAAAATCCACAGGATAAGGTATCTTCACTTTAGTAGCAACTCGCATGTGACTATCCTCTGTAGGCAAAGGAAAAACACTGGAGGGTGGAGGTGGAAGGGGCCTTTTAAACTCTCTGTGATTCGGTCTATCTATAGGTCCAAATAAGGATTACCTCCTGGTATGCTGTCTGAAGGGACATATTGGAAATCATGTTTTTCATAGCTGATAATATTGTTTTATCAATGCTGAATGCAGAGCAAAAGTAAGGAAGGACATATATTTATGTGCCATACAGCTGTGTTCCTCAACTCCAATTCACAAGGTTCACAAACAAATCATGCTTTCAGGATTTTCTTAGTATTGCACAGATGTTAGAATCACCTGGGCAATATTAAGGAAATCACTGAAAACAAGATCTATTTAATCTATCTATTGGCCTTGAGGACTGGCATTGATGGACACTGCACTAAAGAAGGATTTTTTCGATACGTTTACTGTGACTTTATAGAATATTGGATCTATTTGAATTGATATTAAGCTACTATCATAAGCTTTTGCAAGCAAAATGTTTTTCAATCATAATAATATTCATCGTGAACAAATTCTTAAATAGCTACAGTAGTCTCTATCCAAATCTAAAAGAGTAAGTACACAGCATACTGTCTTCAACATCATGAGGTTTGTTTTCTGTTTCTTCCAAACTATACCACACCTAGCCTAACTTACACTCATATACTCCAGGGATAAGACGTATGTTGGCAGCTAAAACTGTTTCATATTCTGACATTATTTAAAGGGCATCTTTATCACTACCACAAAAAAAAACAGTATGATGTGTGTTTATAGAAGATCAACTCTGTGCCGTAAAATGCTAGAGAAGTGAAGCATGAACTTAAAGTTATGATGCAGAAAGATTAAAGACACCTGCTGCAGCCAAAAAATGCTGAATTTAACAGCCTCAAAAGCCAAATTGTATCCTAGTATTTATCATTCTGTCAATAAAATATAAAATGCCACAATTGCAAAGGAATGAAAGGATGGAAGACTATTTGGAACGATAACATTGTTCAAAGATAACTATTATCAATGTACAATAAATTACTGAGCAGTCTGAAGATAATATAGTCCAGCTAGAAGGAAAAGCCACAAACAGGACACAGTGAATATTTAGTAAATAGTTTACAAGGGAAAAATGATCTTGAAAGAGAATCTGTCACCAGGTTTTTACTAGTCCATATGACAGCAGCTTGATGTACGGGCAGAGATCCTGATACCTGTATTTACTGTGCTGCATTTTTTTAAATCACTGTTTTATCTGCTGCAGATCTATGCATAATTGCTCATTCCCATTTGCCATGAAATCGGACGAATGCAATCAGATAAAAAATCGGATTGAATTTTGACCAATGTTATTCTATGATTGTGTGTTCATCTGTGTTTTTTTTCCAGCTCGGATTGGATCACGATCGGACTGGAAAAAAAGTTGCAGCATGCTGCGATTGTAACCGGAATTCAGATTGCATCCCACAATAGAAGTCAATGGGTGTGAGAAAAAAATCACAAAGCACTTGGGCCATGCGAGTGCTGTCTGATTTTTACACACGGATCTCCTTGTAACAGCCGACAATTCATATTCGGGTACAGTAAAATCACACTGACAGGTTAGAAAAGAATAGATAGAATAGATATATACACATAGAATACATATATATATATATATAGATGTCAGTGACGCACACACATATATATGTATTTATAATAGATAGATAGATAGATAGATAGATAGATAGATAGATAGATAGATAGATAGAAGAAAAGCCGGTAATTCATCAGCCGCGGTAGTGTAAAATCACAGCAGGAGCCGACAGGATAGAAGAGATGGATTACATACAGTAAATACATATAGAATAGGTAGATACATAGATGTCTGTGACAAATACAATTAGTACAGTGTGTGCAGCTTACTGTACATGTATTTAATTAATAAAAGATTACGGAAACAAATGGTGTGGGCTATCGCACAATTTTTGAAAGCAGCAGAGGGAAAGTCGATGACTGGGGGCAGATGTTTATAGCCTGGGAAGGGGGTAATACCCATGTAGCTTTCCAGGCTTTTAATATCAGCTCACAGCTGTATACTTAGCCTTTACTGGCTATTAAAATGGGGACCCCAAAAAATATGACGTGGGGTCTCAGTATCTAATATATAAAGCTGTGTGTGTGTATGTACAGGTCCTTCTCAAAAAATTAGCATATAGTGTTAAATTTCATTATTTACCATAATGTAATGATTACAATTAAACTTTCATATATTATAGATTCATTATCCACCAACTGAAATTTGTCAGGTCTTTTATTGTTTTAATACTGATGATTTTGGCATACAACTCCTGATAACCCAAAAAACCTGTCTCAATAAATTAGCATATCAAGAAAAGGTTCTCTAAATGACCTATTACCCTAATCTTCTGAATCAACTAATTAACTCTAAACACATGCAAAAGATACCTGAGGCTTTTAAAAACTCCCTGCCTGGTTCATTACTCAAAACCCCCATCATGGGTAAGACTAGCAACCTGACAGATGTCAAGAAGGCCATGATTGACACCCTCAAGCAAGAGGGTAAGACCCAGAAAGAAATTTCTCAACAAATAGGCTGTTCCCAGAGTGCTGTATCAAGGCACCTCAATGGTAAGTCTGTTGGAAGGAAACAATGTGGCAGAAAACGCTGTACAACGAGAAGAGGTGACCGGACCCTGAGGAAGATTGTGGAGAAGGACCGATTCCAGACCTTGGGGAACCTGAGGAAGCAGTGGACTGAGTCTGGTGTGGAAACATCCAGAGTCACCGTGCACAGGCGTGTGCAGGAAATGGGCTACAGGTGCCGCATTCCCCAGGTAAAGCCACTTTTGAACCATAAACAGCGGCAGAAGCGCCTGACCTGGGCTACAGAGAAGCAGCACTGGACTGTTGCTAAGTGGTCCCAAGTACTTTTTTCTGATGAAAGCAAATTTTGCATGTCATTCGGAAATCAAGGTGCCAGAGTCTGGAGGAAGACTGGGGAGAAGGAAATGCCAAAATGCCTGAAGTCCAGTGTCAAGTACCCACAGTCAGTGATGGTGTGGGGTGCCATGTCAGCTGCTGGTGTTGGTCCACTGTGTTTCATCAAGGGCAGGGTCAATGCAGCTAGCTATCAGGAGATTTTGGAGCACTTCATGCTTCCATCGGCTGAAATGCTTTATGGAGATGAAGATTTCATTTTTCAGCACGACCTGGCACCTGCTCACAGTGCCAAAACCACTGGTAAATGGTTTACTGACCATGGTATTACTGTGCTCAATTGGCCTGCCAACTCTCCTGACCTGAACCCCATAGAGAATCTGTGGGATATTGTGAAGAGAAAGTTGAGAGACGCAAGACCCAACACTCTGGATGAGCTTAAGGCCGCTATTGAAGCATCCTGGGCCTCCATAACATCTCAGCAGTGTCACAGGCTGATTGCCTCCATGCCACGCCGCATTGAAGCAGTCATTTCTGCCAAAGGATTCCCGACCAAGTATTGAGTGCATAACTGAACATTATTATTTGATGGTTTTTTTGTTTGTTATTAAAAAACACTTTTATTTGATTGGTCGGGTGAAATATGCTAATTTATTGAGACAGGTTTTTTGGGTTATCAGGAGTTGTATGCCAAAATCATCAGTATTAAAACAATAAAAGACCTGACAAATTTCAGTTGGTGGATAATGAATCTATAATATATGAAAGTTTAATTGTAATCATTACATTATGGTAAATAATGAAATTTAACACTATATGCTAATTTTTTGAGAAGGACCTGTATATATGTCCAGGATTGGCATCTGAACCGTCGCAGCAACAGCCACAAAATTTTGCACAGTCACACGTCTAGACCCCGAGAGCGTCATAGGGTATGTTGTGAGGCGAAATTTTAACTCGGTGCGTTCCAATTCATGAAACAATTTAGCCCCTATCTACATAATGGGGAAAAAGTGAAAGGAAAAGTGTTGGAGGCAAATTGACAGCTGCCAGATGTGAACAAGGGGGACTTAAAGAATAAGGGTGATGGCGCCAAAGAGTATATACCGTACAGTTGCTTAGGTGGGGCCCCGACATGGGATACTCACTACACATGGGGATATGAACACACACACAATGCGCCACGCACTACCACGTGCTTGAACACGTATACCACCCTCAGCAGACATTTCACCACACATACACCAACCTCGCCACATAAAAGTCGAAACACAAAAGTCGCCACTCAAAACTCACCATGCGCAAAATTCGCCACATGCAAAACTCGCCACATGCAAAACTTGAACACGCGGAAAAATTGCCACATGCACAAAAGTTGCAACACATGCAAAAGTTGCCTTACGCAAAACTTGCACATACTCAAAACGCACCACACATAACACTCGCCACGCACAAAACTTGTCATGCGCAAAACTTGCTACACACAACTTGCTACACTAACCTGTGACATGCAACTCAACACACAAAAAGTTGCTACACGCATGTCACCACACTAAACTCATCTCACAAAAGTCACTACATGCATGTCGCCACTCGCAACTCAACACACAACTTGACACATGAAACTCACCCTAAAACACAAACACAAATTTCTAAAAACTGACTGTCACATCCAAACATAGACTAAGTGTGAACAGGTGCTGAAGCTAGAGTCACCAACTCGCATACAGTCAAATAAATAAGGCAGCACACTGCGGCGCTAAAATATGCAAACATGAAGCATGAAAATTGAACTGCATTACTGCACTAGAAATATGAAAAAGTGAGAGCGTTTAGCGCATAAAATGGCCAATTTATGTGTACCTGGTAGCCACATTAGGGCATCTCTCGTATATCAGGTCCTACACTTTCCTTTCCTCACTGAGAATAAACGTCTTCATCTGAATGGGTACCTGTGAAACCTCTTCTTAGACTAAAATTCTTCCAGACCCAGGGATGCATCGCATGCCATTTTACCAAGGAATGTAGCAGAACCAGTGAACATATGCAGCCACCTGGCAATGATCTCTGGGCCATAAATGGAAATAAAAGCAGGTGATGCACTCTGGCCAATCATGAAGGAACAATTCAAACTTCCAGCAGAATTAGATGTACACGCTTGGGAGTCAGGGCCACAGCTAATTGAACAGCTCAGAGAGTGGGCCAAAGGCAGACTGGTAGGACAAGCCCTCAGCTTACATAACATGAGCCAAGACAAGACAGAGTCTGTAAAGAAGTTTCATGGCAGAGTAATGCAAGTATTCCAAGACTTGGGCTTCACCATTCATGACCAGATACACAGGCAAATGTTGGCACAGACCTTTGTGCATGGACTAAGAGAGCCAGTCAGGAAACCACTAATAGTGGCTAGGCCCGAGGATAGGTCAATAGCAGTGGACTGATCCAGCAAAACGGGTCATGTGCGCCTAGGAAACTGTTTATTGCCAATTGTCACCAAAATTGTCGCCATTATAGCACCACAAAGAGCGTGAAGAAGGAAACAGGTGCCGCGCTGCTGAGAACGCCGGAAGGGGAGCCAGAAGTGAAGATGCTGCAAAGTGCTGAGCGACACACTGGAAGAACTGCTGCAGTCTCCGGAGAGGAGACACTGACCTCAATAAGGTTACCAAAGGGAAGAAGTGATGGCAGATGCAGCCGCAGCTCCTGTAATGCCCCAAGACATCGGGTTGGATGCAGCTGCCAGTCTCATGGCACCCCCGGGCCTCGCCACGGATGCACCTGCAGGTCCCATCTTACCACCACTCCCCGCAGGGCCCGCAGCTTCAATCAGCAGGCTGGACCCCGCTGCCGCTACAGTGCCCATCATGCCATTGTCCACAGTAGCAAAAGGGATTGAGTCCCAACCAGGAGTGCAGAAGACGGCCCCTCTCATGGTGACCACTGACCTGACCACTGACCTGGTGTTACATCTGTGGCAAGTTTGGCCATTTCCGGAATCAGTGCAGAGCACCCATGCAACCCAAGATTTGGTCCAGAGAAACAGGTCAAGGAAGAAGTACAGAAAACAGTTAAGTACTCCGTCCATAGGACAGGGGCAAGCAAGCCAGGTCCGCAAGACACTACGTTCCTGACATGTAAAACCCCATCTGCAGGACCAATACCTCTAATCACCCTGAAAGTGGATGGCACTGTCAGATCTTTTCTTCTGCACACCGGTTGTCAGGACTCTGAACATTTGTTACCTTTTGTGCATTACTGCCTTTTCCAACATGGCATCTTTGGTCTCATGTGCACTTGTCCTCCTGCTATAAAACTCCACCCCAGCCTTCAGTCTGTGCTAGATTATTCTGCTTTGCATCCAGCTCCTGATTACTCCCTGGCCTTGCACCTGCACCTGCTCCTGTGAACCTGTGTTGGAGATCCTGCCACTCTGCACTGAGTTCCTGCTGCATACACCAGTGTTCAGTAATCCTCCTTCATCTGCTGCTCGTGTTACTTCCATCTGCATTTGCTGGACATGTAAGCTGTTTGCTGCTCTGCAAAATCTGAGACTATTAACCAGGCCTCCCTGGTTGAGCTAAGATATGATTTGAACTGCCTTATAGCATATCTATCTGTGTATGGACTAAGTCAAGGATCTATTTGTGTCAAGTTTCCTCAAGAATAACTGTGCTTCATAGACTTTCTGTTTGTTTGCATCTACCTCTGAAGTTTCCTATTGACTGCTAAGCTGCGTTTAATATTTGCACCAAGTGTTGTGGACTTGAGTTTCTCTCTGCACCTGTTTGAATCACCGTGTGATAATATAATCTTACCACTTATAAAACTGTGTCCTGTTGTCTTGTTCTACGCAAAGAGTCTCCTGAATTATCCCCTATAATTATTACACCGGTGCAGCCAGAAGTGTGATGACACCTGTGGAACTCCCCTATCCCACCTGCCTATCAGAATCCTGTGTCTCGTATGGTCAGGCTACAAAGCCTCTGAGCATGTGCACTCAGCCAGGACACTCTATCCTGTCCCAGTTTGTGGTGTAAGGGACCTGCCACTCAACCTGCTGGGAGCGGACCTACTGCAGAAGCTGAAGGCAACTACAGTGTTCCAGGAAGATGGGACCGTGACACTTTCTTCTTCCCTGACCCAAGAAGAATCATGCTGGTGGCCCTACAAGAACCTCAAACAACCGACGGAGGCCTACCCAAGGAGGTACTGGACGTAGTACCAGAAAGTCTATGGTCTAAGGGACCCCAGGATGTGGGAAAACCTCAAGTTGCCCCAGTACGGGTGTCACTCAAGCCAGGTACCCCGTACCCTCGTAAGGCCCAGTATACCCTGTCCATCGCCTAGAGTCAAGCTGCCTCTGACCAACTGAAGGTCTACCTGGAAATAGGGATCATTGTTCCATGCACATCGCCTTGCAATACCCCATTTTTCCCGGTCAAGAAAAAGACTGTAAAAGGAGAGCCAGTCAAGTTCAGAATGGTGTATGACCTGAGAGCTGTGAATGACGCCACGGTGTTGTGAAATTGGATTCTGGGCTCCCCCGGTGGCCACTGGTGGAATTGAACTTGTGTGCATCATCCTCTCTGTTCACCTGTTCCCATCAGGATGTGGGAGTCTCTATATAACCTTGCTCCTCTGTCAGTTTCATGCCGGTCAACAATGTAATCAGAAGCCTTTCTTTGCATGTTCCTGCTACTAGACAACTCCCAGCTAAGTTGGACTTTCGTCCTTGTTTGTTTTTGCATTTTGTTCCAGTTCACAGCTGCTGTTTCGTTACTGTGTCTGGAAAGCTCTTGTGATCTGAAATTGCCACTCTGGTGTTATGAGTTAATACTAGAGTCTTAAAGTAATTTCTGGATGGTGTTTTGATAGGGTTTTCAGCTGACCATGAAAGTGCCCTTTCTGTCTTCCTGCTATCTAGTAAGCGGACCTCGATTTTGCTAAACCTATTTTCATACTACGTTTGTCATTTCATCTAAAATCACTGCCAATATATGTGGGGGCCTCTGTCTGCCTTTTGGGGAAATTTCTCTAGAGGTGAGCCAGGACTGTATTTTCCTCTGCTAGGATTAGTTAGTCCTCCGGCTGGCGCTGGGCGTCTAGGGATAAAACGTAGGCACGCTACCCGGCCACTGTTAATTGTGCGGCAGGTTTAGTTCATGGTCAGTTTAGATTCCATCTTCCAAGAGCTAGTTCTTATATATGCTGGGCTATGTTCTCTCGCCATTGAGAATCATGACACCACGGTGTTTGAAACTCCAATTGTGCCGAATCCGCACACTCTGCTCTCAAATGTGCCTTTAACAGCAAAGTGTTCACAGCGACCAACCTGGCTAAAGTTTTCTTCAGTGTTCCCCTTCACCCGGATGACCAGTACCTGTTTGTCTTAACGCACCAGGGGGCACAGCACAAATGGACAGTGATGCCACAGTGGGCCCAGAACAGCCCTTCATGGTTCACCAACTGAGTCACAGAACATGCAGAACTAACCCTGCTACAATACGTGGACGATCTACTCCTTTGTGCAGTTGACTTTGACACGTGTAAAGCCCATTCCTTGTCTCTCCTACTATACCTGGCGGAGCAGCACTGCAAGGTCTCAAAGAACAAAGTCCAGTGGTGTCTGAAGCGAGTTACGTTCCAGGAACACTGTATTGTTTACCAGACGAAACACCTGACAGATGACCGGAAGACCACAGTAGAGAAGATGGGTCCTCCAACAACTCCTAAGGTGCTACAGGCTTTCCTTGGTCTAGTTTCGTATTGCAGAGCCTGGATCCCTGATGCCTCAGTCTTAATGCAGCCTGCAGCTCATTCAAGAAGTTAAAATGCTCTGTAGTCTCAGCGCCAGCACTAGGCCTACCTGACTACGAGAAGCCATTCCATCTCTACCTGATAGAAAATGAAGGCCTTGCTACTGGAGTCCTGATGCAGCTTCAGGGGGAAAGCATTTGCAGCACACACCCTCCTGGACAGGACTGCTGACTAGGGTTGAGCGACCTTTACTTTTATAGGATCGGGTCGGGTTTCACGAAACCCGACTTTTTCAAAAGTCGGGTCGAGTGAAATCGGCCGATCCTATAAAAAAGTCGGGGTCGGGGTCAGCCGAAACTCGAAACCCAATGCAGTGCATTGGGTTTCCAATGGTTCCCAGGGTCTGAAGGAGCGGAAACTCTCCTTCAGGCCCTGGGATCCATATTTAAGTGTAAAATAAAGAATTAAAATAAAAAATATCGCTATACTTACACTCTGACGGGCCCTGGTACTAACCGGGAACCTTCCTTCCTTAGAATCAGCCTTCCAAGACCTGCGGTGACGTCACGGTGACGTCGCGGCTTGTGATTGGTCGCGCGGCCCCCATGTGACCGCTCGCGCGACCAATCACAAGCCTCGACATCTCCGTGACTTCACCGAAGGCCCTGGAAGGGCTGATTCTTAGGAAGGAAGGCTGCCGGAACGAAGCCGAGGGTGAGTATATTCCTATTAGGTATATACTCACCCTCGGACATGCCCTGCTTCTTTCCGACAGCCTTCCTTCCTAAGAATCAGCCCTTCCAGGGCCTTCGGTGACGTCACGGAGACGTCGCGGCTTGTGATTGGTCACGCGAGTGGTCACATGGGGGCCGCTCGACCAATCACAAGCCGCGACGTCACGGCGACGTCACCGCAGGTCTTGGAAGGCTGATTCTAAGGAAGGAAGGTTCCCGGTTAGTACCAGGGCCCGTCAGAGGGTAAGTATGGCGATATTTTTTATTTTAATTCTTTATTTTACACTTAAATCTGAATTCCGATACCAATTCCCGATATCTTAAACATATCGGGAATCGGTATCGGAATTCCGATTCCAGATTCAGAAGATCGCCGACTTCATGGCCGACCCCACATAGGGGTCGGGTCGGGTTTCATGAAACCCGACTTTGCCAAAAGTCGGCGACTTCTGAAAATTGCTGACCCGTTTCGCTCAACCCTACTGCTGACATCATTCTTGGATATCAATTGGAAATCCTGGCTCCGCAGGACATCTCAGCAATCCTCAGCAAAAGCCAGCCAAAACATCTCTCCACCACCAGGCATCTTTGCCTCCAGTGCTCTCTACTCCTGCATGACAACGTCAGCATCTCCAGATGCACAGTCCTCAACCCGCCCTCTCTTCTCCCACTCCCAAGGGGGATACAGATATGGACCCTCAGATCAAAATTCTGATCAAAATCTGCATGATACCTTCCGCAGGGATCTGGATTTGCTCCGGATGGATGACCATGATTGCTTCAGCATCATGCAACAGGAAACAGCAGGACTACCCAAGGTGGCAGAAGAGCCACTGACCAACCCAGAGTTGATCCTCTATGTGGATGGCTCCAGATTTGCAGATGATGAAGGAAGATTCCACACGGGATGTGCAGTGACCAGCAATCAAGAGATCCTGTGGTCCAGAAGTCTGCCGCCTAGTCTGTCAGCCTAGGAAGCAGAAAAGGTAGCACTGACGAAGGCCTACCAGATGGCAGAAGACAAGACTGTGGACATATATACTGATTCAAGGTACTCGCATGGCATAGCACACGACTTTGGACCCATCTGGGCTGCAAGGGACTACATCACAGCAAGCGGAACAACTGTGAAGCATCATGGAGCCATCAAGGACCTGCTGGACGCACTCCAACTTCCAAAAATGGTGGCAGTACTAAAAGTCAAAGCACATGGAGAATTGAGCACAGTAGAGGCCCGAGGCAACAACATGGCGGATATGGCAGCCAAAGAAGCAGCCACAGGAAGACACTATGGAGAAGTGGAAGAGGTCGTAGTGCCGGACGGCTACTACATGACGACTTAAGACAAGAAACCTGACCAGATGATGTCCTGGGATCTGCTCAAAAAGCTGCAAGAGCAAGCCCCAAAAGGACAAGAAGGAATGCTGGATGCAGAAGGGAGCAACACATGAAGAGGGAAGGGTAAACACAATGGACTACAATCCCTGTTTACCCCGAAGCATGTACCCTATGGTGGTCCAGTGGGAACATGGGCCCACACACAGATCAAAGACACAGATGAATGATCTGATTGGTGCTTACTGGTTCACTCCAGGGAAATCCACCCTAACAGCCAAGTTCACTAGCAGCTGTTTGACCTGCGGCAAATGCAACCCTGGATGAATGGAGAAAGTTCCCACACATCATCTTGCCTGACCACTGTACCCCTTCCAGAGGATCCAGATAGACCACATCCAGACACCACCAAGTGGGGGATTCGAATATGCCCTTGTGGTCGTGGACGTGTTCACAGGATTGCCAGTAGTTTTCCCAGTGAGGAACCAGTCAGCAAAGACTACTGCAAAGAAGCTACTCTCAGAGATAGTATGCAGATATGGGGTCCCAGAAGTGATAGAGAGAGACCAGGGACCTGCATTCACAGCAAATCTCACATGAGAGATATGGTCAGCAGTAGGGTCAGACTTAGGCCTACACACTCCTTACAAACCCCAGAGTAGCGAGAAAGTGGAAAGACTGAATGGGACACTTAAGAACAGGATGTTGAAAGTTGCCCAAGAGACAAACAAACCATGGCAGGAGACACTCCCAATCACATTACTTAGTGTTAGGCACACTCACAGAGGCCCAGAAAAGCTGTCACCATATGAAATTTTGGTTGGGTCTAGTCCCAGGTTAGGGGTATTCTTCCCCTCAGCAGCTGACTATGCAATATGATACTTTGTCTGCTTATGTAATTGAACTCACCAAGAAACTTGATAACATCCATTCTCGAGTTTTTTCTTCATTGCCAGATCCAGATTCAGTGTCCGGTACGCACTCCTTGAAGCCAGGAGACTGGGTGTTGGTGAAAAAAGTTTGTAAAGAGAACACTCGATCCCAGATTTGATGGTCCTTTCCAAGTGCTGCTGATGACACCAACCTCTGTGAAACTGGAGGGAATACCCATTTGGATCCACACATCGCATTGCAAGAAAGCTCCCCTACCAGAGGATGACACCCAAGCCAGAATGATGTTGTGGATGCCCTGCCTGACCGAATAGATGATGTACCTGATAAAGAATACACACTGCTCACTGCACATGCTGTTGACTTAGAGACTGATTGCAACAAACCCTGTTATGGACTGGTAATTTAGGAGCGACATGCGACTAGCTCTGAGCAGGTGGTAACTATACAGACCGCAGTTCCTGATCTTAACACAACACTAGAAGTAGCCGTGGGATGTTCCTGTCACTCCCTGGACACATCGTCACAGCCGGAGAACTAGCTACCCCTAAAGGTAGAAACAGGAAAGCTATCTTGCCTCAGAGAAAATCCCCAAAGGATAGGATAGCCCCCCACAAATATTGACTGTGAGAGGAGAAGGAAATGAAATACGTAGTATGAAACAAGATTTAGCAAAGGAGGCCACTTCTAGCTATATACATAGTAAGGAAAGAACACTGTGCGGTCAGTAATAAAAACTAGAAAAAGTCCACCGCAGAGATATGCAAAAATCTCCACACCTGACTAAAGGTGTGGAGGGCAAAATCTCCAGCCCAGAGCTTCCAGCTTAGCTAAATAGATCCATACTGATAAGCTGGACAAATGAGCAAAACATAGAATGTGCTGAACAATAAAGTCCACAACAAATGGACTGCAAAAGGACAAGCAAGGACTTATCTTTGCTGAACTGGACAGAGTGTCAGGGAAATCCAAAAGAGTGGCTCCAAGCAGGAACAATTGACAACTGGCATTGATTGAGGGCTAAGGCCAGACTAAAGTAGCCGAGCCAGAAAGACGATCAGTGGAAGCAGCTGCTAATGCTAAATCCAAGAAGCAGCTATACCACTCAAAACCACAGGAGGGAGCCCAAGAGCAGAACTCACAAAAGTGCTACTCACAACCACCGGAGGGAGCCCAAGAGCGGAATTCACAACAAAACCCCCATTAGGGACAGATCTCCTGACCGGCCATTGTTGCTGTGGCTTTGTGCTGGTGGGGCGGTGCGGTCTGGAGTCATGGGGGCTGTTATGATTTTCCCAATGGCAGGGAAATCAAAATAACAACGGACTAGCTCTCGGGTGATGGGAACTAAAGTGACCGTGACCTGAACCTGACACAACACTGGAAGTAGCCGGGGAGTGTTTCCTACGATGCCCTAGACACCACGCGCCAGCCGGAGATCTAACTACCCCTATCAGAGGAATATACAGGCCTGCCTTACCTCCAGAGATGAACCCCAAAAGGAGATAGCAGCCCCCCACAGATATTGACGGTGAGTCAAGAGGAAAAGACATACGTAGGATGAACAGCAGATTTAGCACAGTGAGGTCCGCTTACTAGATAGCAGAAGTACAGGAAAGAGTCACTTCACGGTCAACTTCAAAACACTACTCAAAAACACCATCCTGAAATTACTTTAAAACTCCAGTGACAACTCATGCCACTGGAGTGGCAATTTCAGTCCACGAGAGCTTCCAGCTACAGAGAGTCACATTGCAAATAGCTGGACAAAAATAGCATAAACTAGAAACAAAATTCAACTTAGCTGAACAGGATCTTGAGGCAGGAGAATGCAACAGAATGCTACTGATACATTGTTGGCCGGCATCAGACCAGCAGCCAAGCAGCCTTAAATAGGAAACTCCCCTAATGGGTGTCAACAGGTGATCAAGGATAGAAGAAGGCAAATAAGTGGCACTACCATAAAACACCACCAGGGAAGCCCACAAACAGAATTCACAACAGTACCCCCCCCTTAAGGAGGGGGCACCGAACCCTCACCAGAACCACCAGGGCGATCTGGATGAGCACTATGAAATGCACGAACCAAATCAGGAGCATGAACATCAGATGCTGTCACCCAAGAATTATCCTCCTGACCATAGCCTTTCCACTTAACCAGATACTGAAGTTTCCGTCTGGAAACACGGGAGTCCAAGATCTTTTCCACCACATACTCCAACTCACCCTCAACCAGCACAGGAGCAGGAGGATCAGCAGACGGAACAACCGGCACCTCATACCTCCGCAACAATGACCGATGAAAAACATTATGAATAGTAAAAGATGCTGGGAGGTCCAAACGAAAGGACACAGGATTGAGAACCTCCAGAATCCTATAAGGGCCGATAAACCGAGGCTTAAACTTAGGAGACGAGACCTTCATAGGAACAAATCGAGAAGACAACCAAACCAGGTCCCCAACACAAAGACGAGGACCGACACGCCGATGACGATTAGTGAACTGTTGAGTCTTCTCCTGGGACAACTTCAGATTGTCCACAACCTGTCCCCAAATCTGATGCATTCTATCAACCACAGCATCTACTCCAGGACAATCCGAAGACTCCAATTGACCGGATGAAAAGCGAGGGTGAAACCCTGAATTACAAAAAAATGGAGAAACCAAAGTGGCAGAACTGGCCCGATTGTTAAGGGCAAACTCTGCCAATGGCAAAAAATCAAGCCAATCGTCCTGATCAGCGGACACAAAACACCTCAAGTAAGTCTCCAAGGTCTGATTAGTACGCTCAGTCTGGCCATTAGTCTGAGGATGGAATGCAGACGAAAAAGACAAGTCGATGCCCATCCTGGCACAGAACGCCCGCCAAAATCTAGACACAAACTGAGTACCCCTGTCAGACACTATATTCTCAGGAATACCATGCAAACGCACAACATTCTGAAAAAATAGAGGGACCAGCTCAGAGGAGGAGGGCAATTTGGGCAAAGGTACCAAGTGAACCATCTTGGAAAAACGGTCACACACCACCCAGATGACGGACATCCTACGAGAAACAGGAAGGTCAGAAATAAAGTCCATAGAGATGTGCGTCCAAGGCCTCTTAGGAATAGGCAAGGGCAACAACAACCCGCTGGCCCGGGAACAGCAGGGCTTAGCCCGAGCACAAACATCACAAGACTGCACAAAAATACGTACATCTCGAGACAAGGAAGGCCACCAGAAGGACCTAGACACCAGATCCCTGGTGCCAAAAATTCCAGGATGACCTGCCAACGCGGAAGAGTGAACCTCCGAAATAACTCTACTGGTCCAGTCATCAGGGACAAACAGTCTACCAGGCGGACAGCGATCAGGCCTATCCACCTGAAACTCCTGCAAAGAGCGCCGCAGGTCTGGGGAGACAGCTGACAATATCACCCCATCCTTCAGGATGCCAGTAGGTTCGGAATCACCAGGCGAGTCAGGCTCAAAACTCCTAGAGAGGGCATCCGCCCTCACATTCTTAGACCCAGGCAGATATGAAACCACAAAGTTAAATCGAGAGAAAAACAACGACCAGCGCGCCTGTCTAGGATTCAGACGCCTGGCTGACTCAAGATAAATTAGATTTTTGTGGTCAGTCAAGACCACCACCTGGTGTCTAGCACCCTCAAGCCAATGACGCCACTCCTCAAATGCCCACTTCATGGCCAAGAGCTCCCGATTTCCAACATCATAATTTCGCTCAGCGGGCGAAAACTTTCGAGAGAAAAATGCACATGGTCTCATCACTGAGCAGTCAGGACCTTTCTGCGACAAAACTGCACCTGCTCCGATCTCGGAAGCATCTACTTCAACCTGGAACGGGAGCGAAACATCAGGCTGGCGCAACACAGGAGCAGAAGAAAAGCGGCGCTTAAGCTCCCGAAAGGCCTCCACAGCCGCAGAGGACCAATTAGCAACATCAGCACCCTTCTTGGTCAAATCAGTCAAAGGTTTAGCAATGGCAGAAAAACCCGCTATGAATCGGCGATAGAAATTAGCAAATCCCAAGAATTTCTGAAGACTCTTTAGAGAAGTAGGTTGTACCCAATCACAAATAGCCTGAACCTTAACAGGGTCCATCTCCATAGATGAAGGGGAAAAAATATATCCCAAAAAGGAAATTCTCTGAACCCCAAAAATACACTTTGAGCCCTTCACAAATAGAGAATTAGCTCGTAAAACCTGAAAAACTCTCCTGACCTGTTGAACATGAGATTCCCAGTCCTCCGAAAAAATCAAAATATCATCCAAATACACAATCATAAATTTATCCAGATATTCACGGAAAATATCGTGCATAAAGGACTGAAAAACGGAAGGGGCATTCGCGAGACCGAAAGGCATTACCAAATACTCAAAATGGCCTTCAGGCGTATTAAATGCGGTCTTCCACTCATCCCCCTGCTTAATCCGCACCAAATTATACGCACCACGTAGATCGATCTTAGTGAACCACTTCGCCCCCTTTATGCGAGCAAAAAGATCAGTCAGTAAAGGTAACGGGTACTGGTATTTAACTGTAATCTTATTCAGAAGTCGATAGTCGATACAAGGTCTCAATGAACCATCCTTTTTACCCACAAAGAAAAACCCTGCCCCCAGTGGAGACAAAGAGGGGCGAATATGACCCTTTTCCAAAGATTCTCTGATATACTCCCGCATAGCAGTATGTTCAGGTACAGACAAATTAAACAAGCGACCCTTAGGAAATTTACTACCGGGAATCAACTCAATAGCGCAGTCACACTCTCTGTGAGGGGGGAGAGAATCAGTTTTAGGCTCCTGAAAGACATCATAAAAATCTGACAGAAATGCTGGGATCTCAGAGGGAGTAGATGAAGAAATGGGAACCAAAGGTGCATCCCCATGAATCCCCTGACATCCCCAGCTCAGCACAGACATTGATCTCCAGTCCAAGACTGGATTATGAATTTGTAACCATGGTAATCCAAGTACTAATACGTCATGTAGATTATATAACACAAGGAAACGAATAATCTCCTGATGGTCTGGGGAAAGATGCATAGTCACTTGTGTCCAATATTGTGGTTTATTGCTAGCCAAAGGTGTAGAATCAATACCCTTTAAGGGAATAGAAACCTCCAGAGGCTCTAAATCAAACCCACAACGCTTGGCAAAGGACCAATCCATGAGACTCAGAGCGGCGCCAGAATCCACATAAGCATCCACAGTAACAGATGATAAAGTACAAATCAATGTCACGGACAAAAGAAATTTAGACTGCAAGCTACCCATAGAAAAAGATTTATCAACCTTTTTATCAACCTTCTTTATGCGTTTAGAGCATGCTGATATAACATGAGCTGGATCTCCACAATAGAAGCACAACCCATTTTTGCTCCTGTAATTCTGTCGTTCGCCTCTAGACAATACACTATCGCATTGCATATGCTCTGGTGCCTTTTCAGAGGTCACCGCCAAATGATGCACAGGTTTTTGCTCAGAAGATACCGCCATATGGTGCACAGGTTTTTGCTCAGAAGATACCGCCATATGGTGCACAGATTTTTGCTCAGAAGATACCGCCATATGGTGCACAGATTTGCGCTCCCGTAAACGCCGATCAATCTGGATAGCCAATTTCATGGCATCATTCAGACCTGTAGGCACAGTGAACCCCACCATGACATCCTTCACGGCATCAGAGAGACCTTCTCTGAAATTAGCTGCTAGAGCGCACTCATTCCATTTAGTAAGCACCGACTATTTACGAAATTTTTGGCAGTATATCTCAGCTTCATCTTGCCCTTGGGAAAGAGCTATCAAGGCTTTCTCAGCCAAAATCTCTAAATTAGGTTCTTCATAAAGCAACCCCAAAGCCAGAAAAAACGCATCTACATTTAATAACGCAGGATCCCCTGGCGACAATGCAAATGCCCAACTTTGTGGGTCACCCCGCAATAGAGAAATAACAATTTTAACCTGTTGCGCAGGATCACCAGCAGAGTGAGATCTCAGAGACAAAAACAATTTACAATTCTCTCTGAAATTCAAAAAACGGGATCTGTCTCCGGTAAAAAATTCAGGCATAGGGATCTTAGGTTCAGACATTGGAGCACGTATAACAAAATCTTGTAAGTTCTGGACCTTTGTAGCCAGGTTATTCAGACCTGCAACCAAACTCTGTGGATCCATGATTCAAACAGGTGTAACCAAAGCCATTCAGAGATTAAGAGGAGAGGAAAAAAAAAAAAAGGCTGAAGACTGCAGTTTAAGCAAGAAGTACAAATAAGCACTAAGGTGCACTTTCCAAACACAGAAGGAAAAAAAACCTTTTCATATCCTTTCCTGCTTTAGTGCATAGTTTTAACACATGTTGGCCGGCCAAACTGTTATGATTTTCCCAATGGCAGGGAAATCAAAATAACAACGGACTAGCTCTCGGGTGATGGGAACTAAAGTGACCGTGACCTGAACCTGACACAACACTGGAAGTAGCCGGGGAGTGTTTCCTACGATGCCCTAGACACCACGCGCCAGCCGGAGATCTAACTACCCCTATCAGAGGAATATACAGGCCTGCCTTACCTCCAGAGATGAACCCCAAAAGGAGATAGCAGCCCCCCACAGATATTGACGGTGAGTCAAGAGGAAAAGACATACGTAGGATGAACAGCAGATTTAGCACAGTGAGGTCCGCTTACTAGATAGCAGAAGTACAGGAAAGAGTCACTTCACGGTCAACTTCAAAACACTACTCAAAAACACCATCCTGAAATTACTTTAAAACTCCAGTGACAACTCATGCCACTGGAGTGGCAATTTCAGTCCACGAGAGCTTCCAGCTACAGAGAGTCACATTGCAAATAGCTGGACAAAAATAGCATAAACTAGAAACAAAATTCAACTTAGCTGAACAGGATCTTGAGGCAGGAGAATGCAACAGAATGCTACTGATACATTGTTGGCCGGCATCAGACCAGCAGCCAAGCAGCCTTAAATAGGAAACTCCCCTAATGGGTGTCAACAGGTGATCAAGGATAGAAGAAGGCAAATAAGTGGCACTACCATAAAATACCACCAGGGGAGCCCACAAACAGAATTCACAACAGGGGGCTCAGTCTCACAGCATGGGTTGTTGTGAACTCTATTTTTGGGCTCCCCCTAGTGGTCACAAGCGGTACTGTGTAGTGTTGTCTTTCTGCAGGTTGCAGCATCAGCTGGTTCGTTATCCTTGGTTGGTTTCCTATTTAGCCCACCTGGATACTCAGTTCCTTGCCTGCTATCAATGTATTCAGTGCTCTTCAGATTCCTTGTGTCTACCTTGCTCCCAGTCTCTCCAAGACAAGCTAAGTTGTTGTTTGATCATTTTTTGATTATCAGTGTTCATTATGTTTTTGGTCCAGCTCGCTAAAATGTGATTTCCTCGCTTGCTGGTTGCTCTAGGGGACTGAGTTTCTCCCCCCACACCGTTAGTTGGTGTGGGGGTTCTTGAAATCTCAGAGTGGATATTTAGTAAGGGTTTTTTACTGACCGCATAGATTCCCTTTTCTATTTTCTGCTATCTAGAATTAGTGGGCCTCATTTGCTGAATCTGCTTTCACCCCTGTGTATGTGCCTTCCTCTTACCTCACCGTTATTATTTGTTGGGGGCTTCTATATCTTTGGGGATTATTTCTCTGGAGGCAAGAGAGGTCTTTCTTTCTCTCTAGGGGTAGTTAGTTCCTCAGGCTGGCTTGAGACGTCTAGGATTTTTAGGCACGTTCACCGGCTACTTCTAGTGTGTTTGGATAGGTTCAGATTTGCGGTCAGTCCAGTTTGCCACCTCCCTAGAGCTTGTCCTATGTTTGTTACTTAGCTGGAGTAATTTGTGATCCTCAACCACTAAGGATCATAACAGTATAGCAGGCCAAAAAGTGTTTAATGCATTGCAGAAGTGGGATAAAAAGAAGACCTGAGTACATTTTTTTTTCCTCCCGCTTTTCCTTTGCTGCAGTCTGTTTAGCTTCTTTCATCCCCTTGAACTCTGGGTGGTTTTGAGCTCAGCTGCAGACATGAATGTTCAGACTCTGACTTCTAGTGTGGATCATCTTACTGCACGGGTGCAAAGTATTCAGGATTTTGTTATTCATAGCCCTATGTCAGAACCAAAGATACCCATTCCTGAGTTGTTTTCTGGAGATAGATCTAGATTTCTAAATTTTAAGAATAATTGTAAGTTATTTCTATCTCTGAGACCTCATTCCTCTGGTGATTCCGCTCAGCAAGTTAAAATTGTTATCTCCTTGTTGCGTGGCGACCCTCAAGATTGGGCTTTCTCTCTGGCGCCAGGAGATCCTGCATTGCTTAATGTAGATGCATTTTTTCTGGCTCTTGGACTGCTTTATGAGGAGCCTAATCTTGAGAATCAGGCAGAAAAAGCGTTGCTGGCTATCTCTCAGGGTCAGGATGAAGCAGAGGTGTATTGTCAAAAATTTCGGAAATGGTCGGTGCTTACTCAATGGAATGAGTGTGCCCTGGCTGCAAATTTCAGAGAAGGTCTTTCTGAGGCCATTAAGAATGTTATGGTGGGGTTTCCCACCCCTACAAGTCTGAGTGATTCTATGGCTTTAGCCATTCAGGTTGATCGGCGTTTGCGGGAGCGCAAATCTGCTCATCCTTTGGCGGTATTTTCTGAACAGAGACCTGAGTCTATGCAATGTGACCTAACTCTGACCAGAATTGAGTGACAAAGTCATAGACGTCAAAATGGGTTGTGCTTTTACTGTGGTGATTCTACTGATGATGTGATGTTATCTCAGCATGCTCTAAACACTTAAAAAAGATCGCTAAACCTGTCACCATTGGTACTATACAGCCTAAATTTATTTTGCCTGTTACTTTGATTTGTTCTTTGTCGTCCTACCCGGTTATGGCTTTTGTGGATTCGGGTGCTGCCCTGAATCTGATGGATTTGTCGTTTGCCAGGCGCTGTGGTTTTGTCCTGGAGCCTTTGGAATATCCTATTCCTCTGAGGGGAATTGATGCTATGCCATTGGCTGAGAATAAGCCTCAGTATTGGACGCAAATGACCATGTGCATGACTCCCGTACATCAGGAGGTGATTCGCTTTCTTGTTCTGCATAATTTGCATGATGTTGTCGTTTTGGGTCTGCCATGGCTGCAAGCTCATAATCCAGTTTTAGATTGGAAAGCTATGTCTGTGTCAAGTTGGGGTTGTCAGGGAATTCATGGCGATACTCCGTTGGTGTCTATTGCTTCTTCCACTCCTTCTGAGGTCCCTGAGTTTTTGTCTGACTACCAGGATGTATTTGATGAGCCCAGGTCCTGTGCCCTGCCTCCTCATAGGGATTGTGACTGTGCTATAAATTTAATTCCTGGTAGTAAATTCCCTAAGGGACAACTTTTTAATTTGTCTATACCAGAGCATGCCGCGATGCGGAGTTATATAAAGGAGTCTTTGGAGAAGGGACATATTCGCCCATCCTCTTCCCCTCTTGGTGCAGGATTTTTTTTTGTGGCCAAGAAGGACGGTTCTTTGAGACCTTGTATAGATTATCGTCTTCTGAATAAAATCACAGTCAAATTTCAGTATCCTTTGCCACTATTGTCTGATTTGTTTGCTCGTATTAAGGGTGCCAGTTGGTTCACCAAGATAGATCTCCGTGGTGCGTATAACCTTGTGCGCATTAAGCAGGGAGATGAATGGAAAACAGCATTTAATACGCCCTAAGGCCATTTTGAGTACTTAGTGATGCCTTTTGGACTCTCTAATGCTCCTTCTGTGTTTCAGTCCTTCATGCATGACATCTTCCGAGAATATCTGGATAAATTTATGATTGTTTATCTGGATGACATTTTGGTCTTTTCTGATGATTGGGAGTCCCATGTGAAGCAGGTCAGGATGGTGTTTCAGGTCCTGCGTGCTAATGCTTTATTTGTGAAGGGCTCAAAATGCCTCTTCGGAGTACAGAAGGTCTCCTTTTTGGGTTTTATTTTTTCTACTTCTACTGTGGAGATGGACCCAGTCAAGGTCCAGGCTATTCATGACTGGACTCAGCCCATGTCTGTTAAGAGTCTTCAGAAGTTCTTGGGTTTTGCTAATTTTTACCGTCGTTTCATCGCTAATTTTTCTAGCGTGGTTAAACCTTTGACGGATTTGACCAAGAAGGGTTCTAATGTGACTAATTGGTCTCCTGCAGCCGTGGAGGCCTTTCGGGAGCTGAAGCACCGGTTTTCTTCAGCTCCAGTCTTATGTCAGCCAGATGTCTCTCTCCCCTTCCAGGTCGAGGTTGATGCTTCGGAGATTGGAGCAGGGGCTGTTTTGTCGCAGAGAAGCTCTAATGGCTCTGTGATGAAGCCATGTGCTTTCTTTTCAAGAAAGTTTTCGCCTGCCGAGCGGAATTATGATGTTGGTAATCAGGAGTTGTTGGCTATGAAGTGGGCATTTGAGGAGTGGCGACATTGGCTCGAAGGAGCTAAACATCGTGTGGTGGTCTTGACTGATCACAAAAATCTGATTTACCTTGAATCTGCCAAGCGCCTGAATCCTAAACAGGCTTGTTGGTCGTTGTTTTTCTCCCGTTTCAACTTCATGGTCTCATACCTGCCTGGTTCGAAGAACGTGAAAGCTGATGCACTTTCTAGGAGTTTTGTGCCTGACTCTCCGGGAGTTTCTGAGCCGGCTGGTATTCTCAGAGAGGGAGTGATTTTGTCTGCCATTTCCCCAGATTTGCGATGAGTGCTGCAGAAATTTCAGGTGGATAGACTGTCATGATTCTCAATGGCTAGAGAACATAGCCCAGCATATATAAGAACTAGCTCTTGGAAGATGGAATCTAAACTGACCATGAACTAAACCTGCCGCACAATTAACAGTGGCCGGGTAGCGTGCCTACGTTTTATCCCTAGACGCCCAGCGCCAGCCGGAGGACTAACTAATCCTAGCAGAGGAAAATACAGTCCTGGCTCACCTCTAGAGAAATTTCCCCGAAAGGCAGACAGAGGCCCCCACATATATTGGCGGTGATTTTAGATGAAATGACAAACGTAGTATGAAAATAGGTTTAGCAAAATCGAGGTCCGCTTACTAGATAGCAGGAAGACAGAAAGGGCACTTTCATGGTCAGCTGAAAACCCTATCAAAACACCATCCAGAAATTACTTTAAGACTCTAGTATTAACTCATAACACCAGAGTGGCAATTTCAGATCACAAGAGCTTTCCAGACACAGTAACGAAACAGCAGCTGTGAACTGGAACAAAATGCAAAAACAAACAAGGACGAAAGTCCAACTTAGCTGGGAGTTGTCTAGTAGCAGGAACATGCAAAGAAAGGCTTCTGATTACATTGTTGACCGGCATGAAACTGACAGAGGAGCAAGGTTATATAGAGACTCCCACATCCTGATGGGAACAGGTGAACAGAGAGGATGATGAACACAAGTTCAATTCCACCAGTGGCCACCGGGGGAGCCCAGAATCCAATTTCACAACAGTACCCCCCCCTCAAGGAGGGGGCACCGAACCCTCACCAGAACCACCAGGGCGATCAGGATGAGCCCTATGAAAGGCACGGACAAGATCGGAGGCATGAACATCAGAGGCAGTCACCCAAGAATTATCCTCCTGACCGTATCCCTTCCATTTGACCAGATACTGGAGTTTCCGTCTGGAAACACGGGAGTCTAAGATCTTTTCCACAACGTACTCCAACTCACCCTCAACCAACACCGGAGCAGGAGGCTCAACGGAAGGCACAACCGGTACCTCATACCTGCGCAATAATGACCGATGAAAAACATTATGAATAGAAAAAGATGCAGGGAGGTCCAAACGGAAGGACACAGGGTTAAGAATCTCCAATATCTTGTACGGGCCGATGAACCGAGGCTTAAACTTAGGAGAAGAAACCCTCATAGGGACAAAACGAGAAGACAACCACACCAAGTCCCCAACACAAAGCCGAGGACCAACACGACGACGGCGGTTGGCAAAAAGCTGAGTCTTCTCCTGGGACAACTTCAAATTGTCCACTACCTGCCCCCAAATCTGATGCAACCTCTCCACCACAGCATCCACTCCAGGACAATCCGAAGATTCCACCTGACCGGAGGAAAATCGAGGATGAAACCCCGAATTACAGAAAAACGGGGATACCAAGGTGGCAGAGCTGGCCCGATTATTGAGGGCGAACTCCGCCAATGGCAAAAAAGCAACCCAATCATCCTGATCCGCAGACACAAAACACCTCAAATATGTCTCCAAGGTCTGATTAGTCCGCTCGGTCTGGCCATTAGTCTGAGGATGGAAAGCAGACGAAAAAGACAAATCTATGCCCATCCTAGCACAGAATGCCCGCCAAAATCTAGACACGAATTGGGTCCCTCTGTCAGAAACGATATTCTCCGGAATACCATGCAAACGAACAACATTTTGAAAAAACAGAGGAACCAACTCGGAAGAAGAAGGCAACTTAGGCAAGGGAACCAAATGGACCATCTTAGAGAAACGGTCACACACCACCCAGATGACAGACATCTTCTGAGAAACAGGCAGATCCGAAATAAAATCCATCGAGATGTGCGTCCAAGGCCTCTTCGGAATAGGCAAGGGCAACAACAATCCACTAGCCCGAGAACAACAAGGCTTGGCCCGAGCACAAACGTCACAAGACTGCACAAAGCCTCGCACATCTCGTGACAGGGAAGGCCACCAGAAGGACCTTGCCACCAAATCCCTGGTACCAAAGATTCCAGGATGACCTGCCAACGCAGAAGAATGAACCTCAGAGATGACTCTACTGGTCCAATCATCAGGAACAAACAGTCTACCAGGTGGGCAACGATCCGGTCTATCCGCCTGAAACTCCTGCAAGGCCCGCCGCAGGTCTGGAGAAACGGCAGACAATATCACTCCATCCTTAAGGATACCTGTGGGCTCAGAATTACCAGGGGAGTCAGGCTCAAAACTCCTAGAAAGGGCATCCGCCTTAACATTCTTAGAACCCGGTAGGTATGACACCACAAAATTAAACCGAGAGAAAAACAACGACCAGCGTGCCTGTCTAGGATTCAGGCGCCTGGCAGACTCAAGGTAAATTAAATTTTTGTGGTCAGTCAATACCACCACCTGATGTCTGGCCCCCTCAAGCCAGTGACGCCACTCCTCAAAAGCCCACTTCATGGCCAAAAGCTCCCGATTCCCAATATCATAATTCCGCTCGGCGGGCGAAAATTTACGGGAAAAAAAAGCACAAGGTCTCATCACGGGGCAGTCGGAACTTCTCTGCGACAACACCGCCCCAGCTCCGATTTCAGAAGCGTCGACCTCAACCTGAAAAGGAAGAGCAACATCAGGCTGACGCAACACAGGGGCGGAAGAAAAGCGGCGCTTAAGCTCCCGAAAGGCCTCCACAGCATCAGGGGACCAATCAGCAACATCAGCACCCTTCTTAGTCAAATCACTCAATGGTTTAACAACATCAGAAAAACCAGCAATAAATCGACGATAAAAGTTAGCAAAGCCCAAAAATTTCTGAAGACTCTTAAGAGAAGAGGGTTGCGTCCAATCACAAATAGCCTGAACCTTGACAGGATCCATCTCGATGGAAGAGGGGGAAAAAATGTATCCCAAGAAGGAAATCTTTTGAACCCCAAAAACGCACTTAGAACCCTTCACACACAAGGAATTAGACCGCAAAACCTGAAAAACCCTCCTGACCTGCTGGACATGAGAGTCCCAGTCACCCGAAAAAATCAGAATATCATCCAGATACACAATCATAAATTTATCCAAATAATCGCGGAAAATGTCATGCATAAAGGACTGGAAGACTGAAGGGGCATTTGAAAGACCAAAAGGCATCACCAAATACTCAAAGTGGCCCTCGGGCGTATTAAATGCGGTTTTCCACTCATCCCCCTGCTTGATTCGCACCAAATTATACGCCCCACGGAGATCAATCTTAGAGAACCACTTGGCCCCCTTTATACGAGCAAACAAATCAGTCAGCAGTGGTAACGGATATTGATATTTAACCGTGATTTTATTCAAAAGCCGATAATCAATACACGGCCTCAAAGAGCCATCTTTCTTAGACACAAAGAAAAAACCGGCTCCTAAGGGAGATGACGAAGGACGAATATGTCCCTTTTCCAAGGACTCCTTTATATATTCTCGCATAGCAGCGTGTTCAGGCACAGACAGATTAAATTAACGACCCTTAGGGTATTTACTACCCGGAATCAAATCTATGGCACAATCGCACTCCCGGTGCGGAGGTAGTGAACCAAGCTTGGGTTCTTCAAAAACGTCACGATAGTCAGACAAGAATTCAGGAATCTCAGAGGGAATAGATGATGAAATGGAAACTAAAGGTACGTCCCCATGAGTCCCTTTACATCCCCAGCTTAACACAGACATAGCTTTCCAGTCGAGGACTGGGTTATGAGATTGCAGCCATGGCAATCCTAGCACCAAAACATCATGTAGATTATACAGCACCAGAAAGCGAATAATCTCCTGGTGATCCGGATTAATACGCATAGTTACTTGTGTCCAGTATTGTGGTTTATTACTAGCCAATGGGGTGGAGTCAATCCCCTTCAGAGGTATAGGAGCTTCCAAAGGCTCCAAATCATACCCACAGCGTTTGGCAAAGGACCAATCCATAAGACTCAAAGCGGCGCCAGAGTCGACATAGGCGTCCGCGGTAATAGATGATAAAGAACAAATCAGGGTCACAGATAGAATAAACTTAGACTGTAAAGTGCTAATTGAAACAGACTTGTCAAGCTTCTTAGTACGCTTAGAGCATGCTGATATAACATGAGTTGAATCACCACAATAGAAGCACAACCCATTTTTTCGTCTAAAATTCTGCCGCTCGCTTCTGGACAGAATTCTATCACATTGCATATTTTCTGGCGTCTCCTCAGTAGACACCGCCAAATGGTGCACAGGTTTGCGCTCCCGCAGACGCCTATCGATCTGAATAGCCATTGTCATGGACTCATTCAGACCCGCAGGCACAGGGAACCCCACCATAACATCCTTAATGGCATCAGAGAGACCTTCTCTGAAAATCGCCGCCAGGGCGCACTCATTCCACTGAGTAAGCACAGACCATTTACGGAATTTTTGGCAGTATATTTCAGCTTCATCTTGCCCCTGAGATAGGGACATCAAAGCTTTTTCCGCCTGAAGCTCTAAATGAGGTTCCTCATAAAGCAACCCCAAGGCCAGAAAAAACGCATCCACATTGAGCAACGCAGGATCCCCTGGTGTCAATGCAAAAGCCCAATCTTGAGGGTCGCCCCGGAGCAAGGAAATTACAATCCTGACCTGCTGTGCAGGATCTCCGGCAGAGCGAGACTTCAGGGACAAAAACAATTTGCAATTATTTTTAAAATTTTGAAAGCAAGATCTATTCCCTGAAAAAAATTCAGGCAAAGGAATTCTAGGTTCAGTCATAGGTGCATGAACAACAAAATCTTGCAAATTTTGTACCTTCGTGGCGAGATTATTCAAACCTGTAGCTACACTCTGAATATCCATTTCAAACAGGTGAACACAGAGCCATTCAAGGATTAGAAGGAGAGAAAGAGAGGAAGGCTGCAGTATAGGCAGACTAGCAAGTGATTCAATTATGAGCACACTCAGAACTAGAGAAAAAAAAAAAAATTTTTCAGCAGACTTCTTTTTTCTCTCCTTTCTCAGCCAATAATTTAACCCTTTGTGGCCGGTCAAACTGTCATGATTCTCAATGGCTAGAGAACATAGCCCAGCATATATAAGAACTAGCTCTTGGAAGATGGAATCTAAACTGACCATGAACTAAACCTGCCGCACAATTAACAGTGGCCGGGTAGCGTGCCTACGTTTTATCCCTAGACGCCCAGCGCCAGCCGGAGGACTAACTAATCCTAGCAGAGGAAAATACAGTCCTGGCTCACCTCTAGAGAAATTTCCCCGAAAGGCAGACAGAGGCCCCCACATATATTGGCGGTGATTTTAGATGAAATGACAAACGTAGTATGAAAATAGGTTTAGCAAAATCGAGGTCCGCTTACTAGATAGCAGGAAGACAGAAAGGGCACTTTCATGGTCAGCTGAAAACCCTATCAAAACACCATCCAGAAATTACTTTAAGACTCTAGTATTAACTCATAACACCAGAGTGGCAATTTCAGATCACAAGAGCTTTCCAGACACAGTAACGAAACAGCAGCTGTGAACTGGAACAAAATGCAAAAACAAACAAGGACGAAAGTCCAACTTAGCTGGGAGTTGTCTAGTAGCAGGAACATGCAAAGAAAGGCTTCTGATTACATTGTTGACCGGCATGAAACTGACAGAGGAGCAAGGTTATATAGAGACTCCCACATCCTGATGGGAACAGGTGAACAGAGAGGATGATGAACACAAGTTCAATTCCACCAGTGGCCACCGGGGGAGCCCAGAATCCAATTTCACAACAATAGACCTGACCGTTGTCCACCAGAGAGACTGTTTGTCCCAGATAGATGGACCAGCAGAGTTATTTCCGAGGTTCATTCTTCGGTGTTTGCGGGTCATCCTGGGATTTTTGGTACCAGAGATTTGGTGGCTAGGTCCTTCTGGTGGCCTTCCTTGTCGCGGGATGTGCGTTCCTTTGTGCAGTCTTGTGGGATTTGTGCTCGGGCTAAGCCTTGCTGTTCTCATGCCAGCGGTTTGCTTTTGCCTTTGCCTGTTCCGAAAAGGCCTTGGACGCACATTTCCATGGATTTTATTTCGGATCTTCCAGTATCTCAGAAAATGTCTGTCATCTGGGTGGTGTGTGATCGTTTTTCCAAGATGGTCCATTTGGTGCCCTTGCCTAAGTTGCCTTCTTCCTCTGATTTGGTTCCTCTATTTTTTCAGAATGTGGTTCGCTTGCACGGCATTCCTGAAAATATTGTGTCTGATAGAGGATCCCAGTTTGTGTCCAGGTTTTGGCGGACTTTTTGTGCTAAGATGGGCATTGATTTGTCTTTTTCGTCGGCCTTCCATCCTCAGACTAATGGCCAAACCGAGCGAACTAATCAGACGTTGGAAACTTATTTGAGATGTTTTGTTTCTGCTGATCAGGATGATTGGGTGACTTTTTTGCCTTTGGCCGAGTTTGTCCTTAATAATCGGGCTAGTTCTGCTACTTTGGTTTCGCCTTTTTTCTGCAATTGTGGTTTCCATCCTCGTTTTTCCTCGGGTCAGGTTGAGCCTTCTGACTGTCCTGGGGTGGATTCTGTGGTGGATAGGTTGCAGCAGATTTGGAACCATGTGGTGGACAATTTGAGGTTGTCACAGGAGAAGGCTCAGCGCTTTGCCAACCGCCGCCGCGGTGTGGGTCCCCGACTTCGTGTTGGGGATTTGGTGTGGCTGTCTTCTCGGTATGTTCCTATGAAGGTCTCCTCTCCTAAATTCAAGCCTCGCTTCATCGGTCCTTATAAGATCTTGGAAATCCTTAACCCGGTGTCTTTTCGTTTGGATCTCCCAGCATCGTTTGCCATTCATAATGTGTTCCATAGGTCTTTGTTGCGGAGGTATGTGGTACCTGTGGTTCCTTCTGTTGAGCCTCCTGCTCCGGTGCTGGTCGAGGGCGAATTGGAGTACGTGGTGGAGAAGATTTTGGATTCTCGTATCTCTAGACGGAGGCTGCAGTATTTGGTTAAGTGGAAGGGCTATGGTCAGGAGGATAATTCCTGGGTTGTCGCCTCTGATGTTCATGCAGCCGATTTGGTTCGTGCCTTCCACGCGGCTCATCCTGATCGCCCTGGGGGTCTTGATGAGGGTTCGGTGACCCCTCCTCAAGGGGGGGGTACTGTTGTGAACTCTATTTTTGGGCTCCCTCTAGTGGTCACAAGCAGTACTGTGTAGTGTTGTCTTTCTGCAGGTTGCAGCATCAGCTGGTTCGTTATCCTTGGTTGGTTTCCTATTTAGCCCACCTGGATACTCAGTTCCTTGCCTGCTATCAATGTATTCAGTGCTCTTCAGATTCCTTGTGTCTACCTTGTTCCCAGTCTCTCCAAGACAAGCTAAGTTGTTGTTTGATCATTTTTTGATTATCAGTGTTCATTATGTTTTTGGTCCAGCTCGCTAAAATGTGATTTCTTCGCTTGCTGGTTGCTCTAGGGGACTGAGTTTCTCCCCCCACACCGTTAGTTGGTGTGGGGGTTCTTGAAATCTCAGAGTGGATATTTTGTAAGGGTTTTTTACTGACCGCATAGATTCCCTTTTCTATTTTCTGCTATCTAGAATTAGTGGGCCTCATTTGCTGAATCTGCTTTCACCCCTGTGTATGTGCCTTCCTCTTACCTCACCATTATTATTTGTTGGGGGCTTCTATATCTTTGGGGATTATTTCTCTGGAGGCAAGAGAGGTCTTTCTTTCTCTCTAGGGGTAGTTAGTTCCTCAGGCTGGCTCGAGACGTCTAGGATTTTTAGGCACGTTCACCGGCTACTTCTAGTGTGTTTGGATAGGTTCAGATTTGCGGTCAGTCCAGTTTGCCACCTCCCTAGAGCTTGTCCTATGTTTGTTACTTAGCTGGAGTAATTTGTGATCCTCAACCACTAAGGATCATAACAATGGGTGCTGTGGGGCAACAGGCCGTCCACCCTGCTGGTGCATTGCCGCTGTGGCGCTTGTCACGACACGGCTCCGCTTCGTTAGGGCGGTGACCCACTACTGGGTTTGCTGTGATGTTGCAGTGTGCTTCATACAGTCTGATCAGAATGTTAAACTGAAAACCTTATATTCAGTTATATAAATTTTTGCCTAATGGCTTTACATTAACTTATGATTTTTGGAGGTGTGGTTCATGCCTTCTTTTTTTTTGTGTGTATAGTATAAGAATGGTTAAAGTGTTCCGAAACAGCCCTAACATGGGAGGAGCAGAAGTAGTGAAAAAGGGGAGAACCTCCTACTTGAGATGGGGAGAGTAGATAAAAGTGTACGGATCAGGCGTTCAAAGCCAGACGGGTGGAAAGCACAAGAGGTTATGGATAGTGTGGGCAACATGAGAAAGGGTGCATCAAACTTCAGTGCACTTTCCTGGGATGCCTGTGGCCTACAGTCTGAAAAAGGCATGGAAGAGTGTCTTATTCTCTTCTCACAGGTGGAAGCAGCATGGGAAACCACATAAGGAAGTCGGGACGGGATTTTTGAGAGCTGTGGAACAGGATGGAACATTCCAGTTGCCAGAGATGCCAGCAAGGAGAACAGGGATGGCTCAGGCTGAAAGTGTCCTTACCTCGACATCTTACTGTGCTGCAAGAACGATTGAAGTTTAACTGCTCAGCAATGTTAGACTGTTTGGAAAGGACACAGTGTTTTCTGTTGACTGTGCTGCTGTTCCTGTTTCTGGGATCATGGTGACAGTCCTCTGGTTAAAATGTTTAGTGTTATACAATTCACAGAGAGTACAAAGGAAACAGGACACTGTCTACTTGGAGGGTGCTAGGGTATGGAAACATTGCAGTCCCTCAAAAATGACTATCGACCTGTGCACCTTAGAGTAGCAGAAAGTTTCTCTGAGCTCAGTCCTCTAGAAGAAATGATATGTCAAATAAATGGAAATTTATGAAGCTCATAAAGACATTTTTTAACTTAACATAAGGATAATTATTAAGGAATCTTTTCAAAATGAAGTGAACATCAAGATGTTGTGAAAGCAAGTATCAGGATAAGATTAGTATGTCATTCATATAAACTAATGCATATTGAAAGAGGACCTTACAGGACCTTGCAGAAGATGTATTTGATGGAATCCTGGATCACAGCCAATGCATGGAATACAGTGAAGATATATGAGATATTCAAAATGATCATTTCATGTTACTCCAGCCTTTGGAGTAACATTTCTGGCAAGTCATACTGATAAGATGCTCCAAATTCATTAAGTGTCATGTATTTCTTATTGAAGTCGACACATCATATTCCTGCAATTCTGTTGTGTCTATTTTCCTATTGTATTCCTTTTGCCATAATGTTTAATTTATTTTATATTTTAATGTATCAATCTTTTATGAATTTATTCTTTATTTAAAAAGGTTAATGTGATATTTCAGTTTTTCTTTTTTAATAAATTTGCAAAAATGTGTACATTTCTGTTTTTTTTTCAGTCAAGATAGGGTGCAGAGTGTACATTAATGAGAAAAAAATGAACTTTTTTGAATTTGCCAAATGGCTGCAATGAAACAAAGAGTGAAAAATTTAAAGGGGTCTGAATAGTTTCCATACCCACTGTACAGACATGACAGCCATAATGGCCTTTAGCTGGCCTATGGATGCCATGGCAGCCTTTCTACACTTCACATTCATGTTCTACTGGAGGCATCTGAGGTTATGTGATGTAATAATCACATAGGCAGGTCAACTATGTAACTATTTTTTATTCCTTATGTCCATGGTCTTACATCAATTTCGGAAAGATGGCCACAGTACAATGAACCCACAAGATCCCATCCCCAGTCCTGTAGTTCCACAGTGCCTGTACCAGCTGATACCCACTCAACTTTTGGTTGGCCCAATTTTTGTATCTCCCATCAGTGTAGTTTGTAGTCACACTCCATGCTCCTCCATATAATGGACTCCTTGACTGTAGCACATATATTTAG
Source organism: Ranitomeya variabilis (assembly GCF_051348905.1). Taxonomy (NCBI): domain Eukaryota; kingdom Metazoa; phylum Chordata; class Amphibia; order Anura; family Dendrobatidae; genus Ranitomeya; species Ranitomeya variabilis. Next base: position 600,828,339 of record NC_135234.1, read on the forward strand.
TTCCAACAGTCCTCAAATCCAGATGAATGATCCCACAACCATAGCACATGTATCCAGCCCAGCTGATAACTGATCTCCAATCTCCATAGACCATCCATACATAGGCACCATGACTTCATCAAAAGATCCTCACCCATCGACGTCACTGCAACAACTAAACATGTGGCTTCTTGTTCTCCCTCTCCTGGAATCATCCCCCTGAATGGCCAGAAGTGCTCACAATTTTCGCTCTTAAACACTTGCTGAGGAATGTTCCAGAAGCCCAGTCTCCAACATATTTGTGTGTTGTGTATTAGGGATGTCTCATGCACAGAAGAACAAAGACACACATGCCTCATGCCAAATGCAGGACAGAAATGCTGAAGTAGGCCTTATGTAAATAAGAGATCCAGCATGCACATCTTCCTCTGCTTACTGTCACTGAATGGAAACATTAATTTGTGAAGCTGAACACTTTCCAGGAGAGATTTGTGCATCTTACACTGACAAGCAAGCATGTCTCTAATGAAACACAGCAATAAGATCGATGCACCATGGCTCCGTGCTGGAATAAGTACGTGGCCAGCTCCGCACAGTGACCTTAGATGGGGCACCTTAAATGCTGATATCTGAGAGTGACAGTGGCATTTAAGAAGTAACAGCAGCGATCAGAGCTTAGCACTGGTCACACCTGTTGCAATCACATGCAGGTTGTGTAACAGAGATGGCATCTGCCATGTATGTTGCAGGCTTAGCTGCTAAGGCTGCTCTACATACAAGTACTCAATGTACCAGTAAGCCATATGTGAGCAAGGGGTTAATTATTTCATATATACCCACATCAGCAGTGCACCTTTAGAGAAGAGCCCCACTTTGCGTTAGCTTTTAAATAAAATGAAATTCATTACATTATTATGACATCTCCATTGTAAATTCACTGAATAAACTTGTATTTGCTGACTTTATGGAATACTGTTACCTTTTATTCATCTTTTTATATGTATGGCTAATGTATGCTTAACAAATACAGAAAGAGAACAAGTATTCTTCCAGTTTCTATTGACCTTCACAGTAAAACATAATCTGACATATCCAAGAAGTTAATGATATTGTACAACATAATTTTATTGAGAAGGCTGACTCAAAGTGTACTGTTCTTGTCATGACCTATGTCTATAATGAAATTGAACAGCAGATGTTAACAACTTGAGTGTGTTATTTCTGTAAGTACATCTTGTTCAATACTGAAGAGTTTTGCTGTGCCATGGTTCACATTAACTAAAGGCTGCACATATCCCTTTTCAAACAAACTGAAAAGACATGCTTGCCAGCATGCCCAGTATTGCAACATTTGGCTCAGCAGACATTAGCAATTTCTGTTTTGAAAATTTTGCTGAAACATAAAAATGCTTTCTATTTGGCAACGCCTACAGTCCTGAGCGCTCACTTAACCATGTGCTCTTTCATTTGTGCAAGCATTACAAAACATGCCACTAAATAGAAAGCTTTTTATGGAATATCACATTTGGATAAATTGAAGTATTTTGCTTTATGATATTATAGTTTCTATATATTCTGACAATTTGGTAAATGTAAATGAGCAAATTCTAAAATATGTGTTTTCCGATATACTGTTTATCAACCAGCCCCTTTTATTATAATAACTATATGCTGACTTTTATAAATAAAATAATTTTAGGACATATTAAGAATAAGCAAATCCATACAAGGAAGCCTGGCCCTCACCCTTTAAACTTGAATAGTGATGAGCGAATATCCTCGTTACTCGAGATTTCTCGAGCACGCTCGGGGGTCCTCCGAGTATTTTCTTAGTGCTCTGAGATTTCGTTTTTCTTGCCACAACTGAATGATTTACATCTGATAGTCAGCATAAGTACATGTGGGGGTTGCCTGGTTGCTAGGGAATCCCCACATGTACTTATGCTGGCTAACAGATGTAAATCATTCAACTGCGGTGCAGAAAACGAAATCTCCGAGCACTAAAAAATACTCGGAGGAAACCTGAGCATGAGCATATTCGCTCATCACTAAACCTGAACCCTGCACAAGGACTGGTCATATATCTGGATCCACTGGATTGCTTCCATGGAATGGCTGCTGTTCAGAGAAGTGGGAAAGAGAATGGTCTAGCAGCCAGGTCAAAATCAAAAAGGCAGACGAAGCAACGCTGCAGGTCAAATCCTGCAAAACCTTAATGGATAGACAGATCCTTCTCTGCTCAGAGCTTCTGGTTCCAACACCTCTTCCATTACCAGAGCCTCCCACCAGAATGAATACGGCCATGTCTGGTGACAGAAGCAGACATCAGAGGTCCTGGTGGAGATTTGACAATCAAATTCTTTAGAACACCTATAGTGAATTGAGAGATTCTGAATATTTTAGGATGTGATTTGCATAAATACACCAATTGGCCGCCCTTTTGCTGGATTTATATGTGACTATTTCACTTTTGCTTTATTCACTTGAGGCGAGGTGGCCGCTGGCATGTATTCATTTGTTTGGTAGATGAAAACAGCCCATTAAAATATTTTATCAGCTTTTGCATCACTATTAAAATACTAAAGAAAAGAATGGGTCACTAAAATAGACACAAAAAAGACTGCACTTCTTCAAGTTTTTATTTGGTCTTAAGAAATAAAAGTTATATTGTGATTGCAAAAAAATGAACTTATGAGTAACTCAGAAATCAAATTACTGAGAAAAGATAAGAAAATGTAACATAGATGCATAGACTAGCCAGTAGAGAAGCAGACTTATAGATCTAATTTTTCACATCTGTAAAACTGAAAGGAAAAGATTTAGCTCACCTGAAACCACCTGCTATAACTACATAAAGCACATATGTATTATTAACTAGTAGGATGTAGTTTTCCAGCACTTGCTGCTGCTTAGATTAACTGTGGATGTTGCAAATTATAGTTCTATTGGTTAATTTGAAATAAAAGAACATCAGTGGCAAAGGCTATTTGCATGGTAAAGCTTCTAGTTTTATTGGTTCATTTAATATAAATGAACATAAAAGTAGCAGATATTATATTTGGAATTAAATTATCCAATAAAAGTGTTAGTTTATAAATTGACACTGGCTACTGTGTGACTTTTTGTACAAGACTACCAATCAAAATAGATGTTTGAAAAATAGTTTCTACCCTTTCTCTGCAAAAAAAAAGTACAATAGAATTGTACAATACAAAAAAGTACAATAGCTGTAAGGGATGAAGAAATACAAATAAAAAGAACAATAGATGATAGACGTTGATAATAGGAAGACTAACAATGAAAAGCAAATTGATTAAGCAGTCATAAGGACTATAAGGATTACAGTACAATAACTTACTATAACACTCCAGCAAAGTTTTCATGCGGTTTTGGTAAAATGCATAATGTTTGATCCATAGATCAAGAAGGTGACAGAAGAATGATAAGAAGACAATGCAGATGTAGCTTCTTTTCCAATAAGTACTCTGTCCAGTGTTCCAATGAATGACCAGTTCAGAAAACAGTATTAGCATCTGTGTTTAAAATATTTATGTGAAAGATACAAAAGGAAAATACTGTATTATCAAGCACTGCCAAGCCAGAAACCAAAGTGACCAGGAATTGGAGAGGTAGAGACTAGTGTTGAGCATTCCGATACCGCAAGTATCGGGTATCGGCCGATACTTGCGGGTATCGGAATTCCGATACCGAGATCCGATACTTTTGTGGTATCGGGTATCGGTATCGAAACAACATTAATGTGTAAAATTAAGAATTAAAATAAAAAATATTGCTATACTCACCTCTCCGACGCAGCCTGGACCTCCGCGAGGGAACCGGCAGCGTTGTTTGCTTAAAATTCGCGCGTTTACTTCCTTACTTGAAGTCCCGGCTTGTGATTGGTCGCGTGCCGCCCATGTGGCCGCGACGCGACCAATCACAGCAAGCCGTGACGTAATTTTAGGTCCTTCAGGATTTTAAAATTACGTTCTGGCTTGTGATTGGTCGCGTCGCGGTCACATGGGCGACGCGACCAATCACAAGCCGTGACGTCACGGGAGGCTGGACACGCGCGCATTTTAAAATGCGCGCTTGTCCTGCCTCCCGTGACGTCCCGGCTTGTGATTGGTCGCGTCGCCCATGTGGCCGCGACGCGACCAATCACAGCAAGCCGTGACGTAATTTTAGGTCCTTCAGGATTTTAAAATTACGTTCTGGCTTGTGATTGGTCGCGACGTGATGCGACCAATCACAAGCCGTGACGTCACGGGAGGCAGGACAAGCGCGCATTTTAAAATGCGCGCTTGTCCTGCCTCCCGTGACGTCACGGCTTGTGATTGGTCGCGTCGCCCATGTGACCGCGACGCGACCAATCACAAGCCAGAACGTAATTTTAAAATCCTGAAGGACCTAAAATTACGTCACGGCTTGCTGTGATTGGTCGCGTCGCGGCCACATGGGCGGCACGCGACCAATCACAAGCCGGGACTTCAAGTAAGGAAGTAAACGCGTGAATTTTAAGCAAACAATGCTGCCGGTTCCCTCGCGGAGGTCCAGGCTGCGTCGGAGAGGTGAGTATAGCAATATTTTTTATTTTAATTCTTTATTTTACACATTAATATGGTTCCCAGGGCCTGAAGGAGAGTTTCCTCTCCTTCAGACCCTGGGAACCATCAGGAATACCGTCCGATACATGAGTCCCATTGACTTGTATTGGTATCGGGTATCGGTATCGGATTAGATCTGATACTTTGCCGGTATCGGCCGATACTTTCCGATACCGATACTTTCAAGTATCGGACGGTATCGCTCAACACTAGTAGAGACTTAATTGATCATTCATTTCATAATTGTTCTATCTCCTGCTGACGCACCCCCTTGTGAGATGCAGGGCCTAGTATCTCGGAGGATGGTTCAGTCACGGTGACTCCGATGGCTCTAGCAATCCCTAGGTTTGGTGGCAATTATAAAGGGGGAGACGACAGATATACCGTATGTGTGAGTTATGTTGATGCCCAAAAAGGATGAGGCTGAGGACGAAAGAAGCATACACCGGGGTCTTGTGCAAACTTGAAAGATGAACTTTACTGAAGACTTGTGCAGCGCCCCAGAGTCATGGTCGTTGCAGTACTGTTGCTCCGCCACTAAGGGGAGTGATGGTACGTCTGATTGCACTAAAGGAGTTCACCTTACCAGGTATCACAGTCACGCATTACACTTCACACTCTGGCCACCAGGGGGAGCAAAGGGTTCTATGTATTAGGCCACTCCTCACACTCTGGTAAAACTGGGGGTTGGATAGGAAGTTAGAGAGAAGCTGACTGGGTTTTGCCCAGGTAACACCTTGTGAAAGAAGAGGTTGCTTGGGAAGATTCAGGGGGGTCCCTGTCGGGTGGGATCCTGACAGAGGCCTAGCGAAGGGACAGATCGTTACAGAGCCGCGCCTGCACTTCATTGCGGCGGCATCTTAAGAAAGGACACAAAGCGAAGTATATTGTGGAGAAGTGAGAAACAAGATCACAGCACAAAGGCGATAGAACCAGTAGGAGTCGTGCCCCGAGATCGGCAACATCCTACTGAGGCGCGTAGCCAGTGGCCGGAACGCCGAGGAAGTATTGGGCTCTACGCATTACTTTAAACCAACGGCAGGGCAGTTAACTTTAGGTTGGCTGTCACACCTTAATCACCTAATGAAGACAACTGAGGAAATTGTGGGAGAGGGGCGTCTCTAGGGTCCCTATAAAATAACTCCAGGCCTACCCCGTCATACGGGTGCGTCCTATCCATATCATCTGGGGGATGGAGAGAAAGAACAGAAACATACACGACAGTTGTGAGGACTATCCCGTGGTGCTCAGCAGGGAAGTACTACAACACCCAGGCGCTAGTAGGTAGGCACTGATTTCCACCTGCAAAGGGAACTCTGGATGTGCCTTCGGACCGGCCAGTCTCAGCCAGCCCTGTTAACAGTGCTCTGGATTGCGGATGCCGAAGCCTTCAGTTAAGAGGTAAAGAGACTGCAACCCCATGTCCTCGTTATTTACTGCGACCTACTCCACCACCTACACCTTTTATTGGGCGCCCATTAGCAGGACCACGGACCGGGTCAGACCACCGTGACATCCTCCGAACCGAGAGACCCGGTACCGAGTACCCCGCCGTCCTGCGTCTGGGGGCCGCTTCACTTGTAACAATCCTTATAATTTTCAATATTACAGTTATGGGTAGCCGATAAAATTTTTCTTACAATTGCGACGGTCAAAGCCTTTTCTCGGTCCCGGCCTTGGGAGGATGGTGGTAACTTTACATTTGACTAACTGGGCTGCATGAAGGGGAAGGATCAAACTGACCTTAATCAGATAGGGAATCTGCTGTGCAGTTCTGCAGTTCCTTCTCTTATCTCAGCACTCTGTTGCTGTAAGATGCTGTTAGTGCAGTAAAGTGCTGTTTGTCCCGCACGCACCACCTCCAACTGCCACTTATCTTCAAATCAGAAAAACACGTTACAATGCCAAACTAAGGCAGAAGAGGGCAGCATAATACCACAAGTTGTAATACCAAAACAAAGCAGGAGAGGGCAGCATAGAATTAAATAGTTTACCTCCTCCCAAGGCAAGACAAGGAGCCGGAGTCACAATTATTATCATGTAAGGAATAGAGAACACACTTACCATATGATATACAACATACATTAGTAATGGCTTTCCTGGTCACTACACTGCATCAGGTCTTGGATGGAACAACTCCAAAAGGCAATGTTACTTTGGGGCCCCCTGATCACCTTAGTTTGTGGACTTGGCAGTGCCCAACAATACAGATTTTCCTCTTGGATCTTTTATGTAGATTTGTGCTTGGTCCATTTTGGGTTCAGCTGTTGGAGCAGCAGCTGTGTCCACTATATCTTCCAAAATTCATGCAGTTTTGTGCTTGAAATTTGCACAACCTGACCAGGTGAGCTCCAGCAAGTATTTATTCCTTTTTTCCCTCCTCCACCGATTCACAGGTGGAGCATCCCTGCTTCTTTTCTTTTCTAATATTTGTGTATCATTTGTATTTCTACTCTCTTACTAATATATTTTAAACATTGACCATTTTATATAAACCTATATAACTAAGAGCTATGTATAAATATATCACAGGTCAGAGACATGATCTTTTTATATTCAGGTTTATAGCTATTACTAATGTGAATTTACTGCATCTAAAGGAAGATAAGGGTACATCAACATAAAATTGATACTTTACTCTAAAAGTAGCATGGCTTTAGGTTTAATGTGGACTTTGGTTTGCTCTCCATCAACATTGCAGGAAAATATGCTGAACTGAATAGATATGTATTTTTCAGCCTTACAAAATATGTAACTATCAAATTCTCATCCATTTATAAATTTAGACCACACTATGAAAAAAAAGAATATTTTATATCTGATAAAAGGACAATTTTCACTCGTTGGTTACTGTATAAGTTGTTGCCTTTTTCACCAGACAAAAAAAGTCCTGTTACAGATACTATTGGTTAATCTGAGGTGCAGAGTTTAAGAAATCTCCTGTCTCTTCCAACTGTAGCCTAGTAAAGAAGTGAGGAACATACAGACTATATACCAAAGTCACATTTCCCGGAATAATCTGCAATCTTTTGCTAGCATGCTACCAAGAAAGCTGAAGAGTATTTAGGATTTTGTCACCAGGATAAAAGCGAGAACAAGGCAAACCAGAGAATAAGTTGAGAACATGATCAGTTGAGTTCACGATCATCCAACTGGGTTCACAATTATTTGAGGAAGTATTCCAGACCCCATGCAGTGATTCACACTGCCAAAATATGCCTTTTTTATGCATTGCATCCTGAGAGCCCATAGTTTATACGCATTCAATAGTGGCCATCGGCCTTGTCACCTGTGCACATGAATTTCTCCAGAATCTTTGAATCTTTTGATATTATTGTACTGTAGATGGTGGGATATTCAAAGTCTTTAAAATTTGAGGATCGTGCTTCTGAAATTGTTCCAACATTTTTAGATGCTGATGCTCACAGATTCCTGGACCTTTGTATAAGGGTTTGCTCACACTGCCGTAAAACACAGCTGATTGTTATCTGATGTTTCATCACATAATATTCACCCAATATTATACTATGGGGCAGTGCATGTCAGCAATTATTTTCTCAGCATAAAAAAACAATCACAGCATGCTGTGAGTGCAGCAGAGAATCGGATCACATGCACCTATACAAGTCTATGGGTGCATGTGAGACATCAGACTGCACTAAGATGTCATTCGAGTGCAGTCTGATATATGTTGACTCACAGAATGGAGAAGATGGAGAAATCAAGTTCTCCTTATTCCCCACACCTGTGATCCGATTCTTGTATGCAAGATAATCAGATCAGTTAAATGATACCTGGGTCAAATTTGAAGCAGAGCTTGAGCCACGGTAATTTAAATATGGCATCCAATTCTCTAACATGAGAATCATCGGGTGCTATTCGCCAGTGTGAGCGAGTCCTAAATTTGCTACTCAGAGATTGTGCCTCTATTGCAAGCTTGTTTGTACACAGTCAAGTAAATTGACCCTCCAGATTTTTTTCATTATTGCTAATTATTTTTCCAGTCTTTTGATAATCTCGTGCCAACTTTTTTGAGATGTGTTCTTGGCAATAATTTCTAAATGTCTTTTTCTAAATGACTTTTTTTTTCAAATAAAATAGAAACATTTTGATATATGCTCTATATTCTTTTGTGAATACAATGTGGCATTAAGATTTTTCTGAATCATTGCATTTGTATTCTCATGACAATTTACACAATGGCTCAACTACTTTGGAGATGAAATTGTATGAAGCTGGGAAAAAACTCAAATTCCTAGGCTTCACCAAATTTTCCCTAAAAATCTACATGCGGCAAATACATTTGCATGAATAGCATAAATAAAAAGCCTCTAATTGTCTGGAAAATATCCAATAGAACATTGTGGGTTTTCCGGGAGTCAATTAAAGGTGTTGAATTGTTAATGTAAACAAAACCTTTTTAATATCCAAATGGCTTCAATCTTTCTGGCAGAGGGAAAATGGAAGATAACCATTGGTTACCCACAGCATAATTAACAACACACTGCTTTTTTTTGCTAATCCCTAAAAATCAAATCTCAAATTTTGTTCAAATTAGAGTGGAACTATGAATTTCAGGAAATTCCCCTCATCTCTATTCACAACCCTTTAGAGTGAAAAATCTACTCATGTATAGGAAACAAATTATTGTTATCATACGGATGTAAAAGATGAATGACTGATCTTTATGATAGGTTATCAGAAACAGATTGGTGGGGGTCAGGCAATCTGTACCACCACCCTGATCAGCTGTTACTATCGCTAGCTGCGATGAAATATAAACTTTGAATAGATCAGAACTGCACAGCTCTGATTAATGTGTAGCGGGTGCAGATGTCTACTACACATCAGCTCCTATTCTTTTTAATAGTTAATCTTGTTTGTTCTCTTGATTTGTCTTATAGGGACTCTGCCTGATGTTGCAAAAGAGGTTTTCTTTACTGAAAACTGAGTTCTATGATTTTCTGCTGACTTCTTTTTATGAATATAGAAAATTGTTGATTTGGCCACTGATTTCTGGCATCTCTATGATAAGTTTATTTTGCGTTTAGTAGCCTAATGATGACCTCTGACTTGTTTTAACATTTGTTTGAACCGCCTTTTGATGGTTTTCACAAACAGCTACCAGCTATAAATTCAACAGATGCATGTTCTGCCATTTCCAATGCTACTATACAGTTAAGAATCTCCTGCCTAGCCATCATTTTATATCTCTACTATTATGCTCTTGTGATGTCATTTCCTGCATGTCCTTCCTGTATACTGCGCTATTGCTGATACTGCCATTGCTTCTTCACTTACCAAACACCTAAACTGTTGTTCATCCCAAAAAGGGAACATTCTTGAATGTTTCATAAAACGCCATTGCTTCTTCACAGGTCATATTATTTTTGTACAGTGAAATTGATAATTTTTCAGCCATGACAAGAATATTAATTTTTTTTTTTAGAACAATAAGCAATGTCTTCTTTGTCCCCTTAATTCACCAACTGAAACCAAAATCTAAGTTTTCTTTCACTATAATTAGTAAACCTTACTGCTGCCAAAATATATATAATAGTCATAGATGGGAAAAAATAGTTACATATTATTTGGGCCCAGGATTGGTAGTTTCTATTGCTTTTTCATTGGTCATATGGTCTGTGCCCTGGGCCCTCCCAGTTGCTTCTTTACTTTGTAAACAAAAACCAAACCGAATAAACATTTTTTCATGGCTAACTGGCCAAACCATTACCTGTGGCTAGTTCCCCAAAAAATAATCATTTTTGAATCATCACTTAATGCAATGTGTTATCAACCAGCCTGTTGGTTACTATTGGTAGCTTCCGTTTACCCATAGTCATATATATTGAGGTCGCTTTATCATTACTAAGGCTGTTCAGAGCTTGAAAGGAGTTAGACACTGTCCTAGGTTACTGCAAAGTATTATATACATCTTTCCAGGTCAATTAGAGGCTTTCGGGCACTTTCGGTTACTGCTCAATTAATTTGCAAGTAATCAAATTTCCAGAGAAAATTTAACAAAGATCGCTAATTTGAATTTCATAACATTTACTTATGTCTACACAGTAGCTAAATTAGAACAATTATGTCAATGCCATAATGCCCAAATATTTCCTTTTTATGAAAAATAGTATAATGTAATTTTATTCTGGCATATTGGCAAATAGTAATAATTATGGTAATCCTAATTGACCTAAAATGGAAAAGGTTTATGATGATTTCATTTCAGATATTGAGGAAAACATGCAAATGTGTATTTTTATATAGGGTATGTAAACTTCTGGTTTCAACTGTCTGCACAACTTACTGTTTTTTACTATTGCATTTCATTATGCTTTCTATTTTGACAATTCCTGTCATTATCCTGTTCTTCAAAGTAGAATTGTTATTAAAACAGACTAATATGTATGTTTATACAAAATCAAAGCTTTGGTCAGGAGATGATGTATTTATATTCAGCCTAATACATTTGTTGCACGTACATAAAAAAAGCACAAAGCTAGCCAGAGCGAATAAATATGAAATTTTGTAATAGATTATGGAATTTCTAAAATGCATACATAATAAAATAAAAATATTCATAACAAAAACTAAGCCTACATTTTAGTCTTCCTAAAATATGTATATTTTTGATGCATATTTTGCAAACAAAATATTCATATGGTTAGTGACCCTACGAAAAGTGCAATTTATTGTGAAGTCTGATATTGTTAACTCACTATTTTGGCCCAAAAATGGTAATGTGTATATATAGAATAATATATAATTGAGTGAGGTATAGAAATTCACAAATCTACGGGGATTGAACTCAGAAGAGCAGAACTTGCTCAGTCTGTTTCTCTTGAACTAAGGCCATCTGGTAGCTCTAATTAAGCCAGGCGATTTGGGACAGGCTGTCGTGATTCTTTAATGTTTCTCTTTTCTTTTTGCACAGGAGACATCTGCAATGTAATATTTTGTGCAGAAAAAAAGAGCAAAGAAACAAAAAATACTATAACAAAAGTCAGTTATTTTTGTGAAAGGCATGGGAACTTTGCTCCTGAAAAAACATGAAAATCAATGTGGAAATACCTAGAAACATTTTTCATATTTAGTAATTATTAGTGATGGGTGAGCACTAAAATGCTCGGGTGCTCGTTGCTTGGGTCGAGCAAATTGGAATACTTGGGTACTCGACCCAAGCAACGAGCCCAATGTAAGTCTATGGGAAACCCGAGCATTTTTACCTCGATCCACCCCGGGAGTCCTTTTAAGGTCGAAAAACATCTGAAAATGATGGAAACACTGCTCAAATGACACGGGAACATAATGGGGATTGCCCCTGCAAGCATCTCTAACTCCTAGTTCACAGCTGTAAACAATGTTGTCAGAGTTTCATGCCATTTTTACTGTCGCACCAAAAAAAAACACACAAAAAGGAAAGCAAAATGGATTTTGCTGGGAAATATGTTAAGGATCATCTTTTCCAGAGTAATGAATTATATAAAGCAAAATAACTAACCCCAACCAAAAATGTTCCTTCACCACTTGGGCTATGTTCACACGCAGCGTTTTTGATGCTTTTTTCAACTTTAGCAATGCTTTCAACCAATACAAATGCATTCACTGGGAAATGTCATTGTAACATTTAACAATAGCTGGCCATGTGTTGTGTGACACATAAGCAGACACATCTTGTTTCATTTATGAAGGAGGGACTCCTAAAGTCACAGAGCCTATTTTTCGAGGGGCATCAGATGGCATTAATATTCTTTAAGAGCCATTAAACAGTGGGTCTCCTATACTAAGTATATACATATTTAACACATGCGTACGTTGTGTGAAGACATTTCATATGAATAGGATTAGATGAAAACCTGTTTTCGCAAATTAGCATAGCTGAGCTTATATTCAAACAACAAATTATGCATTTTTATGATAATGTGATCTTATGTATATGAAAGACTAATTTCCCTCTGGTCGATATGGGGTTAATTGGAGAGGTAGTCCTTTCTAATCAATTACATGTGCTGTTGTGATCGATGAAAGAAACTGTTCACTCTATGTTTGTATGCTTTTGAGGAAGGACTGTTTTTACTGGGTCCAAAACGCGTCGGGCCTATGGGGGTCCCCGTGATGTTGTTTTTTATCGCTGAAGATGTTTAAATAAAGAAAGATTTTTTTACTGAAAAAGGATTTCTGTACCAGAAGTTTTCTATTTCTACTTGCACACCTGTGGTAGTCAGCCACTGATCTCCAGGCATGGATGGTCTCAGGTATATTTTGGTGAGCAAAATTTTCTTTTCCCTTTTCCCCTTCGCTATGTTGTTGGTCTCCTATACTGTTATTGCCTATGCAGTGAGTGGCTGGGCTGCCAAAAATTATGATGCACTCCAATACCCCTTTCACGAGACATACAGGAGGGCCTCCTGAAAAAAATGTTGCATTGAATGCAAGGCCTGCAAGTTACATGCACCCCAATAACAGTTTCTGCAGACGTACTTGAGGGCCTCATGACAAAATTGTTCACATTAGAAGAAAGTGTGTCTCCCATATTGTTTTCATATGCATTGAATGCAAGGCCTGGCCTGCCCCAAAGTTACATGCACCCCAATAGGCCTTTCAACAGATGTACTTTACCACCTCATGACAAAATTGTTCCCATTGGAAGAAAGTGTGTCTCCCTTACTGTTTGCTTATGCACTGAATAAAAGGCCTGCCCTGCACCAATGTTACATGCACTCCAATAACCCTTTGAAACCACGTACTGGATGGCCACATGAAACAAAAGTTCACATTAGTATTATTTTTTTTATTACCATAAACTTTGCCCATGAAGTGAATGCAAGGCCTGGCCATAATTTGCATGCACCACAATCCCCCTTGGAAGAAACGTGGAGGAGGGTCTCATAAAAACGTTCTCACATTAAAAAGGAGCACATCACCTATACTTGGAATGACCATACACTAAGTGTATGGGCTAACAAACATTTCCCCCTGGGGGAGGATAACACTCAATACACAAAATCAGGAAGCATATATCCATGTGTGGTTCTGAAGAAGTGCATGAGAATACACTTCCACAAAAAAGACAATGTATTTGATATTATGTTTCGCTGTTTTCATTCAGTGGTGTACAGAAGTCTTGCACAATCCAGCCCATGTTCAATTTTATAAGAGTCGGCCTGTCAGCATTTTCAGTTGACAGGCGGATGCGCTTATCAGTTATAATTCCACCAGTGGCACCAAAAACCCGCTGTGACAGAACGTTAGTAGCAGGGCAGGCCAAGATCTCCAAGGCGTAGAGAGTTAGTTCATGCCATGTTTCCAGTTTGGATATCCAATAATTAAAAGGCACAGAGGGAATAGTGGAGGACACTTATATGATCAGCAAAGTACTCCTTCAGCATCTTCCCAAACATTGCACTTCTTGTGACAGCACCCCTTGCCTCTGTGCCGACGCGATGGGAGCGTCTGAGAAAACTGTCCCAGAACATTGCCATTGTTCCCCTTCCTGTGCTGGATTGTACTTCTGTCTCTCTCCTGTACTCCTTGGTTGGACAGCAAACTCTGACGTCTGCTGCCACCATTCTCAGTTGGGAATTTTTTAAGTAATCCCGCTACAAGGACCCTCTGGTACTGCAACGTTTCAGTACACCTGTCTGCCTCTGGAAGAAGAGATTGAAAGTTATCCTTGTAGTTTGGGTCTAAAGTGTCACCAACCAGTAATGAGTAGTGTTGAGCGATACCGTCCGATACTTGAAAGTATCGGTATCGGAAAGTATCGGCCGATACCGGCAAAGTATCGGATCCAATCCGATACCGATACCCGATACCAATACAAGTCAATGGGACTCAAGTATCGGATGGTATTCCTGATGGTTCCCAGGGTCTGAAGGAGAGGAAACTCTCCTTCAGGCCCTGGGATCCATATAAATGTGTAAAAGAAAGAATTAAAATAAAAAATATCGCTATACTCACCTGTCCGACGCAGCCTGGACCTCAGCGAGGGAACCGGCAGCGTTGTTTGTTTAAAATTCGCGCTTTTACTTGGTTACGTGAAGTCCCGGCTTGTGATTGGTCAGGGCGGCCATGTTGCCGGGACGCGGACCAATCACAGCAAGCCGTGACGAAATTACGTCACGGCTTGCTGTGATTGGTCCGCGTCCCGGCAACATGGCCGCCATTAACCAATCACAAGCCGTGACGTCACGGGAGGCTGGACACGCGCGCTTTTTAAAAAGCACGCGTGTCCAGCCTCCAGTGACGTCCCGGCTTATGATTGGTCACGGCGCCATGTTGCCGGGACGCGGACCAATCACAGCAAGCCGTGACGAAATTACGTCACGGCTTGCTGTGATTGGTCCGCGTCCCGGCAACATGGCCGCCATTAACCAATCACATGACGTCACGGGAGGCTGGACACGCGCGCTTTTTAAAATGGGTGCGTGTCCAGCCTCCCGTGACGTCCCGGCTTGTGATTGGTTGCGCCGCGGTCAACCAATCACAAGCCGGGAGGCTTGTATAATACATCAGCTGAGAGGTGATACATGGGAATGTGAGACACATCCTGCAAATTCGACCAAACTTATTATGCAATAATTGATGTTTTGACAACATTGGCAGTTTCCCCTTGTTTGGTTTAGTTCATCCTCACTCATTTTGTGCGCCGCGGTCAACCAATCACAAGCCGGGAGTCTGGACACGCGCGCATTTTAAAATTTTAAAATGCGCGCGTGTCCAGCCTCCCGGCTTGTGATTGGTTGATCGCGGCGCAACCAATCACAAGCCGTGACGTCACGGGAGGCTGGACACGCGCCCATTTTAAAATGCGCGCGTGTCCAGCCTCCCGTGACGTCACGGCTTGTGATTGGTTGCGTCTCCCATGTGACTGCGACGCAACCAATCACAAAGCCGGGACGTAATTTTAAAATCCTTAAGGACCTGAAATTACGTCACGGCTTGCTGTGATTGGTTGCGTCGCCCATGTGACTGCGACGCAACCAATCACAACGCCGGAACGTAATTTTAAAATCCTGAAGGACCTGAAATTATGTCACGGCTTGCTGTGATTGGTTGCGTCCCGGTCACATGGGCGGCACGCAACCAATCACAAGCCGGGACTCACGTAAAGGAAAGAAAAGCGCGAATTTTAAACAAAGAACGCTGCCGCTTCCCTCGGTAAGGTGCAGGCTGCGTCGGAGAGGTGAGTATAGCAATATTTTTTATTTTAATTCTCTCTTTTACACATTTTTACATTAATGTTGTTTCGATACCGATACCCGATATCACAAAAATATCGGATCTCGGTATCGGAATTCCGATACAGCAAGTATCGGCCGATACCCGATACTTGCAGTATCGGAATGCTCAACACTAGTAATGAGTGCCACCAAAAATTTTAATAGTGCAAAGGTCAAGGGAAATACAGCACAAGATAAAGTCAGCCTACTCATCCTCCTCCTCCATGTCCTCAGGCCATCCACGCTGAACAGACGTTATGACAGCTGTGATTGTAGTACAGTCTATAGAACATGAAAATAGCTCCCATTCCTCCTCCTCCTCTTCCTCATTGTCTATCAATCCACGTTGGGCCGACATTAGGCTGGGCTGTGTAATTACCCTGTATGGTTCCTTGCTCCATGTCCTCGTGCCTGACCTGCAATGCATCCTTTTTTTGTTGTGAGCAGAGAGGTTTTCGGAATGCAGAGAAACAGGATGGTGATGCTAATTATGGCATCAGCATCGCTCACCATCTTGGTGCAGTCCTCAAAGTTTTGGAGGACAGTACATATGTCTGACATCCATTTCCACTCCTGAGTTCTTATGTGCGGAGTCTGAACTGAATAACAATGGCTTTGTTGATGCTGGTAATCAACAACTGCCCTCTTATGCTCACAAATCCTTTCCAACATATGCAGTGTAGAGTTCCAACGCATGGGGACATCACACATCAGTCGGTGAGCCGGAAGCTGCAAACACTGCTGAAGCATGGCAAGGGTCGGCTGAAGCTGTAGCTAACTTTCTAAAATGGTCAGACAGGCGGCGTACTTTCACTAGCAGATCCGGCAGCTCCGGGTAGCTTTTGAGAAAACATTGAGCGATGAGGTTAAGCACATGGGCAAGGCAAGGTACATGTGTGAGCTTACCTTGCCTCAGAGCTGCCAAAAGGTCCTGGCCATTATCACACACGACCATGCCTGGCTGTAAGTTCAACGGTGTCAGCCATAAATCTGACGGCTCTTTCAGCGCTGTCCACAACTCTTCAGGATTGTGCGGTTTGTCACCTAAGCAGATTAGCTTCAGCACATCCTGCTACTGCTTGGCTGAGGCAGTGCTGCAGTGCTTCCAGCTTCTGACTGATGTGCTCATTTCAGAGATGGAGGCTGAAGAGGAGGAGGTGCAGGAGCTGTAGACTGTAGAGGCAACCCTGATTGAAGTAGGGCCCGCAATCCTTAGCGTCAGGAGGATGTGTTCCATCTCAAGGTCCGACTGGGTCCCGGCTTCCACTATGTTAACCCAGTGTGCCATCAGTGAGATGTACCGTCCCTGCCCACAAACTCTTTTCCACGGTAAGGTGGACTTTCCCAGTAACAGCATTGTTGAGGGCATGGGTTATGTTGTGAGAAATGTGCTGTTGAAATGCTGGTATGGCACACAGGAAGAAATACTGGCGACTGAGGACTGAATACCTTGGGACGACCACCACCATCAGGTTGCAGAAAATTTCTGTCTCAATGAGCCTAAAAGGCAACATTTCAAGTGCAAGCAGACAAGAAATGTGAGAATTTAGCTCTGTCGCATGTGGGACGTTGGCTGCGAATTTCCGCTTGCATTTCAATGACTGGGGTATAGAGGACGTGGATGGGTGTTATTGACTGGTAATTTAGGAGCGACATGCGACTAGCTCTGAGCAGGTGGTAACTATACAGACCGCAGTTCCTGATCTTAACACAACACTAGAAGTAGCCATGGGATGTTCCTGTCACTCCCTGGACACCTCGTCACAGCCGGAGAACTAGCTACCCCTAAAGGTAGAAACAGGAAAGCTATCTTGCCTCAGAGAAAATCCCCAAAGGATACGATAGCCCCCCACAAATATTGACTGTGAGAGGAGAAGGAAATGACATACGTAGTATGAAACAAGATTTAGCAAAGGAGGCCACTTCTAGCTATATACATAGTAAGGAAAGAACACTGTGCGGTCAGTAATAAAAACTAGAAAAAGTCCACCGCAGAGATATGCAAAAATCTCCACACCTGACTAAAGGTGTGGAGGGCAAAATCTGCAGCCCAGAGCTTCCAGCTTAGCTAAATAGATCCATACTGATAAGCTGGACAAATGAGCAAAACATAGAATGTGCTGAACAATAAAGTCCACAACAAATGGACTGCAAAAGGACAAGCAAGGACTTATCTTTGCTGAACTGGACAGAGTGTCAGGGAAATCCAAAAGAGCAGTGGCTCCAGGCAGGAACAATTGACAACTGGCATTGATTGAGGGCTAAGGCCAGACTAAAATAGCCAAGCCAGAAAGACGATCAGTGGAAGCAGCTGCTAATGCTAAATCCAAGAAGCAGCTATACCACTCAAAACCACAGGAGGGAGCCCAAGAGCAGAACTCACAAAAGTGCTACTCACAACCACCGGAGGGAGCCCAAGAGCGGAATTCACAACAGTACCCCCCCCTTGAGGAGGGGTCACCGAACCCTCACCAGAGCACCCAGGCCGATCAGGACGAGCCAAGTGAAAAGCACGAACCAAATCGGCAGCATGGACATCGGAGGCAACCACCCAAGAATTATCCTCCTGGCCATAACCCTTCCACTTAACAAGATACTGAAGCCTCCGCCTCGAAAAACGAGAATTCAAAATTTTCTCAATCACATATTCCAACTCCCCCTCAACCAACACCGGGGCAGGAGGATCAACAGAGGGAACAACGGGCACCACATATCTCCACAACAAAGATCTATGGAAAACATTGTGGATGGCAAAAGAGGCTGGAAGGGCCAAACGAAAAGACACTGGATTGATAATCTCAGAGATCTTATAAGGACCAATAAACCGAGGCTTGAACTTAGGGGAAGAAACCTTCATAGGAACATGACGAGAAGATAACAAGACTAAATCCCCCACACGAAGCCGAGGACCAACACACCGACGGCGGTTAGCAAAACGCTGAGCCTTTTCCTGAGACAACGTCAAATTGTCTACCACATGAGTCCAAATCTGCTGTAACCTGTCCATCACAGAATCTACACCAGGACAATCAGAAGGCTCAACCTGCCCTGAAGAAAAACGAGGATGGAAACCAAAATTACAAAAAAAAGGCGAAACCAAAGTAGCCGAACTGGCCCGATTATTAAGGGCAAACTAGGCCAACGGCAAGAAAGCCACCCAATCATCCTGATCAGCAGACACAAAGCATCTCAAATAGATTTCCAAGGTTTGATTAGTTCGCTCAGTTTGGCCATTTGTCTGAGGATGGAACGCCGAAGAAAAAGACAAATTAATGCCCATCCTAGCACAAAAGGCCCGCCAAAACCTGGAAACAAACTGGGAACTTCTGTCAGACACAATATTTTCCGGAATGCCATGCAAACGAACCACATGCTGAAAAAACAATGGAACCAAATCAGAGGAGGAAGGCAATTTAGGCAAAGGTACCAAATGGACCATTTTAGAGAACCGGTCACAAACCACCCAGATAACAGACATCCTCTGGGACACAGGAAGATCCGAAATAAAATCCATGGAAATATGTGTCCAGGGCCTCTCAGGGACAGGCAAAGGCAAAAGCAACCCACTAGCACGGGAACAGCAAGGCTTAGCCCAGGCACAAGTCCCACAGGACTGCACAAAAGAACGCACATCCCGCGACAAGGAAGGCCACCAAAAGGACCTAGCCACCAAATCTCTGGTACCAAAAATCCCAGGATGACCGGCCAACACAGAACAATGGACCTCAGAAATTACCTTACTTGTCCATCTATCAGGAACAAACAGCTTCCCCACAGGACAGCGGTCAGGTTTATCAGCCTGAAATTCCTGAAGCACCCGCCGTAAATCAGGGGAGATGGCAGAAAGAATCACCCCTTCCCTAAGAATGCCAACCGGCTCAAGAACTCCAGGAGAATCAGGCAAAAAACTCCTAGAGAGGGCATCCGCTTTAACATTCTTAGATCCCGGAAGATATGAAACCACAAAATCGAAACGGGAGAAAAACAGGGACCATCGAGCCTGTCTAGGGTTCAGCCGCTTGGCCGACTCGAGGTAAATCAGATTCTTATGATCGATCAAGACCACAATACGGTGCTTGGCCCCCTCAAGCCAATGTCGCCACTCCTCAAATGCCCACTTCATAGCCAACAACTCCCGATTGCCGACATCATAATTGCGTTCCGCAGGAGAAAACTTTCGGGAAAAGAAGGCACATGGTTTCATCAAGGAACCATCAGAATTCCTCTGTGACAAAACGGCCCCTGCTCCAATCTCAGAAGAGTCAACCTCAACCTGAAAAGGAAGAGACACATCCGGCTGACGCAAGACAGGGGCAGAAGTAAATCAACGCTTAAGCTCCTGAAAGGCCTCAACAGCCTCAGAGGACCAATTTGTCACATCAGCGCCTTTCTTCGTCAAATCGGTCAGGGGCTTAACCACACTAGAGAAGTTGGCAATGAAACGGCAATAAAAATTGTAAAGTAACACACTGGCGCTATGTATTGGCCTGAACCTTCAGCTGCAAGCACCTTGGCACGTAGTGTGCAACCCTGCCACCCAATATTAAAATTAGAATAAAATCAACAAACAGGTGCTGCGCTAGCAGGAGGAACTGTGACTAGGAATACATCTCAGTCACCTACCTCACTGTTATGAACTGATGTGTCCACTTGGGACAATGAGCTGCTGCAGACCGTCCTCTGCTATCTTGGAAGATCTGTGATTAGAACAGTGCAGCCACGTGAACGATGCACTACCATCCGGGGAGCGTCCTCCCGTAGTGCTGAAAACCCCACCAGTCTCGCCGCTGTAGTGTCCGGCAGGCAGCTACGGCCGATAGCGCCGCCGTGCAGTGGCGTGGTGAGCGGGGGGCGTGGCTTACTAGGTGACGTCACCAGTCCGTATGACGGACACTAACAGGGGCCAATCCCGACGCGTTTCGAGGGTGCCGACCCTCTTTCTCAAGGTGTGGCTTCCCTGTCAGCACTGGTTGCTTTATAGCCACACCTCCTAATGTCATGTGCAGCGTGGAGCTGCCCACTAGCTAGAAACGTCTTACAGAAACCAGAACACAAGCAAATACAAGCTGGCCACCCCTTCGGGTGACCCACTGAAGGAAACTTGAACCCTGTAATGATAGCAGTGGCGAAAATAACAGTGAAATATATATATACTACGCCCCTCTACCCCATGGAAGATACCCTCTCCTGCTATCTTATGACAAAAGCTTTCTTTAAAACTATATCTTTATTAAATCTCTAAAAACCTTGTAATACATAGTATCAACCCCTGGGCAGATAACTGAGTTACCCTAAAACCATTACTCCTACTAAAACCTAACGATTTCATTATTATAATGAAGTGTGCAAAATTTCATAGCCAAAGAAAATCCCTGTATGGTAACATATGAGCTCATGGTCTGGTGGTAAGGTCGCCGGCTCCGGTACCTAATGCTACAGCTTCTCCTGGGTTCAAATCCCATGCTGATCTCTTTTTTATTTTATTATAACTAATTTTTATTATTTAAAATAATGGGGCACTGCAATGGGGACGAAATTTGCCCCAAGTTATGCTAATGTTTACGTTGGATTATGGGAGGAGTCACACATTTATAGGGGGGGCCAATTACGCAAGGGCCTTATACTGTGGCGTCGCTTCATTGACGATGTGCTTTTTATATGGGAGGGGTCACAGATGGACTTACAAAACTTTTTAACCGGGCTTAATGATAACGCCTTTGGCCTTGAATTCACCCCCACAATAAGTAGCACTGATATCAACTTTTTAGATTTGAATATTTTCGTAGATAACGAGAGGCTCTCCACTAAGTGCTACCGGAAGGAGGTTGATTGTAACAGCTATATACATACGGATAGTTGTCATCTACCAGCATGGTTGTTAAACATCCCAAAAAGTCAGTTCACACGTGTCAGAAGGAACTGTACTAGAGATCAGGATTATGATGTTGAATCTAAGTATTTGCTGGATCAGTTTACAAAAAAGGGTTATCATTTACCATTCCTTGAGGAGGCAAGGGAGAAGGCAAAAACCGTATCAAGAACTCATTTGGTCCATGGCGTTAAACCGAGAAATGGGGCTCGTTGTATAGCAGAGGAAATCGGAAACCTTCCGTTTATTACTCAATTTCATGTTAACAGGAAAAAATTCACTAACATCATCCAGAAACATTGGCCCATCTTAAAAGAGGACAAGAATGTGGGGGAATTATTACCGGTGAATCCCAGGTTCATTTATAGAAGGGTCCAAAATATTGGGAGTATTATGGCCCCCACCATGAAAATGGGTATGGGGGGTCCGGGACATAAACCTATGGGCCACCCACAGTCCATGAATATAGGGTTTACTAATTGCGGAAGGTGTTCGTGCTGTGTACGTACGGAGAGTAAACATTCGGTTCAAAAGCTGTTCTGGAATGCGGATAACACGAGGTCGTTCAAAATCCGGGACAGCATTACTTGCCACTCTAAAGGGGTTATTTACATTTTGAGATGCCCGTGTGACAAACTCTATGTAGGCCGCACTAAAAGGCAGCTTAAAGAGAGAATAAAGGAACACCTGGACAATATTAAAAAAGGTTTTCTGGGGCATCCTTTGTCTCGCCATTTTGCGGATAAGCATAATCGATCTTGCAGCCATACCTCCTTCTGTGGGATTCAATTAGTAAAGGAAAATCCAAGGGGCGGGGATTATTTGAGAAGTATGTCACAAGTGGAATCCAAATGGATTTTCACATTGGACAGTTTGGCTCCCAAGGGTCTCAATTACGAGATTGAATTGTTTGCCTTATAAACTGGCAGGGTTCCCCCCCCCCCCTTTTTTAAATTTGTGCGGGTTTTAAGAATAAAGAACAGTATATTTTTATATTTACATTTTTATCGTTTGGAGGTGGTTTTGTGTGGTATAAATGATTATAATCACTAGCCCAATAGGGTTTTTAAATTGTTTTAAACCACTTAAATAATAAACATTTTTATTAAAATTTTAAATAATAAAAATTAGTTATAATAAAATAAAAAAGAGATCAGCATGGGATTTGAACCCAGGAGAAGCTGTAGCATTAGGTACCGGAGCCGGCGACCTTACCACCAGACCATGAGCTCATATGTTACCATACAGGGATTTTCTTTGGCTATGAAATTTTGCACACTTCATTATAATAATGAAATCGTTAGGTTTTAGTAGGAGTAATGGTTTTAGGGTAACTCAGTTATCTGCCCAGGGGTTGATACTATGTATTACAAGGTTTTTAGAGATTTAATAAAGATATAGTTTTAAAGAAAGCTTTTGTCATAAGATAGCAGGAGAGGGTATCTTCCATGGGGTAGAGGGGCGTAGTATATATATATTTCACTGTTATTTTCGCCACTGCTATCATTACAGGGTTCAAGTTTCCTTCAGTGGGTCACCCGAAGGGGTGGCCAGCTTGTATTTGCTTGTGTTCTGGTTTCTGTAAGACGTTTCTAGCTAGTGGGCAGCTCCACGCTGCACATGACATTAGGAGGTGTGGCTATAAAGCAACCAGTGCTGACAGGGAAGCCACACCTTGAGAAAGAGGGTCGGCACCCTCGAAACGCGTCGGGATTGGCCCCTGTTAGTGTCCGTCATACGGACTGGTGACGTCACCTAGTAAGCCACGCCCCCCGCTCACCACGCCACTGCACGGCGGCGCTATCGGCCGTAGCTGCCTGCCGGACACTACAGCGGCGAGACTGGTGGGGTTTTCAGCACTACGGGAGGACGCTCCCCGGATGGTAGTGCATCGTTCACGTGGCTGCACTGTTCTAATCACAGATCTTCCAAGATAGCAGAGGACGGTCTGCAGCAGCTCATTGTCCCAAGTGGACACATCAGTTCATAACAGTGAGGTAGGTGACTGAGATGTATTCCTAGTCACAGTTCCTCCTGCTAGCGCAGCACCTGTTTGTTGGCAATAAAAATTAGCAAAGTCCAAAAATTTCTGAAGGCTCTTCACAGATGTGGGTTGAATCCAGTCATGAATGGCTTGGACCTTAACAGGATCCATTTCTATAGACGAAGGAGAAAAAATAAACCCCAAAAAAGAGACCTTCTGAACTCCAAATAGACCCCTTCACAAATGGAGCATTATCACGAAGGATCTGGAATACCATCCTGACCTGCTTCACATGAGACTCCCAATCATTGGAAAAAATCAAAATATCATCCAAATACACAATCAAGAATTTATCAAGATAATTGCGGAAAATGTCATGCATGAAGGACTGAAATACAGAAGGAGCATTAGAAAGCCTGAAAGGCATCACCAGGTATTCAAAATGGCCTTCGGGCATATTAAATGCAGTTTTCCATTCGTCACCCTGTTTAATACGAACAAGATTATATGCCCCTCGAAGGTCAATCTTGGTAAACCAACTAGCCCCCTTAATCCAAGCAAACAAATCAGAGAGCAAAGGTAAAGGGTATTGGAATTTGACCATGATCTTATTAAGAAGGCGATAATCAATACAGGGTCTCAAGGAGCCATCCTTCTTGGCAACAAAAAAGAATCCCGCTCCCAATGGTGACGAAGACGGCCGAATATGCCCCTTCTCCAAGGACTCCTTAACATAGCTCCGCATAGCGGTATGTTCTGGCACAGACAGGTTGAAAAGTCGGCCCTTAGGGAACTTAGAGCCTGGAATCAAGTCAATAGCACAATCACAGTCCCTATGTGGAGGAAGGGAACTGGACTTGGGCTCATCGAATACATCCTGGAAATCTGACAAAAATTCAGGAACATCAGAAGAGGGGGAAGAGGAAATTGACATTAAAGGAACGTCACTATGTACCCCTTGACAACCCCAACTAGTCACAGACATTGATTTCCAATCCAACATTGTTACTTGTAACCATGGAAAACCCAGTACAACAACATCATGTAAATTATGCAACACCAGAAAACGACAATCTTCCTGATGTGCTGGAGCCATGCACATAGTCAACTGAGTCCAATACTGAGGTTTATTCTTGGCCAACGGTGTAGCATCAATACCCCTCAAAGGAATAGGGCTCTGGAACGGTTGCAAAGAAAAACCACAGCGCCTGGCAAATTCTAAGTCCATTAAGTTCAGGGCAGCGCCTGAATCCACAAATGCCATCACAGAGAAAGATGACAATGAGCAAATCAGGGTCACAGACAGGAGAAACTTAGGCTGTACAGTACTAATGGTAACAGATCTAGCGACCCTCTTAATACGCTTAGGGCAATCAGAGATAGTATGAGCTGAATCACCACAGTAAAAACACAGCCCATTCTGACATCTGTATCCCCTCTGTTCCGCTCTAGTCAGAATCCTATCACATTGCATAGGCTCAGGACTCCGCTCAGAGGATGCTGCCATATGGTGCACCACTTTGAGCTCACGCAGGCACCGATCGATCTGAATGGCTAGAGACATAGATTCGCTCAGACCAACAGGCATGGGGAACCCCACCATAACATCTTTAAGGGCTTCAGAAAGACCCTTTCTGAAAATTGCTGCCAGAGCATCCTCATTCCATTTAGTGAGCACAGACCATTTTCTAAATTTCTGGCAGTATAATTCTGCTGCTTCCTGACCCTGGCACAGAGCCAACAAGGTTTTTTCCGCATGATCCACAGAGTTAGGTTCGTCATACAATAATCCGAGCGATTGAAAAAATGCATCTACATTAAGCAATGCCGGATCCCCTGACTCAAGGGAGAATGCCCAGTCCTGAGGGTCACCACGCAGCAGAGAAATAACTATTTTAGCTTGCTGAGTGGGGTCACCAGAGGAACGGGGTTTCAGAGCAAAAAACAATTTGCAGTTATTTTTAAAGTTCAAAAACTTAGATCTATCCCCGTAAAACAAATCTGGAGTAGGAATTCTAGGCTCTAAGGCTGGAGTCTGAACAACATAATCTTGGATACTCTGAACTCTTGCAGCAAGCTGATCCACACGAGAAAACAGACCCTGAACATCCATGTCCGCGCCCAAATCCACCCAGAGTGTAAACACAATTTTTTAAGTGGGCACCATCTAATAATAATATAATAAATCGTGTGGGTTCACCACCAAGCATGTATGATAAATATCCTAATTTTAAAGAAGAAAGCACATGCTCAAAGAGGTAGGAACTCCACCAGTCAAAGTAGTTGTCTAAATTACAAAAGTTTATTTCCACATAAAGGTACTACACACATTTAAAATCATTTAAAATTACTCCCAAGAGTAAATAGCTCCAAATATTATTATAGTTTGTGCAGAATACAACTAGCTATACAAAAGTGTTATCTATCATTAACAAAGTTGCTGCACAGAATTTGATTAATAGTACTGCACATGCTGCATATCTATAGTCATACATAAGTTTCAATAAACAGGACCTTTGGGTTGGTGACCTTAATATAAGGACGTTATATCATATAGTTTCAAACACTTTCCTTCACAGGAGCAAGCATAAATCATGTAGCAATCTCATAAATTATATCTCTCGGTGATGTATACCGGTGCATTTATGTGCACCTATTATTAGACCTCCAGAGATGCCCATACATGAAACGATGTCAAAAATAGATCTTAGAGACCCATATAGGGGCTCAATTGTTAAGTAGGAGAAAGTTGTATACTTCACCCTAACCAGTCCTCTGCGGTCGCCCCCTGGTCCCCTACAGCAGCTGTGTAGTCAGATGGAGTTTTTCAGAAGCCCACGCGTTCCAACACACTCAGGTGTCTTCCTCAAGGTGAGTGTACCCCATGTGTGAATTTGTGTCTTTTTATATCATATCAATCTTGTTTACCTTTCTCAGGTGTGAGAAGCGGGTGACGGCGTCGGCGTCCGCGTGTTACTGCCTGACCCGGAAGTGTAGGTCCAGGGTCATATTCTTACTGCGCGCTTGCGCATTAGTGCACACTGTTTTTTCTCTCCCTCTCTCTCCCTTTAGTATGCGCTTGCGCGCGTGAGTCCGGGAGGATAATACATCCCGACCCTCGCTTGTGCGTTCTGTTGGTTGCGCCTGCGTGCTGATTATTTACCTATTTGTCTGTATACACTTGCGCAATAGCGTTTAGTGGTAGTATTAAGAGAACAAATATGCATACCTATTAATTTATATAGCCCGTAAAGCCGCATGCCTGGTTTACAGCATTTTTGAAACATTGTGCTTGAGCGCCAAAAACTGTTGTTTTTATGACCGTGCGATACTATAATATTTATTTATAAGTGCTATTGCACTATAATTCTGTAGCCCACATCATTGTTTTTTACCCAACAGCTATATACCAAAAGTTTATGATATTTATATACCACATATGGACTTGAAGTCCATTTTAGAACAAAAGCACATGTGATCAGGCCTACAATCGTAAAGTTTAAAGTCCCAGGCTAGATGGCTAAATTGTGCCCTTGTATTAAAGGGGAGGGAAACACAAAAAAGGGGGTTTTTTTCTCCAAGGTTTCTCCCCAGATCTTTTTCATGGATGGCTGAAGTTCCAAGGTCTTTTATGTTCCATAAGGCCTATTCGGTAGATGTCCGCTAAAAGTAGAAAAGTAAATAAATAAAAAGGCAAGGGGGACAAAAAGGAAAGAAAAAAGGAAAGTTTTTGGTTGTTTTAGATTTTTACAGACAACTTATAAATGCAATACAAATATATGTAAAAAGGTTAACCTTAATTACCTATGGTCAAACAAAGAGGGGCCATTCAAATCATTTCTTTTTATAGAAGCCAGAGTATAACAGCTCCTCATTGAGACCATTAGGTGCTAGGCTGTCTAGTTCATATATCCATCTGGCTTCTCGACGCAAAAGCTCCTCTGTTGTATTGCCCCCCCTTATGTTGGTATTTACCACCTCTAGGCCCATGACTTTGAGGGAATCTCCCAGACCCGCATGGGCTTCCAAAAAATGAGCTGCCACTGATGTTAACGCTTTTCCTTTTGATTTATCAGATCTAGCGGTGGCAATGTTGGACAGGTGTTGTTGTGTTCTGCGTCGTATCTCTTGTGTTGTCTGTCCAACGTAAATTTTGTCACAGCCACAGAACAATGCATAGACAGCATTACGTGAACGACAATTAAAATAAGTTTTTGATTGTACCTGTGTGGGCAAATGTCTAATTGTAATTCCCCTACTGGAAATCATCTTTGGACAGATAGAGCAGCTCCCACAGGGATAAGATCCTTTGTTGGGGTGACCAGTTCTTAATTTAGTGGTTGGGCGTCTATAGTGGCTATTAGACAGATGGTCTTTTAAATTTTTCGCCCTCCTTGCCACTATTTTAGGTCGATCCCCTGTGAAAGGTCTTAATTTTGGTTCACTTCTTAAAATGCCCCAATTTGCATTAAGGATGCGATATATATCACTCCACTGGTTGTTGAATCTAGTGATTAGATTTACTACATTTGAGCTTGATCTTACCCGTGATCTTAGGGCCTCTTCTCTTGTCCTCTCTCTTGATGACTCGAATGCCTTTGAGATAGTTCTACGAGGGTACCCCCGTTCGCGAAATCTGTCGGTCAAATGGCGAGATTCCTCCAAAAAGTCTTCTCTGTGGCTGCAATTCCTCCTCAGTCTGAGAAATTGTCCTTTTGGGATACCTCTTTTTAGGTGCATTGGGTGGAAACTGTCGAAATGGAGAAGGTTGTTGGTTGCTGTCCGTTTTCGAAACAAAGTGGTAATAATCCGGTTGTGATCGATCTTCAGTTGTAGATCTAAAAATTCAACAGATATAGTGGAAAAACACGACGTCAGTTTAATGTTCCACTCGTTATTGTTGAGCCCCTCTATGAATTTAATCAGATCTTCAGTTGTCCCTGACCAGATTATGACTATGTCGTCTATATATCGTAGCCATTTTGCCACATGTATAGAATACTCCTCCAATCTTTGTACATACGTCTCCTCCCACCATCCCAAAAAGAGGTTGGCATATGAGGGCGCACATTTGGCCCCCATAGCTGTGCCTGAGGTTTGTTTGTAGAACTCCCTGTCAAACACAAAATAATTTTTTTCCAGAACAAATTTGAGCAAATTCAGGATGAAGGTATCGTGTGCCCTGTCCCCTGTAGATTGTTTACCTAGGAAGTAGGAAGTTGTTGTCATACCCAAATCGTGTCCAATATTCGTGTATAACGCCTCCACATCTAGGGTCACTAGAATGGCATTATCCGGAATTTCTAGACTTTCACAGATTTCTATAAGATGGGATGAATCTCGCACATAAGAGTCCAAGGACTTCGCCAACGGCTGTAAGAAAAAGTCGAGATAAGAGCATGGTTTCTCATACAATCCCCCCAGCCCCGATATAATCGGTCTACCTGGTGGCCTATCAATGGATTTATGAACTTTTGGCACTAAGTAGAATGTTGGAATGACCGGGTAGGTTGTAATCAAATAGTCTCGTTCTCTCTTGTTTATCGTGCCTGTCGCAAAAGCTCCTATAATCAATCTGTCCAATTGACTTTTGAATATTGATGTTGGATCAGATGGTAGTTTTTGGTAATATTGGGCACTATCTAGTTGGCGTCTTGCTTCCTGGAGGTACATATCTTTAGGCCATAACACAATGTTTCCACCCTTGTCTGATTCTTTGATTTCAATCAGATCGTTGTTTTTTAGTTTAGAGAGTGCTAATTTTTCCTCCTTCGTGAGGTTGTTCTGGCCATGTTTATCCAATTGAAGTCTTTTGATATCTCTGCACGTGGTCTCAAAGAATATCTGTATAGTTGGAAACATTGAGAATTTGGGGGTTGCCTGTGATGGTAATCTGCCATTGAAGCGTCTCCTCCCCTGATCCCCGTCATTTTCGGATAATAGGTCTAGTAAATCCCTAAACGTTTGTCTATCCTGGTCCGGTAGCTCATCTACTAGCGATGGTTGATGGTATAACATTTTAAATGTCAACTGTCTGCAGAAAAGGTAAATATCTTTAGTTAATTCGAATTTGTCTAAACCACTCAAGTCCATATGTGGTATATAAATATCATACATTTTTGGTATATAGCTGTTGGGTAAAAAACAATGATGTGGGCTACACTATATCTGTTGAATTTTTAGATCTACAACTGAAGATCGATCACAACCGGATTATTACCACTTTGTTTCGAAAACGGACAGCAACCAACAACCTTCTCCATTTCGACAGTTTCCACCCAATGCACCTAAAAAGAGGTATCCCAAAAGAACAATTTCTCAGACTGAGGAGGAATTGCAGCCGCAGAGAAGACTTTTTGGAGGAATCTCGCCATTTGACCGACAGATTTCGCGAACGGGGTACCCTCGTAGAACTATCTCAAAGGCATTCGAGTCATCAAGAGAGAGGACAAGAGAAGAGGCCCTAAGATCACGGGTAAGATCAAGCTCAAATGTAGTAAATCTAATCACTAGATTCAACAACCAGTGGAGTGATATATATCGCATCCTTAATGCAAATTGGGGCATTTTAAGAAGTGAACCAAAATTAAGACCTTTCACAGGGGATCGACCTAAAATAGTGGCAAGGAGGGCGAAAAATTTAAAAGACCATCTGTCTAATAGCCACTATAGACGCCCAACCACTAAATTAAGAACTGGTCACCCCAACAAAGGATCTTATCCCTGTGGGAGCTGCTCTATCTGTCCAAAGATGATTTCCAGTAGGGGAATTACAATTAGACATTTGCCCACACAGGTACAATCAAAAACTTATTTTAATTGTCGTTCACGTAATGCTGTCTATGCATTGTTCTGTGGCTGTGACAAAATTTACGTTGGACAGACAACACAAGAGATACGACGCAGAACACAACAACACCTGTCCAACATTGCCACCGCTAGATCTGATAAATCAAAAGGAAAAGCGTTAACATCAGTGGCAGCTCATTTTTTGGAAGCCCATGCGGGTCTGGGAGATTCCCTCAAAGTCATGGGCCTAGAGGTGGTGAATACCAACATAAGGGGGGGCAATACAACAGAGGAGCTTTTGCGTCGAGAAGCCAGATGGATATATGAACTAGACAGCCTAGCACCTAATGGTCTCAATGAGGAGCTGTTATACTCTGGCTTCTATAAAAAGAAATGATTTGAATGGCCCCTCTTTGTTTGACCATAGGTAATTAAGGTTAACCTTTTTACATATATTTGTATTGCATTTATAAGTTGTCTGTAAAAATCTAAAACAACCAAAAACTTTCCTTTTTTCTTTCCTTTTTGTCCCCCTTGCCTTTTTATTTATTTACTTTTCTACTTTTAGCGGACATCTACCGAATAGGCCTTATGGAACATAAAAGACCTTGGAACTTCAGCCATCCATGAAAAAGATCTGGGGAGAAACCTTGGAGAAAAAACCCCCCTTTTTTGTGTTTCCCTCCCCTTTAATACAAGGGCACAATTTAGCCATCTAGCCTGGGACTTTAAACTTTACGATTGTAGGCCTGATCACATGTGCTTTTGTTCTAAAATGGACTTCAAGTCCATATGTGGTATATAAATATCATAAACTTTTGGTATATAGCTGTTGGGTAAAAAACAATGATGTGGGCTACAGAATTATAGTGCAATAGCACTTATAAATAAATATTATAGTATCGCACGGTCATAAAAACAACAGTTTTTGGCGCTCAAGCACAATGTTTCAAAAATGCTGTAAACCAGGCATGCGGCTTTACGGGCTATATAAATTAATAGGTATGCATATTTGTTCTCTTAATACTACCACTAAACGCTATTGCGCAAGTGTATACAGACAAATAGGTAAATAATCAGCACGCAGGCGCAACCAACAGAACGCACAAGCGAGGGTCGGGATGTATTATCCTCCCGGACTCACGCGCGCAAGCGCATACTAAAGGGAGAGAGAGGGAGAGAAAAAACAGTGTGCACTAATGCGCAAGCGCGCAGTAAGAATATGACCCTGGACCTACACTTCCGGGTCAGGCAGTAACACGCGGACGCCGACGCCGTCACCCGCTTCTCACACCTGAGAAAGGTAAACAAGATTGATATGATATAAAAAGACACAAATTCACACATGGGGTACACTCACCTTGAGGAAGACACCTGAGTGTGTCGGAACGCGTGGGCTTCTGAAAAACTCCATCTGACTACACAGCTGCTGTAGGGGACCAGGGGGCGACCGCAGAGGACTGGTTAGGGTGAAGTATACAACTTTCTCCTACTTAACAATTGAGCCCCTATATGGGTCTCTAAGATCTATTTTTGACATTGTTTCATGTATGGGCATCTCTGGAGGTCTAATAATAGGTGCACATAAATGCACCGGTATACATCACCGAGAGATATAATTTATGAGATTGCTACATGATTTATGTGAAGGAAAGTGTTTGAAACTATATGATATAACGTCCTTATATTAAGGTCACCAACCCAAAGGTCCTGTTTATTGAAACTTATGTATGACTATAGATATGCAGCATGTGCAGTACTATTAATCAAATTCTGTGCAGCAACTTTGTTAATGATAGATAACACTTTTGTATAGCTAGTTGTATTCTGCACAAACTATAATAATATTTGGAGCTATTTACTCTTGGGAGTAATTTTAAATGATTTTAAATGTGTGTAGTACCTTTATGTGGAAATAAACTTTTGTAATTTAGACAACTACTTTGACTGGTGGAGTTCCTACCTCTTTGAGCATGTGCTTTCTTCTTTAAAATTAACAAATCCACCCAGAGATTAAGAGGAAGGAAAAAGACAAAACAGACTAAAGAAAAAAAAATGGCTCAGAACTCATTTTCATTTCCTTCTTTTGAGATGCATTCAACTCATTTTTGGCCAGTTGTACTGTTATGGACTGGTAATTTAGGAGCAACATGCGACTAGCTCTGAGCAGGTGGTAAGTATACACACCGCAGTTCCTGATCTTAACACAACACTAGAAGTAGCCGTGGGATGTTCCTGTCACTCCCTGGACACCTCGTCACAGCCGGAGAACTAGCTACCCCTAAAGGTAGAAACAGGAAAGCTATCTTGCCTCAGAGAAAATCCCCAAAGGATAGGATAGCCCCCCACAAATATTGACTGTGAGAGGAGAAGGAAATGACATACGTAGTATGAAACAAGATTTAGCAAAGGAGGCCACTTCTAGCTATATACATAGTAAGGAAAGAACACTGTGCGGTCAGTAATAAAAACTAGAAAAAGTCCACCGCAGAGATATGCAAAAATCTCCACACCTGACTAAAGGTGTGGAGGGCAAAATCTGCAGCCCAGAGCTTCCAGCTTAGCTAAATAGATCCATACTGATAAGCTGGACAAATGAGCAAAACATAGAATGTGCTGAACAATAAAGTCCACAACAAATGGACTGCAAAAGGACAAGCAAGGACTTATCTTTGCTGAACTGGCCAGAGTGTCAGGGAAATCCAAAAGAGCAGTGGCTCCAGGCAGGAACAATTGACAACTGGCATTGATTGAGGGCTAATGCCAGACTAAAATAGCCGAGCCAGAAAGACGATCAGTGGAAGCAGCTGCTAATGCTAAATCCAATAAGCAGCTATACCACTCAAAACCACAGGAGGGAGCCCAAGAGCAGAACTCACAAAAGTGCTACTCCCAACCACCGGAGGGAGCCCAAGAGCGGAATTCACAACAGATGGGCTTGATGATGGTGCTATTTGACTGTGGGCAACAACAGGTGCAGGGCACGAGACATCTTCGCTTGCCTCATGGACTGGTGATTGGCTTGTATGCAAAAGAGTGGAAGAAGCAGTGGTGTCACCTGCAGACAGTGTTCCTGGAGCCAGGGGTTCGGCCCACAAAGTCATTTGCTTTGCTGTCATGTGCCTGATCATGCTGGTGGTGGTCACTTTTACTACCCTTTGCTGATATGGGCATGTCAGGTGCTGTCAATGGTCTGTTTGGGGTTATCAGAGTCTTTAAACAATAACCAGACTCGGGAAGATCTAACAGTTGGATTGGCAACTTCTTTCATGTTGGTGTTATGGGGAACGGATGCACGCTTTCTGTCTGCGGCCACCACACTGCTTCTTCCCGCCAGTTGGGGTGCTGTGCCTCCTTCCCCCTGTGTGCTGCTGTCCTCACTCTGCATGTCCTCCTACCAGGTTGGGTCAGTTACTGTCATCCACCACCTCGTCTTCCACATCCGCACCCTGCTCATCCTCCTGACATCCTAGCAATTGTGTCTCATCATTGTCCACCTCTTGTGACACTTTCCCACTATCTCCTTCATTGTGACCGTGGCTGTTCAAATCTTTGGGCATCGCTACATGCAATCTCATTTTGCCCCACTTCAAGTTGACTGACCGAGAGTCCGGAATCTTTAAAGGGAAAACTGATCAACTCTTTGGAATGTCCAAGTGTGAGATCAGTTATCTCAGGGCATGGTGGGAGGAAGGAGAATCAAGGTGAGTAATATGCAGTCCAGACTCACGGCTACTCAGACTTGACAGTATGGAAGGTGGTGGTGACAAAGTGACTTGAACCTTTTTTTGCACTATCTAACCAACAACCATTCACACTGCTTTGGCTTCAATAGTGGTGTGCTGCTGTTTCTTAGAAATTGGGACAGGAAGGTCAAGAGAGAAGATGTGGGTCTTTGCTGTGGCCCACTTTCAACTTGGCCACGGCTTCATCCTCTGCATGCACCATCACATCCACTTCCCCGTCCCTTGCCTTGCCCATTTTAAATGGACTACTGAAATATTTTAAAATTTCAATACAAATGTAATAATTTGGAGAAAATTTATGTGATCAGTGTGCTTAAAAACACACTTTTAATTCAATGGAATGTTGGTATTTTTTTAATTTTGTTTTTAACAAATTTTATTAATAACTAGGGTTAGATACACCAAAACCAATTCAAAGGAGCAATTAAATGCAACAATTTTTAACCCACAGATAGAGGAGGAGTCTGACAGAGAAAGCACAATTTAAATATGTGGCCTTTTTTATTTTTTGAAAAGAAAATTACTGTCACAAAGTGGGAAAAAAGATGCCAAAAAAGTGTAATGTATGCCTGAAAATTTTTGTTTGTAGCACACAGATAGACCAGGCATCTGTCTGAGATAAGAGACTGTTTCAATAGGTAGCCTGGAGTTTTTATTTTTTTTTAACCCAAAATACTGTATAGACCTATGGTAGCAGACAAACAAAAAAGTGGAAAGTATGACTGAAAAGCAAATATTTGTACAGCACAGATAGACCAGGCGTCACACCGCGATAACAGACTGTTGTAATATGTGGCCTGGAGTTTTTAAAAATTTTTTTTACCCCAAAATACTGTATAGACGAAGGGTAGCAGACAGACAAAAAAGTGGAATGTATGCCTGAAAAGCGAGTAAGTGTACAGCACAGATAGACCAGGTGTTGTACGGAGATAACAGACTGTTTTAATATATGGCCTTTAGTTTTTTTAAACATTTTTTACCCTAAAATACTGTATAGACCTAGGGTAGCAGACAGACAAAAAAGTGGAATGCATGCCTGAAAAGCAAGTATTTGGAGACCACAGATAGACCTGTCATCTGACGGAGATAACAGACTGATCAAAATGTGGCCTTGATTTTTTGGGGCCCACCAAAATTGTGTCAGTAAGTAGGCTATGACACTAAAAGAAAAACTACTAAATTTAGTGCAATGATTTGCGATGCGTGTGGCGAACAAATCACAGTGATAAACATAAAAACTGTAGCTAAATAGTTTTGGGCCAGCTAAAGATTTTCTGGTCAACAAAACGGTGTCCAAAAATGTAAGAAACTCCAAAAAATTATATAGTACCAAAAAAGGCCAGAATTTTGTGCACACTCACATCTGATGCCTGTGACAAAAAAAATGTTTTAAATTGTTAGATTTTCACACTCTTGTATGACAATGACCTGGCTGTAGTCTGCAGTGTGACTAAGCAAATAAATTTAGAAAAAAGTGGGCTAAAGATTGCTTTGTAATAAAATTTGCAGGTATAAGGTGCAAAAAAAATAAAAATCCTAGCCACGGATACCTGCAGCTAGGTATATATAAAATACGCAGCAGCAGACACTAATGGAGCCTTTTGATGTATGCAGTGAGATCTATATACTCACATACAGTGCCTGCAGGCCTTGCACTGATGTGGATATGTGCACATAGACTCCCCTGCCTACCTAGCACTGCAATCTATATACCCCCGAATTAGCCCTAAAAAGGACTGTTGGTTTATCAGGATTTGTGGTTTGAACAATAGTGGACCCACACTGACTAATAAAAGAGCGAATCTGACCCTATCTCAGCATCAGATCTCCCTACACTAGCTGAGTCCAGAGCGTCAGGTCTCTTATAGACCTGATGACACTGTGGGGCCAGTCAATCACTGTAACACCACAACAAAGATGGCTGCGGTATTACAGTGCATGGCAGACAATCCCTGTATGTTCATTATCGCTCTAAAAAGTGCCAACATTTAAAAGTGGAGACCCGAGCTCCAGCCGAATAATCCCGTAAATGCCCGGTGCTCGCCGAGTACACCGAGGACAATGATACTCGGGCGAGTACCGAGTAGTGGCGAGCATGCTCGCTCATCACTAGTAATTATTAAAAAAATGGAATTTAGTTAACCTTTGGAAATTAAAATTCACCAGCCTTATCAAATTTTTTCCCAAAATGCGATTTTCAGTAATGTGATTTACAGCAATTTGCAATACTGCAAGTACTCCAATTGTCCATAAAAGGAGTTTATAGCACTTTGAGGTTTCCTATGACTGTAATGAAAGCTATTTGAGATAAAATAAAAATACAGTAAATTATGTCTGTTTTGGTATATGCACACAATGTCTTTTTTTCAGGCTTATCTGCTCCGAGACCAGCCTTAAGAAACGTCCAGAAAACACATTTAGGTCTCACACTCATCTGCGTATAAATTGGATAAGTTCAATTAGATAAAAAATGGGATTTTACTGACTAATATTATTAACTGATTCAGTTTTCATCTGCAATTTTTTTTTTTTGAGCTTGGATTGGACTGAGAAAAAAATATTGCAGCATGCAATGAGTGGTCGCATATATCAGGCAAGACTCACCAAAGCAAGTCAATGAGTGCAAGAAACAATGGACGGCACATGAACCATCAATTTTTTACAGATGAATTCCAAAAAAAAAAAAACATATTCAATCATCCCATGACAGGAAGTGACACAGCGAATTGTTGATAACCTACTTAACCTACTGACAAGCTCCATTGTGAAATATACTCCTCTACTAAGTTTGCTGCATATTTCCAAATGGCAAGGGCAATAAATGTGGAAATGCTTCTTGTGCTGATCCAGGAGCATCTGGAGGTATTGCATCCCAGTGATATTCAAACAAACTTAAGAAGGATGTAGCCTGGACCTACATTTGTTGACAACTCTAGCCTCAGTATGAGGATAGTTCAACTGATATTAAAATGGTTATTAATAAGTTGTTTTTTTATGTGTTATTTTTGTGTTTAACTTAATACTTGCAACCTCATGTTTTATCTTTGGAATTGAAACAAAATTTTCACTCTTTTTCCTATTCATGAGTGTTACAAACTTAAATTAACAATTTCCTCCAGTACAGTGAGTGAAATCACAAGAAGATGGCAAAGCTGCTGATGCCAATACAGAAGAGAGCAACAGCAGTGAGAGAAAAGTGGAGATGGGGTCCCAAATAAACGACCCTCTCAGCCTTTGAGTTTCCTAGCAGCCCTCATGGATTTAAGACCATGTATTCAAATCTGTGTCCTTTTTTACATTTTGTGCCTTCTTTCTCTTTTTTTTTAATTTACCTTTTTTAATATTATTTTAAAGTACCGAAAGTAACTTCTGTGATAGGGAAACTATCAAAATCAGACGTGATTGCAACAAAGGAGGAGGCTCACGGTCCATCAGCAAAACATAGTCATCATCGAGCAAGAGGTATAGGCTTGGAGTAGTAGCCCCAACTTGCCTCTTGACACATCCCCCAAAGCAGCACCAATACCCCTTAGAGTCAGCAAAGTAATCAACTATCTACAGTGGGTTCGGAAAGTGTTCAGACCCCTTTAAATTTTCCACTCTTTGCTTCATTGCAGCCATTTGGTAAATTCAAAAAAGTTCATTTTCTTCACATTAATGTACACTCTGCACTCCATCTTGACTAAAAAAAACAGAAATGTAGTAATTTTCACAAATTTAATAAAAAAGAAAAACTGAAATATCACATGGCCAAAAGTATTCAGACCCTTTGCTCAGACACTCATATTGAAGTCACATTTCCATGTGATTATCCTAGAGATGGTTCTACTGGAGTCCAGCTGTGTTTACTGAAACTGATAGGACATGATTTGGAAAGGCAGACACCTGTCTATATAAGACCTCACAGCTCACAGTGCATGTCAGACCAAATGAGAACCATGAGGTGAAAGGAACTGGCCAAGGAGTTCAGAGACAGATTTGTGGCAAGGCATAGATCTGATCAAGTTTACAACAGAATTTCTGCAGTAACCAAGGTTCCTAAGAGCACAGTGGCCTCCATAATCCTTAAATGGAAGAAGTTTGGGACCACCAGAAGTCTTCCTATACCTGGCCATCCAGCCAAACTGAGCAATCGTGGGAGAAGAGCCTTGGTGAGAGAGGTAAAGAAGAACCCCAAGGTCACTGTGGCTGAAATCCAGAGATGCAGTAGGGAGATGGGATAAAGTTCCACAAAGCCAACTATCACTGCAGCCCTACACCAGTTGGGTCTTTATGGCAGAGTGGCACAACAGAAGCCTCTCCTCAGTGAAAGACATATGAAATACCGCCTAGAGTTTGCTAAAAAACACATGAAGGACTCCCAGACTATGAGAATTAAGATTTTCTGGTCTGATGAGATGAAGATAGACATTTTTGGTGATTATTCTAAGCGGTATGTGTGGAGAAAACCAGGCATTGCTCATCACCTGACCAATGCAATCTCAACAGTGAAACATGACAGCATCATGCTATGGGGGTGTTTTTCAGCTGCAGGGACAGGACGACTGGTTGTCATTGAAGGAAACAGGAATGCAGCCTTCCAGACTGTGAGCCCTCGCGGGCAGGGTCCTCCCTCCTTATGTACCTGTGTGTCTTGTTTCTTGATCATGTTTAATTGTATTTGTCTATATTTGCCCCCTTTTGACATGTAAAGCGCCTGGGAATAAATGGCGCTATAAAAATGTATAATAATAATAATAATAATAATAATAATAATAAAATGTAGCCAAGTACAAAGATATTCTGGATGAAAACCTTCTCCAGAGTGCTCTGGACCTCAGACTTGGCTGAAGGTTCACCTTCCAACAAGACAATGACCCTAAGCACACGGCTAAAATAACAAAGGAGTGGCTTCAGATCAACTCTGTGACCATTCTTGATTGGCCCAGCCAGAGCCCTGACCTAAACACAATTATTATTATTATTATTATTATTATTATTATTATTATTATTACTTAATATTATAGCGCCATTTATTCCATGGCGCTTTACATGCGGGGAGGGGTATACATAATAAAAACAGGTACAATAATCTTGAACAATACAAGTCACAACTGGTACAGGAGGAAAGAGGACCCTGCCCACGAGGGCTCACAATTCTCAAGGGATGGATGAGGATACAGTAGGTGAGGATAGAGCTGGTCGTGCAGTGGTTTGGTCGATCGGGGGTTACTGCAGGTTGTAGGCTTGCTGGAAGAGGTAGGTCTTCAGGTTCTTTTTGAAGGTTTTGATGGTAGGTGAGTGTCTGATATGTTGTGGTGGAGATTTCCAGACTAGTGGTGATGCACGAGAGAAATCTTGTATGCGATTGTGGGAAGAGGAGATAGGAGGGAAGTAGAGAAGGAGATCTTGTGAGGATCGGAAATTGCGTGCAGGAAAGTAGCGGGAGACGAGGTCACAGATGTATGGAGGAGACATGTTGTGGATGGCTTTGTATGTCATGGTTAGGCTTTTGTACTGGAGTCTCTGGGTAATGGGGAGCAAGTCATGTTTAAAGCTTGAGGGGAAAACACCAGCTGTTAGTGATAGGTTGAAGAGATGGGTTAGAGTTGGGATGAAGACTGTGGCGAGGTTTGGGATTAAGTGGGAAGGGATCGGGTCAAGTGCACAGGCGGTGAGATGCAATCTTGAGAGTAGAGTGGAGAGTCGATCTTCTGTAATGGTGGAGAAGTTGGTTTTCGAGGTGGAGGGGTGGGTATTTGGGAGGAAGGGCTCTGGGGGTTGTCGACTAAAACTGTCTCTGAAGTTCCCAATCTTCTGCTTGGAAAATGAGGCAAAGTCTTCAGCTGAGATGAGTGGGGAAGGAGGAGAGAGTTGAAGGTGTTGAATAACTGTTTAGAATGTGAGACAGGGAGGATATGAGCGATGAGAAGTAGGTTTGTTTTGCTGTGGCGAGTGTGGTCTTGAAAGTAGTGAGGGACTGTTTGAATCCGATAAAGTGCTCGTTGGAGTGGGATCTTTTCCATCTCCACTCTGCAGCCCTGAAAGCTCGCCTCAGTTCTTTGGTCAGGCTGGTGTGCCAGGGCTGTCTGTTGATTTTGCAAGCTTTAGTATGTGTGAGAAGGTTAAGAGATTCCAAAGCTGCAGCTATTGTGGTGTTATATAGAGCAGTAGCGTCATCCGCTTTGTGTAGGGAACTTATGTCTGTGAAGGGGAGGAGGGATTCAGAGAGTGAATATAGATCAAGGTGTTTAAGATTTCTGCGAGGGTGTGCAAGTTTGTGGGGCATGGATTGTAGACAAGGAGTGGAGAGAGAAGAGAATGTGTGTAGATTGTGGTCAGAAAGAGGAAGAGGTGAGTTGGAGAGGTTAGATTGGGAGCAGAGGCGGGTGATGATGAGGTCCAATTGAGCATCTCTGGAGAGACCTGAAAATGGCTGTCTATCAACATTCACTATCCAACCTGATGAAACTGGAGAGGATCTGCAAAGAAGAATGGCAGAGGATCTCTAAAGCCAGGTGTGAAAAACTTGTTGCATCATTCCCAAGAAGATTCATGGCTGTACTAGCTCAAAACTGTGCTCCTACTCAATACTGATCAAAGGGTCTGAATACTTATGACCATGTGATATTTCAGTTTTCTTTTTTAATAAATTTGCAAACCTTACTACATTCATATATTTTTTTTCAGTGAGGATGGGGTTCAAAGTGTACATTAATGAGAAAAAAATGAACTTTTTGAATTTACCAAATGGCTGCAATGAAACAAAGTGAAAAATTTAAGGGAGTCTGAATACTTTCCGTACCCACTGTATCTTGCAACATTAATGGTGATGGTGAGGAGGTCTATTGTAGGAGTGTCACAAAACATTTACTGTATGTCAAGTTCCAATTGAAATCTGGATCAAAACCAAAACAGCTTTTCTGCACATAATTGGTGCTGCTATACCACCTGATGACCCACAGGATATGTTTGACTTCACTGAAACAAGGCAGCACAGATGTCAACACAGGCAACACCTAGGCACTAATGTTGGCACACTGGCCCCACCATCATCAGGAGCATCAGCACCACTATCAGCATCATTATCAGCACCACCAGCAGCATCAACACCAACACCAGCCACTCCAGCTTATGGCCTACATGGATACCATGCTGCACAATTGGATCAACAAATTTTTTTCTATGCCGCTGGAAGGATGGCATCATAATTCTCCCTTAACTCATCCCTGCAATGCGGGAGTTCCATGTTGATAAATATAGGGAGCTCACATCATTCTACAAAATTGAACCCATCTGTCAGTTATCTCTTGTAGGATTACACAGGCCTTAATGATACCATTGACATT
Source organism: Ranitomeya variabilis (assembly GCF_051348905.1). Taxonomy (NCBI): domain Eukaryota; kingdom Metazoa; phylum Chordata; class Amphibia; order Anura; family Dendrobatidae; genus Ranitomeya; species Ranitomeya variabilis. Next base: position 600,869,866 of record NC_135234.1, read on the forward strand.
TTGATTGCTTAATTAGAGGGAAGTGAGCAAGATCCTCCATTTAGTGGTCAAAATGCCAAAGGAGCGTTTGATCAGGTGTCGTGCCCCAGTAAGCCTGTAACTAAAAATACCATGGCAAAAGTCAAGACTCTGGAGAAGATAAGGCCTTATCAAATGATGGGCTGAAAAGTCTCATTAGCCACTATTACATATGGTAATGGTTCACCAGTTGACCCAGGGACTCAAACCCATTTCATTGTTAATAAGCCGCCGACCCATTAAAGAAGAATTGAAGATTGACGAATCTACAGATCTTCCATAGGCCCCAATATCTACAATTATAAACTGGTAGTTGGTGTCAACCAATGCCTACAGCACTACAGACAAAAAATTGTTTGCAAATGTAGTATTGGAACACTGAGACTAAACATGTCCCTTGAAATGTGCTCCCAGTCTTCAGGGGTTAGCTCTGGCATTTCTTTGGCTGAAGACGTTTCCATATTTCATTACAAGTATTTTTTGCGATGTTAGCGATTGTAGTTTTCCCAAATAGAAAATCCAATTATGTGCAGGATAGAAGCTTCCAGTGGCAAGAAACCTAAGAAGAAAAAAGACTGGAGTTGACAAATTTTTTCACAAATATATACTGTACATGAAACACCTTTTAATTTTTAAAATAAATAGTTGAGGATTTACATTCGTATAACTTATAAAATGTCAGACATCATTAACCTGTGTACGTTTTGCAAAAAAATAAACCTAGTGTCTCCCTTATTTTTAACCCCTTTCTGACATCAAGTGTAATAGTACTCCAATGTTGGACACCTCTGTTTGGTGCAGTGTCCGGCGCTGAGCACACACCTTTCTGGGCACATGTCAGCTGATATACAGGTCCTTCTCAAAAAATTAGCATATAGTGTTAAATTTCATTATTTACCATAATGTAATGATTACAATTAAACTTTCATATATTATAGATTCATTATCCACCAACTGAAATTTGTCAGGTCTTTTATTGTTTTAATACTGATGATTTTGGCCTACAACTCCTGATAACCCAAAAAACCTGTCTCAATAAATTAGCATATCAAGAAAAGGTTCTCTAAATGACCTATTACCCTAATCTTCTGAATCAACTAATTAACTCTAAACACATGCAAAAGATACCTGAGGCTTTTAAAAACTCCCTGCCTGGTTCATTACTCAAAACCCCCATCATGGGTAAGACTAGCGACCTGACAGATGTCATAAAGGCCATCATTGACACCCTCAAGCAAGAGGGTAAGACCCAGAAAGAAATTTCTCAACAAATTGGCTGTTCCCAGAGTGCTGTATCAAGGCACCTCAATGGTAAGTCTGTTGGAAGGAAACAATGTGGCAGAAAACGCTGTACAACGAGAAGAGGTGACCGGACCCTGAGGAAGATTGTGGAGAAGGACCGATTCCAGACCTTGGGGAACCTGAGGAAGCAATGGACTGAGTCTGGTGTGGAAAGGCGTGTGCAGGAAATGGGCTACAGGTGCCGCATTCCCCAGGTAAAGCCACTTTTGAACCATAAACAGCGGCAGATGCGCCTGACCTGGGCTACAGAGAAGCAGCACTGGACTGTTGCTAAGTGGTCCCAAGTACTTTTTTCTGATGAAAGCAAATTTTGCATGTCATTCGGAAATCAAGGTGCCAGAGTCTGGAGGAAGACTGGGGAGAAGGAAATGCCAAAATGCCTGAAGTCCAGTGTCAAGTACCCACAGTCAGTGATGGTGTGGGGTGCCATGTCAGCTGCTGGTGTTGGTCCACTGTGTTTCATCAAGGGCAGGGTCAATGCAGCTAGCTATCAGGAGATTTTGGAGCACTTCATGCTTCCATCGGCTGAAATGCTTTATGGAGATGAAGATTTCATTTTTCAGCATGACCTGGCACCTGCTCACAGTGCCAAAACCACTGGTAAATGGTTTACTGACCATGGTATTACTGTGCTCAATTGGCCAGCCAACTCTCCTGACCTGAACCCCATAGAGAATCTGTGGGATATTGTGAAGAGAAAGTTGAGAGACGCAAGACCCAACACTCTTGATGAGCTTAAGGCCGCTATTGAAGCATCCTGGGCCTCCATAACATCTCAGCAGTGTCACAGGCTGATTGCCTCCATGCCACGCCGCATTGAAGCAGTCATTTCTGCCAAAGGATTCCCGACCAAGTATTGAGTGCATAACTGAACATTATAATTTGATGGTTTTTTTGTTTGTTATTAAAAAACACTTTTATTTGATTGGACGGTTGAAATATGCTAATTTATTGAGACAGGTTTTTTGGGTTATCAGGAGTTGTAGGCCAAAATCATCAGTATTAAAACAATAAAAGACCTGACAAATTTCAGTTGGTGGATAATGAATCTATAATATATGAAAGTTTAATTGTAATCATTACATTATGGTAAATAATGAAATGTAACACTATATGCTAATTTTTTGAGAAGGACCTGTATTCCGCTGACATGTGCCAGAAACAGCCACATGTCAGCTAATATATACAGCTGAAATGTGCCAGCAACAGCCACATGTCAGCTAATATATACAGCTGACATGTGCCAGCAACAGCCATGGGTGAAATTGTGATCCATCCGTGGCTGTTAACTATTTAAATGCCGCTGTAAATCTCTGATCTGATCATCGTCGGTATGTAGCAGAGCTGATCGGACAACTGCAGCTTCTAGTCTCCCATGGAGACTATTGAAGTATGCAAAAAAGTAAAAAAAAAATTAATAAACATTTAAAAAAATGTAAAAATTCAAATCACTCCCCTTTTGCCCCATTCAAAATAAAACAATAAAAAGGCAAATACACACATATTTGGTATCGTTTTGTTCAGAATCACCCAATCTATCAATATAAAAAAAATAATTAACCTGATTGTTAAATGGCGTAAGGAGAAAAAAAACTCAAAATGCCAGAATTCTTTTTTTTTCGTTGCTGCAAAATTGAATTAAAATGCAATAACCTGCGATCAAAAGATCGTATCTGCACCAATATGGTATCATTAAAAACGTCAGCTCAGCATGCAAAAACACGGGTATTACATACCTGGAAATGTGTTTTTTTCATGAGACATGACGGCACCACGAGAGAGGGGATCCGCCCTTCAAGAACAGGAAACCTTCAAGATAAAAGGAGCTGCTCCTCTCTCCGCATCAGTTGTTTTACAGAGCACGAGAGGCACTCTGCAGATTAGTGTACACATAAATAATACATCCTTTATAATTCTAATTACCAACATCCGAGGGAGTGTATAATACTAATAATGCACCCAACTAATGACGTGATCAAAAAGGGTGGGAAAATATGGGTGCCGTCATGTCTCATGAAAAAACACATTACCAGGTATGTAATACCCGTGTTTTTCCATCATACATGACGGCACGACAAGAGAGTTACAGAGATTTGTATTCCCTTTAGGGAGGGATCACTGCTTGTAACACTCTTCTCCCAAATGTGAGATCAGAGGTAGCAGATAGGTCTAACCTATAATGTTTAAAAAATGTAGACTGAGAGGAACAAGTGGCCGCCTTAAAGATTTGGTCGATGGTAGCATCTGCTCTCTCCAGCCAGGATGTCGCCATGGCCCTCATGGAGTGGGCTTTTAGACCCTGTGGAACAACCCTGCCTGCACTACTATATGCCAGTATAATGGCCTCTATCTCCCATCTAGCGATAGTTTGTTTTGAGGCTTTAAGACCCTTTCTTGACCCCTGAAATGAAACAAATAAAACCCTCCGTCTCCTCCAGGATTTTGTCACCTCTCAATACTGCAAGATACATCTCCTGACATCTTGACAATGAAGCCTCTCCTCTTTCTTGTTGCTAGGGTTAGGACAAAAAGAGGGTAGAGTTATATCCTGAGCCCTATGGAATCTTGACACCACCATGGGGAGATACGCTGGATCTGATTTTAATACAACTCTATCGTCCATAATTTGTGTGTAGGGAGGATCTGCTGATAACGCATGTAAATCCCTAACCCTATGGGCCAATGTAAGTGCCACTAACAAGGCCTTTTTTAATGTTAGTATCTTATCTGTCGTTGTATTTATAATGGCTTAAAGGGGCTTTCTGTCAAAGTTGTCAACACTAAATTTAGATCCCATGGTGGAGGTGTAGGGGATGGAACAGATTCAGCTCTACTGCAGGCTCGGATAAACCTGGTCACCCACCTATTGCTTGCCAGGTCATAGTTAAATAATGCTGCTAAAGCTGAAAAAAAGAACCTGAAGACCCACCTCTTCCGACAAGCCTACAACCTGCAGTAACCACCGATCAACCAAACTGCTGCATGACCAGCTCTATCCTCACCTACTGTATTCTCACCCATCCCTTGTAGATTGTGAGCCTTCGCGGGCAGGGTCCTCACTCCTCCTGTACCAGTTATGACTTGTATTGTTTAAGATTATTGTACTTGTTTTTATTATGTATACCCCTCCTCACATGTAAAGCGCCATGGAATAAATGGCGCTATAACAATAAATAATAATAATAATAATAATAATAATAATAATAAAATGTGCACTTTGAGGGTACTAACAGCTAATCCCAGATCTAAACCCTTTTGCAGGAACTCCAGTATTGCCGCTATCGGGACCTCTCCTTCCCATATTGGCCCTGAACTGGATAAGAATTTCCTCCATATTCTCCTATAAATCCTGGTTGTTACTGGTTTTCTGCTACTAAGTAAGGTGGATATTAAACCAGCTGAGAACCCTTCTTTTTCTAACAATAACCTTTCAAATGCCAGGCTGTCAAATGCAGCCTGGAATTCTGCAGGTGGCTGAAGGGACCCTGTGTTAGAAGGTCCCGGTCTTCTGGGAGCACCCATGGGTTTGTCACTAACATCACTCTTAGCCAGTAAACCATGGTCTTTTCAGCCAAAAGGGAGCTATTACAATCACCCTGGCCTTGTCCTCTCTTATCTTCTTCAGAACTGCTGGTATTAGACATATCGGTGGGAAGGCATACAAGAGTCCTGATGTCCATTCTATGCTGAAGGCGTCTACTGCTAACGGCCTGTCTGATGGGTTTAGGGAGCAGAACTTCTGAACCTTCTTGTTGGCTTTTGAGGCAAAGAGGTCTACTCTGGATTTTCCCCACATGTGCACTATCTGTTGAAAAATTGACTTTTTTAGGGACCATTCTCCTTTCCTTAAGTAGTTCCTGCTTAGAAAGTCTGCTTTCAGGTTGTCTACACCTCTGATATGTAGGGCCGATAATGAGAGGAAATGCTGTTCTGCCAGAACCATTAGTCTTTTGGTTATCTGCATCAATGACCGAGAACGGGTGCCCTCCTGGTGGTTTACCTATGCGACCGCTGTTAGGTTGTCCAATAGGACTCTCACATGATGCCCTGTTAAGTGTGGAAGTAACCCCCTTAGCACTTTTCTATTACTAGAAGTTCCCAATTGTTTGCGGATACATTTTTTTCTTCCTGAGCCCATGGATCCTGGATCCATAGTGTGTCTAGGTGAGCTCCCCACCCCCTAGGACTGGCATCCATTGTAACTATTTTGAAGGCTGTGTATGTCCAGGAGACTCCTCTCGGAGATGACTATCTGTAACCACCATCTGAGTGATTGGAGTATAGAGACCGGGAGGGTGAACTTCTGTTCTAACTGCCCCTGAAGTTCCAGGTCGTTCTGCAGCACACACCATTGCAGTTCTCTTGCATGGAGCTGGGCCCATTTTACTGCTGGTATTCAGGAGGTTAGGGACCCTAACACTGACATGGCTCTTCTTAAAGTCATTTCTGGCTTTTTATTGTTGTTACAATTATTTGTTTGATTTTTTCTTCTTTGTCCTCTGGGAGGCGACATGCCTGCTCCACCGAGTCCACCATTATCCCCAAGAAATTATGGACTATCGCTGGCTCCAGCTTGCATTTTTTGAGGCTCAGCTGCCATCCAAGCATCTGTAGTGTTGCTATCACTATTCTGACTTGCTCTTGAAAGTGGGAAAAAATTTTCCCCACTATGAGGAAGTCATCTAAATAAAGTATTACCAGAGTATCTTTCTCTCTGAGATGTGCTGTGACCTCTGCAATCAATTTTGTAAATACTTGTGGGGCTATCGCTATCCCAAAAGGCAGAGCCCTGTACTGAAAGTGACATAACTGAAACCCCATTTGAACTGCCATCCTGAGAAACTTGCGATCTTGTTGTCTGATCGTAACGTGGTAATAAGCGTCCTTTAGGTCTAGGACTAACATGTAACACTGAGGATATATGAGTTTCACTTTTGATCTTACCGTCTCCATTTAGAAAGACGGGATTTTTAGATACCTATTGAGGCCTTTAAAATTTATGATTGTTCTCCAAGAATTGTCCTGTGTTTTTATAAAAAAAGGGGGGAATAAAAACCTTCCATTCTTTCTTATACCAGAACCTCTTCCAGGACATGGTTGTCTAGGGGCGATATTACTTCCCCTTCCAGACTCCTTTGCTATTCTTGTAAAGACTGTACTGGAGTCTCCATGTATTTTCTTGGAGGCCAGTGGTGGAACTTTAATTTCAGGCCTGAACCCACAATTTGTCTGATCCAAGCCCTGGATGAGATCCTTTCCCAGGCTGGAAGAAAGTGAGAGAGCCTCCCTCCCACCTGAGAGAGACCGTCACTTGGAGGGTTTCTTGGTGTCTTTGGAGGGCTTGCCAAAATAGAAGCCTTTTCCTCCCCTGGATCGCTTGTCAAAGTTGTTTCTGTCTCGGTCTTTACACTGCTAGTCTTCTGAACTTTCAGCCTCTCTGAAAGGAGCGCCAAAAGTGCTGGATTGGCTGTTTTGGGAAATTCTTCTTCTTGTTGCTGGCTTTTTCCAATACCTCATCCAATGCCGGTCCAAACAGGAAATTCCCTTCACATGGCAGAGAGCAAAGTTTAATTTGCCTGTGTGTCTCTCGGCCAGCATTTAAGCCATATCACACGGCGTCCTGTATTGGCTAATGCTGCTGACTTTGCTGCCAGTCTAGCTGAGTCCGCTGAAGCCTCAGCTAGAAATACTAGGCTAGGCTACTATCTGTTTTCTTGTCTAGAAGTTCTTTAAGAGAACCTAAATCCTCGAAGGGCAGGGAGGATTTTCTGGCAACTTTTGAAATCGCTACATCAATTTTTGGAGCTCTATCCCAAGATGAGGATGTGTCTTCCTCAAAAGGATATCTCCTCTTTAGGGAGCTGATTATCTGGGACTTCTTCTCCGGTTTTTGCCATTCCCTCTTAACAAGTCCCAGTAGCTGTTTGTTGATAGGGAAGGATCTTCCTTTTTTCTTTTGCAGACCACTGAACATAAGTCCTTGGGCTGTCTTTTTTGCTTTCTCCTCTACCAACCCCATGGTAGAGCGGACAGCTTTTATAAGCTTGTCTGTAGCCTCCACCGGGAATGTCTCTTCCTCCTCTGAGCTACTTTCTGAGCAATGAGCTGTATCTGAGTCTTCCTCTGACTCCGAAGAGTACCTTAGAGATGCTACTAAGGGGCCGGATCTGTCACTAGATCTGGTATCTGTGTCGACTGTCTGCAATGCTTTTACAGACCTACAGACGTCTGACTGGATTAGAGATCTTAGGTTCTCCATAAAGGAGGGTGTTTCCTCTGCCACTCTTTTGTTAATACACTCCTGATCCAGATTTTTACTCCAGGATGCTTTTAAAGGGAACCTGTCACCTGAATTTGGCGGGACCAGTTTTGGGTCATATGGGCGGGGTTTTCGGGTGTTTGATTCACCCTTTCCTTACCTGCTGGCTGCATGCTGGCCGCAATATTGGATTGAAGTTCATTCTCTGTCCTCTGGAGTACACGCCTGTGCAAGGCAATATTGCCTTATATATATGGTCTGAGTCGCGTGCCGCGTGCCGCACTCGGGTCTGGTGTCCTGCTTCCAGCTGCTGCCGAGCGCCCTGCACACGTGCGCGCATCGTCACTTCCGGATGCACGGTACGCGGCGTCGGCCGGGGAGAACTCCCACAGTGAATAGCATTGGTACTCACCCAGGGACTTCAATGCCATGACGTCCCGAAATGCTGCCCCCATACATCGCTCCATTTCCTGAAGGAAACACCATGCTGCTTGCAGGTACCGTCTGTCAGAAGGAGAGGGGAGGCTTGTACTAAATTGGGAGGCCAACACCTCCGAGGGGTTCTACTTGCCTGAGCACCGATGTGCCTTACAGGCTGCATGGCCCCCATAAGTCGACAGGGAGGGAACATCACTGAGACCCTCGAGGACCAAAAATAACAGGTGGAATTCTTGCAGCAGCAGGGAGGATACACTGACTGTGGCCTCTGAGGCTCTATTTTTCGCCCGGACATTGCCTCGCTGGCTGTGGCCATGCTTCGCTCACAGGGGACATGGATATACGTGGCCCCCTAGGTGATTACCGGCACCTGGTAACGGAAGCAGCTGACTAGTGAATGCTCAAATCCTTCCGATCCAGGCATCCTCTTTTGTCTTCAGAAATCTTCCATCTTGAGGGTTCCCATCAAGGACAGGAAACCAACTGATGCGGAGAGAGGAGCCACCCCTTTTATCTTGAAGGTTTCCTGTCCTTGAAGGGCAGATCCCCTCTCTTGTGGTGCCATCATGTATGATGGAAAAAATAAGCCTCACCAAACCAGAGATCACGAAAAATAGAGACACTACGGGTAACGGAAAATGGAACAATTTTTTTTTTAAATTTTGGATTTTTTTTTCACCTCATAAATAAAAAGAACCTGTACATATTTGGTGTCTATAAACTCGTAATGACCTGGGGAATCATAATGGCAGGTCAGTTTTAGCATTTAGTGAACATGGTAAAAAAAACTTTAAAAAAAAGGGTGGGATTGCCTTTTTTTTGCACTTTGACCGCACTTGGAAATTTTTCCCCATTTTCCAATACACAATATGTTAAAATCAATGATGTCATTCAAAATGACAACTTGTCCTGCAAAAATGAAGCCCTCACATGGCCATTTTGAGCAAAAAGTACAAAAGGTATGGCTCTGGGAAGAAGGGGAGCAAAAAAAGGAAATGCAAAAACAAAAATACCTCTGGTGATTAAGGGGTTAATGAACAGCTAAGACTAATTAAACAGCTGTGAGCAGATATTATAATAGTCTCAGTATGGCCTAATAACTGTAGCTGCTCAGCCACTTCATATTAGCTCACATCTTTCTGCTTAGACTTAGCTGGCTAATCTAAATAAGAGAGACCCTATCCCATGTTAAGCATAAAACCTTTATTAACAAGGACAATAACAATGAAACGTAAGGCCCTGTTTCATTCCTCCACTTGGACTTGCATCTCCTGGTTTTAAGTTTTTGGTAAAATGCTTAAATTAGTAATTAGAAATCCTTTTTCCTATGCACATTTGTATGCAGCGCAATTGTTTTTCTGACCACACAATTATGCATGCTTTTGAAGCCCCCCTAGCCTTTACTTGCCGGAGCAAGCTTTTTGCCCCCATTTACTATATGAGGGTTGGTTATGTTGTCAGGTCTGGACAACTGAAACAAAATTTATTGCAAAGTTTAAAAAAAAATAGGAATTCAAACAGCCAAGGGTAAAATCAACCCTAATTCAAAAATGTAATTATGACTTAATTTAGACAAGAGAGATATAATCTAAAAATTAAACATATTAGTCTGTTCTTACCTGAATGTAAGCAATAGTCGTTCAGCAGAAATATATCTGTGAAACTTTGCGTTTTTAAAAGTAAGGACTGAGCAAAGCTCCTCCAGTAGCAGGTCAAAAATCTTCATCACCATTCGGCAATAATCAAAAAAATGTTCTGGGTGCCTAAGTAGCTGCCCTAGCTGTCCATACTTACAGGAATAATGATTTAATTAATTGCACAGAAGTGGGTGCATTCTATCTGCGATGCCTGCTAGGAGCAGCAATAGGCGGATAGCCAGTTATAAATTCCCTGGCAAACACCCAGTTATACAGGAGCTGCTCAGTATTAGTGAACTCAACGTTTAGACTGGCATAGCTGCAGGCTGAATGATAAATACATTTTAAGTATAAAACATGAGAGACCTCTTAGGCTATGTGCACATGATGTGGATTTGCTGCGCATCCGCAGCAGATTTTATCCGCACTGTGATGTACAGTACAATGTTATTCAATAGCAAAAAAAAAAAGCTGTGCAGAAAAATCAGTGCGGAATTGCTGTGGATTTCAAAGAAGTGCATGCCAGTGCTTTTGTGCGGATCTGCAGCGTTTCTGCACCCCTCCATGATAAAAATCTGCAGTGGCAAAAGCCATAAAAAACGCACAAAATCCGCGGCGAATCCGTGGCTGCGGATTCTGCCAGGAGATGCGGATTTTGTGCAGAAAATTCTGCACCTCTTTTCCTACGTGTGCACATAGCCTTAGGGCTGACGGAATGAACCAAATAATATAAATAAGATATATGGTGCGTTCGCAGCCCAGGGTCCATCGTGCAGAGATGACACCTGCTGCTCGGTAATGGCAGACTATATGGCGGTATAATGTGAACACACATGGGTTAACCTCACTCGGTATGTAAAGAAGCGAACCCTGCTGCTTCACAGGGCTGCAATGCCACTGAGTGAACGCTAGTGTTAGTTTACAGGAATGTGCCCCAAGAACACAGGGTTAGAGTCCCTCTAGACCCACTAGCGTTCGGCACCGCAACTGCAGTGCCAGGGAGAAAACTAAACTAATTGATTTTGCACAGCACCGCTCTGACGGATGCCACTAACCACCCTAACTAGGGCTTGGAAAGCACACTTATTGCACATGGCACCGCACTAACGGACGCTGCTACTTGATGCAGTATTCTCATGCCTAGTGCTGGATGGCACAAGCTGGCACTAGTCAGCTCAAACACCCGAACACATGCAACAATGCTAGGGAGGGGGATAATTAGGAGCTTTCAGCAGATAGCAAACACACATCACCACACACACAATTTTAGTTTATACTAGCGCATGGCCGAGTGGCCATGTGAACCTTTTATAATTGTAGCTTTCCGGGACCTTCACAGTGGTCCAATCAGAGCCGCTTCAGAACCTGCGCATGTGACCTCTGGCCTCCAATGAGAGGTCGTCCCACGGGCATGCTCAGTTGACAAAAAGCAGGACTTAGTCCATGCTTGCCACTGATTAATACTGGTTACAATAGCTGAACCTGGGATGGCAGCAGTGATGTGTTGCACAGCATCGGCTTGAGGAAGATGCTGGGACAGACATCTCTGCTGAGCAGACTCCTCTGTGGCTGGGGAAGAATGGGAGACCGCAGAGAACATGGTTCAAGATTCCCCCTGTACAGCGGTGGGAACTTGACACCAAACAGACCTTCACCCACAAAAATGTGGATATGTTCAGCATCTTATCCTTTTGTAAGGGGTTAATATAGGTGAAGCAGAAGTCCAGCGTGTGTGATGTCCATAAAAAATACCTTTTATTCCATTTTCATTAAAAGCACATAAGTCCAAAATCCATCTTTATATCCAGAGACACAAAAACTGGTGATTCATACCAGTGACAGTCACAGGCTTAAGGGGCATTAAAATCAAACGCGTTTCAATGGTTGTGCCGCCTTAGTCATTGTGATAGAAATAAAATGAAAGAGGGTTACTATATAGGACTAAGCCCATTGGGTTACACCCTCTGATCTTGCAGACAGCAGAAACAGGGCAACACCTACAGGTAATTAATGAGTTTATGCTTAAGGCCAGTCTCACACATCCAGATAATTCCGGTACCGGATAAATTGGTACCGGAGTTATCCGTGTCTGTGTGTCCGTGTGCTCACGTGGCACATCAGTGTGGCACACATGCGGCATCCGTGTGCCACCCGTGTGCCGACTGAGGACCACACAGACTATGCAGGAGACAGCGCTAGAGTTAAACGCTGTCCCCTGCTTTTGGTGCTGAAGCCGGCATTCATTCCTTCTCCCCAGCAGCGTTCACTGGAGAAAAGGAATGAAAAATCAAGGTTTTTTTAATTTTTTTTGTTAAGAATAAAGTTCGGGGTCAACTCCCGCCTCCCACCCCCTGTGCGCCCGCCCGTTTGCATTAAAATACTCACCCAGCTCCCGCGATGTCTCCTCTCAGTGCCGGCAGCTTGTCCTGTGTGAGCGGTCACGTGGTACCGTAACAAGAGAAATTGGACCCCAAAAGTTGTTGTCCAATTTGTCCTGAGTACACTGATACCCCATGTGAGGGGGGACCACTGTTTGTTCGCATGGCAGAGCTCAGAAGGAAAGGAGCGCCGTTTTGGAATGCAGGCTTTGATAGAATGGTCTGCGGGCATTATGTTGTGTTTGCAGAGCCCCTGATATACCTAAACAGTAGAAACCCACCACAAGTGACCCCATTTTGGAAACTAGACCCCCAATGAATTTATCTAGATGGGTGGTGAGAAATTTGAATGCCCAAGTGCTTCACAGAAGTTTATAATGCAGAGTCGTGAAAATAAAAAATAAAAAATTTCCACAAAAAAGATTTTTAGCCCCCACGTTTTTATTTTCACAAGGGTAACACGAGAAATTGGACCCCAAAATTTGTTGTCCAATTTATCCCGATCACGCTGATGCCCCATATGTGGGGGTAAATCACTGTTTGGGCACACGACAGAGCTCAGAAGGGAGGGAGCACCATTTGACTTTTTGAGATCAAAATTGGATGTGGCGTTTAGAGACCCCCTGATGTACCTAAACAGTGGAAACCCCCAATTCTAACTCCAACCCTAACCCCAACACACCCCTAACCCTAAACCCAACCTGATCCATAATCCTAATCACAACCCTAACAATAATCACAGCCCTAACCCCAAAACATCCCTAATCCCAATCCTAACCATAACCCTAAACAGAACCCTAAATCCAACACACCCCTAATCCTAATCTCAACACTAACCTCAAACCTAACCCCAATCCCAATACACCCCTATCCCTAATCCCAACCCTAACCTTAACCCTAATCCCAAACCTAACCCTAATCCCAAACGTAACCCTAATGCCAACCCTAATCCAAACCCTAACCCTAATCCCAACTCTAACCCTAACTTTAGCCGCAACCCTAGCCCTAACTTTAGCCCCAAACCTAGCCCTAGCCCTAACCCTAAATTTAGCCCCAACCCTAACCCTAGCCCTAAATTTAGCCCCAACCCTAGCCCTAACTTTAGCCCCAACCCTAACCCTAGCCCTAACCCTAAATTTAGCCCCAACCCTAACCCTAAATTTAGCCCCAACCCTAACCCTAACCCTAAATTTAGCCCCCACCCTAACCATAACCCTAAACAGAACCCTAAATCCAACACACCCCTAAATCCTAATCTCAACCCTAACCTCAAACCTAACCCTAATTCCAATACACCCCTATCCCTAATCCCAACCGTAACCTTAACCCTAATCCCTAACCTAACCCTAATCCCAAAAGTAACCCTAATGCCAACCCTAATCCAAACCCTAATCCCAACTCTAACCCTAACTTTAGCCGCAACCATAGCCCTAACTTTAGCCCCAACCCTAACCCTAGCCCTAACTTTAGCCCCAACCCAAACCCAAGCCCTAACCCTAAATTTAGCCCCAACCCTAATCCTAGCCCTACATTTAGCCCCAACCCTAGCCCTAACTTTAGCCCCAACCCTAACCCTAGCCCTAACCCTAAATTTAGCCCCAACCCTAACCCTAAATTTAGCCCCAACCCTAACCCTAATCCTAAATTTAGCCCCAACCCCATCCCAGCCCTAACCCTAAATTTAACCCTAACCCTAATCCTAAATTTAGCCCCAACCCTAACCCTAACCTTAAATTTAGCCCCAACCCTAACCCTAACCCTAAATTTAGCCCCAACCCTAACCCTAATCTTAACCCTAAATTAAGCCCCAACTCCTCTAGCTGCCGGCTGGCAGATCATGGCGGGCGCGCTGTGCATGCGCCCCCCTTTTTCTTACCAGATGAAGAAGCCAGCGGGCAGGAGGGGACGCAAGAGGACCCAGGGACACCGGTAAGTATGACAGGGTCCCCAAATCCCCCTTTTTCTCTGTCCTCTGATGTGCGATCACATCAGAGGACAGAATTACACATCGCTCTTTTTTTTGCAGTCGCTGGTAAACAGTTAATTACCGGCGATCTCAAAACAGGGGTCAGTAATACCGACCCCGATCATGTTCTTTGGGGTCTCGGCTACCCCCGGCAGCCGAGACCCCAAAGATCTCCCGGGTGCCGGCCGGCGGGCGCACTGTGCATGCGCCCGCCATTTTTTGGCCGGAACAAGATGGCAGCGCCCATCGGGAGCGACGAGGAGCACCGGGGGAGACAGGTGAGTATCGGGGGCGATCAGGGACCCCATTTCTTTGTCCTCTGATGTGCGATCACATCAGAGGACAGAGAAATTAAATGGGAAATCGCGGGGGTTTTTTGCGACCGTCGGTAAACGGTTAATTACCAGCAATCGCAATCCAGGTTTTTTAAAAAAAAAACGAATCATGTTCTCTGGGGTCTCGGCTACCACCGGTAACCGAGACCCCAGAGAAAATCCGACTCTGGGGGGCGCTATTCACTTTTTCCACAGAGCCGTTAATTAACGGCGCTGTGGTTTAAGTACCCTTAACTGCCGCCGTTAAAAGGCGTATCGGCGGTCATTAAGGGGTTAAGCATAAACTCATTAATTACCTGTAGGTGTTGCCCTGTTTCTGCTGTCTGCAAGATAAGAGGGTGTAAACCAATGGGCTTAGTCCTACATAGTAACCCTCTTTAATTTTATTTCTATCACAATGACTAAGGCGGCACGACGGTTGAAACGCGTTTAATTTTAAACCTTTTCTGACATATGATGTACTATCCCGTCGAGGTGGGGTGGGCCCGTATGACCACCGATGGGATAGTATGTCATATGCGATCGGCCGCGCTCACCGGGGGAGCGTGGCCGATCGTGGCCGGGTGTCAGCTGACTGTGGCAGCCGACATCTGGCACTATGTGCCAGGAGCGGTCACGGACCGCTCTCGGCACATTAACCCCCGGCACACTGCTATCAAACATGATCGCAGTGTTCCGGCAGTATAGGGAATCATCGCGCAGGGAGGGCCCTCCCTGAACGCTTCCCTGAGACCCCCGGAGCAACGCGATGTGATCTCGTTGCTCCGAGGGTCTCCTACTTCCTCCTTCCTGCAGGCCCCAGATCCAAAATGGCCACGAGGCTGCATCCGGGTGCTGCAGGGAGGTGGCTTACCAGTACCTGTTCAGAGCAGGCGCTGGTAATCCTGCAGCACTGTAAGTCAAATCGCTGATCTGACACAGTGCTCTACAAAGTGTCAGATCAGTGATCTTACACTATAACATGATGCCCCCCTGGGACATTGTTATAGTGTAAAAAAAAATATTCACATGTGTAAAAAAATTTTAAAAAATTCCTAAAAAAAAATATATATATATTGTTCCCATAAATACATTTCTTTATCTAAATAAAAAAGAACAATAAAAGTACACTTATTTAGTATTGCCGCGTCCGTAAGGACCCCACCTATAAAACTGTCCCACTAGTTTACCCCTTCAGTAAACACCGTAAAAAAAAGACGAATATAAATAACCATGGTACCGCTGAAAACGTCATCTTGTCCCGCAAAAAAACAAGCTGCAATACAGCATCATCAGCGAAAAAATAAAAAAGTTATAGTCCTCAGAATAAAGCGATGGAAAAATAATTATTTTTTCTATAAAATAGTTTTTATCGTATAAAAGCGCCAAAACATAACAAATGATATAAATGAGGTATCGCTGTAATCGTACTGACCCGAAGAATAAAACTGCTTTATCCATTTTACCAAACGCGGAATGGTATAAACTCCCCCCCCCAAAGAAATTCATGAATAGCTGGTTTTTGGTAATTCTGCCTCACAAAAATCGGAATAAAAAGTGATCAAAAAATGTCACGTGCTCGAAAATGTTACCAATAAAAACAACAACTCATCCTGCAAAAAACAAGACCTCTGTGGACCAAAATATGGAAAAATTATAGCTCTCAAAATGTGGTAAAGCAAAAAATATTTTTTGCAATAAAAAGCGTCTTTTAGTGTGTGACGGTTGCCAATCATAAAAATCCGCTAAAAAACCTGCTATAAAAGTAAATCAAACCCTCCTTCATCACCCCCTTAGTTAGGGAAAATTAAAAAAATTAAAAAAAGTATTTCCATTTTCCCATTAGGGTTAGGGTTAGGGCTAGGGTCAGGGTTAGGGTTAGGGCTAGGGTTAGGGTTAGGGATAGGACTAGGGTTAGGGCTAGGGTTAGGGTTAGGGTTAGGGTTAGGGCTAGGGTTATGGTTAGGGCTAGGGTTATGGTTAGGGCTAGGGTTAGGGCTAGGGTTAGGGCTAGGGTTAGGGCTAGGGTTAGGGTTAATGCTACAGTTAGGGTTGGGGCTAAAGTTAAGGTTGGGGCTAAATTTAGGGTTAGGGTTTGGATTACATTTACGGTTGGGAATAGGGTTGGGATTAGGGTTAGTGGTGTGTCAGGGTTAGGGGTGTTGTTAGGGTTACCATTGGGATTAGGGTTAGGGGTGTGTTTGGATTAGGGTTTCAGTTATGATTGGGGGGTTTCCACTGTTTAGGCACATCAGGGGCTCTCCAAACGCAACATGGCGTTCCATTTCAATTCCACTCAAATTTGCATTGAAAAGTCAAATGGCGCTCCATCCCTTTCGAGCTCTGCCATGCGCCCAAACAGTGGTTTACCCCCCATATGGGGTATCAGCGCACTCAGGACAAATTGTACAACAACGTTTGGGGTCCAATTTCTTCTCTTACCCTTGGGAAAATAAAAAATTGGGGATGAAAAAATCATTTTTGTGAAAAAATATGATTTTTTATTTTTACGGTTCTGCATTATAAACTTCTGTGAAGCACTTGGTGGGTCAAAGTGCTCACCACACATCTAGATAAGTTCCTTAGGGGGTCTACTTTCCAAAATGGTGTCACTTGTGGGGGGTTTCAATGTTTAGGCACATCAGTGGCTCTCCAAACGCAACATGGCGTCCCATCTCAATTCCAGTCAATTTTGCATTGAAAAGTCAAATGGTGCTCCTTCGCTTCCGAGCTCTGCCATGCACCCAAACAGTGGTTTACCCTCACATATGGGGTATCGTCGTACTCAGGACAAATTTTAAAACAACTTTTGTGGTCCATTTTCTCCTGTTACCCTTGGTAAAATAAAACAAATTGGAGTTGAATTAAATTTTTGGTGAAAAAAAGTTAAAAGTTCATTTTTATCTAAACATTCCAAAAATTCCTGTGAAACACCTGAAGGGTAAATAAACTTCTTGAATGTGGTTTTGAGCACCTTGGGGGGTAAAGTTTTTAGAATGGTGTCACACTTGGTTATTTTCTATCATATCGACCCCTCAAAATTATTTCAAATGAGATGTGGTCCATAAAAAAAATGGTGTTGTAAAAATGAGAAATTGCTGGTCAAATTTTAACCCTTATAACTCCCTAACAAAAAAAATGTTGGTTCCAAAATTGTGCTGATGTAAAGTAGCCATGTGGGAAATGTTACTTATTAAGTATTTTGTGAGACATATCTCTGTGATTTAATTGCATAAAAATTCAAATTTTAAAAATTGCAAAATTTTAAAATTTTTTGCCAAATTTCCGTTTTTTTCACAAATAAACGCAGGTAACATCAAATAAATTTTACTGCTATTATGAAACACAATATGTCATGAGAAAACATTGTCAAAATCACCAGGATTCGTTTTAGAGTTATAACCTCATAAATGGACAGTGGTCAGAATTGTAAAAATTGGCCTGGTTATTAACGTGCAAACCACCCTTGGGGGTAAAGGGGTTAATGCACTTTTAGCCTGTGACTGTGACTGGTATGAATCACCCATCTTTGCGTCTCTGGATATAAAGATGGATTTTGGACTTATGTGCTTTTAATGAAAATTGAATAAAAGGTGTTTTTTATGGACATCAACCACGCTGGACTTCTGCTTCATCTTCATACTACTTGTAGCACTGCATGATCCGCGTGCTGGGACTGAAAGGAGGTGAGCTGATCTTTGTTGCTTTTTCTTTTTGGGTTTATATAGGGTTATTAATCTAAAATGGCCTTCAATAATTAGCTGGTTGTCAATTGAGAACAGAGCGAAAAATGCTTTTCATATGCATGTCATACAAATGTCATATGGATGGCGCTTGAGAAAAATTGCGTTATAGTTGCATGGCACTCGTCCTACATTTAAGCATCAACATCGGAGCGATTGAAATGTTTTTTTAAAATATGAAAATAAAATAAATAAATGTTCAAATCACCCCCTTTTGCCAGTCTATTCAGTAGGACTATCAGCTGTGTATCCACCAGACTTCTGCTCTACACAACTGATGGTACCAACCCCATTTATAAGGCAAGAAATCCCACTTATTAAACCTGACAGGGCACACCAGTGAAGTGAAAACCATTTCCGGTGACTACCTCTTGAAGCTCATCAAGAGAATGCCAAGAGTGTGCAAAGCAGTCATCAAAGCAAAAGTTGGCTACTTTGAAGAACCTGGAATATAAGACATATTTTCAGTTGTTTCACATTTTTTGGTTAAGTATATAATTCCACATGTGTTAATTTATAGCTTTGATGCCTT
This sequence comes from Ranitomeya variabilis, assembly GCF_051348905.1. Classification (NCBI taxonomy): domain Eukaryota; kingdom Metazoa; phylum Chordata; class Amphibia; order Anura; family Dendrobatidae; genus Ranitomeya; species Ranitomeya variabilis. Next base: position 600,888,453 of record NC_135234.1, read on the forward strand.
CAGTGTGAATGTACAATTTTCATAGTCATGAAAATACAGTAAAATCTTTAAATGAGAAGGTGTGTCCAAACTGTTGGTCTGCAGTGTGTATATTATATATATATATATATATATATATATATATATATATATATATATATATATATATATATATATATATATATATATAACATATAACATGTTCAACTTTACCACCACTCCATTTATTAACTAGTGGGTTGTCAACCATTATGCTGGGCTTTCTCTAGCAGCCCCATATAGAATACAGGAGCAGTCAGACATTCAACCTGCCATTCTATTTTGAAATGGAGAAAAATGTGCCCTTTCCGAGATTAAAGCTCTCCATTCTTCTGATCAGTGTAGTTCCCAGTGGTCAGAACACCACCAATCAATAAGTTATTTATGACATATCCTGTGGATAGACTGTAAAATCCTTAAACTAGAGATGATGCTTTACCAGCCCTCATTTTAAATTGTGGCTGTTGTAGTCTCCACTTATTGTCTGCTCTAGACAATGTGTTGTGATAGCTGCAAGTCATCATGATAAAGGCCACGACTGACATCATGAGCCCTGTGTGTCTAATGGAATTTTCAGCAGCTTATGATGTAGTGCCAGACATTATTTATTTGTGGACCTGTGGATTTCTAGAAATTTGACTCAAAGTCAGTTGGCAGGAGGTCGATCTGCTCATCTCTACAAAGCTATATATGGTGTATGGAAATGTTTAACTTTAACAAAATTTTGGGAATAAATAATAACTATTCTAAAACTGAGATACATTGAGAAATTGAATTATATCCTTTGTTATTTCTGCTGCATGCTAGTTTAAATAACTCTCACTCCTATATTATTATTAAAATGATTATGTTTGACTTTATAATAGCTAAAAAAAATCATGAAAAATTGTTTGGACTCTAACAAAAAGTATAAAGATGCTGAATTATTTGAGATATTTTACTTTGGATGAACCAAAGTGAAAAGTATTGAAGAAGTCCTTCTATGCAAATAGCAAAGTAAATGAGCAACAGTCTATACAAATATGAATGGGCGCTTCAATAATGGCATAGTATGCCATGCTGCTTGTTCAAGAAATTCTATATCTGTATGTCACATTTGCTTTGTGCTGGAACAAATGGATTGCAACATGCATTCTGCTTTGAAATGGATATATTGTGTGGTTCACTGATATATCATGCAGAATTTGCTATACAATGAGCATGCATTTGTAGCAGGGGACAATATATTTTTGAATAGTATGCAGACTGTTGTAGCAATATTTAATTGCTTTTATGTATCTAAAATATTTTTTGTATATATTCTTTATTTAGAACATTCCAATCATATGACAGGAAAGGAAAACAGGGTAAATAAGGGTAAATATGTTCCAGAAATAGTAAAAGAAAATAAACAAAAAAAAAATCGCAATAAACCACAATGATAACATTACAACGCTGCGGATTTGCGAACCAAAAGGGTTGTAAAAAGAGTTTAGAAAACAAGGGGCAGTGGTGGGGAGGGACATGTGAAGAAAAGGGAAGTCTAGGGAGTCAGAAAGTCCTGCTTAACCCCTTTACCCCCAAGGGTGGTTTGCACGTTAATGACCGGGCCAATTTTTACAATTCTGATCACTGTCTCTTTATGAGGTTATAACTCTGGAACGCTTCAATGGATCCTGATGATTCTGACAATGTTTTCTCGTGACATATTGAACTTCATGATAGTGGTAAAATTTCATTGATATTACCTGCGTTTATTTGTGAAAAAAAAGGAAATTTGGATAAAATTTGGAAAATTTCGCAATTTTCCAAATTTGAATTTTTATGCCCTTAAATCACAGAGATATGTCACACAAAATGCTTAATAAGTAACATTTCCCACATGTCTAATTACATCAGCACAATTTTGTAACACATTTTTTTTTGTTAGGGAGTTATAAGGGATAAAAGTTGACCAGCAAATTCTCATTTTTACAACACCATTTTTTTTTAGGGACTATATCACATTTGAAGTCACTTTGAGGGGTATATATGATAGAAAATAACCAAGTGTGACACCATTCTAAAAACTGCACCCCTCAAGGTGCTCAAAACCACATTTAAGAAGATTATTAACCCTTCAGGTGTTTCAGAGGAATTTTTGGAATGTTTAAAAAAAATATATATATTTTTTTTTTTTCACAAAAAATGTATTTCAGCTCCAATTTGTTTTATTTTACCAAGGGTAACAGGAGAAATTAGACCCAAAAAGTTGTTGTGCAATTTGTCCCGAGTATGCTGATACCCCATATGTGGGGGTAAACCACATATCTAGATGTGTGGTAAGCACTTTGACCCTCCAAGTGCTTCACAGAAGTTTATAACGCAGAGCCGTAAAAATAAAAATTATTTTTTTTCCACAAAAATTATTTTTTAGCCCAAAGGGTAACAGGAGGAATTGGACCCCAAAAGTTGTTGTCCAATGTGTCCTGAGTACGTTGACACCCCATATGTTGGGGTAAACCCCTGTTTGGGCGTACAGGAGAGCACGGAAGGGAAGGAGCGCCATTTGACTTTTCAATGCAAAATGGACTGGAATTGAGATCAGACGCCAGGTTGCATTTGGAGAGCCCCTGATGTGCCTAAACATTGAAACCCCCCACAAGTGACCCCATTTTGGAAACTATATTGCCTAAGGAACATATCTAGATGTGTGGTAAGCACTTTGACCCACCAAGTGCTTCACAGAAGTTTATAACGCAGAGCCGTAAAAATAAAAATTATTTTTTTTCCACAAAAATTATTTTTTAGCCCAAAGAGTAACAGGAGAAATTGGACCCCAAAAGTTGTTGTCCAATGTGTCCTGAGTACGTTGACACCCCATATGTTGGGGTATACCCCTGTTTGGGCATACGGGAGAGCTCGGAAGGGATGGAGCACTGTTTTACTTTTTCAACCAGAACTGGCTGGAATTGAGATCGGATGCTATGTTGCGTTTGGAGAGCCCCTGATGTGCCTAAACAGTGGAAACCCCTTAATTCTAACTGAAACCCTAATCCAAACACACCCCTAACCCTAATCCCAATGGTAAACCTAACCACACCCCTAACCATGACACACCCTTAATCCCAACCGTAAATGTAATCCAAACCCTAACCCTAAATTTAACCCTAGCCCTAACATTAGCCCCAACCCTAACTTTAGCCCCAACCCTAACCCTAGCCCTAACCCTAACCCTAATGGGAAAATGGAAATAAATACATTTTTTAAATTTTATTATTTTTCCCTAACTAAGGGGGTCATGAAGGGGGGTTTGATTTACATTTATAGTGGGTTTTTTAGCAGATTTTTATGATTGGCAGCTGTCACACAGTAAAAGACGCTTTTTATTGCAAAAAATAGTTTTTGCGTCTCCAAATTTTGAGAGCTATATTTTTCCATATTTTGGTCCACAGACTCATGTGAGGTCTTGTTTTTTGCAGTACGAGCTGACGTTTTTATCGGAACCATTTTTGGGCATGTGACTTTTTTTATCGCTTTTTATTCCGATTTTTGTGAGGCAGAATGACCAAAAACCAGCAATTCATGAATTTCTTGGGGGGGGGGGTTATACCATTCCACATTTTGGTAAAATTGATAAAGCAGTTTTATTCTTTGGGTCAGTACGATTACAGCGATACCTCATTTATATCTTTTTTTATGTTTTGGCGCTTTTATACAATAAAAAACTATTTTATATAATAATTTATATAATAATTATTTTATTCTGATGACTATAACTTTTTTTTATTTTTTCTCTGATGACGCTGTATGGCAGCTCGTTTTTAGCAGGAGAAGATAACGTTTTCAGTGGTACCATGGATATTTATATTTTTTTTTTGATCGCGTGTTATTCCACTTTTTGTTCGGCTGTATGATAATAAAGTGGGTTTTTTTGCCTCTTTTTTTGTGATGGTGTTCACTGAAGAGGTTAACTAGTGGGACAGTATTATAGGTCGGGTCGTTACGGACACAGCAATACTAAATATGTGTACTTTTATTGTTTTTTTTTTTGTTTTTTTTAAAATTTAGATAAAGAAATGTATTTATTGGAACAATATATATTTTTTTACATTGCCCCAGGGGGGCATCACACTATAGTGTCAGATCGCTGATCTGACACGTTGCATAGCACTGTGTCAGCTCAGCGATCTGACAGGCAGTGCTCCTGGCTTACCAGCGCCTGCTCTGGGCAGGCGCTTGTAAGCCACCTCCCTGCAGGACACGGAAGCAGCCCCGCTGCCATTTTGGATCTGGGGCCTGCAGAGAGAAGTAGGTAGGAGACCCTAGGAGCAACGCAATCACATCGTGTTGCTCCGAGGGTCTCAGGGAAGCACGCAGGGAGCCCCCTCCCTGCCTGATGCTTCCCTATGCCGCCGGAACGCTGCATTCATGTTTGATCGCAGTGTTCCAGGGGTTAATATGCCAGGGGAAGTCCGTGACCGCTCCTGGCACATAGTGCCGGATGTCAGCTGTGATAGTCAGCTGACACTCGGCCGCGCTCCCGCCATGAGCGCAGCCGATCGCATATGACGTACTATCCCGTCGTTGGTCAAACGGGCCCACCCCACCTCGACGGGATAGTACGTCTCATGTTAGAAAGGGGTTAAAATATAGTGATGATTAAATCCGTCCAATTTGTGTTCTGGGCTGGAGTCGCTGGTATCTGTACTGTTACATATACAGGCTGATAACCGGTTCATGCAGCATTACTTGAACACCCGATATCCTACATCATGGTTGGCCCGAACAAAGAAAGCAATTGTTACCATCCACCTTTCGTGTCTCCCCTATTTTTTCACAGATTGAAAGCATGCGAGCAGGGCCCTCATTCCTCTTGGTATCTGTTGATGTATGTGATTATTATTATTATTATTATGCTGTAATGTCTTGTGTTTCTACAACTCCCTTCTAAAATGGAAAGGGCTGCGGAATATGTTGGCGCTATAGAAATGAAATTATTATCATATCAGATGTGAGAGCATGCGACTAGTGTCATGCTACTGTGCTCCGATCCTCTCGCATAGACAATGTTAATGTTAATGAAAGTGCAAACCCAGACAGAAAATATGATTAGGGTCATTATTAGACCCCTGGAAGTCAATAACTGGCGGGCCTCATTAAAATAATGAATATTGCAAACACTTTATGTGCTGCCATCATCTGGTGGGGTGGAAAAGTGTAGGCTAAGCCAGGCTTTTTTTATTTTTATGTGAGTGAGATTTCCTGCATTCTCTGTTAAGCAAAAGTCCCTATCCTTTATGAACCCCCAGTGGCACTAAAACCCCACTCAGACAAGATGCTAGTGGCTGGCCACCGCAACACCTTTAAAGGCATAGATGAACAGCTCATGCCTGGTTTGTAACTTTGAGACCCAATAGTTGAAAGTCACAGCAGAATTATTGAGTACTCTGGTTTGGTTGGCCAGGTATTGCTTGACCATTTTTAAAAACTTCATGTCAAAATTATCCAGTCATCTGGCCCTGGGCGCAATGCTGATGTTAATGAAATTTGTCCACTGCTTCAAAAGTATACCCCTGCCTCAGTTGTGTTTCTTCCTGACCTCTACTCCTTGGTTGGGTAAGGAAACTTGTCCAATGCCGCAAGCGTTGTCTGATGGGAGTTTTTTAAACATATTTTCCACAATGGCCTTGTGGTATAGCATCATTTTAGAAGACCTCTCCACCTCAGGAAGAAGAGAAGTAATGTTCTCATTGCAGCATTGATCTAGCAGAGTTAATAACCAGTACTTTTTTTTTTTGTCAAGATGAATGTAATGTGAGGGTCATGGGAAAGTCAGTGGTAAATAAAATTGGCCTTATGTGCCAAGCTCAATGTAGCCAACACTTCCCTGTCTCATGAAAATGAAAAAAATAAAGCCAAATCTGAGATGCGCTCATCAAGATTATCAAATAATATTTGACAATATAGGAAAGGATAACCTGAATGGTTTCCTTACCTGCTCGCGCTATGCTGCAATGATGATCGATCCTAGATGTTGTTAAAGGCGATTGGCTGTGAGGCATCCTGCAGCACTGTGATAGTGAAAAGTTTTTTTAGGCCATGAGAACTCTGCCTCTACCATGATGATGACTCTCCATCTCCTTGTCCTCCACCTCTCTCTCTTCCTCCTCATTCCCCTCCACAGCCCACCCATGTAGGAGAGATGGGACAAAAGCTGTGTGGCTACTAGCCTCTGCTGTGCTAGCCACCTGCTCCTATTACTCCTCATCATCCTCCTCACTGTCCATCTCCTCGTTCATATCCAATTTGCACTAAGAAAATAAGATGACGTTGGCCTGGCTACAATCTCTGGGTTATGTCTTCCTCCTTCAGCAGCTGCTCCACAAGAAAAGCTTTATGCTAAATTGTGAGTAGTGACTGTTTAAGTAGGCACTGAACTGGCATAGTAGCAGGAAAGTTCCATCATTGGCTATGTACATGAGGAAGTGGACAGGACATCCACGAAACTCATAGTTTTATAGCCTTGAATAATGTATGCAACTCTTCTGAACTCTGTGATTCCCTTGCCTGATTTTGGAGGAGAGCCGAATTGTTGGCATCTTGAATATCCTATCCAGAATATCAGGGAAATGTAGCATCCCTGGCCACAAGCACTTCTCCATGTTTCGGTCATTAAATGGACAATGCCATTGGTACATGCACGGATGATGTTCTTGAACGCGTGCTGGTACATCAGGAGAAAAAAATGTTGGCTGGTGTCCAAGTACCAAGGGATGGTTGCAGCCATAAGATGTCGGAAATCCTCCATGTCTGCGAGTCTAAATGGCAACATTTCCACAACAGGCAGCCTGGAAATGTGCCCATTTAGCATTTGAGCATGTGGACGGGAACTTTTTTTGTTCTAAGGCCTGGGGGAGGGACAGCTGAATGATTTGGAAGTGCCTGATGGTAAGTTAGTATATGCAAAGATAGATTCAGGAAGGAGGATTTAGAAGCACCTAGCACATGGGAAGAGGCAGTGGTGTCACCCAAAGGCACCAATTGTGGAACCAGGCATTTGGCCCACCAAGTCATGTGCTTAAAAAATACGTGCCTGATCATTCTGGTGGTTGCAAGTTTCTTATTATTTAGACCCCTTCTGATATTTGCATACAGATGGCTATTTTGTTTGTCTCAGAACTCATTTAAAGGTCTCCTTTCCACTTGCGAGATAAACGTCCGTGCCTCGCATGTGAAAACCAAGCTCTGGCGCCGGCACTTGGGAGCGGATCATGCAGCTGCATGTGTTGCTATGCAGCCACACTCTCCGCTCCGGAGTGCCAGCTCCAGAGCTTGGTTTTCACATGAGAGACACGGACGTTTATCTCCCAAGTGGAAAGGAGCCCAAAAAGTCTGACTAGGGAACACTTAACTCTTTGACAGAGAAATTCAGGAGTGTTGGTGCTCTGCGGAACTGTTTCACTTTCTTCCTCTAGTCACCCCACTGCCTCTTCCAGTCTGTTTCGGTGCTACTGATCTCTCCCCCTCAAAGATACTGGCCTCTTTCTGCATGCTAGCTTCCTAGGTTGGGTCTGTGACTTTGTCATCCAACAGCTCATCTTCTACCACTTCCATAGTTCGAAAAAAGGCCCAAAAAGGTGCAAAAGGGTTAAATGGATGACCGGTGACACATTCTTTAAGCGTGGTGTTATGATGGTTACACCAGCCACATAGTCTCACCTGAAGAATCTGACAAGAGGAAACACATTGGGAGCAATATTTCCAATTATAGACATGATGATGACCTAAGGGACCTCTACAGGTGTCCAGTTTATAAGGGGGAATCAGGTCTTTCAGACTTCTAATGGTGAGATTGTTCCAGTTTTGTCTATTTAACATTTTCCTATACCATTTATATTGCTGTCTCCTTTCAATGACACATTATCATGATAATTTTAAAGTATTTTGATTGCCTGTATGTGATCTGATCCAGATATTTCTGCCCTTGACTATATGCTGCCATAATGGGACCAGCTTTCTATAGAGGACATAGTATACTTGTTAGAATCTGTTTAATTTGTTACTATCCGCCATTTTCTTGTGGAGTTCTGGCTGCTGGTCTTTTTCCGTTGGTGGTGGGTTTGACTTGGGTCAGGTGTTTGTTTCACTCTTTATTAACCAGCACCTGCCTCCCAGTCCTTGCTGGACATCAGTGTTAATCTGCTTGAGCTCTAGCTTGGTGCTTTGCATAGTGTTCTGTGTGTGTTATTTGTGCAGTGCTAGAACCTCTGGTTCTGCTAGCCTTAGTTTCTGTTTTCTATTGGTTTCTGCAGCCTTCTGTGTTTTCCACTGACCCATTTTTGTACCCAGTTTTTAGTTCTTTTAGGGTACGCCTTCCCCTTATCTATAGGTCTTTGCTTGAGATTAACCTAGGATCGTCGGTGGGTCTATTCGCAAGGAATGGGTTGCCCACTCCATCATAGGGTTTCAGCCTAGTCATAGTGCAGGGTCAGTTCTCCCCCTTCTACCTTAGTTCTGTGTTGCAGATCCATAACAGATTGTCCAGCCAGAAAGAAGTGAAAAAAAAAAGCCCTCCCGGATTTCTGCAACATGAACAGTGTTCAAGATCTTGCTCAGCGTCTACAAGGGTTAACGTTGGAAGTTGCCAGCTAACAGCAGCATGTGAGTAATTGCCCTGGAATCTGCTCTGAAGAACCTAAGGTGGGTTTGCCTGAATGTGTTTCTGGTAAATGGCAGGAATTTTTTTTTTTTGGTAAAAAATGCATGTTTACTTTATTTTCGGCTTAGACCCAGGTCTTCAGGGGCTGAATTACAGCGTGTGGGAATTATGTTGTTATTGCGAGGTGAGCCCCAAGTTTGGGCATTTTCATTGACATCTGGATGACCCTTGTTTGATGGCTGTAGAAGCGTTTTTTTTTGCTATGGGGTTGTTATATGATGATCCTGATCGGGTCACTACAGCCGAGGCAGAACTCAGGTGGCTGAAGCAGGCTTCTGGCGATGCTGAGAGATATTGTACCCAGTTCAGACGATGGTCTGCAGAGGTCAGCTGGAATGATCCAGCACTCAAGAGTCAGTTTTTAGCAGGTTTGAATGACAGGGTTAAAGATTTGCTCATTGCATATCCTGCACCTGCTACGCTTGAGGCTGCTATGCAATTAGCTATCCGGGTGGCTAGAAGATTAAAAAGTAGACAGAATGAGGAGTAGGTTTCAATTTTGCTGGAGAGCCCCATTGACTGTAGGGAGCTGATGCAACTTGGGGTGGCGGTGCCTGAGGAGGAGAGTTTTTCTGGAAATTTGGAAAGGGTTTGGACCAGTGTGTGCCATAATCTTAAATAGGGTAATAGGAAGTCTAAGAAATATTTGACAAGGGTAGAAGGGAGGCAAGGTTTGTTGTTGTGGACATGGTTTGGTTGTCCTCTAGGAATCTGAGTTTGAAGATAACTTCTAAAAAGTTGGGGCCGAAGTTTGTAGGACCTTTCAAAGTGGTTCACATTGTGAAATTGGCAGCAGTGAGATTAGACATTCCTTTGTCTGGAAAATTAATTGTTTTTCATGTATCATTGCTGAAGAAGGTTGACACGCCAAATAAGGTGACTATGCCGTCTGCTCCTCCAATTGATGAGGACTGCGAGTTTGAGATTTCACGCATTCTTGATTCCAGGTGGCATAGAGGAGGGTTACAGTATCTTGTGTCCTGGAAAGGTTTCGGTCCCAAGGACAATTCCTGGGTGAAAGCTGTGGACGTCTCAGCCTCAACGCTAATTAAGGCTTTTCACAGGAGATTTCCGAATAAGGTCCGGCCTAGAGGATCCAGGGGATCCCGTTAAAGAGGAGGTACTGTTAGAATCTGTTTAGTTTGTTACTATCCACCATTTTCTTGTAGAGTTCCGGCTGCTGGTCTTTTTCCTCTGGTGCTGGGTTTGTCTTGGGTCAGGTGTTTGTTTCACTCTTTATTAACCAGCACCTGCCTCCCAGTCCTTGCTGGACATCAATGTTAATCTACTTGTGCTCTAGCTTGGTGCTTTGCTTAGTGTTCTGTGTGTGATAGTTGTGCAGTACTGGTACCTCTGGTTCTGCTAGCCATAGTTTCTGCTTTCCATTAGTTTCTGCAGCCTTCTCTGTGTTTTTCCCTAGGAGGTGACCCTTTTTTTAAACAGTCCTTAGTTCTTTTAGAGTACCCCTTCCCCTTATGTATAGGTCTTCGCTTGAGATTAACCTAGGATCAGCGGTGGGTCTATTCTCAAGGAATGGGTCACCCACGCCATCGTAGGGTTTCAGCTTAGTCATAGTTTAAGGTCAGTTCTCCCCCTTCTACCTTAGTCCAGTGTTGCAGATCCATAACAATACTTATGGTATGATGTTTTCAGGTATAATCAAATATATATTGTATTGCCCTGTTTGCACAATTAATAATCCCTAGGGCTTTTTATAATTCTGTGTTTAAATATTTTAATAAATATTAAGTGAAGGTTCATTTTTAACATCACTACTATTTGTTAATAATGAACTCTGCTATTTGGCGCATTTTATTTAAAAAAAAGTTCTATGTGCAGCCAGAAAAAAAAGCAAAGAAAAAAAATGTTGCTGTGTTTTTAAATGCAGAATCAAAGCTTTTCTGTAGTACGAAAAGCGCAGATACACATCTGCATCAAAATTGCATCAAATATGGGGAAAAAGAAAAGCAGCAAGCATGCAATAATCAGAGAAGATTGTTAATGTGTTGTCTGATGCGGACACCTGCCGAAATGTGTTGAAAAACGCAACATTTACCCTACATGTGGACATGGCCTCAACATTACATTTTTATTACATTTTTTATGGGTTCAATAGAGAAAAAAATATCACACAATATTTTTATGTAATTTACCAAATCCTTTAGATAATCTTAATGCTGGGTTGTGTGAGTTGTTACTGTTACAAGGACACAAAACATGTTGATGTTATTTTGGGATGTTTATTATTTTTTAATATAGGACATTCAAATTTAAGTTATTGCAATTATTTTTCATTATATTTTATTAATTTTAAAGGAAGGAAAACAATCTATTGTATTCTCTCTTATATTCAAGCAAATAGAAATACACCGCTCTGTAGAATGTATCAGTACAATCTGCTGTGGAGTCAGAGATTGTGGCTCAGTACTATTAAGTCCTGCCTGGAATGTTGAAGGTTTTGAGTTCGAGAGCTGGTGAGACTCACAAAAAAATACAATTTGTAATTGCTTTTTATTATTTTTAGTAGTTTTAAAGTAACAAAAAATATGTATATACTGCACTGAAATTAAGTGCAGACTCTCATCATACATATAACATCCACCGCTCAAAGCCACTCTTGTCTCTAATACAGTACAGACCAAAAGTTTGGACACACCTTCTCATTTAAAGATTTTTCTGTATTTTCATGACTATAAAAATTGTACATTCACACTGAAGGCATCAAAACTATGAATTAACACATGCAGAATTATATACTTAACAAAAAAGTGTGAAACAACTTAAATTATGTCTTATATTCTAGGTTCTTCAAAGTAGCCACCTTTAGCTTTAATGACTGCTTTGCACGCTCTTGGCATTCTCTTAATGAGATTCAAGAGGTAGTCACCGGGAATGGTCTTCCAACAATCTTGAAGGAGTTCCCAGAGATGCTTAGCACTTTTTGATCCTTTTGCCTTCACTCTGCGGTCTAGCTCACCCAAACCATCTCGATTGGGTTCAGGTCTGGTGACTGGAGGCCAGGTCATCTGGCGTAGCACCCCATCACTCTCCTTCTTGGTCAAATAGCCCTTACACAGACTGGAGGTGTGTTTGGGGTCATTGTCCTGTTGAAAAATAAATGATGGTCCAACTAAACGCAAACCGGATGGAACAGCATGCCGCTGCAAGATGCTGTGGTAGCCATGCTCGTTCAGTATGCCTTCAATTTTGAAAAAATCCCCAAAAGTGTCACCAGCAAAGCACCCCCACAATCACACCTCCTCCTCCATACTTCACGGTGGGAACCAGGCATATAGAGTCCATACATTCACCTTTTCTGCGTCGCATAAAGACACGGTGGTTGGAACCAAAGATCTCAAATTTGGATTCATCAGACCAAAGCACAGATTTCCACTGGTCTAATGTCCATTCCTTGTGTTCTTTAGCCCAAACAAGTCTCTTCTGCTTGTTGCTTGTCCTTAGCAGTGGTTTCCTAGCAGCTATTTTACCATGAATGCCTGCTGCACAAAGTCACCTCTTAACAGTTGTTGTAGTGATGTGTCTGCTGCTAGAACTCTGTGTGGCATTGACCTGGTCTCTAATCGTGTTGGAGATGTGAAAAAGAAATCGGAGACTATTTGCATCTGTGGTGGTCGTGCCCCATTATAGAATGTTTTTGGTCTTCAGTGGAGTCGACTGTTATGACCCCAATGGCGAGGGTCTCAGAGGAACGTGGAAGTCTGCAGAATACAAAAATCCAGCTCATAGGGCAGTGGTAACTTGGTTGACCATATATCTACTCCTAACGCCAACACTAGAAGTAGCCGGGGATCATTCCTACGTTGATTCTAGATGACACGCGCCAGCCGGAGAATCTAGCTACCCCTAGTAGAGGAAAACAAAGACCTTTCTTGCCTCCAGAGAAGGGGACCCCAAAGCTGGATAGAAGCCCCCCACAAATAATGACGGTGAGGTAAGAGGAAATGACAAACACAGAAATGAACCAGGTTTAGCACAGAGAGGCCCGCTTACTGATAGCAGAATAAAGAAAGGTAACTTATATGGTCAACAAAAACCCTATCAAAATCCACACTGGAAATTCAAGAACCCCCGAACCGTCTAACGGTCCGGGGGGAGAACACCAGCCCCCCTAGAGCTTCCAGCAAAGGTCAGGATATAGTTTTGGAACAAGCTGGACAAAAATACAAAACCAAAACAAATAGCAAAAAGCAAAAGGCAGACTTAGCTGATATAACTGGAACCAGGATCAGTAGACAAGAGCACAGCAGACTAGCTCTGATAACTACGTTGCCAGGCATTGAACTGAAGGTCCAGGGAGCTTATATAGCAACACCCCTAACTAACGACCCAGGTGCGGATAAAAGGAATGACAGAAAAACCAGAGTCAAAAAACTAGTAACCACTAGAGGGAGCAAAAAGCAAATTCACAACAGTACCCCCCCCTTAGTGAGGGGTCACCGAACCCTCACCACGACCACCAGGGCGATCAGGATGAGCGGCATGAAAGGCACGAACTAAATCGGCCGCATGAACATCAGAGGCGACCACCCAGGAATTATCCTCCTGACCATAGCCCTTCCACTTGACCAGGTACTGAAGCCTCCGCCTGGAGAGGCGAGAATCCAAGATCTTCTCCACCACGTACTCCAACTCGCCCTCAACCAACACCGGAGCAGGAGGCTCAGCAGAAGGAACTACAGGCACAATGTACCGCCGCAACAAGGACCTATGAAATACATTGTGAATAGCAAACGACACAGGAAGATCCAGACGAAAAGATACAGGATTAAGGATTTCCAATATCTTGTAAGGCCCAATAAAACGAGGTTTAAATTTGGGAGAGGAGACCTTCATAGGAACAAAGCGGGAAGAAAGCCATACCAAATCCCCAACGCGTAGTCGGGGACCCACACCGCGGCGACGGTTGGCAAAGCGCTGAGCCTTCTCCTGTGACAACTTCAAGTTGTCCACCACATGATTCCAGATCTGCTGCAACCTATCCACCACAGAATCCACCCCAGGACAGTCAGAAGGCTCCACATGACCCGAAGAAAAGCGAGGATGGAAACCAGAGTTGCAGAAAAAAGGTGAAACCAAGGTGGCGGAACTAGCCCGATTATTAAGGGCAAACTCAGCCAACGGCAAGAATGTCACCCAATCGTCCTGATCAGCAGAGACAAAACACCTCAAATAAGCCTCCAAAGTCTGATTGGTTCGCTCCGTCTGTCCATTAGTCTGAGGATGGAAAGCAGACGAAAACGACAAATCAATGCCCATCCTACTACAAAAGGATCGCCAGAACCTGGAAACGAACTGGGATCCTCTGTCAGACACAATATTCTCAGGGATGCCGTGCAAACGAACCACGTTCTGGAAAAACACAGGAACCAGATCGGAAGAGGAAGGCAGCTTAGGCAAAGGAACCAAATGGACCATCTTGGAGAAGCGATCACATATCACCCAGATAACGGACATGCCCTGAGATAGCGGAAGATCAGAAATGAAATCCATGGAGATATGTGTCCAAGGTCTCTTCGGGACAGGCAAGGGCAAGAGCAAACCGCTGGCACGAGAACAGCAAGGCTTAGCTCGAGCACAAGTCCCACAGGACTGCACAAATGACCGCACATCCCTTGACAAGGAAGGCCACCAAAAGGACCTGGCCACCAGATCTCTGGTGCCAAAAATTCCCGGGTGACCTGCCAACACCGAGGAATGAACCTCGGAAATGACTCTGCTGGTCCACTTATCCGGGACAAACAGTCTGTCAGGTGGACAAGACTCAGGCCTATCAGCCTGAAATCTCTGCAACACACGTCGCAGATCCGGAGAAATAGCTGACAAGATAACTCCATCTTTAAGAATACCAACAGGATCAGCGACTCCAGGAGCATCAGGCACAAAGCTCCTAGAAAGAGCATCGGCCTTCACATTCTTTGAACCAGGTAAATACGAGACAACAAAATCAAAGCGGGAGAAAAACAATGACCAGCGGGCCTGTCTCGGATTAAGGCGTTTAGCAGACTCGAGATACATCAGATTTTTGTGATCAGTCAAGACCACCACACGATGCTTAGCACCCTCGAGCCAATGACGCCACTCCTCAAATGCCCATTTCATGGCCAACAACTCCCGATTGCCCACATCATAATTTCGCTCGGCAGGCGAAAACTTCCTAGAGAAAAAGGCACAAGGTTTCATAACAGAGCAACCAGGGCCTCTCTGCGACAAAACGGCCCCTGCCCCAATCTCCGAAGCATCCACCTCAACCTGAAAGGGAAGTGAGACGTCAGGCTGGCACAAAACAGGCGCCGAAGTAAACCGGCGTTTCAACTCCTGGAAAGCCTCCACGGCAGCAGGAGCCCAGTTAGCTACATCGGAGCCCTTCTTGGTCATATCCGTCAAAGGTTTCACAATGCTAGAAAAATTAGCGATAAAACGACGGTAGAAGTTAGCGAAGCCCAAGAACTTCTGAAGACTCTTAACTGACGAGGGCTGAGTCCAATCAAGAATAGCTCGGACCTTGACTGGGTCCATCTCCACAGCAGAAGGGGAAAAAATGAACCCCAAAAAGGGAACCTTCTGTACACCAAAGAGACACTTTGAGCCCTTGACAAACAAAGAATTTTCACGCAAAATTTTAAAGACCAACCTGACCTGCTCCACATGCGAATCCCAATTATCAGAAAAAACCAAAATATCATCCAGATAAACAATCAAAAATTTATCCAGATACTTCCGGAAAATGTCATGCATAAAGGACTGAAAAACTGAAGGCGCATTGGAGAGACCAAAAGGCATCACCAAGTACTCAAAATGACCTTCGGGCGTATTGAATGCGGTTTTCCATTCATCACCTTGCTTAATGCGCACAAGGTTGTACGCACCACGAAGGTCTATCTTGGTGAACCACTTGGCACCCTTAATCCGGGCAAACAAGTCAGACAACAGCGGTAAAGGATACTGAAATTTGACAGTGATCTTATTTAAAAGCCGATAATCAATACAAGGTCTCAAAGATCCGTCCTTTTTAGCCACAAAAAAGAATCCCGCACCAAGAGGGGAAGAAGACGGACGAATATGTCCTTTCTCCAGAGACTCCTTGATATATGAACGCATAGCGGTATGTTCAGGTACCGACAGATTAAACAGTCTTCCCTTAGGAAATTTACTGCCTGGGATCAAATCTATAGCACAGTCACAGTCCCTATGAGGAGGCAGTGCACTGGACTCAGACTCACTGAAGACGTCCTGATAATCAGACAAATACTCCGGAACTTCCGAAGGCGTAGAAGAAGCAATAGACACAGGCAGGGAATCCCCATGAATACCACGACAGCCCCAACTTGAGACTGACATAGCCTTCCAGTCCAGGACTGGATTATGGGTCTGTAACCATGGCAGCCCTAAAACAACCAAATCATGCATTTTATGTAAAACCAGGAAACGTATCACCTCGCGGTGTTCAGGAGTCATGCACATGGTAACCTGTGTCCAATACTGCGGTTTATTTGCAGCCAATGGTGTAGCATCAATACCCCTAAGAGGAATAGGATTTTCTAATGGTTCAAGAGTAAAACCACAGCGCTTAGCAAATGAGAGATCCATGAGACTCAGGGCAGCACCTGAATCTACAAACGCCATGACAGGATAAGATGACAGTGAGCAAATCAAAGTTACAGACAGAATAAATTTAGGTTGCAAATTACCAACGGTGACAGGACTAACAACCTTAGCTATACGTTTAGAGCATGCTGAGATAACATGTGTAGAATCACCACAGTAGTAGCACAAGCCATTCCGGCGTCTATGAATTTTCCGCTCATTTCTAGTCAGGATTCTATCACATTGAACCGAATTAGGTGTCTGTTCAGACAACACCATGAGGGAATTTGCGGTTTTGCGCTCCCGCAACCGCCGGTCAATTTGAATAGCCAGTGCCATAGTATCATTCAGACCTGTGGGAATGGGAAAACCCACCATAACATTCTTAATGGCTTCAGAAAGGCCATTTCTAAAATTAGCGGCCAGTGCACACTCGTTCCAATGTGTCAGCACGGACCATTTCCGAAATTTTTGGCAATACACTTCAGCCTCATCCTGCCCCTGAGACATAGCCAGCAAGGCCTTTTCTGCCTGAATCTCAAGATTGGGTTCCTCATAAAGTAAACCGAGCGCCAGAAAAAACGCATCAAGATCAGCCAATGCCGGATCTCCTGGCGCCAGCGAAAAAGCCCAATCCTGAGGGTCGCCCCGTAAGAACGAAATAACAATTTTTACTTGCTGAGCAGAATCTCCAGATGAACAGGGTCTCAGGGACAAAAACAATTTACAATTATTCACGAAATTCCTAAACTTAAACCTGTCTCCGGAAAACAGTTCAGGAATCGGTATTTTAGGTTCTGACCTAGGATTTCTGATAACATAGTCTTGTATGCCCTGCACACGAGTAGCCAGCTGGTCCACACTTGTAATCAAGGTCTGGACATTCATGTCTGCAGCAAGCATAGCCACTCTGAGGTAAAGGGGAAGAAGAAAAAAAAAAAAACTCAGAATCTTCTTTCTTATAATCCCTCTTCTGCAATGCATTAAACATTTAATACTGGCCTGGCAAACTGTTATGACCCCAATGGCGAGGGTCTCAGAGGAACGTGGAAGTCTGCAGAATACAAAAATCCAGCTCATAGGGCAGTGGTAACTGGGTTGACCATATATCTACTCCTAATGCCAACACTAGAAGTAGCCGGGGATCATTCCTACGTTGATTCTAGATGACACGCGCCAGCCGGAGAATCTAGCTACCCCTAGTAGAGGAAAACAAAGACCTTTCTTGCCTCCAGAGAAGGGGACCCCAAAGCTGGATAGAAGCCCCCCACAAATAATGACGGTGAGGTAAGAGGAAATGACAAACACAGAAATGAACCAGGTTTAGCACAGAGAGGCCCGCTTACTGATAGCAGAATAAAGAAAGGTAACTTATATGGTCAACAAAAACCCTATCAAAATCCACACTGGAAATTCAAGAACCCCCGAACCGTCTAACGGTCTGGGGGAGAACACCAGCCCCCCTAGAGCTTCCAGCAAAGGTCAGGATATAGTTTTGGAACAAGCTGGACAAAAATACAAAACCAAAACAAATAGCAAAAAGCAAAAGGCAGACTTAGCTGATATAACTGGAACCAGGATCAGTAGACAAGAGCACAGCAGACTAGCTCTGATAACTACGTTGCCAGGCATTGAACTGAAGGTCAAGGGAGCTTATATAGCAACACCCCTAACTAACGACCCAGGTGCGGATAAAAGGAATGACAGAAAAACCAGAGTCAAAAAACTAGTAACCACTAGAGGGAGCAAAAAGCAAATTCACAACAGTCGACCATCTTAGATATCACAGGAAAAAAACTAAAATCAATGCCAGAAATTGTTCTCTTAAATTTCCCAATCTGGCCAGACCTTCATCATCGATCCTCTACCCTAACTTACAACATTATTGCGGCAGCCAAACTTCTAGTTCCGACTCATTGGAAATCAACAATAATCCCCACGCACTCCCAACTACAGTGCAAAATTGATCAGCTATACAGAATGGCTGAAATAGTAGCCTTAGTACATCACAAAATCCCATCATTTAAAGAAACATGGAACTCATGGACTCTATACAGGTCTAATAGGCATCTGACACTCGAAGAGTTACCTTAAATAAAATCCAGTTGCAGACAAGGTGCTCCCCCCCCTCCCTCCCCCTCCCACTTCTTAACCCCATTCTAAACTTTGAAAAAGGGGAATACACTGGCGCTCAGAAGATGAAAGGTGAGGGGGAGGGGGGGGGAAAGGGGATAGCTGCTGGTGATGGGAACAGGGTCTGTGCGTACCCTGTAAGCTAGGATGAAAGAAACAATAGTATATCACCTGCGCTTGTATGTGGGGGCTGAATTTTGCTATAGCGTAAATAATAGGCAAATAAAAGGCTGGCAGTATTACTGTATTTGCTACGTACCGGTAAGGTGGTGTAACTGCGGGTCCCCCTATTGCTCGGAGTCCGGTTTACTGCTGCAAGGTTGTGGGCTCAGGGGTAAGGTGAGGTAAGAGGAAATGACAAACACAGAAATGAACCAGGTTTAGCACAGAGAGGCCCGCTTACTGATAGCAGAATAAAGAAAGGTAACTTATATGGTCAACAAAAACCCTATCAAAATCCACACTGGAAATTCAAGAACCCCCGAACCGTCTAACGGTCTGGGGGGAGAACACCAGCCCCCCTAGAGCTTCCAGCAAAGGTCAGGATATAGTTTTGGAACAAGCTGGACAAAAATACAAAACCAAAACAAATAGCAAAAAGCAAAAGGCAGACTTAGCTGATATAACTGGAACCAGGATCAGTAGACAAGAGCACAGCAGACTAGCTCTGATAACTACGTTGCCAGGCATTGAACTGAAGGTCCAGGGAGCTTATATAGCAACACCCCTAACTAACGACCCAGGTGCGGATAAAAGGAATGACAGAAAAACCAGAGTCAAAAAACTAGTAACCACTAGAGGGAGCAAAAAGCAAATTCACAACAGTCGACCATCTTAGATATCACAGGAAAAAAACTAAAATCAATGCCAGAAATTGTTCTCTTAAATTTCCCAATCTGGCCAGACCTTCATCATCGATCCTCTACCCTAACTTACAACATTATTGCGGCAGCCAAACTTCTAGTTCCGACTCATTGGAAATCAACAATAATCCCCACGCACTCCCAACTACAGTGCAAAATTGATCAGCTATACAGAATGGCTGAAATAGTAGCCTTAGTACATCACAAAATCCCATCATTTAAAGAAACATGGAACTCATGGACTCTATACAGGTCTAATAGGCATCTGACACTCGAAGAGTTACCTTAAATAAAATCCAGTTGCAGACAAGGTGCTCCCCCCCCTCCCTCCCCCTCCCACTTCTTAACCCCATTCTAAACTTTGAAAAAGGGGAATACACTGGCGCTCGGAAGATGAAAGGTGAGGGGGAGGGGGGGGGGAAAGGGGATAGCTGCTGGTGATGGGAACAGGGTCTGTGCGTACCCTGTAAGCTAGGATGAAAGAAACAATAGTATATCACCTGCGCTTGTATGTGGGGGCTGAATTTTGCTATAGCGTAAATAATAGGCAAATAAAAGGCTGGCAGTATTACTGTATTTGCTACGTACCGGTAAGGTGGTGTAACTGCGGGTCCCCCTATTGCTCGGAGTCCGGTTTACTGCTGCAAGGTTGTGGGCTCAGGGGAGCTCGACTCGCTCCGCGCGAGTCAGGTCTGCTAGAAGGACGCAGGAGTCAGATGGAAGCCGCTGACTTCTGGCATGCCCCGGCCGGAAGCAACGCTGAAGCGGTAGCGGCGTTGAGAAGGGGCGTGGTGAGCAGTGTGATGTCACAGCTAGTGGGCGGGCATGTATGTGGATTAACCAATCCAATGCGTTTCAAAGGATACGATCCTTCTTCACCGGAAAGAAGCAGGGCGCGTCCGAGGGTGAGTATATACCTAATAGGAATATACTCACCCTCGGCTTCTTTCTGGCAGCCTTCCTTCCTAAGAATGAGCGCGCTCAGGTCCTTAGATGACGTCACGGCTTGTGATTGGTCGAGGCCGCCCATGTGACCGCCACGCGACCAATCACAAGCCGTGACGTAATTCTCAGGTCCTAAATTCCTAGAATTAGGAATTTAGGACCTGAGAATTACGTCACGGCTTGTGATTGGTCGTGTGGCGGTCACATGGGCGGCCGCGACCAATCAGAAGCCGTGACGTCATGGAAGGCCCTGAACGCGCTCATTTTAAGCAAAGAAGGCTGCCGGTTACCAGTGGCGATGTCCAGAGGCCTCCGGAGAGGTGAGTATATCAATATTTTTTTATTTTAATTCTTTATTTTACACCTAAATGTGGATTCCGATACCGATTTCCGATATCGCAAACATATCGGAACTCGGTATCGGAATTCCGATACCAGATTCAGAAGATCGCCGACCTCATGGCCTACCCCACACAGGGGTCGGGTTTCATGAAACCCGACTTTGCCAAAAGTCGGCGACTTCTGAAAATGGCCGACCCGTTTCGCTCAACCCTAGTGTTGAGCATTCCGATACCACAAGTATCGGGTATCGGCCGATATTTGCGGTATCGGAATTCCGATACCGAGTTCCGATATTTTTGTGATATCAGAAATCGGAATCGGAAGTTCCCAGTGTATGGTTCCCAGGGTCGGGAGGAGCGGAGACACTCCTTCAGGCCCTGGGATCCATATTCATGTAAAAAATAAAGAATAAAAATAAAAAATATGGATATACTCACCCCTCCGGTGGAGCCTGGACCTTAGCGGTGTAACCGGCAGCCTCCGTTCGTAAGAATGCAGTGAGTTTAGGACCTGCGATGACGTCGCGGCTTGTGATTGGTCACGTGAGCGGTCACATGAGCGGTCACATGACCAATCACAAGCCGCGACGTCATCGAAGGTCCTTTACTCGCATTCTTAGGAACGGAGGCAGACGCTTGGACCGGTGAGAGCCAGGGGCCGTCCGAGGGGTGAGTATATCAATATTTTTTATTTTTATTCTTTATTTTATACATGAATATGGATCCCAGGGCCTGAAGGAGAGTTTCCTCTCCTTCAGACCCTGGGAACCATTCCGATATTTTGTGTCCCATTGATATGCATTGGTATCGGGTATCGATATCGGCGATATCCGATACTTTTTGGGTATCAGCCAATCCAATCCGATACCGATATCTTTGCATATCGGAAGGTATCGCTCAACACTAGTGTTGAGCATTCCAATACCGCAAGTATCGGGTATCGGCCGATACTTGCGGTATCGGAATTCCGATACCGAGTTCCGATATTTTTGTGGTATCGGAAATCGGAATCAGAAGTTCCCAGTGTATGGTTCCCAGGGTCTGGAGGAGAGGAGACTCTCCTTCAGGCCCTGGGATCCATATTCATGTAAAAAATAAAGAATTAAAATAAAAAATATGGATATACTCACCCGTCCGGCGGCCCTGGACCTTACCGATTGTAACCGGCAGCCTCCGCTCCTAAGAATGAAAAGTTTAGGACCCTCGATGACGTCGCGGCTCACGCGACCAATCACAAGCCGCAATGTCATCGCAGGTCCTAAACTCCTCAGCTACCCCCGGCACCCTGCAGATCTTTGGGGTCTTGGCTGCTGGGGGTAGCCGAGACCCCAAAGAACATGATCGGGGTGGTTTTTACTGACCCCTGTTTTGCGATTGCCGGTAATTAACCGTTTACCGGTGAACGCAAAAAGAAAGAAAAAAGCTGCGTGTCATTCTCTGTCCTCTGATTTGATCGCACATCAGAGGACAGAGAAATAGGGGGAATTGGGGACCCTGTCATGCTTACCGGTGTCCCTGGGTCCTCCTGCGTCCCCTCCTGGCCCCCGGCTTCTTCCTCCGGGAAGAAAATGGTGGGCGCATGCGCAGTGCACCCGCCATGATGTGCTGGCCGACAGAGGAAGATTTTTCCTCTTGTTTTATTTTGGTCACTGTGAGATCCTATCACAGTGATCAAAATAAAAAAAATAGTAAATACCCCCATCACCCCCTTAGTTAGGAAAAAATGATAAAATAAAAAAATATGTATTTCTATTTTCTGGCTAGGGTTAGGGTTAGGGCTAGGGTTAGGACTAGGGATAGGGCTAGGGTTAGGGCTAGGGTTAGGGCTAGGGTTGGGGCTAAAGTTAGGGTTAGGGTTGGGGCTAAAGTTAGGGTTAAGGCTAGAGTTGGGAATAGGGTTAGGGTTGGGATTAGGGTTTGGAATAGGTTTGGGATTAGGGTTAAGGTTAGGGTTGGGGTTAGGTTTGAGGTTAGGGTTGAGATGATTAGGGGTGTGTTTGGCTTAGGGATTTGATTAGGGTTAAGGTTGGGATTAGGGTTAGGGGTGTTTTGGCGTTAGGGTTATGGTTAGGGTTGGGATTAGGGTTAGGGGTATTTTGGGGTTAGGGTTATGGTTAGGGTTATGGATTGGGTTGAGATTAGTGTTAGGGGTGTGTTGGGGTTATGGTTGGAGTTAGAATTGGGGGTTTCCACTGTTTAGGTACATCAGGGTTGTCTCCAAATGCGACAGCCAATTTTGTGTTCAAAAAGTCAATTGATGCTCCCTCCCTTCTGAGCTCTGCCGTGTGCCCAAACAGTGGTTTTCCCCCACATATGGGGTATCAGCATTCTCAGGACTGATTGGACAACAAATTTTGGGGTCCAGTTTCTCCTGTTACCCTTGCAAAAATATAAAAAATTGGGGGCTAAAAAATCATTTTTGTGGGGAAAAAATGATTATTTTTATTTTTATGGCTCTGAGTCAAACTTCTGTGGAGCAGTTGGGCGTTCAAAATGCTCACCACATATCTAGATAAGTTCCTTGGGGGGTCTAGTTTCCAAAATAGGGTCACTTGTAGGAGGTTTTTACTGTTTAGATACATCAGGGGCTTTGAAAATGCAACATAACACCTTCAGACCATTCTATCAAGGTCTGCATTCCAAAACGGCGCGCCTTCACTTCCGAGCTCTGACATGCGCCCAAACAGTGCCCCCTGTTGTGAATTCCGTTCTCGGACTCCCTCCTGTGGTCATGAATGGTACTTTGGTTAGTTCTGCTCTTGGACTCCCTCTGGTGGCTTCGAGCGGAACTGCTGGTCACTGAGGTTGGCTTTATCAGCTGCTCTCGTTTATTGCTATGCTTGCTTCCCTATTGAACTCCACACAGATCGTTACTTCATGCCTGCTGTCAATGTTTCAGTATTGGTTCAGATCTCTCTTGGACTTCTCTGAGGACCTGTCTACTCCAGTAGAAGCTAAGTCTTTGCTAGTTCATTTGTTGTTACTGCTTCCTGAATATATTTCTTAGTACTGCTAATTTCTTGTCCAGCTTGCTATCATGATATTCCTTTGCTAGCTGGAAGCTCTGGGGGTGCAGAGTGGCACCTCCACACCGTGAGTCGGTGTGGGGAGTCTTTTTGCTTTCTCTGCGTGGTTTTTTGTAGTCTTTTGTGCTGACCGCATAAGTTCCCTTTTCTATCCTCTGACTATTTAGTGAAATATGGCCTCCTTTGCTAAAACCTGTTTCATTCCTGTGTTTGTGACTTTCCTCTTAACTCACAGTCAACATATGTGGGGGTCTGCCTTTACCTTTGGGGAATTTCTCTGAGGCAAGGTAAGGCTTCTATTTCTATCTTTAGGTGTAGTTAGCTCTTAGGCTGTGAAGAGGCATCTAGGGAGAGTTAGGTACGCTCCACGGCTATTTCTAGTGTGTGTGATAGGAGTAGGGTTTGCGGTCAGCAGAGTTCCCACTTTCCCAGAGCTAGTCCCGATTTTGAGTTTACTCATCAGGTCATTCCGGGTGCTCCTAACCACCAGGTCCATAACAGCCCCCACAACATATGAGGTATCAGCATACTCTGGATAAACTGCACAATACATTTTGGTTTCCAATTTCTCCTGTTACCCTTGGGAATGTAAAAATCTGGGGGTGAAAAAATCATTTTTGTGGAAAAAATATATATATTTTTTATTTTCATGGCTCTACATTATAAACTTCTGTGAAGCAGTTGGGGCACCAAACATCTAGATAAGCTCTTTGGGGGGTCTAGTTTCCAAAATGGGGTCACTTGTTTAGGGTTTCTACTGTTTAGGTACATCAGGGGCTCTCCAAACACGACATGGCATCTGATCTCAATTCCAGCCAATTCTGCATTGAATAAGTCAAACAGTGCTCCTTGTCTTCCGAGCCCTGCCGTGTGCCCAAACAGTCATTTACCCCCACATATTGGGTATTGGCGCATTCAGGAGAAATTGCACAATTTTTGCAAAAAATTTTTACACATTTTGTGGTTCATTTTCTCTCTTTACCCTTGTGAAAATAAAAATTGGTTCTGAAGTAAAATGTTTGCAAAAAAAAGTTAAATGTTCATTTTTTTCCTTCCACATTGTTTTAGTTACTGTGAAGCACGTCAAGGGTTAATAAACTTCTTGAATGTGGTTTTGAGCACCTTTAGGGGTGTAGTTTTTAGAATGGTGTCAAGTTTGGGTATTTTCTGTCATGTAGAAAAAGACGGTGTGAATCCATTTTCTGTCATGTACACCCCTCAAAGTGTTTTTAAATGTGAGATGCTCCCTAAAAAAAAGATTTTGTAAATTTTGTTGTAAAAATGAGAAATCGCTGGTCAAATTTTAACCCTTATAACTTCCTAAAAAAAAAAAAATTGTTTCCAAAATTGAGCTGATGTAAAGTAGACATAGGGGAAATGTTATGTATTAACCATTTTGTGTGAGATATATCTCTGATTTAAGGGCATAAAAATTCAAAGTTTGAAAATTGCAAAATTTTAAAACTTTTCGCCATATTTCAATTTTTTTCATAAATAATCGCAAGTAATATCAAAGAAATGTTACCACTATCATGAAGTAAAATATGTCACGAAAAAAACAATCTCAGAATCAGCGGGATCTGTGAAAGGGTTCCAGAGTTATAACCTCATAAAATGACAGTGGTCAGAATTGTAAAAATTGGCTCAGTCATTAAGTACCAAATTGGCTCTGTCACTAAGGGGTTAAAGTCTGCACAACTATGCAAACAAAGATGCAGGCATTATAGGTCCACTGATCCCAAAGTCATGTCCCTCCTTGCTTAGTGAATTAAGGGGTGTTTTGATAAATTTACAGAATATACTTCTACTACATATAAAGATAATGGCATCCCTCCTATTCATAAATGTCCCTGAATGTTTATTGGCTCCAATCAAATTATGGATCAACTGATCCCTAATGCTTATTGACTTTAGAAATATTTCAAGAGATGATAGGATAACATCACATATATCAGATCTGCCACAAAATTGCCCCAATGATTTATTAACCCTTTTCTGACATTGGACGTACTATCCTGTCGAGGTGGGGTGGGCCCGTATGACCACCGACGGGATAGTACGTCAAGCGCGATAGGCCGCGCTCAAGGGGGGAGCGCAGCCGATCGCGGCCGGGTGTCAGCTAATTATCACAGCTGACATCCGGCACTATGTGCCAGGAGCGGTCACGGACTGCCCCAGCACATTAACCCCCGGCACACTGCGATCAAACATGATCGCAGTGTTCCAGCGGTATAGGGAAGCATCGTGCAGGGAGGGGGCTCCCTGCGTGCTTCCCTGAGACGCTCGGAGCAACGCGATGTGATCGCGTTGCTCCGAGCATCTCTTACCTCCTATCCCTGCAGGCCCCGGATCCAAAATGGCTGCGGGGCTGCATCCGGGTGCTGCAGGGACTACTTCCGGGTCCAGAGCAGGCGCCGGGAAGCCTGCAGCGCTGTAAGTCAGATCGCTGATCTGACAGAGTGCTGTGCAAACTGTCAGATCAGCGATCTGTGATGTCCCCCCTGGGACAAAGTAAAAAAGTTAAAAAAAAAATTCCACATGTGTAAAAAAATAAAAATAAAAAAAATTCCTAAATAAAGAAAAAAAAATATATTATTCAAATAAATACATTTCTTTATCTAAATAAAAAAAAACAATAAAAGTGCACATATTTAGTATCGCCGCGTCCGTAACGACCCAACCTATAAAACTGTCCCACTAGTTAACCCCTTCAGTGAACACCGTAAGAAAAAAAAAGAGGCAAAAAACAATGCTTTATTATCATACCGTTGAACAAAAAGTGGAATAACACGCGATCAAAAAGACGGATATAAACAACAATGGTACCGCTGAAAATGTCATCTTGTCCCGCAAAACACGAGCTGCCATACGGCATCATAAGCAAAAAATAAAAAAGTTATAGTCCTCAGAATAAAGCGATGACAAAATAATTATTTTTTCTATAAAATAGCTTTTATCGTATAAAAGCGCCAAAACATAAAAAAAGATATAAATGAGATATTGCTGTAATCGTACTGACCCGAAGAATAAAACTGCTTTATTCTAATTAATTAATTTTACCAAACGTGGAACGGTATAAACGCCTCCCCCAAAAGAAATTAATGAATA
This sequence comes from Ranitomeya variabilis, assembly GCF_051348905.1. Lineage (NCBI taxonomy): Eukaryota > Metazoa > Chordata > Amphibia > Anura > Dendrobatidae > Ranitomeya > Ranitomeya variabilis. Next base: position 600,915,172 of record NC_135234.1, read on the forward strand.
GCTGGTTTTTGGTCATTCTGCCTCACAAAAATTGGAATAAAAAGCGATCAAAAACTGTCACATGTCCAAAAATGTTACCAATAAAAACGTCAACTCATCTCACAAAAAACAAGACCTCACATGACTCTGTGGACCAAAATATGGAAAAATTATAGGTCTCAAAATGTGGAGACACAAAAACTTTTTTGCTATAAAAAGCGTCTTTTAGTGTGTGACAGCTGCCATTCATAAAAATCCGATATAAAAAACCCTATAAAAGTAAATCAAACCCCCCTTCATCACCCCCTTAGTTAGGGAAAAGTAATACAATTAAAAAATGTATTTATTTCCATTTTCCTATTAGGGTTAGGGCTAGGGTTAGGGCTAGGGTTAGGGTTAGGGCTAGGGTTAGGGCTAGGGTTAGGGTTAGGGCTAGGGTTAGGGCTAGGGTTAGGGTTAGGGCTATGGTTAGGGCTAGGGTTAGGGTCAGGGCTAGGGTTAGGGCTAGGGTTGGGGTTGGGGCTAGGTTTGGAGCTAAAGTTAGGGTTAGGGTTGGGGCTAAAGTTAGGGTTAGGGTTGGGGCTAAAGTTAGGGTTAGGGCTAAAGTTAGGATTAGGGTTTGGGCTAAAGTTAGGGTTAGGGTTTGGATTACATTTACGGTTGGGATTAGGGTTGGGATTAGAATTAGGGGTGTGTCAGGGTTAGGGTGTGGTTAGGGTTACCATTGGGATTAGGGTTAAAGGTGTGTTTGGATTAGGGTTTCAGGTAGAATTGGTGAGTTTCCACTGTTCAGGCACATCAGGGGCTCTCCAAACGCGACATGGCGTCCGATCTCAATTCCAGCCAATTCTGCATTGAAAAAGTAAAACAGTGCTCCTTCCCTTCCGAGCTCTCCCGTGCGCCCAAACAGGGGTTGACCCCAACATATGGGGTATCAGCGTACTTGGGACAAATTGAACAACAACTTTTGGTGTCCAATTTATCTTGTTATCCTTGGGATAATAAAAATTTGGGGGGCTAAAAATCATTTTTGTGGGAAATAAAATATTTTTTATTTTCACGGCTCTGCGTTATAAACTTTAGTGAAACACTTGGGGGTTGAAAGTTCTCACAACACATCTAGATAAGTTCCTTGGGAGGTCTAGTTTCCAATATGGGGTCACTTGTGGGGGGTTTCTACTGTTTGGGTACATCAGGGGCTCTGCAAATGCAACGTGACGCCTGCAGACCAATCCATCTAAGTCTGCATTCCAAATGGCGCTCCTTCCCTTCCAAGCTCTGCCATGCGCCCAAACAGTGGTTCTTCCCCACATACGGGGTATCAGCATACTCAGGACAAATTGGACAACAACTTTTGGGGTCCAATTTCTCATGTTACCCTTGGGAAAAAGCAAAACTGGAGGCTAAAAAATCATTTTTGTGAATAAAAAAGAATTTTTATTTTCACGGCTCTGCGTTTTAAACTGTAGTGAAACACTTGGGGGTTCAAAGTTCTCACTACACATCTAGATAAGTTCCTTAGGGGGTCTACTTTCCAAAATGGTGTCACTTGTGGGGGGTTTTAATGTTTAGGCACATCAGGAGCTCTCCAAACGTGACATGGTGTCCCATCTCAATTCCAGTCAATTTTGCATTGAAAAGTCAAACGGCGCTCCTTCCCTTCTGAGCTCTGCCATGCGCCCAAACAGTCATTTACCCCAACATATGGGGTATCAGCATACTCAGAACAAATCGTACAACAACTTTTGGGGTCCAATTTCTCCTCATACCCTTGGGAAAATAAAAAATTGGGGGCGAAAAAATCATTTTTGTGAAAAAATATGATTTTTTATTTTTTACGGCTCTGCATCATAAACTTCTATGAAGCATTTGGTGGGTCAAAGTGCTCACCACACATCTAGATAAGGTCCTTAGCGGGTCTACTTTCCAAAATGGTGTCACTTGTGGGGGATTTCAATGTTTAGGCACATCAGGGGCTCTCCAAACACAACATGGCATCCCATCTTAATTCCAGTCAATTTTGCATTGAAAACTCAAATGGCGCTCCTTCCCTTCCGAGCTCTACTATGCGCCCAATCAGTGGTTTACCCCCACATATGGGGTATCATCGTACTCAGGACAAATTGCACAACACCTTTTGTGGTCTAATTTGTTCTCTTACCCTTGGCAAAATAAAAAATTGGGGGCGAATAGATCATTTTTGTGAAAAATATGATTTTTTATTTTTATGACTCTGCATTATAAACTTCTGTGAAGCACTTTTTGGGTCAAAGTGCTCACCACACATCTAGATAAGTTCCTTAAGGGGTCTTCTTTCCAAAATGGTGTCACTTGTGAGGGGTTTCAATGTTTACGCACATCAGGGGCTCTCCAAATGCAACATGGCGTCCCATCTGAATTCCAGTCAATTTTGCATTGAAAAGTCAAATGGCGCTCCTTCCCTTCCGAGCTCTGCCATGCGCTCAAAAAGTGCTTTACACCCACACATGGGGTATCAGCTGTTGTGAATTCTGCTCTTGGGCTCCCTCCGGTGGTTGTTGGTGGTAGTGCAGTTGTCTTGGGATTGTAATGCGGGCAGGTGTTTCTGCTGATTGCAGCTCTATTAGGTATTTAGGTGTGCAGGATCCATGAGTCCATGCCAGTTGTCCATTGTACTTGGAGGGATTGCATCTCTATCTGGCTCCTCATGCCCTGCTGCCAATTCAGCTAAGATAAGTGTCTGGTTTTTTGTCTCTGTGCACACATTCAGTGTGCTTTGCAATTCAGTGTAATTCATTGTGTTTTTGTCCAGTTTAGACTTTGTTTGGATTTTTCAGTCATGCTGGATTCTCAGGAGATGCAGATATACTTTCTATGTCTTTAGTTAGATGTAGAATATTTGTATTATCTGCTGTGGATATTTTTAGGATTTTAATACTGACCGCTTAGAATTCTGTCCTATCCTTTTCTATTTAGCTAGAAGTGCCTCTTTTGTTAAATCCTGTTTTTCTGCCTGCGTGTGTTTTTCCTCTTATACTCACAGTCAATATTTGTGGGGGGCTGCCTATCCTTTGGGGTTCTGCTCTAAGGCAAGATAGTATTCCCATTTCCATCTATAGAGGTATTTAGTCCTCCGGCTGTGTCGAGGTGTCTAGGACGTGTTAGGTACATCCCACAGCTACTTCTAGTTGCGGTGTTAGTTTAGGGTTTGCGGTCAGTACAGGTACCACCTTCTCCTGAGAAAGTCTCTCATGCGGCTCCAAGGTCACCGGATCATAACAATCAGCGTACTCAGGACAAATTGTACAACAACTTTTGGGGTCCATTTTCTCCTGTTACCCTTGGTAAAATAAAACAAATTGGAACTAAATAAATTTTGTGTGAAAAAAAGTTAAATGTTCATTGTTATTTAAACATTCCAAAAATTTTTGTGAAACACCTGAAGGGTTAATAAACTTCTTTTTAGAATGGTTTCACACTAGGGTATTTTCTATCATATAGACCCCTCAAAATGACTTCAAATGAGATGTGGTCCCTAAAAAAAATGGTGTTGTAAAAATGAGAAATTTTTGGTCAACTTTTAACCCTTATAACTCCCTAACAAAAAAAAAATTTGGTTCCAAAATTGTGCTGATGTAAAGTAGTCATGTGGGAAATGTTAAATATTAAGTATTTTGCATGACATATCTCTGTGATTTAAGGGCATAAAAATTCAAATTTGGAAAATTGCAAAATTTTCAAAATTTTCGCCAAATTTCCATTTTTTTCACAAATAAACACAGGTAATATCAAAGAATTTTTACCACGATCATGAAGTACAATATGTCAGGAGAAAACAGTGTCAGAATCACCCAGATCCATTCAAGCGTTCCAGAGTTATAACCTCATAAAGGGACAGTGGTCAGAATTGTAAAAATTGGCCTGGTCATTAACGTGTAAACCACCCTTGGGGGTAAAGGGGTTAACTTTTTTTAAAGTTTGTGTGATCTGTCATTGAATGCTCCAATTACATATTTATTTGGTTATTGTTTGTGGTCTAGGAATTTACTAAAGTAAATAAACCTGAAACTTTTCCTTAAAAGAGATAACTTTTGGATAGCTTTTTAAAAAAACATTACTTTTTCACTTTACAAACAGCAAATCTGTTACTGCTCCTACCAAGAAAATAACCATTTTAAGATGGATAGTTAACAAAAAAGCCATTAGGTTTTCATTTTCAAAACAACAAACTCATTGCGGATCTAAAAAAGATAATTTTTGGACGACTTGTAAAAAACTCAATGTGTTTCCACCAAAGAATAAACCTTTTGCTTCTCTATAAAACATAGCTTTGGGGGCCTTGTTAACCCTAGAACGCATACCCATAGAAATCTACACATTCACGCACCTGGGGCCTTTTAGGCCTGTTTACAATTATCATGGAATAACTCAAATAAAAATATTTTCAAAGTTTATTGCAAAGTAAGGATGCATTCCCACTAGCGCAGGGGTCCGCCAGGATGGGATTCCGTAATGCATCTGACCTCCTGGTGACCCCAGCTAAGGCTGGCGGAAGCATACCTGGGGCCTCTCAGGCCTGCCAGGTTACTTGTTTTCTATTTTCTGTAAAATTACTTTATTTAGAATTTTGAAACGCTAGGTATTCCTCAGGTATATAGTTGTTAGTAATTTCCAGTTGTTCATATATTTTTATGTTATAGGCATTTTGGTATAACAACCTTTTTTTGGGACTACCCCATATTCACCACCTGGGGCCTTTTAGGCCTGTGTGCAAATAACACGGAATAACTCAAATAAAAATACTTTTCAAAATTTATTTTACAATTGCAAGGTAAGGATGCATTCCAACTAGCGCTGGGGTCCGCCAGGAGGGGATCCGTAATGGATCTGACCTCCTGGTGACCCCAGCTAAGGCTGGTGTGGAATCTCGCCATTCCGGCAGCCTTAGCTGGAGTTACCAGGAGGTCAGATCCATTATGGATCCCCTTCTGGCAAACCCCAGCGCTACTGGGAACACAACCTAAGATGTGTATATTTCAAAACATAATTATGTGCATAAAACAACAAAAAAGTGAGTAAACTGTCACACCAAATATAGACATTCTATATGCAATTTTTTTATGAAAACATTTTTTGGTTGTAGCAAACTTGGTGTAGGAATATTTATTTGTAACTTTACATATTCCCCCGACAATTCTCGCATATTATTTTTTTGGGTGAATGTTCCTTGCATACATTTTGTCCGCAAGTAGAACAGAAAAGCTGCGATTATTTTTCCTTCTTTGCTGGACAAATATAGCAGCGCTTTCTTTTTTTTTCTCTTTGCTCTGGATGTTCCAGAAAGCGTATTCCACATCGGATCATTGCCTCCGTAATTTGCCTTGATAAGCATATCATGATGCTTCTCTCCATCATAGTAGGCATCAAAAGTTCATAAGACACCATTGTTGCTTGATTGCAGAAACCGAATACGCTCTCGTAGATTCGCTGTGCATTGTGCTTCATGATTGGAGGAATTTCGCGGCGGTTTGGCCTCATAGTACCAACAAGTGTAAGTTGCTTTTGAAGCAAAAAGTTGGCCATTTCAAAATTGGTAAAGTAATTATCCATTGTAATATTTTTATTCTTTTTTTTTTCTTATTTTTCTTATTTTTCTTATTTTTATGTTGTCATGCAGAATCCACACTCTTCCCAGCAATAGCAGAGTCATAAAAGTTCTTCCCCAGCAACAATACAGACAAAAAGACTGAGTATCACACGTAAACCTAGTACAGGCCTAAAAAACCCCAGGTGCGTGAATATGGGGTAGTCCCAAAAAAAGGTTGTTATACCGAAATGTCTGTAACATAAAAATATATGAATAACTGGAAATTACTAACAACTATATACCTGAGGATTACCTAGATTTTCAAAATTCTAACTAAAGTACTTTTACAGAAAATAGAAAACAAGTAACCTGGCAGGCCTGCAAGGCCCCAGGTATGCGTTCTAGGGTTAAAAAGCTATTGCTTCTTCATTTTCCAAAATGAATAATTTTTGGATCATTTTTATACAGCACAAAAAGTTTTCAGTTAAGTGTATTATTAAATAGGCTATTGGTTAACATTGGTTACCATCCATTTACCCATAGCCATATAAGTCCACAATTACATCAGTAATGCTGAGTTTGCATTAAAAAGCTGAAAGGAGTTGGATGCTGTCTTAGGAGACCTCAGATTATTTAACCCCTTTCTGACCTCGAATGGGATAGTACGTCCAAACTCAGATCCCCTGCTTTGATGCGGGCTCCGGTGGCGAGCCCACATCAAAGTCGCGACGTGTCAGCTGTTTTGTACAGCTGACATGTGTGCGCAATAGCGGCGTGTGGAATCGCGATCCACCTGCCGCTATTAGCTAGTTAAATGACACTGTCAAATGCTGACAGTGGCATTTAACTACCGCTTCCGGCCACGCGGCCGGAAATGCGCGCATCGGCGACCGCCGTCAAATGATCGGGGACAGAGATGCATCAGGATAGTAACCATAGAGGTCCTTAAGACCTCTATGGTTACTGATGCCAGTTTGCTGTGAGCGCCACCCTGTGGTCGGCGCTCATAGCAAACCTGTAATTAAGCTACATAGGAGCGATCTGATGATCGCTGCTATGTAGCAGAGCCGACCAGGCTATGCCAGGTTCTAGCCTCCTATGGAGGCTATGGAAGCATGGCAAAAGTAAAAAAAAAAGTAAAAAAAATATGAAATAAATAAAAAAAATATAAAAGTTTAAACCACCCCCTTTTCGCCCCATTCAAAATAAAACAATAAAAATAAAATCAAATATACACATTTGGTATTGCCGGACTCAGAATCGCCCAAACTATCGATAAATAAAAAAAAAAGGATTAACTTGATCGCTAAACGGTGTAGCGGGAAAAAAATTAGAAACGCCAAAATTATGTTTTTTGTCGCCGTGACATTGCATTAAAATGTAATAACGGGTGATCAAAAGAACATATCTGCAACTAAATTGTATCACTAAAGACGTCAGCTCAGCATGCAAAAAATAAGCCCTCACCCGACCCAAGATCACAAAAAATGGAGAACTCGTACTGACCTGGAGAATCATGATGGTAGGTCAGATTTAGCATTTAGTGAACCTAGCAAAAAAGCCAAACAAAAACCACGCATGGGATTGCACTTTTTTGCAATTTCACCGCACTTGGAATTTTTTTCCCTCTTCTAGTACACGTCATGGTAAAACAAATGATGTCGTTCAAAAGTACAACTCGTCCCACAAAAAATAAGCCCTCACATGGCCAAATTAACAGAAAAGTAAAAAAGTTATGGCTCTGGGAAGGAGGGGAGTGAAAAACAAACACGGAAAAATGGAAAATCCCATGGTCATGAAGGGGTTAATATCTATTAAATATAATGCCTTATCAAAACGAGCCCCTTTTATTTTATATTGTCTGCAATCTATAACACCACCCATCTGTGTTTAACCATTAAGTTCTGACATTAGAATGTAATAATTATACAAAGTTTTAGAAACAAAAAGGAATATTTTCCATTTACATGTATTATGTAAAAATTAAGTAATAAATGGTCATTTTTTTTCCTGACACCTTCATATTAATGTTACTATGCTAAATAGGTATGTAGTATAAATTGCTCCTGAAGGTAATCTTTCATGTAATCAGTAAATTGAATTAGGTATAATTTCAATTTGAATGCATAAAAATATATTTCTTTCTCTTAAGCTCTTTTTACAACTTTTCCGTGAACAATTGCATTATTTTATGGAAATATTTCTTGCTCAGTGAAATTTATAGAATCTATTAAAGATTTAAATTTTAAAACATTTTTTTTTCTTATTAATATGTTCAAAGTACATGACAATATTCAATGACAGTGAAATGAATCAAAGTCCTTGGTTTTATTTTTTAAGACAATAAATAAAATGACACATCTACTTTTGGGAGGACTTGCAAAGTCTTTGCATCAGTTTCACATTTGTATTTGTCAATATATAAAAATCCTCCAAACTTTCAGTGTTCACAATCAACAGAGCCTGAAGAGTTCTTGGCTAGTTCATGCTTATAAATTCCTAAAGGATTATCAACATATGGTTTTGTAGTATTCACAGGTTTTCTTCAGACATAATAATTGAATTGAAATTGGACTAAATGCAGGAAAAGACAACACACAATGGCGCTCACCACGAAAGGGGGCAGAAGGGTGGTGACAGGAAGAATAGACGGTAGAATGGGCACCCCTAGCTGCTGGAAACACAAAACAGGATCTGTGCCTATCCTGGGAAGGAAATATAAACTAAATTGTCACAAGATGACAGAGTGAAACCGCACTCAGGGGTGAATGCTGCGTGGTGATGGGCGGCAAGTTGCTGTTATCTAGGTTCGGGGGGTCACCACAGCCACAACTGCAACTTTATACCCTGCACGACTGCTGTTAAATGATTATTAGGAATAACGTCAAGAATGCATGTGTGTGTATGCCTAAAAACTGAAATACAGGGTGGAGCTTACCAAATGTCTAGCTGCACTTGTGGTTCCACTGCGGAGCCCAAAGGATTGCCCGAACCGGCGACCGCTGTATCGCCTGTTGCGGCATCGGTGGGGATTTCGGGAGCGGGAGGGAGAGTAGCAGCTTGAGCGATAACTGGGAGCCCCAGCCGAAGGCGTCCCTGGTAACCGCGAGGAAAAAGATGGCTGCTAGCGCCGGCTCGCAGGTGCCTATAAAGTGACGTCACTAGAGGTACGGAGCGGCGTTGGGGCCAAAAAAGAATGACTAACCAACGCGTTTCGAAGGTGCTCGGCCTTCTTCATCAGGGTGGTGGTGCTTCATCTTGTGACAATTTAGTTTATGAATTGAAATTGGACTGAAATTGTTCAATAAAAATGTACCTGATTAAAAATTAAAGAACATTCTCTCTGGTTATTTTATTGTTGTTGAGGTGCATTGCAAGTATTTTCCAAATGAGAAACACATTGTTGTTCCATGTTATTTTTTAATTTCATTACGTTAAAGTATTTAGCATGGTAAGGAAAAAAGTATAAAGATAAAAGTACATGTTCTGAGTCACTTTGACACACCTGTTGTTGTGACTTAATTTTCTGTCGTGCTGAGGACCTACAGTGGGTACGGAAAGTATTCAGACCCCTTTAAATTTTTCACTCTTTGTTTCATTACAGCCATTTGGTAAATTTAAAAAAATGTTCATTTTTTTCTCATTAATGTACACTGTGCACCCCATCTTGCTTGAAAAAAACAGAAATGTAGAAATTTTTGCAAATTTATTAAAAAAGAAAAACTGAAATATCACATGGTCATACTTATTCACTCCCTTTGCTCAGTATTGAGTAGAATAACCCTTTTGAGCTAGTACAGCCATGAGTCTTCTTGGAAATGATGCAACAAGTTTTTCACACCTGGATTTGGGGATCCTCTGCCATTTTTCCTTGCAGATCCTCTCCAGTTCTGTCAGGTTGGATGGTGAACCTTAATGGACAGCCATATTCAGGTCTCTCCAGAGATGCTCAATTGGGTTTAGGACAGGGCTCTGGCTGGGCCAGTCAAGAATGGTCACAGAGTTGTTCTGAAGCCACTCCTTTGTTGTTTTAGCTATGTGAATATTGTCATTATCTTGTTGGAAGGTGAACCTTCGGCCATGTCTGAGGACCAGAGCACTCTGGAAGAGGTTTTCATCCAGGATATCTCTGTACTTGGCCACATTCATGTTTCCTTCAATGGCAACCACTCATGCTGTCCCTGAAGCTGAAAAACACCCTCCTAGCATGATGCTGCCACCACCATGTTTCATTTATTGGATTGTATTGGGCAGGTGATGAGCAATGCCTGGTTTTCTCCTCACATACTGCTGAGAATTATCACCAGAAAGGTCTATCTTCGTTTCATCAGACCAGAGAATCTTATTTTTAATAGCCTGGGAGTCCTTCATGTGTTTTTTAGAAAACTTTTTATGGGCTTTCATATGTCTTGCACTGAGGAGAGGCTTAATTCGGGCCACTCTACCATAAAGGCCTGACTGGTGGAGGGCTGTAGTGATAGTTGACTTTGTGGAACATTCTCTCATCTCCCTACTGCATCTCTGGAGCTCAGCTCAGGTTCTTTACCTCTCACCAAGGCTCTTCCCCCACTATTGCTCAATTTGCTTGGATTGCCAGGTCTATGAAGACTTTTGCTGTTCCAAAACTACTTCCATTTAAGGATTGTGGAGGCCACTGTGCTCTTAGGAACCTTGAGTACTGCAGAAATTCTTTTGTAACCTTGGCCAGATCTGTGCCTAGCCACAATTATGTCGCTGAGCTACTTGGCCAGTTCCTTTTGACCTCATGATTCTCCTTTGGTCTGACATGCACTGTGAGCTGTGAGGTCTTATATAGACAGGTGTGTGCCTTTCCAAATCAAGTCCTTACAGGTTAATTAAGCCTAGCTGGACTCCAATGAAGGAGTAGAACCATCTCAAGGAGGATTACAAGGAAATGGACAGCATGTGACTTAAATATGAGTGTCATAGCAAAAGGTCTGAATACATATGACATGTAATATTTCCGTTTCTTCTTTTTTTAAAAAAAAATTGCAATATTTCTACATTTCTGTTTTTTTCAGTGAAGATGGGGTGCAGAGTGTTCATTAATGAGAAAAAAATTAACTTTTTCAATTTCCCAAATGGCTTCAATAAAACAAAGAGCAAAAAATTTAAAGGGGTCTAAATACTTTCCATCACCACCGTGTGTGTGTGTGTGTGTATGTGTATATGTATATGTGTGTGTATGTATATGTATATACAGTATATATATTATAGATAGATAGAAAGATAAATATAAATTATACATACGAATGTATAGCAAATGTGAAGTAAATATACCTCTAGAATATAGGTCCTTAGCACTACAGAAAATTAAGCCATATGTACCAACTTGCTTCTACTGTCTAATACTGATTATAAGCAGTGGGCATTTAGATGAGAGAGGCTGAAATTACACCCTAATTTATTAGTGGCACATCCTAAATGATAAGTTTATTACACATTTTAATATTTAACTTTACACCACCTCTTAATTGACTCACCTTTATATCAATTGTTCCTCCCACTGCTACATCCTAATTTACTCCTCCTTCTAGTTAAGCCACACTCTCCTTTCATGACAAAGTTTCAATCACACAATAATCACAAGTGACATAAAAGTAGTGAGCAACAATTTGTCCCAACTATTGCTCATACTGTAAGTAAATACCATAGGTACATCCATGACATCCATTAAGATCTCCATAGTCTAAGGGCTATATAATCATGGATAGTGTTGAGCATTCCGATACCGCAAGTATCGGGTATTGGCCGATACTTGCGGGTATCGGAATTCCGATACCGAGATCCGATACTTTTGTGGTATCGGGTATCGGTATCAAAACAACATTAATGTGTAAAATAAAGAATTAAAATAAAAAATATTGCTATACTCACCTCTCCGACGCAGCCTGGACCTCACCGAGGGAACCGGCAGCGTTGTTTGCTTACATTGCGCGCTTTTACTTCCTTCCGTGACGTCACGGCTTCTGATTGGTCGCGTGCCGCCCATGTGGCCGCGACGCGACCAATCACAGCAAGCCGTGATGTAATTTTCAGGTCCTCAATGCCTAATTCTAGGCATTCATGATTTTAAAATTACGTTCCGGCTTGTGATTGGTCGCGTCGCGGTCACATGGACGACGCGACCAATCACAAGCCGTGACGTCACGGGAGGCAGGAGACGCGCGCATTTTTAAAATTACGTCACGGCTTGTGATTGGTTGCGTGCCGCCCATGTGACCGCGACGCGACCAATCACAGCAAGCCGTGAAGTAATTTCAGGTCCTGATGCCTATTTCTGCATTCAGGACCTGAAATTACGTCACGGCTTGCTGTGATTGGTCGCGTCACGGTCACATGGGCGGCACGCAACCAATCACAAGCCGTGACGTAATTTTAAAAATGCGCGCGTCTCCTGCCTCCCGTGACGTCATGGCTTGTGATTGGTCGCGTCGCCCATGTGACCGCGACGCGACCAATCACAAGCCGGAACGTAATTTTAAAATCATGAATGCCTAGAATTAGGCATTGAGGACCTGAAAATTATGTCATGGCTTGCTGTGATTGGTCGCGTCGCGGCCACATGGGCGGCATGCGACCAATCAGAAGCCGTGACGTCACGGAAGGAAGTAAAAGCGCGCATTTTAAGCAAAGAATGCTGCCGGTTCCCTCAGTAAGGTCCAGGCTGCGTCGGAGAGGTGAGTATAGCAATATTTTTATTTTAATTCTTTTTTTTACACATTAATATGGATCCCAGGGCCTGAAGGAGAGTTTCCTCTCCTTCAGACCCTGGGAACCATCAGGAATACCGTCCGATACTTGAGTCCCATTGACTTGTATTGGTATCGGGTATCGGTATCGGATTAGATCCGATACTTTGCCGGTATCGGCCGATACTTTCCGATACCGATACTTTCAAGTATCGGACGGTATCGCTCAACACTAATCATGGAGTTTAGGTAATGGTTACTCTTATGCTACGTTCCCATGATGAGCTTATGATGAGTTTTCGACGCTGCATATTTTTGCTTTTTAGTCAGTGTCAACTGACCTGCAGTGCATGTTTCACTTCACAGCTTGTTAATCTCTTTTGAGGGTATGCTGAGTTTTCTGTGCAGATTTTCCCTGTAGAATTGCATCAGATGCAAAAATCCACAGGTAAAAACCACACATGTATTTTTAGTGCATTTCCTTGGAGTAATCACATGTAATCTGCAGCTAAGTGTATCAATAAAGTTTTGCCAAAGGCAAATACCAGGAAGTATAGGAAACAAAGTAGCTTTATGTAAAACATGACATGCCAGAGATAAGAACTACTGCATTAAGAACATGAAAAATGCACATATAACAAAAGGCACACAAAAAAATGCAAGTAACGTAGATTAAATAAAAGGTGCAGAAATCTGCATTGTCAAATACTCACTAAAAGCTCATTGTGGGAACATAACATTATGCTTTTGTTCACCCTGGTTGGCAATTTTAACAAGTTTTTTCTGGAAATGCTACAAATTCTATATTACTAATACAGTATGTGTAGAATAAATAATCAGTATTAGGTACGGTACTTAAACTCCCTCTCCAACTACAGCCAGAAAATCACAATGACAAGAGAAACCTAATGGAATTTCTATTTTTCATCATAGGATTTGATTTCATATATTAAATTAGAACAAGATGCTCTATTTCTTTAAAGCTAGATAAATAAATAAATAAATGTCATGATCTTGAAAAGAGGAAGATTAAAAAGAGATGAAAAAGCATGAGAAAACATGACAGCAGTGAGTGCAGCCAAGTAGACAGGTGGTGAATCAAGAGCCTCAATCCCCAGAGAGTTCACTGATCTGAAAAATTAGTATGTGTCACAGATCTCTTTTCACTCATTTTATACATACATTTCTAACATGTCATTTTACAGATTTTAAATTATGAACAGAAACAACATCTACCATCATTTATTTAATCATGTGAAATGAGATATGTTTATTGCATTGTAAGCTGTCATTTATAGATGTTGGACCTATTTCCCTTCACCCTATTTTCACTAGTCATTTTTCTTTTGAATCTTACAAGTGTAACACCTGTTCATCATTTCCAGCCGGCTCCAAGATCACTGAAGTTACATCTTGAGACTTCTACTTATCAAAGAGCCCATATTTCTTTGACATGATAAATATGATACACCATTGTCACTTTTTATAGAAACTACTGTGTGTGTCATCTACCCAGCACTTACCAGATGGAACTCATAAGATGCCAAAAGGAAAGGTTACTTGCTGCATTTATTTATGTCATGCGCATGGCATCAAATGGAAAATACAACCGAACTTAAGCTGGGTTCACACACAGCAGACTTTCTGCAGATTTAAAGGGAACATGTCACCTTCCCAGGCATTTGTAACTAAAAGAGCCACCTTGTGCAGCACTAATGCTGAATTCTGACAAGGTGGCTCTTTTAGTTCTTGTTCCTGGCACCGCTGAAATAATCGTTTATCAAATTTGTCCCTCAGACCTTGAAATCGCCAATGGGGCAGGTCTTTCCCCCCTAACACAGATGCACGACAGCCTTCACTCAGGGCCTCTGCATGCCGGGCACTGCCTCCTCTTCATTCTTTAGCGCCCATGACACCTGCGCTGTAAGTTCGAAAGGTAGCGCAACTGCGCATATCCAAAAAAAAAAGCAGTTGCACTGCCCTTTGATCTTGCAGGGCATGCGCCAGGGGCACTAATGAAGGAAGAGGAGGTGGCGCCTGATGCGCAGAGGCCCTGAGTGACTGCTGTGGTGCATCTGTGTAAGGGGCGAAGAAGTGCCCCATGGCAATTTCAAGATATGATGGACAAATTTGATGAACAATTATTTCAGCAGTGCCAGGAACAAGAACTAAAAGAGCCACCTTGTCAGAATGCAGCATAAGTGCTGCACAAGGTGGCTCTTTTAGTTACAAACTCCTGGAGGGTGACAGGTTCCCTTTAACCCCTTCCCGACCTGTGACACCATGCAGGCGTCATAAAACCTTGATGAACATGTTAAACCAAAATACCTATAACATCAAACTCACGTATAAATGGGGTAGAACTTTGGATTTCCTGGATCTTACTTTGACGGTGGCCTCCAATGGCAGGGTTGTGACTGATGTGTTCAGAAAACCAACTGCCACGAACACTCTACTTCATGCGTCATCGGCCCATTACAAACCAACCATTGACGGGATTCCAATTGGACAATTTTTAAGGGTTAAAAAAATCTGTGCCACAGAGGACAATTTTCAAGCTCAGGCTAGTGACCTAGCACAGCGCTTTCAAGATCGTGGGTACAGCAAAAGACAGATTAAAAAAGGTTATAACAGGGCATGCAGTATTCGGAGGGAGGAATTATTATATGGCGGTAGTTCATCTCGCAATAAAAATAAAAATAATAACAACCAGGTCAGGTTTATAACCAATTTTAATAAACAGTGGCCAGAATTAACAGCAATCCTCCGTAAACATTGGAATATTTTGCTTTGTGACCCCGTTCTTAAAAAGACCTTGTCCAACTATCCAGCCATGACACCCAGAAGAGCAAGGAATCTTAAAGATATCCTGGTACATAGCCATTATTCAGGGATGGAGACCATAGGTGGTTTGTATACAGCAAGTGGTAATGGATTTTACCCATGTAGAAAGTGTAAGGCTTGTCAAAATCATATTAGGAGTGTTTCCTTTGTCAATCATGATGGTTCCAGGTCATATGAGATACGCAAACATCTTACCTGTTGTTCGAAAGGGGTTATATACCATGCGCAATGTCCGTGTAAAAAGGTATATATTGGGCTCACTACACGTGAGCTCAAGATACGAACAAGAGAACACATCCTTGACATTGAAAAAGCTATGGTAGCTAAAGATCCTAGTCAGCTCAAAACCTTGCCTAAACACTTTAGGTTACACCATAATTCCAACCCCACTGGCCTAAAAATACAGGCCATTGATCAGGTGATTCTTAACGATAGAGGCGGCAACTTAGGCAAAATACTGGCACGTAAAGAGAGTAGATGGATATATCAGTTGGGTACCCTTGCCCCACAAGGACTCAATGAAACAATGGGCCTTAGTTCATTTCTATGAACATGAAATCCACCTTGGCCATCTCTTCTTTATGGTCCAGATATTTGCCATTGCTTGGATACCTGTTCTGTTTTGGTCTCCTATTCCTTATTATTATTTTTTCCTATTTTTTCCTAATTTTTTCCTTATTTTTTCCTTATTTTTTCTTACCATGTAATTTAATGTCTGCCTGTTTGGTTATTGTAATGGCCAAATTGAGGAGTTTCTAATTATAAGTATATATGTAGTCTATCCCGGGGTTCCATCCTATGTAGTTTTTAGTGTGTTGTTTGTCTTTTAATCTAATTGTTTTACTTTCACATTCACTTTAGGGTGTATATGGTTAGTGGCACCCCGTCTTTTCTTAAGGCATTTTGTGGACGTCAGCTTAATGGTCATGGATTCCTGCAGTTACACCAAACATCTTCAATCAAAATTGAGATCACAGTTATTATATACAGTACATATGTATTCATATGGTTAATATGTGCATATAGTACAGTGTATTGCAATTTATTGTATACTGTAGGTTTTTGATATATGATATATTATCTGCTGTCCAATTTTGTCATGTTTTTATACTAGTATTTGGATCTCTGAATAGTTATAGTGGCAATACATAATTGTATGTTGTATGGTATTGTATTATTTATCTTGCAATTCTGTATTCATTGTGTTCAACAATTGCCATGTATTGGGATTATAATGCTTTTTTGTATTTTATTGATATATAATACGTTATTAGTAATATATTTATATGCATTGGATTCCCCAAATACTTATGGTAAATCTTATAATTATGTTGATACCCTTGTAGGGTATTGTATGTATACCATACCTCTTTGTATAACTTGCCCTTACCATGCCTCCTATTAGTCACGCTCTACTTCTGCAGCATTAGTTAAATCCACAGTATGCTGACTTGGATTAGTGCGCATGCCCCTGATTCGGCCGTTCTGTGTCTTCTAGCTCCGCCCATTGGGTGACGCGAGCGTTCCACGCTTGCGGGCCAGCGGCGGTAGCTGTGAAGTCACTGAGTTTGCGCGGACGGCTGTGATCCGACGCATGCGCCATGACGATATCCGAGATGCGGCTGCAGACAGCAGCTGTTGGTAGTGGGCTAATTGGTTGCCTTTTAAAATGAGGGCCTGCTACACACACAACACACTTGTCCCCCTTTATGGAAGAAGCCTGAGTGGCGAAACAGTGCTGTCGGGGTTACAGCACAGGCACACGATCCCAGCATCAGCTCCATGTAAGTTCATTCTTAGATTCATTGAAACTAACTCCTGATATGGACTTGCTTGTCATGCATTTATACTCATATAATGGCACTGCAGGATTATATAAGCTTAAGGACACATAAGCATATTGTATCTATTAGGTTGCAGTTCAGCCATAGACTGGTAGCATTGTTGCACTTTAATGCTTAACCTTTGCATATATTAGTTATTTTTGCCGCAGTAGCCTTCACAATACATAGTCACATTTGGGCACATAGTCCTATAGCCAATTTTTATACTGTCACACACACATGGGATTTCATAACTCTGTTCACTATGCTCTCATAGAGACTTTGTGTGTAGGACTGA
This sequence comes from Ranitomeya variabilis, assembly GCF_051348905.1. Classification (NCBI taxonomy): domain Eukaryota; kingdom Metazoa; phylum Chordata; class Amphibia; order Anura; family Dendrobatidae; genus Ranitomeya; species Ranitomeya variabilis. The sequence goes on from NC_135234.1 coordinate 600,932,395, forward strand.
TTGGTCTCAGTGGCTTATACATATTCATTGCGCTACTTTGAAGGAGTGTTTCTTATACATTACAAACATAACAGCTGAAGTTCTGTTCATGGGCTATCGTGTTTGCTCTGTGATTGTTTTTAGTGAGATTTCACCTTGTTTGGCTATTTTCGCGGATTTTAATGTTCTCTATATGTGGTATTTAATAAAGTATTTTTCAATTTTATTCTTGTGGGCATACCTTTGTTCCTCATATAACAACAAGGGGAATTCTGTTCTAAAAAAAAAAGGCGTCATAAAAGTCAGTGCCAACCTGTGACGCCTATGTGGCGTCATGTCAGGATCGCGTTCCTGCAGATCGGGTGTAAGGGTTAACTGAAATTTCACCCAACCTGCAAGGATGGGGGAGTGGTGCTTTAGCAGGGGGGCGTGGCTTCTCCCCCCCCATGGCTACGATTGCTCTGATTGACTGTTGAAAGTTAAACAGTCAATCGTAATATTTCACCTATGAAAATTGGTGAAAAATTACAATCCAGCCATGGCCGATGCTGCAATACCATCGGCCAAAGCTGAAGACCCCGATCTGCTCCCACCACCGACTGATGGCGTTGATCTGCAGCCACCGCCAGTGTTCCCTACCCTCCCTTATGTCCTCCGCTGCAATCATCTCCCCTCCTCTCCCCTCCATCCAGTCTGGCACCCCTCCGCTGTCCAATCCCACCCCCGTACCTCCGTGGTCCCTCCTGGGGTCCCTCCGGCTTCTAGTATGGGTGCTGCCATCTTGCTAAATGGCAGGTGCATGCGCAGTGTGCCTGCCGAATCGGCCGGCAGATTCGTTCATTCATTTTGATCACTGTGATAGATCATATCACGGTGATCAAAAAAAAATTGTAAATAACCCCCCCTTATCACCCTCATAGGTAGGGAGAATAATAAAATAAAGAAAATATATTTATTTTTATTTTTCCACTAGGGTTAGGGTTAGAATTAGGGTTAGAGTTGCAATTGGGGTTAGGGTTGCAATTAGGGTTAGGGTTACGGTTAGAGTTAGGGTTAGATTTAGGCTATGTGCACACGGTGCGGATTTGGCTGTGGATATGCAGCAGATTGACCGCTGCGGATTTGTAGCAGTTTTCCATGGCATTTACAGTACCATGTACACCTATGGAAAACCAAGTCCGCTGTGCCAATGGTGCGGAAAATACCGCTCTGTATTTAACGCAGCATGTCAGTTCCTTGTGCGGATTCCGCAGCATTTTACACCTGTTCCTGCATAGGAATCCACTGGTGATATCCGTACAAAAAACACTGGAAATCCGCAGTGCGTTTTACCTGTGGATTTTTCAAAAGCGGTGCGGAAATATCTGCACACAAATCCACAAAGTGGGCACATAGCTTTAGGGTTAGGGTTGGAATTAGGGTTAAGATTAGAGTTAGGGGTGTGTTGAGGTTAGGGTTATGGTTGGGATTAAGGGTGTGATGGGGGTAGGGTTGTGGTTAGGGGTGTGTTGGGGTTAGGGTTGTGATTAGGGTCATGGTTTGAGTTGGGATTAGGGTTAGGGATGTGTTGGGGTTTGTGTTGGAGTTAGAAATAAGGGGTTTCCATTGTTTAGGCAGATCAGGGGGTCTCCAAATGCGAAATGGCACCACTATTGGTTCCAGCCAATCTTGAGTTCAAAAAGTCAAATGGTGCTCCCTCCCTTCCGAACCCCGACGTGTGCCCAAACAGTGGTTGACCCCCACATATTGGGTACCAGCATACTTGGGACAAACTGGACAACAACTTTTGTGGTCAAATTTCTCCTGTCATCCTTGTGAAAATAAAAAATTGGGGCTAAAAAAATCATTTTTGAGGAAAGAAAAATTATTTTATATTTTTACGGCTCTGCGTTATAAACTTCTGTGAAACACATTTGGGGGTTCAAAGTGCTCTCCACACATCTATATAAGTTCCTTGGGGGGTCTAGTTTCCAAAATGGGGTCACTTGTGGGGGGTTTCTACTGTTTAGGCACATCAGGGGCTCTGCAAACGTAACATGATGCCCGCAGGCCATTCCATCAAAGTCTGCATTCCAAAGCGTCACTACTTCCCTTCCGAGCCCCGGCATGTGCCCAAACAGTGGTTTTCCTCCACATATGGGGTATCAGCATACTCAGGAGAAACTGGACAACAACTCTTGCAGTCAAATTTCTCCTGTTATCCTTGGGAAAATTAAAAAATTCTGGGCTAAAAAAATATTTTTGAGGAAAGAAAACACATTTATTATTTTCACGGCTCTGCGTTATAAACTTCTGTGAAGCACTTGGGGGTTAAAAGTGCTCACCACACATCTAGATAAGTTCCTTGGGGGGTCTAGTTTCCAAAATGGGGTCACTTGTGGGGAGTTTCTACTGTTTAGGCACATCAGGGGCTCTGCAAACGCAACGTGATGCCCGCAGAGCATTCCATCAAAGTCTGCATTTCAAAACGTCACTACTTCCCTTCCGAACCCCGACGTGTGCCCAAACAGTGGTTTACCCCCACATATGGGGTATCATCGTACTCAGGAGAAACTGGGCAACAACTATTGGGGTCCAATTTCTCCTGTTACCCTTGTGAAAATAAAAAATTGCTTGCTAAAACATCATTTTTGAGGAAAGAAAAATTATTTTATATTTTTACGGCTCTGCGTTATAAACTTCTGTGAAACACTTGGGGGTTCAAAGTGCTCTCTACACATCTATATAAGTTACTTGGGGGGTCTAGTTTCCAAAATGGGGTCACTTATGGGGGAGCTCCAATGTTTAGGCACACAGGGGCTCTCCAAACGTGACATGGTGGCCGCTAACGATTGGAGCTAATTTTGAATTCAAAAAGTCAAATGGCGCTCCTTCCCTTCCGAGCCATGCCATGCGCCCAAACAGTGGTTTAGACCCACATATGAGGTATCGGTGTACTCAGGAGACGCTGCCCAACAAATTTTATTATCCATTTTATCCTGTTGCCCATGTGAAAATGAAATAATTTGAGGCTAAAAGAAAATTTTTGTGAAAAAAAAGTACTTTTTCATTTTTACGGATCAATTTGTGAACCACCTGGGGATTTAAAGTGCTCACTATGCATCTAGATAAGTTCCTTGGGGGGGTCTAGTTTCCAAAATGGGTTCACTTGTGGGGGAGCTCCAATCTTTAAGCACACAGGGGCTCTCCAAACTCGACATGGTGGCCGCTAAAGATTGGAGCCAACTTTTCATTCAAAAAGTCAAATGGCGCTCCTTCCCTTCCAAACCCTGTCGTGCACCCAAACAGTGGTCCCCCCCACATATGGGGTATTGGCATACTCAGGACAAATTGGACAACAACTTTCAGGGTCCAGTTGCTCTTTTTACCCTTGGTAAAATAAAAAATATCATTTTTGTGACTAAAAAGTTAAATTTTCATTTTTTCCTTCCATGTTGCCCCTGCTGCTGTGAAACACCTGAAGGGTTAATAAACTTCTTGAATGTGGTTTTGGGCACCTTGAGGGGTGCAGTTTTTAGAATGATGTCACTTTTGAGTATTATAAGCCATATAAACCCCTCAAACTGACTTCAAATGTGAGGTGGTCCCTAAAAAAAATGGTTTTCTAAATTTTGCTGTAAAAATGAGAAATCGCTGGTCAAATTTCAACCCTTATAACTTCCTAGCTTAAAAAAAATTGTTTCCAAAATTGTGCTAATATAAAGTAGACATGTGGGTAATGTTATTTATTAACTATTTTGTATCACATAACTCTATAGTTTAACAGAATAAAAATTTGAAATTTTCTAAATTTTTGACAAATTTCCATTTTTTCACAAATAAAGGCAAAAAATATCGACCTAAATGTACCATTATCATGAAGCCCAATATGTCACGAAACAACTACCTCAAAATCGCTACGATCCATTGAAGCGTTCCTGAGTTATTACCTCATAAAGGGACACTGGTCAGAATTGCAAAAAATGGCCAGGTCATTAAGGTCAAAATAGGCTGGGTCATGAAGGGGTTAAACCACAGCAGCCCATGTCCTCTATGATCTTTATGTTTTTTCAATGTGCAATAACATGATCTTACAGGAAATAGCTGTTTCATTTGCAACACCATGTTGGCACTATGATTTTGCAAATATTTCTGAATTTTCTCTGAATGTACAGATTAGCAGTTCAGACAAAATTTGAATATGCATCTTCACGTGGATTTTGCGTTCAAATTCAATGTAGAGAGTTTTTGTCCACAAATTTAATTTACTTTCATGCTATGTGGTCTCTACAGACCCGAAAGCATAATAAATGTAAGATGTAAAAACAAAAGTAAGTGTTATACTCACCTCACCGCTCATCTGTCTGACCCCTAAGATCCTCACCGCTATCTGTACTGTCCTAATTGCACCTTCTGATTGCTGCGGCAAACGCTACAGCCCTAGAACCATCACAGGCCTCATCAGAGCTGGAAGTCCTTCACTTACATGAAAGGACTAAGGATTACAGTGCTTGTGGCAGTGCTCAAAAGATTCAACGAGAACCAGATGGGTGATGGTGAAGAGCAAAAGGGCTTGGAAAGCATAGCAGTAAGGTGAGCTTAAGGATTTTTCTATTTTTTAAACTTTTGATTGCCCTTCCTGGTTCAGAAAAATGGCGTCCAGTGTCTGCTATTTTGATCAATCCAAGCAGAAAGCGATTTACAAAAAAATCTGCATTTTGACAAATGTGAACTTATGAAAAAATTGAATAGAATTCAATTGGAGAATAATACATTTGCACCTCTCTGAAGGATGCAGTGGCAGTGCAGGGAACCAGAAAGAAGACCGAAGATGCACAGGGCTGTTGACTGTTGCATCTGATCACACCTAATATTTAACACAATAACTGGACAGCCTATTTTTAAATGTAGTGGTCTCCCATGCAAAATGAATATTGACCACCCACTATTCAAGAGATATCAGTGCCAGGACTCATGGGGCTGGCATAACAATGTTATGCCATGTGAGCCCTGCAGTCAATCATTGGGCTGTTGCACTCTCACTTCCTTTGGATGAACTTCAGACAAGCGGAATGACAATGCTGTAATGGTACCGATATTTTAGGTGAGTATTTGTTCTTATTTTACAAGAGGCATACTTCTTTTAAAAAAGGGGTTATAATCATAATGGACAATCCCTTAATGGAGTAAACCATGCCTGGGCTAAACATATAATTTTTCAAAGATATGATTATATAGAGGCTAACCAGACCATGTGATCTTTTCCTGTAATCTATATTCTAGAAGACTACTATCAAAAGGAAAGAGACTTGTTGAAAACTGACATGGGAGTGCGAACACAACCTTTTAATAGGCTATTGTCTTTACATGTATGGTGAGCATATCTTGATTTCTGCAATATATACAATATATGCATTAAATGGTTGAACTGTAAGGTACAAAAATATAAGAATTGACATAAAACTTAGTCTTTGTGATATTGTTTTGCAAATGATTATCTTTTTGTGTTATTTCAGCATGTGGCATTATTATTTGTAACTATTGGATTTTCACTTATTCTTATTTTTTCTCATGTTACATTAGAGTATTTAAGAATAAGCTTTCAAAGTGACAAGAACACCATGGTGCTCAAAATGGAAAGGAAATTAAAAGATTATAGTAAAAAACTAAAAACAAGCCTGAATAAACATTAAATGCATGCATTATGGCTACAATTATAAACACACACATTAACAGCTTGTAGAAAAACGTGAAAATACAGGAGGTTTTTGTTCAGTGAAGTTTTTTAATTGATTATAGTATTTTTAGCAGTAATCAATTCTAGCTTTAAGGCGACTATGACAAAACAGAAATTCACGCAAGATAAAATAACAATTTAAAATAATTTTTCTTAGATAAATCTGCAGCTGAATGGTATTTTATGAACACAGCTTGCTGATAACAATGTTTTGGTGTTTCAACATGAAGAAAACAATTATAAATTTATTGTAAATCTATATATATTTTATATCTCCTACATGCCCTGTCAAAAAAGTTTCACAGTGCTTCTCATTTATGCAAAGAAGTTGTAAATGTATATTACATATTGGATTCAGCTTTAAAAAATGACAGTATACTATGTGGCTTAACCCTTTAAAGACCTAGCATTTTGGGGGGGCTTTTTTGCTATAAATACAGACAACACATCTGTCTGAACAAGCCCTAAATTGTAGTGTTTTCCAATAAGAAAGACATATGAATCTTATTTTTCATGGTTACAAGGTTACATGCAGTTTTCTTTCCCAGAGTGAAACATGAGTAACACTAGCTCCTCAATTTTAATGCAAATCATGGGCATTTCTATGTCACCTTAGAGAACAGTGCAGTTCCATCACTGAATAACATTGTCTTTGCAAGACTTTCTCAAACTATTTTGGCGTGTAGGGCTGCCACGCCCCAGCTCCATTCAATTTGTCAGAGCTGACCAGAGCTTGGTTGTGGCAAATCCACTCATCAAATTCATGATGAGCAGAGGCATTTTTTTATGCCACATCTCTTAGATTAATCTCCGAGTAGAGCAAGATTAACTTGAGGTGCATTGGGAGGTGCACACCATTTAGCAAATGACTCATTAAGAGGCGTGCCTATTAGTGATGAGTGAATATACTCGTTACTCGAGATTTCCCGGGCACGCTCGGGTGTCATCCGAGTATTTTTTAGTGCTCGGAGATTTTGTTTTTAGCGCCACAGCTGAATGATTTGCATCTGTTAGCCAGCATAAGTACATGTGGGGATTCCCTAGCAACCAGGAAACCCCCACATGTACTTATGCTGGCTAATAGATGTAAATAATTCAGCTGCGGTGCTAAAAACTAAATCTCTGAGCACTAAAAAATACTTGGAGGTCACCCGAGCGTGCTCGGGAAATCTTGAGTAACGAGTATATTCGCTCATCACTAGTGCCTATCTTATTGAATGAGAAGTGTCTGACTCAGCACAGAAACTAATCAAGATCAGCAATAGCACACTGGTCTTGATGAATTAGTGCCATAATCTAATATTAATGACTTCCATTGTGGGCTCGTGTTCAAAATCGTACTTTACAGGGTGGGCCATTTATATGGATACACCTAAATAAAATGGGAAAGGTTGGTAATATCAACTTCCTGTTTGTGGCACATTAGTATATGGGAGGGGGAAAACTTTTCAAGATGGGTGGTGACAATCGCGACCATTTTGAAGTTGGCCATTTTGAATCCAACTTTATTTTTCCAATGGGAAGAGGATCATGTGACACATGAAACTTATTGAGAATTTCACAAGAAAAACAATGATGTGCTTGGTTTTAACGTAACTTTATTCTTTCATGAGTTGTTTACAAGTTTATGACGACTTATAAAATGTGTGCAAAGTGCTGCTGATTGTGTTGGATTGTCAATGCAACCCTCTTCTCCCACTCTTGACAAACTGATAGCATCACCACAGCAGAAATGCTAGCATAGGCCTCCAGTATCCGTTGTTTCAGATGCTGCACATCTTATATCTTCACAGCATAGACATTTGTCTTCAGATCACTCCAAAGATGAAAGTCTAAGGGGGTCAGATCGGGAGACCTTGGTGGCCATTCAACTGGACCACGATGACCAATCCGCTCTCCAGGAAACTGTTATTTTGTATGAATGTTCGGACCTGACACCCATAATATGGTGCTCCACCACATTATGGGTGTCAGGTCTGAGTATTCCTACATGAACAGTTTCCTGGAAAGTGGATTGGTTGTCTTGGGCCAGTTGAATGGCCACCAAGGTCTCCCGATCTGACAGCAAAGAAAACTCTTGATTCTATCACAACTGCTGCATTCAGCAAACTAAGTGATACATTGCTGGAATCGGGGTATGTTTCCCTACATTATACTGCTCTCAGATGAGGTAGTAAAACACTAGGGACAAATTCCTTTTAAATATATAAGTGAAGTTAATAAGTTGACTGATATGGCGGTAGATGAGGGGATGTGAACTGGATAAATGACTACCTGATGGACAGGCCTCAATTTGTAAGGATAGGGGAGGTGGTATCTGGCAGTGAACGGAGCAGTGTGGGAGCCCCTCAGGGTACAGTGCTGTGGCCCTTCCTCTTCACATTGTATACAGCTGACTTTCAGTATAAATCAGATTTTTGTCACCTCCAAAAATTCTCAGATGACTCAGTGATTGTTGGGGGGATTTGTGGGGGTTGGAGGAATATAGAAGGGTGGTTTCTGACTTTGTGGATTAGTGCCGGACTAACTGTCTAGAACTAAATGTAAAGAAAACCAAGGAGTTGGTGGTGAGTTATAGAAAGAAAAAGGAAGATTACTTACTGATCAATATTGCTGGCCAGGAGGTTGAGATTGTTGAGAGCTACAAATATTTGGGGGTTCACCTTGACAGTAAACTCGATTGGAGGTGTCATACAGAAAAGGTTTACAAGAAGGGAATGAGAAGACTGTACTTTCTTCGGAAGCTCAGGTCGTTCAATGTGTGCAGTAAAATGCTGGAAATGTTCTACCAGTCCGTTGTGGCATTTTTTTTGCTATCATATGCTGGGGCAGTATTGTGCGAGTATCTGACGCTAATAAGCTCAACAAACTTATCAAGAGGGCAATTGCGGCTGTTGGCCTCCAGCTGGACTCTTTTGAGGAGGTATTGGAGGATAGAATTCAGAAGAAGTGTAGGGCTATAATGATCAATAATACACATCCACTATACGAGCTGTTCTTGAAGCAGAAGAGCACATTCAGCAGCCGTCTAATCCTACTAAGGTGTAAGAAGGAGAAATTCATGAAATCGTTTGTGCCTACTGCTATGGGGATGTATAATAATTTCCTAAGGGTGGTAGACAACAATGACTGATTGCTGGTGTGCTAATGCCAATTAACAGTGACTTATATACCTGAACTACCCAAATTTATTTGTTATGTAATGTTGGTATACTTGTGCAAGATTTGTGTCCTAATATTTTATGTACTGCTGTTTGTATTGCTGCTGTAATACCGTAATTTCCCCCGGGATCAACAAAGTGTATCGTATTGTATTATATGGCAAGAGTATGAGAAGGAGGAACAGTATAATGTGATGAGGGATAGTATTACCTGATAGGGACCAAATGGGTGGCATTATTACAGTAGGTAGGACATTATTGCAAAATGGGGTCCTGAAGGGGGATATTATAACAAGATGAGGGCCAGGATGCTGCAAGAATCTTTTGCCATGTGTAGGGATTGGCTCGGGTGAGCAGAGGTAGGGCCGCAGAAATGAGGCAACACACAGGCTTACAGTCCAAATTTCAGTGGTTTATTGGCACTTTAAACAGTCCATGACAGAAAGAGAAAAAACCAAACATACTCCAGCTTGGAGAACCACTGGTCTCAGACTCACCCTTACATGGGACGGGCTTAACTAAGCGGCTGCCAAGTCAGCGGCTTCCACCAGGTGCCATTCCCAGGGTTGCTAACAGTCATGTCACCATCCTTTGCGGCATATGTGGCAAAGAATAACAGTTCAGGCTCATTCCAGCCTAGCTCCTCACACAGAACAACATGTGCCAACCAAAAAACTCCATTACATAGTCTATAGCCACACCCACAGGTGAGGTACCCATCATGGGCTGATCACGTGATCATGACATCACTGCAGGTCCTCAACCTTAGGAAAATAACAGGCCAAATCTTATCCTGCTGGGAGAAATATATCTTCCGTCCAGCACTACACCTTTTACTGAACCACATAATTCCCCCCTTTGTTCAACCCTATGGGGATGGACACATGACATACAGTGGACTCTGGACAGGGCATCTGCATTCCCCTGTAGTCTGCCTGCCCTATGTTGTACTGAAAATTTAAAATTTTGCAGGGACAGAAACCATCTGGTAACTCGTGCATTTCTTTCCTTAGCTTGACTCATCCATGTAAGAGGGGAGTGGTCTGTCACCAAGCAAAATTTTCTCTCCAGCAAATAATAGCGAAGAGACTCAAGTGCCCATTTAATGGCCAGGCACTCTCTCTCCACAATACTGTACCTGCTTTCAGCTGGGGTAAGCTTCCGGCTCAAGAAACTAACGGGATGCTCTTCTCTGTTAATTTCTTGAGACAACACGGCACCTATCTCAGAGGCATTGGTTTGCACGATGAACTCTCTTTTTGAAATCGAGTGTAATTAGAACGGGTGTACCACACAGTACTGATTTTAACTTTACAAAGGCCTCTTCTAACTGATCATTCCATTGGACCATCACAGATTTCCTCCCTTTCAAGCAGTCTGTTAGAGGACAATGTTGCAAAGTTGGGAACAAATCGCCTGTAATATCCCACTAAGCCTAAAAAGGCTTTTACCTGCTTGGTTGTGAGTGGACGGGGCCAGTTCTGAATTGCCTCCACTTTGTTTATTTGAGGCTTAAGGACCCCTCTCCCGATGACATAACCCAAGTACCGAGCTTCCTCCAACCCTGTGGAACACTTCTTGGGATTGGCTGTTAGCCCGGCTTGTCGGAGGGAATCTATCACCACCTGTACCTTGGGTAAGTGACTTTCCCAGTCTGCACAGTACACAATAATATCATCCAAAAGGCTGGATAGGCCGAGGCATAATGGCGATGGGGACGGAGAACAATATCCATTAGCCATGGGAACGTCCCTGGCGTGCCATGCAAACCAAAGAGTAATACCTTATACTGAAACAGCCCTTCGGGCGTTACAAAGGCCGTTTTTTCCTTAGATGCCTTTGTTAGGGGCACCTGCCAATACCCTTTTGTAAGGTCAATGGTTGAAAAATACCGTGCCTGCCCAAACCGCTCTATCAACTCATCCACCCGGGGCATGGGGTAAGCATCAAATTTTGAAACTTCATTAAGTTTTCTGAAGTCATTACAGAATCTTAGCGTCCCATCAGGCTTAGGTATTAGGACTATTGGACTGGCCCAGTCACTTTGCGACTCTTCTATGACCCCTAATTGTAACACATTTTCCACCTCCCGTGATATGGCTTGTCGCCGGGCCTCAGGCACCTGATATGGCTTTAATCGGACTTTGACCTGTGGCTCCGTAACAATGTCATGTTGGACTATGGAGGTACATCCAGGGAGCTCAGATAAAACGTCCGTATTTCGGCTAACAAACTCCCGGACCTCCTGAACCTGTTTAGGAGACAAAGTATCTGGTATTTGGACTACAGACAAGGCTTCTCCAGACTCACTCAGCGGTATTGGAGCCTTCTCTACAGGAAATGCAGGCAGCGGACTATCCCCGCCAAGTTGGTCTCTGTCTTTCCACAGTTTAAGCAAATTAATATGATAAACCTGCTCTGGCTTCCTCCGACCTGGTTGATGTACCTTATAGTCTACCGGTCCCACCTTCTCCATAATCTCATAGGGCCCCTGCCACCTTGCCAGAAATTTGCTGTCCACTGTGGGCACAAGTACCAATACTCGATCCATAGGACTAAAGGTTCTTACCCGAGCCTCCCGGTTATAGACCCGACTCTGAGACCGTTGTGCTGCTTTCATATGTTCCCGGACCAATGGTAGGACTGTCTCCATCCTTTCCTGCATTTTTGAAACATGCTCTATTACACTCTTGTGGGGGGTTGGTTGGTTCTCCCAAGCCTCTTTGGCTATATCAAGTAAACCCGGGGATGTCGGCCATACAATAATTCAAAGGGCGAGAACCCCGTAGATGCCTGCGGCACCTCCCGTACTGCAAACAACAAATATGGGAGTAAAAGATCCCAATCCTTCCCATCTTTAGAAATGTTTTTTTTAGCATGCACTTTAGCGTCTTATTGAATCTTTCTACCAGCCCATCTGTCTGGGGATGATAAACTGAGGTGTGCAACTGATTGACATTTAACAAGCGGCAGAGCTCTTTCATAATTTTTGACATAAAGGGGGTTCCTTGGTCTGTTAAAATCTCTCGCAGAATCCCCACTCTAGAAAACATACCCATGAATTCCTTTGCTATGAGCTTAGCTGACGTGTGGCGCAGCGGAACAGCCTCAGGATACCGGGTGGCATAATCTAGAACTACTAGGATGTGTTGGTGCCCACTTGCTGACTTATTGACAGGACCGACCAGATCCATTGCCACTCTTTCAAAAGGCACCTCTATAATAGGTAAAGGCACTAAAGGACTCCAAAAGTGTGGCTGGGGACTGGTTACCTGGCACACAGGACAGGAATTACAATACTGTTTAACTTCTTCATGGACCCCTGGCCAGTAAAACCGCTGCAAAATTCGGTCTAGAGTTTTCTTTTGGCCCAAATGCCCACCGAGTACATGCGCATGCGCTAGGTCCATTACCAGCCTACGATAGGCCTGAGGTACCAATAACTGCTCTACCATTTCCCCACGTACTTTCTCAACTCGATACAACAGGTCTCGGTTTAGCTCAAAGTGTGGCAACTCAGTGGCTGCCCCAGGTTGTTGGGGTTCCCCGTTAACAAACAGTACATTTTCCCTGGCCCGAGTCAAAGTAGGGTCTCGGAGTTGCGCTGTACCAAAATTATCGCACGATACATTTAAGTCTAACAATTCAGGTGCTGGCGGTAAGTCTTCCACATCCCCGGCCAACACTTCTATGGGAGAATTTTCCCCCTCCTCCACCGAAGGGGAGGCCACCCCTACCGCCAACACTTCTTCCTCTGGGCTACCAGGTTCATGCCCCACTTCTGGAGAATGTAACCTGGTTGTCATCGGTGTCGGCAGTTGTCCACTGGGTGAGACCACTGTTGGCCAAAGTACAGAAAATAAAGGAAAATCTCTACCAAATATCAATTCATAATGTAGGTTAACCACAACCCCCACCTCGTGGCACCGCCTCCCCGCTGGCGTGTTTATCACCACTAGTGCAGTAGGATAGTCTTTTAAGTCCCCATGTATACATAACACCCCAATTTTCCAACCAGTGTACTCACTGGACTGAACTAGACTGGCTCATACCAGAGTCACGAGACTCAGTAGAGCCACGGCTGGGATACCCTCTACACAAATGTCCCATTTTGGATCCCTCCTGGATGCCTGTAGCGCAAATCAGTTCAGCATAATGGGATTGGAGATACCCAAAGTTTGTCTCCATGGGCTCAGCCAGGTGGGGGCAATCAGCTCTCATATGACCAGGCTCCTGGCACCACCAGCAGACTATGGGGCTTCTTTCTCCTCCAGACAAGTTTTGAGTGGCCTTCCTAGGCTCTGCTCGCTGAGCCAGGGGTGGAGATTTAGGGAACCTTCCGGACACCTTCCGGGGAGTCCCTCCCTGGAGCTCTTTGGTTGCCCCAAATCTTTCTATCAGATCCATCATCTGGAGCGCATTAGTAGGGGATGCTTGCCCGATCCATGATTGGAGGGAGTGGGGCAAACCCCTCCAAAATTTGTCAGTCACTATGCAGTCCAGCATGGCCATGGGAGACAGTACCTCAGGCTGCAACCATTTTTGAAATAAATGCAACAGGTCATAATACTGAGAGAGAGCTGGCTTGGAGGGGTTAAACTCCCACTGATGTACCCGCTGGGTCCGGACCAACACATTTACCCCAAGACGTGCCAGTATCTCACCTTTGATGACTGCGTAGTCCTCCCTCTGCTCGGGGGGTAGGTCTTGATAGGCTTTCATAGGCCCTGGAGCCAGAAACGGAGCAGACTTCTGCCCACTGGTCCCGGGGTAGTCTCTCCTGCTCAGCCACTGCCTCAAACATCTCCAGGTATGTATCGATGTCATCGGATTTCTCCATTTTGGGGATTGCTGTACGAACCGCTTTCCGGACATCATGGATTCCCCGTGAAGCTCCTCTTGTCTGCGACGCTGTGATATGCTGTATCAACAGCTGGTTGGTTTCCTGCTGCTGCTGCGCAGCCTGCTGCTGTTGTCACATAGCATCCACAAGCACTTTTATTGTGGCCTCCATTTCTGCAGAGTTCCCCGACTCGGTCTGCACCACTCCTTTCACCAAGGACATAAGCCGGAGTTCAGAGTAAAAACAATTGGAATCACAATCAGGTATCGTGCACTAAATACCAAACCCAGTTCCCCAAATCTTACCCATTATGCAGACTCCCAGGGGTCACCACCGAAGCCCTAACGCGTGTTTCGTGTCGGCTTCGTCAGGGGGCAGTCTTTTAACAAGATGAGGGCCAGGATGAGGGACAGCATTACAAGATGTGGTCTAGTATGCAGTGCATTATTACAGAATGGGGACATTATTACAATATGAGAGCCTGCGTGCAGAACATTAATGCAAGATAGGTGGCAGTATAGGTACCTTGTTACAGTGCCAGGATAGAGAATTATTAACCCCTTCCTGACATCTGTACAGTACCTTTACATGAACAGACACAAGGGAAATGTGAACTATCATACATGCAGGATGCTGCAAGAATCTTTTTCCATGCTTAAAAGCAAAGTGGCCGAGTAAAGATGGCTACTGGTGCTGACAGCAAACCATCTCTCTAAATCACCCAGGAGGGCTTTATAACTCATCCAGTAAATTCCAACTGGCAAATCACAGCATTGTGCTAGTAAAGTTGAGAGGATAAGCATGTAGCGTAGTAAGAAAATAGCCAGCGGTCGGTACATGGTAGCAGCAGTAGAATCTGGAGGATAAGCAGCAGGTGGAAAGAAACTAGACTAAAGGAGCTTAATAATATCTCAAGGGAAAATTGTGCAGTGCGAGGTTTAAGCAGGGTGTTCAATAAGGAGATCACAAAGTTGATCCAATCAGGAACTCGGGGTGGAAACATTCAGGAACAACACAGATACTAGCATCTGGTTTAGCAGGGAGCTGTCCAGCGATTTGAATACCTCAGAGGGAAGAGCTGCCGCCTAATGCACAGGAGCTGCTAGTTTCGAGTCCTGACACAAATCTCCGAGTCCTTGTTCCAGCACTCCCTCCCACTTCACCTCCATCATTCACCTGTACCACTCTGTTCTTCCCTCCATATTTATAAATGCATTTTACATTGAGCATACAGTATGTGCTCAATTTCTTGCTCACTTTTCTTTCCCCTTTATTTTTCACCAATACGATCAATGGTGCACTTCGCTGATCACATTCCATGTTAAAATTTTGCTAAGGGAAATTTTTTTTTCTATATTTATAAATTTTTGATTTTTTGATCTGTGCCCCTTCTGTTTAAACCTCCTGTGGCCTTACCGCTCTGATCAGTATTGCACATCGCTGATCAGAGATCATGTTAAAATACTGCAGAAATTTTTTTTTATCTATTTTTAAATTTTGCTGTTACATCAATAAGTGCCACATACTACTGATCAGCATTACAGATCAGCACACTTATTCGGAAAATGTTTTCCCCAGCATTTTTACTGAAAATTGGCAAAATTAATTCACAAGCTGTTTTGACTTTTGTCTAAGATATTGGTGCTGTATGATAAGCTGGTGGGACATGTTTCATGAGGAGAGGGGTTGTGTCTAAGTTAGAGGACGCGCAGAGAGGTTTTTTTTAAATAACTTGATGTCTGTACATTCCGGTAGTCTATCAGGGTGCAGAAAGCATCCACAATGTCATGACACAAGGTTTTCTGTGATTGGCTGCCAAAACCACATGTCCCTCTCCATGTAAAAAGCAGATATCTTGTTTTGCTGGTGCCATTTTATCAGTGTCACAGCACAGAGAGGCTGCTCCTGCTGCAAGTAAACTTGTTATTAATTATATAGGTTCCTATCCTGTGTGGAATCGATCTTACAGGATCTAACTAGATTTTGCTAAACTGTGTTGCAGTCAGGAGGCCCTATTTGCTAATCCAAATCATTTGAGCTAAAACTGTGTTGCAGCAAGGAAGCAGGAGGCCCTGTTTGCTTATCAAAATTATTAAGCCTAATATTGAAGTTCAGCCAGCAGGCCCTATTTCCTAATCCAAATCCTAATCCAATTTCCTATTTCAAATTCCCTGCATGTTAGACTGCCTCGTGCATCAGGGCCTGGGCAATGGGAGGGGTGAGAGCCCATGTTGTATTTCAAAGACTAGAAGAAAATCCTTTATTCGCTAAATTAGGGTAATGTGTTTTTTATGTTCTGGAAATTTCATTCTTGGGGTTTAAGATGGACCATGGGAAGGTGCAGGTCATAACTGATTGGCTTCAACCGCATGATCTCAAAGCTTTCCAAATTTTTCTGGGATTTGTCAACTATTATAGGAAATTTATAAAGTGTTTTTCTCAGATTGCTAAACCTCTTACTGACCTTACATGTAAGGGAGCATTAGATTATAAACCATTCAAATCTAACCCAACCTCTAAGAACCATTAATTGTAAAGGTGGATGCTTCGGAGGTCAGAATAGGTGAAGTTTTATTGCAAGAGCCAAGAACTCTGACTAACCTTTGTCCATGTGCTTTTTTTTCTGAAAAAATCTCATCTGCTGAAAGAAATTCTGATGTTGCGAATCATGAGTTACTTGCTGATAAATTGGCCTTTGAGTAATGGAGGCATTTTTTGGAAGGGGCATTTCATCCAGTTACTATGGTCTTTGATCACAAGAATCTTGCTTAACTTCAATCATCTAAACAGCTAACTAGACAGGCCAGATGGTCTTTGTTTCCCTCTAGGCTTAGTTTTTCTATCACATTCAGGCCAGGGTCAAAGAATGTGGAAACTGCCAAATTATCACGCAGTCTTGATTCATTTTGTGCTTCAGAACTTCCATCCTCCATTATTCCTCAGAGTATTTTGGTTTCTATGCTAACCTCAAAGTTGCAATAGGAGATTCGTAAAGTCCAGGTATTTGCTCTTTCCGCTACTCCAGTGTCCAAATTATTTATGCCTGTGTACCTAAGATTGCATTTGTTATGGGAGTTTCATGATTCCATCTTGAGTGGTCATCCTGGGGTTAGTGTTACATGGAAAGCCATTGCTAGACTTTTTGGTGGCCATCCATGCATAATGAATCTTGCGTACAAGCTAAAGTCAGATTTAACTGACCGGGCAGGGAATTGGCTCCATTGCCAATCCTAAAAAGACCATGGATTCTTTTATCCATGAATTTAATCACGGATTTGCTTCTGTCTGGTGGTATTTCAAAAGAAATACAATCCTATATCAAGGATAGGGGATAATTACTAAATACCCTCAAAGATTTAGAATGGCAAGATGGTTTCACATTGCCATCAATCAATGTAGAAACCACTATACATGAATTCAACAGGAAAAAGGATTAGAAGCAATCCATTCAATCATACAAAATACAGATAATGATAAAAAAAATTCTCAGTTTCATTTGTAAAGGGCTAGGTTTTATATTGAAATATGATGCATTTACATATTTGGACTAATGGTATCTGCAATGCACTAGTATGACAATTAGTATGCCTGTAACTTGTTCCATTCCTAATTTGTTTATGGCTATTATTAAAGACTAGATATGGGCGAACCCGAACAGTAAAGTTCAGCATACATACCGAACACCTAGTGTTCGGGCACGGACACCAAACAAGGACTTCACAAGGAAGTCCATGTTACTGTTCGGGTTAGGCCACCCGAACACTGGGTTTTTGTCGAGCTGTCATGTAAATAACAGCATGGTAAAAAGGCTTCTGATTGGTGGTGAAATCATCCTAGCAGGACAAATAGCTGTGGTTTCCAAGCTGTCAAAAGACAGCGTGAACATGCAGCTGTGATCGCAGGTATTCATTTCACCTCCGGTCACTGGTGTCAGCTGATGGGACTACTGCTCCCATCAGCCTACACCTACTGCCACTAATAAAAGTGAAAGCAGGAGCGGCTGATGGGAGTTTTCATCAGCGGGCTCCTGCCCTATAAATAAATAAGTTAAAAAAATGGCTAGAGTTCCCTCATATTTTTGATAACCAGCCAGGCAAAATTCACAGCTGGGTGCTGCAGCCCTCAGCTGTCTGCTTCAGCAATGCTGGTTATCAAGAATACAGGGGTCCACGTGCTGTATTTTTTAATTATTTAAATAAATAATTTTAAAAAAAGGGCATGGGGTCTCCCCATTTTTGACAACCATCCTTGCTAAAGCAGAAAGCTGGAGGTGGGTATTCTAAGGCTGGTAAGGAGCCATGGATTTTGCTCCAAACCTAAAAATATCAGCAATCAGCCGCCCATAAAAGGGAAATCTATTAGATGTGCCAATTCTGGTGCCTTGCCCGGCTCTTCCCACTTTCCCTGCAACAATGACAAGTGGGGTTCTTATTTGTGGCGTTGATGTCGCCTTTGTATTGTCAGGTGAAATCAAGCCCACAGATAAGTAATGGAGAGGCATTTTTAAGACACCTATCCATTGCTAATCCTATAGTTGTATGGTAAATAAAGACAGCCAGTATTAAGTCCTTTATTAGAAAAAACAAACACACTTTAACTTTTTTATTTAATAGTGATGGAGCCAATTTTATTAAATCTGACCAGTGTCACTTTATGTGGTAATAACTCTGGAACACTTTAACGTATCCCAGTGATTATTAGATTGTTTTTTTTGTGATACATTATACTTTATGACAGTTAAATTTAGGTCGATATGTTTTGTATTTATTTTATAAAAAATATCAGAAATTTGAGAAAAATGTAAAAAAAACTAGCAATTTTCAAACTTTGAATGATTATCCCTTTAATTCAGATAGTCATACCACTGAAAAACATTAGTAAATAACATTTCCCTCATGACTACTTTACATCATCACAAGTTGTAAAATGTTATTTCATTTTGTTAGCATTTTAAGAGGTTTAAAAACGGAGCAGTAATATTTCATTTTTCAAGGAAATTTACTAAATTAATTTTTTTAGGGACTTATCCATGTTTGAAGTGCCTTTGGAGTCCTATATATTGGGAAACCCCCTAAATGTATACCATTTTAAAAACCGCACCCCCTTACATATTGAAAACTGCTGTCAGATAGTTTATTAACCCTTCAGGTGCTTTTCAGGAATGAATGCAAAGTGGCATGACAGGAATGAAAAAGTGTGTTCATACCACCTAAATATCGCTAACTTCTGAACAGGTCACTATTTGGTCATGAATTACCATGGGAAACATCAGGACCACACAATCATGATCTGAGGGTGCCGATGGGGATAAAGAAGGTGAAGCCACACTCTGTTAACTATTTATATGATGTAGTCACTATTGACAGCAGCATCTAAGAGGTTAAACAGATATGGACGGTGCAAACACTGATTGTTGCTGATGCAGAAAGTTGTCAGCTATAGTGTACAGCCGACAGCTGCTGGATTGTCACCTGTATGGGGATGCTATTCTATTATACTGTATCTCAGGTCAGTTAAGACGTATCAGCGGTCATTAAGGGGTTAAAAATAATAAACACCGTTATACTCACCTAACGCCTACTTTCATTGAATCTATCATCTTCTGGAAGAAAATAAAAATAAAAAACAACAATTTCCTTGACCTATCCATTGATTCTGTCCCAAGCTGTAGTCCATGTCTGGGGTATAAACGATTTTCAACCTGGACGGTGCCAAGATGCGATAGTCCAGGCTGAGAACCACCGGTGACTGAACTGCTGCTAACGCAGCCTCAGTGACTGGCAGTGACATCATCAAGGTTTCCTCCGGTCACTGAGGTCATGTGATGTCATAAACCTAATGTAAAACCTAAGAATTAACTGGCTAGAAGGGCAAAATGAGCAATTGTAAGGACACAGTGCTTTATAATATGACTAGATTGTGGCCTGATTCTAACGCATCGGGTATTCTAGAATATGCATGTATATGGACAATGATGATTCCAGAATTCGCGGCAGACTGTGCCTGTCACTGATTGGTCGAGGCAACCTTTATGACATCATCGTCGCCATGGCAACCATTATGACATTACCGTCGATACTGTGCCCGTCGCTGATCAGAGACGCGAGATTTCCAGTACAGACAGAAAAACCCTTAGACAATTATATATATAGATGATAACAATATTAAGATAATTAAAACTTTGAGAGTGCTTCTTTATCAGTTATAGGTGTTTTTGCTCTTTTTTTTTTACTTAGCTGCTATTTGTCTTTTTTGCTCTTACATTTTTGAAGCTATCAATTTCAGTTACAACTTTCTATGCTAAACTGTTTTTGTAATGCGTATCTACAGTAGTAATCTCTGATTTAACATTCTGCTTCAGCGTACAATAAGCTATTAGGTAGAGAATACAAAACTTCTAAATTCATTTCTGTCAAGTTTCTGAAAGATGTGTTGGCCATCTGATTGTTAATGGTAATAGTTCATATAATGGTGAAGTGCAGTTTCATATGTTAATCACCAGAATCTTATTTATGCAGATACTATATTTTCAGGACTTAGAATCCTGCTGTGCTCATTTCCAGTTGTGAGATCTTTCAGTAAAAAAAAGAAAATCAGTTACTGTCAGACATTTCCTTGACACTTTGATTAAAAACTTAACTACTTAGAGGCATCAGTTACATTTCTATTGGATAGCCATTAAATATTTAATGCCTTAAAAATAGAAAGGTCTGCAAGCCACTTAAAGGTATCCTATGTAAAGTTACCCTTCTAATAAAGTTCTAAGATACTAATGCACAGATTGTATGAAACCGCACAGCAACATAATATATCAAGTATGGTGTAGGTTACTATCAAAGGTACAAAATAACAATGCCATAATCAAACATTTATAAACAGAGAACAGCTAAGTAAAATAAGTAAGGTTTATGCCATTTCTTGATATTTAAATTTAAAATTAACAACAAATATTTTTTTAAGGATAAAAATGGATGAAAGTGGCGATGGTGATACAGGATGTAAATAACCTGCAGCAAAAATAACAATCACCACCAGATTGTAAAAAATAAATAATGTAAAAAGTGTAACACGTTACCATCATTTCCGAAACGCGTTGGACTTTCGGTTCTTACCGTGATCCGTAGCCATTTCCCAGTCACGTGCGCGGTCACCTGTTTCACTACGTCACACAGGTCCTAGACGCTTTGCCTTCACTTTTTGCACCTTGCGGCATCGCCGACCAAGGACGTGGCATTTCCGCTCCTCTCTGGAGTTCACATACGAAGATGCCGTCACCGGCCGGGGCAGCCCTTCGGTAATGTGTCTCTGAAGATTTTCCTTGCCTGATACAGCATTCCGGCAAACATCCTGGAGACTTTTTATCTACATCCTTAAAGGTACCGATTATCCTCATATGAACTGCCTTTGTGCACCTAGAACTTTTATTATTCAAGCTTTTAGTACTGCAGACAAAGCGGTAGGCTGTAGTATTTATATTATACACCTATGGCTATTGTCCATTGCGATATTTTATATGCTTATTTGGCGAAATCTGTTTACTTACAGTGACTTTTCTAGATATACACAGGATATACCAGTGCAAATTTTTTTTACACTTTTTACAAATATTTTTTTTTGCCAGAATAGATAAGGGAAACTCCAAGAATTTGCTTCATTAGTATCTTGCAAATTGGCA
Source organism: Ranitomeya variabilis (assembly GCF_051348905.1). Taxonomy (NCBI): domain Eukaryota; kingdom Metazoa; phylum Chordata; class Amphibia; order Anura; family Dendrobatidae; genus Ranitomeya; species Ranitomeya variabilis. The sequence continues at coordinate 600,953,769 of NC_135234.1, forward strand.
TGTTTTCTGTTGCAGCTGCAAAAAAAGGATAATGGAAACAAGAATGTTGAATGATTTACAGTATATCTATGAGGTAACATGCTGCATTAAAATGTTATTTAATTCTATTTGTGAACAGAAATGTCTGTGCAAAGATTGGCACTGATGACTGGAATAAAACTGCTTGATGTATTGTAAAATGTTTTCACAACTCATATTTACGCAAAAAAAATGGGGGGGGGGCATTTTTTACACAACACCTTGTCAACTTTGCCAACTTTTTGAAAGTGTTTGGTAAGAATGGGGCATAGCTGATGACGCTGGACGAATTAATCAGAATTAATACCACAAAAATTATGTAAATTGTTAAAGACATATTTACCAGTTCATCAATGCATTTTGAGATGTGGCGGATGGCAGCTGAAAAAAATGCCCAAAATACATTAAAAGGTGCACACCTATTAAGGAATTTGATACATGTTTTTTCAACACTCACTATACAGAGCTCAGTGTCATGCATCTGAGTTCAAACCCTTGAGACTGTGCTTTGTGGTCATCTTCTCTGTCCGCAGAGCCAGAGCAGATACATCTTTTCTCTGGGTGTTTAGTTTCTGTTATCCTTGCTTCAATCTTTTTAGGATAACAGGTGTTTTCATTTACTCATTTGACTGACCTTTCTCCTTTTGGGTGTGGCTTTATATATTTCCTCCTGCTGGTATTTCCTGCTGGTGATGTTACATCTGGATGTCCAGCTATACTGCTTTAGTTTGAGCCAGACAGTGAAAGACTGGCTAGGATGTATCTCTTTGCTGTTAATGTTTTTTGCCTTGCACATATCTTCTATTTATTTTTAGGAAGTAGGCAACATATTATCTAACAGTACGTATTTAATCCTTTATTTTGAATCTTGTGGTTCGTTTAACCCATTCTGGGAACTCTTCTATGTCAGCACACTTTCCTTCTGCAGATAATTTGCACTCTGTTCTTCCCTTAGGTTCCTTAGGAGGAACGTGAAGCTCTCAATGGCCCTTTAGACAGCATAGGTCCAAGTTACCAATGTCTAGTCTGTGGATAGGGCTATCACAGCTCACACAGGAACCATTAAGGACTGTGGAGTCAGGATCTCCTGTCTGTTCAGCATCTAACAGGGTCAGTTGCAGTTTCTAATATGTTACCTATTTTTCCAACATGAATTGCTACACTATCATAACATATAGCCAATCGCCATACTGCTAAAAAAAACTCAAGAAAGTCTTATATTTTATTTGTTCAGAATGTTAAATTAATTACTTTATAGCATTGTTATGCTATTTTTTGCCGTATTACAGATTGATCTCGTAAAATGTCACCTCTCTAAATTCTAATATCCCACATGATTTAAGCATGGTGTCAATAGTAAAATTTGTATAGGATGATGCTCCTATTCAAGTCTGATAGAAATAATTATTTCTGGATGACATCGTTTTTCTATTAAAACATAATGGGCTCAATTCATCAAGACCTGTGTTTCTTATGGTCTGTATTCAGACAATACTGATTCAATTAGAGGTGTGCACCTCTTCAAGAATGTGGAGCATGTGACAAGTGACGTGTCATGCTGGCACTGGAATTAGATTTTTGGCAAAAGAAAGGTGTCCCGCTTCGCTGAATTCCCATGCCACCCCAGCTCCGCACATTTTGTCAGACTTGGGAGAAACTATACTCTGAGTTGCACCAAAAGTTTGATACTTTTTTAAACACTTTTACCAGAATTTTGTCACAAAATCTTTAATTCATCAGGTCCATTGTACAGAGTGGGCCAATTATATGGATACACCTAAATATAATGGGAATGGTTGGAGATATCAACTTCCTGTTTGTAGCACATTAGTATATAGAAGGGGGAAATTTTCATGATGGGTGGTAACCATGGCGGCCATTTTGAAGTCGGCCATTTTGGATCCAACTTTATTTTTTCCAATGGGAAGAGGGTCATGTGACACTTGAAACTAATTGAGAATTTCACAAGAAACACAACGGTGTGCTTGGTTTTAATGTAACTTTATTCTATCATGAGTTATTTACAAGTTTATGACTACTTATAAAATGTGTTCACAGTGCTGCCCATTGTGTTGGGTTGTCAATGCAACGCTCTTCTCCCACTCTTGACACACTGATAGCAACACCTATTGACAATTCAACATAATGAGCAGCACTTTGAACACATTTTAAAAGTGGTCATAAACTTGTATATAAATCATTAAAGAAAAAAGTTACGTTAAAACCCAGCACACCTTTTTTTTTGTTAAATTTTCAATAAGTTTGATGTGTCATATGACCCTCTTTCCTTTAGAAAAAATAAAGTTAGATCCAAAATGACCGACATCAAAATGGCCACCGTGGTCACCACGCATCTTGAAAAGTTTCCCCCTTGCATATACTATTGTGCCATAAACCATTCCCATTTCATTTAGGTGTATCCATATAAATGTACCCTGTATTTAAATTTGAAACTCAAACTTTCCTACTCTTTAAGGGCATGGTAATGGGGACACATTTTTCTCCCTCATCACCTACACCGGTACACATCTGTGCATAGTGTGCCAAAAACACACTTCCAAAAAAAAGAGCATCAAATAGGGGACATGGACATTGCCGAGGTGGTACTGATTTAGCTGCTGCTGGAAAAGGTGGTGTAGCTATTTGGCACAGGTGATTTTATTTAGCTGGAGTCTGCAAAGAAAGGGGTCTAGTCCATTTCTGCTCTCACTGAAGAGCTTGAGGAAGGTGAGTTTCAATGTTCCTTTCATTTGTTGCTGTTGCTGTGTGGCAGCCATTGTTGCTGTGGATTTGTGCTGGTGGTGCAGCGTGGTCTGGAGTCATGGGGACTCAGTATTGTAGCATGGGCATTGTGAGGCACCAGGCCATCTGCCCTGCTGGCGCATTACCACTGTGGCGGTGGTTGGCACGTCTCTGCTCCGCTAGGAAAATAGGGACCCTCTATGAGGTTTGCCGTGACGTGGCAGTGGGCTTCATACAGTCTGATCAGAATGTTAAACTAAGAACCTCATGTTCAGTTATACAGCTCTGGCAAAAAGTAAGAGACCACCATATCAAAACCCTGTCAGGGGCAGCCCAATCTTCAGACCTGAACCCCACTGAAAACCTCTGGAACTCTGGACTGTAATCAAGAGGATGATGGATAGTCACAAGCCATCAAACAAAGAAGAACTGCTTACATTTTTGCACCATAAGCAGTGAGGAAGACTGGTCGAAAGTATGCCAAGACGCATGAAACCTGTGATTAAAAATCATAGTTATTCCACAAAATATTGATTTCTGAACTCTTCCTGAGTTAAAACATTAGTATTGTTGTTTCTAAATGATTATGATTATGATTGTTTTCTTTGCATTATTTGAGGTATGAAAGCCCTGTTTTTTTAAAAAAAAATTTGACCATTTTTCTTTATCAGAAAAAAATACAGAAATTATTGCTTGGAAATTCGGAGACATGTTGTCAGAAGTTTATAGAATAAAATAAAAATTTACATTTTACTCAAAAATATACATATAAAGAGAAAAATCAGACAAACCGAACAATTTGCAGTGGTCTCTTAATTTTTGCCAGAGCTGTATATTTTCCCTAGCGGCATTAGATCAATGTATGATTTTTGGAGGTGCTGTCCATTTTCTTTTTTAATTTATTGCACTGATGTTCAACCCTTTGCTAGGTTGGAGGATGAGTATATGGTCACATGGTCACTGAGCCACCACAGCACATGTCAGAGGATGATGAAACACAGATGCCAACTGCAGCATCTTTCTGCAGTGTGCAGACCATGAAGGAGGGCAGGGAGAAAAGTGAGTGGAATATGATGTCGGGGATGATGAGGTTCTAGGCACCACATGGAGTGATGATCATCCTAGTGACATGCTCAGTTCACAGGAGAGAAGGTGGGCACGCTGCTGCAGCCAAACAGCAAAAGAGGGAGCAGGGTGCAAAGGCACAGAGAGTGGCCCCTAGCCAGTATGTCCACTGCTACTTCCCACAGCGCTGCTGAAATCAGCACACCAAAGCTAGCCTAAAACAGCTCCATTGTACCTCATTTCTTCAGGGAATGTTCTGACGACAAGCAATTAGCGGTTTGCATGCTGTGCCGTCAGAGCTTGAAGTGAACCTGAGCACCACCAGCATTATGAGGCATCTGAATTCCAAGCATAATGTGCAATGGAGTACCCACCTTAAAAAGCATGACAGATTTGAGCCTCCTCCTGCTTCCTCTTCAGCTATCATCTCGACCTTTTACCCTCTATCATGAACAACGTGACCAATTACCTCCCCACAAAGAGGTTGTGACAGCATGACCACCACTAGTGTGACTGAGCATCTCCATAGTGTCCCACATAAGTTTTCAGTTTTCCAACCACTAAACCCTCAAGAGAAAGAGGAGATGTCCCCCTACCCACCCACAACCCATTTTCCAAAACAATAATAATTGCAAAATTACTGGCCTTTGAGATAATGCCATTCTGTCTGGTGGAGATGGATAGTTTTTTAAAAAACTGAAGGAGGTGGCTGTCCCACAGTATGTTGTTGCCGGATTCCGCTCCTTTTCCAGGTGAGGCATTTCTGCCCTGCACACGCATATTGCGGACAAAATATGGTGTACACTGAGCAATGCCATTGTCATGGTTCCACCCCTCAGTGTGTCTGGGATGCAGTTATTGACAGCTGTGCCATCCAATCTGGTATAGGGGTGTGCTGAGCTGTCAGTACTTTGACAGCTTTGCCATCAAATCTGGTACAGGGGCGAGCTGAGCTGCCAGTGTGTTTATTGCAAGCTTGACTATCCAATCTGAGACTGTAAGGCATCGGCTGTCTCCATGTGTTTATTATTCCAGTTAATGGCCATGCTTCTTAACTGAGCTGTGTCTCCCACAACTCTGCCAGATGTAAATTCAGCTTGTGTGAGGTTTGTGCTTTCCTGTGCCTTGAGTTCTGCATGCTTGATCTGTTGCCTGACCTTGGAATTCGTTCTGATTGTCCGCTTGTTTAACCCCTTTGTCACGATATGGTATGAAATATCATATAAGTTTAGTTCTCTTGCTAGCATGCTGTGGGCTAAGCCCCCCTTCTTGGAGTGATTCTGCAACAGCTTGTAGCTGCAAATTCCTGACTTTCAGCTCACAAGCCCTCATCCCCCTCGCCAAGGTGTTTACGACCGGCATTTCCTGTAGTGGAAAGTGATCAGCTTTAACTGGATTAGAAACTTCCAGAATCATGAAAGTCTTTTGTTCTGTTTTTGTAAGATATTAGGCAAACCATTTAAGATAGGAACATATATATATATATATATATTCTTACTTCCCTTCGGTGGAGCTATCCATCACTCTAAACACGGGCTTCTAACTCCCTCAGGTAAAGAAGTTGGGATTGCTCGGTAAATATGCATGACAGATAGGACATATTTGATCTCATTAGAATGCCCACGTTAATCCGAGATGAATGTTGGGTGTGTTATGATTCGGACATGTTCTGTAGCGAAGATACAAGCATTAGATCCACTTGAGTTAGATGTACTAAAACTGAAGAGGTAGGAGGGCGTTATTAACTCTGCCCTTTCTGTGATGACACAGGCTGCAGGTTATAAGTTGCTGGCAGACTTCCAGGAGTGAGAGTTGAGTTTTTATCTGAAGAGCCCTGACTGCAAGTGCTAATGCATTGGGATATATGGAAACTCCACTAGCCTGGTTGCCTGCAATGCTCTGAGAACATGTGAGTGTTATCTTTTCTCCTTTAAACCCTTTATGTTATAATTACCGTGTACATATTTGCAATTGTCTCTTTTGTAACATCTTTGTAAAATATACTTTTTATAAACACTGCCTGAAAATCATTTATGGGGTATAATATTTAATATACCAGATTCGTTCTCCTGTTCTAAAATGTACCCTAAATCTCTTGAAGGGAATTACGCTACTGTTTTGGGTTAGCTTCGGACCCGTTTAATCGAAGCTGGTGGCAGCTTACTGTGCGCACTGTGCCTGTTGGAGGTGTTGTAGCGATGGCGACATTGATAATTATTGTTCCTGCCTGAGCAGGAGTAGTTAAACCGCCTTGCTGTAGCGTGCCCAATAGCCAGTACATAGCAGGCAGCCTTTCTGGCGACTAATTACCTTAGGTGCAGTACCTAATCTGACCTGAGAGTAAGGGGGGCGCCAGAGAGCTGCAAGGTTTAAGTGGAACTGTAAGCGGGATATTCATAGATCCCTGCAGTTCATGGTATATTGAAGAGCAGTGGGATACCTAGAATAAGCCCCTGCTGTAAACCAAGAGGTCAATAGCCTTGTGTGTGTTTTTTTCATCACATCGTGGAGTGGAGGGATAACTAAGATAAGCCCCCTGCACATGTGATAGCCGTGTGTTGGCCTAAAGTCACCCCAATCCGTGACGTAGGGGTGACGGTCACAGTGTGGATCCCTGACATATTGGTGAAAGCGGTCAGGGGTTCGTGACAAATTGGTGGCAAGGCGGTGGGATATTAGAGCATTAGTGATTTGGTTTGAGCAATCATTCCTCTCACTAAAAACTTGCAGAAAGTTCTTGCGAGGACTCTGCGCAAATAAGTTTGGAGAACGAACTCAGTGTTTATTAGTCTTGAGACAATTGTGTACTGGTAATTATCCCCTCCCTTTCTCTTCGTTTTTCTATCCTATCTTTTATTTGGCAACCATGGTTGTGCTGGGAGAAACCTTTTATGAGCAGCAGACCAAAGACACCCTTGTGGCCTTATGCAAGTCACAGCACATTGACTTTGCAGCCAAAAACAAAACCCAACTGGTCGCAGTTTTGGTGCAATGGGAAGCCGCTCTAGACCACTCACAGAGCCCAGAGGCCGCAGAAGCCAGCACCAGCGAACGTGGTGCTGCAGCAGAGGTCCAACCACTGAATGCTGGCCCTGTTAGCAATCCGGGCGAATTGGACCCCCACCTGCAGGCGGCCTTGAAAGAATTCCCCACTGACAACCATGAGGGACGTCGGCAGCTGATTCAGCAATACCGGCAGGAGGCCCAGGCCCGAGCTGAGCGGCAAGCGGAGCGGGAGTACCAGCTGCAGTTAGCCCGACTGCAAATGCAGGGGTCGTCCCAGTCCGGCCGTGAGCCCAGCAGCGCTCAGATACCGAAGCCCCGGCCCGATCACTTACCTGTTATGGAAAAGGATGGGGACCTGGACACTTTTCTATGGGCCTTTGAGAAAGCCTGCAGACAGTACCGACTGGCTACAGATGAATGGGCATGATACCTGACACCAGGGCTGAGAGGCAAAGCTCTGGAGGCGTTTGCTGCACTCCCTCAAGAAAAAGATGGTGACTATGAGGCTATCAAGCAGGTCCTCATAGCCAAGTACCAGCTTACACCCGAGGTGTATCGTAAAAAGTTCCGGACCCTCCAACGTGGCCCACACGACAGTTACAGTGATGTGGGGCATGGACTGGGACCCACTTTGACCAGTGGACCCAAGGACTGTCAGTGACCACCTTTGCACAGCTGCGAGACCTGATGATCAAAGACCAGTTCTTCCATCTTTGCCCAGCTGAGGTGTGACAGTTCGTGATGGACAGAGAACCCAAAGACGTGACGAAAGCAGCGCAGATTGCCGATGCTTATGAGGCCAACCATAGATCGGAAGTGCGGAAGCCAGTCACCACCAGCTGGAGAGGGGGTAAGCCTGCATCCAACGCCAGTACCCCTGCCATCCAACACTCCAGAGGTCCTGTCCCCGTGGCCAACAGCACCAGACCTACCACCGAACTTCGCCAGTGTTACCACTGCAGGCAGCCTGGTCATATCAGTCCCAACTGTCCAGGCAAGCAGAAGAACCCCTCATCCAAGGCCCCAGGGCCTAATGCAGCAGTTCTTTTGGTGGGTGGTCTGGTTGGGAGGGTGTGTGACAACGTACAGCAAGTCACTGTGGGTGGTCATGTTGCTACAGGCCTCAAGGACACCGGGGCTGAACGAACCCTCATCCGACCCGAACTGGTGGCCCCTGAAGAAATCATTCCGGGGAAAACCCTAACTGTCACTGGGATTGGGGGCATCAGCTGTCCCTTGCCAATGGCCCGGGTTTACATTGATTGGGGTGCTGGGAGCGGGGTGAAGGAAGTGGGGCTGTCGGATAATTTGCCCACTGATGTTTTGTTGGGGACTGATTTGGGGAGGTTGGTTGCATACTACGTCCCTGACACCCCTCCCCAATCTGCTAATAAGGGTAACGTTAACCCTGATGATGATGATGATGGGAAATCGCATGTGTTACCTGACCATGCTTTATCTTATAATGATGCATCTGTTAACCATTTTTCCCTAGGATTGATGGTGAAAATGTGGTACCTGTGCCAGCTGAACCTGATAATGATTTTTCTGTGAAAGTTGATGTGTCCATAGGTACCGGAGTGCTCAGCCACGTCGCTCTGCGGAGTGGGATGGCTAAGGAACCCCTGGCAGGGGCAAGTGTTGGTGCTACAGGAGCAGCATGGGAACCATGAGAAAGGTGATGCCATGCAATTGACCAGTGCCACCGAGGAAGGTAACTGGCCCATAAGTAGCAATGCTCCTGAGGTGATGGGGTGGATGGGGGAGGTAGAGCCCATAGCAACGTCGGCTGATGGGTCTGTAGGAATCCCCGGGGAGACAGCCTACGTAGCTGCTGTCACCCACAGTCAGAGTGCCCGGAACGCAGATAACTGTCTGCCTTCCGGACCCTCCTCAGTCATCACTGTGACTGAACCAGAGGTGGATCCAGAGCAGGTCCAAGAGGGTTTCGGTGGGGAAGTGACCCTGACATCGCTTCTGGCTTCCCCTAGCCAGGAGTTTCAGGCCGCTCTGCACACAGATGCGAGCCTAGAGAGTTTGAGACAACTCGCCGGGACGCTCTTCTCCGAGACTGATAAGGAGAGGGTGTTCTGGGAACGAGGAAGGTTGTACCGGGAGACAGTACCCGGAGAATCACAAAAGGAGTGGTTGAGGGAAAGACAGCTGGTCGTCCCGCAGCAATTCCGGGGTGAGTTGTTACGGATTGCCCATGAGATCCCGCTAGCTGGACACTTGGGGATCAGCAAAACTATGGCCCGGCAGTCTCAACACTTCTATTGGCCTAAGATGGGGACAGATGTGTCAAACTACTGCCGCTCCTGTGTCACCTGTCAAAGAGTGGGGAAGGCGGGGCCTGCTATTAAGGCTCCCCTGATCCCTTTGCCAGTGATAGAGGAGCCTTTTCAGAGGATCGCGGTGGACATTGTGTTCCTGCTGGCCATCCCTAGCAGCTCTGGAAAGCAATATATCCTTACTGTGGTAGACTACGATACCCGGTACCCAGAGGCAGTAGCTCTGTCGTCAACTAGGGCAGATAAGGTGGCGGATGCCCTGTTGGCTATCTTTGCACGTGTAGGATTTCCCAGGGAGATGCTCACTGATCAAGGGACCCAATTCATGTCTCGCCTAATGGAGGCTCTCTGTAAGAAAATGCAGGTGAAGCACCTGGTATCGAGTGCATATCACCCACAGACCAATGGCTTGTGTGAATGCTTCAATGGTACCCTCAAACAGATGCTATGCATGCTGGTTGAGACACAAGGGCGCGACTGGGAGCGGTACCTCCCACACCTGCTATTCGCTTACCGAGAGGTTCTGCAGGCCTCGACGGGGTTCTCCCCCTTCGAGCTCCTGTATGGCAGGCGAGTTCGGGGACCCCTTGGGTTGGTAAGAGAATCCTGGGAAGAGGAGCCGAACCCTTGTGAAGTGTCCATAGTGGAGTATGTCATGCGCTTCCGTGACAAGATGCAGACATTGACGCAGTTGGTGCATGACAACATGACGCAGGCTCAGGCTGATCAGAAGCACTGGTACGACCAGAACACCCGGGAGCGGACCTACCACGTGGGTCAAAAGGTGTGGGTGCTGGTCCCCGTACCAACGGATAAGCTTCAGGCAGCCTGGGAGGGCCCATACGTCGTCCACCAACAGCTCAACCCGGTAACCTACGTGGTCACGCTTGACCACGCTCGGGGTAGGCGAAAGGCCTTCCACGTCAACATGATGAAGGCTCATGACGAACGTGAACCATTCGTCCTACCGGTCTGCAGTGTACCCGAAGACGGGGAGGAGGACACCCTCCTGGACATGCTGGCCCAAGCCAAGGCCGGTGGGTCCATTGAGGACGTGGAGGTAAGCGCCTCGCTAGATGAACCACAGCGGTTGCAGTTACAAACCACACTGGAACCCTTCCGGGTCATGTTCTCCAACCGGCCTGGAGGGACGGAGTTAGCAGTCCATGAGGTGGACACCGGGAATCACGCCCCACTACGGCGAACACCCTCTCAAATCTCTGACCAGGTGCAGCAGATTATGCGCCAGGAGATCGATGAGATGTTACAGCTGGGGGTGATTCAACGGTCAAAGAGCGCGTGGGCCTCACCTGTAGTTCTCATGCCAAAGAAGGACCGGACCACCCGGTTCTGCGTGGACTACAGGGGGCTTAACGCCATTACAGCCTCTGACGTGCACCCAATGCCGCGCATCGAGGAGCTGCTTGAGAAGTTAGCTGGCGCAAAATATCTGACCATAATGGATCTGAGTCGAGGATACTGGCAGATTCCCCTGAGCCCCGAGGCGCAGGAGAAGTCCGCCTTTATCACACCCTTTGGACTGTACGAGTCCACGGTCATGCCCTTCGGCATGAAGAATGCCCCTGCCACTTTCCAGCAGATGGTCAACCTCCTGCTTCAGGGACTGGAGAAGTATGCCGTGGCGTACTTGGATGACATTGCCATATTCAGTCCCTCCTGGGAGGAACACCTGCAGCATCTCGAGGAGGTGCTCAGGCGAATTCACCGAGCACGACTGACTATCAAGCCGGGAAAGTGCCAGATGGGCATGAGGGAGGTCCACTACCTGGGGCACCGGGTAGGCGGAAACACCCTAAAGCCAGAGCCTGAGAAAGTGGGCGCAATCATGAACTGGCCCACTCCCAGGACCAAGAAACAGGTGATGTCCTTCCTGGGCACTGCAGGGTACTATAGGCGCTTCGTACAGCACTATAGTAGCCTGGCAAAACCTTTGACGGACCTCACCAGGAAGAAGCTACCCCACATCGACAACTGGACAGATGGCTGTGAGGGGGCCTTCCAGGCATTGAAAACAGCACTGTGCAACGCCCCTGTGTTGAAAGCAGTCGACAGCAGTCAACATTTCTTGGTACAGACTGATGCCAGCAAGTTTGGCCTCGGTGCTGTGCTCAGCCAGGTTGACTCGGAGGACCAAGAGCACCCCGTGTTGTACCTGAGCCGGAAACTTTTGCCGAGGGAAGTGGCCTACTCCACCATCGAGAAGGAATGCCTGGGCTTAGTCATTGTGACTAAGGCAGCACGACCGTTGAAACACGTTTGATTTTAATGCACTTTAAGCCTGTGACTGTCACTGGTAGGAATCACCCATTTTTGTGTCTATGGATATGAAGATGGACTTTGGATTTATGTGCTTTTAACGAAAATGGAATAAAAGGTATTTTTTATGGACATCACCCACGCTGGACTTCTGCTTTTCCTTCATACAACAAGAATTTAGGGACCATTCGTAAAACTCAAATCTGACAGGTGCCCCGCCCCTATCAAAGTGTATCAAAAGGGTGTAACCCCTCCTCCCCTCCCTGTCAGCCAGCTGTCCCTCCTTGTCTGGCTGTCAGCTTTTGATACACTTTGATATAGTTTGATACAGCGATTATTATCCCAGTATTTGTTTTATATTAGATTTTCATATGTAGCTGCTATGCGATTATTCTGTAATCAGCGCACTGTATTTTATATTGTATTTATTTGTTTTATATGAATTTTTTTTAACACACCAGACCCTTTGTTTGTGGCTTCTGTAATATGTATTGTATTAAGTTTGCTCTTATTTGCAAGTGCTGTGAGATTAACACAAACAGTTGTTTGTGGCTTGTGTAATCGCTGACCGCTACATATTTAGAAAGAAAGCACCGGCAGCATAATTTTTGGGCACATTATGTATGTGGCCATATTACAACACCCGCAAGTAAGAAGCGGTGTGTTTTATACGATTATAAAAAACCAAAGACACGATATTGTAAAAATTTAAAAGATTTTATTGTTGTAAAATAAATACATCTCAAAGACATTTCAATACTATAAAAATTATTACAGAGTATAAAAGCAAAAACATTAAATAGTACAATGATCATACATCAACACACTTCTTACAAAATAAATAAATAGTATCACAAGTACAATGAACATACATCATTACACTTCTTGCTGAAATAAATAATATAGTGTAACAAGCCAAGTACAGCATTTATCCAGTACATTCTTTACATCGTGAGCCACATGGTTTGCAGCATCGGTAGAGACCTTTTTTTAGGCATTAGAGTTCCGCGTGTGGTGCCTAATGACGGGGAATGTAAAGATTGAATTGTACGTGGCATCGGGGTTAACTTCTGTGGTGTAGATACAGCGTGTGTCTCGCTGCTGGACCGGCTGCAGGAGAGGTGCCTTTATCACGACACAGATTCAGTTATTTTTGTACAGCGAGATGGTGAGTGGCAGCCGCCTTTAGGCGATAATCCTGGGGGAACTGACCAGTGAAATACCCGATGGTATACACATCACAGAATTTGTATCCGCGGGCCCCAAAACTTACAGATACAAACTCAACACCGGTAAAACTGTCTTAAAAGTTAAGGGGATAACACTAAATGTCGGTAACTCTCAATCTATTAATTTCAACAGTCTAAAAGATCTAGTCCTGGACTACCCGCGCAATTCTGACACAGATACACAGAAACGTATTGTCGTACAGCAACCGTCCATTGTGAGAAATAAAAAGTGTTGGGAGATTTGTTGGGAGAGTTGGGCCATTACGCAAAACTCAAAAGTGCGTTTACACAAAGCGGCGCCTAATTGACGATTTTACCACCCTGCCTTTTGGCTATTAGTCACGTATTGTGGTGATGGATACACGCCTGCAACACCCATTCTCATGCATTCTAGCAGGCCCGTCTAATTCTGGAAAGAGCTATTTTGTAAAACAACTGCTATAAAATATTAAAACAAATTTTTCTCAGAAACCTGATAATATTGTTTGGTTTTATTCGTGTTGGCAGAAACTATATGATGAAATCTCTCTCTCTTTTCCCAACGCCAGGTTTGTGGAGGGTCTGCCGAATACATTCGTTGATGACGAATTATTCCCACCGGAGAAGGTGAATTTGGCTATTGTTGATGATCTCATGGAGAGTGCTAGTGAAAATTGTGAGATAGAAAAAGCCTTTACCAAGTATGTGCACCACAGAAATCTCAGCATTTTTTACCTGGTACAAAACATATTTTGTCAGGGTAAGAAAAGCCGCACGATAAATTTAAACATAAAGTACATGGTGCTTTTTAATAATCCCGGAGATAAATTGCAAATTTTAACTCTAGCTCGTCAGATGTATCCCGGAAAATCACGTTTTTTCCTAGAAGCTTTTGAGGATGCCACGCGGGAGCCTTATGGGTATTTGCTTGTAGATTTGAGAGCTAATACCCCTGAGGATCTGCGCTTAAGGACCGGATTGTTTCCACCAGCGTTGCCTGATGTCTATGTTCAAAAGAAAAACACTTCTAAAAAGTGAATTTTACCCGGTATCAGACATTCTACGCTGTGTGCGTTGTGCTGTAAAGATGTCTGAGAGACTGCGGCGTAACTGGGCTCTCTTAAAAACTCTGGTGAAAGCAACCCCCGCTGTCCGAAAGTCTATTTTGCGCAATGCAAGCAATGATTTAATTACAGCCATAGGCGAGGTTGCTTTAAACATCTTAAAAGGCAGAATTCCTCTAAAAGAGCGTCAAAAAGGCATATTAAAGAAGTGGCGTAAAGCTATAAGAACCCTGAGCGACAGATCTCAGCCCATAAAGAAAAAGAAGCGGCTTCTAAAGCAGGCCGGCGGGTTTATCGGCCCTCTTTTAGCTTTTGCAATTCCAATAATAACAAGCCTGCTCGCAGGAAAATAATGGAGCATACAGAGAAAATGTATCTAGTGCCCAAACAGGAGCTAGACAAACTAAGGCCCAGTACTACAGATAACATACGCGACAGTGTTATTCGGCGCCTTGATGGTGAAATTAGTGCCATTTTACAATGTCGTGACATTCCCGATGATGTGAAAATTAAAATGTACAGCTCCGTGCTACAACGCTATTTGGTACATACGTGGCACAGCTCAAAAGAAGTAACGGCTTTAAATCTCGTTAGCACTCCTGATCCTGGTCAGCAACAATTGCCAAATACCGACTCTGATAAAAATCAAGAGGTCGCTGAAATTGTCAGTCATATAAACCAAAGATATAAAAAGAATGCTGAATTTTTACTAAACAGGTTATTGCAGAATAAAAATGTTACAGCCTGGAATAATAAAGCCAAATTTATTTTCAAAGGCGCAGTAATACCAGGGTCTAACTTACTGGATTTGGTACGTAGTGCAACGCAGAGTCATGCTCTGACCGGCTGGAATTTACCTCCGGGTTGGGATTCATTTATGCATGCTATGGCCGAGCAAAATATACTGTCTACAGTTGTGGGTAATCCCACTACTAGGAAGCTTTTAGATGAATTAAAAATTTCCAGCAGCGAGACACACGCTGTATCTACACCACAGAAGTTAACCCCGATGCCACGTACAATTCAATCTTTACATTCCCCGTCATTAGGCAACGCACGCGGAACTCTAATGCCTAAAAAAAGGTCTCTACCGATGCTGCAAACCATGTGGCTCACGATGTAGAGAATGTACTGGATAAATGCTGTACTTGGCTTCTTACACTATATTATTTATTTCAGCAAGAAATGTAATGATGTATGTTCATTGTACTTGTGATACTATTTAATTATTTTGTAAGAAGTGTGTTGATGTATGATCATTGTACTATTTAATGTTTTTGCTTTTATACTCTGTAATAATTTTTATAATATTGAAATGTCTTTGAGATGTATTTATTTTACAACAATAAAATCTTTTTAAATTTTTACAATATCGTGTCTTTGGTTTTTATAATCGTATAAAACACACCGCTTCTTACTTGCGGGTGTAGTAATATGGCCACATACATAATGTGCCCAAAAATTATGCTGCCGGTGCTTTCTTTCTAAATATGTAGCGGTCAGCGATTACAGAAGCCACAAACAACTGTTTGTGTTAATCTCGCAGCACTTGCAAATAAGAGCAAACTTAATACAATACATATTACAGAAGCCACAAACAAAGGGTCTGGTGTGTTATAAAATTCATATAAAACAAATAAATACAATATAAAACACAGTGCGCTGATTACAGAATAATCGCATAGCAGCTACATATGAAAATCTAATATAAACAAATACTGGGATAATAATCGCTGTATCAAACTATATCAAAGTGTATCAAAAGCTGACAGCCAGACAAGGAGGGACAGCTGGCTGACAGGGAGGGGAGGAGGGGTTACACCCTTTTGATACACTTTGATAGGGGCGGGGCACCTGTCAGATTTGAGTTTGACGAATGGTCCCTATTCTCTACTACTTCAGCTGAAAGGTTAACTCGTAGAAGGTTTAATTTTTCTATTACTTTCATGCCAGGGTTTAAGAATGTGAATGCTGACACTTTATCTTGTAGTCTAGATTCCATTTCTCCTCCAGAACCTCCATCCTCCATTATTCTTCAGGGTATTGTGGAGTCTATGGTAACCTCGGAATTGGAAGAGGAGATTCATAAAGTCCAGTCTTTGGCTCCTTCCACTTCTCCAGCCTCTAAATTTTGGAGTGCTTTATGCAGTAAACTAGGGATTGTCTTGCCTTCTGGCTCACAGCCTCATATGCGACGTACCAACAAGGTGGAACTCCACCTTGCATATGTTAGAGAGACATCCGCCCATCCACAGCCAATGTTGGAAAACTAACATTCATTGAAATGAACCAGGCGTGGATCCCACAAAATTTGCCCATACAGTTATATGAAAAAGTTTGGGCACCCCTATTAATCTTAAGCTTAATGTTTTATAAAAATTGTTTTTTTGCAACAGCTATTTCAGTTTCATATATCTAATAACTGTTGGACACAGTAATGTTTCTGCCTTGAAATGAGGTTTATTGTACTAACAGAAAATGTGCAATCTGCATTCAAACAAAATTTGACAGGTGCATAAGTATGGGCACCCTTATCATTTTCTTGTTTTAAATACTCCTACATACTTTTTACTGACTTACTAAAGCCCTTTTTTTGTTTTTGTAACCTCATTGAGCTTTGAACTTCATAGCCAGGTGTATGCAATTATGAGAAAAGCTACTTAAAGTGGCCACTTGCAAGTTGTTCTCCTGTTTGAATCTCCTCTGAAGAGTGGCATCACGGGCTCCTCAAAACAACTGTGAAATGATCTGAAAACAAAGATTATTCAACATAGTTGTTCAGGGGAAGGATACAAAAAGCTGTCTCAGAGATTTAACCTCTCAATTTCCACTGTGAGGAACATAGTAAGGAAATGGAAGAACACAGGTACAGTTCTTATTAAGGCCAGAAGTGGCAGGCCAAGAAAAACATCAGAAAGGCAGAGAAGAATGGTGAGATCAGTCAAGGACAATCCTCAGACCACCTCCAGAAAGCTGCAGCATCAACTTGCTGCAGATGGTGTCACTATGCATCGGTCAACTATACAACGCACTTTGCACAAGGAGAAGCTGTATGGAAGAGTGATGTGAAAGAAGCCGTTTCTGCAAGCACGCCACAAACAGAGTCGGCTAAGGTGTGCAAAAGCACATTTGGAGAAGCCAATTTCTTTTTGGAAGAAGGTCCTGTGGACTGATGAAACCAAGATTGAGTTGTTTGGTCATACAAAAAGGCGTTATGCATGGCGACAAAAAAACACAGCATTCCAAGAAAAACACTTGCTACCCACAGTAAAATTTGGTGGAGGTTCCATCATGCTTTGGGGCTGTGTGGCCAATGCCGGCACCGGGAATCTTGTTAAAGTTGAGGGACGCATGGATTCCTCTCATTATCAGCAGATTCTTGACAATAATGTTCATGAATCAGTGACAAAGTTGAAGTTACGCAGGGGATGGATCTTTCAGCAAGACAATGATCCAAAACACCGCTCCAAATCTACTCAGGCATTCATGCAGAGGAACAATTACACTGTTCTGGAGTGGCCATCCCAGTCCCCAGACCTGAATACCATTGAACATCTGTGGGATCATTTGAAGAGGGCTGTCCATGCTCGGCGACCATCAAACTTAACTGAACTGGAATTGTTTTGTAAAGAGGAATGGTCAAAAATACCTTCATCCAGGATCCAGGAACTCAATAAAAGCTACAGGAAGCGACTAGAGGCTGTCATTTTTGCAAAAGGAGGATCTACTAAATATTAATGTCAATTTCTGGTGAGGTGCCCATACTTATGCACCTGTCAAATTTTGTTTGAATGCACATTGCACATTTTCGGTTAGTACAATAAACAATTTCAAGGCAGAAACATTACTGTGTCCAACAGTTATTAGATATATGAAACTGAAATAGCTGTTGCAAAAAATCTATTTTTATAAAACATTAAGCTTAAGATTAATAGGGGTGCCCAAACTTTTTCACATAACTGTAATTGGATGAGTAGACAACAATACCAACTTCGCACAGCCAGCGTTAAACTCTATTTGATATTTTCTACATTTGAATGTCTAATCCAAAGATGAAAAACCCATTACTGTGTTGGCTACCTTCTCCTCCTCCTCTTCAACCGGCACCTTCACATCCAAAACCTTCACCTCCTCCTCCTGTAGATTGCGGTTTAATGTAGTTAATTCTAGGTTGTTTTAAGTCAGTTCCATAAAAAAAATAAAAAAGAATAAATAAAAACCTGAAAAAATACAACAAAACGACGAAAACAGTATTGGATTACACCTCCCTTTCCACTTCCATCTAAATCACCACATGAACATCCTCCGCTACTCTGTTCCTCCTCATTAAAGATTACCGTATTTTTTATATTTGCTCTGTTCAGCATAGGGACAGGATGCAGCTGTAGTGAGGTACAGTAATAGTTTTTGTTAGTGATGAACGAATAGTGAAATATTCGGATTCGGGAAAATCGGCTCCAATACTTCCTACTATTCGTACTGAATAATGGATCCAATGCAAGTCAATGGGAAAGCCAAATATTATTTTTGCTGGACCCAACAAACAGGTCTGGGGGCATGAGAAAAAAAGCTGAAATGGGTGGGATAGATAGATAGATAGATAGATAGATAGATAGATAGATAGATAGATAGATACATAGAGATGAAAAATTAATCTGCCACGTACAGTAAAATCACAGTTTGACAGGTTGCAATAGTATAGATAGAATAGATATATACATTTAGAATAGATAGATAAATAGATGTCAGAGACATATATACATATATATATATATATATATATATATATATATATATATTATATATATATATATATAGAGAGAGAGAAAGAAAACAAAAAGCAGCACCAAAAGAAAACAAAGGGTGCAAAAAATCTTTCCAGGTATATACCAAACCTCATGCTATTTTCCAGAAAAATGAAGGCAGCACTCCAATAGAAAAAATGAAAATGGTTTATTGGCCCATGTGCGACGTTTCAGTCCAGGATGTGGACCTTTCTCAAGCCAATATATATATATAGATAGATAGATAGATAGATAGATAGATAGATAGATAGATAGATAGATAGATAGATAGATAGATAGATAGATATAGATATATTACATCTAGCTATTTTTCTATGCAAAAAAGCCGGCAATTCATGTTATAAAATCACAGCTGGATGGATTACATACAGTAGACACACATAGAATAGATTGATATATAGATGTCAGTGACAAACACAATTTGTGCAGTGTGTGCAGCTTATTGTACATGTATATAATTATTAAAAGATTATTTTCAGAAAAAATTGTGTGGGCTCCAGCATAATTTTCTGAACCAGCAGCGGGACAGCTGACGGCTGGGAGCAGATATTAATAGCCTGATATGGAGGTAATACCAATGGAGCTTCCCTGGATATTAATATCAGCTCACAACTGTATACTTAGCCTTTACTGACTATTAAAATGGGGGACCCCCCAAAAAAATTATGTAGGCTCTCTCTGTAATTAATAACCAGCAAAGGCTATACAGACAGCTGTGGGCTGATTTTAATAGCCTAGGTGCTCCTGCTGACATCAGATAGATGGAGTTCATTGGCTTGAACTCCCAGGACTCTCAGGACCTTTCTGATGACATGGCATGTGAACATTGTCACGCTCGCAGTGCCTTCAGACAGATAGGAGTTCACAGGGAGACACTGAGCACAAGCTGCTCTGTGTCTCTGCTGGATCACAAGCTGTATGGTCGCATCATGCAGTCTGCCATCTGGATGTAGCAGAACTAGATCCATCGTGGGACAAATGGATTATCATCTTCTCTGTGGAAAGGTGAGGAATATTGTTGTTTTTTTATTTTAACTCTTTTGCAGAAAACAATGACGTCAGTGGAATGGGTGATGTTGCAAGTATAGTTTAATTATTACTTATTGAAGGAGTTTGTTTCATTCTTTCAGTTAACCCCTTCCCGACCTTTGACGCAGCGTATGCGTCATAAAAACCTGTGCCAATCCAACCTGTGACACAGCATATGCATCATGGTCGGATCGTGCTCCTGCAGGTTGGGTGAAAGGGTTAACTGTAATTTCACCCGACCTGCAGGTACAGGGGGAGTGTTACTTGAGCCCAGGGGGTGTGGCTTCGCCCCCTGTGGCTACTATCACTCTGATTGGCTGTTGAAAGTGACGCTTCACTTTCAATCAGAGCGATAGTAATATTTCACGAATGAAAATTGGTGAAATATTACAAATCAGTCATGGCCGATGCTGCAATATCATCAGCCATGGCTGGAGACTGCGATCTGCCCCCGCCACCGATCTCCTCCCCTCCGTCCTCTGTCCTGTCATCTGCTGTCCTCCGCTCCCCTCCATCCTCCTGTCCTCTCCCACCACAGTCCGATCTCACCCCCCACTGTTCGATCCCACCCCCGCATATTTACCGAGCTCCGGTGTCCGTCCGTCTTCTCCATGGGTGCCACCATCTTCCAAAATGGAGGGTTCATGTGCAGTGCGCCAGCCGAATCTGCCGGCCAGCAGATTCATTCCAGGTACATTTTGATCACTGTGATAGAATCTATCACAGTGATCAAAATAAAAAAATAATAAACCCCCCCTTTATCACCCCCATAGGTAGGGAACAAAATAAAATAAAGAAAATATATTTACTTTTATTTTTCCACTAGGGTTAGAATTAAGGTTAGAATTAGGGTTAGAACTAATTAGGATTGCAGTTAGGGTTAGAAATAGGGTTGCAATTAGGGTTAGGGTTGCAATTAGGGTTAGGGTTAGAATTAGGGTTAGGGTTGCAATTAGGGTTAGGGTTGCAATAGGGTTAGGGTTAGAATTAGTGTTGCAATTAGGGTTTGGGGTGCAATTAGGGTTAGGCTTGCAATTAGGGATAGGGCTGCAATTAGGGATAGGGTTAGAATTAGGGTTAGAATTAGGCTATGTGCACACGGTGCGGATTTGGCTGTGGATCCGCAGCGGATTGTCAGCTGTGGATTCATAGCAGTTTTCCATCACGTTTACAGTACCATGTAAACCTATGGAAAACCAAATCCGCTGTGCCCATGTTGTGGAAAATACCGCGCAAAAATGCTGCTTTGTATTTTCCGCAGCATCTCAATTCTTTGTGCGGATTCCACAAAATTTTACACCTGTTCCTCAATAGGAATCCACAGGTGAAATCCGCACAAAAAACACTGGAAATTCGTGGTACATCCGCAGGTAAAACGCAGTGCGTTTTACCTGATGATTTTTCAAAAATTGTGCTGAAAATTCCTCACATGAATCCGCAACGTGGGCACATAGCCTTAGGCCTCTTTCACACTTGTGTCATGGCTGCTCCATCGCAATCCATCATTTCTGGCAAAAAAACGGATCCTGCAAATGTGCTCGCAGGATGCTTTTTTTGCCCATTGACTTGTATAGCGACGGATCGTGACGTATGGACATACGTCACGTTCATCATGCACTGGATCTGCCTTGTTTTGGCGGATCGTCGGTTCCGCCATTTCCGACCGCGCAAACGCAGCCGGAACTCCTCCCCCTCCTCCCCGGACTTTACACGGGTCAGCGGATGCGTTGAAACCTGCATCCGCTGCCCACTTCGTGACACAATTTCACAACTTGCGTCGGTACATCAGCCCGATGCTTAGCGACGGACCCGTACCTACGCGAGTGTGAAAGAGGCCTTACGGTTAGGGATGGAATTAGAGTTAGGGTTGGAATTAGGGTTAGGGTTGGAAATAGGGTTAAGATTAGGGTTAGGGGTGTGTTGGGGTTAGGGTTAGGCTTGTGTTTAGGGTTGGAATTAGGGTTAAGGGTGTGTTGGGGTTAGGGCTGTGGTTAGGGTTAGGGATGGGATTAGGGTTAGGGGTGTGTTGGGGTTAGGGTTGTGGTTAGGGGTGTGTTGGGGTTTGGGTTGTGATTAGGGTTATGGCTAGAGTTGGGATTAAGGTAGGGGTGTGTTGGGGTTAGTGTT
This sequence comes from Ranitomeya variabilis, assembly GCF_051348905.1. NCBI lineage: Eukaryota > Metazoa > Chordata > Amphibia > Anura > Dendrobatidae > Ranitomeya > Ranitomeya variabilis. Next base: position 600,975,401 of record NC_135234.1, read on the forward strand.
GGAATTGAATTGAGGGGTTTCCACTGTTTAGGCACATCAGGGGTCTCCAAACATGACATGGCACCACCATTGAATCCAGCCAATTTTGCGTTCAAAAAGTCAAATGGTGCGCTCCCTACCTTCCGAGCCCCGACGTGCGCCCAAACAGTGGTTTACCCAAACATATGGAGTATCAGCATACTCAGAAAAAATTGCACAACAATTTGGGGGGTCTAATTTCTCCTGTTACCCTTGGGAAAATAAAAAACTAGGGCTAAAATCTTATTTTTGTGGAAAAAAAAGGATTTTTTATTTTCACGGCTCTGCGTTATAAATTTCTGTGAAGCACTTGGGGTTCAAAGTGCTCACCACACATCTAGATAAGTTCTGTGTGGGGTCTAGGTTCCAAAATGGGGTCACTTGTGGGGAGTTTCTACTGTTTAGGCACATCAGGAGCTCTTCAAACGCAACGTGACGCCAGCAGACCATTCCATCAAAGTCTGCACTTCAAAACATCACTACTTCCCTTCCGAGCCCTGACATGCACCCAAACAGTGGTTCCCCCTCACATATGGGGTATCAGTGTACTCAGTACAAACTGGACACCAACTTTTTGGGTCCAATTTCTCCTGTTACCCTTGTGAAAATAAAACATTGCTTGCTAAAAAATAATTTTTGAAGAAAGAAAAATGATTTTTTATTTTCACGGCTCTGCGTTATACAATTCTGTGAAGCAATTGGGGGATCAAAGTGCTCACCACACATCTAGATAAGTTCTATAGGGGGTCTAGTTTCCAAAATGGGGTCACTTGTGGGGGAGCTCCAATGTTTAGGCACACAGTAGCTCTCCAAACGTGACATGGTGTAAGCAAACGATTGGAGATAATTTTTAATTCAAAAAGTCAAATGGCACTCCTTCCCTTCCGAGCCCTGTCGTGCGCCCAAACAGTGGTTTACCCCCACATATGAGGTATTAGTGTGCTCAGGAGAAATTGCCCAACAAATTTGAGGATTCATTTTATCCTGTTGCCCATGTAAAAATGAAAAAATGAAGGTGAAATAAATTTTTTGTGAAAAAAAGTACTTTTTCATCTTTACAGACCAATTTGTGAAGCACCTGGGGGTTCAAAGTGCTCTCTATACATCTCATAAGTTCCTTGGGGGTCTAGTTTCCTGTTATGATCTTGTGGCCTTGGAGCTGCACAAGACCTTCTCTGGAGTAGGTGGTACCTGTTCAGACCGCAACCCTAAACTGACCCGCAACTAGAAGTAGCCGTGGGGTGTACCTAACACATCCTAGACACCTCGACACAGCCGGATGACTAAATAACCTTATAGATGGAAATGGGAATTATATCTTGCTTCAGAGCAGAAACCCCAAAGGATAGGCAGCCCCCACAAATATTGACGGTGAATATAAGAGTAAAGACACACACAGGCTGAAAACAGGATTTAGCAAAAGAGGCACTTCTAGCTAAATAGTAAAGGATAGGACAGAGCACTAAGCAGTCAGTATTAAAACTCTGAAAATATCCACAGCAGAAAATACAAAAATTCCACATCTAACTAAAGACATAGAATGTATATCTGCATCTCCAGAGAATCCAGCATGACTGAAAAAATCCAAACAAGTCTAAGCTGGACAAGACAAAACAATAAATTGTTCTGAACTGAAAAGCACACTGCATGCAGGAAAATAAACCAGACACTTATCTTGGCTGAATTGGCAGCAGAGCAGAAGGAACCAGACAGGGATGTAAACCCTCCAAGAACAATGGACAACTGGCACTGACTAATGAATCCAGCACACCTAAATACCGAATAGAGCTGAAATCAGCAGAAACACCTGCCCTGGAACAACCCAGAGACAACTGCACAAACAACCACCGGAGGGAGCCCAAGAACAGAATTCACAACAGTACCCCCCCTTGAAGAGGGGTCACCGAACCCTTACCAGAGCCCCCAGGGCGATCAGGACGAGCCAGATGAAAGGCACGGACCAAATCAGCAGCATGGACATCAGAGGCAAAAACCCAAGAATTATCCTCCTGGCCATAACCCTTCCATTTGACAAGATACTGAAGCTTCCGCCTTGAAAAACGAGAATCCAAAATCTTCTCAACCACATACTCCAACTCCCCATCAACCAACACAGAGACAGGAGGATCAACAGAGGGAACAACGGGCACTACATATTTCCGCAATAAAGATCTATGGAAAACATTATGGATGGCAAAAGAGGCCGGAAGGGCCAAACGAAAAGAGACCGGATTGATAATCTCAGAAATCCTATAAGGACCAATAAACCGAGGCTTAAACTTAGGGGAAGAAACCTTCATAGGAACATGACGGGAAGACAACCAGACCAAATCCCCAACCCGAAGCCGGGAACCAACACGCCGACGACGGTTAGCAAAACGCTGAGCCTCCTCCTGAGACAACACCAAATTGTCCACCACATGAGCCCAAATCTGCTGCAACCTGTCAACCACAGAATCGACACCAGGACAATCAGAAGGTTCAACTTGCCACGAAGAAAAACGAGGATGAAAACCAAAATTACAAAAGAAGGGCGAAACCAAGGTAGCCGAACTAGCCCGATTATTAAGGGCAAACTCGGCCAATGGCAAGAAAGCCACCCAATCATCCTGATCAGCAGACACAAAGCATCTCAAATAAGTTTCCAAAGTCTGATTAGTTCGCTTGGTCTGGCCATTTGTATAAGGATGAAATGCGGAGGAAAAAGACATCAATGCCCAACCTAGCACAAAAGGCTCGCCAAAATCTAGAAACAAACTGTGAGCCTCTGTCAGACACAATATTCTCCAGAATACCATGCAAACGAACCACAAATCAGAAATCAGAAGAGGAAGGCAATTTAGGCAAAGGCACCAAATGGACCATCTTAGAGAACCGGTCACAAACCACCCAGATAACAGACATCCTCTGGGAAACCGGAAGATCTGAAATAAAATCCATAGAAATATGCGTCCAGGGCCTCTCAGGGACCGGCAAAGGCAAAAGCAACCCACTAGCACGGGAACAACAAGGCTTAGCCCGCGCACAAGTCCCACAGGACTGCACAAAAGAACGCACATCCCGCGACAAAGAAGGCCACCAAAAGGACCTACCAACCAAATCTCTGGTACCAAAAATACCAGGATAGCCAGCCAACACAGAACAATGAACCTCAGAAATCACTCTACTAGTCCATCTATCAGGAACAAACAGTTTCCCCACTGGACAGCGGTCAGGTTTGTCAGCCTGGAATTCCTGAAGAACCCGTTGTAAATCAGGGGAAATGGCAGAAAGGACCACCCCTTCTTTCAGAATGCCGACCGGTTCAAGGACCTCAGGAGAATCAGGCAAAAAACTCCTAGAGAGGGCATCAGCCTTAATATTCTTAGAACCCGGAAGATACGAGACCACGAAATCAAAACGGGAAAAGAAAAGGGACCATCGAGCCTGTCTAGGATTTAGCCGCTTGGCAGACTCGAGGTAAATCAGATTTTTATGATCGGTCAAGACCACAATACGGTGCTTAGCTCCCTCAAGCCAATGTCGCCACTCCTCAAACGCCCACTTCATAGCCAACAACTCCCGATTGCTGACATCATAATTGCGTTCAGCAGGCGAAAACTTACTGGAAAAGAAGGCACACGGTTTCATCAAGGAACCATCAAAATTCCTCTGAGACAAAATGGCCCCTGCCCCCAATCTCAGAAGCGTCAACCTCAACCTGAAACGGAAGATAAATGTCCAGTTGACGCAGCACTGGGGCCGAAGTAAATCGGTGTTTAAGCTCCTGAAAGGCAGAGACAGCCGCAGAAGACCAATTCGTCAAATCAGCGCCCTTCTTCGTCAAATCGGTCAAAGGTTTAACCACACTGGAGAAGTTAGCAATGAAACGGCGATAAAAATTAGCAAAGCCCAAAAATTTCTGAAGGCTCTTCACGGATGTGGGCTGAATCCAATCATGAATGGCCTGAACCTTAACCAGATCCATCTCAATAGATGAGGGAGAAAAAATGAAGCCCAAAAAAGAAACCTTCTGCACTCCAAAGAGACACTTAGACCCCTTCACAAACAAAACATTATCACGAAGGATCTGAAATACCATCCTGACCTGCTCCACATGAGACTCCCAATCATCGGAAAAAATCAAAATGTCATCCAAATATACAATCATGAATTTATCAAGATAAGTCCGGAAGATGTCGTGCATGAAGGACTGAAAAACAGATGGAGCATTAGAGAGCCCGAATGGCATCACAAGGTATTCAAAATGGCCTTCGGGCATATTAAACGCAGTTTTCCATTCATCCCCCTGCTTAATACGAACAAGATTATATGCCCCCCGAAGGTTAATCTTAGTAAACCAACTAGCCCCCTTAATCCTAGCAAACAAATCAGAAAGCAAAGGTAAAGGGTATTGAAACTTGACCGTGATCTTATTCAAGAGGCGATGATCAATACAGGGTCTTAAGGAGCCATCCTTCTTAGCAACAAAAAAGAATCCCGCTCCCAACGGTGAAGAAGATGGCCGAATATGCCCTTTCTCTAAAGACTCCTTAACCCCTTCACCCCCAAGGGTGGTTTGCACGTTAATGACCGGGCCAATTTTTACAATTCTGACCACTGTCCCTTTATGAGGCTATAACTCTGGAACGCTTTGACGGATCTTGGCGATTCTGACATTATTTTCTCGTGACATATTGTACTTCATGTTAGTGGTAAAATTTATTCGATATAACTTGCGTTTATTTGTGAAAAAAATGGAAATTTGGCGAAAATTTCGAAAATTTCGCAATTTTCCAACTTTGAATTTTTATGCCCTTAAATCACAGACATATGTCACACAAAATACTTAATAAGTAACATTTCCCACATGTCTACTTTACATCAGTACAATTTTGGAACCAAAATTTTTTTTTGTGACGGAGTTATAAGGGTTAAAAGTTGACCAGCAATTTCTCATTTTTACAACACCATTTTTTTTTAGGGACCACATCTCATTTGAAGTCATTTTGAGGGGTCTATATGATAGAAAATACCCAAGTGTGACACCATTCTAAAAACTGCACCCCTCAAGGTGCTCAAAACCACATTCAAGAAGTTTATTAACCCTTCAGGTGTTTCACAGGAATTTTTGGAATGTTTAAATAAAAATGAACATTTAACTTTTTTTCACACAAAATTTATTTCAGCTCCAATTTGTTTTATTTTACCAAGGGTAACAGGAGAAAATGGACCCCCAAAGTTGTTGTACAATTTGTCCTGAGTACGCTGATACCCCATATGTGGGGGTAAACCACTGTTTGGGCGCATGGCAGAGCTCGGAAGGAAAGGAGCGCCATTTTACTTTTCAATGCAAAATTGACTGGAATTGAGATGGGACGCCATGTTGCGTTTGGAGAGCCCCTGATGTGCCTAAACATTGAAACCCCCTACAAGTGACACCATTTTGGAAAGTAGACCCCCTAAGGAACTTATCTAGATGTGTGGTGAGCACTTTGACCCACCAAGTGCTTCACAGAAGTTTATAATGCAGAGTCGTAAAAATAAAAAATCATATTTTTTCACAAAAATTATCTTTTCGCCCCCAATTTTTTATTTTCCCAAGGGTAAGAGAAGAAATTGGACCGAAAAAATGTTGTGCAATTTGTCCTGAGTACGCTGATACCCCATATGTGGGTGTAAACCATTGTTTGGGCGCATAGCAGAGCTTGGAAGGGAAGGAGCGCCATTTGACTTTTCAATGCAAAATTGACTGGAATTGAGATGGGACGCTATGTTGCGTTTGGAGAGCCCCTGATGTGCCTAAACATTGAAACTCCCTACAGGTGACACCATTTTGGAAAGTAGACCCCCTAAGGAACTTATCTAGATGTGTGGTGAGCACTTTGACCCACCAAGTGCTTCACAGAAGTTTATAATGCAGAGTCGTAAAAATAAAAAATCATATTTTTTCACAAAAATTATCTTTTCGCCCCCAATTTTTTATTTTCCCAAGGGTAAGAGAAGAAATTGGACCGCAAAAAATGTTGTGCAATTTGTCCTGAGTACGCTGATACCCCATATGTGGGTGTAAACCATTGTTTGGGCGCATAGCAGAGCTTGGAAGGGAAGGAGCGCCATTTGACTTTTCAATGCAAAATTGACTGGAATTGAGATGGGACGCCATGTTGCGTTTGGAGAGCCCCTGATGTGCCTAAACATTGAAACTCCCTACAAGTGACACCATTTTGGAAAGTAGACCCCCTAAGGAACTTATCTAGATGTGTGGTGAGCACTTTGACCCACCAAGTGCTTCACAGAAGTTTATAATGCAGAGCCGTAAAAATAAAAAATCATATTTTTTCACAAAAATGATCTTTTCGCCCCCAATTTTTTATTTTCCCAAGGGTAAGAGAAGAAATTGGACCCCAAAAAATGTTGTGCAATTTGTCCTGAGTACGCTGATACCCCATATGTGGGTGTAAACCATTGTTTGGGCGCATGGCAGAGCTTGGAAGGGAAGGAGCGCCATTTGACTTTTCAATGCAAAATTGACTGGAATTGAGATGGGACGCCATGTTGCGTTTGGAGAGCCCCTGATGTGCCTAAATATTGAAACCCCCCACAAGTGACACCATTTTGGAAAGTAGACCCCCTAAGGAACTTATCTAGATGTGTTTTGAGAGCTTTGAACCCCCAAGTGTTTCACTACAGATTATAACGCAGAGCCGTGAAAATAATTTTTTTTTTTCTCAAAAATGATTTTTTAGCCCCCAGCTTTGTATTTTTACAAGGGTAACAGAATAAATTGGACCCCAAAATTTGTTTTCCAATTTGTCCTGAGTACGCTGATACCCCATATGTGGGGGGGAACCACTGTTTGGGCGCATGACAGAGCTCGGAAGGGAAGGAGCGCCATTTGGAATGCAGCCTTAAATGGATTGGTCTGCAGCTGTCATGTTGCATTTGCAGAGCCCCTGATGTACCCAAACAGTACAAACCCACCACAAGTGACCCCATATTGGAAACTAGACCTCCCAAGGAACTTATCTAGATGTGTTGTGAGAACTTTGAACCCCCAAGTGTTTCACTACAGTTTATAACGCAGAGCCGTGAAAATAAAACATCTTTTTTTTCCCACAAAAATGATTTTTAGCCCCCCAAATTTTTATTTTCCCAAGGATAACAAGAGAACTTGGACCCCAGAAGTTGTTGTTCAATTTTTCCCGAGTACGCTGATAACCCATATGTTGGGGTAAACCCCTTTTTGGGCGCACGGGAGAGCTCGGAAGGGAAGGAGCACTGTTTTACTTTTTCAACGCAGAATTGGCTGGAATTGAGATTGGACGCCATGTCCCGATTGGAGAGCCCCTGATGTGCCTGGACAGTGGAAACTTCCCAATTCTACCTGAAACCCTAATCCAAACAGACCCCTAGCCCTAATCCCAACGGTAACCCTAACCACACCCCTAACCCTGACACACCCATAATTCTAATCCCAACCCTAATCCAAACCGTAAATGTAATCCAAACCCTAACCCTAACTTTAGCCCCAACCCTAACTTTAGCCCCAACCCTAACCCTAACTTTACCTCCAACCCTAGCCCTAACCCTAACCCTAACCCTAAACGTGACTGAAATACGTGGCACTGAAATATGTGGCACTGAAATACGTGATACGTGGCACTGAAATACGTGATACGTGGCACTGAAATACGTGGCACTGAAATACGTGGCACTGAAATACGTGGCACTGAAATACGTGGCACTGAAATACGTGATACGTGGCACTGAAATACGTGGCACTGAAATACGTGGCACTGAAATACGTGGCACTGAAATACGTGATATGTGGCACTGAAATACGTGGCATTGAAATACGTGGCACTGAAATACGTGGCACTGAAACACGTGGCACTGAAATACGTGATACGTGGCACTGAAATATGTGGCACTGAAATACGTGGCACTGAAATACGTGGCACTGAAATACGTGGTACTTAAATACGTGGCACTAAAATATGTGGCACTGAAATATGTGATACGTGGCACTGAAATACGTGACACTTAAATACGTGGCACTGAAACACGTGGCACTGAAATACGTGATACGTGGCACTGAAATACGTGGCACTGAAATACGTGGCACTGAAATACGTGGCACTGAAATATGTGGCACTATGGCTGTCAGAAAATGTTCATTAAACGGTTAGGGGTGAGGTTAGGGGTAGAGTTAGGGTTAGGGTTTGGATCCCTTTATCACCTTGATGGTGGTGGGTGGCTTTTCAGTGTGTTTTCTGTTTTTTTTTCGATAAAAACACATGCTTTTTTAACGCAAACGCATGTGCTTAAAAACGCAAGAAAATACTGCAGGCTGTATTTCTGAAAATGAACGCATGCAGAAAAAAAACGCATGCGTTTGAAAACGCGACCAAACGCGTACAAAAAAACGCATGCGTTTTCAATGTTAAATATAGGGAAAAAACGCATGCGTTTTTTTGTGCTGCAGACAAAAACGCAAGTGTGAAACCAGCGACGCTTTTTATAGCAAAAAAGTTTTTGCGTCTCCACATTTTGAGACCTATAATTTTTCCACATTTTGCTCCACAGAGTCATGTGAGGTCTTGTTTTTTGCGGGACGAGTTGATGTTTTTATTGGTAACATTTTCGGACACGTGACCATTTTTGATCACTTTTTATTCCGATTTTTGTGAGGCAGAATGACCAAAAACCTGCTATTCATGAATTTCTTTTGGGAGAGGCGTTTATACCGTTCCGCGTTTGGTAAAATGGATAAAGGAGTTTTATTCGTCGGGTCAGTACGATTACAGCGATATCTCATTTATATCTTTTTTTATGTTTTGGCGCTTTTATACGATAAAAACTATTTTATAGAAAAAAATAATTATTTTGGCATCGCTTTATTCTCAGGACTATAACTTTTTTATTTTTTTGCTGATGACGCTATATGGCGGCTCGTTTTTTGCGGGACAAGATGACGTTTTCAGCGGTACCATGATTATTTATATCAGTCTTTTTGATCGCGTGTTATTCCTCTTTTTGTTCGGCGGTATGGTAATAAAGCGTTGTTTTTTGCCTCGTTTTTTTTTTTTTCTCTTACGGTGTTTACTGAAGGGGTTAACTAGTGGGGCAGTTTTATAGGTTGGGTCGTTACGGACGCGGCGATACTAAATATGTGTACTTTTATTGTTTTGTTTTTTTTATTTAGATAAAGAAATGTATTTATGGGAATAATATATATATTTTTTTTATTATTTATTTAGGATTTTTTTTTTTTTTTTTACACATGTGGAAAATTTTTTTTTTTTACTTTTTACTTTGTCCCAGGGGGGGACATCACAGATCGATGATCTGATAGTGTGCACTGCACTTTATCAGATCACTGATCTCACTTACATCGGTGCAGGCTTCCCAGCGTCTGCTCTGAGCAGGCACTCAGTAAGCCACCTTTCTCCCTGCAGGACCCGGATGCCGCGGCCATCTTGGATCCGGGACCTGCAGGGAGGAAGAAGGTAGGAGACCCTCGCAGCAACGCGATCACATCGCGTTGCTCCGGGGGTCTCAGGGAAGCCCGCAGGGAGCCCCCTCCCTGCGCGATGCTTCCCTATACCGCCGGTACACCGCGATCATGTTTGATCGCGGTGTGCCGGGGGTTAATGTGCCGGGGGCGGTCCGTGACCGCTCCTGGCACATAGTGCCGGATGTCAGCTGCGATATGCAGCTGACACCCGGCCGCGATCGGCCGCGCTCCCCCCGTGAGCGCGGCCGATCGGCTATGACGTACTATCCCGTCGAGGGTCAGATAGGCCCAGGTCACCTCGACGGGATAGTACGTCTAAGGTCACAGAGGGGTTAACATAACTCCGCATGGCGGTATGTTCAGGCACAGACAGGATGAAAAGTCGGCCCTTAGGAAACTTACAGCCTGGAATCAAGTCAATAGCACAATCACAGTCCCTATGCGGTGGAAGGGAACTGGACTTGGGCTCATCGAATACATCCTGAAAATCAGACAAAAACTCTGGAATTTCAGAAGAGGAGGGAGAGGAGATTGACATCAAAGGAACGTCATTATGAACCCCCTGACAACCCCAACTAGTCACAGACATAGACTTCCAATCCATCACCGGATTATGTACCGGCAACCATGGAAAACCCAGCACAATAGCATCATGCAAATTATGCAACACCAGAAAACAACAATCTTCCTGATGGGCTGGCGCCATACACATGGTCACCTGTGTCCAAAACTGGGGTTTATTTTTTGCCAAAGGTGTAGCATCAATGCCCCTTAAAGGAATAGGATTCTGCAAAGACTGCAAGGGAAAACCACAACGCCTGGCAAATTCAAAGTCCATTAAGTTCAAAGCGGCGCCTGAATCCACAAACGCCATGACAGAAGATGATGACAATGAGCAGATCAGGGACACAGATAACAGAAATTTAGGTACAGTACTGATGGTTAGGGTTGAGCGACCTTTACTTTTATAGGATCGGGTCGGGTCTCACGAAACCCGACTTTTTCAAAAGTCGGGTCGAGTGAAATCGGCCGATCCTATAAAAAAGTCGGGGTCGGGGTCGGCCGAAACTCGAAACCCAATGCAGTGCATTGGGTTTCCAATGGTTCCCAGGGTCTGAAGGAGCGGAAACTCTCCTTCAGGCCCTGGGATCCATATTTAAGTGTAAAATAAAGAATTAAAATAAAAAATATTGCTATACTTACCATCTGATGCGCCCTGGTACTAAGCGGGAACCTTCCTTCCTTAGAATCAGCCTTCCAGGACCTTGCGGTGACGTCGCGGTGACGTCGCGGCTTGTGATTGGTCGCGCGGCCGCCCATGTGACCGCTCGCGCGACCAATCACAAGCCGTGACGTCACCGTGACGTCACCGAGGGTCCTGGAAGGGCTGATTCTTATGAAGGAAAGCTGCCGGAAAGAAGCAGGGCGTGTCCGAGGGTGAGTATATACCTAATAGGAATATACTCACCCTCGGCTTCGTTCTGGCAGCCTTCCTTCCTAAGAATCAGCCCTTCCAGGACCTTCGGTGACATCACGGTGATGTCGTGGCTTGTGATTGGTCGCGCGAGCGGTCACATGGGCGGCCGCGCGACCAATCACAAGCCACGACGTCACCGCGACATCACCGCAAGGTCCTGGAAGGCTGATTCTAAGGAAGGAAGGTTCCCGGTTAGTACCAGGGCCCATCAGAGGGTAAGTATAGCGATATTTTTTATTTTAATTCTTTATTTTACACTTAAATCTGAATTCCGATACCAATTCCCGATATCTTAAACATATCGGGAATCGGTATCGGAATTCCGATTCCAGATTCAGAAGATCGCCGACTTCATGGCCGACCCCACACAGGGGTCGGGTCGGGTTTCATGAAACCCGACTTTGCCAAAAGTCGGCGACTTCTGAAAATTGCCGACCCGTTTCGCTCAACCCTACTGATGGTAACTGAACTGGCGATTCTCTTTGTATGCTTAGGACAGACTGAAATAACATGAGAAGCATCGCCACAATAAAAACACAACCTATTCTGACGTCTGAATCCTTGTTTTTCTGTTCTAGACAGAATCCTATCACACTGCATAGGCTCAGGCATCTGCTCTGATAACAACGCCACAGCGCGCACATCTCTGCGCTCACTCAAGCGCCGATCAATCTGAATGGTCAGAGACATAGAATCACTTAGACCGACAGGCGTGGGAAACCCCACCATAACATCTTTAACGGATTCAGAAAGACCCTTTCTGAAAATTGCCGCCAAAGCATCACCATTCCATTTAGTCAGCACAGACCATTTTCTAAATTTCTGACAATACAATTCTGCCGCCTCTTGACCCTGAGACAGGGCCAACAAGGTCTTCTCCTCTTGATCCACAGAATTTCGTTCATCATATAATAATCCTAGAGCCTGAAAAAAGGCATCTACATTAAGCAAGGCCAGATTCCCAGATTCCAGGGAAAATGCCCAATCCTGAGGATCGCCACGCAGCAGGGAGATGACAATTTTAACCTGCTGAATGGGATTACCAGAGGAATGAGGTTTCAGAGCAAAAAACAGTTTGCAGTTGTTTTTAAAACTCAAAAATTTGGACCTGTCCCCAAAAAACAAATCAGGAGTAGGAATCCTAGGCTCTAAAACCGGAGTCTGAACAATATAATCTGCAATACCCTGTATTCTAGCAGCAAGCTGGTCTACACGAGAAGCTAATCCCTGAACATCCATACTAGCACAAGACTCCACAGCCACCCAGAGGAAAAGAGGGAAGGAGAGACAAAGCAGACTACAGAAAAAAAATGGCTCAACACCCTTCTTCCCTTCTTCTGAGATGCATTTATCTCATTGTTGGCCAGTTGTACTGTTATGATCCGGTGGCCTTGGAGCCGCATGAGACCTTCTCTGGAGTAGGTGGTACCTGTACAGACCACAACCCTAAACTGACACTGCAACTAGAAGTAGCCGTGGGGTGTACCTAACACATCCTAGACACCTCGACACAGCCGGAGGACTAAATAGCCCTATAGATGGAAATGGGAATTCTATCTTGCCTCAGAGCAGAAACCCCAAAGGATAGGCAGCCCCCACAAATATTGACGGTGAATATAAGAGTAAAGACACACACAGGCTGAAAACAGGATTTAGCAAAAGAGGCACTTCTAGCTAAATAGTAAAGGATAGGACAGAGTACTAAGCGGTCAGTATTAAAACTCTGAAAATATCCACAGCAGAAAATACAAAAATTCCACATCTAACTAAAGACATAGAATGTATATCTGCATCTCCAGAGAATGCAGCATGACTGAAAAAATCCAAACACGTCTAAGCTGGACAAGACAAAACAATAAATTGTTCTGAACTGAAAAGCACACTGCATGTATGCTGCAGGAAAATAAACCAGACACTTATCTTGGCTGAATTGGCAGCAGAGCAGAAGGAACCAGACAGGGATGTAAACCCTCCAAGAACAATGGACAACTGGCACTGACTAATGAATCCAGCACACCTAAATACCGAATAGAGCTGAAATCAGCAGAAACTCCTGCCCTGGAACAACCCAGAGACAACTGCACTATCACAAACAACCACCGGAGGGAGCCCAAGAACAGAATTCACAACAGTTTCCAAAATGAGGTCACTAGTGGGGGAGCTCCAATGTTTAGGCACACAGGGGCTCTCCAAACGCGACATGTTGTCCGCTAAAGATTGGAGTCAATTTTTCATTCAAAATGTCAAATGGCGCTCCTTCCCTTCTGAGCACTGTCGTGCGCCCAATAAGTGGTCCCCCCCACATATGGGGTATCGGAATTCTTAGGAAAAATTGTACAATAACTTTTGGGGTCCAGTTTCTCCTTTTACCCTTGTAAATAAAAAATTGTTGCTAAAAGATCATTTTTGTGACTAAAAAGTTAAATGCTCGTTTTTTCCTTCCATGTTGCTTCTGCTGCTGCGAAGCACCTTAAGGGTTAATAAACTTCTTGAATGTGGTTTTGAGCACCTTGAGGGGTGCAGTTTTTAGAATGGTGTCACTTTTGGGTATCTTCAGCCATATAGACCCCTCAAACTAACTTCAAATGTGAGGTGGTCCTGAAAAAAAATGGTTCTGTAAATTTTGTTGTAAAAATGAGAAATCGCTGGTCAGATTTTAACCCTTATAACTTCCTAGCAAAAAAAATGTTGTTTCCAAAATTGTGCTGTTGTAAAGTAGACATGTGGGTAATTTTATTTATTAACTATTTTGTGTCACATAACTCTCTGGTTTAACAGAATAAAAATTCAAATTTTGAAAATTGCGAAATTTTCAAAATTTTCGCCAAATTTCCGATTTTTTCAGAAATAAATGCAAAAATTATTGACCTAAATTTACTACTACCACAAAGCCCAAAATGTCACAAAAAAGTAGTCTTAGAATCGCTAGGATCCGTTGAAGTGTTCCTGAGTTATTACCTCATAAAGGGACACTGGTCAGAATTGCAAAAAATGGCCAGGTTATTAAGGTCAAAATAGGCTAGGTCATGAAGGGGTTAAAGGACTTTTTTCTGGGTGTCTGTCATATTATGCAATTTGACTATGGGGTTAGTAATTTGGCATCTTATTTATGCCTCTCCATTACTAACCCCTGGACTTGATGTCACCTGACAATGCAAAGGTGACCTCTAGGGTTGAGCGACCTTTACTTTTATAGGATCGGGTCGGGTTTCACGAAACCCGACTTTTTCAAAAGTCGGGTCGAGTGAAATCGGCCGATCCTATAAAAAAGTCGGGGTCGGGGTCAGCCGAAACTCGAAACCCAATGCAGTGCATTGGGTTTCCAATGGTTCCCAGGGTCTGAAGGAGCGGAAACGCTCCTTCAGGCCCAGGGATCCATATTTAAGTGTAAAATAAAGAATTAAAATAAAAAATATCGCCATACTTACCATCTGACGGGCCCTGGTACTAACCGGGAACCTTCCTTCCTTAGAATCAGCCTTCCAGGACCTCGCGTGTCCGAGGGTGAGTATATACCTAATAGGAATATACTCACCCTCGGCTTCGTTCCGGCAGCCTTCCTTCCTAAGAATCAGCCCTTCCAGGACCTTCGGTGACGTCACGGTGACGTCGCGGCTTCTGATTGGTCGTGCGAGCGGTCACATGGGCGGCCGCGCAACCAATCACAAGCCGCGACGTCACCGCGACGTCACCGCGAGGTCCTGGAAGGCTGATTCTAAGGAAGGAAGGTTCCCGGTTAGTACCAGGGCCCGTCAGATGGTAAGTATGGCGATATTTTTTATTTTAATTCTTTATTTTACACTTAAATCTGAATTCCGATACCAATTCCCGATATCTTAAACATATCGGGAATCGGTATCGGAATTCCGATTCCAGATTCAGAAGATCGCCGACTTCATGGCCGACCCCACACAGGGGTCGGGTCGGGTTTCATGAAACCCGACTTTGCCAAAAGTCGGCGACTTCTGAAAATTGCCGACCCGTTTCGCTCAACCCTAGTGACCTCAACTGTTGTGAACTCCGTTTTCAGGCTCCCTCTTGTGGTCACAGATGGTATTGTGTGACTTTGGTTTTTTGGCTCCCCCTGGTGGTTTGGTTTATTATCCTGCGGGTCTGCTGGATCAGCTGCCTCGTTATTCACCAGGGAGGCTCCTATTTAGCTCTGCTTCACTTCCACTTGTTGCCGGCTGTCAATGTATTCAGTGCTATTCTGATTACTCCTGATTATCTCGTTTTCTGCCTCTTCAGTATAAGCTAAGTTCTGTTTGAATATTTTTTGCTCATCTGCCTGCAATATGATTTCTGTGTATTATGAGTCTAGTCCAGCTTGCTAACATTTGATTTCTTTTTGCTGGTAAGCTCTGGGGTACGGAGTTGCTTCCCCCGCACCGTTAGTTGCTCGAGCAATCTCTGCGTGGATATTTGGAATAGGGTTTTTATTTGACTGCACAGTTTCCTTCCTATTTTCTGCTGTCTAGTATTAGCGGGCCTCATTTGCTAAATCTGATTTCATCTCTGCGCTTGTGCTTTCCCATTAACTCACCATTAATATTTGTGGGGGGCTATTCTATATCTTTGGGGTCTTCCACTGAGGCAAGTGAGGACTTACTTTCCCTGCAGGAATAGTCAGTTTCTCAGGCCGTGACGAGACATCTAGGATTTTTTAGGAAACGTTCCACGGCTGCCTATAGTTGTTTGCGGATAGGATCAGGTTGCGGTCAATCTAGTTACCACTTCCCCAGAGCTAGTAGTCTGTTCAGTTACTTAGCTAGTCTGACCTGCGATCCTTGCCACTAGGATCATAACAGTACAGCCGGCCCGGTAAAGTGTTAATTGCATGGCAGAAGCAGGAGAAAAGAAGCTTGGAGATATTTTTTATTTTTTTTTTGCTGCCGTGTGTCTAGCTGCTGTGTGTCTGGCTTCTCTCCTCCTCTTAATCTTGGTGTGGCTCTGAGTTCAGCTGCTGATATGGATATCCAGAGTTTAGCCTCCAGTGTAGATCATCTTGCTGCAATGGTACAAAGTATTCAGGATTTTGTTGTGCACAGTCCTATGTCAGAGCCTAGAATACCTATTCCGGAGTTGTTTTCTGGAGATAGATCTAGGTTCCTGAATTTTAAGAATAATTGCAAGTTGTTTCTTTCTTTGAAACCTCGTTCCTCTGGGGATTCTGTTCAGCAAGTTAAGATTATTATTTCTTTCTTGCGTGGCGATCCTCAAGATTGGGCTTTCGTATTGGCTCCAGGGGATCCTGCGTTGCTCAGTGTGGATGCATTTTTTCTGGCCCTTGGATTGCTCTATGAGGAACCTAATCTTGAGAACCAGGCTGAAAAAGCGTTGTTGGCCCTCTCTCAGGGGCAAGATGATGCAGAGGTGTACTGCCAGAAATTTCAGAAATGGTCGGTGCTTACTCAATGGAATGAGTGTGCCCTGGCTGCAAATTTCAGAAAAGGTCTTTCTGAAGCCATTAAGAATGTCATGGTGGGGTTCCCTACGCCTGCAGGTCTGAATGAGTCAATGACTCTGGCCATTCAGATTGATCGGCGTTTGCGGGAGCGCAAACCTGCGCACCATTTGGCGGTGTCTTCTGAACAGACACCTGAGTCTATGCAATGTGATAGAATTCTGACCAGAAGTGAACGGCAAAATTATAGACTGCAAAATGGGTTGTGCTTTTACTGTGGTGACTCAGCTCATGTTATCTCAGCATGCTCTAAGCGCACAAAAAAGATTGATAAATCTGTCACCATCGGTACTTTACAGCCTAAGTTTATTTTGTCTGTTACCCTGATTTGTTCCCTGTCATCTTACCCGGTTATGGCTTTTGTGGATTCAGGTGCTGCCCTGAGTCTGATGGATTTGTCATTTGCCAGGCGCTGTGGTTTTGTTTTGGAGCCTTTAAAATTCCCTATTCCACTAAAGGGAATTGATGCTACACCATTGGCTACGAATAAACCTCAGTACTGGACACAAGTGACCATGTGCATGACTCCTGTTCATCAGGAGGTGATTCGCTTTCTTGTATTGCATAATTTGCATGATGTTGTCGTGTTGGGCCTGCCATGGTTGCAGACTCATAATCCAGTCCTGGATTGGAAAGCAATCTGTGTCAAGTTGGGGTTGTCAGGGAATTCATGGCGACGCTCCTGTGGTGTCAATTGCTTCATCCACTCCTTCTGAGGTCCCTGCGTTTTTGTCAGATTACCAGGATGTATTTGATGAGCCCAAACTCAGTTCTCTACCTCCTCATAGGGATTGTGATTGTGCTATAAATTTGATTCCTGGTAGTAAGTTTCCTAAGGGACGACTTTTCAATTTGTCAGTGCTGGAGCATGCTGCTATGCGGAGTTATATAAAGGAGTCTTTGGAGAAAGGACTTATTCGCCCCTCCTCCTCCCCTCTTGGTGCAGGGTTCTTTTTTGTGGCTAAGAAGGATGGTTCCTTGAGACCTTGTATTGATTATCGCCTTCTAAACAAAATCACGGTCAAATTTCAGTATCCTTTGCCATTGTTATCTGATCTGTTTGCTCGCATTAAGGGGTCTAGTTGGTTCACCAAGATAGATCTTCGTGGTGCGTATAACCTTGTGCGTATTAAGCAGGGTGATGAATGGAAAACTGCATTTAATACGCCCGAAGGCCATTTTGAGTACTTGGTGATGCCTTTTGGACTTTCTAATGCTCCTTCTGTCTTTCAGTCCTTTATGCACGACATCTTCCGCGAATATCTGGATAAATTTATGATTGTGTATCTGGATGATATTCTGTTTTTTTGGATGATTGGGAGTCCCATGTTAAGCAGGTCAGGATGGTGTTTCAGCAAAAAAGAAAGTCTAGCACTCAACTTCGGTAAACGTGAAAAGACGTTTTTTATTTTGTAGCACTCGAAACGTTTCAGTCCTATCATGGACTTTCATCAGTCACGTGCCAGTGTGGGCCTGTGGGGCCAGGTAAGAGCCAGGAGATGTAGGCTAAAAAAACGGAAGGTACAGAGAGAAAACCCTATACGGCACAAATAAGGGAAGTAGTATATGCTTAATTGCGGTGTAACATGTGGATGTAAATACCTCCGGTATACAGTGGCACCTATGGGCCGAGACAGTGCCGATTGCAGGATGAGGGTGCAGCCTTCAGACGCGGTATCCGCCGCTAGCGGTAGGTGCCACTGTATACCGGAGGTATTTACATCCACATGTTACACCGCAATTAAGCATATACTACTTCCCTTATTTGTGCCGTATAGGGTTTTCTCTCTGTACCTTCCGTTTTTTTAGCCTACATCTCCTGGCTCTTACCTGGCCCCACAGGCCCACACTGGCACGTGACTGATGAAAGTCCATGATAGGACTGAAACGTTTCGAGTGCTACAAAATAAAAAACGTCTTTTCACGTTTACCGAAGTTGAGTGCTAGACTTTCTTTTTTGCTTATACTAACGGTTTGGGAACCTAGTCTATGCACCACATTGTGACTGTGCACACGGTGTTCTCTCATAGGATGGTGTTTCAGGTCCTGCGTGCCAATGCTTTATTTGTGAAGGGCTCAAAATGTCTTTTTGGAGTCCAGAAAATCTCTTTTTTGGGTTTCATTTTTTCTCCTTCTGCTATTGAGATGGACCCAGTCAAGGTTCAGGCTATTCATGACTGGACTCAGCCTACATCTGTTAAGAGTCTTCAGAAGTTCTTGGGTTTTGCTAATTTTTACCGTCGCTTCATCGCTAATTTTTCTGGTGTTGTTAAGCCATTGATGGATTTGACCAAGAAGGGTTCTGATGTTACTAATTGGTCTCCTGCCGCTGTGGAGGCCTTTTGGGAGCTGAAGCGCCGGTTTTCTTCGGCTCCGGTCTTATGTCAGCCAGACGTCTCCTTTCCTTTCCAGGTCGAGGTTGATGCTTCTGAGATTGGAGCGGGGGCTGTTTTGTCGCAGAGAAGCTCTGATGGCTCTGTGATGAAGCCATGTGCTTTCTTTTCAAGAACGTTTTCGCCTGCCGAGCGGAATTATGATGTTGGTAATCGGGAGTTGTTGGCTAGGAAGTGGGCATTTGAGGAGTGGCGACATTGGCTCGAGGGAGTTAAGCATCGTGTGGTGGTCTTGACTGATCACAAGAATTTGATTTATCTCGAGTCGGCCAAGCGGCTGAATCCTAGACAGGCTCGTTGGTCATTGTTTTTCTCTCGTTTTGATTTCGTGGTCTCATACCTGCCTGGTTCGAAGAATGTGAAGGCTGATGCTCTTTCTAGGAGTTTTGTGCCTGACTCTCCTGGTGATTCAGAGCCAGCTGGTATCCTCAGAGAAGGGGTGATTTTGTCTGCCATCTCCCCAGATTTGCGACGAGTGCTGCAGGAGTTTCAGGCGGATAGACCTGACCGTTGTCCACCGGAGAGACTGTTTGTCCCGGATAGATGGACCAGCAGAGTTATTTCCGAGGTTCATTCTTTGGTGTTGGCAGGCCATCCTGGGATTTTTGGTACCAGAGATTTGGTGGCTAGGTCCTTCTGGTGGCCTTCCTTGTCGCGGGATGTGCGTTCCTTTGTGCTGTCTTGTGGAATTTGTGCTCGGGCTAAGCCTTGCTGTTCTCGTGCCAGTGGCTTGTTGTTGCCTTTGCCTGTCCCAAAGAGGCCTTGGACGCACATTTCCATGGATTTTATTTCAGATCTCCCTGTCTCTCAGAGAATGTCGGTCATTTGGGTGGTGTGTGATCGGTTTTCTAAAATGGTCCATTTGGTGCCCTTGCCTAAGTTGCCTTCCTCCTCCGAGTTGGTTCCTCTGTTTTTTCAAAATGTGGTTCGTTTGCACGGGATCCCTGAAAATATTGTTTCTGACAGAGGATCCCAGTTTGTGTCTAGATTTTAGCGGACCTTTTGTGCTAAGATGGGCATTAATTTGTATTTTTCGTCGGCCTTCCATCCTCAGACGAATGGCCAAACCGAGCGCACTAATCAGACTTTGGAAACCTATTTAAGATGTTTTGTTTCTGCTGATCAGGATGACTGGGTGACTTTTTTGCCATTGGCCGAGTTTGCCCTTAATAATCGGGCTAGTTCTGCTACTTTGGTTTCGCCTTTTTTTTGTAATTCAGGGTTTCATCCTCGTTTTTCCTCGGGTCAGGTGGAGTCTTCTGACTGTCCTGGAGTGGATGTTGTGGTGGATAGGTTGCATCAGATTTGGAATCATGTGGTGGACAATTTGAAGCTGTCACAAGAGAAGGCTCAGCGCTTTGCCAACCGCCGTCGCTGTGTGGGTCCCCGACTTCACGTTGGGGATTTGGTGTGGTTGTCTTCTCGCTTTGTTCCTATGAAGGTCTCCTCTCCTAAGTTTAAGCCTCGGTTTATCGGTCCTTATAAGATTTTGGAAGTCCTTAACCCTGTGTCATTTCGTTTGGACCTCCCGGCATCATTTGCTATTCATAATGTGTTCCATCGGTCGTTGTTGCGGAGGTATGTGGTGCCTGTGGTTCCTTCGGTTGAGCCTCCTGCCCCTGTGCTGGTTGAGGGAGAATTGGAATACGTGGTGGAGAAGATCTTGGATTCTCGTATTTCTACACGGAGGCTTCAGTATTTGGTTAAGTGGAAAGGCTATGGTCAGGAGGATAATTCCTGGGTTGTCGCCTCTGATGTTCATGCGGCCGATTTGGTTTATGCCTTCCATGTGGCTCACCCTGATCGCCCTGGGGGTTTTGATGAGGGTTCGGTGACCCCTTCTCAAGGGGGGGGTACTGTTGTGAACTCCGTTTTCAGGCTCCCTCTTGTGTTCACAGATGGTATTGTGTGACTTTGGTTTTTTGGCTCCCCCTGGTGGTTTGGTTTATTATCCTGCGGGTCTGCTGGATCAGCTGCCTCGTTATTCACCAGGGAGGCTCCTATTTAGCTCTGCTTCACTTCCACTTGTTGCCGGCTGTCAATGTATTCAGTGCTATTCTGATTACTCCTGATTATCTCGTTTTCTGCCTCTTCAGTATAAGCTAAGTTCTGTTTGAATATTTTTTGCTCATCTGCCTGCAATATGATTTCTGTGTATTATGAGTCTAGTCCAGCTTGCTAACATTTGATTTCTTTTTGCTGGTAAGCTCTGGAGTACGGAGTTGCTTCCCCCGCACCATTAGTTGGTGCGGGGGCTCGAGCAATCTCTGCGTGGATATTTTGAATAGGGTTTTTATTTGACCGCACAGTTTCCTTCCTATTTTCTGCTGTCTAGTATTAGCGGGCCTCATTTGCTAAATCTGATTTCATCTCTGCGTTTGTGCTTTCCCCTTAACTCACCGTTAATATTTGTGGGGGGCTATTCTATATCTTTGGGGTCTTCCACTGAGGCAAGTGAGGACTTACTTTCCCTCCAGGAATAGTCAGTTTCTCAGGCCGCGACGAGACGTCTAGGATTTTTTAGGTAACGTTCCACAGCTGCCTATAGTTGTTTGCGGATAGGATCAGGTTGCGGTCAATCTAGTTACCACTTCCCCAGAGCTAGTAGTCTGTTCAGTTACTTAGCTAGTCCGACCTGCGATCCTTGCCACTAGGATCATAACACTCAACCCCCAACTATCACCTCACTTGACACTGCTACAGGGCAAGTGAGAAGAGCAAGGCTAAGTGCCAGAATTGGCGCACATGGGGGGAAGTGTGGAGGAGTGTGGGAAGAAATCAGTATAGCAGGAGGAAACCCATGCAAACACGGAGAAACATGCAAACTCTTGAATATGTTATCCTTGATAGAATTTGAACCCAGGACCCCAGCACTGTAAGGCTGCAGAGCTAACCACTGAGGCAACATGCAGGCAAAATTCACTAATTAATTTAATGATCATTAGCCAGTTTACTGTTCCATCCGTGTGTACTTGGTAGTTATGGTACAGGGCCTCATTGTCTGTTTAACCTGTTCTGCTCTGATCCACTATCTTCTTCCTGGTAGTCTAACCTTGGACCATTACCTGACTGTGCCTTTGTCTCTTCCTTCTGTTTATGATGCTTTTGACCTCATACTGTTTGACTATTCCGTTTCATGGCATGTCCATGAGAAGTGACTCAGAGTCACACCCACCTTACAAAACTTTTTAAATTCAATCCACTTCACAATCTTTTTTTAATTTTGTCCCAAAATTTTTCATAGGGCAAGCCAAATTCTTACTTTTGACATTTTTTGTGTTTCTGGTTCTGTCATTTCAGTAGCATCTTCTGGAAATGAGTGTTCACTCTGGTAACATACTGTACATCTCTTCCACATCTTCTTCCATTTTTTATGGTGATCTGAAGTGAGAAATGCATTTATTGATTGTACTCACATTTATAGCTCCATTAATTCCACAGCAATTTACAGACATTATTTGCACTGTTCCCATTGGGACTCACAATCTAGATTATATCTATCATTATGTCTTTAGAGTTCGGATCAAACCATAGTACCAAGAGGAAACACAAGCTAACATGGGGAGAACATACAAACTTCGTGAAGATGTTATTCTTGGTGAGATATTGAATATTTTATGTGATCCATCCAGGATTATGTGCTTTGTGGTACCTTTTGTTCTTATATAATACTCCCAAAAAGTGTTGAAATGCTTTTCTGTATTAAATTTCTCAACCATACAGTATTCCATGGCATGAGGTATGTTTTGTGATAGCTAACATGCCAAAAAAGCAGCGATCTGGGAGTTAGATGCTTCCAGGGGTCTTCCCCATGCTTTTCTTCTTCCATTCATAATCTTTTCCATCCATTTCAATATTTTTACTGCCGCTAGACCTCCTTGTAGGGTCTGCTGGAAAAATGCTCAGATTTTCCATTGACTCCTATTATAATTATTACTCGAAATGAGCATCCAAGTATTAGGAATTGCTTTGTCTGAGCAATGAGCATCCATGGATTTTAGTGCTTGCTCATACCTAGTAAGCAACCCTCTTTAAATAGGAAGGATATCATTGGTAATGGAGTTCTCACCTAATGAACTTTCTAGCATCATTGTTGCTTAACAACCTATGAACTTGTACAGATGAATTGTGTCAGTGTGCTACATCCAAAGTATGTGAGCCAATGCTTTGTTACCAGATATAAAGTATAAATCTAATAACATTTTAGTACAAAAATGTCTGTTAACTGTATAATGTGCATTTCTTTAGTTTGAGGAATTGGGTTTAAGCTTAGAAATTAGTTATTTTAAAAAAAAAATACATTTTATCCATTGGTTGAAGAAGTGTGATTGCTCTGGATTTTTTCCTTCAGCCTCAAGCTTTGTCCATGTGTGATTAGTAGTAAGATCAATTCCTTTAAAAAGAAATGGACAGACAATAAATTACCCATGCTTGTCTCCTTGCTTTTCTTATATTTCTGCCTTTCCTGGGTATTATACTTCTACATTAATATTTGTGCTTCTTTGTACAAGCATAGAATAAAAAGATAGGAGCACTGAAATGAAATTATCCTGACACCTTCAATTTTGTTCTTTTTTTAATATTTTGTAAAAATAAAGCCCAAAAAACAAAACAGTTACAAACAAATGATGCAATCACTATACATTTTTATTTTAAAAGTGTTATATTCTCAGTTGGCTACAGGATCTATGCTAGAGCACCTCAATGGGGAAGGTGCAGCTGTGCTGGGGGAGAAAATGGCTAGAAGGTTGGAGGAGTGTTTAAACTAGGGAATGGGGGGAGGGTATACAATTTATAGGAGGGGAAGATAGTGCAGATAGAGACCTGGGCACAAATAAGGAAGTTGGGGGTGGCGGTGGCATGGGGGTGGGGTTAGAACAATTAATAATTTAAGAAAGAATAGAGGTACAGAGAGGAACATCAAGTGCATGTATACTAATGCCAGAAGCCTCTCCAACAAAATGGACGAATTAGGATTAATGTTGTTGGAGCATAATTATGACATGGTGGGTATATCTGAGACGTGGCTGGATGAGAGCCATGACTGGGCAGTTAACTTGAAGGGCTATATCCTTTTCTGAAATGACCATACAGAAAAGCGAGGGGGAGGGGTGTTTCTGTATGTTAAATTGTCCTTAAAACCCATCCAGCGTGATAATATAGGTGAATTTAATGAAAATGTAGAGTACCTGTGGGTGGAGATAAGGGGAGGGGGGAAAAAATAAATTACTGATAGGGGTTTGTTATAAATCTCCAAAAATAATGGAAGCAACAGAGAATATCCTCTTAAAGCAAATAGATGAAGCTGCGACTCAAGGAGAAGTCATTATTATGGGGGACTTCAACTACCCTGAAATAGATTGGGGAACAGAAATCTGCAGTTCCAGCAAAGGTAATCGGTTTTTGGCAACTATGAGAGACAATTACCTTTCACAACTGGTTCAGGACCCAACAAGAAGTGGGGCACTGCTAGACCTAATATTAACCAACAGGCCAGACCGCATATCAAATATAAGGGTTGGGGGTCACTTGGGGAATAGTCATCACAAAATAATAAGTTTTCATGTATCCGTTAATAAGATGGCTAGTAGGGGGGTTACAAGGACACTAAACATCAGGAGGGCAAATTTCCAACGGATGAAAGAGGATCTTGATGCAATTAACTGGGACGATATCCTGAGACATAAAAATACACAAAGAAAATGGGAGACGTTTATTAGCATCCTGGATAGGACCTGTGCACAGTATATACTGTATGGGAATAAACATACTAGAAATAGGAGGAAACCAATATGGCTAAATAGAGCTGTAAGGTGCGCAATAAGTGACAAAACAAAAGCATTTAGAGAATTAAAGGAAGTAGGTGGTGATGATGCATTAAATAAATACATAAAATTAAATAAATTCTGTAAAAAGCAAATCAAGGCAGCAAAAATTGAGACAGAGAGACTCATTGCCAGAGAGAGTAAAAATAATCCCAAAATATTCTTTATCTACATAAATAGTAAGAAACTAAAAAATGAAAGTGTTGGCCCCCTTAAAAATAGTCTGGGTGAAATGGTGGATGAGGATGAGGAAAAAGCCAATATGCTAAATAACTTTTTTTTATCAGTATTAACAAAAGAAAATTCCATGGCAGACAATATGATTAGTGATAACAAAAATTCCCCATTAAGTGTCACCTGCTTAACCCAGCAGGAAGTACGGCATCGTCTAAAAATCACTAAAATTGACAAATCTGCGGGTCCAGATGGGATACACCCCCGAGTACTGCAGGAATTAAGTACTGTCATTGATAGACCATTATTTTTAATCTTTAGAGAGTCCATAATAACAGGGTCTGTACCACAGGACTGGCGTATAGCAAATGTGGTGCCAATATTCAAAAAGTGGACAAAAACTGAACTCGGTAATTATAGGCCAGTAAGTTTAACCTCTACTGTGAGTAAAATCCTGGAGGGTTTTCTAAGAGATGCTATACTGGAGTATCTGAAGAGGAATAACCTCATGACAGTGTCAGCACGGGTTTACTAGAGACCGTTCATGTCAGACTAATTTGATCAGCTTCTATGAAGAGGTAAGTTCTGGACTGGACCAAGGGAACCCAGTAGATGTAGTGTATATGGACTTTTCAAAAGCTTTTGATACGGTTCCACAAAATGTTGATACAGAAAATGAGAATAATGGAGATAGGGGAAAATATGTGTAAGTGGGTTGAGAACTGGCTCAAGGATAGGAAACAAAGGGTGGTTATTAATGAAGCACACTCGGGCTGGGTCACGGTTAGCAGTGGGGTACCACAGAGGTCAGTATTGGGCCCTCCTCTTTTTAACATATTTATTAATGACCTTGTAGGGGGCATACAGAACAGAATTTCAATATTTGCAGATGACACTAAACTCTGCAGGGTAATCAATACAGGGGAGGACAATTTTATATTACAGGAGGATTTATGTAAACTAGAAGCTTGGGCTGATAAATGGCAAATGAGCTTTAATGGGGATAAATGTAAAGTCATGCACTTGGGTAGAAGTAATAAGATGTATAACTATGTGCTTAATTCTAAAACTCTGGGCAAAACAGTCAATGAAAAAGACCTGGGTGTATGGGTGGATGACAAACTCATATTCAGTGGCCAGTGTCAGGCAGCTGCTACAAAGGCAAATAAAATAATGGGATGTATTAAAAGAGGCATAGATGCTCATGAGGAGAACATAATTTTACCTCTATACAAGTCGCTAGTTCGACCACACTTAGAATACTGTGCACATTTCTGGTCTCTGGTGTATAAGAAAGACATAGCTGAACTAGAGCGGGTGCAGAGAAGAGCGACCAAGGTTATTAGAGGACTGGGGGGTCTGCAATACCAAGATAGGTTATTACACTTGGGGCTATTTAGTTTGGAAAAACGAAGACTAAGGGGTGATCTTATTTTAATGTATAAATATACAAGGGGACTGTGCAAAGACCTTTCTGATGATCTTTTTAATCATAGACCTGAGACAGGGACAAGGGGTATTCTCTACGTCTGGAGGAAAGAAGGTTTAACCCCTTCACCCCAAGGGTGGTTTGCACGTTAATGACCGGGCCAATTTTTACAATTCTGACCACTGTCCCTTTATGAGGTTATAACTCTGGAACGCTTCAACGGATCCCAGTGATTCTGACACTGTTTTCTCGTGACATATTGTTCTTCATGATAGTGGTAAAATTTCTTCGATATAACTTGCGTTTATTTGTGAAAAAAATGAATATTTGGTGAAAATTTTGAAAATGTCGCAATTTTCCAACTTTGAATTTTTATGCCCTTAAATCACAGACATATGTCACACAAAATACTTAATAAGTAACATTTCCCACATGTCTACTTTACATCAGCACAATTTTGGAACCAAAATTTTTTTTTGTGACGGAGTTATAAGGGTTAAAAGTTGACCAGCAATTTCTCATTTTTACAAAACCATTTTTTTTAGGGACCACATCTCATTTGAAGTCATTTTGAGGGGTCTATATGATAGCAATACCCAAGTGTGACACCATTCTAAAAACTGCACCCCTCAAGGTACTCAAAACCACTTTCAAGACGTTTATTAACCCTTCAGGTGTTTCACAGGAAATTTTGGAATGTTTAAATAAAAATGAACATTTAACTTTTTTTCACACAAAATTTATTTCAGCTCCAATTTGTTTTATGTTACCAAGGGTAACAGGAGAAAATAGACCCCAAAAGTTGTTGAACAATTTGTCCTGAGTATGCTGATACCCGATATGTGGGGGTAAACCACTGTTTGGGCGCATGGCAGAGCTCGGAAGGAAAGGAGCACCATTTGACTTTTCAATGCAAAATTGACTGGAATTGAGATGGGACGCCATGTTGCATTTGGAGAGCCCCTGATGTGCCTAAACATTGAAACCCCACACAAGTGACACCATTTTGGAAAGTAGACCCCCTAAGGAACTTATCTAGATGTGTGGTGAGCACTTTGACCCAACAAGTGCTTCACAGAAGTTTATAATGCAGAGCCGTAAAAATAAAAAATCATATTTTTTCACAAAAATGATCTTTTCGCCCCCAATTTTTTATTTTCCCAAGGGTAAGAGAAGAAATTGGACCACAAAAATTGTTGTGCAATTTGTCCTGAGTACGACTATACCCCATA
Source organism: Ranitomeya variabilis (assembly GCF_051348905.1). Classification (NCBI taxonomy): domain Eukaryota; kingdom Metazoa; phylum Chordata; class Amphibia; order Anura; family Dendrobatidae; genus Ranitomeya; species Ranitomeya variabilis. Next base: position 601,002,912 of record NC_135234.1, read on the forward strand.
TGTGGGGGTAAACCACTGTTTGGGCGCATAGCAGAGCTCGGAAGGGAAGGAGCGCTATTTTACTTTTCAATGCAAAATTTACTGGAATTAAGATGGGATGCCATGTTGCGTTTGGAGAGCCCCTGATGTGCCTAAACATTAAAAACCCCCACAAGTGACACCATTTTGGAAAGTAGACCCCCTAAGGAACTTATCTAGATGTGTTTTGAGAGTTTTGAACCCCCAAGTGTTTCACTACAGTTTATAACGCAGAGCCGTGAAAATAAAAAATTTTTTTCACAAAAATGATTTTTTAGCCCCCAGTTTTGTATTTTCACAAGGGTATCAGGATAAATTGGACCACAAAAGTTGTTCTCCAATTTGTCCTGAGTACGCTGATACCCCATATGTGGGGGGGAACCACTGTTTGGGCGCATGACAGAGCTCAGAAGTGAAGGAGCGCCATTTGGAATGCAGACTTAAATGGATTGGTCTGCAGGCGTCACGTTGCATTTGCAGAGCCCCTGATGTAACCAAACAGTACAAACCCCCCACAAGTGACCCCATATTGGAAACTAGACCCCCCAAGGAACTTATCTAGATGTGTTGTGAGAACTTTGAACCCCCAAGTGTTTCACTACAGTTTACAACGCAGAGCCGTGAAAATAAAAAATCCTTTTTTTCCCACAAAACTTATTTTTTGGCCCCCAGTTTTGTATTTTCCCAAGGGTAGCAGGAGAAATTGGACCCCAAAAGATGATGTCCAATTTGTCCTGAGTACGCTGATACCCCATATGTTGGGGTAAACCCCTGTTTGGGCACACGGGAGAGCTCTGAAGGGAAGGAGCACTGTTTTCCTTTTTCAACGCAGAATTGGCTGGAATTGAGATCGGATGCCTTGTCCCGTTTGGAGAGCCCCTGATGTGCCTAAACAGTGGAAACCCTCCAATTATAACTGAAACCCTAATCCAAACACACCCCTTACCCTAATCCCAACAGTAACCCTAACCACACCTCTAACCAAGACACACCCAACCCTATTCCCAACCGTAAATGTAATCCAAACCCTAACCCTATCTTTAGCCCCAACCATAACTGTAGCCCCAACCCTAGCCCCAACTCTAGCCCTAACCCTAGCCCTAACCCTAGCAATAACCCTAGCCCTATCACTAGCCCTAACACTAGCCGTAACACTAGCCCTAACCCTAGCCCTAACCCTAACCCTAGCCCCAACCCTAGCCCTAACCCTAGCCCTAACCCTAACCCTAGCCCCAACCCTAGCCCTAACCCTAACCCTAGCCCTAACCCTAGCCCCAACCCTAGCCCTAACCCTAGCCCTAACCCTAACCCTAGCCCTAACCCTAATGGGAAAATGGAAATAAATACATTTTTTTTATTTTTTTATTTTTCCCTAACTAAGGGGGTGATGAAGGGGGGTTTGATTTACTTTTATAGTGGGTTTTTTAGCGGATTTTTATGATTGGCAGCCGTCACACACTGAAAGACGTTTTTCATTGCAAAAAATATTTTTTGTGTTACCACATTTTGAGAGCTATAATTTTTCCATATTTGAGTCCACAGAGTCATGTGAGATCTTGTTTTTTGCGGGACGAGTTGACGTTTTTATTGGTAACATTTTCGGACACGTGAAATTTTTTGATCGCTTTTTATTCCGATTTTTGTGAGGCAGAGTGATCAAAAACCAGCTATTCATGAATTTCTTTTGGGGGAGGCGTTTATACCGCTCCACGTTTGGTAAAATTGATAAAGCAGTTTTATTCGTCGGGTCAGTACGATTACAGCGATATCTCATTTATATCATTTTTTTATGTTTTGTCGCTTTTATACGATAAAAACTATTTTATAGAAAAAATAATTATTTTGGTTTCACTATATTCTCAGGACTAAAACTTTTTTATTTTTTTGCTGATGATGCTGTATAGTGGCTCATTTTTTGCGGGACAAGATGACGTTTTCAGTGGTACCATGATTATTTATATTCGTCTTTTTGATCGCGTGTTATTCCACTTTTTGTTCGGCTGTATGGTAAAAAAGCGTTGTTTTTTGCCTCGTTTTTTTTTTTTTCTCACGGTGTTTACTGAAGGGGTTAACTAGTGGGGCACTTTTATAGGTTGGGTCGTTACGGACGCGGCGATACTAAATATGTGTACTTTTATTGTTTTTTTTTTATTTAGCTAAAGAAATGTATTTATGAGAATAAAATATATATTTTTTTTTTACTTTATTTAGGATTTTTTTTTTTTTTTTTACACACGTGGAGAATTTTTTTTTTACTTTTTTACTTTGTCCCAGGGGGGGACATTACAGATCGTTGATCTGACAGTGTGCACAGCACTCTGTCAGATCTGCGATCTGCTGTGCAGGGCTGCAGGCTTACCAGCGCCTGCTCTGAGCAGGCACTCGGTAAGCCACCTCCCTCCCTGCAGGACCCGGATGCCGCGGCCATCTTGGATCCGGGACCTGCAGCGAGGAGGGAGGTAGGAGACCCTCGGAGCAACGCGATCACATCGCGTTGCTCCGGGGGTCTCAGGGAAGCTCGCAGGGAGCCCCCTCCCTGTGCGATGCTTCCCTATACCGCCGGCACACCGCGATCATGTTTGATACGCCGTGAGCGCGGCCAATCGCGTATGACGTACTATCCCGTCGGTGGTCATACGGGCCCACCCCACCTCGACGGGATAGTACGTCTAATGTCAGAAAGGGGTTAAGCATAATAACAGACGCGGATTCTTTACTGTAAGAGCAGTGAGACTATAGAACTCTCTGGCATATGATGTTGTAATGAGTGATTCATTACTTAAAATTTAAGAGGGGACTGGATACCTTTCTGGAAAAGTATAATGTTACCGGGTATATACACTAGATTCCTTGATAGGTTGTTGATCCAGGGAACTAGTCGGATTGCCGTATGTGGAGTCGGGAAGGAATTTTTTTCCCCAATGTGGAGCTTACTCTTTGCCACATGGGTTTTTTTTGCCTTCCTCTGGATCAACATGTTAGGGCATGTTAGGTTAGGCTATGGGTTGAACTAGATGGACTTAAAGTCTTCCTTCAACCTTAATAACTATGTAACTATGTAAACTATATATTCAATTTAAATATATTGCAGTACTAAAAAAGCCTTCTGCATTTGTTACTATATTACATTGAAACACTATGTCAAAAACAGTGATAATAGCCCACTTACCTATTACATGTGGGCAGCAGTAAGCACGGTGATCTGGAATAATGTAATTTCTAAACCTATTGTGGAAATCGAGTGCTGATAAAGGATAAAAAAAAGTGAATTATTTTCAATGCCATTTTATGTTCTTATTGTAATAATGCCAACATTATAACAAAACACACTGTACAAACTAACTCATTTTGAGATTAGACTGTAACCTTGACTTTACATTTGTTTCTAATCTACAATCTGTTCTGTTAATATCATCCTGGTTTAGAAATAAAATGTGCAAACTTTGTCACATTCACATCTTGACACCTTATCATGGCAGAAAATGAAATAGATTATTATGTGAAGATTTACAAAATAATTAGAGCTGCATAATTTAAAATACAATTATTTTCCTGTGCCTCTAAATGATGTTGTAGATGTCTGTTTTTAAATAGCTTGAGCACTGATGAGTGTATTAGGTAAAACCATTGTTTAGAGAAATGAAAAAAATAGATCATAAACAGACCTTGCCCTTAAAATGAATTCACACTCCTTGGAGTTTTTAATGTTTATTGTAAAAGAACAATAATTCACAGTAGATTTAATTAGTCATTTCAAGAATTGCCTTTAGCAGCAATTACAACATTGTGTTTACGTGGATAGGTCTCTACAAGTTTTTTTAGATGTGAGCACTGCAATGGTTCTCTATTCTTCTAATCATTAAAACTGATTAAGTTCATTCAAGTTGAAGACAAAATACGATAGAAAAAAGTAATTCCATGTAAACACATGAGTCCTCCCTTACCCTTTCTCTTGGCTAAACATATTTAAAATATGGGGTACAAAATTATTAGCTTTAAAAAAAACAACATAATTTTGTCGAACTGCCTTTTCCTAGACTACTTGTCTGACTCAGCATGTTACCATGCCCCTGTAACGTGATTTGCAAGAGCCAGTGTCATCGCCTTCTCTGTGCAAATCTTGCAGATGCCCACAAACTATTTTCCTACATCTCATTGAAGCCGGGTGTACGCTTCCTGGCTTCAGAGGTGTACTTACTGCTCATGTTGGAAAGGGAAGAAGTCGGTTGACGTCCGTGGAGGAGCTAAAGATCAAGCTTCTTCTTTCCTTTCGGACATGTATACACCCTGCTTCACAGGCACAATAAATGTAGGAAAGGAAGTTGTGCACATGCTTGAAATTTGCACAGAGCAGGCAATGACACTGGCTCTTGTCAATTATATTATCATGCCCACAGTCAGTCACTAGTCTGGGGAATCAAACGCCTCATCGACTAGTCGACAGGTTAATTTATATTTTAAAAAAGGACTGTAAGAAGACTTTTTTTAAACATTTATTTATGTGTCATCCAGGATAAAAGGCATGTAAGTCAGGGTATTTATAAAAGAAAATACAAATGATAGCAAGTTGGAGAACATCAGAGACGTATTAGGTTCTCTTTAAGATAAGAACATTTGGGGGCAAAAAACTTGAATGCTTACTCACTTACTTTTTCAGATGTGTTTAAAATATCTTTCTTGTCCTTATCTTCAATACCACCTATACATCACTGCAATGTTTGCCAAGGACTGTAGAGGCCCCGTCTCACATAGCGAGATCGCTAGCGAGATCGCTGCTGAGTCACTAGTTTTGTGACGCAACAGCGACCTCCATAGCGATCTCGCTATGTGTGACACGTACCAGCGATCAGGCCCCTGCTGTGAGATCGCTGGTCGTGTCGGAATGGCCTGGACCTTTTTTTGGTCGTTGAGGCCCCGCTGACATCGCTGAATCGGTGTGTGTGACACCGATCCAGCGATGTCTTCACTGGTAACCAGGGTAAACATCGGGTTACTAAGCGCAGGGCCGCGCTTAGTAACCCGATGTTTACCCTGGTTACCAGCGTAAATGTAAAAAAAAAAAAACAGTACATACTCACCATCTGATGTCTGTCAGGTCCCTTGGCGTCTGCTTCCTGCTCTGACTGACTGAGATCCGGCCGTACAGTGAGAAGTGAGAGCACAGCAGTGACGTCACCGCTGCGCTCTGCTCTCACTGTACGGCGGCTCAGTCAGAGCAGGAAGCAGACGGCAAGGGACCTGACGGGCATCAGAAGGCGAGTATGTAGTGTTTTTTTTTTTTTGGTAACCAGGGTAAACATCGGGTTACTAAGCGCGGCCCTGCGCTTAGTAACCCGATGTTTACCCTGGTTACCCGGGTGCTGCAGGGGGACTTCGGCATCGTTGAAGACAGTTTCAACGATGCCGAAGTCGTTCCCCTGATCGTTGGTCGCTGGAGAGATCTGTCTGTGTGACAGCTCCCCAGCGACCACACAGCGACTTACCAACGATCACGGCCAGGTCGTATCGCTGGTCGTGATCGTTGGTAAATCGCTTAGTGAGACGGGGCCTTAGATCTCAAACAGCTGCTAAATAAAATTTGTTAATTAAGTGCTTAAACTTACCTTTAATTAACTAATAGTGTTACTTGAGCACTAAAATGCTTGAGTGCCCGGTAGTCGAATCGAGCAGGCTGGACACTCGAATGGGCTCCATTTGAGAAACGAGTATAACGGAAGTCAATGGGAAACTTCAAAATTTTGATGCTTTTCCATATTTTGCAATATCTTTTTTTATATTATCACTATCAATCTGCAGTACTACTTTTTTACCCATCACAGTGATGATTTCGTTTGTCTCCAAGGAATTGATGGTAAATTCTGATTTCACAAAAAAGGAATATCTTTTTTTTTTAACCACACATTTGATCTGTGTGAAATACATTACAATCTCATCAGTACTATTTACCATTTATAAGTTTTTTCTTTTTTTCAGCGGTGTGACCATGTAATCATATTGTTTTTAAAGCTTTTGTCAATAAAGGCTTAAAAAGGTTGTGAGCTTTTTCAGAGTCTTCACTGAAACCATCAATAGCCAACAGCAGGCACACAAAGAGGAAGCTTTACATGTGGACCAGTAGGAGATTGAGGAATAAAGTAGAGAGAGTGATGCTACCCATCTCAGCCTTATGTCATCTTCTCAGCACGGATTGGGTGATAATAAGAAGGAAGAGGCTGAGGAGGAACAGGACACAGTTGCCAGGGCTACAAAGGGTACTACCCACACCAGATTAATCCCCTCTGTTTAGCATGTATTTGCTGAAGAGAGACATAAAGCCAAATTAAATGTTCCCTTTTTTCTGTTGTATTCCTGTGCATCTCTTCCCACGCAAAAAGAGTATATGGTTCATTTTTTTTCTTTTTCTTGTCTTCCTCCTCCTCCACTATTTGAAAAAAACATCCATCCTACTGCAGCTATATCTACATTAAATGAGCTAACAGCAATATTGATAGGAATATTAAACGTAGCCCTGATAAGAACTTTTGATTTTTGGTTGCAGCAGCAAAGATTTGCAAGATAAGCATATAGGCAGGTTTTATTCTTTTAAATGCAAATCTTTGCCTTCTACTACCCCTATCCCTACAGTAAATGCAGCTAACAGGTGTATTTATTGGGAATGGAATAGATGTTGTCCCATAAAGGACTTTTGGTTTTAGGTTTCAGCATGAAGGACTATAAGGCAACAAACTGTGCCTATACTGTAGGTCTCTAATGCAAAACTCTCAAAATCCTTCAGCACTTATCCCTACTAGTGATGAGTGAGCGTGCTAATCACTACTCATTACTCACTCGAACATCAGTGTGCTTGAGACTTACTTGGCGAGTGTTGTTTTAATGCTTGAGCGGGAACTTGAGTCCCTGCCCCACATGATTGGTGCTTTTTAGGCAGCCAATGAACATATGGGGATTGCCTGCCTGTAATTGTAATGCTGTAGGCATCTTGCTTGTGGCATTACTGTGATTGGTTGGCCACTTTGCATCATTTTTTGAAGAGCCGTGATGCCATGCTCGGTACAACAACAGTCCTTCTTAGGTCTAATTTATTGAGTTAATGAATTGCAATTCTTTTATGCTGCAGTCTGCAACTAATACCAAAACTTCTGTTCAGGGCTATCCAGCCTTGATTGGATCTCAAAAGCATTGTTATATTGATACTGCAGTCTCATATGTCCATCTTCATTGGGTAAATTTGCCTGGCATTGTAATGCTGGAATTTTTTTGAGCAGTGTATTTTTATACAGCATTTAGCATGCTACAGTTGGGCTTTAACCCCTTAAGCCCCGAGGGTGGTTTGCACGTTAATGACCGGGCCAATTTTTACAATTCTGACCACTGTCCCTTTATGAGGCTATAACTCTTGAACGCTTTGACGGATCTTGGCGATTCTGACATTGATTTCTCGTGATGTATTGTACTTCATGATAGTGGTAAAATTTATTCGATATAACTTGCGTTTATTTGTGAAAAAAATGGAAATTTGGCGAAAATTTAGAAAATTTCGCAATTTTCCAACTTTGAATATTTATGCCCTTAAATCACAGACATATGTCACGCAAAATACTTAATAAGTAACATTTACCACATATCTACTTTACATCAGCACAATTTTGGAACCAACAATTTTTTTTGTGACGGAGTTATAAGGGTTAAAAGTTGACCAGCAATTTCTCATTTTTACAACACCATTTTATTTTTAGGGACCACATCTCATTTGAAGTCATTTTGAGGGGTCTATATGATAGAAAATACCCAAGTGTGACACCATTCTAAAAACTGCACCTCTCAAGGTGCTCAAAACCACTTTCAAGAAGTTTATTAACCCTTCAGGTGTTTCACAGGAATTTTTGGAATGTTTAAATAAAAATGAACATTTAACTTTTTTTCACACAAAATTTATTTCAGCTCCAATTTGTTTTATTTTACCAAGGGTAACAGGAGAAAATGGACCCCCAAAGTTGTTGAACAATTTGTCCTGAGTACGCTGATACCCCATATGTGGGGGTAAACCACTGTTTGGGCGCATGGCAGAGCTCGGAAGGAAAGGAGCGCCATTTGACTTTTCAATGCAAAATTGACTGGAATTGAGATGGGATGCCATGTTGCGTTTGGAGAGCCCCTGATGTGCCTAAACATTGAAACCCCCTACAAGTGACCCCATATTGGAAACTAGACCTCCCAAGGAACTTATCTAGATGTGTTGTGAGAACTTTGAACCCCCAAGTGTTTCACTACAGTTTATAACGCAGAGCCGTGAAAATAAAACATTTTTTTTCTCACAAAAATGATTTTTAGCCCCCCAAATTTTTAATTTTCCCAAGGATAACAAGAGAACTTGGACTCCAGAAGTTGTTGTTCAACTTGTCCCGAGTACGCTGATAACCCATATGTTGGGGTAAACCCCTTTTTGGGCGCACGGGAGAACTCGGAAGGAAAGGAGCACTGTTTTACTTTTTCAACGCAGAATTGGCTGGAATTGAGATTGGACGCCATGTCGCGTTTGGAGAGCCCCTGATGTGCCTGGACAGTGGAAACTCCCCAATTCTACCTGAAACCCTAACCCAAACACACCCCTAACCCTAATCCCAACGGTAACCCTAACCACACCCCTAGCCCTGACACACCCATAATTCTAATCCCAACCCTAATCCAAACCGTAAATGTAATTCAAACCCTAACCCTAACTTTAGCCCCAACCCTAACCCTAACTTTAGCCCCAACCCTAACCCTAACTTTACCTCCAACCCTAGCCTAACCCTAACCCTAGCCCTAACCCTAACTTTAGCCCCAACCCGAACCCTAGCCCTAACCCTAACTCTAGCCCTAACCCTAACCCTAGCCCTAATGGGAAAATGGAAATAAACACATTTTTTTTAATTTTATTATTTTTCCCTAACTAAGGGGGTGATGAAGGGGGGTTTGATTTACTTTTATAGCGTTTTTTATATCGGATTTTTATGATTGGCAGCTGTCACACACTAAAAGACGCTTTTTATAGCAAAAAAGTTTTTGCGTCTCCACATTTTGAGACCTATAATTTTTCCACATTTTGCTCCACAGAGTCATGTGAGGTCTTGTTTTTTGCGGGACGAGTTGACGTTTTTATTGGTAACATTTTCGGACACGTGACCGTTTTTGATCACTTTTTATTCTGATTTTTGTGAGGCAGAATGACCAAAAACCTGCTATTCATGAATTTCTTTTGGGAGAGGCATTTATACCGTTCCACGTTTGGTAAAATTGATAAAGCAGTTTTATTCGTCGGGTCAGTACGATTACAGTGATACCTCATTTATATCATTTTTTTATGTGTTGGCGCTTTTATACGATAAAAACTATTTTATAGAAAAAATAATTATTTTGGTATCGCTTTATTCTCAGGACTATAACTTTTTTATTTTTTTGCTGATGATGCTGTATGGCGGCTTGTTTTTTGCGGGACAAGATGACGTTTTCAGCGGTACCATGATTATTTATATCAGTCTTTTTGATCGCGTGTTATTCCACTTTTTGTTCGGCTGTATGGTAATAAAGCGTTGTTTTTTGCCTCGTTTTTCTTTTTTTTTTCTTACGGTGTTTACTGAAGGGGTTAACTAGTGGGGCAGTTTTATAGGTTGTGTCGTTACGGACGCGGCGATACTAAATATGTGTACTTCTATTGTTTTGTTTTTTTTACTTAGATAAAGAAATGTATTTATGGGAATAATATATATATTTTTTATTATTATTTATTTAGGAATTTTTTATTTTTTTTTACACATGTGGAAAAAATTTTTTTTTACTTTTTTACTTTGTCCCAGGGGGGGGGAAATCACAGATCGATGATCTGATAGTGTGCACAGCACTCTGTCAGATCACCGATCTCACTGACAGGGCTGCAGGCTTACCAGCGTCTGCACTGAGCAGACACTCGGTAAGCCACCTCCCTCCCTGCAGGACCCGGATGCCGCGGCCATCTTGGATCCGGGACCTGCAGCCAGGAAGGGGGTAGGAGACCCTCGTAGCAACGCGATCACATCGCGTTGCTCCGGGGGTCTCAGGGAAGCCCGCAGGGAGCCCCCTCCCTGCGCGATGCTTCCCTATACCGCCGGTACACTGCGATCATGTTTGATCGCGGTGTGCCGGGGGTTAATGTGCCGGGGGCGGTCCGTGACCGCTCCTGGCACATAGTGCCAGATGTCAGCTGCGATAGGCAGCTGACACCCGGCCGCGATCGGCCGCGCTCCCCCCGTGAGCGCGGCCGATCGCGTATGACGTACTATCCCGTCACCGGGAAATAAGTCCCGGGTCACCTTGACGGGATAGTACGTCATACGGGATTAAGGGGTTAAATCCCCCTCCTCAAAAAAAAGAAAATGCCCAAAAAACCTGAATTGCTATATTGATACTGCAGTCTTATGTCTCCACCTGAAGTCAATACTATGTGCTGGCATTGTAATGCTGCAATTTTTTTCAGCAGTGACATTTTATATGGCATTTATCATAAAAGAGTTGAGCTTCAAAACGCACATACACACGCACACACACAGACACACATACACACGTTTCAAATAGCATTGTTATATTAATGCTACAGTCTGATATGTCCATCTGTAGTGGGCAAATTTTGCTGGCATTGTAACACTGTCTGGAACGTTTTCTCAACAGGGATAAATCATAATTAAATTAACCCATTAAGAATCGAGCCACTTTGTAGGTTAGTGACCAGGAATACATTTTAAAATCTGACTAGGGTTAGTTAATGAGTAGTGATGAGCGAATAGTCAAATATTCGGATTCAAGAAAATTGGCACAAATAATATCTTATCTCTGTGTATTCACACCGGATAGCGAATCAAATGCAAGTCAATGGGAAAGCCAAATATTTTTCTGCTGGACTCAACAAACAGGTCTAGGGGCATGGAAAAAATGCTGAAATTAATGGGAAAGAGCTAAAACTAAATAGTAAGAGCATGGAGAAGATGCCTGTATGCCTTTTTGACTGACTCACATATGGTATCTGGGAATAATGTTGTCAGACTATTGCGCCAGTTTTATGGATTATGAAAGCCCAACCAAACCAAACCAAATTTGTTTTTAAAAGCAAAAATGCTAAGAAACATTTTTTCCATCATAAATACATTTATATAGCACTAAAAAAATAAATCTTCCCTTTAGCATATGTTCACATGGAGCGTTTTGGCTTTAGTTTTTCCGTTAACATTTGTGAGGGCTCTCACTCCTACATTTGGGAGTTCCCTCTCTCATGCCAAATAGTTAGCAAAATAGTGAAAGGAATACACATTCCCCATCACTTTACAATGCCATTTCAAACATGATCATTTGAATTTTGGGCTTTGCCGCCACTACCACCATGTCCACCGCCACATCATTATTTTGCCCTCTGTTACAATTTGTAGAGTGGCATGAAACCTGAGTTTGGTAAGGGCCCTCAGGTGGCCCTGCATCATACATTTGGAAGAGTTCTCTTTTCTACTTTGGGAGGTCCCTCCCTCATTCCAAATAGTTAGGAAGATAGTGGAATACATATTCCCCATCCATTTACCATGCCATTTCAAACATGGCCATTTGAATTTTGGGCTTTGCCCGTCACCACCATTTCCACTGCCATGTCATTATGCGGCTCTTGCTTACAATGTGCAGAATGCCACCAGGTGCTATGAAACCTGAGTTTGGTAAGGGCCCTTAGGTGGCCCTGTGTCTTACATTTGAGAGAGCTCTCACTCCTACATTTTGGAGGTCCCTCCCTCATGCCCAATAGTTATGAAGATAGTGGAATACATATTCTCCATCCCTATACAATACCATTTCAAACATGCCCATTTGAATATTGGACTTAGCCCGCTGCAACCGCCATGTCCACAACCATCTCATAATGTGGCCCTTGCTTCACATTTTCAGAGGTCCAGCAGGTGCTGTGAAACCTGCATTTTGTAAGCTCAACAGTTTATTATTGCCACCGGATCCCAATGGAACAGCTGTCATAGCGTTTGAAGCTGCTGTAAGGTGAATATAAAACAGGAGTTGAGGGAGCTGTATGATTAATGTCAGGAAATTGGATATAACCAGACACCAAAAGCATTAAAATTGAATTCTGAATACAGTGTATGCAGGCAAGGGCCTCTATTGTCATTCTGTCAGGCCTGAAACCCATGTCAGGAGCATGTACAAGCCTCTTCTTACTTGGAAGAAGTCTCCTCAAGGGAAAAAGACAGGAGTGTCATTGGCCAATCTGCACAAGCATACGCACTTCTTGTAGAAACTACACAACCAGGCAGAATGTACCTTTGCTTGGTTTTGAGCAACAATGGAGTAATTACAGGATATATCCCAGAGAATGTCGAGGTCTGTGGAGTGTATTCCTCAGGTGACAGGCAAAGCTGCAGGGCTCAGGTAAAGGCCTTAGCATGGCAATGACCATGTTCCAATATGTGTAAGCTGCGGACTGAATAGGTCTGTGGAATGTATTAACCCAGTGTCTTAGACATGCCAAAAATATATAGAAACTTACCTATTCTCCACCACTATTTTTTGTAATGACACAAATTTAGAAAACATAAGGGAAGCAACAGTTTAACAAAGAGGCAGAAGTCTCATGTATGATCCTGGAAAACTCGGCAATGGTTTTGGTCCAGCACTGGACAATGTAAATTGCTAATGAATATGTACAGCGGGTGTGGAAAGTATTTAGACCCCTTTAAACTTTTGACTTTGTTTCATTGCAGCCATTTGGTAAATTCAAAAAAGTTCTCTTTTTTTCTCATTAACCCCTTTACCCCCAAGGGTGGTTTGCACGTTAATGACCGGGCCAATTTTTACAATTCTGACCACTGTCCATTTCAACGGATCCTGATGATTCTGACAATGTTTTCTCATGACATATTGTACTTCATTATATTGGTAAAATTATTTGATATTACCTGCGTTTATTTGTGAAAAAAATGGAAACTTGGCAAAAATTTTGAAAATTTCGCAATTTATCAAATTTGAATTTTTATACAATTAAATCACAGAGATATGTCACACAAAATACTTAATAAGTAACATTTACAACATGTCTACTTTACATCAGCACAATTTTGGAACCAAATTTTTTTTTTCTTAGGGAGTTATAAGGGTTAAATTTGACCAGCAATTTCTCATTTTTATAACACCATTTTTTTTTAGGGACCACATCTCATTTGAAGTCATTTTGAGGGGTCTATATGATGGAAAATACCCAAGTGTGTCACCATTCTAAAAACTGCACCCCTCAAGGTGCTCAAAACTACATTCAAGAAGTTTATTAACCCTTCAGGTGTTTCACAGGAATTTTTGGAATGTTTAAATAAAAATGAACATTTAACTTTTTTACACAAAAAATTTAATTCAGCTCCAATTTGTTTTATTTTACCAAGGGTAACAGGAGAAAATTGATCACAAAAGTTGTTGTACAATTTGTACTGAGTATGCCGATACCCCATATGTGGGGGTAAATTACTGTTTGGGTGCATGGCAGAGCTTGGAAGCGAAGGAGCGCCATTTGACTTTTCAATGCAAAATTGACTGGAATTCAAATGAGACGCCATGTTGCGTTTGGAGAGCCCCTGATGTGCCTAAACATTGAAACCCCCCACAAGTGACATCATTTTGGAAAGTAGACCCCCTAAGAAACTTATCTAGATGTGTGGTGAGCACTTTGACCTAATAAGTGATACACAGAAGTTTATAATGCAGAGCCGTAAAAATAAAAAATCATATTTTTTTCACAAAAATGATCTTTTCGCCCCTAATTTTTTATTTTCCCAAGGGTAAGAAAAGTAATTTGACTACAAAAGTTGTTGTACAGTTTGTCTTGAGTATGCTGATACCCCATATGTGGGGATAAACCACTGTTTGGGTGCAAGGGAGAGCTCGGAAGGGAAGGAGCGAAGTTAGACTTTTCAATGCAAAATTGACTGGAATTGAGATGGGACGCCATGTTGTGTTTGGAGAGCCCCTGATGTGCCTAAACATTGAAACCCACACAAGTGACACCATTTTGGAAAGTAGACCCCCTAAGGAACTTATCTAGATGTGTGGTGAGCACTTTGACCCACCAAGTGCTTCACAGAAGTTTATAATGCAGAGCCGTAAAAATAAAAAAATCATATTTTTTCATGTTGTGAAAAGCAGGGTGTGATTATTTAGTTAAAAATTAACTTTTAATAAACTCATTAAAATAGGATGCCAAAAAGTTTTTTTAGACAAACATACATATAGGACAAACAGTATATCACTTTTCAGGAAGAGAAAAGCCAAAATACAAAAATACCAATAAGCCGAACTGCTACAGACCTCCCAATCATGAGATTCCTGTAAACTGACCTGCCGCAGGCCTCAAGATGTACAGTCCTAGACCTCTTAGCAGTACAGGAAAAAATCAACTTTCACCTCAAAAGTCATTTAGCCAAATAGACAAATAGATTAAACCACATATGTCGTATAGGTAAATGAATATTGCTGGCTTAGATAAACTATGACCACTTGGATGCTGTGTGAAAGTAAAACAGAGAGCTGCACAAACTCACCCTATTGTCATAATGGGTAAGATAATAACCGATTTTTTCATCTGGTGTTATAATTGGAGAGATGGCACATACCTGTCCATACTAATCCCCCATTGTTAAATATCACCAGTATCTATACTAGACCCCCAAAAAAGTAGATACGAAAAAGGTATACTTCCTTACGCGTTTCGTGTCCTTATACTCATTAGGGGAAGGTTCCTGTATCCCTCCATCTGAGTGGGAGGTTCGTCCGACAAGACGGGGTGCTGTGACGGTTGTGCGCCCCTCTTACTGGGCCGGTATTTTGAGTGCTATAATTTTTCCATATTTTGGTCAACAGAGTCATGTGAGGTCTTGTTTTTTGCGGGACGAGTTGACGTTTTTATTGGTAACATTTTCGGGCACATGACATTTCTTGATCGCTTTTTATTCCGTTTTTTGTCAGGCAGAATGACCAAAAACCAGCTATTCATGAATTTCTCTTTGGGAGGGCGTTTATACCCTTCCGCGTTTGGTAAAATGGATAAAGCAGTTTTATTCTTCCGATCCGTACGATTACAGCGATACCTCATTTATATTTTTTTATGTTTTGGTGCTTTTTTACGATAAAAACTATTTTATAGAAAAAATAATAATTTTTTCATCGCTTTATTCTGAGGACTTTAACTTTCATATTTTTTTGCTGATGATGCTGTATGGTGGCTCGTTTTTTGCGTGACAAGATGACATTTTCAGCGGTACCATGGTTATTTATTTCCGTCTTTTTGATCGCGTGCTATTCCACTTTTTGTTCGGCGGTATGATAATAAAGCGTTGTTTTTTGCCTCGTTTTCTTTTTCTTATGGTGTTCACTAAAAGGTTTAACTAGTGGGACAGTTTTATAGATCAGGTCGTTACGGATGCGGCAATACTAAATATGTGTACTTTTTATTGTTTTTTTCTTATTTAGCTAAAGGAAAATATTTATTGGAACAATATATATATATATATTTTTTTTATTATTATTATTTATTTAGAAATTTATTATTATTTTTTTTTACACATGTAATTTTTTTTTTTTTACATTGTTACTTTGCCTCAGGGGGGGAATCACAGTAAAGTGACAGATCGCCAATCTGACACTTTGCTGTGCACTGTGGCAGATCGGCAATCTGACGTGCACAGAAGGGAGGCTTCCCGGCGCCTGGTTTGAGCAGGTGCAGTGAAGCCACCTCCCTGCAGGACCCGGATGCAGCCCCGCGGCCATTTTGGATCCGGGGCTTGCAGGGAGGAGATGCTCGGTACAAAGTGAGCACATCACCTTGTACCGATCGTCTCAGGGAAGCACGCAGGGAGCCCCGTCCCTGCGTGATGCTTCCCTGTACCGCCGGAACACTGCGATCATGTTTTATCGCAGTGTGCCAGGGGTTATTGTGCAGGGGGCGGTCCGTGACCGCTCCTGGCACATAGTACCGGATGTCAGCTGCGATAGTCAGCTGACACCCGGCCGTGATCGCCCGCGCTCCCCCCGTGACTTACTATTCTGTCCTTGGGAAGTAGGGCCCACCGCACATGGACGGAATAGTATGTCCAATGACAGAAAGGGGTTAATGTACACTCTGCACCCCATCTTGACTGAAAAAAAACGGAAATGTAAAAGTTTTTGCAAATTGATTCAGTTATTCAAAGAGGCCATTCACATTGTTACAGTACATCATTGGTCCATCAACTGTGAAAAAATTGTGTTAAAGTGTTACTTCTGTTTTGGCAATAACACACTTTGACATCATCATGAAGAAGACTCTTCTGTTTCAATCTACATGCAAGAAGCTCAACATTATCTTTTTACAATGAAAGGTCTCTGTGATGAGATCATTTAATTCATGTTGAGTAAAGCGTTCTGGCTGCTCGGCTACTCTATCAGGTACATACTCCTATTGACTTGAGGTCTCCATGTCTTCATATTCTACTTCATTTTCATCCAATCCAGACAACGGTTGTACAGAAACTGGCAAGGTACCATCATATGGAACTGGCCTAATCGCAGATTCATGTTCAAGGAAATTAATCTTATGTTTGTTCTTTGTAGAAAAACCCTTCAGTTTGACAAAACATACGTAGCAGTCATCACTATGATTTGGGGGTTTTCTCCAAATCATGGAAACAGCAAATGGCATGGCCACTTTTCTCATATTCAACCAATCATGAAGACCATTTGAGCAACTTGAGCATATCACATGAGCGGCCCAGCTTTTGTCTTGATCACTAGGTGGACACTTAAAGTAAATCTGGTATATTTTTTTAATATCATGAATGATTGAATGTATTTGGCCTTTTGGTGTAAAAGAACTACACACATAGCAGAATCTGTTTGGACGATTGAAACAGTGTCGGGACATTTTTCTCCCTTAAGGCTATGTGCACATGTCAGGATTTCATGCAGAAATTTCCTGAACAAAACCGGACATTTTCTGCAAGAATTCCGCATGCGGTTTTTTTTCCGCGTTTTTTCCGGAGATTCCCAATGCATTAAATAGTGGGAAAAACGCGAAAAATCCACAAAATGAATGAACATGATGCATTTTTTACCGCGATGCGCCTTTTTGCGGAAAAAAACCGCATCATGTGCACAAAAATTGCAGAATGCATTATAATTGATGGGATGCATATGTATGCGTTTTTTATGCATTTTATAGCATTCTTATAGCGAAAAGACGCTAAAAATCCTGAACGTGTGCACACAGCCTAAATCAGATCAAACAGTAGAGTAAGTTCAGTTCAATGGTGGTGACAAACTAAAAAAAAAATGTGATGAGCCGACCAACTATATGTAGATATTTCCCCAGAAATGACAGAGGCAGCTTGTATTTAGAACTGATTTTACTGGAAGTAATCTGGTAGATAACTATATACTGTTGTGAGGTAAACGGGTCAGCCTATTCCTTACAGGTGAACATTTGCAGATAGGTAGTTTCTCAGGGTAATATTAGCTGCTTTCAGGTTCTCTCTCTGTGGAGACTCTTATTCAGTTACACCTCAGTGGTTGAACTGTTTTCTTCCCTCTGAGGTAAATGCAGTGAAAATCCTCTCACAATGGCGGCAGTCCAGTGCCTTCCCTTCTATTTTCCTGTGACAGGGCTCAGATCCCTGTAGAGGCCTGTCTCCTGTCAGTCTTTGCTGCCATCACCATCCTTTTATGACTGACTCAAATCTTACCGCCTAATAACAGTTAGCTCCTCCCCACAACATGTGACTTTCCGAGAAGCAGTCATTGGTACTCATTCCAATAACACTCACTAAAAATGTTACTGATGTTGTCCCTGCTAGAAAATTCACAGTTAAGACAAGCAAAGAAATGGAAACATAGGAAAAACCACATATATTTATAATGCAGAAATAACGTAATAGCAAAAATACTTCTATCTCAGAAACTTTATGTAATAGCGCAAACCTAAGCATATTTTTGGAATCAGCACATCAAACTCCATGAAAGACATTTAACCTTTGCTGATGATTTTTTTGTGTTGACCAGTGTTATGGTCTATTGCATGGGATATGTGTGAGATCATATGGAGCGCCCCAGGTAGGGCAATGGGGTACTCGGTACCGGGCCCTTCGGTTCTCGGTAGGGATGTCACAGTGGCTGACCTGGTCCGTGGCCCTAGGGGCATCCGTAGTAAAAGGGGGAAAGGTCTTTAAAGGGATTATGTTCGTGACACCACCTGTGGTATTCGGTCAGGGTGACCGACGCTGCTTAGGGGTCCGCTGGGGTGATGTGATGGCAGCTAGATGGTATACCTTCCTACAGGTGAAGTGTATCCCCAGAGCTTCCCAGAGTGTAGATGGTGGATGGTGTGAGGCGCAGTGAAGAACGAGGACACAAGGTTGCAGTCTCTTTACCTTTACTGAAGGCTTCAGTGTCCACAGTCTAGGGTACGGACCACAGGGTAGGCAGAGTCTGGCCGGTCTGAAGGCAAATCCAGAGTCCCCTTATCCAGGTGGAAATCAGTAGCCTTTTCCTAGCACCTGGATGTTGTAGTACCTCCCTGCTGAGCTTCTCGGTAAGGTCCTCACAACTGATGTTAGTGTCTCTTTCTCTTTGTCCCCCAGATGGAATGGATAGGACAAACCCGTATGACTGGTAGCCTGAGGCTTTTTAAAGGGACTCTAGCATGCCCCAGCCCCCACAAGTTGCCATCGTGCCTGCTGGGTATAAGGTCGGGCAGCTAACGTGGAATTAACTATCCTGCCAGTCTCTGAAGTAAAGCGTAGAGATCCTTACTCCCTCAGTGTTATGGCTACCGGATTCCTGCGCCTCAGAAAGGAGGAAGCCTTTTGCAGGGCAGAACTCCTTCTGGATTCCTCTCATTTTGCTATGACTTCGTTTCTCACCCTCCACAATACAATTCCCTTCTAATGTCTCTTCCTTAGGATGCTGCTGCACGTGGGGAAGGCGCAGCTCCGTGGCCTTCTGTCTAGGCCTCTGACAGGATCCCACCCATCAGGGACCCACTACCTGAGAGGAGCTCAGATAGCAGCTTACTGGGTGAAGCCCAGCTCGCTTCTGCCTAACTTCCTGTCCAAACCACCAGTTTTACCTAATTGTGAGGAGTGCCCTTATAGATAGGAGCGTAGCTCCCCATGGCGGCCTGGAGTGTGAAGTGTGTTGCGTGGTTTGTGATACCTGGTAAAGAGATCTCCTTTATTGCCTTTAGACGTAATATCACTCCCCCTGGTGGAAGAATGGCATTACTGCAACAAACAGAACTCTGGGGCGCTGCACATAATGGTATTTTGTTTTCCCTGGTGGAATTTATCCATATGCACCACACTTTAATTAGGCATGTTTACATCTGATTAGTTTAACTCATGTTTGCAGGCAATGAAGACTTTTGTAGCCTTTTTCTGCATGATTTAATTAAATTTTTTGGAAAGGATTGCCATTTTGGGGTGATTGCAAATTGGCACCCCCATACCCTAACATGGGTATTGCTTTAAATGTATATTCCTTATACATAGAGATGCAATCTAATATAGCAAACCCAATTCTACCAGTTTCGGCACTATATGGCCATACGGTCTCTAAAAAAGAGACTTGCTTTATGAAAGGGCATATTTCATTTGCCATATATACATTTACCAAGATTCTGGTTATAATTGCTGTAGTTGTCCTTTCCACTTTGTGTGATATGGTTTTGAGACACCTTTTTATAATGTTTAGTGAAACATTTTTTATTCCTTGTTGAAGTAAAGTATTTTATTTTACTACTTTTGTGCACTTTTTAATCTTTTTGCTGCTTAATTGCCACTTGATCAATGTGGTTCTTCTTTTTTATTTAACCGCTTTGTGACCGCCAACGGTAGAAAAACGTCGGCTCTAGTAGGGCTTTTGCAGCGCCGACATTTGTCTACGGTCTGCGGTTTTGTGCTGATAAAAAAAAAAACAGATATGGTAGGTTACGGTTAGCGCTAAAGTTAGGCTGCCATCACACTAGCAGTATTTGGTCAGTATTTTACATCAGTATTTGCAAGCCAAAATCTGGAGTGGGTGATAAATGCAGAAGTGGTGCATATGTTTCTATTATACTTTCCTCTAATTGCTCCACTCCTGGCTTTGGCTTACAAATACTGATGTAAAATACTGACCAAATACTGCTAGTGTGACGGCAGCCTTAGGGTTTGTGTTAGGATAAAGTTAGGGTTAGTGTTAGGATAAAGTTAGGGTTTATTCTAAAGTTAGGGTTAAGCTAAAGAATTAGGCTTTTCTCAATTGATTCACCAATAATTTGGTCACGTCAGTCAGTCAAATCACATCAGTCACGTCACGTCAGAGTTTTCTATTTCCGGAAAAAATAAAAATAAAAACAAATAAAATGGCCCGTCACTTTTATAGTGCAGAGGAGGCTTATGCACTTTTATGTTCTGACAGTGAAGAAAGTGCATTGTCAGATGGCGATGTGGATTTTGAGGGCTTTAATAGTGGCGACTGTGATAGCTCAGAAATGAGCAGTGATTCTGGTCTATCCTCACACACAAGGACCAAAGAACAAGAAGGGCAAATAGCGCTTCTGGAGAAATGTCTCCAACTCGGGGAACAATGCCCAGTACTAGCATTGTCCCTAGTGCTCATAAATTTGTGCACAGCAATGTCAAATGGGCTTTGCTTCTTGATGTAGCATTTTCCAAATGGGAGGCTTTGGATTCGGCTACTCCGTTAATTCCTAATTTTAATGCCATTCCTGGTATAAACGTGGAAGTGGAAAATTTTGGACCAATTAATTTTTTTAATTTGCTTATGACAGATAGCTTGCTAGAGCATATTGTCATGCAAACAAATTTATACATTTCCCAATTCATCAGCTAGAATCCACAATCCCATTATGTTAGGTCAAATTTATGGAAACCAACTAATGTCTTGGAAATGACATTACATTTGCTATGGGGCTTGGGGCTATGGGACTTGTTAAAAAAATTAGCATTTGATCCTATTGATCCAAGCCACCCCTATGTTTCTGCTGTTCTTTCTAGGACCCGTTATGAATTGCTCATGAGATTTTGGCATTTTTATGAAAATAGTGAATACCTGCCCAGAAATGCCCCAGAAAATGACAGACTATTCAAAATCAGACCCATCATCGAAGACTTGACAGAAAAGTTCTTAAAGCTGTACACCCTAACAGAAAACATTTTCATTGATGAGTCCCTTGTAAAATTCAAAGGAAGACTGCACCTCAGGCAATTTATTGCTTCTAAGAGGGCAAGGTTCGGAAAAAAGCTCTGTTAAATGTGCGAGAATTCAATCGGATACACATCAACTATTCGCATTTATGAGGGGAAAGAAAGCTAACTAAACCCAACAGGATGCCCTACTTATCTGGGGACATCTGGAAACATTGTTTGGGATAACTCCATTTTATAAAAAGGCTGCAATCTGTATGTTGAGTACTACATCAGCATACCCCTATTTAAAAGTGTGGTTAAACATAAGATAGGGGCTTGTGTGACCAATCACAAAAACCGTCATGGGTTTCCACAATCATTGGTTAACGAAAAGTTCTGAAAGGGGCAGTCAGGGGTTTTACGCAATGGAGAGCTGCTTGCCCTTAAGTATAAGGATAAAAAAGACATTTTCATCCAGAGCTCGATCCACACATATGCCACAAGAGCCACTGCAGAACAGCGATCCTCTACTCCAAAGCAAAACCCTGTGTCAGTCATTGACTACAACAAATATATGGGGGTGTGGACCTTGCAGATCAGGTTCTACAGCCAAACCAGGTATCAAAAAAATCATATACTTGGTATAAAAAGTTAGTCATTTATTTGTTTCAGGAGGCCACATATAATTCTTTTGTGTTATACAAAAAAGCCAGAAATGCAGATACTTTCCTTGATAATCAGGAAAAGGTAATTGAAAATCTTGATTTTGAAAACTTTGTCCCCGCCCATCCTTTAGAATCTGAAGAGGTCAAAAGACTCACTGAGTGACATATTATTGCACTCATCTCAGTCACAGGAAAAAAAATAACCCCCAGAGATGTCATGTATGTTCCAAGAGAGGAATGAGACATGATACTGCTATTATTGCCCACAATGCCAATCATTTCCAACCTTATGCCTCCATAACTGCTTTAAATTGTTCCACACAAAACCACATTTTTAAACTGTTTTGACAGTCAAGCATTTGGATTATTTAGTCACAGACACATTTGAGTAGAGCTGACTTAACAATTTCTGGGGGTAGGTGGGGGGATGTCTCCAGAGACACAAGCTTGGCACAATATATTGGGCACTACAATTACATTTTTGCAATTTTTACTCTAAGGGTCCCTTTCCACTTGCGAGATAAAAAACGGTCCGTAATCTGGACCGAAAAAACGGATGGAACGTATGCGATTTGCATGCGAGTGTCATGCGAGTACAATGCGATTTTTAATCGCATCATCCGTTTTTTATAATCGCATCATCCGTATGACATCCGTATTACTGTCCGATTTGTACGCACCGGTGTCCTTTGAAAAGCCGGCAATTCAGCGCGGTGTACAGTAAAATCACACTGACAGGTTAGAATAGAGTAGATATATACACATAGAATAGGTATATATACATATATATATGTCAGTGAGACACCTATATATGTATATTTATATTTAATGCAGCGCTAGATAGCATAAAAGCCGCTAATTCAATTGCCGGCTTTTAATTTCTCCTTCACAAACCCGACATGATATGAGACATGGTTTACATACAGTAAACCTTCTCATATCCCCATTTTTTTTGCATATTCCACACTACTAATGTTAGTAGTGTGTATGTGCAAAATTTGGCCACTGTAGCTGCTAAAATAAAGGGTTAAATGGCGGAAAAAATTGGCGTGGGCTCCCGCGCAATTTTCTCCGCCAGAGTGGTAAAGCCAGTGACTGAGGGCAGATATTAATAGCCAGGAGAGGGTCCATGGTTATTGGCCCCCCCGTGGCTACAAACATCTGCCCCCAGCCACCCCAGAAAAGGCACATCTGGAAGATGCGCCTATTCTGGCACTTGGCCACTCTCTTCCCACTCCCTGTAGCGGTGGGATATGGGGTAATGAAGGGTTAATGCCACCTTGCTATTGGAAGGTGACATTAAGCCAGATTAATAATGGAGAGGCGTCAATTATTACACCTATCCATTATTAATCCAATTGTTTGAAAGGGTTAAAAAACACACACACATGATTAAAAAGTATTTTAATGAAATAAACACAGCGGTTGTTTTAATAATTTATTGCTCTCTCATTCCATTTTCATACCCTCGCTTGGCAAAACAATAAACACACAAGATACATACCTTCTGATGTACTGTCAGGTCCAACGATGTAATCCATCTGAAGGGGTTAACTAATATTACAGGCAGAGCTGCGATAATCCACTCGCTCGTACCTGTAATCCCCGGGTGCTGAAAGGAAAGCAGTGATCTATACTTACATTCAATCGCGGTGATGCGCCCCCTGGTGGATGTCCTCATATGACCTGGAGCGTGGGAAAAAGTTCCCAGGCTGCAGTTCATGAGAACATCCAGCAGGGGCGCATCACCGCGACTGAATGTAAGTACAGATCACTGCTTTCCTTTCAGCACCCGGGGATTACAGGTACGAGCGAGTGGATTATCGCAGCTCTGCCTGTAATATTAGTTAACCCCTTCAGATGGATTACTTCGTGGGACGTGACAGTTCATCAGAGAGGGTATGTATCTTGTGTGTTTATTGTTTTGCCAAGCGAGGGTATGAAAATGGAATGAGAGAGCAATAAATTATTAAACCAACCGCTGTGTTTATTTCATTAAAATACTTTTTAATCAAGTGTGTGTGTGTTTTTTAACCCTTTCCAACAATTGGATTAATAATGGATAGGTGTAATAATTGACGCCTCTCCATTATTAATCTGGCTTAATGTCACCTTCCAATAGCAAGGTGGCATTAACCCTTCATTACCCCATATCCCACCGCTACAGGGAGTGGGAAGAGAGTGGCCAAGTGCCAGAATAGGCGCATCTTCCAGATGTGCCTTTTCTGGGGTGGCTGGGGGCAGATGTTTTTAGCCACGGGGGGGGCCAATAACCATGGACCCTCTCTAGGCTATTAATATCTGCCCTCAGTCACTGGCTTTACCACTCTGGCGGAGAAAATTGCGCGGGAGCCCACGCCAAGTTTTTCCGCAATTTAACCCTTTAATTTAGTAGCTAGATCCCCCAAATTGTGCACACAGACACTTGTTACATTAGTGAAGAGGAATATGTAATAAAAAAAGGGATATGAGATGGTTTACTGTATGTAAACCATGTCTGATATCATGTCGGGTTTGTGAAGGAGAAGGAAAAAGCCGGCAATTGAATTAGAGGCTTTTAAGCTATCTAGCGCTGCATTAAATATAAATATACATATATAGGTGTCTCACTGACATATATATATGTATATATACCTATTCTATGTGTATATATCTTCTCTATTCTAACCTGTCAGTGTGATTTTACTGTACACCGCACTGAATTGCCGGCTTTTCAAAGGACACTGGTGCGTAATAATCGGACAGAACTCGCATGTTGCGAGTGCTGTGCGATTTTTTTCTCGCACCCATTGACTTGCATTGGCGAGTCTCGTCCGAGAATCGCAGCAATACGCAGCATGCTGCGATTTTTTTCTCAGCCGATCCAGATTTTTCTCAGTCCGATTTCGGCTGAGAAAAAAATCGCAAATGAAAAGACACCTATTAAATAACGTTGGTCAGAGTGCAATCCGATTTTTTATCGGATTGCACGCATCCGTTTTCCTCGCAAGTGGAAAGGGACCCTAAAACTTCCACTACGTGTTTCTGAAAATCATCCATGTAGTGAAAATGGTCACTATATCCATAGACGAATTCCCAGAGGGGTGTCATTACCAAAATGGGGTAACTTCAGGGGGGATTCTGTTTTTCTGGCACTTAGCGACTTTTCAAAGTGTCATAACAGTCGAATCACCCCTGAAGTGACCCCATTTTGGAAATGATACCCCTCTGCAAATTCATCTTTGGTGTAGTGACCATTTACCTGTCTACCTATTTTCCAATGTAAAATGTGGGGTTAAAACAACATTTTAGTGGTAAAAATGTAATTTTTTTTATTCATTGCCCAATGGTATAATAATCTATGGAACAGCTGTGGTGTTGGTATGCTCACTACACCACTAAGAATTCATTCAGGGCAGTATTTTGTAAAATGCAGTCGCTTTTTGGAGCTTATGCTGTTCTGGCACCTCAGTGGATCTGACAATGTGACATGTCACCCACAAACAATTCCAGCAAAATCTGTTCTCCAATATGGCGCTCCTTCCCTTCCAAGCTCTGCCATGCCCCCAAACATTTTTTTACCCCCACATATGGGGTGTCAGCATACTCAGGACAAATTGCACAACTTTTGGGATCCAATTTCACCTGTTACCTTTTGGAAAATAAAAAAATTGAAGGCAAAAAGATCATTTTTGTGGACAAAATATGATATTTTATTTTCACATCTCTATGTTATTAAATTCTGTGAAGCACTTGGGGGATCAAAGTGCTCACCACACATCTAGATAATTTCCTTGGGGGGGGGGTCTAGTTTCCAAAATGGGGTCACTTGTTGGGGATTTCCGCTCTCAGGGTCTCTCTAAACTCAACATGTCGTCCGCTATCAATTCCAGCCAATTTTGCATTCCAAAATTGAAATGGTGCTCCTTCCCTTTCATGCCCTTCCGTGCTTCCAGACAGTAGTTTTCCACTACATACTTGGTATTGGCATACTCATGAGAAATTGCACAACAAATTATAGGTTCCATTTTTTCTTGCTACCCTTGTGAAAATAAAAAAGTGGGGGCTAAAATATTATTTTTGTGGTAATTTTTTTTTTTATCATTTTGACAGCTCAATATTATAAAATTCTGTGAAGCCCCTGGAGGTTCAAGGTGCTCACCAGACATCTAGACAAACTTCTTGAGGGGTCTAGTTGCCAAAATAGGGTCATTATTGGGGGTTTCCACTGTTTGGGCACATCAGGAGCTCTCCAGAAGCAACATGGTGTCCGCTATTGACTCCAGCCAATTTTGTATCACAAAAGTCAAATGGTTCTCTTTCCATTCCGAGCCCTGCCTTGCGCACAAACAGTAGCTTTCCATCACATATGGGGTATTGACGTACTTGGGAGAAATCGTACAACAAATTTTATTGTGCTTTTTTTCCCCTAGTGAAAATGAAAAATTTGCTGTTGAAGTAAAATTTTTGTGGGAAAAAGTAAAACTTTCATTTTTTCATTCCACATTTCATTAATTCCTGTGAAGCACCTGAAGGGTTAATAAACTTCTTGTATGTGGTTTTGAGTACCTTGAGGGGTGCAGGTTTTAGAATGGTGTCTCTTTTGGATATTTTCTGTTATATAGTCCCCTCAAACTGACTTCAAATGTGAGGTGTCCCTAAAAAAACAGTTTTGTACATTTTGTTGGAAAAATAGAAATCGCTGGTCAACATTTAACCCTTATAACTTCCTAACAAAAAAAATGTTTCAAACATTGTGCTGATGTAAAGTAGATATGTGGGAAATGTTATTTATTAACTTTTTTGTGACTTAGCTCTCTGGTTTAAAGGCATAAAAATAAAAAGTGTGAAAATAGCGAAGCTTTCAAATTTCTGTTTTTTCACAGAAAAACACAAATCATATTGAATATATTTTAATGATATCATAAAGTACAATATGTCTCGAGAAAACATTCACAGAAAACAGAAGATATTGTAAAATTTGTCCTGAGTATGCCGATACCCCATATGTGAGGGTAAACCACTGTTTGGGCTCATGGCAGAGCTCGGAAGCGAAGGAGCGCCATTTGACTTTTCAATGCAAAATTGACTGGAATTCAGATGGGATGCCATGTTGCGTTTGGAGAGCCCCTGATGTGCCTAAACATTGAAACCCCCCATGTCGTAGCTGTTTTCGCTCTGACCCAGAGTCAGTACGTCAGATCACCAGTGAGGCCTAATTGTGGAATTCAGTCCTTAATTGACAAGTGCTTGGAGACAAAAAGACCCCTCACACATATCCTGTGAGCAAGTCACTTTTATCTGGTCTATTAAAAGCCAAAGCAATGTTTTATACCATTTACAGCATATGCATTTCAATGTAACTCATGTAGCCCCCATTATCACCCAGGGTCATACTTTATTTACCATAACTCAGACCATGTTGCTGACTGTTAAGAACATACATTGATAAGAAGTATAGTCTCCTTGAAGAGAAGACCATCAGACTACTGCGTCAACAGATTCTAGTAATTATAACACTTAAAGGCAAGAGGCACTTAAAGGCAAACTATTAACCCTTCTATTTCAATTTCCCCCTTTTGTAAGTGGTATAACCTTTGCTACGGGGTCAGCTGATGTCCACAAAGGAGCTACTGTCTCATGGGTCTAGTACCCACAAGGGGGCTTTCTACCTGCTTTGCCCATCCACCCTCAGTGTGGACACTCAACTTCCCCATCAACAGTGGCCATACAGGGCCTATGATACACTACAGAGGGCTCAGCCTTAGGTAATACATATATTAGCGCTTTTACGGCTACATAAAACAATAAGCAAAGCAACAAGATTTGCATACAAGTCTGAAAAATACCAAAAATAATCCATTCTGCTAGGCCGCTAAGCCAATCGGCTGGATTTAAAAAGGAGTCTCTATATTGTATTAGTCTCATTAAGAGCCTTAAGGAACCTAGAAAATCTGAGTCCAAGTCTCATTGGGTATGCTGTGTGGTGTTAATACCTTCCTTGGCTCCAGAGGTAAAGGCTAAGTACAGCATAGCCCTTACAAATACTGGGCTGTGTATACAGATCCAACAGTCCAGCAGTTCTTGTCCTTCCTTGTCATTTGTAAGAAAAGCAAGATGCTGAATAAGTTTGTTGTCCTTGTCAACACTTAAAAGTTTATCCAGTGTCTCTATAAGGTGCAGACATCCTACCACTGTCAGCAAGGTGATTAGAACAACAGTCTTTCTGCTAGTGAAAAGATCTTTTTGCAGTGACTGGCATGGATCCAGGCGGGCGTTCCCTCAATTGAATGTGGTCAGCTGGACTTTACAAAGGGCCGTCAAACCGTGGATCTAGGCTCCTTCTCACGTGTCTGTGTATGACCACCAAATCACCTGGATTCAGCAGATGTACGTCTGCACTGGCATTAAGATCTGGAATGGATGAAAACACATGTTTATGCACCACATTAAGTCTTTTCTGCAAGGCCTGGACATGGGCTGTCATAGCACCGTGTTGCATTTGTAGCACCTGTGGGAAGTACAGACCAGTCTCTGGCAAACTACTAAACAGGACTTCAAAAGGAGACAAGCCTGTCTTTCTATTTTGAGTGTGTCTGACTGAGAAGAGTGCAAGAGACAAGCACTCTACCCCGCTCTTTCCTGTGTCTGCCATGGCCTCTGAATTTTCAATTTAAGTGTCCCATTTAGGCTCTCCACTTTCCCACTACTTTGTTGTCTATATGGTGCATGATATGCTTGCTGTACTCCCAGGGCCTGCATGACTTCCCTCAATATTTCTCCCGTGAAGTGTGTGCCCCTATCGCTCTCTATGGTTTCTGGGACACCATATCTGCAGATCAGTTCTTTCATCAGTTTGTCTGCAGTCGCTTTAGCATTTGCATATTTTACTGGATAGGCTTCCAGCCAACCAGAGAAGAGATCTACACATACTAGGACATTTTTCACACACTCCTACCTTGGGTAGCTGTATGTAGCCCGTCTGCAGTCTCTGAAATGGGTAGAGAGGCCTGGGTGTCGCTTTCTTAGGGATTTTTACTGTTTTACCAGGGTTGTGCTGTGCACAGATGAGGCATGACTGTACGAGCTTTGCTGCTGCGTAACTGAAACCAGGAGCGATCCGGAAGGCATCTACCATGGACACATGTGACATTTTGAGGTGTGAGTGGGGCCAGGTGTTGCTTGTGCCATTATTAGGAACAGGGACTTTGGTATATACAATTTATCCTTATTCTCCCAAAACTCCTTTTGAGTTCAGCTCAGCTCCCATTCTCCCCCGTGTTCCTTCTCTGTTTGGGCAGCTGGAGGGATTTCAGGACATCTAGGCTCAGAGTGGCTGGAATACGCTGACTCTCCGCCACCGTCCACTGCTCCCTAGGCTGCCTTGCTGCTACTTTCGCAGCTTCGTCCGCCCTTCTGTTGCCCTCTACCTCCACAGAGTCACCGTCCGTGTGTGCTGTTACCTTGACGATGCCAACCTGGACTGGTAACGTCAATGCCTCCACTAATTGTTTCACCAGCTCTGCATTTTTAATGGGCTTACCGGCTGATGTAAGAAACGTTCTGCTTCTCCAGACAGGGTGATAATCATGGGATATTCCCCATGCATAATTCGAATCAGTATAAATATTAGCGACTTTACCTGCAGCAGCTCTACACGCCTTAGTGAGTGCCTTCAACTCTGCCTCCTGCACCGACATGTGAGGAGGGAGTGGTTCAACTCAGATTACCTCATGTGAGGATACTACTGCATGTCCAGTGTAGAATCGCCCATCCTGGTGGTATCTGGAGCCATCTACAAAAATAAAAACCTCAACATGTGCATTAGGAACAGGTTTTTCATGAACATATGTAAAACATACTGTCTCCTGACTCCTCAGTTCCTATGCAGTCATGTTTGTGCGTCAACGTACCAGAGTACTTTTTTTTTTTTTTTTCTAATGCTGTCACCAATTCCCCCTTTTCTGAATCCACAGGCAGATGAGTGGCTGGATTCAGAATACTGTATCTTTTGAGGGTGACATATTCAGGAATTAGTATTAGAGCACATTCAAGTCTGATCTGTCTATCCATAGACAGGTGTTTTGGTTGAACTTGTACGAGTATGGCATTAATGTTATGTGGGGAACAAATTGTCAAAAGAAAAAGTCAGTGTGAGCTCACATGCCTCAATTGCTTCTTGAGTGAGATTGTAGGGGTCTGATGACAACCTGTCATAGAGTGGTTGCATCATTTGTGAAGCAGACCTTATCCAAGGCCTACAGTAGGTCACCAAACCTAGGAAAATACATAAATGCTGGTGTGACCTGGGTAAAGGGAGATTTTGTATTGCCTGTTTCCTGTCTTTAGTCAGGTGTCTTGTACCTTCAGCAATACAATGTCCTAAAAATGTCACCTTTTGTTTGCAATACTATAATTTGTCACGTGAGACCTTGCAACCCTGCTCTGCAAAAAAAAAAAACCACAGCAAGGAAACTGTAGCTTCCTTGCAGGACGTCTGGTCCGGGCAGCAGAGCAAGAGGTCATCCACATACTGCAATAGTACAGTCTGTGGATGAGGTGGTTGCCACTGCTCAAGAATCCCTGCCATCGCTGTTGAATAGATGGTTGGGGAGTTCTTTCCCCCTTTTGGGAGGACTGTCCAACAGTATTGTTTACCTTCGCGAGTAAAAGAGAAAATATGCTGTCAGTCAGGGTGCAGGGGTACAGAGAAGAATGCATTTGCCAAATTAATGACTGTGAAACATTTTGTGACCGTACCGTGTGTGTATTAGGGACAATTGAGATTACACTCACTGTAACATCATTAATGGCCTGTAAGTCCTGAACTATTCTGTGTCAGGAGAACCCTTGAGTCCTTTTTTTTTCTTCTTAATGGGATACAAAGGGGTGTTGCAGGGGGAAGATCTCTGCACCAGAACCCCTGCCTTAACATACTCTTTAATATCCTTGCTCAGGGCCATTGATTTGACTAGACTTAAGGGGGCATTGCTTTAACCGGAGAGTAGTGGTTCCTTCTTTTAATTTAATCATGACAGGGGGAATGGGCAGCTGACCCACATCAGATTTTCCCCTTGCCCAAACGGTGTCTGGTACCTGACTCTTTTCCCTGTCCTCAGACATTCTGGTGTCAGGTGTTACTTTCACTACTCTTGCCATATACACCAGTTCTGCAATATTACACAAGTGTTTATATAAGTCACACATTAATGTCCAAATATTATTTATACCCGTATTTGATTGGGTAGACTGAGTATCCCTTAAGAAAACTAAATTTGATTCACAGAATATGTTACCAAAAGAAAATTATATATATGAAAATATATATTTACGAAAGATACTGAGTTATAAAATGGGAGAGCACAATGCCATAGGCCACAGCAAAGCACAAGCTTATTTTAAGAAGGTAGTAGCCCTATGTAAATCCATAACTAACAGTTCCAAATATAAAAAGAAGGGATTTGAAAAATACCAAATATCAATACCAGTTGCTTGCGATAAGGTATAGGGAGTGGAAAAGACAAATAAACAGTGATTATGGTTTGAGCCAATATAATGAATGGCTAAAAAACTATATATCACATGAAGGCAACCTAGAAATACATGGTAACTATACCACCTTGTGTAAGGAAACTACTAAACTGGCAAATGAATGGAATTAAGTGTAACTATAATAGGGCATGATTTACCTGTAGTATAATGTGCACGTGGAAGACCCTGGTGTCCTTCTGCACCAAGTGTTTATATGAAAGGGAACTTGTGACTGTAATACCCTCAGGAGAGTACTGTATGGTGGTCTAGCCAGCACTCAACTCTGCTTCCAGCAAATTCATAGGGGTATTGTCACTAACATTAAGTTTGTAAGCACCTCTTGGCTGTCTCGTGATTCTAGTCTTATTTGTTTAGTCATAGGGGCTTCAGTCGCTTGTACCTCTGCACTCACGTATTCCACAGTCTCGTCAGTAATCATGTCTGGCATTATCAAGTCTTTGTGTACCACAGTCCCGGCTGCCCCAGTGTCAATCAAGAATTCTGTCTCCTTCCCTCCCGGCATTGTTATGGTGGTCATTAACGCAGGACCAGGTCAGGAGGGGGCAAGCACAGGGCACACACTTGTCACTGGGTTGTCAGTTTCCTAGTCTGAAGGTGAAGGAGGTGGAAGATTTGTTTGCGTGTCCATTTTCTCCACAATTCCAGCACTTTACTGTTTCTAAGTTCTTAGGTCCCTCACTGAGTCTCTACTGTTTTCCTTGTACTCCAGCATACATGACTTGTCGTCTTATTGTCCTAGTTTGTTCAACTCCTTTAGCAACTTTTAAGGAGGTCTTTGGATCTACATTTCTCCATTCAGGTCTGGCTGTCTGTACTGCGTCTCGTAAGTCTTTGGTCATACCGTCAATGAATGTATTTACCAATACTTTAACATCAAGTGGGTTTATGGGACTCTACCCCATGTCTGCCCATTTCAGCTGTAACCGTTCAAAGTACATCTCTACACTCTCTCCTTTTGTCACATCTGTATGTGTCTTAATTATGTGTCCTAGCACGTCACCTGCTTTTGTGCTCACTAATTCCCTAGGCCTGCCCAGGTGCACTTCATGTCCATCATATTGTCTTTGTCTTTTTGTCTGTAAAATGGAAAAGGTTGGTTCTCAAGATCAGCCAATTGTTTTAGTGTAGCTAGCTAGTCAGAGGGCCTCCAGGGATAATACTCCTGTATCTGTTTTACCCTACCTGTTGTGGTTGGTTCTCTGGTGGTGGGGGTGACTAGATGACCGGTTGGGGGTGACATGACATGCTGGTCTACAGCTCCTTCCCAAAAGGATTACTGTCAGCCTACTCCCAAAAGTTAATGTCCCCACTATCCACCAACCACAATCCTGTGTCAGCTTCTTATGTCACTACATGTGATCTTGTCTGGACAGGATTCAGTGCAATTCTCTTAGGTCGGGTTGCAGCACAGATCATACAAGTATTTGTCCAGTTTGGGTTTGTCTGACCACAGTGTTTACAAGTCCATCTGTCTTGTCTGGGTCTCTGGTTATACAAAGGTATGACCATAGCAGTAATGTGTCAGTCATAGTCGGACTTCATCAAAACATTCATAATACACCTTATTTCCGTTCTGCTGCACTCTCTCAGACACCATTTATTCACTTGCTATTTCCCCCCTTTGCCTGTGCCTTTTTGAACATCCAAACATCCACACCCTGGCATTTTTGCCTTTTTCAATATTGGTTTCACATCTTTCACTGCTTTCTTTTTCAATCTGTATAGCGGATCCAATTGGGGCACTGACTGCACACACAGAACAAGTTGCCCATGGCTTCAACTTATTCCTCAGACAGCTCACCTTTATTCTGCAAATGCCCTTTTTAGTGTGCCTTACCATCTACGGGTGGCCACACGTAGCAAGTCAGAGCGAGTGTCAAGATTTAGCGGGAAGGCTTTTCTTGCCTCTCACCCGGTAGACCTAAAGGATGTAACGGGAAGGCTAAAACTGCCTCTCACCTGTTAGATCAGCTGGCTAGAAAAGGAAGGCCCAGGTGTGTTAGGCCTCTAACCTTTCAGCTCAGCTCCATGGAGTGGGAAGGCTTTTCTTGCCTCTCACCCGCAACAAAAACCAGCTGACTGTAGAAGGAAGGCCCAGATGTGTTAGGCCTCTCACCTACTACATCAGCAGTGCAGTTGGCTACCTCCTCCATTGATCCTCAATTTGCTATATCAATCACTCACTCGAAGCAGGAGAATCTTTTTACCAATCTTTCCAGTCACTTACAAGTTTTCTTCTAAAATAGGCACAGTTCTTTTCACTTTCAATTTCATACAGTACTTATTGCTTTAAACACAAATCTCTCAGCGTGTACTAAACCAAGGACAGAGAAACTTAGAATGCAGCTACATGGCCCCCCTTCCTCTGGCCCACAGCGCAAAGGGGAGAAATCTCAAGCAAGTCACGCAGGGGTCCGCTTCCCTCCTCCCATCTGGTACACAGCACTGAGATTAGAGCTCAGTGTCTTACATACACAGAAACGGATTGCAGCAGTTTTCAGACTTAATCTCTATAAAACATTCAAACATTCATCCTCTAGGAATTAAAAACAGTTTCTCTATACAGGCAAATCACTGCATAACTTGAAAAAGCTGATTCTGACCGCGTCCGGCCAAAACACACATAGACACACATAGAAACCTATCCAGTGTCAAACCATATATATAACACAGGTTTCACTGAATCTCAGATGTAAATTAAATGTACATTAAAAAACATCCACAACTCATTCATCCTGGACCCTCAACAACAGTTAGATAAGTAATAATACTTATGTGATCATTCATTGATACATGCTCATTCAGGGATTGTTTTTTTCTTTTCCTTTTGCTTTTTAGTTGATTTTACAAGAAGAAAATCCTTTATCTCAATCAGAGCTTCTCATAGACATACATACATACATACAAGGTTCACACAGCCTGCCTATTTTGCACTTTGGAGTTAACACAACTCTATATAAATAAAACTGCAGCAGTGTCCACTGAAAGCACTTTAAGGGCAAACAACAAAAACCACGGCCTTATACAAAATACAGCTTCATATAATGTACTGCCAATCCAAAATGACCAAAATAACAACACTGCACAGAGCCTATCCCAGCTCTGTATTACACACACACTAAACAAATACATAACCAATTAGGATATTGACAAATAACCCAGATAACAATTATCACAATTATCTTCTTATTACTCTATTATTCAATTCTCATACGGATATAAACAAACAAAACACAAAACTCACTGGTGATGTGGATTCTTTGAACCGTGTTGGCAGCCTTTTACCCAGAGGTATGGAGAGATCCAGAAGAGAGATTGCAATTGCAAAACAATTGTAAGAATAACATTTCTCACCTTGCTGCAGCTGGTGTTTGCATGTCCAATCTCTCAGGAAGCTCCAACATACGGATTCCGAATAAGGCTGGTGACCACGGCCCCATTCAGGCGCCAAACTGTCGTAGCTGTTTTCGCTCTGACCCAGAGTCAGTACGTCAGATCACCAGTGAGGCCTAATTGTGGAATTACGCCCTTAATTGACAAGCGCTTGGAGACAAAAATACACCTCACACATATCCTGTGAGCAAGTCACTTTTATCTGGTCTATTAAAAGCCAAAGCAATGTTTTATACCATTTACAGCAAATGCATTTCAATGTAACTCATGTAGCCCCCACCATCACCCAGGGTCATACTTTATTTACCATAACTCAGACCATGTTGCTGACTATTAAGAACATACATTGATAAGAAGTATAGTCTCCTTGAAGAGGAGACCATCTGACTACTGCATCAACAGATTCTAGTAATTCTAACACTTAAAGGCAAGAGGCACTTAAAGGCAAACTATTAACCCTTCTATATCACCCACAAGTGACACCATTTTGGAAAGTAGACCCCCTAAGGAACTTATCT
This sequence comes from Ranitomeya variabilis, assembly GCF_051348905.1. Classification (NCBI taxonomy): domain Eukaryota; kingdom Metazoa; phylum Chordata; class Amphibia; order Anura; family Dendrobatidae; genus Ranitomeya; species Ranitomeya variabilis. The sequence continues at coordinate 601,038,240 of NC_135234.1, forward strand.
AGAGGTGTGGTGAACACTTTGACCTATTAAGTAATTCACAGAAGTTTATAATGCAGAGCCGTAAAAATAAAAAATCATATTTTTTCACAAAAATGATCTTTTTGCCCTCAATTTTTTATTTTCCCAAGGGTAAGAGAAGAAATTGGACTCCAAAAGTTATTGTACAATTTGTCCTGAGTACGCTGATACCCCATATGTGGGGGTAAACCACTGTTTGGGCGCATGGCAGAGCTTGGAAGGTAAGGAGTGCCATTTGACTTTTCAATGCAAAATAGACTGGAATTGAGATGGGACACCATGTTGCGTTTGGAGAGCCACTGATGTGCCTAAACATTGAAACCCCCACAAGTGACACCATTTTGGAAAGGAGACCCCCTAAGGAACTCATCTGGATGTGTTGTGAGAGCTTTGAACCCCCAAGTGTTTCACTACAGTTTAGAACGCAGAGCCGTGAAAATAAAAATTATTTTTTCCCCCTCAAAAATTATTTTTAGCCCCCAGTTTTGTATTTTCCCAAGGGTTACAGGAGAAATTGGACCTCAAAAGTTGTTGTACAGTTTGTCCTGAGTACGCTTATACCCCATATGTGGGGGGAACAACAGTTTGGGTGCATGGGAGAGCTCGGAAGGGAAGGAGTGCCATTTGGAATGCAGACTTAGATGGAATGGTCTGCAGGCGTCACGTTGCATTTGCAGAGCCCCTAATGTACCTAAACCATAGAAAACCCCCACAAGTGACCACAAATTGGAAACTAGACCCCCCAAGGAACTTATCTAGATGTGCTGTGAGAACTTTGAACCCCCAAATGTTTCAGTACAGTTTATAACGCAGAGCCGTGAAAATAAAAAAATCCTTTTTTTCCACAAAAATTATTTTTTAGCCCCCAGTTTTGTATTTTTCCAAGGGAAACAGTGTAAATTGAACACCAAAAGTTGTTGTACAATTTGTCCTGAGTACGCTGATACCCAATAAGTGGGGGGAACAACAGTTTGGGTGCATGGCAGAGTTCGGAAGGGAAGGAGTGCCATTTGGAATGCAGACTTAGATGGATTAGTCTGCAGGTGTCGTGTTGAATTTGCAGAGCCCCTGATGTAACTAAACAGTAGAAACCCAACATAAATGACCCCATATTGGAAACTAGACCCCCCAAGGAACTTATCTAGATGTGTTGTGAGAACTTTGAACCCCCAAGTGTTTCACAACAGTTTATAACGCAGAGCCGTGAAAATAAAAATTCTTTTTTTTCCCCACAAAAATTATTTTTTAGCCCCCAGTTTTGTATTTTCCCAAGGGTATCAGGAGAATTTGGACCCTTAGTGTTGTTGTACAATGTGTCCTGAGTACGCTGATACCCCATGTGTTGGGGTAAACCCCTGTTTGTGCGCACGGGAGAGCTCGGAAGGGAAGGAGCACTGTTTTACTTTTTCAATGCAGAATTGGCTGGAATTGAGATTGGATGCAGTGTCCAATTTGGAAAGCCCCTGATGTGCCTAAACAGTGGAAACCCCCCAATTATAACTGAAACCCTAATCCAAACACACCCCTAACCCTAATCTCAACTGTAACCCTAACCACACCCCTAACCCTGACACACCCCTAACCCTAATCCCAAACCTATTCCCAACCATAAATGTAATCCAAACCCTAACTTTAGCCCCAACTCTAACTTTAGCCCCAACCCTAACTTTAGCCCCAACCCTAACCCTAACTGTAGCCCTATCCCTAGACCCAACCCCTACACTAGCCCTAACCCTAACCCTAGCCCTAACGCTAGCCCTAACACGAGCCCTAGCCCTAACCCTAGCCCTAACCCTAGCCCTAACCCTAACCCTAGCCCTAACCCTAGCAGTAACCCTAATGGGAAAATGGAAATAAATACATTTTTTTAATTTTTTAATTTTTCGTAACTAAGGGGGTGAAGAAGGGGGGGTTTGATTTACTATTTATAGCGTGTTTTCTAGCAGATTTTTGATTGGCAGCCGTCACACACTAAAAGACGCTTTTTATTGCAAAAAATGTTTTTTGCGTTACCACATTTTGAGTGCTATAATTTTTCCATATTTTGGTCCACAGAGTCATTTGAGGTCTTGTTTTTTGCGGGACGAGTTGATGTTTTTATTGGTATCATTTTCGGGCACGTGACATTTTTTGATCGCTTTTTATTCCAATTCTTGTGAGGCAGAATGACCACAAACCAGCTATTCATGAATTTCTTTTGAAGGGGGCGTTTATACCATTCCACATTTGGTAAAATGGATAAAGCAGTTTTATTCTTCGGGTCAGCACGATTATGGCGATACCTCATTTATATCATTTTTTTATGTTTTGGCACTTTTATACGATAAAAACTTTTTTATAGAAAAAATAATTATTTTTGCATCGCTTTATTCTGAGGACTATAATTTTTTTATTTTTTCGCTGCTGATGCTGTGTGATGGCTCGTTTTTTGCGGGACAAGGTGACGTTTTCAGCAGTACCATGGTTATTTATTTCCGTCTTTTTGAACGCGTGCTATTCTACTTTTTGTTCGGCAGTATGATATTAAAGCGTTGTTTTTTTTTTGTTTTTTTTTACGGTGTTCACTGAAGAGGTTAACTAGTGGGACAGTTTTATAGGTCGGGTCGTTATGGACGCGGCGATACTAAATATGTGTACTTTTATTGTTTTTTTTTTATTTAGCTAAAGGAAAATATTTATTGGAACAATATATTTTTTTTATTATTATTTATTTAGGAATTTATTTATTTATTTTGCCCTAGAGGGGGGCATCACAGTAAAGTGACAGATCGCCGATCTGACACTTTGCTGTGCACTGTGTCAGATCGGTGATCTGACGTGCACAGAAGGGAGGCTTCCCGGCGCCTGCTCTGAGCAGGCGCTGTGACATCACCTCCCTGCAGGACCCGGATGCAGCCCCATGGCCATTTTGGATCCGGGGCTTGCAGGGAGGAGATACTCGGTACAAGGTGAGCACATCACCTTGTACCGATCGTCTCAGGGAAGCACGCAGGGAGCCCCCTCCCTGCGCGATGCTTCCCTGTACCACCGGAACACTGCAATCATGTTTGTTCGCAGTGTGCCGGGGGTTAATGTGCCGGGGGCGGTCCGTGACCGCTCCTGGCACATAGTGCCGGATGTCAGCTGCGATAGTCAGCTGACACCCGGCCGCGATTGGCCGCGCTCCCCCCGTGAGCATGGCTGATCGCTCTGGACGTACTAATCCGTCCTTGGGAAGTAGGGCCCACCCCACATGAACAGAATAGTACGTCCAATGACAGAAAGGGGTTAATTCAATTTTGCAGCGACCAAAAAAAAAATAATTCTGGAATTTTTAGGTTTATTTTCTCATTATGCCGTTTAACAATCAGGTGATTCTGATCAAAATGATACCAAATATGTTGTGGAGAAAAAAATAACAACGTAATTCTAGCATTTTGACTTTTTTCTCATTACGCTGCTTAATGATCGGGTTTATTATTTTTTTGCATTAATAGATCAGGCGATTCTGAATGCAGCAAAGCCAAATATGTGTATGTTTGATTTTTTCATTGTTTAACTTTGAATGGGGCGAAAGGGAGTTGATTTGTACTTTTTTTTTATATTTTTAAAAACATTTTTTTTACTTTTGGCATGCTTCAATAGTCTTTGTTGGAGACCAGAAGCTCCATAATCCGATCGGCTCTGCTACATAGAGGCGATGATCAGAATTGATCACTTGCTTTGAGCTCCAACCACCAGCTGATATGGACACCATGCTCTGAGATAAAACTTTGAAGATGGAAAAATGGAAGATGAGGAGAAGCAGTAGGGGAAAACCAGATAGAAGCAGGGCCAATCTTTGGCATCTGGAGCACATGTGCAGTGCGAGGTTACAATGTTCACTCAGTGTGCCGTCAGGAAAATATAGCGTCCCTGGCCACAAGTGCTTGCCCACTTGTCAGTCGTAAAGTGGACAATCCCAGGAAGTGCGTTGGTAAGGGCATTAGTGATGTTCCTGGACACGTGCTAAATCAAGGTGGGGATTCCACACCAAGAGAAATAGTGGCGGCAGGGGACCAAGTACTGAGGGATGGCTGCAGCCATGAGTTGCTGAAAATCCTCCTTGCCAACAAGCTTAAACGCCACTCATATGGATCCCCTGATGAATTCCTACTAAAAGAGGGGGGAAATGCATAGGTATGGAAATTGGAGCAAAATATGAGATGAGTACCTTTAATATTCACAGATATATTACTTTTTTGGGCTATTATTACCTTTATTTTTGATGTTCCTATCTGCGTTGGTTGGATACTTATACCATTTCTACCTCATTAAAGGGAATCTGTCACCCCAAAAGTCATATATAAGCTAAGGCCACTGTTATCAGGGGCTTATCTACAGCATTCTGTAATGCTGTAGATAAGCCCCCGAAGCAACCAGAAAGGTAAGAAAAACAGGTTATATTATACTCACCCAGGGGCGGGCCCACTGCGGTCCGGTCCAATGGGCATCGCGGTCTGGGTCCGGAGCCTCCCAGCTTCATACAATGACGTCCTCTTCTTGCCTTCCTGCCACGGCTCCGGCGCAGGCATACTTTGTCTGCCCTGTTGAGGACAGAGCAAAGTACTGCAGTGCACAGATGCTGGGAAAAGTCAGAGAGGTTGGGCGCCTGCAGACAAAGTAGGCCTGTTCCGGAGCCGCATCAGGAAGATAAGAAGAGGACATCATTGTATGAAGATAGGAGGCGCCGGACCCGGACCGCGACGCCTATGGGACCCAAAACTAACCGGGACCGCCCCTGGGTGAGTATAATATAATCTGTTTTTCTTACCTTTCAGGTTACATCGGGGGCTTATGTACAGCATTACAGAATGCTGTAGATAAGCCCCTGATGCCGGTTGCCTTAGCTCATATATGATTTTTGGAGTGACAGATTCCCTTTAAGGCCATTAGGCATGTGCAATAGCGGTGTTTGTATCACGAGGGACTATATAGCATGATATTGTTGGCTATGGTCTGTATATATAGGAACCTAAGGGTTATAGGGACAATATACAATACTTATTATAATATACTTATTTAAGTGCCTGACAGGTTTCTAACTGACCAGTAAAGCAACATCAATATTTGATATGGTCAAGCTTAATATACCTTAATATACCTACTGTCAATCCTAATAATGTGAGGTGTATGTGTTTCAATTATACACATTGAGAGACTTCCATTATTAGTGTTTGTGCATAGACACTCTCTATCCCTTCATGGTCATGTGCACCATACCCTGGGATTATTACCTCATATGGTTTTACCAGGGTCATGAAGGGACAGTCGACGTTGAGTAGAGGTGCCAAGTCATCTTATTTAGTACCAACCTCAGCGCTTAGAGAAACCAATAGGCGCAGATTTAGGGACAGCATCCCAACAACTGAAACATTTCCCTGCCTGGCCTTTTGTGGCCTCATAACACCTATATTTGTGTTCAGTCAATTGACTATATGCACATTTCACTATCAAGAGAATTTTCTCTTTATGACCCTTATATGTGTTTGCTGTTTATTCACTGGTGTCAATCTGTTGCAGGGTATAACATTTTCAGTAATGGAGAGCCGACATTGAGCAGGGGAGCCATCTCGTTTGGATGCCAACCTCCATGGTAAGGTAGAGAAACCATGAAATCATAATTAGGGTCAATACCCCTATCCACCTAAAACATTTACTTACCTTGGCATAAAGCCCCTCCTTTTTATTTTTTATCTAATAAAGTTTTGCATATAGTAGGTGGGTCTTTCTTTAGTTTTATATGTTATATAACACTGAACTGAGTAATTTAATCCACAAAAGTGTTTCAATGCTGTGAGGATCTGAGGTTGTGGTTTATAAAAATCACCTAGGCAGATAAATGAGGTAACTATTTTTTATTCCATACATAGTTACATAGTTATTAAGGTTAAAGGAAGACTGTAAGTCCATCTAGTTCAACCCATAGCCTAACCTAACATGCCCTAACATGTTGATCCAGGGGAAGGCAAAAAAAACCCATGTGGCAAAGAGTAACTCCACCATGGGGAAAAAAATTCCTTCCCGACTCCACATACGGCAATCAGACTAGTTCCCTGGATCAACGCCTTATCAAGGAATCTAGTGTATATACCCTGTAACATTATACTTTTCCAGAAAGGTATCCAGTCCCCTCTTAAATTTAATTAATGAATCACTCATTACAACATCATACGGCAGAGAGTTCCATAGTCTCACTGCTCTTACAGTAAAGAATCCACGTCCATGGTTGTACAACAAATCCAGGACGATGGCCAAAATACAGTGTCCTCAATACACAAGTTCCCTTCCCTGGGCCAAGAGTCCCACTGCCCAGGTTACAGACTATACTCACTGTTTCTCAACTTTTGGTTGGCCCACAGATTTCGTATCTTCTGAATGACAAATATCACAACTAACATTCATGTATCTGGGACCAACAATCCTAAAGAAGATTTGTTAAATCCAGATGACAGATCCCTCAACCATAGCAGGAGGATCCAGCCCAGCCGGCAACCAACCTCCAAAACTCCATAGACCATACATTCATTGCATCATGGATCCTCTCCCTTCAAAGTTACTCCAACAACTGCCTGATTCAACCTAGGTGTCTTTTTCTTCCTCCCCTTAAACATTTTCCTTTAGCTCACAGAATGAAGCATATTCCATCACCTGGGACTGCACGACAACGGCAACAATCCGTGATGTTGCAGCGTCCTGGATAGCGATCTCGTTGTGTTTGACACACAGCAGCAATCTGGATCTCGCTGTGCCATCGCTGGTCGGAGCTAGAAGTCCAGCACTTTATTTTGTCGCCAGGTCGGCGTGTATCGTCATGTTTGACATCAAAAGCAACGACGCCAGCAACGAGCATAGGGGGTGTCGCAGCGTCTCCTTCTAGCCAGTCGGTACACTCCGGCTGTTTGACATGGAGCTAACAACCAGCGAGAACGAGAAGTGAGTCGCCGTTACGTCACTGGATCACTCCTGCATCGTTCTGGAGTTGCTGTGTTTGACGTCACTGCAGCGACCTAAACAGCGACGCTCCAGCTATCTAGTTTAGGTCGGCTCGTTGTCTATATCGCCGCAGCGTCGCTGAGTCTGATGGTACCTTAAGTTATACATAACATCCAACCTGCATGCCTTCCTCTGTTTGATGTCACTGAATAGAAACATTGATTCCTGAGGATGAACTGATGAGCAAGCAAATCACTAACAAAACACAGCAAGCAAATATTTATTAAATTAAAATAATATTGATGTAATCGGTGCTCCGTGCTCCCTGCTGGAAAAAGTCTCTATCTCTTAGAACTGTGGACTCAGCTCTACGTCAATTCATCCTATAGTCTTTAGTAAGTGGCCATCTCTTCATAAATGCTTTTTGGAGTGTTATATAACACAGATATGTATCACAAAACACATAATACTCTATGGGTGACAATAAAGTCATTTTTTTTCGCTAAAAAAATGTGGTCAACTGCCGCAGCTATATATTTAGCAACGGACTGCAAAGCTCTAATCCCTGCCTAGAGAATGTATCCAGCCACTCTCCCTGCTCCTACAACTCTCTCTTCCTTGCTATGCTAAATGCAGAATGTATCTGATACAAACAGTAAAGCAAGTCATGTGACAAGGCTCGTTAAAGGGTCGACATTGACTGTTGGGATTGCTACTTCCAATAGGTGGCACTAGAGTTCTAGCCCTCTTCCTCTCTGAAGAGACAATTTGGAAACAGTAAAGCAAAAAATTAGCTCTTACAAGGACTGTTAGCATGATGGTTCAGCTTCAGTACCAATATCAACACTACAGGACTCTGAGTTGTTAAACTGTGCACACACACTCCTGGACAAGCACCCTCACTCCCTCCTAAGAATAACTGTCACAGAGCTGTGGAATGGCGTCAGTGTAAGAAGCATGGCGGCGCCTGTCCTTTCATAACCCTTGATAATGTCATAAAACCAACCAATCACAGTAATGACACTACCAAGATGGCTATGGCATTATAGTGATTCTCGGGCAGTCCCCGCATGCTTATTGACTGAAAGTGGGGTGGGAATTCGGGTTTAAATTGAGTCAAGTGCAAGAACATCCAAGCACTTAGATACTTGAGTGATATCTGAGTATTAGCGACCACGTTTTTTCATCATTAATCTTTATCTTTGGTAAAGAAAGTAAAAAAAATAACATTTAATTAATATCTCATAGCGCAATGACCTTTCTGACAACAAAATTCTATTTTTATTAATGGCATAACAATTGTCTGCCATTATTAAATTACTAAATTAGTATAGATAACAGAGTATTCCAATAGTAATGAGTGCTTTATTACCTTACATTGCTTGTCAGATATCTTCACTTCAGATACACGATGAGGGCAGCAGTGCAGTCAATTTGTAACCAAGATTAATGCTCAAATTCTGTCTATAAAATGTTACTTCTTTTGTCAATGCTACAAGATGACATCTACATAATAATATCCTTTTAGTTTTGTTCTCCTCTTTTGCACACCTCTTCCTAATTACCCCTTTATATTTTCAGTCTGTGGTCCCTGTGCATCTAATACATGGCTGCACTGATTCCAGAGGCCCTAAGGCTTGTCAGGTTAAAGATTAATGAGTTGACTTTACACAGAGGCTTTACAAAGGTTAAACATAATTACAAATGGGTATTTTATGCAGTATTGGGAGATGTGCAAGCAGCTTAAACAGGAAAAGTAGAGAAATCTAATGAAACATATGGGATTGGAATTTGTAGTTTATATCATATTGGAGTTCAAAAATTAGCATAAGAAAAGCGATTGCTGCACCTTATCCCACATATCGGAATAACATAGCATATGGCAGAAATTACAGTAATATGTGCGCATTTGTTCTGCTCGATAGTTTGGGATATTTGTTAGATAAATTATGTCTTATATTGGCCACATTAGCATTTTCTTAAATTAGGATTTAGAACAGTTGTGAACAGATTTCAAAATGAGTATTAGATAAAAATCCAGCACATTCTGCAACAACAATGGGGATAGATATTAAAATAACAATGTAGTAACAATGCTGCACATTAAGTTAAAAAATAGTGTGCACCAGGTTTAATTTGACGGTGGCCAGTCACAATAAATATAAAATGATTGATCCTAAGCTCTTACCTTACGTAATTGTAAAATTTACTGCTCAGCTCCTGTTCCTGTATTGTAGCTGGCTAGGTTTCTGTGAGACACAGTCTGAGACTCCGGAGGAAAGTCAGAGGTGGTTTTGTTATATAAAGATTATTTAAAAGTAAATCCCAAATGAATGGAAGTAAGGAATATTGGACATCAGTATAAAAATCAGTAAAGTATACATCTCAGGCAGCTAGGTGGTGCTGGGGTCCTGGGTTAAAATCTTCACAAAGGACAACATCTTTAAACCCTTAAGCCCCAAGGGTGGTTTGCACGTTAATGACCGGGCCAATTTTTACAATTCTGACCACTGTCCCTTTATGAGGTTGTAACTCTGGAACGCTTCAATGGATCCTGATGATTCTGACATTGTTTTCTCATGGCATTTTGTCCTTCAAGTTGTTGGTAAAATTTCTTCGATATTACATGCATTTATTTGTGAAAAAAACAGAAATTTGGTGAAAATTTAGAAAATTTCGCAATTTTCCAACTTTGAATTTTTATGCCCTGAAATCACAGAGATATGTCACGCAAAATACTTAATAAGTAACATTTCCAGCTAACAGAAAAACTCAAAAAACACAACATGAAGAGCAGACACACCAAAACCTTTTCGGATGACAAATGCACTCGCAGGGTGCAGCAGGCCCTCGATAATAAATGCTAAAGCAGCACAGGTGCAAGCTACTGATGAGAGCAACCACCCACTCGCCCAAACATTAGAGGGGTTGGCTGCCTAGTAGCAAAAATGCACACAGGCAAGGCTTGCATAAGACACTATTCACACTGATAAATGTGATGCACAGTGTCTGGACAACCTATTGATGCTGACACCCGGCCGCGATTGACCACGTTCCTCCCATGAGCGATGCCAATTGCCTATGACGTACTATCCCTTCACTGGGAATTAAGTCTCAGGTCACCTTGATGATATGATGCACTGCAATATCAAATTATCTTTTGGCAGGGACAGGATGACTATCACATTGAAATATCTCAGACAAATCCTGCAACAGGCAACCCTTCAGGGAAAAAAGTGTTGGCCTTGGGCTTTTATGCCTTAGGATCATGACAAAAGTTGGTGAGGAAAATCACTTCCTCAAATGCAGACATCTCTTCCAACAATTCATCGTTGACGTGTATGCAAAAATTGAGAGTTAATGTCTTCTGTATATCCGACTAAATCAAAGAAGCTCAGAGTCAAGGAATACATTCACCTTAGAGATGATGTGGCAAATGATGTTTGTTATAAGTAACTACACAGTTAGTTACTATGCCCGGGCAATGCCAGGCTCTTCAGCTAGTACCCTATATTTCTGAGTACTACTCATCTTGCATCTACTTTTCATATTGCAATATTAGGGTATTGATATATTTCTTCAAAATCTTGTGGGTTACTTTAGCTTACTAGTTTCATCACCAGCTGTTCCCAACTTCATCAGTTTGATTTTTTTGTTTTATATGACGTTTTTCAATTCATTTATTAACCCATTACTTGCCAAATTAGCAATTTTCATTTTTTATTTTTTTATGACAGATTTTTAATGATTTGGGTCCTAATGAATCAGAAACATAATTTGCAAAATTTTTACAAATACAAATTTTTCAGAAAAGGGCATCCCAATATTCAATTAAAAATTACAATGACATGATTTCCTATTTTGAAAACATTCATTTTACACACAATCACAAAAAATTGGACCTAATTGTAAAAATTATAAAATCTTAGTTGCTAGAAGCTAAAGATTAGGCGTCTGTTATGACCTGGTGGTTACGGACAAGCACTGATATGACATGGTGGGTAAAACGAAACATGGGACAAGCTCTGAGGAGGTGGTAACTTTACTGACCGCAAACCCTACTCCTAACACCAACACTAGAAATAGCCGTGGGACGTTCCTAACTCTCCCTAGATGCCTCGTCACGGCCTAAGAACTAACTACCCCTTAAGATGGAAACAGAAAACTATCTTGCCTCAGAGAAATTCCCAAAAAGATAGCCCCCCACATATATTGACTGTGAGTGGAGAGGGAAAAGACATACACAGAAATGAAAACAGATTTTAGCAAAGGAAGCCAATTTCTAATCTAGATAGACAGAAATAGGAAAGGATAATGTGCGGTCAGTATTAAAAACTAAAAATCCACGCAGAGTTTACAAAATGATCTCCACACCGACTCACGGTGTGGAGGGGCAAATCTGCTTCCCCAGAGCTTCCAGATAGCCTGAATATATCATAATGACAAGCTGGACAAAAAGAAACACGACATGAGCTGAGCACTAAAGTCCAAAGCAGATGGACTAACAAAGAACTAGCAAGAACTTATCTTTTGCTGAAATGGACAGGCCATGAGAAATATCCAAGGAGAAAACTGAATCCACCCTGAGACATTGACAGCTGGCATGGACTACAGACCAGAGCCAAGTTACATAGCAAGGCCAGTGGAGCCGATTAGTGAAAGCAGCTGCTGCAGAACCTCAAGGAGCAGCAGTTTCACTCGAAACCACCAGAGGGAGCCCAAGGGCAGAACTCACAAAAGTACCATTCATAACCACAGGAGGGAGCCCAAGAACGGAATTCACAACAGGCGTCCCAAAAAAGGACATTGGTAGATAATGGGTTAATTTCATTATATGCATTCCTGTATACACCTAGAATCACAATCAATATAGCTGGGCCTGGTTACATAAATAATGTATGCACCCAGAGCCGGCTTCAGGTTTTTGTGGGCCCTATGAGAAATAGTCTAAGTGGGCCCCTATAATTCATATCGCAATTCATGATGCACAGATATGGCAGACAAATATAGATATAGTACGGTGCCAAAGATTTCATTCACTTCTTGCATGAGTGAGATCAATAGTCCATAAATCGGACAGCATAGTCCTCCATACAGACATCAATATGCCCCATATAATGTTCGATACAGAATAATAAGCCTCATATAATGCTCCATACAGTATAATGAGCCCCATATAGTGCTTCAAGCAGAAGAATGGACCCCATATAATGCTCCATACAGTATAATGAGCCCCATATAATGCTTCATACAGTATAATGAGCCCCATATAATGCTCCAAGCAGTATAATGAGATCCATATTGTGTTCCATACAGTATAATGAGACTCATAAAATGCTCCATGCAAAATAATTGATGTCATATAATGCTCCATACAGTATAATGGACCCCATATAATGATCCATACAGAATGAGCCCCATTTAAAGCTCCATACATAATGGGCCCCATATAATGCTCCATACATATTGGGCCCATATAATGCTCCATACAGTTTATGATGGGCTCCATATATTGCAACATACATAATGAGTGGCTCCATATAGTGCTCCATAGATAATGAGCCCCATACAATGCCCCATACAGTATATGATGAGACCCATATAATCCTCCAGTATATGATGGGCCCCATATAATGCTCTATACAGAATGAGCCCCATATATTGCTCCACATACAATGGACCCCATATAATGCTCCAGTATATGATGGGTCCCATATGATGCTCTAGTATATGAAGGGCCTCATATGATGCTCCCATATATGATGGGCCCCATATGATGCTCCATATATAATGGGCCCCACCAATATGGTGTTCCATATGTAATGGACCCCATATGACGCTCCATATATCATGGGCCCCATTTGATGCTCCAAATATAATGGGTCTCATATGATGCTCCATATATAATGGGCCCCATGTGATGCTCCAGTACATGATCGGCACCATATAATGGGTCCATTTTTTTAAATGCTTCAAACATTAAAAAATTGAAATACTCACCTCTCCTCATTGGTCGCTGCTCTACTCCGGACTCCTCAACATTGCCGTCTTCTGGCTGTCTGTACTGACTGTTCAGGCAGAGGCACACAGACATGACATCATCGCTCCCTCTGACCTAAAACTTCAGAGTCAAAAGATACTGACGATGCCACAGCGCAGGAATGGGGAGAGGTAAGTATTGTAAGCATTTCCTTTGCAAAACAGTGATTATTTTCCACCTAGTTTATAACTTTTTAAACTTTTAAATTTGTTTCCGATTATACTTATTTTTACTATAATATTTATTAGTTCCATAATGTGACCTGAACAAGTGATCGTTTGAGTACTTACATCATTCTCTTCATTACTTATGCAATGCGATTTATGTATACTTGATGACATTTTGGGGGGCTTCTCCAGAGACACTCCCTCTGTCATCCTATTTTATCCTAAGTAATACTCACAGGAAGCCAATGCCACAATGTCTAATTGTTTATATGGCTGTATATATGATACAACTGACAAACATTACTGATACTGTGTCCCCCACTGCTTGCTTGAAGCTTGTGCAGTTTTTGTGTGACATTTGCCCAGTGCTTGTCTGATATAAACTCAGGACTTATATGAAGTGTGTACAGTGATTGTGTGACAAGTGCAGTATGTGATGTGTACAATATGCTTTTATGATGAGTGAACTGTGCTTGTGTAATGTGTGTCCTCTGTATGTGTGATGTGTACATTATGCTTGTGTTATGTGCTTGTGTGATCTGTGCTTTGTGCTTGTGTGATCAATGCGCTGTGCTTGTGTGATCTGTGCTTGTGTAATGTGCATTCTCTGCATGTGTGATGTGTACATAATGCTTGTGTCATGTGTGCACTGTATTTGTGTGATCTGTACTTTGTGCTTGTGTGATGAGTGTGCTGTGCTTGTGTGATCTGTGCTTGTGTAATGTGCGCCCTCTGCATGTGTGATGTGCATGCTATGATTATTTGATGTGTGCACTGTGCTTGTGTGATCTGTGCTCTGTGCTTGTGTGATGTGTGCGTTGTGCTTCTGTAATGTGCGTCCTCAGTTTGTGTAATGTGTACACTATGCTTATGTGATGTGTGCCCTGTCCTTGTGTGATCTGTGCTCTCTGCTTATGTGATGTGTGCACTGTGTTTGTTTGACCTGTGCTTTGTGCTTGTGTGATCTGTGCTCTCTGTTTATGTGATGTGTGCGCTGTGCTTGTGTAATGTGCGCCCTCTGCATGTGTAATGTGTACACTATGCTTATGTGATGTGTGTGCTGTGTTTGTGTGATCTGTGCTCTCTGCTTATGTGATGTGTGCACTGTGTTTGTGTGATTTGTGCTTGTGTGATGAGTGCACTGTGCTTGTGTGATCTGTGCTTGTGTAATGTGCGCCCTCTGTATGTGTAATGTGTACACTATGCTTATGTGATGTGTGTGCTGTGTTTGTGTGATCTGTGCCTCTGTGCTTGTGTGATGTGTGTCATGTGATTTTTTGACAAGTGGGCAGTTATTGTGTGATATGTGCTCTGTACTTATGTGACATGTTGTCAATGGTTGCGTGACAGATCACACTGATTGTGTAATGTGTTTGGAGGGCACGTGTGGCATGCATTTTGTCATTTTTTTCATGTGTACTGTGATGTCTTTGTGTGTGTTCTTCATGCTTTTATTGTATGCAATGCATTTCTTAAGGGAGGGACCCAGGGGTGGACATATCATGGTGCAACCTGTGCTAACGCACAGAGGCCCAAGAAGTCAGGGACCCCTGTACCACCTCCAAAAGACTTGGAATGTTGTATTATGATGAGCTATTAGACCACAAAGAGCCCATATACTGTCCTTGCACAGGAGCCCTCTACTGTCTGCGGTCACCAGTGGAGCGATCCATGCACAATTCCTTTACAAGCACCCTTTGATTTTAGTGAACTACAACATGGAAATAATATCAGCTCATCTATCGAGAGGATCAGTGCACAGAAGCTCAGAGCCATAAGTCCAAATAAAAGAAAATGTATCCTGCAAATAAATCCCCTTCTAAAATCACTCTTTATTTGTAAATATAAAAATACACAGTAGCCATCACCTGATAAAAATGCAAACCTGTTTCACTTAAGTCAATAATCAGTGCTATGTAAAGATTTGTGTAATGATCTAGGACTTTGTCTGAAACACGTTTGCCAGCGCTATAGCCAGTGATAAAGTCATCTGGTCTTGTGCACTTTGCAGACACAGAGCTCAGTCAATGTTTAGTGTTCACAACACAGCAGCATGATGATTTAAAACACAGCGGTGACAGCAGCGGCAAGCTCATGTTGGGCAGCCTGATATTATACTACTACTTTGCCAGATTACAGAGATATTCTCACTCTTTGATGAAGTCACCATCACAGTACTGCTTTCACTGCTCATAGCAGTGCAGTGCTGCGGTGGTAACATCTTCCAGTAGTGAAAACAGTTTGGTCGGCTGGCATTAGTAGTACAATGCCATTAGTATTACAATGGCCTTAGCACATAGGTACATAGTTACATAGATTGAAAAAAGACCCGGGTCCATCAAATTCAACCTTTCTCCATCAATTGTGTATTTTGTCACTAATTTATCTATAACCCACAATGTTGTGTGTATTGAGGAAATCATCCAGCCCTTTTTTAAAAGCTGTTATAGTGTCTGCCATTACTACCTCTTTTGGTAGGGCATTCCACAGTCTGACTGCTCTAACTGTAAAGAACCCTTTCCTATTTAGCTGATGGAATTGCCTATCTTTCACCCACAATGAATGCCCACTAGTCCTAACTATGCTCCTTGGAAGGAATAAGTCATGTGCCAGTCGTTTGTACTCGGCAAACATATATTTATACATGTAAATGAGATCCCCTCTGAGGAGTCTTTTTTCTAAGTACAATGAGTTGGTCAGGAAATAGGAAACGGGGTCGACATTAGCACAGCAAAAAAGGGAAACCATAATTACCTGCCTAGGTCACAGAAAAAATGCATGAGGATGCAGTAAACATACTTAATAGAGATGAGCGAACTTGTTTGGAAAATGTTCTCCAATCTTAAATTCAGCAAGAACATAGCTCATTCAGATTCATTGGGGACAGCGATGATAATGTCTGTAAAGCTCTGCGGAATATGTTAGCGCTATATAAAAATAAAGATTATTATTTATTATGGTGCTTTTCCCAGTTCTTCCTACTTGCCCTGTGGCAGTGGCAAGTGGGGTTCATATTTAAGGGGTTGGTGTCACCTTTGTATTGTCCGGTGACATCAAGCACACGGCTTATTATTGTAGAAGCATCTACAAATTATATTGTAAATAAACACACAGCCAGAGTAAAGTCCTTTATTTGAAATAAATTATTTAAATATTTAAAAAATATGGCATGAGGACCCCTCTATTCTTGATAACCAACCATGCTGAAGCTGATAGCTGAGGGTATCAGTCCGCAGCTATCAGTTTTGCCTGGATGGTTATCACAAATACAGGGGAAACCCATGTCATTTTTTGAGAGGTCACCCAGTTTAATAACCAGGAAAGACTAAGTATTCAGCTGTGAGCTGATAATAATAGCCTGGGTACTTTATGAATATTGTCTTTTTCCCAGAATATTAATTTCAGAAACAAATTACAGGCTACCCCACTCCAGTTTTTTTTGTTCATTTTTTCAATATATTTACTAGTACAGTAAAATACACACCCAAGGTAACCTAAGTTTATAATTTTCTGGTGTTCCTGCAGCTGGAAACTTCAGTAACCTTAAATGTCCTCCAAAGTTTCATATGAGGTTTCCGTGACCTGAGTTCAAGCCACTTGGTGTCATGATAGCTCCAATTTTGGACTGTTGAATGCCAAAGTGCTGAGTGCCAGACTTGCGGCCATTCATCAGTCCGGTTACTGGCACTTGCAAGGCAAGAGAAACAGCTGTTATGAACTCAGGTGACCGTACTCTTTTTGCTGACAATTAAAAAAGAAATTGAAAAAAATGCATGGCCATCCCCTATAATTTTCATAATCCACAGAGGGAAAGCCAACGGAGACAATATTTATAAAGCTTCCTAGGTGATTATTATCAGCTCACAGCTGTATACTTAGCCTTTCCTGGTTTTTAAAGAGGGGACCCCCAAAAAATGATGTAAGTTCCCCCTTTATACAGTATTATAACCAGCAAAGGCTAGGCAGACAGCTGTGGGCTGATATTAATAGCCTAGGAAAGGGCCGCTCCCAGCCTAAAAGGATCAGCCCTCAGCTGCCCCAGAAATGGCATATCCATAAGATTGGGGGGTTGATGTCAGCTTTGTATTGCCATGTGACATCACCCAGAGGTTAGCAATAGAGAGGCATCTGTAAGACAGCCCATTATAATAATAAACAACAATTTTAGCCACCTGTCCGCAAAAAAGATAATCCATTTGTCCTGCTACAGGTCTAGCTCTGCTGCATCTAGATGGCAGGCTATATTGTTGCATGATTTAACTATGCAGCCTGCCATCCACCAGAGACACTGAACATTGTGTGCTACCCACTGCTCTGTGTCTCTTGGTGTACTTGTATTATCTGACTGATGTCACCGCAAGTGTGAGAAAGTTCTCACACTCGCGGTGCTGTGAGAAAGGTCCTGGGAGTTCAAAGCCAATAAACACAGTTCAACTCACTGTTGTCAGCACATTGTCTGACGGTGCATGTGCTGATGTCAGTGAGATGAACTGAGTTCATTAGCTCTTAACTCCCAGGACCTTTCTCGTGGCACCGCTAGCTTGAGAAATTTTTCATGCTCACGGTGAGGTCAGTCAGATCATATGAGCACACCACAAGACACTGAGCAGTGGGAGCACACACTGCTCAGTGTCTCTGCTGGATAGCAGACTGTATAGTTGCATCATGCAGCAATGCAGCCTGCCATTTAGGTGTAGCAGAGCTAGACCCATTGTGGGACAAATGGATAATTATCTTCTCTGTGAACAGGTAAAGAATGTTGTGGTTCATTATTATAATTCTGTTACAGGAGACCATGGCTTCTGTGGACTGGGCAATGATGTGAGTATGGGTTACTTTAGATTCATAAAAGGAGTCTGTGTCATTCTTTCAATTAAAGGACTTTATTCCTGCTGTGTGTTTAATTGCAATATACAGTTGTGCTCACAAGTTTACATACCCCGGCAGAATTTTAGCTTTCTTGGCCTTTTTCCAGAGAATATGGATGATAATACCAAAACTTTATTTCCAGTCATGGTTAGTGGTTGGGTGAAGAAACATCCAAATGACCCTGATCAAAAGTTCACATACTCTGATGATTTTGGCCTGATAACTAGTGTTGAGCATTCCGATACCGCAAGTATCAGGTATCGGCCGATACTTGCGGTATCGGAATTCTGATACCGAGTTCCGATATTTCTGCGATATCGGAAATCGGAATCGGAAGTCCCCACAGTGCAAAAATCCTCACTATAATGGAAAGTGGGCGGTGCGTGGGCGGAGACTGCGTGTCTCTGTGCAGGCGTGGTCTGTGCAAGTGTGCGTGCCTGTCGGGGGGTCTGTGCATCCTCTCCGGGGTTTTACGGCCTGCCGGGGGGTCTGTGCGGCCTCTCCGGGGTCTGTACGACCTGCTGGGGGTCTGTGCGGCCTCTCCGGGGTCTGTACGGCCTGCCGGGGGGTCTGTGCGGCCTCTCCGGGGTCTGTACGACCTGCCGGGGGGTCTGTGCGGCTTCTCCGGGGTCTGTACAACCTGCCGGGGGGTCTGTGTGGCCTCTCCGGGGTCTGTACGACCTGCCGGGGGGTCTGTGCGGCCTCTCTGGGGTCTGTATGACCTGCCGGAGGGTCTGTGCGGCCTCTCCGGGGTCTGTACAACCTGCCGGGGGGTCTGTGCGGCCTCTCTGGGGTCTGTACGACCTGCCGGGGGGGTCTGTGCGGACTGCCGGGGGTCTTTGTGTCTGTGCAGGCATCGTCTGATGGGACTACAAGTCCCATTGGACGATGCCTGCTACACTGACAGTGATTGGCACATTAGCCAATGATGGGACAGTAGTAGTCCCATCATCCGGCTAATGTGTTGAATGTAAAAAAAAAAAAATACTCCATAAATACATACATGCATGCTACATACATACTCCATACATACATGCTACGTACATACTCCATACATGCTACATACATACATGCTACATACGTACATGCTATATACATGCTACATACATACATGCTACATACATACTCCATACATGCTCCATACATACATGCTACAGACATAAATACATACATGCTACATACATACTCCATACATACATGCTACATACATGCTACAGACATACATACATACATGCTACATACATGCTATATACATACATGCATGCTACATACAAACTCCATACATGCTACATACATGCTCCATACATACTACATACATACATGCTACATACATACATGCTGCATATATACATGCTACATACATACATTCTACATACATACATGCTACATACATACTACATATGTGCTACATACATACTATATACATACATGAATGCTACATACATGCTATATACATGCTACATACCACATACATACTACATACATGCTACATACATACATACTACATACATGCTACATACTACATATATATGCAACATACATACTACATGCTACATACATACATGCTACATGCTACATACATACATGCTATTTACATGCTACATACTACATACATAGATGCTACATACATACTGCATACATACATCCATACATACATGTTACATACATACTACATACTACATACATACTACATACATACATGCTACATACATACATACATACATGCTACATACTTACTTACTACATACATACTACATACAGGCTACATACATACTACATACATGCTACATACATACATCCATACATACTACATACATACATACATACTACATACATGCTACATACATACTACATGCATACATCCATACATACATGCATACATACTGCATACATACATACAATACATACATATAGACATACAGTACATTAAACATAGACTACATATTCACCATTACTTGTCACTTTGTTCCCCGAAGCCAGTGTCATCTGTAAAACATGTGAAAAAAACAAACAACCAATATACTCCCTGTCCACAGAAATCCATGAGTGTCCCATGACACGACACAAATTTCACAACGTGCGTCAGTACGTCGGCCCGACGCATAGCGACGGACCCGTACCGACGAAAGGGTGAAAGAGGTCTTTATGAGCGTGAATTTTTAAAAAAAAACGGAAAAAAATGGCGTGGGCTCCCGCGCAATTTTCTGCGCCAGAGTGGGAAAGCTGATGGCCGGGGGCCAATATTTGTAGCCTGCTATGAATATCAGCCTGCAGCTGTCTGCGTAGCCTTTACTGGCTATTAAATAGGGGGACCCCCCAAAAAAATTACGTGGGTCCCCCTATATTTTATAGCCAGAAAGGCTACGCAGACAGCTGCGGGCTGATATTCATAGCCTAGAGAGGGGCCATGGATATTGGCCCCCCCGGGTACAAATACCAGTCCGCAGCCGCCCCGGAAATGGTGCATCTGTAAGATGCGCCAATTTCGGCACTTAGCCCCTCTCTTCCCACTCTCGTGTAGCGGTGGGATATGGGGTAATAAGGGGTTAATGTCACCTTGCTATCAATAAGACGCCTATCCGTTATTAATCCAATAGTAAGAAAAGAGTTAATAAAACACACACATTAGGAAAAAGTATTTTAACATTCTTCATTTCACCATACTTACCATACTTCAGCGCCTGCAAAAAATGTAAAATAATAAACCGCATACTACCTGTCCGCCGTAGTCCAATTAATAACGAGTGTCCCACGACGATCTCCCCTATAGAACAGTGACATCGGGTGATGTCACTGCTCTATAGGACCCTCAGTGACACACTGACAGGAGAAAATGGCTCCTGCAGTGTATCACTGAGGTTACCTGAGTTCAAAGTGTCACTTTATGCCAATTGCTGCATGGGAAAATGTCTCATACAGCAATGCCATAAAGTGAGACTAGGGATTTTTTTTACAGCGGCGGAGGAATACAGTGGCAGAAGGATACCTTCCTCCCGTCATTGTGTTCCTGGAGCCCCTGGAGAGCAGTCGCATTATCTGATGCTGCTGCTCTCCACGGGAGATCGTCGTGGGACACTCGTGGATTTCTGTGGACAGGGAGTATATTGGTTGTTTGTTTTTTTCACTTTTTTTACAGATGACACTGGCTTCGGGGAACAAAGTGACAAGTAATGGTGAGTATGTTATCTATGTTTAATGCAAAGTATGTCTATATGTATGTATTGTATGTATGTATGCATGTATGTATGGAAGTATGCATGTAGTATGTATGTAGCATGTATGTATGTATGTAGCATGTATGTATGTTTGTAGAATGTATGTATGTAGTATGTATGGATGTATGTATGTAGCATGTATGTAGTATGTATGTATCCTGTTTGTAGTATGTATGTAGCATGTATGTATGTATGTAGCATGTATGTATGTAGCAGGTAGCATGTATGTATGTATGTAGCATTTATGTAGCATGTATGTATGTAGTATATAGCATGTATGTATGTATGTAGCAGGTAGCATGTATCTATGTATGTATGTTGCATGTATGTATGTAGTATATAGCATGTATGTATGTATGTATGTATGTAGAATGTATGTATGTAGCATGTATGTATTTAGCATGCATGTATGTAGCATGTATGTATGTATGTAGCATGTATGTATGTAGTATATAGCATGTATGTATGTAGAATGTATGTATGTAGCATGTATGTATGTAGCAGGTAGCATGTATGTATGTATGTAGCATGTATGTATGTAGTATACAGCATGTATGTATGAATGTAGAATGTATGTATGTAGCATGTATGTATGTAGCATGTATGTATGTATGTAGCATGTGTGTATGTAGTATATAGCATGTATGTATGTATGTAGAATGTATGTATGTAGCATGTATGTAGCATGTATGTATGTAGAATGTATGTAGCATGTATGTAGTATGTAGCATGTATGTATGTAGCATGTATGTATGTATGTAGAATGCATGTTTTTTAGTATGTATGTATGTAGTATGTATGGATGTATGTATGTAGCATGTATGTAGTATGTATGAAGCCTGTTTGTAGTATGTATGTAGCATGTATGTAGTATGTAGCATGTATGTATGTAGCATGTATGTATGTATGTAGCAGGTAGCATGTATGTATGTATGTAGCATGTATGTAGCATGTATGTATGTAGTATATAGCATGTATGTATGTATGTAGAATGTATGTATGTAGCATGTATGTATGTAGCAGGTAGCATGTATGTATGTATGTTGCATGTATGTATGTAGTATATAGCATGTATGTATGTATGTAGAATGTATGTATGTAGCATGTATGTATGTAGCATGCATGCATTTAGCATGTATGTATGTATGTAGCATGTATGTATGTAGTATATAGCATGTATGTATGTAGAATGTATGTATGTAGCAAGTATGTATGTAGCAGGTAGCATGTATGTATGTATGTATGTAGCATGTATGTATGTAGTATACAGCATGTATGTATGTATGTAGCATGTATGTATGTAGCATGTATGTATGTAGCATGTATGCATGTAGTATATAGCATGTATGTATGTATGTAGAATGTATGTATGTAGCAGGCAGCATGTATGTATGTATGTAGCATGTATGTATGTATGAAGCATGTATGTAGTATATAGCATGTATGTATGTATGTAGAATGTATGTATGTAGCATGTATGTAGCATGTATGTATGTAGAATGTATGTAGCATGTATGTAGTATGTAGCATTTATGTATGTGGCATGTATGTATGTACACTCACCGGCCACTTTATTAGGTACACCATGCTAGTAACGGGTTGGACCCCCTTTTGCCTTCAGAACTGCCTCAATTCTTCGTGGCATAGATTCAACAAGGTGCTGGAAGCATTCCTCAGAGATTTTGGTCCATATTGACATGATGGCATCACACAGTTGCCGCAGATTTGTCGGCTGCACATCCCAAAGATGCTCCATACAAGGCAGGATGGATCCATGCTTTCATGTTGTTTACGCCAAATTCTGACCCTACCATCCGAATGTCGCAGCAGAAATCGAGACTCATCAGACCAAGCAACGTTTTTCCAATCTTCTACTGTCCAATTTCGATGAGCTTGTACAAATTGTAGCCTCAGTTTCCTGTTCTTAGCTGAAAGGAGTGGTACCCGGTGTGGTCTTCTGCTGCTGTAGCCCATCTGCCTCAAAGTTCCTGTGCCTGTGTGTTCAGAGATGCTCTTAGGCCTACCTGGGTTGTAACGGGTGGCGATTTGAGTCACTGTTGCCTTTCTATCAGCTCGAACCAGTCTGCCCATTCTCCTCTGACCTCTGGCATCAACAAGGCATTTCCGCCCACAGAACTGCCGCTCACTGGATTTTTTTTGTTTTTCGGACCATTCTCTGTAAACCCTAGAGATGGTTGTGCGTAAAAATCCCAGTAGATCAGCAGTTTCTGAAATACTCAGACCAGCCCTTCTGGCACCAACAACCATGCCACGTTCAAAGGCACTCAAATCACCTTTCTTCCCCATACTGATGCTCGGTTTGAACTGCAGGAGATTGTCTTGACCATGTCTACATGCCTAAATGCACTGAGTTGCCGCCATGTGATTGGCTGATTAGAAATTAAGTGTTAACAAGAATTTGGACAGGTGTACCTAATAAAGTGGCCAGTGAGTGTATGTAGCATGTATGTATGTTTGTAGAATGTATGTATGTAGTATGTATGTATGTATGGATGTATGTATGTAGCATGTATGTAGTATGTATGTAGCCTGTTTGTAGTATGTATGTAGCATGTATGTAGTATGTAGCATGTATGTATGTAGCATGTATGTATGTATGTAGCATGTATGTAGCAGGTAGCATGTATGTATGTATGTATGTAGCATGTATGTAGCATGTATGTATGTAGTATATAGCATGTATGTATGTATGTAGAATGTATGTATGTAGCATGTATGTATGTAGCAGGTAGCATGTATGTATGTATCTATGTAGCATATATGTATGTAGTATATAGCATGTATGTATGTAGAATGTATGTATGTAGCATGTGTGTATGTAGCATGTATGTATGTAGCATGTATGTATGTATGTAGCATGTATGTATGTAGCAGGTAGCATGTATGTATGTATCTATGTAGCATATATGTATGTAGTATATAGCATGTATGTATGTAGAATCTATGTATGTAGCATGTGTGTATGTAGCATGTATGTATGTAGCATGTATGTATGTATGTAGCATGTATGTATGTAGCATATAGCATGTATGTAGGTAGAATGTATGTATGTAGCATGTATGTATGTAGCAGGTAGCATGTAGGGTTGAGCGACTTTCATTTTTTTAAGATCGAGTAGGGTTTTGGGAAACCCAATTTTGTCCAGAGTCGAGTCGAGTGCAGTCGGCCGATTATCGCTAAAAGTCGGGGATCGACCGAAACACGAAACCCAATGCAAGTCAATGGGGAAGCATAGTCGGCAGTGAGTGGAGGCCAGGAAAACACCTACAGTGCCCATTTTAATGCCAAAAACATCCATTCTTGTTTCTGAAGCTTGCCAATCTTAATTAACTGTATAATAATAGTTGGGCATAGGGAATTGGGGGAAAGTTGTGGGGGGAGTAGGGCTGGCTCAAGTTTTTCGTGGGCCCAGGAAATGCGGACTACGTCACGGCGGTGTTGCAGGGAAAGGTAAGTATTTAAAAGTTGCAAGTGCTGTGATCCTGAGCAAGCAGGGGGGGGCCCACTCGTTCGCATTGCCACTGGCACAGGGCCCCTTAAAGTACGGCGGTGTGTTTGCATGGCGGGGGTGCCTCCCACCAGCAGCGACACTTTTGCGTACTCTGAGGGGCCCTGTGCCAGTGACGTCGCCAACGAGTATGCCCCCCCACCTGATGAAGGAACCTGCACTTTCACCTGCACCTTCCTCTTTGTCCCTGTGTAAGGTGGTATAACATGCGGGAAGGGGAACCTTACTTTCAGCAGGGTCAGATTCTGGCTGTGTAGAGTACAAGGGGAATGTAGTGGTCTAGGTCAATGTACCAGCAGACTCATTTAGCAGTGGCTGGGCAATGGGCAGGATGAGGAGGAAACAGATATAGGGCCAAAGAATAAAGTAGGCTACATGCAGTTCAAAATTGGTAACAGGACTAAACAGGCGGCATTGCTTTGTTCAGTGGAGTAGCAAACCCAAGAGCAGCAGACACTGTTTCAAGGGCCTAACCACACTAGTAGGCCAAATGCAGTTTAATATCTGATAGCATAGGGCGAAAGCCAGAATGTGGAAGCTCAGCTTTGTTCAGTTGAGGACAACACCAGGGAGGGGCAGACACCTTTAGTAGGCCGGAAAAGCCTATTGCATTTTTTAAAATGGTAATTTGGAGCAGAAGGTTGAAGCTCAGCTTTATTTAGTTGAGGGCAACACCAGGGAGGGGCAGAAGCCGTTAGTAGGCCCTAACCACCATTTTTTTTTTTAAAAACCACTTAATGAGAGCCGGAAGGTTGAAGCTCAGCTTTATTTAGTTGAGGACAACACCAGGCAGGGGCACACAGACAGACACCTTTAGTAGGCCGGAAAAGCCTATTGCATTTTTTAAAATGGTAATTTGGAGCAGAAGGTTGAAGCTCAGCTTTATTTAGTTGAGGGCAACACCAGGGAGGGGCAGAAGCCGTTAGTAGGCCCTAACCACCATTTTTTTTTTTTTAAAACCACTTAATGAGAGCCGGAAGGTTGAAGCTCAGCTTTATTTAGTTGAGGACAACACCAGGCAGGGGCACACAGACAGACACCTTTAGTAGGCCGGAAAAGCCTATTGCATTTTTTAAAATGGTAATTTGGAGCAGAAGGCTGAAGCTCAGCTTTATTTAGTTTAGGGCAACACCAGGGAGGGGCAGAAGCCGTTAGTAGGCCCTAACCACCCTTTTTTTTTTTAAAACCACTTAATGAGAGCCGGAAGGTTGAAGCTCAGCTTTATTTAGTTGAGGACAACACCAGGCAGGGGCACACAGACAGACACCTTTAGTAGGCCGGAAAAGCCTATTGCATTTTTTAAAATGGTAATTTGGAGCAGAAGGTTGAAGCTCAGCTTTATTTAGTTGAGGGCAACACCAGGGAGGGGCAGAAGCCGTTAGTAGGCCCTAACCACCATTTTTTTTTTTTAAAACCACTTAATGAGAGCCGGAAGGTTGAAGCTCAGCTTTATTTAGTTGAGGACAACACCAGGCAGGGGCACACAGACAGACACCTTTAGTAGGCCGGAAAAGCCTATTGCATTTTTTAAAATGGTAATTTGGAGCAGAAGGTTGAAGCTCAGCTTTATTTAGTTTAGGGCAACACCAGGGAGGGGCAGAAGCCGTTAGTAGGCCCTAACCACCCTTTTTTTTTTTTAAAACCACTTAATGAGAGCCGGAAGGTTGAAGCTCAGCTTTATTTAGTTGAGGACAACACCAGGCAGGGGCACACAGACAGACACCTTTAGTAGGCCGGAAAAGCCTATTGCATTTTTTAAAATGGTAATTTGGAGCAGAAGGTTGAAGCTCAGCTTTATTTAGTTGAGGGCAACACCAGGGAGGGGCAGAAGCCGTTAGTAGGCCCTAACCACCCTTTTTTTTTTTTAAAACCACTTAATGAGAGCCGGAAGGCTGAAGCTCAGCTTTATTTAGTTGAGGAAAACACCAGGCAGGGGCACACAGACAGACACCTTTAGTAATAATAATAATAATAATAATAATTTTATTTATATAGCGCCAACATATTCCGCAGCGCTTTACAACTTATAGAGGGGACTTATACAGACAATAGACATTACAGCATAACAGAAATCACAGTTCAAAACAGATACCAGTAGGAATGAGGGCCCTGCTTGCAAGCTTACAATCTATGAGGAAAAGGGGAGGCCGGAAAAGCCTATTGCATTTTTTAAAATGGTAATTTGCAGCAGAAGGTTGAAGCTCAGCTTTATTTAGTTGAGGGCAACACCAGGCAGGGGCACACAGACAGACACCTTTAGTAGGCCGGAAAAGCCTATTGCATTTTTTAAAATGGTAATTTGGAGCAGAAGGTTGAAGCTCAGCTTTATTTAGTTGAGGGCAACACCAGGGAGGGGCAGAAGCCGTTAGTAGGCCCTAACCACCATTTTTTTTTTTTAAAACCACTTAATGAGAGCCGGAAGGTTGAAGCTCAGCTTTATTTAGTTGAGGGCAACACCAGGGAGGGGCAGAAGCCGTTAGTAGGCCCTAACCAAAGTTGAAGGCCAAATGCAGTTTAATTTCTGATACTATAGGCCGAAAGCCAGAAGGTGGAAGCTCCGATTTAGACAGTGGAGGACAATTTGAATTAGGGACTGCAGACAGACTTAGTAGGCTGTCCCCTGTGGACCATGCATCCACCACATTAACCCATTGCGCCGTAATGGACACGTAATCTTCCGTGGCCATGCCTACAGGTCCATGCGTCTGTTGTCAGGTGCACCTTTGTACTCACAGATTGCCAGAGTGCATGGACAATGCGGTCTTCTACATGCTGGTGGAGGGTTGGGATGGCTTTTCTCGCAAAAGAAGTGTCGACTGGTTAGCTTGTAGCGTGGTACAGCGTAGTCCATCATGGCCTTATTAATAGTAAATAAAATATATAACTAGGCTCTATGAACTTTTAAATAGGTTCCAGGGGTACACGGGCAGCATTGGTGTGGTCAGTGGAGGAGTATTGCAAGTAGGGGCTGCAGACAGGCTATCAAAGGCCTAAAATAACAAACAGTAGGCAGTCATGGCAGTTTTACATCAGTTACATGGATACACAGGCAGGCACTCCAGGCAGCATTGTGGTCAGTGGAGGAGTATTGCAAGTAGGGGCCGCAGACAGGCTATCAAAGGCCTAAAATAACAAACAATAGGCTCATTGCAGTTTTACAGCGGTTACATGGATAGACGGGCAGGCAGCTTGGTGGTGAGTGGAGGAGTATTTAAAGTAGGGACCGCAGACAGGCTATCAAAGGCCTAACATAACAAACAATAGGCTCATGGCAGTTTTACAGCGGTTACATGGATACACGGGCAGGCAGCTTGGTGGTCAGTGGAGGAGTATTTAAAGTAGGGACCGCAGACAGGCTTCAAAGGCCTAACATAAGAAAATGGGCTGGCTGTAGGCACTTTATAATTGGTTCCAGGGGTACACGGGCAGAAGTGGTCTGGCCAGTGGAGGACTAGTGGAAGGAGGGACCGCAGACAGGCTTCAAAGGCCTAACATAAGAAAATGGGCTGGCTGTAGGCACTTTATAATTGGTTCCAGGGGTACACGGGCAGCAGTGGTCTGGTCAGTGGAGGACTAGTGGAAGGAGGGACCGCAGACAGGCTTCAAAGGCCTAACATAAAAAAATGGGCTGGCTGTAGGCACTTTATAATTGGTTTCAGGGGTACACGGGCAGCAGTGGTCTGGTCAGTGGAGGACTAGTGGAAGGAGGGACCACAGACAGGCTTCAAAGGCCTAAAATAACAAACAATAGGCTCATGGCAGTTTTACAGCGGTTACATGGATACACGGGCAGGCAGCTTGGTGGTCAGTGGAGGAGTATTTAAAGTAGGGACCGCAGACAGGCTTCAAAGGCCTAACATAACAAACAATAGGCTCATGGCAGTTTTACAGCGGTTACATGGATACACGGGCAGGCAGCTTGGTGGTCAGTGGAGGAGTATTTAAAGTAGGGACCGCAGACAGGCTTCAAAGGCCTAACATAAAAAAATGGGCTGGCTGTAGGCACTTTATAATTGGTTCCAGGGGTACACGGGCAGCAGTGGTCTGGTCAGTGGAGGACTAGTGGAAGGAGGGACCGCAGACAGGCTTCAAAGGCCTAAAATAACAAACAATAGGCTCATGGCAGTTTTACAGCGGTTACATGGATACACGGGCAGGCAGCTTGGTGGTCAGTGGAGGAGTATTTAAAGTAGGGACTGCAGACAGGCTTCAAAGGCCTAACATAAGAAAATGGGCTGGCTGTAGGCACTTTATAATTGGTTCCAGGGGTACACGGGCAGCAGTGGTCTGGTCAGTGGAGGACTAGTGGAAGGAGGGACCGCAGACAGGCTTCAAAGGCCTAACATAAAAAAATGGGCTGGCTGTAGGCACTTTATAATTGGTTCCAGGGGTACACGGGCAGCAGTGGTCTGGTCAGTGGAGGACTAGTGGAAGGAGGGACCGCAGACAGGCTTCAAAGGCCTAAAATAACAAACAATAGGCTCATGGCAGTTTTACAGCGGTTACATGGATACACGGGCAGGCAGCTTGGTGGTCAGTGGAGGAGTATTTAAAGTAGGGACCGCAGACCGGCTTCAAAGGCCTAACATAAGAAAATGGGCTGGCTGTAGGCACTTTATAATTGGTTCCAGGGGTACACGGGCAGCAGTGGTCTGGTCAGTGGAGGACTAGTGGAAGGAGGGACCGCAGACAGGCTTCAAAGGCCTAACATAAAAAAATGGGCTGGCTGTAGGCACTTTATAATTGGTTCCAGGGGTACACGGGCAGCAGTGGTCTGGTCAGTGGAGGACTAGTGGAAGGAGGGACCGCAGACAGGCTTCAAAGGCCTAAAATAACAAACAATAGGCTCATGGCAGTTTTACAGCGGTTACATGGATACACGGGCAGGCAGCTTGGTGGTCAGTGGAGGAGTATTTAAAGTAGGGACCGCAGACAGGCTTCAAAGGCCTAACATAACAAACAATAGGCTCATGGCAGTTTTACAGCGGTTACATGGATACACGGGCAGGCAGCTTGGTGGTCAGTGGAGGAGTATTTAAAGTAGGGACCGCAGACAGGCTTCAAAGGCCTAACATAAGAAAATGGGCTGGCTGTAGGCACTTTATAATTGGTTCCAGGGGTACACGGGCAGCAGTGGTCTGGTCAGTGGAGGACTAGTGGAAGGAGGGACCGCAGACAGGCTTCAAAGGCCTAACATAAAAAAATGGGCTGGCTGTAGGCACTTTATAATTGGTTCCAGGGGTACACGGGCAGCAGTGGTCTGGTCAGTGGAGGACTAGTGGAAGGAGGGACCGCAGACAGGCTTCAAAGGCCTAAAATAACAAACAATAGGCTCATGGCAGTTTTACAGCGGTTACATGGATACACGGGCAGGCAGCTTGGTGGTCAGTGGAGGAGTATTTAAAGTAGGGACCGCAGACAGGCTTCAAAGGCCTAACATAAGAAAATGGGCTGGCTGTAGGCACTTTATAATTGGTTCCAGGGGTACACGGGCAGCAGTGGTCTGGTCAGTGGAGGACTAGTGGAAGGAGGGACCGCAGACAGGCTTCAAAGGCCTAAAATAACAAACAATAGGCTCATGGCAGTTTTACAGCGGTTACATGGATACACGGGCAGGCAGCTTGGTGGTCAGTGGAGGAGTATTTAAAGTAGGGACCGCAGACAGGCTTCAAAGGCCTAACATAAGAAAATGGGCTGGCTGTAGGCACTTTATAATTGGTTCCAGGGGTACACGGGCAGCAGTGGTCTGGTCAGTGGAGGACTAGTGGAAGGAGGGACCGCAGACAGGCTTCAAAGGCCTAACATAAAAAAATGGGCTGGCTGTAGGCACTTTATAATTGGTTCCAGGGGTACACGGGCAGCAGTGGTCTGGTCAGTGGAGGACTAGTGGAAGGAGGGACCGCAGACAGGCTTCAAAGGCCTAAAATAACAAACAATAGGCTCATGGCAGTTTTACAGCGGTTACATGGATACACGGGCAGGCAGCTTGGTGGTCAGTGGAGGAGTATTTAAAGTAGGGACCGCAGACAGGCTTCAAAGGCCTAACATAAGAAAATGGGCTGGCTGTAGGCACTTTATAATTGGTTCCAGGGGTACACGGGCAGCAGTGGTCTGGTCAGTGGAGGACTAGTGGAAGGAGGGACCGCAGACAGGCTTCAAAGGCCTAACATAAAAAAATGGGCTGGCTGTAGGCACTTTATAATTGGTTCCAGGGGTACACGGGCAGCAGTGGTCTGGTCAGTGGAGGACTAGTGGAAGGAGGGACCGCAGACAGGCTTCAAAGGCCTAAAATAACAAACAATAGGCTCATGGCAGTTTTACAGCGGTTACATGGATACACGGGCAGGCAGCTTGGTGGTCAGTGGAGGAGTATTTAAAGTAGGGACCGCAGACAGGCTTCAAAGGCCTAACATAACAAACAATAGGCTCATGGCAGTTTTACAGCGGTTACATGGATACACGGGCAGGCAGCTTGGTGGTCAGTGGAGGAGTATTTAAAGTAGGGACCGCAGACAGGCTTCAAAGGCCTAACATAACAAACAATAGGCTCATGGCAGTTTTACAGCGGTTACATGGATACACGGGCAGGCAGCTTGGTGGTCAGTGGAGGAGTATTTAAAGTAGGGACCGCAGACAGGCTTCAAAGGCCTAACATAAGAAAATGGGCTGGCTGTAGGCACTTTATAATTGGTTCCAGGGGTACACGGGCAGCAGTGGTCTGGCCAGTGGAGGACTAGTGGAAGGAGGGACCGCAGACAGGCTTCAAAGGCCTAACATAAAAAAATGGGCTGGCTGTAGGCACTTTATAATTGGTTCCAGGGGTACACGGGCAGCAGTGGTCTGGTCAGTGGAGGACTAGTGGAAGGAGGGACCGCAGACAGGCTTCAAAGGCCTAAAATAACAAACAATAGGCTCATGGCAGTTTTACAGCGGTTACATGGATACACGGGCAGGCAGCTTGGTGGTCAGTGGAGGAGTATTTAAAGTAGGGACCGCAGACAGGCTTCAAAGGCCTAACATAAGAAAATGGGCTGGCTGTAGGCACTTTATAATTGGTTCCAGGGGTACACGGGCAGCAGTGGTCTGGCCAGTGGAGGACTAGTGGAAGGAGGGACCGCAGACAGGCTTCAAAGGCCTAACATAAAAAAATGGGCTGGCTGTAGGCACTTTATAATTGGTTCCAGGGGTACACGGGCAGCAGTGGTCTGGTCAGTGGAGGACTAGTGGAAGGAGGGACCGCAGACAGGCTTCAAAGGCCTAAAATAACAAACAATAGGCTCATGGCAGTTTTACAGCGGTTACATGGATACACGGGCAGGCAGCTTGGTGGTCAGTGGAGGAGTATTTAAAGTAGGGACCGCAGACAGGCTTCAAAGGCTTAACATAAGAAAATGGGCTGGCTGTAGGCACTTTATAATTGGTTCCAGGGGTACACGGGCAGCAGTGGTCTGGTCAGTGGAGGACTAGTGGAAGGAGGGACCGCAGACAGGCTTCAAAGGCCTAACATAAAAAAATGGGCTGGCTGTAGGCACTTTATAATTGGTTCCAGGGGTACACGGGCAGCAGTGGTCTGGCCAGTGGAGGACTAGTGGAAGGAGGGACCGCAGACAGGCTTCAAAGGCCTAACATAAAAAAATGGGCTGGCTGTAGGCACTTTATAATTGGTTCCAGGGGTACACGGGCAGCAGTGGTCTGGTCAGTGGAGGACTAGTGGAAGGAGGGACCGCAGACAGGCTTCAAAGGCCTAAAATAACAAACAATAGGCTCATGGCAGTTTTACAGCGGTTACATGGATACACGGGCAGCTTGGTGGTGAGTGGAGGAGTAGTGCAAGGAGTGTCTGTCCCAGTACTCCCAAAATATAAATAGATGTTAATGTCTCGCAAAACAACCAAAACAAAAAAAAAGGTGGCATACTTAGGTACAGGGGTGGGCTCATCTGCTGAGTTTCTGACATAGTAATTTGGCAGTAACTATTTAATGGTGCCAATATAGGACACAGACACAGACTACTTTAAGTTGCATCGTAGATGTCTACAAATTTGTATTGTCAGTGCCAGACATTGAATGATGTCTGCGAATAGACTAAAGATTGGTGGAGCTGTGCGACATAATTTTGCATGTGGTAGAGCACATTTTGAGCTGGGGTAGGGGGGAACTCTCTAGAGGCCGGCGGGACCGCCCCAGGGCCCCTCATGTTACAACGGTGTGTCTGACGTTGGGTGTGCACCACCACCGCCAGAGACACTACATTGTACTATGAGGGACCCAGTAGCAATGCCGTCAACCAAAAGCGAGCACACCCACCTCTTCAGACAAACAGCAGTCTCACGGGTGCTTGCGCCAAGTCGCGATACCACGGCCCCGTGTGGGGAGTTTGGCCATTTAGGGAGGTGTAAACATGTCGTATGCTGTACAATCAGCTGCAGCAAATTAGACATTAGAAAAGTAATTCACAGGCAAGAGCCTTTCATAGGAAAGCTAGGTGTCGGCCGGGCAAGGTGGGGCAAAAGATTTCGAAATCCAGTTGTGGTTCATTTTAATGAATGTTAGATCGTCAACATTTTGGGTAGCCAGACGAGTCCTTTTTTCGGTTAATATTGAACCTGCAGCACTGAATACTCTTTCTGATAGGACACTTGCTGCCGGGCAAGCAAGCTCCTGCAATGCATATTCTGCCAATTCTGGCCAGGTGTCTAATTTGGAGGCCCAGTAATCAAATGGGAATGACGGTTGAGGGAGAACATCGATAAGGGATGAAAAATAGTTAGTAACCATACTGGACAAATGTTGTCTCCTGTCACTTTCAATTGATGCAGCAGTACCTGTCCTGTCTGCGGTCATAGCAAAATCACTCCACAACCTGGTCAGAAAACCCCTCTGTCCAACGCCACTTCTGATGTGTGCACCCCTAACACTCCTAGTCTGCTGCCCCCTGGAGCTCGTGTGAGAACGATCACGTGCGCTGTGTGCTGGGAATGCCTGAAGCAAACGGTCAACAAGAGTTGATTGTTTGGTTGCTAATATTAGTTCCAAGTTCTCATGTGGCATAATATTTTGCAATTTGCCTTTATAGCGTGGATCAAGGAGGCAGGCCAACCAGTAATCGTCATCGTTCATCATTTTCGTAATGCGTGTGTCCCTTTTTAGGATACGTAAGGCATAATCCGCCATGTGGGCCAAAGTTCCAGTTGTAAAATCTCCGGTTGTGATTGGTTGAGGGGCAGTTGCAGGCAAATCTACGTCACTTGTGTCCCTCAAAAAACCAGAACCCGGCCGTGACACGCAACCAATTTCCTGTGCCCCCGGGAAAGGTTCGGCATTAAAAATATACTCATCCCCATCATCCTCCTCGTCCTCCACCTCCTCTTCGCCCGCTACCTCGTCCTGTACACTGCCCTGACCAGACAATGGCTGACTGTCATCAAGGCTTTCCTCTTCCTCTGGTGCAGACGCCTGCTCCTTTATGTGCGTCAAACTTTGCATCAGCAGACGCATTAGGGGGATGCTCATGCTTATTACGGCGTTGTCTGCACTAACCAGCCGTGTGCATTCCTCAAAACACTGAAGGACTTGACACATGTCTTGTATCTTAGACCACTGCACACCTGACAACTCCATGTCTGCCATCCTACTGCCTGCCCGTGTATCCTCCCACAAATAAATAACAACACGCCTCTGTTCGCACAGTCTCTGAAGCATGTGCAGTGTTGAGTTCCACCTTGTTGCAACGTCTATGATTAGGCGATGCTGGGGAAGGTTCAAAGACCGCTGATAGGTCTGCATACGGCTGGCGTGTACAGGCGAACGTCGGATATGTGAGCAAAGTGCACGCACTTTGAGGAGCAGGTCGGAGAACCCAGGATAAGTTTTCAATAAGCACTGCACCACCAGGTTTAAGGTGTGAGCCAGGCAAGGAATGTGTTTCAGTTGGGAAAGGGAGATGGCAGCCATGAAATTCCTTCCGTTATCACTCACTACCTTGCCTGCCTCAAGATCTACTGTGCCCAGCCACGACTGTGTTTCTTGTTGCAAGAACTCGGACAGAACTTCCGCGGTGTGTCTGTTGTCGCCCAAGCACTTCATAGCCAATACAGCCTGCTGACGCTTGGCAGTAGCTGGCCCATAATGGGACAACTGGTGTGCAACAGTGTCATCTGCCGATGGAGTGGTTGGCAGACTGCGTTCTGTGGAAGAGCTGTAGCTTCTGCAGGAGGACGAGGAGGAGGAGGAGGAGGGGGTGCGAACGCCTACAGCCAACTGTTTCCTAGACCGTGGGCTAGGCACAACTGTCCCTAAATTGATGTCGCCTGTGGACCCTGCATCCACCACATTCACCCAGTGTGCCGTGATGGACACATAACGTCCCTGGCCATGCCTACTGGTCCATGCATCTGTAGTCAGGTGCACCTTTGTACTCACAGATTGCCTGAGTGCATGGACGATGCGCTGTTTAACATGCTGGTGCAGGGCTGGGATGGCTTTTCTGGAAAAAAAGTGTCGACTGGGTAGCTCGTATCGTGGTTCAGCGTACTCCATCAGGGCTTTGAAAGCTTCGCTTTCAACTAACCGGTAGGGCATCATCTCTAACGAGATTAGTCTAGCTATGTGGGCGTTAAAACACTGTGTACGCGGATGCGAGGATAAGTACTTCCTTTTTCTAACCAGAGTCTCATGTAGGGTGAGCTGGACTGGAGAGCTGGAGATCGTGGAACTTTCGGGTGTGCCGGTGTACATGGCAGACTGAGAGACGGTTGGAGACGGTATTGTTTCCGCCGGTGCCCTAGATGCAATATTTCCTCCTACAAAACTGGTGATTCCCTGACCCTGACTGCTTTTGGCTGGCAAAGAAACCTGCACAGATACTGCCGGTGGTGCGGAAAATGGTGGCCTTACAGTGACGGAAGGGATGTTGCGTTGCTGACTAGCTTCATTGGCCGAGGGTGCTACAACCTTGAGGGACGTTTGGTAGTTAGTCCAGGCTTGAAAATGCATGGTGGTTAAGTGTCTATGCATGCAACTAGTATTTAGACTTTTCAGATTCTGACCTCTGCTTAAGCTAGTTGAACATTTTTGACAGATGACTTTGCGCTGATCAGTTGGATGTTGTTTAAAAAAATGCCAGACTGCACTCTTCCTAGACTCGGATCCCTTTTCAGGGATTGCAGACTGAGCTTTAACCGGATGGCAACGCTGTGCTCCAACAGGTTTTGGCTTTGACACGCGTTTTGGGCCAGATACGGGCCCGGCAGATGGAACCTGTTGCGATGTTGATGCCTGCTGCGGCCCCTCCTCCACCTCCGCTTCTGAACTACTGCCGCCTGCACCCTGTTCCCCCAATGGCTGCCAATCGGGGTCAATAACTGGGTCATCTATTACCTCCTCTTCGAGCTCGTGTGCAACTTCGTCTGTGTCACTGTGTCGGTCGGTGGTATAGCGTTCGTGGCGGGGCAACATAGTCTCATCAGGGTCTGATTGTGGATCTGTACCCTGAGAGGGCAATGTGGTGGTCTGAGTCAAAGGAGCAGCATAGTACTCTGGCTGTGGCTGTGCATCAGTGCACTCCATGTCAGAATATACTTGTAATGGGCATGGCCTGTTAAATGTTTCACTTTCTAAGCCAGGGACGGTATGTGTAAAGAGCTCCATGGAGTGACCCGTTGTGTCGCCTGCTGCATCCTTCTCTCTTGTTGTAGTTTTTGCTGAGGAGGACAAGGAAGCGACTTGTCCCTGACCGTGAACATCCACAAGCGACGCGCTGCTTTTACATTTACCAGTTTCGGAAGAGGAGGCAAAAGAGCTAGAGGCTGAGTCTGCAATGTAAGCCAAAACTTGCTGTTGCTGCTCCGCCTTTAAAAGCGGTTTTCCTACTCCCAGAAAAGAGAGCGTTCGAGGCCTTGTGTAGCCTGACGACGAAACTGGCTCCACAGCTCCAGACTTAGGTGGAATATTTTTATCCCCACGACCACCTGATGCTCCACTACCACTACCATCATTACCAGCTGACAATGAACGCCCACGACGACCTCTTGCACCAGACTTCCTCATTGTTTTAAAATCTTAACCAAAGTAACTTTATTTGTTGCTGTCAAACAACTTACACGGTGAGCTATAACTTCAGTATGATTTCAATATCCCTTAACAGGTTGGTGAGACCACAAGGAAAATCAGGCACAATGTTACACACTCTGTTTTCTGTGGCACAAAATCACAGAGATGACACACACGCAGGACTGTCACTCAAGCACTAATGTCAATATTAATCTCCCACCTAATTTATTTATTTTTTTTTCTCAGGGAGACTTTAGAAACCAAATAATATTAAAAAAAAAAAAAAAAAAAGGCTTTCTATGGCCCACAATTAGAGAGAGAGAGGTGGCACACCCAGGAGTCAAGACTGGCGCACAAGCTGAAAGGGCAATATTACTCTCCCACTGTTTTTTTAAGTTTTTTTTTTATTTCAGGGAGACTTTAGAAACCAAATAATATAAAAAAAAAAAAAAAAAAAAAAAAAAAAATAGGCTTTCTATAGCCCACTGAATGAGAGAGAGAGGTGGCACACCCAGGAGTCAAGACTGGCACACAAGCTGAAAGGGCAATATTACTCTCCCACTGTTTTTTTATGTTTTTTTTTTTTTTTTCAGGGAGACTTTAGAAACCAAATAATAAGAAAAAAAATAAATAAATAAATAGGCTTTCTATAGCCCACTGAATGAGAGATAGCACACACAGCAGTGGCACACAAGCCCTGACTGAGGCCAATATTTTTCTCCCACTGATTGATGTAGTGTTTTTGTGTTGAGGTAGATTTTAGAACACAAATCAAGGAAAAAAAAAATGCTTTCTATGGCCCACTGAATGAGAGAGAGGTGGCACACCCAGGAGTCAAGACTGGCACACAAGCTGAAAGGGCAATATTACTCTCCCACTGTTTTTTTATGTATTTTTTGTTTTTTAAGGGAGACTTTAGAAACCCAATAATATTTAAAAAAAAAAAAAAATAGGCTTTCTATGGCCCACTGAATGAGAGGGAGAGAGGTGGCACACCCAGGAGTCAAGACTGGCACACAAGCTGAAAGGGCAATATTACTCTCCCACTGTTTTTTTATGTATTTTTTTTTTTTTCAGGGAGACTTTAGAAACCCAATAATATTTAAAAAAAAAAATAAATAGGCTTTCTATGGCCCACTGAATGAGAGGGAGAGAGGTGGCACACCCAGGAGTCAAGACTGGCACACAAGCTGAAAGGGCAATATTACTCTCCCACTGTTTTTTTATGTATTTTTTGTTTTTTAAGGGAGACTTTAGAAACCAAATAATATTAAAAAAAAAAAAAAAAAAAAAAAAAAAATAGGCTTTCTATAGCCCACTGAATAAGAGATAGCACACACAGCAGTGGCACACAAGCCCTGACTGAGGCCAATATTTTTCTCCCACTGATTGATGTAGTGTTTTTGTGTTGAGGTAGATTTTAGAACACAAATCAAGGAAAAAAAAAATGCTTTC
This sequence comes from Ranitomeya variabilis, assembly GCF_051348905.1. NCBI lineage: Eukaryota > Metazoa > Chordata > Amphibia > Anura > Dendrobatidae > Ranitomeya > Ranitomeya variabilis. Next base: position 601,076,538 of record NC_135234.1, read on the forward strand.
TATGGCCCACTGAATGAGAGAGAGGTGGCACACCCAGGAGTCAAGACTGGCACACAAGCTGAAAGGGCAATATTACTCTCCCACTGTTTTTTTATGTTTTTTTTTTTTTTAAGGGAGACTTTAGAAACCCAATAATATTTTAAAAAAAAATAAATAGGCTTTCTATGGCCCACTGAATGAGAGGGAGAGAGGTGGCACACCCAGGAGTCAAGACTGGCACACAAGCTGAAAGGGCAATATTACTCTCCCACTGTTTTTTTATGTATTTTTTGTTTTTTAAGGGAGACTTTAGAAACCCAATAATATTTAAAAAAAAAAATAAATAGGCTTTCTATGGCCCACTGAATGAGAGGGAGAGAGGTGGCACACCCAGGAGTCAAGACTGGCACACAAGCTGAAAGGGCAATATTACTCTCCCACTGTTTTTTTATGTATTTTTTGTTTTTTAAGGGAGACTTTAGAAACCCAATAATATTTTTTTAAAAAAATAAATAGGCTTTCTATGGCCCACTGAATGAGAGGGAGAGAGGTGGCACACCCAGGAGTCAAGCCTGGCACACAAGCTGAAAGGGCAATATTACTCTCCCACTGTTTTTTTATGTATTTTTTGTTTTTTAAGGGAGACTTTAGAAACCCAATAATATTTAAAAAAAAAATAAATAGGCTTTCTATGGCCCACTGAATGAGAGGGAGAGAGGTGGCACACCCAGGAGTCAAGACTGGCACACAAGCTGAAAGGGCAATATTACTCTCCCACTGTTTTTTTAGGTATTTTTTTTTTTTTAAGGGAGACTTTACAAACCCAATAATATTTAAAAAAATAAATAAATAGGCTTTCTATGGCCCACTGAATGAGAGGGAGAGAGGTGGCACACCCAGGAGTCAAGACTGGCACACAAGCTGAAAGGGCAATATTACTCTCCCACTGTTTTTTTAGGTATTTTTTTTTTTTCAGGGAGACTTTAGAAACCAAATAATATAAAAAAAAAAAAAATAGGCTTGCTATAGCCCACTGAATGAGAGATAGCACACACAGCAGTGGCACACAAGCCCTGACTGAGGCCAATATTTTTCTCCCACTGATTGATGTAGTGTTTTTGTGTTGAGGTAGAATTTAGAACACAAATCACGGAAAAAATAAATAGGCTTTCTATGGCCCACTCAGTGAGAGATGGCACACACAGGGATGGCACTGTAGCAGAAATGCCAATCTTAATCTCCCACAAAAAAAACAAAAAAAAAACAGGGACTGTCCTACAATTACTATCTCCCTGCAGTAATGTAAGCCAGGTATGGCAGGCAGCAATAGGAGTGGACTGATGCACAAATTAAATAAAAAGTGTGGACAAACAAAAAAGATAGCTGTGCAGAAAGGAAGGAACAAGAGGATATGTGCTTTGAAAAAAGCAGTTGGTTTCCACAGTGGCGTACACACAGCAATACAGCTATCACGGAGCCTTCTAGGGCAGCCCAATGAGCTACAGCGCTGAGGGGAAAAAAAAAAAAAATAGCTTCCACAGTCCCTGCACACCGAAGGTGGTGTTGGACAGTGGAAATCGCTGCAGCACAAGCGGTTTGGTGGTTAGTGGACCCTGCCTAACGCTCTCCCTGCTTCTGACGAAGCGGCAGCAACCTGTCCCTAAGCTCAGATCAGCAGCAGTTAGATGGCGGTCGGCGGGAACGCCCCTTTATAGCCCCTGTGACGCCGCAGACAGCAAGCCAATCACTGCAATGCCCTTCTCTAAGATGGTGGGGACCAGGATCTATGTCATCACGCTGCCCACACTCTGCGTTCACCTTCATTGGCTGAGAAATGGCGCTTTTCGCGTCATTGAAACGCGACTTTGGCGCGAAAGTCGCGTACCGCATGGCCGACAAGCACAGGGGTCGGATCGGGTTTCATGAGACGCCGACTTAGCCAAAAGTCGGCGACTTTTGAAAATGATCGACCCGTTTCGCTCAACCCTAGTAGCATGTATGTATGTATGTATGTAGCATGTATGTATGTAGTATATAGCATGTATGTATGTATGTAGAATGTATGTATGTAGCATGTATGCATGTAGCATGTATGTATGTAGCATGTATGTATGTATGTATGTAGCATGTATGTATGTAGTATATAGCATGTATGTATGTATGTAGAATGTATGTATGTAGCAGGTAGCATGTATGTATGTATGTAGCATGTATGTATGTATGTAGCATGTATGTAGTATATAACATGCATGTATGTATGTAGAATGTATGTATGTAGCATGTATGTAGCATGTATGTATGAAGAATGTATGTAGCATGTATGTATGTATGTAGCATGTATGTATGTATGTATGTAGCATGTATGTATGTATGTAAAATGTATGTATGTAGCATGTATGTATGTATGTAGCATGTATGTAGTATGTATGGAGTATTTTTTTTTTCATTCAACACATTAGCCGGATGATGGGACTACTACTGTCCCATCATTGGCTAATGTGTCAATCACTGTCAGTGTAGCAGGCATAGCCCGATAAGACTTGTAGTTCCATCAGACGATGCCCGCACTGAGACCCCCACATGCTGCAGAGACACCCCCCATGCTGCAGAGACCCCCCCAGCACGCCGCAGAGACCCTCCAGCACGCCGCAGAGACCCCCCCACGCCACAGAGACCCCCCAGCACGCCGCAGAGACCCCCAGCATGCCACAGACACCCCCCATGCCGCATCAAGCCCCGGCACGCCGCTTAGAGCCTGGGCAGCCCGGATACAGCACCGGCCGCATAGAATGAGATCCCTGGCAGGCCCGCACAGACCCCGCCCGCACACACAGACACTCAGTGTCCGCCCACGCACCGCCCACACTCTTCCCCCCTCCAGAGCCCCATATAGAAGGACAGAAAGGGCTGATTTACATTCCGATACTTGTGTCCCATTCACTTGTATTGGTATCGGGTATCGGTATCGGTGATATCCGATATTTTTCGGGTATCGGCCGATACTATCCGATACCGATACTTTCAAGTATCGGAAGTTATCACTCAACACTACTGATAACATGCACAGAAGTTGGCACAAATGGTTTTGACTGGCTACTAAAGGTAACATCCTCACCTGTAACCTGTTTGCTTATAATCGGTGTGTGTGTGTATAAAAGCTGAGTGAGTTTCTGGGATCCAGACAGACTCTTGCATCTTTTCCCCAGCCACTGATGTTTCTGGATTGTGAGTCATGGGGAAAGCAAAAGAATTCTCAACGGATCTACAGGAAAAGGTAGTTGAACTGTATAAAACAGGAAATTGATACAAAAATATATCCAAGGAATTGATAATGCCAGTCAGCAGCGTTCAAACTGTGATTACAAAATGGAAAATCAGGGCTCTGTTGAAACAAATCTATGATCAGGTAAACCAACAAGAGTTTTGTCCACAACTGCCAGGAAAATTATTGATGCAAAGAAAAACCGACAAATAACATCACCTGAAATACTGGACTCTTTTAAAACTAGCGGTGTGGCTGTTTCAAGATGCACAATAATGAGGCACTTGAAGAAAAATGGGTTGCATGGTCGAGTCGCCAAAAGAAAGCCATTACTGTGCAAATGCCACAAAGTATTTCGCCTACAGTACACAAAACAGCACAGAGACAAGCCTCAAAACTTCTGGAGCAAGGTAATTTGGAGTGGTGAGACCAAAATCGAACTTTTTGGCCACAACCATAAATGTTATATTTTGAGATAGGTCAACAAGGCCTATGATTAGTGTTGAGCGATACCTTCCGATATTCAATAGTATCAGTATCGGATTGGATCGGCCGATATCCAAAAAATATTGGATATCGCCGATACCAATACCCGATACCAATGCAAGTCAATGGGACACAAATATCGGAATGTAAATAAGCCCTTTTTGTCCTTCTATATGCTGTGCCGGAGGGGGGAAGAGTGTGGGCGGTGCGTGGGCCGTGTGTGAGTGGACACTGAGTGTCTGTGTGTGCAGGCGGGGTCTGTGCAGGCCTTCAAGGGATGTGTACGTGCCTTCCGGGGCTGTATGCGGGCTGCCCTGGCTCTATGCAGCGTGGGGGGGTCTCTGTGCGGCGTGGGGGGGAAGTCTCTGTGCAGCGTGGGGGGGTTGTATCTGTGCGGCGTGGGGGGTCTCTGTGTGGCGTGGGGGGGTCTCTGTGTGGCATGGGGGTCTCTGTGCGGCATGCCAGGGCTCTGTGCGTGTGTGCAGGCATCGTCCGATGGGACTACAAGTCACATCAGATGATGCCTGCTACACTGACAGTGATTGACACATTAGCCAATGATAGGACAGTAGTAGTCCCATTATCCGGCTAATGTGTTGAATGAAAAAAAATACTCCCTACATGCTACATACATGCTACATACATGCTACATACATACATGCTACATACATGCTACATACATGCTACATACATACATGCTACATACATACATGCTACATACATAATACATACATACTACATACATACATACATACATACATACATGCTACATACATGCTACATACATACATGCCACATACATACTACAAACATACATACTACATACATACTACATACATGTTACATACATACTACATACATACTACATACATACAAACATACTACATACAATACATTCATACATTACATACATGACATACATATAGACATACAGTACATTAAACATAGATTACATACTCACCATTACTTGTCACTTTGTTCCCCGAAGCCAGTGTCAACCTGTAAAAAATATGAAAAATAACAAAACAACCAATATGCTCCCTGTCCGCAGAAATCCACGAGTGTCCCACGACGATCTCCCATAGAGAACAGCAGCAACAGCTGTTGCAACCGCTCTCTAGGGGCTCCAGAAACACAATGACGGAGGAAAGCATTCCTCCGCTGCTGTAAAAAAAAGTCCCTAGTCTCACTTTATGGCATTGCTGTATGAGAAATTTTCCCAGGCAGCAATTGTCATAAAGTGAGATTTGTCCTAAGGTAACCTCAGTGATGCACTGCAGGATCCATTGTCTCCTGTTAGTGTGTCACTGAGGGTCCTATAGAGCAGTGACATCACTCTATGTCACTGTTCTATAGGGGAGATCGTCATGGGACACTCGTTATTAATTGGACTACGGCGGACAGGTAGTATGCGGTTTATTATTTTACATTTTTTGCAGGCGCTGAAGTATGGTAAGTATGGTGAAATGAAGAATATTAAAATACTTTTTCATAATGTGTGCGTGTTTTATTAACCCTTTCTTACTATTGGATTAATAACGGATAGGCGTCTTATTGACGCCTCTCCGTTATTAACCCAGCTTAATGTCACCTTACAATAGCAAGGTGACATTAACCCCATATTACCCCATATCCCACCGCTACACGGGAGTGGGAAGAGAGGGGCTAAGTGCCGGAATTGGCGCATCTTACAGATGCACCATTTCTGGGGCGGCTGCGGACTGGTATTTGTAGCTGGGGGGGCCAATATCCATGGCCCCTCTCTAGGCTATGAATATCAGCCAGCAGCTGTCTGCATAGCCTTTCTGGCTATAAAATATAGAGGGACCCCACGTCATTTTTTGGGAGGGTCCCCCTATTTTAATAGCCAGTAAAGGCTACACAGACACCTGCGGGCTGATATTCATAGCAGGCTACAAATATTGGCCCGCTGCCGTCGGCTTTCCCCCTCTGGGGTAGAAAATTGCGCGGGAGCCGTTTTTTTCTGTTTTTTTATTCAACACTCATAAAGGCCTTTTTCACACTTGCGTCGGTACGGGTACGTCGGTATGCGTCAGGCCGATGTACCGACGCACGTTCTGAAATTTCTGCACGAGGTGGGCAGCGGATGCAGTTTTTCAACGCATCCGTTGCCCATTCTGAAGTCCGGGGAGGAGGGGGCAGAGTTTCTGCTGTGCATGCAGAAAATGGAAGACGCGATGGACAAAAAAACGTTCACTTGAACGTTTTTTCGTGCCGACGGTCCGCCAAAACACGACGGATCCATTGCACGACGGACACGACGTGTGCCCATCCATCGCAATCCGTCGCTAATACAAGTCTATGGGAAAAAACGCATCCTGCGAGCACATTAGCAGGATCTGTTTTTTTCTGCCAGAACTGTTTTTTCCGCCAGATCTGTTTTTTGTCCACCGGATCCGGGTTTTTTCCGCCGGATCCATTTTTTTCCGCCGGATCCGTCTTTTTCTGCTGGATCTGGTTTTTTCCACCAGATCCGTTTTTTTCTCATTGAGTTGTATTAGCGCCGGATTGCGCCTGATAGCCACATGTTTCATCCGTTTTTTGCAGGATCCGTAAAAAAAGCTGTTTCCATCGGACGGAAAACACATACAGAGGAACAGTTTTTCTGTCCGGCGAAAAAACGCACAGCGACAGATCCAGCAAAAAACGGATGAAACAGATGTGAAATGATGAATCCGGCCTCCGAATCCATTTTTTCTTGCATGTTTCTATTCAAATCATGAACATTTTCCGTTTATTTATTTCCAAAAAATGCATCAAAACCGGTCAAAAAACGGAACGAAAACTGCATCAAAAACCGCACCAAAAACTGCACCAAAAACCAGCATCAAAACCTGCACCAAAAACTACATGTCGTGTTTTGACGGACCGTCGGCACGAAAAAACGGTCAAGTGAACTTTTTTTGTCCGTCGCGTCCACCATTTTCTACCGCGCATGCGCAGCAGAAACTCCGCCCCCTCCTCCCTGGACTTCACAATGGGCAGCAGATGCGTTGAAAAACTGCATCCGCTGCCCACGTCGTGCAGAAATTTCACAACGTGCGTCGGTACGTCGGCCCGACGCATAGCGACAGACCCGTACCGACGCAAGTGTGAAACAGGCCTTTATGAGCATTTAATTTTAAAAAACACGAAAAAAACGGCATGGGCTCCAGCTCAATTTTCTGCACCAGAGGGGGAAAGCTGATGGCCGAGGGCCAATATTTGTAGCCTGCTATGAATATCAGCCCGCAGCTGTCTGCGTAGCCTTTACTGGCTATTAAAATAGGGGGACCCCCCCCAAAAAAAAATGACTTGGGGTCCCCCTATATTTTATAGCCAAAAAAGGTTATGCAGACAGCTGTGGGCTGATATTTATAGCCTAGAAAGGGGCCATGGATATTGGCCCCCCAGCTACAAATACCAGTCCGCAGCCGCCCCAGAAATGGCGCATCTGTAAGACAAAGTGACAAGTAATGGTGAGTATGTAATCTATGTTTAATGTACTGTATGTCTATATGTATGTCATGTATGTAATGTATGAATGTATTGTATGTAGTATGTATGTAGTATGTATGTATGTATGTATGCAGTATGTATGTAGCATGTATGCAGTATGTATGTATGTATGTAGTATGTACGTAGCATTTATGTAGCATGTATGTAGTATGTATGTAGCATGTATGTAGTATGTATGTAGTATGTATGTAGCATGTATGTAGCATGTATGTGGTATGTATGTAGCATGTATGTAGCATGTATGTAGCATGTATGTAGTATGTATGTAGCATGTATGTATGTAGTATGTATGTAGCATGTATGTAGTATGTATGTAGCATGTATGTAGTATATATCTAGCATTTATGTAGCATGTATGTAGTATGTATGTAGTATATATATGTAGCATGTATGTAGCATGTGTGTAGTATGTATGTATGTAGTATGTATGTATCATGTATGTGTGTAGCATGTATGTATGTATGTATGTAGTATGCATGTAGCATGTATGTAGCATGTATGTATGTAGTATGTATGTAGCATGTATGTATGTAGCATGTATGTAGCATGCATACACATAGACCCCCGCATGCTGCACAGAGACCCCCCATGCTGCATAGAGACCCCGCACGCCACACAGACACCCCGCACGCCGCTCAGGGACACCCCGCATGCCACACACAGAGGCACCCCGCATGCCGCACAGAGACCCCACACTCCGCAATGAGACCCCACACGCTGCACAGAGACACCCAGCACGCCGCATAGAGCCCAGGCACACATGCAGAGAGCCCCACGGTCATGCACAGGCACCGCCCACACTTCATTTTACTGCATAATTTCACTATAGGAACTTCCGATTCCAATTTCCGATATCACAAAAATATCGGAACTCGGTATCAGAATTCCGATACAGCGAATATCGGCTGATACCCGATATTTGCAGTAACAGAATGCTCAACACTACCTATGATGAAAGAAGCACCATTCCTGCTGTGAAACATGGAGGTGGATAGCTGATGTTTTAAGGATGTGTGGCTTACAAAGGCACAGGAAACTTGGTCAAAGTTGAAGGAAAGATGAATGCAGCACGTTATCAGCAAATGCTGGAAGCAAATTTGCACTGATCAGCCCGGAATCTGCGCATGGGACGTACTTGGACGTTCCAACATGACAACGATCGAAAACACAAGACCAAGTCGACCTGTCGTTGGCTACAGCAGAAAAAAGTGAACGTTTTGCAGTGGCCACAATATCATTGAGCCACTCTGGGGAGATCTCAAGCACGCAGTTCATGCTAGACAGCCCAGTGTTGTGAATTTGGATTCTGGGCTCCCCCGGTGGCCGCTTGTGGAATTGGACTTGTCATCCTCTTTCCTGTTTCACCTGGTTCCATCAGTAGTGGGTGTCGCTATTTAAGCTCATTTCTCTGGTGGTTTCTTGCCGGTCAACAATGTTATCTGATGCCTCTCAGTGCTTGTTCCTGCTTCTGACAACTACTAGATAAGTTGGACTGTTGTCCATGTTTCGTTTGCCTATTTGTTCCAGTTCACAGCTGAAGTTTTGTTACTGTGTCTGGAAAGCTCTCGTTGATCAGGGATTGCTACTCTGGTGTTATGAGTTAATGCCAGAGTTTAAGGTAATCTCTGGATGGTGTTTTGTTAGTGTTTTTCTGCTGACCATGAAAGTATACTATCTGTCTTCTGCTATCTAGTAAGCGGACCTCAAATTTGCTAAGACTATTTTCCTGCTGCGTTTGTTGTTTCATCTGAACTCACCGTCATTATATGTGGGGGGCTACTGTCTGCTTTTGAAATATTTCTCTAGAGGTGAGCCAGGTCTTATATTTCCCTCTGCTAGCTATTTAGGTCTTAGGCCAGAGCTGGGCATCTAGCAATAAATAGGAAATGCTACCTGGCTATTTCTAGTTGCGCGGCAGGCTTAGTTCATGGTCAGTATAGTTCCATCTTCCGAGAGCTTGTCCCTCTATAGGCTTGCTATGATCTCTGCTTGCAGAGATCATGACAGTTTGACCGGCCCATAAAGTGTTAAAGACCCAGGTTGAGAAAGGAGAGTTATAAGAAGTCTGCTGGTATTTTTTTTTTTTTTTTTTTTTTTTCCCTCCAGTTTGCCTTGCTGCAGTCTTTTTTCTCTCTCTCCTCCTCATCTCTGTATGGCTCTGTGTGCACCTGACAATAATGGATCTTCAGAGTGTAACTGCGGGTTTGAATAATCTCATCACGAAAGTACAAAATTTACAAGATTTTGTGATACATGCTCCAGTATCTGAGCCGAGAATTCCTTTGCCGGAGTTCTTCACAGGGAATAGAGCTAGCTTCCAGAATTTCCGAAATAATTGTAAGCTTTATTTGTCCCTGAAGTCTCGTTCAGCTGGAGACCCTGCTCAGCAGGTTAGGATTGTGATTTCCTTGCTCAGGGGTGACCCTCAAGATTGGGCCTTCTCATTGCCAGCAGGGGATCCTGCGTTGCGCGATGTGGATGCGTTTTTTCTGGCCTTGGGCTTGCTTTATGAGGAACCTCATTTGGAACTTCAGGCAGAAAAAACTTTGATGGCACTATCTCAGGGGCAAGACGAAGCTGAGGTTTACTGCCAAAAATTCCGTAAATGGTCTGTGCTTACTCAGTGGAATGAGTGCGCCTTGGCGGCAACTTTCAGAGAAAGTCTCTCTGATGCCGTTAAGGATGTTATGGTGGGGTTCCCTGTGCCTGCAGGTCTGAATGAGTCCATGACAATGGCTATTCAGATTGATAGGCGTCTGCGGGAGCGCAAACCGGTGCACCATCTGGCGGTGTCTATGGAAAAGACGCCAGAAAGTATGCAGTGTGATAGAATTCTGTCCAGGAGCGAGCGACAGAATTTTAGACGGAAGAATGGATTGTGCTTCTATTGTGGGGATTCTACTCATGTTATATCAGCATGCTCTAGGCGTACAAAGAAGCTTGATAAGTCTGTTTCCATTGGCACCATTCAGTCTAAATTTATTTTGTCTGTAACCCTGATTTGCTCTTTGTCATCCATTGCCACGGACGCCTATGTTGACTCTGGCGCCGCTCTGAGTCTTATGGATTGGTCCTTTGCCAATCGTTGTGGTTTTGATTTAGAGCCTTTGGAGACTCTTATTCCTCTGAAGGGGATTGACTCCACCCCATTGGCTAATAATAAACCACAATACTGGACACAAGTAACCATGCGTATCAATCCGGATCACCAGGAGATTATTCGTTTCCTGGTGCTGTATAATTTACATGACGATTTGGTACTGGGATTGCCATGGTTGCAGTCTCACAATCCAGTCTTGGACTGGAGAGCAATGTCTGTGTTGAGCTGGGGATGTAAGGGTATTCATGGGGACTTACCTTTGGTTTCTATTTCGTCGTCCATCCCCTCTGAAGTCCCTGAGTTCCTCTCAGATTATCAAGACGTCTTTGACGAACCCAAGCTTGGGTCGTTACCTCCGCACCGTGAGTGCGATTGTGCCATAGATTTGATACCGGGTTGCAAATATCCAAAGGGTCGTTTGTTTAATTTGTCCGTGCCGGAACATGCTGCTATGCGGGAATATATAAAGGAGTCTTTGGAAAAGGGACATATTCGTCCATCTTCTTCTCCCTTGGGAGCTGGGTTTTTCTTTGTCTCAAAAAAGGACGGCTCTTTGAGACCATGTATTGATTATCGGCTTCTGAATAAGATCACTGTTAAGTACCAATACCCATTGCCATTGCTTACTGATTTGTTTGCTCGTATAGAGGGTGCTAAGTGGTTCTCTAAAATTGATCTTCGTGGGGCGTATAATTTGGTGCGGATCAGGCAGGGGGATGAGTGGAAGACCGCATTTAATACGCCCGAGGGCCACTTTGAGTATTTGGTCATGCCTTTTGGTCTTTCTAATGCCCCTTCAGTTTTCCAGTCTTTTATGCATGATATTTTCCGCGATTTTCTGGATAAATTTATGATAATATATCTGGATGATATTCTGATTTTTTCTGATGACTGGGACTCTCATGTCCAGCAGGTCAGGAGAGTTTTTCAGGTTCTGCGGTCTAATTCTTTATGTGTGAAGGGGTCTAAGTGCGTTTTTGGGGTCCAGAAAATTTCCTTTTTGGGGTATATTTTTTCTCCCTCTTCCATTGAGATGGATCCCGTCAAGGTGCAAGCTATTTGTGACTGGACTCAGCCCTCCTCTCTTAAGGGTCTTCAGAGATTTTTGGGCTTTGCCAACTTTTACCGCCGATTTATTGCTGGTTTTTCGGATGTCGTTAAACCACTGACTGATTTGACCAGACATGGCGCTGATGTTGCTAATTGGTCCCCTCATGCTGTAGAGGCCTTTCAGGAGCTTAAGCACCGTTTTGCCTCTGCCCCTGTGTTACGTCAGCCTGATGTGAATCTGCCTTTTCAGGTTGAGGTTGACGCTTCGGAGATCGGAGCTGGGGCAGTGTTGTCGCAGAAAGGTTCCGACTGCTCCGTCATTAGACCTTGTGCCTTCTTTTCTCGCAAATTTTCGCCCGCAGAGCGGAATTATGATGTTGGGAATAGGGAGCTTTTGGCCATGAAGTGGGCGTTTGAGGAGTGGCGCCATTGGCTAGAGGGGGCTAAGCATCAGGTGGTGGTATTGACTGACCACAAAAATTTGATTTATCTTGAGACTGCCAGGCGCCTGAATCCTAGACAGGCGCGCTGGTCTTTATTTTTTTCTCGCTTTAATTTTGTGGTGTCATACCTACCGGGTTCTAAGAATGTTAAGGCAGATGCCCTTTCTAGGAGTTTTGACCCGGACTCTCCTGGTAATACTGAACCCACAGGTATCCTTAGGGAGGGAGTAATTTTGTCGGCCGTTTCTCCTGATCTGCGGCGGTCCTTGCAAGAGTTTCAGGCGGATAGACCGGATCGTTGTCCGCCTGATAGACTGTTTGTTCCGGATGATTGGACCAGTAGAGTCATCTCTGAGGTACATTCTTCTGCATTGGCAGGTCATCCCGGAATTTTTGGTACCAGGGATTTGGTGGCAAGATCCTTCTGGTGGCCTTCCCTGTCACGAGATGTGCGAGTCTTTGTGCAGTCATGTGACATTTGTGCTCGGGCCAAGTCTTGTAGTTCTCGGGCTAGCGGACTGCTGTTGCCCTTGCCTATTCCTAAGAGGCCTTGGACACACATCTCGATGGATTTTATTTCAGATCTGCCTGTTTCCCAGAAGATGTCTGTCATCTGGGTGGTCTGTGACCGTTTCTCTAAAATGGTCCATTTGGTTCCTCTGCCCAAGTTGCCTTCTTCTTCTGAGTTGGTTCCTCTGTTTTTTCAGAATGTTGTCCGATTGCACGGTATTCCTGAGAATATTGTTTCTGACAGAGGTACCCAATTTGTGTCTAGATTTTGGCGGGCATTCTGTGCTAGGATGGGCATAGATTTGTCTTTTTCATCTGCTTTTCACCCTCAGACTAATGGCCAGACCGAGCGGACTAATCAGACCCTGGAGACATATCTGAGGTGTTTTGTCTCTGCTGACCAGGATGATTGGGTTGCTTTTTTGCCATTGGCAGAGTTCGCCCTCAATAATCGGGCCAGCTCTTCCACCTTGGTGTCCCCGTTTTTCTGTAATTCGGGGTTTCACCCTCGATTTTCCTCCGGTCAGGTGGAATCCTCGGATTGTCCTGGAGTGGATGCGGTGGTGGAGAGATTGCATCACATCTGGGGGCAGGTTGTGGACAATTTGAAGTTGTCCCAGGAGAAGACTCAGCGTTTTGCCAACCGTCATCGTCGTGTTGGTTCTCGGCTTTGTGTTGGAGATTTGGTCTGGTTGTCTTCTCGTTTTGTCCCTATGAGGGTCTCTTCTCCTAAGTTTAAACCTCGGTTCATCGGCCCTTATAGAATATTGGAGATTCTTAATCCTGTTTCTTTCCGTTTGGACCTCCCTGCGTCCTTTTCCATTCATAACGTTTTTCATCGGTCGTTGTTGCGCAGGTATGAGGTGCCTGTTGTACCTTCAGTTGAGCCTCCTGCTCCGGTGTTGGTTGAGGGTGAGTTGGAGTACGTTGTGGAGAAAATTTTGGACTCTCGTGTTTCCAGACGGAGACTCCAGTATCTGGTCAACTGGAAGGGTTACGGCCAGGAGGATAATTCTTGGGTCAATGCATCTGATGTTCATGCTTCTGATCTTGTTCGTGCCTTCCATAGGGCTCATCCTGGTCGCCCTGGTGGATCTGGTGAGGGTTCGGTGCCCCCTCCTTGAGGGGGGGGTACTGTTGTGAATTTGGATTCTGGGCTCCCCCGGTGGCCGCTTGTGGAATTGGACTTGTCATCCTCTTTCCTGTTTCACCTGGTTCCATCAGTAGTGGGTGTCGCTATTTAAGCTCATTTCTCTGGTGGTTTCTTGCCGGTCAACAATGTTATCTGATGCCTCTCAGTGCTTGTTCCTGCTTCTGACAACTACTAGATAAGTTGGACTGTTGTCCATGTTTCGTTTGCCTATTTGTTCCAGTTCACAGCTGAAGTTTTGTTACTGTGTCTGGAAAGCTCTCGTTGATCAGGGATTGCTACTCTGGTGTTATGAGTTAATGCCAGAGTTTAAGGTAATCTCTGGATGGTGTTTTGTTAGTGTTTTTCTGCTGACCATGAAAGTATACTATCTGTCTTCTGCTATCTAGTAAGCGGACCTCAAATTTGCTAAGACTATTTTCCTGCTGCGTTTGTTGTTTCATCTGAACTCACCGTCATTATATGTGGGGGGCTACTGTCTGCTTTTGAAATATTTCTCTAGAGGTGAGCCAGGTCTTATATTTCCCTCTGCTAGCTATTTAGGTCTTAGGCCAGAGCTGGGCATCTAGCAATAAATAGGAAATGCTACCTGGCTATTTCTAGTTGCGCGGCAGGCTTAGTTCATGGTCAGTATAGTTCCATCTTCCGAGAGCTTGTCCCTCTATAGGCTTGCTATGATCTCTGCTTGCAGAGATCATGACAGCCCAGGAATTTACAGGAACTGGAAGTTTTTTGCAAAGAAGAGTGGACAGCTTTACCATCTGAGAAAATAAAGAACCTCATCCATAACTATCACAAGAAACTTCAAGCTGTCATTGATTTTAGAGGGGGCAATACACAGTATTAAGAAATGGGGTATGTTAACTTTTGATCATGGTCATTTGGATATCTTGGATTGTAGTTTGACAATAAAGGGCTTTACCCAACCACTAACCATGAATGGAGAAAAAGTTTTGGTGTTATCATTAGTGATGAGCGAATATACTCGTTACTCGAGATTTCCCGAGCACGCTCGGGTGTCCTCCGAGTATTTTTCAGTGCTCGTAAATTTAGTTTTTATTGCTGCAGCTGAATGATTTACATCTGTTAGCCAACATAAGTACATATGGGATTCCCTAGCAACCAGGCAACCCCCACGTGTACATATGCTGGCTAACAGATGTAAATCATTCAGCTGCGGCAATAAAAACTAAATTTCTGAGCACTAAAAATACTTGGAGGACACCTGAGCATGCTTGGGAAATCTTGAGTAACGAGTATATTCGCTCATCACTAGTTATCACTCATATTCTCTGAAAAAAGGTCAAGAGAGCTAAAAATCTGCCGGGGTATGCATACTTTTGAGCACAACTGTAACTATGGGATTAGTAACAGATAGATGTCTTATACATGCATTTCCATTACTAAGCTGTGGGTTTGATGTCATTGGGCAAAATAAAGGTGACATCAACCTTTCAAATATGAACTCCACTTGCCACCACCACAGGGCAAATGGGAATAGCCGGCCAAAGCCACAGAATTGGTGCATCTAATTGATGTGCCTTCTCTGGAGTGGCTGCGGGCGACTATGTTTAGAAGAGGGGGAAATATCATGGCCTGAGAATACCAGCCCCCAGCTGTCAGCTTTAGCTTGGATGGCTGTCAAAAAATGGGGGGACCCCATGTTTTTTAAATTGCAAACACTGACAGCTGAAGGTTGCAGACTGCAGCTGTCTGTTTTGCCTGGCTGGTTTTCAAAAATACAGGTTAACCCACATAATTTTTTTAATTGTTTATTTATTATTATTATTATTTATTATTATAGCGCCATTTATTCCATGGCACTTTACATGTTAGGATGGGTGTACATAATAAAAACAGGTACAATAATCTTGAACAATACAAGTCACAACTGGTACAGGAGGAGAGAGGACCCTGCCCACGAGAACTCACAATCTACTATTTATGGTGCAATTGATGGGTCAGTTGTTGCTACTTTCCCTGATGTTTCACAGAAGGAAATATAACAATTTGGGGTCAATCAGACTTAGCTCACAGATAAATTCCCCAAAAGAGAATTTAACAAAATACTAAAAAGTATAACCTTTATTTAAAGCATTTATTAAAAACATATGTGCACTTGCAAACCATCACCAAATAGAAAACAAGCGTACCACAGGAGAGGCCAGGACAGTGCCAAGCCCTATACTCACTGGATGCACCCTACCTGTCTGCGGAGGTTGGCACCCTATAGCCTGCGCTGTGGCACCCCCGCTCCTCGTCGGCTCTCCCTACTATCCCTAATTAACCCTACTGGGATCAGGGACAGAGATGTTCATACATTCGGTGCACTAATAAGGATAATTAGAGTCAGATAAGGATAAATCAGTATAACTATCTAACTGAGACTAATGTTCTAAACTAGCTTGGTAAGCTGTGTCCCTAATTCTTCATAATAGAACTCTAGCCTTGTTGTTCCCAGTCATTCAGAGGCTAGAATAGGCAAAGGTGCTCCAGTGCTTCTTTGTCAAAATCTAGAGCTAGGTGCATAAATCATCTTAATTGGTTTTGCACACAATGGGGCTAATTCTTGGGGTATTGTCCTATTATTGGAAAAAGGTATCTGCTGTGATATCCAATCATACCTCACGTTGCCACACACTATTTTGATATCATGCCGCAATACACATATATTAGTAAATTCTTAAGACAACCACCATTGCGCCATTGGTGGATGCAACAATAGTGCATTTACAACCCCAGTGTAAGCCAAACCATAAAGCTATATTACCCAGTATATCTTATATCAAAAACATATCCCCTTGGACTCAATGGCGCAATGGTGATTTAAAATTGCACACAAAATAGGCATGTTTTGCCTTCAACTTTATTAAGAAGTGCAAGTGCATTAGTTCTGTAACCTGGGCAGGTAAATACAGTTAACCTTTTTTGCAAAATTAACTTTTACATTTTTGAGGGAATTTTAATTCCTGTTTCTGTGTCCTTGTTTTTTAGATTAGATTAGGGTTAGCAGAACAAAATTATTAAAATATAAATGCTGAATCTGTAAATTTTATTTTGCCTACAAAATAAATGATTATACAGTATAATAAATAATTATTAGCTATTAGTTTCTGCTATGCTAACTAGTAACTTTTGCTCGCTACCAATGGTGTTCCCATTCTCCCACCCCTATAGACCAGTTGTAGCTTTGTAGGGTCTGGTAGGGTTCCCTATTGAGGATGGATAGCCTAGCTCACTTGCACAATTAGGTCACCTCTGATGCTGACCCTGATTCAAGTACATTATGTGAAAACCCGCAGGACTGTGCCTGACATTATTAGCCCACTGTGTATGTATGTGAAAGGAAACCTGACATTTTTTTTCCAATCTTCACAAATTGAATCACAAATTGCACTGCTCAAATTTCTGGCGACCTGCTAAAAAACTGGAAATTGGGATCAAAGTCTATTTTCTGTGGATGTATCCACTCAATTCTAATTTATGCCACAAAGGCATGCTGACTGCAGGAATAACATGTCTGTTGACATTATTCACATTACATAAAATAAAAAACTCTATCTGTAGATTCAATTGAATATCTAAAATCAATAGAAGATCTTCCTAATTGATGTATCCCTAGAGGTTCTACTAATGCTTTGCGGTGGTGATTAACTGCTTGTCCTATTTCATCATGTTATAAACCAAATTCTTTTGAATCACTGCAGTTTGGAAAATTAACTAACTTGATAATTATTAAATGACCATATCACTTTCAATACCCACAGTGATATGTCTCAGGCCTCAGAATCGCAGCAGGTTTAAGCAGTAAGGGCATATTTTAATTGGCTTGGTATTATCAAATGATCTAACTAATAAAGCTGTCAAAAAGTAATGTCTTTAATTAATAGATTCCATATTGTGAGACTTTAAGGCACATTTGTAGTTATCTAAATGTAACTACATTCCCTAGGCTTTATTACAGCTTTAAAGGGACCAGAAATATGGATGAACTTAACTATTTACCACTGAATTGTATCAATAGGTAATTGTTGATTTGCTTGCTTTTATATATGTAAGAATATAAAATATTGTTTGTAGCCTGGATATAACAGCTGTTATGTTCTTCAGTACTTCAGGCAAATATTTAGCTTCTATTTAGCTTATTCATTATGAATTTGCCTACAGGCATCACAAAGGCAAACTAAGTAACCTTGTAGTTCTTTCAAATGTAACACTTAAAAACTTTTGTTTATTGCACAGATGAAAACTAAACTTTGTGATGATGCACATTCATAAAAAATGTCAAGGAAGGTTTGTAAAGTGAATGTGCAGATTTTTAGCAGAATTTAGTGTAGTACATACACAAAAATTGCAATCTTTTTTTGTTTTGCTTAAACTAAATTACTAAATATGTCAAAGTCACATAAAAAGCTAATTTAGTCAAGTGAAATTGACTTGAACTGGTATTTTACAATAATTCATATTCTCCAAAATACTCAGATTTTTTAAAATTTGCTCCCTGCAAATTCAGCAATATGGAACCTTCTGTGGCCATCTTTTTGATAAACTATAGAGATCTGACCCCTTCATGACCGGAGGTAGCTTAGTTTTTCTGTTTTCATTTTCAGCTTCCCTAAAGTTCTAACTTTTTTATTTTTCTGTCAAAATGGCTTGCTTTTGCGGAACAAGCTATACTCTTGAACTACACTATTGACTTTAACATATTGTGAACTGGAAAACAGGAAAAATATTCCAAGTGCTCTGAAATTGCAAAAAAAGTGCAATTCTACAGTTGTTGTTTGTTTTTTACCATGTTCACTAATTGCTAAAACTGACCTGCAATCTGATTCCCCAGGTAATTACAAGTTCCTAGAGACCAAACATGTCTAAGTTCTTTTTTTATTTAAGAGGTGAAAAAAAATCTAAACTTTGGTGATAAAAAATGGCACAATTTTCCGAGACCTGTAGCTTCTCCATTTTTTTGTGATTTTGGGCTATGTCAGGGCTTATTTTTTGAGCTCCAAGCTGACATTTTTATCGATACAATTTTGGTGTAGATACAATCATTTGATCTTCTTTTATTGCATTTTCTTGCAATGTAGCGATGACCAGAAAAATGCAATTCTGGCTTTTTACATTTTTTCCTTGTTACACTGTTTACCAATCGGGTTAATTCTTTTTTTATCTTGATAGATCAGGCGATTCTGAATACGGCAATACGAAATATTGGGATGAGATGAGGCTGGGCTTTGTGTAATCACCCTGTATGCTTCCTTGCTTCATCTCATGGTGCTCCATCTGTAATGCATCCTCTTTTATTGTGAGTAGAGAGCATTTCAGAACACAGAGAAGCTAATTATGGTGTCATCGCTGCTCACCATTTTGGTGGAGTCCTCAAAGTTTTGGAGGATGGTACTTATATCTGACATCCATGTCCATACCTGAGGTCTTATGTGTGGAGTCTAAACTGAAGACTGATGGCCTTATTGATGATCATCCACCACCTCATCTTCCACTGCTGCACCCTGGTACTTCTCCTGACTTTCTGGCAAATGTGTCTCATCATCGTCCACCTCTTGTGACACTTTCCTACAATCGCCTTCGTGTGACCTGGCTGCTCAAATATTTGGGCATCACTACATGTGATCTCCTCTTGCCCCGCTTCAAGTGGACTGGGCAAGAGGCCCAGATCTATAAATGCAAAAGTGAACAGCTCCCAAGCGTGGGATCGGTTGTCTCCAGGCACTTGTCATGGTGGGAGGAAGGAGGATCAGGGTGAGGAATATGAAGTCCAGAATCACGGCTACTGAGATTTGGCCATGTGGAAGACAGTGTGGTGGTGGTGGTGTCAAAGTGACTGGAAGCATTATCTGCTATCCAACCAAAAAGCTTTTGACACTGCTCTTGGTTCAATAGTGGTGTGCTGTGGTCCCCTCATAATTGGGACAGGAATATCGGGGAGAAGATGTGGGTGTTTGTTGTGGCACAATTTCAGTTTGCCCACAGCCACGGCCTCAGCTTCTGCATGCACCATCACCATCACGTTCACTTTAACCGTGCCTTGCCCATTTTAAATGGAGGATAATATTTTCCATGTTCACTATATATGGCTGAATTTGGAGCAAACTTATATGTGATCTGTGTGATGGACAAACCACAGTTTGAAATAGCTGGCCTGTAGGTAACTAATTTTACCAGTAAACTGGTGTCCATAACTTTGCTAACATACTGCAACTAAAATTTAATGGAGGGCAGAAATGGCAGAATTTGGAGCGCACATTTTATCTCTGATCCGTGTGACAGACAAACCACTATTTGAAATAAATGGCCTGTAGGTAACTATTTTTACCAGCAAACTGGTGTAAAAAAATTCGCTGACACTACAATAATATTTAAAGGTAGGGCTGAAATGGCAGAATTTGGAGTGCACTGTTTTATCTCTGATCCGTGTAACGGATAAACCACTGTATGAAATAGCTGGCCTGTAAAAAAAATTATTCCTGGCTCCTGATATCTAGGGATATGTCTACAAATATTTGAAATGGCAGCAGCAGACAGAACTGGAATGGACCCTCTTGATATATGCAATGCAGTCTGCCACATACACTGCCTGTCTGCCTAGCACTGATATCTATGCAGCTTTATTAGTCCTCTGAAGAACTGTTAGTTGAGATGGAAATGTGTATTAGATATGGTATACCCAGACTTAGTTAGAACCAAGCAAATCTTTCCCTAGCTCAGCAGCAGCTCTCCCTACACTGCCTGATTCCGAAGAAGACTGTGATAAGCATGGCGGCGCCAGTTCTAATATAGACCTGATGACTCTGTGCGGTTAGCCAATCACTATAATGCAGCAACCAACATGGCTGCGGCATTACAGTGTGTGGCAGACAATCCTTGCATGTTCATTGGCTCTCTAAAGTGTGCCAAACTTGCAGGGTGGGGAGCCAAGCTCCCGCCAAGCAACCCTCGAAATGCTCGGCTAGCTCCAAGCATTTCAAGCAGTGAGATGCTTGGGCGAGTACCGAGTAGTGGCAAGCATGCTCGCTCATCACTACTTCTAGCCTGAGAGAGGTATCCTATAAAGTTTAGGGTCCCAACAAAGGGGTACACCTTTTTGTGGGTTGTTGGCCAATTTATGTACTAAGTACCTTAATTTTGTGTATTTTATACAGTAGTAATGCAATTCCTATTTCATTTAGTTAATGTTTACATAATATATCATTTCAGAGAGCAGCTTTAATTTGTTAGTTATATATAGAGTGGCTCACTTAACTTGCACCTGTTTACATTTGTCTTTCTGTTTGAAAATGATGGTCAGTCTTTTGATAGTTTTGTAGATTAGGTAATTCATGACATGGCAACACCAAATATGTGTAAGTGCTTTGTTTATTTTAGTTCTTATGTAATCATATTTATTGGCATAACATATTTATGTATTTATTTAATTTTCTTTGTATTTTACTATAGTTTTTCAATTTTGTTTGAACTTTTTTGCTTAGTCACTTTATGGGACATTAACTTTTATAAGTCTGATCCTTGGACTAATAAACTGAAATGCACTAGACCTGTCAGACACTGGCAGAATGTCTCTTATTATTATTATTATTATTATTTATTGTTATAGCGTCATTTATTCCATGGCGCTTTACATGTGAGGAGGGGTATACATAATAAAAACAAGTACAATAATCTTAAACAACACAAGTCATAACTGGTACAGGAGGAGAGAGGACCCTGCCCGCGAAGGCTCACAATCTACAAGGGATGGGTGAGGATACAGTAGGTGAGGATAGAGCTGGTCATGCAGCGGTTTGGTTGATCGGTTGTTACTTAGGCTCTGTTTGTGGCAGGGTCTAACAGGTGACCATACCTGGCAGACACAGACATTATTATTTGATGTTTGTCTGCCATGACTGTCATTGACTTCTCTTGATCACATTACCAAGGTGTCGATAGGGTGAGAGAGAGCCCCCTCTAATAATCTTGCAAATGCCGCAACTGCTATTTACTAATGCATTTACAGGGTTAAACAGCAGGGTGCTGTCCTGGCACCAAGCCTGTTTTTTTGCAGCAGGAGCTTGGTTGTCAGCACAAGAAGCACTCTCATCAATTCAAAATTTTTATCTTTTTAGTTTATTGCAGTATTCCTATTTTGTAGCACTATGTACTTACAATCTCTAATTTGCCCTTCTACTCACTTAATTCTTCCGTTTTCCATTAGGTCTATGACTTCACATGATTAAAAACTGACTAGCTAAATCCTTCTAAGCTGTATGTAAAAATAGGAGGTCAATAACTCATCAGTTACTGCAAAAGAAAATTGCAGTGGGAGAGCCGAGCAGCTGGCTCAGGAGTTAAAGAGAGGAATGATTTCTGTATACTTCCTGACTCTATATAGAGCAGTGAAAAGAGAAGAATTAACTGTGTAGAAAGGCAAAATGAGTAACTGTAAGTACACAGTGATATATAATATAATGACTGCAATATATTAAGAGGATAAAAACTTTTGAAATGCTTCTCTAAGTCAAGCCTCCGGTGATGATTGTGTGGTTACAGCTGCTGTTCCTGCAAATTTCTCAAGGCATACTGGTACTATAAAACCATTTGCATAAAAACACTGCAAAATAGGATGCACCGGTACTTACAATGTTTGGAAATGGGTTAACAAGCATAATGCTGTAATGCACAACTTATAAGAGAGCCATTTAAAAAAAAAAGATATGTACATACAACTTATTAAAAAAGTATTTTATATCATATTCAATATTTAGAGTTGGCTGCTATTTTAAGTCTAAATAATGGTGCTGTAGTTAATTATCTGAACAAAATAAAAAATATAGCTCATTTTAGTTCAGAAGGTCAACTAATTAGTTGCTAAACCCTTTATTTGATGAGGAATGGACAAGGGAAGAACTGGTATGTAGTTAAAATTTTCATCAGGAGCCATATTATTAAGATCATCAGGAGCCATATTATTAAGATAAATAGAAAACAAATATGGTTAATATATCAATAATATGATTTTATAAGTATTCCTCTAGAGATGGAAAAGTAGCATTTTATTGAAAACTGGCACTTATGTCTGCATCATATTTACAGGTATGACTTGTCTTAACATTCTTTTAGAGGGTTTCCACAAATTTTAAGTAATTTAAAATGCTTCATAAGCAAATAATGTGGGACAATGTGTTGTTAGGGCTAGTGGAATGCACCAAATAATTAGAGACGTTCGCAGCCCGGGTTCCACCGTGCAGAGATAGAACCTGCTGCTGCATAATGACGGACTATATGGCAGTGCAAAGAGGATACACAAAAAGGGGTTAGCTTCACCCTGTATGAAAGAAGCAAACCCTGTTGTGTCACAGGGCCGCGGTACCGCACAAAGAGCGCAAGCAAGTAGTCACAGAACTCAATCCCAAGACTCAAGATTAGTGTTCGTCTAGACCACTTGCGCTCAACACCGCTAGTGGGTGTCAGAGTATAAATTAAATAATAATTTTTATGCACAAGAGTGCATGCAGTGCCACTCTGGGGGATGCCACTAACCACCCAGACTTGGGGCAGGAAAGTGCTCTAATAGAGCATGGCACTGGAGGTCACAGCAATAGACGCTGTATCGTGTGTTAAGTACTGATGGCTCTGTCGGGCGCTAGATAGCAATCATCCTCCTTACACGAGCAGTCTTACAGAAGGTAGGGGATGATTTATGAGTGACTTTCACACATCAACACACTCACATTTTCAAGTTTACACTAGCGCATGGTCGAGCGGCCATGCAAACCTTTTATAGCAGCAGTGCTACAAGACCTTTCAGATTGTTCAATAGGAGCCGCAACAGGACCTGAACATGTGACCCCCGACCTCCAATGGGAGGTCATCCCGTGGGCATGCTCAGTATGGGAAAAGCAGGACATAGTCCCAGAAATACCTGCTCACTGCTAATCAGTGCTGGCTACAAAGGCAGAGCCTGGAAGGGCAGCAGTAACCAATTGCACAGTATCAGCCTGAGCCAGATTCTGGGACCGACATCTCTGCTGTGCAGGCTCCACTGTGGCTGGAGAAGAATGGAAGAGCGCAGCAGAGATGGTTTGAGATTTCCCCTGTGCAGAGGCAGGAACTCGACACCTAACATTACTTCCCCTTCTCGGGCACCTCGCTACGCTCGAAGGCAGCAATGAGCTGCGGAGCTCAAATGTGCTCAGCAGGCTCCCAGGACCTGTCCTCTGGTCCATAACCCTTCCAATCCACCAAATACATTTTTTTACCATGTACCACCTTACACCCTAAGATGCGTTCACCTCGTAATCATCCGCAGATGAACCCGATGTCTTGGCAGATGACTCGGAAAACCGGAACATGTGTACGGGCTTTAAGAGGGACACCTGAAAGGTGTGGGTGATACCTAGGCATGGAGGAAGGGCCAGACTGTAGACCACAGGGTTAACCTGTTCCAGGACCTTGAAGGGACCCAAGTAACGATGTGCAAATTAGTGGACTCAACTCGCAGCCTGATGTCACGGGCAGAGAGCCACACTAAATCGCCAGGGGCAAAGGTCGGAGCGGGGCACCAATGTGCATTGGCGGAGGACCTCATTCTCTCCTTGGAGGCCCGGATGGCATCCTGAGTGCGGTCCCAAATGTCCCATGCCTCCACAGCCCAGGCTGCCACCCTGCAGTCGGTGGAATACAGGGGCATAGGCACAGGAACCCGTGGATGCTGACTGTAGTTTAGGAGGAATTGGGTCTGCCCAGTGGAGTCGGCTACGGCGTTGTTCAGCGCAAACTCCTCCCACGGTAGCAAGGATGCCCAGTCATCCTGCCTGGCTGAAACAAAATATTGCAGATATGTGACCAAGGTTTGGTTGGCCCTCTCTACTAACCCATTCATCTCGGGGTGGTATGCTGAAGAGACATTCAACTCGATGCTGAGTAGATGACAAAGCTCTCTCCAGAACTGAGACGCAAGCTGGGGACTCCAAGCACTGACAATTTTGTCCGGCATACCGTGTAGGTGGAAAATGTGTTTTATAACCAATGCTGCCAAGGCCCATGCAGAAGGTAGCTGTGGAAGCGGCACCAAGTGCACCATTTTAGAAAAATGGTCGGTGATTACCCAAATGATGGTGCAGCCACGGGACTTGGGTAAGCCCACCAAAAAGTTCATCCTGACCATCTCCCAGGGCCTGTCTGCCACCGGCAGGGGATAAAGTAACCCAGCTGGCCGCTGTCAAGGAGACTTATTCTTGGCACAGGAGACACATGCCCGAATATAGTCTATGACATCACAGGCTATATGCAGCCACCAGTACATCCTCGCCAGAAGCTCAGATGTCCTTTTGGTCCCAAAGTTTCTAGCCACCCTGGACGAGTGAGCCCAAGAGAGAATCTCCGGTCGCAAATGAGATGGTACAAAGGTCTTGCCCGGGGGCACAGACTCTAGCAAAACCGGGGCCACGGTTCTCAGGCTCTCAGAGGACACAATAAGCTGAGGCTCCTCTTCCTTCTCCTCAGATGACACAACTGAGTGAGAGAGAGCATCGGCACGAATGTGGAACTGGAAATGGAACCGGGAGAAGAACAGGGACCTTCTGGCCTGGCGAGAATTTAGCTGCTGGGCTGTCTGTAGGTACACCAAATTTTTGTGGTCTGTGAAAACGTGGAAGGGAAAGCGAGCCCACTCCAGGAGGTGTCTCCACTCTGAGAAAGCCAACTTCATGGCTAGCAACTCTCTGTCCCCGAAGGAATACTTCCTCTCCACTGGTGTGAAGGTCTTGGAAAAGAAGAAGCAAGGATGCTTCCGACCTTGAGCATCCTTTTGGAAGAGGACTGCTCCAGCACCTACGGATGAGGCATCCACCTCCATAATAAATGGCTTATCAACATCGGGGCGATGTAGAATGGCAGCGCTAGCGAAGTGTGACATAGAGAGAAATACCTTGGAGACCTCCTCCGACCACAATTTGGGATTTGCTCCCTTCTTGGTGAGGGCTGCCAAGGGAGCTACCAAAGTTGAGAAATGGGGAATGAACTGGCGATAGTAATTAATGAACCCCTTAAGGCGCTGCACCACTTTGATAGAACGGGGTTCCTGCCAGTCCATCACAGCCTGTATCTTGGCATGATCCATCGCCAATCCCTGGACAGAGGTGATATAGCCAAGGAAAGGCAAGGACTCGGGCTCACACTCACACTTCTCCAACTTGGCGAAGAGGGAGTTTGCCCGTAAGAGGTCAAAGACTTTGCAAACATCTCTCCGGTGGGAGTCAATATCTGGAGAGTAGATGAGAATATCATCCAGGTAGACTACGACCGAGGTGGTGAGCATATCCCAGAAGATGTCGTTCACAAAGTCTTGGAAAATGGCTGGGGCATTACAGAACCCGAAGGGCATCACCAGATATTCATAGTGCCCATCCCTGGTGTTAAAAGCCGTCTTCCATTTGTCCCTCTCACGGATGCGAATCAGGTTGTAAGCACCCCGCAGATCTAGTTTAGTAAATACACTTGCGCCCCGTAACCTATCAAAGAGCTCTGATATCAGGGGTAGTGAGTACTTATTCTTAATGATGATGGTGTTAAGACCCTTGTAGTCTATACATGGACGTAGTTCTCCATTCTTCTCCTGCACGAAGAAGAACCCAGCCCCTGCAGGTGACACTTACTTCCTAATGAATCCTCTTGCCAGATTCTCTTGGATATACTGGGACATTGCCTCCATCTCCGGAAGAGATAACGGATAGACTTGACCACGGGGAGGCTCGGCACCAGGCACGACGTCAATTGAACTGACATAGAGGCGGTGAGGTGGAAGGGTCTCCGCAGCCCTTTTTCAGAACATGTCCACATAGGACCAATAGTGCTTGGGGAGAGAGGAAAAATCTGCGGGTACCTCAGTAGTAGCAACCTGAACGCACTCCCTCTGACATCTACCCTCACAGGTTTCTCTCCATTCCAAAAATTCTGCCTGTGGACCACTCTATATGAGGGGAGTCGTACCGTAGCCAAGGTATCCCTAACAGGACCTCATCAATTCCCTCTGGAATGATGAGCAGATATAATCTCCTGATGAGATGGCGACATGGATACAATAAGTGGGATGGTCTTGTTTGTTATCTGTGAGGGCAGTGTCGACCCATTCACCACTCGTATGGTCACTGGTTGAGCGAGCAACACCAGGGGTATTGCGTGTCGTTGGGTGAAGGCAGAAGACATAAAATTGCCCTCCGACTCGGAATCCACGCAAAGCTCTACCGAATTAGTGGATGAGCCTAAGGTAATTGTCCCCTTAAAGGACAATTTGGAGGCAAATGTTGCCGTGTCCAGTGTACCTCCACCTACTACTAGACACTGACGTTTCCCTGACCGCTGGGGACATCTGTTGGGAAGATGTCCTGACTGCTGGCAGACATGACAGACCTTGAGTGCACAGGCATTCAGTGACTTAGATCCTGCTCGTGACACCTCCATGGCCTCATGTGACTCGGGCGCCTGGACCGGAGATTCCAAAGGTTTGGCAAAGGTGGGAGCCAGCTGAAACCTCTGTCTACACTGGGCTCGCTCTAACCTCTGCTCGTTAAAATGGAGGTCAATTTGAGTGGATACAGCATTTAGCTCCTCCAGTGTGGCAGAAATCTCCCTAGTGGCCAAATCATCCTTTACATGGTCAGCTAGCCCCCTCCAAAATACAGGGATGAGGGCTTTATCCGACCACTCCAGCTCAGATGCTAAAGTGCGGAAATGGACGGCAAAATGGCTGACCAAGTATGAGCCCTGAGTCAATGCCAACAGTTGGAGCGCAGTCTAAAAAGACCTGTTTCAGAGTGCTCAGGAACAGCGGAGCACTCTGCACCACATGATCGCCACGCTCCCACAGCAGCATAGCCCACTCCAGTGCCCTGTCTGACAGGAGAGACATAATGAATCCCACCTTTGCCCACTCTGTGGGGAAACGTGCAGCCAGGAGCTCGAGGTGTATAGAGCACTGGCTCACGAAACCCCTACAAGATTTGCTATCACCAGAATATTTATCTGGCAGCGGGAGGCGAGATAGGGTCGGAACAGGGGTGGCAGAGGACAAAGTTGCTGCAGCCACGCTAGCAGCCTAAACAGCTTCTGCGGTGACATCCAAAGTTGAGGTTGTGCGCTCGAGAGCCGCCAACCAGCCCTCCAGCTGCTGTATGTACTGCTGCAGTAACTGTTCATCCGCCATTACTAGCCAGACCCTGTTGCTAGTGTAATGTTAGAGCTAGCGGAACGCACCAAATAATTAGAGAGATGGTATAAGGTGCGTGCGCAGCCCGGGGTCCACTGTGCAGAGATGGAACCTACTGCTTTGTAATGACGGACTATATGGCGGTACAAAGAGGATAAACAAACGTATTAGCTTCACACTGTATGAAAGAAGTGAACCCTGTCATGATCTCAATGGCAAGAGAATATAGCATAAGCATATATAGGAACTAGCTCTTGGAAGATGGGAACTGAGCTGACCATGAACTAAACCTAACGCACAACTAGCAGTGGCCGGGTAGCATGCCTACGTTGATTCTAGATGCCCAGCACCAGCCGGAGGACTAAATAATGCTAGCAGAGGAAAATATCAGTCCTAGCTCACCTCTAGAGAAATACCCCGAAAGGAGACAGAGGCCCCCCACATGTATTGGCGGTGAATAAAGATGAAATAACAAACGTAGTATGAAAATAGGTTTAGCAAATTTGAGGTCCACTTACTACATAGCAGAAGACAGAAAGGACACTTTCATGGTCAGCTGAAAACCCTATCAAAACACCATCCAGAAATTACTTTAAAACTCTGGCATTAACTCATAACACCAGAGTGGCAATTCCTGTTCACAAGAGCTTTCCAGACACAGTAACGAAACTACAGCTGTGAACTGGAACAAAAATGCAAAAACAAACATGGACAAGAGTCCAACTTATCTAGTAGTTGTCTAGGAGCAGGAACAAGCACAGAGAGGCTTCTGATAACATTGATGACCGGCAAGCAACTAACAGAGCAGCAAGGTTATATAGCGACTCCCACATCTTGATGGGAACAGGTGAACAGAGAAGATGAAGACACCAGTTCAATTCCACCAGTAGCCACCGGGGGAGCCCAGAATCCAAATTCACAACAGAACCCTGTTGCATCACAGGGCCGTGGTACCGCACAAAGAGCGCAAGCAAGTAGTCACATAACTCAATCCCAAGACTCAGTATTAGAGTTCGTCTAGACCACTTGCGCTCGACACCGCTAGTGGGTGTCAGAGTATAGCTTAAATAATAATTTTTATGCACAAGAGTGTGTGCAGTGCCGCTCTAGCGGACACCACTAACCACCCAGACTTGGGTCAGGAAAGCGCTCTAATAGCGCATGGCGCCACACTGGCAGTCACAGCAACAGATGCTGTATCGTGTGTTAAGTACTGATGGCTCTGTTGGGCGCTAAATAGCAATCATCCTCCTTACACGAGCAGTCATACACAAGGGAGGGGATAATTAATGGGCAACCTTCACACATCAACACACACACACGTTTTCAAGTTTACACTAGTGCATGGCCGAGCGGCCATGCAAACCTTATATAGCAGAAGTGCTACAAGACCTTCCAGATGGTCCAATAGGAGTCGCAACAGGACTTGAGCATGTGACCCCTGACATACAATGGGAGGTCGTCCCGTGGGCATGCTCAGTATGGGAAAAGCAGGACTTAGTCCCAGAAAGACCTGCTCGCTGCTGATCAGTGCTGGCTACAAAGGCAGAGCCTGGAAGGGCAGCAGTAACCAGTTGCACAGTATCAGCCTGAGCCAGATGCTGGGACGGATGTCTCTGCTGTGCAGGCTCCACTGCGGCTGGAGAAAAATGGGTGCAGGCTCCACTGCGGCTGGAGAAAAATGGGAGACCGCAGCAGAGATGGTTCGAGATTGACCCTGTGCAAAGGCGGGAACTCGACACCTAACATGTGTGTGTTTAGATTTTGATGTCAGTGGTCCTTGGATATGAGTTAGATCATTGGAAAGTATAAATAGTTAGCATGAGTAGTAGAGTATAGTAGTATGAATAGAATAGTATAAATAGGTAAGTAAATCACTATGTCTTTTTAGAGTTATTTAAAAGAATATGTATTTTATGTCACTTAATTTATTGCATTATTCTGTTACAAGTTTAATTTTCAAAAGGCAGATCTAAAGCTTAATTATTGAATAATAATGCTACTAAGCTGACCGTATCATTAATACTACATGTTGTTAAGGTTAAGTTTGAATTGATTTTCCATTGAATAGGTCCCAAAAAAACCCCTCAAAACCTCTCTTTAATTATGTTCGATTAAAATTCAGACCTATGCAAGAAAAATGTTGTAATCTTGTAATTAGGTAAAACCCGAAGGTGATGTTTAATGAGTCTTGTGCTAAACAAATATTCTGCTGCCTAATTACAATTTGCCAATATTAAGAACTCTAATGGACTTCACAGTCTCCTCAATGAAATGCTCAAAAAGTATTTAGCTTTCTTCTCATTTGTTTTTTATTCATTTTCATTTCATGCTGACTTTACATAAAATGTAATTGAGCTGATAAATGTTTTGGTAGAAACAGATTGTTACCTAAATAAAAAACATTATATATGCATCACTAATTCACATATTCTAACACTGAAAGCTTTACTGGTTACAAATGCAGGAGTTTGGTCTCCTTTTCTACTGTCCGCCATTGCAACTGAATGCTTACAAATCCTGTCTTCATTGTCTATGAGCTTTTGATTCTTTGCAGCTTTTAACAAGATTTTGTTTTGTACAATGTGTTATAACTAAAAAACACAATTTAAAACATTTTTCCAGTGCATGTACAGTACAGACCAAAAGTTTGGACACACCTTCTCATTTAAAGATTTTTCTGAGCTTTCATGACTATAAAAATTGTCCTTTCACACTAAAGGCATCAAAACTATGAATTAACACATGTGGAATTATATAAAAAGTGTGAAACAACTGAAAATATGTCTTATATTCTAAGTTCTTCAAAGTAGCCACCTTTTGCTTTGATGACTGCTTTGCACACTCTTGGCATTCTTTTGATGAGCTTCAAGAGGTAGTCACCAGAAGGGTATGTGGCCACGTTCAGTTTTGCTTCAGGCTTTGGTCAGGATTTTATGCAAGTAAAATCCTGACCAAAACTGCACCTGAGGTCACTGGCAGGTCACCTGCAGTGTGCCTGTGTGTTTTGCTCATTGTAGCAACATGCTGCGATTTGAAAAAACGCACCGCGCATGCGTTTTTGCAGCAAAAACGCATGCGTTTTTTAACACATAGTGGAGTCGGGATTTCAGGAAATCCCCTCCACTATGCTGTAACATCTGGACGCTGCGTTTTTGACGCTGCGGAAAAACGCATCGTCAAAAACGCAGCGTTTCCTGAACGTGGAAACATACCCGAAATGTTTTTCACTTCACAGGTGTGTCCTGTCAGGTTTAATAAGTGGGATTTCTTGCCTTATAAATGGGGTTGGGACTATCAGTTGTGTTGAGCAGAAGTTTGGTGGATACACAGCTGATAGTCCTACTGAATAGACTGAGACTGTTAGAATTTGTATTATGGCAAGAAAAAAGCAGCTAAGTAAAGAAAAACGAGTGGCCATCATTACTTTAAGAAATGAAGGTCAGTCAGTCCGAAAAATTGGGCAAACTTTGAAAGTGTCCCCAAGTGCAGTGGCAAAAACCATCAAGCGCTACAAAGAAACTGGTTTACATGAGGACTGACCCAGGAAAGGAAGTCCAAGAGTCAGTTAGTTTATCCGAGTCACCAGCCTCAGAAATCGCAGGTTAATAGCAGCTCAGATTAGAGACCAGGTAAATGCCACACAGAGTTCTAGCAGCAGACACATCTCTACAACAACTTTTAAGAGGAGTCTTTGTGCAGCAGACCTTCATGGTAAAATAGCTGCTAGGAAACCACTGCTAGGGACAGGCAACAAGCAGAAGAGACTTATTTGGGCTAAAGAACACAAGGAATGGACATTAGGCCAGTGGAAATCTGTGCTTTGGTCTGATGAGTCCAAATTTGAGATCTTTGGTTCCAACCACCGTTTCTTTGTGCGACGCAGAAAAGGTGAACGGATGGACTCTACATGCCTGGTTCCCACCGTGAAGCATGGAAGAGGAGGTGTGATGGGGTGGGATTGCTTTGCTGATGAGACTGTTGGGGATTTATTCAAAACTGGAGGCATACTGAACCAGCATGGCTACCACAGCATCTTGCAGCGGCATGCTACTCCATCTGGTTTGCATTTAGTTGAACCATCATTTATTTTTCAACAGGACAATGACCCCAAACACACCTCCAGGCTGTGTAAGGGCTATTTCACCAAGAAGGAGAGTAATGGGGTGCTATGCCAGATGACCTGGCCTCCACAGTCACCAGACCTGAACTCAATCGAGATGGTTTGAGGTTAGTTGGACCACAGAGTGAAGGCAAAAGGGCCAACAAGTGCTAAGCATCTCTGGGAACTCCTTCAAGATTGTTGGGAGACCATTTCCGGTGACTACCTCTTGAAGCTCATCAAGAGAATGGCAAGAGTGTGCAAAGTAGTCATCAAAGCAAAATGTGGATACTTTGAAGAACCTAGAATATAAGACATATTTTCAGTTGTTCCACACTTTTTTGTTAAGTATATAATTCCACATGTGTTAATTAATAGTTTTGATGCCTTCAGTGTGAATGTCCAATTTTCATAGTCATGAAAATACAGAAAAATCTTTAAATGAGAAGGTGTGTCCAAACTTTTGGTCTGTACTGTATTTAATTGGGAGGAGGACTGAAGACCACCGGCTTCAGGAGTGATACATAAAATAAATTGGAGACCCATAAACATACCTGGAGTTTTTAGTTTGTAGGCTACAAGATTTATCTGTTTGAGAACCTCGAATCATCCAATGAAGTGAGAACCCACTTTATACACTGGTAGCATGCAATGGACATACTTTAGCAACAGCCAAGCCCTGTCCCCAGGATGAAACATAGACAGATATAGATCTTGCCTGCATGTCTCTTCATCCTTTCAGATGATTCCAATAAGGTGGTCTTGGTTTCCTTCCAGATCTTAGAAAAGCCCTTGATTCTGCTGATGGAATGTCAGTGGTAGTAGTCCAAGGGAACAGAATATTGGAATGTTGAGTTTAGACCTAAAAAAATGAAGTTTTAGCAGAGGATTCACTTACATCATTGCAGTATGAGAATTTGTCCCAATTACTGAGGGGGGCATTGATAAAGTGTAGCAGGAAGTTGGTCAGGATATGATTGACCTGCTCTCCCTGTCCATTAAATTGTGGATGGTAGGCTGAATAGAAATTCAAAGTGACATTAACCCCTTTACCCCCAAGGTGGTTTGCACGATAATGACTAGGCCAATTTTTACAGTTCTGACCAGTGTCTATTTATGAGGTAATAACTCTGGAACCCTTCTCCGGATTCCACTGATTCTGAATTTTTTTTTTGTTACATATTGTACTTCATGATCGTGGTAAAATTTATTTGATATAACTTTATATAACTTTTTAGCTTGAATTTATTTGTGAAAAAAAATTGAAATTTGACAAATATGTGTAAAATTTTTCAATTTTCAAACTTTGAACTTTTATGCCATTAAATCAGAGTGATGTGTCATACAAAAGAGTTACTAAATAATATTTCCCATATGTCTGATTAACATCAGAACTATTTTTACAACCTTTTTTTGCTAGAAAGTTATAAGGGTTGAGAAATGCTTCCTTTTTCTAACAAAATTTACAAAACCATCTGTTTAATTTCTGTGTGAGAGTTCAGTTCGTGTGCTTGTCATGTGACGTTTAACAAGACAGAGCACTTAGTACTCGTTTGTGCTGTTCCTTCCTGTGGAGTAACAGAGTTTGGGACTCAGTGTCCTATTCACACTGAGTGGCATTAACCCAGTGTGTACAAGAAATAGCTTGCTGTGTGTTCCATCATGGTTCACTAGCAGCAGTTTTCCATCTCTGCTTGGTGGACCCCGGGTTGCGATTGCGCTTTATTATTTATTTTATTTAGCGCAATCCACCAACCCTAACAACATGTACTTGGGAAATATTTTTCAGGTGCAGTACAAAAGCTCAGAAGGCAAGAAGCACCATATTTAACCCCTTAACGACCGCTGATATGCCTTTTAACGGCGGTAGTTAAAGGTACTTAAACCATAGCACCGTTAATTAATAGCGCTGTGGAAAAAGTGTATAGCACCCCCCACAGTTGAATTTTCTGTGGGGTCTCAGCTACTGGGGGTAGCTGAGACCCCAGAGAACATGATTCGGGTCAGTTTTTACCTATCCCGGTTTTGCACTCGCTGCTATTAACCACAAAATAACAAAAAAGGCTGAAGTGCCATTTCATTTCTCTCTCCTCTGATGTGATTGCATATTAGAGGAGAGAGAAATAGGGTCCCTGATCCCCCCGGTACCTCCTGATGCTCCTCAGCCATCCTGCTTCCCCACTTGGGTGCAGCCATCTTCATCCGGGAAGAAAATGGCAGGAGCATGCACAGTGCACCTGTTGAGATCTGCCGGCAGGCACCTGGCAACAATAGGAAGATTTTTCCTATTGTTCATTTTGGTCACTGTGATAGACCCTATCATAGAGATCAAAATAAAAAATAGTAAATAAACCCCAACTTTATCACTCCCTTAGATAGGGAAAAATAATAAAATAAAGAAAATGTATTTACTTCCATTTTCCCATTACGGTTAGAGTTGGGCTAAAGTTAAGGTTAGGGTTAGGTTTGGGGCTAAAATTAGATTTGGGGTTGGAATTGGGATTAGGGTTAGGATTAGGGTTGGGATTTGGGTTAGGTTTGAGATTAGGGTTGGGATTAGAATTAGGGTTGGGATTACGGTTAGGTTTGGGATTAGGGTTATGGTTAGGGTTGGGATTAACGTTAGGGGTGTGTTGAGATTAGGGTTGGGATTATAAGTAGGTTTCTGGTCAGGGTTATGGTTATGAATGGGATTAGGGTTATGGGTGTGTTCAGGTTAGGGTTGTAGTTAGGGTTAGGGTTGGAATTAAGGTTAGGCATGTGTTGGGTTAGTGTTGGGGTTACGGTTAGGGGTGTGTTGGGGTTAGGGTTGTGATTAGCATTATGGTTAGGGTTGGGATTAGGGTTAGGGGTGTGTTCTGGTTAGGGTTGGAGTTAGAATTGAGGGGTTTCCACTGTTTAGGTACATCAGGGGGTGCCCAAACACGACATGGCTCCACCATTGATTCGAGCCAATTTTGCATTCAAAAAGTCAAATGGTGCTCCCTCCCTTCTGAGCTCTGCCATGTGCCCAAACAGTGGTTTACCCCACATATGGGGCACCAGCGTACTCAGGACAAATTGAACAACAACTTTTGGGGTCCAGTTTCTCCTATTACTCTTGGGAAAATAAAAAAAAATGGGGGCTAAAAAATAATTTTTATGGAAAAAACAAGATTTTATATTTTCACGGCTCTGAAATGTTGTTTTAGCCCCAGATTTTACATTTTCACACAAGAAGTGGGTAAAAATGGCACCATAATTTCTACTGAGTGTGGAAATACCCTATATTTGGCTGTACAGTACTACTTAGCCATACGGAGAGACTCTGTATGAACAGAGCGCTATTTGCCTCCTGGAGAGCAGATTTTCCTGGAACAGTTTATGGACTCCATATACAGGGCCCCAAATTGCTAGAGGAGCAGAATCCCCCTCAAGGTACCCCATTTTAGAAATTATACCCCTTTGAGAATTTATTTACAATTGTAGTGATGATTTTGACTCCATGGTTGTTTTCTAGAAAAAAGCAAATATGAATGTTGCCAAGTGAAAATTGCAAACTGCCATTGCCGTGACTAGTACATTGCAGTTACCAGTATGTTATGCCCAGCCCGTGCTTCTGGAGACATGCAGCCATAAGTTAGGCAAGCTCTCATCACTTCAGAAATGCAAAACATGTGGATGCTATATGTGATTTAGGTACACTGTGAGGCTCAAAAGGGAGAGAGGCATTTGGATTTTGGAGCACAGAATTTGCTGAATTTCTTTTGGCATTTAAGGAGCCATTTCACTGTTTCAGAGCCTTTGTACTACCAGTAATATGGAAGCCCCCTATATTTCTGTTAACAGATGACAGGCCAGAGTGGGGGCTGCTTTTTTGTGGATTGAGTTGAAGCTTTTATTGAGAACATTTTATATAACATTTGGGATCACATTTATCCGCCTCTCTACACTGAGCACTTACGTTGGGGTTTCCATCTAAATCTCTGAGTGATGTCATTCAGGTGTAACCCCCTAGGGATCCATTGACTATAATGAGTCAGCAAAGTTACTCTGGACTCCATCTGGCCTCTGTTCAGCGTTGTTCTTCTTTTCAGCAGTGCACAAAACTGTGGCCAACGGCACTTTAATGCAATCCTAAAAAGATGGACACCGCCGGATCACAGGTCCTATGGTGTCCACAGTACCTCCATCTGCCTCATTATAGGGAATCTCCTGCCTGGGGTTCTGTCTGAATCATGTATTTCAGAGATTTGCACAGAAACACAGTGCAAGCGTTAAGCGCAGACCGCAGGATAAATGTGAGCCAAGCCTTATTGTGATCTTTGGGAGGCAGAATGAAAAAATCAACAGCAAGTGAAGAATTTGTTTTAATTATTTTTACGCCACTTCTCGTGTGATATAAGTGATTAGGTGACTTTACTCTTTGAGTCAGTGCGATTACAGCAATACCAGATTTATATCTGGTTATATGTTTGGTTGCTGTCACAGACTAAACATTGCTTTCCATTGCAAAAAAATGTTTTTTCATCACCATTTCTTGAGAACCATGTTTCTAGATTTTGGTCCACAGAGTCATATGAGGGCTGTTTTTTGCTGGACAATTTTACATTTTTATTGGTAGCATTTTCAGTCACATTTTTTATTGCATTTTATTCAGAATTTTGGGAGGCAGTATGAACAAAAAACAGCAATTTATGAATTTTCGTTTTTGGGTTAATGTCGATTTATGTGTGGTACAACTAATAAGGCAGTTTTATTCTTTGTGTCAGTATGATTACAGCAATACCACATTTATAGCGTTTTTTTATGTTTTGGCGCTTTTACACAATGAAAACTATTTTATAGAAAAAATATTTATTT
The DNA here is from genome assembly GCF_051348905.1 of Ranitomeya variabilis. NCBI lineage: Eukaryota > Metazoa > Chordata > Amphibia > Anura > Dendrobatidae > Ranitomeya > Ranitomeya variabilis. The sequence continues at coordinate 601,113,178 of NC_135234.1, forward strand.
TTGCATTGCCTTATTCAGGAAGCTATAACTTTATTTTTCCGCTGATGGACCTTTATGATGGCTTTTGCGAGACACTGTTTTCAGTGGTGCCATGTTTATTTATATTTGTCTCTTTTATCACATTTTATTCCACTTTTTTTATCGGTATGATGACAAAGCATTGTTTTTTACTTTGTTTTTTATGGAGTTCACTAAAGGGGTTAGCTAGTGGAACAGCTTCATGGGTCGCATCGCTCCGTATGCGGTAAGATCAAATATGTATACTTTTATTGTTTATATTTTTTTAATACAAATTTTTATTTATGGATACAATCTATTTTTGTAATCTTTATTTTTCATTTGTTACAAATATTTTTACAGTTATTTAAAAAATAAAATGTAACTTTCTTTTTAACTATTTTACTTTGTTTCACTATCAGACTATCATTTCTTGCAGGCTGATCGCTTGTATAAGAAAAACCTGGATGAAAAAGAGTTTGTGAGTGCATATACAAAAGTTTTTATTATTAAAAAAAAAAAAAAACAACTGTAAACACAGAGATATAATAAAGCAAAGCAACAAAGATAGACAGACAAAATGCCAGCCATAGGTTGCCCCATTAAACCAAAGAGAGCCCATATGTTAGGCAAGGTAAGGATGTGCACTGTCTACATCAAGAGGTATGACAAAACTGTTTAAAGGCCTAGTGGACCTGAAGGTATACAGGTTACAAAATAAATGCATCGCTTACCAGAAGGGTGAGGGAGGAACCAGACTGGTACAGAGCCAAGAATGAACCCCAACGTGCTTTTCACTTGTGTTGTTTGCAGCTTTCTCTAGTGGATATATGTGAGAGGTCATGAATTACCTTAATAACTTTATGACCCCCAAATCACGAATGCATCACGTGTTTAATCGGTGACGAATAGCAGCGCTGCCATAACCTAGAAGCAGAGGATGAGACAGACTTGACATCACATAGAGAGTAATCTTTTCCGAATGGACGAAAAGGATGGTCTCAGAGATAGGTTTCCATCCACCGATGAAACCACTAACAGATCCTGTAGACGCTGGATAGAGATTTGGTTGTTACTTTTGAAGGTTCGTACTTTCTGGGATTTTTTTCATCAACATTGTTTATTTTGCTTTTTTTATGAATCAACAATGCAAAGTTTGTGCATATTTAATAGACATAAGTAGGGTTTTCTTACAAATAAGAGGGTTTCGGCAGTAGTTGCGAAATGTAGGTACTGTAAGGTTTCTCTTACTGAGAGTGTTGGGGGACACTCACTTGGCCGCGATATTCAAGCACACGGGCACGGGTTTATAAAACAAAGCAGTCCATGCGGTTTATTAAGCGTCATAAACCGGGTTACGCACAGTTCATAACATGAAACACAACAGGCACCAACTGGTGATATTTACTTGCAGCTTCAAACACTTCAGTGTACGGCTTTGCCTTACGGCCACTAACACGCTGGTTCCCCCTTAACCAGTTCCCAAGGGAGACCACACAGTTCATAGAACTTCACAAGCACTACCGGCCTGTACGATACCTGACGGGAGCTCCGGCTCCACCTGCCGACTCTTCTAACAGCCTTTGGGTAAGCTGCCTAACGGGGATCACCAACTCACCTGGTCAATACACAGTAGTCAGTCCAGACCTCACCGAAGGACTCCAGCTTCCCCACACTCTGTTAACACTCTTCTGGGTAAGCTGCCTAACGGGGATCCCCAACTTGCCTGGTCGGCACCCAGTAGTCAGTCCAGACCTCACCGAAGGACTCCAGCTTCCCCACACAGTAACAGTCCCTGGCCCCGCAGATCCCGGTCCTCACCTCGTGCTATTCAGGGATCCGATCCTCGTCGCAGGACCTCCCAACACCCAGGTAGCCAGGACCCTGCCTGGTGGCCTAGTCCAGGTATTCTTCAGGACGTCCTTCCCCAGCCGGGAACGTCCAATACCCAGGCCACCCGAAGCCAAGTCTCACGGTCTCAGGTGCTTGCAGGACCCTGGTCATTCCCAGAACAGTCCAGCACCGACCATCTCAGGTGCTTGCAGGACCCTGGTCATTCCCAGAACAGTCCAGCACCAACCATCTCAGGTGCTTGCAGGACCCTGGTCATTCCCAGAACAGTCCAGCACCAACCATCTCCGGTGCTTGCAGGACCCTGGTCATTCCCAGGACGATCCAGCACCAACCATCTCCGGTGCTTGCAGGACCCTGGTCATTCCCAGAACAGTCCAGCACCAACCATCTCAGGTGCTTGCAGGACCCTAGTCATTCCTAGGACGATCCAGCACCTTCATCTCAGGTTCCTCGGTTCCAGGTGCTCACAGGACCCTAGTCATTCCTAGGACGATCCAGCACCTTCATCGGTCAGGTCCATACACAGGTTCCACCCAGGAACCACACAGGACCTACCGGACACACCTCTCAGCTCCACACACAGGGAGCTCACAACGAACACTGACTCACACCCTGGTCACGTTACATACTGGTAACCACTCCCCTGGGTGGGAGTGTATGTGTGGCTAGTCTGACCCTCCCATCTCTCATGACTAGCCTAGTAAGTCACCCAAACTTAACTATACACATTACATAAACTCTTGAGGGACTACAGGTCCCAGCATAACCACAATACATCTGACTTACCACGCAGACTCCCTCTGCGACACATATCGGCCATTCATAACACTGCCGATTACAGGTTCACCATTATTACCACAACAGATACGCCTCCATGCATATCTCACAGAGCGCACAGAGTGCCCCCTAGCTGCCACAGGGGTCACTACACCACAGTACTTTTTGCTTTATTACGTTTATGGCTATTAAATGGTTATACTTTTGAATCTAATTTTCTGTATTCTTTTTTAATACATCCCTAGGTCACTAATTACTAATGATGAGTGAGCATACTCGGTGGTGCTCGCAACTTGCCCAAGCATCGCTGTACTCACAATACTCGGTGAGCACCGAGCAGTTCCGGGTTTGCTTGGCAGGAGCTTGGGCCTTCTCCCTGCATGATTGGCTCTGTAAAGAGAACCTATCAACATGCAGGGATTGTGTGCCGTGCATTGTAATGCCGCAGCCATCTTTGTTGTGGTATTACAGTGATTAGCTGGCTGCACAGCGTCATCAGGTCTATAAGAGACCTGGTGCTAGGGCTAGCGGAACGCACCAAATAATTAGTGAGATGGTATAAGGTGCGTTTGCAGCCCGGGGTCCACCGTGCAGAGATGGAACCTGCTGCTGAGTAATGACGGACTATATGGCGGTACAATGAGGATATACACACGGGTTAGCTTCACTCTGTATGAAAGAAGTGAACCCTGTTGCGTCACAGGGCCATGGTACCGAACAAAGAGTGCAAGCAAGGAGTCACTGAACTCAATCCCAAGACACAGGAACGTCCATGCGAACCTTTTATAGCAGCAGTGCTGCAAGACCTTACAGATGGTCCAATAGGAGCCGCAACAGGACCTCAGCATGTGACCCCTGACCTCCAATGGGGAGGTCGTCCGGTGTGGCATTCTCAGTATGGGAAAAGCAGGACTTAGTCCCAGAAAGACCTGCTCACGCTGATCAGTGCTGGCTACAAAGGCAGAGCCTGGAAGAGCAGAAGTAACCAGTTGCACAGTATCAGCCTGAACCTGACGCTGGGACTGATGTCTCCACTGAGCAGGCTCCACTGCAGCTGGAGAAGAATGGGAGACCGCAACGGAGATGGTTCGAGATTCCCCCTGTGCAGAGGCGGGAACTCGACACCTAACATTACCCCCTCTCCTAGGGCCCCCCTCCTTGGACCTTGCTACATTTGAAGGCAGCAATAAGCTGCGGAGCTTGAATGTGCTGTAGCATAGCGCCTGCTACGTGTCTTGGGGACACTCGCTTGGCACTGGATTAACGCACTCGGGCACGGTTTTCTATCAAAACAGAGTCTTTTAGGTTTATTTCACACAACATAAACCATATCCTTAGGAACTTAGTAACAGTTTGAACACCATCTGGACGTATTCAACTTCACAACAGTTAGTCTCTGACCCCGATCAGCATAACACATGGTTTTCAGACCGTTACCCGTTGGCAACCTTCACGGGTTCCTGGACACCTCTTGGACTCAGAGGTGCCCCATACACAATGTCTCTCTCTTCTAACCCCAGTTAGCATAACACGAATCCCTTTCCATTACCTGTCGGTGCCGCACAGGTTTCTCGGATACCTCTCCTCCACAGAGGTATCCTTCAGACGTTTCTCACTCTGACCCTGATCAGTACAACACGGATCTCCATCCGTTCCACACCGTTTAACACTTGTCACACACCCGGGATCTCGAGACCGGGTACGCAAGTCACCTTGTCCTACCAGTCGAGAGGACCGTTTCAGTTGGCTTTGGGCAACATGGTCAATCTGGCGTCGCAATCCCCTTGCACCCATATGACCTGTCTGGACTGACTCTTTGTCAACACGTCCGCTACCAGGTTCCCCACGTAAGTTACTCAGCCCTGAGCTAACTGAGGAGTCACTGCCTCCAAGTCTTTCTTCAGGCTGGGTACTTCCACCCCTTTGTTTGTCCACATTTCGGGTCGAAAGTGGCTGCCATTTTCCATCAAATGGGCGCAGCCGTCCTGTAAGGTGCCGTCCTTCAACTCTTAACTGCTCCATTTCCTTCAGATATACCATGCGATACTCCAGCAGAGTCCATATTTTGTTAAGACTCTCCACTGTTCCCACAACGAAGAAGGGAACCATACCCTTTTCTCGGGGTATTTGGTCTTCATGGACACCAGGTGTTCTCAACCTTACCACTCCAGACTTATCCACCATCTCCTGCATGGCTTGACCATTCATTCCAATGACTTCCTTCACCCTAGAGACGGGTACCTGTATTACATCTTCTCGAAGACTGAGCTTTCCTCACATGCTCCAGTCGTCTAGCAGCTTCTTCATTCAGCAATTGGGCCATCCATTTTGTACGCACATATCTCAGGTGTATGTCACTCAGGGTAGCTACCCTCTTATCTGTCACATCAGTTGTGGACAGTATCACTAACTGATTAGTTTCTGGGGACCAATTCACCTTACATGCCCCCCACAGCCTTCTTGAACTCTTCATGCATAGACTCCCTGGCACAGGCCTCTCTCAGGTCTTCAGGTACGTCTATTGTCATGGTTCCCAATGGCAAGGGAACGTAAAAAACACATAAGTAACGAGCTCTCGGGTGATGGAAACTCGAGTTGACCGTGAGCTAAATCTACCACACAACTAACAGTAGCCAGGGAGCATACCTACGGCTTCCTATATGCCACGCGCCAGCCGGAGGACTAACTATGCCTGGTAGAGGAAGAAACAGACCTGGCTTACCTCTAGGGAAATACCCCAAAAGATGATAGCAGCCCCCCACATGTAATAACGGTGAATTAAGAGGAAAAGACATACACAGTATGAAAGTAGATTTAGCAAAGAGAGGTCCACTTACTAGATAGCAGAAGGATACAAAAGAGGACTTCACGGTCAACTGAAAACCCTTTCAAAAACCATCCTGAAATTACTTTAAGACTCCTGTGTCAACTCATGACACAGGAGTGGCAATTTCAGCCCGCAAGAGCTTCCAGCTACAGAGAATTAAAAAAACTGCAAACTGGACAAAAGGTACAAAACAAAAGGACAAAGTCCACTTAGCTGATCAGCAGACTAGTAGCAGGAACATGCAACCGAAGGCTCTGGTTACAATGATGACCGGCAAGGAAATGACTGGAGAGCAAGGCTAAATAGGAAACTCCCAAACACTGATGGAAGCAGGTGAACAGAAGAAGCAAAGTGCAAACAAGTCACCAGTACCACCAGCAACCACCAGGGGAGCCCAAAAAGCGGATACACAACAGTACCCTCCCCTTAAGGAGGGGGCACCGAACCCTCACAAGAACCGCCAGGGCGATCTGGATGAGCCCTATGAAAGGCACGAACCAAATCCGAGGCATGAACATCAGAGGCAGTTACCCAAGAATTATCTTCCTGACCATAGCCTTTCCATTTAACCAGATATTGAAGTCTCTGTCTGGAAATACGGGAGTCCAAGATCTTCTCCACGACGTACTCCAATTCACCCTCCACCAGCACAGGAGCAGGAGGTTCAGTAGAAGGAACCACCGGTACCTCATATCTCCGCAACAACGACCGATGGAACACATTATGGATAGCGAAAGATGCCGGGAGGTCCAAACGAAAGGAAACAGGGTTAAGAATCTCCAAAATCCTATAAGGACCGATGAACCGAGGCTTAAATTTGGGAGAAGAAACCCTCATAGGGACAAAACGGGAAGACAACCACACCAAGTCCCCAACGCGAAGGTGGGGACCAACACGACGACGACGGTTAGCAAACTGCTGAGTCCTCTCCTGGGAAAATTCCAAATTATCCACCACTTGTCCCCAAATCCGATGCAACCGATCCACCACCGCATCCACTCCAGGACAATCCGAAGATTCAACCTGACCAGATGAAAAACGCGGATGAAACCCTGAATTGCAAAAGAAAGGAGAAACCAAAGTGGCAGAACTAGCCCGATTATTAAGAGCAAACTCCGCCAACGGCAGAAAGGCAACCCAATCATCCTGATCCGCAGACACAAAACACCTCAAATAAGTCTCCAAAGTTTGATTAGTTCGCTCCGTCTGGCCATTGGTCTGAGGATGGAATGCAGACAAAAAGGACAAATCAATGCCCAACCTGGCACAGACTGCCCGCCAAAATCTAGACACGAACTGGGTACCCCTGTCAGAAACGATATTTTCCGGAATACCATGCAAGCGAACCACATTTTGAAAAAACAGAGGGACCAACTCAGATGAGGAAGGCAACTTAGGCAATGGCACCAAATGAACCATTTTAGAAAAACGGTCACACACCACCCAGATGACAGACATCTTCTGAGAAACAGGGAGATCCGAGATAAAGTCCATAGAGATGTGCGTCCAAGGCCTCTTCGGAATAGGCAAGGGCAACAACAACCCACTAGCCCTAGAACAACAAGGCTTGGCCCGAGCACACACATCGCAAGACTGCACAAAAACACGCACATCTCGAGACAGGGAAGGCCACCAGAAGGATCTAGCCACCAAATCTCTGGTGCCAAAAATTCCCGGATGACCTGCCAGAGTAGAAGAATGAACTTCCGAGATGACTCTAGTGGTCCACTCGTCAGGAACAAACAGTCTACCAGACGGACAACGATCAGGTCTATCCGCCTGAAATTCTTGCAAAGCACGTCGCAAATCTGGAGAGACAGCAGACAAAACCACTCCATCCTTAAGGACACCAGCAGGTTCAGAATTCCCAGGAGAGTCAGGCTCAAAACTCCTAGAAAGAGCATCTGATTTCACATTCCTAGAACCCGGTAAGTACGAGACCACAAAATTAAACCGGGAAAAGAACAACGACCAACGTGCCTGTCTAGGATTCAGGCGCCTGGCAGACTCCAAATAAATTAAATTCTTGTGATCAGTCAAAACTACCACCTGATGTCTGGCACCCTCAAGCCAATGACGCCACTCCTCAAATGCCCACTTCATGGCCAAAAGCTCCCGATTACCAACATCATAGTTTCGCTCGGCGGCCGAAAATTTTCGCGAAAAGAACGCACAAGGTCTCATCACTGAGCAGTCGGAACTTTTCTGCGACAAAACCGCCCCCGCTCCGATCTCGGAAGCATCGACCTCAACCTGAAAGGGAAGAGAAACATCAGGCTGGCGCAACACAGGGGCAGACAAAAAGCGGCGCTTAAGCTCCCGAAAGGCCTCCACGGCAGCAGGGGACCAATTGGCAACATCAGCACCCTTTTTAGTCAAATCCGTCAGAGGTTTAGCAACGCCAGAAAAACCAGCTATAAATCGACGATAAAAATTAGCAAAGCCCAAGAATTTCTGGAGACTCTTCAGAGAAGTAGGCTGCGTCCAGTCGTAAATAGCCCGAACCTTGACAGGGTCCATCTCAACAGAAGAAGGGGAAAAAATATACCCCAAAAATGAAATTTTTTGAACCCCAAAAACACACTTTGAACCCTTTACACACAACGAATTCTCCCGCAAAACCTGAAAAACCCTCCTGACCTGCTGAACATGAGACTCCCAGTCATCAGAAAAAATCAAAATATCATCCAAGTACACAATCATAAATTTATCCAAATATTCCCGGAAAATATCATGCATTAAGGACTGAAAGACAGAAGGTGCATTAGAAAGGCCGAAAGGCATTACCAAATACTCAAAATGGCCCTCAGGCGTATTAAATGCAGTCTTCCACTCATCCCCCTGCTTAATTCGCACCAAATTATACGCCCCACGAAGATCAATCTTAGAGAACCACTTAGCCCCCCTTATGCGAGCAAACAAATCAGTCAGCAAAGGCAACGGATACTGATATTTGACTGTAATTTTATTCAGGAGACAATAATCAATACAAGGCCTCAGAGAGCCATCCTTTTTAGAGACAAAGAAAAAACCGGCTCCTAAAGGTGATGAAGAAGGACGAATATGTCCCTTTTCCAGGGACTCCTTAATATACTCGCGCATAGCAGCATGTTCAGGTACAGATAGGTTAAACAAACGACCCTTTGGAAATTTACTGCCAGGAATCAGATCTATGGCGCAATCACAATCCCTGTGAGGAGGGAGTGAACCAATCTTAGGCTCTTCAAAAATATCACGATAATCAGACAAAAATGCCGGAATCTCAGATGGAATAGATGACGAAATGGACACCATAGGAGTGTCCCCATGAGCCCCCCGACATCCCCAGCTTAACACAGACATAGCCTTCCAGTCAAGGACTGGGTTATGAGACTGTAACCATGGTAATCCAAGCACCAAAACATCATGTAAATTGTACAACACAAGGAAGCGAATCACCTCCTGATGGTCTGGAGTCATACACATAGTCACTTGCGTCCAGAACTGTGGTTTATTACAAGCCAAAGGTGTAGAATCAATACCCTTCAGAGGTATAGGGACTTCCAGAGGCTCTAAATCAAACCCACAGCGCCTGGCAAAGGACCAGTCCATAAGACTCAGAGCGGCGCCCGAGTCCACATAGGCATCCACGGTAATAACTGATAATGAACAAATCACGGTTACAGACAAAATAAATTTGGACTGTAAAGTGCCAATTGAAATGGACTTGTCAACCTTCCTAGTACACTTAGAGCATGCCGATATAACATGAGCAGAATCACCACAATAGAAGCATAACCCATTTTTACGCCTATAATTCTGCTGTTCGCTTCTGGACATAACTCTGTCACATTGCATTTTCTCTGGCGTCTCTTCGGAAGATACCACCAAATGGTGCACGGGTTTGCGCTCCCGCAAACGCCGATCAATCTGAATTGCCATTGTCATGGACTCATTCAGACCTGTAGGCGCAGGGAACCCGACCATAACATCTTTAACGGCATCAGAAAGGCCCTCTCTGAAATTTGCCGCTAAGGCGCACTCATTCCACTGAGTAAGCACAGACCACCTACGAAATTTTTGGCAGTATATCTCCACTTCATCTTGCCCTTGAGATAGGGCTATCAAAGCTTTTTCAGCTTGAATCTCCAAATTAGGTTCCTCATAAAGCAACCCTAAAGCCAGGAAAAACGCATCCACATTGAGCAACGCAGGATCCCCTGGTGCCAATGAAAATGCCCAATTTTGAGGGTCACCTCGCAGCAAAGAGATTACAATCTTAACCTGCTGGACAGGATCTCCTGAGGAGTGAGGTCTGAGAGAAAGGAATAATTTACAATTATATTTGAAATTCAAAAACCGAGATCTATCTCCGGAAAACACCTCTGGTGTAGGGATTTTAGGTTCAGAAATAGGAGCATGTATAACAAAATCTTGTAAATTTTGAACCTTCGTAGCAAGATTATTTAAACCTGCAGCCAAACTCTGGACATCCATGTTAAACAGCTAAGGTCGGAGCCATTCAAGGGTTAAGAGGAGGTAAGAAGCAGCTAGACAGCAATTAAGGGCTAGGCAGCAAAACTCTGAGGGAAAGAAAAAAAAAATTTCCTTTCAACACTTCTTTTTCTCCTGCTTCAGCCCAAACAATTAACACTTTGTAGGCCGGTCATACTGTCATGGTTCCCAATGACAAGGGAACGTAAAAAACACATAAGTAACGAACGAGCTCTCGGGTGATGGAAACTCGAGTTGACCGTGAGCTAAATCTACTACACAACTAACAGTAGCCAGGGAGCATACCTACGGCTTCCTATATGCCACGCGCCAGCCGGAGGACTAACTATGCCTGGTAGAGGAAGAAACAGACCTGGCTTACCTCTAGGGAAATACCCCAAAAGATGATAGCAGCCCCCCACATGTAATAACGGTGAATTAAGAGGAAAAGACATACACAGTATGAAAGTAGATTTAGCAAAGAGAGGTCCACTTACTAGATAGCAGAAGGATACAAAAGAGGACTTCACGGTCAACTGAAAACCCTTTCAAAAACCATCCTGAAATTACTTTAAGACTCCTGTGTCAACTCATGACACAGGAGTGGCAATTTCAGCCCGCAAGAGCTTCCAGCTACAGAGAATTAAAAAAACTGCAAACTGGACAAAAGGTACAAAACAAAAGGACAAAGTCCACTTAGCTGATCAGCAGACTAGTAGCAGGAACATGAAACCGAAGGCTCTGGTTACAATGATGACCGGCAAGGAAATGACTGGAGAGCAAGGCTAAATAGGAAACTCCCAAACACTGATGGAAGCAGGTGAACAGAAGAAGCAAAGTGCAAACAAGTCACCAGTACCACCAGCAACCACCAGGGGAGCCCAAAAAGCGGATACACAACAGTCTATCATGCATTTGAACAAGGAACTCTCCTTCTCTTCAGCTTTCATTAGACACCCATCTTGTTCAGCTTTCAGAGACAACTTCCTCTGAACATCACCAGCTTCCAGACAATTGGCCAGGATAGACACCTGCCGCTCCACCTTCTCCCAGGCTGCTTTATACATTGACTGGCTTTCTTTCAGGCGACCTCTGAGCTCCACCACCTCTTTCTCTAAGGCACTCACACGACACTCAGCGGCCTGTCTTTGAAGCTCCTCTTGCTTCAAACGGGTATCCACAGCCTCTTGGACCATGCTTAGCTCGCTCCCTCCATCCTGGATTGGCTGAGCTTTCATCACGCGAGGTGGTATCTACTTCAGGCCCCACTCCTTTGGTGGCCTCCTCCAGTGCTTCACAAGGTGCAACTGGTACCAGTTCTTTGCATCCTTTACGACTCTGGTGATGAGAGGACTTTTCCTTCTGGTGGGGCTCTTCTTTACTGTACTCCCTTACTTCCTCAGAGTCACAGTCACCCGCATAGTCTGTGTCATACCCCACAGTATGGAGAACGCCCACGTCACACTCTTTACGGTTGTCAGCTCCACACGTTTTATCTACCACATCACTAACAGTCATATTGTGGCACACATCAGGTGATGTCATGTCCGTAAGTTGGGACCGTCCACCATCTTCCTTGGTCACACCTAACTTAGGACTGTCAACTATAGGGGGTGCATTCTCTGCATTAACTTTCATACACATTAATTCCACAGACACTTTCCATTTTATCCACTAGTCCCAGTGGGTTTTCAAATCTTGCCCTATTACCATAGTGTACAGTAAGTCCGGGACTACTCTTACATTGTGGTATGTGGACTCCTCTGTCATGTCAATGTAGAGGCAGGCTGCCAAATATCCTTTAATGTCCCCACCTGTGTCATTCACTCTTGTTTCTAACCCAGGTGACACAGTGCATTCAGAAGGGGTTCTCAGCAAAGTCGCTTTACTCCCTGGGTCTATTAGTCCTATTACACATTCTCCACCCAACAAAAAGGAGCACTCTCGTGATTAGCTGAGCAATCCACAGTATAACATGGACCTGCATAGTTCAATTTCTCCTGGGGCCCACCGGTCTGCGCCACCCCTTTAACTTCAGGAGGCTCCACCCCTTTTTTGGACACTGGCATTCCCCGGGTTACTGCCCCCTTTAGGGACACCACCCCTTCCCTGGAGTACATTCAACAGTACCAGTTCACACAGTACAGAGAAAAAAAAAACACGTCTCTTTGGGTCACACCGGCCCTTTAAGAGTCTGCACAGAAAGAAGAAAAAAAAATGTTTTTTTGTTTTTTTTTCTACACCTCACCAGCTCCTGCTGGCAATCACAAGCCGCTGCTGCTGAACCTCTCGCGGCAACTGCAGCCGCACTCCACAACATTCTGTACGGCTCCACCGCAGACTTCGTGGACCCGCCGATCCACAGCAAGACGCTTGTCACCTTCGTAACCCCGCCAAGTCACAGCAAGATGCTTGTGACCTTCGTAACCCCGCCGAGTTACAGGCATTACTGCACAAACATTTTATCTCACTGATCCCGACCAGCATAACACACGGTTGTCAGACCGTCGATTTCTCTGGCTCAGCCAGCACCGTACATGTGCTTCTTGGGAACGCTTTGCCCGCATTCGAGCACCAATTGTAGCATAGCGCCTGCTACGTGTCTTGGGGACACTCGCTTGGCACTGGATTAACACACTCGGGCACGGTTTTCTATCAAAACAGAGTCTTTTAGGTTTATTTCACACAACATAAACCATATCCTTAGGAACTTAGTAACAGTTTGAACACCATCTGGATGTATTCAACTTCACAACAGTTAGTCTCTGACCCTGGTCAGCATAACACACGGTTTTCAGACCGTTACCCATTGGCAACCTTCACGTGTCCCTGGACACCTCTTGGCCTCAGAGGTGCCCCATACACAATGTCTCTCTCTTCTAACCCCGGTTAGCATAACATGGATCCCTTTCCGTTACCTGTTGGTGCCGCACAGGTTTCTCGGATACCTCTCCTCCACAGAGGTATCGTTCAGACGTTTCTCACTCTGACACCGGTCAGTACAACACGGATCTCCATCTGTTTCACACACTGATATGTGCTAGGTCCAGAGCCCTGCCATGTGCTCTTCAGGAATCCTATTCTCCAGGACTTCCAACACAGGCTTCCAGGACCTTCCGGCATAGACCATTCACGTCCACACTCCAAGACCATGCGACCATCCCTCAGTCACATTATATAGTACTAACCACTCCCACAGGTGGGAGTGTGGATGTGTGGCTAGTTTGTCCCGCCCATCTCACACAACTAGCCTAGTAAGTCTCTCTTACAACTATACAAACTCTTGAGGGACTACAGGTCCCAGAACAACATTGCATCAGACTTACCACGCAGACTCCCTCTGCGACACATATCAGCCATTCACAACACTGCCGGACTTTGTCTCATCAGAATTATGCCTCCAAGTGCATCTTGCAGTGCACACACAGCACCCCCTGGCTGTAACATTGGTCACTACATCACAGTGCTCAGCAGCCTCCCAGTAACCTGTCCTCTGAGCCATAACCATTCCAAACCACCAAATAATATTTTTTTACCACGTACCACCTTACACCCCAAGATAGCGTTCACCTTGTAATCATCCATAGATGAACCCGATGTCCCGGCAGATGACTCAGAAAACTGAGACGTGTACGGTCTTTAAGAGGGACACATGAAAGGTGTCGGTGATACCTAGGTGAGGAGGAAGGGCCAGACGGTAGACCACAGGGTTAACCTGTTCCAGGACCTTGAAGGGACCCAAGTAGCAAGGTGCAAACTTAGTGGACTCAACTCGCAGCCTGATGTTATGGGTGGAGAGCCACACTAAATCGCCAGGAGCAAAGTTCAGAGCGGGGCGCCGATGTGCATCAGCGGAGGACCTCATTCTCTCCTTGGAGGCTCGGATGGCATCTTGAGTGCAGTCCCAAATGTCCCGTGCATCCACAGCTCAGTCTGCCAACCTGGAGTCAGCGGAAGACATGGGCATAGGCACAGGAACACGTAGATGCTGACCGTAGATAAGGAGGAATGGGGTCTGCCCAGTGGAGTCAGCTATGGCATTGTCCAGCGCAAACTCTGCCCACGGTAGCAAAGATGCCCAGTCATCCTGCCTGGCTGAAGCAAAATGTTGCAGATATGTGACCAAGGTCTGGTTGCCCCTCTCTACCAACCCATTCGTCTCTGGATCGTATGCTGAAGAGAGATTAAACTCAATGCTGAGTAGACGACAAAGCTCTCTCCAGAACCAAGAAGCACACTTGGTAGCCCGGTGACTGACAAATTTGTCCGGCATACCGTGTAGGCGGAAAATGTGTTTTATAAATAACGCTGCCAAGACCCGTGCAGAAGGTAGCCGTGGAAGCGGCACCAAGTGCACCATTTTAGAAAAATGGTCGGTGATTACTCAAATGATGGTGCAGCCACGGGACTTGGGTAAGCCCACCACAAAGTCCATCCCGACCATCTCCCAGGGCCTGTCTGCCACCGGCAGGGAATAAAGTAACCCAGTTGGCCATTGTCGAGGAGACTTATTCTTGGCGCAGGAGACACACACCCGAATATAGTCTCCGACGTCAAGGGCCATATGCGGACACCAGTACATCCTCACCAGAAGCTCAGATGTCCTTTTGGTCCCAAAGTGTTCACCCACCCTGGACGAGTGAGCCCAAGAGAAAACCTCCAGTCACAAATTTGATGGTACAAAGATCTTTCCCGGGGGCGCAGACTCTAGTGAAACTGGAGCCCCGGTTCTCAGGCTCTCAGAAGGGACAATAAGCCTAGGTTCCTCTTCCTCCTCCTCAGATGACACAACAGAGTGAGAGAGAGCGTTGGCACAAATATTCTTCTCCCCGCAGAGAAAATGGAGGGTGAAATGGAACCGGGAGAAGAACAGGGACCATCTAGCCTGGTGAGAATTTAGCCGCTGGGCTGTCTGTAAGTACTCCAAATTTTTGTGGTCTGTGGAAACTTGGAAAGGAAAGTGAGCCCCCTCCAGGAGGTGCCTCCACTCTGAGAAAGCCAACTTCATGGCTAGCAACTCCCTGTCCCAGATGGAATAATTCATCTCCGCTGGTGTGAAGGTCTTGGAAAAGAAGAAGCAAGGATGCTTCAGACCTTGAGCATCCTTTTGGAAGAGGACTACTCCAGCACCTACGGATGAGGCATCCACCACCATAATAAACGGCTTATCAACATCGGGGTGATGTAGAATGGTAGCACTAGCGAATTGTGACTTAACAGAGAGAAAAGCCTTGGAGACCTCCTCTGACTTCAGTTTTGAATTTGCTCCCTTCTTGGTGAGGGAAGTTGAGAAATGGGGAATGAACTGGCGATAGTAATTAATGAAACCCATAAAGGGCTGCACTGCTTTGAGAGAACAGGGTTCCTTCCAGTCCATCACAGCCTGTAGGTTGCCAGGATCCATAGGCAATCCTTGGGCAGAGATGATATAGCCAAGGAAAGGCAAGGACTCCTGCTCAAACACAAACTTCTCCCACTTGGCGTAGAGGGAGTTTTCCCGTAAGAGGTCGAAGACTTTGCAAACATCTCTCTGGTGGGAGTCAATATCTGGAGAGTAGATGAGAATATCATCCAGATAGACTATGACTGAGGATGGACTATATGGTGGTACAATGTGGATACACACACGGGTTAACTTCACCCTATGTGAAGAAAGCGAACCCTGTTGCGTCACAGGGCCGCGGTACCGCACCAAGAGCGCAAGCAAGGAGTCTCAGAACTCAATCCCAAGACACAGGGTTTGAGTTCATATAGACCTCTTGCGCTCGACACCGCAACTGGGGTGTCAGAGTGAAAGAAATAATAATAAAGATGCACGAGAGTGCGTGCGGTGCCGCACTGGCAAACGCCACTAACCACCCAGGCTTGGGTCAGGAAAGCGCTGTGAAAGCGCATGGCGCCGCACTGGCGGTCACAGCAATTAGACACTGTTTTGTGTGTTACGTGCTGATGGCTAAGTCGGGCGATAGATAGCAATCATCCACCTTACACGAGCAGTCATACACAAGGGAGGGGATAATTAATGAACGACTTTCACACATCAACACACACGTTTACAAGTTTACACTAGCGCATGGCCGTGCGGTCAAGTGAACATTTTATAGCTGCAGCATGTACAGGACCTTCCCAGAAGGACCAATGGGAGGTTGCCACAGAAGTTGAGCACCTTTAGGACCTTCCTGGAGGACCAATGGGATCTGCTGCAGTATCTGAGCATGTGACCCTCGATCTCCAATGGGAGATCTTGCCCTGGGCATGCTCAGAGGGGGAAAAGCAGGACTTAGTCCCAAAAGCGTCTGCTCGCCGCTGCCCAGCACTGGCTTCAATGGCAGAAGCTGGAAAAGCAGCAGTAACCCTATGCACAGAGTGAGACTTAGCAAGACGCTGGGACTGACGTCGCCGCTGAGCAGACTCCACTGCGGCTGGAGGAGAATGGGAGACAGCAGCAGACATGGTTCGAGATTCCCCCTGTGCAGTGGCGGGAACTCAACTCCTAACATTACCCCCTCGCCACACTCAAAGGCTGCAATGAGCAGCGGAGCCCGAATGTGCTCTCCAGGTTCTGTCCTCAGGGCCATGGCCCCTCCAGTCCACCAGATAGTATTTTTTGCCACATACTACCTTGCACCCCATGATAGCATTCACCTCGTACTCATCCATGGATGAACCCGATGTCCCGGCAGACGACTCAGAAAACCGGGACATATAGACGGGCTTTAAGAGGGAAACGTGGAAGGTGTCGGTCATACCAAGGCACGGAGGAATAGACAAATGGTAGACTACAGGGTTAACCTGTTCCAGAACCTTGAAAGAACCAATGTAGTGAGGCACAAACTTAGTGGACTCAACTCGCAGCCTGATGTTACGGGCGGAGAGCCACACTAAGTCGCCAGGAACGAAGGTCGGAGCGGGGCGCCGGTGAGCATCAGCAGAAACCCTCATTCTCTCCTTGGAAGCCCGAATGGCATCCTGTGTGCGGTCCCAAATGTCAGATGCATCCACTTCCCAGTCTGCCACCCTGGTATCAGTGGATGACACGGGCATGGGCACAGGGACACGCGGATGCTGGCCGTAATTAAGAAGAAAAGGAGTCTGCCCAGTGGAATCGGCTATGGCATTGTTCAGAGCAAATTCTGCCCAAGGTAGCAAAGATGCCCAGTCATCCTGCCTAGCAGAGACAAAATGTCGCAAATATGTCACCAGAGTCCGATTGGCCCTCTCTACCAACCCATTCATCTCGGGATGATATGCAGAGGAGAGATTTAGTTTTATGCTGAGTAAACAACAGAGCTCTCTCCAAAACCGAGACGCGAACTGGGGACCCCGGTCACTGACAATTTTATCAGGCATGCCATGTAAACGGAAAATATGTTTAATGAACAACGCCGCCAAGGCCCGTGCAGAAGGTAACTGTGGAAGCGGCACCAAGTGCACCATCTTAGAGAAATGATCGGTGACAACCCAGATAATGGCGCAGTTACGAGACTTGGGTAAATCCACCACGAAGTCCATCCCGACCATCTCCCAGGGCCTGTCTGCCACCGGCAGGGGGTAAAGTTGCCCAGCAGGCCATTGCCGAGGAGACCGATTCTTGGCGCAGGAGACACACGCACGAATATAGTCCCTGACGTCACGGGCCATGTGCAGCCACCAGTACGTCCTCGCCAAAAGCTCAGATGTCCTCTTGGTCCCAAAATGTCCACCCACCCTGGACGAGTGAGCCCAAGAGAGAACCTCCGGTTGCAAATTAGATGGAACGAAAGTCTTGCCTGGGAGCACAGACTCTAGCGAAACTGGAGCCAGAGTTCTCAGGCTCTCAGAAGGGACAATAAGCCGAGGCTCCTCCTCCTCCTCAGATGACACTATGGAGCGAGAGAGAGCGTCGGCATGAATGTTCTTCTCCCCGGAGAGAAAATGGAGAGTAAAATGGAATTGAGAGAAGAACAGGGACCATCTAGCCTAGTGAGAATTCAGCCGCTGGGCCGTCTGTAAGTACACCAAGTTCTTGTGGTCTGTGAACACTTGGAAAGGAAAGCAAGCTCCCTTCAAGAGGTGTCTCCACTCTGAGAAAGCCAACTTCATGGATAGCAACTCCCTGTCCCCGATGGAATAATTAAGCTCTGCTGGTGAAAAGGTCTTAGAGAAGAAGAAGCAAGGATGCTTCCGACCTTGAGCATCCTTTTGGAAGAGGACTGCTCCAGCACCTATGGATGAGGCATCCACCTCCATAATAAATGGCTTATCTACATCGGGGCAATGTAGGATGGGAGTGCTAGCGAAGTGTGACTTAATCAAGAGAAAGGCCTTGGAGACCTCCTCTGACCACAACTTGGGATTTGCTCCCTTCTTGGTGAGGGCAACCAAGGGAGCTACCAAAGTTGAGAAGTGGGGAATGAACTGGCGATAGTAATTAATGAACCCCATAAAGTACTGCACCTCTTTGAGAGAATGGGGTTCCTGCCAGTCCATCACAGCCTGTAGCTTGGCAGGATCCATAGCCAATCCCTGGGCAGAGATGATATAGCCTAGGAAAGGCAAGGACTCCTGCTCAAATACACACTTCTCCAACTTGGCATAGAGGGAGTTAGCCCATAGGAGGTCACAGACCTTGCAAACATCTCTCCGGTGGGAGTCTATATCTGGAGAGTAGATGAGAATATCATCCAGAAAAACTATGACCGAGGTGGAAAGCATATCCCGGAAGATGTCATTTACAAAGTCTTGGAAAACGGCTGGGGCATTACAGAGCCCGAAGGGCATCACCAGATATTCATAGTGCCCATCCCTGGTGTTAAAAGCCGTCTTCAATTCGTCCCCCTCACTGATGCGAATCAGGTTGTAAGCACCCCGCAGATCTAATTTAGTAAATAACCTTGCTCCCCGTAGCCTATCAAAAAGCTCAGAAATCAGGGGTAGTGGGTACTTATTATTAATGGTGATGGCGTTAAGATCCCTGTAGTCTATGCATGGACGCAGTTCTCCACTCTTCTTCTGTAGGAAGAAGAACCCAGCCCCTGCAGGTGACACTGACTTCCCAATGAATCCTCTTGCCAGATTCTCTCGGATATACTGTGACATTGCCTCCATCTCCGGGAGAGACAAAGGATTGACTCGACCCCGGGGCGGCTCAGCACCAGGCAAGAGGTCAATAGGACAGTCATAGGGGCGGTGAGGTGGAAGGGTCTCCACAGCCCTTTTGGAGAACACGTCCGCATAAGGCCAATATTGCTTGGGAAGAGAGGATAAATCTGCGGGTACCTCAGTAGTAGCAACCTGAATGCTCTCCCTCAGACATCTACCCCCACAAGATTCACCCCATCCTAAAATTCTGCCTGTGGACCGCTCGATATGAGGAGAGTGATACCGTAGCCAAGGCATCCCTAACAGGATCTCATCAATTCCCTCATGAATGTCAAGCAGAGATATAATCTCCTGATGAGATGGCGACAAGGACAGAGTGAAAGGGATGGTCTGGTGTGTTATCTGTGAGGGCAGTGTTGACCCATTCACCACTCGTACAGTTACTGGTTGAGCTAGCATTACCAGAGGTATTGCATGACGTTGGGTGAAGGCAGAAGACTAGTGTTGAGCATTCCGATACCGCAAGTAACGGGTATCGGCCGATATTTGCTGTATCGGAATTCCGATACCGAGAACAACGAAGCACTCTGCACCACATGATCGCCACGCTCCCACAGCGGCGTAGCCCACTCCAACGCCCTGTCCGACAGGAGAGACACAATGAACCCCATCCTAGCCCGCTCTGTAGGGAAACGAGAGGCCAGAAGCTAGAGATGTATAGAGCACTGACTCACGAAACCTCTACAAGACTTACTATCACCAGAAAATTTTTCTGGCAGCGGGAGGCGAGATAGAGTTGGTACAGGGGTGGCTGTGGACAAGGTGGCTGCAGCCACGCTAGCAGCCTGAACAGCAACTGTGGTTACATCCACAGCTGAGGTTGTGCACTCGAGAGCCGCCAACCTACCCTCCAGCTGCTGGATGTACCGCAAGGATTGCTGTTTGTCCGTCATTACTAGCCAGACCCTTGCGCTAGTGTAATGTTAGGGCTAGCGGAATGCACCAAATAATAATAAAGATAGAGTAAGGTGCGTTCGCAGCCCGGGGTCCACCGTGCAGAGATGGAACCTGCTGCCAAGTAATGACGGACTATATGGCGGTACAATGTGGATACACACACGGGTTAACTTCACCCTGTGTGAAGGAAGCGAACCCTGTTGCGTCACAGGGCCGCGGTACCGCACCAAGAGCGCAAGCAAGGAGTCTCAGATCTCAATCCCAAGACACAGGATTTGTGTTCATATAGACCTCTTGCGCTCGACACCGCACCTGGGGTGTCAGAGTGAAAGAAATAATAATAAAGATGCACGAGAGTGCGTGTGGTGCCGCACTGGCGGATGCCACTAACCACCCAGGCTTGGGTCAGGAAAGCGCTGTGAAAGCGCACGGCGCCGCACTGGCGGTCACAGCAATTAGATGCTGTTTTGTGTGTTACGTGCTGATGGCTAAGTCGGGCGCTAGACAGCAATCATCCACCTTACGCGAGCAGTCATACACAAGGGAGGGGATAATTAATGAACGACTTTCACACATCAACACACACATGTTTACACTAGCGCATGGCCGTGCAGTCATGCGAACATTTTATAGCTGCAGCATGTACAGGACCTTCCCAGAAGGACCAATGGGAGGCTGCCACAGAAGTTGAGCACCTTCAGGACCATCCTGGAGGACCAATGGGATCTGCTGCAGTATCTGAGCATGTGACCCTCGATCTCCAATGGGAGATCTTGTCCTGGACATGCTCAGAAGGGGAAAAGCAGGACTTAGTCCCAAAAGCGTCTGCTCGCCGCTGCCCAGCACTGGCTTCAATGGCAGAAGCTGGAAAAGCAGCAGTAACCCTATGCACAGAGTGAGACTGAGCAAGACGCTGGGACCGACGTCTCTGCTGAGCAGACTCCACTGCAGCTGGAGAAGAATGGGAGACTGCAGCAGACATGGTTTGAGATTGCCCCTGTGCAGTGGCAGTAACTCAACTCCTAACACAGGGGCTCTCCAAATGCGACATGTTGTCTGCTAACGATTGGAGCATATTTTTCATTCAAAAAGTCAAATGGTGCTCCTTCCCTTCCGAGCCCTGCCGTGTGCCCAAACAGGGGTTTACCCCTACATATGAGGTATCAGTGTACTCAGGAGAAATTGCCCAATACATTTTATGATCCATTTTATCCTGTTGCCCATGAGGAAATCAACAAATTGAGGCTAAAAAAAAATGTTTGTGAAAAAAAAGTACTTTTTCATTTTTACTGATCTATTTGTGAAGCACCTGGGGGTTCAAAGTGCTCACTATGCATCTAGATAAGTTTCTTGGGGGGTCTTGTTTCCAAAATGGGGTCACATGTGGAGGAGCTCCAATGTTTAGGCACATAGGGGCTCTTCAAACGCGACATGGTGTCCGCTAACGATTGGAGCTAATTTTTCATTCAAAAGTAAAATGGCGCTCCTTCCCTTCCGAGCCTTGCCGTGTTCACAAACAGTGGTTTGTTAGCACATATGAGGTAACAGTGTACTCAGGAGCAATTGCCCAACACATTTTAGGAACTATTTTATCCTGTAGCCCATGTGAAAATGAAAAAATGAAAAAATTGAGGATAAAAGAATTTTTTGGTGAAAAAAAGTACTTTTTCATTTTTACGGATCAATTTGTGAAGTACCTGGGGGTTCAAAGTGCTCACTATGCATCTAGATAAGCTCCTTGGGGGGTCTAGTTTCCAAAATGGGGTCAGTTGTGGGGGAGCTCCAATGTTCAGGGACACAGGGGCTCTCCAAACGCGACATGGTGTCCGCTAAAGATTGGAGCCAATTTTTCATTGAAAAAGTCAAATGGCGCTCTTCCCTTCCGAGCCCTGTCGTGCGCCCAAACAGTGGTTCCCCCCCACATGTGGGGTATCGGCATACTCAGGAGAAATTGTGCAATAACTTTTCCGGTCCAGTTTCTCTTTTTACCCTTGGGGAAATAAAATAATTGTTGCTAAAAGATCATTTTTGTGACTAAAAAGTTAAATGTTCATTTTTTCCTTCCATGTTGTTTCTGCTGCTGTGAAGCACCTGAAGGGTTAATTAACTTCTTGAATGTGGTTTTGAGTACCTTTAGGGGTGCAGTTTTTAGAATGGTGTAACTTTTGGGTATTTTCAGCCATATAGACCCCTCAAACTGACTTTAAATGTGAGGTGGTCCCTAAAAAAAATGGTTTTGTAAATTTTGTTGTAAAACTGAGAAATTGCTGGTCAAATTTTAACTCTTATAACTTCCTAGCAAAAAAAAAAATGTTTACAAAAGTGTGCTGATGTAAAGTAGACATGTGGGTGATGTTATTTATTAATTATTTTGTGTCACATAACTCTCTTGTCTAACAGAATAAAAATTCAAAATTTGAAAATTGTAAAATTTTCTAAATTTTAGCCAAAGTTGCAATTTTTTCACAAATAAACGGAAAAATTATCGACCTAAGTATACCACTAACATGAAGCCCAATATGTCACGAAAAAACAATCTCAGAACCGCTAGGATCCGTTGAAGCATTCCTGAGTTTTTACCTCATAAAGGGACGCTGGTCAGAATTGCAAAACGGCCAGGTCATTAAGGTCAAAATAGGCTGGGTCATGAAGGGGTTAACAACAGTTTGTTTTTTTATTTGACCTACAGTCCAGATAATTGAAACTGTCGTTTTTATGCACACTGATCACAAATAAGATTGCTTCAAGTTCAGCCATTTGCAAATGGTTGTTGGTCGGATAGTGCATAATACTTCCAGTCACTTTGCCACCACCACCACATCTGCCACACGGTCAAGTCTGAGTAGCCATGAGTCTGGACCGCATATTACTCACCCTGATCCTCCTTCCTCCCACCATGCCGAGTGCCCAGAGACAACTGATCCCACACTTGGACACTTCGAAGAGCTTATCACTTTTCCATTTATAGATTTGGGACTCTCGCCCAGTCCTCTTGAAGTGGGGCAAGATGAGATCGCATGTAGCGATGCCCAAATATTTGAGCAGCCATGGTCACACAAAGGTGACGGGGGAAAAGTGTCACAAGAGGTGGACAATGATGTGACACAATTGCCAGAAGGTCAGGAGGAGGACAAGGGTGCGGATGTGGAAGACGAGGTGGTAGATTATGTCGTAACTGACCCAACCTGTCTGGAGGATATGCAGAGCAAGGACAGCAGCACACATGGGGAAGGAGGCATAGTACCCCAACAGGCAGGAAGCAGCAGTGTGGTGGACGCAGACAGAAGGCGTGCATCCGTCCACCGCTAGTCCATAGATCTCTAAAAGTGCTTCTCTCCGCATACTAAGGCTTTCTTTCCCCTACATAGATTTGATTAAGCCCGATGACATCCGGGTTCATTGCATCATATGCACTTTTGTATACGTAACTGAAGAAGGTTTGATTTGAACCGAAATGTTTGTGTATATTGCAAAATAAATTCCTCTGTTCGTGCATCCCAAGTTGAGTGCTAAGTTATATGTAGATCAAGTGTATGGCATGGGAGCCTAACTTTAGCATCACTTTGTAGCTGAGCTCACGGTGTTTTTTTCACATGGTTGTTTTTTAAAGACTGCCGATAACCACAAACATGCCATTTGCACCAACTGCTATTCCCGCATCAGCAGGGGTAGAAAAGCTACCTGCCTGACCACCACCATTATGATCAGGCACATGGCAGCAAAGGACCCAACTTTTTGGGCCGAACTCCTGGCTCCAGGAAAAGTGTCTGTGGGTGACACCACTGCTTCATTCACTGTTTTGCGTGCAAGCCAACCCCTTGTCCATGGTGCATGTGAAGATGCCTCATGCCTGCACTTGTCGTTGCCCATAATCAACTAGCACCATCATCAAGCACATCCACGTCCTTGTCCCAGCACAGCCTTCAGTTGTCCGTACCCTAGTCATTGGAACGCAAGCGGAAATACTAAATTCACACAACTAAATTCACACATTTCTCGTCTGCTTGCACCAAAATGTTGCCTTTTATGCTCGTGGAGATGGAAGCTTTCTGCAACCTGATGGCGGTGGCGTCTCAAGGTACTCGGTCCCCAGCCCCCACTATTTCTCCCAGTGTGCCATACCAGCATTACACAAGCAGGTCTCCCACAACATTACTAGTGCCCTCAACAATACTGTTTCTGGGAAGTCCACCTAACCATGGACACATTGACAAGTGCTTTTGGGCAGGGATGGTACATCTCACTGATGGCTCACTGGGTTAACATAGTGGAAGCTGGGACCCAGTCAGACCTTGCGATGGAACACGTCCTACCGACATCGAGGATTGCGGGCCCTAAGTCAATCAGGGTTGCCCCCACAGTCTAGAGCTCCTGCACCTCCTCCTCCTCTTCAGCTTCCATCTCTGAAATAAGCACATCAGTCACAAGCTGAAAGCACTGTAGATCTGCCTCAGCCAAGTGGCAACAAGCTGTGCTGAAGCTAATCTGCTTAGGTGACAAACTGCACAGTGCTGAAGAGTTGTGGACAGCTTTGAAAAAGCACTCAGATTTGTGGCTGACACTGCTGAACCTACAGCCAGGCATGGTCATGTGTGACAATGGCCGAAACCTTGTGAGGTGAGGTGAGCTCACACACGTACCATGCCAGGCCCATGTGCGTAACCTAATCATTCAATGCTTTCTCCAAAGCTACCCAGGGCTGCCAGATTTGCTTGTGAAAGTATGTCACCTGTGTGTCCATGTTAGAAAGTAAGCTACAGCTTCAGCCGCTTTGCCGTGCTTCAGCAGCGCTTGCATCTTCCGTCTCACCGACTGGTGTTTGATGTCCCCATGTATTGGAACTCTACACTGCATATGTTGTACAGTATTTGTGAGCAGAAGAGGGCAGTTGTTCACTACCAGAATTAACAAGGCCATTATTATTCAGTTCAGACTCCACACATAAGACCTCAGTAGTAGACATGAATGTAAGGGCAGCACGATGGCTCAGTGAATAGCACTGCAGCCTTGCAGTGCTGGAGTCCTGTGTTCTAATCCCACCTTGGACAACATCTGCAAGGAGTTTGTATGTTCTAACCCGTGTTTGTGTGGGTTTCCTCCGGGTACTCCAGTTTCCTCCTACATTCCAAAGACATACTGATAGGGAATTTAGATTGTGAGCCCAAACGGGGACAGCGATGTTAATGTGTGCAAACTGTAAAGCGATGCGGAATATGTTAGCGCTATATAAAAATAAAGATTATTATTTATTATTATTAAGACCTATACACCATCCTACAAAACTTTGAGGACTCCACCAAGATGGTGAGCAGAGATGACGCCATAATTAGAGTCACCATTCCGCTTCTCTGCATTTGAAAAGTTTTCTGCTCACAATGAAAGAGGATGCATTGCAGGTGGAGCATGAGGACATGGCACAAAGAACCATACGGGATGATTACACACAGCCCAGCCTCATGTCGTCCCAACGTGGATTGGCAGATAATGAGGAAGAGGAAGAACAGGAGCTACTTTCATTATTATTATTATTTATATAGCACCATTGATTCCATGGTGCTGTACATGAGAATGGGTTACATACGTTACAGATATCACTTACAGTAAACAAACTGACAATTACAGACTGATACAGAGGGGCAAGGACCCTGCCTTGCGGGTTCACATTCTACAGGATTATGGGGATGGAGACAATAGGTTGAGGGTTGCAGGAGCTCCGGTGTTGGTGAGGCAGTATCTCCGGTAGTGATGAGGAGGCAGCGGAGTTAGTGCAGGCTGTAGGCTTTCCTGTAGAGATGTGTTTTCAGTTTCCGCCTGAAGGATCTGAATGTGGTATTGGGCGATAGCTGGACATAGCAGTTGGATCGAGGGTTGGCTTTTCAAGGATAGACGTGATTGTGGCATGTTTGAAAGCAGAAAGGAAGGTGCCAAAAGTTATTGATAGGTTGAAGAGGTAGGTTAGGGATGGGATAAGTGTGGTGGTGAGGTTGGGGAGTAGGTGGGATGGGGTTGAGCGCACAGGTGGTGAGGTGCGATTTGAAGAGGAGACAATTAAGCCCCCCTTCAGTGATGTTGGATAGGGAGGGTAAGGTATGGGGTTTGGGCATTGGTCTGGTATACAAAGGGGTTGTGTAGGTTGAACAATGAAGACTTGCCTTGTCTGGTCGATCTTATATTTAAGGTGTGTGGCAAAGTTCTCAGCAGAGATGAGGGAGGTTGGAGGGGGCAGTGGGGGGTGGAGGAGGGAGTTAAAGGTTTTGAACAACTGTTTGGGGTTGCAAGATAGGAAGGTATGAGGGTTGTGAAGTAGGCCTGTTTAGCAGAGGTGAGAGCAGATTTAAAAGCGAGTGTTGCTTGTTTGAATACAGTGAAGCCATCTTGCGAGTGTGTCTTCTTCCAATGCCGCTCTGCAACCCTGGACACTTGCCGGGGCTTTTTAGTGGTGTTATTGTGCCAAGGTTGTCTATTGATACGTCGCACTCTGCCATGGACGAGAGGGGCGACCGTGTCAATAGCTGATGCGAGAGTGGCATTGTAGAAAGCAGTGGCACTGTCTGTGTCATGGAGTGAGGATATGGATGCCAGTGGTAGGATGGAGTCAAAGAGTGTGTGGGTGTCTAGGTGCACTTTCATGCGCTATAGACAGTACTACAAGCACAACTGTCATATTGTCTGTTCAGCATGGATGGCATGAGGACAGGAAGGAGGAGGAGGACAGCATGGTCAGTTGTCCTGCTGGTAAGGACACGGAAGCCTTGCCTGTTAGCAGTCTGGCACACATGGCTGACTTTATGTTGTGCTGCCTTTCCTGTGACCCCTGCATTATTAATATTTTTGGTGACACTCATTACTGGTTGGTGACACTTCTAGACCCACGCTACAAGGAGAACTTTCAATCTCTTCTTCCAGAGGCAGACAGGTGTGCTAAAACAGTGCAGTAACAGAGGGCCCTTGTTGCGGAAATACTAAAAAAATTCCCATCTGAGAACGCTGGCTGCAGATGTCATAGTTCGTTGGATAACCAAGGAGTACAGGTGAGAGAGACATACCTCCAATCCAGCAGAGGCAGGGGAACAGTGGCAAAGTTCTGGGAGAGTTTTCTCAGATGTTCCCATCGCCCTGGCCCAGAGGCGTGGGGTACTGTCACAAGGAGTGCAATGTTTGGGAAGATGCTGAGGGAGTACCTTGCTGACCTCACCAATGTCCTCTTTGATTCCTCTGTGCCTTTTAATTATTGGGTATCCAAGCTGGACACGTGGCATGAACTGTCTCTCTAGACCTTGGAGGTTCTGGACTGCCCTTCCGCTAGCATATTGTCAGACTGAGTTTTTAGTGCCGCTGGTGGAATTATAACAGATAAGCGCATCCGCCTGTCAACTGAACAGGCTGATTCTTATAAAAATGAACAAGGGCTTGATTGGGCCAGACTTCTATACACCACCGAATGACAGCAATACATAACCTCCAATACAGTGCATTTTTTTGTGAGGTGTATTCTGATGCCCCTCTTCACACCCACACATGGGTGTACGCTTCCTGATTTTGGCTATTTGATGTTTTCCTCCTTCTCCTCATCATCTAACACCATTAGAACACCAGGATGAACGTGTGCTGTGATGCAACAGTCACTCAATTTTTTTGTTAGGGTGTTTATGATGCCTGTAACAAAAATGTATTTCAAAAATGTTTTTCTCCCCCAGGGGAAAATGTTTGTCAGCCCATACACTTAGTGTATGGGCATTCCAAGTATAGGAGACCCGCTCCTTTAACCCCTTTCTGACCTTGGAAGGGATAGTACATCTGAGGTCAGAACCCCCTCTTTGATGTGGGATTTGGCGGTACAGCTGACATGTGCCCGCAATAGCGGAGGGTGGAATCACATGATCGGGGGGTCAGCGATGCGTCGACATGACATCCAGAGGTCTATTGAAGACCTCTATCGATGTTGATGTTGGATTGCTGTGAGCATCACAATGTGGTCGGCGATCATAGCAATGCAGCAATTCAACTACATAGGAGCCATCTGAGCATCGCTCCTATGTAGTAGAGCCGATCAAGCTATGCAAGCTTCTAGCCTCCCATGGAGGCTATTGAATCATGGCAAAAGTAAAATAAATGTTTAAAAAACAATGAAAAAAATTAAAAAAAAGTTCAAATCACCCCCCTTTCGCCCCATTCAAAATAAAATAATAAAAAAAACAAACCTACACATATTTGGTATCGCCACGTTCAGAATCGCCCGATATATCAATTAAAAAAGGGATTAACCTGATTGCTAAACGGCGTAGCGAGAAAAAAAATATATAAACGCCAGAACGGGCGATCAAAAGAACATATCTGCAGCAAAATAGTATCGTTTAAAGCGTGAGCTCGGCACCCAAAAAATACGCCCTCACCCAACCCCAGATCACAAAAAATGGAGATGCTACGGGTATCGGAATATTGCGCTTTTTTTTTAGCAAAGTTTTGAATTTTTTTACCACTTAGATAAAAAATAACCTAGACATGATTGGTGTCAATGAACTTGTAATGACCTGGAGAATCAAAATGGCATGTCAGTTTTAGCATTTATTGAGCCTAGCAAAAAGCCAAAACAAAAAACAAGTGTGGGATTGCACTTTTTTTGCAATTTCACCGCACTTGGAATTTTTTTCCCGTTTTCTAGTACATGACATGCTAAAACCAATGATATTGTTCAAAAGTACAACTTGTACCACAAAAGATAAGCCCTCACATGGCCATATTGATGGAAAAATAAAAAAAGTTATGGCTCTGGGAAGGAGGGGAGCAAAAAGCGAAAATGTATAACCAAAAAAAGCTGGGGCCATGAAGGGGTTAAATTGGGAATAGATTCATAAGAGGGCATCCTCAATGTCTCTTCAGACACCCCCACTAGAACACCAGGATGAAAATATTCTGTGATGCAACAGCCACTAATTTTTGGCAAGAGTGTTTATGATGCCAGTAAAAAAAAAAAAATGTAATGGCATTCCAAGTATAGTTGACATGCTCCTTTAAATTAGGAATCTATATATATAATTGTCTAAGGGGTACTTCCGTCTTTCTGTCGGCAACTTCCGTCATGGATATTCATTCGCTGATTGGTCTCGCCAGCTGCCTGTCATGGCTGCCGCGACCAATCAGCGACGGGCACAGTCTGATTAGTCCCTCCGTACTCCCCTGCAGTCACTGCCCGGCACCCGCTCCATACTCCTCGCAGTCATGGCTCACACAGGTTTAATGCCATCGGTAACGGACCGCGTTATGCCGCGGGTAACTCACTCCGTTACCGCCGCTATTAACCCTGTGTGACCAAGTTTTTACTATTGAGGCTGCCTATGCAGCCTCAATAGTAAAAACATCTAATGTTAAAAATAATAAAACAAAAATAACAAATCATTATATACTCGCCTTCAGCCGCTTTTCTGACACTCCGGTGACCGGTCAATGCAAGCGACAGGTTCCGGTGCTAAGGTTGGTGTGCGACAAGGACCTGCCATGACGTCATGGTCATTTGACCGCGACGTCATCACAGGCCCTGCGCGCCTGTGCGAGAAGGACCTGCCATGATGTCACAGTCATGTGACCGTGACGTCATCACACCCTTGGACGGAAGCTGCCGCCTGAACCGAACACAGGTGACAGAACTACAAGGGGCCCCTTGGAAGGTGAGTATATGTTTATTTTTTATTTTTTAATCTGTGACATACGTGGCTGGGCAATATACTACATGGCTCTGTGCTGTATACTACGTCGCTGTACAATATACTACGTGGCTCTGTGCTGTATACTACGTCACTGGGCAATATACTACGTCACTGTGCAATATACTACATAACTGGGCAATATACTACATGGCTGGGTAATATACTACGTCACTGGGCAATATACTACGTCACTGTGCAATATACTACATAGCTGGGCAATATACTACATGGCTGGGTAATATACTACGTCACTGGGCAATATACTACGTCACTGTGCAATATACTACATAGCTGGGCAATATACTACATGGCTGGGTAATATACTACGTCACTGGGCAATATACTACGTAACTGGGCAATATACTACGTAACTGGGCAATATACTACGTGGCTGTATACGACGTCACTATGCAATATACTACGTGGCCCTGTGCTGTATACTACGTAACTGGGCAATATACTACATGGCTCTGTGCTGTATACTACGTAACTGGGCAATTTTCCTCATCACTGGGCAATATACTACGTCACTGGGCAATATACTATGTAACTGGGCAATATACTACGTGGCTGTGCAATATACTACGTAACTGGGCAATATACTACGTGGCTGTGCAATATACTACATCACTGGGCAATATACTACGTAACTGGGCAATATACTACGTCACTGGGCAATATACTATGTCACTGGGCAATATACTACGTGGCTGTGCAATATACTACGTCACTGGGCAATATACTATGTCACTGGGCAATATACTATGTCACTGGGCAATATACTACGTGGACATGCATATTATAGAATACCCGATGCGTTAGAATCGGGCCACCATCTAGTAGATTCATAAAAGGACATGCTCCATGTCTCTTCAGACACCACCACTAGAACATGAGGGTGAACGTATTCCTTGATGCAACAGCCACTCTAATTTTTTGCAAGGGTGTTTATGATTCCCATAAAAATTAAAAAAAAAAATGTGCACCCCCCTAGGGGGAAATGTTTGTCAGCCCATACACTTAGTGTATGGGCATTACAAGTATAGGAGACCCGCTCCTTTACAATGGGAACATTTTTTAATGTGGCCCTCCTCCACATCTCTTTCAAGGGGCATTGGAGTGCCTCCTAATTTTTTGCAGGCCTTGCATTCACTGCATAAGCAAACACTATGGGAGGCCCACTTCCTAATAATGGGTAATTGTGTTCAGGACGCACATCTCTACATCTCTTCCAAGGCTTATTGGGGTGCGTGTGAATTTGGTTCAGGGCAGGCCTTGCATTCAATGCCTAAGCAAACAGTATGGGATTGCCAAATGCATAATGAGAACTAAGTTTTCCTGTAACCATCCAGTACGTGGGTTCAAAGGCTTATTCGGGTGTATGTAACTTTGGGGCAGGGCAGGCCTTGCATTCAATGCCTAAGCAAACAGTATGGAAGTACCAAATGAATAATGTGAACTAGGTTTTCCTTTGGCCATCCAGTATGTGGGCTCAAAGGCTTATTGGGGTGCGTGTAACCTTGGGGCAGTGCAAGCCTTGCATTCAATGCCTAAGCAAACAGTATGGCAGTACCAAATGAGTAATGTGAACTTTGTTTTCCTGTGGCCATCCAGTACATGGGTACAAAGGCTTATTGGGATACCTGTAACTTTGGGGCAGGGCAAGTCTTGCATTCAATGCATAGGCAAACAGTATGGCAGTAACAAATGAATAATGTGAACTAGGTTTTCCTGTGGCCATCCAGTACGTGGGCTCAAAGGCTTAATGGGGTGCATGTAACTTTGGTGCAGGGCAGGCCTTGCATTCAATGCATAGGCAAACACTATGGCAGACCCACTTTCTTATAATGGGGACATTTTTTCAGGAGGCCCTCCTGTAAGTCTCGTGAAAGGGGTATTATGGTGTGTCCTAATTTTTGGCAGCCCAGCCACTCACTGCATAGGCAATAACAGTATAGGAGACCCACTGTTTAATAATGGCCTTTTAAGAATATTAATGCCGCCTGATGCCACTATAAAAATAGGCTTTGTGACTTTAAGAGTCCTTTCTTCATAAATGAAACAAGATGTGTCTGATGATTTGTCACCCACCCACATGGCCAGTTAAGGTTTTTAAATGTTACAATGACATTTCCCAGTAGATGCATTTGTATTGATTGAAAGCAGTGCTAA
Source organism: Ranitomeya variabilis (assembly GCF_051348905.1). Classification (NCBI taxonomy): domain Eukaryota; kingdom Metazoa; phylum Chordata; class Amphibia; order Anura; family Dendrobatidae; genus Ranitomeya; species Ranitomeya variabilis. The sequence goes on from NC_135234.1 coordinate 601,145,020, forward strand.
AGTTGAAAAACGCATCAAAAATGCTACATGTGAACATAGCCCAAGTGGTGGAGGTACATTTTTGGGGGTGTCTTTATTTTGCCTTACATAAAAATTATTACCGTGGAAATGGTGTTCCTTAACATATTTCCCAGGAATATCCAGTTTGATTTTGTTTTTGTATGTTTTAATGTGCTGCGGTAAAAGTAGCGTCACACTCTGACAACATTGGTCCCAAGTATTCCAATTTGCTTGACCGATCAACGAGCACCCGAGCATTTTAATGCTTACCCATCAATACTAATTACTTTTAGAGTCCATGCATTGAGATAATTAGATATTATAGTCAGTTTTCTAACTTGTGCCTGTCGGTTGCACCGTGCCTGAACTTGGGAATGCCAGAGATGCGGCTGACCCAGGGTTAATGGTTACGTAGGGTTATTATTAGTAATGTTGGTCTTTGTAAAATCATTTTTCTTCAACCAGATTTGAATGGTAATAATATTTTATGGTTTAGTGATTTTATTTGGTAATGTGGAAATTGCATTAATTAGAAGAGGAAAATAATTGTAGGCCACACATTGATTTACATTAAAAATCATACATAAGCAGAGTATTCTGGCAAAATCCGATCTCTCAGCCTGTTGGTTATGTTTCCCTTTTAACTCCTTGCCATGGAATAAATGGCGCTATAACAATAAAGAATAATAATAATAATAATAATAATAATAATAATAATAACTAATTGCTTAGGGAAGTCAACATATTTTTGGCCAAGCGAGAGCAGAAAAAATGAATGAACGGCACCACGGTAATATACACTCTTGGGTAGCAGATCCATATGTACACCAGCATAAAGCTTCACGAAACCATGGGTAACAGGTGCTCAGCATATATGTAGCAAGAAGCATAAACTATAATGAAGAGAAATGCGTCACTCACCCCTTTGTAGTGAAGTCATGGTCTTTATTGAACAAAAAAAGTTTCAACAAATAATGTCCATGAAGGCGGCAGGTGTTCAAAGGGGTGCGGGGAGAAGGAAGTGGATGACAGCCTTTTCGCTCAGAATGCGCTTCAATGGGTCCAGGCACCTTGACCTGTTTCACGCATTCTGCGCGAAGCGGCCGTCGTGCACTTCCTTCTCCCCGCACCCCTCTGAACACCTGCTGCCTTCATGGACATTATTTTTTGAAACTTTTTTGTTCAATAAAGACCACGACTTCACTACAAAGGGGTGAGTGCCGCATTTCTCTTCATTACAACATATTTTGGGGTTTTCTATCCTTTAAAATACATACCTAGAAAAAAAACTCCTGTTCAAAAGCTACCGACACACACATGTATGCCTGAGTCTTGCATCAAAACTCACAAAGTTTAATGGACAATATTTATTTCATTTGTTTGCATTTGTTGTTTGAAGTTGAAAAAAACTTTCCTATAATTCATTACAAGATATAAACAGTTCTTTAAATGAAAATAATGAAAAACAAATAGTAGAAAATGTTATAATCTTAAAATTAGGTTTTCCTTCTATGTCTAATGCTGTCCTCAAATATTGTTAACATAGGACATTGGACCAGTCAATTTTAAGTCTATTTAATTGAAAGAGCAAGTTTAAGAATATAATAAAGTTTATGGAACTGTCCTTTAACAAGGTGCTTTGTTATTTCTCAGCAGTGCAGTGTAATATTTTTTTTCTATTGCTGAGTAATTAATTTATAAAGTTTGTTATACTAATCTACCTTTGTACAGATTCTGTATCTTTCTTTCTAAGTGTATTAGTATATTCAAATGTGTGAAATATGTATGGTGGCTAAAAACATCTGAATTATTTACTGTATATAATAGATATAATGTTTTACAAACTTCATTTTGTCCTAGCTGTTGAAGTAATTTAACTTTGGTTAATCTGATTTTGCTTCATAAAAGGTAGTAATTCAAGCGCAATTATTAAAGATGAATGGGGATTAAAAGCAATCATAACAAGACAATTCCAATGATATAATAAAGGTTTGCCATATAACTTCTTACAAATCTTAAAAATTCTTTTCAGAAGCAAGTTTCGAGGAAGAAAAAATAATAAGGTCTCAAGGGGCTAAGTAAAAGCAACACATTGCTCTTGTGAATTACCTTGACACTTTCCTTTTCTACTTGTTTCACAAATCTTCTTTTATCACATAAATAAATTTCCTCCATTGTCAACCATTGGCCAAAAACTTTTCCTCTTTGGATTTTTTTTATAACTTATATAGATGTCTACAAAGTTATTTACTTTTCTTACCTAATTTATGCACATTTTACACACAAAAGAGAATACCTCAAAGAGAATAAAAAAATTTCTTCAAAATTCAAGAAAAGTGCTTAGGAAGAAAGCAAATGTATATTTAACTTAATATTATAATAAAATTCTTAAAAAAATATTGTTTGTTTTGGAAAGTATTCAAGGTGTAATCATTGTACATTATTTAGGTATGCATTTATAATACATAAAGATGGGATGAGAAAACATGCTTTGTGATACTTGGTTATCACTTGAGGATCACGGTGCTCTGATGTGCTCGTTATTCAGCAAGTAATAGGCGGTGCTCAATGTAAAGATCAAATCTCTGCCATGAATCTTTGGCATATGTTATGCAGCCCATAAGCATGCGGTGATTGCCTGGGAGTCACTGTAATGCCATTGCCATCTTGGTTGTGGCATTACTGTGATTAGTTGGCTGTCTCACATTATCAGGTATTAGAAAAGGTTGGGCGTCGCCTGGCTAGGAACAGTGATGCCATTGAACAGCTATGTGACACTTCATATTGGAGGGAGAGAGTGTTTATCTATGCCTGTGTTCAAAATATAACTAATCAGAGGCCTGTTGTGTTGATCTGGTGCTGAGGCTGAGACATCATACTAATAGGCCTGAGAGCTAATAGTTTGCTCTACTGTTTGTATCACATACAAACTGCATTTAGCCTAGGGATGGAGAAAGAGTTGCAGGAGCAGGGAGAATGACAGAATCCAGTCTGTAGACAAGAATTAGGCATGTGAAGTCTGTTGTAAAATACAGTTAAGGAAATAATTATTTGATCCCTTGTTGATTTTGTAAGTTTAACAACTGACAAAGACATTATTTTTATTATTATTATTATTATACATTTTTATAGCGCCATTTATTTCATGGCGCTTTACATGTGAATGGGGCAGATATAGACAAGCACAATAAGCATGAGCAAAGCAAGGCACACACAAGTACAGAAGGTGAGAGGACCCTGCCCGCGAGGACTCACAGTCTACAGGGAATGGGTGAGGGTACACTAGGAGAGGGTAGAGCTGTTTATGTGGCGGTTCAGCAGACTAAGGATCACTGCAGGTTGTCAGAAGAGGTGGGTCTTCAGGTTCTTTTTGAAGGTTTCCATTGTAGGCGAGAGTCTGATGTGTTGGGGTAGAGATTTGCAGAGTATGGGGGAGGCATGGGAGAAGTCTTGTATGTGGTTGTAGGAAGAAGAGATAAGAGGGGATAGAGAAGGAGATCTTGAGAGTATTGAAGGTTGCGTGTTGGTAGGTCCCAGAAGACCAGGCCACAGATGTATGGAGGAGACAAGTTGTGGATGGCTTTATATGTCATAGTTAGGGTTTTGAACTGGAGCCTCTGGAAAACAGGAAGCCAGTGAAGGGCTTGGCAGAGAGGAGAGGCTGGGGAATAACGGGGAGACAGGTGGATTAGTTGGGCAGCAGAGGGTAGGATGGATTGGAGTGGTGCGAGAGTCCTAGAGGGGAGGCCAGAGAGTAGGAGGTTGCAGTACTCGAGGCAGTATATGATAAGGGCATGCACTAGCGTTTTTGTGGTTTCATGGTCAATGAATGCACGGATTCAGGAAATATTTTTGAGTTTGAGTCTGCAGGAGGAGGTAAGGGCTTGGATATGAGGCTAAAAGAGGGGGTAGAGTCAAGGATCACCCCGAGGCACCGAGCATGCGGGACTGGGGAAAGTGAGCAGCCATTGACAATGATCGATAGGTCTCATGGAGGAGCAGAGTGAGATGGGGAAAGATGATGAATTCTGTTTTGTCCATGAACAGTTTTAGAAAGCGAGCAGAAAAGAAAGCTGAAATAGCAGACAGACATTGTGGGATTTTGGTCAGTATCGGGTCCAGATAGGTAGATCTGTGTGTCTTCGGCACAGAGATGATACTGCAAACCGTTGGATTCTATGAGCTCTCCCAGGCTGAATGTGTAGATGGAGAAGAGCAGGGGCCCTAGGACTGAGCCTTGGGGAACACCGACAGATGGAGACACTGAATGATCAGTCTGTTAGATATGATGAGATCCAGGATAGGGCCAAGTCTGTGATGCCAAGAGATGAGAGAATCTGTAGCAGGAGGGAATGGTTGACAGTGTTGAAGGCAGAAGACAGGTCCAGGAGAAGGAGGACAGAGTAGTGTCGCTTGCTCTTGGTAGTTTGTAGGTCGTTGGTGACTTTAGTTACAGAACAGGAGGAGGGGAAGGAGGACAGTTCAAGATGGACATGAACAGTGTATAATTTTCAAAAGTGCATAAAAGTGTATAAAAGTGCAACTTTTTTGTGGGGGCAGAAATAATTGAATATATTTTGATGCATCAAGAATTATGTTCTTTGAAGTCCATGGGGGGAGCGACATCTCTTCCACTACAGCCAGCTCAGCAGATGGAGAGACCCAATCAGGGCTCTCCACATTTCCAAAAATTAGTGGCTGACATGAACAAAGTGGCATCAGTTTTACTATGGTAAAAGTACTGTAATAGGGAGTGACATCTCTTCTACTACTGCCAACTTATCAGAAGTAGACCCAACCAGAACGGTTCACATTTCCAACAATTAGCGGTAGATACCAACAAAGTGGCATCAATTTCACTAGAGGAGAAATTGTATCATAGGGACAAACTCCTCTTCCACTACAGCCAACTCAGCAGATGGAAAGACCCAATATGGACTCGTCACATTTCCAAAAATTAGTGGCAGACACCAACAAAGTGGCATCAATTTCCCCACAGTAGAAATAGCATAATAGGGAGCGACATATCTTTCACTACAGCCAACACAGCAGAGCAAACCCAACCAGGAGTGTTCACTTTTCCAAAAACTAGTTGCAGACACCACAAAAGTGGCATCAAATTCACCAGAGTATAAATAGTATAATGGGGAGTGACATATCTTCCACTACTGCCAACCCAGCAGATGGAGAGACCCAATCATGACTCTCCACATTTCCAAAAATTGGTGGCAGATACCACAAAAGTGGCATCAATTTCACCACAGTAAAAATAGTATAATGGGAAGTGAAAATTGTTCCACTAAAGCAAACCCAGCAGAAGTAGACCTTAACAGGAGTGTTCACATTTCTAACAATTAGTGGCAAACACCAACAAAGTGACATTAATTTCACCAGAGTAGAAATAGTACAATGGGGAGAGACATCTCTTACACTACAGCCAATCCAGCAGTTGAAGACCCAATCAAAAAATTAGGGCAGAGCATAACCTAAGTGGCATCATTTTAACGAAAGTAGAAAAAGTATAATAGGGACTGACACATCTTCCACTACAGCCAACCCAGCCCATATAGACCCAACCAGAAGTTTCACATTTCCAACAATTAGTGGCAGACACCACCAAAGAGGCATCAATTATACAAGAATAGAAATAGTATAATAGGGACTGACACGTCTTCCATTACAGCTAACCCAGCAGGTGGAGATCCAACCAGGTCTGTTCACATTTCCGTAAATTATTGTTAACATCTGCAGCAGCAACAGCAGACACAGAAGCCCCACTAAAAATATCCCAGACTGCAATTATGCGAGATCACGCTAAAAATTACAATATTGCCTTGTCTGTAAACTCTGAAATTGAGGTGCAAACATTCGAGGGGATCCATGACTTGTTCATCTTGATGAAAGTTAGGCATTCTACACTTTCATGGGACAGCCGTCTGTGCTTATCCATCAGGACACCATCAGCTTTACTGAAGACACATCCTGAGAGAGCACTGGATTCCGGGCATGGTTAAACATCCAAGGCATGAGAGATGAGCACAGGCCACTCATACATTGTTGAAGACCAAAAGGTGAAAGGGTACAAACCCTCCCTGATGGTGTTGATATTGAGTTCTAGATACTCCTGCACCGTCCTCTCATTTCATTCACCACGTGTCAGACTTGGATTCCTTTGTACTGGTGCATGAAATTGTCAAAAAAATGTGTGAAAGGACTAACAGAAATTGTTTCTGCCATTTACACTTCTGCTGCTAATGTCTTGGCATTGATGAATTAAAATGCTGAATATTGGAAGTCTAGAGCTGCTATGCACACTGTGTTCTTCACTGCTGTCTTAGGGAAAACCTCTTTTAAGGTTAAATAAAAGCGTGTTTCGATTCTACAGCATTCATGGGTCCCTTTCCAAGGTGGGAAGCATCTGGCAAAATTTATTTGTATTCATGGATCTAACAGAGAAAACAATAGATGGAAAATATTTGGGAAAAAACATCAGCTCACCATCTGTTGCAGCACCTTGCCAGATGATGTAGCATCACCTGGAAGTGTCTCAGTCTTGGACATCGGCAAAATAGAAAAAGGGAGGAAGAAACATGAAACATGTTGGCTGTTCATCCCAGGTTGTGGTGACCAGGAACCATGTCTTTTTTAATGTACTACTGTATTGAATAAAAAAAATTTCATTTTTTTTACAAAAAAGATAACTTTCCTTCTTGGTTTAATCGCTTGAGGTTTCTTCCCCCACCTTTTTCCTTGGATCTAACTGAGTGGCAACCCATTACTTAGCACTATTTTGAATCATAACTATACAGGGCTCATGTTGTAGATAGTGCAGCAAGAAGGCACTCATATGTGAGGCTCTTCAATGAGGTCCAATCCCATGCTGTGTTGCTGGCTGGGTAACATTTTTGCCTGTTTCCTCCATTCCCTCCTGCCAACCATGAACAACAGAAAGGGTATGATTATCCTCTTCATCTCCTGACAGTTGCTCACCAATCACCTCTTCCTCCTCCATTCCTTGGCTCTTGCATCTTCACTAACAGTTTACATGGTTTCACCAGTCCCCCTTGAATGCTGTAATCCACCATCCCTTGACACCCACCTCTGTGACAACAGTCTAGAACTTTGAGGCAAAGTTATTCCTTCTATTCATCCTCCTCTTCCTCTGGGACCACCATCTCCTCCCAAAAGCTGTTCAAAGGCTGCACCAGCAAATAGATGACCAGAAAAGTGATGCTGATGAAGGCATTGTCAGCGCTAACCAACTTAGTAGCCATTTCAAAACTGTGCAGAAGTAGGCAGAGGTCCTTTATCTGTGCCCACTCCATATACGTGATATGTGCCATGTCGGTACTGCATTGGCCCACGCTATACAACATGATATACTGCGTCAGGGCTCGTTGCTGCTGCCACAGTAGCTGCAACATGTGCAGAGTGGAATTCCATCATGTCAGCACATCACATATCAACCTGTTAACTGGCAAGGATAAAGACCTCTGTATCGATGCAAGTCGATTACCTGAGGGGTGCGAACGGCGAAAGTGAGCACACAGCTTCTTCTCTTTCTGAAGAAGGTCACTGAGGCCAGGATATCGGCTTAGAAATTGCTGTACCACCAGGTTGAGGACTTGAGCCATGCAAGGCATATGGGCAAGCTTGCTCAGCATAGGGCCGCCACCATGTTTGCATGATTATCGGACACAACTTTCCCTGGATCAAGGTTCAGCAGAGACAGCCATTGCTCAAACTCAGCCAAGAGAGCTGTCCACAACTCTTCAGCTGTATGACTGCGATTTTCAAGGCATATCAATTTTGATACTTCTTGATTGTGGTGAACCCGGGCTGCGCAGTTCTGAGGTGGTGGGGTTTTTCTCTGCACTGTTGGAACATGGGTGTCATTAAAGCAAGAGTTGAGGGCATCGGTGGATTCCCTAGAGGAGGTAGAGGAGGGGTCAGAAGAAGTGGAAGTGTGAAATACAGAGGTTTATCATCCCAAAACTTGTAAAGCAGCCACTTACCCACCTGCCCCCACAACTACCAAAGTCATTCAGTGCACAGTCAGCAAGAGGTACACCCTTGGCTATGCTTATGTTACGGCTGCGACCGTAGACGTGGCCGAGCCGATGCCCCCACGTCGCCAAACCATGAAGACGTGGGTGAGCATCCCAAATAGGAATGTGATATGGACCCACTGGGCCACATAGAGTAACCTGGACCTACCCAGTCTAGGGAAGGGCAGCGAGCAGGGTCTGTGGCAGCTGAGCATGTGAGCAAGATGGCGATATGCAGAACTAGATTACACCGCACAACTTCAGGTATGAGGAAGCAAAATTTACTCAAATGAAAACAAAGTACATAACAAAACATAATGATGTCAGGATACTGATTCCACACATCTAGGAAGGGAACACGTCTCAGGAAGACAGACGAAGGCAGGAGGACATCACGGGTTGATGAAGTCCAGGGTTATCTGGCACGGGAATACTAGGATGACCTCTCTCTCAGGCCTCAGGAGTAGCACTGGATCAGCAGGAGAACATCAGACACCGACCTCGGATGGACTTCAGATTATGGCAGGGGTCAACACGGGTTGATGCAGTCCAGGGACATCTGGCACAGGCATACTAGAATGACCTCTCTCTCAGGCCTCAGGCGTAGCACTGGCTCAGCAGGAGAACATCAGACCCCGACCTTGGACAGACGTCAGACGATGGCAGGAGTCATCACGGGCTGATGCAGTCCAGAATCATCTGGCATGGGCTTACTAGGACGGCCTCTCTCAGACCTTAAGCGTACCACTGGCTCAGCAAGAGAACATCAGACACCGATCCCGGAAGGATGTTGTCACAGGGTGGACCCCAGAGAACTGGAGGAACATTGGGTCACAGGCTAGACATCAGGACATCGGACACAGGCAGGACATCAGGTCATTGGACACAGGATAGACATCTGGGACACTGTCGTGGCAGCCCAGGTCATCGGCTGGGACACTGGCTTGGCAGCCAAGGGCATCAGGACATCGGACACAGGAGGGACATCAGACACAGACTGAACATCAGGAATACCGGATAGACATCTGGGACACTGGCGTGGCAGCCCAGGTCAATGGCTGGGACACCGGCGTGGCAGCCCAGGGCATCAGGTCTTTGGACAAAGGAAGGACATCAGGACATCAGACACAGGCGGTACATCAGGAATACCAGATAGACATCTGGGACACTGGCGTGGCAGCCCAGGTCATCGGCTGGGACACAGATGGCACAAAACCAGGTAGCGGTGGTCATTAGGTTCTTAGCTACAGCCGTCAGGCTCTGGGCATCGGACCTAGGAAGGAACTCAAGCGTGATGGTGCAAGCACCGCCGGACTGGAACTGGGCCAGATGGGGTTAGCACCGCATGGAAGGCTGAGCATAGCATAGTAGGAGCTCAGCAAGAACACCGGACTTCATCTTTAAAAGATGAGCCCTTAAAGTTCAGTCACTGGGTGCGGTGTTATGATCCTTAGTGGCTGAGGATCACAGAATGAACTAGCTAAGTTGCTGAACATAGAACGAGCTCTAGGGAGGTGGTAACTGGACTGACCGCAAAACCTGATCCTAACCAAACACACTAAAGGTAGCCGGTGAACGTGCCTAAATTCCTGGACGTCTCGACGCAGCCTGAGAAACTTGCTACCCCTATAGAGAAAGTAAGACCTCACTTGCCTCAGAGAAATGACCCCAAAGATATAGTAAGCCCCCAACAAATATTAACGGTGAGGTAAGGGGAAAATACAAAACGTAGAAATGAAAACAGATTCAGCAAATGAGGCCCACTAATACTAGATAGCAGAAGACAGGCAGGGAACTGTGCGGTCAGTAAAAAACCCTATATAAAATATCCACACTGAGAATACAAGAACCCCCACACCAACTAACGGTGTGAGGGGAGAAACTCAGCCCCCTAGAGCTACCAGCAAGCAAGGAAATCACATAAGCAAGCTGGACAAGGACAAGTAAATAACCAAGAAACATATTGAACACTAATGAGCAAAAAATAACCAAACAGAAAACTTAGCTTCTCTTGGAGAGACTGATAGCGAAGGAATTCAGGAGGATCAAGATAGCACTGAATACATCGACAGCAGGCAAACACTGAAAGTCCAGGTGAGCTAAATAGGAAACCAGCTAACAGATAACGAGACAGCTGATCCGCCTCAGACCTGCAGAAAGACACAAAGAGCCACCAGAGGGAGCCCAAAGACAGCACTCACACAGTACTACTTGTGACCACAAGAGGGAGCCCAAAAACAGAGTTCACAACAGTACCCCCCCCTTGAGGAGGGGTCACCGAACCCTCATCAAAACCCCCAGGGCGATCAGGATGAGCCACATGGAAGGCATGAACCAAATCGGCCGCATGAACATCAGAGGCGACAACCCAGGAATTATCCTCCTGAACATAGCCCTTCCACTTAACCAAATACTGAAGCCTCCGTCTAGAAATACGAGAATCCAAGATCTTCTCCACCACGTACTCCAATTCGCCCTCAACCAGCACCGGGGCAGGGGGCTCAACAGAAGGAACCACAGGCACCACATACCTCCGCAACAAAGACCTATGGAACACGTTATGAATGGCAAACAACGCTGGGAGGTCCAAACGAAATGACACCGGGTTAAGGATTTCCAAAATCTTATAAGGACCGATGAAGCGAGGCTTGAACTTAGGAGAGGAGACCTTCATAGGAACATACCAAGAAGACAGCCATACCAAATCCCCAACACGAAGTCGGGGACCCACACCGCGACGGCGGTTGGCAAAGCGCTGAGCCTTCTCCTGTGACAACTTCAAATTGTCCACCACATGGTTCCAAATCTGCTGCAACCTATCCACCACAGAATCCACCCCAGGACAGTCTGAAGGCTCAACCTGACCCGAGGAAAAACGAGGATGGAAACCAGAATTGCAGAAAAAAGGCGAAACCAAAGTAGCAGAACTAGCCCGATTATTAAGGGCAAACTCGGCCAATGGCAAAAAAGTCACGCAATCATCCTGATCAGCAGAAACAAAACATCTTAAATAAGTTTCCAAGGTCTGATTAGTTCGCTCGGTTTTGGCCATTCGTCTGAGGATGGAAGGCTGACGAAAATGACAAATCAATGCCCATCTTAGCACAAAAGATCCGCCAAAATCTGGACACAAACTGGGATCCTCTGTCAGACACAATATTTTCAGGGATGCCGTGCAAGCGAACCACATTCTGAAAAAATAGAGGAACCAAATCGGAGGAGGAAGGCAACTTAGGCAAGGGCACCAAATGGACCATTTTGGAAAAACGATCACACACCACCCAGTTGACAGACATTCTCTGAGAGACTGGAAGATCCGAAATAAAATCCATGGAAATGTGCATCCAAGGCCTCTTTGGGACAGGCAAAGGCAAAAGCAAACCGCTGGCACGAGAACAGCAAGGCTTAGCCCGAGCACAAATCCCACAGGACTGCACAAAGGAACGCACATCCCGTGACAAGGAAGGCCACCAGAAGGACCTAGCCACCAAATCTCTGGTACCAAAAATCCCAGGATGGCCTGCCAACACCGAAGAATGAACCTCGGAAATAACTCTGCTGGTCCATCTATCTGGGACAAACAGTCTCTCTGGTGGGCAACGGTCAGGTCTATCCGCCTGAAATTTCTGCAGCACTCGTCGCAAATCTGGGGAAACGGCAGACAAAATCACTCCCTCTCTGAGGATACCAGCCGGCTCTGAAACTCCCGGAGAGTCAGGCACAAAACTCCTAGAAAGAGCATCAGCCTTCACGTTCTTTGAACCAGGAAGGTACGAGACCACGAAATCGAAACGGGAGAAAAACAACGACCAACGAGCCTGTCTAGGATTCAGCCGCTTGGCAGACTCGAGATAAATCAGATTTTTGTGATCAGCCAAGACCACCACACGATGCTTAGCTCCCTCGAGCCAATGTCGCCACTCCTCAAATGCCCACTTCATAGCCAACAACTCCCGATTACCAACATCATAATTCCACTCGGCAGGCGAAAACTTTCTTGAAAAGAAAGCACAAGGTTTCATCACAGAGCAATCAGAGCTTCTCTGCGACAAAACAGCCCCTGCTCCAATCTCAGAAGCATCAACCTCGACCTGAAAAGGAAGAGAGACATCAGGCTGACACAAAACTGGAGCCGAAGAAAACCGGCACTTCAGCTCCCGAAAGGCTTCCACGGCCGCAGGAGACCAATTAGTCACATCAGAACCCTTCTTGGTCAAATCCGTCAAGGGTTTAACCACGCCAGAAAAATTAGCAATGAAGCGACGGTAAAAATTAGCAAAACCCAAGAACTTCTGAAGACTCTTAACAGATGTAGGCTGAGTCCAGTCATGAATAGCCTGGACCTTGACTGGGTCCATCTCAATAGTAGAAGGAGAAAAAATAAAACCCAAAAAGGAAACCTTCTGTACTCCGAAGAGACATTTTGAGCCCTTCACAAATAAGGCATTAGCACGCAGGACCTAAATTACCATCCTGACCTGCTTCACATGGGACTCCCAGTCCTCAGAAAAGACCAAAATGTCATCCAGATACACAATCATAAATTTATCCAGATATTCTCGGAAGATGTCATGCATGAAGGACTGGAACACAGAAGGAGCATTAGAGAGTCCAAAAGGCATCACCAAGTACTCAAAATGGCCTTCGGGCGTATTAAATGCTGTTTTCCATTCATCCCCCTGCTTAATACGCACAAGGTTATATGCACCACGAAGATCTATCTTGGTGAACCAACTGGACCCCTTAATCCGAGCAAACAGATCAGATAATAATGGCAAAGGATACTGAAATTTGACCGTGATTTTATTTAGAAGACGATAATCTATACAAGGTCTCAGAGAACCATCCTTTTTGGCCACAAAAAAGAATCCTGCACCAAGAGGGGAGGAGGATGGGCGAATATGTCCCTTCTCTAAAGACTCCTTTATATAACTCCGCATCGTGGCATGTTCTGGTACAGACAAATTAAAAAGTCGTCCCTTAGGGAACTTACTACCAGGAATCAAATTTATAGCACAATCACAATCCATGTGAGGAGGCAGGGCACCGGATCTGGGCTCATCAAATACATCCTGGTAGTCCGACAAAAACTCTGGAACCTCAGAAGGAGTGGAAGAAGCAATTGACACCAAAGGAGCATCACCATGAATCCCCTGGCAACCCCAACTTGAAACAGACATAGCTTGCCAATCCAGAACTGGATTATGGGCCTGCAGCCATGGTAGACCCAAAACGACAACATCATGCAAATTATGCAGCACAAGAAAGCGAATCACCTCCTGATGTACAGGAGTCATGCACATGGTCACTTGAGTCCAATACTGAGGCTTATTCTCAGCCAATGGTGTAGCATCAATTCCCCTCAGTGGAATAGGGAATTCTAAAGGCTCCAGAACAAAACCACAGCGCCTGGCAAACGACAAATCCATCAGGTTCAGGGCAGCACCTGAATCCACAAAAGCCATAACCGAGTAGGATGACAAAGAACAAATTAAAGTAACAGACAAAATGAATTTAGGCTGTATAGTACCAACGGTGACAGATTTAGCGATTTTTTTTTACGCGCTTAGAGCATGCTGAGATAACATGAGTTGAATCACCACAGTAAAAGCACAACCCATTTTGACGTCTATGATTTTGCCGCTCAGTACTGGTCAGAATTCGGTCACATTGCATAGACTCAGGTCTCTGTTCAGAAAACACCACCAGATGGTGCGCAGATTTGCGCTCCCGCAAACGCCGATCAATCTGAATGGCCAAAGCCATTGAGTCATTCAGACTTGCAGGCGTGGGGAACCCCACCATAACATTCTTAATGGCTTCAGAAAGACCTTCTCTGAAATTTGCAGCCAGGGCACACTCATTCCATTGAGTAAGCACCGACCATTTCCGAAATTTTTGACAATACACCTCAGCTTCATCCGGGCCCTGAGAGAGAGCCAGCAAGGCCTTTTCTGCCTGGTTCTCAAGATTAGGTTCCTCATAAAGCAAACCAAGCGCCAGAAAAAATGCATCCACATTCAGCAATGCAGGATCTCCTGGCGCCAGGGAGAAAGCCCAATCTTGAGGGTCGCCACGTAACAGGGAGATAACAATTCTAACTTGCTGAGCGGAATCACCAGAGGAACGAGGTCTCAAAGAAAGAAATAATTTACAATTATTCTTAAAATTCAGAAACCTAGATCTATCTCCAGAAAACAACTCAGGAATAGGTACTTTTGGCTCAGACATAGGACTGTGAACAACAAAATCCTGAATGCTTTGCACCCTTGCAGCAAGATGATCCACACTAGAAGTCAGACTCTTAATATCCATCTCTGCAGCTGAACTCAAAGCCACCCAGAGATTATGGGGATGAGAGAAGCTGGACAGACTGCAGCAAAGGGAGAGGAAAAAATAAATAAATTGTACTCAGGGCTTCTCTTATCCCACTTCTGCGATGCATTAAACACTTTATGGCCTGCTGTACTGTTATGATCCTTAGTGGCTGAGGATCACAGAATGAACTAGCTAAGTTACTGAACATAGAACGAGCTCTAGGGAAGTGGTTACTGGACTGACCGCAAAACCTGATCCTAACCAAACACACTAAAGGTAGCCGGTGAACGTGCCTAAATTCCTGGACGTCTCGACGCAGCCTGAGAAACTTGCTACCCCTATAGAGAAAGTAAGACCTCACTTGCCTCAGAGAAATGACCCCAAAGATATAGTAAGCCCCCAACAAATATTAACGGTGAGGTAAGGGGAAAATACAAAACGTAGAAATGAAAACAGATTCAGCAAATGAGGCCCACTAATACTAGATAGCAGAAGACAGGCAGGGAACTGTGCGGTCAGTAAAAAAACCTATATAAAATATCCACGCTGAGAATACAAGAACCCCCACACCAACTAACGGTGTGAGGGGAGAAACTCAGCCCCCTAGAGCTACCAGCAAGCAAGGAAATCACATATTAGCAAGCTGGACAATGACAAGTAAATAACCAAGAAACATATTGAACACTAATGAGCAAAAAATAACCAAACAGAAAACTTAGCTTCTCTTGGAGAGACTGATAGCGAAGGAATTCAGGAGGATCAAGATAGCACTGAATACATCGACAGCAGGCAAACACTGAAAGTCCAGGTGAGCTAAATAGGAAACCAGCTAACAGATAACGAGACAGCTGATCCGCCTCAGACCTGCAGAAAGACACAAAGAGCCACCAGAGGGAGCCCAAAGACAGCACTCACAAAGTACCACTTGTGACCACAAGAGGGAGCCCAAAAACAGAGTTCACAACAGTGCGGGGTGTCAGACACAAAAGGACTTCGGGAACATAACACAATGGACACAGTTCAGACAGGATCAGGCACTGGATATGCAGCCTCCAGGATAGGTGGGTCTGGGTACTCTGCCCCCAGATTAGATGGAAAAACGAAACACAAACGGATCTGGATATGCAGCCTCCAGGATAGGTGGATCTGGGTACTCTGCCCCCAGAACAGGCGGGTAAACAAAACACAAATGGATCTTGATATACAGCTTCCAGGATAGGCGGATCTTGGTAAAAGATAGGTATCAGCTCTCACAGAACATACTGCAGACAGACCGGGAGCTGAATACTTCACAAGGCAAGACACAGAAACACAATGCAATGCTCTGGCAATGCCTAACAGGAAAAAGGGAGTTTATATAGGAGCTGATCCTCAGCAATAGGCTGAGGAAGCAACACAGGTGCACACTGAAATCCTAATAAAAGCAGGGTAGGTGTGGCCGCACGCACCCTAAGCACAAACAGAAACCATTACAGCACAGTCAGCACAGGAACTGTGGCTTAGGTCACCTGGCAGTGACTGCTAGCCTGGACACACATGGAAAGTCATGCACCAGCTGCAGGGGACCTCGCAAGCCGTGGCTAGCTTCCACAGCGGCAGCCGGGGACCGCACATGCGAGTTGCCATGCAGCAGAGCAAAGACATCACAGCACATGTACAGCTACGCAGCAGTGACAGGGAACTGAGCAGCGTCCATACAGATAACAGACAACAGTATCCCTGCACATTAGAGGGAGAGGAGCAAGGGTTAAAGCAGAGGCATGCAAAAGTAACGCCGAAGAAACAAGGTATAAACCCAGCGGCGTTACAGCTTACTTGTTCAAGTGTCTGTGGTGAAATGCACCCTAGCAGATTTACTGAAGGAATAAGTGATGTTGTTTGTGACATGCTAATGCAGTGCAGGCACAGCTTTCTTAGAGAAGTAATGGCGACTGGAAAACTGGTACTATGGGACTGCGATGGCCATTAACTTTCAGAAACTGTCTGTATCCACCAGGCGGAAAGGCAGCATTTCCGTGGCCAACAAATTGAAGATGGTGGAGAACAACCTCTTAGCTTTGTCATGTGTAGGATGAAACAATCTTTTACATGACCACAACTGCAGGACTGCAGGCTGGCGGCAGTGCTCAGAGACGGTGGAGAACATAGAAGCAGACAAACTGCTGAACTGTTAGTAAGCTGCAGGCGAAGATGTTATGGTGGATTGGTAAAGTTGTGGTGTGCTCGTTCTGTGAGATCAGTCAAAAACAGCAGACATGTCTGCTTTCGTTACAGCTGATAGGCTCTCAGTCTGAATGAAGCAGATAACTAACCAGAAGATCTACTCTCAAAGACCTGCATCACAATAAATGGCACGCCAACAGAGGAGGAGAAAGAAGCAGCAGATGCAGTTGATGAGGTGGCTGATGGTGGTTGGGGTTTGCTGTTCCGCATTTTTATCACCGATGGATTGCCAGAGTAACACATATTGATTGCACATGTGAAGGTTCATGCATGTAATAGTGAAATTATTGCACTTTTTCGTTCTACTAGTGTTTGTTTCCAAAATTAGCAGATAACATAAGTTGGCTCATCCTTTGCAGTGTCAAAAAATGCACAGGTTAGGAAACCCTTGCCACCCCTGCGAGCTGTAGATCGGCGAATGCTGCTGAACACAGCCACAGTTGTGGCTGAGGATGCAATGCTCGTCGTGGTTGTATCACTCTGTATCTAGGCCGTACGGTGCAACATAACCTCTTCTACTTCCTCCTCTTTATCACCTCAGATACCTACTACATGCCTCTATGTTCATGCCAAGTAGGGTCTACAATGTTATAATTATCCTCTGTGCTATTACATTCCTTGCCCTGAAGGTCAACCTCCTCCTCTTCCTGCCCTGACAGCACAGTACAGTCCACATGAGATTCAGATATTTGAGTTTCATCAGGATCACCTCACTCCCAGGGGTAACATTTGGTGACAAGAGTCATGATGCAGCTTGGATCCTTCTTCCTCTTGCCCCAGATCCAAGGTAAAAAAATTTGGGCATCAGTGTCAATGATTTCCTCCTTTTGACTCCGTGAAGCTTTGGAGTACACTTCTGATGCCCATGGCATAAAATGCTTGAAAAGCTCTGCACACTTACCCATTTGAGGTTCCTTATAGTCAGTTGGGCAGTTCCTGTATTGTAATGCATATGGAAGCAAGGGTAATTAGGCTGCCACCTCTGTGGACTGTACTGGGTGTGATGTTGAGGTGGAGGAAGAGGAGGAGAGGCCACTTGAAGCTGCCATTCACTCGAACACATGCTCGACTCAAGCACATGCTCTTTCTGGGCCTCATCAGCAAGGCATACCATTGTGCATCTGCCAAAGAAAGGTAGTGGAATAGCCCATCCAGTAATAGAAATTGTCATTTGTGGTTGTATTGGATGTGACGTTGTTGGTTCACTAGTGCTTCCATTAACATTACCACTTACCCCACGTACACAAAGCTTAATCCCCACAACCTCGCTTTTTCCCAGTCATGTTGCTCAGATATGTGGTATGAGCACAGTATTATCAACAAAAAATTAGTTTTTAAACTCTGCATCAGCTCTGCACACAGCTGGATTGCAGTGGCACTAAATAAGGGGAAATATGACATGCTGAATCGTGATAGTCACAGAAGAAAGAATTGCTTAAGTGTGGAGGAGGCCTGTATGACAAAGAAAATATGCTTCAAACAATTTCACACTGAGATGTCACCTATTGTATAATCTTAGCAGCAGACAAAAGTATTTTTTTTAGTGTGGATGAGGCCTGTATAACCTGGAAGATATGTTTCAAACAATTTCAAACTATAAATCTAGCCTGCTGTATCATGTTTGTCACATAAAAAATATCTTTTTACTGTGCAATAGCTCTGCACACTGAACAATTTCATTGCCACTAAATGACAAGGTGAGATATGACGTGCTGAATCATGTTAACAACTGCCCAATTTTTTTTTTACTGGGCTACAGCTAAAATCACAGAACAATGTCACCTCCAATTAATGACAAAATGAGATATGGTGTGCTGTATCATGTTTATAACAGATTTTTTTTTTTAAATATGAATGAGCTTTCGAGACCGCTAAATTTCACAGCCACTAAATGACAAGGTTTGATATGAAGTGCTGTATCACGTTTCTAACAGAAAAAAAGTTGATTTGTTAATCTGCATGAGCTCTGCAGAGAGCTGAATTTCACCACCACTGAATGACAAGGTGAGATATCATGTGCTGAATCACGTTAGCAACTGCCAAAAATATTTTTTTACTGTGCAACAGGTCAAATCACAGAACAATTTTATCGCTAGTAAATAACAAGGTGGGATATGGCTTGCTATATTACATTTAGCAACTGAAAAAATAAGATTTAGAAAGGTCTACATGTGCATGGAGCACAAAGAATTGAGTGCACAATAGACTTCTATGAAATGTGCCCTGCTTTCTTTGTCTGTGGATCTCTCTAATGGCGCAAAAAAACATCTGCTGGAAGATCCATTTCACAGCCACACAGGACACTAGCTATCTAAACTGTCTGACTTGGAAATAACCACCTAGTTAACTAGCTAAAATCTAGCAGCACCCAGGGCCACCATCAGGAGCAGCTTGTCTGCACTGTGCTAGTGACAAAATAGCACTAAAGCAAGATGGCTACATTTTATATACAAAGGGACATGTGATTTCAGCAGCCAATGACACACGCTGTTGTGTCAGGACATTGTGGATGTTTCCTGCACCTGATTGTCTAGCTGCAGTATGCACTCATAAAGTTAGAAAAAAAAATAAAAATTTAAAAGCACGCTGCTCCTCTGAGCTCTCCCCACCCCCTATCCTCATCAAACACGTGACCCACCCTAATCATCCACCACCACTTTCATATCCAAAGTGCTTAAAATAATTTAGTGACAATGCAAATATCACATTGTGGCTTCTCAGAACATCTCCATGGAGCCAGGTGACCGATGGGTCCAAATCATGACTTTCCCAAACATATCCATGGGGCTCAGGTGACTGGTGGGTCCATACCCTGACTACCCCACACGTATCCATAGTTGAGTCATGGTCAATGGAGCAGATCTGTATTTTTTTCAGCCAAGGCCATGGTCCCCTATGTTGGCATCATGTAGAATGTCAAATCTGTGTCCCTTGTGATGGAGCCATGATCTGGCACATATCATATAGAGCATTCCTGGCTGTGGTTTTTAAAAGAGTCTCTTGTCCTTTGGATCTCTGGATCTGTTGGCTGTCTGGATGCATATTGCTAGAGGCATATTGTCATGCACAGCGTAGGACAGGCTAAGTGCAACACAAAGGGATAAGGGCAAAGGGAACAAAACACTAGGGAAGGGGGAAGTGGGCACCCCTAGACAGATTTAATGTCACTTTGTCTGTCCTATCGTCCCAGAATAGGTTCCGCACATATCGCTGAGCAGGATACCTAATCCCTGCCTGAAACTGGTGATAAGTCCTGCACCAGGAAGGACAGGATGAGTGCTAGTCAGTCCGCAATACCGCTAAAGACAACTGGGATAGACAAACCAAACAAGGAATCACTTAGCTTGAAATGACACTGACACTTAGCAGGTAAATGCAAATGTAAATTTCACCTGCGTTTGCCAGCAGCAAGCAGGAAGTATATCAACACTCAGGTCCAGGTGTGGCCATTATCATTGGGGGAGGTGGCCACTTGATTCTAGGGTCAGAAGGAATAGGCATAAGTCTGCAAATCAAACTCCTGAGACCTTCTGCAGACAGATGCAGTGCAACAGTCTGCAGCCTCTGACACATCTGTGACAGTACCCCCCCTTCCACGAGTGGCCTCCGGACACTCAAGACCAGGTTTCTCAGAATAAGAGGTGTGGTACGAACAAACCAGCCTGGGGGTGTTCACTTCTGATGCAGAAGCCCACATCCTTTCTTCTGGACCATAACTCCTCCAATGCACCAAGTATTGAAGTGATCGATGTCGGAGGCAAGAATCTACAATCCTCAAAATTTAAAACTCTAGGTTTCCATCAACCATAATTGGGGGAGGCGGTAGGGGTGAGGGCTCAAGGAGTTCCACAAATTTCTTGAGCAAAGACCTGTAGAAAATGTTGTAGACTTTAAGAGCCTGAGGTAGCTAAAGACGAAACTCTGCTGGACCAATGATGGCGTTATCTTATAGGCACCAATGAATCTAGGTCTCAACTTCTAAGAAGGAAACCTTGACCTGAAATTCCCGGTAGACAACCACAAAAAGTAATTCATATTCAGGTCCGGACCTGGCATGCATTTACTGACAGTCATACGTTTATACATGTCTCCCTTGAACCTGATAGAAACAGGTAGTGGCGAAACAGGAAAAGATGGACGGGTGTGCGGAACCTTAGAACGTGTGCAAACACTGCAGGAAGCCACTTGTTCAACCACATCCTGATGCAACCCTGGCCACCAAAAATGATGAGAAAGGAGTTCAGCAGTTGCCTTACCACCTGCGTGGCCAGCAAGTATAGTATAGAGTTAAAAATTTTCTAGTTACTTTGCAGCGCAATATAGATGACACAAATAAACTCCAAGAAGGGCAGGAGGCAGGGGTGTCCCCCTGAGCCTCCAACACCTTACTCTCCAGGTCATGGTACAAGGCCAAGATGACTACCCCGTTTTGCAAAATTGGGGCAGGGTCCTCGAAGTCAGACAAAAATGCTGGTAAGAACCCTGTAAATACAGCAGAAGGGGAAATGTTTAGTATGTTACCATGGCAGTAATCTCTTGCCAATCCACTGTTAGATTATGCTTCACCAACCAGGGCAAACACAGAATCATTGGAGCATGGAGATCCTTCAGGACATAACAAGGGTTTATTTCATCGTGCGAAGACCCCACCTTCAGTCGTATGTTATGAAAAATTTGTGTTAGTGTTCTCCGTGCAAGTGGTGCTGAGTCAATGGCACAAATAGGAATAGGTTTAGCGAAGTTAGAACAGAGAAAACCATAAAATCTGGCAAACTCAGCATCTACAATACAGACTCCAGCTCCACTGTCTCCAAACGCAGAATTTTTTTCAGAACTGCTCTCTAGCACCACCTCTGCTTTCAGGACAAAATGAGAATTCCATGCTGAAGAAGAACACACCCCTTGATTATCAAGCTCAAGGCTCCCAAGGGTTAATCAAGTTTTTTTTGCTTTGGAATTGCAGGCCATGCCCCAATAAAATATCCCTTCTTCCCACAAAAAAACAAACACCCTTTTTCTTGCAAATGTTGGGAGAAACATGCAACGTGAATGCACCTACCAACAGCATGGGTTCCTCTAACTCTGCAAGCATAGGTTCACCCCCGGGCCTTTCCTAAAACGCTGGGCTCTTGTCCTGGAAAGAGGGTTCAGAATCAGGTGGTCTTATCCGCCTGTTCCTCAGGTGTCTATCCACCTGAATAGAAAAGGACACGGCAGCCTCCAGTGACACAGGAGTTTCATACACTGATAATGGATCCTTTAACCTTTCAGTGAGGCCCTGTAGGAATTGGCTTCTGAGAGCTGGGTCATTCCATTTGGTATCAGTGGACCACCTGCGGAATTCAGACCTACAGGTCTCTACTAAACAATTCCCATGCGACTCAGCCTGTATTCAGCCAAGGAAATATGGTCAGGATCATCATAGAAAAGGGCTAGGACCCTAAAAAACTCTTCTACAGATTGCAGACACAGAATCTAAGAGAAAAAGCCCAGGACTTAGGTCCCCCCTGCAACAGTGAAATAGCAATTCCTACTCATTGTTCCTCATCTCCAGAGGAGTAAGGACGTAGTTTAAAGTACAATTTGAATGCCTCTTTAAACACAAAAAAACTTGTCCCTACCTAAAGAAAACCTGTCCAGGAGGGCAATTTTGGTTTCAAGCTGGATCCTCCTACCTGCAGCTTCCCCCACAATAGGAGCCATAGGTTGCTACCATTGCTGCTGAACCTCAGAACGAAGGCCATTCACCTCCAGTGCCAACCTCTGCAGCTGCTCTGGTAGCATAGAAACAGGATCAATGAACCCAGCGAAAGAAAAAAAAAACACTGAAAAAAACACACCAAAAAAAAACAGTCAGTTTTCTTTTGTCTGTTTTACCATCGTAAACTGCGGGTGATAATGTCACGCACAGCGTAGGAAAGACTAAGTGCAACACAAAACATCAGAACCTCCCCTCTCCCTCTCTCTGACCACCATCTACTCACTTTCACATCTCTGTCCTCCTCCTCACCTGCCACCCATGTCCACCTGCCACCCATGTTGCATTCAAATCACCTCTCACCTCTGCTAAACAGGCCTACTTTACATCCCTTGTATCTTTCTTATCCCACAACCCCAAACAGTTGTTCAACACTTTTAATTCCCTCCTCTGCCCACCACTGCCCCCTCCGACTTCCTTAATCTCTGCTGAGGACTTTGCACTTCAAAAGTAAGAGAGACCAAACAAGGCAAGTCTTTGTTGTCTGACTACCACAACCCCTTTGTATACCAGACCAATGCCCTAACCCCATAAGTTCCCTCTCCAAAATCACTGAAAAAGAGCTTGCTCATCTTCTCTCCAAATCACACCTCACCACTTGTGCACTTGAACCTATCCCATCCTACCTCCTCTCCAACCTCACCACAACACTTATCCCATTCCTAACCCTTCCGTTCAACCTATCACTAACTTCTGGTACTTTCCCCTCTGCTTTCAAACATGCCACAATCACACCTATGCTCGAAAAGCCATCCCATGACCCGAGCGCTATGTCCAGCTATCGCCCTATATCTTTGATCTCATTTGCTTCCAAACTCCTTGAGCAGCAAGTCCATGCTGAACTTTCCTCTCACTTTGCATCTAACTCACTATTTGACAACCTACAATCTGGCTCACATGATCTCCGGTCCTCCCAAGACTTCCTTCTCTCCTCCACGCTTATTCGCTCTTCACCTAATCACCTCCAAGATTTCTCCTGAATATCCCCCATTCTCTTCAATTCTGTGACCCAACATGTCTGGTTATCCACCACATTTGGATCCTTCAGACGGAACCTGAAAACCCATCACTTCAGAAAAACTTATAACCTGTAATGACCATGCTGCCACTTCAACAGCATCAGAGCTACTGCAAATCCCGACCTCCTGTCTCTTTTCCCTTAATCCTGTGGAATATAAGCCCGCAATGGCAGGGTCCTCTTCCCTCTGTACCAGTCTGTCATTGTTAGTTTGTTTACTGTAAGTGATATTTGTATTTTGATGTAACCCCTTCTCATGTACAGCACTATGGAATTAATGGTGCTATATAAATAAATCATAATAACAATAATAAGGGGAAGGGGAACCAAACACTAGAGAAGGGTGAAGTGGATACCCTTAGACAGATCTAATGTCACCCTGTCTGTCCTATCATCCCTATACAGGTTCTGGACCTATCACCGAGCAGGATACCTAATCCCTGCCTGACCCTGACGATAAGCCCTGCATCGGGAAAAAACATGTGCACTAGTCAATCCTTCCTACAGCTAAAGAGAACTGGATAGACAAATGGAACAAGGGAACCCTTAGCTTGAGAAAACTCAGAGAGAAAAAACAACATCCTCCCAACTCCAAAAAGGATGGTAGCAGACCGCTACAGCTCCAAGCATCAACAGGGAATTGCAAATGGAAATATCATCCACTTACCTGAACTTACCAGAAGCAAGTAGGAAGCAAATCAACACTCAGGTCCAGGTGTGGCCATTAGCACCAGAGGAGGTGGCCACTGGGTTCTAGCATCAGAAGGACCAGGCAGAAATCTACAAAGCAAACTGCTGAGACCTTCTGCCGACAGATGCAGTGCAACGGTCTGTAGCCTCTGATACATCTGTGACACATATCCCACTTACATGGCTCACAATTGTTGTTCATCACGCCAGCATCCAGATGTCAAGAGGATGTGATGAGACTAACTCACATTGTTTGAATATCTAATCAATTTACGTTACATTACTTATCATCGTATCAATAAAATAATTTTTTAATTATTCATCGTTTAATTTTTTAAGTCAGCACTCCAATTATCTTTATTTATATCTTTAACCCCTTCACCCCCAAGGGTGGTTTGCACGTCATGGACCGGGCCAATTTTTACAATTCTGACCACTGTCCCTTTATGAGGTTATAACTCTGGAACGCTTCAATGGATCCCGGTAATTCTGACACTGTTTTCTCGTGACATATGGTACTTCATGATAGTGGTAAAATTTCTTTGATATTACATGCGTTTATTTGTGAAAAAAACGGAAATGTGGCAAAAATTTTAAAAATTTTGCAATTTTCCAACTTTGAATTTTTATGCAATTAAATCACAGTGATATGTCACACAAAATACTTAATAAGTAACATTTCCCACATGTCTACTTTACATCAGCACAATTTTGGAACCAAATTTTTTTTCTGTTAGGGAGTTATAAGGGTTAAAATTTGACCAGCAATTTCTCATTTTCACAACACCATTTTTTTTTAGGGACCACATCTCATTTGAAGTCATTTTGAGGGGTCTATATGATAGAAAATACCCAAGTGTGACACCATTCTAAAAACTGTACCCCTCAAGGTGCTCAAAACCATATTCAAGAAGTTTATTAACCCTTAAGGTGTTTCACAGGAATTTTTGGAATGTTTAAATAAAAATGAGCATTTAACTTTTTTTTCACACAAAATTTACTTCAGCTCCAATTTGTTTTATTTTACCAAGGGTAACAGGAGAAAATGGACCCCAAAAGATGTACAATTTGTCCTGAGTACGTCGATACCCCATATGTGGGGGTAAACCACTGTTTGGGCGCATGACAGAGCTCGGAAGCGAAGGAGCGCCATTTGACTTTTCAATGCAAAATTGACTGGAATTGAGATGGGACGCCATGTTGCGTTTGGAGAGCCCCTGATATGCCTAAACATTGAAACCCCCCACAAGTGACACCATTTTGGAAAGTAGACCCCCTAAGGAGCTTATCTAGAGGTGTGGTGAGCACTTTGACTCACCAAGTGCTTCACAGAAGTTTATAATGCAGAACCGTAAAAATAAAAAATCATATTTTTTCACAAAAATGATCTTTTCGCCCCCAATTTTTTATTTTCCCAAGGGTAAGAGAAGAAATTGGACCACAAAAGTTGTTGTAAAATTTGTCCTGAGTACACTGATACCCCATATGTGGGGGTAAACCACTGTTTGGGCGCATGGGAGAGCTCGGAAGGGAAGGAGTGCTGTTTGACTTTTCAATGCAAAATTGACTGGAATTGAGATGGGACGCCATGTTGCGTTTGGAGAGCCACTAATGTGCCTAAACATTGAAACCCCCCACAAGTGACACCATTTTGGAAAGTAGACCCCCTAAGGAACTTATCTAGAGGTGTGTTGAGCACTTTGACCCACCAAGTGCTTCACAGAAGTTTATAATGCAGAACCGTAAAAATAAAAAATCATATTTTCTCACAAAAATTATTTTTTCACCCCCAATTTTTTATTTTTTCAAGGGTAAGAGAAGAAATTCGACCCCAAAAGTTGTTGTACAATTTGTTCTGAGTACGCTGATACCCCATATGTGGGTGTAAACCACTGTTTGGGCACATGGGAGAGCTCGGAAGGGAAGGAGCGCCGTTTGACTTTTCACTGCAAAATTGACAGGAATTGTTGCGTTTGGAGAGCCACTGATGTGCCTAAACATTGAAACCCCCCCACAAGTGACACCATTTTGGAAAGTAGACCCCCGAAGGAACTTATCTAGAGGTGTAGTGAGCACTTTGACCCACCAACTGCTTCACAGAAGTTTATAATACAGAGTCGTAAAAATAAAACAAACATTTTTTTCCCACAAAAATTATTTTTTAGCCCCCAGTTTTGTATTTTCCCGAGGGTAACAGGAGAAATTGGACCCCAAAAGTTGTTGTCCAATTTGTCTTGAGTACGCTGATACGCAGACTTAGATGGAATGGTCTGCAGGCGTCACATTGCGTTTGCAGAGCCCTAATGTACCTAAACAGTAAAAAAAAAAACACAAGTGACACCATTTTGGAAAGTAGACCCCCTAAGCAACTCATCTAGATGTGTTGTGAGAGTTTTGAACCCTCAAGTGTTTCACTACAGTTTATAACGCATAGCCGTGAAAATTAAAAAAAAAAAAATGTCCCCCCAAAATTATTTTTTAGCCCCCAGTTTTGTATTTTCCCAAGGGTAACAGGAGAAATTGGACCCCAAAAATTGTTGTCCAATTTGTCTTGAGTACGCTGATACCCCACATGTGGAGGGGAACCACCGTTTGGGCGCATGGGAGGGCTCGGAAGGGAAGGAGCGCCATTTGGAATGCAGACTTAGATGGAATGGTCTGCAGGCGTCACATTGCGTTTGCAGAGGCCCTAATAAACCTAAACAGTAGAAACCCCCCACAAGTGACACCATTTTGGAAAGTAGACCCCCTAAGGAACTCATCTAGATGTGTTGTGAGAGCTTTGAACCCCCAATTGTTTCACTACAGTTTATAACGCAGAGCCATGCAAATAAAAACAATTTTTTTTCCACAAAAATTATTTTTTAGCCCCCAGTTTTGTATTTTCCCAAGGGTAACAGGAGAAATTGGACCCCAAAAGTTGTTCTCCAATGTGTTCTGAGTACGCTGATACCCCATATGTTGGGGTAAACCCCTGTTTGGGCACACGGGAGAGCTCGGAAGGGAAGGAGCACTGTTTTACTTTTTCAACGCAGAATTGGCTGAAATTGAGATCGGACGCCATGTCGCGTTTGGAGAGCCCCTGATGCGCCTAAACAGTGGAAACCCCCCAATTATAACTGAAACCCTAATCCAAACACATCCCTAACCCTAATCCCAATGGTAACCCTAACCACACCTCTAACCCAGACACACCCCTGACCCTAATCCCAACCCTATTCCCAACCGTAGATGTAATACAAACCCTTACCCTAACTTTAGCCCCAACCCTAACCCTAACTTTAGCCCCAACCCTAACAGTAGCCTTAACCCTAACTCTAGCCCTAACCCTAGCCCCAACCATAACCCTAGCCCCAACCTAACCCTAGCCCCAACCCTAGCCCCAACCCTAACCCTAGCCCTAACCCTAGCCCCAACCCTAACCCTAACCCTAACCCTAACCCTAGCCCTAGCCCTAACCCTAGCCCCAACCCTAACCCTAACCCTAGCCCTAACCCTAGCCCTAACCCTAGCCCTAACCCTAATGGTAAAATGAAAATAAATACATTTTTTAAATTTTTTTATTTTTCCCTAACTAAGGGGGTGATGAAGGGAGGTTTGACTTACTTTTATAGCGGGTTTTTTAGCGGATTTTTATGATTGGCAGCTGTCACACACTGAAAGAAGCTTTTTATTGCAAAAAAATATTTTTTGCGTTACCACATTTTGAGAGCTATAATTTTTCCATATTTGAGTCCACAGAGTCATGTGAAGTCTTGTTTTTTGCGGAACGAGTTGTTGTTTTTATTGGTAACATGCTCGGGCACGGGAGATTTTTTAATCGCTTATTATTCCGATTTTTGTGAGGCAGAATTACCAAAAACCAGCTATTCATGAATTTCTTTTGGGGGAGGCGTTTATACCATTCCGCGTTTGGTAAAATTGATAAAGCAGTTTTATTCTTCGGGTCAGTACGATTACAGCGATACCTCATTTATATCATTTTTTTATGTTTTGACGCTTTTATACGATAAAAATTATTTTATAGAAAAAATAATTATTTTGGCATCGCTTTATTCTGAGGACTATAACTTTTTTATTTTTTTGCTGATGATGCTGTATGGCAGCTCATTTTTTGCGGGACAATATGACGTTTGCAGCGGTACTATGGTTATTTATATCCGCCTTTTTGATCGCGTGTTATTCTACTTTTTGTTTGGCGGTATGAGAATAAAGCGTTGTTTTTAGCCTCGGTTTTTTTTTTTTTTACGGTGTTCACTGAAGGGGTTAACTAGTGATATAGTTTTATAGGTGGGGTCGTTACAGACGCAGCGATACTAAATATGTGTACTTTTATTGTTTGATTTTTTTTATTTAGATAAAGGAATGCATTTATGGGAATAATATATATATATTTTTTTCATTATTTAGGAATTTTTTTTTCTTTTTTTTTACACATGTGGGAATTTTTTTTTTAACTTTTTTACTTTGTCCCAGGGGGGGACATTACAGATCGGTGATCTGACAGTGTGCACAGCACTCTGTCAGATCACCGATCTCACTTACAGCCGTGTAGGCTGCAGCTTTCATCTGCAGCCTGCACGGCACCCGGAAGTAATCCCTGCAGGACCCGGATGCAGCCCCGCGGCCATTTTGGATCCGGGGCCTGCAGGGATAGGAGGTAGGAGACCCTTGCAGCAACGCGATCACATCGCGTTGCTCCGGGGGTCTCAGGGAAGCACGCAGGGAGCCCCCTCCCTGCGCGATGCTTCCCTGTACCGCCGGCACACCGCGATCATGTTTGATCGCGGTGTGCCGGGGGTTAATGTGCAGGGGGTGGTCCGTGACCGCTCCTGGCACATAGTGCCGGATGTCAGCTGCGATAGGCAGCTGACACCCGGCCGCGATCGGCCGCGCTCCCCCTGTGAGCGCGGCCGATCGTGCTGGACATACTATTCCGTCCTTGGGAATTAGGGCCCACCCCACATGGATGGAATAGTACGTCCAATGGCAGAAAGGGGTTAAGGAGTTTCTTCTATAATTTTTATCCTCATTTTTGATTAAGACTGCGCTATTAATTATGTTCATTATTTTAATCACAACTTGTCTTATAATCAATTACCCTGTGAATTATTTAATATCTAATCAATTTTTACAGTTTTTACTCCTGTTTTGTAAGTTAAAGAGCCACAAGACCCACACAATGGTCGTTCAACATATGAAGCAAACATCCATTTTTCAATGACCCTGCATTACTGTCTTGCAAAGATAGCAGACAATAAGTTGTGGGAGCTGAAATAAGAAGCAAACAGCCATTCAAAAACATCAAAAATCAATGTTTCAGACTCATATGGCAGCAGTGTATTGGTCTTGACATTGTTGGGTGAATTTGTTTGGAAAACGATTGCGAAACATAAACACAAACAAAATTTTGCAAAATCAGGAACTATCGGTAACGTTAGGTAAAAGGTATTGCCACAGAAGAATTTTCAGCAATTTTGCAATGATAATTGTGGTGTATCATGAGCATGAGGCACATGTTTGATGAGGGGAGGGGTTTTGCAGCGCTCGCAGGCACGGTATGCTTGATAACACCAAACACCTATGTAGAGCAAAAAGAAGTCCTCCAAACATAGTAATGCATAAAAAATTTTTTTTTTTTGAAACATACACTTAAAAATGTTAAAAGGAAGTGTTTTGGAGATGTATACAGACCATGCAGAAAGAAATATACCAAGACACTACTAGGATTATGACGCTGACCTAAAATGGAGTCAGTCACTTCCGGTCACATGGAGATCACATTACTCACATTTCACAGGTATGAGATGGGTATTAATATTTGGTATGCTGGACTGGCTTTAAATGCACCCCTTCTGAGGAAGAAATACATCAAAACATGGGTCAAGAGGTACACTGGGACTTCTGACACTCTTAGTAACTATTAGTGTTGAGCGATACTTTCCGATATCGGAAAGTATCGGTATCGGAAAGTATCGGCCGATACCGTCACAGTATCGGAATC
Organism: Ranitomeya variabilis; assembly: GCF_051348905.1. Lineage (NCBI taxonomy): Eukaryota > Metazoa > Chordata > Amphibia > Anura > Dendrobatidae > Ranitomeya > Ranitomeya variabilis. Next base: position 601,175,079 of record NC_135234.1, read on the forward strand.
CAATCCGATACCGATACCCGATCCCAATGCAAGTCAATGGGACGAAAATATCGGAATTAAAATAAACCCTTTATACACTTGTAGGTTCATTCTACATGCAGGAAAACAACTAAGAATATTGTAGGATGTATTGGGGGACGTGGCGGAGATATTAAAGGGACAGAGGTTTAGCCCAATGTAATAGAATAGCAGGATTTTTTATTTTTTTTTATGAAGTTCGGCGTTAGAAAGAATTTGACTATGTTTTTTTTTTTTTTTTTTTATGTCAGATATTGATGTTTCACTACTTCCACGCCCTTCACCTTCTTTTTTACTTCTCCCACGCTTTCTTCTTAATTATCCTCATCATCAGCTTCTTTGACATCAACTTCTTCACCTTATTCATCTTCTTCTTCATCTTCTACCTATTATTTTTTGGGTTACATTGTTCATATTCTTTTTATTTTACTATTATCTTCATCATATTCAACTTCTTCATCATATTCTTATTTGTGACAGGCATTCCCGTAGTTGTTATCTATAAAAGTTTGAAGATTACACCTTCCGTTCTGCCTGTCACAAAACAGTTACATTTGTCCGCGTTCAGTTTGGCCTGCAGCATCAGGCTTTATCCAGGGGCACCACGAGGAGGAACGGACTCACCCCCATACACTGCTTAGTCTTCTTCTGCTTATAATTTACATAATATTTTTTGCTCTGATATTTTGTGTTATGCTTAATGTCCTTCTGCTCTTTGTTCTGCAGCCTCTTGTTCTTCTGCTTCTCGGTCTTCCAGGTCGTCGTCGTCTCCAGGGTCGTCGTCTCCGGGGTCGTCGTCATCGGGGTGGTCTTCAGGGTCGTCGTCTCCGGGGTCGTCGTCATCGGGGTGGTCTTCGGGGTCATCGTCTCCAGGGTCGTCGTCATCACGGTGGTTGTCGTCTCTGGTGTCGTCGTCATCTTAGGGGTGGTCTTCTGGGTCATTGTGTTTAGTCTCTTGAACTTGGAAATGTAGCAGAAGGTACAAGAAGGCTGAGAAAATGCCGAGAACCAGCTGATGGAACTGGAACTCGGATGGCTACCCGAAGGTCCAAGAGCCAATGGAACTACCGAGGACCAGCTGACGTTACTGGAACCCGGTTACTAAGCAGGAGGTACCTGTGCTGAAAGCACTACCAAGGACCACCTGACGTTGGTGGAACTCGGATACCCAGAGGGAGGCACCTAAGCCAAAGGCTCTGCCCGGAACCAGCTGACGGTACTGGAACCAGGATGGGGAGCAGAAGGTACAAGAGCAAAAGACACTGCCGAGAACCAGCTGACGGTGCTGGAACCCGGATGGGTAGCCGAAGGTCCAAGAGCCAATGGAACTACCGAGGACCAGCTGACGTTACTGGAACCCGGTTACTAAGCAGGAGGTACCCGTGCCTGAAAGCACTACCAAGGACCACCTGACGTTGGTGGAACTCGGATACCAAAGGGAGGCACCTAAGCCAAAGGCTCTGCCCGGAACCAGCTGACGGTACTGGAACCAGGATGGGGAGCAGAAGGTACAAGAGCAAGTGTCTGCGTGGCTTTTGCAGGACACGATGCCGGCTGCACAGCAGGGGAACAGCTGGCGGTGCTGGACCCCACTGACACATTGGCGAGGTGTTTTTCTCTGTGCAGCTAGCACATCTGGGCACCAACTGGCGGTTTGTTAGAGCCCAGGGTCAGCAGGAGGAGGAGCAGGAGGAGGAGGAGCAGGGGGAGGGGAGTGTAGGCCGAAGCCTGCACTGGCGGCAGCTTTGGGTCTGTTGTGTCTGCGTGGCTTTTGCAGGACACGTTGCCGGCTACACAGCAGGGGAACAGCTGGCGGTGCTGGACCCCACTGACACATTGGCAAGGTGTTTGGCTCTGTGCAGCCAGCACTTCCGGACAGCAACTAGCGTTGTTGGAGCCCGGGCTCTGCAGGTGGAGCAGAGTGTAGGCCGAAGCCTAATTGAACCGATTTCAAAAGTCACCTTTAACCCCCCCTCAGGGGTTACAAAGTAGAAGAGCCACAGCTTATGCAGCAGTAGTGCTGCACAAGTCAAAGGTTGCTCTTTTAATTTTTCTCCTTGCACACGCTGAATGAAACACGTATAACATTTAGCCCTTTATACAGTCAAACTGTGTTGGAGGCGCGAGTTCCCTTTGTAATGAGACGCAGCACAGATGTCAAGAATCCCACCTTGGTGCTGGGTGCAGCCTCCCGAGCGTTGTTATTTGCTGTACAGGAGTCTGCGCTGTCGTGTTATCCCCTGGCCTAGCGCCGTTAGCGCTGCCCATCTTCTGGCATCATGTAATGTCGGCCGGTGCGGTTCGCGATGCCCATGAATCCCAGCCCCGCAGTGTCTTAACATTGTTAAAACACTGCGGGGCTGGGATTCAGGGCCTGGCGCAGCACATATGTTGGCCTCTCACACTCGGGTCCTTACACCCGCTTCAGACTGTGCGGCGTCATCTGATCCCTTATCGCATGCCACGGCCATGAAGCCGCACAGTCCGAAGAAGGCGGAAGGAGAGGAGGGACAGGCGAACTGATGCACTGATCCTGCCCATGAATCACACCCTCGCAGTCCCAATAAATAAGACACCGAGGGGCGTTGTGTGGGTCAGGGCGGCCGCAGAGGCGCAGGCAGCCAAACAATGATGCCAGAAGACGGGCAGCGCTACCAAGGGGGTTGCAGCGTGTCATTACAAAGGAAAGTCACACCACCGGGACGGTTAAATGGTCACACAGAGGACACATTTCAGACGTGTTTTCAGTTCCACATGTGCGAGGAGAATACGTTTCTGAGCCACCTTGCACACATGCAGCATTACCGCTGTACAAGGTGGCTGGATAACGTAAAAACGCCTGGGGGAGGGGGGACAGGTTCCCTTCAATTTCAGTTCTTGTGTCTGCGTGGCTTTTGCAGGACACGTTGCCGGCTGCACAGCAGGGGAACAGCTGGCGGTGCTGGACCCCACTGACACATTGGCTGGTGTTTTTCTCTGTGCAGCTAGCACATCTGGGCCCCAACTGGCGGTGTGTTAGAGCCCAGGGACAGCAGGAGGAGGAGCAGGAGGAGGAGGAGCAGGGGGAGGGGAGTGTAGGCCGAAGCCTGCACTGGCGGCAGCTTTGGGTCTGTTGTGTCTGCGTGGCTTTTGCAGGACACGTTGCCGGCTACACAGCAGGGGAACAGCTGGCGGTGCTGGACCCCACTGACACATTGGCGAGGTGTTTGGCTCTGTGCAGCCAGCACTTCCGGACAGCAACTAGCGTTGTTGGAGCCCGGGCTCTGCAGGTGGAGCAGAGTGTAGGCCGAAGCCTAATTGAACCGATTTCAAAAGTCACCTTTAACCTCCCCTCAGGGGTTAGAAAGTAGAAGAGCCACAGCTTATGCAGCAGTAGTGCTGCACAAGTCAAAGGTTGCTCTTTTAATTTTTCTCCTTGCACACGCTGAATGAAACACGTATAACATTTAGCCCTTTATACAGTCAAACTGTGTTGGAGGCGCGAGTTCCCTTTGTAATGAGACGCAGCACAGATGTCAAGAATCCCACCTTGGTGCTGGGTGCAGCCTCCCGAGCGTTGTTATTTGCTGTACAGGAGTCTGCGCTGTCGTGTTATCCCCTGGCCTAGCGCCGTTAGCGCTGCCCATCTTCTGGCATCATGTAATGTCGGCCGGTGCGGTTCGCGATGCCCATGAATCCCAGCCCCGCAGTGTCTTAACATTGTTAAAACACTGCGGGGCTGGGATTCAGGGCCTGGCGCAGCACATATGTTGGCCTCTCACACTCGGGTCCTTACACCCGCTTCAGACTGTGCGGCGTCATCTGATCCCTTATCGCATGCCACGGCCATGAAGCCGCACAGTCCGAAGAAGGCGGAAGGAGAGGAGGGACAGGCGAACTGATGCACTGATCCTGCCCATGAATCACACCCTCGCAGTCCCAATAAATAAGACACCGAGGGGCGTTGTGTGGGTCAGGGCGGCCGCAGAGGCGCAGGCAGCCAAACAATGATGCCAGAAGACGGGCAGCGCTACCAAGGGGGTTGCAGCGTGTCATTACAAAGGAAAGTCACACCACCGGGACGGTTAAATGGTCACACAGAGGACACATTTCAGACGTGTTTTCAGTTCCACATGTGCGAGGAGAATACGTTTCTGAGCCACCTTGCACACATGCAGCATTACCGCTGTACAAGGTGGCTGGATAACGTAAAAACGCCTGGGGGAGGGGGGACAGGTTCCCTTCAATTTCAGTTCTTGTGTCTGCGTGGCTTTTGCAGGACACGTTGCCGGCTGCACAGCAGGGGAACAGCTGGCGGTGCTGGACCCCACTGACACATTGGCTGGTGTTTTTCTCTGTGCAGCTAGCACATCTGGGCCCCAACTGGCGGTGTGTTAGAGCCCAGGGACAGCAGGAGGAGGAGCAGGAGGAGGAGGAGCAGGGGGAGGGGAGTGTAGGCCGAAGCCTGCACTGGCGGCAGCTTTGGGTCTGTTGTGTCTGCGTGGCTTTTGCAGGACACGTTGCCGGCTACACAGCAGGGGAACAGCTGGCGGTGCTGGACCCCACTGACACATTGGCGAGGTGTTTGGCTCTGTGCAGCCAGCACTTCCGGACAGCAACTAGCGTTGTTGGAGCCCGGGCTCTGCAGGTGGAGCAGAGTGTAGGCCGAAGCCTAATTGAACCGATTTCAAAAGTCACCTTTAACCCCCCCTCAGGGGTTAGAAAGTAGAAGAGCCACAGCTTATGCAGCAGTAGTGCTGCACAAGTCAAAGGTTGCTCTTTTAATTTTTCTCCTTGCACACGCTGAATGAAACACGTATAACATTTAGCCCTTTATACAGTCAAACTGTGTTGGAGGCGCGAGTTCCCTTTGTAATGAGACGCAGCACAGATGTCAAGAATCCCACCTTGGTGCTGGGTGCAGCCTCCCGAGCGTTGTTATTTGCTGTACAGGAGTCTGCGCTGTCGTGTTATCCCCTGGCCTAGCGCCGTTAGCGCTGCCCATCTTCTGGCATCATGTAATGTCGGCCGGTGCGGTTCGCGATGCCCATGAATCCCAGCCCCGCAGTGTCTTAACATTGTTAAAACACTGCGGGGCTGGGATTCAGGGCCTGGCGCAGCACATATGTTGGCCTCTCACACTCGGGTCCTTACACCCGCTTCAGACTGTGCGGCGTCATCTGATCCCTTATCGCATGCCACGGCCATGAAGCCGCACAGTCCGAAGAAGGCGGAAGGAGAGGAGGGACAGGCGAACTGATGCACTGATCCTGCCCATGAATCACACCCTCGCAGTCCCAATAAATAAGACACCGAGGGGCGTTGTGTGGGTCAGGGCGGCCGCAGAGGCGCAGGCAGCCAAACAATGATGCCAGAAGACGGGCAGCGCTACCAAGGGGGTTGCAGCGTGTCATTACAAAGGAAAGTCACACCACCGGGACGGTTAAATGGTCACACAGAGGACACATTTCAGACGTGTTTTCAGTTCCACATGTGCGAGGAGAATACGTTTCTGAGCCACCTTGCACACATGCAGCATTACCGCTGTACAAGGTGGCTGGATAACGTAAAAACGCCTGGGGGAGGGGGGACAGGTTCCCTTCAATTTCAGTTCTTGTGTCTGCGTGGCGGTCGCAGGACACGTTGCCGGCTACACAGCAGGGGAACAGCTGGCGGTGCTGAACCCCACTGACACATTGGCTGGTGTTTTTCTCTGTGCAGCTAGCACATCTGGGCAAAAACTGGCGGTGTTAGAGCCCAGGGTCAGCAGGAGGAGCAGGGGGAGCGGAGTGTAGGCCGAAGCCTGCACTCAAGCAAGTTGAAAGGAAACCTTTAACCCCCCCCCCCCCCCCAGGCGTTTGTAGCTGAAAGAGCCATTGTGTACAGCACTAATGCTGGAAAAGGTAAACTTAGCTCTTTTAATTATGGTCCTTGTACATGCGGAACCTAACATTTATGAAATGTGTCTCCTCACAGCGTTAAACCGTCCGGTAGGTGGAACTTTCCTTTGTCGTGTGACGCAGCACAGCCATCATTTTTACCCCCTTGGCGCCGTGCGCCGCCTCCTCAGCGTTGTTTGAATCTGTCCCGGAGCCTGCGCTGTTAGGTTAGCCCTTGGCCATGCACACATGTTGCGCTGCCCGTCTTCTGACCTCATTTGGTGTCAGGCTGGCTGCGCCTGTGCGGGTGCGCTGGCCGAGATCCCGCCTCGCAGTGTCGTCTAATGTAATCCCACCGCGGGCCTGTGATCCGTGCCCGTGCGCAGTGCATATCCTCTCCTCTCACTCCCCTCCCTACGGCTTTTTCAGACTGTGCGGTGTCACGGCCGTGGCATGCTATTAGGGACCAGCTGACATCGCACAGTCTGAAGAAGCCGTAGGGAGGGGAGTGAGAGGAGAGGATATGCACTGCGCACGGGCACGGATCACAGGCCCGCGGTGGGATTACATTAGACGACACTGCGAGGCGGGATCTCGGCCAGCGCACCCGCACAGGCGCAGCCAGCCTGACACCAAATGAGGTCAGAAGACGGGCAGCGCAACATGTGTGCATGGCCAAGGGCTAACCTAACAGCGCAGGCTCCGGGACAGATTCAAACAACGCTGAGGAGGGGGCGCACGGCGCCAAGGGGGTAAAAATGATGGCTGTGCTGCGTCACACGACAAAGGAAAGTTCCACCTACCGGACGGTTTAACGCTGTGTGGGGACACATTTCATAAGTGTTAGGTTCAGCATGTGCAAGGAGCATCACGAAAAGAGGCACTTTTTCCCTTTGCATCATTACTGCTGCACAAGGTGGCTCCTTCAGTAACAAACGCCTGGGGGGGGGGGGTCAGGTTCCCTTACATTTAACTTGTTGTGTCTGCGTGGCGGTCGCAGTACACGTTGCCGTATACACAGCAGGGGAACAGCTGGCGGTGCTGAACCCCACTAACACATTGGCGAGGTGTTTGGCTCTGTGCGTATAGCACTTCTGGACGGCAACTAGCGGTGTTGGAGCCCAGGGACAGGTGGAGGAGGAGGAGGTTGGAGGAGGTTGGAGGAGGTAGGAGGGATTGCCACACACACAGCAGGGGAACAGCTGATGTTACTGAACCCCAATAACAGAGGAGGGACTGTTGACTGTGCGTACAGCACTTCTGGACGGCAACTGGCGGTGTTGGAGCCCAGGGACAGGTGGAGGAGGAGGAGGTTGGAGGAGGTAGGAGGGATTGCCACACACACAGCAGGGGAACAGCTGACGTTACTGAACCCCAATAACAGAGGAGGGACTGTTGACTGTGCGTACAGCACTTCTGGACGGCAACTGGCGGTGTTGGAGCCCAGGGACAGGTGGAGGAGGAGGAGGTTGGAGGAGGTAGGAGGGATTGCCACACACACAGCAGGGGAACAGCTGACGTTACTGAACCCCAATAACAGAGGAGGGACTGTTGACTGTGCGTACAGCACTTCTGGACGGCAACTGGCGGTGTTGGAGCCCAGGGACAGGTGGAGGAGGAGGAGGTTGGAGGAGGTTGGAGGAGGTAGGAGGGATTGCCACACACACAGCAGGGGAACAGCTGACGTTACTGAACCCCAATAACAGAGGAGGGACTGTTGACTGTGCGTACAGCACTTCTGGACGGCAACTGGCGGTGTTGGAGCCCAGGGACAGGTGGAGGAGGAGGAGGTTGGAGGAGGTAGGAGGGATTGCCACACACACAGCAGGGGAACAGCTGACGTTACTGAACCCCAATAACAGAGGAGGGACTGTTGACTGTGCGTACAGCACTTCTGGACGGCAACTGGCGGTGTTGGAGCCCAGGGACAGGTGGAGGAGGAGGAGGTTGGAGGAGGTAGGAGGGATTGCCACACACACAGCAGGGGAACAGCTGACGTTACTGAACCCCAATAACAGAGGAGGGACTGTTGACTGTGCGTACAGCACTTCTGGACGGCAACTGGCGGTGTTGGAGCCCAGGGACAGGTGGAGGAGGAGGAGGTTGGAGGAGGTAGGAGGGATTGCCACACACACAGCAGGGGAACAGCTGACGTTACTGAACCCCAATAACAGAGGAGCGACTGTTGACTGTGCATACAGCACTTCTGGACGGCAACTAGCGGTGTTGGAGCCCAGGGGCAGGTGGAAAAGCAGAGGAACACAATGTAGGCCGAAGCCTGAGAAAGTCGAAAGGGAACCTTTAACCCCCCCCCAAGGCGTTTGTAGCTGAAAGAGCCAGCTTGTGCAGCACAAAATATGCAAAAGGAAAAGGTGGCTCTTTTCATCATGCTCCTTGCAAACACAGAACTAAACACTTATAAAATGTGTCCCCTGAAGCCGTGAAACCGTCCCGGAGGTGGGACTTTCCTTCGTAATATGACGCAGCACAGCCATCATTACTACCCCCCCGCCGCCGTGCCCCGGCTCCTCAGCGTTGTTTGATTCTGTCCCGGAGCCTGCGCTGTTATGTTATCCCGTGGCCAGGCACACTTAGCGCTGCCCATCTTCTGACATCATTTGGTGTCAGGCTGGCTGCGCCTGTGCGGCCGCGCTGGCCGAGAGCCCGCCTCGCAGTGTCTTCTGATGTAATCCCACTGGGGGCCTGGGATCCATGGCCATGCGCAGTGCATATCCTCGCCTCTCACTCCCCTCCCTACGGCTTCTTTTCCAGACTGTGCGGTGTCACGGCCGTGGCATGCTATTAGGGACCAGCTGACACCGAACAGTCTGAAGAAGCCATAGGGAGATGAGTGAGAGGTGGAGGTTCAGATATGCACTGCGCATGTCCATAGATCCCAGGCCCCCAGTGGGATTAAATCAGAAGACACTGCGAGGCGGGCTCTCGGCCAGCGTGGCCGCACAGGCGCAGCCAGCCTGACACCAAATGATGCCAGAAGACGGGCAGCGCTAAGTGTGCCTGGCCACGGGATAACATAACAGCGCAGGCTCCGGGACGGAATCAAACAACGCTGAGGAGCCGGGGCGCGGCGCCGGGGGGGTAGGAATGACGGCTGTGCTGCGTCATATTACGAAGGAAAGTCCCACCTCCGGGACGGTTTTACGGTATCAGTGGACACATTTTATAAGTGTTAAGTTTTGCGTGTGCAAGGAGCAAAACCAAAATAGCTACCTTTTTCCTTGTGCAGCATTACTGCTGCACAAGGTGGCTCTTTCAGTAACAAACGCCTTGGGGGGGGGGGGACAGATTCCCTTACATTTCAGTTGTTGTGTCAGCGTGGCGGTCGCATGACACATTGCCGGCTACACAGCTGGGGATCAGCTGACGTTACTGAAACCCAATAACACTGGGTCGTATGTTTTGACTGTGCAGACGGCACGTCTGAGCCTCAACTGGCGGTGTTGGAGCCCAGGAATTTAAGTTCAGGTGGTAGAAAGATGAACACAACAGGAGACCTGGATAACGTATACAGTGACCTAATTATTTAATCAGGAGGAGGAGTGGCAAATTCCTGCGAGATCCAGGCCTTGTTCATTTTCAGGAAAGTAAGCCGGTCAACGTTATCGGAGGATAGTCGCATGCGACGGTCAGTTAGTACACCACCTGCAGCACTAAAGACACGTTCCGATAATACACTGGCCGCAGGGCAAGACAGCACCTCCAATGCATACTGGCTTAGCTCTGGCCATGTATCCAGCTTTGAGACCCAAAACTTGAAAGGGGAAGAGCCGTCTGGGAGTACAGCAAGAGGGCAAGACATGTAGTCTGTCACCATCTGACGGAACCGTTGCCTCCTGCTGACTGGAGCCGTCTGTGATGGTGTAGACTTTTGTGGGGGGCACACAAAACTGTGCCACAGTTGGGCCATACTGGTCTTGCCTTGGGCAGAGGCACTGCTTCTGCTCCCTCTTTGTGCAGAGCCTCCACCACTGCCTGGACGCACTGAGCTGCTTTGGAATGCAGTAGCAGCACTTCTCTCAGTTGGAATGGAGAAGATGATGGAACTGACCAGTGTGTCTTGGTACTCCCGCATTTTTCGCTCCCGGTTCAACGGTGTGATGAGGCTTTCTACGTTGTCCCGGTAGCGAGGATCGAGGAGGGTGAACACCCAATAATCAGACATGTTGAGAATGTGGTCGATGCGGCGGTCGTTTCTCAGGCACTGCAGCATGTAATCCACCATGTGCTGCAGACTGCCAACTGCCCAAGAAACGCTGTCCCCAGCTGGAGGCGTGATCTCTGCCCGCTCGTCATCACCCCACCCTCGCTGTACACCCTGAGTACTGGACAATTCGGGAACTCCCTCCTCTGGACGGATGTCTTCCTCCTCCATTGACTCCTCCTCATCCTCCTCACAAACTGTCCCCTGCCTACGCGTTTGTGAGGAACCACGTGGCGCTGACTGTCCAGAAGATGATGGAAGTGGTGAATCCTCATCCTCCACCTCTTCCACAACATCATCCCTTAGCGCTTGCAGTGATTTTTCAAGCAGGCAGATAAGGGGGACAGTCATGCTGACTAGTGCATCATCTGCACTCGCCATCCGCGTGGAATAATCAAAGGGACGCAAAACCTGGCAGACATCCTTCATAGTGGCCCACTCTGTGGTTGTGAAGTCTGTACGGCGCTGACTGCGACTTTTTTGCGCCTGATACAGCTGGTACTCCATTACAGCTTGCTGCTGCTCACACAACCGCTCCAACATATGTAACGTGGAATTCCACCTGGTAGGTAGGTCACATATGATGCGATGTTCCGGCAGGCGGTGTCGGCGCTGCAGAGCCGCAATGCGCGCTTTTGCCGTGCTGGAACGCCGCAAGTGAGCACACTCTAGGCGGACCTTGTGCAGCAGTGCATCAAGATCCGGATAGTCCCTCAAAAAACTCTGCACGACCAAATTGAGCACATGTGCCAGACATGGGATGTGAGTGAGGTTGCCGAGGCCCAGGGCTGCCACCAGATTTCGGCCATTATCACACACTACCATGCCTGGCTGGAGATTCGCTGGCTCAAACCACACATCGCTCTCCTGCTTGATGGCATTCCAGAGCTCCTGCGCTGTGTGGCTACGATTCCCCAAAAAAATTAATTTCAAGACGGCCTGTTGACGTTTGGCCACGGCTGTGCTCATGTCGGTCGTAACAGGTACACGTTCATCACGGGTCCATGTGGAGGTGGACTGTGACGGCTCCTGCAGCGATGATTCTGAGGAACTGGTGTAAGAGGAGGAGTCAATGCGTACAGAATGGATTCCTGCAATCCTTGGAGTGGGCAGGACACGTCCTGCGCCACTCGCACGGTCTGTACCCGGCTCAACTACATTAACCCAATGGGCAGTGAGGGAAAGGTATCGCCCCTGTCCATGTTGACTGGTCCACGCATCGGTGGTGAGGTGGACCTTGCTACTGACGGCGTTCAGTAGCGCGTGTTTTATGTGTCCCTCCACATGCTTGTGCAGGGCAGGGACGGCTTGCCTGCTGAAGTAAAAGCGGCTGGGCACACTGTACTGTGGGACTGCCAATGACATCAAGTCACGGAAGCTGTCAGTCTCCACCAGCCTGAATGACAGCATTTCCAGTGACAGAAGTTTGGCAATGCCTGCAGTCAGAGCCTGTGCTCGTGGGTGGTTTGACGAGAAAGGCCGCCTTTTCTCCCATGCCTGTACTACCGATGGCTGTAGACTGGGCTGGGAGTGTGTGGTTGACTGGGAAAGTGGTGCTGCGGGTGGAATGACAGCGGGTCTCTGGACAACAGGGCCAGAGGTTCTTCCACGGCGATCCTGGGAGGAAGCCGAACCAGCTGCGTGTGAGCTAGAGGAAGAGGCAACACGAGCTGAAGAGGTGGTAGCTGCCGCTGTTGGTTGGCCTAGCTCTTCAGTGTGTTTGTCTAACTCCGCCGGGTGCCTGTTGCGCACATGTTTCCACATGTTGGAGGTATTGAGGTTGGCGACTTTTTGACCTCTTTTGATTTTTTGATGACACACCTTGCATCTGACATAGCAAATGTCATCTGCAACTGTGTCAAAAAAGGACCAGGCACTGCAAGTCTTGGGAGCCCCCCTTTTGACTTTTGGAAGAGACATGCTCCTTACGGGTGCCAAAGCGGAGGCTGCAGGATCCGCAGTCTTCCCCCTCCCTCTCCCTCTTTGGGCCGTACGGGGAATCTCTTCCTCAGAGCTGCTCCCACCACCTTCCTGTCCCTGACGCCAAGATGGGTCAAGGACCTCATCATCTACACTACCCTCTGCCCCCAACTGCTCCTCCTGGGTAGTCTCAGCAGCAGAGCACGCACCAGTAAGTGGCACCTGAGTGTCATCATCAGCTGATGCGGCCTGCGAGGTGGTGACCGGAGCCACTGGCCCACCCGCCTCTTCAGAGGAAGACAGAAAAAGCGGTTGGGCATCACTGCACCCTGCCTCTTCTTCCATTTCTCCAATGCTGCTTGGCTGGCCCCCTGTTTCCAAGCCAAGAGATGATTCAGAGAACAGAAGTAGAGACTGCTCCTGTCCTGGGATCTCTGTCTGCCTGGGCAATTTTGCAGGTGGTGAAGAGACAGATGGCTGCTCTCCAGTGCTCTGTGTCTGAGAGGATGTGGCACTAATGGAAGTTGATGCATTAGCTGCCATCCATCCCACAACGGCTTCAATTTGGTCTTGACGCAGCAGCGGTGTACGGCGCTCGGCGACAAAGCTGCGCATGAACGACTGTTCCCTTGTGAAAGTGGGTGCTGATGACTCACCGGTGCCCGCAGCAGGCACAGAATCCCCACGTCCCCTCCCTGCTCCGCGCCCACGCCCACGCCCACGTGCCTTACTCACTGCCTTCTTCATCTTGGTTGACTGATAAAGATAAGCAGAAAAGTACTAACGGCTTTGTGTGCTTATTCCTGAGCAACTCCTCCTAACAGGTATAAGACACACTAATTTTCTAAAGTGTGGACTAGACTTGAATATGAGCTAATGTGGCCTACACAAATGTAAAGTGGTGTAACTGGTGTGTTTGGTGAACTTTATTATTTATTTATTTTTTTGGGGCTGAACTGACAACGGATAGAGCTGCAGTCACACGGAGACCGTGCAGACAGACGTAAACGGCGCTGCAAGGCCCAAAAACCCTCCTCTACTTTATCCTATGTAGTGTTTTTCCACAAATTAGCTGGAGATGGGTGGAAAGACACTAATAGGATTTTTTTAAATTAATTAGCAGCAGACTACACTACTTGAAAACAAAATGAAAATTGATTTGGCGGTATGACGCAGTGAACAACCCTGAGCTGGAGACAACCAAGCTACGGCTGCTCACAGGCTACAGGGCGAGCTGCAGTCACACGGAGACCGTGCAGACAGCCGTAAACGGCGCTGCAAGGCCCAAAAACCCTCCTCTACTTTATCCTATGTAGTGTTTTTCCACAAATTAGCTGGAGACGGGTGGAAAGACACTAATAGGATTTTTTTAAATTAATTAGCAGCAGACTACACTACTTGAAAACAAAATGAAAATTGATTTGGCGGTATGACGCAGTGAACAACCCTGAGCTGGAGACAACCAAGCTACGGCTGCTCACAGACTACAGGGCGAGCTGCAGTCACACGGAGACCGTGCAGACAGCCGTAAACGGCGCTGCAAGGCCCAAAAACCCTCCTCTACTTTATCCTATGTAGTGTTTTTCCACAAATTAGCTGGAGACGGGTGGAAAGACACTAATAGGATTTTTTTAAATTAATTAGCAGCAGACTACACTACTTGAAAACAAAATGAAAATTGATTTGGCGGTATGACGCAGTGAACAACCCTGAGCTGGAGACAACCAAGCTACGGCTGCTCACAGACTACAGGGCGAGCTGCAGTCACACGGAGACCGTGCAGACAGCCGTAAACGGCGCTGCAAGGCCCAAAAACCCTCCTCTACTTTATCCTATGTAGTGTTTTTCCACAAATTAGCTGGAGACGGGTGGAAAGACACTAATAGGATTTTTTTAAATTAATTAGCAGCAGACTACACTACTTGAAAACAAAATGAAAATTGATTTGGCGGTATGACGCAGTGAACAACCCTGAGCTGGAGACAACCAAGCTACGGCTGCTCACAGACTACAGGGCGAGCTGCAGTCACACGGAGACCGTGCAGACAGCCGTAAACGGCGCTGCAAGGCCCAAAAACCCTCCTCTACTTTATCCTATGTAGTGTTTTTCCACAAATTAGCTGGAGACGGGTGGAAAGACACTAATAGGAATTTTTGGAAAAAATGTGCAGCAGCCTGCACTACTTCAAAAAAAAAAAAAAAAAGGACAGTATGAGGCAATGAACCACCCTCCCTGAACTGAATACAACCAGCTATGGATGGCCTATGTGGCTGCACTCAGACTAGAGAGTGGGCTGCACTCACACACACACACAGAGAGACCTTGCAGATCGCTGTGAAAACAGCGCTACAAGGCAAAAGGAAGGTGATTAGTAGGTGAACACAGCGGTTGCTAAATTAGCCTTTGGAAAGCACAAAGAAGCAAATCGCTATCTCTAAACTGTCCCTCAGTCAGCAAACAGCGTCCTGTCACTAACTGAATTCACAGCAGAGTGATCGCAAAATGGCGCCAGCGACTTTTAAACTGCATCATGACATCATTTAAGCAGCCAATCACAGCCTTGCCAGTAGTTTCATGCCCTCCATGCTAAACAGGATGTGCCCACACTTGGAATCTTTCTCATTGGCTGAATTTCTGAATTTTGAATCATGGAACTTCCGATTCCGGTATCCGATACGCGCCAAGTATCGGAATCCCGGTATCGGAATTCCGATACCGCAAGTATCGGCCGATACCCGATACTTGCGGTATCGGAATGCTCAACACTAGTAACTATTCATCCCTCTGGCTTCTCATTATATGCTTATGATTGATTTTGATTTTTCTACTCTGCACATTGAGCCATGTTATGCATTTTTCTCTTGTCTCTGGCTTCCCTCATTAGATGTTTACTTATTTGATTCATGTTTTGAGGTATTTACCCACTGCATTCATAGCATTAACCCTTTGTAAGCCTCACCAGGGGCAACCAGGGCCATAATCTCAGTAGTGTCCGGGTATATTAATTGAAGGCCCCGTCTCACATAGCGAGATCGCTAGCGAGATCGCTGCTGAGTCACAAGTTTTGTGACGCAACAGCGACCTCCATAGCGATCTCGCTATGTGTGACACGTACCAGCGATCAGGCCCCTGCTGCGAGATCGCTGGTCGTGTCGGAATGGCCTGGACCTTTTTTTGGTCGTTGAGGCCCCGCTGACATCGCTGAATCGGTGTGTGTGACACCGATCCAGCGATGTCTTCACTGGTAACTAGGGTAAGCATCGGGTTACTAAGCGCAGGGCCGCGCTTAGTAACCCGATGTTTACCCTGGTTACCAAAAAAAACAAACAGTACATACTCGCCTTTCGGTGTCCAGGTCCCTTGCCGTCTGCTTCCTGCTCTGACTGAGCCGCCGTACAGTGAGAAGTGAGAGCACAGCAGTGACGTCACCGCTGCTCTCACTTCTCACTGTACGGCGGCTCAGTCAGAGCAGGAAGCAGACGGCAAGGGACCTGGACACCGAAAGGCGAGTATGTAGTGTTTGTTTTTTTTGGTAACCAGGGTAAACATCGGGTTACTAAGCGCGGCCCTGCGCTTAGTAACCCGATGTTTACCCTGGTTACCCGGGTGCTGCAGGGGGACTTCGGCATCGTTGAAGACAGTTTCAACGATGCCGAAGTCGTTCCCCTGATCGTTGGTCGCTGGAGAGAGCTGTCTGTGTGACAGCTCCCCAGCGACCACACAGCGACTTACCAACGATCACGGCCAGGTCGTATCGCTGGTCGTGATCGTTGGTAAATCGCTTAGTGAGACGGGGCCTTTATTTCCTTATTTTGCACCCTATTGTAACTTTTTTTTGCACCCTGCACTTTATTCATCTCTATAGATGATTATTGCTTGCCACTGCTTTGGAAGTGCACTTTGCAAATACCGTATATACTCGAGTATAAGCCGACCCAAATATAAGCCGACCCCCCTAATTTTGCCACAAAAAACTGGGAAAACTTATTGACTCGAGTATAAGCCTAGGGTGGAAAATGCAGCAGGTACCGGTGAATTTCAAAATTAAAAATAGATACTCCATACCGTTCATTATGGTCCCATAGATGCTCCACATAAAGCTGTGCCACATATAATGCTCTGCACCGTTCATTATGGCCCCATAGATGCTCCACATAAAGCTGTGCCATATATACAATGCTCTGCACCATTGCCCCATAGATACTCCACATAAAGCTGTGCCATATATACAATGCTCTGCACCGTTGCCCCATAGCTGTGCCATATATATAATGCTCTGCACCATTGCCCCATAGCTGTGCCATATATATAATGCTCTGCACCGTTGCCCCATAGCTGTGCCATATAGTGCTCTGCACCATTGCCCCATAGCTGTGCCATATAGTGCTCTGCACCATTGCCCCATAGCTGTGCCATATAGTGCTCTGCACCGTCCATTATTGCCCCATAGCTGTGCCATATAGTGCTCTGCACCATTGCCCCATAGCTGTGCCATATAGTGCTCTGCACCATTGCCCCATAGCTGTGCCATATAGTGCTCTGCACCATTGCCCCATAGCTGTGCCATATAGTGCTCTGCACCATTGCCCCATAGCTGTGCCATATAGTGCTCTGCACCGTCCATTATTGCCCCATAGCTGTGCCATATAGTGCTCTGCACCATTGCCCCATAGCTGTGCCATATAGTGCTCTGCACCATTGCCCCATAGCTGTGCCATATAGTGCTCTGCACCGTCCATTATTGCCCCATAGCTGTGCCATATAGTGCTCTGCACCATTGCCCCATAGATGTGCCATATAGTGCTCTGCACCGTCCATTATTGCCCCATAGCTGTGCCATATAGTGCTCTGCACCGTCCATTATTGCCCCATAGCTGTGCCATATAGTGCTCTGCACCGTTGCCCCATAGCTGTGCCATATAGTGCTCTGCACCGTTGCCCCATAGCTGTGCCATATAGTGCTCTGCACCGTCCATTATTGCCCCATAGCTGTGCCATATAGTGCTCTGCACCGTTGCCCCATAGCTGTGCCATATAGTGCTCTGCACCGTTGCCCCATAGCTGTGCCATATAGTGCTCTGCACCATTGCCCCATAGCTGTGCCATATAGTGCTCTGCACCATTGCCCCATAGCTGTGCCATATAGTGCTCTGCACCATTGCCCCATAGCTGTGCCATATAGTGCTCTGCACCATTGCCCCATAGCTGTGCCATATAGTGCTCTGCACCATTGCCCCATAGCTGTGCCATATAGTGCTCTGCACCGTCCATTATTGCCCCATAGCTGTTGCTGCTGCTGCAATAAAAAAAAACAAAAACATACTCACCTGTCTTGCTTGCAGCTCCTCGGCGCCATCTTCCCGGCGTCTCCCCGCACTGACTGATCAGGCAGAGGGCGGCGCGCACACTATATGCGTCATCGCGCCCTCTGCCTGAACAGTCAGAGCGGAGAGACGCCGGGAAGATGGCGCGACGCCCGGCGTGTGGAACGAGGACAGGTGAATATGTCATAATTACCTGCTCCCGGCGTCCCGCTCCTTCCCCCTGCCTGTCTTCGGTGCCGCAGCCTCTTTCTCTATCAGCGGTCACCGGCACCGCTTCATTAGAGAAATGAATAGGCGGCTCCGCCCCTATGGGAGGTGGAGCAGCCTATTCATTTCTCTAATGAGCGGTCCCACGTGACCGCTCAGGGGAAGAGGCTGCGGCACCGAAGACAGTGTGACAGGCAGGGGAAGCGCCAGGATCGCCGGGACTAGGTAAGTATATGACAGTGCTCACCCGCCGACCCCACCACCGATCATGACTCGAGTATAAGCCGAGAGGGGCACTTTCAGCCCAAAAATTTGGGCTGAAAATCTCGGCTTATACTCGAGTATATACGGTAAATCTTATTATGTAGGTAGCTGCAGATTGCTAATAATTATAGATGCAATATAATTATTCTATTGATATTATGCATCCATTTTTTGAGCCCAGTGTTTTCCTTTTTTTTTTTTTTCCTTTTTGGTCTGTATACATCTCCAAAACACTTCCTTTTAACATTTTAAAGTGTATGTTTCAATAAAATTTACTTATGCATTACCATGTTTGGGGACTTCTTTTTGCTCTACATAGTTGTTTGGTCCTGAGACAACAGCTTGTGTCATTGGCTGCTGAAATCACATGTACCTCTCCATATAGAGAGCTGACATCTTGTTTTAGCGGCATTTGGACACAGAAACAGCGCAGAGAGGCTGCTCCTGATGATATCAGTGTTACCAGCTAAATGTCATCTAGATAGCTATGTGGTTGTTTCTTAGATAGTTTAGCTAGGTAGTTTCCTATGTGGTCTTTGAAATTTACCTTCTATCAATTTTTTTTGTTTTTTTGCCATTACTGAGGTCCACAGACAAAGACAGCAGGGTACTTGTCATACATGTGTGTTATGCACTGCTTCTATTGTGGTCCATGCATGAGTAGACCTTTCTAAATCTTATTTTTTCACTTTGTAAATGTGAAACCGTATGCCATATCTTACCTTGTCATTTAGTGGTGTAGTGACATTGTTCAGTGATTTGAGCTGTTGTGCATAAAGAAATATTTTTGGGGGCAGTTGCTACCATGATTCACCATGTCATTTCTCACCTTGTTATTTAGTGGCAGTGAAATTGCACAGCGTGCACAGCTTATGCACATTAAAAAATATATTAATTATTTCTGTTGCTAAATGTGATACAGCCTGCCATATCCCACGTTGTAATTTATGGTGATGATATGAAGCTGTCTACACACCTAATGCACATTAAAAAAAAATCTAATTTTTTTCTGTTCCTGAAAGTGATGCTGCCTGCCATATCCCACGTTGTCATTTTGTTTTGGTGATATGAAATGAAGCTGTCTGCAGACCTAATGCACATTAAAAAAAAAAAAAAAAAAAAAAATTTCTGTTGAAAAACGTGATACAGTCCACCGTATCCCACGCTGTCATTTTGTTGGATTGAAAATAAGCTGTCTGCTGACCTTGCACAAAAAACAAAACAAAAAAGTCTGTTGCTAATCATGATATAGCCCACAATACCCCAAGTTGTAATTTTGTGGAGGTGAAACTGTTGTGCACATAGAAAAAAAACATTTTTTGGATTTTACAAATGTGATAAATCAGAATTTTAAATTGTTTGGAGAATAGGTAATACAGTATAGGTAATACAGGCGTCACCTACACTAAAAAATTCTTCTGTTACTGTCATACAGTAGGGGACATCTGACTTTCAAATTGTTTGTAGCATCTAGTCTGTTATAGAGGCCTGATAAACAGGCCCCCCAAAATTCTTCTTCTATTACTAGCGTCGTACAGTAGTCAACATCTCACTTTCAAATTGTAGCATATAGTCTGTTATTGAGGCCTCATCCACAGCCCCCCCCCCAAATTCTTGTGTTACTAAAGTCACACAGTAGGGAACATCTCACTTTCAAATTGTTTGTAGCATCTAGTCTGTTATACAGGCCTAATCCTCAAGCACTAAAAAGTCTTCTGTTACTAACTACGTACAGTAGGGAGATCTAATTTAAAACAATTTTGAGCATATCTTCTTTGCCATACAGGCCTCATCCACACACAAATAATTATTTCTTCTGTGACTCATGCAATTCAACATGTCATATTACACCTTGTAGGATGACAGCCGTTTCATGCCAACTGCGCTTCAACGGGTCCAGGTGCCTGGACCCGTTGAAGCGCAGTTGGCGCGAAATGGCTGTCATCCTACTTTGTTTCCCTGCACCTACCAATGTACCTGCCACCCTTGATGTAATGTCCTCAGCCCAAGGTATGGGGTAATAAAAGGACTTTTAAACAGCACAACTTGGTGAGTGCCAGATCTTCAATTTTTCTAAAATAATTTTTGAAACCCATATATTTAACACTACCTCTACTGCTTCTGCCTCCTCCTCTATCTCCTTTAGGGCCTCCATCTGCACCTTCAACCTTTGCCTTAATGAGGCATGCGTTCCAATATTGCAGAGCAAATCCCCACCACCTCTGTACTGTGCAGCCAGGGCTCACCGTAATCAGACAGTGTCAAAATTGATATTCTTTGGAGATAGCAGTTGTACAGCTGAAGAGTAGTGGACAGCTCTCCATGCCGAATTTGAGCAATGACTGTATCTGCTAAACCTGCATCCAGGGAATGCTATGTCTGATAACGGTGCAAATCTGGTGGCTGCCCTACATCGAGGCAAGCTCACACACGCCTTGCATGGCTCACGTCCTCAACCTGGTGGTACAGTGTTTTATCTTTCACTATCCTGTCCTGGGTGAGCTGCTGCAGAGAGCACGAAGGTGTGTGCTCACTTCTGCTGTTCGCACCCCACAGGTCATGGACTTGCATCGATACAGAGGTCTTTGTCCATGCCAGTTAACAGGCTGATATGTGATGTGCTGACATGGTGGAATTCAACTCCGCACATGTTGCATCAAATGTGGCATCAGCAATGAGCCCTGACATAGTATGGCATGTTGTATAGCCTGGAATAACGCAGTATGGATGTGACACATATCACGTTTTCTGAGTGGGCACAGATTTAGGCCCTCTGCACCATTCTGCACAGTTTCAAAATTGCTTCTAAGATGGTTAGGGCTGATGATACCATTTTCATCATCACTATTGCGGTCATCTATATGCTGGAGCAGACTTTGAATAGCCTGCGGGAGGAGGTGGTGGTCCCAGAGGAAGAGGGGGAAGCTGAGGAGGATGCAAAGCCCCAGACTGTCATCACACAGGTGGGTGCCAAGAAAGGGTGGATTACTGCGATCGAGGGGTGATGGTGATACATGGAAGAAGCAATTTCTGTGAATCCTTTAACACTTTTTTCAAACCATCTCATGCACCAGTACAAGGGTCCAAGTCGTACACGTGGTGAATGAATGGAAAGGATGGTGCAGGAGTTTCTAGAAATGAATATCAATTACATCAGGGAGGGTTTGGACCCTTTCATATTTTGGTCTTCACAAATGGATGAGTGGCTTGAGCTTGCCCCACATGCCTTAGAGGTTTTATCATGCCTGGCAGTCAGCATTCTCTCAAGAATGTGTATTCAGTGCTGCTGGTGGTATCCTGATGGATAAGCACAGCAGGCTGTCCCATGAAAGTGTAGACTGCCTAACTTTCATCAAGATGAACAAGTCATGTATCTCCAAGAACTTTTTCACCCCAATTACAGACTGCACAGACTAGGCGATGTTGCATTTTTATTATGGTGTATTAGTCTTGAGTAACTGCACTTTGAAAATCTTTAGTGTGGCTTCTGTGCTTGCTGTTGCTGCTGTTCCAGATTTTAACACAAATTTGCAGAAATGTGAACAGTCATGGCTGATCTACATCTCATTGGTTGGTTGTAGTGAAAGACGTGTCCATCCCTATTACACTATTTCTATTCTTGTTTAATTTTTTGCCACTTTGGTGGTGTCAGGCCCTCATATTTTAAAATTTGAAAGCTTCTGGCTGGGTGTCCATTTACTTCGTTGGGTGTAGCTGAATTCCTATTGGTCTCTAGTATACTATTTATAATGTGGTGAAATTGATGCCACTTTTTGTGATGTCTGCCAATAATTTTTGTAAATGTGAACACTCCTGGTTGGGTGTCCATCTGCTGGGTTGGATGTAGAGGAAGACCTTTTGGTCCCTTTTATACTATCTATACTGTTGTGAAATTAATATCGCTTTGTTGGTTTCTGCCGATAAATTTTAGAAATGTGAACCCTCCTGGTTGGGCGTTCATCTGCTGGGTTGGGTGTAGTGGAAGACTTGTCAGTCCCTATTATACTATTTGTACTTTGGAGAAATTGATTACCCCTTGCTGGTGTCTGCTACTAATTTTTGTAAATGTGTAGACTCCTTGTTGGGTATCCTTCATCTGTGTTGCCTGAAGCAGTAGGCCTCCGATATCGTCATGCCTCCACTTCATTGAAGTCAACTACCCATGTTACTACTATACTAAGATTTTTCTGACAATGATAGTCTATGAAACTGATATTTGTGCCACCTGAGAGTGGCTCAGCATGAAAGCTGGTTGAGCTGTTATATGTGGTATCAGGTCACCCAGCTCAGCAGGCCAACACCGATCCCTCACCCCCCCGTCTTTCATAAATGTTCAGATAAATGCTGTAAATGCTTGTCCAGACCAGGATACCTCATGCCTGGCTGATAGTTGCAGTGCCATGCTACAATTTATACTGTGGGTGAATTGGGGCCACTTTACTGGAACCTGTCCATCATTTGAAGTTTTGGCAGCTTTTGGGGCAGTTAGAATGTGTTTTGCATGCGTTTGTTTTTGCCTCCTATTGACCGTAATGATGATTGATTGTGTTTGTCAAATATTTGACAAATAAATCAGAGAATATTGCAAATTCGTTGATTGTAATCCGAACCGAACATTGAAATATTCGCTCATCTCTATTTTGACCTACTGAAGAACAAACACATAAAATCAAAAGAAAACATGTGGATAACAGTTTATTCCTCCTGACTTACTGAAAATAGATGTCTGGTTAATGAATGTAAAATGTGTCACAGGCATCCATTTCTAATCCATACATTCGTATGTGGTCTGTGAACATTTCTGTCATCTCTAAAACTGAGAAAAAGCATTGACACATTTTAAGGTGTGTGTTAAGGGATGGTGAAGAGGAAGTGCTTATGATGTTGTACGCAGATTTCGAGAATGTGGGGCAGGTGTCATTACGTCTGTTGCTGCAGCACAGGTAACATCACATCCATGACACATAGGTTCCTGTCCCACTTTGCAGGGAGGCACATCACACCACTTCTGAAGAAAGAGCAGTATGAACAGGTGGTCAGTACTGTGGCTTAGTGGTTAGCACTGCAGCCTTGCAGCGCTGGAGTCCTGGGTTCAAATCCCACCAAGAACAATAACTGCAAAGAGTTTGTATGTTCTCTCTGTGTTTGAGTGGGTTTCCTCTGGGCACTCCGGTTTCCTCCCACATTCCAAAGACATTCTGATAGGGAATTTAGATAGTGAGCCCCATTAGGGACAGCGATAATAATGTCTGTAAAGCACTGCGGAATATGTTAGCACTATATAAAAAATAAAGATTATTATTATTAACCCTAGAACGCATACCTGGGGCCTCGCAGGCCTGCCAGGTTACTTGTTTTCTATTTTTTGTAAAAGTACTTTAGTTAGAATTTTGAAAATCTAGGTAATCCTCAGGTATATAGTTGTTAGTAATTTCCAGTTATTCATATATTTTTTGTTACAGACATTTCGGTATAACAACCTTTTTTTGGGACTACCCCATATTCACGCACCTGGGGCCTTTTAGGCCTGTACTAGGTTTACATGTGATACACAGATTTGCTTATCAAGGCAAATTACGGAGGCAATGATCCGATGTGGAATACGCTTTCTGGAACATCCAGAGCAAAGAGAAAAAAAAAGAAAGCGCCGCTATATTTGTCCAGCAAAGAAGGAATGAAAATCGGAGCGTTTCTGTTCTACTTGCGGACAAAATGTATGCAAGGAACATTCAGCCGAAAAAATAATATGCGAGAATTGTCGGGGGAATATGTAAAGTTACAAATAAATATTCCTGCACCTAGTTTGCTACAACCAAAAAATGTTTTCATAAAAAAATTGCATATAGAATGCCTATATTTGGCGTGCCCGTTTACTTACTTTTTTGTTGTTTTATGCAATAATTATGTTTTGAAATATACACATCGCCAGAAGGGAATCCATAATGGATCTGACCTCCTGGTAACTCCAGGATTCCGCCAGCCTTAGCTGGGGTCACCAGGAGGTCAGATCCATTACGGATACCCTCATGGCGGACCCCAGCGCTAGTTGGAATGCATCCTTACCTTGCAATTGTAAAATAAATTTTGAAAAGTATTTTTATGTGAGTTATTCCATGATAATTGTAAACAGGCCTAAAAGGCCCCAGGTGCATGAATGAGTAGATTTCTATGGGTATGCGTTCTAGGGTTATGCGGTCAGTTGGATAGCAGATAATGCTCTCAGCAGGCTTGGAAACACCTCTCAGTCTTCCACATGGTTCAGTCTCACCAGTCTAAAGTCTGGATAATTTAACACTCCCCTTGATCCTTCTTCCACCAAGCATGTTGCATTTCATGTTTGTGGACACTTAATCTACATGTTCCAAGAGGGACAGGACATGCTGTTTAGTGATGCACAAAACTTAGGGTACTGTCACACAGTGCAATTTTGATCGCTACGACGGTACGATTCATGACGTTCTAGCGATATCGTTACGATATCGCAGTGTCTGACACGCAGCAGCGATCAGGGACCCTGCTGAGAATCGTACGTCGTAGCAGATCGTTTGAAACTTTCTTTCGTCGCTGGATCTCCCGCTGTCATCGCTGGATCATTGTGTGTGACAGCGATCCAGCGATGCGTTCGCTGGTAACCAGGGTAAACATCGGGTTACTAAGCGCAGGGCCGCGCTTAGTAACCCGATGTTTACCGTGGTTACCAGCGTAAAAGTAAGAGCGGGAAGCAGACGGCCAGGGACCTGACGGACATCAGATGGTGAGTATGTACGGTTTGTTTTTTTTTACTTTTACGCTGGTAAACACGGTAAACATCGGGTTACTAAGCGCGGCCCTGCGCTTAGTAACCCGATGTTTACCCTGGTTACCAGCGAACCTCGGCATCGCTCCAGCGCCGTGATTGCAAAGTGTGACCGCAGTCTACGACGCTGGAGCGATACTCATACGACGCTGCGACGTCACGGATCGTGCCGTCGTAGCGACGAAAATTGCACGGTGTGACAGTACCCTTAGAACAGCCACAAGAACATGATGATAAGGAACATCAAATTTGGGATAAAGAGAAAGATGATGATGAGGCACAGTTGCCGCTAAGTTTTATTATTATTCAGTCACAAAGTCAGGAGAACCAGTGCATAGGGGTGGAAGATGAGGTGGTGAATGAGGAAGTCACCATCCCAATTACCAACCCAACCTGGAAAGCAGGTATGCAGAGCGAGTCCAGCAGCATTGAAGGGGAGAGATTAAAAGCACCAAAATAGACTGGAAGAGGCAGTGGGGTGACCAAAGGGAGAATGCAGGCAAATGTTCCGCAGAGCACTGAATGTCCTGAATTTCTCTGTCAAATAGTTAGGTGTTCCCCAGTCTGGAACTTTTTTAAAGAACATTCCGAGACAAATAAAAATGTACATTTGCAACCTGCGCCATGACAAGATAATCAGGGGCATGATCACTGAGATCCTAACCACAACCAGCATGTTCAGGCACGTGGCATCTAAGCACCCAACTCGGTGGGCTGGACACCTGGGTCCACAAACGGTAGCATCGGGTGAAACCACTGTAACTTCCCCTGTGTTAAGTGCCTCACAATCCCTTGACCAAAGCACTGGCACAAATGCCTCCTGCCCTGCACCTATCCTTGCAGATTCTGACTTACCATCACCAGACACTTCCAAACCCTTGTCCCAGCCCAGCATTCAGCTGTCCCTACCCTAGGCCTTGGAATGAAAAAGAAAGTTCCCATCCACCTAACCACAGCCCCACATGTTTAATTCCCCTTGATGTTGAACTGTTTGAGTAACCCAGCATGCATTGGTATTCTCAAGAAAGAAAGTAGGGAGAAAAATAGGAAAACAGTTAGATAGTGCAGGTAGGGAATGCTAGGGACATTTTCATGCAAGTATAATAGAGCTTATTATTTACATTATTATAGCATCTAAGTACAAAAATGTATTTGCTACAAATAGAGTTATCTAACGTGCTTAATTCAGTTTTCCTACTAAACTGTTTAAAGAGTAATTACACTTTTATGTTTTTATTTTATTTTTTTAATTAGTGTTTCTAATGATGCTTCGTTTCAGAGAGAGGGCAGAGACTGTGGCACTGAGAGCAGCCTTTTGCCCTGTGATGACACTTTGTTTGAGTATCCCCGCATACACTGGGATTCTTAAATGAAATGTCATTAGAAAGGAAGAAGAGCAAAAAAGAATACCAGAACAAAGTATAGTTAGGGAAATTTTAATTCAAGTATATAAGAGAATAGATATGATTGTTATTAAAATATAAGTATAAGTGTCATAAAATTTAGGGTGAAATAATCAGCTTGAATGTAACATACATTTTATTTTTTTTTTAAATTACATCTTTGGGGATCCATGTATATATTTAACTGCTGATTAACAAAATAAGAAGTGTTTAATCTACTGGTTTCATCTATTGCTGCAAAACTTTGTCTTAAACTGATTCAGCACAGAATATTATTCTTATGCAAAAAAATTCACAATTTTACATTTAATGGAGGCAGTCATAAACCAATCCTATTCCATCAGTTCATACATATGCTTCGAAGAGATACAGTTCCGAATATAAATGCCTCATATATCTTTGGATGAAAGCTTTCTCTTACGTTGAGTTTCCAAAACAAAGACTTTTAACAAACTGATGATACAATGTGTAAAAACCTACCTAGAGAAAAATCTTTTCCTGCGTGGCATAATTATCATTAATGAGAGAAAAAATGTTTAAATCCTAATAAATCAAACTGGATTGACCGACCATGCATCCAAATTGCTGCATTATTCACAGTGGAATTACTCCATAGATTAACTGCAAATTGGCCTCTAAATTAAATTTAGGATTTCATTTTTCATAGCTTCTGTGTTATGACAGATGAGGAAAGTCTCTGATATAAATGGCAGTGATGGCCTAAAGTTTTATTATTCAACCTTAGGATAAAACTAAACTATCTCTGTTCACAGAGATATTAGCTCAATTTAGTTTGGCAAGCATAATAAACACTGTTATAAACTGGCATAGTGTATCACATTTTCTGCTATATCATACAGGACTGTAGAGCAATAGATAATAGAGCAATTTCTCTGCGCATAAATGCTAACAGGCATGCTATATACTGCACAATCAAAGAATGAAATGCTCTTTCCCTATACAGCTGCAGGGAATATAACAGCATCTTAATGAATTATTAGAATCAAAGCTTTTACATGCCTCTTATATGTTTTTTCTTATAATTATACAATCACTTTCAACCAATAAATACAGAATTACAAAAATGGCAGGGTGTAACTGGACTGCATATTAAAAAGCAACCATGATTACATACAAGCATCAGGGTATACAGGTATGCTATGATGCATGCATTGAAATATGGAGCAATATACATATACACAGTACAGATTTTTCCTAAAAGATTAAAAATTGTCAAAATATTGGTTGGAGAACAGCATGTTTTGTTATACAAATTTGTAATACACTCCCTGATGAAGCTTAAGTGAAACACGCGTTAGCTTGGTGTGAAGAATCTATGGCATGCTCTCTTGGTCTGTACTATGCATATACTTTGATATCATGTCTTTATTCATTATTCTGGGTTTTTCTATGAGTGGCATTACAAAATTCATTTAGGTTACAGCCTTATCTATTATATTTATATATTTGTCTATACTCTTTCTGTCACTTGACAATTATCTATGTGTTTCTTCAATATTCATATATTTATTATCAACAGATATACAGTATATACAGTTGTGCTCAAAAGTTTACATACCCCAGCAGAATTTTTGCTTTCTTGGCCTTTTTTGAGAGAATATGAATGATAACACCAAAACTTTTTCTCAACTCATGGTTAGTGGTTGGGTGAAGCCATTGATTGTCAGACTACTCTGTTTTCACTTTTTAAATCATGACAACCCAGAACATCCAAATGACCCTGATCAAAGTTCACATACCCCATTTCTTAATATCGTGTACTGCCCCCTCTAACATCAATGACAGCTTGAAGTCTTTTGTGATAGTTGTGGATGAGGTTCTTTATTTTCTTAGATAGTAAAGCTGCCCACTCTTCTTGGCAAGGCAAAAAGCTTCCAGTTCCTGTAAATTCATGGACTATTTAGCATGAACTGCGTGCTTGAGATCTCCCCAGAGGGGCTCAATGATATTGAGGTCAGGAGACTGAGATGGCCTCTCCAGAACGTTCACTTTGTTCTGGTGTAGCCAATGACAGGTTGACTTGACCTTTTGCTTTGGATCATTGTCATGTTGGAACATCCAAGTACATCCCATGCGCAGCTTCCGGGCTGATGATTGGGTCCATCTCCACAGCAGAAGGGGAGAAAATAAAACCCAAAAAGGAAACCTTCTGCACTCCAAAGAGACACTTTGAGCCCTTCACAAACAAAGCGTTATCACGCAAAACCTGAAACACCATCCTGACCTGCTTTACATGAGAATCCCAATCATCCGAGAAAACCAGAATATCATCCAGATACACAATCAAAAATTTATCCAGATACTTCCGGAAGATATCATGCATAAAGGACTGAAACACTGAAGGGGCATTAGAGAGCCCAAAGGGCATCACCAAGTATTCAAAATGACCTTCGGGCGTATTGAATGCAGTTTTCCATTCATCTCCCTGCCTAATGCGCACAAGGTTGTACGCCCCACGAAGATCTATCTTGGTGAACCACTTGGCACCCTTAATCCGAGCAAACAAGTCTGACAATAGTGGCAAAGGATACTGAAACTTAACAGTGATTTCATTCAGAAGCCGATAGTCTATACAAGGTCTCAAAGACCCGTCTTTCTTGGCCACAAAAAAGAATCCCGCACCGAGAGGGGAAGAGGATGGACGAATATGCCCTTTCTCCAAAGATTCCTTGACATAAGAACGCATCGCGGCATGCTCGGGTACAGACAAATTAAATAATCGTCCCTTAGGAAATTTACTGCCAGGAATCAAATCTATAGCGCAGTCACAGTCCCTATGAGGAGGAAGGGCACTGGACCTGGACTCACTGAATACATCCTGATAGTCACATAAATACTCAGGAACTTCTGAAGGAATAGAAGTAGCAATTGACACCGGCGGAGAATCGCAATGAATTCCCTGACAACCCCAACTTGACACAGACATAGCCTTCCAATCCAAAACAGGATTATGGGTCTGTAACCATGGCAGACCTAAAATGACCAAATCATTCATTTTATGCAGAACAAGAAAACGAATCACCTCCCGATGTTCAGGAGTCATGCACATGGTCACTTGTGTCCAATACTGCGGTTTATTTTCCGCCAGTGGCGAAGCATCAATTCCTCTGAGAGGAATCGGAACTTTTAAAGGCTCCAGGACAAAACCGCAGCGTTTGGCAAACGACAAGTCCATAAGACTCAGGGCAGCACCTGAATCCACAAATGCCATAACAGGGTAGGAAGACAATGAACAAATTAAAGTCACAGACAAAATAAATTTAGGCTGCAAATTACCAATGGTGACAGGACTGACAACCTTGGTTAGGCGTTTAGAGCATGCTGATATAACATGTGTAGAATCACCACAGTAAAAACACAGCCCATTCTGACGTCTATGATTTTGTCGTTCGGTTCTAGTCAGGATTCTGTCACATTGCATTGAGACAGGTGTCCGTTCAGACAATACTGCCAGAGGTTTAGCGGATTTGCGCTCCCGCAAACGCCGATCAATCTGAATAGCCAGCGCCATAGAATCATTCAGAGTTGTAGGAATTGTAAAACCCACCATCACATTCTTAATGGCTTCAGAAAGGCCATTTCTAAAATTTGCGGCCAGAGCACATTCATTCCATCGAGTAAGCACGGAGCACTTCTGAAATTTTTGGCAGTACACCTCAGATTCATCCTGGCCCTGAGAGATGGCCAGTAGAGCTTTTTCTGCCTGAATTTCAAGATTAGGCTCCTCATAAAGCAATCCGAGCGCCAGAAAAAACGCATCAACATCCGCCAATGACGGATCTCCTGGCGCTAACGAGAAAGCCCAATCCTGAGGGTCGCCACGCAAGAAGGAGATAACAATTTTTACTTGCTGAGCTGAATCTCCAGACGAACGAGGTTTCAAAGATAGAAACAATTTACAATTATTCCTAAAATTCCTAAATTTAAATCGATCTCCAGAGAACAGCTCAGGAATAGGTATCTTAGGCTCTGAGATAGGACTGCTAACAACAAAATCCTGAACGCCCTGCACACGTGCAGCAAGCTGATCCACACTAGTAATCAAGGTCTGAACATTCATGTCTGCAGCAAAGTTTCAAGCCACTCAGAGATAAAGGGGAAAAAAAAAAAAAAAACTCAGAACTTCTTTTCTTTTAATCCCACTTCAGCAATGCATTAACTATTTATGGGCCTGGCATACTGTTATGGTCCCAATGGCAGGGGACCTCAGAGATTACCGCAAAGTCTGCAAAACATAAATACTCGCTCTTAGGGAAGTGGTAACTAGACTGACCATATACCTGATCCTAGCGCAAACACTAACAGCAGCCGGGGAACGTGCCTACGTTGATCCTAGACGTCTCGCGCCAGCCGGAGAACTAACTAACCCTATCAGGGAGAATAAGACCTCTCTTGCCTCCAGAGAAAAGACCCCAAAGTAATACAAGCCCCCAACAAATAATAACGGTGAGGTAAGAAGAAAAGACAAACGTAAGAATGAACTAGATTTAGCAAAGAGAGGCCCACTGACTAATAGCAGAATATAGTAAGAAGACTTATATGGTCAGCAAAAAACCCTGCAAAATATCCACGCTGAATATCCAAGAACCCCCAAACCGACTGACGGTGTGGGGGGAGAATATCAGCCCCCTAGAGCTTCCAGCGATAACAGGAATCACATTTTGTACAAGCTGGACAAAAATTAAGAACAATGCAAATGATCAAAAGTACGAAAGCAGGACTTAGCTTATCTTGCAAAGAACCAGGACCTGAAGACAGGAGCAAACAGAAGTGAACTGATTACAACGATGCCAGGCACTGGACTGAGAATCCAGGAAGTTTAAATAGCAACACCCATGGTCTAACGAAGCAGGTGAGTACCAACCTGGTAAAAGACAATCCAAGTGCCAAATCACTAGTGACCACAAGAGGGAGCCAAAAGGTATAGTTCACAACAGACCCCCTGGTGAGGACATGCGCCCTGATGTCCATAGAGACTATATAATTATAGGGTGCGGCTTTACTGCTTTTTTAGTTCCCTGGATCAACGCCCTATCAAGGAATCTAATATGTATAACCTGTAATGTTATACTTTTCAAGAAAGGCATCCAGTCCGTTCTTAATTTTTAGTAATGAATCACTCATTACAACATCATACGACAGAGAGTTTCATAGTCTCACTGCTCTTACAGTAAATAAACCGCATCTTTTATTATGATTAAACCTTCTTTCATCCAGACATAGAGGATGCCTACTTGTCCCTGTCTCAGATCTATGAGTAAAACGGTACTGTCCCCTCTTATATTTATACATTGTAATAAGATCACCTCTTAACCTTCATTTTTCAAAACTAAATAACCCCAAGTGTAATATCCTATCTTGGTATTGCAGACCTTCCAGTACTCTAATAACCTTGGTCGCTCTTCTCTGCACCTGCACTAGTTCTGCTATATCTTTCTTATACACCAGAGACTTGAACTGTACACAGTATTCTAAGTGTGGTCACACTAGTGACTTGTATAAAGGTAAAATTATGTTCTCCTCATGAGCATCTATGCCTCTTTTAATGCATCCATCCCATTATTTTATTTGCCTCTGCAGCAGCTGCCTGACACCGGCCACTAAAATGTGCGTTAGTCACCCACCCATACCATCAGGTAATAATTATTGTTTTATTTATATAGCGCCAACATATTCTGCAGCGCTATACATTATAGAGGGGACTTGTACAGACAATAGACATTACAGCATAACAATAAACACAGATCAAGACAGATACCAAGAGGAATGAGGGCCCTGCTCGCAAGCTTACAAACTATGAGGAAAAATGGGAGACACGAGAGGTGGATGGTAACAATTGCTTTTGTTGTTCAGACCAGCTAACATCCTAAATATGTAACTGTACAGACACAGAGGACTATTAAATGCATAGAGCGTATGAGAACATGATGCGGGGAACCTGATTATGGCTTAAGTTTTTTGAATAGGCCACACAGGGATAGTTAGGTTAATGCATTGAGGCGGTAGGCCAGTCTGAACATATGCATTTTTAGGGCACGCTTAAAACTGTGGGGATTGGGGATTAATCGTATTAACCTAGGTAGTGCATTCCAAAGAATTGGCACAGCATGTGAAAAGTCTTGGAGATGGGAGTGGGATGTTCTGATTATTGAGGATGTTAACCTTAGGTCACTAGCAGAGCGGAAAGCACGGGTAGGGTGGTAGGCTGAGACCAGAGAGGAGATGTAGGGTGGTGCTGAGCTATGGAGTGCTTTGTGGATGAGGGTAATAGGTTTGTACTGGATTCTGGAGTGAATGGGTAACCAGTGCAATGACTGGCACAAGGTAGAGGCATTGGTATAACAATTGGCGAGGAATGTAATCCTGGCTGCAGCATTCAGGACAGATTGGAGAGGGGAGAGTAGATTAGTAGAGAAATACAATAGTCCAGACGAGAATGAATAAGAGAAACAATAAGAGTTTTTTTCGGTGACAGTTTTGCCCAGTGTTTTCCAATTAAGCACATAATTATAAATCTTATTTCTTCTGCACAAGTGCATGTCCTTACATTTATCCCCATTAAAGCTCATTTGCCATTTATCAGCTCAAACTCCTAATTTACACAAATCCTCCTGTAATATAAAATTGCCCTCCTCTGTATTGATTACTCTGCAGAGTTTAGTGTAATATGCAAAAATTGAAATTCTACTCTGTATGCCCCCTACAAGGTCATAAATAAATGTGTTAAAAAGTGGGCCTAATACTGACCCCTGTGGTACCCCACTGCTAACTGTGACCCAGTCCGAGTTTGTTCCATTAATAACCACCCTTTGTTTCCTATCCCTGAGCCAGCTCTTAACCCAATTACATATATTTTTGCCTATTTCCATTGTTCTCATTTTATGTATCAACCTTTTGTGTGGCACCATATCAAAAGCTTTTGAAAAGTCAATAATTACCACGTCCACTGTGTGTCCTTGGTCCAGTCAAGAACTTAACTCTTCATAGAAGCTTATCAGATTAGTCTGACAGGAACGGTCCCTAGTAAACCCATGTTGTTATTGGATCATGAGGTTATTCCTCTTCAGATACTCCAGCATTGAATCTCTTAGAAAACCTTCCAGGATTTTCCCCACAGTAGAGGTTAAGCTTACTGGCCTATAATTTCCTAGTTCAGTTTTTGTCCCCTTTTTGAATATTGGCATCACATTTGCTATGTTCTAGTCCTGTGCCTTGCTTGAATCTGCAGTCTCCCATCCAGCTTTGGCCACTGTAGGTGCTGCTGAACATAGACATTGTTCCCAGCCTCTTGCTCAGGCTCTTGCTATTCGTCTGGTTACTGCTGGCTCTTCAACGAAGCCTATGGTAACCAGTGATAGGCAACGATGAGTGAAAAATCTGGAGACTAAGTCCAGAAATCACCCTACTGAGCATGCTCGTGATGTAGCAACGTCTCATTAGTGGTCAGTTGTCAGCTGCTCTGGTGATGTGGCAGCTCCAAATAAGCCTGTGTTCAAGGTCATGTCCAACTGGACATGTACTGAACATATAAAACTGTCTCAGAAGTGCACGTGGACGCGCTAGTGTCAACCATGTTACATGTGTGTATGAGTTATTGCAACAGTGTGGTCTATGTGAGCATGTTCTCAGGGTCGGTGGTAGGCAGTTAAAATTCTGGCACCTCTGGAGAGGAGTTTGAGTGAATTCAGTGCTTGCATTTAGCCATTAGAATTCCTGCACCTCCAGAGAGAAATTGGCTGAGTGTTTTGGCTGGCTGTATGACCACTGTTTTCTATTTACCCCGTGTGTGGTTTTCGTTCTCCTGTGAGGTTAACGGGAATCGTGTTTAACGCCATACCTGCTCTGTTACTGTGTGCAAGTGACACAGCTCTACTGCAGAGCATCTTTTCCATTACTGTGTGCAAGTGACACAGCCTCGTGTGCTATTCACTGAGTGATGTGTAACTCAGTGCAAGCTAGCTGTCACTTGCTGTGTGTTCCGCCATTGTTCATATTAGCTGCAGTTTAACATCTCTGCACAGTGGACCCTGGATTGCGATTGCACTACATCATTCTATTTATTTAGTGCAATCTGCCAACTCTAACACCCACCATGTCATAATTATGTTCCAACAAAATTAATTCTAATTCCTCCATTTTGTTGGTGAGGCTCCTGGCATTAGTATAAATGCACTTTATGTATCTCTCTGTACCTATATTCTTTCCCAAATTATTAAATGTACTAACCACACACCCCATGCCACCCCCTTTTTCTTTATTTGTGCCCAGGTCACTATCTGCACTATCTTCCCCTCCTATAAAATGAATACCCTCCCCCTAATCCCCCCAATACTGTGTCATTTGCGCAGTTATGGCTTTCTTCCAGTGACTCGACCTTGCAGCCCATTTTTCTTCCAGTTCCTCCTTATTGTGCATCTTGAAACAGCCACACTGCTAGTTTTCAGAGTCCTGTATTTCAGTTGATGTTATTTGAGCCTTTTTCTTTGCATCCCGAACAATTTTACTGGCAGTTGAGGATGACATTTCTGTTGGTTTACCTGTCTAAGGCTTTGTTTTACAGAGCCCCTGATTATCCATTTGTTAATCACAGTTTGAATGCTACTGACTGGCATTATCAATTCCTTGGATATCTTTTTTGTATCCCTTTCCTCTTTATACAGTTCAACTATCTTTTCCCGTACACCCGTTGATAATTCTTTTGCTTTCCCCATGACTCACAATCCAGAAACATCATTGGCTGGATGAAAGATGCAACAGTCTGTCGGGATCCCAGAAACTCACTCAGCTTTTATGCCCACACACTGATTACAGGCAAACAGGTCACATTTGAGGATGTTAACTTTAGTAGCCGTTCAAAGCCATTTGTGTCAATTTCTGTGCATGTTATCAGGCCAAAATCACCAGGCTCAATTGGATGTTTTGGGTTGTCATTATGATTTAAAAAGAGAAGACACAGTAATTTGACAATAAATGGCTTCACCCAACCACTAATCATGAGTGGAGAAAAAGTTTTGGTGTTATCATTGGTATTCTCTGAAAAAGGCCAAGAAGGCAAAAATTCTGCCGGGGTATGTAAACTTTTGAGCACAATTGTATATATGCAAACTTGTAGTTCCACCTGTATACAAGTGGGTACGGAAAGTATTCAGACCCTTTAAATTTTTCACTCTTTGTTTCATTGCAGCCATACGGTAAATTCAAAAAAGTTCATTTTTTTTCTCATTAATGCACACTCTGCACCCCATCTTGACTGAAAAAAATAGAAATTTTTGCAAATTTAATAAAAAAGAAAAATTGAAAAATTACATGGTCATAAGTATTCAGGCCCATTGCTCACTTTCATATTTAAGACACATGCTGTCCATTTCCTTGTGATCTTCCTTATGATGGTTCTCTGTTGTGATCCGCTTTTTGGGCTCCCCTAGTGGTGGCTGGTGGTACTGGAGACTTGTGTGTTCTTTTCTGCCTCAGCTCACCTGCTTCCATCAGTTTTGGGAGTTCCCTATTTAGCCTTGCTCTCCAGTCACTTCCTTGCCGGTCATCATTGTAACCTGAGTCTTTCAGTTGCATGTTCCTGCTACCAGTCTGCTGATCAGCTAAGTGGACTCTTGTCCTTTTTGTTTTGTATTTTTTGTCCAGTTTACAGTTTGTCATTTCCTGTTACTGGAAGCTCTTGTGGACTGAAATTGCCACTCCTGTGTCATGAGTTGACACAGGAGTCTTAAAGTAATTTCAGGATGGGTTTTTGAAAGGGTTTTTCAGCTGACCGTGAAGTCCTCTTTTGTATCCTTCCTCTATCTAGTAAGTGGACCTCGCTTTGCTAAATCTACCTTCATGCTGTGTATGTCTTTTCCTCTGAACTCACCGTTAATATATGTGGGGGCTACTATCATCTTTGGGGAATTTCACTAGAGGTAAGCCAGGTCTGTTCCTTCCTCTTCCAGGCGTAGTTAGTTCTCCGGCTGGCGCATGGCATCTAGGCAGCCGTAGGAATGCTTCCTGGCTACTGTTAGTTGTGTGGTAGATTTAGGTCACGGTCAGCTTGAGTTTCCATCACCCGAGGGCTAGTCTGTTATTTTGTGTTTCTGATGTTCCCATGCCATTGGGGAATCATGACAGTATGACCGGCCACTGTTAAAGTAATTGGCAGAAGAAAGGAGAGTAAAAGAAGTCTGTAGATTTTTTTTTTTTTTTCCTCACATGTTTGCTACTTAGTTGGCTCAGTTGTATTTCTGCTCTATTTACAGCCTTGCCTTTCTCTCCTTCTAATCCTTGAATGGCTCTGATCTCTCCGGTTTAAGGATGGACTCTCAGAGTTTGGCTGCAGGTTTAAATAATCTTGCTACGAAGGTTCAGAATTTACAAGATTATGTTATACGTACTCCTATTTCTGAACCTAAGATTCCTACACCAGAGGTATTTTCCGGAGATAGATCTCGGTTTCTGAATTTCAAATGTAATTGTAAATTATTCCTTTCTCTCAGACCTCACTCCTCTGGAGATCCTGTTCAGCAGGTTAAGATTGTGATTTCTTTGCTGCGAGGTGACCCTCAAAATTGGGCATTTTCATTGACACCAGGGGATCCTGCGTTGCTCAATGTGGATGCGTTTTTTCTGGCTTTAGGGTTGCTGTATGAGGAACCTAATTTGGAGATTCAAGCTGAAAAAGCTTTAATAGCCCTGTCTCAAGGGCAAGATGAAGCTGAGATATACTGCCAAAAATTTCGTAAATGGTCTGTGCTTACTCAGTGGAATGAGTGTGCCCTAGCGGCAATTTTCAGAGAAGGCCTTTCTGATGCCGTTAAGGATGTCATGGTGGGGTTTCCTACGCCCACAGGTCTGAATGAGTCCATCACAATGGCGATTCAGATTGATCGGCGTTTGCGGGAGCGCAAACCCGTGCACCATTTGGCGGTATCTTCTGAAGGGACGCCAGAGAAAATGCAATGTGACAGAATTCTGTCAAGAAGCGAGCGGCAGAATTATAGGCGCAAAAATGGCTTGTGCTTCTACTGTGGTGATTCCGCGCATGTTATATCAGCATGCTCTAAATGTACTAGGAAGGTTGACAAGTCTGTTTCTATTGGCACTTTACAGTCTAAATTTCTTCTGTCTGTAACTCTGATTTGTTCATTATCAGTTATTACCGTGGATGCCTATGTGGACTCTGGCGCCGCTCTGAGTCTCATGGATTAGTCCTTCGCCAGGCGCTGTGGGTTTGATTTGGAGCCTCTGGAAGTTCCTATACCTCTGAAGGGTATTGATTCTACACCTCTGGCTTGTAATAGACCACAGTTCTGGACACAAGTGACTATGCGTATGACTCCAGACCATCAGGAGATGATTCGCTTCCTCGTGTTGCATAATTTACATGATGTGTTAGTGCTTGGATTACCATGGTTGCAATCTCATAACCCAGTACTGGACTGGAAAACTATGTCTGTGTTAAGCTGGGGATGTCGGGGGGCTCATGGGGACATACCTTTGGTTTCTATCTCGTCATCTATTCCCTCTGAGGTTCCGGCATTTTTGTCGGATTTTGGGGATATTTTTGAAGAGCCTAAAATTGGTTCTCTCCCTCCCCACAGAGAGTGTGATTGCGCCATAGATCTGATTCCAGGCAGTAAATTTCCAAAGGGTCGTTTGTTTAACCTATCTGTACCTGAGCATGCTGCCATGCGAGAGTATGTTAAGGAGTCCCTGGAAAAGGGACATATTCGTCCTTCTTCATCACCTTTAGGAGCTGGGTTTTTCTTTGTCTCTAAAAAGGATGGCTCGCTGAGGCCTTGTATTGATTATCGACTCCTGAATAAAATTACTGTCAAATATCAGTATCCGTTGCCGCTGCTTACTGATTTGTTTGCTCGCATAAGGGGGGCTAAGTGGTTCTCCAAGATTGATCTCCGTGGGGCGTATAATTTGGTGCGAATTAAGCAATGGGATGAGTGGAAAACCGCATTTAATACGCCTGAGGGCCACTTTGAGTATTTAGTAATGCCTTTCGGCCTTTCTAATGCACCTTCAGTTTTTCAGTCCTTTATGCATGATATTTTCCGTGAATATCTGGATAAATTTATGATTGTGTATTTGGACGATATTTTGATTTTTTCTGAGGACTGGGAGTCTCATGTTCAGCAGGTCAGGAGGGTTTTTCAGGTCTTGCGGGAGAATTCTCTGTGTGTAAAGGGTTCTAAGTGTGTTTTTGGGGTTCAAAAGATTTCCTTTCTGGGGTACATTTTTTCCCCTTCTTCTGTTGAGATGGACCCTGTCAAGGTTCGGGCTATTTGTGACTGGACGCAGCCTACTTCTCTAAAGGGTCTTCAGAAGTTCTTGGGCTTTGCTAATTTTTATCGTCGATTTATAACTGGTTTTTCTGGTGTTGCTAAGCCTCTTACGGATTTGACTAAGAAGGGTGCTGATGTTGCCAATTGGTCCTCTGCCGCTGTGGAGGCCTTTCGGGAACTTAAGCGCCGCTTTTCGTCTGCCCCTGTGTTGCGCCAGCCTGATGTCTCTCTCCCCTTTCAGGTTGAGGTCGATGCTTCCGAGATCGGAGCGGGGGCGGTTTTGTCGCAGAAAAGTTCCGATTGCTCAGTGATGAGACCTTGTGCGTTCTTTTCTCGAAAATTTTCTGCCGCCGAAAGAAATTATGATGTCGGTAATCGGGAGCTTTTGGCCATGAAGTGGGCATTTGAGGAGTGGCGTCATTGGCTTGAGGGTGCTAGACATCAGGTGGTGGTTTTGACTGATCACAAGAATCTGATTTATCTTGAGTCTGCCAGGCGCCTGAATCCTAGACAGGCGCGCTGGTCGTTGTTTTTCTCTCGGTTTAATTTTGTGGTCTCATATCTACCAGGTTCTAAGAATGTGAAGGCAGATGCCCTTTCTAGGAGTTTTGAGCCTGATTCCCCTGGTGATTCGGAACCTACAGGTATCCTTAAGGATGGGGTGATATTATCCGCTATTTCCCCAGATCTGCGACGTGCTTTGCAAGAGTTTCAGGCGGATAGACCTGATCGCTGTCCACCTGGTAGACTGTTTGTTCCTGATGATTGGACCAGTAGAGTCATCTCGGAGGTTCATTCTTCTACGCTGGCGGGTCATCCTGGAATTTTTGGTACCAGGGATTTGGTGGCTAGATCCTTCTGGTGGCCATCTCTGTCTCGAGATGTGCGTGTTTTTGTGCAGTCTTGTGATGTGTGTGCTCGGGCCAAGCCTTGTTGTTCTAGGGCTAGCGGGTTGTTGTTGCCCTTGCCTATTCCGAAGAGGCCTTGGACGCACATCTCGATGGACTTTATTTCTGATCTTCCTGTCTCTCAGAGGATGTCTGTTATCTGGGTGGTGTGTGACCGTTTTTCTAAGATGGTTCATTTGGTGCCATTGCCGAAGTTGCCTTCCTCGTCTGAGTTGGTTCCTTTGTTTTTTCAAAATGTGGTTCGCTTGCATGGTATTCCTGAAAATATCGTTTCTGATAGGGGTACCCAGTTCGTTTCTAGATTTTGGCGGGCATTCTGTGCCAGGTTGGGCATTGATTTGTCTTTTTCGTCTGCCTTCCATCCTCAGACTAATGGCCAGACGGAGCAAACTAATCAGACTTTGGAGACGTATTTGAGGTGTTTTGTGTCTGCGGATCAGGATGATTGGGTTGCCTTTTTGCCGTTGGCGGAGTTTGCTCTTAATAATCGGGCTAGTTCGGCCACTTTGGTTTCCCCTTTCTTTTGCAATTCGGGGTTTCATCCCCGTTTTTCTTCTGGTCAGGCGGAGTCTTCGGATTGTCCTGGAGTAGATGCTGTGGTGGATCGGTTGTATCGGATTTGGGAACAAGTGGTGGACAATTTGAATTTGTCCCAGGAGAGGACTCAGCGGTTTGCTAACCGCCAGCGTCGGGTTGGTCCTCGCCTTCGTGTTGGGGACTTGGTGTGGTTGTCTTCCCGTTTTGTCCCAATGAGGGTTTCTTCTCCTAAATTTAAGCCTCGGTTCATCGGTCCCTATAGGATTTTGGAGATTATTAACCCTGTTTCCTTTCGTTTGGACCTCCCGGCATCTTTCGCTATCCATAATGTGTTCCATCGGTCGTTGTTGCGGAGATACGAGGTTCCAGTGGTTCCTTCTGCTGAGCCTCCTGCTCCTGTGCTGGTTGAGGGTGAATTGGAGTACGTTATAGAGAAGATCTTGGACTCCCGTATTTCCAGGCGGAGACTCCAGTATCTGGTTAAATGGAAGGGCTATGGTCAGGAAGATAATTCTTGGGTAACTGCCTCTGATGTTCATGCCTCGGATTTGGTTCGTGCCTTTCATAGGGCTCATCCAGGTCGCCCTGGCGGTTCTTGTGAGGGTTCGGTGCCCCCTCCTTAAGGGGGGGTACTGTTGTGATCCGCTTTTTGGGCTCCCCTAGTGGTGGCTGGTGGTACTGGAGACTTGTGTGTTCTTTTCTGCCTCAGCTCACCTGCTTCCATCAGTTTTGGGAGTTCCCTATTTAGCCTTGCTCTCCAGTCACTTCCTTGCCGGTCATCATTGTAACCTGAGTCTTTCAGTTGCATGTTCCTGCTACCAGTCTGCTGATCAGCTAAGTGGACTCTTGTCCTTTTTGTTTTGTATTTTTTGTCCAGTTTACAGTTTGTCATTTCCTGTTACTGGAAGCTCTTGTGGACTGAAATTGCCACTCCTGTGTCATGAGTTGACACAGGAGTCTTAAAGTAATTTCAGGATGGGTTTTTGAAAGGGTTTTTCAGCTGACCGTGAAGTCCTCTTTTGTATCCTTCCTCTATCTAGTAAGTGGACCTCGCTTTGCTAAATCTACCTTCATGCTGTGTATGTCTTTTCCTCTGAACTCACCGTTAATATATGTGGGGGCTACTATCATCTTTGGGGAATTTCACTAGAGGTAAGCCAGGTCTGTTCCTTCCTCTTCCAGGCGTAGTTAGTTCTCCGGCTGGCGCATGGCATCTAGGCAGCCGTAGGAATGCTTCCTGGCTACTGTTAGTTGTGTGGTAGATTTAGGTCACGGTCAGCTTGAGTTTCCATCACCCGAGGGCTAGTCTGTTATTTTGTGTTTCTGATGTTCCCATGCCATTGGGGAATCATGACAGTATGACCGGCCACTGTTAAAGTAATTGGCAGAAGAAAGGAGAGTAAAAGAAGTCTGTAGATTTTTTTTTTTTTTTCCTCACATGTTTGCTACTTAGTTGGCTCAGTTGTATTTCTGCTCTATTTACAGCCTTGCCTTTCTCTCCTTCTAATCCTTGAATGGCTCTGATCTCTCCGGTTTAAGGATGGACTCTCAGAGTTTGGCTGCAGGTTTAAATAATCTTGCTACGAAGGTTCAGAATTTACAAGATTATGTTATACGTACTCCTATTTCTGAACCTAAGATTCCTACACCAGAGGTATTTTCCGGAGATAGATCTCGGTTTCTGAATTTCAAATGTAATTGTAAATTATTCCTTTCTCTCAGACCTCACTCCTCTGGAGATCCTGTTCAGCAGGTTAAGATTGTGATTTCTTTGCTGCGAGGTGACCCTCAAAATTGGGCATTTTCATTGACACCAGGGGATCCTGCGTTGCTCAATGTGGATGCGTTTTTTCTGGCTTTAGGGTTGCTGTATGAGGAACCTAATTTGGAGATTCAAGCTGAAAAAGCTTTAATAGCCCTGTCTCAAGGGCAAGATGAAGCTGAGATATACTGCCAAAAATTTCGTAAATGGTCTGTGCTTACTCAGTGGAATGAGTGTGCCCTAGCGGCAATTTTCAGAGAAGGCCTTTCTGATGCCGTTAAGGATGTCATGGTGGGGTTTCCTACGCCCACAGGTCTGAATGAGTCCATCACAATGGCGATTCAGATTGATCGGCGTTTGCGGGAGCGCAAACCCGTGCACCATTTGGCGGTATCTTCTGAAGGGACGCCAGAGAAAATGCAATGTGACAGAATTCTGTCAAGAAGCGAGCGGCAGAATTATAGGCGCAAAAATGGCTTGTGCTTCTACTGTGGTGATTCCGCGCATGTTATATCAGCATGCTCTAAATGTACTAGGAAGGTTGACAAGTCTGTTTCTATTGGCACTTTACAGTCTAAATTTCTTCTGTCTGTAACTCTGATTTGTTCATTATCAGTTATTACCGTGGATGCCTATGTGGACTCTGGCGCCGCTCTGAGTCTCATGGATTAGTCCTTCGCCAGGCGCTGTGGGTTTGATTTGGAGCCTCTGGAAGTTCCTATACCTCTGAAGGGTATTGATTCTACACCTCTGGCTTGTAATAGACCACAGTTCTGGACGCAAGTGACTATGCGTATGACTCCAGACCATCAGGAGATGATTCGCTTCCTCGTGTTGCATAATTTACATGATGTGTTAGTGCTTGGATTACCATGGTTGCAATCTCATAACCCAGTACTGGACTGGAAAACTATGTCTGTGTTAAGCTGGGGATGTCGGGGGGCTCATGGGGACATACCTTTGGTTTCTATCTCGTCATCTATTCCCTCTGAGGTTCCGGCATTTTTGTCGGATTTTGGGGATATTTTTGAAGAGCCTAAAATTGGTTCTCTCCCTCCCCACAGAGAGTGTGATTGCGCCATAGATCTGATTCCAGGCAGTAAATTTCCAAAGGGTCGTTTGTTTAACCTATCTG
Source organism: Ranitomeya variabilis (assembly GCF_051348905.1). Lineage (NCBI taxonomy): Eukaryota > Metazoa > Chordata > Amphibia > Anura > Dendrobatidae > Ranitomeya > Ranitomeya variabilis. The sequence continues at coordinate 601,217,739 of NC_135234.1, forward strand.
TACCTGAGCATGCTGCCATGCGAGAGTATGTTAAGGAGTCCCTGGAAAAGGGACATATTCGTCCTTCTTCATCACCTTTAGGAGCTGGGTTTTTCTTTGTCTCTAAAAAGGATGGCTCGCTGAGGCCTTGTATTGATTATCGACTCCTGAATAAAATTACTGTCAAATATCAGTATCCGTTGCCGCTGCTTACTGATTTGTTTGCTCGCATAAGGGGGGCTAAGTGGTTCTCCAAGATTGATCTCCGTGGGGCGTATAATTTGGTGCGAATTAAGCAAGGGGATGAGTGGAAAACCGCATTTAATACGCCTGAGGGCCACTTTGAGTATTTAGTAATGCCTTTCGGCCTTTCTAATGCACCTTCAGTTTTTCAGTCCTTTATGCATGATATTTTCCGTGAATATCTGGATAAATTTATGATTGTGTATTTGGACGATATTTTGATTTTTTCTGAGGACTGGGAGTCTCATGTTCAGCAGGTCAGGAGGGTTTTTCAGGTCTTGCGGGAGAATTCTCTGTGTGTAAAGGGTTCTAAGTGTGTTTTTGGGGTTCAAAAGATTTCCTTTTTGGGGTACATTTTTTCCCCTTCTTCTGTTGAGATGGACCCTGTCAAGGTTCGGGCTATTTGTGACTGGACGCAGCCTACTTCTCTAAAGGGTCTTCAGAAGTTCTTGGGCTTTGCTAATTTTTATCGTCGATTTATAACTGGTTTTTCTGGTGTTGCTAAGCCTCTTACGGATTTGACTAAGAAGGGTGCTGATGTTGCCAATTGGTCCTCTGCCGCTGTGGAGGCCTTTCGGGAACTTAAGCGCCGCTTTTCGTCTGCCCCTGTGTTGCGCCAGCCTGATGTCTCTCTCCCCTTTCAGGTTGAGGTCGATGCTTCCGAGATCGGAGCAGGGGCGGTTTTGTCGCAGAAAAGTTCCGATTGCTCAGTGATGAGACCTTGTGCGTTCTTTTCTCGAAAATTTTCTGCCGCCGAAAGAAATTATGATGTCGGTAATCGGGAGCTTTTGGCCATGAAGTGGGCATTTGAGGAGTGGCGTCATTGGCTTGAGGGTGCTAGACATCAGGTGGTGGTTTTGACTGATCACAAGAATCTGATTTATCTTGAGTCTGCCAGGCGCCTGAATCCTAGACAGGCGCGCTGGTCGTTGTTTTTCTCTCGGTTTAATTTTGTGGTCTCATATCTACCAGGTTCTAAGAATGTGAAGGCAGATGCCCTTTCTAGGAGTTTTGAGCCTGATTCCCCTGGTGATTCGGAACCTACAGGTATCCTTAAGGATGGGGTGATATTATCCGCTATTTCCCCAGATCTGCGACGTGCTTTGCAAGAGTTTCAGGCGGATAGACCTGATCGCTGTCCACCTGGTAGACTGTTTGTTCCTGATGATTGGACCAGTAGAGTCATCTCGGAGGTTCATTCTTCTACGCTGGCGGGTCATCCTGGAATTTTTGGTACCAGGGATTTGGTGGCTAGATCCTTCTGGTGGCCATCTCTGTCTCGAGATGTGCGTGTTTTTGTGCAGTCTTGTGATGTGTGTGCTCGGGCCAAGCCTTGTTGTTCTAGGGCTAGCGGGTTGTTGTTGCCCTTGCCTATTCCGAAGAGGCCTTGGACGCACATCTCGATGGACTTTATTTCTGATCTTCCTGTCTCTCAGAGGATGTCTGTTATCTGGGTGGTGTGTGACCGTTTTTCTAAGATGGTTCATTTGGTGCCATTGCCGAAGTTGCCTTCCTCGTCTGAGTTGGTTCCTTTGTTTTTTCAAAATGTGGTTCGCTTGCATGGTATTCCTGAAAATATCGTTTCTGATAGGGGTACCCAGTTCGTTTCTAGATTTTGGCGGGCATTCTGTGCCAGGTTGGGCATTGATTTGTCTTTTTCGTCTGCCTTCCATCCTCAGACTAATGGCCAGACGGAGCAAACTAATCAGACTTTGGAGACGTATTTGAGGTGTTTTGTGTCTGCGGATCAGGATGATTGGGTTGCCTTTTTGCCGTTGGCGGAGTTTGCTCTTAATAATCGGGCTAGTTCGGCCACTTTGGTTTCCCCTTTCTTTTGCAATTCGGGGTTTCATCCCCGTTTTTCTTCTGGTCAGGCGGAGTCTTCGGATTGTCCTGGAGTAGATGCTGTGGTGGATCGGTTGTATCGGATTTGGGAACAAGTGGTGGACAATTTGAATTTGTCCCAGGAGAGGACTCAGCGGTTTGCTAACCGCCAGCGTCGGGTTGGTCCTCGCCTTCGTGTTGGGGACTTGGTGTGGTTGTCTTCCCGTTTTGTCCCAATGAGGGTTTCTTCTCCTAAATTTAAGCCTCGGTTCATCGGTCCCTATAGGATTTTGGAGATTATTAACCCTGTTTCCTTTCGTTTGGACCTCCCGGCATCTTTCGCTATCCATAATGTGTTCCATCGGTCGTTGTTGCGGAGATACGAGGTTCCGGTGGTTCCTTCTGCTGAGCCTCCTGCTCCTGTGCTGGTTGAGGGTGAATTGGAGTACGTTATAGAGAAGATCTTGGACTCCCGTATTTCCAGGCGGAGACTCCAGTATCTGGTTAAATGGAAGGGCTATGGTCAGGAAGATAATTCTTGGGTAACTGCCTCTGATGTTCATGCCTCGGATTTGGTTCGTGCCTTTCATAGGGCTCATCCAGGTCGCCCTGGCGGTTTCTGTGAGGGTTCGGTGCCCCCTCCTTAAGGGGGGGGTACTGTTGTGATCCGCTTTTTGTGCTCCCCTAGTGGTGGCTGGTGGTACTGGAGACTTGTGTGTTCTTTTCTGCCTCAGCTCACCTGCTTCCATCAGTTTTGGGAGTTCCCTATTTAGCCTTGCTCTCCAGTCACTTCCTTGCCGGTCATCATTGTAACCTGAGTCTTTCAGTTGCATGTTCCTGCTACCAGTCTGCTGATCAGCTAAGTGGACTCTTGTCCTTTTTGTTTTGTATTTTTTGTCCAGTTTACAGTTTGTCATTTCCTGTTACTGGAAGCTCTTGTGGACTGAAATTGCCACTCCTGTGTCATGAGTTGATACAGGAGTCTTAAAGTAATTTCAGGATGGGTTTTTGAAAGGGTTTTTCAGCTGACCGTGAAGTCCTCTTTTGTATCCTTCCTCTATCTAGTAAGTGGACCTCGCTTTGCTAAATTTACCTTCATGCTGTGTATGTCTTTTCCTCTGAACTCACCGTTAATATATGTGAGGGCTACTATCATCTTTGGGGAATTTCACTAGAGGTAAGCCAGGTCTGTTCCTTCCTCTTCCAGGCGTAGTTAGTTCTCCGGCTGGCGCATGGCATCTAGGCAGCCGTAGGAATGCTTCCTGGCTACTGTTAGTTGTGTGGTAGATTTAGGTCACGGTCAGCTTGAGTTTCCATCACCCGAGGGCTAGTCTGTTATTTTGTGTTTCTGATGTTCCCATGCCATTGGGGAATCATGACAGTATGACCGGCCACTGTTAAAGTAATTGGCAGAAGAAAGGAGAGTAAAAGAAGTCTGTAGATTTTTTTTTTTTTTTTCCTCACATGTTTGCTACTTAGTTGGCTCAGTTGTATTTCTGCTCTATTTACAGCCTTGCCTTTCTCTCCTTCTAATCCTTGAATGGCTCTGATCTCTCCGGTTTAAGGATGGACTCTCGGAGTTTGGCTGCAGGTTTAAATAATCTTGCTACGAAGGTTCAGAATTTACAAGATTATGTTATACGTACTCCTATTTCTGAACCTAAGATTCCTACACCAGAGGTATTTTCCGGAGATAGATCTCGGTTTCTGAATTTCAAATGTAATTGTAAATTATTCCTTTCTCTCAGACCTCACTCCTCTGGAGATCCTGTTCAGCAGGTTAAGATTGTGATTTCTTTGCTGCGAAGTGACCCTCAAAATTGGGCATTTTCATTGACACCAGGGGATCCTGCGTTGCTCAATGTGGATGCGTTTTTTCTGGCTTTAGGGTTGCTGTATGAGGAACCTAATTTGGAGATTCAAGCTGAAAAAGCTTTAATAGCCCTGTCTCAAGGGCAAGATGAAGCTGAGATATACTGCCAAAAATTTCGTAAATGGTCTGTGCTTACTCAGTGGAATGAGTGTGCCCTAGCGGCAATTTTCAGAGAAGGCCTTTCTGATGCCGTTAAGGATGTCATGGTGGGGTTTCCTACGCCCACAGGTCTGAATGAGTCCATCACAATGGCGATTCAGATTGATCGGCATTTGCGGGAGCGCAAACCCGTGCACCATTTGGCGGTATCTTCTGAAGGGACGCCAGAGAAAATGCAATGTGACAGAATTCTGTCAAGAAGCGAGCGGCAGAATTATAGGTGCAAAAATGGCTTGTGCTTCTACTGTGGTGATTCCGCGCATGTTATATCAGCATGCTCTAAACGTACTAGGAAGGTTGACAAGTCTGTTTCTATTGGCACTTTACAGTCTAAATTTCTTCTGTCTGTAACTCTGATTTGTTCATTATCAGTTATTACCGTGGATGCCTATGTGGACTCTGGCGCCGCTCTGAGTCTCATGGATTGGTCCTTCGCCAGGCGCTGTGGGTTTGATTTGGAGCCTCTGGAAGTTCCTATACCTCTGAAGGGTATTGATTCTACACCTCTGGCTTGTAATAGACCACAGTTCTGGACGCAAGTGACTATGCGTATGACTCCAGACCATCAGGAGATGATTCGCTTCCTCGTGTTGCATAATTTACATGATGTGTTAGTGCTTGGATTACCATGGTTGCAATCTCATAACCCAGTACTGGACTGGAAAACTATGTCTGTGTTAAGCTGGGGATGTCGGGGGGCTCATGGGGACATACCTTTGGTTTCTATCTCGTCATCTATTCCCTCTGAGGTTCCGGCATTTTTGTCAGATTTTGGGGATATTTTTGAAGAGCCTAAAATTGGTTCTCTCCCTCCCCACAGAGAGTGTGATTGCGCCATAGATCTGATTCCAGGCAGTAAATTTCCAAAGGGTCGTTTGTTTAACCTATCTGTACCTGAGCATGCTGCCATGCGAGAGTATGTTAAGGAGTCCCTGGAAAAGGGACATATTCGTCCTTCTTCATCACCTTTAGGAGCTGGGTTTTTCTTTGTCTCTAAAAAGGATGGCTCGCTGAGGCCTTGTATTGATTATCGACTCCTGAATAAAATTACTGTCAAATATCAGTATCCGTTGCCGCTGCTTACTGATTTGTTTGCTCGCATAAGGGGGGCTAAGTGGTTCTCCAAGATTGATCTCCGTGGGGCGTATAATTTGGTGCGAATTAAGCAAGGGGATGAGTGGAAAACCGCATTTAATACGCCTGAGGGCCACTTTGAGTATTTAGTAATGCCTTTCGGCCTTTCTAATGCACCTTCAGTTTTTCAGTCCTTTATGCATGATATTTTCCGTGAATATCTGGATAAATTTATGATTGTGTATTTGGACGATATTTTGATTTTTTCTGAGGACTGGGAGTCTCATGTTCAGCAGGTCAGGAGGGTTTTTCAGGTCTTGCGGGAGAATTCTCTGTGTGTAAAGGGTTCTAAGTGTGTTTTTGGGGTTCAAAAGATTTCCTTTTTGGGGTACATTTTTTCCCCTTCTTCTGTTGAGATGGACCCTGTCAAGGTTCGGGCTATTTGTGACTGGACGCAGCCTACTTCTCTAAAGGGTCTTCAGAAGTTCTTGGGCTTTGCTAATTTTTATCGTCGATTTATAACTGGTTTTTCTGGTGTTGCTAAGCCTCTTACGGATTTGACTAAGAAGGGTGCTGATGTTGCCAATTGGTCCTCTGCCGCTGTGGAGGCCTTTCGGGAACTTAAGCGCCGCTTTTCGTCTGCCCCTGTGTTGCGCCAGCCTGATGTCTCTCTCCCCTTTCAGGTTGAGGTCGATGCTTCCGAGATCGGAGCGGGGGCGGTTTTGTCGCAGAAAAGTTCCGATTGCTCAGTGATGAGACCTTGTGCGTTCTTTTCTCGAAAATTTTCTGCCGCCGAAAGAAATTATGATGTCGGTAATCGGGAGCTTTTGGCCATGAAGTGGGCATTTGAGGAGTGGCGTCATTGGCTTGAGGGTGCTAGACATCAGGTGGTGGTTTTGACTGATCACAAGAATCTGATTTATCTTGAGTCTGCCAGGCGCCTGAATCCTAGACAGGCGCGCTGGTCGTTGTTTTTCTCTCGGTTTAATTTTGTGGTCTCATATCTACCAGGTTCTAAGAATGTGAAGGCAGATGCCCTTTCTAGGAGTTTTGAGCCTGATTCCCCTGGTGATTCGGAACCTACAGGTATCCTTAAGGATGGGGTGATATTATCCGCTATTTCCCCAGATCTGCGACGTGCTTTGCAAGAGTTTCAGGCGGATAGACCTGATCGCTGTCCACCTGGTAGACTGTTTGTTCCTGATGATTGGACCAGTAGAGTCATCTCGGAGGTTCATTCTTCTACGCTGGCGGGTCATCCTGGAATTTTTGGTACCAGGGATTTGGTGGCTAGATCCTTCTGGTGGCCATCTCTGTCTCGAGATGTGCGTGTTTTTGTGCAGTCTTGTGATGTGTGTGCTCGGGCCAAGCCTTGTTGTTCTAGGGCTAGCGGGTTGTTGTTGCCCTTGCCTATTCCGAAGAGGCCTTGGACACACATCTCGATGGACTTTATTTCTGATCTTCCTGTCTCTCAGAGGATGTCTGTTATCTGGGTGGTGTGTGACCGTTTTTCTAAGATGGTTCATTTGGTGCCATTGCCGAAGTTGCCTTCCTCGTCTGAGTTGGTTCCTTTGTTTTTTCAAAATGTGGTTCGCTTGCATGGTATTCCTGAAAATATCGTTTCTGATAGGGGTACCCAGTTCGTTTCTAGATTTTGGCGGGCATTCTGTGCCAGGTTGGGCATTGATTTGTCTTTTTCGTCTGCCTTCCATCCTCAGACTAATGGCCAGACGGAGCAAACTAATCAGACTTTGGAGACGTATTTGAGGTGTTTTGTGTCTGCGGATCAGGATGATTGGGTTGCCTTTTTGCCGTTGGCGGAGTTTGCTCTTAATAATCGGGCTAGTTCGGCCACTTTGGTTTCCCCTTTCTTTTGCAATTCGGGGTTTCATCCCCGTTTTTCTTCTGGTCAGGCGGAGTCTTCGGATTGTCCTGGAGTAGATGCTGTGGTGGATCGGTTGTATCGGATTTGGGAACAAGTGGTGGACAATTTGAATTTGTCCCAGGAGAGGACTCAGCGGTTTGCTAACCGCCAGCGTCGGGTTGGTCCTCGCCTTCGTGTTGGGGACTTGGTGTGGTTGTCTTCCCGTTTTGTCCCAATGAGGGTTTCTTCTCCTAAATTTAAGCCTCGGTTCATCGGTCCCTATAGGATTTTGGAGATTATTAACCCTGTTTCCTTTCGTTTGGACCTCCCGGCATCTTTCGCTATCCATAATGTGTTCCATCGGTCGTTGTTGCGGAGATACGAGGTTCCGGTGGTTCCTTCTGCTGAGCCTCCTGCTCCTGTGCTGGTTGAGGGTGAATTGGAGTACGTTATAGAAAAGATCTTGGACTCCCGTATTTCCAGGCGGAGACTCCAGTATCTGGTTAAATGGAAGGGCTATGGTCAGGAAGATAATTCTTGGGTAACTGCCTCTGATGTTCATGCCTCGGATTTGGTTCGTGCCTTTCATAGGGCTCATCCAGGTCGCCCTGGTGGTTCTTGTGAGGGTTCGGTGCCCCCTCCCTAAGGGGGGGGTACTGTTGTGATCCGCTTTTTGGGCTCCCCTAGTGGTGGCTGGTGGTACTGGAGACTTGTGTGTTCTTTTCTGCCTCAGCTCACCTGCTTCCATCAGTTTTGGGAGTTCCCTATTTAGCCTTGCTCTCCAGTCACTTCCTTGCCGGTCATCATTGTAACCTGAGTCTTTCAGTTGCATGTTCCTGCTACCAGTCTGCTGATCAGCTAAGTGGACTCTTGTCCTTTTTGTTTTGTATTTTTTGTCCAGTTTACAGTTTGTCATTTCCTGTTACTGGAAGCTCTTGTGGACTGAAATTGCCACTCCTGTGTCATGAGTTGACACAGGAGTCTTAAAGTAATTTCAGGATGGGTTTTTGAAAGGGTTTTTCAGCTGACCGTGAAGTCCTCTTTTGTATCCTTCCTCTATCTAGTAAGTGGACCTCGCTTTGCTAAATCTACCTTCATGCTGTGTATGTCTTTTCCTCTGAACTCACCGTTAATATATGTGGGGGCTACTATCATCTTTGGGGAATTTCACTAGAGGTAAGCCAGGTCTGTTCCTTCCTCTTCCAGGCGTAGTTAGTTCTCCGGCTGGCGCATGGCATCTAGGCAGCCGTAGGAATGCTTCCTGGCTACTGTTAGTTGTGTGGTAGATTTAGGTCACGGTCAGCTTGAGTTTCCATCACCCGAGGGCTAGTCTGTTATTTTGTGTTTCTGATGTTCCCATGCCATTGGGGAATCATGACAGTATGACCGGCCACTGTTAAAGTAATTGGCAGAAGAAAGGAGAGTAAAAGAGGTCTGTAGATTTTTTTTTTTTTTCCTCACATGTTTGCTACTTAGTTGGCTCAGTTGTATTTCTGCTCTATTTACAGCCTTGCCTTTCTCTCCTTCTAATCCTTGAATGGCTCTGATCTCTCCGGTTTAAGGATGGACTCTCAGAGTTTGGCTGCAGGTTTAAATAATCTTGCTACGAAGGTTCAGAATTTACAAGATTATGTTATACGTACTCCTATTTCTGAACCTAAGATTCCTACACCAGAGGTATTTTCCGGAGATAGATCTCGGTTTCTGAATTTCAAATGTAATTGTAAATTATTCCTTTCTCTCAGACCTCACTCCTCTGGAGATCCTGTTCAGCAGGTTAAGATTGTGATTTCTTTGCTGCGAGGTGACCCTCAAAATTGGGCATTTTCATTGACACCAGGGGATCCTGCGTTGCTCAATGTGGATGCGTTTTTTCTGGCTTTAGGGTTGCTGTATGAGGAACCTAATTTGGAGATTCAAGCTGAAAAAGCTTTAATAGCCCTGTCTCAAGGGCAAGATGAAGCTGAGATATACTGCCAAAAATTTCGTAAATGGTCTGTGCTTACTCAGTGGAATGAGTGTGCCCTAGCGGCAATTTTCAGAGAAGGCCTTTCTGATGCCGTTAAGGATGTCATGGTGGGGTTTCCTACGCCCACAGGTCTGAATGAGTCCATCACAATGGCGATTCAGATTGATCGGCGTTTGCGGGAGCGCAAACCCGTGCACCATTTGGCGGTATCTTCTGAAGGGACGCCAGAGAAAATGCAATGTGACAGAATTCTGTCAAGAAGTGAGCGGCAGAATTATAGGTGCAAAAATGGCTTGTGCTTCTACTGTGGTGATTCCGCGCATGTTATATCAGCATGCTCTAAACGTACTAGGAAGGTTGACAAGTCTGTTTCTATTGGCACTTTACAGTCTAAATTTCTTCTGTCTGTAACTCTGATTTGTTCATTATCAGTTATTACCGTGGATGCCTATGTGGACTCTGGCGCCGCTCTGAGTCTCATGGATTGGTCCTTCGCCAGGCGCTGTGGGTTTGATTTGGAGCCTCTGGAAGTTCCTATACCTCTGAAGGGTATTGATTCTACACCTCTGGCTTGTAATAGACCACAGTTCTGGACGCAAGTGACTATGCGTATGACTCCAGACCATCAGGAGATGATTCGCTTCCTCGTGTTGCATAATTTACATGATGTGTTAGTGCTTGGATTACCATGGTTGCAATCTCATAACCCAGTACTGGACTGGAAAACTATGTCTGTGTTAAGCTGGGGATGTCGGGGGGCTCATGGGGACATACCTTTGGTTTCTATCTCGTCATCTATTCCCTCTGAGGTTCCGGCATTTTTGTCAGATTTTGGGGATATTTTTGAAGAGCCTAAAATTGGTTCTCTCCCTCCCCACAGAGAGTGTGATTGCGCCATAGATCTGATTCCAGGCAGTAAATTTCCAAAGGGTCGTTTGTTTAACCTATCTGTACCTGAGCATGCTGCCATGCAAGAGTATGTTAAGGAGTCCCTGGAAAAGGGACATATTCGTCCTTCTTCATCACCTTTAGGAGCTGGGTTTTTCTTTGTCTCTAAAAAGGATGGCTCGCTGAGGCCTTGTATTGATTATCGACTCCTGAATAAAATTACTGTCAAATATCAGTATCCGTTGCCGCTGCTTACTGATTTGTTTGCTCGCATAAGGGGGGCTAAGTGGTTCTCCAAGATTGATCTCCGTGGGGCGTATAATTTGGTGCGAATTAAGCAAGGGGATGAGTGGAAAACTGCATTTAATACGCCTGAGGGCCACTTTGAGTATTTAGTAATGCCTTTCGGCCTTTCTAATGCACCTTCAGTTTTTCAGTCCTTTATGCATGATATTTTCCGTGAATATCTGGATAAATTTATGATTGTGTATTTGGACGATATTTTGATTTTTTCTGAGGACTGGGAGTCTCATGTTCAGCAGGTCAGGAGGGTTTTTCAGGTCTTGCGGGAGAATTCTCTGTGTGTAAAGGGTTCTAAGTGTGTTTTTGGGGTTCAAAAGATTTCCTTTTTGGGGTACATTTTTTCCCCTTCTTCTGTTGAGATGGACCCTGTCAAGGTTCGGGCTATTTGTGACTGGACGCAGCCTACTTCTCTAAAGGGTCTTCAGAAGTTCTTGGGCTTTGCTAATTTTTATCGTCGATTTATAACTGTTTTTTCTGGTGTTGCTAAGCCTCTTACGGATTTGACTAAGAAGGGTGCTGATGTTGCCAATTGGTCCTCTGCCGCTGTGGAGGCCTTTCGGGAACTTAAGCGCCGCTTTTCGTCTGCCCCTGTGTTGCGCCAGCCTGATGTCTCTCTCCCCTTTCAGGTTGAGGTCGATGCTTCCGAGATCGGAGCGGGGGCGGTTTTGTCGCAGAAAAGTTCCGATTGCTCAGTGATGAGACCTTGTGCGTTCTTTTCTCGAAAATTTTCTGCCGCCGAAAGAAATTATGATGTCGGTAATCGGGAGCTTTTGGCCATGAAGTGGGCATTTGAGGAGTGGCGTCATTGGCTTGAGGGTGCTAGACATCAGGTGGTGGTTTTGACTGATCACAAGAATCTGATTTATCTTGAGTCTGCCAGGCGCCTGAATCCTAGACAGGCGCGCTGGTCGTTGTTTTTCTCTCGGTTTAATTTTGTGGTCTCATATCTACCAGGTTCTAAGAATGTGAAGGCAGATGCCCTTTCTAGGAGTTTTGAGCCTGATTCCCCTGGTGATTCGGAACCTACAGGTATCCTTAAGGATGGGGTGATATTATCCGCTATTTCCCCAGATCTGCGACGTGCTTTGCAAGAGTTTCAGGCGGATAGACCTGATCGCTGTCCACCTGGTAGACTGTTTGTTCCTGATGATTGGACCAGTAGAGTCATCTCGGAGGTTCATTCTTCTACGCTGGCGGGTCATCCTGGAATTTTTGGTACCAGGGATTTGGTGGCTAGATCCTTCTGGTGGCCATCTCTGTCTCGAGATGTGCGTGTTTTTGTGCAGTCTTGTGATGTGTGTGCTCGGGCCAAGCCTTGTTGTTCTAGGGCTAGCGGGTTGTTGTTGCCCTTGCCTATTCCGAAGAGGCCTTGGACGCACATCTCGATGGACTTTATTTCTGATCTTCCTGTCTCTCAGAGGATGTCTGTTATCTGGGTGGTGTGTGACCGTTTTTCTAAGATGGTTCATTTGGTGCCATTGCCGAAGTTGCCTTCCTCGTCTGAGTTGGTTCCTTTGTTTTTTCAAAATGTGGTTCGCTTGCATGGTATTCCTGAAAATATCGTTTCTGATAGGGGTACCCAGTTCGTTTCTAGATTTTGGCGGGCATTCTGTGCCAGGTTGGGCATTGATTTGTCTTTTTCGTCTGCCTTCCATCCTCAGACTAATGGCCAGACGGAGCAAACTAATCAGACTTTGGAGACGTATTTGAGGTGTTTTGTGTCTGCGGATCAGGATGATTGGGTTGCCTTTTTGCCGTTGGCGGAGTTTGCTCTTAATAATCGGGCTAGTTCGGCCACTTTGGTTTCCCCTTTCTTTTGCAATTCGGGGTTTCATCCCCGTTTTTCTTCTGGTCAGGCGGAGTCTTCGGATTGTCCTGGAGTAGATGCTGTGGTGGATCGGTTGTATCGGATTTGGGAACAAGTGGTGGACAATTTGAATTTGTCCCAGGAGAGGACTCAGCGGTTTGCTAACCGCCAGCGTCGGGTTGGTCCTCGCCTTCGTGTTGGGGACTTGGTGTGGTTGTCTTCCCGTTTTGTCCCAATGAGGGTTTCTTCTCCTAAATTTAAGCCTCGGTTCATCGGTCCCTATAGGATTTTGGAGATTATTAACCCTGTTTCCTTTCGTTTGGACCTCCCGGCATCTTTCGCTATCCATAATGTGTTCCATCGGTCGTTGTTGCGGAGATACGAGGTTCCGGTGGTTCCTTCTGCTGAGCCTCCTGCTCCTGTGCTGGTTAAGGGTGAATTGGAGTACGTTATAGAGAAGATCTTGGACTCCCGTATTTCCAGGCGGAGACTCCAGTATCTGGTTAAATGGAAGGGCTATGGTCAGGAAGATAATTCTTGGGTAACTGCCTCTGATGTTCATGCCTCGGATTTGGTTCGTGCCTTTCATAGGGCTCATCCAGGTCGCCTTGGCGGTTCTTGTGAGGGTTCGGTGCCCCCTCCTTAAGGGGGGGGTACTGTTGTGATCCGCTTTTTGGGCTCCCCTAGTGGTGGCTGGTGGTACTGGAGACTTGTGTGTTCTTTTCTGCCTCAGCTCACCTGCTTCCATCAGTTTTGGGAGTTCCCTATTTAGCCTTGCTCTCCAGTCACTTCCTTGCCGGTCATCATTGTAACCTGAGTCTTTCAGTTGCATGTTCCTGCTACCAGTCTGCTGATCAGCTAAGTGGACTCTTGTCCTTTTTGTTTTGTATTTTTTGTCCAGTTTACAGTTTGTCATTTCCTGTTACTGGAAGCTCTTGTGGACTGAAATTGCCACTCCTGTGTCATGAGTTGACACAGGAGTCTTAAAGTAATTTCAGGATGGGTTTTTGAAAGGGTTTTTCAGCTGACCGTGAAGTCCTCTTTTGTATCCTTCCTCTATCTAGTAAGTGGACCTCGCTTTGCTAAATCTACCTTCATACTGTGTATGTCTTTTCCTCTGAACTCACCGTTAATATATGTGGGGGCTACTATCATCTTTGAGGAATTTCATTAGAGGTAAGCCAGGTCTGTTCCTTCCTCTTCCAGTCGTAGTTAGTTCTCCGGCTGGCGCGTGGCATCTAGGCAGCCGTAGGAATGCTTCCTGGCTACTGTTAGTTGTGTGGTAGATTTAGGTCACGGTCAGCTTGAGTTTCCATCACCCGAGGGCTAGTCTGTTATTTTGTGTTTCTGATGTTCCCATGCCATTGGGGAATCATGACAGTTCTCCTTCTTCATTGGAGGCCAGCTGTGTTTAATTAAACTTGATTTGGAAAGGCACACACCTGTCTATATAAGACCTCACAGCTCACAGTGCAGGTCAGACCAAATGAGAATCATGAGTTCAAAGGAACTGGCCAAGGAGCTTAGGGACAGAATTGTGGCAAGGCACAGATCTAGCCAAGGTTACAACAAAATTTCTGCATTACTCAAGTTCCTAAGTGCACAGTGGCCTCCATAATCCTTAAATGGAAGAAGTTTGGGACCACCAGAAGTCTTCTTAGACTTGGCTGTCTAGCCAAACTGAGCAATTGTGGGAGAAAGGCTATGGTGAGAGAGGTAAAGAAGAACCCCAAGATCACTGTGGCTGAGCTCCAGAGATGCACTAGGGAGATGGGAGAAAGTTTAGGCTGCGTTTCTGGACTTGTGCGGGACTTTCAGCCCAAAAGGTACATATAGCGACCTTCTCCTGTTTATGCCGCTCCTGTAGTACAATGGACTTCTACGTTTAAGTGCCGTGTGCATTTCCACCCTGGACTTCTAAACTTTAATGCTCATTCATAATATCGCTGGACTGCCTCGTTAAATGCAATGTGCTACTCTCATATTTCTGCTGGACTCCTACGTTTAGTACCTTGTGCACACCTGCATCATATTACTGTTGGACTGGTTCATATTAGCGGTCGTGCCCGCTCTTCAGTCACTCTGGACATTTCCATATTATGCAGTCTTTTCGTTACAATTGCAAGAAGTGCTCTGCCAGTTTTGATTTACTTGCATCTTTCCATATTGTGCTGTGTTTTTGTTACAATTGCAGGACGTGCTCTGCCTGTTTTTTTTTACTTGCGTCATTCCTTATTATGCTGTGTTTCCATTACTATTGCAGGAAGTTCTTTGATTAGTTTTGTCACATTTGTTAAATATACTTATTTGCATCAACTTTGGTCTCAGTTTTGTATTGTCCCACGCAATTAGATTCCGTAGTACCTATATAATTATAACAGTTCCACAAAGTCAACTATCACTGCAGCCCTCTGCCAGTCAGGCCTTTATGGCAGAGTGGCCCGACAGAAACCTCTCCTCAGTGCAAGACATATGAAAGCCAGCATAGAGTTTGAAAAACACATGAAGGACTCCCAGACTATTCTCTTGTCTGATGAGACAAAGATAGACCTTTTTGGTGATAATTCTAAGCAGTATGTGGGGAGAAAACAGGCACTGCTCATCACCTGCCCAATACAATCCCAACAGTGAAACATGGTGGTGCATCATGCCATGGGGGTGTTTTTCAGCTGCAAGGACAAAATGACTGATTGCCATTGAAGGAAAGGATGAAAACCTCTTCCTGAGTGCTCTGGACCTCAGACTTGGCTGAAGGTTCAATGAAGGTTCAACTTCCAACAAGACAATGACCCTAAGCACACAGCTAAAATAACAAAGGAGTGGCTTCAGAACAACTCTTTTACCATTCTTGACTGGCTCAGCCAGAGCCCTGACCTAAACCCAACTGAGCATCTCTGGAGAGACCTGAAAATGGCTGTCCACCAACATTCACCCTCCAACCTGATGGAACTGGAGAGTATCTGCAAGGAAGAATAGCAGAGGATCCCCAAATCCAGGTGTGAAAAACTTGTTGCATCATTCTCAAAAATACTCGTGGCTGAACTAGCTCAAAAGGGTCATTCTACTCAAAGCTGCGCAAAGGGTCAGCAGGCATGTCAAAATACTGCATTCCCATACAACACATGTCCCTGCATACCCAATGTTACAGATAGGCACGCAGGACGCATGTGCAGCTGTGCTGATATGAAGGGAAAAAGTACACAGCCCTACGCAGGGCTGACGAATTCAAATAGGAACTTAGCCTTAAGGATATTGTCTCATGAAGACAACCCCATCCATATACCCTATAAATAATCTGTGACCCCTCCCTACAACTTGCATTCATTTTGACAGACTTTTACAAAGACATCTGAATGTCTGACCTGTAATGCTACATTTAAGAGTATTTTTTTCTGAAGAGACAACTCCTTTTTGGGGGTAGTCTCTAGTAATGAGCGAGTATACTTGTTGCTCGGGTTTTCCCGAGCACGCTTGGGTGATCTCCGAGTATTTGTAACTGCTTGGAGATTTAGTTTTCTTTGCCTCAGCTGCATGATTTACAGCTAATAGACAGCTTGAATACATGTGGGGATTCCCGAGCAACCAGGCAAACCCCACATGTACTCAGGCTGGCTAGCAGCCATAAATCATGCAGCTGAGGCAACAAAAACTAAATCTTCGAGCTGTCACAAATACTCGGAGACCACCCGAGCATGCTTGGGAAAACTCAAGCAACGAGTACACTCGCTCATCACTAGTAGTCTCTAACAATATACTAAAAAGTTATAATATTAAAGGCTATATTCATATTTAAAAGAAAAAAATCTCAGAAATGGAAATGCTTCCTTTAAAAAAAAACTTTTTGAATATTATAGTAGAACAAGGATGTCATCATCATTTCAAGCATGGAGGATATATGTAGATCTGAAAACAATCTGTCGTGTGTGTTACACTGTTGTGGGAACAGTGTGAGATGAGAATAATGGCAGACTAATTTTGCAACTAGTGTTTTGGGCATAGTGTAATGCTTTTAATTTTAAAGCCAAGGAATTTTACACATTTATTTTGCATAACATGTTTTTATATTAGGAGTTGAAATGTCTCCTATGGTAAGCTGGATTTATGAAATAAGTACCCGAGAGAATAGGTAAAAAGAGATTTCCTGTGCTTGTCCTTACAATACATCTGCAGACAATGGGTTATTATTGTTAATAGTTGGTGATAATCTTGGGACATTTGTTGGCATATATGTATTAGTGTACAGACATTGGCTTTAATTAAATAATAAACTGAATCTTTTCAAACAGTGCATTTTCTGTTGCATTTTTGCAAAATGAGGGTTATGTTTTTTTATCACAGCTAGTCTTATGTGTGACGTTTTCATGCGATTCCCACAGGCATTTTTTTCCTATTGTAAAAAATGACTTAAAAAAGCATGTGTTAAAGGAATCACAAAAACAAAAACTATTAAATGATAATGGTGCTATTTTTACAAAGCAGAAAAATCCTTCAAAAAAACTCCTGTTAAGAAACAGGCTTAATGTAATTTTATAACAGGTCTGTCATCTTAATATGGTGCTCTAATTAAGCTCAGCCTATTAGGCTAAAGTTTGCTATGGCAAAGTCTTACGGAAAGATATGCGGAAGAAGTTAGCTAAGCAGTATTAAAAACTGAGCAAGTTTACACATCTTCTGTACTCGTGAGCATGGCATTGTCTCTATCTTTTGCAACAATAAAAACATTGTTTATAAATATCAACACAAGAGAAAAGAGTATGTATATCACCAGCACAGTAGTTTAAATAAAACAACTTTTATTAAACATATATTGTGATAACATATAACATATTATAATA
Source organism: Ranitomeya variabilis (assembly GCF_051348905.1). Lineage (NCBI taxonomy): Eukaryota > Metazoa > Chordata > Amphibia > Anura > Dendrobatidae > Ranitomeya > Ranitomeya variabilis. The sequence continues at coordinate 601,234,557 of NC_135234.1, forward strand.
AATAAGTAAATAGAGGAAGGGACAACAACTGACACTCAAAAGGAGGAACACTGCTCCATTATAAGACCTGGGGGAGCATATATATATATATATATATATATATATATATATATATATATATATATATATACAAAAAAAGGCCACATCAGAAAGGATATTTAAACTAGGTGCAAGGGAAGTTCAGAGTAACATAGTCAGCACACGTGTGCTAGTAAAGCACTGCCCAATCTCTAAGGCACATATAGAGTTAAAGTCAATGCTCACCCATTGTAAGTCCGGATAGTGCAGTGGTCCTCCCTATGACCCCTGACGCGTGTTTCGCATGATGGCTTTCTCAAAGGGGATATAAACCAGTCCTGTCACTGCTCACCCTTTTATAGGGATATGGTCCACTAATCAGAGGGTGGCGCATGTGCTCGCATCCCCCTACACACTCAAAACGCCCCCTCCTGTCGGTGTCATTGCACAGTGCGCATGCGGGTGAAAATACACCCGATTACGTCAAGAGCATGCGCACTGCACATTCTAGTCACCTTCCTGAGGTATGCAGTGTGGGACAGGTCGCGGCGCGCACGTGCACTATCAGCGGCCATTTTCTTGGTGGAAAAAAGGAGTCCCGAGGAGCGCAGTATGAAGCAAGTCGCAATGCACACGCGCATTATCAGCGGACATTTTCTTAATGGAAAAGGAAAGGATCGTCAATTAAGTAATCCTGCATAACAAAAGCCATCCTATTGTTTCTTTTGTGGTCATAGACCTAGTTCTACTGGCCACATAAAAACCCATATATATTACAATAAAAAGTGCCAAGATAACAGTACAATTATTTTTTTCCTATAAAACCACATAGTAAAACGGACATAGCTTCAAAAAATAGTCCGTATTAAGCTATAAAGTGTGAATATATTTATATAGTGTGTCCACCATGTATAATAATGTGGTTCATGATCAGTGATTATAAAAGTCAGCTTATAGCAAGTAATGATAAAGTGACTATAGTGCTATATTAAATAAGAAAACTCACAACATTAATAACAATAGTTATGACAGAAAAACAAATAGTAATAAACAATCTTTTTCAAATGGCCACTGATGATGTATTCTAGTCCTCCAACTAAGGGTATCCCAAAGGTCAGAGCCAGTCCTCATGTATCCTATATATGCTCAAAAAAAGAGCAATAAGTGCACTAAAAAGAAAAGAGCAGGACAAACAAAAATTAAAAACCAAAACAACACAGGAATGTATTTTGTGGATATGCCACTTATCATTTAATACATATCTATATTATACTTCCATAGACTGTAGGGGAAACAAGACAAAAAAAGGTCATAGATTGCATTAGGTACAGAGAGATCATAAAAAAGGTGCAAAGGTTAATTTCTCATTCAGCCCCTTTGGGGATATGGTATCCAGGACTGTAATCCACCTACACTCCCATTGAGCGAGAATCTGTTTAAGATTCCCACCTCTAACCCCGCCATGGACACAGTCAATGCCCCTCACCATTAAGCCACAGGAATCAGACCCATAAAAATCCCTAAAGTGTTTTGGTAATGTTTTTAGTGTGGAAATATCCAACACTTCCTTGGCAGCTATAATATCACGCACATGCTCACGGGTTCTAATCTTGAGCTCCCTAGATGTAAGGCCCACATATATTAGGGAGAAAGGACAAGTGGCATAGTATACCACATATGCGGTATTTCAAGAGATTTATTCTCAAATCTTGAATTCCCTGCTCCCATCTGATGTCTTGAATGTCTCACACCTCAAGATATTGGGGCACGCCACACATGATCCACAGGGAAAGCAACCATTTTTTGGACCACCAAAGTTAAACAACCTTTTTTCTTTGGCCACATAGTGGCTTCATATCAAATGGTCACGTAAGTTTTTGCTCCTCCTTTGTGTCATGTGTGGAGATTTTGGTATATGGGCTGCCAAGACTGAATCCGTGAGCAGTACTGGCCAATGTCTCTTCAGTATCTCACAGATCCGATCCCAGTGGCAATTGGACGTGGAGATGTAACTCATCCCATAGTCACCTGTTTCATCCTTTTTCCTAGATGGTTTCAATAGATCCCTTCTGTCTGTGTGCTGTGCACATCTATAACCAGCCTTTATGCTCCAGGCACTGTATCCCCTGGACCTAAATCTCTCTGCCAAGATCGTGGACTGTGTCTCAAAATGGGTCTCTGTAATGCAGATCCTCTTATTCCTGAGAGACTGGCCAATTGGGATGGCCTTAATCATAGAATGACTGTGTGCCGAGGAGGCATCTAGGAGCAAATTCACAGAGGTGTCTTTTATGTATAAATCAGTTTCTATCCTTCCATCCTCCCCGACAAACAGGCTAATATCCAAAAAATCAATATGTTTTTTGTGACACTTAAAAGTAAATTTTAAATTGAAAGAATTATCATTAAGTTGTTGCCTAAAATTGGATAGGCTGGTTTTGTCACCCTCCCAAATCATTAATACATCATCAATGTAATGAAACCAGCCCATCACTGGGTCGGTGGCCCATGCCCCATCACCCTGAAAAACCTGCCTCTCCCAGAATCCGAGAAACAGGTTTGCATATGATGGGGCACAGGCCGCGCCCATCGCGGTACCTTGTGTCTGCAAAAAAAACGATCTTTAACCCCTTCCCGACATCTGACGTACTATCCCGTCGAGGTGGGGTGGGCCCCCATGACCGCCGACGGGATAGTACGTCATACGCGATCGGCCGCGCTCACGGGGGGAGCGCGGCCGATCGCGGCCGGGTGTCGGCTGCATATCGCAGCTGACATCCGGCACTATGTGCCAGGAGCGGTCACGGACCGCCCCCGGCACATTAACCCCCGGCACACCGCGATCAAACATGATCGCGATGTGCCGGCGGTGCAGGGAAGCATCGCGCAGGGAGGGGGCTCCCTGCGGGCTTCCCTGAGACGATCGGTACAAGGTGATGTACTCACCTCGTACCGAACGTCTTCTCCCTGCAGGCCCCGGATCCAAAATGGCCGAGGGGCTGTATCCGGGTCCTGCAGGGAGCACTTCCGGGTCGGAGCAGGCTGCAGATGAAAGCTGCAGCCTGCACGGCTGTAAGTGAGATCGGAGATCTCACAGAGTGCTGTGCACACTGTGAGATCAGCGATCTGTAATGTCCCCCCCTGGGACAAAGTAAAAAAGTAAAAAAAAAAATTCCCACATGTGTAAAAAAAATAAAAAAAAATTCCTAAATAAATAATAATAAAAAAAAAAATATTATTCCCATAAATACATTTCTTTATCTAAAAAAAACAAACAAAAACAATAAAAGTACACATATTTAGTATCGCCGCGTCCGTACCGACCCAACCTATAAAACTGCCCCACTAGTTAACCCCTTCAGTAAACGCCGTAAGAAAAAAAAAAAAAAAACGAGGCAAAAAACAACGCTTTATTACCATACCGCCGAACAAAAAGTGGAATAACACGCGATCAAAAAGACGGATATAAATATCCATGGTACCGCTGAAAATGTCATCTTGTCCCGCAAAAAACGAGCCGCCATACAGCATCATCAGCAAAAAAATAAAAAAGTTATAGTCCTCAGAATAAAGCGATGCCAAAATAATTATTTTTTCTATAAAATAGTTTTTATCGTATAAAAGCGTCAAAACATAAAAAAATGATATAAATGAGGTATCGCTGTAATCGTACTGACCCGACGAATAAAACTGCTTTATCAATTTTACCAAGCGCAGAACGGTATAAACGCCTCTCCCAAAAGAAATTCATGAATAGCTGGTTTTTGGTTATTCTGCCTCACAAAAATCGGAATAAAAAGTGATAAAAAATGGTCACGTGTCCGAAAATGTTACCAATAAAAACGTCAACTCGTCCCGCAAAAAACAAGACCTCACATGACTCTGTGGACCAAAATGTGGAAAAATTATAGGTCTCAAAATGTGGAGACGCAAAAACTTTTTTGCTATAAAAAGCGTCTTTTAGTCTGGTTTCACACTTGCGTTTTTATCTGCATGCGTTTTTTTAAAAAACCACGTGTGAAAAAATGCATGTAAACGCGGTAAAACGCATGCGTTTTTATAGAAAAACACAAGAAAACAAGAAAAAAACAAAAAACCCTAACCCTACCCCTAACCCTACCCCTAACCTGAAATACGTGGCACTGAAATACGTGGCACTGAAATATACGTTTATATACGTATATAAGTGCCACGATATTTCAGAGGCCACGTATTTAAGTGCCACGTATTTAAGTGCCACGTATTTAAGTGCCACGTATTTCAGTGCCACGTATTTCAGTGCCACGTATTTCAGTGCCACGTATTTCAGTGCCACGTATTTCAGTGCCACGTATTTACGTGCCACGTATTTACGTGCCACGTATTTACGTGCCACGTATTTACGTGCCACGTATTTACGTGCCACGTATTTTTCAGTGCCTGAAATACGTGGCACTGAAATACGTGGCACTGAAATATCGTGGCACTTAAATACGTGGCACTTAAATACGTGGCACTGAAATATCGTGGCACTGAAATACGTGGCACTTAAATACGTGGCACTGAAATACGTGGCACTGAAATACGTGGCACTTAAATACGTGGCACTTAAATACGTGGCACTTAAATACGTGGCACTTAAATACGTGGCACTGAAATACGTGGCACTTAAATACGTGGCACTTAAATACGTGGCACTTAAATACGTGGCACTTAAATACGTGGCACTTAAATACGTGGCACTGAAATACGTGGCACTGAAATACGTGGCACTGAAATACGTGGCACTTAAATACGTGGCACTTATATACGTGGCACTTATGACTGTCAGAAAATGTTCAGTAAACGGTTAGGGGTGAGGTTAGGGGTAGGGTTTCAGGTAGAATTGGGGAGTTTCCACTGTTCAGGCACATCAGGGGCTCTCCAAACGCGACATGGCGTCCAATCTCAATTCCAGCCAATTCTGCGTTGAAAAAGTAAAACGGTGCTCCTTCCCTTCCGAGCTCTCCCGTGCGTCCAAAAAGGGGTTTACCCCAACATATGGGGTATCAGCGTACTAGGGACAAATTGAACAACAACTTCTGGGGTCCAAGTTCTCTTGTTATCCTTGGGAAAATAAAAATTTGGGGGGCTAAAAATCATTTTTGTGGGAAAAAAAATATGTTTTATTTTCACGGCTCTGCGTTGTAAACTGTAGTGAAACACTTGGGGGTTCAAAGTTCTCACAACACATCTAGATAAGTTCCTTGGGAGGTCTAGTTTCCAATATGGGGTCACTTGTGGGGGGTTTGTACTATTTGGGTACATCAGGGGCTCTGCAAATGCAACGTGACGCCTGCAGACCAGTCCATTTAAGTCTGCATTCCAAATGGCGCTCCTTCCCTTCCGAGCTCTGTCATGCGCCCAAACAGTGGTTCCCCCCCACATAGGGGGTATCAGCGTACTCAGGACAAATTGGACAACAACTTTTAGGGTCCAATTTATCCTGATACCCTTGTGAAAATACAAAACTGGGGGCTAAAAAATCATTTTTGTGAAAAAAACATAATTTTTATTTTCACGGCTCTGCGTTATAAACTGTAGTAAAACACTTGGGGGTTCAAAGTTCTCACAACACATCTAGATAAGTTCCTTGGGGGGTCTAGTTTCCAATATGGGGTCACTTGTGGGGGGTTTGTACTGTTTGGGTACATCAGGGGCTCTGCAAATGCAACGTGACGCCTGCAGACCAATCCATTTAAGTCTGCATTCCAAATGGCGCTCCTTCCCTTCCGAGCTCTGTCATGCGCCCAAACAGTGGTTCCCCCCCACATAGGGGGTATCAGCGTACTCAGGACAAATTGGACAACAACTTTTAGGGTCCAATTTATCCTGATACCCTTGTGAAAATACAAAACTAGGGGCTAAATTTCATTTTTGTGAAAAAAAAAAAAAAATTATTTTCACGGCTCTGCGTTATAAACTGTAGTGAAACACTTGGGGGTTCAAAGTTCTCACAACACATCTAGATAAGTTCCTTGGGGGGTCTAGTTTCCAATATGGGGTCACTTGTGGGGGGTTTGTACTGTTTGGGTACATCAGGGGCTCTGCAAATGCAACGTGACGCCTGCAGACCAATCCATTTAAGTCTGCATTCCAAATGGCGCTCCTTCCCTTCCGAGCTCTGTCATGCGCCCAAACAGTGGTCCCCCCCCACAAATGGGGTATCAGCATACTCCAGACAAATTGGACAACAACTTTTGGGGTCCAATTTATCCTGATACCCTTGTGAAAATACAAAACTGGGGGCTAAAAAATCATTTTTGTGAAAAAAAAAAAAAAAATTATTTTCACGGCTCTGCGTTATAAACTGTAGTGAAACACTTGGGGGTTCAAAGCTCTCAAAACACATCTAGATAAGTTCCTTAGGGGGTCTACTTTCCAAAATGGTGTCACTTGTGGGGGGGTTTAATGTTTAGGCACATCAGGGGCTCTCCAAACGCAACATGGCATCCCATCTTAATTCCAGTCAATTTTGCATTGAAAAGTAAAATAGCGCTTCTTCCCTTCTGAGCTCTGCTATGCGCCCAAACAATGGTTTACACCCACATATGGGGTATCGTCGTACTCAGGACAAATTGCACAACAACTTTTGTGGTCTAATTTCTTCTCTTACCCTTGGGGAAATAAAAAAATGGGGGTGAAAAGATCATTTTTGTGAAAAAATATGATTTTTTATTTTTACGGCTCTGCATTATAAACTTCTGTGAAGCACTTGTTGGGTCAAAGTGCTCACCACACATCTAGATAAGTTCCTTAGGGGGTCTACTTTCCAAAATGGTGTCATTCGTGGGGGGTTTCAATGTTTAGGCACATTAGGGGCTCTCCAAACGCAACATGGCGTCCCATCTCAATTCCAGTCAATTTTGCATTGAAAAGTCAAATGGCGCTCCTTCCCTTCTGAGCTCTGCCCTGCGCCCAAACAATGGTTTACACCCACATATGGGGTATCAGTGTACTCAGGACAAATTGCACAACAATTTTTGGGGTCCAATTTCTTCTCTTACCCTTGGGAAAATAAAAAATTGGGGGTGAAAAGATCATTTTTTGTGAAAAAATATGATTTTTTATTTTTACGGCTCTGCATTATAAACTTCTGTAAAGCACTTGTTGGGTCAAAGTGCTCACCACACATCTAGATAAGTTCCTTAGGGGGTCTACTTTCCAAAATGGTGTCACTTGTTAGGGGTTTCAATGTTTAGGCACATCAAGGGCTCTCGAAATGCAACATGGCGTCCCATCTCAATTCCAGTCAATTTTGCATTGAAAAGTCAAATGGCGCTCCTTCCCTTCCGAGCTCTGCCCTGCGCCCAAACAATGGTTTACACCCACATATGGGGTATCAGCGTACTCAGGACAAATTGCACAACAATTTTTGGGGTCCAAATTCTTCTCTCACCCTTGGGAAAATAAAAAATTGGGGGTGAAAAGATCATTTTTGTGAAAAAATATGATTTTTTATTTTTACGGCTCTGCATTATAAACTTCTGTAAAGCACTTGTTGGGTCAAAGTGCTCACCACACATCTAGATAAGTTCCTTAGGGGGTCTACTTTCCAAAATGGTGTCACTTGTTAGGGGTTTCAATGTTTAGGCACATCAGGGGCTCTCCAAATGCAACATGGCGTCCCATCTCAATTCCAGTCAATTTTGCATTGAAAAGTCAAATGGCGCTCCTTTGCTTCCAAGCTCTGCCATGCGCCCAAACTGTGGTTTACCCCCACATATGGGGTATCAGCGTACTCAGGACAAATTGTACAACAACTTTTGGGGTCTATTTTCTCCTGTTACCCTTGGTAAAATAAAACAAATTGGAGCTGAAATAAATTTTGTGTGAAAAAAAGTTAAATGTTCATTTTTATTTAAACATTCCAAAAATTCCTGTGAAACACCTGAAGGGTTAATAAACTTCTTGAAAGTGGTTTTGAGTACCTTGAGGGGTGCAGTTTTTAGAATGGTGTCACACTTGGGTATTTTCTATCATATAGACCCGTCAAAATGACTTCAAATGAGATGTGGTCCCTAAAAAAAAATGGTGTTGTAAAAATGAGAAATTGCTGGTCAACTTTTAACCCTTATAACTCCGTCACAAAAAAAAATTTTGGTTCCAAAATTGTGCTGATGTAAAGTAGACATGTGGGAAATGTTATTTATTAAGTATTTTGTGTGACATATGTCTGTGATTTAAGGGCATAAAAATTCAAAGTTGGAAAATTGCGAAATTTTCAAAATTTTCGCCAAATATTCGTTTTTTTCACAAATAAACGCAAGTTATATCGAAGAAATTTTACGACTAACATGAAGTACAATATGTCACGAGAAAACAATGTCAGAATCGCCAAGATCCGTTGAAGCGTTCCAGAGTTATAACCTCATAAAGGGACAGTGGTCAGAATTGTAAAAATTGGCCCGGTCATTAACGTGGAAACCACCCTTGGGGGTGAAGGGGTTAAAAATGAAAAAATTGTTTGTCAAAATAAACTCTAACAAATCCAAAATGAAATCAGACAGATGGCCATCCCAGTTGGCCGTCTCAAGGAAGAATCGGGCCGCTCTTAACCCATCAGAATGCCTAATTGAAGTATACAGTGACTCAATATCAATAGTCACCAGCATCATATTTTCATCAATTGAGACACCATTGATCTTGGTAAGAACATCAGTTGTGTCTCTGACATAGGAGGGGAGCGTTTCAACTAAAGGTTTTAAATAAAAATCAATAAATTTGCAAACGTTGTCGCTCAACCCCCCTATGCCAGAGACTATTGGACGTCCAGGGGGATTTGCCATATCCTTGTATATTTTCAGCAAAAGATAAAATGTGGCCACTTTTGGAAATTTGGGCAATAACCCATCCAGGACCTTTTTAGGGACAATACCGGGCTTGTAAGCATAATGTAAAATCAATTCCAATTCTGTCTGAAATGTCAACATGGGGTTTTGTGGAAGCATGCAATAAATGTCCCTATTTCTAAGCTGGCAAAATGCTTCTTTCTCATATTTCTCAATAGGCCAGATCACGACGTTCCCTCCCTTGTCTGCCGGTTTTATCACCACCGTATCCAGTGATAGTAATTCCCTTAAAGCTTGTCTTTGTCTGATAGTAAGATTATCATTACATATCTTATGAGATATTCCTTTTAGATCCTCTTTTACAATTCTACAAAAGATTTCCACTTGGGGACAGACAGACAAGGAAGGGAACATCCGAGATCTGGACACGATCGAGGAGGGGAAAGAAATACCTTGATTCTCAACCTTTTGTTCATTCAGTAGATCTTCCAGCACTGCCAATGCTTGTTGTTCAATAGCGCTCATAGAACCCAACTGTGGGTCAGTTTGGTTATGAAGTTTCTTTAGTACAAGTTTACGGCATAGTAGATGGACATCTTTCAAGGCGGTAAAGAAATCAAAGCCATTACTTGGCACAAAATTCAACCCCAATTTAAGCAATTCACATTGGGTTTCAGATAGAGGATAAGATAATAGATTGATTACCTCTAAGTTCGTGTTTTTTGCCTTTCGCTGATATGTTGAAGGGAAATTCTGTTTCCTTTTGTTGCTTGTAGGATATCTCTTTGGATGTCTAGTGTTCCTATACTCATCATTGTCTGAGACTTTTATACTCTCAGAGGCAACACTAGACTCATCGGCTGATGTAAGGGATGATATTGACCCAGATCTAGTTTGGGATTTAGGACGTGACCACTACGATTCCTCTTCCATCTATATGCCTTATTTTCTTGTAGGTCAAGATTATCCCTGTAATTTTTTAGCCTTAAGTGCACCAATTTATTTTTCCCATGTGGAAAAATCTTTTTCCAGATCAGCGTTGAGTTTATCCAAGGCATCAGGGGTCAAATCACCCTTAATTAGGGACTGTAATATATCAATTTCTTTTTCTAAATCCCCCAATTTACTTTCGTCCAACTTGATTAGAAGTTCAATAAAACCTCGGGAACATTTTGTCGCAGTCTCCTCCCATTCTTTTTTGAAAGAGTCATCCTCCACCTGAAATGAGGGGAAAATTTGCACACTGAATTCCCTAGGGATTAAGCCACGAGTCAGGTACTGCCCCAAACACGCCCTGTTCCGCCACAGTCTAGTACGTCTATGAAGTAAAATTTTCAATCTACTAATTTGTTCTTTAGAATCCCTGTTGCTTGACTCCAAAGTACCAGTTGAGTCCTCTTTAAAAACGTCATTCAAGCGAGACAACCAAGATTGATCCCGGGCACGGAAATCCATATGCTTAGGATTTGAGACTGTGAATAACACAGAAAGAACATATGCATGAACAAAAATAATCCAGCACTTCATGTTAATCGGGGCCAAGGGTATGTCAATACAAAAACCTTCCCCATATATTTCATAGCGGCATGTCGCCGGGTGAAATACTCCAAAACAACAATATCAACACAAGAGAAAAGAGTATGTATATCACCAACACAGTAGTTCAAATAAAACAACTTTTATTAAACATATATTGTGATAACATATAACATATTATAATAAATAAGTAAATAGAGGAAGGGACAACAACTGACACTCAAAAGGAGGAACACTGCTCCATTATAAGACCTGAGGGAGCATATATATATATATATATATATATATATATATATATATATATATATATATATATATATATATATACACTCACCGGCCACTTTATTAGGTACACCATGCTAGTAACGGGTTGGACCCCCTTTTGCCTTCAGAACTGCCTCAATTCTTCGTGGCATAGATTCAACAAGGTGCTGGAAGCATTCCTCAGAGATTTTGGTCCATATTGACATGATGGCATCACACAGTTGCCGCAGATTTGTCGGCTGCACATCCCAAAGATGCTCCATACAAGGCAGGATGGATCCATGCTTTCATGTTGTTTACACCAAATTCTGACCCTACCATCCGAATGTCGCAGCAGAAATCGAGACTCATCAGACCAAGCAACGTTTTTCCAATCTTTTACTGTCCAATTTCGATGAGCTTGTACAAATTGTAGCCTCAGTTTCCTGTTCTTAGCTGAAAGGAGTGGTACCCGGTGTGGTCTTCTGCTGCTGTAGCCCATCTGCCTCAAAGTTCGACGCACTGTGCGTTCAGAGATGCTCTTAGGCCTACCTTGGTTGTAACGGGTGGCGATTTGAGTCACTGTTGCCTTTCTATCAGCTCGAACCAGTCTGCCCATTCTCCTCTGACCTCTGGCATCAACAAGGCATTTCCGCCCACAGAACTGCCGCTCACTGGATTTTTTTTCTTTTTCGGACCATTCTCTGTAAACCCTAGAGATGGTTGTGCGTGAAAATCCCAGTAGATCAGCAGTTTCTGAAATACTCAGACCAGCCCTTCTGGCACCAACAACCATGCCACGTTCAAAGGCACTCAAATCACCTTTCTTCCCCATACTGATGCTCGGTTTGAACTGCAGGAGATTGTCTTGACCATGTCTACATGCCTAAATGCACTGAGTTGCCGCCATGTGATTGGCTGATTAGAAATTAAGTGTTAACAAGAAGTTGGACAGGTGTACCTAATAAAGTGGCCAGTGAGTGTATATATATATATATATATATATATATATATATATATATGTATGCATATATATATATATATACAAAAGAAGGCCCCATAAGAAAGGATATTTAAACTAGGTGCAAGGGAAGTTCAGAGTAACATAGTCAGCACATGTGTGCTAGTAAAGCACCGCCCAATCTCTAAAGCACATACAGTATAGAGTTAAAGTCAATGCTCACCCATTGTAAGTCCGGATAGTGCAGTGGTCCTCCCTATGACCCCTGATGCGCGTTTCACGTGATGGCTTTCTCAAAGGGGATATAAACTAGTCCTGTCACTGCTCACCCTTTTATAGGGATATGGTCCACTAATCAGATGGTGGTGCATGCACCCGCATCCCCCCACACACTCAAAACAGCCCCTCCTGTCGGCGTCATTGCACAGTGTGCATGCGGGTGAAAATACACCCGATGACGTCAAGAGCATGCGCACTGCACATTCTAGTCACCTTCCTGAGGTATGCAGTGTGGGACAGGTCGCGGCACGCACGCGCACTATCAGCGGCCGTTTTCTTGGTGGAAAAAAGGAGTCCCGATGAGCGCAGTATGAAGCAAGTCGCAATGTTTATAAATGTAAGTTTTTAAAAGAAAATCTAAAGGATGGGACAAAGGGGAGGCATGATAAGCAACCAAGAGTAATGCCTATGTAGAGAAGAGTATGTCTAACCAACCCATCAATGGACAACAGATGTTTTATAAGACTCCAGTATCTGTAAAATGTTGGCACTACAACATAAAAGAAAGCAAAGACTATAGCTTCATGCCAATATATTTAATCAGCAACTCATGGTAAAAATATGTTGTTAATGGAATTATTTTACTGTTATCTTATTGCATGTTGAGGTGATACAATGGCACATTAGAATTGTTTTATTAAAGTAAAATGTGCCTAAAATCTGCAATATTTGAGAAAAAACAGCACAATGTATTATTAACCTAATTAAAAGCAATGTAAGCACAATAGTAAAAAAATGGTAGTTAAAATAAAAAGTGAAACTTTGCATTCTATGTTTTGCAGTACATTTAGAACCTCATTTGCTCTAACTTTTTGTATCGTACTGTTAAGCACAAATGTGGTGCATTTAAAATAGGTAGCATTAAACTTAGTGGCAGAAAGATCATTAAAGATAATTAAAGTTTGCTTCTGTTAGAATTAGTAGAGGTATTAGTATGTTAAATGCAAAGTAAGGTAAATCTTATTACAATTTTGTGGCAAAAAGTTATTATATGGGTCAGTTTATGCTAATCTTTTCAATTAAATGTCAGGTTAAAAGCCTAACATGGTTTCACTAATTTCTAAAGCATTCAAGATTGTAAAACAAGCAAGATAATTATGCAAAACTAAAAGGTCTAGAATCCTGTAAAATACAGGGTCTAATGTTAAATATGATATTCTGCAAAATGATAATAAGCAAAAAAAGATATGCTGGACATGCTTATATTTATTTAGGATAAAGGGGCTGTCAACTCACGGCCTTTTTTTGAATTATCAGATGAGACTGGAGGGGTTGTAGAGGATTGGTAGATAAGAGCATTTAATTGTAGACACGGCCAAGCTAAATAAATAAATAAAAAATAATGGATTATCATCCTTTTAATTAAACAATTTGAAAAAATAACTTTAAAAAAATGGTATGAGACCCCTCTATTCTTGATAACTAGGCATGATAAAGCTGATAGCTGAGGGTTGCTGCCCGCAGCTGTCAGTTTTGCCATGCTGGTTATTAAAAATAGAAAAAAACCTAATTTATTTATTCATAGCACTGGTGCCGACTGATGAATACTCCCATCAGTGGCACCTGCTCTTGCTGTTATAAGCAGGAGCAAGCGTAGTCTGATTGGAATAGTACTCTCCCATTAACAGAAACCTGTGACAATCAGTAACACATTATATATAAGAGAAAAACTCCGGCACACTCTTTCAAAGATTCTGACAGTTTATTAATGAATTTTCAACAAAAAAATGTGGTTTCCAAGAATTAATCAAGTTGCTCTGGACATGGGTACATATAATTTCTTTCTCTCAACGTTTCGGCTAACAAGCCTTTTTCAAGAGATTACTTGTCCCTCTGGAATATACAAAAATACTTTTAACATCATATATAATTCAAACTCAAAGAAAGAAAAAACACACTGGAGAGAACATTACCATCATGTCCCCCCTATATTCTAGATTATGATATATAGAAAGCTGTCCTCTGATCCTATTTGAGGTGTGAGAGGCTTATAATAGTCAAACAAAGAGATAGTGAACCTAATGCAATGATGGCAAACTCAGAAAGACACACCTGAAAATAATCAAGGAAACATACATATATATGCATTTTAACCTGTGCAATCATATATATGATTGTAGCTAGACCAAAATCCTGGTGGAATATATCTCTAAATAGTAAATAAATAGATAGAACGCCAAGCACATTGCCATATGAAAAAGGAAAGTGGAAAAAACATACTTGTAAGTGCGCAGAACAGGATATGGAAATCCACTGTTAGGATAAATAAAAAGAAAGTGCAGCACAAGTCAAAAATGAGCAAATATGCACACGTGTGTCCAGTAGGTGTACATAGATAAATACCTTAATAAGCGTCACGTTGGAGTGAGGTATCCATATGGAGGACCGGGGAAATGTGACCGCCGTGCGGAAGGCATGTGACTCTGCTGCTGTGTGAGCCGCTATTTACCTATTGCGGTGAGAGTGGTTCCGGGTGAGAGTTCAGGTAAGTGCCAGTGAAAGCCGAAGGAGAACGGAAAAGACCGAAAGAAACCGAAACAACGCGCATGCGCAATGGAGAGAAAGCCTGGACTCTAAGTTCCACTTGTATACTGCAAAACAAGAGAGAAGAACAGCTGATAAACATTCTGCTATTGTAACGGTCTATATGTTCAGTATTTATGTAGTATATGTGTCAGGTCAAATAAAAAATACTATTACATTGTTTATAAAGTTACATTTTAGGACTTCAACTGAATGACTATAATAATATGTGATTGTATCTGAATTCGGCTACCATATAGAGGGATGTAAAGGAAAAAAGGGCCCTCATATAACACATAGTACTGATGAAAATGAAATTAATAATAAATGACTAATAATAAATAATAAGTAATATTCTAGTATAATCAATTGGACCATAAGAAATAGATAAGGAATTAATCTGAGATTAATACGAGACTTCATACTCCCTGTTCAGACCAAAAGGCGACAGGGTTTGTAGTGTATGAATCCAAAAGGATTCACGCTCCTTAAGTTTCTTAATCCTGTCACCCCCCCTCCTAGATGCTGGGACGTGATCTATTATTTGATACCTCAACTGTGCCACAGTATGACCATTCTGTATAAAATGGGCCGGAATTGGCAAAAGAGTCCGTCCACATCGAATAGTAGATTTATGTTTAGAAATGCGGTCTCGGATATGTTGGGTGGTTTCTCCAACATATCCGAGACCACAGGGACACTTTATAAGGTACACTACAAATGACGAGTTACAGGAAAAATGTCCTTTGATAGGAAAGCGTTTCCCAGAGCGAGGATGTGTGAAGGAGTCACCCTTAGATATGTTTGAACATTGTTGACAACTAAGGCATGGAAAGGTGCCATTTCGTGGGGATGATAGAAACCTCTGTACCATTCCCCTATTACTGGGGCCCACATCAGCCTTAACCAGGTGGTCTCTAATATTAGGGCAGCGCTTGCTGCACATGATTGGACTTATATTAAACTCTCTCACTGTTGGATATGCATTCTTTAGGATATCCCAATGTCGGGAAATGCATTTATTGATAAGAGGATTCAGAGGATGATATGTACTGACAAAGGCCAATCTGGGTACCTTCGGTTGCTCTGTAGGTCTGCCTGTGTCCCTTTTTGGTGTCAGAACGTGACCAGGATAACCTCTGTTCCTAAATTTAGTGTTCATCTCTTGATGTCTCAAATTACTAGTCACAGGGTCAGAAACAATCCTATTAACCCTATCGTGTTGGGATTTGGGTAGGGCTCTTTTGATGTGTTGTGGGTGGCAGCTGTCATATTGTAGGAGACTATTTTTATCGGTAGGTTTGACAAATAGATCCGTCTCAATATTTCTGTTGGTGTTGATGGTGACTCTTGTGTCCAGAAAATTCATAGAATTCGGATTGTAAGATAATGAAAACGTTAATCCCGGTAAACAGGAGTTGAGGTCTCTGTGAAAATCTAAGAGAGTGTCCACGTCACCCGTCCAGATGAGAAAGACGTCATCTATATAACGTCGCCAGAATTTGGCATAGGAGGCAAAACTGGAGTGTGTATAGACGTGTGATATCTCAAATTGATCCATAAAGATATTAGCATAAGGGGGTGCCATGTTGCTCCCCATGGCAGTCCCCCTCTTTTGAATAAAAAATTGGTCTTCAAACAAAAAGAAATTACGGGTCAATACCATGGTGAGGGAATCTTTACAAAATTTTAACTGTTGATTGGAAAAGTCTGTATGGCGAGACAGAAAGGACATAACAGACTCAATTCCATCTGCATGTTGGATACTAGTGTATAGACTATTAACGTCCATAGTGACTAATAAGCAATTCATGGGTAGTTCACCTATACTTTTTAAAGATGTCAAGAAGTCTGATGTGTCCTTCAGATAAGATTCAATTTTAGGTACAAGAGGGGATAGGATTTTGTCAAGCGTAATGGCTAACGGTGATAATAGTGATTCAGTGGAGGCTACAATGGGACGACCTGGGGGCTTTAACGGATGTTTGTGAATCTTAGGGAGGGTATAGAATACTGGTATTACTGGATGTTGTTTAATAAGAAACTCTCCTAGTTTTTTATCTATGGTCCCCGTGGTTGTATGGTAAGTCACTAGATCCTTGATTTCTTTGTTAATCTCAAAGGTGGGATTATAACTAATAGGCTGATATGTGTTCAAGTCCCCCAGTTGTGTTCTGATTTCACTCATATAATAGTCTCGATCTAACACCACTATTGAACCCCCCTTGTCCGCTGGTTTTATTACAATTTGTTTATTCTCTTTAAGGGATAATAAAGCCTTTTTCTCTTCAATGGTAAAATTATGTTTTACATGATAGTCACCCCTTTCTATGGAAGTCAGTATCTTCTTAATGTCATTTTTGACAAAATCTATATACGTCTCTACAGGGTGATAGAGATGTGGCGGTTGGAACGAACTACGTAGCCGTAAGTTTAGGGCATTCAAAGTAAATCCAGAAGTAGTATGATCAGGTGCACTAATTGTCATTTCTTTCGAGAAATGGGCTTTAAGTCTGACATTTCTAAAAAAACGGTGCAATTCCTGGTCCAACTGAAATGAGTTAAAACGGGGAACAGGGCAAAAGCTCAATCCCTTCTGTAATACAGTCATTTCTGAGGGGGAGAGGCATGTTGAGGAAATATTGTAAACAATGTTCTCGGTAATGGCGTTACCTGTGATCTGGTCGCCATTCTGCGTTGTTCTTGTCCGTTGCCCCCTCCTCGTTTTCCTCTGTAGGTACGTCCTGGGCGCTGTTCTAAAAAAGTGGGACGTGAGATACCGACATCGCTCTCTGAGCTGGTGGAAAATGGACTGTAGTCCCGTCGCATTGGTCTTCGATATCTGGAATAGGTAGAAGCCTGCCATTTGTACACCTGGTTACTCCTGTAGTCCTCAGTGTCACGTAAAAATTTATTACGTTTCCTGATTTGTAGATTTTCACGTAGGTCGGATATAGATTTGTCCACTTTGTCTTTTAACGCCTTGAAGTCCTCAGGTGAAGATGAGTTTCTGAGTTGTTGTTCCGTCGATGAGATCCTGGATTTTAATTCTGTAATTTCCTTTTGTAAAAAATCAATGGTTAGTATGATCAAGTCCATAGAACATTTATTTAAGATTGCTTCAAATTTACCACAATATTCTGTATTATCCTGGAACAGGGTGGGTCTCAGAGGAACCCTGAGCCCCCTAGGTATACGTTGAACACGATGGTTCTCTGCCAAGGTTATACTATGGAGGTCCAAAGCTGTATATCGTTTCAGATCTTTTTCAAAATCCCTGGTTCGTAGCTCCTCAGAAGGAGTATGCAAAAAGGTCCCAGATGTGGTAATTTGAGAAATAATATTAGTAGCCTCTTCCTGGTTATATGATAAAGTGGAAAAAGACATTTCCTATAGGAGCTACCCTCAAAAATTCTGTAAAAATCACGATGAAGGGGGTGCTCACTTTATGATGTGAGGTGCTCAGGAGAAAACAATCATATATAAGAGAAAAACTCCGGCACACTCTTTCAAAGATTCTGACAGTTTATTAATGAATTTTCAACAAAAAAATGTGGTTTCCAAGAATTAATCAAGTTGCTCTGGACATGGGTACATATAATTTCTTTCTCTCAACGTTTCGGCTAACAAGCCTTTTTCAAGAGATTACTTGTCCCTCTGGAATATACAAAAATACTTTTAACATCATATATAATTCAAACTCAAAGAAAGAAAAAACACACTGGAGAGAACATTACCATCATGTCCCCCCTATATTCTAGATTATGATATATAGAAAGCTGTCCTCTGATCCTATTTGAGGTGTGAGAGGCTTATAATAGTCAAACAAAGAGATAGTGAACCTAATGCAATGATGGCAAACTCAGAAAGACACACCTGAAAATAATCAAGGAAACATACATATATATGCATTTTAACCTGTGCAATCATATATATGATTGTAGCTAGACTAAAATCCTGGTGGAATATATCTCTAAATAGTAAATAAATAGATAGAACGCCAAGCACATTGCCATATGAAAAAGGAAAGTGGAAAAAACATACTTGTAAGTGCGCAGAACAGGATATGGAAATCCACTGTTAGGATAAATAAAAAGAAAGTGCAGCACAAGTCAAAAATGAGCAAATATGCACACGTGTGTCCAGTAGGTGTACATAGATAAATACCTTAATAAGCGTCACGTTGGAGTGAGGTATCCATATGGAGGACCGGGGAAATGTGACCGCCGTGCGGAAGGCATGTGACTCTGCTGCTGTGTGAGCCGCTATTTACCTATTGCGGTGAGAGTGGTTCCGGGTGAGAGTTCAGGTAAGTGCCAGTGAAAGCCGAAGGAGAACGGAAAAGACCGAAAGAAACCGAAACAACGCGCATGCGCAATGGAGAGAAAGCCTGGACTCTAAGTTCCACTTGTATACTGCAAAACAAGAGAGAAGAACAGCTGATAAACATTCTGCTATTGTAACGGTCTATATGTTCAGTATTTATGTAGTATATGTGTCAGGTCAAATAAAAAATACTATTACATTGTTTATAAAGTTATATTTTAGGACTTCAACTGAATGACTATAATAATATGTGATTGTATCTGAATTCGGCTACCATATAGAGGGATGTAAAGGAAAAAAGGGCCCTCATATAACACATAGTACTGATGAAAATGAAATTAATAATAAATGACTAATAATAAATAATAAGTAATATTCTAGTATAATCAATTGGACCATAAGAAATAGATAAGGAATTAATCTGAGATTAATACGAGACTTCATACTCCCTGTTCAGACCAAAAGGCGACAGGGTTTGTAGTGTATGAATCCAAAAGGATTCACGCTCCTTAAGTTTCTTAATCCTGTCACCCCCCCTCCTAGATGCTGGGACGTGATCTATTATTTGATACCTCAACTGTGCCACAGTATGACCATTCTGTATAAAATGGGCCGGAATTGGCAAAAGAGTCCGTCCACATCGAATAGTAGATTTATGTTTAGAAATGCGGTCTCGGATATGTTGGGTGGTTTCTCCAACATATCCGAGACCACAGGGACACTTTATAAGGTACACTACAAATGACGAGTTACAGGAAAAATGTCCTTTGATAGGAAAGCGTTTCCCAGAGCGAGGATGTGTGAAGGAGTCACCCTTAGATATGTTTGAACATTGTTGACAACTAAGGCATGGAAAGGTGCCATTTCGTGGGGATGATAGAAACCTCTGTACCATTCCCCTATTACTGGGGCCCACATCAGCCTTAACCAGGTGGTCTCTAATATTAGGGCAGCGCTTGCTGCACATGATTGGACTTATATTAAACTCTCTCACTGTTGGATATGCATTCTTTAGGATATCCCAATGTCGGGAAATGCATTTATTGATAAGAGGATTCAGAGGATGATATGTACTGACAAAGGCCAATCTGGGTACCTTCGGTTGCTCTGTAGGTCTGCCTGTGTCCCTTTTTGGTGTCAGAACGTGACCAGGATAACCTCTGTTCCTAAATTTAGTGTTCATCTCTTGATGTCTCAAATTACTAGTCACAGGGTCAGAAACAATCCTATTAACCCTATCGTGTTGGGATTTGGGTAGGGCTCTTTTGATGTGTTGTGGGTGGCAGCTGTCATATTGTAGGAGACTATTTTTATCGGTAGGTTTGACAAATAGATCCGTCTCAATATTTCTGTTGGTGTTGATGGTGACTCTTGTGTCCAGAAAATTCATAGAATTCGGATTGTAAGATAATGAAAACGTTAATCCCGGTAAACAGGAGTTGAGGTCTCTGTGAAAATCTAAGAGAGTGTCCACGTCACCCGTCCAGATGAGAAAGACGTCATCTATATAACGTCGCCAGAATTTGGCATAGGAGGCAAAACTGGAGTGTGTATAGACGTGTGATATCTCAAATTGATCCATAAAGATATTAGCATAAGGGGGTGCCATGTTGCTCCCCATGGCAGTCCCCCTCTTTTGAATAAAAAATTGGTCTTCAAACAAAAAGAAATTACGGGTCAATACCATGGTGAGGGAATCTTTACAAAATTTTAACTGTTGATTGGAAAAGTCTGTATGGCGAGACAGAAAGGACATAACAGACTCAATTCCATCTGCATGTTGGATACTAGTGTATAGACTATTAACGTCCATAGTGACTAATAAGCAATTCATGGGTAGTTCACCTATACTTTTTAAAGATGTCAAGAAGTCTGATGTGTCCTTCAGATAAGATTCAATTTTAGGTACAAGAGGGGATAGGATTTTGTCAAGCGTAATGGCTAACGGTGATAATAGTGATTCAGTGGAGGCTACAATGGGACGACCTGGGGGCTTTAACGGATGTTTGTGAATCTTAGGGAGGGTATAGAATACTGGTATTACTGGATGTTGTTTAATAAGAAACTCTCCTAGTTTTTTATCTATGGTCCCCGTGGTTGTATGGTAAGTCACTAGATCCTTGATTTCTTTGTTAATCTCAAAGGTGGGATTATAACTAATAGGCTGATATGTGTTCAAGTCCCCCAGTTGTGTTCTGATTTCACTCATATAATAGTCTCGATCTAACACCACTATTGAACCCCCCTTGTCCGCTGGTTTTATTACAATTTGTTTATTCTCTTTAAGGGATAATAAAGCCTTTTTCTCTTCAATGGTAAAATTATGTTTTACATGATAGTCACCCCTTTCTAAACATAAATCTACTATTCGATGTGGACGGACTCTTTTGCCAATTCCGGCCCATTTTATACAGAATGGTCATACTGTGGCACAGTTGAGGTATCAAATAATAGATCACGTCCCAGCATCTAGGAGGGGGGGTGACAGGATTAAGAAACTTAAGGAGCGTGAATCCTTTTGGATTCATACACTACAAACCCTGTCGCCTTTTGGTCTGAACAGGGAGTATGAAGTCTCGTATTAATCTCAGATTAATTCCTTATCTATTTCTTATGGTCCAATTGATTATACTAGAATATTACTTATTATTTATTATTAGTCATTTATTATTAATTTCATTTTCATCAGTACTATGTGTTATATGAGGGCCCTTTTTTCCTTTACATCCCTCTATATGGTAGCCGAATTCAGATACAATCACATATTATTATAGTCATTCAGTTGAAGTCCTAAAATATAACTTTATAAACAATGTAATAGTATTTTTTATTTGACCTGACACATATACTACATAAATACTGAACATATAGACCGTTACAATAGCAGAATGTTTATCAGCTGTTCTTCTCTCTTGTTTTGCAGTATACAAGTGGAACTTAGAGTCCAGGCTTTCTCTCCATTGCGCATGCGCGTTGTTTCGGTTTCTTTCGGTCTTTTCCGTTCTCCTTCGGCTTTCACTGGCACTTACCTGAACTCTCACCCGGAACCACTCTCACCGCAATAGGTAAATAGCGGCTCACACAGCAGCAGAGTCACATGCCTTCCGCACGGCGGTCACATTTCCCCGGTCCTCCATATGGATACCTCACTCCAACGTGACGCTTATTAAGGTATTTATCTATGTACACCTACTGGACACACGTGTGCATATTTGCTCATTTTTGACTTGTGCTGCACTTTCTTTTTATTTATCCTAACAGTGGATTTCCATATCCTGTTCTGCGCACTTACAAGTATGTTTTTTCCACTTTCCTTTTTCATATGGCAATGTGCTTGGCGTTCTATCTATTTATTTACTATTTAGAGATATATTCCACCAGGATTTTGGTCTAGCTACAATCATATATATGATTGCACAGGTTAAAATGCATATATATGTATGTTTCCTTGATTATTTTCAGGTGTGTCTTTCTGAGTTTGCCATCATTGCATTAGGTTCACTATCTCTTTGTTTGACTATTATAAGCCTCTCACACCTCAAATAGGATCAGAGGACAGCTTTCTATATATCATAATCTAGAATATAGGGGGGACATGATGGTAATGTTCTCTCCAGTGTGTTTTTTCTTTCTTTGAGTTTGAATTATATATGATGTTAAAAGTATTTTTGTATATTCCAGAGGGACAAGTAATCTCTTGAAAAAGGCTTGTTAGCCGAAACGTTGAGAGAAAGAAATTATATGTACCCATGTCCAGAGCAACTTGATTAATTCTTGGAAACCACATTTTTTTGTTGAAAATTCATTAATAAACTGTCAGAATCTTTGAAAGAGTGTGCCGGAGTTTTTCTCTTATATATGATTGTTTTCTCCTGAGCACCTCACATCATAAAGTGAGCACCCCCTTCATCGTGATTTTTACAGAATTTTTGAGGGTAGCTCCTATAGGAAATGTCTTTTTCCACTTTATCATATAACCAGGAAGAGGCTACTAATATTATTTCTCAAATTACCACATCTGGGACCTTTTTGCATACTCCTTCTGAGGAGCTACGAACCAGGGATTTTGAAAAAGATCTGAAACGATATACAGCTTTGGACCTCCATAGTATAACCTTGGCAGAGTACCATCGTGTTCAACGTATACCTAGGGGGCTCAGGGTTCCTCTGAGACCCACCCTGTTCCAGGATAATACAGAATATTGTGGTAAATTTGAAGCAATCTTAAATAAATGTTCTATGGACTTGATCATACTAACCATTGATTTTTTACAAAAGGAAATTACAGAATTAAAATCCAGGATCTCATCGACGGAACAACAACTCAGAAACTCATCTTCACCTGAGGACTTCAAGGCGTTAAAAGACAAAGTGGACAAATCTATATCCGACCTACGTGAAAATCTACAAATCAGGAAACGTAATAAATTTTTACGTGACACTGAGGACTACAGGAGTAACCAGGTGTACAAATGGCAGGCTTCTACCTATTCCAGATATCGAAGACCAATGCGACGGGACTACAGTCCATTTTCCACCAGCTCAGAGAGCGATGTCGGTATCTCACGTCCCACTTTTTTAGAACAGCGCCCAGGACGTACCTACAGAAGAAAACGAGGAGGGGGCAACGGACAAGAACAACGCAGAATGGCGACCAGATCACAGGTAACGCCATTACCGAGAACATTGTTTACAATATTTCCTCAACATGCCTCTCCCCCTCAGAAATGACTGTATTACAGAAGGGATTGAGCTTTTGCCCTGTTCCCCGTTTTAACTCATTTCAGTTGGACCAGGAATTGCACCGTTTTTTTAGAAATGTCAGACTTAAAGCCCATTTCTCGAAAGAAATGACAATTAGTGCACCTGATCATACTACTTCTGGATTTACTTTGAATGCCCTAAACTTACGGCTACGTAGTTCGTTCCAACCGCCACATCTCTATCACCCTGTAGAGACGTATATAGATTTTGTCAAAAATGACATTAAGAAGATACTGACTTCCATAGAAAGGGGTGACTATCATGTAAAACATAATTTTACCATTGAAGAGAAAAAGGCTTTATTATCCCTTAAAGAGAATAAACAAATTGTAATAAAACCAGCGGACAAGGGGGGTTCAATAGTGGTGTTAGATCGAGACTATTATATGAGTGAAATCAGAACACAACTGGGGGACTTGAACACATATCAGCCTATTAGTTATAATCCCACCTTTGAGATTAACAAAGAAATCAAGGATCTAGTGACTTACCATACAACCACGGGGACCATAGATAAAAAACTAGGAGAGTTTCTTATTAAACAACATCCAGTAATACCAGTATTCTATACCCTCCCTAAGATTCACAAACATCCGTTAAAGCCCCCAGGTCGTCCCATTGTAGCCTCCACTGAATCACTATTATCACCGTTAGCCATTACGCTTGACAAAATCCTATCCCCTCTTGTACCTAAAATTGAATCTTATCTGAAGGACACATCAGACTTCTTGACATCTTTAAAAAGTATAGGTGAACTACCCATGAATTGCTTATTAGTCACTATGGACGTTAATAGTCTATACACTAGTATCCAACATGCAGATGGAATTGAGTCTGTTATGTCCTTTCTGTCTCGCCATACAGACTTTTCCAATCAACAGTTAAAATTTTGTAAAGATTCCCTCACCATGGTATTGACCCGTAATTTCTTTTTGTTTGAAGACCAATTTTTTATTCAAAAGAGGGGGACTGCCATGGGGAGCAACATGGCACCCCCTTATGCTAATATCTTTATGGATCAATTTGAGATATCACACGTCTATACACACTCCAGTTTTGCCTCCTATGCCAAATTCTGGCGACGTTATATAGATGACGTCTTTCTCATCTGGACGGGTGACGTGGACACTCTCTTAGATTTTCACAGAGACCTCAACTCCTGTTTACCGGGATTAACGTTTTCATTATCTTACAATCCGAATTCTATGAATTTTCTGGACACAAGAGTCACCATCAACACCAACAGAAATATTGAGACGGATCTATTTGTCAAACCTACCGATAAAAATAGTCTCCTACAATATGACAGCTGCCACCCACAACACATCAAAAGAGCCCTACCCAAATCCCAACACGATAGGGTTAATAGGATTGTTTCTGACCCTGTGACTAGTAATTTGAGACATCAAGAGATGAACACTAAATTTAGGAACAGAGGTTATCCTGGTCACGTTCTGACACCAAAAAGGGACACAGGCAGACCTACAGAGCAACCGAAGGTACCCAGATTGGCCTTTGTCAGTACATATCATCCTCTGAATCCTCTTATCAATAAATGCATTTCCCGACATTGGGATATCCTAAAGAATGCATATCCAACAGTGAGAGAGTTTAATATAAGTCCAATCATGTGCAGCAAGCGCTGCCCTAATATTAGAGACCACCTGGTTAAGGCTGATGTGGGCCCCAGTAATAGGGGAATGGTACAGAGGTTTCTATCATCCCCACGAAATGGCACCTTTCCATGCCTTAGTTGTCAACAATGTTCAAACATATCTAAGGGTGACTCCTTCACACATCCTCGCTCTGGGAAACGCTTTCCTATCAAAGGACATTTTTCCTGTAACTCGTCATTTGTAGTGTACCTTATAAAGTGTCCCTGTGGTCTCGGATGTGTTGGAGAAACCACCCAACATATCCGAGACCGCATTTCTAAACATAAATCTACTATTCGATGTGGACGGACTCTTTTGCCAATTCCGGCCCATTTTATACAGAATGGTCATACTGTGGCACAGTTGAGGTATCAAATAATAGATCACGTCCCAGCATCTAGGAGGGGGGGTGACAGGATTAAGAAACTTAAGGAGCGTGAATCCTTTTGGATTCATACACTACAAACCCTGTCGCCTTTTGGTCTGAACAGGGAGTATGAAGTCTCGTATTAATCTCAGATTAATTCCTTATCTATTTCTTATGGTCCAATTGATTATACTAGAATATTACTTATTATTTATTATTAGTCATTTATTATTAATTTCATTTTCATCAGTACTATGTGTTATATGAGGGCCCTTTTTTCCTTTACATCCCTCTATATGGTAGCCGAATTCAGATACAATCACATATTATTATAGTCATTCAGTTGAAGTCCTAAAATATAACTTTATAAACAATGTAATAGTATTTTTTATTTGACCTGACACATATACTACATAAATACTGAACATATAGACCGTTACAATAGCAGAATGTTTATCAGCTGTTCTTCTCTCTTGTTTTGCAGTATACAAGTGGAACTTAGAGTCCAGGCTTTCTCTCCATTGCGCATGCGCGTTGTTTCGGTTTCTTTCGGTCTTTTCCGTTCTCCTTCGGCTTTCACTGGCACTTACCTGAACTCTCACCCGGAACCACTCTCACCGCAATAGGTAAATAGCGGCTCACACAGCAGCAGAGTCACATGCCTTCCGCACGGCGGTCACATTTCCCCGGTCCTCCATATGGATACCTCACTCCAACGTGACGCTTATTAAGGTATTTATCTATGTACACCTACTGGACACACGTGTGCATATTTGCTCATTTTTGACTTGTGCTGCACTTTCTTTTTATTTATCCTAACAGTGGATTTCCATATCCTGTTCTGCGCACTTACAAGTATGTTTTTTCCACTTTCCTTTTTCATATGGCAATGTGCTTGGCGTTCTATCTATTTATTTACTATTTAGAGATATATTCCACCAGGATTTTGGTCTAGCTACAATCATATATATGATTGCACAGGTTAAAATGCATATATATGTATGTTTCCTTGATTATTTTCAGGTGTGTCTTTCTGAGTTTGCCATCATTGCATTAGGTTCACTATCTCTTTGTTTGACTATTATAAGCCTCTCACACCTCAAATAGGATCAGAGGACAGCTTTCTATATATCATAATCTAGAATATAGGGGGGACATGATGGTAATGTTCTCTCCAGTGTGTTTTTTCTTTCTTTGAGTTTGAATTATATATGATGTTAAAAGTATTTTTGTATATTCCAGAGGGACAAGTAATCTCTTGAAAAAGGCTTGTTAGCCGAAACGTTGAGAGAAAGAAATTATATGTACCCATGTCCAGAGCAACTTGATTAATTCTTGGAAACCACATTTTTTTGTTGAAAATTCATTAATAAACTGTCAGAATCTTTGAAAGAGTGTGCCGGAGTTTTTCTCTTATATATGATTGTTTTCTCCTGAGCACCTCACATCATAAAGTGAGCACCCCCTTCATCGTGATTTTTTTTAATCAGTAACACATTAACTGCTGGTCACAGCTGCTGGCTCACGCTGTCATCTGGCAGTGTGGGAACCGCAGCTTTCTGACTGGCAGTGATGATCTTACCCCTGATCAGAGCCCTTGTTTTCTGCGCTGTCATTCAGATGACAGCGTGGCATACAACCGATGTTCAGGTCCCCCATTCATCTGAATGGGGTCCAGGTTTGGGTTTCAGTACTGTTGTCGTACCCAACACAAACGTTTTTTAGATGTTTGGCCTAACCCGCCGGACCGGAACATCCATGGGTTCGTCCATCATAAATTCCAGACACTGGTGCCGAGTACAAATAGTGAGGGTTTTTTAAAACTGTGCACGATTGAAACCTAACACTGTCCCACTCTACAGCTGTGTCCTGTCCCTATGCTAAGCAGAGCAGAAATAAACAATAATTATGAACCGGGAGGAACAGGACCAAGTGGAGGACGAGGTGGATGTAGCTTTCTTTTGCATAATTTGTAATTTTTTTCTTCTTTTCAGACTTTTTTTAATTTTTTTATGGAGCTGACTTAAAACAACCTACAATTTACAAAAATGAACCAACTATCTAGAAGCAAGAGACATAGATCCATTTCCAATTGGAGGAAGAAGTAGATGTCTACAACCTAAATTACAAAAAGATGCCCAATTGAAATCTATATTTTCAGTCCTCCTACCTAAGAAGCATCATTGTCAGAAGCTCCCTGTCCTCTCAAACAGCTACAGGAACATTTCCCTGCAAGCAGAAATAAAGTCTATTTATAATGACCATGGACAAGAAAAAAATCCCCAACTCACATAACAAGATCCCAGGTACTTTCAGCTGCATCATATCTAAGTAGTCTTGAAAGCTTGAAATTTGTTACCATCTTTTCAGATAGCTCTTAAAAGGTATCAACCACTGAGGACTCTCAAATTAAATTTTTCTTCAAAACAACCTAGAATTGACAAAACTAAAACTAGCCATCTAGAACCATGAGGTGTAGGTCCAAGTGGAGGAAGACGTGCATCTGGTGGTATGAGTGGAAAAAACCATGGAGGAGCAATCCAACATTGTTTCTTTTTTTAAGGGAACTGACTTCAAAGAACATAGAATAAACTTACAAGCTACAACCAGGTGCAGAGTTCCAACTGGAGGAGGTGGTGGGAATTGCGGTACAGGAGGCAGAGGAGGAGATAGCCAAAACATTTTGGGGGGGGGGTTGATTTGAGGAGGAGGCACCCAAATTAAACCAATGGCAAATAGAAGTTAACACTGGTTGGGTGTGAGTGTTATAGTCAAAAGTAAGTCCCATAGGATCCACGGTTAATTTTAAGGAATGTTAGGTTCCCCAAGTTGGATGTGGATGTGCGGATGCACCTGTCTATAATCACACCACCTGCCATGCTAAACACACATTCCGAAATGACAATTGTCGTAGGACAGGCAAGAATCTCCAAGGCATGCAGGGCAAGATCATGTCATGTGTCCCATTTGGAGACCCAGAAACTAAATGGGGCAAGTACATGGAGACTTGTGGACACATACTCTTCCACCATGTTTTTGTAAAGTTGGCACCTGCTAATAGAGACCCCATGACATTTTGGTGATGTATAGTGTTGAGCATTCCGATACCGCAAGTATCGGGTATCGGCCGATACTTGCGGTATCGGAATTCCGATACCGGGATTCCGATACTTGCCGCGTATCGGATACCGGAATCGGAAGTTCTAAGATTCAAAAAGCAGAAATTCAGCCAATGAGATTGATTCCAAGTGTGGGCACATCCTGTTTAGCATGGAGGGCATGAAACTACTGGCAAGGCTGTGATTGGCTGGTGTAATGATGTCATGATGCAGTTTAAAAGTCGCTGGCGCCATTTTGCGATCACTCTGCTGTGAATTCAGTTAGTGACAGGACGCTGTTTGCTGACTGAGGGACAGTTTAGAGATAGCGATTTGCTTCTTTGTGCTTTCCAAAGGCTAATTTAGCAACCGCTGTGTTCACCTACTATTCACCTTGCTTTTGCCTTGTAGCGCTGTTTTCACAGCGATCTGCAGGGTCTGTGTGTGTGTGTGTGTGAGTGCAGCCCAGTCTCCAGTCTGAGTGCAGCCACATAGGCCATCCATAGTTGGTTGTATTCAGTTCAGGGAGGGTGGTTCATTGCCTCATACTGTTCCTTTTTTTTTTTTTTTCCCAAGTAGTGTAGTCTGCTGCTAATTTATTCAAAAAAATCCTATTAGTGTCTTTCCACCCGTCTCCAGCTAATTTGTGGAAAAACACTACATAGGATAAAGTAGAGGAGGGTTTTTGGGCCTTGCAGCGCCGTTTACGGCCGTCTGCACGGTCTCCGTGTGACTGCAGCTCGCCCTGTAATCTGTGAGCAGCTGTAGCCTGGTTGTCTCCAGCTCAGGGTTTTTCACTGCGTCATACCGCCAAATCAATTTTCTTTTTTTTCAAAGTAGTGTAGTCTGCTGCTAATTAATTTTAAAAAATCCTATTAGTGTCTTTCCACCCGTCTCCAGCTAATTTGTGGAAAAACACTACATAGGATAAAGTAGAGGAGGGTTTTTGGGCCTTGCAGCGCCGTTTACGGCTGTCTGCACGGTCTCCGTGTGACTGCAGCTCGCCCTGTAATCTGTGAGCAGCTGTAGCCTGGTTGTCTCCAGCTCAGGGTTTTTCACTGCGTCATACCGCCAAATCAATTTTCTTTTTTTTCAAAGTAGTGTAGTCTGCTGCTAATTAATTTAAAAAAATCCTATTAGTGTCTTTCCACCCGTCTCCAGCTAATTTGTGGAAAAACACTATATAGGATAAAGTAGAGGAGGGTTTTTGGGCCTTGCAGCGCCGTTTACGGCTGTCTGCACGGTCTCCGTGTGACTGCAGCTCGCCCTGTAATCTGTGAGCAGCTATAGCCTGGTTGTCTCCAGCTCAGGGTTTTTCACTGTGTCATACCGCCAAATAAATTTTCTTTTTTTTCAAAGTAGTGTAGTCTGCTGCTAATTAATTTAAAAAAATCCTATTAGTGTCTTTCCACCCGTCTCCAGCTAATTTGTGGAAAAACACTATATAGGATAAAGTAGAGGAGGGTTTTTGGGCCTTGCAGCGCCGTTTACGGCTGTCTGCACGGTCTCCGTGTGACTGCAGCTCGCCCTGTAATCTGTGAGCAGCTATAGCCTGGTTGTCTCCAGCTCAGGGTTTTTCACTGTGTCATACCGCCAAATCAATTTTCTTTTTTTTCAAAGTAGTGTAGTCTGCTGCTAATTAATTTAAAAAAATCCTATTAGTGTCTTTCCACCCGTCTCCAGCTAATTTGTGGAAAAACACTACATAGGATAAAGTAGAGGAGGGTTTTTGGGCCTTGCAGCGCCGTTTACGGCTGTCTGCACGGTCTCCGTGTGACTGCAGCTCGCCCTGTAATCTGTGAGCAGCTATAGCCTGGTTGTCTCCAGCTCAGGGTTTTTCACTGCGTCATACCGCCAAATCAATTTTCTTTTTTTTCCAAATAGTGTAGTCTGCTGCTAATTTATTCAAAAAAATCCTATTAGTGTCTTTCCACCCGTCTCCAGCTAATTTGTGGAAAAACACTACATAGGATAAAGTAGAGGAGGGTTTTTGGGCCTTGTAGCGCCGTTTACGTCTGTCTGCACGGTCTCCGTGTGACTGCAGCTCTATCTGTTGTCAGTTCAGCCCCCAAAAAATAAATAAATAATAAAGTTCACCAAACACACCAGTTACACCACTTTACATTTCTGTAGGCCACATTAGCTCATATTAAAGTCTAGTCCACACTTTAGATAATTAGTGCTTCTTATACCTGTTAGGAGGAGTTGCTCAGGAATAAGCACACAAATCCGTTAGTACTTTTCTGCTTATCTTTATCAGTCAACCAAGATGAAGAAGGCAGTGAGTAAGGCACGTGGGCGTGGGCGTGGGCGCGGAGCAGGGAGGGGACGTGGGGATTATGTGCCTGCTGCGGGCACCGGTGACTCATCAGCACCCACTTTCACCAGGCAACAGTCGTTCATGCGAAGCTTTGTGTCCGAGCGCCGTACACCGCTGCTGCGTGAAGAACAAATTGAAGCTGTTGTCGGATGGATGGCAGCTAATGCATCAACTTCCATTAGTGCCACATCCTCTCAGACACAGAGCACTGGAGAGCAGCCATCTGTCTCTTCACCACCTGCCAAATTGCCCAGGCAGACAGAGAGCCCAGGACAGGAGCCGTCTCTACTTCTGTTCTCTGAATCTCTTGGCTTGGAAACAGGGGGCCAGCCAAGCAGCATTGGAGAAATGGAAGAAGAGGCAGGGTGCAGTGATGCCCAACAGCTTTTTCTGTCTTCCTCTGAAGAGGCGGGTGGGCCAGTGGCTCCGGTCACCACATCGCAGGCCGCATCAGCTGATGATGACACTCAGGTGCCACTTACTGGTGCGTGCTCTGCTGCTGAGACTACCCAGGAGGAGCAGTTGGGGGCAGAGGGTAGTGTAGATGATGAGGTCCTCGACCCATCTTGGCGTGAGGGACAGGAAGGTGGTGGGAGCAGCTCTGAGGAAGAGATTCCCCGTACGGCCCAAAGAGGGAGAGGGAGGGGGAAGACTGCGGATCCTGCAGCCTCCGCTTTGGCACCCGTTAGGAGCATGTCTCTTCCAAAAGCCAAAAAGGGCGCTCCCAAGACTTGCAGTGCCTGGTCCTTTTTTGACACAGTTGCAGATGACATTTGCTATGTCAGATGCAACGTGTGTCATCAAAAAGTCAAAAGAGGGAAAAATGTCAGCAACCTCAATACCTCCAACATGTGGAAACATGTGCGCAACAGGCACCCGGCGGAGTTAGAAAAACACACTGAAGAGGTAGGCCAACCAACAGCGGCAGCTACCACCTCTTCAGCTCGTGTTGCCTCTTCCTCTACCTCACACGCAGCTGGTTCGGCGTCCTCCCAGGATCGCCGTGGAAGAACCTCTGCCCCTGTTGTCCAGAGACCCGCTGTAATTCCACCCGCAGCGCCACTTTCCCAGTCATCCACACACTCCCAGCCCAGTCTACAGCCATCGGTAGTACAGGCATGGGAGAAAAGGCGGCCTTTCTCGTCAAACCACCCACGAGCACAGGCTCTGACTGCAGGCATTGCCAAACTTCTGTCACTGGAAATGCTGTCATTCAGGCTGGTGGAGACTGACAGCTTCCGTGACTTGATGTCATTGGCAGTCCCACAGTACAATGTGCCCAGCCGCTTTTACTTCAGCAGGCAAGCCGTCCCTGCCCTGCAGAAGCATGTGGAGGGACACATAAAACACGCGCTACTGAACGCCGTCAGTAGCAAGGTCCACCTCACCACCGATGCGTGGACCAGTCAACATGGACAGGGGCGATACCTTTCCCTCACTGCCCATTGGGTTAATGTCGTTGAGCCGGGTACAGACCGTGCGAGTGGCGCAGGACGTGTCCTGCCCACTCCAAGGATTGCAGGAATCCATTCTGTACGCATTGACTCCTCCTCTTACACCAGTTCCTCAGAATCATCGCTGCAGGAGCCGTCACAGTCCACCTCCACATGGACCCGTGATGAACGTGTACCTGTTACGACCGACATGAGCACAGCCGTGGCCAAACGTCAACAGGCCGTCTTGAAATTAATTTTCTTGGGGAATCGTAGCCACACAGCGCAGGAGCTCTGGAATGCCATCAAGCAGGAGAGCGATGTGTGGTTTGTGCCAGCGAATCTCCAGCCAGGCATGGTAGTGTGTGATAATGGCCGAAATCTGGTGGCAGCTCTGGGCCTCGGCAACCTCACTCACATCCCATGTCTGGCACATGTGCTCAATTTGGTCGTGCAGAGCTTTTTGAGGGACTATCCGGATCTTGATGCACTGCTGCACAAGGTCCGCCTAGAGTGTGCTCACTTGCGGCGTTCCAGCACGGCAAAAGCGCGCATTGCGGCTCTGCAGCGCCGACACCGCCTGCCGGAACATCGCATCATATGTGACCTACCTACCAGGTGGAATTCCACGTTACATATGTTGGAGCGGTTGTGTGAGCAGCAGCAAGCTGTAATGGAGTACCAGCTGCTTCAGGCGCAAAAAAGTCGCAGTCAGCGCCGTACAGACTTCACAACCACAGAGTGGGCCACTATGAATGACGTCTGCCAGGTTTTGCGTCCCTTTGATTATTCCACGCGGATGGCGAGTGCAGATGATGCACTAGTCAGCATGACTGTCCCCCTTATCTGCCTGCTTGAAAAATCACTGCAAGCGCTAAGGGATGATGTTGTGGAAGAGGTGGAGGATGAGGATTCACCATTTCCATCATCTTCTGGACAGTCAGCGCCACGTGGTTCCTCACAAACGCGTAGGCAGGGGACCGTTTGTGAGGAGGATGAGGAGGAGTCAATGGAGGAGGAAGACATCCGTCCAGAGGAGGGAGTTACACAATTGTCCAGTAGTCAGTGTGTACAGCGAGGGTGGGGTGATGACGAGCGGGCAGAGATCACGCCTCCAGCAGGGGACAGCGTTTCTTGGGCAGTTGGCAGTCTGCAGCACATGGTGGATTACATGCTGCAGTGCCTGAGAAACGACCGCCGCATCGCCCACATTCTCAACATGTCTGATTATTGGGTGTTCACCCTCCTCGATCCTCGCTACCGGGACAACGTAGAAAGCCTCATCACACCGTTGAACCGGGAGCGAAAAATGCGGGAGTACCAAGACACACTGGTCAATTCCATCATCTTCTCCATTCCAACTGAGAGAAGTGCTGCTAGTGCATTCCAAAGCAGCTCAGTGCGTCCAGGCCGTGGTGGAGGCTCTGCACAAAGAGGGAGCAGAAGCAGTGCCTCTGCCCAAGGCAAGACCAGTATGGCCGAACTGTGGCACAGTTTTCTGTGCCCGCCACAAAAGTCTACACCATCACAGACGGCTCCAGTCAGCAGGAGGCAACGGTTCCGTCAGATGGTGACAGACTACATGTCTTGCCCTCTTGCTGTACTCCCAGACGGCTCTTCCCCTTTCAAGTTTTGGGTCTCAAAGCTGGATACATGGCCAGAGCTAAGCCAGTATGCATTGGAGGTGCTGTCTTGCCCTGCGGCCAGTGTATTATCGGAACGTTGTCTTTAGTGCTGCAGGTGGTGTACTAACTGACCGTCGCATGCGACTATCCTCCGATAACGTTGACCGGCTTACTTTCCTGAAAATGAACAAGGCCTGGATCTCGCCGGAATTTGCCACTCCTCCTCCTGATTGAATAATTAGGTCACTGTATACGTTATCCAGGTCTCCTGTTGTGTTCATCTTTCTACCACCTGAACTTAAATTCCTGGGCTCCAACACCGCCAGTTGAGGCTCAGACGTGCCGTCTGCACAGTCAAAACATACGACCCAGTGTTATTGGGTTTCAGTAACGTCAGCTGATCCCCAGCTGTGTAGCCGGCAATGTGTCATGCGACCGCCACGCTGACACAACAACTGAAATGTAAGGGAATCTGTCCCCCCCCCCCCAAGGCGTTTGTTACTGAAAGAGCCACCTTGTGCAGCAGTAATGCTGCCCAAGGAAAAGGTAGCTATTTTTGTTTAGCTCCTTGCACACGCAGAACTTAACACTTATAAAATGTGTCCACTGATACCGTAAAACCGTCCCGGAGGTGGGACTTTCCTTCGTAATGTGACGCAGCCCAGCCGTCATTCCTACCCCCCCGGCGCCGCGCACCGGCTCCTCAGCGTTGTTTTATTCCGTCCAGGAGCCTGCGCTGTTATGTTATCCCGTGGCCAGGCACACTTAGCGCTGCCCGTCTTCTGGCATCATTTGGTGTCTGGATGGCTGTGCCTGTGCGGCCGCGCTGGCAGAGAGCCCGCCTCGCAGTGTCTTCTGATTTAATCCCACTGGGGGCCTGGGATCCATGGACATGCGCAGTGCATATCTGAACCTCCACCTCTCACTCATTTCCCTATGGCTTCTTCAGACTGTTCGGTGTCAGCTGGTCCCTAACAGCATGCCACGGCCGTGACACCGCACAGTCTGAAGAAGCCATAGGGAGATGAGTGAGAGGTGGAGGTTCAGATATGCACTGCGCATGTCCATGGATCCCAGGCCCCCAGTGGGATTAAATCAGAAGACACTGCGAGGCGGGCTCTCTGCCAGCGCGGCCGCACAGGCGCAGCCATCCAGACACCAAATGATGCCAGAAGACGGGCAGCGCTAAGTGTGCCTGGCCACGGGATAACATAACAGCGCAGGCTCCTGGACGGAATAAAACAACGCTGAGGAGCCGGTGCGCGGCGCCGGGGGGGTAGGAATGACGGCTGGGCTGCGTCACATTACGAAGGAAAGTCCCACCTCCGGGACGGTTTTACGGTTGCAGGGGACACATTTTATAAGTGTTTAGTTCTGTGTTTGCAAGGAGCATGATGAAAAGAGCCACCTTTTCCTTTTGCATCTTTTGTGCTGCACAAGCTGGCTCTTTCAGCTACAAACGCCTTGGGGGGGGGTTAAAGGTTCCCTTTCGACTTTCTCAGGCTTCGGCCTACATTGTGTTCCTCTGCTTTTCCACCTGTCCCTGGGCTCCAACACCGCTAGTTGTTGCCTGGTAGTGCTGTACGCACAGTCCCAACAGTCGCTCCTCTGTTATTGGGGTTCAGTAACGTCAGCTGTTCCCCTGCTGTGTGTGTGGCAATCCCTCCTACCTCCTCCAACCTCCTCCTCCTCCACCTGTCCCTGGGCTCCAACACCGCCAGTTGCCGTCCAGAAGTGCTGTACGCACAGTCAACAGTCGCTCCTCTGTTATTGGGGTTCAGTAACGTCAGCTGTTCCCCTGCTGTGTGTGTGGCAATCCCTCCTACCTCCTCCTACCTCCTCCAACCTCCTCCTCCTCCACCTGTCCCTGGGCTCCAACACCGCCAGTTGCCGTCCAGAAGTGCTGTACGCACAGTCAACAGTCCCTCCTCTGTTATTGGGGTTCAGTAACGTCAGCTGTTCCCCTGCTGTGTGTGTGGCAATCCCTCCTACCTCCTCCAACCTCCTCCTCCTCCACCTGTCCCTGGGCTCCAACACCGCCAGTTGCCGTCCAGAAGTGCTGTACGCACAGTCAACAGTCCCTCCTCTGTTATTGGGGTTCAGTAACGTCAGCTGTTCCCCTGCTGTGTGTGTGGCAATCCCTCCTACCTCCTCCTACCTCCTCCAACCTCCTCCTCCTCCACGTGTCCCTGGGCTCCAACACCGCTAGTTGCCGTCCAGAAGTGCTGTACGCACAGAGCCAAACACCTCGCCAATGTGTTAGTGGGGTTCAGCACCGCCAGCTGTTCCCCTGCTGTGTATACGGCAACGTGTACTGCGACCGCCACGCAGACACAACAAGTTAAATGTAAGGGAACCTGACCCCCCCCCCCCCCAGGCGTTTGTTACTGAAGGAGCCACCTTGTGCAGCAGTAATGATGATGCAAAGGGAAAAAGTGCCTCTTTTCGTGATGCTCCTTGCACATGCTGAACCAAACACTTATGAAATGTGTCCCCACACAGCGTTACACCGTCCGGTAGGTGGAACTTTCCTTTGTCGTGTGACGCAGCACAGCCATCATTTTTACCCCCTTGGCGCCGTGCGCCCCCTCCTCAGCGTTGTTTGAATCTGTCCCGGAGCCTGCGCTGTTAGGTTAGCCCTTGGCCATGCACACATGTTGCGCTGCCCGTCTTCTGACCTCATTTGGTGTCAGGCTGGCTGCGCCTGTGCGGGTGCGCTGGCCGAGATCCCGCCTCGCAGTGTCGTCTAATGTAATCCCACCGCGGGCCTGTGATCCGTGCCCGTGCGCAGTGCATATCCTCTCCTCTCACTCCCCTCCCTACGGCTTCTTCAGACTGTGCGATGTCAGCTGGTCCCTAATAGCATGCCACGGCCGTGACACCGCACAGTCTGAAAAAGCCGTAGGGAGGGGAGTGAGAGGAGAGGATATGCACTGCGCACGGGCACGGATCACAGGCCCGCGGTGGGATTACATGAGACGACACTGCGAGGCGGGATCTCGGCCAACGCACCCGCACAGGCGCAGCCAGCCTGACACCAAATGAGGTCAGAAGACGGGCAGCGCAACATGTGTGCATAGCCATGGGCTAACCTAACAGCGCAGGCTCCGGGACAGATTCAAACAACGCTGAGGAGGGGGCGAACGGCGACAAGGGGGTAAAAATGATGGCTGTGCTGCGTCACACGACAAAGGAAAGTTCCACCTACCGGACGGTTTAACGCTGTGTGGGGACACATTTCATAAATGTTAGGTTCCGCATGTACAAGGACCATAATTAAAAGAGCTAAGTTTACCTTTTCCAGCATTAGTGCTGTACACAATGGCTCTTTCAGCTACAAACGCCTGGGGGGGGGGGGGTTAAAGGTTTCCTTTCAACTTGCTCGAGTGCAGGCTTCGGCCTACACTCCGCTCCCCCTGCTCCTCCTGCTGACCCTGGGCTCTAACACCGCCAGTTTTTGCCCAGATGTGCTAGCTGCACAGAGAAAAACACCAGCCAATGTGTCAGTGGGGTCCAGCACCGCCAGCTGTTCCCCTGCTGTGTAGCCGGCAACATGTCCTGCAAAAGCCACGCAGACACAAGAACTGAAATTGAAGGGAACCTGTCCCCCCTCCCCCAGGTGTTTCTATGTTTTACAGCTACCTTGAACAGCAGTAATGCTGCATGTGTTCAAGGTGGCTCAGAAACTTATTCTCCTTGCCCATGTTGAAGTGAACACGTCTAAAATGTGTCCTCTGTGACCATTAAAACGTCCCTCAGGTGTGATTTGACTTTGTATTGACACACGCAACAAGCTCCTTGGTAACGCTGCCCGTCTTCTGGCATCATTGTTTGGCTGGCTGCGCTTCTGCGGCCGCCCTGACCCACACAACGCCCCTCGGTGTCTTATTTATTGGGACTGCGAGGGTGTGATTGATGGGCAGGATCAGTGCATCAGTTCGCCTGTCCCTCCTCTCCTTCCGCCTTCTTCGGACTGTGCGGCTTCATGGCCGTGGCATGCGATAAGGGATCAGATGACGCCGCACAGTCTGAAGCGGGTGTAAGGACCCGAGTGTGAGAGGCCAACATATGTGCTGCGCCAGGCCCTGAATCCCAGCCCCGCAGTGTTTTAACAATGTTAAGACACTGCGGGGCTGGGATTCATGGTCATCGCGAACCGCACCGGCCGACATTACATGATGCCAGAAGATGGGCAGCGCTAACGGCGCTAGGCCAGGGGATAACACGACAGCGCAGACTCCTGTACAGCAAATAACAACGCTCGGGAGGCTGCACCCAGCACCAAGGTGGGATTCTTGACACCTGTGCTGCGTCTCATTACAAAGGGAACTCTCGCCTCCATTACACAGTTTGACTGTATAAAGGGCTAAATGTTATACGTGTTTCATTCAGCGTGTGCAAGGAGAAAAATTAAAAGAGCAACCTTTGACTTGTGCAGCACTACTGCTGCATAAGCTGTGGCTCTTCTACTTTCTAACCCCTGAGGGGGGGTTAAAGGTGACCTTTGAAATCGGTTCAAGTAGGCTTCGGCCTACACTCTGCTCCACCTGCAGAGCCCGGGCTCCAACAACGCTAGTTGCTGTCCGGAAGTGCTGGCTGCACAGAGCCAAACACCTCGCCAATGTGTCAGTGGGGTCCAGCACCGCCAGCTGTTCCCCTGCTGTGTAGCCGGCAACGTGTCCTGCAAAAGCCACGCAGACACAACACACCCAAAGCTGCCGCCAGTGCAGGCTTCGGCCTACACTCCCCTCCCCCTGCTCCTCCTCCTCCTGCTCCTCCTCCTGCTGTCCCTGGGCTCTAACACACCGCCAGTTGGGGCCCAGATGTGCTAGCTGCACAGAGAAAAACACCAGCCAATGTGTCAGTGGGGTCCAGCACCGCCAGCTGTTCCCCTGCTGTGCAGCCGGCAACGTGTCCTGCAAAAGCCACGCAGACACAAGAACTGAAATTGAAGGGAACCTGTCCCCCCTCCCCCAGGCGTTTTTACGTTATCCAGCCACCTTGTACAGCGGTAATGCTGCATGTGTGCAAGGTGGCTCAGAAACGTACTCTCCTCGCACATGTGGAACTGAAAACACGTCCGCAATGTGTCCTCTGTGTGACCATTTAACCGTCCCGGTGGTGTGACTTTCCTTTGTAATGACACGCTGCAACCCCCTTGGTAGCGCTGCCCGTCTTCTGGCATCATTGTTTGGCTGGCTGCGCCTCTGCGGCCGCCCTGACCCGCACAACGCCCCTCGGTGTCTTATTTATTGGGACTGCGAGGGTGTGATTGATGGGCAGGATCAGTGCATCAGTTCGCCTGTCCCTCCTCTCCTTCCGCCTTCTTCGGACTGTGCGGCTTCATGGCCGTGGCATGCGATAAGGGATCAGATGACGCCGCACAGTCTGAAGCGGGTGTAAGGACCCGAGTGTGAGAGGCCAACATATGTGCTGCGCCAGGCCCTGAATCCCAGCCCCGCAGTGTTTTAACAATGTTAAGACACTGCGGGGCTGGGATTCATGGTCATCGCGAACCGCACCGGCCGACATTACATGATGCCAGAAGATGGGCAGCGCTAACGGCGCTAGGCCAGGGGATAACACGACAGCGCAGAC
The DNA here is from genome assembly GCF_051348905.1 of Ranitomeya variabilis. Lineage (NCBI taxonomy): Eukaryota > Metazoa > Chordata > Amphibia > Anura > Dendrobatidae > Ranitomeya > Ranitomeya variabilis. The sequence continues at coordinate 601,274,113 of NC_135234.1, forward strand.
TCCTGTACAGCAAATAACAACGCTCGGGAGGCTGCACCCAGCACCAAGGTGGGATTCTTGACACCTGTGCTGCGTCTCATTACAAAGGGAACTCTCGCCTCCATTACACAGTTTGACTGTATAAAGGGCTAAATGTTATACGTGTTTCATTCAGCGTGTGCAAGGAGAAAAATTAAAAGAGCAACCTTTGACTTGTGCAGCACTACTGCTGCATAAGCTGTGGCTCTTCTACTTTCTAACCCCTGAGGGGGGGTTAAAGGTGACCTTTGAAATCGGTTCAAGTAGGCTTCGGCCTACACTCTGCTCCACCTGCAGAGCCCGGGCTCCAACAACGCTAGTTGCTGTCCGGAAGTGCTGGCTGCACAGAGCCAAACACCTCGCCAATGTGTCAGTGGGGTCCAGCACCGCCAGCTGTTCCCCTGCTGTGTAGCCGGCAACGTGTCCTGCAAAAGCCACGCAGACACAACACACCCAAAGCTGCCGCCAGTGCAGGCTTCGGCCTACACTCCCCTCCCCCTGCTCCTCCTCCTCCTGCTCCTCCTCCTGCTGTCCCTGGGCTCTAACACACCGCCAGTTGGGGCCCAGATGTGCTAGCTGCACAGAGAAAAACACCAGCCAATGTGTCAGTGGGGTCCAGCACCGCCAGCTGTTCCCCTGCTGTGCAGCCGGCATCGTGTCCTGCAAAAGCCACGCAGACACTTGCTCTTGTACCTTCTGCTCCCCATCCTGGTTCCAGTACCGTCAGCTGGTTCCGGGCAGAGCCTTTGGCTTAGGTGCCTCCCTCTGGGTATCCGAGTTCCACCAACGTCAGGTGGTCCTTGGTAGTGCTTTCAGGCACGGGTACCTCCTGCTTAGTAACCGGGTTCCAGTAACGTCAGCTGGTCCTCGGTAGTTCCATTGGCTCTTGGACCTTCGGCTACCCATCCGGGTTCCAGCACCGTCAGCTGGTTCTCGGCAGTGTCTTTTGCTCTTGTACCTTCTGCTCCCCATCCTGGTTCCAGTACCGTCAGCTGGTTCCGGGCAGAGCCTTTGGCTTAGGTGCCTCCCTCTGGGTATCCGAGTTCCACCAACGTCAGGTGGTCCTTGGTAGTGCTTTCAGGCACGGGTACCTCCTGCTTAGTAACCGGGTTCCAGTAACGTCAGCTGGTCCTCGGTAGTTCCATTGGCTCTTGGACCTTCGGGTAGCCATCCGAGTTCCAGTTCCATCAGCTGGTTCTCGGCATTTTCTCAGCCTTCTTGTACCTTCTGCTACATTTCCAAGTTCAAGAGACTAAACACGATGACCCGGAAGACCACCCCTAAGATGACGACGACACCAGAGACGACAACCACCGTGATGACGACGACCCTGGAGACGATGACCCTGAAGACCACCCCGATGACGACGACCCCGGAGACCACCCCGATGACGACGACCCCGGAGACGACGACCCTGGAGACGACGACGACCTGGAAGACCGAGAAGCAGAAGAACAAGAGGCTGCAGAACAAAGAGCAGAAGGACATTAAGCATAACACAAAATATCAGAGCAAAAAAATATTATGTAAATTATAAGCAGAAGAAGACTAAGCAGTGTATGGGGGTGAGTCCGTTCCTCCTCGTGGTGCCCCTGGATAAAGCCTGATGCTGCAGGCCAAACTGAACGCGGACAAATGTAACTGTTTTGTGACAGGCAGAACGGAAGGTGTAATCTTCAAACTTTTATAGATAACAACTACGGGAATGCCTGTCACAAATAAGAATATGATGAAGAAGTTGAATATGATGAAGATAATAGTAAAATAAAAAGAATATGAACAATGTAACCCAAAAAATAATAGGTAGAAGATGAAGAAGAAGATGAATAAGGTGAAGAAGTTGATGTCAAAGAAGCTGATGATGAGGATAATTAAGAAGAAAGCGTGGGAGAAGTAAAAAAGAAGGTGAAGGGCGTGGAAGTAGTGAAACATCAATATCTGACATAAAAAAAAAAAAAAATAACATAGTCAAATTCTTTCTAACGCCGAACTTCATAAAAAAAAATTAAAAATCCTGCTATTCTATTACATTGGGCTAAACCTCTGTCCCTTTAATATCTCCGCCACGTCCCCCAATACATCCTACATTATTCTTAGTTGTTTTCCTTCATGTAGAATGAACCTACAAGTTTATAAAGGGTTTATTTTAATTCCGATATTTTCGTCCCATTGACTTGCATTGGGATCGGGTATCGGTGTCGGATTGGATCCGATATTTTGACGGTATCGGCCGATACTTTCCGATACCGATACTTTCCGATATCGGAAAGTATCGCTCAACACTAGTGATGTATGCTTTGGCATGCTCACAAGGTTTTGCCACATTTCGGCCATGCTAACCCTGCCTTTTGAGGTGCTGGCGATGCCTCAGTTGCTTTGTCTGCTTCCTCCTATGCCTCTGCCTTGTTTTTCCACTGTGTCCCCACTGTCAGGTAGGAAAGCTATTGGTAGTTTTTCTACCAGCGTATGCTTGTATTCAATTTGTGTACTCTACTGCACCTTGTGTTCAGATGCCTCTTCACACAGGTGGTGCTCAGGTTCAGAACCTTTACGCCTCTTTTCAGGGTCTGATGGCACAAAGAACAAACCACAAATCGATTGTCAGCAGCATATACCGTGAAGAAATGCCACGCATTGGAGCTATTTTGAACTGTCTTTGGTGAGCGTTTGCACCCTCCTTCCTCTTTTTCTCTGTTGCAGTGGCAGCGTGGCCACCTACTCTTCACTCCGAATTGTGCCTGTTACTTGGATGGCCTACACCTTATGTGACTTTGCCAGCCTGCACACTGCAGAAAGAAGCTGCAGTTGGCAACTGAGATTCATCATCATCTGACTTGTCCTGCATTGATTCACTTACCATGTGCACTAGCCCTCCCACTTACGCATTACCCAACACAACAAGTGCTTGCACATCAGTGTACTCAATCTCTTCCACTTCTGGGGCAAGGCTAGGTGGATGTGCCATGGAACCACAGATACACTATTTCTAAAGAAATGGTGTAAAAGTAGATTTATTTATTTACAACAGTACTAGAAAACACACAGAGCTCCTGAAAAATTATTTGTTGTGCCTAAAAATGGCAAATAGATGGTTTATACCAATTATTTATTTGTTAGAATACTAAAAAACACACTACTCCAGAAAACAAAAATTATGACTAGAAATGGAAACAGCAGATGTGATTTCTACTAACAAGTGGAAATGTTACTCTTCCCCAAATTTGTTCTGCAGGAAAATGAATAAAGCGTGAACTCTTAAAAAAAGAACAGACCTATACATCCATTCAAGACTTTAGGTTTTGTGTTGGAACTTACAATGTCAATGGACAGTCCCTAAAGAAAACTGTCCACAGGTGTCAACTGTGCCCTTCCTGCTGTGGACCAGGTGGAATATAAGGTGAAGGAACTGGAACCACTCTCAGCCATCCAATCTAACATTTTTTCAACATCTTGTGGCCTCGCCATTCATTCAGTGGTATTACGGCCTAAAAAAGAATGCATAAAGTCCTGTCGCTTGGGTACACAAGAGGAAGGTGTTGAATTTGGGCACAGAGCAGGTACAGAACAACCATATCCTCAACCTTCATCAGCTACTCCACAACCACCATTAGCAGTTACTCCAGCACCACCACGAGCACATCTACATACCCTATTGGATACTCTCCTCATTTCTGGAAGAGGTTTTTTTAAACACTACTTCTAAAGAGATGGTAGAAAAGTAGATTTATTTTTTTTGCAACAATACTAGAAAACACACTGCGCTCCTGAAAAAAAAAATGTTGTGCCTAGTAATGGCAAGGAGATGGATGATGGCAATATTTGTTTTCTCAGATCACTAAAAAACACTTTTTACTCCTGAAAAAAATATTAGTTATGCCTTGAAATGGCAACAAGACAGCTGATGTCAGTTATTTAATTCCCGGAATATCAAAAACACAAAGTATTCAGAAAATATATTTTTGGGGCCCAGAAATGGCAACAACATGCTTTATTTCCCAGACTACCAAAAACACACACTAGTCCAGACAAATTATTTGTGGGACTTATAAATGGCAAGGAGAGAGTTATTGCCAATTATTTTCTTTCCAGATTGCAAAAAACACACACTAGTCCAGAAAAAATACTTTTTTGTGCCTAGAAATGGCAACTAGATAGCTGATGTCAATTATTTTTTTCTAGACCACTAAAAACACACACTAGTCCAGAAAAAATGTTTTTTGGGCATAGATATGGCATCGAGACTGTTGATGCCAATCATTTATTTCTCAGAGTACTAGAAAACACACAGCGGCTTAAAGGACAGTAATCCTACAGGCAGGGGTGCAAAGTACATACAATGGCTTAATCCCTCTATGACATTGGGTGTAAATAAATGCCTATGTCAGACTCCCTTCCACTGATGTGGGCTCCGGCACTGAGCCCACATCTTTTTCAGCACATGTCAGCTGTTTTGAACAGTTAACATGTGCCTCTAACAGTCACGGGTGGAATCATGATCCACTTGCGGCTGTTAAATAGTTAAATGCTGCTGTCAAACTTCGACAGCGGCATTTAACAAGTGCTTCTGACAAGCGCATTGGAATTCCCGCTTATTGGTGACCCCGTCACGTGATCGCGGGTTACCGATGGGTTGGCATGACAACCAGATGTCTACAGCAAATTTCCTAACAATTACAATCATGGTCATGTAATTGAAATTGATAGTGACTTACTAAGAAAGGTCAAAGGGGAGTATTTTTAGCAATTAAAAGCTTAACGTATATTCTGGTTTGTTTCAGGTGTAATTGTTTATGCCTTGCTTCCATGTGTTGCTTTTGCTACCTTAACTCTGAATGTAACAATGTAAACTTTCAAGTAAGAACATGGAAAACAATTGTATGAACAGGTGTGTACAAACTTTTTACTGGAGTGGTATCCTAGTGGTTACCTTAAATTAAGAAAATTGTATTAGGTTTCAGTCTACAAAGTTAATCCTTTAATTAATTTTCTAACCCTCAGCTATCAAGTTTGCAAACTGATCCAACTTTCAGATTTTCTAATGATGTAGGGTCTCTCCCATTACTATATGCTGGACATAAGTTCTGTGTGTATCTTGGGTGTTGAGCTTCTCTGTCGATAATACATGTTATCACTAGAGATAGGCAGATATTTAAAAATTCGAATTCACTGACTTTGCATTCTCCCCAATCCAATTCTCCATAAAATCCAATTTAGAGAATAAGTGTGCATGAATCTCAATGCTGGAAAACGTGTAGTAGCTTTGAAAACATTGGTGGGGGAGACAAGAGAGAGAAAGAGGACACTCTGATTTGTAAACTGTCCTCCACTGTGAACCAGTGATCTCAGTTGGCCCAGGTACATTGTTTCATTTTTGAAAAACAGCTGAGCTTGATAAAGGACATACCAACTTACGGACAATCTGTAACAGCTAAGTGGTAGAACTGCTTTATTCATTTATCTAGAAAGTAGCTTAGCTTATTATTTAGAAATCACATGAACATTGACAATACAAAATGTATCTTTGTGAGTATACATAGTCATTAAAGTACTTGTCCAAATTTTAATTTAACAACATCATCTTAAAACCTACACATTTACTATTAACTAATACCGACATGATATTATTTTCATTTATATTATTTTAAAATTTTCAAAATTAGCATCCTGAAGTAAGCACTCTCCTCATATATTTGAAAGAAAATAGACGTGCTTTTGAAGTTAGAGTACAAATAAGAAACAGTTATGAAAATCCCACAACTACTTTGTCTGGGGAAAACTTCTTTCTAACCTTTAAATTAAGTTTAGTCTAATTTTACCTGTTTTCTTTTTCATTTGCTTAATGTATAATAGTTTTCTATAACTAAGTTTCTGACAAACTAAGTTTGTCTTTTAAAACTAGAAAACTGCAGCAGCCAATTCTATTAACTCCTTAACATTTAAAGATAGACCGAGCAAGTATTGTAGAACATTATGTTTTTTTATGATAGACATACTGAAATATTAAAGATGTTTGTCTTTTTCTTTCAATTATTATAAAATGATGGTGTGGTAATTTAAATACTGTATGTGTGTAAAGAGTCACTTTTATAGTGAACTAAAATAATTGTTCATTTTTTTTAATATCGGTGTTGCATTTAATAAGAATCATGGGAGTATGTTTACTAATGAAGCTAACGATTATCTCTAAAGACTGTATACAACAACATAATGAAACTTTTCATAAGGCCTATAAAAAATAAATGCACAGTGGCAAAGTATAATATTGATATTCTTATAGAAGGAAACATGTCTAAAATAGTTTCGTAGCCACTTTCAATACACAAGTTGTCAAAGATCCATCATTTTAAGTATATATACACATATATACATAAATACATGAGCTAGATTTGTACCGTAGTCAGGGTGAATACATAAAGATAACCATAATGAAGGCAGACACTGAAGAGGACTAAGCAAGCCACAATGATTTTCAAACTAGTAATGTGGTACTGTAAATCATAAATGAACTTTCCTTAAGTGATTGGCATAAAACAGATAATTCAAATCTCCTGTTACAGTAAATAGTAAAATTTCAGTTAATGTAACAAGGTATGTGATATACAATGGTGATCTTATGTTCTTTTGCAACTAGCCAAGCTTGTATCTACACATGTAAGTTGGTGTCTTTTCCAGAAAACACATCTTTAAATTGCATTGTTGTTGGTTGAGTGAATATTAGTTATGCTACATCATGTTATGTTTATGTTGCATGAAATTAATAAAAATTGCCCTGAAATCAGAGTCGTAGTTCAAGGGGCGAAAAGCATCATAGTGTGCCCCTAACTGCTAAACCTGATTACAACTATGGTGTTGCAGCCTAATCATGGGTATAGTGAAACCTCAGCAGATGACATCAATGTTACTGGGAAAAAATCTCTACCAAGACCAAGATCTACACTCACTGGCCACTTTATTAGGTACACCTGTCCAACTTCTTGTTAACACTTAATTTCTAATCAGCCAATCACATGGCGGCAACTCAGTGCATTTAGGCATGTAGACATGGTCAAGACAATCTCCTGCAGTTCAAACCGAGCATCAGTATGGGGAAGAAAGGTGATTTGAGTGCCTTTGAACGTGGCATGGTTGTTGGTGCCAGAAGGGCTGGTCTGAGTATTTCAGAAACTGCTGATCTACTGGGATTTTCACGCACAACCATCTCTAGGGTTTACAGAGAATGGCCCGAAAAAGAAAAAAAATCCAGTGAGCGGCAGTTCTGTGGGCGGAAATGCCTTGTTGATGCCAGAGGTCAGAGGAGAATGGGCAGACTGGTTTGAGCTGATAGAAAGGCAACAGTGACTCCAATCGCCACCCGTTACAACCAAGGTAGGCCTAAGAGCATCTCTGAACGCACAGTGCGTCGAACTTTGAGGCAGATGGGCTACAGCAGCAGAAGACCACACCGGGTACCACTCCTTTCAGCTAAGAACAGGAAACTGAGGCTACAATTTGCACAAGCTCATCGAAATTGGACAGTAGAAGATTGGAAAAACGTTGCTTGGTCTGATGAGTCTCGATTTCTGCTGCGACATTCGGATGGTAGGGTCAGAATTTGGCGTAAACAACATGAAAGCATGGATCCATCCTGCCTTGTATGGAGCATCTTTGGGATGTGCAGCCGACAAATCTGCGGCAACTGTGTGATGCCATCATGTCAATATGGACCAAAATCTCTGAGGAATGCTTCCAGCACCTTGTTGAATCTATGCCACGAAGAATTGAGGCAGTTCTGAAGGCAAAAGGGGTCCAACTCGTTACTAGCATGGTGTACCTAATAAAGTGGCCGGTGAGTGTATATTACCAGCATATGGTTATCACATAGCGGTAGGTACCAGCCTGCAGAACACAAATAAATTTCAGTACTGTTATAGATAGTGACTTACAGCTGACTTTCTTTCTTACAAAGTTGTTCACTTTTCCCGTCTTTTCCATCTGACCCAGACAGACATGACAGCTTCTAGAGCGATAACTAATCTGCAGAGATTACAACAAGGATACATTTGACTTCTCAAATTTCCAGCACTGTCCCCATCTATTCCTAACCTGCACTATTCCCTACCTGCATAAACACCTCATCCTGCTGATTCCTCAATGCTGAGCAAACTCTCTCTTACTGCCCCTGCTGTGTGGTACAATAACTGCTACTCTTACTGCTCCACATAAAAATGTCTTCCCCGGTACCCCTTGCATAGTAATAATGGCAAAAATTGCTCCCTAGAAAATATTAATGCCCTGTGTAAATGCTCAAGAAAGCAGTGATCACATTTTGCTCCTAGAAAGTAATAATGCTCTTGTGCACCATTGATGGTCACATTACACTAAGTGATCCTATAACAATAATGCTTCTTAAATGCTCACTTAACATCTAACAATGTCCTCTTAGTCCATAAATGTACAGCTCCGCTATAAACACTATCATAAGACAACAGCTCCCCTATACATAATATTCTGCACCCACAGCTCCATTATACATAGTTCAATGCTCCCATAACTGCCTTCTACATAGTATACTTGGCCCTCAGCTCCCCTATGCACAGTATGGAGGGCCCACAGCTCCATTGTATTCAGTATGTTGATCCCACAGCTCCAGTATACACAGTATGATGGATTTACAGCTCGCCTACCCAACATATAGTTTCCCCATTGCTCCCCTCAGTAGCCCTCAGACTGTACAATTTGCCCCTGTATTAGTTACTAAGCTGTAAAATAGCTACCACATTAGCTTCCAAATTGTATAACTGCCCCTGCATTAGTCCATAAACATATTTGGGCCCACACATTAGTCCTCAAGCTGCATAATGGCCCTAATATTAGTCCCTAAGCTGTAAAATGTAAATGTAAAATGTATAATGACCCCCATAGTAGCCTTCAGACTTTGTAAATGGCCCCCGTATTAACCCCTAAGATGTATAATAGCTACCAGATTAGCACCCACACTGTATAACTGCCCCACATTAGTCCATAGACATATTTTGACCCACACATTACTCCTCAAGCTGTATAATGGCTCTAATATTAGTCCCTAAGCTGTAAAATGGTCCCTGCATTAGTCCCCAAGCTGTATAATGCCCCCCGCATTAGTCCCCAAGCTGTACAATGGCACCAACATTAGTCCACAAGCTGTAAAATGGCCCCTGCATGAGACCTACGGTGTATAATGAGTATACATTAGTCTCCAAGCCTTATAATAACACCCACATTAGTTCCCAAGCTGAACAATGGCCCCGACATTAGTCCTCAAACTGTAAAATTGCTTCCACATTAGTCCTCAAGCTATATAAAGGCCCCCACATTAGACCCAAGCTGCATAATGGCCCCCACATTAGTCCCCAATCTGTATAATTGCCCTTTTCATTAGTTCACAAGCTTTAAAATGGAGCCTGCATGAGTCCCCAAGTTGGATAATGGACATTACATTAGTCCCCAAGCCTTATAATAACACCCACATGAGATTCCAAGCTGTATAATTGCCCCAATAATACTCCTCAAGCTGTATAATGGCCGCAACATTAGTCTTCAAGCTGTATAATGGACCCCACATTAGACCCAAGCTGTATAATGGCCTCCACATTAGTCCTCAAACTGTATAATGGCCCTGGCATTAGTCCACAAGCTGTAAAATGGCCCCTGCATTAGTCCACAAACTGTATATTGGCCTCCACATTAGTCCCCAAGATGTATAGTGGCCTCTGCATTAGTCTCCAAGCTGTATAATGACCCCCCACATTAGTCCCCAAGCTGTACTATAACCCCCAGAGTAGTCCCTAAACTGTATAATACCCCCTGCATTAGTCCCTAAAATGCATGAGGGGGTCCTCCACACTGTTTCAGGGCCTGCCCCACTATATATGAGTCTCAGATTGTGTATGATTTCCCCACATCACACTACAAGGACTCTGACATCCTGTGCGTGCTTTGGCACCTTGGCTGTTCTATAGACCACAAGCTTAAAGTAACCTGTAGTCTACAGAATGGAGAGTGGTAGTTCAGGGAGATCATGAAAAACGAGCAAGGAATTCAGTGCGGAAACTTGTCTGCATTTAAAACTTAGCTTTTATTAAGCCAAAATGCTCCATACAGAAATAGATAATGTTCCCTTACTTTACTGAGGCTAGAGGCAACCACCCCTTCTGCACCTCAGGCAGCTCCGCTACTGCTCTAAAGGGTTATTCCCATCTTCATATATGGATGTTGTAAAAACAAGAACATTTGCAACATAATGTTTATAAAAAATTGTAGACATTTTTGAGATATAAACACTAGAGATGAGTGAATTAGGCTTGTTTCACATTTGCGTCTGTTCACGCAGCATACGATCCGCATAGATCCGCATGCGTCATGCGTACCTATCTTTAACATGGTGTACGCATGGACATGCGTTTGTATGCGTTCTCATGCTTTAGCGTACGCATGCGTTTTTCGCGGTGTGCGGCAGGGCACGGCGAACGCAGCATGTTGCATTTTTGGAAGTGTCAAACATTAGTCAAATATGCACAGGCATGCGCATGCAGATGAGGGTGTTAAAAATGAATTACTGTCTATGGGAACGCTTGCGTACTCAAAGACATGTGTACGCATGCGTTTGATGCGCTTGCATACTTCGGACTGCGCATGTCCAGGAGCTGTTTTGAGACACACAAATTGACATGCCCTCATAGGAATATCGAATGCATATGCATTAAAAGCGCAAGCAAAAAACGCATGCAAATGCTGTGTTTTTTTGCCATCATGCATAAGCTGATGCGTATAAAATCAGCTGCGTTAGCATACGTTTGAATTTTTTTTGCATGCATTTGCAGTTGCAGATGATACCCTGCGCACATAGACGCAAATGTGAAACTAGCCTTAGATCTGCGGAGGCTGATTTTGAGTTGAATTTTTATCTTCAGAGTGCTCCTCTTTCTCTCTGTAGAGTGTATGCTCTTATGGTCTGTGGGCTCTCCCTCTCTCCTGTGCCCCACATAATGCTTGGGCAATTATGTATTGTGATTCATGCAAATTTATTCACTGAAAATATTTTTTTTTTAAATAATTAAGCTATTCAGCTTCAGTTGGCAAATTCAAATTTTAACCCCTTGTGATTTTCCATTTTTGACTTTCCTTTTTTTGCTAGCCTTCTATACAAAGCCACAACTTTTGTATTTTTCAGTCAGTATGACCGTTTTAGTGTTTGTTGTTTGTGGAACAAGATGTACTTTTGAACAACACTATTGATATAACCATATAGTGTACTGAGAAAAGGGAAACAAAATCCAAGTGTGGTGAAATTGCAAAAATAGTACAATTCCACAATTTTTTTTTACCATGTGCACTAAATGCTAAAAGTAATCTGCAATTTTGAGTCTGCAGATACCAAACATGTATAGGTTCTTTTTTATTTATGTGGTGAAAACAAATTCCAAGATTAGTAAAATAAAAAAGCGCCATATTCCGAGACCCATAGCATTTCCCTTTTTCAAAATCTGGAGCTGGGTGAGGGCTTATATATTGTGAGCCAGGCTGATTATTTTTTTTTCATACCACTGTGGGGTAGATATAATGCTTTGATTTTCTGATAATGCATTTTATTGCAATGTTACAGAGACAAAAAAAATGTACCGTATATACTCGAGTATAAGCCGACCCGAGTATAAGCCAACCCCACTAATTTTGCCACAAAAAACTGGGAAAACATAATGACTCGAGTATAAGCCTAGGGTGGGAAATGCAGCAGCTACCGGTAAATGTCAAAAGTAAAAATCGATACCAATAAAAGTAAAATTAATTGAGACATCAGTAGGTTAAGTGAATATTAAGTTGAATATCCATATTGAATCAGGAGGCCCATATAATGCTCCATAAAGTTTATGATGGTGCCATAAGATGTTCCATATTAAAATATGCCCCATATAATCCTGCATAAAGGTTAATAATGGCCCCATAAGATGCTCCATAAATATATTTGCCCCATATAGTGCTGCACAAACCTTTATTATGGCCCCATAAGATGCTCCATACAGACATTTTCCCCATATAATGCTCCACAAATGTTAATTATGGCCCCATAAGATGCTCCATAAAGATATTTACCCCATGTAGTGCTGCACAAACATTATGGCCCCATAAGATACACCATACAGACATTTGCCCCATATAGTGCTGCACAAATGTTGATTATGGCCTCATACAGACACTTGCCCCATATAGTGCTGCACAAACATTATGGCCCCATACAGACACTTTCCCCATATAGTGCTGCACAAAAGTTATGGCCCCATAAGATGCTCCATACAGACATTTGCCCCATACAGTGCTGCACAAACGTTATGGCCCATATAGACACTTGCCCCATACAGTGCTGCACAAATGTTATAGCCCATACAGACACTTGCCCCATATAGTGCTGCACAAACGTTGATTATGGCCTCATACAGACACCTGCCCCATATAGTGCTGCACAAACATTATGGCCCATACAGACACTTGCCCCATATAGTGCTGCACAAACGTTATGGCCCACAAGATGCTCCATAAAGACACTTGCCCCATTTGCTGTTGCTGTGATTAAAAAAATAATCACATACTCACCTCTCCATCGCTCAGGCCTCTGGCACTTTCAATATTCACCTGCTCCATGTTCCGGTGCTGCTCCATCTTCCGCGTCTTCTGCACTGACATTCAGGCAGAGGGCGCGCACTAACCACATCACCGTGCCTTCTGACCTGAGCGTCACTGCAGAATACACTGAAGACAGAGCGGCACCAGAATGGGGAGCAGGTGAATATCGCGCCGCGCTGCACCCCCTACCCACTATACTCACCTGCCCCTGGCTCTGTGTAGTCCCTGCTTCCCGGAGCCGCAGCTTCTTGCTATACTGAGCGGTCAACGTTACCGCTCATTACAGTAATTAATATGCTGCTCCACCCCTATGGGAGGTGGAGCCGCATATTCTTTACTGTAATGAGCGGTACCATGTGACCGCTCAGTTCAGGAAGAAGCTGGGGCGCCGGGAAGCCAGGGATTTGCAGGGACCGCACCAGGAGCAGGTGAGTATTATTAGGCTACTTTCACACTAGCGTTAACTGCAATCCGTCACAATGCATCGTTTTGCAGAAAAAACGCATCCTGCAAAAGTGCTTGCAGGATGCATTTTTTCCCCATAGACTAACATTAAGCGACGTACATGTAACGTTTTCTGCTGCGGACGGTCCGCTTTTTCCGACCGCGCATGCGCGGCCGGAACTCCGCCCCCAACTCCCCGCACTTCCCCGCACCTCACAATGGGGCGGCGGATGCGCTGGAAAAATGCATCCGCTGCCCCCGTTGTGCGGCGCAGAGAACGCTAGCATCGGTAACCTTGGCCCGACGCACTGCGACGGGCCGAGCCCGGCGCTCGTGAGAAAGTAGCCTTAGACAGCCCCCGCTCCCCCTCTCGTGCCGACCCCTGGGTATGACTCGAGTATAAGCCGAGAGGGGAACTTTCACCCCCAAAAAATGGGCTGAAAATCTTGGCTTATACTCAAGTATATACGGTAATTTTGGCTTTTTGATTTTTTTATTGTTACGCAGTTTACCAATCAAATTAATTATTTTTTTGTCATGATAGATCAGGCGTTTCTGAACTCATCGATAACAAATATGTGTATTTTTTATTTTTTTATCATTTTATTTTGAATGTAGTAGAAGGGGGTGATTTGAACTATCTTTTACAGAATTGATAGTCTCCTTAGGAATATCTAAGCTGCCCTTGTCTGATCGCTTCAGCCATAGAGCCTTTGCTTTGTGTAGAAAAAAATCACTAGAGCAGATCAACAATGGCAAGCACGGGGGTCTAATGCAGACCGTCTGTTGTCGTGCTAACCCATCAGCATCCCGTGGTCATGTGACATAAGCCTGAATTTATGGGTAGGTAGGTTACTGCTGCAATAGAAACTGCCACAGGCTGGATGGTGGAGTGCTCAGTCAGAGAGCTAATATGAAAATAACAAAAGACTGACCAGCACTTACAATTCAGAAAACTGGTGTGAACAGGTGCAAATGAAAAGCAGCAATCTCTATACATAACAATAAAATAAAGTTACTCTGCAGTGTTAAGGCATGTAAATACGAAATATATGATGGGCGCTTTTAGTGACGTGCTTCCGGTAAGAGCTAGATAAATGATGTTGTCAGAGATTAACAGCTGCACTTAACTAGTTGACAGCCGCAGGTGGATTGTGATTCCATTTGCGGCTGTTAGAGGCACGATAGCTGATCGAATCAGCTGTCATGTGCTGGAAAAAGATGCAGGTGAAGCGCCAGAGCCAGCATCACATGGGGATACATGACCTATGAAATAATTATACATCATAGGTTGTGAAGAGGTTAAAAGATCTGATCATCTACATATATATTCACAGGTTGGGACTTCCAGCCACTCTCCCTGAATCCCATAAGGCACTGTGGCAGTGTCACTTGCGCAGGGGTAGTTTGTGGCCGCTATTCCCATGCAGACGCAGTAACAGCCGCGTTGTTACTACGCATGTGGGGAAAAAGCAAGGGACATTCATGTCACCGCTATTCCAGCACATGCGCAGTAACAGCCACAACTGAGCGCGCTACCTGCTTCAACAGTGCATGTGTGGTAATGACGCGGCTGTTACTGCGCCTGCAAGGGGAATAGAGGTGACGTCTATATTTTAATTGTGCAGCTGCAGTTACAGCCTTATGGCCACGAACTGCACCTCTGCAGGTGACAGATATATGTCACCGCTATTCCCAGTAACAGCTATAACTGTGCGGTTAGTAAATTACATCATTTCACTTCCTTTCTGTTTTTTTAGTCCACTTTGGGAAACGGACAATGACACACACATACAAACTGCACAAAGCAATGTACCACCTCCAACAATAGTCACAAAAGCTTACAAGAGACCATATAGGGTAAATAGATACACAGCACATATGGGAGACACCACATAGCGAAAACCACTCAAGAAACACTACTCCAGATACCAAAATACAGCTCACAACAAGGAACAAACAGTGCACAAGGGGTAAAAGAGGTCAAATGACCCAACACATACAATACAAAAATGCAAAGGGATGATATAGAACAGATATGTTGGAAAGCGCAAGCGGTGTGAGACATGTCCCCTGCTCCTGTCAGCAACTAAGCATACACAGATGTTAATTTCACAGCACTCCCATGGTGATAGCATCTGGCCTATTTCTAGTCTCTAATAAATATGAATATAGACAGGTTAAAGGGAACCTGTCACCCCCAAAATCGAAGATGAGCTAAGCCCACCAGCATCAGGGGCTTATCTACAGCATTCTGGAAGATGAGAAAAAGAGGTTAGATTATACTCACATGGGGGGCTGTCCGATCCGATGGGCGGCGCGGTCCAGTCCTGGGCCTCCCATCTTCATAGGATGATATCATCTTCTTGTCTTCATGCTGCAGCTCCGGTGCAGTCGTACTTTGTCTGCCCTGTTGAGGGCAGAACAAAGTACTGTAGTGCGCAGGCGCCGGGCCTCTCTGACCTTTCCAAGCACCTGTGCACTGCAGTACTTTGCTCTGCCCTCAACAGGGCAGACATAGTATGCCTGCGCCGGAGCCGCAGAGTGAATACAAGAAGAGGACGTTATCGTAAGAAGATAGGGGCCCCGGACCGGACCGCGAGGCCCATCGGACCGGACCACAGCGGGGCCGCCCTTGGGTGAGTATAATCTAACCTCTTTTTTTCATCTTTCAGGATACATCGGGGGCTTATCTACAGCATTACAGAATGCCAGTGGGCTTAGCTCATCTTCGATTTTGGGGGTGACAGGTTCCATTTAATATTTCTCTAAGTTTCATATTTAGTTGAATACTTTCTTATATCGTATGCAATGTTCTGAGAAACTGCGTGTTATGGGTAGTAGACTGGGAAAAGGAGGCTAACTAAATGTGACATTATTATGACATACTGAAGGGAGTAGTACACACCGTTTTAGGAAATCTTCAGTTTCTTGGCAATTTCTTGCATGGAATAACCTTTATATCTAAGAACAAGCATTGACTGTGGAGTTTCACATGAAAGATCTTTTTTTTTCTGGCGATTTTGAGAGATTAATGGAAAAAACAAATGTAATGCTCCAGATTCTCAACTAGCTCAAAGGAAGGTCAGGTTTATAGGTTCTCTAATCAGCCAAACTGTTTTCAGCTGTGCTAACATACTTGCACAAGGGTTTTCAAAGGTATTCTAACCATCTATTAGCCTTGTAACACAGCTAGCATACACAAAGTACCATAAGAACACTTGAGTGGTGGTTGTTGGAAATGGGCCGCTATATACCTATGAAGATATTGCATTACAAACCAGATGTTTGCAGCTAGAATAGTAATTTACCAAATTAACAATGTGTAGAGTGTGCTTCTAAATCATTTAATGTTAGCTTCATTAGAAAAAACTGTGCTTTTCTTTAAAAAATAAAAACATTTCTAAGTGACCCTAAACTTTTGAACGGTAGGGTATATATTGTAATTTTGACACTTTAAAAATTACAAATAGGAAAGAGGGCTGATGCAAAAATGTGGGCACAGTTGGAGATTTGTTTGCTCAGATAACTTTGTCCAAGGTTTCAGACCTGAATTAGCCTGTTAGGCTATGTGCACACATTCAGGGTTTTTTGCATTTTTTTCAGCATTTTTTCATGATAAAAACGCTTTAAAAACTCATTAAAAATGCATATATTATGCATCCTATCATTTAGAATGCATTCTGCATGTTTTGTGCACATGGTGCGTTTTTTCCCGCGAAAAAAACGCATCGCGGTAAAAAAAAGCAGCATGTTCATTAATTTTGTGGATTATTTGCGTTTTTCCTGCAATTCTATGCATTTGGAAAAAAAATGCACAAAAAAACGCACAAAAAAAGCGTCAAAAACGCATGAAAAAACACATGCGGTTTTCTTGCAGAAAAGTCCAGTTTTTGTCAGGAAAATTTCTGCAAGAAATCCTGACGTGTGCACATACCCTTAGAGTTATGGCTTGTTCACTATCATCGTTGGGAAAGGCCAAGTGATGCAAATTTCCCAGCTTTATGAAAACCAAGCTTCCTCTAACCTTATGTCAAAAACATCAGCCATGGGTTTTTGTAAGCAGCTGAATAGCACCCTGAAAAATTAAAATGGCAGAGGCTCACAAAGCAGGACAATGCAATAAGAAGATAGCAAAGCATTTTCAAGTTACCCTTTCCTCAATTTGAAATGTAATTCAAGACATTGCAGTTAGCAGGAATAGTGGAAGTTAAGATAAGATCTGGAAGACCAAGCAAAATTTCTGTGAGAGCTGCTCTTAAGGTACCTTCACACTAAGCGACACTGCAGCGATACAGACAACGATGCCGATCGCTGCAGCATCGCTGTTTAGTCGTTTGTGTGGTCGCTGGAGAGCTGTCACACAGACGACTCTCCAGCGACCAACGATGCCGAAGTCCCATGCGCGGTCGGAAAAGACAGGCACGACGCACCAAAAAACGTTACAAGCAATGTTTTTTGGTGGCGACGGTCCGACGCAACACGACGCAACCGTCGCACGACGGTTGTGACGTGTGGCAATGCGTCGCACTGTGTCGCTAATGCAAGTCAATGGAGAAAAAATGCATCCTGCAAGCACTTTTGCAGGATGTGTTTTTTCTACAAAACGACGCATAGCGACGTGCAGTGCACTACGCTAGTGTGAACGTAGCCTTACCCTTCACTTTCTACTAACCCCCCTAGACCCTACACCTAGTAATGAGCTGGTAATCTCTCCCTCAGTCCTCCCCATCCATCTCACCTCCTCCTCAGATCTGATCCTCAACATACAATCCTCTGTCTCCAAACACAGACAGACCCCTCATACCGTCTTCTGCTCCCACCTGCTATCACTTTCTCTGCTTCTCTTTACTGCCAGTGATATCTCTCTAAATCCTGGTCCTCCTCACCACATCCCCACAGGCATTTCTACTTCCCATCCATGCTCTCTCACAAATTTCGATAACCTCTCTAACCTTATACCCATTCTCCCAGCCTCCTCGTACCAGTCCCATTAACTGGAGATCTATGGAACACTCACTCTGTCTGCAGCAAACTTTCCTACATCCTTGAACTTTCTTTCCTCGCCATCACTGAAACCTGGCTCACCCCTTCTGACTCAGCCTCTCCAGTTGCACTTTTGTATGGTCAATTCCATCTTTCCCACACACCCCACCCCAGCAGCAATATGGCGGAGGAGTTCGTTTCCTCCTGTCAGATAACTGCTCATTCACCCAAATCCACTGCCACCCTCTGTTACCCTCCCTTCCTTTGATGTGCACTCTATGTGCATCTACTTTCCCTCCAACCTCCAACTGGCTATCATTTACTGCCCATAAGGGCCAGCAACCACCTTCTTCAACCACTTCACCACATGGCTATTTCATCTCCTCTCTGCTGACATCCCCACTATCATCATGGGTGACGTCAACATCCCCATTGACTCTTCCTCTCAGCTGCCACTAAACTTCCTCCTTCGGCCTCGCTCAGTGGTCTTCTGCAGCAACTCATAAAGATGGCCACACACTGTACCTTATCTTCACCCGCCTCTGCTCCCTATCTAACCTTTCTAACTCACAGCTCCCACTTTCTGACCACAAACCTACTTATATTCTCTTCCCTCTCTTCTACTTGTCCACAATCCACACTCCACAAACTTGCACACCCTCGCAGGAATCTTAAACACCTTGATTTACACTCATCTAAGAGGGAGGAAGGATTCAGAAAGTAAGTTCCTTACACAATGTGGATGCTCCTGCCACTTTATATAACACCACAGTAGTAGTCATCTCAGCAGAAGACATTGCCTCATTCTTCAAGCAGAAGATTGATAACATCAGAGAAAGTTTTGGTCTACAACCCCCAGAGCCCCTCCTCCTAACTGCTCAGCCCTCCTCCTCCAAAACCAATTTCTCCACCATTAGAGATGATTGACTCTCCTCTCAAGATCACATCTCACCACCTGTGCACTTGACCCGATTCCATCCCACTACATCCCAACCCTCACCAACGTCTTCATCCCAACCATAACACATCTATTCAACCTATCACTAACAACTGGTGTTTTCACCTCATGCTTCAAACATGCATTAATCACACCCATCCTTAAGAAGCACTCTCTTGACCCATCCTCTGTATCTAGCTATCGCCCCATATCACTTCTCTGTAATGCCTCAAAACTACTGGAACACCACATGCATCTTGAACTGTCCTCCCATCTCTCATCCTGCTCCCTCTTCGACCACTTGCAATCTGGCTTGCGGCAGCATCACTCCACTGAAACTGTCCTAATTAAAACCACCAATGACCTATTAACTGCCAAAACCAAGCGACACTACTCTGTCCTCCTCCTTGACCTGTCCTCTCCCTTTTATTCAGTGGTCTATTCCCTAATACTACAGACCCTCTCATCTTTTGGCATCACATACATGGCCCTATCTTGGATCTCATACCTAATAGACTGGACATTCAGCGTCTCCCACTCGTACACCTCCTCCTCACCTTGCCCCCTATCTGTCTGAGTCCCGCAAGGTTCAGTCCTAGGGCCCCTGCTCTTCTCCATTTACACCTTTGGCCTTGGACACCTCATAGAATCTCACAGCTTTCAGAGTTTCACCTCTATGCTAATGACACACAGATCTACCTGTCTGGACCAGATATCACCTCCCTACTAACCAGAATCCCAGAATGTCTGTCCGCTATTTCATCATTCTTCTCTGCAAGATTTCTAAAACTTCATATGGACAAAACAGAATTCATCATCTTTCCCTCATCTCACTTGATCCCCCAATGGACCTATCCATTAAAGTAAGTGGCTGCACATTCTTCCCAGTCACACAAGCTCACTGCCTTGGGGTAATCTTTGACCCTGATCTCTTCTTCAAACCACACATATCCAAGCCCGTTCGACTTCCTGCTGACTTCAACTCAGAAATATTTCCCAGAGCCATACATTTCTCATCCAAGAATCTGCAAAAACACTAGTCCATGCCCTCACCATCTCCCACCTTGATTACTGCAACCTCCTGCTCTGTGGCCTCCCCTCTAAATCTCTCGCACCCCTCCAATCTATTCTGAACTCTGCTGCCTGACTAATCCACCTGTTTCCCCGCTATTCCCCAGCCTCTCCCCTCTGTCAATCCTTGCATTGGCTCCTCATTATCAAAAAACAGGTCAAAACCCTAGCCATGGCATAGAAAAGCCATCCACAACCTCTGTCCTCCATACATCTGTGACCTAGTCTCCTGGTACTTTCCTGAACGCAGCCTCTGATCCTCACAAGAACTACTTCTTGACTCCCCTCTTATCTCATCTTCCCATAATTAGATACAAGATTTCTCCCATGCATCCCCCCTCTGGAACTCTCTACCACAACATATCAGACTCTGGCCTACCATGGTAATCTTCAAGAAGAACCTGAACACATAACTCTTCTGACAAGCCTACAACCTGCAGTAACCACTGATCGACCAAACCGCTGCACGACCAGCTCTACCCTCTCCTAATGTATCATCACATATCTCTTGTAGATTGTGAGCACTCACGGGCAGGGTCCTCTTTCCTCCTGTACCAGTCGTGACTTGTATTGTTTAAGATTATTGCACTTGTTTTTATTATGCATATCTCTCCTCACTTGCAAAGCACCATGGAATAAATGGCGCTATAATAATACATAATAATAATGCTCAGATGTATGTATGGAGCAAAAAGGACATCAAATTTTATGGAAAGAACATATCGCCAACCTTAAGAATGGGGTGGATCAATCATGGACTGGGGTTGTGTTACAGACAATGACATGCTATAAAAACTGTTGGAGGAAAATAGCGAAATAGGGTTTTATCCAAGATTAAGCAGTCAATGCAAGGTAAAAGCACTCACCAGACGTAGCTTAAGACAAGCATTGGAGAGATTCGAAGCCGCAGATCCACAGATCCACGAGGGACCGTCTGTTAAGAATACAATGTAGGAGAATGTGGTCAAATTATTTGCTGCTGAATCATGTAGTCCAAAGGTATTATTAAAAGTGGTCTTTATTCAATGCGTTTCTGAGTTTCAAAGAACTCCTTCATCAGGCGTTACCACATAAGATGATCCCCAAGACTTTTGGTAGATTACTCTGTGGACTGACAAGACAAAAGTTGAACTTTTTGGAAGCTGTATGTCCCATTACATTTGATATTGAAGTAACATAGCATTTCAGACAAGGAATATCATATTAATAGTAAAATATGTTGGTGGTAGGAAGATGGTGTGGGGCCGTTTTCCTGCATCAGGATCAGGAAGACTTGCTGTGGTAAATGGAACCCTGAATTCTGCTGTCTATCAAACAAACCTGAATGAGAATGTCTGGCCATCTGTTCATGACCTCAAGCTAAAGAGCACTTCTATTATACAGCAGGACACTGATCCAAAAAACACAAGAAAATCCACTACTGAATTGCTTAAGAAAAGCAAAATTAAGCCTTTGGCGTAGCCTGGTCAAAGTTCTGATCTTAATGTGATTGAGATGCTGTGGCATGACCTTAAAGTGGCAGTTCATGCTCGAAAACCATCCAATGTGGCTGAATTACCGCAATTCTGCAAAGGTGAGTGGACCAAAAATCATCCAGAGCATTGTGAAAGACTCATCTCAGTTATCGCAGTTGCTTGATTGTTGCTGCTAAGGGTGGCCCAACCAGTTATTAGGTTTAGGGGCAATAACTTTTCCACACAAGGCCCTGATGGTTTGGATTTTGTTTTCGCTTAATAATAAATAATTGTGTTTATCTGTGTTATCATTGTCTAATATTTACATATGTTTGGTGATCTGAAACATTTAAGTGAGACAAAGAAGCAAAAGAATAGGAAATCAGGAAGTGGGCAAACACTTTCACTCAACTGTATAAGAAAAGGAAAATTAAGAGTTTGGAGTGGCCTAGTCAAAGTTCTGAACTTAATACAATTGAGATGCTGTGGCATCACCTTAGAGAATCAGTTCATGCTTGAAAACCCTCCAATGTGGCTGAACTACAACAATATTGCATATATACAGTACCGACCAAAAGTTTGGACACACCTTCTCATTTAGAGATTTTTCTGTATTTTCATGACTATGAAAATTGTACATTCACACTGAAGGTATCAAAACGATGAATTAAGACATGTGGAATTATGACAAAAAAAGTGTGAAACAACTGAAATTATGTCTTATATTCTGGGTTCTTCAAAGTAGCCACCTTTTGCTTTGATGACTGCTTTGCACACTCTTGGCATTCTCTTGATGAGCTTCAAGAGGTAGTTCAGATGTTCAGAGTTCAGATGTTGCTCTTGGGATCTGTTGTAGCCATTTTCCCAACATAGGGTTCACTGCTCCAAGTGCTCCTATCACCACTGGAATCACTGTTGCCTTCACCTTCCACATCTTCTCCAGTTCTCCTTTGAGGCCCTAGTATTTCTCCAGCTTCTCATATTCCTTCTTTATAAAGTTGCGTTCCCGTGTGGCGTCGGGCATGTCAAAACGCCGCATGTGGACATATTCGCATACAACACATGTCCCTGCTTACCCAATGTTAAAGATAGGTATGCAGGATGCATGCAGAAGTAGGCGGAGCTTAGTCAGAGCTTAATGGAGGAAGTATGCAGGCATACGCAGACCAGTGAAACGCAAGTGTGCACTTAGCCTAATTAGAGACACACCTGTAGATGTATTTCAATGAACAACTGAAACACACTGCTTCTTTGTGTAGCATCATGAGAAAGTCTCAAGAAATATTTTTGTGCAAGCATCTTGCTTTTTCATATTAACATTCATATAAAGGGATGATATGGTAGAAACGGAAAGTATTCAGACCCCTTTAAATTTTTCACTCTTTGCTTCATTGCAGCCATTTGGTAAATTCAATAAAGTTAATTTTTTCACATTAATGTATACTCTGCACCCCATATTGATTGAAAAAATAACAGAAATGTAGAAATGTTTGCAAATTTAATAAAAAAGAAAAACTGAAATATCACATGGTCATAAGTATTCAGACCCTTTGCTCAGACACTCATTTAAGTCACATGCTTTCCATTTCCTTGTGATCCTCCTTGAAATTGTTCTACTCCTTCATTGCCGTCCAGCTGTGTTTATATAAACTGATAGGATTTGATTTGGAAAGGCACACACCTGTCAGTATAAGATCTCACAGCTCACGGTGAATATCGGAACAAATGAGAATCATGAGGTCAAAGGATCTGGAAAAAGAGCTCAGAGACAGAATTGTGGCAAGGCAAAGATCTGGCCAAGGTTACAACAGAATTTCTGCAGTACTTAAGGTTCCTAAGAGCAAAGTGGCCTCCATAACCCTTAAATGGAAGAAGTTTGGGACCACCAGAAGTCTTCCTAGACCTTGCTGACCATCCAAACCGAGCAATCGTGAGGGAAGAGCCTTGGTGAGAGAGGTACAGAAGAACCCCAAGATCACTGTGGCTGAGCTCCACAGATGCAGTAAGGAGATGGGAGAAAGTTCCACAAAGTCAACTATCACTGCAGCCCTCCACCAGTTGGGTCTTTATGGCAGAGTGGCCTGATGGACGCCTCTCCTCAGTCCAAGACATATGAAAGCCTGCATAAAGTTTGCTAAAAAAAACCAAGAGGGACTATGAAAAATAAGATTCTCTGTTCTGATGAGACAAAGATAGACCTTTTTGATTATACTTCTAAGCGGTATGTGTGGAAAAAAACAGGCACTGCTCATCACCTGCCAAATACAATTCCAATAGTGAAGAATTGTGGTGGCAGCATCATGCTATGGGGGTGTTTTTCAGCTGCACAGACACATAGACTTGTTGTCACTGAAGAAAACATGAATGTGGCCAAGTACAGAGATATCTTGTATGAAAACATCTTCCAGAGTGCTCTGGACCTCAGACTTGGCCGAAGATTCACCTTCCAACAAGACAATGACCTTAAGCACACAGCTAAAATGGCTTTAGAACAACTCTGTGAATATTCTTTACTTGCTCTGCCAGAGCCTTGACCCCAATTGAGTATCTCTGGAGAGACCTGAAAATGGCTGTCCACCAATGCTCACTAGGGTTGAGCGACTTTTATTTTTATAGGATCGGGTCGGGTTTCACGAAACCCGACTTTCTCAAAAGTCGGGTCGAGTGAAATCGGCCAATCCTATAAAAAAGTCGGGGTCGGCGTCGGCCGAAACACGAAACCAAATGCAGTGCAATGGGATACTATGGTTCCCAGGGTCTGAAGGAGAGGAAACTCTCCTTCAGGCCCTGGGATCCATATTAATGTGTAAAATAAAGAATCAAAATAAAAAATATTGATATACTCACCCTCGGACGCGCCCTGGTTCTAACCGGCAGCCTTCCTTCCTAAGAATGAGCGCGTGAATGACCTGCGGTGACGTCGCGGCTTGTGATTGGTCGCGTGAGTGGTCACATGGGCTGTCACGCGACCAATCACAAGCCGCAACGTCATCTAAGGTCCTTCACGCGCTCATTGTTAGGAAGGAAGGCTGCCGGAAAGAAGCAGGGCGCGTCCGAGGGTGAGTATATTCCTATTAGGTATATACTCACCCTCGGACGCACCCTGCTTTTTTCCGGCAGCCTTCCTTCCTAAGAATGAGCGAGTGAAGGATCTTAGATGACGTCACAGCTTGTGATTGGTCGCGTGACCGCCCATGTGACCGCTCACGCGACCAATCACAAGCTGCGACGTCACCGCTGGTCATTCATGCGCTCATTCTTAGGAAGGAAGGCTGCCGGTTAGTACCAGGGCGCGTCCGAGGGTGAGTATATCAATATTTTTTATTTTGATTCTTTATTTTACACTTAAATATGGATTCCGATACCGATTCCCGATATCGAAAACATATCGGAACTCGGTATCAGAATTCCGATACCAGATTCAGAAGATCGCCGACCTCATGGCCGACCCGACACAGGGGTCGGGTCGGGTTTCATGAAACTCGACTTTGCCAAAAGTCGGCGACTTCTGAAAATGGCCGACCCATTTCGCTCAACCCTAATGCTCACCATAAAACCTGACATAACTGGAGAGGAAGAATTGTAGAGGATCCCCAAATCCTGGTGTGAAAAACTTGTTGCATCATTCCCAAGAAGAATCATGGCTGTACTAGCTCAAAAGGGTGCTTCTACTCAATACTGAGCAAAGGGTCTGAATACTTATGACCATGTGATATTTCAGTTTTTCTTTTTTAATTAATTTGCAAAAAATATTACATTTGTTTTTTTCAGTCAAGATGGGGTGCAGAGTGTACATTAATTAGAAAAAAATGAACTTTTTTGAATTTACCAAATGGCTCAATGAAACAAAGGGTGAAAAATTTAAAGGGGTATGAATACTTCCCTTACCCACTGTATATTGAGTACTTTATGTTTTCAAGACGTGTAACTTTTCACCCTTTGATTATACTACAATCATAATGTTAGGTTCAGTATCATAAAGCACTTAATCACTTTATGAGTGTTGGTGATGGATTTCCTTTGATTACATTTTCCTTAAGGTGCCAACCTCCGCTGCCAGGTAGGGAAGCGGAGCATCAGTTATCTGTTCCCTTAGACTTTTTTCCTTTGATTGATCTAAATCCTAACCTAATATTTGACTACTGTGTACCGCTGTCTGATCCACTCACCAATGTGTTCTTAATACAATTAAGCTTTTTTTAAAGGTGCAAATAAAAGCAAATTTTTAGGTTTGCTTTTTTATTCTTTGGTCTTTATGCTTATCTACTAGACCTTGTTTATTCTTTGGATTTTTCTACTCCCCTTCTTCTCATAGCCATAACTTTTTATTTTTTTCATCAATATGGCTGATATGTGAGGGCTTGTTTTTTTGTAGGACAAGTTGTACTTTTGAACGACACCATTGTCTTCCTGGAGCGTAACAATATTGTATCTTACAGTGATTAGGATCTTTAGAAGGACGTAGATCTGGGGATTTATTCTGACAGAATAAAGGCTAAACTGGATGGACAAATATCTTTTTTAGGCCTTACTAACTATGTTACTATTGTTAGAGGAGGGATTTCTAACATACTCAGGTGTTCTCTGTCTTAGGTACCCAAGCGATGAAGCAATAAGAGACACACTGCTCGTTGTGTTTTTCCAAATAGTCTCTCTTTAATGGGGGGTTAGGGTGTTCTTCTATAGAACAAGATCAAAGGGAAATGAGGCATTACACAATAATCTGGCACAGATATGAGTTATACAATGGGTTGTCAAACACATCCTGGGATATGAGATAAATTACATAAGAGAATGTGGGGATACTTCCAGTATGTCAATGTGTTCTGGTTAAAAAGTTAACCAGAAAACTTGGCTGAACAAATAGAATTTCTGGGTGGTTACAGACTATATCACTAAATTTGACAAACAATAACAGGAACATAGGCCAATAATTAAATAATAATACTTTTTTGTTTTATTCAGAATATAAATTAATCACTTCTTTCACACCATGTTATATGTAACCTACCCTGAAACTTACTTTGTATGCTGATGTCATACCAGCTGTTTGGGGAATGCTGGTAGCATAACAATGTCATTCAATTTCCAGGAGAGCCTGTGCCAATACCTATGGAATAGCATCAGCACCGGAGTTGAGTATGTGTTACTATTTTACAATGGAGAGACATAGAGTTTGAGAAAGCGGTGTCCAAGGAGTCAAAAACAAAATCTGTTCAAAATCTGCAGAACATGTAATTTGATGAGGAGTGACCAAACTTTTGCATACAACTGTTAGTATTATCCTCATGAACAAAATTAGTAACAATTTATTGTTTTTAGCCTCTGCATGTATAACAGAAGATGAGGATTTAGGAAACATTAGTCTTTCACGAGTCATCCTTGGGGAGGGTAACTGCTCAATAATTAAATAACTTAACAAGCTAACAATATGTTTGTATTGACTAAACCATTTGACATAAGTGATTGATTTCACTGTCTACTAATGAGCAATGGCCACTAATTCAAGAAATGTAACATTTTTAAGGTTGTTTGGCTTTATCTATACTAAATAACATTGACAATTCACATTCTTTGATCATTTATTCTCTTTTAAGCTTGAGTTCAGAAAATCTGTTATGTGATATTACTCCATTGTATTATACATAGAGACTAAAGTGATATCTACACTTAGCCTGTAAAGTCAGGCTGTATGCTCAGAATTTATAAGATTTTGGCAATCTGCTTGCTTTAGCACACCTTTTGTTTTTATATGAGTGATTCAGAACAGTTGTTTCCTTCCTGTACATTAATTCTTATATCTGTGATTGTTTTTTACATAAATATTTAGTTAATCTTCTAGATGTGTAAATGTTTATCATTAAAGAAATGTTAGAAATAATACATTATATGATTGGTTTTCACCATCAGTAACACTATTCATGTTTGCATATGCAATAGCCAAGTTTTTTTATACCAATAAGCTGTAATAACCAGTTTGCTTATTTATTACTAGATGGCAGCCCGATTCTAAAGAATCGGGAGTCTAGAATCCATATATACTTTATTTATTCAAATGTAAGAATAATACAATTAATAAATAATAGTAAGAAAGAACAAAAAATGGCTGCACTCACCAGCTCTTGACAATTCTTGACAGTACGGCACATTTCTGATTGGTCGCTCGCGGCAGGCGGCAACCAATCAGAAAAGTGCCGCGCACCACGAAGGCATATATCTTTGTCCACCCTGAGCGGGTGTAGGACGCTGGTGACGTCACTTATCTCCGGACATTATCTCCGGACAAAGCCACGGAAGTTGGCACAAATTGCCGGAAGTAGTATTCTAGGCAATTATATATTAGATTTTAATGTTATCAGTGTTTACCTTTGAACGTTTATATTGTATTGTCCTGTCACCAGCCATGTGTACGATTATCGGCCGAAAGCCTCTCTGGAACTAATCACCCCATGTAAAGGTATCTTTATAAGTTAAAGATTCAGAATACTATGACTTTTATCATATCCTGAACAGTCAAGTTTTTTATGAACCGTTAAGGTTTTCTGGTTGAAGTAAAAAAAACTCTGAGTGTTTACAGTTTGAAACCATAAAATGTTGAAAAATTATGTCATTCTTGAGTATATCACTCAATGGTGCTCATAAACGTGTCAAATTTGATCTATAATATACTTTAATAAACGTTACTTTAATCTTTAATAAACTTAAGAACAGGGCCCCAGACATCACACAGGGGGTCTGAAACACCGCACAGTGGTCCAAAATATCGCTGTGCTCTGCCTGGGGCCCCATATGCTGCCTGGGGCCCCTGTGCTCTGCCTGGGGCCCCATGTTCTGCCTGGGGCCCTTATGCTCTGCCTGGGGCCACTGTGCTCTGCCTGGGGCCCCATATGCTGCCTTGGGCCCCTGTGCTCTGCCTGGGGCCCCATATGCTGCCTGGGGCCCCTGTGCTCTGCCTGGGGCCCCATAGGCTGCCTGGGGCCCCTGTGCTCTACCTGGGACCACTGTGCTCTGCCTGGGGCCCCATATGCTGCCTGGGGCCCCTGTGCTCTGCCTGGGGCCCCATATGTTGCCTGGGGCCCCTGTGCTCTGCCTGGGGCCCCTGTGCTCTGCCTGGGGCCCCATGTTCTGCCTGGGGCCCCTGTGCTCTGCCTGGGGCCACTGTGCTCTGCCTGGGGCCCCATGTTCTGCCTGGGGCCACTGTGCTCTGCCTGGGGCCCCATAAGCTGCCTGGGGCCCCTGTGCGCTGCCTGGGACCACTGTGCTCTGCCTGGGGCCCCATATGCTGCCTGGGGCCCCTGTGCTCTGCCTGGGGCCACTGTGCCCTGCCTGGGGCCCCATATGCTGCCTGGGGCCACTGTGCTCTGCCTGGGGCCCTGTTATGGTTCTCAATGGCAAGAGAACATAGCCCAGCAAACATAAGAACTAGCTCTTGGAAGGATGGAAACTAAACTGACCATGAACTAAACCTGCCGCACAACTAACAGTAGCCGGGTAGCGTAGCCTGCGTTTTATCCCTAGACGCCCAGCGCCGGCCGGAGGACTAACTAATCCTGGCAGAGGAAAATATAGTCCTGGCTCACCTCTAGAGAAATTTCCCCGAAAGGCAGACAGAGGCCCCCACAAATATTGGCGGTGATTTTAGATGAAATGACAAACGTAGTATGAAAATAGGTTTAGGAAAATTGAGGTCCGCTTACTAGATAGCAGGAAGACAGAAAGGGCACTTTCATGGTCAGCTGAAAACCCTATCAAAATACCATCCTGAAATTACTTTAAGACTCTAGTATTAACTCATAACATCAGAGTGGCAATTTCAGATCACAAGAGCTTTCCAGACACAGAAACGAAACTACAGCTGTGAACTGGAACAAAATGCAAAAAACAAACAAGGACTAAAGTCCAACTTAGCTGGGAGTTGTCTAGCAGCAGGAACATGCACAGAAAGGCTTCTGATTACAATGTTGACCGGCATGGAAGTGACAGAGGAGCAAGGCTAAATAGCGACTCCCACATCCTGATGGAAACAGGTGAACAGAGAGGATGAGCACACCAGTTCAATTCCACCAGTGGCCACCGGGGGAGCCCAAAATCCAATTTCACAACAGTACCCCCCCCTCAAGGAGGGGGCACCGAACCCTCACCAGAACCACCAGGGCGATCAGGATGAGCCCTATGAAAGGCACGGACCAAATCGGAGGCATGAACATCAGAGGCAGTCACCCAAGAATTATCCTCCTGACCGTATCCCTTCCATTTGACCAGATACTGGAGTTTCCGTCTGGAAACACGGGAGTCCAAGGTTTTTTCCACAACGTACTCCAACTCGCCCTCAACCAACACCGGAGCAGGAGGCTCAACGGAAGGCACAACCGGTACCTCATACCTGCGCAATAATGACCGATGAAAAACATTATGAATAGAAAAAGATGCAGGGAGGTCCAAACGGAAGGACACAGGGTTAAGAATCTCCAATATCTTGTACGGGCCGATGAACCGAGGCTTAAACTTGGGAGAAGAAACCCTCATAGGGACAAAACGAGAAGACAACCACACCAAGTCCCCAACACAAAGCCGAGGACCAACCCGACGCCGGCGGTTGGCAAAAAGCTGAGTCTTCTCCTGGGACAACTTCAAATTGTCCACTACCTGCCCCCAAATCTGATGCAACCTCTCCACCACAGCATCCACTCCAGGACAATCCGAAGATTCCACCTGACCAGAAGAAAATCGAGGATGAAACCCCGAATTACAGAAAAAGGGAGACACCAAGGTGGCAGAGCTGGCCCGATTATTGAGGGCAAACTCCGCTAAAGGCAAAAAAGCAACCCAATCATCCTGATCTGCAGACACAAAACACCTCAAATATGTCTCCAAGGTCTGATTCGTCTGCTCGGTCTGGCCATTAGTCTGAGGATGGAAAGCAGACGAGAAAGACAAATCTATGCCCATCCTAGCACAGAATGCTCGCCAAAATCTAGACACGAATTGGGTACCTCTGTCAGAAACGATATTCTCCGGAATACCATGCAAACGGACCACATTTTGAAAAAACAGAGGAACCAACTCGAAAGAAGAAGGCAACTTAGGCAGGGGAACCAAATGGACCATCTTAGAGAAACGATCACACACCACCCAGATGACAGACATCTTCTGAGAAACAGGAAGATCCGAAATAAAATCCATCGAGATGTGCGTCCAGGGCCTCTTCGGGATAGGCAAGGGCAACAACAATCCACTAGCCCGAGAACAACAAGGCTTGGCCCGAGCACAAACGTCACAAGACTGCACGAAGCCTCGCACATCTCGAGACAGGGAAGGCCACCAGAAGGACCTTGCCACCAAATCCCTGGTACCAAAGATTCCAGGATGACCTGCCAACGCAGAAGAATGAACCTCAGAAATGACTTTACTGGTCCAATCATCAGGAACAAACAGTCTACCAGGTGGGCAACGATCAGGTCTATCCGCCTGAAACTCCTGCAAGGCCCGCCGCAGGTCTGGAGAAACGGCAGACAATATCACTCCGTCCTTAAGGATACCTGTAGGTTCAGAATTACCAGGGGAGTCAGGCTCAAAACTCCTAGAAAGGGCATCCGCCTTAACATTCTTAGAACCCGGCAGGTAGGACAACACAAAATTAAACCGAGAGAAAAACAACGACCAGCGCGCCTGTCTAGGATTCAGGCGTCTGGCGGACTCAAGATAAATTAGATTTTTGTGGTCAGTCAATACCACCACCTGATGTCTAGCCCCCTCAAGCCAATGACGCCACTCCTCAAAAGCCCACTTCATGGCCAAAAGCTCCCGATTCCCAACATCATAATTCCGCTCGGCGGGCGAAAACTTACGCGAGAAAAAAGCACAAGGTCTCATCACGGAGCAATCGGAACTTCTCTGCGACAAAACCGCCCCAGCTCCGATCTCAGAAGCGTCGACCTCAACCTGAAAAGGAAGAGCAACATCAGGCTGACGCAACACAGGGGCGGAAGAAAAGCGGCGATTAAGCTCCCGAAAGGCCTCCACAGCAGCAGGGGACCAATCAGCAACATCAGCACCCTTCTTAGTCAAATCAGTCAATGGTTTAACAACATCAGAAAAACCAGCAATAAATCGACGATAAAAGTTAGCAAAGCCCAAAAATTTCTGAAGACTCTTAAGAGAAGAGGGTTGCGTCCAATCACAAATAGCCTGAACCTTGACAGGATCCATCTCGATGGAAGAGGGGGAAAAAATATATCCCAAAAAGGAAATCTTTTGAACCCCAAAAACGCACTTAGAACCCTTCACACACAAGGAATTATACCGCAAAACCTGAAAAACCCTCCTGACCTGCTGGACATGAGAGTCCCAGTCATCCAAAAAAATCAAAATATCATCCAGATACACAATCATAAATTTATCCAAATAATCACGGAAAATGTCATGCATAAAGGACTGAAAGACTGAAGGGGCATTTGAAAGACCAAAAGGCATCACCAAATACTCAAAGTGGCCCTCGGGCGTATTAAATGCGGTTTTCCACTCATCCCCCTGCTTAATTCGCACCAAATTATACGCCCCACGGAGATCTATCTTAGAGAACCACTTGGCCCCCTTTATGCGAGCAAACAAATCCGTCAGCAGTGGCAACGGATATTGATATTTAACCGTGATTTTATTCAAAAGCCGATAATCAATGCACGGCCTCAAAGAGCCATCTTTCTTAGCCACAAAGAAAAAACCGGCTCCTAAGGGAGATGACGAAGGACGAATATGTCCCTTTTCCAAGGACTCCTTTATATATTCTCGCATAGCAGCATGTTCAGGCACAGACAGATTAAATAAACGACCCTTAGGGTATTTACTACCCGGAATCAAATCTATGGCACAATCGCACTCCCGGTGCGGAGGTAATGAACCAAGCTTAGGTTCTTCAAAAACGTCACGATATTCAGTCAAGAATTCAGGAATCTCAGAGGGAATAGATGATGAAATGGAAACCACAGGTACGTCCCCATGCGTCCCCTTACATCCCCAGCTTAACACAGACATAGCTTTCCAGTCAAGGACTGGGTTATGAGATTGCAGCCATGGCAATCCAAGCACCAACACATCATGTAGGTGATACAGCACAAGAAAGCGAATAATCTCCTGGTGATCCGGATTAATCCGCATAGTTACTTGTGTCCAGTATTGTGGTTTATTGCTAGCCAATGGGGTGGAGTCAATCCCCTTCAGGGGTATAGGAGTTTCAAGAGGCTCCAAATCATACCCACAGCGTTTGGCAAAGGACCAATCCATAAGACTCAAAGCGGCGCCAGAGTCGACATAGGCATCCGTGGTAATAGATGATAAAGAACAAATCAGGGTCACAGATAGAATAAACTTAGACTGTAAAGTGCCAATTGAAACAGACTTATCAAGCTTCTTAGTACGCTTAGAGCATGCTGATATAACATGAGTTGAATCACCGCAATAGAAGCACAACCCATTTTTTCGTCTAAAATTCTGCCGTTCACTTCTGGACAGAATTCTAACACATTGCATATTCTCTGGCGTCTTCTCAGTAGACACCGCCAAATGGTGCACAGGTTTGCGCTCCCGCAAACGCCTATCGATCTGGATAGCCATTGTCATGGACTCATTCAGACCCGCAGGCACAGGGAACCCCACCATAACATCCTTAATGGCATCAGAGAGACCCTCTCTGAAATTCGCCGCCAGGGCGCACTCATTCCACTGAGTAAGCACAGCCCATTTACGGAATTTCTGGCAGTATATTTCAGCTTCGTCTTGCCCCTGAGATAGGGACATCAAGGCCTTTTCCGCCTGAAGTTCTAACTGAGGTTCCTCATAAAGCAACCCCAAGGCCAGAAAAAACGCATCCACATTGAGCAACGCAGGATCCCCTGGAGCCAATGCAAAAGCCCAATCCTGAGGGTCGCCCCGGAGCAAGGAAATCACAATCCTGACCTGCTGAGCAAGATCTCCAGCAGAGCGAGATTTCAGGGACAAAAACAACTTGCAATTATTTTTGAAATTTTGAAAGCAAGATCTATTCCCCGAGAAAAATTCAGGCAAAGGAATTCTAGGTTCAGATATAGGAACATGAACAACAAAATCTTGTAAATTTTGAACTTTCGTGGTGAGATTATTCAAACCTGCAGCTAAACTCTGAATATCCATTTTAAACAGGTGAACACAGAGCCATTCCAGGATTAGAAGGAGAGAGAGAGAGAAAGGCTGCAATATAGGCAGACTTGCAAGAGATTCAATTACAAGCACACTCAGAACTGAAGGAAAAAAAAAAAAAAAAAAAATCTTCAGCAGACTTCTCTTTTCTCTCCTTTCTCTGTCAATTAATTTAACCCTTTAGGTCCGGTCAAACTGTTATGGTTCTCAATGGCAAGAGAACATAGCCCAGCAAACATAAGAACTAGCTCTTGGAAGGATGGAAACTAAACTGACCATGAACTAAACCTGCCGCACAACTAACAGTAGCCGGGTAGCGTAGCCTGCGTTTTATCCCTAGACGCCCAGCGCCGGCCGGAGGACTAACTAATCCTGGCAGAGGAAAATATAGTCCTGGCTCACCTCTAGAGAAATTTCCCCGAAAGGCAGACAGAGGCCCCCACAAATATTGGCGGTGATTTTAGATGAAATGACAAACGTAGTATGAAAATAGGTTTAGCAAAATTGAGGTCCGCTTACTAGATAGCAGGAAGACAGAAAGGGCACTTTCATGGTCAGCTGAAAACCCTATCAAAATACCATCCTGAAATTACTTTAAGACTCTAGTATTAACTCATAACATCAGAGTGGCAATTTCAGATCACAAGAGCTTTCCAGACACAGAAACGAAACTACAGCTGTGAACTGGAACAAAATGCAAAAAACAAACAAGGACTAAAGTCCAACTTAGCTGGGAGTTGTCTAGCAGCAGGAACATGCAGAGAAAGGCTTCTGATTACAATGTTGACCGGCATGGAAGTGACAGAGGAGCAAGGCTAAATAGCGACTCCCACATCCTGATGGAAACAGGTGAACAGAGAGGATGAGCACACCAGTTCAATTCCACCAGTGGCCACCGGGGGAGCCCAAAATCCAATTTCACAACAGGGCCCCATATGCTGCCTGGGGCCCCTGTGATATGCCTGGGGCCACTGTGCCCTGCCTGGGGCCCCATATGCTGCCTGGGGCCACTGTGCTCTGCCTGGGGCCCCATATGCTGCCTGGGGCCCCTGTGCTCTGCCTGGGGACCCATATGCTGCCTGGGACCCCTGTGCTCTGCCTGGGGCCCCTGTGCTCTGCCTGGGGCCCCATGTTCTGCCTGTGGCCCCTGTGCTCTGCCTGGGGCCCCTGTGCTCTGCCTGGGGCCCCATGTTCTGCCTGGGGCCCCTGTGCTCTGCCTGGGGCCACTGTGCTCTGCCTTGGGCCCCATATGCTGCCTGGGGCCCCTGTGCTCTGCCTGGGGCCCCATATGCTGCCTGGGGCCCCTGTGCTCTGCCTGGGGCCACTGTGCTCTGCCTGGGGCCCCATAGGCTGCCTGAGGCCCCTGTGCTCTGCCTGGGACCACTGTGCTCTGCCTGGGGCCCCATATGCTGCCTGGGGCCCCATATGCTGCCTGGGGCCCTGTGCTCTGCCTGGGTGTAGGACACTGGTGACGTCACTTATCTCCGGACATAAGCTCCGGACATTAGCTCCGGACATTATCTCCGGACATTAGCTCTGGACATTATCTCCGGACATTAGCTCCGGAAATAGCCACGGAAGTTGGCACAAATTGCAGGAAGTAGTATTCTAGGCAATTATATATTAGATGGGCATTACCTGAAGGAAATACATGGTGCTTGAACAGCGCTACCAGCTTTACAGCAGCACTTTTCACACACGGGACTGGGGGGCGCGCTTACTTTTGCACCCGGGGCCGGGGGCGCGCTTACTTTTGCACCCGGGGGCGCACTTACTTTTGCACCTGGAGGCGCACTTACTTTTGCACCCGGGGGTGCACTTAGTTTTACACCCGGGGGCGCACTTACTTTTGCACCCGGGGGCGCACTTACTTTTGCACCCGGGGGCGCACTTAATTTTGCACCCGGGGGCGCACTTACTTTTGCACCCGGGGGCGCACTTACTTTTGGGGCCGCACTTACTTTTGGTGGGTGGGGCTCCTCGGCCTCCGATTTGGTTGGTGGGGCCCCTCGTCCTCCGATTTGGTGGGTGGGGACCCTCGGCCTCCGATTTGGTGGGCGGGGACCGGCCTCCAATTTGGTGGGCGGGGACCCTCGGCCTCCGATTTGGTGGGCGGGGACCCTCGACCTCCGATTTGGTGGGCGGGGACCCTCGGCCTCCGCTTTGGTGGGCGGGGCCCCTCGGCCTCCGATTTGGTGGGCGGGGTCCCTCTGCCTGCGATTTGGTGGGCGGGGACCCTCGGCCTCCGCTTTGGTTGGCGGGGCCCCACGGCCTCTGATTTGGTGGGCGGGGTCCCTCTGCCTCCGCATTGGTGAGCGGGGCCACTCGGCCTTCGATTTGGTGGGCAGGGATCC
Source organism: Ranitomeya variabilis (assembly GCF_051348905.1). Taxonomy (NCBI): domain Eukaryota; kingdom Metazoa; phylum Chordata; class Amphibia; order Anura; family Dendrobatidae; genus Ranitomeya; species Ranitomeya variabilis. The sequence continues at coordinate 601,310,184 of NC_135234.1, forward strand.
TCGGCCTCCGATTTGGTGGGCGGGGACCCTCGGCCTCCGATTTGGTGGGCGGGGCCCCTCGGCCTCCGATTTGGTGGGCGGGGCCCCTCGGCCTCCGATTTGGTTGGCGGGGCCCGTCGGCCTCCGATTTGGTGGGCAGGGACCCTCGGCCTCCGATTTGGTGGGCGGGGACCCTCGGCCTCCTATTTGGCGGGCGGGGACCCTCGGCCTCCAATTTGGTGGGCGGGGACCCTCGGCCTCCGATTTGGTGGGCGGGGACCCTCGGCCTCCGATTTGGTGGGTGGGGACCCTCGGCCTCCGATTTGGTGGGCGGGGCCCCTCGGCCTCCGATGTGGTAAGCGGGGCCCCTCGGCCTCCGCTTTGGTGGGCGGGGGCCCCTCGGCCTCCGCTTTGGTGGGCGGGGCCGCTCAGCCTTCGATTTGGTGGGCGGGGCTCCTCGGCCTCCAATTTGGCGGGCGGGGACCCTCGGCCTCCAATTTGGTGGGCGGGGACCCTCGGCCTCCGATTTGGTGGGCGGGGACCCTCGGCCTCCGATTTGGTGGGCGGGGACCCCTGGCCTCCGATTTGGTGGGCGGGGACCCTCGGCCACCGATTTGGTGGGCGGGGACCCTCGGCCTCCGATTTGGTGGGTGGGGACCCTCGGCCTCCGATTTGGTTGGCGGGGCCCCTCGGCCTCTGATGTGGTAAGCGGGGCCCCTCGGCCTCCGCTTTGGTGGGCGGGGCCGGGCCCCTCGGCCTCCGCTTTGGTGGGCGGGGCCGCTCGGCCTTCGATTTGGTGGGCGGGGCTCCTCGGCCTCCGATTTGGTTGGCGGGGCCCCTCGGCCTCCGATTTGGTTGGCGGGGCCCCTTGGCCTCCGATTTGGTGGGCGGGGACTCTCGGCCTCCGATTTGGTGGGCGGGGACCCTCGGCCTCCGATTTGGTGGGCGGGGACCCTCGGCCTCCGATTTGGTGGGCAGGGACCCTCGGCCTCCGATTTGGTGGTCGGGGACCCTCGGCCTCTGCTTTGGTGGGCGGGGCCCCTCGGCCTCCGATTTGGTGGGCGGGGTCCCTCTGCCTCTGATTTGGTGTCCTCGGCCTCCGCTTTGGTTGGCGGGGCCGCTCGGCCTTCGATTTGTTGGGTGGGGCTCCTCGGCCTTCGATTTGGTTGGCGGGGCCCCTCGGCCTCCGATTTGGTTGGCGGGGCCCCTTATCCTCCGATTTGGTGGGCGGGGACTCTCGGCCTCCGATTTGGTGGGCGGGGACCCTCGTCCTCCGATTTGGTGGTCGGAGCCCCTCGGCCTCTGATTTGGTTGGCGGGGCCCCTCGGCCTCCGATTTGGTGGGCGGGGACCCTCGGGCTCCGATTTGGTGGGTGGGGACCCTCGGCCTCCGATTTGGTGGGCGGGGCCCCTCAGCCTCCGATGTGGTAAGCGGGGCCCCTCGGCCTCCGATTTGGTGGGCGGGGACCCTCGGCCTCCGATTTGGTGGTCGGAGCCCCTCGGCCTCCGATTTGGTTGGCGGGGCCCCTCGGCCTCCGATTTGGTGGGCGGGGACCCTCGGCCTCCGATTTGGTGGGTGGGGACCCTCGGCCTCCGATTTGGTGGGCGGGGCCCCTCGGCCTCCGATGTGGTAAGCGGGGCCCCTCGGCCTCCGATTTGGTGGGCGGGGCCCCTCGGCCTCCGCTTTGGTGGGCGGGGCCGGGCCCCTCGGCCTCCGCTTTGGTGGGCGGGGCCGCTCGGCCTTCGATTTGGTGGGCGGGGCTCCTTGGCCTCCGATTTGGTTGGCGGGGCCCCTCGGCCTCCGATTTGGTTGGCGGGGCCCCTCGGCCTCCGATTTGGTGGGCGGGGACCCTCGGCCTCCGATTTGGTGGGCGGGGACCCTCGGCCTCCGATTTGGTGGGCAGGGACCCTCGGCCTCCGATTTGGTGGTCGGGGACCCTCGGCCTCTGCTCTGGTGGGCGGGGCCCCTCGGCCTCCGATTTGGTGGGCGGGGTCCCTCTGCCTCTGATTTGGTGTCCTCGGCCTCCGCTTTGGTTGGCGGGGCCGCTCGGCCTTCGATTTGTTGGGCGGGGCTCCTCGGCCTTCGATTTGGTTGGCGGGGCCCCTCGGCCTCCGATTTGGTTGGCGGGGCCCCTTATCCTCCGATTTGGTGGGCGGGGACTCTCGGCCTCCGATTTGGTGGGCGGGGACCCTCGGCCTCCGATTTGGTGGTCGGGGCCCCTCGGCCTCCGATTTGGTTGGCGGGGCCCCTCGGCCTCCGATTTGGTGGGCGGGGACCCTCGGCCTCTGATTTGGTGGGCGGGGCCCCTCGGCCTTCAATTTGGTGGGCGGGGCCCCTCGGCCTCTGATTTGGTTGGCGGGGCCCCTCGGTCTCCGATTTGGTGGGCAGGGACCCTCGGCCTCCGATTTGGTGGGTGGGGCCCCTTGGCCTCCGATTTGGTTGGTGGGGCCCCTAGGCCTCCGATTTGGTGGGCGGGGATCCTCGGCCTCCGATTTGATGGGCGGGGACCCTCGGACTCCAATTTGGTGGGCGGGGACCCTCGGCCTCTGATTTGGTGGGCGGGGACCCTCGGCCTCCGATTTGGTGGGTGGGGACCCTTGGCCTCCAATTTGGTGGGCGGGGCCACTCGGCCTCCGATGTGGTGGGCGGGGCCCCTCGGCCACCGGTTTGGTGGGCGGGGCCGGGCCCCTCGGCCTCCGCTTTGGTGGGCGGGGCCGCTCGGCCTTCGATTTGGTTGGCGGGGCTCCTCGGCCTCCGATTTGGTTGGCAGGGCCCCTCGGCCTCCGATTTGGTTGGCGGGGCCCCTCGGCCTCCGATTTGGTGGGAGGGGACTCTCGGCCTCCGATTTGGTGGGCGGGGACCCTCGGCCTCCGATTTGGTGGGCGGGGACCCTCGGCCTCCGATTTGGTGGGCAGGGACCCTCGGCCTCCAATTTGGTGGTCGGGGACCCTCGGCCTCCGCTTTGGTGGGTGGGGCCCCTCGGCCTCCGATTTGGTGGGCGGGGTCCCTCTGCCTCTGATTTGGTGAGTGGGGACCCTCGGCCACCGTTTTGGTGGGCGGGGCCCCTCGGCCTTCGATTTGGTGGGCGGGGCCCCTCGGCCTCCGATTTGGTTGTTGTGGACCCTCGGCCTCCGATTTGGTGGGCGGGGACCCTCGGCCTCCGATTTGGTGGGCGGGGACCCTAGGCCTCCGATTTGGTGGGCGGGGACCCTCGGCCTCCGATTTGGTGGGCGGGGCCCATCGGCCTCCGATGTGGTGGGCGGGGCCCTTCGGCCTCCGATTTGGTGGGCGGGGACCCCCGGCCTCCGATTTGGTGGGCGAAGCCCCTCGGCCTTCGATTTGTTGGGCGGGGCTCCTCGGCCTTCGATTTGGTTGGCGGGGCCCCTCGGCCACCGATTTGGTTGGCGTGGCCCCTTATCCTCCGATTTGGTGGGCGGGGCCCCTCGGCCTCCGATTTGGTGGGCGGGGCCCCTCGGCCTCCGATTTGGTGGGCAGGGCCCCTCGGCCTCCAATTTGGTGGGCGGGGACCCTCGGCCTCCGATTTGGTGGGCGGGGCCCCTCGGCCTCCGATTTGGTGGGCGGGGCCCCTTGCCTCCGATTTGGTTGGCGGGGCCCCTCGGCCTCCGATTTGGTGGGCAGGGACCCTCGGCCTCCGATTTGGTGGGCGGGGCCCCTCGGCCTCCAATTTGGTTGGTGGAGCCCCTCGGCCTCCGATTTGGTGGGCGGGTACCCTCGGCCTCCGATTTGGTGGGCGGGGACCCTCGGCCTCTAATTTGGTGGGCGGGGACCCTCGGCCTCCGATTTGGTGGGCGGGGACCCTCGGCCTCCTTTTTGGTGGGTGGGGACCCTCGGCCTCCGATTTGGTGGGCTGGGCCCCTCGGCCTCTGATGTGGTGGGCGGGGCCCCTCGGCCTCCGCTTTGGTGGGCGGGGCCGGGCCCCTCGGCCTCCGCTTTGGTGGGCGGGGCCGCTCGGCCTTCGATTTGGTGGGCGGGGCTCCTCGGCCTCCGATTTGGTTGGCGGGGCCCCTCGGCCTCCGATTTGGTTGGCGGGGCCCCTTGGCCTCCGATTTGGTGGGCGGGGACTCTCGGCCTCCGATTTGGTGGGTGGGGACCCTCGGCCTCTGATTTGGTGGGAGGGGACCCTCGGCCTCCGATTTGGTGGGCAGGGACCCTCGGCCTCCGATTTGGTGGTCGGGGCCCCTCGGCCTCTGCTTTGGTGGGCGGGGCCCCTCGGCCTCCGATTTGGTGGGCGGGGTCCCTCTGCCTCCGATTTGGTGTGCGGGGCCCTTCGGCCTCCGATTTGGTTGGTGTGGACCCTCGGCCTCCGATTTGGTGGGCGGGGACCCTCGGCCTCCGATTTGGTGGGCGGGGACCCTCGGCCTCAGATTTGGTGGGCGGGGACCCCCGGCCTCAGATTTGGTGGGCGGGGACCCCCGGCCTCAGATTTGGTGGGCGGGGCCCATCGGCCTCCGATGTGGTGGGCGGGGCCCCTCGGCCTCCGATTTGGTGGGCGGGGACCCCCGGCCTCCGATTTGGTGGGCGGGGACCCTCGGCCTCCGATTTGGTGGGCGGGGACCCTCGGCCTCCGATTTGGTGGGCGGGGACCCTCGGCCTCCGATTTGGTAGGCGGGGCCCCTCGGCCTCTGATTTGGTGGGCGGGGACCCTCAGCCTCCTATTTGATGGGCGGGGACCCTCGGCCTCCGATTTGGTGGGCGGGGACCCTCGGCCTCCGATTTGGTGGGTGGGGACCCTCGGCCTCCGATTTGGTGGGCGGGGCCCCTCGGCCTCCGCTTTGGTGGGCGGGGCCGGGCCCCTCGGCCTCCGCTTTGGTGGGCGGGGCCGCTCGGCCTTCGATTTGGTGGGCGGGGCTCCTCGGCCTCCGATTTGGTTGGCGGGGCCCCTCGGCCTCCGATTTGTTTGGCGGGGCCCCTTGGCCTCCGATTTGGTGGGCGGGACTCTCGGCCTCCGATTTGGTGGGTGGGGACCCTCGGCCTCTGATTTGGTGGGCGGGGACCCTCGGCCTCCGATTTGGTGGGCAGGGACCCTCGGCCTCCGATTTGGTGGTCGGGGCCCCTCGGCCTCTGCTTTGTTCGGGGCCCCTCAGCCTCCGATTTGGTGGGCGGGGTCCCTCTGCCTCCGATTTGGTGTGCGGGGCCCTTCGGCCTCCGATTTGGTTGGCGGGGCCCCTCGGCCTCCGATTTGTTTGGCGGGGCCCCTTGGCCTCCGATTTGGTGGGCGGGACTCTCGGCCTCCGATTTGGTGGGCAGGGACCCTCGGCCTCCGATTTGGTGGTCGGGGACCCTCGGCCTCTGCTTTGGTGGGCGGGGCCCCTCGGCCTCCGATTTGGTGGGCGGGGTCCCTCTGCCTCTGATTTGGTGTCCTCGGCCTCCGCTTTGGTTGGCGGGGCCGCTCGGCCTTCGATTTGTTGGGTGGGGCTCCTCGGCCTTCGATTTGGTTGGCGGGGCCCCTCGGCCTCCGATTTGGTTGGCGGGGCCCCTTATCCTCCGATTTGGTGGGCGGGGACTCTCGGCCTCCGATTTGGTGGGCGGGGACCCTCGTCCTCCGATTTGGTGGTCGGAGCCCCTCGGCCTCTGATTTGGTTGGCGGGGCCCCTCGGCCTCCGATTTGGTGGGCGGGGACCCTCGGGCTCCGATTTGGTGGGTGGGGACCCTCGGCCTCCGATTTGGTGGGCGGGGCCCCTCAGCCTCCGATGTGGTAAGCGGGGCCCCTCGGCCTCCGATTTGGTGGGCGGGGACCCTCGGCCTCCGATTTGGTGGTCGGAGCCCCTCGGCCTCCGATTTGGTTGGCGGGGCCCCTCGGCCTCCGATTTGGTGGGCGGGGACCCTCGGCCTCCGATTTGGTGGGTGGGGACCCTCGGCCTCCGATTTGGTGGGCGGGGCCCCTCGGCCTCCGATGTGGTAAGCGGGGCCCCTCGGCCTCCGATTTGGTGGGCGGGGCCCCTCGGCCTCCGCTTTGGTGGGCGGGGCCGGGCCCCTCGGCCTCCGCTTTGGTGGGCGGGGCCGCTCGGCCTTCGATTTGGTGGGCGGGGCTCCTTGGCCTCCGATTTGGTTGGCGGGGCCCCTCGGCCTCCGATTTGGTTGGCGGGGCCCCTCGGCCTCCGATTTGGTGGGCGGGGACCCTCGGCCTCCGATTTGGTGGGCGGGGACCCTCGGCCTCCGATTTGGTGGGCAGGGACCCTCGGCCTCCGATTTGGTGGTCGGGGACCCTCGGCCTCTGCTCTGGTGGGCGGGGCCCCTCGGCCTCCGATTTGGTGGGCGGGGTCCCTCTGCCTCTGATTTGGTGTCCTCGGCCTCCGCTTTGGTTGGCGGGGCCGCTCGGCCTTCGATTTGTTGGGCGGGGCTCCTCGGCCTTCGATTTGGTTGGCGGGGCCCCTCGGCCTCCGATTTGGTTGGCGGGGCCCCTTATCCTCCGATTTGGTTTGCGGGGACTCTCGGCCTCCGATTTGGTGGGCGGGGACCCTCGGCCTCCGATTTGGTGGTCGGGGCCCCTCGGCCTCCGATTTGGTTGGCGGGGCCCCTCGGCCTCCGATTTGGTGGGCGGGGACCCTCGGCCTCTGATTTGGTGGGCGGGGCCCCTCGGCCTTCAATTTGGTGGGCGGGGCCCCTCGGCCTCTGATTTGGTTGGCGGGGCCCCTCGGTCTCCGATTTGGTGGGCAGGGACCCTCGGCCTCCGATTTGGTGGGTGGGGCCCCTTGGCCTCCGATTTGGTTGGTGGGGCCCCTAGGCCTCCGATTTGGTGGGCGGGGATCCTCGGCCTCCGATTTGATGGGCGGGGACCCTCGGACTCCAATTTGGTGGGCGGGGACCCTCGGCCTCTGATTTGGTGGGCGGGGACCCTCGGCCTCCGATTTGGTGGGTGGGGACCCTTGGCCTCCGATTTGGTGGGCGGGGCCACTCGGCCTCCGATGTGGTGGGCGGGGCCCCTCGGCCGCCGGTTTGGTGGGCGGGGCCGGGCCCCTCGGCCTCCGCTTTGGTGGGCGGGGCCGCTCGGCCTTCGATTTGGTTGGCGGGGCTCCTCGGCCTCCGATTTGGTTGGCGGGGCCCCTCGGCCTCCGATTTGGTTGGCGGGGCCCCTCGGCCTCCGATTTGGTGGGAGGGGACTCTCGGCCTCCGATTTGGTGGGCGGGGACCCTCGGCCTCCGATTTGGTGGGCGGGGACCCTCGGCCTCCGATTTGGTGGGCAGGGACCCTCGGCCTCCAATTTGGTGGTCGGGGACCCTCGGCCTCCGCTTTGGTGGGTGGGGCCCCTCGGCCTCCGATTTGGTGGGCGGGGTCCCTCTGCCTCTGATTTGGTGAGTGGGGACCCTCGGCCACCGTTTTGGTGGGCGGGGCCCCTCGGCCTTCGATTTGGTGGGCGGGGCCCCTCGGCCTCCGATTTGGTTGTTGTGGACCCTCGGCCTCCGATTTGGTGGGCGGGGACCCTCGGCCTCCGATTTGGTGGGCGGGGACCCTAGGCCTCCGATTTGGTGGGCGGGGACCCTCGGCCTCCGATTTGGTGGGCGGGGCCCATCGGCCTCCGATGTGGTGGGCGGGGCCCTTCGGCCTCCGATTTGGTGGGCGGGGACCCCCGGCCTCCGATTTGGTGGGCGAAGCCCCTCGGCCTTCGATTTGTTGGGCGGGGCTCCTCGGCCTTCGATTTGGTTGGCGGGGCCCCTCGGCCACCGATTTGGTTGGCGTGGCCCCTTATCCTCCGATTTGGTGGGCGGGGCCCCTCGGCCTCCGATTTGGTGGGCGGGGCCCCTCGGCCTCCGATTTGGTGGGCGGGGCCCCTCGGCCTCCAATTTGGTGGGCGGGGACCCTCGGCCTCCGATTTGGTGGGCGGGGCCCCTCGGCCTCCGATTTGGTGGGCGGGGCCCCTCGCCTCCGATTTGGTTGGCGGGGCCCCTCGGCCTCCGATTTGGTGGGCAGGGACCCTCGGCCTCCGATTTGGTGGGCGGGGCCCCTCGGCCTCCAATTTGGTTGGTGGAGCCCCTCGGCCTCCGATTTGGTGGGCGGGTACCCTCGGCCTCCGATTTGGTGGGCGGGGACCCTCGGCCTCTAATTTGGTGGGCGGGGACCCTCGGCCTCCGATTTGGTGGGCGGGGACCCTCGGCCTCCTTTTTGGTGGGTGGGGACCCTCGGCCTCCGATTTGGTGGGCGGGGCCCCTCGGCCTCCGATGTGGTGGGCGGGGCCCCTCGGCCTCCGCTTTGGTGGGCGGGGCCGGGCCCCTCGGCCTCTGCTTTGGTGGGCGGGGCCGCTCGGCCTTCGATTTGGTGGGCGGGGCTCCTCGGCCTCCGATTTGGTTGGCGGGGCCCCTCGGCCTCCGATTTGGTTGGCGGGGCCCCTTGGCCTCCGATTTGGTGGGCGGGGACTCTCGGCCTCCGATTTGGTGGGTGGGGACCCTCGGCCTCTGATTTGGTGGGCGGGGACCCTCGGCCTCCGATTTGGTGGGCAGGGACCCTCGGCCTCCGATTTGGTGGTCGGGGCCCCTCGGCCTCTGCTTTGGTGGGCGGGGCCCCTCGGCCTCCGATTTGGTGGTTGGGGTCCCTCTGCCTCCGATTTGGTGTGCGGGGCCCTTCGGCCTCCGATTTGGTTGGTGTGGACCCTCGGCCTCCGATTTGGTGGGCGGGGACCCTCGGCCTCCGATTTGGTGGGCGGGGACCCTCGGCCTCAGATTTGGTGGGCGGGGACCCCCGGCCTCAGATTTGGTGGGCGGGGACCCCCGGCCTCAGATTTGGTGGGCGGGGCCCATCGGCCTCCGATGTGGTGGGCGGGGCCCCTCGGCCTCCGATTTGGTGGGCGGGGACCCCCGGCCTCCGATTTGGTGGGCGGGGACCCTCGGCCTCCGATTTGGTGGGCGGGGACCCTCGGCCTCCGATTTGGTGGGCGGGGACCCTCGGCCTCCGATTTGGTAGGCGGGGCCCCTCGGCCTCTGATTTGGTGGGCGGGGACCCTCAGCCTCCTATTTGATGGGCGGGGACCCTCGGCCTCCGATTTGGTGGGCGGGGACCCTCGGCCTCCGATTTGGTGGGTGGGGACCCTCGGCCTCCGATTTGGTGGGCGGGGCCCCTCGGCCTCCGATGTGGTGGGCGGGGCCCCTCGGCCTCCGCTTTGGTGGGCGGGGCCGGGCCCCTCGGCCTCCGCTTTGGTGGGCGGGGCCGCTCGGCCTTCGATTTGGTGGGCGGGGCTCCTCGGCCTCCGATTTGGTTGGCGGGGCCCCTCGGCCTCCGATTTGTTTGGCGGGGCCCCTTGGCCTCCGATTTGGTGGGCGGGACTCTCGGCCTCCGATTTGGTGGGTGGGGACCCTCGGCCTCTGATTTGGTGGGCGGGGACCCTCGGCCTCCGATTTGGTGGGCAGGGACCCTCGGCCTCCGATTTGGTGGTCGGGGCCCCTCGGCCTCTGCTTTGGTGGGCGGGGCCCCTCAGCCTCCGATTTGGTGGGCGGGGTCCCTCTGCCTCCGATTTGGTGTGCGGGGCCCTTCGGCCTCCGATTTGGTTGGTGTGGACCCTCGGCCTCCGATTTGGTGGGCGGGGACCCTCGGCCTCCGATTTGGTGGGCGGGGACCCTCGGCCTCAGATTTGGTGGGCGGGGACCCCCGGCCTCAGATTTGGTGGGCGGGGCCCATCGGCCTCCGATGTGGTGGGCGGGGCCCCTCGGCCTCCGATTTGGTTGGCGGGGACCCCCGGCCTCCGATTTGGTGGGCGGGGACCCTCGGCCTCCGATTTGGTGGGCGGGGACCCTCGACCTCCGATTTGGTGGGCGGGGACCCTCGGCCTACGATTTGGTAGGCGGGGCCCCTCGGCCTCTGATTTGGTGGGCGGGGACCCTCAGCCTCCTATTTGGTGGGCGGGGACCCTCGGCCTCCGATTTGGTGGGCGGGGACCCTCGGCCTCCGATTTGGTGGGTGGGGACCCTCGGCCTCCGATTTGGTGGGCGGGGCCCCTCGGCCTCCGATGTGGTGGGCGGGGCCCCTCGGCCTCCGCTTTGGTGGGCGAGGCCGGGCCCCTCGGCCTCCGCTTTGGTGGGCGGGACCGCTCGGCCTTCGATTTGGTGGGCGGGGCTCCTCGGCCTCCGATTTGGTTGGCGGGGCCCCTCGGCCTCCGATTTGGTTGGCGGGGCCCCTTGGCCTCCGATTTGGTGGGCGGGGACCCTCGGCCTCCGATGTGGTGGGCGGGGCCCCTCAGCCTCCTATTTGGTGGGCGGGGACCCTCGGCCTCCGATTTGGTGGGCGGGGACCCTTGGCCTCCGATTTGGTGGGCGGGGACCCTCGGCCTCCGATTTGGTGGGCGGGGACCCTCGGCCTCCGATTTGGTGGGCGGGGACCCTCGGCCTCCGATTTGGTAGGCGGGGCCCCTCGGCCTCTGATTTGGTGGGCGGGGACCCTCAGCCTCCTATTTGGTGGGCGGGGACCCTCGGCCTCCGATTTGGTGGGCGGGGACCCTTGGCCTCCGATTTGGTGGGCGGGGCCCCTCGGCCTCCGATTTGGTGGGCGGGGCCCCTCGGCCTCCGATGTGGTGGTCGGGGCCCCTCGGCCTCCGCTTTGGTGGGCGGGGCCAGGCCCCTCGGCCTCTGCTTTGGTGGGCGGGGCCGCTCGGCCTTCGATTTGTTGGGCGGGGCTCCTCGGCCTCCGATTTGGTTGGCGGGGCCCCTCGGCCTCCGATTTGGTTGGCGGGGCCCCTTATCCTCCGATTTGGTGGGCGGGGCCCCTCGGCCTCCGATTTGGTGAGCGGGGACCCTCGGCCTCCGATTTGGTGGGCGGGGCCCCTCGGCCTCCGATTTGGTTGGCGGGGCCCCTCGGCCTCCGATTTGGTGGGCGGGGACCCTCGGCCTCCGATTTGGTGGGCGGGGCCCCTCGGCCTCCGATTTGGTTGGTGGGGCCCCTCGGCCTCCGATTTGGTGGGCGGGGACCCGCGGCCTCCGATTTGGTTGGCGGGGACCCTCGGCCTCCGATTTGGTGGGCGGGGCCCCTCGGCTCCCGATGTGGTGGGCGGGGCCCCTCGGCCTCCGCTTTGGTGGGCGGGGCCAGGCCCCTCGGCCTCCGCTTTAGTGGGCGGGGCCGCTCGGCCTTCGATTTGGTGGGCGGGGCTCCTCGGCCTCCGATTTGGTTGGCGAAGCCCCTCGGCCTCCGATTTGGTTGGCGGGGCCCCTTGGCCTCCGATTTGGTGGGCGGGGACTCTCGGCCTCCGATTTGGTGGGCGGGGACCCTCGGCCTCCGATTTAGTGGGCGGGGACCCTCGGCCTCCGATTTGGTGGGCGGGGACCCTCGGCCTCCGATTTGGTGGTCGGGGACCCTCAGCCTCCGCTTTGGTGGGCGGGGCCCTTCGGCCTCCGATTTGGTGGGCGGGGTCCCTCTGCCTCCGATTTGGTGGGCGGGGACCCTCGGCCTCCGATTTGGTGGGTGGGGACCCTCGGCCTCCGCTTTGGTGGGTGGGGCCCGTCGGCCTCCGATTTGGTGGACGGGGCCCCTCGGCCTCCGATTTGGATGGTGTGGACCCTCGGCCTCCGATTTGGTGGGCGGGGACCCTCGGCCTCCGATTTGGTGGGCGGGGACCCTCGGCCTCCGATTTGGTTGGCGGGGCCCCTCGGCCTCCAATTTGGTGGGTGGGGACCCTCGGCCTCCGATTTGGTGGGCGGAGACCCTCGGCCTCCGATTTGGTGGGCGGGGACCCTCGGCCTCCGCTTTGGTGGGCGGGGCCTTTCGGCCTCCGATTTGGTGGGTGGGGTCCCTCTGCCTCCGATTTGGTGGGCGGGGACCCTCGGCCTCCGATTTGGTGGGTGGGGACCCTCGGCCTCCGCTTTGGTGGGTGGGGCCCGTCGGCCTCCGATTTGGTGGACGGGGCCCCTCGGCCTCCGATTTGGATGGTGTGGACCCTCGGCCTCCGATTTGGTGGGCGGGGACCCTCGGCCTCCGATTTGGTGGGCGGGGACCCTCGGCCTCCGATTTGGTGGGCGGGGCCCCTCGGCCTCCAATTTGGTGGGTGGGGACCCTCGGCCTCCGATTTGGTGGGCGGGGACCCTCGGCCTCCGATTTGGTGGGCGGGGCCGCTTGGCCTTCGATTTGTTGGGCGGGGCTCCTCGGCCTCCGATTTGGTGGGCGGGGACCCTCGGCCTCCGATTTGGTTGGCGGGGCCCCTCGGCCTCCTATTTGGTGGGCGGGGACCCTCGGCCTCCGATTTGGTGGGCGGGGCCCATCGGCCTCCGATTTGGTTGGTGGGGCCCCTCGGCCTCCGATTTGGTGGGCGGGTACCCTCGGCCTCCGATTTGGTGGGCGGGGACCCTCGGCCTCCGATTTGGTGGGCGGGGCCCCTCGGCCTCCGATGTGGTGGGCGGGGCCCCTCGGCCTCCGCTTTGGTGGGCGGGGCCAGGCCCCTCGGCCTCCGCTTTAGTGGGCGGGGCCGCTCGGCCTTCGATTTGGTGGGCGGGGCTCCTCGGCCTCCGATTTGGTTGGCGAAGCCCCTCGGCCTCCGATTTGGTTGGCGGGGCCCCTTGGCCTCCGATTTGGTGGGCGGGGACTCTCGGCCTCCGATTTGGTGGGCGGGGACCCTCGGCCTCCGATTTGGTGGGCGGGGACCCTCGGCCTCCGATTTGGTGGTCGGGGACCCTCAGCCTTCGCTTTGGTGGGTGGGGCCCTTCGGCCTCCGATTTGGTGGGCGGGGTCCCTCTGCCTCCGATTTGGTGGGCGTTGACCCTCGGCCTCCGATTTGGTGGGTGGGGACCCTCGGCCTCCGCTTTGGTGGGTGGGGCCCGTCGGCCTCCGATTTGGTGGACGGGGCCCCTCGGTTTCCGATTTGGATGGTGTGGACCCTCGGCCTCCGATTTGGTGGGCGGGGACCCTCGGCCTCCGATTTGGTGGGCAGGGACCCTCGGCCTCCGATTTGGTGGGCGGGGCCCCTCGGCCTCCAATTTGGTGGGTGGGGACCCTCGGCCTCCGATTTGGTGGGCGGGGACCCTCGGCCTCCGATTTGGTGGGCGGGGACCCTCGGCCTCCGCTTTGGTGGGCGGGGCCCTTCGGCCTCCGATTTGGTGGGCGGGGTCCCTCTGCCTCCGATTTGGTGGGCGGGGACCCTCGGCCTCCGATTTGGTGGGTGGGGACCCTCGGCCTCCGCTTTGGTGGGTGGGGCCCGTCGGCCTCCGATTTGGTGGACGGGGACCCTCGGCCTCCGATTTGGATGGTGTGGACCCTCGGCCTCCGATTTGGTGGGCGGGGACCCTCGGCCTCCGATTTCGTGGGCGGGGACCCTCGGCCTCCGATTTGGTGGGCGGGGCCCCTCGGCCTCCAATTTGGTGGGTGGGGACCCTCGGCCTCCGATTTGGTGGGCGGGGACCCTCGGCCTCCGATTTGGTGGGCGGGGCCGCTCGGCCTTCGATTTGTTGGGCGGGGCTCCTCGGCCTCCGATTTGGTTGGCGGGGCCCCTCGGCCTCCGATTTGGTTGGCGGGGCCCTTTATCCTCCGATTTGGTGGGCGGGGCCCCTCGGCCTCCGATTTGGTGAGCGGGGACCCTCGGCCTCCGATTTGGTGGGCGGGGCCCCTCGGCCTCCGATTTGGTTGGCGGGGCCCCTCGGCCTCCGATTTGGTGGGCGGGGACCCTCGGCCTCCGATTTGGTGGGCGGGGCCCCTCGGCCTCCGATTTGGTTGGTGGGGCCCCTCGGCCTTCGATTTGGTGGGCGGGGACCCTCGGCCTCCGATTTGGTGGGCGGGGACCCTCGGCCTCCGATTTGGTGGGCGGGGCCCCTCGGCCTCCGATGTGGTGGGCGGGGCCCCTCGGCCTCCGCTTTGGTGGGCGGGGCCAGGCCCCTCGGCCTCCGCTTTAGTGGGCGGGGCCGCTCGGCCTTCGATTTGGTGGGCGGGGCTCCTCGGCCTCCGATTTGGTTGGCGAAGCCCCTCGGCCTTCGATTTGGTTGGCGGGGCCCCTTGGCCTCCGATTTGGTGGGCGGGGACTCTCGGCCTCCGATTTGGTGGGCGGGGACCCTCGGCCTCCGATTTGGTGGGCGGGGACCCTTGGCCTCCGATTTGGTGGGCGGGGACCCTCGGCCTCCGATTTGGTGGTCGGGGACCCTCAGCCTCCGCTTTGGTGGGCGGGGCCCTTCGGCCTCCGATTTGGTGGGCGGGGTCCCTCTGCCTCCGATATGGTGGGCGGAAACCCTCGGCCTCCGATTTGGTGGGTGGGGACCCTCGGCCTCCGCTTTGGTGGGTGGGGCCCGTCGGCCTCCGATTTGGTGGATGGGGCCCCTCGGCCTCCGATTTGGATGGTGTGGACCCTCGGCCTCCGATTTGGTGGGCGGGGACCCTCGGCCTCCGATTTGGTGGGCGGGGACCCTCGGCCTCCGATTTGGTGGGCGGGGCCCCTCGGCCTCCAATTTGGTGGGTGGGGACCCTCGGCCTCCGATTTGGTGGGCGGGGACCCTCGGCCTCCGATTTGGTGGGCGGGGACCCTCGGCCTCCGATTTGGTGGGCCGGGACCCTCGGCCTCCGATTTGGTGGGCGGGGCCCCTCGGCCTCCGATGTGGTGGTCGGGGCCCCTTGGCCTCCGCTTTGATGGGCGGGGCCGGGCCCCTCGGCCTCCGCTTTGGTGGGCGGGGCCGCTCGGCCTTCGATTTGGTGGGCGGGGCTCCTCGGCCTCCGATTTGGTTGGCGGGGCCCCTCGGCCTCCGATTTGGTGTGTGCTCTGCCTGGGGCCACTGTGCTCTGCCTGGGGCCCCATATACTGCCTGGGGCCCCTGTGCTCTGCCTGGGGCCCCATATGCTGCCTGGGGCCCCTGTGCTCTGCCTGGGGCCCCTGTGCTCTGCCTGGGGCCCCATGTTCTGCCTGGGGCCCCTGTGCTCTGCCTGGGGCCACTGTGCTCTGCCTGGGTGTAGGATACTGGTGACGTCACTTATCTCCGGACATTAGCTCCGGACATTAGCTACGGACATTAGCTCCGGACAATAGCTCCGGACAAAGCCACGGAAGTTGGCACAAATTGCAGGAAGTAGTATTCTATGCAATTATATATTAGATAGTAAGCGAAAGTTACTGTGCTAAATAAAGACATGGGATCTGTTACAGATTTTCCATTGAGGCTAAGACTTTGAAGTAAGATCTTTACTTGTGTATGTTCTGCTTTCATGTGGATTCACATTTTTTTTTATACACAGCGTAAGGTGGCTACCGGATACTTACTTGATGGGAGGTATATATTACGGAGTTTGTTGTTCTCTGTGATATAAACATTGAGTAATTCTCTAGTGCACATAGTACTAAGAGGCTTGTTTTGTGCCTCTGAGTCAGGTTTATGTGCTGCCTGAGAGACAGTGAGGTCTGGCTGCCCACATACTCCACCTCTGAGTGTGGTTCACATGATCAAATGGAGTCTATTTGTTTGACACATGGTCTGTGTGTGGAGGTTAGAAGACCTCCTGACTAGGGTTGAGCAAAATGGATCAGACAAATTGAAAAATCGCTGACTTTCGGCAAAGTCGGGTTTCATGAAACCCGATCCGATCCCACTGTGGGATTGGCCATGAGGTCGGCGATCTTCACGCCAAAGTCGCGTTTCGTATGACGCGTTCAGCGCCATTTCTCAGCCAGTGAAGGAGGATGCAGAGTGTGGGCAGTGTGATGACATAGTTCTCGGTCCCCAACATCTTAGAGAAGGGCATGACAGTGATTGGCTTGCTTTCTGCGGCGTCACAGGGGCTATAAAGGGGCGTTCCCGCCGACCGCCTACCTACGTCTGCCGATCTGAGCATAGGGAGAGGTTGCTGCAGCTTCGTCAGAAGCAGGGATATACTTAGGGAGGGAAAATTAACCCCCAAACTGCTTGTGCTGTAGTGATTTCCACTGTCCAACACCACCTTTTCTTTGCAGGAACAGTGGAGGCTAGATTTTGGTGCCTCAGCTCTGTAGCTTATAACGCTCCCTGATAGCTGCATTGCTGTTTGTACGCCGCTGTGCAAACCAACTGCTTTTTTAAAAGCAAAAATCCTGCTGCTCCTTTCTGCACAGTTCTATTGTTTATTTGTCCACACCTTTGTGTGCAGCAGTCCTATTGCTGCCTGCCATACTTGTCCTGAGATCATTGTAGGGAGATTGAAATTGTACTACAGTCCCTTTTTTTTATATATCTTCCAGCCACTTTCTGCCACTTACATTGTGTAATGTAATACAGTGGGCCTGGTTTTTGCAGCAGTCTCCCACAAAAAAAAGGGAGATTTAAATTGCCACTAAGTGGATCTGTGTCAGTTCAGTTTGTCGTATATCTGCCAGCCACAATCTGCCACTTACATTGTGTAGTGTAATACAGTGGGCCTGGTTTTTGCAGCAGTCTCCCACACAAAAAAGGGAGATTTAAATTGCCCCTAAGTGGATCTGCATCAGTTCTGTTTGTCGTATATCTGCTAGCCACTTTCTGCCACTTACATTGTGTAGTGTAATAGAGTGGGCCTGGTTTTTGCAGCAGTCTCCTACACAAAAAAGGGAGATTTAAATTTCCCCTAAGTGGATCTGCATCAGTTCTGTTCGTCGTATATCTGCCAGCCACTTTCTGCCACTTACATTGTGTAGTGTAATACAGTGGGCCTGGTTTTTGCAGCAGTCTCCCACACAAATAAGGGAGATTTAAATTACCACTAAGTGGATCTGTGTCAGTTCTGTTTGTCGTATATCTGCCAGCCATGTTCTGCCACTTACATTGTGTAGTTTTATACAGTGGGCCTGGTTTTTGCAGCAGTCTCCCAAACAAAAAAGGGAGATTTAAATTGTCAAGAAGTTTATATACACCTTCTACCTTGTTTTACAGTTCCATATAGCGGTTGTTAGTTTGGTTACATTTTCCCAAAAATGAGGAAGTCTGCCGAAGAGGCCGTGGGCGGTCATTGCCAGCTGGTAATGATGGTGGTGGTGGTGGTGGTGGAGCATCTGGTGGTAGTGGGAAAAGCAAAATAGCACCTAAGGCTCGAGTTGTTCAGACAGCGTCATCGTCTGGCCACACAAGGCCTCGAAGGCTCCCTTATCTGGGAGTAGGAAAAGCGCTTTTAAAGCCGGAGCAGCAGGAACAAGTTTTGGCTTTCATTGCTGACTCAGCCTCTAGCTCTTTCACCTCCTCTTCAGAAAGTTCCAAATTTAAAAGCAGCGAGTTATCAGTGGATGCTCCCGGTCAGGAACAAGTCGTTTCCTTGTGTCATTCACCCAAAGCAAAAGTGAAGGATGCGGCAGGCGACACTACAGTTTACTCCATGGAGCTCTTTGCACATACCGTGCCAGGGTTAGAAAGGGAAATAGTTAACAGCCCATTACAAGATGAATCGGACATGGAGTGCACAGATGCACAGCCACAGCTAGATTATTATGCTGTTCTATTGACTCAGATCACTACATTGCCCTCGCAGTGTATTGAGCCAGAATCTGACCCTGGTGAGACTATGGTGCCCTGTCCCGAACGCAATAGCACCTTAAATGGTGACACAGAGGAAGGTGCACAGGACATTGAAGAGGAGGTGATAGATGACCCAGTTGTTGACCCAGATTGGCAGCCATTGGGGGAACAGGGTGCCACTGGCAGTAGCTCTGAAGCTGATGAGGATGATCCGCAGCAGGCAACAACATCGCAACAGCTTTCATCTGGCAGGCCCGTATCAGGCCAAAAACGTGTGTCTAAAACAAAAACAGTTTTAGGACAGCATGGCCATCTGGTGAAAGTATCACAGCATGCAATGCCTGAAAAGGTATTCGATAGTAGGAAGAGTGCAGTGTGGCAATTTTTTAACCAAGACCCGAATGATCAGTGCAAAGTTATCTGTAACAAATGCTCAAAGACTTTAGCAGAGGGAAGAATCCCCTAAATTTAAATACAACGTGCATGCATAGACATTTAACCAGCATGCACTTGCAAGCCTGGACTAACTACCAAACGTCCAGTAACGTTGGTGCACCCGCTCAGAATGAAGGTAGTCAGCAACTCTACATTGCTTCCCTCACTGTAAGCCCACCATTTAGCACACCACCTGCAGCAAATGTGGAGGTATCTTCGCAATGCCAAAGCAGTCAGGGAATCACCAGGTTCTTGGTAGGAAACACTGTATGTAGGCCAACATCAAGAATACCATCACCAACTCTCTCTCAATCTGCCATGTCCACCACCACCCCCGCTAGTTCCACCATATGCAGCTCTCCAGTCCAGCTCACCCTACAAGAGACTCGCGTTAGGAATAGGAAGTACTCATCCTCTCATCTGCGTACACAGGGTTTGAACGCCCACATTGCTAGACTAATCTCGTTAGAGATGATGCCCTACCGGTTAGTTGAAAGCGAAGCTTTCAAAGCCCTGATGGCCTACGCAGTACCATGCTATGACCTACCCAATCGACACTTCTTTGCGAGAAAAGTAATCACAGCCCTCCACCAGCATGTGAAAGACGGCATTGTCCATGCACTGAGGCAATCAGTCAATGAAAAGGTGCACCTCACAACAGAAGCATGGACCAGTAGGCATAGCCAGGGACGTTATGTGTCCATCACGGCGCACTGGGTTAATGTGGTGGATGCAGGGTCCACAGGGGACAGCCATATTGGGACAGATCTGCCTATCCCACGGTCTAGGAAACAGTTGGCAGTAGGCGTTCGACACCCCTCCTCCTCCTTCAGAAGTGAAAGCTCGTCCACAGAGCGCAGTCGCACGACCACTCCATCCGCAGCTGCCTGTGTTGCACACGAGGTGTCCCATTATGGAACAGCTAGTGGTAAGCGTCAGCAGGCTGTGTTGGAAATTAAGTGTTTGGGCGACAACAGACACACCGCGGAAGAACTGGCCCAGTACTTGCAGCAAGAAACTCAGTCATCGCTGGGCAGTGTACATCTTGAGGCAGGCAAGGTAGTCAGTGATAAAGGAAGGAATTTTATTTCTGCCATAGCCCTTTCACAACTGAAACACATACCTTGCCTGGCTCACACCTTGAACCTGGTGGTGCAGTGCTTCCTGAAAAGTTATCCGGGGTTACCAGCCCTGCTCCTGAAGGTGCGAAGACATTGCTCGCACATCAGCTGGTCGCCCGTACACTCCAGCCGTATGCAGAACGATCAGTGATCGCTGAGGCTTCCCCAGCACTGACTAATAATCGATGTTGCAACAAGGTGGAACTCAACACTGCCCATGCTTCAGAGGCTGTGCGAACAGAGGCGTGCTGTAATGTATTTGTGGGAGGATACACATACACGGGCAGGCAGTTGGATGGCAGACTTGGAGTTGTCAGGTGTGCAGTGGTCGAAGCTACAAGACCTCTGTCAAGTCCTTCAGTGTTTTGAGGAATGCACACGGCTGGTAAGTGCAGACGACACCATCATAAGCATGAGCATCCCACTAATGCGTCTGCTGATGCAAAGTTTGATGCACATTAAGGAGCAGGCGTCTGCAGCCGAGGATGAGGGAAGCCTTGATGACAGTCAGCCATTGTCTGCTCAGGGAACTCTCCTGGACGAGGTGGCAGACGAAGAGGAGGAGGAGGAGGATGATGGGGATGAATATTTATGGGAGGAGGATGCTTCTCAGGGGGCAATAGAAACTGGTGGCGTTGCAAGGTCAGGTACAGGGTTTTTGCGGGAGACAAGTGATGTTGATTTGCAAGAAAGTGCTCCTCAACCCAGCACAAGCAGTGAATTGACATCTGGAACATTGGCCCACATGGCTGATTATGCCTTGCGTATCCTAAAAAGGGACCCCCGCATTATAAAAATGATGACCTATGACGATTACTGGTTGGCCTGCTTCCTAGATCCACGCTATAAAAGCAAATTACAAAATATCATGCCACATGAGAACCTTGAGCAAATATTGGCTACCGAACAAGCAACTCTTGTAGACCGCTTGGTTCAGGCATTCCCAGCACACAGCGACGGTGATGCTTCACACACGAGCTGTAGGAGGCAACATGGCAGATGTGTTAGAGGAGCACAAATCAGAAGTGGCGTTGGACAGAGGGGTTTTATGACCAGTGTCATGATTCTCAATGGCGAGAGAACATAGCCCAGCATATATGAGAACTAGCTCTTGGAAGATGGAAACTATACTGACCATGAACTAAACCTGCCGCACAACTAGAAGTGGCCGGGTAGCATGCCTACGTTTTTTTTATCCCTAGATGCCCAGCGCCAGCCGGAGAACTACCTAATCCTAGCAGAGGAAAAGACAGTCCTGGCTCACCTCTAGAGAAATTTTCCCAAAAGGCAGACAGAGGCCCCCACATATATTGGCGGTGATTTTAGATGAAATGACAAACGTAGTATGAAAATAGGTTTAGCAAAAATCGAGGTCCGCTTACTAGATAGAAAGAAGACAGAAAGGGCACTTTCATGGTCAGCAGAAAACCCTATCAAAACACCATCCAGAAATTACTTTAAGACTCTAGCATTAACTCATAACACCAGAGTGGCAATTTCCGCTCACAAGAGCTTTCCAGACACAGTAACGAAACAGCAGCTGTGAACAGGAACAAAATGCAAAAACACACAAGGACAAAAGTCCAACTTAGCTGGGAGTTGTCTAGTAGCAGGAACATGCACAGAAAGGCTTCTGATTACATTGTTGACCGGCATGAAACTGACAGAGGAGCAAGGTTATATAGCGACTCCCACATCCTGATAGGAGCAGGTGAACAGAGGGGATGATGCACACAAGTACAATTCCACAAGTGGCCACCGGGGGAGCCCAGAATCCAATTTCACAACAGTACCCCCCCCTCAAGGAGGGGGCACCGAACCCTCACCAGAACCACCAGGGCGATCAGGATGAGCCCTATGAAAGGCACGGACAAGATCGGAGGCATGAACATCAGAGGCAGTGACCCAAGAATTATCCTCCTGACCGTATCCCTTCCATTTGACCAGATACTGGAGTTTCCGTCTGGAAACACGAGAGTCCAAGATCTT
The DNA here is from genome assembly GCF_051348905.1 of Ranitomeya variabilis. Taxonomy (NCBI): domain Eukaryota; kingdom Metazoa; phylum Chordata; class Amphibia; order Anura; family Dendrobatidae; genus Ranitomeya; species Ranitomeya variabilis. Next base: position 601,331,065 of record NC_135234.1, read on the forward strand.
TTCCACAACGTACTCCAACTCACCCTCAACCAACACCGGAGCAGGAGGCTCAACGGAAGGCACAGCCGGTACCTCATACCTGCGCAACAATGACCGATGAAAAACATTATGAATCGAAAAGGATGCAGGGAGGTCCAAACGGAAGGACACAGGGTTAAGAATCTCCAATATCTTGTACGGGCCGATGAACCGAGGCTTAAACTTAGGAGAAGAAACCCTCATAGGGACAAAACGAGAAGACAACCACACCAAGTCCCCAACACAAAGCCGAGGACCAACACGACGACGGCGGTTGGCAAAAAGCTGAGTCTTCTCCTGGGACAACTTCAAATTGTCCACCACCTGCCCCCAAATCTGATGCAACCTCTCCACCACAGCATCCACTCCAGGACAATCCGAAGATTCCACTTGACCGGAGGAAAATCGAGGATGAAACCCCGAATTACAGAAAAACGGGGACACCAAGGTGGCAGAGCTGGCCCGATTATTGAGGGCGAACTCCGCCAAAGGCAAAAAAGCAACCCAATCATCCTGATCCGCAGACACAAAACACCTCAAATATGTCTCCAAGGTCTGATTAGTCCGCTCGGTCTGGCCATTAGTCTGAGGATGGAAAGCAGACGAAAAAGACAAATCTATGCCCATCCTAGCACAGAATGCCCGCCAAAATCTAGACACGAATTGGGTCCCTCTGTCAGAAACGATATTCTCCGGAATACCATGCAAACGAACAACATTTTGAAAAAACAGAGGAACCAACTCGGAAGAAGAAGGCAACTTAGGCAAGGGAACCAGATGGACCATCTTAGAGAAACGGTCACACACCACCCAGATGACAGACATCTTATGAGAAACAGGCAGATCCGAAATAAAATCCATCGAGATGTGCGTCCAAGGCCTCTTCGGGATAGGCAAGGGTAACAACAATCCACTAGCCCGAGAACAACAAGGCTTGGCCCGAGCACAAACGTCACAAGACTGCACAAAGCCTCGCACATCTCGTGACAGGGAAGGCCACCAGAAGGACCTTGCCACCAAATCCCTGGTACCAAAGATTCCAGGATGACCTGCCAACGCAGAAGAATGAACCTCAGAGATGACTCTACTGGTCCAATCATCAGGAACAAACAGTCTACCAGGTGGGCAACGATCAGGTCTATCCGCCTGAAACTCCTGCAAGGCCCGCCGCAGGTCTGGAGAAACGGCAGACAATATCACTCCATCTTTAAGGATACCTGTGGGCTCAGAATTACCAGGGGAGTCAGGCTCAAAACTCCTAGAAAGGGCATCCGCCTTAACATTCTTAGAACCCGGTAGGTAAGACACCACAAAATTAAACCGAGAGAAAAACAACGACCAGCGCGCCTGTCTAGGATTCAGGCGCCTGGCAGACTCAAGGTAAATTAAATTTTTGTGGTCAGTCAATACCACCACCTGATGTCTGGCCCCCTCAAGCCAGTGACGCCACTCCTCAAAAGCCCACTTCATGGCCAAAAGCTCCCGATTCCCAATATCATAATTCCGCTCGGCGGGCGAAAATTTACGGGAAAAAAAAGCACAAGGTCTCATCACGGAGCAGTCGGAACTTCTCTGCGACAACACCGCCCCAGCTCCGATTTCAGAAGCGTCGACTTCAACCTGAAAAGGAAGAGCAACATCAGGCTGACGCAACACTGGGGCGGAAGAAAAGCGGCGCTTGAGCTCCCGAAAGGCCTCCACAGCATCAGGGGACCAATCAGCAACATCAGCACCCTTCTTAGTCAAATCAGTCAATGGTTTTACAACATCAGAAAAACCAGCAATAAATCGACGATAAAAGTTAGCAAAGCCCAAAAATTTCTGAAGACTCTTAAGAGAAGAGGGTTGCGTCCAATCACCAATAGCCTGAACCTTGACAGGATCCATCTCGATGGAAGAGGGGGAAAAAATGTATCCCAAGAAGGAAATCTTTTGAACCCCAAAAACACACTTAGAACCCTTCACACACAAGGAATTAGACCGCAAAACCTGAAAAACCCTCCTGACCTGCTGGACATGAGAGTCCCAGTCATCCGAAAAAATCAGAATATCATCCAGATACACAATCATAAATTTGTCCAAATAATCGCGGAAAATGTCATGCATAAAGGACTGGAAGACTGAAGGGGCATTTGAAAGACCAAAAGGCATCACCAAATACTCAAAATGGCCCTCGGGCGTATTAAATGCGGTTTTCCACTCATCCCCCTGCTTGATTCGCACCAAATTATACGCCCCACGGAGATCAATCTTAGAGAACCACTTGGCCCCCTTTATACGAGCAAACAAATCAGTAAGCAGTGGTAACGGATATTGATATTTAACCGTGATTTTATTCAAAAGTCGATAATCAATACACGGCCTCAAAGAGCCGTCTTTCTTAGACACAAAGAAAAAACCGGCTCCTAAGGGAGATGACGAAGGACGAATATGTCCCTTTTCCAAGGACTCCTTTATATATTCTCGCATAGCCGCGTGTTCAGGCACAGACAGATTAAATAAACGACCCTTAGGGTATTTACTACCCGGGATCAAGTCTATGGCACAATCGCACTCCCGGTGCGGAGGTAGTGAACCAACCTTGGGTTCTTCAAAAACATCATGAAAGTCAGACAAGAATTCAGGAATCTCAGAGGGAATAGATGATGAAATGGAAACCAAAGGTACGTCCCCATGAGTTCCTTTACATCCCCAGCTTAACACAGACATAGCTCTCCAGTCGAGGACTGGGTTATGAGATTGCAGCCATGGCAATCCCAGCACCAAAACATCATGTAGATTATACAGCACCAGAAAGCGAATAACCTCCTGGTGATCCGGATTAACACGCATAGTCACTTGTGTCCAGTATTGTGGTTTATTACTAGCCAATGGGGTGGAGTCAATCCCTTTCAGAGGTATCGGAGCCTCCAATGGCTCCAAATCATACCCACAGCGTTTGGCAAAGGACCAATCCATAAGACTCAAAGCAGCGCCAGAGTCGACATAGGCGTCCGCGGTAATAGATGACAAAGAACAAATCAGGGTCACAGATAGAATAAACTTAGACTGTAAAGTGCTAATTGAAACAGACTTGTCAGGCTTTTTAGTACGCTTTAAGCATGCTGATATAACATGAGTTGAATCACCACAATAGAAGCACAACCCATTTTTTCGTCTAAAATTCTGCCGCTCGCTTCTGGACAGAATTCTATCACATTGCATATTTTCTGGCGTTTTCTCAGTAGACACCGCCAAATGGTGCACAGGTTTGCGCTCCCGCAGACGCCTATCGATCTGAATAGCCATCGTCATGGACTCATTCAGACTCGCAGGCACAGGGAACCCCACCATAACATCCTTAATGGCATCAGAGAGACCTTCTCTGAAAATCGCCGCCAGGGCGCACTCATTCCACTGAGTAAGCACAGACCATTTGCGGAATTTTTGGCAGTATATTTCAGCTTCATCCCGCCCCTGAGACAAGGACATCAAGGCCTTTTCCGCCTGAAGCTCTAAATGAGGTTCCTCATAAAGCAACCCCAAGGCCAGAAAAAACGCATCCACATTGAGCAACGCAGGATCCCCTGGTGCCAATGCAAAAGCCCAGTCTTGAGGGTCGCCCCGGAGCAAGGAAATTACAATCCTGACCTGCTGTGCAGGGTCTCCGGCAGAGCGAGACTTCAGGGACAAAAACAATTTGCAATTATTTTTAAAATTTTGAAAGTGAGATCTATTTCCCGAGAAGAATTCAGGCAAAGGAATTCTAGGCTCAGACATAGGTGCATGAACAACGAAATCTTGCAAATTTTGTACCTTTGTGGCGAGATTATTCAAACCTGTAGCTACACTCTGAAGATCCATTTGAAACAGGTTAACACAGAGCCATTCAAGGATAAGAAGGAGAGAAAGAGAGGAAGGCTGCAGTATAGGCAGACTAGCAAGTGATTCAATTAAGAGCACACTCAGAACTAAAGGAAAAAAAAAAAAAAAAATTGTAGCAGACTTCTTTTTTCTCTCCTTTCTCAGCCAGTAATTTAACCCTTTTTTTTGGGCCGGTCAAACTGTCATGATTCTCAATGGCGAGAGAACATAGCCCAGCATATATGAGAACTAGCTCTTGGAAGATGGAAACTATACTGACCATGAACTAAACCTGCCGCACAACTAGAAGTGGCCGGGTAGCATGCCTACGTTTTTTTATCCCTAGATGCCCAGCGCCAGCCGGAGAACTACCTAATCCTAGCAGAGGAAAAGACAGTCCTGGCTCACCTCTAGAGAAATTTTCCCAAAAGGCAGACAGAGGCCCCCACATATATTGGCGGTGATTTTAGATGAAATGACAAACGTAGTATGAAAATAGGTTTAGCAAAAATCGAGGTCCGCTTACTAGATAGAAAGAAGACAGAAAGGGCACTTTCATGGTCAGCAGAAAACCCTATCAAAACACCATCCAGAAATTACTTTAAGACTCTAGCATTAACTCATAACACCAGAGTGGCAATTTCCGCTCACAAGAGCTTTCCAGACACAGTAACGAAACAGCAGCTGTGAACAGGAACAAAATGCAAAAACACACAAGGACAAAAGTCCAACTTAGCTGGGAGTTGTCTAGTAGCAGGAACATGCACAGAAAGGCTTCTGATTACATTGTTGACCGGCATGAAACTGACAGAGGAGCAAGGTTATATAGCGACTCCCACATCCTGATAGGAGCAGGTGAACAGAGGGGATGATGCACACAAGTACAATTCCACAAGTGGCCACCGGGGGAGCCCAGAATCCAATTTCACAACAGACCAGGTTGTGGAGTGATTTCCCAATGACCGCAGACACGACAGGTACTGCTGCATCGATTCAAAGTGACATGAGACAGCACTGAGTAAGGTAATGAGGGAACTGTATAAAGTCCTGCAAATAACACAACTGAAGATGTCAGTTTACCATCCCCAGAAGGACAGCCTTGTAGAAAGTTTCAATTAAACATTGAAAAGCATGCTTAAGAAGGTCATAGAAAAGGACTGGGACTGTCTCCTACTGTATATGTTTTCTATCCAGGAGGTTCCGCAAGCCTCTACTGGATTATTTCTGTTTGAACTTCTGTGCTATTGATATCCACAGGGTCTCCATTATATAGGAAAGGAAACCTTGGAAGTTGAAGTCAGCCCCACCGAGGCATCATTGAGGACATCACTCAGATGCAGGAGAGGATTGCAAAGGTGATGAAGGTGATGCCCACCATAAAAGGACATCTCCTACAGGCACTAAGACTCAAGCTAGTGTCTAAAACTGGCTAGCCAGGCTGAGGCAGTTCAGTCCTGGGGACCGAGTCCTCATACGCATTCCTAAAGCAGATGGTAAGTTCTTGGCCAAATAGCAAGGCTTCTAAGATGTAGTTAAGAACTATAAGATTCATTAACCAGGAAGATAGAAACCATGCCAAGTGTACCACATCAATCTTATTAAACTGGGGCAAGAGAGGGAGCATGTTGAAACTCCATGTTTGCTGGTAAAGTCAGAGGTAGATGTTGAAGGAGTTGCAATAGCCGAGTCACTGTCAAAGCCCCAAAAACAGCAGTGTTGGGTATTGCTTCAGCAGAACAGAGACCTGTTTTTAGATTTTCCAGCATGTACAAAGGACAAGAACATGAGCTTCTGATAGAATTCCATATGCAAGTAGACTTGAAGTCCTATCAAATTTCTGCGGCTGGTCTATAGCTGATCTACAAGGATGTAAAATGGGTGCTAAATCTAGGAATTATTGAAGAATTCAAGAGCAAGCGGTCTAGCCCAATTGTCCTGGTTTCAAAACCTGATGACGAAGGTTTTTGTAAAAATTATAGGACGTTGATTGAAATCTCCATGTCCAACCCATATCCAATGCCATGTGTCTATGAGCTGATCCACATGTCACATGAAGCCAAGGAGAAGATGACATTCCCTATGCCTGATGGGTGCTTCCAATAAGTTCGGAAGCCTTTTGGACCCCAAGGAGCCCAGGCCACCTTCGAAAGGGCCATGGACCAGATCTTCACACCCCATAAGAATTACACTGTGGCATTCCTAAACAATAATGTAAACTTCAGTCCTGATTGAGGAAGTAATCTACGAATGGTCCAGGCTATGTTTGATGCTCTCAAGAAGGCAGGGTTTTCTGTAAATCCAAATAATATGCCATGGGGTTAGAAGAGGTCAAATACCTAGGATACGTAGTAGGTAGAGGTAAGTTCAAACCCCAGATCAGTAAAGCGGACACAATCCAAAACTGTCCAAGACCATTCTCAAAGAAGCAAGTTAGAGCCTTTCTGGGAATCGTGGGCTGCTATAGCACAGGAGGTTCCACCCAAACTTTGCCATGATGGCTGCAACCCTGACCGACTTACTTAAGGGAGCAAAATTGGCTATGACCAAGTGGACTGTGGAGACGGGGATGGCCTTTCAAGAACTGAAAGTAGCTCTGTGCCCTTGACTTTAAGAAGGAATTTTCATGCCACGCTGATACCTCAGAAGTCAGATTAGGAACAATCCTTTCTCATAAAAAACATAGGAAGGATCACCCCATTCACTACCTGAGTAGGATGTTTCAACATATGAGAAGAATTATTCGATTGTAGAAAAGGAATGCTTAGCCATAAAGAAGACGGTGGCAAATTACGATACTATCTGTTATGGTGAAAATTTAACTTTGTATCAGACCATGCCCCATAGGGGAAGGTATGTAAGGTGGCTACTGAGCACAAAGTTGATGAGAGGTATGTAACACAGAGGTGGTTGTCCTCTGTGATGTAAACCTGGAGTAATAATTTAGTGCACACAGTACAGTGTGGGTCAGGTTTATGGGCTGTCAGAGAGATGGTCAGGTCTGGCTTCCCACATACCCCACCTCTGGGTGTAGTTCACATGATTAAATAGAGTCTGTTTGTTTGACACATGGTCTGTATGTGGAGGTAAAAATACCTCCTGTGTGATGTCTGAAGACTAAGGGTACGTGCACATGGTGCAGATTGGACGCTGCAGATTCGCAGCACTTTTCCATCAGGTTTACAGTACCATGTAAACCTATGGAAAACCAAATCCATTATGCCCATGGTGCATAAAATACTGCATGGAAACGGTGCGTTGTATTTTCCGCAGCATGTCAATTCTTTGTGCGGATTCCGCAGCGTTTTACACCTGCTCCTCAATAGGAATCCGCAGGTGTAAAACCGCAGGTGAAATCCACACAAAAAAATGCAAGAAAACCACAGTAAATCTGCAGGTAAAATGCAGTGTGTTTTACCTGCAGATTTTTTAAACACGGTGCGGAAAAATCGGCACATGAATCCGCACCATGTGCACATAACCTGAGACCATATTCTGGATGCTATCCAGCTTGTGTGCCCTGGACTGTCTTCAAAGAGCTTTTGTTGAAACTGTTTGTTATGTTTTGCCTACACTGAAAGGCTGTTCATTTTCTTTTGCTTTTGACATGGTTTATGAAGCACCCATAAACCAGTCTGGACATTTGAATCAAAACAGTTCTTGTGTTACATCACCAAGCACCCAAGTGAGTAGCATTTCCACAACAGTTATACTGTTCAAGATTCTAAACATCCAAATTTAAATCTAATCAATTACTAGTATACAGTATATATTGTTTTATATTATTTAATCATCTAAAGAACTGACCTGTTTCAATTTTTGTTCCTTTATTTTAGCCTCTCCTTTCAAAATTCATAAAATATTGTTTTTTTAACATTGACAGCTGTATGGAGATTATTTTGACTGGTTTATGCAAGGCAAGTTGTCTTTTTGAATCCATAAAAGTAGAAATTCCAGCTTCTTAAAATTCCAACATGTATTTAGTTACATTTTTTAAACCCTTTCCCACCTTGGACGTATCCATATGTTCCTATGACTTGGGCCTTATTTATCTGTGATGGATGGATGGATATGTCCTGGCGATCGTGCGCGCACACAAGCTAATTCTGATTCTGACAGCTAACACCCAGCACTAAGTGCCAGGACCAGTCTGCAATTGAACTCTATCACATCATTTCGGGAGCAGACAAAGGGATAACAGCCCCTCTGACCTTGGATCAGAGACACCGTGATGTCACACGGGTTCCCGATCATTGCCATGGTAAACCGATGTCATCATGATTACATCCGAGTCACCAGAGCTAGCAAAGTAGCTAGATTATGCTCAGAGCATGATCAGCAACTTTATCTGTCAGTGCAGTGCTGACAGTTTGCATAGCACAGGGATTCTGCTGCATCTCCATACTATACAAGAATTCAGCCTGCAAAAATGATAGTCCCATTGTGAAACAAAGTAAATAAATAAACAAAAAAGTAAAAAAAAGTTTTAAAATTATTTTAAAAGTATTTAAAATAATAAATAAATAAAAACATCAAACAATATTGTACCCATAAATAAATATATGTATGAAAAAAATATATCAACAATAAAAGTACACATATTTGGTATTGTCACACCTAGAAAAATCCGACCTATGAAACTGTCTCACTAGTTAACCCCTTTAGTGAACACCACAAAAAATAAAAAACAAGGCAAAAGACAATGCTTTATCATCATACCGATGAACAAAAAGTGGACTAAAACGCAATAAAAAATACAGATATAAATAAACGTGGTACCACAGAAAAGACATCTTGCCCCGCAAATAAGCAAACTACCATAAACCTCCATCAGCAGAAAAATAAAAAAGTTATAGCTCTCATCATAAAGTGATGCCAAATTAATTATTTTTTCTATAAAATCGTTTTTATTATATAAAAGCAGCAAAACATAAATACGATATAACTGTGGTATGTGGTTTTGGAAGATGGTGAGGGAGTACCTTGCTGACTATACCAACGTCCTCCGTGATTCCTCTGTGCTTTTAATTATTGGGTATCCAAGCTGGACTTGTGGCATTAACTGGCTCTCTATGCATTGGAGGTCCTGGCCTGCCCTCCGCTAGCGTTTTGACCGAGAAGGTTTTTAATTCCCATGGTGGAATTATAACTGATAAGCACATCTGCCTGTCAACTGAAAACAGGCTGACTCTTATAAAAATGAACAAGGGCTGGATTGGGCTAGATGTCTCTACACCACAGAACGATAATAGTGAAACATAACCTCAAGCCCAGTGTCATTTTTGGAAGTCTATTCTCATGCACCTCTACACACCCACACATGGGTATACGCTTCCTGAATTTGCTTATTTGCTGTTATCCTCCTCCTTCTCCTCCTCCTCCTCAGCCACCACCACTAGATCACCATGGTGACCGTGGTCTATGATGCAACAGCAACGTTATTGTGTTAAAAGGTGTTTTTGATGCCCTTAAAAAAATGTTTACACATTATGTTGATGTGTACCCCCCAGGGGTAAATGTTTGTCAGCCCATACACTTACTGCATGGGCATTACAAGTATAGGAGACCTGCTCCTTTAAACTGGGAAAACATTTTTCTTAGGCCATCGTCCCCATTTATTCCTAGCAAGATTGGGTGCATGCAAATTTGGGGCAGGCCTTGCATTCACTTCATGAGCAAACTTTATAGGAGTACCAAATGAAGAATGGGAACTTTGGTTTCATGTGGACATCAAGGACGTTGGTTCAATGGCTTAATTGGAGTGCGTGTAACATTGGGGCAGGGCAGGCCTTGCAATCAATGCATAAGCAAACAGAATGGGAGTAACAAATGAATAATGTGAACTTGGTTTTCCTGTGGCCATCCAGTATGTGGGTTCAAAGGTTTATTGGGGTGGGTGTAACTTTGGGCAGGGCAGGCCTTGCAAACAGCATGGGAGTACCAAATAAATACTGGGAACTTTGGTTGTTTGTGGTTATCCATGACGTCTGTTCAATGGGTTGTTGGGGTGCGTCCAAATTTTGGGCAGCCCTGCCACTCACTGCATACTCAATAACAGTATAAGGGAGCCACTGTTTAATAATGGGAACAACGAAGCATAGCCGGCTGATGGCTCTCTAAGAATAGTGAGAGCCGACTACTGGCCCAATAAAAATAGATTTTGTGACTTTCAGAGTCCCTCCTTCATAAATGAAACATGATGTGTCTGATGATGTGTCACACACCACATGGCCAAATAAGGTTGTAAAATGCTAAAAGGACATTTCCCAGTGAATACATTTGTCTTGGTTGAAAGCAATGCTAAAGTTGAAAAACGCATAAAAAACGCTGCGTGTGAACATAGCCCAAGTGGTGGAGGAACATTTTTGTTTTGAGTTATTTATTTTGCCTTACATACAAATCATTACCCTGGAAAGGATGTTCCATGACATATTTCCCATGAAAATCCATTAACTTTTGTTTTTGTATGTTTTATTATGCGCCTGTAAAACTGGCGTAAGATTCTGACAACATTGTTCATAGCTGTGAACTGGGAGTCAGAGATGCTTCCAGGGGTATTCCCCATGATGTTCCAATGTCATTTGAGCACTATTCCCTACAATTTCAGATATTTTTAGACTCTAAAAGGACCCCCGGAGGGGATCGAGGCAAAAATGATCGGTTTTCCCAGAGACTTAGATTGGGCTCATTGCTCTGGTCAAGCACCCGAGCATTCCAATTCGCAATGAGCACTCGAGCATTTTAGTGCTCGCTCATCACTAGTTTTAACATATCGTCTACTGGAAAAAGGGAAAAAATTCCAAGTACGGTGAAATTGCAAAAAAAAGTGCAATCCCACAGTTGTCTTTTGTTTTGCTTTTTTACTATGTTCACAAAATGCTAAAATTGACCTGTCATTATGATTCTCCAGGTCATAACAAGTTCATAGAAATCAAATATGTCTAGGTTCTTTTTCTATCTGAGTGGTTAAAAAAATTCCAAACTTTGTTAAATAAAACTTTATCTCCAACCTGGAGCATAGGTCCCACAGCCTGTCTCCTGTCTGCAAAAACCTTAAAACTCCTATGAGCCCTCCCAATATTCTTCTGGACCACCCTCCACAAGTCCTCCAACCGCTGCACAACTACATCAACCCCAGGGCAACTGGAGTCCAAACAGGAGAACTCCCCGAAATGTGGATTGAACCCGTAATTACAGAAAAATGGAGAAATGTCTGTGGAGTGACTAACACGGTTATTGAACGCAAACTGCGCTAACGGCAATGCATCACACCAATCATCCTGTCTGGAAGCGGAAAGGCAGAGCGAAATTTGTTCCAGCGACTGGTTGCTCCACTCGGTTTGACCATTGGTCTCAGGATGGTATGTGGATGAAAAGGACAACTCAACACCCAGCCTTTTGCAAAACGCCCTTCAAAACCTGGACATGAACTGCACTCCACTATCAGACACCACATTCAAAGACACCCCATGCAAATGAACCACATGCTGCACAAACAACGTGGACAAGGTTTCCGCAGAAGGCAAAGCCATCAAGTGTACAAAGTGTGCTTGTTTAGAAAACCTGTCCACCACCACCTATATGACAGTACAAATCTTGGAAGGGGGATGATTGGTGATAAAGCCCATGGACAAATGTGTCCATGGTCTATCAGGAACTGGCAAAGACACCAATTTCCCGGTCAGCCAGTTATGAGAGCTGTTAGCGCGTGTGCACACTTTACAAGCAGAAATAAACTTTTTAACATTGGACATAAGTAAAGGCCACCAAAAAACCCTCGCGATGGCCCCTGGAGTTTCTGAAATCCCAGAATGACCACTCAGAGATGAATTATGAAACTGCTGCAACATCCTGAGGCAAAACTGAATCGGAACAAACAGTTTATCAACTTTTTTTGGATGAGGGAGCTTAAGACTGAGCTTCTTGAATTTCCTACTCTAACTCTGATGACACATCAGCCACCACCACCCCAGGTTGAAGAATGGAGGATGGATGTTCAGGAGTAGAAACCGGATCCAGACTCTGGGACAAGGCATTGGCCTTTACATTCTTGGATCCTGGACGAAAAGTGATCGAAAGCTGAAATCGTGAAAAAAAATGACCATCGGTCCTGCTTAGGGGTGAAACTTTTAGCAGACTCAATGTATGCCAAATTCTTGTGATCACAGTAATGGGATGAGCCGCCCCTCCAAAAAATGCCTTCATTCCTCAAAACTCAACTTAACTGCCAGAAGTTTCCGATTGCCCACATTGTAATTTTGCTCTGCCGGGGAGATCTTTTTCGAGAAGAAGGTGCAAGGTCTCAGATTGGTCAATGTGGCGGGCCCCTGAGACAACACCACCCCCACCCCCACTTCCGCGGTGTCAACCTCCACCACAAAAGGTTCAGAAGGATCAGGTTAGACCACAGCTTACAATGGTTCACAAATTTCGAGTCAATCAAGTTTATAGAAGACCCACAATCCACAAAAGCAGAAGAGGGAAAAAAAATAATTGTTCACAGCCACTTCCACTTTCAGCAATAATTTGAAAACTGAGAAAAAAAGTATCTGGGGATCTGGGTAACCTCCTTGGCAGCTACCCAAACCTAGGCATTGCCTGAAACCTTGGATTCCGGTGGGCAGGATGGACAGTCCTTTCTCCAATTGCCCGGAGCTCCACAATAGAAACATAGTTTATTCTCTCTACGATGTGTCCTTTATCTTTCTTTCGTGGAGACCATCCCCACTTCCATGGGTTTGACCGATGCTGAAGGTTCACATTTAAGTGGCAATAACAGAGCCTCATGTTGCACCACTCCTCTTTCATGCAGTCTGCGGTTCATGCAGATGGCCTGTGTCATGGCCTCTTCCAGAGAGTCAGGCGGTGGATGCAGAGCCAACACATCCTTTAAGTGCTCAGACCGACTGCTTTGGAAAATCCCCCTGAGAGCCGAGACATCCCAAGACACTTCTGAAGCCCATCGCCTATACTCTAAACAATACCACTCAGCAGAGTGCTTTTCCTGGGTGAGACCCAAAATCATGCCCTTGGCCAATCTTACTCGATCGGGTTCATCATATATCAGACCCAAGGCTTCAAAGAACTGATCAACAGACAGTCTCTCAGCTGAGGTGGGAGATAGGGAGAAAGCCCAAGCCTGCAGCTGCTCTTGTAACAGATATAGTAGTAAAGCACGGCACTCTGGGTATCTTGGAGGTGCTCAAGTTAGGTATCCAACCCGTAGTACATCAGCAATAATATACTTGGCACTCAGGAGAACTTTGTAGTGAAGTAAAACATCATTTATTCAGTGCATCCAGTTCAACATGAACGTTTTCGGTCCAAACATAGGACCTTCATCAGACAGGGTTTTTGAATACTGGAATACACAGTTTGTCTGTATGGGCCCATGAATGGTGCCAGTGTCAGACAGAATCCAGGAGGTGAAGTACCGCCTTATGCAGTTAATGAGAATGTGCTGCAGAGAGGCGAGGTAATCGCTGGTGCAGGGAGCGCTGATGCTGCTGCGGAGAATAGCGCCGTACTGCAGGGAGCCCTCCCTTCACTACAAAGTTCTCCTGAGTGCCAAGTATATTATTGCTGCTTGTAACAGATATATCACTATTCCCACCCTTTGACTCTCATCACCCAAGGATCAAGTTCACAGGGAAAACAACAATTTGAAACTTTCTCTAAATACCCAGAATTTCTTTTTATTCCCAGAAAAAGTGTCTGGCAGTTTGACAGAGGGTTCAGGAGAAGACAAAGACATTTCTGACACCGCATCACCCATATTGCCAGATGGGGAAGGAGCACCTCGAATTGTGTAAACAGTATCCGCTAACTCCCTTTGCACCTGCTGGTGGGAAGTGACCAAAGCTCTTGGCTCAACAGATAGGCTTTGCATCATTTTAGTCAGATTAGCCACCTGATCTAACAGAGCATGGAGCGGATCCATGACATACAGTAAATCTATACGCCTATAAAAAATGTTTGGGTCGTTGATAATGTTGTGACACGGGGACAGTGCCACCGGTGTTTAGGCCAGGAGAGCTAGCTGGGAAAGTTAGCCGATACACACGAAGCGAGAAGACCGAGGAATGTAAAGTGCACAGAACCTGAGCTAGGCCGGTCACGTGATCACAGGGGCTGGAGCTACCCCATGAGAGGCCAAAGAGCAGACCATGGTGGGGAGAAAGGAGCACAAACCGAATAACAATGTCAAAGCAAAGCCAAGGATCAGAAGCCAGACAAGTACGAGGTAACCAAGGGCAAAACAGATTATTATCATTATTTATTTATTTAGCACCATTGATTCCATGTGCTGTATATAAGAAGAGGTTACATACAAATTACAGATAATACTTACAGTAAGCAAATTAACTATTACAGAATGATACAGAGGGGCAAGGACCCTGCCATTGTGGGCTTACATTCTACAGGATGGGGGAAGAAGACAATAGGTTGAGGGTTGCAAGAGCAGAGGTGAGGAGGCAGCGGGGTCAGTGCAGGCTGTAGGCTTTCCTGAAGAGGTGGGTTTTCAGGTTCCGTCTGAAGGATCTGAAAGTGGTTGATAGTCGGAAGTGTTGGGGCAAAGAATTCCAGAGGATTGGGGATATTCAGGAGAAGTCTTGGAGGCGGTTAGGTGAGGAGCAAATAAGTGTGATGGAGAGAAGGAGGTCTTGGGAGGACCGGAGATTGCATGAGGGAAGATATAGGGAGATTATTTCAGAGATATATGAAGGAGACAGGTTCTGGATGGCTTTGTAGGTTAGTATTAGTAATTTGAACTGGATACGCTGAAGGAATGGGAGCCAGTGAAGAGATGTGCAGGGGGGAAGCGGAGGAGTAGCGAGGAGAGAGATGAATTAGTTGGGCAGCAGAGTTAAGGATGGACTCGAGAGGTGCAAGGGAGTTAGCAGAGAGGCCACAGAAAAGGATGTTGCAGTAGTCAAGGCGGGAGATGATGAAGGCATGCACAAGCATTTTAGTAGATTGACGGTTGAGGAAAAGATGGATTATGGAGATATTTTTGAGCTGGAGGTGACAGGAGGTGGAAAGAGCTTGGATGTGCAGTTTGAAGGACAAAGCAGAGTCAAGGGTTACTCCGAGGCAGCGGGCTTCCCGTACGGGGGAAAGCGTGATGTCGTTAATTGCGATAGATAGGTCAGGTAAGGCAGATCTATGAGATGGAGGAAAGAGGATGAGCTCATATTTGTTCAGATTGAGTTTGAGGAAACAAGAGAAGAAGGAGGCTATGGCTGATAGACACTCCGGGATTCTGGACAGGAGAGAGGTGACGTCTTTGCCAGAAAGGTAGATCTGAGTGTCATCAGCATAAAGGTGGTACTTGAATACATGGAACTTTGAGTTGTCACAGGCCAAGTGTATAGATTGAGAAGAGTAGGGTTCCTAGAACAGAGCCTTGGGGGACTCCAACAGAGAGAGAGGGTGGGATGAGGAGGTAGCTTGGCAGTGGGAGATGCTGAATGTGTGAAGGTATGAGGCAATACAGGATAAGGTGAGCTCTTTGATAGCAAAGGAGGAGAAAATCTGTAGTAGGAGGCAGTGGTCAACTGTGTCGAAAGCAGATGACCAGTCTAGAAGGAGGAGTACAGAGTATTGTCCATTAGCTTTGGCTGTAAGTAGGTCATTAGTAATTTTGGACAGTGCTGTCTCATTTGAGTGATGGGGTGGAAACCAGATTGTAGATTGTCAAAGAGCAAGTTAGCTGAAAGGTGGGAGGAAAGTTCAGCTTGGACGTGCTGCTCCAGGAGTTTTGAAGCCAATGGGAGCAGTGATATTGGGCGGTAGTTGGACATAGCAGTTGGGTCGAGGGTTGCCTTTTAAGGATAGGCGTGATTGTGGCATGTTTGAAAGCAGAAGGGAAGGTGCCAGAAGTTAGTGAAAGGATGAAGAGATGGGTTAGGGATGGGATAAGCTTGGCGGTGAGGTTGGGGAGGAGATGAGATGTGATGGAGTCGAGCGCACAGGTGGTGAGGTGCGATTTGGAGAGGAGACAGTTAAGCAGTTAAGCCCCCTTCAGTGATGCTGGATAGGGAGGTTATGGGGTGGTTGAACAATGAAGACTTGCCTTGTCTGGTCGATCTTATTTTTAAAATGTGTGGCAAAGTCCTCAGCAGAGATGAGGGAGGTTGGAGGGGGCAGTGGGGGGTGGAGGAGGGAGTTAAAGGTTTTAAATAACTGTTTGGGGTTGTAGGATAGGGAAGATAAAATGGTTGTGAAGTATGCCTGTTTAGCAGAGGTGAGAGCAGATTTAAAAGCTAGTGTTGCCTGTTTGAATGCAGTGAAGTCATCTTGTGAATGTGTTTTCTTCCAAAGCCGCTATGCAACCCTGGACACTTGCCGGAGCTTTTTAGTGGTGTTATTGTGCCAGGGTTGTCTATTGATTTGTCGCACTATGCCATGAACAAGAGGGGCAACTGTATCAATAGCTGATGCGAGAGTGCCATTGTGGAAAGCAGTGGCACTATCTGAGTCTTGGAGTGAGAAGGGCCGGCATCAGCACTCGGGAAGTGCCGGAGCCCTGGCGAGACGGGGGGCCCATAACGGTATGACACTGATGCGCATCATGTGCTCCTGGGGGGCCCCTGAAGCCGGACTACATCCATGTGCTAGTGTGCTGTGTGTATTACACTACACAGTCAACTCACAGGCAGGACTTGGAGGCAGAGCTGGAGCTGACATCCCCGGCAGCAGGAAGCAGCGCACAGAGCTCTCTGGGACTAATGATGTGCTGCTGCGCAGCTGCTGGAATACCCACCATGGGGATATGAAGAGTCACTTCCGGGCTGGTGGTCATCACTTCCGGTTGAGAGTGAGGACGAGCGCGTCATCCTAAGAGCTCACAGATTGTCCCAACATTTCCACCGCAGAAAGACGAGCAACAGTCAGTGCACCCTGTGTCCACAACGGGGGCGATGGCATGAGTCGTGATGGTGAAAATGAAGCAGTGAGTCTTCCTTCCTGGTCCCAAAGCATTGCAAGGAGATGCAGCCTGGGAGGACAAGTTAGTGGTACGACCGTAAAGGCCACGGAGACAGGCAGCGGTGGGAGTGGATCATGGCCTCTGTTCTGTGCAAGACAGTACTGTCTGGGACTTGTAGACTAGTCCTTGTGCAGTTGTGCTACAATGTGGCATATCTTAGCAATGCTGGGACATGTAGTCCTACACAGACCTACAGTATGGCATCTGAGTGATGCTGGGACTTGTAGACAATATACTACATGGCTGGCTGTGCTATATACTATATGGGCTGTGTTATATACTATATGGCTGTGCTATATACTATGTGG
This sequence comes from Ranitomeya variabilis, assembly GCF_051348905.1. Lineage (NCBI taxonomy): Eukaryota > Metazoa > Chordata > Amphibia > Anura > Dendrobatidae > Ranitomeya > Ranitomeya variabilis. The sequence continues at coordinate 601,348,222 of NC_135234.1, forward strand.
GCTGTGTTATATACTACGTGGGCTGTGTTGTATACTACGTGGGCTGTTATATAGTACATGAGCTGTGTTATATACTACATGGGCTGTGTTATATACTAAGTGGACTGTGTTATATATTACTTGTGCTGTGTTGTATACTACGTGGGTGGCCTGTGTTATATACTATGTGGGCTGTGTTATATACTATGTCACGGGGCTGTTCTATCGTCTACGTGGGCTGTGCTATATAATACGTGGCTGTGTTATATACTATGTGGCTGTGTTATATGCTACGTGGCTGGGCTATATACTATGTGAGCAGTGTTATATACTACGTGGGCTGTGTTATATGCTACGTGGGCTGTGTTATATACTACATGGTCTGTGTTATATGCTATGTGGCGGTGCTATATACTTCGTGGGCTGTGTTATATACTACATGGGCTGTGTTATATACTACCTGGGCTGAGTTATATACTGATTGGGCTCTGTTATATACTATGTGGGCTGTGTTATATACTATGTCAGAGGGCTGTGCTATCATCTTTTTGGGCTGTGCTATATACTATGTGGGCTGTGCTATATACTACGTGGCTGTGTTATATACTACGTGGCTGTGTTATATGCTATGTGTCTGTGCTATATGATACATGGGCTGTGGTATATGCTAGGTGGGCTGTGCTATATATGCCATGTGGCTGTGTTATAAACTACATGGGCTGTGTTATATGCTATGTGGCTGTGCTAAATACTATGTGGCTGTGCTATATACTACATGGACTGTGCTATATACTACATGGGCTGTGTTATATGCTACATGGGCTGTGTTATATGCTACGTGGGCTGTATTATATGCTACTTGGGCTGTGCAATATACTACATGGCTGTGCTATATGCTATGTGGCTGTGCTATATGTTACATGGGCTGTGTTATATACTACGTGGGCTGTGTTATATGCTATGTGGCTGTGCTATATGCTACGTGGGCTTTGTTATATACTACATGGGCTGTGTTATATGCTACGTGGCTGTGCTATATTTCTCCGCTGTATCTGTTCATCATGAATCATGGTATGTGGTAAAGGGGGGAACACTGAAACTCTTGCGCCCGGGGACCTCAAAAACCTGGAGCCAGCTCTGGGAGTGAGGATATGGATGCCTGTAGTAGGATAGAGTATGAGAGTGTGTGGGCGTCTAGGTGTGCAAGGTTTCTGCGGGGGTGCGCATCTTGATGGACATGGGTGACTGGTGAGGAGGACAGGGATGAGAAAGTGAGCAGATGGTGGTCGGATAGAGGGAGAGGGGAGTTGGTGAAGTTAGAGAGCAGAGACAGGTGAAGACCAAGTCTATTGTATGTCTGTCTGTGTGGGTGGCTGCGGAGGACCACTGAGTATGTAAAAAAAATGAAGTAAAGGACAGAAGATTGGAGGCTGTTGACAGAAGGATATCAGTGAGGATGTTGAAGTTACCCATGATGATGGTGGGAATATCAGCAGAGAGAAAGTGAAGAAGCCGGGTGGAGAATTGGTCAATAAAGGCAGTGGCTGGGCCCAGAAGTCGGTATATGATGGCCACTTGCAGGTTAGGGGGAGAGTAGATGCGGACAGTGGACTTCAAAAGAGGGGAGGGTAAGGGAGAGAAGAGGTGGTATTGGGCTAAAGGTGCAGTTTGAAGAAAGGAGAAAATGAGTAAACAGGGCCGAGTCAAGGGGTCAAAATACCAGGAGGGACAAAGCAGTACCGAGCAGGAAGACAGAGACAGTAGTAAAGGGACAAACAGGGTCATACACAGTGAAATTCAAACATGAAGTGGAACAGCGATTACAGACGAGTAACCTGGGTCAGCAATCTCTAGCGGAGTAAACAGAAGTATCACCAACACTGGACCCAGGAACTTCCAGCATTAAATAGCCACCCCAGAACCAAAAAGAGGAGGACAAACTTAACCCTGACCAGGACAGAGCAGAACCACCCCATCCTGAGTCATGACAGGCGTACTAGTTTGCCTGATGTCAGATAGAGGTTAATGATATGATCGTGCATATCGAGTCATCTTCCTGCTCTAAGCCAGAGGAACCAAGGAAAGATCAGTCCACAGGCTGCCCCAGTCTCTATGATGAGAAACATGTTTGTGCATGGGGCAGGCCTGAAGGCATGTCTATCCATGGGTTTTCTGGTATAGAGCACTAAGATAAGACTCTGTCTACAGGCTCGCCCTGGAGCTCAGGCAAATCATTAGCTGAAAACTTCTAACACTGATTACACAAGAGCCACAAGACAGATTTCTTCACTCGGTACAATTTTAATCAGTATAACAGCTCCAACCTGACAGTGTCTGTAGTTTACTTAGCAAAATCCTGCTGACCAGATTGCATTAACAATTTACAGCCTGTGGATCTCCAGAAGCAAAAACTTTGCATAATGTGTGGCACTAAGATGGCATATTTTCAATTCTCACTCTGCAACAATAATTCATGCCTATTTATGGAAAACACCAGTGAGACAAGACCAAAATAGTTGCTGCACCCATAGATGAATTCTTTGAGTTGTGCAACTTTCATAATAGGGTCACGTTTGGGATTTTTCTGCTGTGCTGGAACCTTAGGGGCTCTGAAGATGGCATTTCCAAACTATTCCAGGAAAATCTGTAGTCCAAAAGCCCGATAGCGCTCTTTCTCTTCCAAGTCCTGTCCTCTGCTCAAAAATAGTTTCTGAACCAGACAAGAAGAGATTGTGGCACCATCCGGGTGCTGCCATGGATAGAGATGAACAAATACAAGGTAATATAAACATTTTCCGAGATTACACATTTTGGGTTCGGTCCATCCTCTTCAGTCTAAAATAAAAAATTATTTCTAATCACATATGGGGCACTGCGGTCATCTGAAGAAATTGCACAACAAACTGTAGAGTCCATTTTAATTTATTATCACTGGTTTAAATATATTGCTTTAAATTAACATTTTACTGGTGAAAATTTATGTTTTCATGGCTCAATAGAATAAAATTCTGTTAAATACTTATCCAACCACCAACGTCCATATTATAAAGCTGGGACTTCCTAATACATTATCACTACCTTCGGTCTAACCTTACAGACAGCCGAAACGAAGAGATCCAGAATACAATTAAAATAAAGCTTTATTACGGAACAAAATTCTATCCAGTGCAATAGTGCATAAGCACCTTAACAAGAAATGGGAGGCCAAGTAGTATAAATTACTAAAATCATATGCTGCATGGTAGTAAATACAAAATCATACATTAATCCGGTACCACAGACGCCCCCGGAAGAAGCTGGTTGCGAAAAACGCATTGGGGTGAGGTGGGATGCTGGGTCAGCTGCAGGTAGACATTGTTATGGTTTCTGGTCCAGCACATGACTGTATTGCTGATACTATATGCATGCTTAGGCAGCGAATGTGGTACCAGATTAATGTATGATTTTTGTTGTGTATCCGCTTTTTGGGCTCCCCTGGTGGTTGCTGGTGGTACTGGTGACTTGTTTGCACTTTGCTGCTTCTGTTCACCTGCTTCCATCAGCGTTTGGGAGTTTCCTATTTAGCCTTGCTCTCCAGTCATTTCCTTGCCGGTCATCATTGTAACCAGAGCCTTCGGTTGCATGTTCCTGCTACTAGTCTGCTGATCAGCTAAGTGGACTTTGTCCTTTTGTTTTGTATCTTTAGTCCAGTTTGCAGTTTTGTAATTCTCTGTAGCTGGAAGCTCTTGCGGGCTGAAATTGCCACTCCTGTGTCATGAGTTGACACAGGAGTCTTAAAGTAATTTCAGGATGGTTTTTTGAAAGGGTTTTCAGTTGACCGTGAAGTCCTCTTTTGTATCCTTCTGCTATCTAGTAAGTGGACCTCTCTTTGCTAAATCTACTTTCATACTGTGTATGTCTTTTCCTCTTATTTCACCGTTATTACATGTGGGGGGCTGCTATCATCTTTTGGGGTATTTCCCTAGAGGTAAGCCAGGTTTGTTTCTTCCTCTACCAGGCTTAGTTAGTCCTCCGGCTGGCGCGTGGCATTTAGGAAGCCGTAGGTATGCTCCCTGGCTACTATTAGTTGTGTGGTAGATTTAGCTCACGGTCAACTCGAGTTTCCATCACCCGAGAGCTCGTTCGTTATTTATATGTTTCTTACGTTCCCTTGCCATTGGGAACCATAACAGTATGACCGGCCATGTGTTAAACTTATTGGCAGAAGAAAGGAGAGAAAAAGGAAGTCTGTAAATTTTTTTTTTTTTCTTTTTCCCTATGCTTGCTCCATAGTTGGATCAGTTGTATTTAAGCTCTAATTACTGCATTTGCCTTTCTCTCCTTATAATCCTTGAATGGCTCTGAGCTCACCTGTTTAAAGATGGATCCTCAGAGTTTGGCTGCAGGTTTAAATAATCTTGCTACGAAGGTTCAAAATTTACAAGATTTTGTTATGCATACTCCTATTTCTGAACCTAAAATCCCTACACCAGAGGTGTTTCCGGAGATAGATCTCGGTTTCTGAATTTCAAATATAATTGTAAATTATTCCTTTCTCTCAGACCTCACTCCTCAGGAGATCCTGTCCAGCAGGTTAAGATTGTAATTTCTTTGCTGCGAGGTGACCCTCAAAATTGGGCATTTTCATTGGCACCAGGGGTTCCTGCGTTGCTCAATGTGGATGCGTTTTTCCTGGCTTTAGGGTTGCTTTATGAGGAACCTAATTTGGAGATTCAAGCTGAAAAAGCTTTGATAGCCCTATCTCAAGGGCAAGATGAAGCTGAGATATACTGCCAAAAATTTCGTAAATGGTCTGCTCTTACTCAGTGGAATGAGTGCGCCTTAGCGGCAAATTTCAGAGAGGGCCTTTCTGATGCCGTTAAAGATGTTATGGTCGGGTTCCCTGCGCCTACAGGTCTGAATGAGTCCATGACAATGGCAATTCAGATTGATCGGCGTTTGCGGGAGCGCAAACCCGTGCACCATTTGGCGGTATCTTCTGAAGAGACGCCAGAGAAAATGCAATGTGACAGAATTATGTCCAGAAGCGAGCGGCAGAATTATAGGCGTAAAAATGGGTTATGCTTCTATTGTGGTGATTCTGCTCATGTTATATCGGCATGCTCTAAACGTACTAGGAAGGTTGACAAGTCTATTTCAATTGGCACTTTACAGTCCAAATTTATTTTGTCTGTAACCTTGATTTGTTCATTATCAGTTATTACCGTGGATGCCTATGTGGACTCTGGCGCCGCTCTGAGTCTTATGAACTGGTGCTTTGCCAGGCGCTGTGGGTTTGATTTAGAGCCTCTGGAAGTCCCTATACCTCTGAAGGGTATTGATTCTACACCTTTGGCTTGTAATAAACCACAGTTCTGGACGCAAGTGACTATGCGTATGACTCCAGACCATCAGGAGGTGATTCGCTTCCTTGTGTTGTACAATTTACATGATGTTTTGCTGCTTGGATTACCATGGTTACAGTCTCATAACCCAGTCCTTGACTGGAAAGCTATGTCTGTGTTAAGCTGGGGATGTCGGGGGGCTCATGGGGACACTCCTATGGTGCCCATTTCGTCATCTATTCCATCTGAGATTCCGGCATTTTTGTCTGATTATCGTGATATTTTTGAAGAGCCTAAGATTGGTTCGCTCCCTCCTCACAGGGATTGTGATTGCGCCATAGATCTGATTCCTGGCAGTAAATTTCCAAAGGGTCGTTTGTTTAACCTATCTGTACCTGAACATGCTGCTATGCGCGAGTATATTAAGGAGTCCCTGGAAAAGGGACATATTCGTCCTTCTTCATCACCTTTAGGAGCCGGTTTTTTCTTTGTCTCTAAAAAGGATGGCTCTCTGAGGCCTTGTATTGATTATCGACTCCTGAATAAAATTACAGTCAAATATCAGTATCCGTTGCCTTTGCTGACTGATTTGTTTGCTCGCATAAGGGGGGCTAAGTGGTTCTCTAAGATTGATCTTCGTGGGGTGTATAATTTGGTGCGAATTAAGCAGGGGGATGAGTGGAAAACCGCATTTAATACGCCTGAGGGCCATTTTGAGTATTTGGTAATGCCTTTCGGCCTTTCTAATGCACCTTCTGTCTTTCAGTCCTTAATGCATGATATTTTCCGTGAATATTTGGATAAATTTATGATAGTGTACTTGGATGATATTTTGATTTTTTCTGATGACTGGGAGTCTCATGTTCAGCAGGTCAGGAGGGTTTTTCAGGTTTTGCGGGAGAATTCTTTGTGTGTAAAGGGTTCAAAGTGTGTTTTTGGGGTTCAAAAGATTTCCTTTTTGGGGTACATTTTTTCCCCTTCTTCTATTGAGATGGACCCTGTCAAGGTTCGGGCTATTTACGACTGGACGCAGCCTACTTCTCTGAAGAGTCTCCAGAAATTCTTGGGCTTTGCTAATTTTTATCGTCGATTTATAGCTGGTTTTTCTGGCGTTGCTAAACCTCTGACGGATTTGACTAAAAAGGGTGCTGATGTTGCCAATTGGTCCCCTGCTGCTGTGGAGGCCTTTCGGGAGCTTAAGCGCCGCTTTTTGTCTGCCCCTGTGTTGCGCCAGCCTGATGTTTCCCTTCCCTTTCAGGTTGAGGTCGATGCTTCCGAGATTGGAGCGGGGGCGGTTTTGTCGCAGAAAAGTCCCGACTGCTCAGTGATGAGACCTTGTGCGTTCTTTTCGCGAAAATTTTCGGCCGCCGAGCGAAACTATGATGTTGGTAATCGGGAGCTTTTGGCCATGAAGTGGGCATTTGAGGAGTGGCGTCATTGGCTTGAGGGTGCCAAACATCAAGTTGTAGTTTTGACTGATCACAAGAATTTAATTTATTTGGAGTCTGCCAGGCGCCTGAATCCTAGACAGGCACATTGGTCGTTGTTCTTTTCCCGGTTTAATTTTGTGGTCTCGTACTTACCGGGTTCTAGGAATGTGAAGGCAGATGCTCTTTCTAGGAGTTTTGAGCCTGACTCTCCTGGGAATTCTGAAACTGCTGGTGTCCTTAAGGATGGAGTGGTTTTGTCTGCTGTCTCTCCTGATTTGCGACGTGCTTTGCAAGAATTTCAGGCGGATAGACCTGATCGTTGTCCGTCTGGTAGACTGTTTGTTCCTGACGAGTGGACCACTAGAGTCATCTCGGAAGTTCATTCTTCTACTCTGGCAGGTCATCCGGGAATTTTTGGCACCAGAGATTTGGTGGCTAGATCCTTCTGGTGGCCTTCCCTGTCTCGAGATGTGCGTGTTTTTGTGCAGTCTTGCGATGTGTGTGCTCGGGCCAAGCCTTGTTGTTCTAGGGCTAGTGGGTTGTTGTTGCCCTTGCCTATTCCGAAGAGGCCTTGGACGCACATCTCTATGGACTTTATCTCGGACCTACCTGTTTCTCAGAAGATGTCTGTCATCTGGGTGGTGTGTGACCGTTTTTCTAAAATGGTTCATTTGGTGCCATTGCCTAAGTTGCCTTCCTCATCTGAGTTGGTCCCTCTGTTTTTTCAAAATGTGGTTCGCCTGCATGGTATTCCGGAAAACATCGTTTCTGACAGGGGTACCCAGTTCGTGTCTAGATTTTGGCGGGCAGTCTGTGCCAGGTTGGGCATTGATTTGTCTTTTTCGTCTGCATTCCATCCTCAGACCAATGGCCAGACGGAACGAACTAATCAAACTTTGGAGACTTATTTGAGGTGTTTTGTGTCTGCGGATCAGGATGATTGGTTTGCCTTTCTGCCGTTGGCGGAGTTTGCTCTTAATAATCGGGCTAGTTCTGCCACTTTGGTTTCTCCTTTCTTTTGCAATTCAGGGTTTCATCCGCGTTTTTCATCTGGTCAGGTTGAATCTTCGGATTGTCCTGGAGTGGATGCGGTAGTGGATCGGTTGCATCAGATTTGGGGACAAGTGGTGGATAATTTGGAATTGTCCCAGGAGAGGACTCAGCAGTTTGCTAACCGCCGTCGTCGTGTTGGCCCCCACCTTCGTGTTGGGGACTTGGTGTGGTTGTCTTCCCGTTTTGTCCCAATGAGGGTTTCTTCTCCTAAATTTAAGCCTCGGTTCATCGGTCCTTATAGGATTTTGGAGATTCTTAACCCTGTCTCCTTTCGTTTGGACCTCCCGGCATCTTTCGCTATCCATAATGTGTTCCATCGGTCGCTGTTGCGGAGATATGAGGTACCGGTGGTTCCTTCTACTGAACCTCCTGCTCCTGTGCTGGTGGAGGGTGAATTGGAGTACGTGGTAGAAAAGATCTTGGACTCCCGTATTTCCAGACGGAGACTTCAATATCTGGTTAAATGGAAGGGCTATGGTCAGGAAGATAATTCTTGGGTAACTGCCTCTGATGTTCATGCCTCGGATTTGGTTCGTGCCTTTCATAGGGCTCATCCAGATCGCCCTGGCGGTTCTTGTGAGGGTTCGGTGCCCCCTCCTTAAGGGGAGGGTACTGTTGTGTATCCGCTTTTTGGGCTCCCCTGGTGGTTGCTGGTGGTACTGGTGACTTGTTTGCACTTTGCTGCTTCTGTTCACCTGCTTCCATCAGCGTTTGGGAGTTTCCTATTTAGCCTTGCTCTCCAGTCATTTCCTTGCCGGTCATCATTGTAACCAGAGCCTTCGGTTGCATGTTCCTGCTACTAGTCTGCTGATCAGCTAAGTGGACTTTGTCCTTTTGTTTTGTATCTTTAGTCCAGTTTGCAGTTTTGTAATTCTCTGTAGCTGGAAGCTCTTGCGGGCTGAAATTGCCACTCCTGTGTCATGAGTTGACACAGGAGTCTTAAAGTAATTTCAGGATGGTTTTTTGAAAGGGTTTTCAGTTGACCGTGAAGTCCTCTTTTGTATCCTTCTGCTATCTAGTAAGTGGACCTCTCTTTGCTAAATCTACTTTCATACTGTGTATGTCTTTTCCTCTTATTTCACCGTTATTACATGTGGGGGGCTGCTATCATCTTTTGGGGTATTTCCCTAGAGGTAAGCCAGGTCTGTTTCTTCCTCTACCAGGCTTAGTTAGTCCTCCGGCTGGCGCGTGGCATTTAGGAAGCCGTAGGTATGCTCCCTGGCTACTATTAGTTGTGTGGTAGATTTAGCTCACGGTCAACTCGAGTTTCCATCACCCGAGAGCTCATTCATTATTTATATGTTTCTTACGTTCCCTTGCCATTGGGAACCATGACAGATTTTGTGCTTACTACCATGCAGCATATGCTTTTAGTAATTTATACTACTTGGCCTCCTATTTCTTGTTAAGGTGCTTATGCACTATTGCACTGGATAGAATTTTGTTCCATAATAAGGCTGTATTTTAAATGTATTCTGGATCTCTTCGTTTCGGCTGTCTGTAAGGTTAGACCGAAGGTAGTGATAATCTGTTAAATACTTGTCAACATGTTCAATACATACAGTACAGACCAAAAGTTTGGACACACCTTCTCATTCAAAGATTTTTCTGTATTTTCATGACTATGAAAATTGTACATTCACACTGAAGGCATCAAAACTATGAATTAACACACGTGGAACAATATACTTAACAAACAAGTGTGAAATAACTGAAATTATGTCTTATATTCTAGGTTCTTCAAAGTAGCCACTTTTTGCTTTGATGACTGATTTGCACTCTCTTGGCATTCTCTCGATGAGCTTCAAGAGGTAGTCAACGGGAATGGTCTTCCAACAATCTTGAAGGAGTTCCCAGAGATGCTTAGCACTTGTTGGCCCTTTTGCCTTCACTCTGCGGTCCAGCTCACTCCAAATCATCTCGATTGGGTTCAGGTCTGGTGACTGCGGAGGCCAGGTCATTTGGCGCAGCACCCCATCACTCTCCTTCTTGGTCAAATAGCCCTTACACAGCTTGAAGGTGTGTTTGGGGTCATTGTCCTGTTGAAAAATAAATGATGGACCAACTGAACGCAAACCGGATGAAATAACATGCCGCTGCAAGATGCTGTGGTAGCCATGCTGGTTCAGTATGCCTTCAATTTTGAATAAATCCCCAACAGTGTCACAAGCAAAGCATCCCCACACCATCACACCTCCTCCTCCATGCTTCATGGTGGGAACCAGGCATGTAGAGTCCATCCGTTCACCTTTTCTGCATCGCACAAAGACACGGTGGTTGGAACCAAAGATCTCAAATTTGGACTCATCAGACCAAAGCACAGATTTCCACTGGTCTAATGTCCATTCCTTGTGTTCTTTAGACCAAACAAGTCTCTTCTGCTTGTTGCTTGTCCTTAGCAGTGGTTTCCTAGCTGCTATTTTACTATGAAGGCCTGCTGCACAAGATCTCATCTTAACAGGTGTTGTAGAGATGTGTCTGCTGCTAGAACTCTGTGTGGCATTGACCTGCTCTCTAATCTGAGCTGCTGTTAACCTGTGATTTCTGAGGCTGGTGACTCGGATAAACTTATCCTCAGATGCAGAGGTGAGTCTTGGTCTTCCTTTTCTGGGGCGGCCCTCATGTGAGCCAGTTTCTTTGTAGCGCTTGATGGTTTTTGCCACTGCACTTGGGGACACTTTCAAAGTTTTCCCAATTTTTCAAACTTACTGACCTTCATTTCTTAAAGTAATGATGGCCACTCGTTTTTCTTTACTTAGCTGCTTTTTCCTGCCATAATACAAATTCTAACAGTCTATTCATTAGAGCAGTCTATTCAGTAGGACTATCAGCTGTGTATCCACAAGATTTCTGCACAACACAACTGATGGTCCCAACCCAATTTATAAGGCAAGAAATCCCACTTATTAAACCTGACAGGGCACACCTGTGAAGTGAAAACCACTCTTGGTGACTACCTCTTGAAGCTCATCAAGAGAATGCCAAGAGTGTGCAATGCAGTCATCAAAACAAAAGGTGGCTACTTTGAAGAGCCTAGAATATAAGACATAATTTCAGTTGTTTCACACTTTTTTGTTAAGTATATAATTCCAGATGTGTTAATTCATAGTTTTGATTAGGGTTGAGCGACTTTCATTTTTTTAAGATCGAGTAGGGTTTTGGGAAACCCGATTTTGTCCAGAGTCGAGTCGAGTGCAGTCGGCCGATTATCGCTAAAAGTCGGGGATCGACCGAAACACGAAACCCAATGCAAGTCAATGGGGAAGCATAGTCGGCAGTGAGTGGAGGCCAGGAAAACACCTACAGTGCCCATTTTAATGCCAAAAACATCCATTCTTGTTTCTGAAGCTTGCCAATCTTAATTAACTGTATAATAATAGTTGGGCATAGGGAATTGGGGGAAAGTTGTGGGGGGAGTAGGGCTGGCTCAAGTTTTTCGTGGGCCCAGGAAATGCGGACTACGTCACGGCGGTGTTGCAGGGAAAGGTAAGTATTTAAAAGTTGCAAGTGCTGTGATCCTGAGCAAGCAGGGGGGGGCCCACTCGTTCGCATTGCCACTGGCACAGGGCCCCTCAAAGTACGGCGGTGTGTTTGCATGGCGGGGGCGCCTCCCACCAGCAGCGACACTTTTGCGTACTCTGAGGGGCCCTGTGCCAGTGACGTCGCCAACGAGTATGCCCCCCCACCTGATGAAGGAACCTGCACTTTCATCTGCACCTTCCTCTTTGTCCCTGTGTAAGGTGGTATAACATGCGGGAAGGGGAACCTTACTTTCAGCAGGGACAGATTCTGGCTGTGTAGAGTACAAGGGGAATGTAGTGGTCTAGGTCAATGTACCAGCAGACTCATTTAGCAGTGGCTGGGCAATGGGCAGGATGAGGAGGAAACAGATATAGGGCCAAAGAATAAAGTAGGCTACATGCAGTTCAAAATTGGTAACAGGACTAAACAGGCGGCATTGCTTTGTTCAGTGGAGTAGCAAACCCAAGAGCAGCAGACACTGTTTCAAGGGCCTAACCACACTAGTAGGCCAAATGCAGTTTAATATCTGATAGTATAGGGCGAAAGCCAGAATGTGGAAGCTCAGCTTTGTTCAGTTGAGGACAACACCAGGGAGGGGCAGACACCTTTAGTAGGCCGGAAAAGCCTATTGCATTTTTTAAAATGGTAATTTGGAGCAGAAGGTTGAAGCTCAGCTTTATTTAGTTGAGGGCAACACCAGGGAGGGGCAGAAGCCGTTAGTAGGCCCTAACCACCATTTTTTTTTTTAAAACCACTTAATGAGAGCCGGAAGGTTGAAGCTCAGCTTTATTTAGTTGAGGACAACACCAGGCAGGGGCACACAGACAGACACCTTTAGTAGGCCGGAAAAGCCTATTGCATTTTTCAAAATGGTAATTTGGAGCAGAAGGTTGAAGCTCAGCTTTATTTAGTTGAGGGCAACACCAGGCAGGGGCACACAGACAGACACCTTTAGTAGGCCGGAAAAGCCTATTGCATTTTTTAAAATGGTAATTTGGAGCAGAAGGTTGAAGCTCAGCTTTATTTAGTTGAGGGCAACACCAGGCAGGGGCACACAGACAGACACCTTTAGTAGGCCGGAAAAGCCTATTGCATTTTTCAAAATGGTAATTTGGAGCAGAAGGTTGAAGCTCAGCTTTATTTAGTTGAGGGCAACACCAGGGAGGGGCAGAAGCCGTTAGTAGGCCCTAACCACCATTTTTTTTTTTTAAAACCACTTAATGAGAGCCGGAAGGTTGAAGCTCAGCTTTATTTAGTTGAGGACAACACCAGGGAGGGGCAGAAGCCGTTAGTAGGCCCTAACCACCATTTTTTTTTTTAAAACCACTTAATGAGAGCCGGAAGGTTGAAGCTCAGCTTTATTTAGTTGAGGACAACACCAGGGAAGGGCAGAAGCCGTTAGTAGGCCCTAACCACCATTTTTTTTTTTAAAACCACTTAATGAGAGCCGGAAGGTTGAAGCTCAGCTTTATTTAGTTGAGGACAACACCAGGGAGGGGCAGAAGCCGTTAGTAGGCCCTAACCACCATTTTTTTTTTAAAACCACTTAATGAGAGCCGGAAGGTTGAAGCTCAGCTTTATTTAGTTGAGGACAACACCAGGGAGGGGCAGAAGCCGTTAGTAGGCCCTAACCACCATTTTTTTTTTTAAAACCACTTAATGAGAGCCGGAAGGTTGAAGCTCAGCTTTATTTAGTTGAGGACAACACCAGGGAGGGGCAGAAGCCGTTAGTAGGCCCTAACCACCATTTTTTTTTTTAAAACCACTTAATGAGAGCCGGAAGGTTGAAGCTCAGCTTTATTTAGTTGAGGACAACACCAGGGAGGGGCAGAAGCCGTTAGTAGGCCCTAACCACCATTTTTTTTTTTAAAACCACTTAATGAGAGCCGGAAGGTTGAAGCTCAGCTTTATTTAGTTGAGGACAACACCAGGGAGGGGCAGAAGCCGTTAGTAGGCCCTAACCACCATTTTTTTTTTTTAAAACCATTTAATGAGAGCCGGAAGGTTGAAGCTCAGCTTTATTTAGTTGAGGACAACACCAGGGAGGGGCAGAAGCCGTTAGTAGGCCCTAACCACCATTTTTTTTTTAAAACCACTTAATGAGAGCCGGAAGGTTGAAGCTCAGCTTTATTTAGTTGAGGACAACACCAGGGAGGGGCAGAAGCCGTTAGTAGGCCCTAACCACCATTTTTTTTTTTAAAACCACTTAATGAGAGCCGGAAGGTTGAAGCTCAGCTTTATTTAGTTGAGGACAACACCAGGGAGGGGCAGAAGCCGTTAGTAGGCCCTAACCACCATTTTTTTTTTTTAAAACCACTTAATGAGAGCCGGAAGGTTGAAGCTCAGCTTTATTTAGTTGAGGACAACACCAGGGAGGGGCAGAAGCCGTTAGTAGGCCCTAACCACCATTTTTTTTTTAAAACCACTTAATGAGAGCCGGAAGGTTGAAGCTCAGCTTTATTTAGTTGAGGACACACCAGGGAGGGGCAGAAGCCGTTAGTAGGCCCTAACCACCATTTTTTTTTTTTAAAACCACTTAATGAGAGCCGGAAGGTTGAAGCTCAGCTTTATTTAGTTGAGGACAACACCAGGCAGGGGCACACAGACAGACACCTTTAGTAGGCCGGAAAAGCCTATTGCATTTTTTAAAATGGTAATTTGGAGCAGAAGGTTGAAGCTCAGCTTTATTTAGTTGAGGGCAACACCAGGCAGTGGCACACAGACAGACACCTTTAGTAGGCCGGAAAAGCCTATTGCATTTTTTAAAATGGTAATTTGGAGCAGAAGGTTGAAGCTCAGCTTTATTTAGTTGAGGACAACACCAGGCAGGGGCACACAGACAGACACCTTTAGTAGGCCGGAAAAGCCTATTGCATTTTTTAAAATGGTAATTTGGAGCAGAAGGTTGAAGCTCAGCTTTATTTAGTTGAGGACAACACCAGGCAGGGGCACACAGACAGACACCTTTAGTAGGCCGGAAAAGCCTATTGCATTTTTTAAAATGGTAATTTGGAGCAGAAGGTTGAAGCTCAGCTTTATTTAGTTGAGGACAACACCAGGCAGGGGCACACAGACAGACACCTTTAGTAGGCCAGAAAAGCCTATTGCATTTTTCAAAATGGTAATTTGGAGAAGAAGGTTGAAGCTCAGCTTTATTTAGTTGAGGGCAACACCAGGGAGGGGCAGAAGCCGTTAGTAGGCCCTAACCACCATTTTTTTTTTTAAAACCACTTAATGAGAGCCGGAAGGTTGAAGCTCAGCTTTATTTAGTTGAGGACAACACCAGGGAGGGGCAGAAGCCGTTAGTAGGCCCTAACCACCATTTTTTTTTTTTAAAACCACTTAATGAGAGCCGGAAGGTTGAAGCTCAGCTTTATTTAGTTGAGGACAACACCAGGCAGGGGCACACAGACAGACACCTTTAGTAGGCCGGAAAAGCCTATTGCATTTTTCAAAATGGTAATTTGGAGCAGAAGGTTGAAGCTCAGCTTTATTTAGTTGAGGGCAACACCAGGCAGTGGCACACAGACAGACACCTTTAGTAGGCCGGAAAAGCCTATTGCATTTTTTAAAATGGTAATTTGGAGCAGAAGGTTGAAGCTCAGCTTTATTTAGTTGAGGACAACACCAGGCAGGGGCACACAGACAGACACCTTTAGTAGGCCGGAAAAGCCTATTGCATTTTTTAAAATGGTAATTTGGAGCAGAAGGTTGAAGCTCAGCTTTATTTAGTTGAGGACAACACCAGGCAGGGGCACACAGACAGACACCTTTAGTAGGCCGGAAAAGCCTATTGCATTTTTCAAAATGGTAATTTGGAGCAGAAGGTTGAAGCTCAGCTTTATTTAGTTGAGGGCAACACCAGGCAGTGGCACACAGACAGACACCTTTAGTAGGCCGGAAAAGCCTATTGCATTTTTTAAAATGGTAATTTGGAGCAGAAGGTTGAAGCTCAGCTTTATTTAGTTGAGGACAACACCAGGCAGGGGCACACAGACAGACACCTTTAGTAGGCCGGAAAAGCCTATTGCATTTTTTAAAATGGTAATTTGGAGCAGAAAGTTGAAGCTCAGCTTTATTTAGTTGAGGACAACACCAGGCAGGGGCACACAGACAGACACCTTTAGTAGGCCGGAAAAGCCTATTGCAGTTTTTAAAATGGTAATTTGGAGCAGAAGGTTGAAGCTCAGCTTTCTTTAGTTGAGGACAACACCAGGCAGGGGCACACAGACAGACACCTTTAGTAGGCCGGAAAAGCCTATTGCATTTTTCAAAATGGTAATTTGGAGCAGAAGGTTGAAGCTCAGCTTTATTTAGTTGAGGGCAACACCAGGGAGGGGCAGAAGCCGTTAGTAGGCCCTAACCACCATTTTTTTTTTTTAAAACCACTTAATGAGAGCCGGAAGGTTGAAGCTCAGCTTTATTTAGTTGAGGACAACACCAGGGAGGGGCAGAAGCCGTTAGTAGGCCCTAACCACCATTTTTTTTTTTAAAACCACTTAATGAGAGCCGGAAGGTTGAAGCTCAGCTTTATTTAGTTGAGGACAACACCAGGGAGGGGCAGAAGCCGTTAGTAGGCCCTAACCACCATTTTTTTTTTAAAAACCACTTAATGAGAGCCGGAAGGTTGAAGCTCAGCTTTATTTAGTTGAGGACAACACCAGGGAGGGGCAGAAGCCGTTAGTAGGCCCTAACCACCATTTTTTTTTTTTAAAACCACTTAATGAGAGCCGGAAGGTTGAAGCTCAGCTTTATTTAGTTGAGGACAACACCAGGCAGGGGCACACAGACAGACACCTTTAGTAGGCCGGAAAAGCCTATTGCATTTTTCAAAATGGTAATTTGGAGCAGAAGGTTGAAGCTCAGCTTTATTTAGTTGAGGGCAACACCAGGCAGTGGCACACAGACAGACACCTTTAGTAGGCCGGAAAAGCCTATTGCATTTTTCAAAATGGTAATTTGGAGCAGAAGGTTGAAGCTCAGCTTTATTTAGTTGAGGGCAACACCAGGGAGGGGCAGAAGCCGTTAGTAGGCCCTAACCACCATTTTTTTTTTTTAAAACCACTTAATGAGAGCCAGAAGGTTGAAGCTCAGCTTTATTTAGTTGAGGACAACACCAGGGAGGGGCAGAAGCCGTTAGTAGGCCCTAACCACCATTTTTTTTTTTTAAAACCACTTAATGAGAGCCGGAAGGTTGAAGCTCAGCTTTATTTAGTTGAGGACAACACCAGGCAGGGGCACACAGACAGACACCTTTAGTAGGCCGGAAAAGCCTATTGCATTTTTCAAAATGGTAATTTGGAGCAGAAGGTTGAAGCTCAGCTTTATTTAGTTGAGGGCAACACCAGGGAGGGGCAGAAGCCGTTAGTAGGCCCTAACCAAAGTTGAAGGCCAAATGCAGTTTAATTTCTGATACTATAGGCCGAAAGCCAGAAGGTGGAAGCTCCGATTTAGACAGTGGAGGACAATTTGAATTAGGGACTGCAGACAGACTTAGTAGGCTGTCCCCTGTGGACCATGCATCCACCACATTAACCCATTGCGCCGTAATGGACACGTAATCTTCCGTGGCCATGCCTACAGGTCCATGCGTCTGTTGTCAGGTGCACCTTTGTACTCACAGATTGCCAGAGTGCATGGACAATGCGGTCTTCTACATGCTGGTGGAGGGTTGGGATGGCTTTTCTCGCAAAAGAAGTGTCGACTGGTTAGCTTGTAGCGTGGTACAGCGTAGTCCATCATGGCCTTATTAATAGTAAATAAAATATATAACTAGGCTCTATGAACTTTTAAATAGGTTCCAGGGGTACACGGGCAGCATTGGTGTGGTCAGTGGAGGAGTATTGCAAGTAGGGGCTGCAGACAGGCTATCAAAGGCCTAAAATAACAAACAGTAGGCAGTCATGGCAGTTTTACATCGGTTACATGGATACACAGGCAGGCACTCCAGGCAGCATTGTGGTCAGTGGAGGAGTATTGCAAGTAGGGGCCGCAGACAGGCTATCAAAGGCCTAAAATAACAAACAATAGGCTCATTGCAGTTTTACAGCGGTTACATGGATACACAGGCAGCTTGGTGGTGAGTGGAGGAGTATTTAAAGTAGGGACCGCAGACAGGCTATCAAAGACCTAACATAACAAACAATAGGCTCATGGCAGTTTTACAGCGGTTACATGGATACACGGGCAGGCAACTTGGTGGTGGTGAGTGGAGGAGTATTTAAAGTAGGGACCGCAGACAGGCTATCAAAGGCCTAACATAACAAACAATAGGCTCATGGCAGTTTTACAGCGGTTACATGGATACACGGGCAGGCAACTTGGTGGTGGTGAGTGGAGGAGTATTTAAAGTAGGGACCGCAGACAGGCTATCAAAGGCCTAACATAACAAACAATAGGCTCATGGCAGTTTTACAGCGGTTACATGGATACACGGGCAGGCAACTTGGTGGTGGTGAGTGGAGGAGTATTTAAAGTAGGGACCGCAGACAGGCTATCAAAGGCCTAACATAACAAACAATAGGCTCATGGCAGTTTTACAGCGGTTACATGGATACACGGGCAGGCAGCTTGGTGGTCAGTGGAGGAGTATTTAAAGTAGGGACCGCAGACAGGCTATCAAAGGCCTAACATAACAAACAATTGGCTCATGGCAGTTTTACAGCGGTTACATGGATACACGGGCAGGCAGCTTGGTGGTCAGTGGAGGAGTATTTAAAGTAGGGACCGCAGACAGGCTTCAAAGGCCTAACATAAGAAAATGGGCTGGCTGTAGGCACTTTATAATTGGTTCCAGGGGTACACGGGCAGCAGTGGTCTGGTCAGTGGAGGACTAGTGGAAGGAGGGACCGCAGACAGGCTTCAAAGGCCTAAAATAACAAACAATAGGCTCATGGCAGCTTTACAGCGGTTACATGGATACACAGGCAGCTTGGTGGTGAGTGGAGGAGTATTTAAAGTAGGGACCGCAGACAGGCTATCAAAGGCCTAACATAACAAACAATAGGCTCATGGCAGTTTTACAGCGGTTACATGGATACACGGGCAGGCAACTTGGTGGTGGTGAGTGGAGGAGTATTTAAAGTAGGGACCGCAGACAGGCTATCAAAGGCCTAACATAACAAACAATAGGCTCATGGCAGTTTTACAGCGGTTACATGGATACACGGGCAGGCAACTTGGTGGTGGTGAGTGGAGGAGTATTTAAAGTAGGGACCGCAGACAGGCTATCAAAGGCCTAACATAACAAACAATAGGCTCATGGCAGTTTTACAGCGGTTACATGGATACACGGGCAGGCAGCTTGGTGGTCAGTGGAGGAGTATTTAAAGTAGGGACCGCAGACAGGCTATCAAAGGCCTAACATAACAAACAATAGGCTCATGGCAGTTTTACAGCGGTTACATGGATAGACGGGCAGGCAGCTTGGTGGTGAGTGGAGGAGTATTTAAAGTAGGGACCGCAGACAGGCTTCAAAGGCCTAACATAAGAAAATGGGCTGGCTGTAGGCACTTTATAATTGGTTCCAGGGGTACACAGGCAGCAGTGGTCTGGTCAGTGGAGGAGTATTTAAAGTAGGGACCGCAGACAGGCTATCAAAGGCCTAACATAACAAACAATAGGCTCATGGCAGTTTTACAGCGGTTACATGGATACACGGGCAGGCAGCTTGGTGGTCAGTGGAGGAGTATTTAAAGTAGGGACCGCAGACAGGCTTCAAAGGCCTAACATAAGAAAATGGGCTGGCTGTAGGCACTTTATAATTGGTTCCAGGGGTACACGGGCAGCAGTGGTCTGGTCAGTGGAGGACTAGTGGAAGGAGGGACCGCAGACAGGCTTCAAAGGCCTAAAATAACAAACAATAGGCTCATGGCAGCTTTACAGCGGTTACATGGATACACAGGCAGCTTGGTGGTGAGTGGAGGAGTAGTGCAAGGAGTGTCTGTCCCAGTACTCCCAAAATATAAATAGATGTTAATGTCTCGCAAAACAACCACAACAAAAAAAAAGGTGGCATACTTAGGTACAGGGGTGGGCTCATCTACTGAGTTTCTGACATAGTAATTTGGCAGTAACTATTTAATGGTGCCAATATAGGACACAGACACAGACTACTTTAAGTTGCATCATAGATGTCTACAAATTTGTATTGTCAGTGCCAGACATTGAATGATGTCAGCGAATAGACTAAAGATTGGTGGAGCTGTGCGACATAATTTTGGACGTGGTAGAGCACATTTTGAGCTGGGGTAGGGGGGAACTCTCTTGAGGCCGGCGGGACCGCCCCAGGGCCCCTCATGTTACAACGGTGTGTCTGACGTTGGGTGCGCACCACCACCGCCAGAGACACTACATTGTACTATGAGGGACCCAGTAGCAATGCCGTCAACCAAAAGCGAGCACACCCACCTCTTCAGACAAACAGCAGTCTCACGGGTGCTTGCGCCAAGTCGCGATACCACGGCCCCGTGTGGGGAGTTTTGCCATTTAGGGAGGTGTAAACATGTCGTATGCTGTACAATCAGCTGCAGCAAATTAGACATTAGAAAAGTAATTCACAGGCAAGAGCTTTTCATAGGAAAGCTAGGTGTCGGCCGGGCAAGGTGGGGCAAAAGATTTTGAAATCCAGTTGTGGTTCATTTTAATGAATGTTAGATCGTCAACATTTTGGGTAGCCAGACGAGTCCTTTTTTCGGTTAATATTGAACCTGCAGCACTGAATACTCTTTCTGATAGGACACTTGCTGCCGGGCAAGCAAGCTCCTGCAATGCATATTCTGCCAATTCTGGCCAGGTGTCTAATTTGGAGGCCCAGTAATCAAATGGGAATGACGGTTGAGGGAGAACATCGATAAGGGATGAAAAATAGTTAGTAACCATACTGGACAAATGTTGTCTCCTGTCACTTTCAATTGATGCAGCAGTACCAGTCCTGTCTGCGGTCATAGCAAAATCACTCCACAACCTGGTCAGAAAACCCCTCTGTCCAACGCCACTTCTGATGTGTGCACCCCTAACACTCCTAGTCTGCTGCCCCCTGGAGCTCGTGTGAGAACGATCACGTGCGCTGTGTGCTGGGAATGCCTGAAGCAAACGGTCAACAAGAGTTGATTGTTTGGTTGCTAATATTAGTTCCAAGTTCTCATGTGGCATAATATTTTGCAATTTGCCTTTATAGCGTGGATCAAGGAGGCAGGCCAACCAGTAATCGTCATCGTTCATCATTTTCGTAATGCGTGTGTCCCTTTTTAGGATACGTAAGGCATAATCCGCCATGTGGGCCAAAGTTCCAGTTGTCAAATCTCCGGTTGTGATTGGTTGAGGGGCAGTTGCAGGCAAATCTACGTCACTTGTGTCTCTCAAAAAACCAGAACCCGGCCGTGACACGCAACCAATTTCCTGTGCCCCCGGGAAAGGTTCGGCATTAAAAATATACTCATCCCCATCATCCTCCTCGTCCTCCACCTCCTCTTCGCCCGCTACCTCGTCCTGTACACTGCCCTGACCAGACAATGGCTGACTGTCATCAAGGCTTTCCTCTTCCTCTGGTGCAGACGCCTGCTCCTTTATGTGCGTCAAACTTTGCATCAGCAGACGCATTAGGGGGATGCTCATGCTTATTACGGCGTTGTCTGCACTAACCAGCCGTGTGCATTCCTCAAAACACTGAAGGACTTGACACATGTCTTGTATCTTAGACCACTGCACACCTGACAACTCCATGTCTGCCATCCTACTGCCTGCCCGTGTATCCTCCCACAAATAAATAACAGCACGCCTCTGTTCGCACAGTCTCTGAAGCATGTGCAGTGTTGAGTTCCACCTTGTTGCAAGACCGCTGATAGGTCTGCATACGGCTGGCGTGTACAGGCGAACGTCGGATATGTGAGCAAAGTGCACGCACTTTGAGGAGCAGGTCGGAGAACCCAGGATAAGTTTTCAATAAGCACTGCACCACCAGGTTTAAGGTGTGAGCCAGGCAAGGAATGTGTTTCAGTTGGGAAAGGGAGATGGCAGCCATGAAATTCCTTCCGTTATCACTCACTACCTTGCCTGCCTCAAGATCTACTGTGCCCAGCCACGACTGCGTTTCTTGTTGCAAGAACTCGGACAGAACTTCCGCGGTGTGTCTGTTGTCGCCCAAACACTTCATAGCCAATACAGCCTGATGACGCTTGGCAGTAGCTGGCCCATAATGGGACAACTGGTGTGCAACAGTGTCATCTGCCGATGGAGTGGTTGGCAGACTGCGTTCTGTGGAAGAGCTGTAGCTTCTGCAGGAGGACGAGGAGGAGGAGGAGGAGGGGGTGCGAACGCCTACAGCCAACTGTTTCCTAGACCGTGGGCTAGGCACAACTGTCCCTAAATTGATGTCGCCTGTGGACCCTGCATCCACCACATTCACCCAGTGTGCCGTGATGGACACATAACGTCCCTGGCCATGCCTACTGGTCCATGCATCTGTAGTCAGGTGCACCTTTGTACTCACAGATTGCCTGAGTGCATGGACGATGCGCTGTTTAACATGCTGGTGCAGGGCTGGGATGGCTTTTCTGGAAAAAAGTGTCAACTGGGTAGCTCGTATCGTGGTTCAGCGTACTCCATCAGGGCTTTGAAAGCTTCGCTTTCAACTAACCGGTAGGGCATCATCTCTAACGAGATTAGTCTAGCTATGTGGGCGTTAAAACCCTGTGTACGCGGATGCGAGGATAAGTACTTCCTTTTTCTAACCAGAGTCTCATGTAGGGTGAGCTGGACTGGAGAGCTGGAGATCGTGGAACTTTCGGGTGTGCCGGTGTACATGGCAGACTGAGAGACGGTTGGAGACGGTATTGTTTCCGCCGGTGCCCTAGATGCAATATTTCCTCCTACAAAACTGGTGATTCCCTGACCCTGACTGCTTTTGGCTGGCAAAGAAACCTGCACAGATACTGCCGGTGGTGCGGAAAATGGTGGCCTTACAGTGACGGAAGGGATGTTGCGTTGCTGACTAGCTTCATTGGCCGAGGGTGCTACAACCTTGAGGGACGTTTGGTAGTTAGTCCAGGCTTGAAAATGCATGGTGGTTAAGTGTCTATGCATGCAACTAGTATTTAGACTTTTCAGATTCTGACCTCTGCTTAAGCTAGTTGAACATTTTTGACAGATGACTTTGCGCTGATCAGTTGGATGTTGTTTAAAAAAATGCCAGACTGCACTCTTCCTAGACTCGGATCCCTTTTCAGGGATTGCAGACTGAGCTTTAACCGGATGGCAACGCTGTGCTCCAACAGGTTTTGGCTTTGACACGCGTTTTGGGCCAGATACGGGCCCGGCAGATGGAACCTGTTGCGATGTTGATGCCTGCTGCGGCCCCTCCTCCACCTCCGCTTCTGAACTACTGCCGCCTGCACCCTGTTCCCCCAATGGCTGCCAATCGGGGTCAATAACTGGGTCATCTATTACCTCCTCTTCGAGCTCGTGTGCAACTTCGTCTGTGTCACTGTGTCGGTCGGTGGTATAGCGTTCGTGGCGGGGCAACATAGTCTCATCAGGGTCTGATTGTGGATCTGTACCCTGAGAGGGCAATGTGGTGGTCTGAGTCAAAGGAGCAGCATAGTACTCTGGCTGTGGCTGTGCATCAGTGCACTCCATGTCAGAATATACTTGTAATGGGCATGGCCTGTTAAATGTTTCACTTTCTAAGCCAGGGACGGTATGTGTAAAGAGCTCCATGGAGTGACCCGTTGTGTCGCCTGCTGCATCCTTCTCTCTTGTTGTAGTTTTTGCTGAGGAGGACAAGGAAGCGACTTGTCCCTGACCGTGAACATCCACAAGCGACGCGCTGCTTTTACATTTACCAGTTTCGGAAGAGGAGGCAAAAGAGCTAGAGGCTGAGTCTGCAATGTAAGCCAAAACTTGCTGTTGCTGCTCCGCCTTTAAAAGCGGTTTTCCTACTCCCAGAAAAGAGAGCGTTCGAGGCCTTGTGTAGCCTGACGACGAAACTGGCTCCACAGCTCCAGACTTAGGTGGAATATTTTTATCCCCACGACCACCTGATGCTCCACTACCACTACCATCATTACCAGCTGACAATGAACGCCCACGACGACCTCTTGCACCAGACTTCCTCATTGTTTTAAAATCTTAACCAAAGTAACTTTATTTGTTGCTGTCAAACAACTTACACGGTGAGCTATAACTTCAGTATGATTTCAATATCCCTTAACAGGTTGGTGAGACCACAAGGAAAATCAGGCACAATGTTACACACTCTGTTTTCTGTGGCACAAAATCACAGAGATGACACACACGCAGGACTGTCACTCAAGCACTAATGTCAATATTAATCTCCCACCTAATTTATGTTTTTTTTTTTTCAGGGAGACTTTAGAAACCAAATAATATTAAAAAAAAAAAAAAAAAAAAAAAAGGCTTTCTATGGCCCACAATTAGAGAGAGAGAGGTGGCACACCCAGGAGTCAAGACTGGCACACAAGCTGAAAGGGCAATATTACTCTCCCACTGTTTTTTTATGTTTTTTTTTTTTTCAGGGAGACTTTAGAAACCAAATAATATTTAAAAAAATAAATAAATAGGCTTTCTATGGCCCACTGAATGAAAGGGAGAGAGGTGGCACACCCAGGAGTCAAGACTGGCACACAAGCTGAAAGGGCAATATTACTCTCCCACTGTTTTTTGTATGTTTTTTTTTTTTTTTCAGGGAGACTTTAGAAACCCAATAATATTTAAAAAAAAAAATAAATAGCCTTTCTATGGCCCACTGAATGAAAGGGAGAGAGGTGGCACACCCAGGAGTCAAGACTGGCACACAAGCTGAAAGGGCAATATTACTCTCCCACTGTTTTTTTAGGTTTTTTGTTTTTTTTCAGGGAGACTTTAGAAACCAAATAATATTAAAAAAAAAAAAAAAAAAATAGGCTTGCTATAGCCCACTGAATGAGAGAGAGAGGTGGCACACCCAGGAGTCAAGACTGGCACACAAGCTGAAAGGGCAATATTACTCTCCCACTGTTTTTTGTATGTTTTTTTTTTTTTTTTCAGGGAGACTTTAGAAACCAAATAATATTAAAAAAACCAAAAAAAAAATAGCCTTTCTATGGCCCACTGAATGAGAGAGAGAGGTGGCACACCCAGGAGTCAAGACTGGCACACAAGCTGAAAGGGCAATATTACTCTCCCACTGTTTTTTTATGTATTTTTTGTTTTTTAAGGGAGACTTTAGAAACCCAATAATATTTAAAAAAAAAAATTAATAGGCTTTCTATGGCCCACTGAATGAGAGGGAGAGAGGTGGCACACCCAGGAGTCAAGACTGGCACACAAGCTGAAAGGGCAATATTACTCTCCCACTGTTTTTTTAGGTTTTGTTTTTTTTTTCAGGGAGACTTTAGAAACCAAATAATATAAAAAAAAAAAAAAAAAATAGGCTTGCTATATCCCACTGAATGAGAGATAGCACACACAGCAGTGGCACACAAGCCCTGACTGAGGCCAATATTTTTCTCCCACTGATTGATGTCGTGTTTTTGTGTTGAGGTAGAATTTAGAACACAAATCACGGAAAAAATAAATAGGCTTTCTATGGCCCACTGAATGAAAGGGAGAGAGGTGGCACACCCAGGAGTCAAGACTGGCACACAAGCTGAAAGGGCAATATTACTCTCCCACTGTTTTTTGTATGTTTTTTTTTTTTCAGGGAGACTTTAGAAACCCAATAATATTTTAAAAAAAAAATAAATAGGCTTTCTATGGCCCACTGAATGAGAGGGAGAGAGGTGGCACACCCAGGAGTCAAGACTGGCACACAAGCTGAAAGGGCAATATTACTCTCCCACTGTTTTTTTAGGTTTTTTTTTTTTTTCAGGGAGACTTTAGAAACCAAATAATATTAAAAAAAAAAAAAAAAAAAATAGGCTTGCTATAGCCCACTGAATGAGAGATAGCACACACAGCAGTGGCACACAAGCCCTGACTGAGGCCAATATTTTTCTCCCACTGATTGATGTAGTGTTTTTGTGTTGAGGTAGAATTTAGAACACAAATCACGGAAAAAATAAATAGGCTTTCTATGGCCCACTGAATGAAAGGGAGAGAGGTGGCACACCCAGGAGTCAAGACTGGCACACAAGCTGAAAGGGCAATATTACTCTCCCACTGTTTTTTTAGGTTTTGTTTTTTTTTTCAGGGAGACTTTAGAAACCAAATAATATAAAAAAAAAAATAGGCTTGCTATAGCCCACTGAATGAGAGATAGCACACACAGCAGTGGCACACAAGCCCTGACTGAGGCCAATATTTTTCTCCCACTGATTGATGTCGTGTTTTTGTGTTGAGGTAGAATTTAGAACACAAATCACGGAAAAAATAAATAGGCTTTCTATGGCCCACTGAATGAAAGGGAGAGAGGTGGCACACCCAGGAGTCAAGACTGGCACACAAGCTGAAAGGGCAATATTACTCTCCCACTGTTTTTTGTATGTTTTTTTTTTTTTTTCAGGGAGACTTTAGAAACCCAATAATATTTTTTTAAAAAAATAAATAGGCTTTCTATGGCCCACTGAATGAGAGGGAGAGAGGTGGCACACCCAGGAGTCAAGACTGGCACACAAGCTGAAAGGGCAATATTACTCTCCCACTGTTTTTTTAGGTTTTTTTTTTTTTTCAGGGAGACTTTAGAAACCAAATAATATTAAAAAAAAAAAAAAAAAATAGGCTTGCTATAGCCCACTGAATGAGAGATAGCACACACAGCAGTGGCACACAAGCCCTGACTGAGGCCAATATTTTTCTCCCACTGATTGATGTAGTGTTTTTGTGTTGAGGTAGAATTTAGAACACAAATCACGGAAAAAATAAATAGGCTTTCTATGGCCCACTGAATGAAAGGGAGAGAGGTGGCACACCCAGGAGTCAAGACTGGCACACAAGCTGAAAGGGCAATATTACTCTCCCACTGTTTTTTTAGGTTTTGTTTTTTTTTTTCAGGGAGACTTTAGAAACCAATTAATATAAAAAAAAAAAATAGGCTTGCTATAGCCCACTGAATGAGAGATAGCACACACAGCAGTGGCACACAAGCCCTGACTGAGGCCAATATTTTTCTCCCACTGATTGATGTCGTGTTTTTGTGTTGAGGTAGAATTTAGAACACAAATCACGGAAAAAATAAATAGGCTTTCTATGGCCCACTGAATGAAAGGGAGAGAGGTGGCACACCCAGGAGTCAAGACTGGCACACAAGCTGAAAGGGCAATATTACTCTCCCACTGTTTTTTGTATGTTTTTTTTTTTTTCAGGGAGACTTTGGAAACCCAATAATATTTAAAAAAAATAAATAAATAGGCTTTCTATGGCCCACTGAATGAGAGGGAGAGAGGTGGCACACCCAGGAGTCAAGACTGGCACACAAGCTGAAAGGGCAATATTACTCTCCCACTGTTTTTTTAGGTTTTTTGTTTTTTTTCAGGGAGACTTTAGAAACCAAATAATATTAAAAAAAAATAAATAAAAATAGGCTTGCTATAGCCCACTGAATGAGAGATAGCACACACAGCAGTGGCACACAAGCCCTGACTGAGGCCAATATTTTTCTCCCACTGATTGATGTAGTGTTTTTGTGTTGAGGTAGAATTTAGAACACAAATCACGGAAAAAATAAATAGGCTTTCTATGGCCCACTGAATGAAAGGGAGAGAGGTGGCACACCCAGGAGTCAAGACTGGCACACAAGCTGAAAGGGCAATATTACTCTCCCACTGTTTTTTTAGGTTTTTTGTTTTTTTTCAGGGAGACTTTAGAAACCAAATAATATTAAAAAAAATAAATAAAAATAGGCTTGCTATAGCCCACTGAATGAGAGATAGCACACACAGCAGTGGCACACAAGCCCTGACTGAGGCCAATATTTTTCTCCCACTGATTGATGTAGTGTTTTTGTGTTGAGGTAGAATTTAGAACACAAATCACGGAAAAAATAAATAGGCTTTCTATGGCCCACTGAATGAAAGGGAGAGAGGTGGCACACCCAGGAGTCAAGACTGGCACACAAGCTGAAAGGGCAATATTACTCTCCCACTGTTTTTTGTATGTTTTTTTTTTTTTTTCAGGGAGACTTTAGAAACCCAATAATATTTAAAAAAAAAAATAAATAGGCTTTCTATGGCCCACTGAATGAGAGGGAGAGAGGTGGCACACCCAGGAGTCAAGACTGGCACACAAGCTGAAAGGGCAATATTACTCTCCCACTGTTTTTTTAGGTTTTTTGTTTTTTTTCAGGGAGACTTTAGAAACCAAATAATATTAAAAAAAATAAAATAAAAATAGGCTTGCTATAGCCCACTGAATGAGAGATAGCACACACAGCAGTGGCACACAAGCCCTGACTGAGGCCAATATTTTTCTCCCACTGATTGATGTAGTGTTTTTGTGTTGAGGTAGAATTTAGAACACAAATCACGGAAAAAATAAATAGGCTTTCTATGGCCCACTGAATGAAAGGGAGAGAGGTGGCACACCCAGGAGTCAAGACTGGCACACAAGCTGAAAGGGCAATATTACTCTCCCACTGTTTTTTTAGGTTTTTTGTTTTTTTTCAGGGAGACTTTAGAAACCAAATAATATTAAAAAAAAAAAATAAAAATAGGCTTGCTATAGCCCACTGAATGAGAGATAGCACACACAGCAGTGGCACACAAGCCCTGACTGAGGCCAATATTTTTCTCCCACTGATTGATGTAGTGTTTTTGTGTTGAGGTAGAATTTAGAACACAAATCACGGAAAAAATAAATAGGCTTTCTATGGCCCACTGAATGAAAGGGAGAGAGGTGGCACACCCAGGAGTCAAGACTGGCACACAAGCTGAAAGGGCAATATTACTCTCCCACTGTTTTTTGTATGTTTTTTTTTTTTTTTCAGGGAGACTTTAGAAACCCAATAATATTTAAAAAAATAAATAAATAGGCTTTCTATGGCCCACTGAATGAGAGGGAGAGAGGTGGCACACCCAGGAGTCAAGACTGGCACACAAGCTGAAAGGGCAATATTACTCTCCCACTGTTTTTTTAGGTTTTTTTTTTTTTTTCAGGGAGACTTTAGAAACCAAATAATATAAAAAAAAAAAAATAAAAATAGGCTTGCTATAGCCCACTGAATGAGAGATAGCACACACAGCAGTGGCACACAAGCCCTGACTGAGGCCAATATTTTTCTCCCACTGATTGATGTAGTGTTTTTGTGTTGAGGTAGAATTTAGAACACAAATCACGGAAAAAATAAATAGGCTTTCTATGGCCCACTGAATGAAAGGGAGAGAGGTGGCACACCCAGGAGTCAAGACTGGCACACAAGCTGAAAGGGCAATATTACTCTCCCACTGTTTTTTTATGTATTTTTTGTTTTTTAAGGGAGACTTTAGAAACCCAATAATATTTAAAAAAAAAAAATAGGCTTTCTATGGCCCACTGAATGAGAGGGAGAGAGGTGGCACACCCAGGAGTCAAGACTGGCACACAAGCTGAAAGGGCAATATTACTCTCCCACTGTTTTTTTAGTTTTTTTTTTTTTTTTCAGGGAGACTTTAGAAACCAAATAATATTAAAAAAAAAAAAAAAAATAGGCTTGCTATAGCCCACTGAATGAGAGATAGCACACACAGCAGTGGCACACAAGCCCTGACTGAGGCCAATATTTTTCTCCCACTGATTGATGTCGTGTTTTTGTGTTGAGGTAGAATTTAGAACACAAATCACGGAAAAAATAAATAGGCTTTCTATGGCCCACTGAATGAAAGGGAGAGAGGTGGCACACCCAGGAGTCAAGACTGGCACACAAGCTGAAAGGGCAATATTACTCTCCCACTGTTTTTTGTATGGTTTTTTTTTTTCAGGGAGACTTTAGAAACCCAATAATATTTAAAAAAAAAAAATAAATAGGCTTTCTATGGCCCACTGAATGAGAGGGAGAGAGGTGGCACACCCAGGAGTCAAGACTGGCACACAAGCTGAAAGGGCAATATTACTCTCCCACTGTTTTTTTAGGTTTTTTGTTTTTTTTCAGGGAGACTTTAGAAACCAAATAATATTAAAAAAAAAAAAAAAAAAATAGGCTTGCTATAGCCCACTGAATGAGAGATAGCACACACAGCAGTGGCACACAAGCCCTGACTGAGGCCAATATTTTTCTCCCACTGATTGATGTAGTGTTTTTGTGTTGAGGTAGAATTTAGAACACAAATCACGGAAAAAATAAATAGGCTTTCTATGGCCCACTGAATGAAAGGGAGAGAGGTGGCACACCCAGGAGTCAAGACTGGCACACAAGCTGAAAGGGCAATATTACTCTCCCACTGTTTTTTTAGTTTTTTTTTTTTTTTTCAGGGAGACTTTAGAAACCAAATAATATTAAAAAAAAAAAAAAAATAGGCTTGCTATAGCCCACTGAATGAGAGATAGCACACACAGCAGTGGCACACAAGCCCTGACTGAGGCCAATATTTTTCTCCCACTGATTGATGTCGTGTTTTTGTGTTGAGGTAGAATTTAGAACACAAATCACGGAAAAAATAAATAGGCTTTCTATGGCCCACTGAATGAAAGGGAGAGAGGTGGCACACCCAGGAGTCAAGACTGGCACACAAGCTGAAAGGGCAATATTACTCTCCCACTGTTTTTTGTATGGTTTTTTTTTTTTTTCAGGGAGACTTTAGAAACCCAATAATATTTAAAAAAAAAAAATAAATAGGCTTTCTATGGCCCACTGAATGAGAGGGAGAGAGGTGGCACACCCAGGAGTCAAGACTGGCACACAAGCTGAAAGGGCAATATTACTCTCCCACTGTTTTTTTAGGTTTTTTGTTTTTTTTCAGGGAGACTTTAGAAACCAAATAATATTAAAAAAAAAAAAAAAAAAATAGGCTTGCTATAGCCCACTGAATGAGAGATAGCACACACAGCAGTGGCACACAAGCCCTGACTGAGGCCAATATTTTTCTCCCACTGATTGATGTAGTGTTTTTGTGTTGAGGTAGAATTTAGAACACAAATCACGGAAAAAATAAATAGGCTTTCTATGGCCCACTGAATGAAAGGGAGAGAGGTGGCACACCCAGGAGTCAAGACTGGCACACAAGCTGAAAGGGCAATATTACTCTCCCACTGTTTTTTTAGGTTTTTTGTTTTTTTTCAGGGAGACTTTAGAAACCAAATAATATTAAAAAAAAAAATAAAAATAGGCTTGCTATAGCCCACTGAATGAGAGATAGCACACACAGCAGTGGCACACAAGCCCTGACTGAGGCCAATATTTTTCTCCCACTGATTGATGTAGTGTTTTTGTGTTGAGGTAGAATTTAGAACACAAATCACGGAAAAAATAAATAGGCTTTCTATGGCCCACTGAATGAAAGGGAGAGAGGTGGCACACCCAGGAGTCAAGACTGGCACACAAGCTGAAAGGGCAATATTACTCTCCCACTGTTTTTTGTATGTTTTTTTTTTTTTTTTCAGGGAGACTTTAGAAACCCAATAATATTTAAAAAAAAAAATAAATAGGCTTTCTATGGCCCACTGAATGAGAGGGAGAGAGGTGGCACACCCAGGAGTCAAGACTGGCACACAAGCTGAAAGGGCAATATTACTCTCCCACTGTTTTTTTAGGTTTTTTGTTTTTTTTCAGGGAGACTTTAGAAACCAAATAATATTAAAAAAAATAAAATAAAAATAGGCTTGCTATAGCCCACTGAATGAGAGATAGCACACACAGCAGTGGCACACAAGCCCTGACTGAGGCCAATATTTTTCTCCCACTGATTGATGTAGTGTTTTTGTGTTGAGGTAGAATTTAGAACACAAATCACGGAAAAAATAAATAGGCTTTCTATGGCCCACTGAATGAAAGGGAGAGAGGTGGCACACCCAGGAGTCAAGACTGGCACACAAGCTGAAAGGGCAATATTACTCTCCCACTGTTTTTTTAGGTTTTTTGTTTTTTTTCAGGGAGACTTTAGAAACCAAATAATATTAAAAAAAATAAAAATAAAAATAGGCTTGCTATAGCCCACTGAATGAGAGATAGCACACACAGCAGTGGCACACAAGCCCTGACTGAGGCCAATATTTTTCTCCCACTGATTGATGTAGTGTTTTTGTGTTGAGGTAGAATTTAGAACACAAATCACGGAAAAAATAAATAGGCTTTCTATGGCCCACTGAATGAAAGGGAGAGAGGTGGCACACCCAGGAGTCAAGACTGGCACACAAGCTGAAAGGGCAATATTACTCTCCCACTGTTTTTTGTATGTTTTTTTTTTTTTTTCAGGGAGACTTTAGAAACCCAATAATATTTTAAAAAAAAATAAATAGGCTTTCTATGGCCCACTGAATGAGAGGGAGAGAGGTGGCACACCCAGGAGTCAAGACTGGCACACAAGCTGAAAGGGCAATATTACTCTCCCACTGTTTTTTTAGGTTTTTTTTTTTTTTTCAGGGAGACTTTAGAAACCAAATAATATTAAAAAAAATAAAATAAAAATAGGCTTGCTATAGCCCACTGAATGAGAGATAGCACACACAGTAGTGGCACACAAGCCCTGACTGAGGCCAATATTTTTCTCCCACTGATTGATGTAGTGTTTTTGTGTTGAGGTAGAATTTAGAACACAAATCACGGAAAAAATAAATAGGCTTTCTATGGCCCACTGAATGAAAGGGAGAGAGGTGGCACACCCAGGAGTCAAGACTGGCACACAAGCTGAAAGGGCAATATTACTCTCCCACTGTTTTTTTATGTATTTTTTGTTTTTTAAGGGAGACTTTAGAAACCCAATAATATTTAAAAAAAAAAAAAATAGGCTTTCTATGGCCCACTGAATGAGAGGGAGAGAGGTGGCACACCCAGGAGTCAAGACTGGCACACAAGCTGAAAGGGCAATATTACTCTCCCACTGTTTTTTTAGGTTTTTTTTTTTTTTTCAGGGAGACTTTAGAAACCAAATAATATTAAAAACAAAAAAAAAAAAATAGGCTTGCTATAGCCCACTGAATGAGAGATAGCACACACAGCAGTGGCACACAAGCCCTGACTGAGGCCAATATTTTTCTCCCACTGATTGATGTAGTGTTTTTGTGTTGAGGTAGATTTTAGAACACAAATCACGGAAAAAATAAATAGGCTTTCTATGGCCCACTCAGTGAGAGATGGCACACACAGGGATGGCACTGTAGCAGAAATGCCAATCTTAATCTCCCACAAAAAAAAACAAAACAAAACAAAAAACTGTCCTACAATTACTATCTCCCTGCAGTAATGTAAGCCAGGTATGGCAGGCAGCAATAGGAGTGGACTGATGCACAAATTAAATGAAAAGTGTGGACAAACAAAAAAGATAGCTGTGCAGAAAGGAAGGAACAAGAGGATATGTGCTTTGAAAAAAGCAGTTGGTTTCCACAGTGGCGTACACACAGCAATACAGCTATCACGGAGCCTTCTAGGGCAGCCCAATGAGCTACAGCGCTGAGGGGAAAAAAAAAAAAAATAGCTTCCACAGTCCCTGCACACCGAAGGTGGTGTTGGACAGTGGAAATCGCTGCAGCACAAGCGGTTTGGTGGTTAGTGGACCCTGCCTAACGCTCTCCCTGCTTCTGACGAAGCGGCAGCAACCTGTCCCTAAGCTCAGATCAGCAGCAGTAAGATGGCGGTCGGCGGGAACGCCCCTTTATAGCCCCTGTGACGCCGCAGACAGCAAGCCAATCACTGCAATGCCCTTCTCTAAGATGGTGGGGACCAGGATCTATGTCATCACGCTGCCCACACTCTGCGTTCACCTTCATTGGCTGAGAAATGGCGCTTTTCGCGTCATTGAAACGCGACTTTGGCGCGAAAGTCGCGTACCGCATGGCCGACAAGCACAGGGGTCGGATCGGGTTTCATGAGACGCCGACTTAGCCAAAAGTCGGCGACTTTTGAAAATGATCGACCCGTTTCGCTCAACCCTAGTTTTGATGCCTTCAGTGTGAATGTACAATTTTGAAAGTCATGAAAATGCAGAAAAATCTTTAAATGAGGTGTGTCCAAAGTTTTGGTCTGTACTGTATATAGATGAAATCATTGAGAGATGTATTTTGTAAAATGTGGTCACTGTTGGGTGTTGAATTTTATCATTTTAGAATCTCAGGACCTCTGCCAATGTGACATTGCACACAGAAACCATTCCATTAAAGTTTACTACGTCTTAAAACAGTAATTTCTAACTACATAGAGAGTAGTTCCATATTTAAAAGAAATTGAGTAACAAATTGTAAGCTCCAATTTCACCTGTTACTACTGATTAAAAAAAAATTGGGGGCTGAAACAACATTTTAGTAGTAAAAGTGTATTTTCTTTTAAATTCTAATTGCTCAGTCTGAAAAGATCCTGTGAAACACCTGTAGTGTCAACATGCTCATCATATCTATAGATGAATTAATCTTGAGTGTAGTTTGTATATTAGGATCACTTCTGGGTAATGCTATTCTTCTGGCATCTCAAGGCTCTGCCATTATGACATTGCAACTAAAAAGCATTTCATCAAGATCTACGTTCCAAAATGCATCTCCTTCCCTACTGATCCCTGCCATGTGGCCATAACAGTTGTTATAAAATGCATATTGGATATTGATCTACATAATAGAGATTGATTTACAAACATCCGGGTTCATTTTCTCCTAACAACCTTGCAAAAATTTTAAATCTTGGGCTGAAACAACTAAGGCTGCTTTTACACTAGCGTCGGCCTGACGTGCTGACGCGCGTTGTGAAAGAAATGCCTGACGTGGGCAGCGGAAGCAGTCTTACGACACTCCCGCTGCCCCATTGTAAAGTCCAGGAAGGAGGGGCGGAGTTTCAGCCACGCATGCGCGGTCAAAAATGGCGGACTCGGTGCACAAAAAAACGTTAAATGTAACTTTTTTTGTGCCGACGGTCCGCCAAAACACGACAACGGTTGCGACGTGTGGCCATACGTCGCAATGCGTCGCTAATGTTAGTCTATGGGGAAAAAACGCATCCTGCAGACAACTTTGCAGGATGCGTTTTTTCTCCTAAACGACGCATTGCAACAACGGTAGTGTGAAAGTAGCCTAACAGTGAAAATATTTTTTCAATAAAGAAATTTACATTTTAACTCCCAAGTGTCATACATTTTTTGTGAATCCCTTTTAGTTCAAGATGCTCACCTCTCTCCAAGATGAATTCCTTGAGTTGTGTAGTTTTCAAAATGTCTTGTCTGCTGTTATGGCATGTAAGTTAGCTCTTCAAATGCGACTTGACATCTGCAATGTATTCCAGCCAAAATTAGCTAAACAAAAGTAAATAGCGTACCTTCTCTTCTAATCCTTGTTGTGTACCCAGTAGCTTTCAATTACATGCATTGAATGGTGCTACCATCATTCCCAATCAGCATGCTCGCTGTCTTGGAACTATATATGACACAGAACATCCCTGTGTTCCCTATATCCAATCATTCAATTACTCATGTCACCTGCATGTCACCTGCATTTCAAAAACATGTCCAGAATCAGACCTTTTCTCATACTGCAAAACACTACTAATCGGTCTCCCTCTTACCAAACTTTTCAATCCATACTCAATGCAGCAACCAGTTGTATTTCCATCTGTCTGATTCACTGATGCCTCAACCTTGTACATCATGAAACTGGTTACCAATCCACTACAGAATACAATACAAATTTTTATGCATTTCTACAAACCTTTCCACAGTTCTTCACGAGTATACATCTCCTCCCTCATCTCTGTCTATCACCCTACACGTGCTCTCCATTCTGCAACTGATCTTGGACTAACATTCTACATTTATTTATTATTTATTATTAGTGTTGAGCATTCCGATACCGCAAGTATCGGGTATCGGCCGATATTTGCGGTATCGGAATTCCGATACCGAGTTCTGATGTTTTTGCGATATCGGGAATCGGGATCGGGATCCATATTCATGTGTAAAATAAAGAATAAAAATAAAAAATATGGATATACTCACCCTCGGACACGCCCTGGTTGTAACCGCTGCAACCGGCAGCCTCTGTTCCTAAGAATGAGCGCATGAAGGACCTTCGATGACGTCGCGGCTTGTGATTGGTCGCATGAGCAGTCACATGAGCGGTCACGCGACCAATCACAAGCCGCGACGTCAACGAAGGTCCTTCACGCGCTCATTCTTAGGAATGGAGGCTGCCGGTTGCAGCGGTTACAACCAGGGCGCGTCCGAGGGTGAGTATATCCCTATTTTTTATTTTTATTCTTTATTTTACACATGAATATGGATCCCAGGGCCTGAAGGAGAGTTTCCTCTCCTTCAGACCCTGGGAATCATCCAGGATACCTTCCGATATTTGTGTCCCATTGACTTGTATTGGTATCGGGTATCGGTATCGGCGATATCCGATATTTTCCGGATATCGGCCGATACTATCCGATACCGATACTTTCAAATATCGAAAGGTATCGCTCAACACTATTTATTATGCTTTGCTTATACAGTGCTATTGTATTCAGCAGTGCTTTATACAAATTATTAATGCTGTCCCCAATGGGGTTCACAATCTAAACTAAATATTAGTGTGTCTTTAGAGTGTGAGAGGAAACCAGAGAACCCGGAGGAAACCTATGCAAACACAGGAAGAGCATGCAAACTCCTTGAAAATGTTATATTTGATGGGATTTGAACCCAAGACTCCAGCGCTGCAAGGCTGCAGTGCTAACCACTGAGCCACAATACTGCCATGCATAATCTAAACCTCCAACTTCTGTCTCCAAGACATCTCTCTCTGCACTTGTTTTCTGGAATGCGCTCTCCCAGATGACCCAATTTAACTAGCCCAACACATTTTTAAGTGTCTTTTAAAACCCTACTATGCTACACAAGTAAACTGCATAAAGTACCTAACAAGATTCTGTGACATGATGGTCGGTATATATGCAGTTTCAGTGAATGTGCATGTATTGTCCCTTAGGGTTGTTATTTAGCCATACCGGAAGGTGGCAATTGGAAATATGGCTGAAGCTGTTTATATCCTTGTGATACCTTTTAGTAACAAGATGATTTTAATCTACAAAAATGGTTAAATCAAGAACATTGACCTTACTATATGCAAGTGTTAATTCTAAGCCAAAATCATTCTGGTTAGTTACATTCAGAAAGATAGTCAAATTGTCTAGGAACCATCCAGGTATACAGGATCTTGCCTATAAATCAACACTGCAGAATTAACCCTTTGAATAATAGCCCTTCAGAATAGATATCTGACTCCTCCCACTTATCTACATTGGCAAAACTGGGGCAAATTGGGTGCCCATAGCTGTGCCCCACTTTTGCTAATAAAACTGTTTGCCATATGCAAAATAGTACCCACCTACAGATTGGCATAGGCTTTGAGCAAATTGGGTGCTCATAGCTGTGCCCCAATTTTGTAAGTGAAACTATTTACCATATACAACATAATACTTGAATTGCAAATACATCTTGTTTGATACCAGCTTCTAACACAGGGCTCATTTGGCACTATAGGATTGTATCAATGTGTAGGCTTTATACATATTGTTCATACATTTATGAGGCACAGTTTGCATTTTTCTTTTAAACGGGTATTACATGGGGGGGGTGTTCTTCAGGCATTGATCAGGGTTATTTGGGCATAGTTATGTCCTACGTATTACTAATTGGTCTTTTCTTGTTAGATAATTTTTGCAGTTTACTTTTGAGGTGCGGTATTATATTAGAATCCATATCTTTTACCTTTGATGGGTTGACACACAGAACCTGTCTCTCTACCAGCAGCTCACCAACTTACGGTTGGCTCAAGAAGATTACTAGCGCTTTTTACGTATATGTGTTTTTTTTTTTTTTTAAATCTCTTTAGACAGGCCTAGCACTTCACTAATCTAATTCTTCCCTGTTCCCACTTTCACAATCTTCCTTAGAATCTGGACCCTCCTATTCATTTGTCTCTACATCCTCCATGCACCCAAAAGCACTTGGTAACTGTACTTGGCATATACTGGCTTATGACTAGGTCAAACAGCATTAAATTAGCAGCAAAGCCACAAAAGAGGACTAAAAATGGTCCAAAAATTCAAAAATACAGCTGAAAAAGGGTCAGAACCGCTTACCTTCCAAGGTCTCTGAACAAATGCACTACAGTTTGCAGCCAGCCCATGTAGCAAAGATGGGCTGGCTGCATCCTGTAGTGCATTTGTTCAGAGACCTGGTTGGGTAAGTGGTGTTGCCCCTTTTTCAGCTGTACTCTCAAACAGCATTGCTTGAAAAAAACCCTATTTATTTTAATTATGGCTGGATCATACATGATAAGAACTTTTTATCTTTTGTGTCCCCCTATATCTTCATAGCTTATAATCTTGTAAGCAGGGTCCTAACTCCTCATGTAACTGGCAAATTATATGTTTCAAAGTTTTACTTGTGTGACAGTTTTGGAGTGCTGCAAGGAAGAGTAGACATAGAATTATAATTCTAGATTTACCATTTTGATAGACTCCTGAAAAGTAAAAAAAAAAAAAATAGTTTAAGTGTGTGAATATTTATGTTAGTCTTAGTTGTTTTAGTTTATTTTTTGTACCTGAAAAAATTCAGTTTATTTTTCAATTCAATTGAGTACATTATGGGATACATTAATGGTGTAAGAAAATTAAAGGTGAACTAATTCTGAAATGATTTTTCTTGGCATGAATTTTTTTTACCTGACTAAAGTCTGACATATTAACAGAGATGAATAGGCTTTTTTATTTCTGTATAAGCACCCCATAAAAGTATTTTTTTTCCACAGGTCTCCTGACTTTAACTGCATCATATGCGTTGGCTTTTTTAATTCAGAACACAGACACCTTAATTTCATTGAACTAAAAGACTTAACAAAATGCTGGAGAAAATGCTAAATAAAAATTGTTTTTATATTGTGGCATGTTTTATATGGTAAAAAAAACTTTGTGAAGGAACTATTTGACTAGAAAAACAAATGCGTTTTAATTATATTTTGGAAATATAGGTAAAAGACTCTCTAAATTCAAATGGGATTGCAATTCTTTATTTACTATTAGCCCTTTATTTAAATTTATTTTTTGGTGGTTATGGCTGAAAAAAATATTACTACAAAAACCTTGTCTGAACAAATCATAAATTATATTAAAGAGCCAATGTTATATTGAAAATGGTATAGTATATATTTACATTTTATTTTAATTTGTTTAACTTTTCATGCTTTTATGTATGAGTTTATTTAGGAAACAAGTACCATTCATGAAAAGAAATTCTAACTAAATATGTTAAATTTTTGTTAAGTGTATGCTGTACAACTAACTATAAGTTATATCTAAAAGATGTTACCTATTTAACTTCAAGTTGAGCTTGATCTCAGCAGGTCCTCTTCCTCTTCTTGTCTGAGACATTATTTGCTGTAATGTTTATCACTTTTATAAGCTGAAGCAATGCAGAATAATAAACTGACTTTCATTTGTGTCAATCTCTTCTTGTGTCAATCTCTTCCTAATATCGTATTTTTAGATAGCAGCAGGTTAAATTTAAGACTTTATTCAAACAGAGTCATCTATGTTTAATTTATAAACTCTCAGCTCCTGCAGAATCTTATTTTCCTTACCAATTTTATGATACAATGAGTGCAAAGCAAGATATGTTCTTGATGTGCTTTGGTGTAAACACTCAGAGATTGGTTGATAGATTTTCTTTAAATTGTGCTATCTGTTCAAACGTCCCATCTTCTTGTAAGTAATGCTACCAATTATATGTTCTTAGTCAACACATACTGCTGCTTGATGTTGACAGATGATACAATAGAGAATTGGCTACTTACAAACATATCCTAGAGTTTTTATGGTGGAGTCAAGCTCTTTATATTGGGAAGAAGTTACCCATATATAAAGTAATTATGGGCATTGAGATGGGTATTTGAAACTAACATACTCAAAGCACTATGTATTCTAAATCCTTATTAATGTTGGAATGTTGGATTGGTGGTCATAACTACGAACAATATGCATTCACAAGGAAGCATCATCATCAGGAAGCTCTGATAAAAATTAAGAGACCACTGCACAAAAATTAAGAGAGCACTGCACAGTTTTCTAAAAATCACCATTTCTACATGTCTGACAGCCATTCCATTACAGTGTCAGTTGAATTCCAACCAAAGTACACCTCATTTTACTTAATGTGCATCTGACTAGATGATCAAGATGCATGCCAAGAGGCATGAAAGCTGTGATTGAAAATCATGGTTATTCCACCAAATATTGATTTCTGAACTCTTCCTGAGTTAAAGCATTAGTATTGTTGTTTGTGAATGAATAAGAACTTGTTTTCTTTGCATTATTTGAGGTCTGAAAGCACTGTTTCTCTTTTATTATTTTGATGATTTTTGTATTTGCTGCAAAAAAACCCAAAATTTTTAGCTTTGAATTTTGGAAACATGTTATCAGTAGTTTATAGAATAAAACAACAATGTACAATTTCCATTTTACACAAAAATAATCCTATAAAGAGAAAAATCTGAGAAACTGCTGAAAATTTTAATGTGGTCTCTACAGCCAGAGCTGTATATGACAGGAAGAAAAAACATTCTCAGCATAAGCGTACTCTCTCATGTTGAAAGTATTTTTTTAATTTGTGATATAAAAAAAATATATGTATTTCTCCATTTTTAACATTATATTTAAACTTATATGTTATCTGTAGCTAATAGAGATGAGCAAATGTGTTCGGAAAATGTTTGCCAATCTCAAATTCAGCCTGAGCATAGCATATTTGGATTCATATTCGCTTTCACAAGCATGTTTACTTAAAGTTGGCAAAAGTTGGTCACAGATTGGTAAATTATTGTGTTTTCACTAATGCTTTTGTATTACTTTGGCTACAATAGTGCTGCTGTATGATGAGGGGGGGAACGAGGGGACATGAGCAGCGTAAGCATTTTTTTTTTTTGTCATTATTTTATGATTGTTGATTTTGGCAAACAATCATTGTGCAGAAACCATCCAGAACATCATGACATAAAGTATTCTGTGACTGACATCAAAAGTCACATGTCCCTGGCCATATAAAAAGTGGACATCTTGTTTGCTGGTGCCATTTGTTCACTGTCACAGTGCAGCGAGGTCGCTCCTGCAGTAGTTCTGCTGTTGAAACTGAACTTGTCAGAGAAATAGATAGGATCTGCTCCTGTGTGAAATCGATATTCCAGCATCAAGTTAGATTGTGCAAAAACTCTGTGGCAGTCTCTGGAAGCCCCATTTGCTTCTCCAAATCATTTGTGCTAAAACTGTGTTTCATTAGAAAATCAGAATGCCAGATATCTACTTAAAAGTCATTAGGCATAACAGTGTGGTTTAGGCATACTATCTAGGAAAATAAATAGTGATTGTTCACATTTAATGACAGGTGACTAACAGCTGTGGGCATACAGTTGTAAAACAGCAGGGTACAAGAGAAGAAGGCTACTTACAACATGAGTGGGAATTAGTGAGGTCATGGTGGAAGGGGCGATAGGCTTGGTGTTCGACGTGTATGTGAGTTAGGTGTTAATGTGAATGAAAGCTCAACTGAGTAAACGCCATCTCATCTTATCCAAAGACCACTGACAACATCTGTTATTGTCCTTCATAGTCGAGTCCATTTCTTTGGCCGCAGCCCAGTGATATACCTTGTAGATTAGGCTAAGAAAGAGCATATGCTCCAATGGATGGAAAGGACTGCATCAAGTGGCTTCTCCTTCTCTTCCTCCACCTTAACATCAAACACTGTACAATACTCTGAAGTGCCACCTCAATCACACTTGTCTCCCCCCTAAGTCAAAAATTTCCAAATGCCTAACTGACTGTGGGGAACCACAGATGGGTCATCTGGAAGTGCTGTTCACACATTCTATTTCATGGGCATCAGAGGACTGCTCTAAAGAAATCACAGAATCCAGAGGAGGAAAGCATCTGCACAGATGCCCAACAATTTTTCATGTTGCATCTGCAGCTGGATGAAGTAGGGTATGAGAAAAATCCAGACCTTTGTCACCAGATATTAACCACCAAGGGATGAGGTGATTCTGATGAGATTCAGATACCAGAGGCGCACACAAACTGTATTGTGGTGTCAGGGCAGGAAGAGGAGGAGGGTAACTCTCAGGGTGAGAAGTGTGAGAACAATGTGGAGGATGAGGTTGTAGATCCCACTTGGTGTGAACTTAGAGGTATGTGGCTGAGTAGCTCAGCAGAAGAGGTGGAGGAGGAGGAAGATGAGGTGGTAAATTGAGAAAGATGCTTTGTGCTAGGTGACAGAACAGCAGCAGTCATGTGTAGTTTGGTAACAGCTGACCAGCTTTCACTCACCCCCAGCTATAGTGTGTAAACAATTGTACAGGGTGGGCCATTTATATGGATAAACCTAAATAAAATGGGAATGGTTGGTGATATCAACTTCCTGTTTGTGGCACATTAGTATATGGGAGGGAGAAAACTTTTCAAGATGAGTGGTGACCATGGGGGCCATTTTGAAGTTGGCCATTTTGGATCCAACTTTTTTTTTCCAAGGGAAAAGGGTCATATAACACATCAAACTTATTGAGAATTTCACAAGAAAAACAATGGTGTGCTTGGCTTTAACATAACTTTATTCTTTCATGAGTAGTGTTGAGCGATACCATCTGATATTTGAAAGTATCGGTATCGGATTGGATCGGCCGATATCCAAAAAATATTGGATATCGCCGATACCGATACCAATACAAGTCAATGGGACACAAATATCGGAAGCTATCCTTGATGGTTCCCAGGGTCTGAAGGAGAGGAGACTCTCTTTCAGGCCCTGGGATCCATATTCATGTAAAAAATAAAGAATAAAAATAAAAAATATGGATATACTCACCCCTCCGACGGACCCTGGCTGTCACCGCTGCAAGCGTCTGCCTCCGTTCCTAAGAATGCAGAGAGTGAAGGACCTTCGATGATGTCGCGGTCACGTGAGCGGTCACATGAGCGGTCACGCGACCAATCACAAGACCGCGACATCATCGCAGGTCCTACACTCACTGCATTCTTAGGAACGGAGGCAGACGCTTGCACCGGCGAGGTCCAGGGTCCATCGGAGGGGTGAGTATATCCATATTTTTTATTTTTATTCTTTATTTTTTACATGAATATGGATCTCAGGGCCTGAAGGAGAGTCTCCTATCCTCCAGATCCTGGGAACCATACGCACCGCACACACCTGGGAACTTATAGGAACTTCCGATTCCGATTTCCGATATCACAAAAATATCGGAACTCGGTATCAGAATTCCGATACAGCGAATATCAGCTGATACCCGATATTTGCAGTATCGGAATGCTCAACACTATTCATGAGTTATTTACAAGTTTATGACCACTTATAAAATGTGTTGAAAGTGCTGCCCATTGTGTTAGACTGTCAATGCAACCCTCTTCTCCCACTCTTGACACACTGACAGCAACACCACAAAAGAAATGCTCGCACATGCTTCCAGTATCCTTTGTTTCATATGCTGCTGTTAGTTGTCTAGTTCCCGCCGCTGCACAGGGGGAATCTTGAACCATGTCCGCTGTGGTCTCTCATTCTCCTCCAGCTGCAGTGGAACCTGCTCAACGGAGACGTCAGTCCTAACGTCTGGCTCAAACTGATACTGTGCGCTTTGTTACTGCTGCCTTTCCAGGTCCTGCCTTTGTAGCCAGCACTGATGAGCAGCGAGCAGGCATTTCATGTACTAAATCCTGCTTTTTCCATACTGAGCATGCCCACTGGTCAACCTCCCATTGGAGGTCAGGGGTCACATGCTCAGGTTCTGTTGCTACTCCTATTTGACCATCAGGAAGGTCCCGGAGCGCTACTACTATAAAAGGTTTGCATGGCTTGGCCATGCGCTAGTATAAACTTGCAAACATGTGTGTGTGGATGTATGCCTGTCGATGGATGAAAGCTCCGAATCATTCCCATCCCTAGAGTTGTTGACTGCTCACAAATGATGGAAGCTACCTAGCACCTGATAGTGCTTTCCCGCACATCTAGCACATGATACTGCGTCTGTTAGCAGTGACTGCCAGTGCGGTGCCGTGCGCAAGCAGTGCACTTTCCTAGCCCTAGTTGGGGTGGTTAGTGGCGTCCACCAGAGCGACGCTGTATGCACTCTGTGCGGTAATCTTTATCCTGTCCTGACTACCAGTCAGTGTAGGGTGGGAACTCCTGCTTGATCTCAGCATCTGACTCAGGGCGTCCTCAGGCGCGGGCTCAAAAGCCACCGAGGGTCAGAGCGAGATCACTCACTAGCGTAGTGGGGGTGAGTTTCAGGGATCCCACTAGCGTCCACCTGCTGCACCCTGTGACTGCTAACAGGGCACAGCATTTACTTTGTTACC
Organism: Ranitomeya variabilis; assembly: GCF_051348905.1. Lineage (NCBI taxonomy): Eukaryota > Metazoa > Chordata > Amphibia > Anura > Dendrobatidae > Ranitomeya > Ranitomeya variabilis. The sequence continues at coordinate 601,391,967 of NC_135234.1, forward strand.
TTGCGACTCTGTGAAGCAACAGAGTTCACATCCATTCATACCGGGTGATGGAACCCATGTCTAATCTGGTGTAGTACCACCATATAGTGCCGCTATTACCTAGCAGCAGGTTCCATCTCTGCACGGTGGACCCCGGGCTGCGAATGCCTCTTATTACTATATTTATATTTATTCGGTGCATTCCTCCAGCCCTAACAGCTGCACATCTAGTATCTTCACAGCATTGACAATTGTTTTCATACTGTATATACTGTATATGTCACTGACATCTATAAATCTATGTATTCTACACCATGTTCCAAATTATTATGCAAATGACATTTTTCTCTGATTTTCCTAAATGGTCAGTGCAAATGACAGTCAGTCTAGAAAAAGTCATCACCCATTAGAGAAGGCATCGAACTTTATTGAAGAAACCTCCCAATGATAACAGTATAATCTCAAAAATTAATAAAAACTCAAAATGCCATGTTCCAAGTTATTAGGCACAGTAGAATCTCTAAACGTTTGATAGGTTTTAAACACCTGAAAATGCTCATTTGTGGAATTTGCAGCATTAGGAGGTCACATTCACTGAACAAAAAAGCTATTTAACTCCAAAACAGCCTAACAGGCCAAGTTACATGTTAACATAGGACCCCTTCTTTGATATCACCTTCACAATTCTTGCATCCATTGAACTTCTGAGTTTTTGGAGAGTTTCTGCTTGTATTTCTTTGCATGAAGTCAGAACAGCCTCCCATAGCTGCTATTTTGCTTTGAACTGCCTCCCATACTCATACAGTTAGGTCCATATATATTTGGACAGAGACAACATTTTTCTAATTTTGGGTATAGATATTACCACAATGAATTTTAAACAAAACAATTCAGATGCAGTTGAAGTTCAGACTTTCAGCTTTCATTTGAGGGTATCCACATTAAAATTGAATGAAGGGTTTAGGAGTTTCAGCTCCTTAACATGTGCCTCCCTGTTTTTAAAGGGACCAAAAGTAATTGGACAGGTTCAATAATTTTAAATAAAATGTTCATTTTTAGTACTTGGTTAAAAACCCTTTGTTGGCAATGACTGCCTGAAGTCTTGAACTCATGGACATCACCCGACGCTGTGTTTCCTCCTTTTTGATGCTCTGCCAGGCCTTCACTGTGGTTGTTTTCAGTTGCTGTTTGTTTGTGGGCCTTTCTGTCTGAAGTTTAGTCTTTAACAAGTGAAATGCATGCTCAATTGGGTTGTGATCAGGTGACTGACGTGGACATTCAAGAATATTTCACTTCTTTGCTTTAATAAACTCCTGGGTTGCTTTGGCTTTATGTTTTGGGTCATTGTTCATCTGTAGTATGAAATGACGACCAATCAGTTTGGCTGCATTTGGCTGGATCTGAGCACACAGCATGTCTCTGAATACCTCAGAATTCATTCGGCTGCTTCTGTCCTCTGTCACATCATCAATAAACACTAGTGACTCAGTGCCACTGGCAGCCATGCATGCCCAAGCCATCATACTGCCTCCTGTTATGATTTTCCCAATGGCAGGGAAATCAAAATAACAACGGACTAGCTCTCGGGTGATGGGAACTAAAGTGACCGTGACCTGAACCTGACACGACACTGGAAGTAGCCGGGGAGTGTTTCCTACGATGCCCTAGACACCACGCGCCAGCCGGAGATCTAACTACTAGGGTTGAGCGACTTTCATTTTTTTAAGATCGAGTAGGGTTTTGGGAAACCCGATTTTGTCCAGAGTCGAGTCGAGTGCAGTCGGCCGATTATCGCTAAAAGTCGGGGATCGACCGAAACACGAAACCCAATGCAAGTCAATGGGGAAGCATAGTCGGCAGTGAGTGGAGGCCAGGAAAACACCTACAGTGCCCATTTTAATGCCAAAAACATCCATTCTTGTTTCTGAAGCTTGCCAATCTTAATTAACTGTATAATAATAGTTGGGCATAGGGAATTGGGGGAAAGTTGTGGGGGGAGTAGGGCTGGCTCAAGTTTTTCGTGGGCCCAGGAAATGCGGACTACGTCACGGCGGTGTTGCAGGGAAAGGTAAGTATTTAAAAGTTGCAAGTGCTGTGATCCTGAGCAAGCAGGGGGGGGCCCACTCGTTCGCATTGCCACTGGCACAGGGCCCCTCAAAGTACGGCGGTGTGTTTGCATGGCGGGGGCGCCTCCCACCAGCAGCGACACTTTTGCGTACTCTGAGGGGCCCTGTGCCAGTGACGTCGCCAACGAGTATGCCCCCCCACCTGATGAAGGAACCTGCACTTTCATCTGCACCTTCCTCTTTGTCCCTGTGTAAGGTGGTATAACATGCGGGAAGGGGAACCTTACTTTCAGCAGGGACAGATTCTGGCTGTGTAGAGTACAAGGGGAATGTAGTGGTCTAGGTCAATGTACCAGCAGACTCATTTAGCAGTGGCTGGGCAATGGGCAGGATGAGGAGGAAACAGATATAGGGCCAAAGAATAAAGTAGGCTACATGCAGTTCAAAATTGGTAACAGGACTAAACAGGCGGCATTGCTTTGTTTAGTGGAGTAGCAAACCCAAGAGCAGCAGACACTGTTTCAAGGGCCTAACCACACTAGTAGGCCAAATGCAGTTTAATATCTGATAGTATAGGGCGAAAGCCAGAATGTGGAAGCTCAGCTTTGTTCAGTTGAGGACAACACCAGGGAGGGGCAGACACCTTTAGTAGGCCGGAAAAGCCTATTGCATTTTTTAAAATGGTAATTTGGAGCAGAAGGTTGAAGCTCAGCTTTATTTAGTTGAGGGCAACACCAGGGAGGGGCAGAAGCCATTAGTAGGCCCTAACCACCATTTTTTTTTTTAAAACCACTTAATGAGAGCCGGAAGGTTGAAGCTCAGCTTTATTTAGTTGAGGACAACACCAGGCAGGGGCACACAGACAGACACCTTTAGTAGGCCGGAAAAGCCTATTGCATTTTTCAAAATGGTAATTTGGAGCAGAAGGTTGAAGCTCAGCTTTATTTAGTTGAGGGCAACACCAGGCAGGGGCACACAGACAGACACCTTTAGTAGGCCGGAAAAGCCTATTGCATTTTTTAAAATGGTAATTTGGAGCAGACGGTTGAAGCTCAGCTTTATTTAGTTGAGGGCAACACCAGGCAGGGGCACACAGACAGACACCTTTAGTAGGCCGGAAAAGCCTATTGCATTTTTCAAAATGGTAATTTGGAGCAGAAGGTTGAAGCTCAGCTTTATTTAGTTGAGGGCAACACCAGGGAGGGGCAGAAGCCGTTAGTAGGCCCTAACCACCATTTTTTTTTTTTTAAACCACTTAATGAGAGCCGGAAGGTTGAAGCTCAGCTTTATTTAGTTGAGGACAACACCAGGGAGGGGCAGAAGCCGTTAGTAGGCCCTAACCACCATTTTTTTTTTTAAAACCACTTAATGAGAGCCGGAAGGTTGAAGCTCAGCTTTATTTAGTTGAGGACAACACCAGGGAGGGGCAGAAGCCGTTAGTAGGCCCTAACCACCATTTTTTTTTTTAAAACCACTTAATGAGAGCCGGAAGGTTGAAGCTCAGCTTTATTTAGTTGAGGACAACACCAGGGAGGGGCAGAAGCCGTTAGTAGGCCCTAACCACCATTTTTTTTTTTAAAACCACTTAATGAGAGCCGGAAGGTTGAAGCTCAGCTTTATTTAGTTGAGGACAACACCAGGGAGGGGCAGAAGCCGTTAGTAGGCCCTAACCACCATTTTTTTTTTTAAAACCACTTAATGAGAGCCGGAAGGTTGAAGCTCAGCTTTATTTAGTTGAGGACAACACCAGGGAGGGGCAGAAGCCGTTAGTAGGCCCTAACCACCATTTTTTTTTTTAAAACCACTTAATGAGAGCCGGAAGGTTGAAGCTCAGCTTTATTTAGTTGAGGACAACACCAGGGAGGGGCAGAAGCCGTTAGTAGGCCCTAACCACCATTTTTTTTTTTAAAACCACTTAATGAGAGCCGGAAGGTTGAAGCTCAGCTTTATTTAGTTGAGGACAACACCAGGGAGGGGCAGAAGCCGTTAGTAGGCCCTAACCACCATTTTTTTTTTTTAAAACCACTTAATGAGAGCCGGAAGGTTGAAGCTCAGCTTTATTTAGTTGAGGACAACACTAGGGAGGGGCAGAAGCCGTTAGTAGGCCCTAACCACCATTTTTTTTTTTAAAACCACTTAATGAGAGCCGGAAGGTTGAAGCTCAGCTTTATTTAGTTGAGGACAACACCAGGGAGGGGCAGAAGCCGTTAGCAGGCCCTAACCACCATTTTTTTTTTTTTAAACCACTTAATGAGAGCCGGAAGGTTGAAGCTCAGCTTTATTTAGTTGAGGACAACACCAGGGAGGGGCAGAAGCCGTTAGTAGGCCCTAACCACCATTTTTTTTTTTAAAACCACTTAATGAGAGCCGGAAGGTTGAAGCTCAGCTTTATTTAGTTGAGGACAACACCAGGGAGGGGCAGAAGCCGTTAGTAGGCCCTAACCACCATTTTTTTTTTTTAAAACCACTTAATGAGAGCCGTAAGGTTGAAGCTCAGCTTTATTTAGTTGAGGACAACACCAGGCAGGGGCACACAGACAGACACCTTTAGTAGGCCGGAAAAGCCTATTGCATTTTTCAAAATGGTAATTTGGAGCAGAAGGTTGAAGCTCAGCTTTATTTAGTTGAGGGCAACACCAGGCAGTGGCACACAGACAGACACCTTTAGTAGGCCGGAAAAGCCTATTGCATTTTTTAAAATGGTAATTTGGAGCAGAAGGTTGAAGCTCAGCTTTATTTAGTTGAGGACAACACCAGGCAGGGGCACACAGACAGACACCTTTAGTAGGCCGGAAAAGCCTATTGCATTTTTTAAAATGGTAATTTGGAGCAGAAGGTTGAAGCTCAGCTTTATTTAGTTGAGGGCAACACCAGGGAGGGGCAGAAGCTGTTAGTAGGCCCTAACCACCATTTTTCTTTTTTAAAACCACTTAATGAGAGCCGGAAGGTTGAAGCTCAGCTTTATTTAGTTGAGGACAACACCAGGGAGGGGCAGAAGCCGTTATTAGGCCCTAACCACCATTTTTTTTTTTTAAACCACTTAATGAGAGCCGGAAGGTTGAAGCTCAGCTTTATTTAGTTGAGGACAACACCAGGGAGGGGCAGAAGCCGTTAGTAGGCCCTAACCACCATTTTTTTTTTTAAAACCACTTAATGAGAGCCGGAAGGTTGAAGCTCAGCTTTATTTAGTTGAGGACAACACCAGGGAGGGGCAGAAGCCGTTAGTAGGCCCTAACCACCATTTTTTTTTTTAAAACCACTTAATGAGAGCCGGAAGGTTGAAGCTCAGCTTTATTTAGTTGAGGACAACACCAGGGAGGGGCAGAAGCCGTTAGTAGGCCCTAACCACCATTTTTTTTTTTAAAACCACTTAATGAGTGCCGGAAGGTTGAAGCTCAGCTTTATTTAGTTGAGGACAACACCAGGGAGGGGCAGAAGCCGTTAGTAGGCCCTAACCACCATTTTTTTTTTTAAAACCACTTAATGAGAGCCGGAAGGTTGAAGCTCAGCTTTATTTAGTTGAGGACAACACCAGGGAGGGGCAGAAGCCGTTAGTAGGCCCTAACCACCATTTTTTTTTTTAAAACCACTTAATGAGAGCCGGAAGGTTGAAGCTCAGCTTTATTTAGTTGAGGACAACACCAGGGAGGGGCAGAAGCCGTTAGTAGGCCCTAACCACCATTTTTTTTTTTTAAACCACTTAATGAGAGCCGGAAGGTTGAAGCTCAGCTTTATTTAGTTGAGGACAACACCAGGGAGGGGCAGAAGCCGTTAGTAGGCCCTAACCACCATTTTTTTTTTTAAAACCACTTAATGAGAGCCGGAAGGTTGAAGCTCAGCTTTATTTAGTTGAGGACAACACCAGGGAGGGGCAGAAGCCGTTAGTAGGCCCTAACCACCATTTTTTTTTTTAAAACCACTAAATGAGAGCCGGAAGGTTGAAGCTCAGCTTTATTTAGTTGAGGACAACACCAGGGAGGGGCAGAAGCCGTTAGCAGGCCCTAACCACCATTTTTTTTTTTTTAACCACTTAATGAGAGCCGGAAGGTTGAAGCTCAGCTTTATTTAGTTGAGGACAACACCAGGGAGGGGCAGAAGCCGTTAGTAGGCCCTAACCACCATTTTTTTTTTTAAAACCACTTAATGAGAGCCGGAAGGTTGAAGCTCAGCTTTATTTAGTTGAGGACAACACCAGGGAGGGGCAGAAGCCGTTAGTAGGCCCTAACCACCATTTTTTTTTTTTAAACCACTTAATGAGAGCCGGAAGGTTGAAGCTCAGCTTTATTTAGTTGAGGACAACACCAGGCAGGGGCACACAGACAGACACCTTTAGTAGGCCGGAAAAGCCTATTGCATTTTTCAAAATGGTAATTTGGAGCAGAAGGTTGAAGCTCAGCTTTATTTAGTTGAGGGCAACACCAGGCAGTGGCACACAGACAGACACCTTTAGTAGGCCGGAAAAGCCTATTGCATTTTTTAAAATGGTAATTTGGAGCAGAAGGTTGAAGCTCAGCTTTATTTAGTTGAGGACAACACCAGGCAGGGGCACACAGACAGACACCTTTAGTAGGCCGGAAAAGCCTATTGCATTTTTTAAAATGGTAATTTGGAGCAGAAGGTTGAAGCTCAGCTTTATTTAGTTGAGGACAACACCAGGCAGGGGCACACAGACAGACACCCTTAGTAGGCCGGAAAAGCCTATTGCATTTTTTAAAATGGTAATTTGGAGCAGAAGGTTGAAGCTCAGCTTTATTTAGTTGAGGACAACACCAGGCAGGGGCACACAGACAGACACCTTTAGTAGGCCGGAAAAGCCTATTGCATTTTTCAAAATGGTAATTTGGAGCAGAAGGTTGAAGCTCAGCTTTATTTAGTTGAGGGCAACACCAGGGAGGGGCAGAAGCCGTTAGTAGGCCCTAACCACCATTTTTTTTTTTAAAACCACTTAATGAGAGCCGGAAGGTTGAAGCTCAGCTTTATTTAGTTGAGGACAACACCAGGGAGGTGCAGAAGCCGTTAGTAGGCCCTAACCACCATTTTTTTTTTTTAAAACCACTTAATGAGAGCCGGAAGGTTGAAGCTCAGCTTTATTTAGTTGAGGACAACACCAGGCAGGGGCACACAGACAGACACCTTTAGTAGGCCGGAAAAGCCTATTGCATTTTTAAAAATGGTAATTTGGAGCAGAAGGTTGAAGCTCAGCTTTATTTAGTTGAGGGCAACACCAGGCAGTGGCACACAGACAGACACCTTTAGTAGGCCGGAAAAGCCTATTGCATTTTTTAAAATGGTAATTTGGAGCAGAAGGTTGAAGCTCAGCTTTATTTAGTTGAGGACAACACCAGGCAGGGGCACACAGACAGACACCTTTAGTAGGCCGGAAAAGCCTATTGCATTTTTTAAAATGGTAATTTGGAGCAGAAGGTTGAAGCTCAGCTTTATTTAGTTGAGGACAACACCAGGCAGGGGCACACAGACAGACACCTTTAGTAGGCCGGAAAAGCCTATTGCATTTTTCAAAATGGTAATTTGGAGCAGAAGGTTGAAGCTCAGCTTTATTTAGTTGAGGGCAACACCAGGCAGTGGCACACAGACAGACACCTTTAGTAGGCCGGAAAAGCCTATTGCATTTTTTAAAATGGTAATTTGGAGCAGAAGGTTGAAGCTCAGCTTTATTTAGTTGAGGACAACACCAGGCAGGGGCACACAGACAGACACCTTTAGTAGGCCGGAAAAGCCTATTGCATTTTTTAAAATGGTAATTTGGAGCAGAAGGTTGAAGCTCAGCTTTATTTAGTTGAGGACAACACCAGGCAGGGGCACACAGACAGACACCTTTAGTAGGCCGGAAAAGCCTATTGCATTTTTTAAAATGGTAATTTGGAGCAGAAGGTTGAAGCTCAGCTTTATTTAGTTGAGGACAACACCAGGCAGGGGCACACAGACAGACACCTTTAGTAGGCCGGAAAAGCCTATTGCATTTTTCAAAATGGTAATTTGGAGCAGAAGGTTGAAGCTCAGCTTTATTTAGTTGAGGGCAACACCAGGGAGGGGCAGAAGCCGTTAGTAGGCCCTAACCACCATTTTTTTTTTTAAAACCACTTAATGAGAGCCGGAAGGTTGAAGCTCAGCTTTATTTAGTTGAGGACAACACCAGGGAGGGGCAGAAGCCGTTAGTAGGCCCTAACCACCATTTTTTTTTTTAAAACCACTTAATGAGAGCCGGAAGGTTGAAGCTCAGCTTTATTTAGTTGAGGACAACACCAGGGAGGGGCAGAAGCCGTTAGTAGGCCCTAACCACCATTTTTTTTTTTAAAACCACTTAATGAGAGCCGGAAGGTTGAAGCTCAGCTTTATTTAGTTGAGGACAACACCAGGGAGGGGCAGAAGCCGTTAGTAGGCCCTAACCACCATTTTTTTTTTTTTAAAACCACTTAATGAGAGCCGGAAGGTTGAAACTCAGCTTTATATAGTTGAGGACAACACCAGGCAGGGGCACACAGACAGACACCTTTAGTAGGCCGGAAAAGCCTATTGCATTTTTCAAAATGGTAATTTGGAGCAGAAGGTTGAAGCTCAGCTTTATTTAGTTGAGGGCAACACCAGGCAGTGGCACACAGACAGACACCTTTAGTAGGCCGGAAAAGCCTATTGCATTTTTCAAAATGGTAATTTGGAGCAGAAGGTTGAAGCTCAGCTTTATTTAGTTGAGGGCAACACCAGGGAGGGGCAGAAGCCGTTAGTAGGCCCTAACCACCATTTTTTTTTTTTAAAACCACTTAATGAGAGCCGGAAGGTTGAAGCTCAGCTTTATTTAGTTGAGGACAACACCAGGGAGGGGCAGAAGCCGTTAGTAGGCCCTAACCACCATTTTTTTTTTTTAAAACCACTTAATGAGAGCCGGAAGGTTGAAGCTCAGCTTTATTTAGTTGAGGACAACACCAGGCAGGGGCACACAGACAGACACCTTTAGTAGGCCGGAAAAGCCTATTGCATTTTTCAAAATGGTAATTTGGAGCAGAAGGTTGAAGCTCAGCTTTATTTAGTTGAGGGCAACACCAGGGAGGGGCAGAAGCCGTTAGTAGGCCCTAACCACCATTTTTTTTTTTTAAAACCACTTAATGAGAGCCGGAAGGTTGAAGCTCAGCTTTATTTAGTTGAGGACAACACCAGGGAGGGGCAGAAGCCGTTAGTAGGCCCTAACCACCATTTTTTTTTTTTAAAACCACTTAATGAGAGCCGGAAGGTTGAAGCTCAGCTTTATTTAGTTGAGGACAACACCAGGGAGGGGCAGAAGCCGTTAGTAGGCCCTAACCACCATTTTTTTTTTTAAAACCACTTAATGAGAGCCGGAAGGTTGAAGCTCAGCTTTATTTAGTTGAGGACAACACCAGGGAGGGGCAGAAGCCGTTAGTAGGCCCTAACCACCATTTTTTTTTTTTAAACCACTTAATGAGAGCCGGAAGGTTGAAGCTCAGCTTTATTTAGTTGAGGACAACACCAGGGAGGGGCAGAAGCCGTTAGTAGGCCCTAACCACCATTTTTTTTTTTTTAAACCACTTAATGAGAGCCGGAAGGTTGAAGCTCAGCTTTATTTAGTTGAGGACAACACCAGGCAGGGGCACACAGACAGACACCTTTAGTAGGCCGGAAAAGCCTATTGCATTTTTCAAAATGGTAATTTGGAGCAGAAGGTTGAAGCTCAGCTTTATTTAGTTGAGGGCAACACCAGGCAGTGGCACACAGACAGACACCTTTAGTAGGCCGGAAAAGCCTATTGCATTTTTTAAAATGGTAATTTGGAGCAGAAGGTTGAAGCTCAGCTTTATTTAGTTGAGGACAACACCAGGCAGGGGCACACAGACAGACACCTTTAGTAGGCCGGAAAAGCCTATTGCATTTTTTAAAATGGTAATTTGGAGCAGAAGGTTGAAGCTCAGCTTTATTTAGTTGAGGACAACACCAGGCAGGGGCACACAGACAGACACCCTTAGTAGGCCGGAAAAGCCTATTGCATTTTTTAAAATGGTAATTTGGAGCAGAAGGTTGAAGCTCAGCTTTATTTAGTTGAGGGCAACACCAGGGAGGGGCAGAAGCCGTTAGTAGGCCCTAACCACCATTTTTCTTTTTTAAAACCACTTAATGAGAGCCGGAAGGTTGAAGCTCAGCTTTATTTAGTTGAGGACAACACCAGGGAGGGGCAGAAGCCGTTAGTAGGCCCTAACCACCATTTTTTTTTTTAAAACCACTTAATGAGAGCCGGAAGGTTGAAGCTCAGCTTTATTTAGTTGAGGACAACACCAGGGAGGGGCAGAAGCCGTTAGTAGGCCCTAACCACCATTTTTTTTTTTAAAACCACTTAATGAGAGCCGGAAGGTTGAAGCTCAGCTTTATTTAGTTGAGGACAACACCAGGGAGGGGCAGAAGCCGTTAGCAGGCCCTAACCACCATTTTTTTTTTTAAAACCACTTAATGAGAGCCGGAAGGTTGAAGCTCAGCTTTATTTAGTTGAGGACAACACCAGGGAGGGGCAGAAGCCGTTAGTAGGCCCTAACCACCATTTTTTTTTTTTAAACCACTTAATGAGAGCCGGAAGGTTGAAGCTCAGCTTTATTTAGTTGAGGACAACACCAGGGAGGGGCAGAAGCCGTTAGTAGGCCCTAACCACCATTTTTTTTTTTAAAACCACTTAATGAGAGCTGGAAGGTTGAAGCTCAGCTTTATTTAGTTGAGGACAACACCAGGGAGGGGCAGAAGCCGTTAGTAGGCCCTAACCACCATTTTTTTTTAAAACCACTTAATGAGAGCCGGAAGGTTGAAGCTCAGCTTTATTTAGTTGAGGACAACACCAGGGAGGGGCAGAAGCCGTTAGCAGGCCCTAACCACCATTTTTTTTTTTTAAACCACTTAATGAGAGCCGGAAGGTTGAAGCTCAGCATTATTTAGTTGAGGACAACTCCAGGGAGGGGCAGAAGCCGTTAGTAGGCCCTAACCACCATTTTTTTTTTAAAACCACTTAATGAGAGCCGGAAGGTTGAAGCTCAGCTTTATTTAGTTGAGGAAAACACCAGGGAGGGGCAGAAGCCGTTAGTAGGCCCTAACCACCATTTTTTTTTTTTAAAACCACTTAATGAGAGCCGGAAGGTTGAAGCTCAGCTTTATTTAGTTGAGGACAACACCAGGCAGGGGCACACAGACAGACACCTTTAGTAGGCCGGAAAAGCCTATTGCATTTTTCAAAATGGTAATTTGGAGCAGAAGGTTGAAGCTCAGCTTTATTTAGTTGAGGGCAACACCAGGCAGTGGCACACAGACAGACACCTTTAGTAGGCCGGAAAAGCCTATTGCATTTTTTAAAATGGTAATTTGGAGCAGAAGGTTGAAGCTCAGCTTTATTTAGTTGAGGACAACACCAGGCAGGGGCACACAGACAGACTACTTTAGTAGGCCGGAAAAGCCTATTGCATTTTTTAAAATGGTAATTTGGAGCAGAAGGTTGAAGCTCAGCTTTATTTAGTTGAGGACAACACCAGGCAGGGGCACACAGACAGACACCCTTAGTAGGCCGGAAAAGCCTATTGCATTTTTTAAAATGGTAATTTGGAGCAGAAGGTTGAAGCTCAGCTTTATTTAGTTGAGGACAACACCAGGCAGGGGCACACAGACAGACACCTTTAGTAGGCCGGAAAAGCCTATTGCATTTTTCAAAATGGTAATTTGGAGCAGAAGGTTGAAGCTCAGCTTTATTTAGTTGAGGGCAACACCAGGGAGGGGCAGAAGCCGTTAGTAGGCCCTAACCACCATTTTTTTTTTTAAAACCACTTAATGAGAGCCGGAAGGTTGAAGCTCAGCTTTATTTAGTTGAGGACAACACCAGGGAGGGGCAGAAGCCGTTAGTAGGCCCTAACCACCATTTTTTTTTTTTAAAACCACTTAATGAGAGCCGGAAGGTTGAAGCTCAGCTTTATTTAGTTGAGGACAACACCAGGCAGGGGCACACAGACAGACACCTTTAGTAGGCCGGAAAAGCCTATTGCATTTTTCAAAATGGTAATTTGGAGCAGAAGGTTGAAGCTCAGCTTTATTTAGTTGAGGGCAACACCAGGCAGTGGCACACAGACAGACACCTTTAGTAGGCCGGAAAAGCCTATTGCATTTTTTAAAATGGTAATTTGGAGCAGAAGGTTGAAGCTCAGCTTTATTTAGTTGAGGACAACACCAGGCAGGGGCACACAGACAGACACCTTTAGTAGGCCGGAAAAGCCTATTGCATTTTTTAAAATGGTAATTTGGAGCAGAAGGTTGAAGCTCAGCTTTATTTAGTTGAGGACAACACCAGGCAGGGGCACACAGACAGACACCTTTAGTAGGCCGGAAAAGCCTATTGCATTTTTCAAAATGGTAATTTGGAGCAGAAGGTTGAAGCTCAGCTTTATTTAGTTGAGGGCAACACCAGGCAGTGGCACACAGACAGACACCTTTAGTAGGCCGGAAAAGCCTATTGCATTTTTTAAAATGGTAATTTGGAGCAGAAGGTTGAAGCTCAGCTTTATTTAGTTGAGGACAACACCAGGCAGGGGCACACAGACAGACACCTTTAGTAGGCCGGAAAAGCCTATTGCATTTTTTAAAATGGTAATTTGGAGCAGAAGGTTGAAGCTCAGCTTTATTTAGTTGAGGACAACACCAGGCAGGGGCACACAGACAGACACCTTTAGTAGGCCGGAAAAGCCTATTGCATTTTTTAAAATGGTAATTTGGAGCAGAAGGTTGAAGCTCAGCTTTATTTAGTTGAGGACAACACCAGGCAGGGGCACACAGACAGACACCTTTAGTAGGCCGGAAAAGCCTATTGCATTTTTTAAAATGGTAATTTGGAGCAGAAGGTTGAAGCTCAGCTTTATTTAGTTGAGGACAACACCAGGCAGGGGCACACAGACAGACACCTTTAGTAGGCCGGAAAAGCCTATTGCATTTTTTAAAATGGTAATTTGGAGCAGAAGGTTGAAGCTCAGCTTTATTTAGTTGAGGACAACACCAGGCAGGGGCACACAGACAGACACCTTTAGTAGGCCGGAAAAGCCTATTGCATTTTTTAAAATGGTAATTTGGAGCAGAAGGTTGAAGCTCAGCTTTATTTAGTTGAGGACAACACCAGGCAGGGGCACACAGACAGACACCTTTAGTAGGCCGGAAAAGCCTATTGCATTTTTCAAAATGGTAATTTGGAGCAGAAGGTTGAAGCTCAGCTTTATTTAGTTGAGGGCAACACCAGGGAGGGGCAGAAGCCGTTAGTAGGCCCTAACCACCATTTTTTTTTTTAAAACCACTTAATGAGAGCCGGAAGGTTGAAGCTCAGCTTTATTTAGTTGAGGACAACACCAGGGAGGGGCAGAAGCCGTTAGTAGGCCCTAACCACCATTTTTTTTTTTAAAACCACTTAATGAGAGCCGGAAGGTTGAAGCTCAGCTTTATTTAGTTGAGGACAACACCAGGGAGGGGCAGAAGCCGTTAGTAGGCCCTAACCACCATTTTTTTTTTTTAAACCACTTAATGAGAGCCGGAAGGTTGAAGCTCAGCTTTATTTAGTTGAGGACAACACCAGGGAGGGGCAGAAGCCGTTAGTAGGCCCTAACCACCATTTTTTTTTTTTTAAACCACTTAATGAGAGCCGGAAGGTTGAAGCTCAGCTTTATTTAGTTGAGGACAACACCAGGCAGGGGCACACAGACAGACACCTTTAGTAGGCCGGAAAAGCCTATTGCATTTTTCAAAATGGTAATTTGGAGCAGAAGGTTGAAGCTCAGCTTTATTTAGTTGAGGGCAACACCAGGCAGTGGCACACAGACAGACACCTTTAGTAGGCCGGAAAAGCCTATTGCATTTTTTAAAATGGTAATTTGGAGCAGAAGGTTGAAGCTCAGCTTTATTTAGTTGAGGACAACACCAGGCAGGGGCACACAGACAGACACCTTTAGTAGGCCGGAAAAGCCTATTGCATTTTTTAAAATGGTAATTTGGAGCAGAAGGTTGAAGCTCAGCTTTATTTAGTTGAGGACAACACCAGGCAGGGGCACACAGACAGACACCCTTAGTAGGCCGGAAAAGCCTATTGCATTTTTTAAAATGGTAATTTGGAGCAGAAGGTTGAAGCTCAGCTTTATTTAGTTGAGGGCAACACCAGGGAGGGGCAGAAGCCGTTAGTAGGCCCTAACCACCATTTTTCTTTTTTAAAACCACTTAATGAGAGCCGGAAGGTTGAAGCTCAGCTTTATTTAGTTGAGGACAACACCAGGGAGGGGCAGAAGCCGTTAGTAGGCCCTAACCACCATTTTTTTTTTTAAAACCACTTAATGAGAGCCGGAAGGTTGAAGCTCAGCTTTATTTAGTTGAGGACAACACCAGGGAGGGGCAGAAGCCGTTAGTAGGCCCTAACCACCATTTTTTTTTTTAAAACCACTTAATGAGAGCCGGAAGGTTGAAGCTCAGCTTTATTTAGTTGAGGACAACACCAGGGAGGGGCAGAAGCCGTTAGCAGGCCCTAACCACCATTTTTTTTTTTAAAACCACTTAATGAGAGCCGGAAGGTTGAAGCTCAGCTTTATTTAGTTGAGGACAACACCAGGGAGGGGCAGAAGCCGTTAGTAGGCCCTAACCACCATTTTTTTTTTTTAAACCACTTAATGAGAGCCGGAAGGTTGAAGCTCAGCTTTATTTAGTTGAGGACAACACCAGGGAGGGGCAGAAGCCGTTAGTAGGCCCTAACCACCATTTTTTTTTTTAAAACCACTTAATGAGAGCTGGAAGGTTGAAGCTCAGCTTTATTTAGTTGAGGACAACACCAGGGAGGGGCAGAAGCCGTTAGTAGGCCCTAACCACCATTTTTTTTTAAAACCACTTAATGAGAGCCGGAAGGTTGAAGCTCAGCTTTATTTAGTTGAGGACAACACCAGGGAGGGGCAGAAGCCGTTAGCAGGCCCTAACCACCATTTTTTTTTTTTTAAACCACTTAATGAGAGCCGGAAGGTTGAAGCTCAGCTTTATTTAGTTGAGGACAACACCAGGCAGGGGCACACAGACAGACACCCTTAGTAGGCCGGAAAAGCCTATTGCATTTTTTAAAATGGTAATTTGGAGCAGAAGGTTGAAGCTCAGCTTTATTTAGTTGAGGGCAACACCAGGGAGGGGCAGAAGCCGTTAGTAGGCCCTAACCACCATTTTTTTTTTTAAAACCACTTAATGAGAGCCGGAAGGTTGAAGCTCAGCTTTATTTAGTTGAGGACAACACCAGGGAGGGGCAGAAGCCGTTAGTAGGCCCTAACCACCATTTTTTTTTTTAAAACCACTTAATGAGAGCCGGAAGGTTGAAGCTCAGCTTTATTTAGTTGAGGACAACACCAGGGAGGGGCAGAAGCCGTTAGCAGGCCCTAACCACCATTTTTTTTTTTAAAACCACTTAATGAGAGCCGGAAGGTTGAAGCTCAGCTTTATTTAGTTGAGGACAACACCAGGGAGGGGCAGAAGCCGTTAGTAGGCCCTAACCACCATTTTTTTTTTTTAAACCACTTAATGAGAGCCGGAAGGTTGAAGCTCAGCTTTATTTAGTTGAGGACAACACCAGGGAGGGGCAGAAGCCGTTAGTAGGCCCTAACCACCATTTTTTTTTTTAAAACCACTTAATGAGAGCTGGAAGGTTGAAGCTCAGCTTTATTTAGTTGAGGACAACACCAGGGAGGGGCAGAAGCCGTTAGTAGGCCCTAACCACCATTTTTTTTTAAAACCACTTAATGAGAGCCGGAAGGTTGAAGCTCAGCTTTATTTAGTTGAGGACAACACCAGGGAGGGGCAGAAGCCGTTAGCAGGCCCTAACCACCATTTTTTTTTTTAAAACCACTTAATGAGAGCCGGAAGGTTGAAGCTCAGCTTTATTTAGTTGAGGACAACACCAGGGAGGGGCAGAAGCCGTTAGTAGGCCCTAACCACCATTTTTTTTTTTTAAACCACTTAATGAGAGCCGGAAGGTTGAAGCTCAGCTTTATTTAGTTGAGGACAACACCAGGGAGGGGCAGAAGCCGTTAGTAGGCCCTAACCACCATTTTTTTTTTTAAAACCACTTAATGAGAGCTGGAAGGTTGAAGCTCAGCTTTATTTAGTTGAGGACAACACCAGGGAGGGGCAGAAGCCGTTAGTAGGCCCTAACCACCATTTTTTTTTAAAACCACTTAATGAGAGCCGGAAGGTTGAAGCTCAGCTTTATTTAGTTGAGGACAACACCAGGGAGGGGCAGAAGCCGTTAGCAGGCCCTAACCACCATTTTTTTTTTTTTTAAACCACTTAATGAGAGCCGGAAGGTTGAAGCTCAGCTTTATTTAGTTGAGGACAACTCCAGGGAGGGGCAGAAGCCGTTAGTAGGCCCTAACCACCATTTTTTTTTTTAAAACCACTTAATGAGAGCCGGAAGGTTGAAGCTCAGCTTTATTTAGTTGAGGAAAACACCAGGGAGGGGCAGAAGCCGTTAGTAGGCCCTAACCACCATTTTTTTTTTTTAAAACCACTTAATGAGAGCCGGAAGGTTGAAGCTCAGCTTTATTTAGTTGAGGACAACACCAGGCAGGGGCACACAGACAGACACCTTTAGTAGGCCGGAAAAGCCTATTGCATTTTTCAAAATGGTAATTTGGAGCAGAAGGTTGAAGCTCAGCTTTATTTAGTTGAGGGCAACACCAGGCAGTGGCACACAGACAGACACCTTTAGTAGGCCGGAAAAGCCTATTGCATTTTTTAAAATGGTAATTTGGAGCAGAAGGTTGAAGCTCAGCTTTATTTAGTTGAGGACAACACCAGGCAGGGGCACACAGACAGACTACTTTAGTAGGCCGGAAAAGCCTATTGCATTTTTTAAAATGGTAATTTGGAGCAGAAGGTTGAAGCTCAGCTTTATTTAGTTGAGGACAACACCAGGCAGGGGCACACAGACAGACACCCTTAGTAGGCCGGAAAAGCCTATTGCATTTTTTAAAATGGTAATTTGGAGCAGAAGGTTGAAGCTCAGCTTTATTTAGTTGAGGACAACACCAGGCAGGGGCACACAGACAGACACCTTTAGTAGGCCGGAAAAGCCTATTGCATTTTTCAAAATGGTAATTTGGAGCAGAAGGTTGAAGCTCAGCTTTATTTAGTTGAGGGCAACACCAGGGAGGGGCAGAAGCCGTTAGTAGGCCCTAACCACCATTTTTTTTTTTAAAACCACTTAATGAGAGCCGGAAGGTTGAAGCTCAGCTTTATTTAGTTGAGGACAACACCAGGGAGGGGCAGAAGCCGTTAGTAGGCCCTAACCACCATTTTTTTTTTTTAAAACCACTTAATGAGAGCCGGAAGGTTGAAGCTCAGCTTTATTTAGTTGAGGACAACACCAGGCAGGGGCACACAGACAGACACCTTTAGTAGGCCGGAAAAGCCTATTGCATTTTTCAAAATGGTAATTTGGAGCAGAAGGTTGAAGCTCAGCTTTATTTAGTTGAGGGCAACACCAGGCAGTGGCACACAGACAGACACCTTTAGTAGGCCGGAAAAGCCTATTGCATTTTTTAAAATGGTAATTTGGAGCAGAAGGTTGAAGCTCAGCTTTATTTAGTTGAGGACAACACCAGGCAGGGGCACACAGACAGACACCTTTAGTAGGCCGGAAAAGCCTATTGCATTTTTTAAAATGGTAATTTGGAGCAGAAGGTTGAAGCTCAGCTTTATTTAGTTGAGGACAACACCAGGCAGGGGCACACAGACAGACACCTTTAGTAGGCCGGAAAAGCCTATTGCATTTTTCAAAATGGTAATTTGGAGCAGAAGGTTGAAGCTCAGCTTTATTTAGTTGAGGGCAACACCAGGCAGTGGCACACAGACAGACACCTTTAGTAGGCCGGAAAAGCCTATTGCATTTTTTAAAATGGTAATTTGGAGCAGAAGGTTGAAGCTCAGCTTTATTTAGTTGAGGACAACACCAGGCAGGGGCACACAGACAGACACCTTTAGTAGGCCGGAAAAGCCTATTGCATTTTTTAAAATGGTAATTTGGAGCAGAAGGTTGAAGCTCAGCTTTATTTAGTTGAGGACAACACCAGGCAGGGGCACACAGACAGACACCTTTAGTAGGCCGGAAAAGCCTATTGCATTTTTTAAAATGGTAATTTGGAGCAGAAGGTTGAAGCTCAGCTTTATTTAGTTGAGGACAACACCAGGCAGGGGCACACAGACAGACACCTTTAGTAGGCCGGAAAAGCCTATTGCATTTTTTAAAATGGTAATTTGGAGCAGAAGGTTGAAGCTCAGCTTTATTTAGTTGAGGACAACACCAGGCAGGGGCACACAGACAGACACCTTTAGTAGGCCGGAAAAGCCTATTGCATTTTTTAAAATGGTAATTTGGAGCAGAAGGTTGAAGCTCAGCTTTATTTAGTTGAGGACAACACCAGGCAGGGGCACACAGACAGACACCTTTAGTAGGCCGGAAAAGCCTATTGCATTTTTTAAAATGGTAATTTGGAGCAGAAGGTTGAAGCTCAGCTTTATTTAGTTGAGGACAACACCAGGCAGGGGCACACAGACAGACACCTTTAGTAGGCCGGAAAAGCCTATTGCATTTTTCAAAATGGTAATTTGGAGCAGAAGGTTGAAGCTCAGCTTTATTTAGTTGAGGGCAACACCAGGGAGGGGCAGAAGCCGTTAGTAGGCCCTAACCACCATTTTTTTTTTTTAAAACCACTTAATGAGAGCCGGAAGGTTGAAGCTCAGCTTTATTTAGTTGAGGACAACACCAGGGAGGGGCAGAAGCCGTTAGTAGGCCCTAACCACCATTTTTTTTTTTAAAACCACTTAATGAGAGCCGGAAGGTTGAAGCTCAGCTTTATTTAGTTGAGGACAACACCAGGGAGGGGCAGAAGCCGTTAGTAGGCCCTAACCACCATTTTTTTTTTAAAAACCACTTAATGAGAGCCGGAAGGTTGAAGCTCAGCTTTATTTAGTTGAGGACAACACCAGGGAGGGGCAGAAGCCGTTAGTAGGCCCTAACCACCATTTTTTTTTTTTAAAACCACTTAATGAGAGCCGGAAGGTTGAAGCTCAGCTTTATTTAGTTGAGGACAACACCAGGCAGGGGCACACAGACAGACACCTTTAGTAGGCCGGAAAAGCCTATTGCATTTTTCAAAATGGTAATTTGGAGCAGAAGGTTGAAGCTCAGCTTTATTTAGTTGAGGGCAACACCAGGGAGGGGCAGAAGCCGTTACTAGGCCCTAACCACCATTTTTTTTTTTTAAAACCACTTAATGAGAGCCAGAAGGTTGAAGCTCAGCTTTATTTAGTTGAGGACAACACCAGGGAGGGGCAGAAGCCGTTAGTAGGCCCTAACCACCATTTTTTTTTTTTAAAACCACTTAATGAGAGCCGGAAGGTTGAAGCTCAGCTTTATTTAGTTGAGGACAACACCAGGCAGGGGCACACAGACAGACACCTTTAGTAGGCCGGAAAAGCCTATTGCATTTTTCAAAATGGTAATTTGGAGCAGAAGGTTGAAGCTCAGCTTTATTTAGTTGAGGGCAACACCAGGCAGTGGCACACAGAAAGACACCTTTAGTAGGCCGGAAAAGCCTATTGCATTTTTCAAAATGGTAATTTGGAGCAGAAGGTTGAAGCTCAGCTTTATTTAGTTGAGGGCAACACCAGGGAGGGGCAGAAGCCGTTAGTAGGCCCTAACCACCATTTTTTTTTTTTAAAACCACTTAATGAGAGCCGGAAGGTTGAAGCTCAGCTTTATTTAGTTGAGGACAACACCAGGGAGGGGCAGAAGCCGTTAGTAGGCCCTAACCACCATTTTTTTTTTTAAAACCACTTAATGAGAGCCGGAAGGTTGAAGCTCAGCTTTATTTAGTTGAGGACAACACCAGGCAGGGGCACACAGACAGACACCTTTAGTAGGCCGGAAAAGCCTATTGCATTTTTCAAAATGGTAATTTGGAGCAGAAGGTTGAAGCTCAGCTTTATTTAGTTGAGGGCAACACCAGGGAGGGGCAGAAGCCGTTAGTAGGCCCTAACCAAAGTTGAAGGCCAAATGCAGTTTAATTTCTGATACTATAGGCCGAAAGCCAGAAGGTGGAAGCTCCGATTTAGGCAGTGGAGGACAATTTGAATTAGGGACTGCAGACAGACTTAGTAGGCTGTCCCCTGTGGACCATGCATCCACCACATTAACCCATTGCGCCGTAATGGACACGTAATCTTCCGTGGCCATGCCTACAGGTCCATGCGTCTGTTGTCAGGTGCACCTTTGTACTCACAGATTGCCAGAGTGCATGGACAATGCGGTCTTCTACATGCTGGTGGAGGGTTGGGATGGCTTTTCTCGCAAAAGAAGTGTCGACTGGTTAGCTTGTAGCGTGGTACAGCGTAGTCCATCATGGCCTTATTAATAGTAAATAAAATATATAACTAGGCTCTATGAACTTTTAAATAGGTTCCAGGGGTACACGGGCAGCATTGGTGTGGTCAGTGGAGGAGTATTGCAAGTAGGGGCTGCAGACAGGCTATCAAAGGCCTAAAATAACAAACAGTAGGCAGTCATGGCAGTTTTACATCGGTTACATGGATACACAGGCAGGCACTCCAGGCAGCATTGTGGTCAGTGGAGGAGTATTGCAAGTAGGGGCCGCAGACAGGCTATCAAAGGCCTAAAATAACAAACAATAGGCTCATTGCAGTTTTACAGCGGTTACATGGATACACAGGCAGCTTGGTGGTGAGTGGAGGAGTATTTAAAGTAGGGACCGCAGACAGGCTATCAAAGGCCTAACATAACAAACAATAGGCTCATGGCAGTTTTACAGTGGTTACATGGATACACGGGCAGGCAACTTGGTGGTGGTGAGTGGAGGAGTATTTAAAGTAGGGACCGCAGACAGGCTATCAAAGGCCTAACATAACAAACAATAGGCTCATGGCAGTTTTACAGCGGTTACATGGATACACGGGCAGGCAACTTGGTGGTGGTGAGTAGAGGAGTATTTAAAGTAGGGACCGCAGACAGGCTATCAAAGGCCTAACATAACAAACAATAGGCTCATGGCAGTTTTACAGCGGTTACATGGATACACGGGCAGGCAACTTGGTGGTGGTGAGTGGAGGAGTATTTAAAGTAGGGACCGCAGACAGGCTATCAAAGGCCTAACATAACAAACAATAGGCTCATGGCAGTTTTACAGCGGTTACATGGATACACGGGCAGGCAGCTTGGTGGTCAGTGGAGGAGTATTTAAAGTAGGGACCGCAGACAGGCTATCAAAGGCCTAACATAACAAACAATAGGCTCATGGCAGTTTTACAGCGGTTACATGGATACACGGGCAGGCAGCTTGGTGGTCAGTGGAGGAGTATTTAAAGTAGGGACCGCAGACAGGCTTCAAAGGCCTAACATAAGAAAATGGGCTGGCTGTAGGCACTTTATAATTGGTTCCAGGGGTACACGGGCAGCAGTGGTCTGGTCAGTGGAGGACTAGTGGAAGGAGGGACCGCAGACAGGCTTCAAAGGCCTAAAATAACAAACAATAGGCTCATGGCAGCTTTACAGCGGTTACATGGATACACAGGCAGCTTGGTGGTGAGTGGAGGAGTATTTAAAGTAGGGACCGCAGACAGGCTATCAAAGGCCTAACATAACAAACAATAGGCTCATGGCAGTTTTACAGCGGTTACATGGATACACGGGCAGGCAACTTGGTGGTGGTGAGTGGAGGAGTATTTAAAGTAGGGACCGCAGACAGGCTATCAAAGGCCTAACATAACAAACAATAGGCTCATGGCAGTTTTACAGCGGTTACATGGATACACGGGCAGGCAACTTGGTGGTGGTGAGTGGAGGAGTATTTAAAGTAGGGACCGCAGACAGGCTATCAAAGGCCTAACATAACAAACAATAGGCTCATGGCAGTTTTACAGCGGTTACATGGATACACGGGCAGGCAGCTTGGTGGTCAGTGGAGGAGTATTTAAAGTAGGGACCGCAGACAGGCTATCAAAGGCCTAACATAACAAACAATAGGCTCATGGCAGTTTTACAGCGGTTACATGGATAGACGGGCAGGCAGCTTGGTGGTGAGTGGAGGAGTATTTAAAGTAGGGACCGCAGACAGGCTTCAAAGGCCTAACATAAGAAAATGGGCTGGCTGTAGGCACTTTATAATTGGTTCCAGGGGTACACGGGCAGCAGTGGTCTGGTCAGTGGAGGAGTATTTAAAGTAGGGACCGCAGACAGGCTATCAAAGGCCTAACATAACAAACAATAGGCTCATGGCAGTTTTACAGCGGTTACATGGATACACGGGCAGGCAGCTTGGTGGTCAGTGGAGGAGTATTTAAAGTAGGGACCGCAGACAGGCTTCAAAGGCCTAACATAAGAAAATGGGCTGGCTGTAGGCACTTTATAATTGGTTCCAGGGGTACACGGGCAGCAGTGGTCTGGTCAGTGGAGGACTAGTGGAAGGAGGGACCGCAGACAGGCTTCAAAGGCCTAAAATAACAAACAATAGGCTCATGGCAGCTTTACAGCGGTTACATGGATACACAGGCAGCTTGGTGGTGAGTGGAGGAGTAGTGCAAGGAGTGTCTGTCCCAGTACTCCCAAAATATAAATAGATGTTAATGTCTCGCAAAACAACCACAACAAAAAAAAAGGTGGCATACTTAGGTACAGGGGTGGGCTCATCTACTGAGTTTCTGACATAGTAATTTGGCAGTAACTATTTAATGGTGCCAATATAGGACACAGACACAGACTACTTTAAGTTGCATCATAGATGTCTACAAATTTGTATTGTCAGTGCCAGACATTGAATGATGTCAGCGAATAGACTAAAGATTGGTGGAGCTGTGCGACATAATTTTGGACGTGGTAGAGCACATTTTGAGCTGGGGTAGGGGGGAACTCTCTTGAGGCCGGCGGGACCGCCCCAGGGCCCCTCATGTTACAACGGTGTGTCTGACGTTGGGTGCGCACCACCACCGCCAGAGACACTACATTGTACTATGAGGGACCCAGTAGCAATGCCGTCAACCAAAAGCGAGCACACCCACCTCTTCAGACAAACAGCAGTCTCACGGGTGCTTGCGCCAAGTCGCGATACCACGGCCCCGTGTGGGGAGTTTTGCCATTTAGGGAGGTGTAAACATGTCGTATGCTGTACAATCAGCTGCAGCAAATTAGACATTAGAAAAGTAATTCACAGGCAAGAGCTTTTCATAGGAAAGCTAGGTGTCGGCCGGGCAAGGTGGGGCAAAAGATTTTGAAATCCAGTTGTGGTTCATTTTAATGAATGTTAGATCGTCAACATTTTGGGTAGCCAGACGAGTCCTTTTTTCGGTTAATATTGAACCTGCAGCACTGAATACTCTTTCTGATAGGACACTTGCTGCCGGGCAAGCAAGCTCCTGCAATGCATATTCTGCCAATTCTGGCCAGGTGTCTAATTTGGAGGCCCAGTAATCAAATGGGAATGACGGTTGAGGGAGAACATCGATAAGGGATGAAAAATAGTTAGTAACCATACTGGACAAATGTTGTCTCCTGTCACTTTCAATTGATGCAGCAGTACCTGTCCTGTCTGCGGTCATAGCAAAATCACTCCACAACCTGGTCAGAAAACCCCTCTGTCCAACGCCACTTCTGATGTGTGCACCCCTAACACTCCTAGTCTGCTGCCCCCTGGAGCTCGTGTGAGAACGATCACGTGCGCTGTGTGCTGGGAATGCCTGAAGCAAACGGTCAACAAGAGTTGATTGTTTGGTTGCTAATATTAGTTCCAAGTTCTCATGTGGCATAATATTTTGCAATTTGCCTTTATAGCGTGGATCAAGGAGGCAGGCCAACCAGTAATCGTCATCGTTCATCATTTTCGTAATGCGTGTGTCCCTTTTTAGGATACGTAAGGCATAATCCGCCATGTGGGCCAAAGTTCCAGTTGTCAAATCTCCGGTTGTGATTGGTTGAGGGGCAGTTGCAGGCAAATCTACGTCACTTGTGTCCCTCAAAAAACCAGAACCCGGCCGTGACACGCAACCAATTTCCTGTGCCCCCGGGAAAGGTTCGGCATTAAAAATATACTCATCCCCATCATCCTCCTCGTCCTCCACCTCCTCTTCGCCCGCTACCTCGTCCTGTACACTGCCCTGACCAGACAATGGCTGACTGACATCAAGGCTTTCCTCTTCCTCTGGTGCAGACGCCTGCTCCTTTATGTGCGTCAAACTTTGCATCAGCAGACGCATTAGGGGGATGCTCATGCTTATTACGGCGTTGTCTGCACTAACCAGCCGTGTGCATTCCTCAAAACACTGAAGGACTTGACACATGTCTTGTATCTTAGACCACTGCACACCTGACAACTCCATGTCTGCCATCCTACTGCCTGCCCGTGTATCCTCCCACAAATAAATAACAGCACGCCTCTGTTCGCACAGTCTCTGAAGCATGTGCAGTGTTGAGTTCCACCTTGTTGCAACGTCTATGATGAGGCGATGCTGGGGAAGGTTCAAAGACCGCTGATAGGTCTGCATACGGCTGGCGTGTACAGGCGAACGTCGGATATGTGAGCAAAGTGCACGCACTTTGAGGAGCAGGTCGGAGAACCCAGGATAAGTTTTCAATAAGCACTGCACCACCAGGTTTAAGGTGTGAGCCAGGCAAGGAATGTGTTTCAGTTGGGAAAGGGAGATGGCAGCCATGAAATTCCTTCCGTTATCACTCACTACCTTGCCTGCCTCAAGATCTACTGTGCCCAGCCACGACTGCGTTTCTTGTTGCAAGAACTCAGACAGAACTTCCGCGGTGTGTCTGTTGTCGCCCAAACACTTCATAGCCAATACAGCCTGCTGACGCTTGGCAGTAGCTGGCCCATAATGGGACAACTGGTGTGCAACAGTGTCATCTGCCGATGGAGTGGTTGGCAGACTGCGTTCTGTGGAAGAGCTGTAGCTTCTGCAGGAGGACGAGGAGGAGGAGGAGGAGGGGGTGCGAACGCCTACAGCCAACTGTTTCCTAGACCGTGGGCTAGGCACAACTGTCCCTAAATTGATGTCGCCTGTGGACCCTGCATCCACCACATTCACCCAGTGTGCCGTGATGGACACATAACGTCCCTGGCCATGCCTACTGGTCCATGCATCTGTAGTCAGGTGCACCTTTGTACTCACAGATTGCCTGAGTGCATGGACGATGCGCTGTTTAACATGCTGGTGCAGGGCTGGGATGGCTTTTCTGGAAAAAAAGTGTCGACTGGGTAGCTCGTATCGTGGTTCAGCGTACTCCATCAGGGCTTTGAAAGCTTCGCTTTCAACTAACCGGTAGGGCATCATCTCTAACGAGATTAGTCTAGCTATGTGGGCGTTAAAACCCTGTGTACGCGGATGCGAGGATAAGTACTTCCTTTTTCTAACCAGAGTCTCATGTAGGGTGAGCTGGACTGGAGAGCTGGAGATCGTGGAACTTTCGGGTGTGCCGGTGTACATGGCAGACTGAGAGACGGTTGGAGACGGTATTGTTTCCGCCGGTGCCCTAGATGCAATATTTCCTCCTACAAAACTGGTGATTCCCTGACCCTGACTGCTTTTGGCTGGCAAAGAAACCTGCACAGATACTGCCGGTGGTGCGGAAAATGGTGGCCTTACAGTGACGGAAGGGATGTTGCGTTGCTGACTAGCTTCATTGGCCGAGGGTGCTACAACCTTGAGGGACGTTTGGTAGTTAGTCCAGGCTTGAAAATGCATGGTGGTTAAGTGTCTATGCATGCAACTAGTATTTAGACTTTTCAGATTCTGACCTCTGCTTAAGCTAGTTGAACATTTTTGACAGATGACTTTGCGCTGATCAGTTGGATGTTGTTTAAAAAAATGCCAGACTGCACTCTTCCTAGACTCGGATCCCTTTTCAGGGATTGCAGACTGAGCTTTAACCGGATGGCAACGCTGTGCTCCAACAGGTTTTGGCTTTGACACGCGTTTTGGGCCAGATACGGGCCCGGCAGATGGAACCTGTTGCAATGTTGATGCCTGCTGCGGCCCCTCCTCCACCTCCGCTTCTGAACTACTGCCGCCTGCACCCTGTTCCCCCAATGGCTGCCAATCGGGGTCAATAACTGGGTCATCTATTACCTCCTCTTCGAGCTCGTGTGCAACTTCGTCTGTGTCACTGTGTCGGTCGGTGGTATAGCGTTCGTGGCGGGGCAACATAGTCTCATCAGGGTCTGATTGTGGATCTGTACCCTGAGAGGGCAATGTGGTGGTCTGAGTCAAAGGAGCAGCATAGTACTCTGGCTGTGGCTGTGCATCAGTGCACTCCATGTCAGAATATACTTGTAATGGGCATGGCCTGTTAAATGTTTCACTTTCTAAGCCAGGGACGGTATGTGTAAAGAGCTCCATGGAGTGACCCGTTGTGTCGCCTGCTGCATCCTTCTCTCTTGTTGTAGTTTTTGCTGAGGAGGACAAGGAAGCGACTTGTCCCTGACCGTGAACATCCACTAGCGACGCGCTGCTTTTACATTTACCAGTTTCGGAAGAGGAGGCAAAAGAGCTAGAGGCTGAGTCTGCAATGTAAGCCAAAACTTGCTGTTGCTGCTCCGCCTTTAAAAGCGGTTTTCCTACTCCCAGAAAAGAGAGCGTTCGAGGCCTTGTGTAGCCTGACGACGAAACTGGCTCCACAGCTCCAGACTTAGGTGGAATATTTTTATCCCCACGACCACCTGATGCTCCACTACCACTACCATCATTACCAGCTGACAATGAACGCCCACGACGACCTCTTGCACCAGACTTCCTCATTGTTTTAAAATCTTAACCAAAGTAACTTTATTTGTTGCTGTCAAACAACTTACACGGTGAGCTATAACTTCAGTATGATTTCAATATCCCTTAACAGGTTGGTGAGACCACAAGGAAAATCAGGCACAATGTTACACACTCTGTTTTCTGTGGCACAAAATCACAGAGATGACACACACGCAGGACTGTCACTCAAGCACTAATGTCAATATTAATCTCCCACCTAATTTATGTTTTTTTTTTTTTCAGGGAGACTTTAGAAACCAAATAATATTAAAAAAAAAAAAAAAAGGCTTTCTATGGCCCACAATTAGAGAGAGAGAGGTGGCACACCCAGGAGTCAAGACTGGCACACAAGCTGAAAGGGCAATATTACTCTCCCACTGTTTTTTTATGTTTTTTTTTTTTTCAGGGAGACTTTAGAAACCAAATAATATTTAAAAAAAAATAAATAGGCTTTCTATGGCCCACTGAATGAAAGGGAGAGAGGTGGCACACCCAGGAGTCAAGACTGGCACACAAGCTGAAAGGGCAATATTACTCTCCCACTGTTTTTTGTATGTTTTTTTTTTTTTTTTCAGGGAGACTTTAGAAACCCAATAATATTTAAAAAAAAAAATAAATAGCCTTTCTATGGCCCACTGAATGAAAGGGAGAGAGGTGGCACACCCAGGAGTCAAGACTGGCACACAAGCTGAAAGGGCAATATTACTCTCCCACTGTTTTTTGTATGTTTTTTTTTTTTTTTCAGGGAGACTTTAGAAACCAAATAATATTAAAAAAACCAAAAAAAAAATAGCCTTTCTATGGCCCATTGAATGAGAGAGAGAGGTGGCACACCCAGGATTCAAGACTGGCACACAAGCTGAAAGGGCAATATTACTCTCCCACTGTTTTTTGTATGTTTTTTTTTTTTTTTCAGGGAGACTTTAGAAACCAAATAATATTAAAAAAACCAAAAAAAAAATAGCCTTTCTATGGCCCACTGAATGAGAGAGAGAGGTGGCACACCCAGGAGTCAAGACTGGCACACAAGCTGAAAGGGCAATATTACTCTCCCACTGTTTTTTTATGTATTTTTTGTTTTTTAAGGGAGACTTTAGAAACCCAATAATATTTAAAAAAATAAATAAATAGGCTTTCTATGGCCCACTGAATGAGAGGGAGAGAGGTGGCACACCCAGGAGTCAAGACTGGCACACAAGCTGAAAGGGCAATATTACTCTCCCACTGTTTTTTTAGGTTTTGTTTTTTTTTTCAGGGAGACTTTAGAAACCAAATAATATAAAAAAAAAAAAAAAAAAAAAAAATAGGCTTGCTATAGCCCACTGAATGAGAGATAGCACACACAGCAGTGGCACACAAGCCCTGACTGAGGCCAATATTTTTCTCCCACTGATTGATGTCGTGTTTTTGTGTTGAGGTAGAATTTAGAACACAAATCACGGAAAAAATAAATAGGCTTTCTATGGCCCACTGAATGAAAGGGAGAGAGGTGGCACACCCAGGAGTCAAGACTGGCACACAAGCTGAAAGGGCAATATTACTCTCCCACTGTTTTTTGTATGTTTTTTTTTTTTTTTTCAGGGAGACTTTAGAAACCCAATAATATTTAAAAAAAAAAATAAATAGGCTTTCTATGGCCCACTGAATGAGAGGGAGAGAGGTGGCACACCCAGGAGTCAAGACTGGCACACAAGCTGAAAGGGCAATATTACTCTCCCACTGTTTTTTTAGGTTTTTTTTTTTTTTTCAGGGAGACTTTAGAAACCAAATAATATTAAAAAAATAAAAATAAAAATAGGCTTGCTATAGCCCACTGAATGAGAGATAGCACACACAGCAGTGGCACACAAGCCCTGACTGAGGCCAATATTTTTCTCCCACTGATTGATGTAGTGTTTTTGTGTTGAGGTAGAATTTAGAACACAAATCACGGAAAAAATAAATAGGCTTTCTATGGCCCACTGAATGAAAGGGAGAGAGGTGGCACACCCAGGAGTCAAGACTGGCACACAAGCTGAAAGGGCAATATTACTCTCCCACTGTTTTTTTAGGTTTTGTTTTTTTTTTCAGGGAGACTTTAGAAACCAAATAATATAAAAAAAAAATAAAAAAAAATAGGCTTGCTATAGCCCACTGAATGAGAGATAGCACACACAGCAGTGGCACACAAGCCCTGACTGAGGCCAATATTTTTCTCCCACTGATTGATGTCGTGTTTTTGTGTTGAGGTAGAATTTAGAACACAAATCACGGAAAAAATAAATAGGCTTTCTATGGCCCACTGAATGAAAGGGAGAGAGGTGGCACACCCAGGAGTCAAGACTGGCACACAAGCTGAAAGGGCAATATTACTCTCCCACTGTTTTTTGTATGTTTTTTTTTTTTTTTCAGGGAGACTTTAGAAACCCAATAATATTTTTTAAAAAAAATAAATAGGCTTTCTATGGCCCACTGAATGAGAGGGAGAGAGGTGGCACACCCAGGAGTCAAGACTGGCACACAAGCTGAAAGGGCAATATTACTCTCCCACTGTTTTTTTAGGTTTTGTTTTTTTTTTCAAGGAGACTTTAGAAACCAAATAATATAAAAAAAAAATAAAAAAAAAATAGGCTTGCTATAGCCCACTGAATGAGAGATAGCACACACAGCAGTGGCACACAAGCCCTGACTGAGGCCAATATTTTTCTCCCACTGATTGATGTCGTGTTTTTGTGTTGAGGTAG
Source organism: Ranitomeya variabilis (assembly GCF_051348905.1). Taxonomy (NCBI): domain Eukaryota; kingdom Metazoa; phylum Chordata; class Amphibia; order Anura; family Dendrobatidae; genus Ranitomeya; species Ranitomeya variabilis. Next base: position 601,421,599 of record NC_135234.1, read on the forward strand.
AATTTAGAACACAAATCACGGAAAAAATAAATAGGCTTTCTATGGCCCACTGAATGAAAGGGAGAGAGGTGGCACACCCAGGAGTCAAGACTGGCACACAAGCTGAAAGGGCAATATTACTCTCCCACTGTTTTTTGTATGTTTTTTTTTTTTTTTTCAGGGAGACTTTAGAAACCCAATAATATTTAAAAAAAAAAATAAATAGGCTTTCTATGGCCCACTGAATGAGAGGGAGAGAGGTGGCACACCCAGGAGTCAAGACTGGCACACAAGCTGAAAGGGCAATATTACTCTCCCACTGTTTTTTTAGGTTTTTTTTTTTTTTTCAGGGAGACTTTAGAAACCAAATAATATTAAAAAAATAAAAATAAAAATAGGCTTGCTATAGCCCACTGAATGAGAGATAGCACACACAGCAGTGGCACACAAGCCCTGACTGAGGCCAATATTTTTCTCCCACTGATTGATGTAGTGTTTTTGTGTTGAGGTAGAATTTAGAACACAAATCACGGAAAAAATAAATAGGCTTTCTATGGCCCACTGAATGAAAGGGAGAGAGGTGGCACACCCAGGAGTCAAGACTGGCACACAAGCTGAAAGGGCAATATTACTCTCCCACTGTTTTTTTAGGTTTTGTTTTTTTTTTCAGGGAGACTTTAGAAACCAAATAATATAAAAAAAAAATAAAAAAAAATAGGCTTGCTATAGCCCACTGAATGAGAGATAGCACACACAGCAGTGGCACACAAGCCCTGACTGAGGCCAATATTTTTCTCCCACTGATTGATGTCGTGTTTTTGTGTTGAGGTAGAATTTAGAACACAAATCACGGAAAAAATAAATAGGCTTTCTATGGCCCACTGAATGAAAGGGAGAGAGGTGGCACACCCAGGAGTCAAGACTGGCACACAAGCTGAAAGGGCAATATTACTCTCCCACTGTTTTTTGTATGTTTTTTTTTTTTTTTCAGGGAGACTTTAGAAACCCAATAATATTTAAAAAAATAAATAAATAGGCTTTCTATGGCCCACTGAATGAGAGGGAGAGAGGTGGCACACCCAGGAGTCAAGACTGGCACACAAGCTGAAAGGGCAATATTACTCTCCCACTGTTTTTTTAGGTTTTTTTTTTTTTTTCAGGGAGACTTTAGAAACCAAATAATATTAAAAAAAATAAAAATAAAAATAGGCTTGCTATAGCCCACTGAATGAGAGATAGCACACACAGCAGTGGCACACAAGCCCTGACTGAGGCCAATATTTTTCTCCCACTGATTGATGTAGTGTTTTTGTGTTGAGGTAGAATTTAGAACACAAATCACGGAAAAAATAAATAGGCTTTCTATGGCCCACTGAATGAAAGGGAGAGAGGTGGCACACCCAGGAGTCAAGACTGGCACACAAGCTGAAAGGGCAATATTACTCTCCCACTGTTTTTTTATGTATTTTTTGTTTTTTAAGGGAGACTTTAGAAACCCAATAATATTAAAAAAAAAAAAAAATAGGCTTTCTATGGCCCACTGAATGAGAGGGAGAGAGGTGGCACACCCAGGAGTCAAGACTGGCACACAAGCTGAAAGGGCAATATTACTCTCCCACTGTTTTTTTAGTTTTTTTTTTTTTTTTCAGGGAGACTTTAGAAACCAAATAATATTAAAAAAAAAAAAAAAAAAATAGGCTTGCTATAGCCCACTGAATGAGAGATAGCACACACAGCAGTGGCACACAAGCCCTGACTGAGGCCAATATTTTTCTCCCACTGATTGATGTAGTGTTTTTGTGTTGAGGTAGATTTTAGAACACAAATCACGGAAAAAATAAATAGGCTTTCTATGGCCCACTCAGTGAGAGATGGCACACACAGGGATGGCACTGTAGCAGAAATGCCAATCTTAATCTCCCACAAAAAAAAACAAAACAAAAAAAAAAACTGTCCTACAATTACTATCTCCCTGCAGTAATGTAAGCCAGGTATGGCAGGCAGCAATAGGAGTGGACTGATGCACAAATTAAATAAAAAGTGTGGACAAACAAAAAAGATAGCTGTGCAGAAAGGAAGGAACAAGAGGATATGTGCTTTGAAAAAAGCAGTTGGTTTCCACAGTGGCGTACACACAGCAATACAGCTATTACGGAGCCTTCTAGGGCAGCCCAATGAGCTACAGCGCTGAGGGGAAAAAAAAAAAAAAATAGCTTCCACAGTCCCTGCACACCGAAGGTGGTGTTGGACAGTGGAAATCGCTGCAGCACAAGCGGTTTGGTGGTTAGTGGACCCTGCCTAACGCTCTCCCTGCTTCTGACGAAGCGGCAGCAACCTGTCCCTAAGCTCAGATCAGCAGCAGTAAGATGGCGGTCGGCGGGAACGCCCCTTTATAGCCCCTGTGACGCCGCAGACAGCAAGCCAATCACTGCAATGCCCTTCTCTAAGATGGTGGGGACCAGGATCTATGTCATAACGCTGCCCACACTCTGCGTTCACCTTCATTGGCTGAGAAATGGCGCTTTTCGCGTCATTGAAACGCGACTTTGGCGCGAAAGTCGCGTACCGCATGGCCGACAAGCACAGGGGTCGGATCGGGTTTCATGAGACGCCGACTTAGCCAAAAGTCGGCGACTTTTGACAATGATCGACCCGTTTCGCTCAACCCTACTAACTACCCCTATCAGAGGAATATACAGGCCTGCCTTACCTCCAGAGATGAACCCCAAAAGGAGATAGCAGCCCCCCACAGATATTGACGGTGAGTCAAGAGGAATAGACATACGTAGGATGAACAGCAGATTTAGCACAGTGAGGTCCGCTTACTAGATAGCAGAAGTACAGGAAAGAGTCACTTCACGGTCAACTTCAAAACACTACTCAAAAACACCATCCTGAAATTACTTTAAAACTCCAGTGACAACTCATGCCACTGGAGTGGCAATTTCAGTCCTCGAGAGCTTCCAGCTACAGAGAATCACATTGCAAATAGCTGGACAAAAATAGCATAAACTAGAAACAAAATTCAACTTAGCTGAACAGGATCTTGAGGCAGGAGAATGCAACAGAATGCTACTGATACATTGTTGGCCGGCATCAGACCAGCAGCCAAGCAGCCTTAAATAGGAAACTCCCCTAATGGGTGTCAACAGGTGATCAAGGATAGAAGAAGGCAAATAAGTGACATTACCATAAAACACCACCGGGGGAGCCCACAAACAGAATTCACAACAGTACCCCCCCCTTAAGGAGGGGGCACCAAACCCTCACCAGAACCACCAGGGCGATCTGGATGAGCACTATGAAATGCACGAACCAAATCAGGAGCATGAACATCAGATGCTGTCACCCAAGAATTATCCTCCTGACCATAGCCCTTCCACTTAACCAGATACTGAAGTTTCCATCTGGAAACACGGGAGTCCAAGATCTTTTCCACCACATACTCCAACTCACCCTCAACCAGCACAGGAGCAGGAGGATCAGCAGACGGAACAACCGGCACCTCATACCTCCGCAACAATGACCGATGAAAAACATTATGAATAGTAAAAGATGCTGGGAGGTCCAAACGAAAGGACACAGGATTGAGAACCTCCAGAATCCTATAAGGGCCGATAAACCGAGGCTTAAACTTAGGAGACGAGACCTTCATAGGAACAAATCGAGAAGACAACCAAACCAGGTCCCCAACACAAAGACGAGGACCGACACGCCGATGACGATTAATCTGGATAGCCAATTTCATGGCATCATTCAGACCTGTAGGCACAGGGAACCCCACCATGACATCCTTCACGGCATCAGAGAGACCTTCTCTGAAATTAGCTGCTAGAGCGCACTCATTCCATTTAGTAAGCACCGACCATTTACGAAATTTCTGGCAGTATATCTCAGCTTCATCTTGCCCTTGGGAAAGAGCTATCAAGGCTTTCTCAGCCAAAATCTCTAAATTAGGTTCTTCATAAAGCAACCCCAAAGCCAGAAAAAACGCATCTACATTTAATAACGCAGGATCCCCTGGCGACAATGCAAATGCCCAACTTTGTGGGTCACCCCGCAATAGAGAAATAACAATTTTAACCTGTTGCGCAGGATCACCAGCAGAGTGAGATTTCAGAGACAAAAACAATTTACAATTCTCTCTGAAATTCAAAAAACGGGATCTGTCTCCGGTAAAAAATTCAGGCATAGGGATCTTAGGTTCAGACATTGGAGCACGTATAACAAAATCTTGTAAGTTCTGGACCTTTGTAGCCAGGTTATTCAGACCTGCAACCAAACTCTGTGGATCCATGATTCAAACAGGTGTAACCAAAGCCATTCAGAGATTAAGAGGAGAGGGAAAAAAAAAAAAAAAAGGCTGAAGACTGCAGTTTAAGCAAGGAGTACAAATAAGCACTAAGGTGCACTTTCCAAACACAGAAGGAAAAAAAACCTTTTCATATCCTTTCCTGCTTTAGTGCATAGTTTTAACACATGTGGGCCGGCCAAACTGTTATGATTTTCCCAATGGCAGGGAAATCAAAATAACAACGGACTAGCTCTCGGGTGATGGGAACTAAAGTGACCATGACCTGAACCTGACACGACACTGGAAGTAGCCGGGGAGTGTTTCCTACGATGCCCTAGACACCACGCGCCAGCCGGAGATCTAACTACCCCTATCAGAGGAATATACAGGCCTGCCTTACCTCCAGAGATGAACCCCAAAAGGAGATAGCAGCCCCCCACAGATATTGACGGTGAGTCAAGAGGAAAAGACATACGTAGGATGAACAGCAGATTTAGCACAGTGAGGTCCGCTTACTAGATAGCAGAAGTACAGGAAAGAGTCACTTCACGGTCAACTTCAAAACACTACTCAAAAACACCATCCTGAAATTACTTTAAAACTCCAGTGACAACTCATGCCACTGGAGTGGCAATTTCAGTCCTCGAGAGCTTCCAGCTACAGAGAGTCACATTGCAAATAGCTGGACAAAAATAGCATAAACTAGAAACAAAATTCAACTTAGCTGAACAGGATCTTGAGGCAGGAGAATGCAACAGAATGCTACTGATACATTGTTGGCCGGCATCAGACCAGCAGCCAAGCAGCCTTAAATAGGAAACTCCCCTAATGGGTGTCAACAGGTGATCAAGGATAGAAGAAGGCAAATAAGTGACATTACCATAAAACACCACCGGGGGAGCCCACAAACAGAATTCACAACAGCCTCCGCTGTGTTTTACAGATGATGTAGTATGTTTTGGATCATGAGCTGCACCACACCTTCACCATACTTTTCTCTTTCCATCATTCTGGTAGAGGTTGATCTTGGTTTCATCAGTCCAAAGAATGTTCTTCCAGAACTGTGCTGACTTTTTTAGATGTTTTTTAGGAAAGTCCAGTCTAGCCTTTTTATTCTTGATGCTTATGAGTGACTTGCACCGCGCAGTGAACCCTCTGTATTTACTTTCATGCAGTCTTCTCTTTATGATAGATTTGGTTATTGATACGCCTACCTCCTGGAGAGTGTTCAATTGGTTGGCTGTTGTGAAAGGGTTTCTCTTCACCATGGAGATTATTCTGCTATCATCCACCACTGTTGTCTTCCGTGGGCGCCCAGGTCTTTTTGCATTGATGAGTTCACCAGTGCTTTCTTTCTTTCTCAGGATGTACCAAAGTATATATTTTGCCAGTCCTAATATTGTAGCAATTTCTCGGATGGGTTTTTTCTGTTTTCGCAGCTTAAGGATGGCTTGTTTCACCTGCATGGAGAGCTCCTTTGACCGCATGTTTACTTCACATCAAAACCTTCCAAATGCAAGCACCACACCTCAAATCAACTCCAGGCCTTTTATCTACTTAATTGAGAATGACATACAGAAGGGATTGCCCACACCTGTCCATGAAATAGCCTTGGAGTCAATTGTCCAATTACTTTTGGCCCCTTTAAAAACAGGGTGGCACATGTTAAGGAGCTGAAACTCCTAAACCCTTCATCCAATTTTAATGTGGATACCCTCAAATGAAATCTGAAAGTCTGAACTTCAACTGCATCTGAATTGTTTTGTTTAAAATTCATTGTGGTAATGTCTATAACCAAAATTAGAAAAATGTTGTCTCTGTCCAAATATATATGGATGTAACTGTAGATCTTTTTCTTGATGATACTCCAAAGGTTCTCTATAGGGTTGAGGTTGGGGAAGATGGTGGCTACACCATGAGTTTATCTCCTTTTATGCCCATAGCAGCCAATGACTCAGAGGTTTTCTTTGTAGCATGAGATGGTGCATTGTCATGCATGAAGATGATTTTGCTCCTGAAGGCACATTTCTGCTTTTTATACCATGGAAGAAAGTTGTCATTCAGAAACTCTATATACTTTGCAGAGGTCATTTTCACACCTTCAGGAACCTTAAAGGGCCCAACCAGCCGTTTCCCCATGATTGCGGCCCAAAACATGACTCCTCCACCTCATTGCTGACATTACAGCCTTGTTGGGACATGGTGGCCATCCACCAACCATCTACTACTCCATTCATCTGGACCATCCAGGGTTGCTCGACACATCAGTAAACAAGGCTGTTTGAAAATTAGTCTTCATGTATGTCTGGGCCCACTGCTTGTGAACACTGTTTAGGGGTGGCCAAACAGTAGGTTTATGCACCACAGCAAGCCTTTGAAGGATCCTACACCTTGAGGTTCAAGGGACTCCAGAGGCACCAGCAGCTTCAAATAACTGTTTTCTGCTTTGTAATGGTATTTTGGCAGCTGTTCTCTTAATCCAATGAATTTGTCTGGCAGAAACCTTCCTCATTATGCCTTTATCTGCATGAACTCTGGCTGTGCTCTGTTTCAGTCACAAATCTCTTCACAGTATGATGATCACTCTTAAGTTTTCGTGAAATATCTAATGTTTTCATACCTAGTCCAAGGCATTGCACTATTTAACGCTTTTCAGCAGCAGAAAGATCCTTTTTATTTCCCATATTGCTTGAAACCAGTGGCCTGCTTAATAATGGGGAACATTATGTTTAAGTAGTTTTCCTTAAATTAAAATCACCTGGAAAACTAATTATCACATGTGTTTAAGATTGATTTCAGTGATCCATTGAGCCCTAAGACACAATACCATCCACGAGTTTATTTGAAAAACAAAACAATTAAGTCTTTATGACACTTAAATCCAATTTGCATAATAATTTAGAACACAGTGTATGTGTTTATATCTATTATATTTATTATATTCTAGCCTGTCAGTGTGATTTTACTGTGTGCAGCACATGAATTACCAGCTTTTCAATGGACACCGGTGTGTAAAAATCGGACAGCTCTTGCATGGTCCGAGTGCTGTGCGATTTTTTTCTTGCACCCATAGGCTTGCATTGGTGAGTCTTGGCCAAGTCTCGGTGACAAGAGCAGCGTCAGTGACCGGAGGTAACCTTGATGATGTCACCACAGGTCACTGACGCTGCGCTAGCAGCAGCTCATTCACCAGTAGTGTTGAGCGATACCGTCCGATACTTGAAAGTATCGGTATCGGAAAGTATCGGCCGATACCGGCAAAGTATCGGATCTAATCCGATACCGATACCCGATACCAATACAAGTCAATGGGACTCATGTATCGGACGGTATTCCTGATGGTTCCCAGGGTCTGAAGGAGAGGAAACTCTCCTTCAGGCCCTGGGAACCATATTAATGTGTAAAATAAAGAATTAAAATAAAAAATATTGCTATACTCACCTCTCCGACGCAGCCTGCACCTTACCGAGGGAACCGGCAGCGTTGTTTGCTTAAAATTCGCGCTTTAACTTCCTTATGTGAAGTCCCGGCTTGTGATTGGTCGCGTGCCGCCCATGTGGCCACGACGCGACCAATCACAGCAAGCCGTGACGTAATTTTAGGTCCTTCAGGATTTTAAAATTACGTTCTGGCTTGTGATTGGTCGCGTCGCGGTCACATGGGCGACGCGACCAATCACAAGCCGTGACGTCACGGGAGGCTGGACACGCGCGCATTTTAAAATGCGCGCGTCTCCTGCCTCCCGTGACGTCATGGCTTGTGATTGGTCGCGTCGCCCATGTGACCGCGACGCGACCAATCACAAGCCAGAACGTAATTTTAAAATCCTGAAGGACCTAAAATTACGTCACGGCTTGCTGTGATTGGTCGCGTCGCGGCCACATGGGCGACGCGACCAATCACAAGCCGGGACGTCACGGGAGGCAGGACACGCGCGCATTTTAAAATGCGCGCGTGTCCAGTCTCCCGTGACGTCACGGCTTGTGATTGGTCGCGTCGCCCATGTGACCGCGACGCGACCAATCACAAAGCCGGAACGTAATTTTAAAATCCTTAAGGACCTGAAATTACGTCACGGCATGCTGTGATTGGTCGCGTCGCGGCCACATGGGCGGCGCGCGACCAATCACAAGCCGGGACTTCACGTAAGGAAGTTAAAGCGCGAATTTTAAGCAAACAACGCTGCCGGTTCCCTCGGTAAGGTGCAGGCTGCGTCGGAGAGGTGAGTATAGCAATATTTTTTATTTTAATTCTTTATTTTAGACATTAATGTTGTTTCGATACCGATACCCGATACCACAAAAGTATCGGATCTCGGTATCGGAATTCCGATACAGCAAATATCGGCCGATACCCGATACTTGCGGTATCGGAATGCTCAACACTATTCACCAGTGGTTCTCAGCCTGGACGGTCACACCAGGTTGAAAACTATCAATGCCCAGACATGGATTATGGTGTGGGACAGAATCACTGACAAGTGAGGGATATTGTTGTTTTTTTATTTTAGTTTTATTATGGGAGAATGAAGGCTTCGGTGGAATTAGGCGTTAGGTGAGTATAACTGCGCTTGTTATCTGTATATAAAGTTGAGTGCATGTATGTATGTGTGTGTGTGCGTATATATCAAGCCACGTCCACTTCACATAGCAGGCACAGGCCACATCTAGCTTCGTCATGTCTAGAATGGATTTGCTCCTGTGAGGCATGATGTCTAGGGAGAGGGAGGAGCCTCATGGATAGAGAAGTGAGGGCGAAAATGAGAGATGTCAAGGGGAAAATGAAAGAAGTGAGATGCTGATGCAGTATGAGGCTGTGTATAGAGAAGAGTGAGGCGCGGCTACTATATACAGGGGAGATGACATACAGGTATATACTGAAGGGAAAATGAGAGGTGTGAGATGAAAATGAGAGTTGTGAGGAGAAAATGAAGAGGTGTGAGTGCAAAATGAGAGGAGTGAGAGGAAAATGGCAAGTATAAGGTCAAAATGACAGGTGTTGGGGAAAATGAGGGGAGTAAGGGGGAAAATGAGGGGCATGAGGGGGAAATGAGAGGTGTGAGGGGGAAAATGAGGGGAGTGAGGGGGAAATGAGAGGTGTGAGGGGAAAATGAAAGGAGTGAGGCAGAAAATGACAGGTGTTAGGTGAAAATGAAGAGGTGTGAGTGTAAAATGAGAGGAGTGAGCTGAAAATGACAAGTGTGAGGTCAAAATGATAGGTGTTTAGGAAAATGAGAGGCATGACTGGAAAATGAGAGGCATGATGGGAAAATGAGAGAAATGAGGTGCTATAAGTAACCACAGTTAGTTATTATGTCCTGGCAATGCCGGGCTCTTCAGCTAGTTTTTAAATAAAATGGAAAACTGTGTTTAGTCATATTTCTAATAAAGAATTTTATTCTGTCTGTGTCTTAATTTACCATACAACTATAGGATTAGCAATGGATTGGTGTCTTATGAATCTCCATTAGTAATCCGTTGCCTGATTTCACCAGACAATACAAAGGTGATATCAATCATACAAATTTGAACCCCACTTGCCACAGCTCCAGGGGAAGTGGGAAGAGCTGGGCAAAGTGCCAGAATTGGAGCATCTAATAGATGCACCTTTTATGGGCAGTTGCAGGCTGCTATTTTTAGGCTGGGATGGACAATATCCATGGCCCCTTACCAGCCTGAGAATGCCAGCACCCAGCTCCAGTAAAGCTGGTTGTCAAAAATGAGGGGACCCCGTGCTGTCTTTTTAAATTATTTATATAAATAATTAAAAAATAGAGTGGGGACCCCTCTATTATTGATGGCCAACCTTGCTGAAGCAGACAGCTGAGGGTTGCAGCCCCCATCTGTGAGTTTTGCCTGGCTGGTTATCAAAAATACTGGGGAACCCACGCAGGTTTGTTTTCTAATTATTTAATTAGAGTGCAGGAGTCGACTAATGAATGCTCCCATCCACTGCTCCTGTCCTCACTGTTATTAGCGGCAGCAGGTGTCAGCGTATGGGAGCTGTAATCTCAGCTAACATCAGGGACCATAGGTAAACTTTATACCTCCGATCACAGCAAAGCACTCACGCAGTCTTTTGACAGCATGGGAACCTGTCTCTCTAACCGGCGAAGATGATTTTACTGCCGATCAGAAGTGCTAAGCAGTTGTTTCCCACGCTGTCACACAGGGTGGGAAACACGAGTTTTTGCGCTGTATATGTTTGTCTATATTCAGCAATTAAATTGGCGAATATTGCAAATTTAGCGATCGTGAGCCGAACCAAATATTGAAATATTTGCTCATCTCTAATAATTAGCACATTTGCTACTCCTACTCAGCTCCTTGCTTTCCTTGCATATTCCAGTCCCTAAATCTTCATTTAACCCTTACTGCCTCCCTTTGTCTGTCTACTCTATCGACTTATTTGCACAGCTATCCTCCCTCCAGATCCTAGTATAAAAGCTCCATCATCCATCTTACCATTTTTTCCCCAAGCACAGCTGCCCCCCCATTGAGATGCAGCCCATCCCTACCTTAGAGCCTGTAGTCGACAGAGAATTTGGCCAAGTTCTCCAGGAACCAAAACCCTTCCTTTCTGCACCAATTTCTATGCCACTCATTTATCTCACTAAGATCCTGCTGCCTATTTAGTGATGCTCGTGGCACTGGCAGTATTTCTGAAAACACCACCTTGTAGGTTCTTTCCCTTTTCCCTGTAATGATTCATAAGGACCTTCCACCTTCCTCTACCTTTGTAATTGGTATTGATATGTACCATGACCGCTGGGTCTTCCACAGCCCTACCCAGCAATCTGTCTATCCGATCCACCATATGTCAAACCTGAGCACCCGGCAGACAACACACTGTTCGGCATTCACGGTCTTGGCAGCTGATGACCCTGTCTGTTCGCCTAATTATAAAGTTCCTACCACCAACATCTGCCTGTTTTTTTACTGCACTCCCATTTCCAACCTTCATGCAGGAGTCATTTTCCTGATTGACAGGAGCAACGTCCTGATGCAGTGATCCCAATCCTGGGCTTCTATTCCTGATATCAGCCAAACAGGCATATTTACTAGATTGTGCCAGATCACGACTGGGTTCCCTGGTACTTTTCCCCCTACCCCTTCCTGAAACATTTACCCAGCAGCATACTTCTCTGTCCTGATCATACCCACCTCCATATCACTGGCCCCATCCAGCTCAAGCTCAGAAAGCTCTAAACTCCTGTCCTGGTTTTCAATGCTCCTGAGTATTGCAAGCTGCACATTTAGATCCATTACCTGGGCTTCCAAACATATAACTTGCTGGCATTGAGAACTGACAGATTCACCCTCAAACGGTTCTTCAAGGCATGCATACATTTAACAATTTTCACACGTGGTAGCATTTTCCATGGAGCACATATTCAATGACGATAAACTGTACAGATAAAAGCAGAAAAAAGCAATGGAAAGCTAAGAAGGAAAAAAACCACCGAACTATGCTCTTGTATTAAACTATGATATTGCATTTAACTATGGACTTATCTGCAAGACAGCCCTCTTTCCGCTAAACAGCCCTTACTCACAGTATCTGGAACTTGCAGTCCACTAAACAGCACAGACAGGTGTTTCTGATAGAAGGTTCTGGAACAAACACCTCACAGATACTAGATCACATGCACCAATCACAGCCTTCCTATTTTTTTATTTTAACCCCTTCAGGACCAGGGAAATATCTGTTTTTGAGTTTCCATTTTCTGCTCCTCTTGTTCCCAGAGCCATAACTTTAGTATTTTCATGTTAATATGGCAATGTGAGGGCTTGTTTTCTGTGGCATGAGTTGCACTTTTGAAAAGCACCATTGATTTTTACCACATCTTAGATTGGGCGATTCTGAACTCGGTAATACCAAATGTGTATTTTTTATTTTTTTAAATGGTTTATTTTGAATGAGGCTAAAAGGATGGAAGTGATTTGAACTTTCATAATTTTTACATTTTTAAAAACATTTTTTTTACAGAAATGTGCACCAGCTATGAGCTCCATATATGTTTGATTTGGCCTCCCATTGAATCTAATGGGGTTAATTTACATTCATCAAACATGTTTGTGGAACATGTTTGTCGAGTGTCTAATAGTTTGGCGAATTGAACCGAGTTGAACAAATTGAACCTTGAATGGTTGGCTTATCTCTAGTCAGGAGAGGTGTCAGTATCAGAGACATCTTTCCTGCCGAGGTGTCAGTCTGACTTTACTTACTAGTTCTAGCACATCAGGTAATTTCCTATTGAACATCCTTCACATTTAGTGTGATCTATCGAATAAATTGATCTCCACTATGGTACTGATATGAAACTAACAATTTTATTAAACATAATAATATAAAACATATAAAAATATGAGTTACTACATGCAAAGAAGGTGCAAATCCTCAAAAGGGACTATACTGCCATAGGTAATCACAAAGAATCTGGCTAGACGCTTGCAAACATATTTATATCTCAACCATAATTAGAGGAGCCTGCATATATGGAAGTGATATTAGTATAAGTAACATTTTGGCCTCAAAAATCCATGTAATATAACAAATGATGACACTAGTATCCCTTAGTAGGAAAAAAACATATAGCCATACTGTTTCATTAGACAAAACTCCAAATATACATGGCACACATTGAATGGTATATAAATTGATGAAGTATATTACCTTGCTGTCAGCCTTGTGCAAGTTAGCAAGTTAGACGCCTCCAGAAGAAGCTAACGCGAAACGCGCGTCGGGGCAGAGGGACGCTGAGGTACTTGCACAAGTCAGGTGAGTGGTGGTCAGGGTGGTCAGGTGAGCCCGGCACACAATACCCCAATACCTACTCTCTTTATGTGTGGGGGCTCCAGTATTGTCTGATTGTGTCATTGGTCCCACTACCCCTCCAGCGCGGATTCAAGTGTTTTTAAAATCTAAAATTTATTTTGACATTACAGCTTCACTATTATATAAAAAGAAAGTTCATTTCAAACCACCATTAAAATGTAATAAAGTTGCAAAACTCCTGCATAAAGCCTACTGAAATTGGCAGGAGCTCAGGGTACCCTACTACCTTAAGCTGCTATTTCTCATCCCGAATCGACATAAGAAAATAATTGCAGATCTTCACTGCCCCATAGTACAGGGTGGGCCATGCACATGGATACACCTACATAAAATGGGAATGGTTGGTGATATCAACTTCCTGTTTATGGCACAGTAGTATATAGGAGGGGGAAAACGTTTAAAGATGGGTGGTGACCATGGTGGCCATTTTGAAGTCAGCCTTCCATTATGGATCCAACTTTTTGCCAATGGGAAGAGGGCCACGTGACACATCAAACTTATTGAGAATTTCACAAGAAAAACAATGGCATACTTGGTTTTAACAACTTTATTCTTTCATGAGTTATCTACAAGTTTCTGTTTATAGCCATTGACATGTCGCAGAGGTTAACACATGAGGAGTAGATAGAAATTGTGTTGATGTCTGGTGAATGCAGTACCCGGGTCATTGCAGCAGATTTCAATTCAAGACACCCTACGCAAAGAAAACTGTCACCATTCCCATGTTATTTAGGTATATCCATATAAATGGGCCACCCAAAAAAGTTTGCCTCATCACTGAACATAATGTTCTATGTAAACTGAGGGTCGTGTTTAAATTTTTGTTTTGCCCATTCTGCAAATTCAGTGCACCAATCTGGCACCAGTCGAACATCCCTTCGGCGGATATTAGCTACTCACAAATGGCACCCTTACAAAATCCAGCTGCTGCAGCATCTCAATGAAGATAACCTAGATCCGGGCACTGAATTTGCAGAGTGGCCCACCCTGTATAGCATAAGGCTGAGGGCTGTCCGATAAGACATCAGCACTCGGTAGTTAGAGTGAGTCCAAAGCATCAGAAATTAGTCAGGTTTTAAATCTCTCCATGGATCCTTTTGTTTTTATGTATTGCTAGTAAAGATTCAATTGTTTTATATTACCGGATGGATTTGCTGAATCTTCCTTATCTCATCATTGTTTTTTGCTGTGTGCACCAGTTTTCTACTTCTCAACCATTTCATCTGACCAGCAAGAGTGGTGAGCTCTGTCCTTTTTCTATTTTTTTCCATAAATCTCTGTTATTCTTTGGGAAATTGACTACTGTTAGGAACTCAATGGTTATATGGGATGGAAATACAACATATTTCAATTGCAAGTCTGTTTTTTTCTCTGCGGCTCCTCTATATGTGATATCCTCATTTCTTCTTGTTCATACTATTTGCGTTAGAGTTAAAAAGGACTATAATATTTCTGGCGGCATTTAGTTGACTCATGAAATGGGGATGTCATGGCTTGTTTAACATGATTCGTATTGCCTTTCTAATTTTGTGAGCACTGTTTTGTGTTTTAAAAAAAAATAAATAATGTTTTACATTGAATGATAATAAAGGATATTTTCATTATACTGGAGGCAGTTTTTGAGGGTTTTTTGGCTTATGTTTTCTATTTGACAAAACATTGCCATTGCCACATACCAAATTGTTCATCCTGTGCAATAGCTGTGTGGTTTAGGTGCGTGGCGTTGTCTACATAGTATTTATTGTTGCTTGGTGCTGCCAGTCGTTTTGTTCACTGACAGGGCTACAATCATGCAAAATATTCTGGTCCTTTTACAGACAATTCTGGAGTTTGAAAATGCTTTCCTTAATCTGTTTTATTATGTGTTGTATTGTATTTTTATGTTGTAGAACTCTGTGTCCTGGATAAACTCAAGCTGTGCAGAGCAATCAATGATTACTTTTAGCAGTAATGCGGCAAAGTGGAGAATTTGTGTTTGGCTGCGATTTAAATGTCTTTCCAGTTATGTTTATTCAGAAGCATTTTTTTTATGATTCATCAAAACGGGAAGGAAGAAAACATTTAAATTCTAACTTTACTCCATGCAATCTTCGTGTTGTATAACCAAGTTACGTGATTTTTTTTGTAGTGGATATTTGAAAAGGACAATGATTTTCTCTTTTTTTAGGTGGTGAAGTGATATAAAGATATTCTAGCCCCACATTGCAGGTAAATACAATTAAAGAAATTCGAAACATATATTTTTTTACTATTATCCTAGAGGCATTTTATTAAATTCTGAAGTTTGAAAAATCACCATTTCCTGAGACCCATAACTTTTTTATTTCTCCATTTGTAGGCCTTAGCAAGAGTGTATTCTTTTCTTAGCGAGTTGGTGGTTTTCCTGGAACTAGTGGGGTGCTTTCATGAAGTTTTGATCACTTAAAACCTTCCTCTAGTGTTAGGGTCATGACCGACCCGTTTTAGGTTTTAAATGCATACAAATTCTACATACATTTGTTTATTGCATCAGGACTTTTTGACTTTTTCAGAAACTTATTTTAAAACAAAATACAATAAAATAAAACTATTTTACTAAATTGTAAAATGCTCTTATTAAAATTATAACATTTGTGTTGTTGGGGTCAATTTCGACCTAGGTCTAATATAAGAGTAAAAAAACAATAATAAGTCCCAAAACTGACCTCATAAACACAATATAAACCAACAGCCCACAGCCAGCTTTACATCCAACAACTTGAGTTAGGGACATCTCCAGGCATGTATGGCCAAATCAGCTTAGAGTTGGTACTTTGCAGAGTATACATCTCCAGTTTACACACGCAACAATGAGGAGAAGATTTGATGTAAGTCAAATTCTGGATTATATCTTAGATGATAATGAATCAGAGGACACACAGCAGCAAACTGATACAGATGAACAGGTTTCTGAGGAGGAAGATGATGTGGAGTATCAACCGGAAGACACAGACAGTTCTGATCAGTCTGATGAGGAGGTCACTGGTGCTGAAGCTGCTCCCGCTGAAAGATTCAAATCCAAAAGTGTCAAGATCAGTTGGAGCTCAGTACCTCCAGATGTACATGGCAGGGCAGATGCTGCAAATGTCATAAAAATGACCCCTGGGATCACAAGGTTTGCTGTGACAAGAGTAAGTGACATCAAGTCATGTTTTGATCTGTTTATGCCATTGTCAATTAAAAAAAGTCATTATTGCTATGACAAACCTTGAAGGAAAAAAGTCCATGGCAACATGTGGAATGACCTTCATGATGATGTCCTGGATGCCTACATTGGTGTTCTTCTCCTTGCTGGAGTGTACAAATCCTGCAATAAGGCCACTGATAGTCTCTGGGACGCATCGACAGGCAGGAATATTTTCTGGGCAACAATGTCACTTCAAAAGTTTCAAATGATATCAAGAGTCCTCAGATTTGACAACAGAGACACCAGAACAAAATCTGACAAACTTGCTCCCATCAGGGATGTTTGGGAGAAATGGGTGCAGCTCCTTCCACTGATGTTCAACCCAGGGCCAGAGGTGACAGTAGACGAACGTTTTCTCCCTTTCCGTGGAAAATGCCTCTTCCGGCAATACATGCCAAGTAAGCCAGGCAAATACGGCATAAAAATCTGGGCAGCCTGTGAAGCAAAAACTAGCTATGCATGGAATCTACAGATTTACACAGGCAAGTCTGCAAGCGGCATCCCTGGAAAAAAACAAGGAAAACGTGTAGTCCTCGATGTGACTACTGGACTGCAGGGTCACAACATTACTTGTGACAATTTTTTTACCAGCTATGACCTTGGACAAGAACTTCTCAGGAGGAAAATCACCATGGTGGGCACAATGAAAAAAAACAAACCTGAGCTGCCCGCTGAATTGTTGCAGATGAAGGACAGGGCTCCACTTTCCTCAAAGTTTGTTTTTACAGACACCACCACTGCTGTTTCATACTGCCCCAAAAAACGACGGAATGTGGTACTGATGTCCACACTTCACAAAGATGAAGCTGTGTCATCAGGAAGTGACAAAAAGCCCAGAATCATCCTGGACTATAACAAAAACAAAGGAGGAGTGGACAACCTGGACAAGCTGACTGCCACCTGCACTTGCCAGCGAATGACTAGGAGATGGCCAATGGTTGTATTTTACAACATCCTTGATGTGTCAGCATGCAATTCATTTGTGTTGTGGACCCACATTCACCAAGGATGGAATTCAAGGAAAAAAAAACAAGCGGAGGATGTTTCTTGAGGAACTAGGAAGATCCCTTGTCAAGGCACACATTGACCAAAGGGAACGAGTGCCCCGAGACCCAGCCGCTGCAGCCTTGGTCCAACAACTCCAGAGCTCAACAAGTGCTTCGTCCACACCCACAGCAACACAAAGAGCATCATCACCAGCATCCTCCTCAACCAGCCCTGCCTCAACATCAACCACAACAGCCACAACCCCAGTGAGACCACCTGATTCTAAAAGAAAGAGGTGTCAGGTCTGCCCTAGCAATAAGGACAGAAAGACAAACACATCGTGCTTCGCCTGCAAAAAATACCTCTGCAAAGAACACACAAAAAGTGTCACTTTTTGCCACACATGCATCTAAATACTAATGCATCTAAAAACTAGTACTTGATTTATGTTGATTTGATTTGCTTGATTGATTGTGGTTTGTTTGTTTGACCTAGAAAAGCTACTTTTTATTATTATTGCTAGTAATGTTAATATAATTTTCATCTTTTATTTGTATTAAAGTTCTATAAAAAAAAAATATCTGTTTTTTACCTTTTTCATAAAGTAGTTAGATATGGGTCAAAATTGACCCGTAACACCATAGATGTTACTAGTGTTAATAATATAAAATATATATATATATATATATATATATATATATATATATATATATATATATATATATATATATATATATATATTTACATTTAAGAATGTGTTCTAAAACCCTTCAGTAATAGTCAGGTAATATAACAAACTTTTTTAAGTTTATATTATTCTCTTGAGGTTCATTTGACAATATTTTTATATTGAAAATGAAGGGTATGCTCTCAAATGAAAGGCCCAGGGGGCCACAACAAAAATATTAAAATCAATCCTTCCATGGATGAGAAAGTAAGAGGTAACAAACAAACTTTTTTAAGTTTATATTATTCTCTTGAGGTTCATTTGACAATATTTTTATATTGAAAATGAAGGGTATGCTCTCAAATGAAAGGCCCAGGGGGCCACAACAAAAATATTAAAATCAATCCGTCCATGGATGAGTAACTAAGAGGTAAGAAACAGATTGGATCATAAATAACTGTTTTTAGGGTATCCTAGGGGTGATTTAAGACACGGTCAAAACCGACCCGTTAACATAAGAAAGAGTAACAGAAAGCTAACACTAGAGGAAGGTTAACATTGCATTTTTAGGAAGGAGATGTGCCCACTGAAAAAAAGGGCTATTCTGGAGTTTTGATATATTTTTCTTTATTTCAATTACTGTTTTTCTGAAATAATTTAATATTTTAAAAAATCTGAATTTTACAAATGCGGCAACATAAAATATATATAAATACATAATAGTGAACAAAAAGGGAAACAGAACAAGAAGATATTAAAAAGAGGACTTTAATGCCCTGTGGCGTAGCAACGTTTCGGATAAACAAATCCTTTCTCAAGCCTTGGCTTTGCACTGATGAGGGCCAACAGCCTGAAACACCTTGCCTGCGAATTGAGATACTGATTTGCCTTTTATATAAGTCATATTGCAGGACTCGTTAAAGGGTTGATTGTGACTTGTAGGATCGCTTCTTCCAACAGGTGGTGCTATAGAGTTCAAGTCCTCTTTTTCTCTGAAGATGCAATTTGCATACATCATTGCCAAGAAGACTCATGGCTGTACTAGCTCAAAAGGGTACTTCTACTCAATACTGAGCAAAGGGTCTGACTACTTATGACCATGTGATATTTTAGTTGCTTTTTTAATAAATATGCAAAAATGTCTACATTTCTGTTTTTTTTTCAGTCAAGATAGGTTGCAGAGTGTACATTAATGAGAATAAAAAAACTTTTTTGAATTTACCAAATGGCTGCAATGGAGCAAAAAGTGAAAAATATAAAGGCGTCTGAATACTTTCCGTACCCACTATAAAACAAATGCATTACCACTTTCCACCTCTTTTGCCAAAAATAGTTTGAATGTATGTAATATTAGCGGAGCTGAGTTTCCAGTATTTAGTCTGCAGAATATTGCAAACACAGCTACATTTCCCTTTTGTTTCTGAAAAATAGGAACTGAAACTGAGAGAAAGAGAGACTCCAGAATTGAAAATGCAGGAATGGGTCATGCTCAGTGCGAAAAAAACGGAAATGGTAGCCAGATCCAGTCAATACACCACACGTTTCATTCGTTTATCGCTAGATGCGCCACTGGGCAGAAAAAACGTTCATATGGACGTTTTCTCCATACGTCGGAAAAGAAATTTTGAACAGATCCGGCAAAAAACGGATGAAACGTCTGGCCATCAGGCACAATCCGACGCTAATACAGCTCTATGAGAAAAAAACAGATCTGGCGGAAAAAAAACGGATCTGTTTTTTTCAAAACTCGCCGAATTGTACCTGACGGCAAAAACCTGATGTGTGAAAGTAGCCTAATTTAACTCACTCACCAGCCACTAAAAAAGGCAGTCAACTGGATTGTTAGTTCAGTGAGCCCAATCTCCTGACTACCGACTCACATTCCCACTTGTGGTAGAGGAGAGTTCTGCTGCTCCGACAGAAGAAAAGAAAAACTGTGTCTCCTACTATGGCCGGGGTCAGACTAGCGTAAGGCATCCGATGTGAGAGCATCGGATGCGATGCGCTAATCACCCTCGGCCCCTACTCTGCTGCGAGCAGGAGCTGAGTGTCATGCATCTGTGCTCTGAGCCTTTCGCACAGATAGTATCAGAGCACAGCTGCGGAGGAGGTGGAGGAATTAATTTCTCCATCTGCTCCATTGCCGAGGTCAGCGTATATATCGCACATCACTCGGGTGATAGCTGAGTGATATGCGTTGTTTCACTCGCACCCATAGGCTGATATGGGTGCAAGTGAGCCGAGTGTTGGTGACAATCGCAGCTTGCACAGCCGAGAAAAAAACATGCTGATGTGAGCTGCCCCATAGATGAATACTGGTCCAAGTGCTATGCAATGTTTTATCTCATAAAACTCATCCGTATTCATCGCTAGTGTGACCCCGGCCTACTTCTCAGCTCCTCCTGTCCCTTTCTGGCAATTATAACATCATTTAGCAGCCCAGTCAGTTGGCCCTGGAAAGCATCCCAGCTCCATCACATTCACAGGCAGCCTGAAGTTAAGAACAGCCAGGACACAGCATGCAGTAAGTAATAATACACCCATCACAATCTTCTCCGGCAGGCAGTGCAGCAGAGTGGCTGTGTCATCTGGGAGGTTTTGCAGCGTGGCTACAGCAGTAAATGTGCTCTAACTGGAGCGGAGACTGCAACGAGCGTGCAGAGAAGTGTCAATGACTTGATGTTCTTGTGCCCATAATTGGAATCTGGTGGCCGGCGCCCTGTGTGATCACATAACCAAGGCAGACCATGATTGTGCCTAGATGCACTTCTGCACATCTTTTTGCTTAACTCTAATTTATACATAATTTTTGCTAACTTTTGCAGATCAACTATTTGTTGATATAAGAATGCCTGATTACCACTTCATTTTTAATTTACGCATGTTATGTGCATACGCAGACAGCATTGCGTCTCGTAATTTAAATCTGATTAAAAATAGTTCAGCAGTGATTAAAGGAGTGACCGCCTTCTTGTTAATAGATTCTAAGGTTTGCAATCTGCCCAGAAGTTCTCTTTTCTCCTTCTCCTTTCCTTGTTTCAGAATAGAAGCTTGTTGTAATAACACCCCCCTTATAACCGCTTTATGTGCCATCCACAATGTTTCATCATTGATCTCCCCATTGTCATTTTGGTCAAAATATTCCCTTACTGCAGAACCTACTATCGAAGATACCCTTTCATTCAGGAGCATTTCCTCATTCATGCGCCACCTAAATATGGGCGCTTGTTGGTGAGACAATGAAAACTTAAAATATATAGGAGCATGATCCGACAATGTTATCAGACCAATCCTTGCTTCCATACTCCTTAATAAAATGTTATCATCCACCAGGAAATAATCTATTCTGCTGTATGTGTGGTGTCGATGGGAGAAAAAAGTATAATCTCTTTCTGATGCTTGGACATATCTCCAATAATCATGATAGTGAAATTCGAGTGCTAATGATCTCAACTCCCCACGACTCCGCTCACCCCCTCGAGAACTGTCCATCTCTCTACTCATAGGAAGATTAAAATCCCCACAAACTATTTTACCTCCTTTTCCAACTGCCTGTATTTTTTTAAATACCTTTCTAATAAATTTTCCTTGGCCCCTATTCGGAGCATATATTGTCGCTAATGTATGAATTATCCCATTTAAAGTACAGGACAAAATCAAAAATCTCCCTTCTGAGTCTACATATGTCTGTAACACTTCACATGCCACTGTATGTTTAATTATAATACAGACCCCACATTTTTTGGTCAACTTATTAGACAAAAACATTTATGTGGAAACTGATCATGGTGAAATCTCCTATTATCTATTTCAAGCAGATGTGTCTCCTGTAAACAAATTATTTCTGCTTGTGATTTTAACACCTCTGACCAAACCATGCTCCTTTTACTAGGGGAATTCATGCCTTTAACATTTAATGACATTATTTTTATACTCATTACAACATATATATCTCTTCTGCTATAAAGTCCTCCTCCTCCTTACCCTTTGAAATAATCCTATTAAATACACTAATATCTGTAATATCCAATGCTATAAAACAAGCAGATATCTCTGTCTCTTACAGACCCAAACTGCAAAAAAAAAAAAAAAAACCTGCAAAAAAAAAAACTGCAAAAAAAAAAAAAAAAAAATTAAACAAAAAAAAGAACCGACATACAATCAGAGCCCTATGGTTGATCACAAGTACCATAGGGGAGGCCCTGTACCTCGGGCAGCGGGCAGAGAAAAAAAAACGTCTGCCTTGTTGGGGTCTGGAAAACAAAATTTGTCTCCAGTTAATGTCTCGAGGACCGGCCACGAGGCCTACATTCTCGCCACTTTAGACTTAGACTTTAAACTTTATTCCAGTCATTTACTACTTTCTTCCCTTTTTCCACTCTAGCAGGGGCACTTGAGATTTTCCACACCGCTAGTTTCTCCTCAGCTGATTTAGGTGAGACGCAGGCCACTATATTACCTTCATATATTATATGGAGTTTCACAGGATTAAACCCCCATTTATATCTAATGTTAGCGTCTCTCAAGGCTGCGCATACATGTGCATACTCTCTGCGCTTTGCCAATGTTGCTGCAGATAAGTCTGAATACACCTGTAACCCTTAAAATTCCGTAGGAAGTGTAAGGGGCTTTCTTGTTTGTTGTATGAATGCTTCCTTGGTGGGAAAACGCAACAATCTGACCAAAGTGTCTCTAGGATATGAAGAATCCAAGTGTCTTGGTCTTGGAATCCTGTGAACCCTTTCAATAACCAGTTCTGTAGGTGAAAAATCAGGTAATACCACAGCCAAAAATCTTAACATAAAAGGGGCCAGCTGTTTATCTATTATGTCCTCCGGGATACCTCGAACTCTGATGTTCTGCCTTCTGGACCTGTCTTCTAAATCATTTAATTTGTCATGCACCTTAGACAACTCACTTTTTAGAGTCTCATTTTCGTCCACAAGGGCATTAATAGTCGTCGTATATTCCGCCATTTTAGACTCTATATGAGCTGTTCTGTCTCCCAGAGAATCCACATCTTTCCTCATTTCATTTAGCATTTCATACAGATCTTCTTTTAGTGATGCCCGCACTGTAGCTATAAACTCATTCATATCCCCTTTTGTAAATGGGGCTGAGCTGCTGCTGCTGCAACTACTGCTGCAACTACTACTCTCATTGTGCTGGGATGGTGCAATGCTTCCCCCATTTCTCCCCTGCGGGGAGTGTGGTTCTCTAGGTGGAGTAGCTGAGATTACCTTTCCCCTCGCATGCACCGTCTGGCCTCCTGGATAGAAGTCCGGCAGTCTAGGAGGTGATGTTTGTTTACTCTTCCCTCGGGTCATCATGTAATTGTAGATGATAAGCAGTAATCAGATTCCTCTGACAGGATCAACTAGCGTTCAGTACAGCTCCGTGAAAGGAGAAGCAGCTTATAGTACCTCTCAAAGCAGCTTCAGAAACGGGAAGCAGCTGTAATAAAAAGTCCTTTGCGGCTGAGAAACTCTATGAAGCCGGCATGAGCTGCTGACAGCCTCGTGGCTTGGAACCCTCACAGACTAGGCGTCGGTCACATTCAGCATCCGGTCACACCCCCTTGTCATGCGTAAATTAAAAATGAAGTGGTACTCTGATGGGGATAAAGGGGGGGTCCTCCTTGCTCGAAGAATAAAAAAAAGAGAGATAAAAAATAGGACTGAATATATTTTGAAGTCAGATGGGTCTTATGTGAGAAATCCTATGGGAATAGCTGAAGAATTTGTTAAATATTATAAAGAGCTGTATAATCTGGGGAGTGACCCGGGGATCCCACAACCCTCGATGCAGGGAATAAAAAATTATCTCGGATCCGTGAATCTCCCTAAGATTTCAGATGAGCAATTGAGCTATCTGAATGCCCCCTTCACAAAAGAAGAAATTATTTCGATTATAAAACAATCTAAAAGGGCTAGCGCTCCTGGGCCGGATGGATTTCCTAACTATTATTACCAAATTTTTCAGGAGGAGTTGGTTCCTTTTATGTTGAGAATATTTTCGAGGTGGAGGGATGAGGGGTCAATCGAGAAAGTTAATTTGGAGGCTACCATTATTACTTTACCGAAACCCGGCAAAACACCCACAACCCCAGAAAATTTTAGACCTATAGCTCTCTTGAATAACGATATAAAAATTTTTACTAAAATGTTAGCCTCACGTTTAAATCAGATCATTCCAGATCTGGTCTCATCAGACCAGGTAGGGTTTGTGAGGGGTAGAGAGGCGAAAGATGGAATACGCCGAATGATAGATCTAGTTTGGATTGCGGAGCTGTCTGGCCTCCCCAGTGCATTCCTGTCATTGGACGCAGAGAAGGCCTTTGACAGGGTGCACTGGGGTTATGTCCGGGCAGTTCTTGAAAAATTTGGGTTGGGAGGATCAATTCTCGCAGCTATTTTAGCTATATATGCGGCCCCTTCGGCGAGAGTGTGGACGGCGGGCGCTCTGTCGGAACCTTTTTACATAACAAACGGGATGCGACAGGGCTGCCCCCTGTCCCCAATAATTTTTGTCCTATGTATGGAACCACTGGCGGAAAGGATTAGGATTTCGCCTTTAATTTCAGGGGTAATGGTAGGAAAGGAAGCTCATAAAATAAGTCTTTATGCGGATGATATTATTATTTCTTGTGTGAACATCAAACAGTCCTTATCGACAGTCTTAGAGGAGCTGAAGGAATTCAGTGAGATATCGTTCTATAAATTAAACCTGAATAAATCATCAATTCTCCCGGTGGCAATATCAATAGAGTCCATACAAGATATGAAGAAATTATTTTCATTTCAGTGGTTAAAAGAAGGAATTCCGTACTTAGGGATAATGTTGACAACTACAGATCAGATAATAAAAGTAAATTTTACAAATCTACATACACAAATTAAAATTTTACTAGAAGATATGCATAAAATCACCACTTCTTGGATAGCCCATATTAATGCTTTCAAAATGATAGCCTTACCAAAGATTTTGTATTATTTTAGGACCCTCCCCCTAAATATACCAAAAAAATATATTCATGATTTACAACTATTAGTTAGTAAATACATATGGGCATATAAGAAACCACGCGTAGCAAGGGCGTCACTATATCTACCTATGGAAGCAGGGGGATGGGAGTTCCGGATCTAATGGCATGTCATAGAGCCTCAATATTAATGGGTTTAAAAGAATGGTGGCAGATGACTGGAAACCATAGATGGATGCAGATAGAAAAATTTTATTCTAGACGGGGTTCCACGCGTCTGGCGCTAGAGACAGAGTTAATTCAAACCGGACCCACCTCCCCCTTATTGCCAACAATGCAGGCGGCAATCCGGTTATGGAGACTGTTATTGCCCTCGCTGCTAGGGATACCATGTGAAACATTATCAATATATGCCATTGAGCCCCATATCCCTTATTTAAACCTCCAACAATGGCGAGGGGCAGGTATACAAACTTTAGTAGACGTAATGGAAATCACTGGAGTTATCCCTTTTGATCAATTGGCTAATAAATATATTGGAATACGAAAATATTTTTATCAGTATTTACAAATTAGGAATTTTCTAAATAAAATTGTAATAGCGAGACACTCTGGTACTACGGAAGAGGGAAAGATGGGAAAACTTATAGTAACATCAGGTCCAATTATAAAAGGAATATCAGTGTTTTATAGAGCTTTAATTAATCCAGTGGAAGAGATTAAACTGCCCTATATGAAAAAATGGGAACTAGAGTTAGGGGAGGTATTAGAATTAAAACTATGGGGAAATAGCATAAAGGAGGTTAAGAGAGTGTCATCGTGTATAAATCACGTGGAACAATTAAAGAAAACTCAAATGAGATGGTATCTATCCCCAGAGAGAATTGCAAAATTTAATCCGCAATCCTCCCATTTATGTTGGCGAGGATGTGGACAAGTAGGCAACCAGAGACATATCTGGTACTTGTGCCCGAAGCTTTTATCCTTCTGGGGCGGTGTGTTGAAGCTGATTATGGAGATTACGGGGGTAATGGCAAAAATTACTCCCTCAATGGCGATTTTACACATCGGTTTGGAAATATTTCCTAAACAAATTAGAGGGTTGATATCACATATATTGATAGCGGCTCAGATACTGTTGGCTAGAAAATGGAAGGAGACCTTTCCTCCAACCCTAAAAGAGCTGACCGAAAAGCTGAATGTGAACTGTAAATATGAATTAATGTTGTCTCAGTCTCGCACTAGGAGAAAAAAGGTAGCAAAGATTTGGCAAACCTAGACTGTGAGTAAATATTATTTGTCTTAACATAGCTGTTAAAATTTTTTTTTTTTTTTTTTTTTTTTTAATGTAATTATAATTTGTAATGGAAATAATTTGTTTTTCTTGTTATGTGTCACTTTTTGAAAATAAAATAAATATTAAACTGGAAAAAAAAAGAATGCCTGATGTACCAAGCATACCAGAATTTAAAATATCTGCAAATTATTATTTAAATTGTTAATAGTGACACCTTAAAAGCAGTTCCAGTTCTTAGCTGCAGCTCTTACAAAATTATATTTAATAGACTCTCCTGCAATTAGAATTTTAAAACACAAAATTATGCCTAATATTTATTTGAAAAACTAATCTTCGCAGTGACTCCAATTGCAGTGCTTAAAATCCATGTCTGGCAGCAGCACAATTTATTTATAGCATGCCAGAACACTTAATTAATTATGTAAATTTTTTAATAACATTTTGCTGTTTCGTTGTCACTAATTCTTTCATGCTATGTTTTTACATGCCATTAAAACAACCTAGAAAAAATTTTGTTTGAAAAATCATATTACTCTTACAATACCCTTAAAAATCAAGTACGACGTGGAGCTATATTCTACCTTTTGTTTTGTATTTTGCTAAGATAATTTGAATGTCGTGTGTTGACTGGTAAACACCGTCTGTCAATTTATTAAAAAAAACACATTTCTGTAGAATGGTTATTAATTTTACAATTATTCACTGTATGCCAAGATTGATTTAGCTAATTATCCAAATATGACTTACTTTCATCATAGCTGTGTGTTTTGGTTGTAGCTTATCATGTAGCAATAGCAATTGTACTTAGAAATCTACAAAACTTATTTTATGTCTTTTTTAATAATACAGAGCCTTGAGATAGATTTCTCTGTCAACTATATGACCTCATCCAAGATGTCTATGTCTCATGCTCTATTCATAATTTTTTTTTGGATCCATTCAGAAAAAAAAAATTATTTTCTTTACATCATTGTAAATGTAAACCAAATCAATATTTATTATAATACATTCCAGCAAGCAGTAGATAATGATAATCATTTTCATTTTTAGTTTAAAACAAATTCATTAATTAAAGCAGAGGCAACTGTGTAGGTATGTATTAAAAGAAGGTATACAAAGTCAAATGCCAAATAAACATTTAAAGGGAACCTGTCAACAGTATTGTGCTGAGTAACCTACAGACTGTGTCAGGTTAGCGCTGTTTTACTGATTAAAATGATACTTTGGTTGATGAAATCTATATTTTGGCTGTTCTTTAATCTTTATTTTCAGTTTTGAGTTAATGATATGCTCGTGCTTTGGGGCAGGTCTGTGGGCGTGGTCATCATGTCTTGCTCTGATTAGGTATTTGTAATGCAGACTGTTGACAGGCCACTTATTCCTCAGTGATCTGCTCCCTAGTTTACATAATGAATATATGTACAAACCGCAAAAAAAAAACTTCTGCAAGCAGGTGCCAGCCATGGCATAATTGCATGTTTACTGTGTTGTTAATAAATGTGCTTGAGGTTATCCTGAGAGTTTAAAAAAATATTAATTTTAAAATGGCGCCCACCGCGCCTGTGCAGTAGCTATCGGTGTATATTGAGGTGATCCGAAAGCTGCTATTGTGCAAGCACCAGTGGTGCCATCTGGATAGAGAGGGAAAAAAATTTCCTCCTCCAAAGATGCTGCTGCCCGAGCTTGTTCAGTACCAGCTATTGGCAATCGCTGACAGCAGCATAGCACAAATCCTGCCCATCAATGCCCATGTCACTTGACTGCGGATCACCAATGAGTTGGCATGAAAACCCACAGTCTGCAGTAGACTCCAGTGGCTGTCATTAACAGTTTGCTATGAGAACCGCCCTGTAACATAGTAACATAGTAACATAGTTAGCAAGGCTGAAAAAAGACATTTGTCCATCCAGTTCAGCCTATATTCCATCAGAATAAATCCCCAGATCCACATCCTTCTAAAAATCCTAATCACTGTAAGATACAATATTACACTCCAGGAAGACATCCAGGCCTCTCTTGAACTCTTCAATAGAGTTGAGCGACTTTTACTTTTTTCGGATCAAGTCGGGTTTCGCGAAAGCCGACTCTGTCAAAAGTCGGGTTGGGTGAAATCGGCCGATTATTGCGTAAAGTCGGGGGCCGACTGAAACACGAAACCCAATGCAAGTCAATGGGGAATCAAACAAAATCAGCAGTGAGTGGAGGACAGGAAAACACCTACAGAGCCCATTTTAATGCCAAAAAAATCAATTCTTATTACTGAAGCTTGTCAATCTTAATTTACTTTATAATAATAGTTAGGCATTGAAAACTGGGGGTCACTTTGCTAAAGTTGTGGGGGGGTAGGGCTGGCTCAAGATTCTCGTGGGCCCAGGAAATGCGGAATACGTCACAGCGGTGGAGCAGGGAGAGGTAAGTATTTCAACTTTGCAAGTGCTGTGATCCTGAGCAAGCAGGGGGGGCCCACTCATTGGCATTGGCACTGGCACAGGGCCCCTCATAGTACGGCGGTGTGTTTGACGGCTGGTGGCGCCTCCCACTGGCAGAGACACTTTTGCGTACTATGAGGGGCCCTGTGCCAGTGACGTCGCCAACGAGTATGCCCCCCACCTGATGAAGGAACCTGCACTTTCATCTGCACCTTCCTTTTTGTCCCCGTGTAAGGTGGTATAGTATGCGGGAAGGGGAACCTGACTTTCAGCAGGGTCAGATTCTGGCTGTGTAGAGTGCAAGGGGAATGTAGTGGTCTGGGTCAATGTACCAGCAGACTCATCTAACAGTGGCTGGGAAATGGGCAGGATGAGGAGGAAACACAGATATAGGCCCAAATAATAAAGTAGGCTAAATGCAGTTCAAAATTGGTAACAGGACTAAACAGGCGGCATTGCTTTGTTCAGCTGAGGACAACTGTAAGGAGTGGCAGACACAGTTAGTAGGCCCAAATAATAAAGTGGGCTAAATGCAGTTAAAAATTGGTAACAGGACTAAACAGGCGGCATTGCTTTGTTCAGCTGAGGACAACTGTAAGGAGTGGCAGACACAGTTAGGTAGCCCAAATAATAAAGTGGGCTAAATGCAGTTCAAAATTGGTAACAGGACTAAACAGGCAGCATTGCTTTGTTCAGCGGAGGACAACTGTAATGAGTGGTAGACACAGTTAGTAGGCCCTAATAATAAAGTAGGCTAAATGTCTGCCCAAAAATTGTTCATAAATAAACAGGTGGCATAGCTAGGTACAGGGGTGGGCTCCTCTGCTGAGTAGCAGACAGTGGTAATAAGGCGCAAAGTATTAACTGGTCTAAATGGAGGCCAGGGACCCTGTATAATTTAACTATCATCTATCATTTCAACAAATTTGTATTGGCAGTGCCATTGAAGGATTTAACAGCACAGACTACACAGTGGTGGAGCAGGGAGAGGTAAGTATTGCAAGTGGTAGAGCACTGTTTGAGTTGGGGGGAACACTCTCTCGTGGGCGGTGGTACTGGCACAGGGCCCCTCATATTACGATGGTGTGTCTGACGTTGGTTGTGCACCACCACCGTCAGAGACACTTCATTGTATTATGAGGGACCCTGTGCCAGTGCTGTCGCCCAAGAGTGGGCACACCCACCTGTCCAGGCAAACGGTACTTGCGCGGGTGCTTGCGCCAGGTGGTGACCACGGCCCTGTGGGGGGAGTCAGCTCATTTTAGGGAGGTATAAAAATGGCCTATGCTGGACATTCAGCAGCTGCAAATGGAGGGATTGAAGCAGTCAGTAAGAGGAGGCCAAAAGCAAGACATTTTTCAGGCAAGCTACGTGTCAGCAGGGGAAGGTGGGGCCAAATAATATGAAATCCATGATTGGTTCATTTTAATGAAGGTTAGATCATCAACATTTTGGGTAGCCAGTCATGTCCTTTTTTCGGTCAGTATTGAACCAGCAGCACTGAAGACTCTTTCGAATATCACACTAGCAGCAGGGCAAGCGAGCTCATGTAATGCATATTCTGCCAATTCAGGCCAGGTGTCTATTTTAGATGCCCAGTAATCAAAGGGGAATGACCTGTGAGGGAGAACATCGATGAGGGAGGAAAAGTAGTTCATAACCATACTGGAAAAATGCTGTCTCCTTTCACTTTGAATCAATGCAGCAGTACCTGTCGTGTCAGCAGTCATTGCGAAATCACTCCACAACCTGGTCATAAAACCCCTCTGTCCAACGCCACTTTGGATTTGTGCACCTCTAACACCTCTGCCATGTTGCCCCCTATGGCTAGTGTGAGAACCATCACCGCCGCTGTGTGCTGGGAATGCCTGAATCAAACGGTCTACAAGAGTAGCTTGTTTGGTAGCCAATATTTGCTCAAAGTTCTCATGTGGCATGATATTTTGTAATTTTCCTTTATATCATGGATCCAGGAGGCAGGCCAACCAGTAATCATCATCGGTTATCATTTTGATAATGTGGGGGTCCCTTTTTAGGATACGCAAGGCATACTCAGCCATGTGGGCCAATGTTCCAGTTGTCATCTCACTGCTTGTGCTTGGTTGAGGAGCACTTTCTTTCAAAACAATATCACTTGTGTCCCGCAAAAACCCTGTACCTGACCTTGCAACACCACCAGTTTCTATTGCCCCCTGAGAAGCATCCTCCTCCCATAAATATGCATCCCCATCATCCTCCTCCTCTTCCTCTTCGTCTGCCACCTCGTCCAGGAGTGTTCCCTGAGCAGACAATGGCTGACTGTCATCAAGGCTTCCCTCCTCCTCGGCTGCAGATGCCTGCTCCTTAATGTGCATCAAACTTTGCATCAGCAGATACATTAGTGGGATGCTCATGCTTATGATGGCGTCGTCTGCACTTACCAGCTGTATGCATTCCTCAAAACACTGAAGGACTTGACAGAGGTCTTGTAGCTTCGACCACTGCACACCAGACATCTCCATGTCTGCCATCAAAGTGCCTGCCCGTGTATGCTCCCACAATTAAATTACAGCACGCCTCTGTTCGCACAGCCTCTGAACCATGTGCAGTGTGGAGTTCCACCTTGTTGCAATGTCGATTATTAGGCAGTGCTGGGGAAGATTCAGCAATCACTGATGGTTCAGCATATGGCTAGAGTGTACGGGTGACCGGCGGATGTGCAAGCAAAGTCTTTGCACCTTCAGGAGCAGGGCTGGTAACCCCGGATAATTTTTCAGGAAGCACTGCACCACCAGGTTCAAGGTGTGAGCCAGGCAAGGTATGTGTTTCAGTTCTGAAAGGGCTATGGCAGCCATAAAATTCCTTCCGTTATCACTGACTACCTTGCCTGCCTCAAGATGTACACTGCCCAGCCATGACTGAGTTTCTTGCTGCAAGTACTCGGCCAGTACTTCCGCTGTGTGTCTGTTGTCACCCAAACACTTCATTTGTAACACAGCCTGCTGACACTTACCACTAGCTGTTCGATAATGGGACACCTCGTGTGCAACACTTGCAGCTGTGGATGGAGTGGTCGTGCGACTGCACTCTGTGGATGAGCTTTGGCTTCTGGAGGAGGAGGAAGGGTGGCAAACGCCTACAGCCAACTGTTTCCTAGACCGTGGGCTAGGCAGAACTGTCCCACTATGGCTGTTCCCTGTGGATCCTGCATCCACCACATTAACCCAGTGCGCCATGATGGACACGTAACATCCCTGGCCATGCCTACGGGTCCATGCATCTGTTGTGAGGTGCACCTTTCCACTGACTGATTGCCTCAGTGCATGGACAATGCGGTCTTTGACATGCTGGTGGAGGGCTGGGATGGCTTTTCTCTCAAAGGAGTGCTGACTGGGTAGGTCATAGCATGGTACTGCATAGGCCATCAGGTCTTTGAAAGCTTCGCTTTCAATTAACTGGTAGGGCATCATCTCTAACGAGATTAGGCTAGCAATGTGGGTGTTCAAACCCTGTGTACGCGGATGAGAGGATGAGTACTTCCTTTTCCTAACAAGAGTCTCTTGTAGGGTGAGCTGGACTTGAGAGCTGCATATGGTGGAACTAGCGGTGGTGGTGGTGGTGGACATGGCGGATTGAGAGAGGGTTGATGATGGTATTCTTGATGTTGGCCCACATACAGTGTTTCCTACCAAAAACCTTGTGATTCCCTGACTGCTTTGGCCTTGCGATGATACCTCCACATTTGCTGCTGGTGGTATCCTAACCAGTGGGCTTATAGTGAGGGAAGCAATGTAGCGTTGCTGACTACCTTCATTCTGAGCAGGTGCACCAATGGTACGGGACGTTTGGAAGTTAGTCCAGGCTTGCAAGTGCATGCTAGATAAATGTCTAAGCATGCACGTTGTATTTAAATTTTGGAGATTCTTCCCTCTGCTAAAGGTCTTTGAGCATTTCTTACAGATAACTTTGCATTGATCATTCGGATCTTGGTTAAAAAATTGCCACATTACACTCTTCCTACTATGGAATACCTTTTCAGGCATTTCACGCTGTGCTACTTTCACCGGATGGCCACGCTGTCCTAAAACTGTTTTTGTTTTTGACAAATGGTTTTGGCCTGATACGGGCCTGCCAGATGACAGCTGTTGCGATGTAGATGGCTGCTGCGGATCATCCTCCTTTGCTTCTGAGCTACTGGCAGCAGCACCCGCTTCCCCCAATGGCTGCCAATCTGGGTCAACAACTGGGTCATCTATCACCTCCTCTTCAATGTCATGTGCACCTTCTTCTGTGTCACCGTGTAAGGTGCTATAGCGCTCGGGACGGGGCACCATAGTCTCATCAGGGTCAGATTCTGGCTGAATACACTGCGAGGGCAATGTAGTGATCTGAGTCAATGGAACAGCATAATAATCTAGCTGTGGCTGTGCATCAGTGCACTCCATGTCCAATTCATCTTGTAATGGGCAGTTAACAATTTTCTTTTCTAACCCAGGCACGGTATGTGTAAAGCGCTCCATGGAGTAACAGTGTAGTGTCACCTGACGCATCCTTCACTTTTGATTTGGGTGAAGGACACAAGGAAATGTCTTGTTCCTGACCGGGAGCATCCACTGAAGACTCGCTGCTTTTATATTTTGAACTTTCTGAAGAGGAGGCGAAGGAGCTAGAGGCTGAGTCAGCAAGGAAAGCCAAAACTTTTCCTGCTGCTCCGGCTTTAAAAGCGGTTTTCCTACTCCAAGATAAGAGAGCCTTCGAGGCCTTGTGCAGCCAGACAATGACACTGGCTCAACACCTCCAGCCTTAGGTGCTATTTTGCATTTTCCACTACCACCAGATGCTCCACCACCATCAGTACCAGCTAACAACGACCGCCCACGGCCTCTTCCACCAGACTTCCTCATTTTTGGGAAAATCTAACCAAAATAACCACCGTTATGTGGTAGTGTAAAACAAGGTAGAAGGTGTATATAAACTTGTTGAGAATTTAAATCTCCCTTTTTTTTGGGAGACTGCACCAAAACTCAGGCCCAGTGTATAACACAACACAATGTAAGTGGCAGAACGTGCCTGGCTGATATACGACAAACTAACAGAACTGACATATATTCACTTTGTGACAATCTGAATCTCCCTTTTTTGGGGAGGAGACTGCACCAAAACTCAGGCCCAGTGTATAACACAACACAATGTAAGTGGCAGAATGTGGCTGGCTGATATACAACAAACTAAGAGAACTGATGTATATCCACTTTGTGACAATTTGAATCTCCGTTTTTTTGGGGGGAGACTGCACCAAAACTCAGGCCCAGTGTATAACACAACACAATGTAAGTGGCAGAATGTGGCTGGATGATATATGACAAACTAACAGAACTGACGTATAGGGTTGAGAGACTTTTACTTTTTTGGGGTCGAGTTGGGTTTTGCGAAACCCGACTTTGTCAAAAGTCGAGTCGAGTGAAGTCGGCCGATTATTCCGAAAAGTCAGGGATCGACCGAAATATGAAACCTAATGCAAGTCAATGGGGAAGCATAGTCGGCAGTGAGTGGAGGCCAGGAAAACACCTACAGTGCCCATTTTAATGGCAAAAACATCCATTCTTGTTACTGAAGCTTGTCAATCTTAATTAACTTTATAATAATAGATAGGCATTGGAAATTGGGGGTAATTTGGCTAAAGTTGTGGGGGGTAGGGCTGGTTCAAGTTTTTAGTGGGCCCAGGAAACGTGGTCTACCTCACGGCGGTGGAGCAGTGAAAGGTAAGAATGTCAAGTTTGCAAGTGCTGTGATCCTGAGCAAGCAGGGGGGGCCCACTCGTTCGCATTGGCACTGGCACAGGGCCCCTCAAAGTACAGCGGTGTGTTTGCACGGCGGGGGCGCCTCCCACCGGCAGCGACACTTTTGCATACTATGAGGGGCCCTGTGCCAGTGACGTCGCCAACGAGTATGCCCCCCCACCTGATGAAGGAACCTGCACTTTCATCTGCACCTTCCTCTTTGTCCCTGTGTAAGGTGGTATAGCATGCGGGAAGGGGAACCTTACTTTCAGCAGGGTCAGATTCTGGCTGTGTAGAGTGCAAGGGGAATGTAGTGGTCTGGGTCAATGTACCAGCAGACTCATCTAGCAGTGGCTGCGCAATGGGCAGGATGAGGAGGAAACACAGATATAGGGCCAAAGAATAAAGTAGGCTAAATGCAGTTCAAAATTGGTAACAGGACTAAACAGGCGCCATTGCTTGTTCAGTGGAGGAGCAAACGCAGGAGCAACAGACACCGTTTTAAGGGCCCAACCACCCTAGTAGGCCAAACGCAGTTTAATATCTGCTACTATAGGCCGAAAGCCTAAAGACTGAATCTCAGCTTTATACAGTGGAGGACAACACCAGGGAGCGGCACACACCGTTAGTAGGGCCCAACCAAAGTTGAAGGCCAAATGCAGTTTAATATCTGCTACTATAGGCCGAAAGCCTAAAGACTGAAGCTCAGCTTTATACAGTGGAGGACAACACCAGGGAGCGGCACACTCCGTTAGTAGGGCCCAACCAAAGTTGAAGGCCAAATGCAGTTTACTATCTGCTACTATAGGCCGAAAGCCTAAAGACTGAAGCTCAGCTTTATACAATGGAGGACAACACCAGGGAGCGGCACACACCGTTAGTAGGGCCCAACCAAAGTTGAAGGCCAAATGCAGTTTAATATCTGCTACTATAGGCCAAAAGCCTAAAGACCGAAGCTCAGCTTTATACAGTGGAGGACAACACCAGGGAGAGGCACACACCGTTAGTAGGGCCCAACCAAAGTTGAAGGCCAAATGCAGTTTAATATCTGCTACTATAGGCCGAAAGCCTAAAGACTGAAGCTCAGCTTTATACAGTGGAGGACACCACCAGGGAGCGGCACACACCGTTAGTAGGGCCCAACCAAAGTTGAAGGCCAAATGCAGTTTAATATCTGCTACTATAGGCCGAAAGCCTAAAGACTGAAGCTCAGCTTTATACAGTGGAGGACAACACCAGGGAGCGGCACACACCGTTAGTAGGGCCCAACCAAAGTTGAAGGCCAAATGCAGTTTAATATCTGCTACTATAGGCCGAAAGCCTAAAGACTGAAGCTCAGCTTTATACAGTGGAGGACAACACCAGAGAGCGGCACACACCGTTAGTAGGGCCCAACCAAAGTTGAAGGCCAAATGCAGTTTAATATCTGCTACTATAGGCCGAAAGCCTAAAGACTGAAGCTCAGCTTTATACAGTGGAGGACAACACCAGGGAGCGGCACACACCGTTAGTAGGGCCCAACCAAAGTTGAAGGCCAAATGCAGTTTAATATCTGCTACTATAGGCCGAAAGCCTAAAGACTGAAGCTCAGCTTTATACAGTGGAGGACAACACCAGAGAGCGGCACACACCGTTAGTAGGGCCCAACCAAAGTTGAAGGCCAAATGCAGTTTAATATCTGCTACTATAGGCCGAAAGCCTAAAGACTGAAGCTCAGCTTTATACAGTGGAGGACAACACCAGGGAGCGGCACACACCGTTAGTAGGCCCCAACCAAAGTAGTAGGCCAACTGCAGTGTGACATTAAAAAATACTTAATGAGAGCCTGAAGGTTGAAGCTCAGACAAGGAAACCTGGAGGAGAACACCAAGGAGGAGGAGAACACCAAGGAGCGGCAGACACCATTACTAGGCCCCAACCAAAGTAGTAGGGCAACTGCAGTGTGACATTAAAAAATACTTAATGAGAGCCTGAAGGTTAAAGCTCAGACAAGGAAACCTGGAGGAGAACACCAAGGAGGAGGAGAACACCAAGGAGTGGCAGACACCGTTACTAGGACCCAACCAAAGTAGTAGGGCAACTGCTGTCTTATATAAACAACTACTTAATGAGAGCCTGAAGGTTGAAGTTCAGCTTTTTCAGTGGAGGACAGCGTGATTGAGTGGCGCTGCAGACAGACAAAGGTATTAAAAGAAAGAGTACCAGCAGAGCCAAAGAGTAATGCAAAAGATATATAAATGTTTATTAATTTACAAGCATAAAAATGCATAAATACATAATATACAGAAATAGAAAAGGGAAGGTTGAAACAGAGTGAGTCACTTGCCCAGATCACACCGCAAAGACCCCGCACATGTGATATCGCTAGGGAAGCACATGAATATGCCGGCCGTGTCACCACTGTGGGAGACAAGTGTACATACCATGCTAATTGAATAAAGGTAAAGAGACACAGCTTACCACTAGAGTGCTGGGGAGCGGTGTGAGCCAGGCAGGGACCGATCTGTGGAGGACCCCAAAGCGCGTTTCGCAACGCGAATGTTCAGCTTTCTCAAGGGGAGGTGCCCCAATGCCAATCAGGACGCTTCATATAGTGCACAATCTTACCCATGTGATGATATCACATGGGATACCTGGACCAATGACCGCCGATAATGCGGCGCATGCGCACCCGCGGCGCCCCATCCCACGTCAGAGCCGGCGTCAGGCGTCACTACAGACGTCGCCGGGGGACCCAGCGGCGCCTGCGCGAGACCGGGGAGACGCCGCTCCTGAACAGGAACAGTGGAGCCGCAAGCAGCGCATGCGCACCACGGCGGTGCCGGATCATATTGGGAGAATGTAAGTGGTACCTGCACATACCTGTGCATGCATATACAGACCCGTATACATCTACAACATAGAGCGCCAGACATAGTACTGTACATACAAGAACAAAATAGAACCAATGTGTTATACGAATGTACAGATTTCCAAGCGGCGAGACATAGGAAGTTTTTTTCTGTATAATACATAAATACCCATATCACATTGATGTCGGGAATGCTTGCAAAAATAGTAGTGCATATATATGTTTTGCCACGTATGATGAAATTTCCATAAACGAAATGTCCTGAGAGCCGAAATGGGACAGAATACAGGGTAAACTGAAAAGTAAAAAATGACAAAAAGAAGAAATACAATAATTAAAAACAATTTAAAAGAACACAGAAATGGTCCCAAACAAGAGACCCACATTATTGGGAACCCAGATACATAGGCTGGGCGGGGGCGCAACAGGAGATAATGAAACCACAAATAATCTTGGGAGGAACAGTAACAGAGCTGAGATAAAAACCTAACCCAGGAAGGAAGACAGACAAAGGTAGTATGTGTTAACTTAAAAAGTTGGCTCTATGCATTTTTAAATTAGTTTCAGGGGTACACAGGCAGCATTGGTGTGGTCAGCGGAGGACAATTGGAAGGAGGGACCGCAGACAGACTTCCTAGGACTAAAATAATAAAATAGGCTCTATGCAGCTTCCATTAGGTGGAAGGGGTACACAGGCAGCATTGGTGTGGTCAGTGGAGGACAATTGGAAGGAGGGACCACAGACAGAATTCCTAGGCCTAAAATAATAAAATAGGCTCTATGCAGCTTCCATTAGGTGGCAGGGGTACACAGGCAGCATTGGTGTGGTCAACGTAGGACAATTGGAAGGAGGGACCGCAGACAGAATTCCTAGGCCTAAAATAATAAAATAGGCTCTATGCAGCTTCCATTAGGTGGCAGGGGTACACAGGCAGCATTGGTGTGGTCAGCGGAGGACAATTGGAAGGAGTGTCTGACACAGTAAGTACTCCGAGTCCCAAAACCTAAATTGATGTTAATGTATCCCAAACAAAAACAAAACCAAAAAAAAAAAGGGTGGCATACTTAGGTGCAGGGGTGTGCTCCTATGCTGACTTTCAGACATTGTAATTTGGCGCAAAGTATTTACTGGTGTAAATGTAGGACAGGGCCCCTGACTATTTTAACTAGCATCATACATGTCAACAAATTTTTATTGTCTCTGCCAGGCATGGAAGGATTTCAGCGCATAGAATAAACAGTGGTGGAGCAGCGACAGATAATTTTGCAAGTGGTAGAGCACTGTTTGACCTTTGTGGGACACTCTCTCCTGGCCAGCGGTACAAGCCCAGGGCTACTCATGTTACAACGGTGTGTCTGACGTTGGGTGCGCGCCACCACCGCCCGAGACACTTCATTGTATTATGAGGGACCCAGTGCCAGTGCCGTCGACCAAAAGTGGGCACACCCACCTCTTCAGACAAACGGCACTCTGACGGGTGCTTGCGACAAGTGGCAAGACCACGGCCCCATGGGGGGAGTTAGGCCATTTAGGGAGGTGTAAACATGTCGTATGCTGGACAAACAGCAGCTGCAAATTAAGAGATTGGAACAGTCAGTAACACCAGTCCCAAAGCAAGACCTTTTTACAGGAAAGCTAGGTGTCAGCCGGGAAAGGTGGGGCAAAATAATTTGAAAACCATGAGTGGTTCATTTTAATAAAGGTTAGATCATCAACATTTTGGGTAGCCAGACGAGTCCTTTTTTCGGTCAGTATTGAACCAGCAGCACTGAATACTCTTTCTGATAGCACACTAGCTGCTGGGCAAGCAAGCTCCTGCAATGCATATTCAGCCAATTCAGGCCAGGTGTCTATTTTGGATGCCCAGTAATCAAAGGGGAATGACGGTTGAGGGAGAACATCGGTAATGGAGGAAAAATAATTAGTAACCATACTGGACAAATGTTGTCTCCTGTCACTTTGAATGGATGCTGCTGTACCTGTCGTGTCTGCGGTCATTGCGAAATCACTCTACAACCTGGTCAGAAAACCCCTCTGTCCTACGCCACTTCTGATCTGTGCACCTCTAACACCTCTGCCCTGTTGCCCCCTGCAGCTCATGTGAGAACCATCACTGGCGCTGTGTGCTGGGAATGCCTGAATCAAGTGGTCTACAAGAGTAGCTTGTTTGGTTGCCAATATCTGTTCGAGGTTCTCATGTGGCATGATATTTTGCAATTTGCCTTTATAGCGAGGATCAAGGAGGCAGGCCAACCAGTAATCGTCATCTGTCATCATTTTTATTATGCGTGGGTCCCTTTTGAGGATACGCAAGGCATAATCCGCCATGTGGGCCAATGTTCCAGTTGTCAAGTCAGTGCATATGCTGGGTTGAGGAGCACTTTCTGGCAAATCAACGTCACTTGTCTCCCTCAAAAACCCTGAACCCGGTCTTGCACCGCCAGCAGTTTTTATTGCCCACTGAGAAGCTTCCTCATCCAAAAAATAGTCATCCCCATCATCCTCCTCGTCATCCTCCTCTTCTCCCGCCACCTCGTCCTGTAGACTTCCCTGAGCAGACAATGGCTGACTGTCATCAAGGTTTCCCTCGTCCTCGGCTGCAGACGCCTGTTCCTTTATGTGCGTCAAACTTTGCATCAGCAGACGCATTAGGGGGATGCTCATGTTTATTACGGCGTTGTCTGCACTAACCAGCCATGTGCATTCCTCAAAACACTGAAGGACTTGACACAGGTCTTGGAGCTTCGACCACTGCACACCTGACAACTCCATGTCTGCCATCCAACTGCCTGCCCGTGTATGTGTATTCTCCCACAAATACATAACAGCACGCCTCTGTTCGCACAGTCTATGAAGCATGTGCAGTGTGGAGTTCCACCTTGTTGCAACGTCGATGATTAGGCGATGCTGCGGAAGGTTCAAAGACCGCTGATGGTTCTGCATATGGCTGGAGTGTACGGGCGAATGTTGGATGTGAGAGCAAAGTCTGCGCACTTTCAGCAGCAGGTCAGGTAACCCCGAATAACTTTTCAGGAAGCACTGCACCACCAGGTTTAAGGTGTGAGCCAGGCAAGGAATGTGTTTCAGTTGTGAAAGGGCTATGGCAGCCATAAAATTCCTTCCGTTATCACTCACTACCTTGCCTGCCTCAAGATGTACAGTGCCCAGCCATGACCGAGTTTCTTGCTGCATGAACTCGGACAGAACTTCCGCGGTGTGTCTGTTGTCGCCCAAACACTTCATTGCCAATACAGCCTGCTGACGCTTTCCACTAGCTGTTCCATAATTGGACACCTCGTGTGCAACAGTGGCAGCTGCGGACGGAGTGGTCATGCGACTGCGGTCTGTGGACGAGCTCTCGCTTCTGCTGGAGGACGAGGAGGAGGGGAGACGAACGCCTACAGCCAACTGTTTCCTAGACCGTGGGCTAGGCAGAACTGTCCCAATATTACTGTCCCCTGTGGACCCTGCATCCACCACATTAACCCAGTGTGCCGTGATGGAGACGTAACACCCCTGGCCATGCCTACTGGTCCATGCATCTGTTGTCAGGTGCACCTTTCTACTCACAGATTGCCTGAGCGCATGGACAATGCGGTCTTTTACATGCTGGTGGAGGGCTGGGATGGCTTTTCTCGAAAAGAAGTGTCGACTGGGTAGCTCGTAGCATGGTACAGCGTAGTCCATCAAGGCTTTGAAAGCTTCGGTTTCAACTAACCGGTAGGGAATCATCTCTAACGAGATTAGTCTAGCAATTTGGGTGTTCAAACCCTGTGTACGCGGATGCGAGGATGAGTACTTCCTTTTCCTAACGAGAGTCTCATGTAGGGTGAGCTGGACTGGAGAGCTGCATACGGGGGAACTAGCGGGGGTGCCGGTGGACATGGGTGACTGAGAGAGGGTTGGTGATGGTATTCTTGATGGTGCCCTACATACAGTTTTTCCGACCACGAACCTGGTGATTCCCTGACTGCTTTGGCCTTGCGATGAAACCGGAACATTACCTGCAGGTGGTGTGGTAAACGGTGGGCTTACAGTGAGGGAAGGGATGTCGCGTTGCTGACTAGCTTCATTGTGAGAGGGTGCTACAACGTTAAGGGACGTTAGGTAGTTTGTCCAGGCTTGCAAGTGCATGGTGGTTAAATGTCGATGCATGCAACTTGTATTTAAATTTTTAACATTCTGACCTCTGCTGAAGGTCCTTGAGCATTTCTTACAGATGACTTTGCGCTGATCATTGGGATCTTGGTTAAAAAAAATTCCAGACTGCACTCTTCCTATCGGATACCTTTTCAGGCATTGCACACTTAGCTACTTTAACCTGATGGCCACGCTGTCCTACAACTGGTTTTGGTTTTGCCACACGTTTTTGGCCAGATACGGGCCTGCCAGATGGAACCTGTTGCGATGTTGATGCCTGCTGCAGCTCCTCCTCCTCCGCTTCAGAGCTACTGCCGCCTGCACCCTGTTCCCCCAATGGCTGCCAATTGGGGTCAACAACTGGGTCATCTATGACCTCCTCTTCTATGTTCTGTGCACCTTCCTCTGGGTCACCGTGTAAGCCAGTGCTATAGCGTTTGTGACGGGGCTCCATAGTCTCATCGGGGTCAGATTCTGGATCAGTACACTGCGAGGGCAATGTTCTGATCTGAGTCAAAGGAACAGCATAATAATCTGGCTGTGGCTGTGCATCTGTGCACTCCATGTCCTATTCATCTTGTAATGGGCATGGCCTGTTAACAATTTCCCTTTCTAACCCAGGCACGGTATGTGTAAAGAGCTCCATGGAGTAACCAGTTGTGTCGCCTGACGCATCCTTCACTGTTGTTCTGGGTGAAGGACACAAGGAAGTGACTTGTTCCTGACCGGGAGCATCCACTGACGACGCACTGCTCTGACATTTGGCACTTTCCGAGGAGGAGGCGAAAGAGCTAGAGGCAGAGTCCGTAATGAAAGCCAATACTTGTTCCTGCTGCTCCGGCTTCAAAAGCGGTTTTCCTACTCCCAGAAAAGGGAGCCTTCGAGGCCTTTTGTAGCCAGATGAGGACGCCGGCTCAACAACTCGAGACTTAGGGGCTATACTGCTTTTCCCATGACCACCTGATGCTCCACGACCACCACCACTACCATCATTACCAGCTGCCAATGACCGCCCACGGCCACGACCTCTTCCACCAGACTTCCTCATTCTTGGAAAAATGCTACCAAACTAACAACCATTATGTGGTCCTGTAAAACCAGGTACAAGGTGTGCGTGACCTTGTTGGGAATGTAAATCTCCCTTTTTTATGTGTGGGAGAATGCAGTGAAAAATGAGGCCCACTGTATTACACTAGACAGTTTGATTGGCAGAAAGAGGCTGGCAGATATGGCACTAACAGGAGTGACGCAGATAAAAAACACTGGCAATAGAAATGTCCCTCTTTGTGTGTGGGAGAGTGCAGTGAAAAATCAGGCCCACTATATTACAGTAGACAGTTTGATTGGCAGAAAGAGGCTGGCAGATATGGCACTAACAGGAGTGACGCAGTTAAAAACACTGGCAATAGAAATGTCCCTCTTTATGTGTGGGAGAATGCAGTGAAAAATCAGGCCCACTGTATTACACAACAACACAGTTTGATTGGCAGAAAGAGGCTGGCAGATATGGCACTAACAGGAGTGATGCAGATGCACACACTGGCAATATACAGGTCCTTCTCAAAAAATTAGCATATAGTGTTAAATTTCATTATTTACCATAATGTAATGATTACAATTAAACTTTCATATATTATAGATTCATTATCCAACAACTGAAATTTGTCAGGTCTTTTATTGTTTTAATACTGATGATTTTGGCATACAACTCCTGATAACCCAAAAAACCTGTCTCAATAAATTAGCATATTTCACCCATCCAATCAAATAAAAGTGTTTTTTAATAACAAACAAAAAAACAATCAAATAATAATGTTCAGTTATGCACTCAATACTTTGTCGGGAATCCTTTGGCAGAAATGACTGCTTCAATGCGGCGTGGCATGGAGGCAATCAGCCTGTGACACTGCTGAGATGTTATGGAGGCCCAGGATGCTTCAATAGCGGCCTTAAGCTCATCCAGAGTGTTGGGTCTTGCGTCTCTCAACTTTCTCTTCACAATATCCCACAGATTCTCTATGGGGTTCAGGTCAGGAGAGTTGGCAGGCCAATTGAGCACAGTAATACCATGGTCAGTAAACCATTTACCAGTGGTTTTGGCACTGTGAGCAGGTGTCAGGTCGTGCTGAAAAATGAAATCTTCATCTCCATAAAGCATTTCAGCCGATGGATGGTTGGCACAGTGGACCAACACCAGCAGCTGACATGGCACCCCACACCATCACTGACTGTGGGTACTTGACACTGGACTTCAGGCATTTTGGTATTTCCTTCTCCCCAGTCTTCCTCCAGACTCTGGCACCTTGATTTCCGAATGACATGCAAAATTTGCTTTCATCAGAAAAAAGTACTTGGGACCACTTAGCAACAGTCCAGTGCTGCTTCTCTGTAGCCCAGGTCAGGCGCTTCTGCCGCTGTTTATGGTTCAAAAGTGGCTTTACCTGGGGAATGCGGCACCTGTAGCCCATTTCCTGCACACGCCTGTGCACGGTGGCTCTGGATGTTTCCACACCAGACTCAGTCCACTGCTTCCTCAGGTTCCCCAAGGTCTGGAATCGGTCCTTCTCCACAATCTTCCTCAGGGTCCGGTCACCTCTTCTCGTTGTACAGCGTTTTCTGCCACATTGTTTCCTTCCAACAGACTTACCATTGAGGTGCCTTGATACAGCACTCTGGGAACAGCCTATTTGTTGAGAAATTTCTTTCTGGGTCTTACCCTCTTGCTTGAGGGTGTCAATGATGGCCTTCTTGACATCTGTCAGGTC
Source organism: Ranitomeya variabilis (assembly GCF_051348905.1). NCBI lineage: Eukaryota > Metazoa > Chordata > Amphibia > Anura > Dendrobatidae > Ranitomeya > Ranitomeya variabilis. The sequence continues at coordinate 601,465,793 of NC_135234.1, forward strand.
GCTAGTCTTACCCATGATGGGGGTTTTGAGTAATGAACCAGGCAGGGAGTTTTTAAAAGCCTCAGGTATCTTTTGCATGTGTTTAGAGTTAATTAGTTGATTCAGAAGATTAGGGTAATAGGTCATTTAGAGAACCTTTTCTTGATATGCTAATTTATTGAGACAGGTTTTTTGGGTTATCAGGAGTTGTATGCCAAAATCATCAGTATTAAAACAATAAAAGACCTGACAAATTTCAGTTGGTGGATAATGAATCTATAATATATGAAAGTTTAATTGTAATCATTACATTATGGTAAATAATGAAATTTAACACTATATGCTAATTTTTTGAGAAGGACCTGTAAATGTCCCTCTTTATGTGTGGGAGAATCCAGGGAAAAATCAGGCCCACTGTATTACACTACACTGTCTGATTAGCAGAAAGAGGCTGGCAGATATGGCACTAGCCGGACTGACGCAGATGCACACACTGACAATAGAAATGTCCCTCTTTTCTTTGATATGGGAGACAAGGGATTGAATCAGGCCCACTATATCACGGTATAGTTCCTGTGGCACAAAGTGACTGACAGATACCACAGACAGCACTCGCACAGATGCACAGGTTTGGCAAGATTATTCTCCCTTTATTTTAATTTTTTTGGGGGATATGTGAGACAAGTGATTTAATCTGGCCCACTGTTATACAGTAGGTTTTCTGTGGCAGAAAAAAAAATGCCACACACAGGACTGGCACTAATGCAGATTTGCCAATCTTAATCTCCCACTTTTATTTTTTTTTTCTGGGAGAATTGTGAAGAAATCAGGCCCACTGTTACACAGTAGGTTTTCTGTGGCAGAAAAACAAAGACAGATGCCACACACAGGACTGGCACTAATGCAGATTTGCCAATCATAATCTCCCACTTTTTTTGTTTTTCTGGGAGAATTGTGAAGAAATCAGGCCCACTGTTACACAGTAGTTTTTCTGTGGCAGAAAAACAAAGACAGGTGCCACACACAGGACTGGCACTAATGCAGATTTGCCAATCTTAATCTCCCACTTTTATTTTTTTTTCTGGGAGAATTGTGAAGAAATCAGGCCCACTGTTACACAGTAGGTTTTCTGTGGCAGAAAAACAAAGACAGATGCCACACACGGGCCTGGCACTAATGCAGATTTGCCAATCTTAATCCCCCACTTTTATTTTTTTTTCTGGGAGAATTGTGAGGAAATCAGGCCCACTGTTATACAGTAGGTTTTCTGTGGCAGAAAAAACAAAGACAGATGCCACACACAGGACAGGCACTAATGCAGATTTGACATTCTTAATCCGCCACTTTTTTTTTCTGGGAGAATTGTGAAGAAATCAGGCCCACTGTTAAAAAAGTAGGTTTTCTGTGGCAGAAAAACAAAGACAGATGCTACACACAGGACTGGCACTAATGCAGATTTGCCAATCTTAATCTCCCACTTTTATTTTTTTTTCTGGGAGAATTGTGAATAAATCTGGGCCACTGTATTAGAGTATATTTTCTGTGGCAAAATGTGCCTTGAAGAGATATAAAAAAAAAAAGGGACTGTACTACAATTACTGTCTCCCTACAGTTATATCAGAAAAGTATGTCAGGCAGCAATAAAAAGGACTGCTGCACACAAAAGTCAAAAGTGTGGACAAACAAACAAGATAGCTGTGCTGAAAGGAAGGAGCAACAGGATTTGTGCTTTGAAAAAAGCAGTTGGTTTGCACAGCGGCGTACACAGAGCAACGCAGCTATCAGGGAGCCTTATAACCTACTGAGCTGTTGCACAGAAATCGAGCCTCCACTGTCCCAAAAAGAAAAGGTGGTGTTAGACAGTGGAAATCGCTACAGCACAAGCAGTTTGGGGTTTAATTTACCCTGCCTAACGCTATCCGTGCTTCTAACGAAGCGGCAGCAACCTCTCCCTATGCTCAGATCAGCAGCAGTAAGATGGCGGTCGGCGGGAACGCCCCTTTATAGCCCCTGTGATGCCGCAGAAAGCCAGCCAATCACTGCCATGCCCTTCTCTAAGATGGTGGGGACCAGGACCTATGTCATCACGCTGCCCACACTCTGCGTGCACCTTCATTGGCTGAGAAATGGCGCTTTAAGCGTCATAGGAAACGCGACTTTGGCGCAAAGATCATGTACCGCATGGCCGATCCCACGCGTGGATCGGGTCGGGTTTATAACACAACACAATGTAAGTGGCAGAACGTGGCTGGCTGATATACGACAAACTAACAGAACTGACGTATATCTACTTTGTGACAATTTGAATCTCTCTTTTTTTGGGGGGAGACTGCACCAAAACTCAAGGCCAGTGTATAACACGACACAATGTAAGTGGCAGAACGTGGCTGGCTGATGTGCGACAAACTAACAGAACTAACATATAGCCACTTTGTGACAATTTGAATCTCCCTTTTTTGGGGGGGAGACTGCACTAAAACTCAGGTTCAGTGTATAACACAACACAATGTAAATGGCAGAACATGGCTGGCTGATATACGACAAACTAACAGAACTGACGTATATCCACTTTGTGAAAATTTGAATCTCTCTTTTTTGGGGGGGAGACTGCACCAAAACTCAGGCCCAGTGTATAACACAACACAATGTAAGTGGCAGAAAGTGGCTGGAAGATATATGAAAAAATACAAGGACTGTAGTACAATTTCAATCTCCCTACAATGATCTCAGGACAAGTATGGCAGCAATACTAAGGACTGCTGCACACAAAAGTGTGGACGAATAAACAAGATAACTGTGCAGAAAGGAGCAACAGGATTTTTGCTTTTAAAAAAGCAGTTGGTTTGCACAGCAGCGAGCAAACAGCAATGCAGCTATCAGGGAGCCTTATAAGGCAGCCTAATAAGCTACAGAGCTGATGCACAAAAATATACCCTCCACTGTCCCTGCAAAAAACAGGTGGTGTTGGACAGTGGAAATCGCTGCAGCACAAGCGGTTTGGGGGTTAATCTTCCCTCCCTAACTATATCCCTTCTTCTGATGAAGCTGCAGCCATCTCTCCCTTTACTACGGTCGGCAGAAGTAAAATTGCGGTCGGCGTGCATGCCCCTTTATACCCCCTGTGACGCTGCAGAAAGCAAGCCAATCTCTGTCATGCCCTTCTCTAAAATGGTGGGGACCGAGACCTATGTCTTCACGCTGCCCACACTCTGCGTCCTCCTTCATTGGCTGAAAAATGGCGCTGAACGCGTCATATGAAAAGCATCTGGGATCGGGTTGGGTTTCATGAAACCCGACTTTGCTGAAAGTCGGCGATTTTTGAATTTGTCCGATCCGTTTCGCTCAACCCTACTCCTCAACAGAGTTCGCCATCACCACCTCCTCAGGCAAGGAATTCCAGATTCTCACTGCCCTAACAGTAAAGAATCCTGTTCTATGTTGATGGAAAAACCTTTTCTCTTCCAGATGCAGAGAATGTCCCCTTGTGACCGTCACATTCCTTGGTATAAACAGATCCTTGAAGAGATATTTGTACTGTCCCCTTATATACTTATACATGGTTATTAGATCACCCCTCAGTCGTCTTTTTCTTGACTAAATAATCCTAATTTTGCTAATCTCTCTGGGTATTGTAGTTGCCCCATCCCCTTTATTAATTTTGTTGCCCTCCTTTGTACTTGCTCTAGTTCCATTATATCCATCCTGAGCACTGGTGCCCAAAACTGTACACAGCACTCCATGTGCGGTTTAACCAGGGATTTGTTCAGAGGCAGTATAATGCTCTCATCATGTGTATCCAGACCTCTTTTAATGCACCCCATGAACCTGTTTGCATTGGCAGCCACTGCCTGGCACTGGCTGCTCCAGGTAAGTTTATCATTAACTAGGATCCCCAAGTCCTTCTTCATGTCACATTTACCCAGTGCTTTCCCATTCAGTATATAATGGTGATATTGCTTCGTTCTTCCCATGTGTATAACTTTACATTTATCATTGTTAAACCACATCTGCCCCCTTTCTGCCACCTGATTAGCGCTCATATCAGATGAACATTTTAGCTACACGTTCATAATCACCCAATCTATCAATATATACTTATAGGGAATTTGATAGGGACAGCAATGATAATGTGTGCAAACTGTAAAGCGCTGCGGAATATGTTAGTGCTATGTAAAAAAATAAAGATTATTAATATATAAAAATAATTAATTAGATCGGTAAATCATATAACGTGCAAAAAAACAAAACACCAGAATTATGTTTTTTTGGACATCGCAACATTGAATTAAAATGCAATAATGGATGATGGAAAGATAGTATCTGCTATGAATAAAAATGTCAGCTCAGCATGCAAAAAATAAGCCCTCACCCAGCCCCAGATAATAAAAAATGAAGACGCTGCGAGTCTCAGAAAATGGCAACTTTTTTTTATACAAACATTGGATTTTTTTCATCACTTAAATAAAAAAGAACCTAACCAGGTTTGGTATCTACGAACTCGTAATGACCTGGAGAATCATAATGGCAGGTGAGTTTTGGCATTTAGTGAACATGGTAAAAAATTGAAACAATTGTGGATTTACCCATTTCCTGTACACTATATGGTAAGACCAATGGATTCCTCCAAAAGTACAACTCATATTAACAAATTGGGGGATCACCCCCAGAAAAAAAGCCCTCTCTATCAAGCCATAAAATGTAACTTTTATTGTCTGTATGTTTACAATGCTGAATGGTATAGAACTTGTCCCTAATCTGCATAAAATTGAATTATACCTGACAATTAAATTCTATATATTCATTGGGTGACACTTTGGGGTGCCAGCACTTATAGTGCAGAACAGGACAATCAAAGTTATAGCACTTGTCACCCCAACATGTTTCACAGCATGTGCAACATCATCAGGGAATGGGACACTGACGTGAATGGCTACCAGCAAAACAAGTCATCTATATATAGTCTTTGTGCAAGTTTTACAATTTAAGCAATATATAATTTTTCGCCAACAAATGCTACAAAGACAACAGACCAATTGCATTGCATCAAAGTTAAATGAAAAGGCTACAATGATATGCTGCAATAAAGTGCATCTTACTTTGTTGTTACCATAGAAATAATCATCCTATACGAGATTCCTCCTCCCCTATGATCCAATCAGCACTGTCACTCTAACTCGTCATGCTGATGTAGAGCATTTAGATTGGCTGAAGTCGCGACTGCATCACCAATAGTGATGAGGGAATTTGTTTGAAAAAACTCAAGTAAGGGAGCACTATAGGGATATACAGTGCCTTGCGAAAGTATTCGTCCCCCTGGAACTTTTCAACCTTTTCCCACATATCATGCTTCAAACATAAAGATACCAAATGCAAATTTTTGGTGAAGAATCAACAACAAATGGAACACAATTGTAAAGTTGAACAAAATTAATTGGTTATTTAAAATTTTTGTGAAAATTTAAAAACTGAAAAGTGGGGCATGCAATATTATTCGGCCCCTTTACTTTCAGTGCAGCAAACTCCAGAAGTTCATTTTGGATCTCTGATTGATCCAATGTTGTCCTAAATGCCTAATGATGATAAATATAATCCACCTGTGTGTAATCAAGTGTCCGAATAAATGCACCTGCTCTGTGGTAGTCTTAGAGTTCTGCTTGAAGCACAGAGAGCATCATGAAGACCACAGAACACAACAGGCAGGTCCATGATACTGTTGTGGAGATGATTAAAGCCAGATTTGGATGCAAATTGATTTCCAAAACTTTAAACATTCCAAGGCGCACTGTGCAAGTGATCATATTGTAATGGAAGGAGTATCATACCACTGCAAATCTACCAAGACCCGGCCGAACACTGATCATAGATGCAGCCAAGAGGCCCATGATCACACTGGATGAACTGCAGAGAACTACAGCTGAGGTGGGACAGTCTGTCCATAGGACAACAATCAGTCGTACACTGCACAAATCTGGCCTATATTGAAGAGTGGCAAGAAGTCACTCTGAAAAATATCCATAAAAAGTGTTGTTTAAAGTTTGCAACAAGCCACCCTGGAGACACACCAAACATGTGGAAGAAGGTGCTCTTTCAGATGAAACCAAAATTGAACTTTTTGGCAACAATGCCAAACGATATGTTTAGCATAAAGGCAACACAGCTCTTTACCCTGAACACCCCATCCCCACTGTCAAACATGGTGGTGGCAGCATCATGGTTTGGGCCTGCTTTTCTTCAGCAGGGACAGGGAAGATGGTTAAAATTGACGGGAAGATGGATGGAGCCAAATACAGGACCATTCTTGAAGAAAACCTGTTGGAGTCTGCAAAAGACCTGAGACTGGGATGGAGATTTGTCTTCCATCAAGATAATGATCCCAAACATAAAGCAAAATCTACAATAGAATGGCTCAGAAATAAGCATATCCAGGTGTTAGAATGGCCAAGTCAAAGTCCAGACCTCAACACAATCGAGAATGTGTGGAAAGAGCTGAAAACTGAGATTCACAAATGATCTCCATCAAACCTCACTGACCTCGAGCTGTTTACTAAGGAAGAATGGGCAATAATTTCAGTCTCTCACTGTACTAAACTGATAGAGACATACCCCAAGGGACTTGCAGCTGTAATTGCAGCAAAAGGTAGCACAGCAAAGTATTAAGTTAAAGGGCCGAATAATATTGCACGCCCCACTTTTCAGTTTTTGAATTTCCACAAAAATGTAAAATATCCAATAAATTTCATTCAACTTCACAATTGTGTTCCATTTGTTGTTGATTCTTCACCAAAAATTTAAATTTGGTATCTTTATGTTTGAAGCATGATATGTGGGAAAAGGTTGAAAATTACCAAGGGGCCGAATACTTTCGCAATGTAGTTAATGCTTGTGACATAGAGAATGTCTCAAAGTTAAAACCAATACCGAGATACTTTAAGCTGGCACTTAACAAAATCCAAAACTGGAGGAAAAATTTGGCCCAGCTCGAGGCCAAATGGATTTGGAAAATAGGTTCTGTCCAACCCAATGGATTAAACAAAATGTTAAGTTTTGCCCCTTCCCTTTAAAATTGTTTTCATAGTGTTTTAACATTGTTCTTTTTTATGTCTTGTGTTTTAATCATTGTTTCTCTTTCCATTTAGTAATACCTCTTATCTGAAAACCATACTTACCACCTCTGGGTGGTCCGTGTGGCAGGCATGGTCTGAGATCGTGGGAGGACTATGCCAACTCATACTTCGGTACAGTCCTATATATGCTGGAGGATTTCCATCTTTGAGACCCCAGATCACCTACTGAAATGAAACAAATGGAAGAAATCAACACCATCTTCTGCAATACCCAAATTTCCATATACATTTTGTACAAAAAATGTTTATATATTTTTACATTTTACAAACTCTTAGTTTTTTATACACAACAAAAAATAGTTTTAATTCTTAAAGGAATAAAAGCTTTTTTTTTTTTACAAAATTCTTCACCTCTGTAATTCACTCAGTTCAGACTCACTGTCTATAATTATTGACCTTCTGTTTTGGAATCATGTTAAATGTAATTATTTCTGTAACTTGGTCACTTCACCTTAGTGTTAGATAAATATCCAAATAGCACACTCACTGCATGCATTTACATTTTGTGCAGGCTTAACAATTCTGCCTGTATTTATATGGATTTAACATATAGCCTATCCTCTTAATACAACACATTATTTTTAAGTATAATCATATATTTACTTGCACAGGATATGATATAGAAGAAGAGACATATCTGCTTTATCTATTATTTTCCCTGTCATATCTTGCACTCTTAGGGTGTATATATGTATGCAGGTTGCTAATGCAAACACCACCATTACTATGCACCTACAGTGCATACTCAGCAAGGCTAAGCTTCACCACAACATAGTACTGATGAATATACACATAGCGTCATGAATAGCAAATAGGAACTTAGGCATTTGCACACTACCTTCAGCTCACCTTCTCAAGAGACATTTACTGCCTCTGAAATTCAGCTGTTTGGAGAGCTGGTGCAGAGTTTAAAATCTACAGTATATATTCGAGTATAAGCCGACCCGAGTATAAGCCAAGAGCCCTAATTTTGCCACAAAAACTGGGAAAGCTTATTGACTCGCGTATAAGCCTAGGGTGGGTAGTGCAGCACCTACTGGTACATTTCAAAAATAAAAACAGATACCAATAAAAGTAAAATTGATTGAGACATCAGTAGGTTAAGTGTTTTTGAACATCCATATTGAATCAGGAGTCCCATAAAATGCTTCATACAGTTTATGATAGGCCCCATAAGATGCTCCATACAAAATATGCCCCATATACTGCTCCATAAAAGTTTAATGATGGCTAGTGTTGAGCATTCCGATACCGCAAGTATCGGGTATCGGCCGATACTTGCGGGTATCGGAATTCCGATACCGAGATCCGATACTTTTGTGGTATCGGGTATCGGTATCGAAACAACATTAATGTAAAAATGTGTAAAAGAAAGAATTAAAATAAAAAATATTGCTATACTCACCTCTCCGATGCAGCCTGGACCTCACCGAGGGAACCGGCAGCGTTGTTTGCTTAAAATTCGCGCGTTTACTTCCTAACGTGAAGTCCCGGCTTGTGATTGGTCGCGTGCCGCCCATGTGGCCGCGACGCGACCAATCACAGCAAGCCGTGACGTAATTTCAGGTCCTTCAGGATTTTAAAATTATGTTCTGGCTTGTGATTGGTCGCGTCGCGGTCACATGGGTGACGCGACCAATCACAAGCCATGACGTCACGGGAGGCTGGACACGCGCGCATTTTAAAATGCGCGCGTGTCCTGCCTCCCGTGACGTCCCGGCTTGTGATTGGTCGCGTCGCCCATGTGGCTGCGACGCGACCAATCACGGCAAGCCGTGACGTAATTTCAGGTCCTTCAGGATTTTAAAATTACATTCTGGCTTATGATTGGTCGCGTCGCGGTCACATGGGCGACGTGACCAATCACAAGCCGTGACGTCACGGGAGGCTGGACACGCGCGCATTTTAAAATGCGCGCGTGTCCTGCCTCCCGTGACGTCCCGGCTTGTGATTGGTCGCGTCGCCCATGTGGCCGCGACGCGACCAATCACAGCAAGCCGTGACGTAATTTCAGGTCCTTCAGGATTTTAAAATTACGTTCTGGCTTATGATTGGTCGCGACCATGTGACCGCGACGTGACCAATCACAAGCCAGAACGTAATTTTAAAATCCTGAAGGACCTGAAATTACGTCACGGCTTGCCGTGATTGGTCGCGTCGCGGCCACATGGGCGGCACGCGACCAATCACAAGCCGGGACTTCACGTAAGGAAGTAAACGCGCGAATTTTAAGCAAACAACGCTGCCGGTTCCCTCGGTGAGGTCCAGGCTGCGTCGGAGAGGTGAGTATAGCAATATTTTTTATTTTAATTCTTTCTTTTACACATTAATATGGTTCCCAGGGCCTGAAGGAGAGTTTCCTCTCCTTCAGACCCTGGGAACCATCAGGAATACCGTCCGATACTTGAGTCCCATTGACTTGTATTGGTATCGGGTATCGGTATCGGATTGGATCCGATACTTTGCCGGTATCGGCCGATACTTTCCGATACCGATACTTTCAAGTATCGGACGGTATCGCTCAACACTAATGATGGCCCCATAAGATGTTCCATAGAATATTATGCCCCATATAATGCTGCACAAAGGTGGATGGCCCCATAAGATGCTCCATAGAATATTATGCCCCATATAATGCTGCACAAAGGTTGATGTCCCATAAGATGCTCCATAGAATATTATGCCCCATATAATGCTGCACAAAGGTTGATGGCCCAATAAGATGCTCCATAGAATATTATGCCCCATATAATGCTGCACAAAGGTTGATGGCCCCATAAGATGCTCCACAGAATATTATGCCCCATATAATGCTGCACAAAGGTTGATGTCTCATAAGATACTCCATAGAATATTATGCCCCATATAATGCTGCACAAAGGTTGATGGCCCCATAAGGTGCTCCATAGAATATTATGCCCTATATAATGCTGCACAATCCCAGGGATTGAATATGGAGTCCAGCAAGATCCAAGCGATCATAGATTGGCCGGTACCAGGAAACATTAAAGAGGTACAATAATTCATTGGCTTTGCTAACTTCTATAGATGCTTTATCTGGAATTTTTCGGAAATTGTCCGTCCCATCACTCTCCTCACTAAGAAGGGGAAGAAGTTTGTATGGTCTTCACAAGCCCAGGGAGCCTTTGACCGCCTCAAGGTTTGTTTTACCACAGCTCCGATATTGACACACCTGGATCCTGCACTGCCTTTTGTCGTGGAGGTGGACGCTTCTGACTGTGCACTGGGAGCAATCCTCTCACAACTAACTGGAGACAAAGGTTTGCTGCACCCATGTGCCTTCTTTTCTCGCAGATTATCATCTGCTGAACTGAACTATGATATTGCAAATAAGGAACTTTTGGCAATCATTTCCGCCTTTAAGGAATGGAGACACCATTTGCAGGGAGCAACTCAACAGGTAGTAGTCCTCACAGATCACCATAAATTGGAATTCCTTAAGTCCGCCAGATGTCTCTCTCCTCAACAAGCTAGATGGAGTTTGTTCTTGAACCAGTTTGATTTTATTATCTTTTACCGCCCAGGTTCACGTAATGGGAAAGCCGATGATTTATCCCAAATCCACACATTGGACTCCGTGCCTGGGACCCCGTCTAAGACCATCTTATCTGATGCCAATTTCATAGGAGTGCTTCAGGATCAGGACTTTTGGGAGGAGATCAAATTGGCCTATGATGGTGACGTATTTCTTGCTGCCCCTCCTGACAATGTGAATCTTGTTTTTCAGAATGGTGTATGGCTTAGAGATCATTGGTCCATGACTCTGTATTGGCTGGTCATCGGGGGTACAGAAGATGAAGGAATTTTTAAGTCATTTTTTCTGGTGGCCTACCTGCTTGAAAGATGTGAATGACTATGTCCACTCTTGTGAGGTTTGTGCCCGGTACAAAGTTCCTCGTGTTTCACATACTGGCCTTCTTAAGCCGCTACCCATACCATCTCGCCCTTGGGGATCTATTTCAATGGACTTTATTGTGGAGTTACCCACCTCTGGTGGTAAAAATACTATTTTGATGGTAGTGGACCATTTAATGAAGGCTGCTCATTTTTTTCCCTGTACCGGTCTTCCCTCAGTTACAGAGACAGTGGATCTGGTTATCCAGAACGTTATCCGGCTGCATGGGGTACCAGATGAGATCATCTCTGATCGCGGAATACAATTTACCTCTAGGTTTTGGAAAGGATTTTGTTCTGCGCTCCACATTAATGTTTGCTTGTCTTCTGCATACCACCCTCAGACCAACGGGCAGACCGAACGGACCAATCAAACCTTGGAGCAGTATCTATGCTGTTACATCAGTAATTTGCAGGATGATTGGCTGAAGCTACTTCCTTTAGCGGAATTTTTGTAAAACAACTCACAGACCAGTTCCACAAAGGTAACGCCATTTTTTTGCCAATCTGGGATATCATCCAAATATTTTGTCTCCAGTTGCTACTTCAGTGCCGACAGTTCAAGACAGAGTGGCGGTGTTGCAATGTAATCTTGAAGTTTTGAAAGATTCCCTGACCGCAGCACAGGAGCATTACAAGAAGTCGGCCGATAGATTCCGGAAACCGGCACCTATCTATAAGGTAGGAGACTAAGTTTGGTTGTCCACCAAATATCTAAGATTGGGTGTTCCTTCGCAGAAACTGGGACAGAAGTTCATCGGTCCATTCAAGATCACCGGGATTGTGAGCTCTGGTGCTTGTCGGCTGAAGCTACCTTGAACTCTAAAGGTACATCCAGTATTTCATGTTTCTTTATTAAAACCGGTTTCTCCCAACACATTTCAGGGACGTATCGTACCTCCTCCTCCACCAGTGTTGGTTGATGGCGAAAAACAATTTGTGGTACAGGACATTATTGATTCAAGACTCCATAGGAACCCCGGCTTCAGTATCTAGTTAGATGGCAGAGTTACTCTCCTGAAAACGATTCTTGGGAACCATTAAGTAACATCAATGCTCCCCTGAAGGTTGCTCAATTTCATCGTAGATACACAGAAAAGCCTGGTCCAGGATCGCCCTGAGGCCGTTTCTAGGGGGGCTAGGGGGGAGTAATGTCAGTATTCCGGGTTTTCTTAGTCACCTTGTGAATGATATTGCCCTTTGTTAAGATGGAGTTTCCTGTTGTTGTCTCCCCTACTAACTGTTTGTTTGTTTAAAACCCGGCTCAGGTGTCACCTTCTTTGCTGGAGTATTCTGCTTCAGTTTCCCCTTCAGCTCAGCTCCTTGTTCTACTGTGCTTCCACCCGTGACTCTGGACATTCTCTGCCTATGTAAGCTATGCTCTCAGTTATCACTCCTCCTGGTAAGAATTCTGTTTTTGAACCGTGTTTTGGAACTATGTTGATGGACTTTGTTTTTGCTACTTAATCCTTCATTTACTCCCCCTCAGTGGGAGCTACTGGAATCTACACCAGTATAATACTTTAATGTGAACTTGTTCTGGACTTACCCATGTTTATACCACAACTGAGATCAACTTGAGAACTTGTTTCTGGACTTACCTATGTTCATGCCACACCTGGGATTAACCTGAGGACTTGTTCTGGACTTCCCTGTGTTTACTACATACCTGGATTTGACTCTTGCTGCACCGACAGTGTTTTGGATCTTCACCACGTCACCTGTCACACTCACCTTGTTGAGGGCTCTGCCCTAAGAACTCTGCCGATTTGCTATATATGGTTAAGGGACTTGTTTCATTGAGAGTTATCAGTATATTGTTTTGGGTGTTTTTGCTGTGGTACAAATACACTATTTGCACTAAAGAAACCTGTCTCTGTCTGTTCATTGCCCCACACTACCAGAATCCTCGAGTTCCTACAATAGTATTACACCTGTCCCTGTTACACCGCCTCGCGCTGCTGTTTCTTCTGGGTCTCAGCAGTGACTGTTCAGGCAGAGGGCGCGCACTAACCATGTCATCACACCCTCTGACCTGAACGTCACAACCAGAGGACATGGAAGACAAAGCCAGCAGTGGAATGGGGACATATGAATATCGCATGGCTCACTCACCCTCCCCCTGTCACACTCACCCCATCCTGGCGTGGTCCCTGCTTCTCCGAAGGTCTCTGGCACCAGAAGCTTGTTCCTGTGTTCAGTGCTCTCATGGTATCACTCATTAAAGTAATGAATATGCGCTCCACGCCTATGGGAGTGGATCGTGGAGACCATCAGAGAAGAAGGAAAGTGCAGAGACAACACCAGGAGCAGGTGAGTATGATGTGACAGCCACCACTCCAGCTGCTCCCCCTCCCCTGCTGACCCCCTCCTGGGACAATGACTCGAGTATAAGCCTAGGGGAGCACTTTTAGCCTAAAAAATGGGCTGAAAATCTTGGCTTATACTCGAGTATATACGGTATGTAAAAATTAAGAATTTTGTTAACAGAAAGACTGTGTTAGTAGAATTTTGTATGCTAAGTGTTGCAGTTGGAGTTATAATGTTATAGAGATCAAAGACTGGAGTCATTGGATCACTGCCAGCACCCTCCACTGTGAACAGGTAACTGAAGTAGGTTATTTGATGACAAATAGGCAAGGAGTGTGTACATAGAGTGATTAACTGGTAGCTGTCAATGTTTGATACTGATTTGGGCCAGTTGATGTGTCCCTGTTTGCCCCCACTGACAAGTAGGTTCTAAATGCTAAACAGAACAAGGAAAAACAATACAATATAAGGTTTTTGAAATGAAAATTCTGGTTTTACAGATTTTATGGATATATTCATGATCAGGGAGCCTACTCACATTTGTGAGTAAAATAGTAAAAGTTTTGTTAGCTGGCCACACACAGGAATGCAATATTTTGCTGAATCATATTCATGTGTGGTATGTATAGAATGTTTGAAGTTAAGTTCAGTATAATGATGGCCATATAGTTTCTTTCAGATGTTTTTGTGGTAAAAAATATGTACCAGAGCACAAATGAGGGCTAAAACTGGATTAAAATTGAGTCTAATCAGCCATTCTCCTCTTATCTCAGCAGAGGGAGGAGTCAAGTGTCTGATTGAACCCTTTATAACATGTCATCTAAGGAAACACATGCCAAATCTCAAGCGAAGCAGCCAATATTGCAGATGTACAGGGTGGGCCATTTATGTGGATACACCTAAATAAAATGGGAATGGTTGGTGATATCAACTTCCTGTTTGTGGCACATTAGTATATGGGAGGGGAAAAACTTTTCAAGATGCGTGGTGACCATGGTGGCCATTTTAAAGTCAGACATTTTGGATCCAACTTTATTTTTTCCAATGGGAAGAGGGTCATGTGACACATGAAACTTCTTTCATGAGTTATTTACAAGTTTATGACCACTTATAAAATGTGTTCAAAGTGCGGCCCATTGTGTTGGATTGTCAATTCAACCCTGTTCCCCCACTATTGACACACTGATAGCAACACCGCAGAAGAAATGCTAGCACAGGCTTCCAGTATCCGTTGTTTCAGATGCTGCACATCTCGTATCTTCACAGCATAGACCATTGCCTTCAGATGACCCCAAAGATAAAAGTCTAATCCACTTTCCAGGAAACTGTTCATGTAGGAATGCTTGGACCTGACACCCATAATGTGGTTGTGCACCATCTTGCTGGAAAAACTCAGGGAACATGACATCTTCAGGGAATGTGCCATCTTCAGTGCATCTTCAGCCACTGACATTTTTTCATTAGTGACAGCATTCCACATTTTGGAAAATTCAATACTCAACCTATTGCATGAAATTTGGCAAGCAGTTTGCTAACTGTAGCATGGGAGATGGGTGGTCTCGTATGGTGTCTTGCATTGAAATCTGCTGTAATGACCCGGGTACTGCATTCACCAGACATCAACACAATTTCTATCAGCTCCTCATGTGTTAACCTCTGCGACATGTCAATGGCTGTAAACAAAGAGAAACTTGTAAATAACTCATGAAAGAATAACGTTACGTAAAAACCAAGCACATCATTGTTTTCTTGTGAAATTCTCAATAAGTTTGATATGTCACATGACCGTCTTCCCATTGAAAAAAGTAAAGTTGGATCCAAAATGGCCGACTTCAAAATGGCCACCATGGTCACCACCCATCTTGAAAAGTTTTCCTCCTCCCATATACTAATGTGCCACAAACAGGAAGTTGATATCACCAACCATTTCCATTTTATTTAGGTGTATCCATAAAAATCAGTTGGACCCGTAGAAGCGCTGGCATAGCGCGAAACGGCCGTCGTTCTGACCTGCTCACAATAACTCCTTTCCTCACTCTCCTGGCCATGGACTCTTTTTAATGGAGATTCAATAAAGCTAAAGATTTTGCGGATCGGTGAGTGCTTTTCCTTTTTCTATTGTACTAGTGGAAGGATTTGTTTTTTCTGGACATAGCATCCGAGATCTTGGATTACAGCGTCCAACTATGCTGGCTTTGAAGCCGTACCTGTGGTTATCAGTGGTCTGCAGCTTCATGTTCGCAGTGGAGCCGTCCCCCTGTTTTTCTTTTTTGGTTGTATCCATAAAAATGACCCACCCTGTATTCATATTTCATGCAGCGTTCTCTGACGACAGAAGCTCTCACAGATTCAATTCGTGAAACACATCTGTATTTTAGCCTTTTTGTCTTACACTTTTTTAATGTAAGCCTTTTTGTTATATCATCTTTTTAACATTTTTAAGCACTATACTTTTTGTATAGGAAATCTAAAATGTAATAAGCTTTTCCCTCGTTATTCTAAATTACCCACAATCTTGAGGAGAGAAAATAGCTTGGTGGTATTACATTTCAGCCAGAGTGCATGTAGTAAACCATTAAGATCAGGAAAGCTGAGTTGCATTTTTGCCAGTGTATGCCCTAGAGTAGGCATCACATTCGCCTATCAACACGGCGAGTTGTAACTTCAAAAAGTGTGGCATGTTATCATGCGTCTGGGTCCTTAAGCCTGTGCTTTGTGGTCAGCTTCTCTATCTGCTGAGCCACAGCACTTACACCTTTTCTTCTGGTGTCTGTTGTCTGCTATCCTTGCTTTAGTCTTTTTAGGTTAACAGGTGTTTTCATTTATTCACTTGCCTGCCCTATCACCTTTTGGGTAAAGCTATATATACTTTCCCCATGAGAGTATGTCCTGTTGATGATATTCTCATTTGAATGTCCAGCCATCCTGCCGTGGTTCATATCAGTTAAGGTTTTGTCTTTTGATTATGATTTTCACCTTGCACCTATCTGTTTCTTGTTTAGGAAGTAGGCGGCACTCTCTCAAGCAGTATGCAAAGGAGGGAATCAAACTTGTAGCACCTGTATGTAATGATTCAGTGTTTCAGATACAAAAATGAATTTCATAAAGGAAAAGAGAAAAATAAATCACTAAAAAGTAAGGACACTGGTTCTAATGTTTTGAAGTTCTCTCATGCATGATACTGGTTGTTTTTACAAGTCTGGTTACCAAACCTGGAGTTATAGTTACGTCTGCATTTGTTGATTCAAGTTCTGCCTTAGATCTGATTGACAGTGATTTTGCTATCAAATGTGGGTAAACAGTTTTAACCTATTCAAGTATCTGCAGTTGATAATTCTTCCCTCATCCAAAATCATGTTACTTCTAAGATTGAGAAAGTGTGCAGGAGAGTAGGAGTGTTGAATGCAGAATCATTTTGATTCATGGTGTTTCGTTCCTCACGAGTTAAAGTTATGTTGAGTATGCCTGGATTGATGAAACACAATCCTACCATCAATTGGAAGCCTTGCAAGGTTAAGTCTTGGGGGGGAGTTTTTTCCAGATGTTTATGTAAAATGCTAGCATCTATAAGTTCTCTTCTTCCAGATTTTATTAAAGATTTTGAGGATGTTTTTTCTGAGACTGAATGTGAAGTACTTTCCCCACATAGGTCATGGGATTATAAAATACAGAATCTCAGATACAGATACCATAATATAAGGAAAGTGTAATCCTGGGTTCCTAAACCAGGATTAATAAGGGTATGTACCCAATGGAGCTCCTAAATAGCATCAAAACACAGAAAAATATGGAGCATATCAACCACCAAACAGTCAGGTAATAATTAAAAGTTAGAAGTTTAATAGCAACAATAAATAATGAAAAACAGTAAATCACATAAGACACAAATCATACCAGAGCTATTTGAGTACAGGTCAGGGGGCACCAAAAACATGATGTTATATCACGGACATAAAAACATGGAAACAGGTGCCATAGTACAGCCAATCATATAGTCAACCCCCCCCTAAAATTATATGCAATTATATTCTCAAAAAAGAAAATGTTTTTTTTTTCCTTTAAAAATATAGTTAGGGGGTAAAAAAGGCCAAATTGCCACATAGATATAGCTAATTACAACATCATAGCTTCTATTTTTAAGTAAAAGTCAGTGACTATTCATGCACCACATCTACATAGCAAAAACAAGCAGAGTTTCTGTTCGCCAAAATGCCACTACCGCATCCATGTAAATTCACTCGGCTGTTACTACCTCATATTAACAAAGGAAGCTATCAATCATCATTTGGGGTCAATAGACCCTTTCATTTTCCTTTCTTTATTGTATTATGTGCGCCGAGGACAATCTTAATATGCTAATCCATAGTTGCCAAAATACACTTCTAATATATAGGGAGCAGGTCCAGAATAGTCACATAAATCCCTGGTATCCCATAATCAAAGATGCCTTCCACAATGGGAGGCTAAGATTCCAGAACAAAAAATACCCAGGATTATATGGTTAAGGAATGGTTGGTGTATCCGTTCCTCATGGTACTATATGTAATAATAGACAAAAAAATGTTTTTACAGGAGGCCCTCTGCAGCAGATAGTATCCCAGAGAACATAGTAAATTAGCCATAGGCTCATTATTAAGAAAGAGCTCATTTACTGTTTTTGTTCCTATGATAAAAGGAGGAATAAGGGGAGGAGGAGGGAGAGGAAGTAGTGGTTCATTCAATAGAGAGCAACCTCACTTCAGGAAAAAAGGAAACATGGGACGGGAGGTCAATCCCTCAGAGGCAGGGAGGGGGGATGAGGGGGAAAAAGGGGGATGTAGGAGGGGATGGGGGTGGGACTTAGATTGCTTTGTATCCTGATGTTCTTGTTTTAGGAAGTATTGAGGGGGCTCCAATATTTATAAAGGACAGGTTTCAGAGACAGCACCCATAGTTTAATTGTTCATTCAGACCCTGAGGGTGGCAGGTGTCCAATCGAAATATCCACCTCGCCTCTCTTTGTAAAATCATTTTATCAAAATTGGTGCCTTAACCTTATCAGTACCCATGAACCTAACGACCCTTTCATTGCCCCCGTGATGTTCATTGACATGTTTAGCCAGCGGTGTCTTTCTTTTGTTTTGAATTTCCCCCTGATGTTTGCCCACCCTCCTCCTGAATTCTTTCCTGAAGTTTTGCCCACATAGGTCATATTACACTCACAGGTCACCCTGTATATTACCCTTTCATATGATGCCTATTACAGGCCTCTCTCATCTTTTTAAGTGGGAGAACTTACACAATTGGGGGATGACTAAATACTTACTTCCCTACTGTATGTATACCTGGATTGGGGGCCATATTTTCCAGTCAGGATGGGGGGCCATATACACCAGGATTGGGGACCATGTATACCAGGATGGGAATCATATATACCTGGATGGAGACATGTGTCCTGATGGGGGATATTAGTACAGAAATTGGGGACATTATCCCTATAAGAGGTGAGGAGCAGATACCCCTTCCCATAACAGTGCTTCAAGACCATATTTTTTGCTTGAAATTTGTTTCTATTTTCTTCCGCTAAAACCAAAGTGCATCTTATGGTCCGGTGCCCACACTGCTGCAGCATGTGCTGCATATCCTGAGCATTCGTTTCTGCCTATAACCCTGTGTACACTGCAATCTGTCTTATAGTCTGAAAAATACCCTGTGTATATTTAACAAATTACATACCACTCCATTCCTTGTAGATGGAAATGTACAGTGGGTACGGAAAGTATTCATACCCCTTTAAATTTTTCACTCTTTGTTTCATTGCAGCCATTTGGTAAATTCAATGTACACTCTGCACCCCATCCTGACTGAAAAAAACAGAAATGTAGTAATTTTTGCAAATTTATTAAAAAAGAAAAACTGAAATATCACATGGTCATGATCAATTGGGCTTAGGTCAGGGCTCTGACTGGGCCAGTCAAGAAAGGTCACAGAGTTGTTCTGAAGACACTCCTTTATTTTAGCTGTGTGCTTATGGTCATTGTCTTGTTGGAAGGGGAACCTTCTGCCAAGTCTGAGGTCCAGAGCACTCTGGAAGAGGTTTTCATCAAGGATATCTCTGTGCTTGACCACATTCATGTTTCCTTCAATGACAAAAAGTTGTTCTGTCCCTGCAGCTGAAAAACACCCCCATAGCATGATGCTGCCACCACCAGATTTCGTTGTTGGCCTTGTATTGGCCAGGTGATGAGAAGTGCCTGGTTTTCTCCACACATACTGCTTAGAATTATCAACAAAAAGGTCTATTTCATCTCATGAGACCAGAGAATCTTATTTTTTATAGGACTCTTCATGTGTTTTTTAGCAAACTCTATGCAGGCTTTCATATGTCTTGCACTGAGGATAGGCTTCCGTCGGGTCCCTCTGCCATAAAAGTCCAACTGGAGGAGAGCTGCAGTAATTGTTGACTTTGTGGAACTTTCTCCCATCTCCCTACTGCATCTCTGGTCTCTGGAGCTCAGCCACAGTGCTCTTGGGGTCATTCGTTTCCTCTCTCACCAAGGCTCTTCTCCCACGATTGCTCAGTTTGGCTGGACAGCCAGGTTTTGGAAGACTTCTGATGGTCCCAAACTTCTTTCATTTATGGATCATGGAGGCCACTGTGCTCTTAGGAACCTTGAGTACTGCAGAAATTCTGTTGTAACCTTGGCCAGATCTGAGCCTCACTACAATTCTGTCTCTGAGCTCCTTGGCCAGTTCCTTTGACCTCATGATTCTCACTTGGTCTGACTTGTACTGTGAGCCGTGAGGTCTTATATAGACAGGTATGTGCTTTTCCAAATCAAGTCCTATCAGCTTATTTAAACACAGCTTGACTCCAATGAAGGAGTCCAAGGAGGATCACAAGGAAATGGACAGCGTGTGACTTAAATATGAGTGTCTGAGCAAAGGGTCTGAATACTTATCACATTGTGATATTTCAGTTTTTCTTTTTTATTACATTTGCAAACATTTCTACATTTCTTTTTTTTCAGTCAAGATGAGGTGCAGAGTATACATTGAATTTTCCAAATGGCTGCAATCAAACAAAGCGTGAAAAATTTAAAGGGCTCTGAATACTTTCCGTAACCACTACATATACAGTGAGGAAAATAAGTATTTGACACACTGACGATTTTGCAAGTTTTCCCATGTGCAAATTATGGAGAGGTCTGCAATTTTTATCATAGGTGCACTTAAACTGTAAGACACAAAATCTAAAAATAAAAAATAGAAAATCACATTGTATGATTTTTAAATAATGAAAATGCATTATATTGCATTAAATAAGTATTTGATCACCTACCAACCAGCAAGCATTCTGGCTCTCACATACCTGTAAGTATTTCTCTAAGAAGCCCTCCTACTCTGCATTCATTGCCTGTAATAATTTCACTTGTTTGAACTTGTTACCTGTATGAAAGACACCTGTCCATGCACTCAATCAATCACTCCATCCTTTCCACCATGGCCAAGACCAAAGAGCTGTCTAAGGACATCAGGTACAAAATACTAGACCTGCACAAGGCTGAGATGGGCTACAGGACAATAGGCAAGCAGCTTTTTGAGAAGACAACAACAGTTGGCACAATTATTAGAAAGTGGAAGAAAAACAAAATAACTGTTAATCTTCCTTGTTCAGGGGCTCCATGCAGAATTTAGCCTCATGGGGTAAGCATGATTCTGTGAATCAGCCCAGCGCTACATAGGAGGACCTAGTCAATGATCTCAAGAGAGCAGGGATCACAGTCTCAAACATTGCGCTTAGTAATATACTTCGCCAGCATGGATTAAAATCCTGCAGGGCACGCAAGGTCCCTCTACTGAAGCCAGTACATGTCCAGACCCATTTGAACTTCACCAATTACTATCTGGATGATCCAGGGGAGGCAAAGAAGATCATGTGGTCAGATGAAACCTAAATAGAACTTTTTAGCAACAACTCCACTAGCCATGTTTGGAAGAAGAAGAAGAAGAAAGATGAGTACAACCACAAGAACACCGTCTCAACCATGAAGCCTGGTGCGGGAACCATCATACTTTGGGGGGTACTTTTCTGCAAAGGGGACACAACAACTGCACTGTATTGAAAGAAGGATGGATGGGGTCATGTATTGCGAGATTTTGGTCAGCAACCTCCTTCCCTCAGTAAGAGCATTGAAGATGGGTCATGGCTGGGTCTTCCAGCAAGACAATAACACAAAAAACACGCCACCAAGGCAACTAAGGAGTGGCTCCGTAAGAAGCATTTCAAGGTCTTAAAGTGACCTACACAGTCTCCAGACTTGAACCCAATAGAAAATATTTGAAGGGAGCTGAAACTCAATGTTGCCCAGCTACAGCCCCAAAAGCTGAAAGATCTCGAGAAGATCTGTATGGAGGAGTAGTCCAAAATTCCTGCTGCTGTGTGTGCAAACTTGATCAAGAACTGCAGGAAATGTCTGACATCTGCAAGTGCAAATATAGATTGTTGTAGCAAACATTAAGTTATGTTTTTCTATTGTATCAAATACTAATTTCATGCAATAAAATGCAAATTAATTATGTAAAAATTATTCAATGTGTTTTTCTGGATTTTTTTTTAAGATTCTGCCTCTCACAGTTGAGGTGTGTCTTTGATAACAATGTCAGACCTCTTCATTTTTTGTAGGTGGGAAAACTTGCAAAAGTTACAGTGTATTATTCCACAAAATATTGATTTCTGAACTCTTCCTGAGTTAAAACCTTAGTACTGTTGTTTCTAAATTATTATGAACCTGTTTTCTTTGCATTATTTGAGGTCTGAAAGCCCTGTTGTTGTTTTTTTAATTTTGACCATTTCTCCTTTTCAGAAAGAAAATACAAAATTTATTGCTTGGAAATTTGGAGACATGTTGTCAGAAGCTTATAGAATGAAAGAACAATTTACATTTTACTAAAAAATATATGAATAAGGCCGGATCACACATGTGCGAGATATGGCCGAGTCTCACAGGTGAAAATTGAGCTCGGGCGCCGGCACTCTGGGAATGAGCGTGCAGCCGCACAGCAACACATGGAGCTGCACGCTCTGCTCTGGAGTGCCGGCGCCAGAGCTGGGTTTTCACCTGCGAGACTCGGCCGTATCTCGCATATGTGTGATCCCGGCCTAAAGAGAAAAATCAGACAAACTGAACATTTTGCAGTGGTATATTAATTTTTGCCAGAGCTGTTTTTCTATATATATTCTTTTTTTTCAGGAAGTAATGACCATTCCTTTCACAATAATGTGTAGGAAGGTGGAGCGGAGGTCAAAGATGCATCATTCCCCTTCATTCTTCACTAGGTTGAAATAATTGGATTTAGGAAGGTCATGACCTAAGCAATATTTTGGTCAAACAAGATCTAGTGGATGCTTATTCAATACATTGCAGCAACAAAGCAATTTTTGATGAGTTACACGGTAATAGTCTTATTTATTTATTTTAAACTTAAGTTTGTTTTAAAAGGCAAAATATTAGGATGTTATCATTTTAGTCATTTTTAAGTGCTAAATAGTACACACACTTTTAGGAAAGGAGACAAAATATGTGCTGGTGCAACATCCATATAGTTCTTTGAGTGTTTAAACAAGATCATTCTTATTACAAATATTGGATTTCTAGTTACTTGACTTCAGTTAGAAACTTAGATGAGATGGAATGCATCTTGAGGGATAGATTAGTGAATCATTATATTTCAATTTCTTACTTGTTTTGTAATAGAATGATATGAACAAAAATGTCTAGAGCATGTCTTGTGATAGCAATAATATTAATGTACATTACATATTTTTTTCCATTTCCATTGACTGACTATCATTTATACTACAGTATAATGTTGACTATAACAGGCACTAGATGAGAGTTGTGAAAGTAGTGACCATGTTAGTATTTTAGGGATATGGAATAAAAAACATATATTTAACCCCTTACTGACATCGGGCATAATTGTACGCTGATGTCAGTATCTTTTATGTGAGCCCACATCTTTCCTGAGACATGTCAGCTGTTTTGAACAGCTGACATGTGCCGGCAATAGATGCGGGTGGAATTGTGATCCATCTGTAGCTATTAACTAGTTAAATGCCACTGTCAAACCATCGGGCCGGAAATATGTGCAATAGTGACTCCGTCACGTGAGGGGGTCATCGGTTCGTCGGCATGACAACCAGAGGTCTATGTTTGTCAGTGCCGGATTGCTGTGAGTGCCACCCAATAGTCAGCGCTCATAGCAACTCAGCAATTCTACTACACAGAGGAGATCTGACCATTGCCTCTATGTAGCAGAGCCGATCGAGTTGTGACCGCTTCTAGTCTCCTATGGAGACTATTGAAGCATGGCAAAAGTTATAAAAAAAATGTGTTTAAAAAAAATAAAAAAAATATAAAAATTTAAATCATGCCCATTTCACCCTGAACAGAAAAAAAACAATAAAAATAAAATCAAGCACACATATTTGGTATCGCTGCATTCAGAATCGCCCAATCTATCAATGAAAAAAAGCATTAACTTGATCGATAAATGGCGCAGCGAGAAAAAAAAGTCAAAACGCCAAAATTACTTTTTTTTGGTCGCCAAGACATTAAAATGCAATAATGGGTGATCAAAAGATTGTATCTGCACTAAAATGGTATCAATAAAAACATATAAAAATAAGCCCTCAACCAACCTGAGATCACGAAAAATAGAGATGCTATGGGTATCGGAAAATTGAACAAACTGTTTTTGCTTTTTTAGCAAAGTTTGGATTTTTTTCACCACTTAGGTAAAAAAAACCTTAATGTTTTTGGTGTCTATGAACTCATAATCATATGGAGAATCATAATGGCAGGTCAGTTTTAGCATTTAGTGAACCTAGCAAAAAAGCCAAACAAAAAACAAGTGTGAGATTGCACTTTTTTTGCAATTTCACAGCACTTGGAATATTTTTCCCGTTTTCTAGTATACATCATGGTAAAAACAAAGGTGTCCTTCAAAAGTACAACTCGTCCCACAAAAAATAAGTCCTCACATGGCCATATTAATGGAAAATTAAAGCGTTAAGGCTTTGGGAAGGAGGGGAGCAAAAAATGAAAACCCAAAACCGAAAAAAGCTCAGGTCATGAAGAGGTTAAATGAAAGGGAGATGCTGGACCTGCAGAGTCTGTGACTAGTTTCATTGATCCGTGATATAAACTCTGCTGCCCGACTAATCCACCTGTCCCCCCGCTATTCCCCAGCCTCTCCCCTCTGTCAATCCCTTCACTGGCTCCCCATTGCCCAGAGACTCCAGTACAAAACCCTAACCGTGACGTACAAAGCCATCCACAACCTGTCTCCTCCATACATCTGTGACCTCGTCTCCCGGTACTTACCTACACGCAACCTCCGATCCTCACAAGATCTCCTTCTCTACTCCCCTCTTATATCCTCTTCCCACAATCGTATACAAGATTTCTCTCGCGTATCACCCCTACTCTGGAACCCTCTACCACAACACATCAGACTCTCGCCTACCATCGAAATCTTCAAAAAGAACCTGAAGACCCACCTCTTCCGACAAGCCTACAACCTGCAGTAACCACCGATCGACCAAACCGCTGCATGACCCGCTCTATCCTCACCTACTGTATTCTCACCCATCCCTTGTAGATTGTGAGCCTTCGCGGGCAGGGTCCTCTCTCCTCCTGTACCAGTTATGACTTGTATTGTTTAAGATTATTGTACTTGTTTTTATTATGTATACCCCTCCTCACATGTAAAGCGCCATGGAATAAATTGCACTATAACAATAAATAATAATAATAATAATAATATACAGCAGTTCCACAACTCAGGCTATGTGCACACGGTACGGATTTGGCTGTGGATTCGAAGCAAATTTTCCACTGTGGATTCACAGCGGTTTTCCATGTGGTGTACAGTACGATATAAACCTATGGAAAACCAAATCCACAGTGCACATGCTACGGAAAATACTGTGCGGAAGCGCTGCATTGTATTTTCCGCAACATGTCAATTCTTTGTGAGGATTCCGCAGCGGTTTACACCTGCTCCTCAATAGGAATCCGCAGGTGTTAAACCGCAGGTGGAATCTGCACAAAAACCGCAGGAAATCCACGGTCAATCCACAGGTAATCCGGAGTGTGTTTTACCTGTGGATTTAGCAAAAACAGTGCAGAAAATCTATACACGAATCCGCACAGTGTGCACATAGCCTTAATATCTACATTTTCTTTCATTCTTCAGGCTCTACAAAAAAAGTAGCATAGTTTAAGTCCCCTTAGTCATAATTTTCTGTTTAAAATAAATACTGAAACATATATGTGTCTGTTTAACCCCTTCATGACCCAGCCTATTTTGACCTTAATGACCTGGCCGTTTTTTGCAATTCTGACCAGTGTCCCTTTATGAGGTAATAACTCAGGAACGCTTCAACGGATCCTAGCGGTTCTGAGAAAGTTTTTTCGTGACATATTGGGCTTCATGTTAGTCATAAAATTAGGTTGGTAATTTCTGAGTTTATTTGTGAAAAAAATGGAAATTTGGGAAAATTTTGAAAATTTTGCAATTTTCACATTTTGAATTTTTATTCTGTTAAACCAGAGAGTTATGTGACACAAAATAGTTAATAAATAACATTTCCCACATGTCTACTTTACATCAGCACAATTTTGTAAACAATTTTTTTTTTTTTGCTAGGAAGTTACAAGGGTTAAAATTTGACCAGTGATTTCTCATTTTTACAACAAAATTTACAAAACCATTTTTTTTAGGGACCACCTCACATTTGAAGTCAGTTTGAGGGTTCTATATGGCTGAAAATACCCAAAAGTGACACGATTCTAAAAACTGCACCCCTCAAGGTGCTCAAAACCACATTCAAGAAGTTTATTAACCCTTCAGGTGTTTCACAGCAGCAGAAGCAACATGGAAGGAAAAAATGAACATTTAACTTTTTAGTCACAAAAATTATATTTTAGCAACAATTTTTTTATTTTCCCAAGGGTAAAAGGAGAAACTGGACCCCGAACTTTGTTGTACAATTTGTCCTGAGTATGCTGATACCTCATATGTGGGGGTAAACCACTGTTTGGGAGCATGGCAGGGCATTTGACTTTTTGAATGAAAAATTGGCTCCAATCTTTAGCGGACACCATGTCGCGTTTGGAGAGCCCCCGTGTGCCTAAACATTGGAGCTCCCCCACAAGTGACCCCATTTTGGAAACTAGACCCCCCAAGAAACTTATCTAGAAGCATAGTGAGCACGTTAAACCCTCAGGTGCTTCACAAATTGATCTGTAAAAATGAAAAAGTACTTTTTTTTCACACAAAATTTCTTTTAGCCTCAATTTTTTCATTTTCACATGGGCAATAGGATAAAATGGATCATAATATTTGTTGAGCAATTTCTCCTGAGTACACCGATACCTCACATGGGGGGTAAACCACTGTTTGGGCACATGGTAAGGCTCGGAAGGGAAGGAGCGCCATTTGACTTTTTGAATGAAAAATTATCTCTATCATTAGTGGACACCATGTCGTAATTGGAGAGCCCCTCTGTGCCTAAACATTGGAGCTCCCCTACAAGTGACCCCATTTTGGAAACTAGACCTCCCATGGAACTTATCTAGATGCATAGTGAGCACTTTAAACCCCCAGGTGCTTCACAGAATTTTATAACGCAGAGCTGTGAAAATAAAAAATATTTTTTCTTTCCTCAAAAATGATTTTTAGCCCGGAATTTTTTATTTTCCCAAGGGTAACAGGAGAAATTGGACACCAAATGTTGTTGTGCAGTTTGTCCTGAGTACGATGACACCCCATATGTGGGGGTAAACCACTGTTTGGGCGCACGGCAGGGCTCGGAAGGGAAGGCACGCCATTTGGCTTTTTGAATGGAAAATTGGCTCCAATCATTAGCGGACACCATGTCACGTTTGGAGAGCCCCTGTGTGCCTAAACATTGGAGCTCCCCCACAAGTGACCCCATTTTGGAAACTAGACCTCCCAAGGAACTGATCTAGATGTGTGGTGAGCACTTTTAAACCCCAAGTGCTTCACAGAAGTTTATAACGCAGAGCCATGAAAATAATAAATGTGCTTTCTTTCCTCAAAAATATTTTTTTAGCCCAGAATTTCTTAATTTTCCCAAGGGTAACAGGAGAAATTTGACCACAATATTTGTTGTCCAGTTTCTCCTGAGTACGCTGATACCCCATATGTGGGGGTAAACCACTGTTTGGGCACATGCCGGGGCTCGGAAGGGAAGTAGTGATGTTTTGAAATGCAGACTTTGATGGAATGGTCTGCGGGCATCATGTTACGTTTGCAGAGCTCCTGATGTGCCTAAACAGTAGAAACCCCCCACAAGTGACCCCATTTTGGAAACTAGACCCCCAAGGAACTTATTTAGATGTGTGGTGAGCACTTTGCACACCCAAGTGCTTCACAAAAGTTTAGAACGCAGAACCATGAAAATAAAAAATCATTTTTCTTTCCTCAAAAATTATGTGTTAGCAAGCAATTTTTTATTTTCACAAGGGTATCAGGAGAAATTGGACCCCAATAGTTGTTGCCCAGTTTGTCCTGAGTACAGTGATACCCCATATGTGGGAGTAAACCACTGCTTGGGCACACGTTGGGGCTGGGAAAGGAAGTAGTGACGTTTTGAAATGCAGACTTTGATGGAATGGTCTGCGGGTGCCACGTTGCGTTCGCGGAGCCCCTGATGTGCCTAAACAGTAGAAACCCCCCACAAGTGACCCCATTT
Source organism: Ranitomeya variabilis (assembly GCF_051348905.1). Classification (NCBI taxonomy): domain Eukaryota; kingdom Metazoa; phylum Chordata; class Amphibia; order Anura; family Dendrobatidae; genus Ranitomeya; species Ranitomeya variabilis. Next base: position 601,493,888 of record NC_135234.1, read on the forward strand.
TGGAAACTAGACCCCCCAATGAACTTATCTAGATGTGTGTTGAGCACTTTGAACACCCAAGTGCTTCACAGAAGTTTATAACGCAGAGCCGTGAAAATAAAAAATCATTTTTATTTCCTCAAAAATTATGTATTAGCAAGCAATTTTTTATTTTTGCAAGGGTAACAGGAGAAATTGGACCCCAATAGTTGTTGCCCAGTTTGTCCTGAGTATGCTGGTACCCCATATGTGGGGGTAAACCACTGTTTGGGCGCACGTCAGGGCTCGGAAAGGAGGGAGCACCATTTGACTTTTTGAACGCAAGATTGGCTGGAATCAATGGTGGCGCCATGTTGCGTTTGGAGACCCCTGATGTGCCTAAACAGTGGAAACCCCTCAATTCTAACTCTAACACTAACCCCAACACACCCCTAACCCTAATCCCAACTCTAGCCATAACTCTAATCACAACCCTAACCCCAACACACTCCTAACCACAACCCTAACCCTAATTCCAACCCTAACCCTAACCCCAACCCTAACCACAACTTTAACCCCAACACACCCCTAACCATAACCCTAATGACAAGCCTTTTCTAAACCCTATTTCCAACCCTAAATCTAATTCCAACCCTATGGCTATGTGCCCACGTTGCGGATTCGTGTGAGATTTTTCCGCACCATTTTTGAAAAATCCGCAGGTAAAAGGCACTGCATTTTACCTGCGGATTTACCGCAGATTTCCAGGATTTTATGCGGATTTTACCTGCGGATTCCTATTGAGGAACAGGTGTAAAACGCTGCGGAATCCGCAAAAAGAATTAACATGCTGCGGAAAATACAAAGCAGCATTTCTGCGCGGTATTTTCTGCACCATGGGCACAGCGGATGGTACTGTAAACCTGATGGAACACTGCTACGAATCCACAGGGCCAATCCGCTGCGGATCCGCAGCCAAATCCGCACTTTTGCACATAGCCTAATTCTAATGCTAACCCTAGTTCTAACCCTAACCCTACCCCTAACCTTACCCCTAACCCTACCCCTACCCCTAACCCTACCCCTAACCCTAACCCTAACCCTACCCCTAACCCTAACCATACTCCTAGTTCTAACCCTAGTGGAAAAAAATATATATTTTCTTTATTTTATTATTGTCCCTACGTATGGGGGTGATAAAGGGGGGGGATCATTTACTATTTTTTTATTTTGATCACTGTGATAGGTTTTATCACAGTGATCAAAATGTAGCTGGAACAAATCTGCCGGCCGGCAGATTCGGCGGGCGCACTGCGCATGCGCCCGCCATTTTGAAAGATGGCGGGGCCCGTGGAGAAGATGGACGGACACCGGGAAGCTTGGTAAGTATGAGGGGGGGATCGGAGAACAGGGGGTGATCGGAGCAGGGGGGTGGGATCGGAGCACGGGGGGAGCAGACAGGAGGACGGGGGAGCGGAAAGGACGACGAGGGGAGCGGAGCACAGGATGGAGGACTGGGGAGGAGATCGGTGGCGGTGGGGGGGTGCAGACCAGTGTTTTCAGCCATGGCCGATGATATTGCAGCATCGGCCATGGCTGGATTGTAATATCTCACCAGTTTTCATAGTGAAATATTACAAATCGCTCTGATTGGCTGTTTCACTTTCAACAGCCAATCAGAGCGATCGTAGCCATGGGGGGTGAAGCAACCCCCCCTGGGCTGAAGTACCACTCCCCCTGTCCCTGCAGATCAGGTGAAATTGGAGTTAACCCTTTCATCCGATCTGCAGGGACGCGATCATTCCATGACGCCACATAGGCATCACAGGTCGGATTGGCACCGACTTTCATGACGCCTACGTGGCGTCAAAGGTCGGGAAGGGGTTAAGAAATCTAAGACAGGCAAGCCAAACGTGACAACAATTTAGCATTTTTTTTCCTGTAAAGGGTTTTTTTTTTATTAAGAAAATCTCGATAGATGTAGATATTTATATGATACTAGTACAGTTTTCTGCAGACTTATAAATAGTGCGAAATTACACAAGTAAAAGGCTCACAAATTCTGTGGCTTATTGCAATTGATGGCTTTCAGGTGGTGTTATTCTGTGGTAGCTCGGGTCTCCACCCTGCAAATCTGGTGCTCTTTAGAGTTCCAATGACAATGCAGGAATTGTCAGCCATGCACTGTAATCCCGCAGCTGTCTTTGTTGTGGAGTACAGTGATTGGCTGGCCACACAGCATCATCAGGTCTATAAGAGATCTGGCACCACCATGCTCACCTCATTCTGCTCCGGACTAAGCTAGTGTAGGGAGAGCTGCTGCTGAGATAAGGTCAGATTCTTACATTTATTAGTTAGTGTGGGTCTACTAGTGTTCAATCCACAAATCCTGATAAACCAAAAGTCCTTTTTAAAGCTAATTTGGGGGTACATAGATTTCAGCGCTAGGTAGGCAGGGGAGTGTATTTGCACATATCCACATCAGTGCAAGGCATGCATGTATGTGAGTATATAGATCTCACTGCATACCTCCAAAAGCTCCATTGCTGCCTGCTGCTGCATATTTTATATATATATATGTAGCTGCAGGTATCCGTGGCAATTTTTTTTTTGCACCTTATACCTGCTAATTTTATTAGAAAGCAATATATAGCCCCCTTTTTTCTACATTTATTTGCTTGGTCACACTGCAGACCACAGCCAGGTCATTGCAAAACAAGAGCGTGAAAATCTAACAATTTAAACATTTTTTTCCCCAGGCATCAGATGTGAGTGTGCAGAAAAATCTGGCCTTTTTTTTTGGTACTATATTATTTTTTGGAGTGTCTTAGGCTACTTTCACAATAGCGTTAACTGCAATCCGTCACAATGCGTCGTTTTGCTGAAAAAACACATCCTGCAAAAGTGCTTGCAGGATGCGTTTTTTCTCCATTGACTAACATTAGCGACGCATTTGCGACGGATTGCCACACGTCGCAACCATCGTGAGACGGTTGCGCCGTGTTGTGGCGGTCCGCCGGGAGCAAAAAACGTTACATGTAACGTTTTTTGCTCCCGACGGTCCGCTTTTTCTGACCGCGCATGCGCGGCCGGAACTCCGCCCCCACCTCCCCGCACTTCCCCGCACCTCACAATAGGGCAGCGGATGCGCTGGAAAAATGCATCCGCTGCCCCCGTTGTGCGGCGGAGACAACGCTAGCGTCGGTGACCTCGGCCCGACGTACTGCGATGGGCCGAGCCTGACGCTAGTGTGAAAGTAGCCTTACAACAGTTTTTGACACCATTTTGCTGCCCCAAAAATCTTTATCTGGCCCAAAAATATTTAGCTAGAGTTCGTATATTTATCAATGTGAATTTTATGCCACATGCATTACATATCATTGCAGTAAATGTTTAACAATTTTAGTACTTCATTTTTTTAGTGTCATAGCCTACTTATTGACATAATTTTGGTGGGCCAAAAAAAATCAATGCCACATTTTGATCAGTCTGTTATCTCTGTCTGACACCTGGTCTATCTGTGGTCTCCAAATTCTTGCTTTTCAGGCATGCATTGCATTTTTTTGTCTGATAGCCTTGGTCTATACAGAATTTTTCTGTTAAAAAAATTTTAATACCAAAAAACGGGCCACATATTGAAAGAGTCTGTTATCTCCGTCAGAGACCTGGTGTATCTGTGGTGTCAAAATCCTCACTTTGCAGGCATACATTGCCTTTTTTTGTCTGCTGGACTTGGTCTAGACAGTATTTTGCTGATAAAAAAATGTAAAACAAAAAATAGGCCACATATTGAAATTGTTTGTTATCTCCGTCAGATGCCTGGTGTATCTGTGGAGTCAAAATTATTGCCTTGCAGGCATACATTGTCTTTTTTTGTCTGCTAGCCTTGGTCAATCCAGTATTTTGCGGTAAAAAAATTGATCACTTATAAGTTTTCTCAAAATTAATACATTTGTATTGAAAATTGAGAGTCCTCAGTGGATGGTACCTTTTAATGGTTAACTGAAAAGATGGTAACAAATTGCAGGTTTTCAAGACTACTCAGGTCAGGCAATTTGTTGCAATTTGTTACCATCTTTTCAGTTAGTCATTAAAAGGTATCAACCACTGAGGACTCTCAATTCTAAATATTTTTCTATCCACTGGCTATCACGGTACCAAGATATATATCTTTCCTGTATCATACATTTGTATTGAACTTTTAAAATATTTAAGTAGTCCCTTTAAAATGGGCAAGGCAAGGGGCAAGGGACGGGGAAGTGGACGTGATGCTGATGGTGCATGAAGAGGATGAGGCCGTGGCCAAGCTGAAAGTGGGAAAACAACAAAGACCCACATCTTCTCGCCTGACCTTTCTGTCTCAGTTTCTAGTGGACCCCAGCACACCACTATTGTATCCAGAGTATTGTGAAACGGTTGTTGGTTGGATAGTGGGTAATGCTTCCAGTCACTTAGCCATCACCACCTCTTCTTCCACACGGTCAAGTCTGAGTAGACATGAGCATGGACCTCATATTACTAAACCTGATCCTCATTTCTCCCACCATGCCGAGTGCCCTGAGACAACTGATCCCACACTTGGACACTCCAATAAGCTGTTAAGTTTTCCCTTTAAAGACTCCGGACACTGAGCCGGTCAACTTGAAGTGGGGCCAGATGAGATCGCATGTAGCGATGCCCAAAGATTTGAGCAGTCACATGAAGGTGATGGTGGGAAAGTGTCACAAGACGTGGACGTTGATGAGACACAATTGCCAGAAAGTCAGGAGGTGGAGCAGGGTGTGGATGTGGAAGTCGAAGTGGTGGATGACATAGTAAATGACCCACCCTGGCAGGAGGACATGCAGAGTGAGGACAGCAGCACACATGGGGAAGTAGGCACAGCATCCCAACAGGCTGGAAGAACCAGTGTGGTGGCCGCAGACAGAAGGCGTGCCTCTATTCCCTGTAATACCAACATGACGGAAGTTGCCATTCCAACTGAATCTGGTTATATTTTAAAGATTCTGCAGATAACCCCAAACAGGCCATTTGCAGAATGTGCCATGCCCGCATCAGCAGGGGTAGCAAAACTGACCACCACTAGCATGATCAGGCACATGGCAGCAAAGCACCCGACTTTGTGTGCCAAACCCCAGGCTTCAGGAACACTGCTTCTTCCAGTCTTTTGCGTGGAAGCCAATCCCCAGTCCACGGTGCATGTGAAGATGCCTCGTGCCCTGCACCTGTTGTTGCCCACAGTCAACCAGCACCATCATCAAGCCCATCCATGTCCTTGTCCCAGCGCAGCCTTCAGTTGTCTATACCCCAGTCATTGGAACGCAAGTGGAAATACCCAGCCAATGCCCCACAGGCCATAGTAATAATAATAATAATAATCTTTATACAGCGCTAACATATTCCGCAGTGCTTTACAGTTTACACACATTATCATCACTGTCCCCGATGGGGCTCACAATCTAAATTCCCTATCAGTATGTCTTTGGAATGTGGGAGGAAACTGGAGAACCTGGAGGAAACCCACGCAAACACGGAGAGAACATACAAACTCTTTGCAGATGTTGTCCTGGGTGGGATTAGAACCCAGGACTCCAGCGCTGCAAGGCTGTTGTGCTAACGACTGCGCCACCGTGCTGCCCTGTAATAAATTCTAACATTTCTCTTCTGCTTGTGCTCGAAATGTTGCCTTTTAGGCTTATTGAGATGGAAGCCTTCCGCAACCTAATGGCGGCAGCCGTCCTAAGGTACTCGTTCCCCAGTCACCACTTTTTCTCCCTGTGTGCCATACCGGCATTACACCAGCACATGTACTACGACATTACCCATGTCCTCAACAATGCTGTTGCTGAGAACGTCCACCTAACCATGGACTCGGGACAAGTGCTTGTGGGCAGGGACAGTACACTGGGTTAACATAGTGGAAGCCAGGACCCAGTTGGACCTTGGGATGGAACACATCCTCTCCACGCCAAGGATTGTGGGCCCTACATCAATATGTATTGCCCCCACAGTCTACAGCTCCTGCACCTCCTCCTACTCTTCAGCCTCCATCTCTGAATTGAACACATCAGTCAGAAGCTGGAAGCACTGCAGCACTGCCTCAGCCAAAAGACAAAAGGCTGTGCTGAAGCTAATCTGCTTAGGTGACAAACCAAACAATGTTAAAGAGCTTTGGACAGCGCTGAAAAAGCAGTTAGATATTTGGATGACACCGCTGAACTTACAGCCAAGCATGGTCATGTGTGACAATGGCCGGAACCTTGTGGCGGCTCTGAGTCAAGTTGAGCTCACACACGTACCTTGCCTGGCCATATGCTTAACCTTGTCATTCAATGTGTTCTCAAAAGCTACCTGGAGCTGCCAGATCTGCTAGAGAAAGTATGCCGCCTGTCTGCCCATTTTAGAAAGTCAGCTACACCTTCAGCTGCCCTTCCGTGCTACAGCACCATTTGCAGCTTCCGGCTCACCAACTGGTGTGTGATGTCCCTCCGCATTGGAACTCTACACTGCATATGTTGGAAAGGATTTGTGAGTGGAAGAGGGTAGTTGTTGACTACCAGCATTAACGAGGCTGTCGATATTCAGTTCAGACTTCACACAAAAGACCTCAGGAGTGGACATGTATGTCAGACATATGTACCATCCTCAAAAACTTTGAGGACTGCACCAAGATGGTGACCGTTGATGATGCCATAATTATTGTCAACATTCCGCTTCTCTGCATTCTGAAAACCTCTCTGCTCACAATTAAAAAGGATGCATTGCTGGCGGAGTATGAGGGCATGGAGCAAGGAACCATAAAGGGTGATTACACTCAACCCAGCTTCATGTCGTCACAACGTGGATTGGTAGACAATTATGAGGAGGAGGCAGAACAGGAGCTACTTTCATGCGCTATAGATGGTACTACAAGCACAGCTGTCATACTGTCTGCTCAGCGTGGATGGCCTGAGGACAGAGAGGAGGAGGAGGATGATGAGGAGGAGGACAGCATGGTCAGTTGTCCTGTTGGTGAGGACATGGAAGTCTTGACTGTTAGCAGTCTGGCATGTATGGCTGACTTTATGTTGCGCTGCATTTCCCATGACCCTCGCATTATTAAAATTTTCAGTGACACTCATTACTAGTTGGTAACACTTCTATACCCACACTACAAGGAGAACGTTCAATCTCTTTTTCCAGAGGCAGACCGATGCACTCAAATGTTGCAGTACCAGAGGGCCCTTGTAGAGGAATTAATAAAAAATTCCCATCTGAGAATGCTGGCAGCAGATGTCAGAGTTTGTTGGACAACCAAGGAGTCCAAGTGAGAGAGACAGAAGTATAATCCAGCACAGTCAGTGGAAGAATGGCAAAGTTCTGGGACAGTTTTCTCAGACCCTCCCATCATGCCGGCACAGAGGCAATGGCTGCTGTCACAATAAGTGCAATGTTTGGGAAGATGCTGAGGGAGTACCTTGCTGATCATACAAATGTCCTCTGTGAATCCTCTGTGCCTTTTAATTATTGGGTATCCAAGCTGGACACCTGGCATGAACTGGATCTGTACGCCTTGGAGGTTCTTGCCTGTCCTGCTGCTAGCGTTCTGTCAGAGTGGGTTTTTAGTGCTGCTGGTGGAATTATAACAGATAAGTACATCTTCCGGTAAACTGAAAATGCTGACAGGCTGACTCTAGTAAAAATGAACAAGGCCTGGATTGGGCAAGACTTCTGTATACCACCGAATGAAAACAATGAAACATACCCTCAAATACATTGTCTTTTTTGTGGAGGTGTATTCTCATGCACCTCTTCACAACCACACATGGGTATATGCTTCCTGATTTGGTCTGTTTGATGATATCCTCCTCCTTATCCTCATCCTCATCATCCATTACCACATGAACACCAGGGTGAACGTTTTTTGTGATGCAAAAGTCACTCAATATTTGTGCAAGGGTGTTTTTATGTTGCTCGTTACTAATTTGAAACCGAAAACAATTTACTCCCACAGGTGGAAATGTTTGTCAGCCCATACACTTAGTGTATGGGCATTACAAGTCTAGGAAGCCCGCTCCTTTAAATTGGGCCTAATTTTTTTGAGGCCTTCATTAGCTTCTCATCATTCTCTGCTACTATATCACCAGGTTTAACATGTTCCGTACTGCTGCAGCCAGTCAATTTTTGAGCAATGGTGTCTATGATACCCAAAAAATATTTTTTAAAAATGAACCCCCCATTGGGAAATGTTTGCTAGCCTATGCACTTAGTGTATGGGCATTACAAGTCTAGGAGACCCTCTCCTTTAAATTGGACTTAATTTTTATTGAGGCCTTCATCAACGTCTCATCATTCTCTGCCACTAGACCACCAGAGTTAATGTGTTCTGTGCTGCTACAGCCAGTCAATTTTAGGGCAAGGGTGTCTATGATGCCCATAAAATATTTTTTAAAAATGTACCCCTCATGGGGAAATGTTTGTCAGCCCATGCACTTAGTGTATGGTCATTACGAGTCAAGGAGACCCGCTCCTTTAAATTGGGCATAGTTTTTAATGAGGCCTTCCTCAACGTCTCATCATCCACCGCCACTAGATCACCAGGCTTAACGTGTTCCGTGCTGCTACAGCCAGTCCAATTTTTGGCAAGGGTGTCTATTATCCGCATACATTTTTTTTTTAAATGTACCCCCATGGGGAAATGTTTTTTAGACCATGCACTTAGTGTATGGGCATTAAGAGTCTAGGAGATCCGCTCCTTTGTAATAGGACATATTTTTATGAGGCCTTCCTCCATGTTTCTTCCAAGGGGGGATGGTGTTGTGTGCAAATTTGGGCCAAGGTGGCCCTTGCATTCAGTGCATAAGGAAACAGTATGGCAGGACCAACTGAATAATGTGAAGTGAGTGTTCCTGTGGTCATACAGTACCTGGGTTCAAAGCCTTATTGGGGTGCATATGAATTGGTAGCACAGCAGGCCTTGCAGTTAATACGTAAGAAAACAGTATGGCAGGATCAAATGAATGATGTGAAGTGAGTGTTCCTGTGGCCATCCAGTACCTGGGTTCAAAGCCTTATTGGGGTGTATGTGACTTGGTAGCAGGACAGGCCTTGCTGTTAATATATAAGAAAACAGTATGGCAGGACCAACTGAATAATGTGAAGTGAGTTTTCCTGTGGCCATTCAGTACCTTGGTTCAAAGGCTTATTGGGGTGCATATGACTTGGTAGCATGGCAGGCCTTGCAGTCAGTACATAAGAAAACAGTATGGGATTACAAAATGACTAATGTGAAGTGTATTTTCCTGTGGCCATCCAGTACCTGGGTTCAAAGGATTCTTGGAGTGCATATGACTTGATAGCAGGGTAGGTCTTGCATTCAATGCAACAATTTTTCTGGAAGCCCTCCTGTAAATCTCGTGGGTATTGGTGTGCATTGTTATTCTTGGCAGCCCAGCCACTCACTGCATTGGCAATAACAGCATAGGAGACCCACTGTTTAATAACGGCCCTTTAAGAATATTAATGCCGCCTTAAGCCCCTCTAAAAATTGGCTTTGTGACTTTAAGAGTCCATCCTTCATAAAAGCAACAAGATGTTTTGCCTTACGTGTAACACCAGATGGTCAGCTATGGTTGTTAAATCTTACAATGACATTTCACAGTGAATGCATTTGCATTAGTTGAAAGCAATGTTAAATTTGAAAAACGCATCAAAGATGCTGCATGTGAACATAGCCCAAGTGGTGGAGGAACATTTTGGTCTGGGGTTAATTATTTTGCCTTATGTACAAGTCATTACCCTGGAAAAGATGAATCTTAACATATTTCCCAGCAAAATCCATTTTGGTTTCGTTTTTGTATGTTTTTTGGTGCACCAGTAAAAATGGCATGAAACTCTGACAATATTGCTTACAGTTGTGACCGATGAGTCATAAAGGCTTCCAGGGGCGATCCAGATGATTTTCCTGTTTCACTTGAGCAGTGTTTCCCTCATTTTCAGTTGTTTTTAGACCTTAGAAGGACCCCCAGGAGGGATCGCAGTAAAAATACTTGAGTTTCCCATAGACTTACACTGGGCTCGTTGCTCGGGTCGAGTACTCGAGTATTCCAATTTGCTCGACCCGAGCAATGAGCACCCGAACATTTTAGTACTCGCCCATCACTAGTATCTATCTGAAAACCTTTAGCAGAAATGAAATGATGCAAAAATTGAATCTGCTGCACCTCAAATTGACACTTCTCTATCTTGGCAAATAAATGATTGTCACAAAGAACTTAAAGCACCTGTTGAACATGCTACTGATGCTCCTCATGAGAAGCTGAGTAAAACAACATGTCATCTAAGTATATCACTACAAATCTACCCACTAAAGAAGAAAAAAATTTATTTATACATTTCTGAAACACAGCTGGAGCATTTGTCAAGCAGAATATCATCATCAAATTTTCAAAGTGACTCTAGGTGTATTGAAGCAGTTTTCCACTAATCTCCATTGCGAACATGTATAAGGTTATATGCCCCTCTGAGATCCAGTTTAAAAAAAAAACACTTCGCTGTCACTAAATGATTAAACAGATCAGTAATAAGAGGTACTGGGTAAGGATTATGTACAGCAATCATTAATTTCTGTAAAATCCAAACACAGACGCAACCCTCCATCTATTTCTTAACGAAGAAAAATCCCATGGTTATGGTGAGGCACAAGGCCTTATGTAAATAAGGTAGATCCGGACTATAAGATTCACTCCCCACTTTCCTCCAAAATTTGGGAGGAAAACAATGTGTCTTATAGACTGAAAAATACGGTACATAAAAATGTACTATTAACCTCTAAACTTTTAATAATTTCACTGATATTTATGCAAACAAATTTTAAGGTTGGAGTTATCAATCAGCTCGTAGTTTTTTTTTTTAAATTCACCAAACTTTGCAGATCATTTTAAAATAATAATATTGCAGTAGTGAAACCTAAGTATTAAGTACCTTTTATAAACTGTGCTTTTAATGGTTACTCCTAGATTTGTTTTATTGGTGTACAGCTATGATTAATGACCATTGTCTAAAGGCTCCGTCACACACAGCGACGCTGCAGCGATACAGACAACGATGCTGATCGCTGCAGCGTCGCTGTTTTGTCGCTGTGTGGTCGCTGGGGAGCTGTCACACAGACAGCTCTCTCCAGCGGCCAACGATCAGGGGAACGACTTCGGCATCGTTGAAACTGTCTTCAACGATGCCGAAGTCCCCCTGCAGCACCCGGGTAACCAGGGTAAACATCGGGTTACTAAGTGCAGGGCCGCGCTTAGTAACCCAATGTTTACCCTGGTTACCAAAAAAAACAAACAGTACATACTCACCATCTGATGTCCGTCAGGTCCCTTGCCGTCTGCTTCCTGCTCTGACTGAGTGCCGCCGTACAGTGAGAGCAGAGCGCAGCGGTGACGTCACCGCTGTGCTGTACTTTCACTTTCACTTTGCGGCGCTCAGTCAGTGTGGGAAGCAGACGGCAAGGGACCTGTCGGACATCAGATGGTGAGTATGTACTGTTTGGTTTTTTTTACATTTACGCTGGTAACCAGGGTAAACATCGGGTTACTAAGCGCGGCCCTGCGCTTAGTAACCCGATGTTTACCCTGGTTACCAGTGAAGACATCGCTGGATCGGTGTCACACACACCGATTCAGCGATGTCAGCGGGACCTCAATGATCAAAAAACGGCCCAGGCCATTCCGACACGACCAGCGATCTCGCAGCAGGGGCCTGATCGCTGGTACGTGTCACACATAGCGAGATCGCTACTGAGGTCGCTGTTGCGTCACAAAACTTGTGACTCAGCAGCGATCTCGCTAGCGATCTCGCTATGTGAGACGGGGCCTTTACTGTAATGTAAAGGGGATTTCAAGGTCATTTAAAATCAGTTCCTGATCTCATCATATGCTAACATTACATAATCAAGGGCCAACTGAAAATTAGTTGAAACAAATAATGCATACACAATTCAATGCCAGGAGCAGTATTCCAAACAGCTCTTCTACCTTTTGTCCTCTATCTTCATTCTGGGACAATGGCCACTTCTGACATGGTCTGCTGTCCACTAAGCCCACAGCATTGCGATGCGTCATTGACATTAATGATGTTCAATGCAAGGGACATCATGATTGGAAGACATCTGGAAGTGGTCATGAAACAATAAAAGTCAGTAGAGAGAGGAGTCAAATGGACAAGAGGTGGAAGTGGAACGGGGCAGGGAGGATAAAGAAGAGATGACTGTATAACATTTTTAACCTCTTCTCAAACTTTTATAATCTAGTGGTAGCTTGTTGGTCATCAATATATTGAATAAATGTTTAAAACGATCCTGTCAGTATTATTGAGTTGAGTAACCTACAGACTATGTCAGGTTGGCGCTGTTATACTGATTAAAATAATACCTTTGTTGATTAAATCCATGTTGCGCTTCTGGGTGGGCCTGTAGTGGGGTCTTCATGTGGTGCTCTGCTTAGCTATTCATCTATATGGCTTCTGACAGGTCACTGATCCCTCAGTGACCTGCCCCCTATATTGCACAATAAATATTATATATAGTGAAAAAAATCACCTCCACAGCCGCCTGTGCTGCTGCATGATTGCATGCATAATGTTCATTTAATTCTTTACTTTGCTTATATAAATAAATTCATTGAAAAAAATCTGTCTCAAAATGGTGACGGCCGCGCTTGTGCAATAGCAGCTATTGGCGATCATTTAAATGCCACTGCGTAGGTGCCGGCGGTGCCATATTGCTAGAGAAAAAAGGATTGCCACCTCCAACATCGGATTTGTAGGTTGCTCAGCACAGTGCTGCTGTTAGGTTCCCTTTAAGAATATCACAAAAAAATTATAAGAACTCAAATGAATCTTGCCAGTTCATCATATCTAGATTAAGAACTAAAAACTAAACAAAATTGCAGCTTTTGCATATAGTACTCTTTATCCACGATATTGTTTTGGTTCATGGTTCTCCGAAAATTTAAAACTTTGTCACATAGTGATTATTTAAAATTTATTGGAATACCAGTAGTGAAAACACGGCCAGAAAAATGTAATAAAACCAGAGGTTGTTGGTTATAACAGAAGCCTCGTGGATATCTAGTCATGTCAGGATTAACATGTGTATCAAAAAGAAGCACAGAAAAAATTAGCAGAAAATCAGACAATTTTATAAAAATACAGCACAAACCAATAAAAGAAGTCAAAATAAGTAAGGTTTCATGTAATAGAGAAATACAGTAATAACTGCTAACTGCATGGTAAATATGATTTTGTTAGTGTTTATCAGTTGATGCATGTTAGATTAAGTGACATAAAAGGTAAGGCATATAAATCTGAGTTTTAGTCTTGCTAACAGTGGTAGAAGTTTCATATTTTTTTATATATCTATTTAGCCAACTATGACTAAAACTCATATTCATTTTGTGAAAGGTTAAAAGTTTATATTAGCAAAAGAACATTTGTTTCAATTTAGTAGCTATATTATTTGTCTTTACTATTATTTTCTTATCAGCTCTGCAGATTGCTTCCATTTCTATTTCAGTACTAAAAAGCCATAGAAACCTTCACCCCTTGACAGTTTCAGTCATCACTTTGCCCTTTACTTTCATTGCTTTTGAGCATGATTTGTAACCTCATACATTCGGAGGAATAGTGACACACTGACAAGTGTCTGTTATAGCAGTGAATGTATCTTCATATACCATGTCCTAATATTAGGAATTGCCACAGAAATGTTTCCTTCAGCTATGACATCTTTGTCTTACTGTGCAACTTAATATATATATATTAGGTATCCACTCTCTTTGGTAGACATTAGGCATTTGGTCTTAGGTATCGTTCACACAGGCAATGCAAATTTGATGCAAATTTGATGCAAATATGTGCAGTTTTTATTTTCTTTACACAGTTTGCACAGCACCAAAACAAACTCATAAACATAAATCCCTAGCCTTGTCCAGGGGTTAACTATCAGAACAGATCCTGGCTACTCATACACAGCTGAGCAAGCCCCAAGAAACAATTATTGTCCATAGCAACCACTGATACTATGGATCTCTACACATGCCATGTGCAGACTCTTCTCAGAGAGGGATTTTGGCTGCTCTTCGGCTCCAAGATAAATACAATCTAGTGCCCACGGTCTGTGCATTAACAAACCCTCACATTTGCCCCTGACACATCCAGCTGACTAACTCCTCAGTCACTTCATTCAGAGAAAGACTGTTAGGGCTAGCGGAATTCACAGAGTAAATATAGATGTTTATTATTGGTGCGTTCGCAGCCCAGGGTCCACCGTGCAGGAGAAACCTGCTGCTAGTGAATGGTGGCACTATTTAGCGGTATAAGCTAGCTCTGTTACTTCACAGAGTAGCCGTGAAAGGAAGGCAATGCGCCCTGTTAGACTCACAGGCGCGCAAGCTAACTGCCGAGCTGATAGCAGTCTGTGGTCATGCAAACACACAATCTCCTCACTGGAGGTGCCGTATTCTAGGGGCTTATTTCAGCCAGGTCCCTGAATACATACACACATAACCACACTGGCGCAAAGCACATAACTTAGATTGATACTAGCGCATGGCTGTGCGGTCATGCGAACCTTTTATAGCTGCAGCAAGTCCAGGACCTTCTAGGAGGACCATTGGTAATTGATGCAGTATCTAAGCATGTGACCCTTGATCTCCAATGAGAGATCTGACCCTTGGCATGCTCAGAAAAGGAAAAGCACGACTTGGTCCCAAAAATGTTTGCTCGCCGCTGCCCAGTACTGGCTACAATGGCAGAAGCTGAAAAGGCAGCAGTAACCCTTTACACAGAGTCAGACTGAGCAAGACGCTGGGACTGACGTCTCCCCTGAGCAGGCTCCACTGTGGCAGGAGAAGAATGGGAGACCGCAGCGGAGATGGCCCAAGATTCCCCCTGTGCAGAGGCGGGAACTTGACCCGTAACATTACCCCCCCTTCTAGGGCCCCCCTCCTTGGACCTCGCTGCGCTCGAAGGCAGCAATAAGCTGTGGAGCCCGAATGTGCTCAGCAGGCTCCCAAGACCTGTCCTCAAGACCATAACCCTTCCAGTCCACCAAATAAAATCTTTTACCACGTACCAGCTTGCGCCCCAAAATAGCGTTCACCTCGTAATCGTCCATAGACGAACCCGATTTCTCGGCAGATGACTCAGAAAACCGGGACATCTATACGGGCTTCAAGAGGGACAAATGAAAGGTGTTGGTGATACCCAGGCATGGCGGAAGGGCCAAACAGAAGACCACAGTGTTATCCTGTTGAAGGACCTTTAAAGGGTCCAAGTAGCGAGATGCAAACTTAGTTGACTCAACTCGCAGCTTGATGTTATGGGCGGAGAGCCACACTAAGTTGCCAGGAGCAAAGGTCGGAGCGGGGTGCCGATGTGCATCAGCGGAGAACCTCATTCTCTCCTTGGAGGCCCAAATAACATCCTGAGTGTGGTCCCAAATGTCCCGTGCCTCCACAGCCAAGTCTGCCACCCTGGAGTCGGCGGAAAACATGGGCAGAGGCACAGGTACCTGACATAGTTAAGGATGAATGGGGTCTGTCCAGTGGAGTTGGCTACAGCGGTGTTCAGGTCAAACTCTGCCCACGATAGCAGAGATGCCCAGTCATCCTGCCTGGCTGAGACAAAATGTCGCAGATATGTGACTAAGGTCTGGTTGGCCCTCTCTACCAACCCATTCATCTCGGGATGATATGCAGAAGAGAGATTCAACTCAATGCTTAGAAGATATCAAAGCTCTCTCCAGAACCGAGATGCAAACTGGGGACCCCGGTCACTGACAATTTTGTCCGGCATACCGTGTAGGCGGAAGATGTAAACAACGCTGCCAAGGCCCATTCAGAAGGTAGCCGTGGAAGCGGCACCAAGTGCCCCATTTTAGAAAAATGATCGGTGATAACCCAAATGATGGTACAGCCACGAGACTTGGGCAAGCCCACCCCAAAGTCCATCCCAACCATCTCCCAGGGCCTGTCTGCCACCAGCAAGGGATAAAGTAACCCAGCTGGCCATTGTCAAGGAGACTTATTTTTGGCGCAGGAGACACACGCCCGAATATAATCTCCGACATCATGGACCATATGCGGCCACCAGTACGTCCTCGCCAGCAGCTCAGATGTCCTCTTTGTCCCAAAATGTCCACCGACCCTGGGCGAATGGGCCCAAGAGAGAACCTCCGGTCGCAAATTAATAGGTATAAAAGTCTTGCCCAGTGGCACTGACTGTAGCAATACCAGAGTTACGGTTCTCAGGCTCTCAGAAGAGGCAATAATCCGAGGCTCCCCTTCCTCCTCCTCAGAAGACACAACGGAGCAAAAGAGAGCATCAGCACGAATGTTCTTCTCCCCAGCGAGATAATGGAGGGTGAAGTGGAACCGGGAGAACAACAAGGACCATCTGGCCTGACGAGAATTTAGCCGCTGAGCTGTTTGTAAATATAACAAATGTTTGTGGTCCTTGAAGACTTGGAAGGGAAAGCGAGCCCCTCCAAAAGATGTCTCCACTCTGAGAAGGCCAACTTCATTGCTAGCAACTCCCTGTCCACGATGGAATAATTCCTCTCCGCTGGTGTGAAGGTCTTGGAGAAAAAGAAGCAAGGATGCTTCCGACCTTGAGCATCCTTTTGGAAGAGGACTGCTCCAGCACCAACGGATGAGGCATCCACCTCCATTATAAACGGCTTATCAACATCGTGACGTTGTAGGATGGGAGCGCTAGCAAAATGAGACTTAATAGAAGAGAAGGCCTTGGAGACCTCCTCAGACCACAATTTGGGATTTGCTCCCTTCTTGGTGAGGGCTACCAAGGGAGCTACCAAAGTTGATAAATGGGGAATGAACTGGCGATAGTAATTAATGAACCCCATAAAGCTATGCACCACTTTAAGAGAATGGGGTTCTTGCCAGTCCATCACAGCCTGTAGTTTGGCAGGATCCATAGCCAATCTCTGCGCGGATATGATATAGCCCAGGAAAGGTAAAGACTCCTGCTCAAACATACATACATTCTCCAACTTTGCATAGAGGGAATTTGCACGTAAGAGGTCGAAGAGTTTGCAAACATCTCTCCGGTGGGAGTCAATATCTGGAGAGAAGATGAGAATATCATCCAGATAGACTACGACCGAGGTGGAGAGCATATCCCGGAAGATATCGTTAACAAAGTCTTGGAAAATGGCTGGGGCATTACAGAGCCCAAAAGGCATCACCAGATACTCATAGTGCCCATCCCTGGTATTAAAAGCCGTCTTCCTTCCGTCCCCCTCACGGATGAAAATCAGGTTATAAGCACCCCACAGATCTAATTTAGTAAATACCCTTGCTCCCTGTAGCCTATCAAAGAGCTCAGAAATCAGGGGCAACGGGTACTTATTCTTAACGGTAATGGCGTTAAGACCCCTGTAATCTATGCATGGACGTAATTCTCCATATTTCTTCTGCACGAAAAAGAATCCCGCCCCTGCAGGTGACAATGACTTTCTAATGAACCATCTTGCCAAATTCTCCTTGATGTTTTGGGACATAGTCTCCGTTTCCGGGAGAGAGAGGGGATAGACCCGTCCCCGAGGAGGTTCTGCTCCAGGCATGAGATCAATAGGACAGTCATAGGGGCGGTGAGGTGGAAGGGTCTCCGCAGCCTTTTTGGAGAAGACATCTGCATAGGACCAATAGCACTTGGGAAGGGAAGAAAGATCTGTGGGTATCTCAGTAGTGGAAACCTGAACACATCGGCCCTTACATGATTCACTCCAACCCAATATCCTCCCAGCGGTCCACTCAATATGTGGGGAGTGGAAAGGGTATTCCCAGCAGAATCTCGTCCATTCCCTCAGGAAGGACAATAAGGGAAATAATCTCCTGGTAGGAAGGGGACATGGATAATGTGAAAGGGACAGTCTGGTGTGTGATTTGTGAGGGAAGTGTCGATCCATTCACTACTCTAACAGTCACTGGTTTGGCGAGCATCACCAGAGGTATTGCATGGCGCAGAGCAAAAGTAGAGGACATGAAATTCCCCTCTGCTCCAGAGTCCACACAAAGCTCGACTGTTGGAGTGGATGAGCCTAAGTCCCTTTAAAGGACAACTTGGAGGAAAATGCCACTGTGTCTAGTGAACCACCTCCAATGGTTACTAGACACCATCATTTTCCCGACCGCTGTGAACATTTATTAGCATAATGTCCTAACTGTTGGCAAATATTACAAACCACGGGTACTCAAGTGGCCCGGGACTTAGGTCCCACTCAAGAAACCTCCATGGCCTCATGGGAGTCGGATACCTGAATGGAAGATTCTAGAGATCTGGCGAAGGTGGGAGCCAGCCAGAACCTCTGCCTACACTGGGTCTGCTTTAACCTCCGCTTGTTAAAACGGAGGTCGATGCGGGTAGATATTGTAATGAGCTCTTCCAGTGTGGCGGGAATTTCCCTGGTGGCCAAGGCGTCCGTCACATAATCTGCCAATCCGTCCCAGAACACCGGAATAAGGACTTTATCCGGCCACTCCAGCTCTGAGACCAGAGTCCGGAATTGGACGGCAAACTGGCTGACCATGGACTAACCCTGTGTTATTGCCAGCAGTTGGACTGCTATATTGTGGGTGACATGAGGTCCTAAAAAGACCTGTTTCAGAGAGTCCAGGAAGAGAGGAGAACTCTGCACCACACGATCATCACGCTCCCACAGCGCCGTTGCCCACTCCAACACCCTGCCCGACAAAAGGGATAAGATAAAACTCACATTCGCCCTTTCCATAGGAAAACGTGCAGCCAGAAGCTCTATATGTATGGAGCACTGACTCACGAATCCCTGACATAGCTTACTATCACCAGCAAACTTGTCTGGAAGTGGTAGATGGGATAAAGTCGGAGCAGGGGTGGCAGAGGATAAACTGGCTTCAGCTACACTTGCAGCCTGAACAGTGACTGTGGTAACAACCACAGCTAAGGTTGTGCGTTCTAGAGCTGCCAACCTACTCTCCAGCTGCTGGATGTACCACTGTAGATGCTGATTGTCCGCCATTTACTAGCCAGACCCTGGTGCTAGTATTATGTTAGGGGTAGCGGAACGCACCGAGTAAATATAGATGTTTATTATTGGTACATTCGCAGCCCGGGGTCCACCGTACAGGAGGAACCTGCTGCTAGTGAATGATGGCACTATTTGGCAGTATAAGCTAGCTCTGTTACTTCACAGAGTAGCCGTGAAAGGAAAGTACTGTGCACTGATAGACTCACAGTCGCACAAGCTAACTGCCAAGCTGATAGCAGTCTGTGGTCATGCAAACACACAATCTCCTCACCGGAGGTGCTGGTATTCTAGGGGCTTATTTCAGCCGGGTCCCTGAATACATACACAACACACAATCTCCTCACCGGAGGTGCCAGTATTCTAGGGGCTTATTTCAGCCGGGTCCCTGAATACATACACACATAACCACACTGGCGCAAAGCACATAACTTAGATTGATACTAGCGCATGGCAGTGTGGTCATGTGAACCTTTTATAGCTGCAGCAAGTACAGGACCTTCCCAGAAGGACCAATGGGAGGCTGCTACAGAAGTTGAGCACCTTCAGGACCTTTCTGGAGGACCAATGGGATTTGCTGCAGTATCTAAGCATGTGACCCTTGATCTCCAAGAGAGATCTTATCCTGGACATGCTCAGAAGGGGAAAAGCAGGACTTAGTCCCAAAAACATTTGCTTGCCACTGCCCAGTACTGGCTACAATGGCAGAAGCTGGAAAGGCAGCAGTAACCCTTTGCACAGAGTCAGACTGATCGAGACGGTGGGACCGACATCTCCGCTGAGCAGGCCCCACTGCGGCAGGAGAAAAATGGGAGACTGCAGTGGTGCAGAGGTGGGAACTCGACCCCTAACAAAGACCTCGGTGTGTCTCTCTCTCTCAGCTACAGCTCACATCATTGATGGTCCCACAATGATTCTACTTCATGCTTCTTAGAGAAACCATGGAGGTGCTTCTAATAAAACCCTGCAGAGCTGGGATGTATCCCTGCACTTTCCAGAGATGCTACATATCTTCCTCTCACTCTGCCCAAAGCTGAGGGCTGGCCAATCTACAGTGCCAACAAGGAGTCACTCTACCAAAACTGATTATTGGCTCCCAACTCTTGGGGGAACACAATTCACACATTTCACACAGGGATTTACTATCTACAGTTTACACACAGAGTTCTGCTGTCTACTGACTACATGCAATTCTCTGCCACCT
Source organism: Ranitomeya variabilis (assembly GCF_051348905.1). Lineage (NCBI taxonomy): Eukaryota > Metazoa > Chordata > Amphibia > Anura > Dendrobatidae > Ranitomeya > Ranitomeya variabilis. The sequence continues at coordinate 601,514,113 of NC_135234.1, forward strand.
ACAGACTACACACAATGCTCTGCCACCTACAGACTTGACACAATGCTCTGCCACCTACAGACTACACATAATGTTCTGCCTTCTACAGACTACATGCACTGCTCTACCACCTACAGACAATGTGCAGAGCTCTGCTATACGCATTACAAAAGACACTCACTTCTTACAACATGCAGTCATTCTCTGCCACTTTCACATCATGCACATGTAAGGGAGTGAAGGATGATGTTCCCTTTTACTTTTCGTTCTTAACAGGTTCAGACGTCGAATATTATTATAATGTATATACCGTATGTTATTATATTATGGTACCGCTACACTTATAGTGTATTACCACTGTCTATTTAATTGGTACTGCTACATCACATGGTGTATTGCCATTAGTGTTAAATGTATATTGTTTTACATTGTTTAAGTATAGGGTAAGTGTAGAGTGTAGGATTGGCCACTAGATGGGGGGGAGGCATCCTAAAACCCACATCAACACAAATCTAGATAAGTTCAATAGGGGGTCTACTTTTCAAAATAGTGTCACTTGTGGAGGGGGGTTTCCACTGTTTAGACACATTAGGGGCTCTCCAAACGCGACATGGCATCCGATCTCAATTTCATCCAATTTTGAATTGGAAAGTCAAACGGCGCTCCTTCACTTCCGATCTCTGCCATGCGCCCAAACAGTGGTTCTTACCCACATATGGGGTATCTGCATACTCAGGACAAATTGTAGAACAAATTTTGGGGGTCCAATTTCTCCTGTTACCCTTGGTAAAGTAAAACTAATTGGATCTGAAGTAAAAAATGATGTGAAAAAAGTTAAATGTTCATTTTTTTAAAAACATTCCAAAAATTACTGTGAAACACCTGAAGGGTTAATAAACTTATTGAATGTGATTTTAAGCACCTTGAGGGGTCCAGTTTTTAGAATGGTGTCACACTTAGGTATTTTCTATCATATAGACTCCTTAAAGTGACTTCAAATGTGATGGGTCCCTAAAAAAAATGTTGTTGTAAAAAGGAGAAATTGCTGGTCAACTTTTAACCAATAAAACTCCCTAACAAAAAAAAGATTGGTTCCAAAAATGTGCTGATGTAAATTAGACATGTGGGAAATGTTACTTATTAAGTATTTTGTGTGACTTATTTCTGTGATTTAAGGGTATGAAAATTCAAAGTTGGAAATTTTAGAAATTGTCGAACTTTTCGCAAAATTTCCGTTTTTTTCACAAATAAATGCAAGTAATGTCGAGGAAATTTTACAACTACCATGATGTACAATATGTCACAAGAAAAGAGTGTCAGAATCACTGGGATCCATGCAAGTGTTCCAGAGTTATAACCTCATAAAGGGACAGTGGTCAGAATTGTAAAAATTGGTCAGGTCATTAACATGCAAACCACCCTTAGGGGTTAAGAGGTTAGAATATTAAGAAAGTGTAGACCAGCAGCATGCCAATTTTTTTTTTTTATTTCAAACCAGTGAAATTTCACACAAAGCAGGTTCTACAGTATATATGACAATAATAATTTTTTTTACCAAACATATTTTGTGAACTGCACCAGGCCAAGCTGTTTAAAATTTTTAACCCACCATAATTTTACACAAAGCATGTTATTAAACTGTATGGATGAATCATTGAATCCATTAAAAGTTTTCGAGGCTTTTTTGTAGTTTAAAATACCAGCAAAATGTAACAAGAACTCTGTTACATTGTATGAATAAATCATTGAATCCATAACAATTTTGGAAGGATTCTTTTTAATAGTTTAATGCACCACCAAAATGTAAAAGAAAGCATGTAATGCTTATTGAACGGATAGTTGAATCCAGAAAAAAAAAAATATATTTTTTTTAGAGTTTAATATACCAGCCAAATGTAACAAAAACCAAGTTAGAACATATGGATGAATCATTGAATCTATGTAAATTTATTCAATTTTTTTTTTTTTATATAACATTGAAATGTAAAAGAAGGCATGTAATAATGTATGAATCAGTAATTGAATGCAGAACATTTTCTTATTGCTTTTTTTGTAGTTTTTTATACCACCAAATGTAACTAAAAAGATGTTATAGTGAATGGATAAGCAATAAAATACAGCTAATTTTTTGAACAATTTTTTGAAGAATAAGAAGCACCAAAATGTACTACAGAATACGAAATACTCTAATGATGAGTAATTGATTCCAGATACATTTTTGAATGTTTTTTGGAGTGTTATATATCCCAGAAATGTATCCTGTTTGGGTATGTCTGCTGAGTAAGCACGTCTTATAACTTGAATCTAGCTTTTCTATTAACCCATCTTACTCCTTCACCATGTTTACATATGCCCTTACAGTGTTTGCTTCATTAACCCACTTTCTCATTCGCTATCCACAAACCCCAGCACCCTCTAACCAAATAATCATCTCTTCTTCCCTCTTACTTACCCATCTGACTTCCTCTGCTGACCTGCTCCTCAACCTCAAATCTGTCCTAATAAAACATTAAACAATCCGGCCACTCTCCTCCCACCTGCTCTCCCTTTCTCTGCTTCTCCTCCGCTTTCGACATATCTCCCAACCCTGGACCCCCACAGCTCATGCCTCCCATTACTACCCCCTTCTACCACTCCCTATCTAATATAAACTACCGCAATCTTTCCAACAAAAAACCCGTGTCCCTGATGACTACCCACCTCTTCCCTCTCTCTGGAGCACTCTGGAATGCCCACTCAATCTGCAATAAGCTTCATGTTATTCATGACCTTTTTCTCTCACAAGCTTCCTCCGCCTCACAGAAACATGGCTAACACCCTCTGACACCGCCTCCCCTGCTGCGCTGTGTTATGGCGGCCTCCACTTCACCCACACCCCTTGCCCTGGCAACAGACATGATGGAGGAGTGGGTCTTCTCTTTTCTTCTAACTGCACCTTTAACCCAATCCCACTTCTACCCTCCCTTATCCTCCCCTCTTTTGAAGTCCACTCTGTCCGCATCTACTCTCCCTCCAACCTCCAAGTGGCCGTCATATACATACCTCCGGGCCCGGCCACTGCCTATATTGACCAATTCTCCACCTGGCTTCTTGACTTTCTTTCCACTGACATTCCCACTATCATCATGGGTGACTTCAACATCCCTACAGTCACCAGCCTCCAAACTCTGATCTCTTACTTCATCTTTTGGACTTACTCAGTGGTCCTCCGCAGCCATCCACACAGACAGACATACACTAGACCTGGTCTTCACCCGTCTCTGCTCTGTATCTAACTTCACCACATCCCCTCTCCCTCTATCCGACCACCATCTGCTCACTTTCTCATGCCTGTCCTCCTTACTGGTCACCCATGTCCAGCAACATACGCACCCCTGCCGAAACCTTGAACACCTAGTGTAATAATTATAGGGGATAACTTAGGAGACTCTTTGCGTGGAACAAGACAACTACAGGACACAGTTTTATAAGTGGTAAAGTCTATATTATCACATGGTGATTCAAACAGGTGCAGAGAGAAACTCAAGTCCACAACACTTGGTGCAAATATCAAATGCAGCTCAGCAGTCTATAGGAAACTTCAGAAGAAAATGCAATCACGCAGAAATTCTATGAAGCACAATTATTCTTGAGGATACTTGACACGAATAAGTCCTTGCTTAGTCCACAACACAGATAGATATGCTTATAAGGCAGTTCAAATAATATCTTAGCTCAACCAGGGAGGTCTGGGTAATAGTCTCAGGTTCTTGCAGAGCAGAAACAGCTTACATGTCTAGCAAATGCAGATGGAAGCAAACACGAGCAGCAGATGAAGGAGGATTACTGGAACTGGTGTATGCAGCAGGAACTCAGAGCAGAGTAGCAGGATAACCCCACACAGTTCACAGGAGCAGGTATATAGCCAGGGGGTCACCAGGGGTCATGAGCTGGATGCAAGGGAGAATACTCTAGCACAGACTGAAGGCTGGGGTGGAGTTTTATAGCAGGAAGACACAGTGCACATGAGACCAAAGACACCATCTTGGAAAAGGGCAGTAATGCACAAAAAGGTAATAAAAAATGTTCAGAGTCCTGACATTACTCCCTCCTTAGAAGCGGCCTCAGGACAATCCTGGACCTGGTTTCTCAGGGAATCTCTGATGAAAATGAGAAATCTTCTGTTGGGCATTGATGTTTTCCACAGGTTCCCAAGAGTCTTCCTCAGGGGGATATCCCTGCCATCTTATCAGATATTGGAGCCGATTCCTGCGAATCCTGGAATCAACAATTTCCTCCACCACAAATTGTTCTTGCCCATCAATCACCACAGGCTGCGGAGGTGGCACAACACGTCCCTGGAAGGTATTAGGAGATACAGGCTTTAGTAAAGATACATGAAAAACTGGGTGTACCTTCATAGTCGTAGGCAGCTTCAGCCGGCAGGCCACAGAGCTCACAATACCGTTGATCTTGAAAGGGCCAATGAATTTCTGTCAAAGTTTTTGTGAAGGAACGTTTAACTTCAGATTCTTAGTTGCTAACCACACGGAATCTCCTACCTTGAACATGGGTGCAGGTTTACGGAATCTATCAGCTGATCTCTTATAACGTTCTTGAGCTGGGGTCAGGGACTCCTTCAGAACCTCCAGATTTTGCCTTATCGCAGTCAGCCTTTCCTCCACTGCCGGAACCGGAGAAATAATTGGAGACCTAGGTAAGGTACACGGATGATAACCCAGAAGGGCAAAGAAAGGTGTAAATTTAGTAAAGGCGCTCTGAGAATTGTTATATGAAAATTCAGCTAACGGCAGCAACTCCAACCAATCATCCTGGAGATGGCTGACCTTACCGATTGTAACCGGCAGCCTCCGTTCCTAAGAATGAGGAGTTTAGGACCCTCGATGACGTCGCGGCTTTTGATTGGTCGCAATGAGGAGTTTAGGACCTGCGATGACGTCGCGGCTTGTGATTGGTCGCGTAAGCGGTCACATGAGCGGCACGCGAACAATCACAAGCCTTGACGTCATCGAGGGTCCTAAACTCCTCATTCTTAGGAACTTTTGGCTGCCGGTTACAATCGGTAAGGTCCAGGGGCCCCCGGACGGGTGAGTATATCCATATTTTTTATTTTAATTCTTTATTTTTTACATGAATATGGATCCCAGGGCCTGAAGGAGAGTCTCCTCTCCTCCAGACCCTGGGAACCATACACTGGGAACTTCTGATTCCGATTTCCGATACCATAAAAATATCAGAACTCAGTATCGGAATTCCGATACCGCAAATATCGGCCGATACCCGATACTTGCGGTATTGGAATGCTCAACACTACTGACCATTTGTCTGGGGATGGTAAGCGGAAGAGAGACAGACATTAATATTGAGTGCAGAGCAAAACCCCTTTCAGAATCCTGAAGTGAACTGCACTCCATGGTCAGAGATGATCTCATCCAGAACCCCATGCAACTGAAAGACATTCTGTATAACCAAGTTCACTGTATCTTTAGCTGAGGGGAGGCCGGTGCACAGAACAAAATGAGCAGCTTTAGTCAGGCGATCAACTACCAATATGATTGTATTCATGCCCCCCGATGTAGGCAGCTACACAATAAAGTCCATTGATATAGACCCCCAAGGGCGGGACGGAACAGGTAATGGTTGTAAAAGACCCGTAGGTGCCACATGGTGAGTCTTGTAATGAGCACATACCTCGCAAGAGAGAAAATAGTCCTTGGTATCCTTCAGGCAAGTTGGCCACCAGAAGAATCGGCTCAGGAACTCTTGTGTCTTCTGTACCCCTTGTGACCAGCCAACTTGGAGTCATGTACCATCTTGAGGATCTGCAGACGGATGACCTCAGGGACGTAGATACGTCGATCTCTGAACCACATGCCACCCTTAAAGACAAGATTAATATCCACAGGTGGGTTGGCTAAAAATACATCACCATCATAGGCCTCCCTGCACTCCTTCCACAAGTCTTGATCGTGGATAACTCCGATGAAATTGGCATCAGATAGAATGATCTTGGACGGGGCTCCAGGTACGGAATCCGCAGCATGGATTCGGTATAAAGCATCAGTCTTCCCATTATGAGAACCTGGACGGTACGAGATAACAAAGTTAAATTGATTTAAAAATAAGTTTCAACGAGCCTGATGAGGAAAAAGACATCTAGGGGATCTAAGGAACTCTAAATTGCGATGTTCAGTTAGCACTATGATCTGTTGTGCAGCTCCTTGCAGATGATGCCTCCATTCTTTGAAAGCCGCAATAATAGCCATCAATTCCTTGTCTCCCACGTCGTAATTCTTCTCTGCTGAGGTTAGTCTACGGGAAAAGAAAGCACAAGGATGTCGCAGACCCTTCTCTCCAGTTCTTTGGGAGAAAATAGCCCCAAAAGCATTATCAGAAGCGTCCACCTCCACAATGAAAGAAAGTGTTGGATCTGGGTGTATCAACAGCGGTGCTGATGTGAAACAGATCTTAAGCCGATCAAAAGCTTCTTGAGCCTGTGATGACCACTTAAAGGGCTTTTCCTTCTTTGTCAAGGAAGTAATGGGACGGACAATATCAGAAAAATTTCGAATGAAGCGTCTGTAGAAATTTGCAAAACCAATAAAACGTTGGACCTCCTTAACGTTCTTGGGTACCGGCCAGTCAAGGATAGCCTGAATATTACCAGATTCCATGTTCACCCCCTGGGGAGAGATGATATAACCTAAGAACTGTATCTCAGAACGATGGAATTCGCATTTCTCTGGCTTAATATACAGATGGTTCTCTTTCAGACGTCTTAAAACAGTTTTGACATGTTCTTCATGTTCCTGTAGAGAGTCAGAAAAGATTAGTATATCGTCCAAATAGATCACTACAAACTGGTCCAACAAATCTCTGAAAATGTGATTAGCAAGGTGTTGAAATGTTGCAGGGGCGTTACAAAGCCCGAAGGGCATCACAAGAGATTCAAAGTGTCCGTACCGGCCTCTGAATGCTGTCTTCCACTCATCCCCTGGATGAATATGCACCAAATTATAAGCCTCATGAAGATCCAGTTTAGAGAACACCTTAGCATGGTGGACTCTTTCCAGTAATTTGGGAATCAGAGGCAAAGGGTAACGGTTTCGTACGGTTACCTTATTGAGTTCCCGATAGTCAACACAGGGTGTCAGGGTCCCATCCTTCTTCTTTACAAAAAAGATAGGTGCCCCTGCTGGTGAGGAAGAAGGACTTATGAAGCCTTTGGCCAGATTTTCATCAATATACTCCTTTAAGGCTTGAAGCTCAGGTGCCGCCAAAGGGTATACGTTACCAAAAGGAATAGCTGCCCCAGGAAGCAACTCAATGGGACAGTCATAATGCCTGTGTGGAGGAAGCTGATCTGCATTCTTCTTGTCACAGATGTCAGAGAACTCTTTATATGCTGGAGGTAAAGAAAATACCTGTACATGTGGTTCCGTAGCCATGGACTCAGGGACAGCTTCTGTTAACGCTGAGTTGCTCCTTGTTGGAAAGGTAATCTCCTTGGTCTCCCAGTTGATAATTGGGTTCTGAGAACGCAACCAAGGAATGCGTAAAATCACAGGAAAATGAGGAGAAGAAATTAGCAAGAAAGAAAGTTCCTCCTGATGATTAGGCTCCAACAAAATTTCAAGGGGTCCAGTCTCCTGATCCACAAGCCCAGAGATTAAAGGTGACCCATCCACTGTTTCCATGGTAATTGGAGAGGCTCTTTGCTGAATTTCAACACCATGTTCCTTGGCAAATGTGATATCCATTAAATTGCCACCTGCACCAGAGTCAATCATAGCTGCACTGGAAATCCACTGTCCTGAACACAGGATCTTAATAGGGAGCGAAAAGTGAGAGTTATTTTCCTTAAGCTCCTTGGGGGGTGAAGTCATAGAAAGTGAATGGAATACAGCGTTTAAAGGCAGGCTACATTCAGAGATGTCAGATTCATCATCACAGTTGTCATACTCCCCTACTGCTGCTAGCACCTTGTTAGGCCGTCTAGGACACTTAGGACAATTGATCAAGAAGTGGTCAGACTGGCCGCAGTAGAAACATAGACTTTCACGAAGGCGATGCTCCCGGCGCTCATTGTGCTTGCGCCTCTGAATGGAATCAATTTGCATAGGCACCTCCTCTGTTGTGAATTCCGTTCTGGAGCTCCCTCCTGTGGTTGCTAATGGTATTTTTGTGAGTTCTGCCCTTGGGCTCCCTCTGGTGGTTTCGAGTGGAACTGCTGCTCCTTTAGTTAGCTGTAGCAGCTGCCTTCACTAATCGCCTTGCCTGGGTTTGTTATTTAAACCTGCTCTGGGCTTTAGTTCATGCCAGCTGTCAATGTTCTTGGTTGGATTTGGTTCTCTCCTTGGATTTCTCATATGGCCTGTCCTTGTCAGCAAAAGATACGTTTTTGCTAGTTCTTGTTTGTCCATTTGCTTGGACTCTATTGCTCTGCAAATATGTCTCTTTTTGTCCAGCTTGTCATTATGTAATATTCAGGCTAGCTGGAAGCTCTGGGAAAGCAGATTTGCCCCTCCACACCGTGAGTCGGTGTGGAGTTCATTTTTGTAAACTCTGCGTGGATTTTGTAGTTTTTAATACTGACCACACAGTATCCTTTTCTCTCTGTCTATCAAGTTTAGTATTGGCCTCCCTTGCTGAAATCTGATTTCATTTCTGTGTACGTCATTACCCTCTCCACTCACAGTCAATATTTGTGGGGGGCTGTCTTTCCTTTTGGGGTTTTCTCTAAGGCAAGATAGCTTTCTATTTCCTTCTTTAGGGGTAGTTAGTTCTTAGGCTGTGAAGAGGTGTCTAGGGAGACTCAGGAACATCCCACGGCTATTACTAGTGTTGTTGTTAGGATTAGGAACTGCTGTCAGTAGAGATACCACCTTCTCAGAGCTCGTTCCATGTTGCGTTTTAGCCACCAGGTCATATCAGTGTGGCCTCTTAACCACCAGGTCATAACACTCCTCCACCTCCTGAGATGTTTTACCTGCAGGCTCTTTGGAAGGAAGGAAAAGTTAGAAATACAGTTATATGCAGCAAACTTCTCCTGCCTACGCTCAGTAAGGCGAATGTCAATGTGCACACAATGCTGTATAAATGTCTCTAGCTCTTGTGGTGACTCAGAGCGAGCTAGTTCATCTTTTACAATACTAGACAGACCCCTTTTAAAAATAGGCAATTGTGCATAACTGTCCCAATTGGTATCTCACGCTAATCTCCTGAATTCAGTAGCATACTCAATAACAGAACGTTTTGCCTGGCGTAAAGACAATAAAGCAGATTCAGCGGTTGCACGGCGATTAGGATCATCAAACATTAATGCCATAGCGGCCAAGAAATCATCCAAGTTATTTAACCGTGGGTCACGAGACTCAATCATCGGATTCGCCCAGTCGAGCGCTCGTCCGGTCAGCAGCATTATTACACACAATACTTTGGATCTATCATTAGGAAAACGGTCAGCATGCACATCAAAATATAGCATACATTGATTCACAAAGCCACAAAATTTGTCGCGATCACCATTAAATCTGAATGGGGGCAACTTAGGTGGGCTAGCTGGTGGCGGTTGCCCAGAGGGAAAAGTCGCTTGTGCAGCTATTTGCGTGCTTATGTCCTGAAAAGCCCGTCCATACTGGGACTCTATGCAAGCAAGTTTGTTTTCCTGGGCTGCTATGCGGGTGCTTAAGTCCTGCAAAGTCTGTCCAAACACTTGTTGATTGAGTTCAAAGCTTCCAAACATCTTTTGCAGACCTTCCACATCTTTCTGCAGTGATCTAATTATGGAAAACACTTGCTCTAGTCTGCTTTCTGCAGTCATTGTTCCAGCAGTCTCCTTTTTTTTAGGCTAGAGTATCCTGTAATAATTATAGGGGATAACTCAGGAGACTCTTTGCGTGGAACAAGACAACTACAGGACACAGTTTTATAAGTGGTAAAGTCTATATTATCCCACGGTGATTCAAACAGGTGCAGAGAGAAACTCAAGTCCACAACACTTGGTGCAAATATCAAATGCAGCTCAGCAGTTTATAGGTAACTTCAGAGGAAAATGCAATCACGCAGAAGGTCTATGAAGCACAATTATTCTTGAGGATACTTGACACGAATAAGTCCTTGCTTAGTCCACAACACAGATAGATATGCTTATAAGGCAGTTCAAATAATATCTTAGCTCAAACAGGGAGGTCTGGGTAATAGTCTCAGGTTCTTGCAGAGCAGAAACAGCTTACATGTCCAGCAAATGCAGATGGAAGCAAACAGGAGCAGCAGATGAAGGAGGATTACTGGAACTGGTGTATGCAGCAGGAACTCAGAGCAGAGTAGCAGGATAACCCAACAGGTTCACAAAAGCAGGTATATAGCCAGGGAGTCACCAGAGGTCAGGAGCTAAATGCAAGGCTGAATACTCTAGCACAGACCGAATGCTGGAGTGGAGTTTTATAGCAGGAAGACACAGTGCACATGAGACCAAAGACGCCATCTTGGAAAAGGGCAGTAATGCACAAAAAGGTAATAAAAAATGTTCAGAGTCCTGATATCTAGACACCCATACACTCTTTGACTCTATGCTACCACTGGCATCCATGTCCTCACTCCACAATGCAGTGCCACTGCTTTCTACAATGCCATTCTCGCATCAGCTATTGACACGGCTGACCCTCTCGTTCATGGCAGAGTGCGACGTATCAATAGATAACCCTAGCACAATGACACCACTAAAAAGCTCTGACAAGTGTCCAGGGTTGCAGAGGAAGAAAACAAATTCGCAAGACGACTTTACTGCATTCAAACAGGCAACACTAGCTTTTAAATCTGTTCTCACCTCTGCTAAACAGGCCTACTTCACAACCCTCATATCTTCCCTATCCTACAACCCCAAACAGTTATTCAAAACCTTTAACTCCCTCCTCCACCCCTCAGTGCCCCCTCCAACCTCCCTCATCTCTGCTGAGGACTTTGCCACACACTTTAAAAAAAAGATCGACCAAATGAGGCAAATCTTCATTGTTCAACCACCACAACCCCTTTGTATACCAATGCCTAAACCCTTTAACCTCACTATCCTACATCACTAAAGGGGGGCTTAGTTGTCCCTTCTCCAAATCGCAACTCACCACCTGTGCGCTTGACCCCATCACCTCCCACCTCCTCCCTGACCTCACCGCCACTCTTATCCCATCCCTAACCCACTTCTTCAACCTATCACTAACTTCTGGCACTTCCCTTCTGCTTTCAAACATGCCACAATCACACCTATCCTTAAAAAGCCAACCCTCGATCCAACTGCTATATCCAGCAATCGCCCAATATCGCTGCTTCCATTCACTTCCAAACTCCTGGAGCAGCACGTCCAAGCTGAACTTTCCTCCCACCTCTCATCTAACTTGCTCTTTGATAATCTACAATCTGGTTTCTGACCCCATCACTCAACTGAGGCAGCCCTGACCAAAATTACTAGCGACCTACTTACTGCCAAAGCTAATGGACAATACTCTGTACTCCTCCTTCTAGACCTGCCCTCTGCTTTCGACACAGTTGACCACTGCCTCCTACTACAGATCCTCTCCTCCTTTGGCATCAAAGACCTCACCATATCCTGGATCTCCTCATATTTTTCCAACCCCACGTTCAGCGTCTCCCAATCCCACACTACCTTCTCATCCCACCCTCTCTCTGTTGTTGTCCCCCAAGGCTCTGTTCTAGGAGCCCTCTCTTCTCAGTCTATACACTTGGCCTGGGACAACTCATAAAGTCCCATGGATTCCAGTACCACCTTTATGCTGATGACACTCAGATCTACCTCTCTGGCCCAGACGTCCCCTCTCTGCTGTCCAGAATCCCAAAGTGTCTAGCAGCCATAGCCTCCTTCATCTTCTCTCTCTTCCTCAAATTTAATGCGGACAAATCTGAACTCATCATCTTTCCTCCATCTCATAGATCTTCCTTACCTGACCTATCTATTGCAATTAACAAAATCACGCTTTCCCCCATACCAGAAGTCCGCTGCCTCGGAGTAACCCTTGACTCTGCCCTGTTCTTCATGCTCTTACCACCTAATTTCGCCTCCAGCTCAAAAATATCTCCAGAATCCATCCTCTCCTCAACCGTCAATCTACTAAAATGCTTGTGCATGCCCTAATCATCTCCAGCCTTGACTACTGCAACATCCTTTTCTGTGGCCTCCCTGCTAACACCCTTGCACCTCTCCAGTCCATCCTTAACTTTGCTGCCCGTCTAATTCATCTCTCTCCTCTCTACTCCTCCGCTTCCTCCCTCTGCAAATCTCTTCACTGACTCCCATTCCCTCAGCGTACCCAGTTCAAATGACTAATTCTGACCTACAAAGCCATCCATAACCTGTCTCATCCATATATCTCTGAACTACTCTCCCGATATCTTCCCTCACGTAATCTCCAGTCCTCCCAAGACCTCCTTCTCTCCTACACACTTATTCACTCCTCACCCAACCGCCTCCAAGACTTCTCCCGAATATCCCACATCCTTTGGAATTCTTTGCCCCAACACATCCGACTATCAACCACATTCGGATCCTTCATACAGAACCTGAAAACCCACCTCTTTAGGAAAGCTTACATCCTCCACTGACCCCCCTGCCTCCTCACCACTACCGGAGGTACAGCCTCACCAACACCAGAGCTCCTGCAACTCTCGACCTACTGTCTCATTCCCAACCATCCTGTAGAATGTAAGCCCGCAAGGGTTGAGTCCTCGCCCCTCTGTATCAGTCTATAATTGTTAGTTTGCTTACTGTAAGTGATATCTGTAATTTGTATGTAACATGTTCTCATATACAGCACCATGGAATCAATGGTACTATATAAATAATAATAATAATAATAATAATAATAAGAGGTGGGGTACCCAAAAGGCAGTATGCTCTCTCAGGGGTGTTAGTAACTCTGTATGAGTCACCTCTGTGAGCCTCTCTCAGGTCTGTTCATTCCTCAAGAAGGGTTCATCTTACTCCCTTACTTCTGGGATCACATCCACTGCATTCCAGCAATGTGCCCCTCTATTTTGAGGAAAGTAACCCTGGATCCAGCCATCAGCCTTTGCGGCAAGTGTTACGTCTCTAGTGCCAAGATGATTGAATGAGATGTGATGATGGGTCCCAAACTCTTCAATGGACCATCCTCCAGGATGCCAACGCTTGGTAACTTGTAGCTAGCAAGCTGCATAACATTTTTCAAGACCTGGTCCTGGCTCACCTCTTTGTCTCTTTTGACCAATCTAGACCCTGCAGTATGATCACTGGTTCATGAGTCCTGGATCTACTGCCCACTGTCGGCAAGAACCCCAGCAGTAAAGGATGCAGCCTGACTTTGGGCTTTGGTAGTTTTTGGAAATTGGCTTGAACCAGACCACATTCTCCTTCCACTAGTAATGTTGCGCTAGCTTTCACTGGCTCCAATATTCAAATGATCAAATGATCACAAATCACTTTGAATGCCTGTAGCATATCTTTTAAATAATGTGTTATGTGTTGTTACTAGTGTTTTATGGGTCTTGCTTAAATGTGAGTTCTCATTTAGAAATATGAAAAAGAGGTGTCATTTTTAAGTCATTTGCAAATGATAGTTGTAACATCTCATTTACTATTTACAGCTAAAACTCATGAATTATTTTTGCATTTATCACTGACTTTCATAAAGTTGTACAAAACCACTCATATTATTATGTATGAGGTAACACAATACTTATAATAAGTTGCACCTAATGCATTAGCAAGGGACATCGTTCGCAACACAAAATGACTGTATAAATTAGATGTCCTATTAGCGCCGTGCATAACAAATTTTACATCATTATATCCACACAGATAAATGGTAGGAGATATACATTAACCTTGATAATTCATTCTAAATTTTGTGAAGGAGGAATCAAGGAACAGTGTTTAATGACTATGTGACAAACAGAGTTAACACTGTCGTAATTATGTAAAATTCAGTATGAAATGCGCTAATAAATTAAAAAGGTGTTGTTTTAACAGTATAAATTGTACAAGTTACACAATTAACTAATAAAGAACACTTAAGTTCTATATACTGCACAGTATGTCTACATATTCACATGAAGACACCTTCAAGATGAAATTTCACACTAGTCCTACGGGGAATATTGTGTACAGTATCCAGACTCCACTAGTTTTCATTACAGATGCATTAACAGCTCAGCGTTACATTAAATTTGTCGCAGAAGCACTGGTACAGCCATTTCACCAACGTGCCACAGGAACTATTTTTCAATATGACAAAGCTAGGCTGCTAGTTGCTCATTCTACTGTGATGTGCTGCCATGGCCTGCAGGGTCTTCGGACTTGTCTCCCATGGAGAACATCTGCTATGACCATGAAAAGGGAACTGAAGGCAGCATATTGTTATCATATGCATGCTAAGTGCCTTCAGCATGGCAGAATATTACTCATGCAAACACTAATACCCTCTTTGATAGAGGCTTGGAAGTGCTTGAATTTTTGTTCATGGCTCGTACTCAATGCAATGAACAAGTGAAGATGTTTTTAAAATTTTTGTTTCCACTTTTTGTTAAACATTTATCTTGTGGTTTCCATAACTTTGCAAGTTTTCTGTCTTAGTGTTGCAAGTTCAATGTTGAGTGCTGTGTAAATAGACATGGCAGTATAATTATCAGGTGAACTCGCATATCAGACATAGAGACATAGCTTAGTATGCTTGGCTATGTAACACCATCATAACCTGCAGCACTTTACAGACAATATCATCAATGTCTCCATTGGGCTCACAACCTCTATTGCCTATCTGTAGAGTATGTCTTAGACGAATGGGAGGAAAGCCACACAAACATGGGGCGATCATACAAACTCCTTGCAGATATTGTCCTAAATGTGCTATAAACCTGGGACCCCAGAGCTGCAAAGCAACTGTGCTGACCACTGAGCCACCATGCTGCCCAATAATAGTCAAGCAATTTTGAATTGAACGTAAGAAACTTATTCCATACATAAAGTGACTCATGTTCGTTACAACAAAATAGCAGAAAAATTACAAAACAGCTGACCTGTTCCTAGAAAAGATGTGGGCTCACCGCCGGAGCCCACATCAAAGGAGTGCCCGACATCGGCGTATTATTACGCCCGATGTTGGAAAGGGGTTAAAAATTCTTTAAAAAACAACATAAAATTGTGATATTTTTCTTATTTAAATTAGTTATTGTGTATTGTTACTACACATTAATCATAGTTGCAAAAATGATCCAGTTTCTACACTTACGAGGAAAATTGTCAAATAGGTTAAAGAGGGGGTAAGTCTCACAAATGGCAGCCCTATGGGATACTGTTCTCTCTAACAACTTGGAGGTCAAACAAGCTAATAGCCAACCAAAGGGTTATGTAGGAAGGGTTAGAACGTTGATGGCAATAAGGGATTCTATAATTATGAGAATGGATAAAATCATTTGTTTTTTGTTGTTTCCCTTGTGCCAGGATTTGGCATGTAGTAGAACAGGTTCATAAATTATTGCACATTGCTGGTAATGTTGCGGTCCACATGGAAACCAATGACAGAACAGGTGCTAGGTGAAAGATCCTTAAAAAATTTAAATAATTAGGCTTGAAACTAAAAGGAAGGATCATCAAAGTAGCATCCTCTGTAATATTTCCTTTGCCTTGTGCACGACAGGAATGACAGTGGTAACTCAGAAAGTTAACCCTGCTGTACTGTTCAGGTCTATTTGACTCCCCAAAAGGTTTGTGAATTACAGATTATTTATTACGTAAATCTGCAAATCATGGTTAGGTGAGTTTGTTTATGGGTAGGTGTTGTTATTATGAGTGTTTTTTATATTGTTACATATGTACTGTTTGCGTCAATATGACCCAATATAATTTTACGGCATGTAGAAAAGCCGCGGAGACACCATCACGTGTTTCTCAACGCAAGCAATGAATAGCCAGGTCTTTCACCAGGAAGGAACAACCACGGGAAGGGCAGCATCCAATAAAGGAAAACCACCTATGCCAAAACATGGTATCCATCCACAGACAGCTGTTTCGTGGTATTTGTCCCTCATCAGTGTGGAGTAGGAAACTGGCTATTAGGCCCTGTAATGGCCACGTTCTACTGTTTGCCAAAAGTCCACAAGGGGACTAATCCCCTAAAGGGGAGACCCATAGTGGCTGGCATTAACGGTATAACACAAAATCTGGGTCTTTATATTGACAAAGTATTGAGACCATTTGTTCTGTCGCTAAATTCTTATGTGCGGGACAAGACGGATTTTCTCGGGAGACTGGATGGCATTTTTCTAGAAACAGATATGATCCTCTGCAGTAATGATGTTGAAGCATTATATTCATCTATCCCTCATGAAGTTGGTCTAAGGGCTGTAGCTGATTATTTACAGACTAGAGGGCGGCAATATAACAGACATAACGAGTTTGTACTTAAAGCTCTTAAATTCTGTCTTACGAATAATGTCTTTCTATTTGAAGAAAAGTACTTCCACCAGCTCAGGGGCACTGCGATGGGTAGCCCTTGTGCACCTACGTACGCAAATCTGCTCCTGGGCTGGTGGGAGGAAAAGATCGTCTTTAGTGACATGTGGAGTGACCTGGAAGACAAGGTGGTATTTGTCATGAATCCCAATGGCTAGGGATAGCACAGGACAAGCAAAGTACAAATAAATTACGGACGAGCTCTAGGGTGATGGAACCTGGGCTGACCGCTGCCCTACGCCTGACAAACGCAACTACAGATAGCCAGGGAGCGTGCCTACGTTGGTTCTAGACTCCACGCACCAGCCTAAGAGCTAACTAGCACTGCAGAGAAAATAAAGACCTCACTTGCCTCCAGCGGAATGAACCCCAAAAGATATAGTTGCCCCCCACATGTATTGACGGTGAAATGAGAGGAAGGCACACACATAGAGATGATATATATAGTTTTAGCAAATTGAGGCCCGCTGTAAACTAGAAAGCAGAACGATACAAAAGGGGACTGAGCGGTCAGCAAAAAACCCTAATCAAAAAAACCATCCTGAGATTACAAGAACCCATGTGCCAACTCATGGCACATGGGGAGAACCTCAGTCCACTAGAGCTACCAGCTAGCATAGAGACATAATAAGCAAACTGGACAAAAAACCAAACAACTGAAAATCAGCACTTAGCTTATCCTGAAAGATCTGGGAGCAGGTAGGCAGGAACCAAACAGAGCACATCTGAATACATTGATAGCCGGCAAGGGAAATGACAGAAAGGCCAGGTAAAATAGGAAACACCCAGCCACTGATGGACAGGTGGAAACCAAAGGCCGCAACCCACCAAAGTCACCCAGTACCAGCAGTAACCACCAGAGGGAGCCCACAAACAGAATCCACAACAGTACCCCCCCCTTGAGGAGGGGTCACCGAACCCTCACGAGAACCCCCAGGGTGATCAGGGTGAGCTCTATGGAAGGCGCATGAACATCGGAGGCGACCACCCAGGAATTATCCTCCTGACCATAACCCTTCCACTTAACCAAATACTGGAGTTTGCATCTGGAAACACGAGAATCCAAGATCTTCTCAACAACATACTCCAATTCTCCCTCCACCAGCACCGGAGCAGGAGGCTCAACCGAAGGAACAACGGGCACCTCATACCTCCGCAACAACGACCGATGGAACACATTATGAATAGCAAACAATGCTGGGAGATCCAAACGAAAAGATACAGGGTTAAGTATCTCCGAGATCCTATAAGGACCGATGAACCGAGGCTTGAACTTAGGAGAAGAGACCTTCATAGGGACAAAACGAGAAGACAACCACACCAAATCCCCAACAAGAAGTCGGGGACCCACGCGGCGACGGCGATTAGCAAACTGCTGAGTCTTCTCCTGAGATAACTTCAAATTGTCCACCACCTGATTCCAAATCTGATGTAGCCTGTCCACCACCACGTCCACTCCAGGACAATCCGAAGGCTCCACCTGACCAGAGGAAAAACGAGGATGAAACCCCGAATTACAAAAAAAAGGAGAGACCAACGTGGCCGAACTAGCCCGATTATTAAGAGCAAATTCGGCCAGTGGCAAAAAAGCAACCCAGTCATCTTGATCAGCAGAAACAAAACACCTCAAATAAGTTTCCAAGGTCTGATTAGTTCGCTCCGTCTGGCCATTCGTCTGAGGATGGAATGCAGACGAGAAAGACAAATCAATGCCCATCTTGGCACAAAACGTCCGCCAAAATCTAGACACAAACTGGGATCCCCTGTCAGAAACGATATTCTCCGGAATCCCATGCAAACGAACCACGTTCTGAAAAAATAAAGGGACCAACTCAGAGGAGGAAGGCAACTTAGGCAAGGGCACCAAATGAACCATCTTAGAAAAGCGGTCACACACAACCCAGATAACGGACATTTTCTGTGAAACCGGGAGATCAGAAATAAAATCCATGGAAATGTGCGTCCAAGGCCTCTTCGGGATGGGCAAGGATAACAACAACCCACTGGCCCGAGAACAGCAAGGCTTAGCTCGAGCACACACTTCACAAGACTGCACAAAGGTACGCACATCCCTAGACAAGGAAGGCCACCAAAAAGACCTGGCCACCAAGTCTCTAGTACCAAATATTCCAGGATGACCAGCCAACACAGAAGAATGGACCTCGGAGATGACTCTACTGGTCCAATCATCCGGAACAAACAGTCTTTCTGGTGGACAACGATCCGGTTTATCCACCTGAAACTCCTGCAATGCACGTCGCAAGTCTGGGGATACGGCGGACAATATTACCCCATCCCTAAGGATACCAGTAGGCCCAGAGTCTCCAGGAGAGTCAGGCACAAAACTCCTGGAAAGAGCATCTGCCTTCACATTCTTTGAACCTGGCAGGTATGAAACCACGAAATTGAAACGGGAAAAAAACAACGACCAACGAGCCTGTCTAGGATTCAAACGCCTGGCAGACTCAAGGTAAATGAGATTCTTGTGATCAGTCAAGACCACCACACGATGTTTAGCACCCTCAAGCCAATGACGCCACTCCTCAAATGCCCACTTCATGGCCAAAAGCTCCCGTTTACCCACATCATAATTGCGCTCGGCGGGCGAGAATTTTCTAGAGAAGAATGCACATGGCTTCATCACCGAGCCATTAGAACTTCTCTGTGACAAAACCGCCCCCGTTCCAATCTCGGAAGCATCAACCTCAACCTGAAAAGGAAGTGAAACATCTGGTTGACACAACACAGGAGCAGAAGAAAACCGGCGCTTAAGTTCCTGAAAGGCCTCCACGGCCGCAGGAGACCAATCAGCAACATCAGCACCCTTTTTAGTCAAATCAGTCAAAGGTTTAACAATACTGGAAAAATTAGCAATGAACCGACGATAAAAATTAGCAAACCCCAAGAACTTCTGATGGCTCTTAACAGATGTAGGTTGTGTCCAGTCACAAATCGCCGGAACCTTGACGGAATCCATCTCAATAGTAGAAGGAGAAAAAATGTACCCCAAAAAAGAAATCTTCTGGACTCCGAAGAGACACTTTGAGCCCTTCACAAACAGAGAATTGGCCCGCAGAACCTGAAACACCTTCCTGACCTGTAGAACATGAGACTCCCAGTCATCAGAAAACACCAAAATATCATCCAAATACACAATCATAAACTTATCCAGATATTCACGGAAAATATTGTGCATAAAGGACTGAAAGACTGACGGAGCATTGGAGAGTCCAAAAGGCATTACCAAATACTCAAAATGGCCCTCAGGCGTATTAAATGCGGTTTTCCACTCATCACCCTGTTTTATCCGCACCAGATTATACGCACCGCGAAGATCTATCTTAGTGAACCACCTAGCCCCCTTAATGCGAGCAAACAAATCAGTCAATAATGGCAATGGATACTGATACTTGACTGTAATCTTATTCAGAAGGCGATAATCTATACAAGGCCTCAGGGAACCATCTTTTTTTGCCACAAAAAAAAACCTGCTCCCAGAGGGGACGAAGATGGACGAATATGTCCCTTTTCCAAGGACTCCTTAATATAATTCCGCATAGCAGTATGCTCTGGCAGTGACAGATTAAATAAACGACCCTTAGGGAACTTACTGCCAGGAATCAATTCTATAGCACAGTCACAATCTCTATGCGGAGGGAGCGAATTGAGCTTAGGCTCCTCAAAAACATCCCTATAGTCAGACAAAAACGCAGGGATCTCAGAAGGAGTAGATGAAGCGATTGAAATCGGAGGTGCATCATAATGAACCCCCTGACATCCCCAGCTTAACACAGACATTGTTTTCCAGTCCAGGACAGGATTATGAGTTTGTAACCATGGCAGACCAAGCACTAGTACATCATGTAAATTATAAAGTACAAGGAAGCGAATCACCTCCTGATGAACGGGAGTCATGCGCATGGTCACTTGTGTCCAATACTGCGGTTTATTCATAGCCAATGGTGTAGAGTCAATTCCCTTCAGAGGAATAGGAACTTCCAGAGGTTCCAGACTAAAACCGCAGCGTTTAGCAAATGACCAATCCATAAGACTCAGGGCAGCGCCCGAATCCACATAGGCATCGACGGAAATGGAAGACAGTGAAAAAATCAGAGTCACAGACAAAATGAACTTAGGCTGCAGAGTACCAATGGCAAAAGATTTATCAACCCTTTTTGTGCGTTTAGAGCATGCTGATATAACATGAGCTGAATCACCACAATAGAAACACAATCCATTTTTCCACCTATAATTTTGCCGTTCACTTCTGGACTGAATTCTATCACATTGCATAGTCTCAGGTGCCTGTTCAGAAGACACCGCCAACTGGTGCACGGGTTTGCGCTCCCGTAAACGCCGATCAATCTGAATGGCCATAGCCATAGACTCATTCAGACCTGTAGGCGTAGGGAACCCCACCATAATATCCTTAATGGCCTCAGAAAGACCATTTCTGAAGTTTGCAGCCAGGGCGCACTCATTCCACTGAGTAAGCACCGACCACTTCCGAAACTTCTGACAATATATCTCCGCTTCATCATGCCCCTGAGAGAGGGCTAATAAAGCCTTTTCAGCCTGAATCTCCAGGTTAGGTTCCTCATAGAGCAATCCCAATGCCAGAAAAAACGCATCCACACTGAGCAATGCAGGATCCCCTGGTGCCAATGCAAATGCCCAATTCTGAGGGTCGCCCCGCAGGAAAGATATTACAATCTTGACCTGTTGAGCAGGGTCTCCAGAGGAGCGAGTTTTTAAAGAAAGAAACAATTTACAATTGTTCCTGAAATTCAGGAAGGTAGATCTATCTCCAGAAAAGAACTCTGGAATAGGAATTCTAGGTTCAGACATGGGGGTGTGAACAACAAAATCCTGTATGTTTTGAACTTTTGCCGCGAGATTACTCAGGCTGGAAGCCAAACTCTGGACATCCATGTTAAACAGCTAAGATCAGAGCCATTCAAGGGTTAAGAGGAGGTAAGAAGCAGCTAGACAGCAATTAAGGGCTAGGCAGCAAAACTCTGAAGGGAAAAAAAAAAAAATTTCCTTAAACACTTCTCTTTCTCCTGCTTCAGCCCAAACAATTAACACTTTGTGGGCCGGCTATACTGTCATGAATCCCAATGGCTAGGGATAGCACAGGACAAGCAAAGTACAAATAAATTACGGATGAGCTCTAGGGTGATGGAACCTGGGCTGACCGCTGCCCTACGCCTGACAAACGCAACTAGAGATAGCCAGGGAGCGTGCCTACGTTGGTTCTAGACGCCACGCACCAGCCTAAGAGCTAACTAGCACTGCAGAGAAAATAAAGACCTCACTTGCCTCCAGCGGAATGAACCCCAAAAGATATAGTTGCCCCCCACATGTATTGACGGTGAAATGAGAGGAAGGCACACACATAGAGATGATATATATAGTTTTAGCAAATTGAGGCCCGCTGTAAACTAGAAAGCAGAACGATACAAAAGGGGACTGAGCGGTCAGCAAAAAACCCTAATCAAAAAAACCATCCTGAGATTACAAGAACCCATGTGCCAACTCATGGCACATGGGGAGAACCTCAGTCCACTAGAGCTACCAGCTAGCATAGAGACATAATAAGCAAGCTGGACAAAAAACCAAACAACTGAAAATCAGCACTTAGCTTATCCTGAAAGATCTGGGAGCAGGTAGGCAGGAACCAAACAGAGCACATCTGAATACATTGATAGCCGGCAAGGGAAATGACAGAAAGGCCAGGTAAAATAGGAAACACCCAGCCACTGATGGACAGGTGGAAACCAAAGGCCGCAACCCACCAAAGTCACCCAGTACCAGCAGTAACCACCAGAGGGGGCCCACAAACAGAAGCCACAACAGGTATTATGGCTAAGGTACCTGGACGACATCTTTGTGATTTGGAGGGGTGTCGAGTCCGAATTTCGGGGGTTTGTTGATGTTCTCAATGTCAATAGTCTGGGTTTACACTTTACATGTGAGAGTAACTATAATAGTCTGGCCTTTCTTGATGTTTTGGTCCAAAAAGCTGAAAATGGAGAGGTGATGACAAGGGTTGAGCGAAACGGGTCGGCAATTTTCAGAAGTTGCCGACTTTTGGCAAAGTCGGGTTTCATGAAACCCGACCCGACCCCTGTGTGGGGTCGGCCATGAAGTCGGCGATCTTCTGAATCTGGAATCGGAATTCCGATACCGATTCCCGATATGTTTAAGATATCGGGAATTGGTATCGGAATTCAGATTTAAGTGTAAAATAAAGAATTAAAATAAAAAATATTGCCATACTTACCATCTGATGCGCCCTGGTACTAAGCGGGAACCTTCCTTCCTTAGAATCAGCCTTCCAGGACCTAGCGGTGACGTCGCGGGGACGTCGCGGCTTGTGATTGGTCGCGCGGCCGCCCATGTGACTGCTCGCGCGACCAATCACAAGCCGCGACGTCACTGTGACGTCACCGAAGGCCCTGGAAGGGCTGATTCTTAGGAAGGAAGGCTGCCGGAAAGAAGCAGGGCGTGTCCGAGGGTGAGTATATACCTAATAGGAATATACTCACCCTCGGCTTCGTTCCGGCAGCCTTCCTTCCTAAGAATCAGCCCTTCCAGGACCTTCGGTGACATCACCGAAGGTCCTGGAAGGGCTGATTCTTAGGAAGGAAGGCTGCCGGAACGAAGCAGAGCAGCCTTCCTTCCTAAGAATCAGCCCTTCCAGGGCCTTCGGTGACGTCACGGTGACGTCGCGGCTTGTGATTGGTCGCGCGAGCGGTCACATGGGCGGCCGCGCGACCAATCACAAGCCGCGACGTCACCGTGACGTCACCGCAAGGTCCTGGAAGGCTGATTCTAAGGAAGGAAGGTTCCCGGTTAGTACCAGGGCCCGTCAGACGGTAAGTATAGCGATATTTTTTATTTTAATTCTTTATTTTACACTTAAATATGGATCCCAGGGCCTGAAGGAGAGTTTCCGCTCCTTCAGACCCTGGGAACCATTGGAAACCCAATGCACTGCATTGGGTTTCGAGTTTTGGCCGACCCCGGCCCCGACTTTTTTATAGGATCGGCCGATTTCACTCGACCCGACTTTTGAAAAAGTCGGGTTTCGTGAAACCCGACCTGATCCTATAAAAGTAAAGGTCGCTCAATCCTAGTGATGACAAAAAATTACCGTAAACCAACTGCAACAAATGCCCTCCTACGTTGGGAGAGTAGTCATCCCAGACCACTCAAGCGGGGTATACCCAAAGGCCAATATCTAAGATTACGCCACAATTGCTCCAATATTAACAGTTTTAAGGAGCAAGCGGATGACCTGAGAGAAAGGTTTCACGAAAGAGGTTACCCAGACCAGATATTAAATGAGGCATATAAATCATCATTGGAGAAGGAACGTTTCAATCTCCTACGACAACAACCCCCAAAGTTGGAAAAGGGTACCACACGCTTCATTACACGATTTTCAAATGGAGCTAATGAGATCCGGAAAGTCCTACAAAAACATTGGCAAATTCTGTGTATGGATCCGGACATTAAGGATACTATTAATACCACTCCTCAAATTACATTTCGAAAAGGAAAATCCATAAAGATAGACTTGTCCATAGCCACTACCAAAGTCCGAAGGGTCACTCCTGGCTTGGTGTACAGCCAGCGGGGTGCTACAAATGTGGGAGATGTAAAGCGTGTGCCTCGATACAGACAAGTAAGACCTTTGTCAGTAATAACACAGGCAGAACATACCAAATTAGACACTTCATCAACTGTCAGACCAAGGGAATAGTGTATAAAGCTACATGCGAATGTGGCTTAGAATATGTAGGAAAGACTAAGAGAAATTTCTGCAGAAGAATTAGAGAGCATATACAGGATATAAAAAATAAAAAAGACACAGCCATAGCTAACCACATAAATAGACAACATGAGGGAAATGAGAACAAGATCAAGTTTGTTGGTATTGATAGAATTAGACCCCCTATAAGAGGAGGTAATTGGAATCAAATTATACTGCAGAGAGAGTGTAAGTGGATATTTTGGCTACGTACAGTCCATCCGTATGGTCTAAATGATCAGCTCTCCTTTTCTTCCTTCCTTTAATGTAGGGAGAGCTAGGGTGATGAGTTAGGGATAGCCGCCGACGAGTGGGGGCGCCACTGCGTAGGGTCTAGGGTGCCAACCTCCGCGTTAGGTAGGTGAAAGTGAGAATAGGACACCCTAGATCTTTAATAGGCTTTCCTTTGTGGTTCTTTTTTCAAATTTTTCCTGTAATTTTCTACCGCCAGTCTCCTGAGGATCTGTACGTCGATGTCTATTATTTATAATCAAATACATTATTAATGAATTTTGTGTAAAAAAATGGGGTTAGGCTTTCCTGCGTCTTTTGGCATATCGGTCAAAACTGGTTTCTGATATCCGGAAATCTAAGGTGTTTTACAAACAATATGGTAAACCTGTACAGAAAATAGTGGTACACAATGAGTATGATGGATATGTTTTGACTCATGGTGAAAGCGCAATAAATCCATATACTGTACATATAGAGAGACGTATAGCACAATACATTAGGATTCTGGATATCCGATGGTGCTTTTAAGTCTCCTTGTATTTACCTACTTGGAAGCGCAGACGTAGGAAAATACCTGCGCTCCAAGATGTAGAGGGTTACACAGAGAGCGCAGACACAGTGGAACTCTCTGCGCTCCATGGTAACTAGGACGCTCAGCGGCCTGAAGCATGGGTCAGCTGACCAGTCTGTGTGATCTCACTTCCGGTCACATGATCGGCAGAGCGTTCTGACCGGATGTGGGCATACAGCGCGTTACTTTAAAAAGGACAAACTTACCTGCGCACGTGTATCGTAAGCGTCGGCTGGACGCTATGTGTGTGAGGACCCCCAACGTTATCCCCTGATGAGAGAATATCGAAACGCGTTGGGAAAGGAGGGGAAGAGGTCCACAACCATGAATAGAGCTGAACGAGTTTGATGTGAACTGCTCCGGGTGAGACCGTTCTATATTATACCAGCCATGATAATGGATACGGCTTTCATGCTATGCAGTGAAATCGGTCTGCGGGCAGGTTGCTGATAGATGCTAGAATTAAGTATCCATGGCACTACTCTAAATCTAAGTTCCCACAATAGAGTTTTCTTTGAGTGTCTCTGGGGCTAATAACTCTGCAGAGTGTCTAAAACTTTGGGAATATATATTAGTGCCGTTATATACACTGTATTGACTGAGTGGCGATCCTTTGTGGAACTTGAATAGTCTCAGCAATATTTGTTGTATTATGGTGGTTAGCAAGTGAATATTTAGAGGTGTTAATCAGGCACTTTTTCTATTGCGCCATCTACGCTTCGTTTGTTTGTCTGTTTTAGTGAAATATTTGTTGTTGTATTTTTAGTATATCCAGTAAAAGTTATATTTTAATCCTATATAAATATTTATTTGAAGTTTTTGGGGATTATACCACAGCTGTTTCTAGTCTATTAGGAGCAGTGCCTAGTGAAAAAACTATAAACATAAGGATGAATGACCTTGGGGAGATCATTCATCCTTATGTTTATAACCAATATAATTTTATACAGATCCCTCTCCATATTTTTACTCCAATAAATGATTAAAAATATCACTGTAGATAATTTATTGCATCTACTATTGTTTATTGATTTCTCCAGTTCCCGCCGACTAATGAACTTTGCAAGTTACTGCAGATGGATGGGCTTTGAGTACTGGTCTGTGCAGGTCTGGACCATCATTGAAAAATACATCATTATAAATACACACCTGTACTTTGTATCTCCCCCACCTCATTGTAGATTGTAAGCTTTCACGAGCAGGGTCATCTTATTTTGCTTTAATTATTGTATTGTTAACGTTGTTACTTATAACTAGTGTTGAGCATTCCGATACTGCAAATATCGGGTATCAGCCGATATTTGCTGTATCTGAATTCCGATACCGAGTTCTGATATTTTTGCGATATCGGAAATCGGAATCGGAAGTGTGCGGTGCGTATGGTTCCCAGGGTCTGGAGGAGAGGTATCGGATTGGATCGGCCGATATCCAAAAAATATCGGATATCGCCGATACCGATACCCGATACCAGTGCATATCAATGGGACACAAAATATCGGAATGGTTCCCAGGGTCTGAAGAAGAGGAGACTCTCCTTCAGGCCCTGGGATCCATAATCATGTAAAAAATAAATAATAAAAATAAAAAATATTGATATACTCACCTCTCCGGCGGACTCTGGCGCTTAGCGGTGCCTCCGTTCCTAAGAATGCAGGAAGTGAATGACCTTCGATGACGTCACGACTTGTGATTGGTCGCATGAGCGGTCACATGAGCGGTCACGTGACCAATCACAAGCCGCGACATCATCGAAGGTCCTTCACTCTGCATTCTTAGGAACGGAGGCAGACGCTTGGACCGGTGAGAGCCGGGGCCGTCAGAGGGGTGAGTATATCAATATTTTTTATTTTTATTCTTTATTTTATACATGAATATGGATCCCAGGGCCTGAAGGAGAGTTTCCTCTCCTTCAGACCCTGGGAACCATTCCGATATTTTGTGTCCCATTGATATGCATTGGTATCGGGTATCGGTATCGGCGATATCCGATATTTTTTGGATATCGGCTGATCCAATCCGATACCGATACCTTTGCATATCAGAAGGTATCGCTCAACACTACTTATGACTTTTGTGTTTGAAACTGTTAAACTGTAAAGCGCTGTGGAATATGTTGGCACTAAATATATAAATATTATTATTATTATTAGGTCTGTTTCGTTGTAGTATATAAGCTCTTATTGTTGCTACTGGTTAGTGTTTGCTGTTATTTTATTATTATTATTATTATATTATTGTTGTTTATTCATATAGTGCTATTTTATTCCACAACGCTGATTTTACCCCGTGAAAGTTGTGAGTGTTCATTATTTTGAAAGTTGGATAAAAATGTGGCAAAGACATCCATTGAGTTAAGCTGAATTGGAAAAGCTTGCCAGCGCCTCCGATTCTTAAAAAGATATCCAACTGGAGAATGTGTCCGTAAATGAGGACAGCATAAGAGGTGGGGAAAGTGATTATAAGAATTCTGATGTTATATCTGATGAGACACAATGCCCAAACAACTAGTCCGGTGCAAGCAATTCAGTCTAAAAACAAAAATGTATTTTGGAACTTGCAGCCTTCTGCCCAGGCAGGAAAACTGTCCTCTTATAACATCAGATAATTCTCTAATAACTAACCTCTATTACAGAAGTTTAGGATACATGGAGATTTTTCCAAAGCTATACAATACTGGTGAAAATGTCACTGAGGATGAACAACTTGTGGCACTCTGAAGTAGGTGACTGTAAAAACAATATATACCAAATAAGCCAGCAAAGTACGGCATCAAGACATGGACACTTTGTGACAGCAGCAGTTCATACACTCTAAATACAGGTATATACAGGAAATAAGCCTGGAGAAAAACCTGAAAAGATTCAGAGTATGTGAGTCATTTCAGATTTGACGTATGGAATAAGAGGAGAAAATGTGACACGTGACAACTTTCTTACATTGCACGAACTGGGGCAGCTGTTGCTAAAATGAAAGCTTACAATGGTGGTGTCACGGGAAGCCTAGGTAGGCAAGAGCTAATAACCCAGGCCCATGCGATCTCCCTCAACTCTGGAAAACCCTGACTGACCCTCTCCCAGAGTTTACACTGATGGTGTGCATGTCTGGGCCTCCACCCTCACCCTGTCTCCTGTTTCAACCCTAGGCTGAAACCTCATTCCACCACCCAGTGATGAGACCACTCACCAATACCCACAGTTAGCACAGACACGGATAACAGAAAATATGCATCACGCCGCAGTCACACAGGAATACACTATAAGTGCACAGGGCAAAACAAATACAAATAAAGGAAGGAGAAAATACGACAAAGGGAAATACACCACCAGATACGATACTCCTTCTCCTAGACCACCACTCCAGACCGAGATAACCAAGCACAAGACAGAAGCTATAATCGGCGACGCCCAATGTTCAGAAGAACTATTTAAAGGCAGTGGGCATGACCCAGCTTCCAATCCAAGCATCAGCTAAATTAACCCCGGACCAGCTAGATAAAAACTAGTCGACGCCACTGAGCGCATAGTGGACAAAAGCGGAATTACCGCTGTCTGTCGAACGCCCTAGTATGAACAGCGTCCGACATGACAGGTGGGCACTGTAGGAAAAAGCAAGCCTCAACTGTCACAAAGTATTGTTGGTAAAAGAGATATACACGATTCATTGTTTTACCTTACTGGAAAAACAACAGTGGTTTCTTACATTCCCCAAACAAACAAACAGGTCATTCTGATGAGCACGATGCACCATGACGATGCAGTAAGTTGTCAAGATGATAAAAAGCCAGATATTAGATTATGATTCCACTAAAGGGGCAGTTGATACACAAGATCAACTAATAGCTATGTACACAAGCAAATGCAAAAGCAATCAGGGGCCAATGGTTTTATTTTATAACATTGTTGATGTATCTGCCTACAAGGCATTTGTTTAATGGCGTGAAATAAACCCCAATTGGAAAGCCAATAAACTGCATAAATGAAGACTCTTTCTGGAAGAATTAGGAAAGTCATTTGCTGTGCCATCTATTTTTGGAAGAAAAGTAAAACTCAGAAGTAAGAGAGTAGCAGCCATAGTAAATCGTATCAAGCAGCAAGCTCAAAAATGCGACACCATGGCCTCCACCAGAATCGGTAAAAGTTAATTTTTAATTTGTATTTGATCGACCATGTTCATATACAGGTAAACAATACAGCTGGTATTCAAATAATACGCTTAGAGTAGCTAAATGTCAAAATTAACATACTTTAATAGGTCGGGTCATACTGGCCCAAAGAGTAAGTGTATAGCCAAAATGAACAGAACAGCAGGTTAAATGCAGGCTTAAGTCTTTGTGCAGAGCAGGATTTTGGTTCCAAAGGACACCTGGCTAACATTTCATTGGTGTACAATCTGTATTCTGCAGATCAATTTCATTTGAAAGGAAGATAGTCTGCATTCATGGAGGAGAGAATTCTAAAAAGGGTGGAAGAGCATTTAAAATGGAGATGAAGTGGGCATGGCCAAGCTAGCTTTTGAAGCAAGAGCGTTACTGCAAAGCTCCTGTGGTTTTGGGGCTATATGATAGAATCCTGCGGGACAGGTGAGGTTATTGATGATATACACATTGTGATATCTCCGGATGCAAAGGTTTTTTTTTTTAGGCCTATCTTGCTTTATAATTCCATGGAGAGGTACAGCTTAATGTGCACTCAGAAGACATGAGATGTAGGCTGAGAGGAAGTCTCAGATTGCATGTTGTCCAGCCAGTGAAGGACAAAAAACATATCTATAGGAGTGTGATTCTCTCATGAGGTGGTGCTAATTCGCTATTCATGCAGAAGAGAAATCTATGCATTGACCCCCACTGTGAACATGAAGACGTTTGGCTTGGATCCTTCACCTCGTGGTGGGAAATGAAGCTAATTGCCATCTTGCTACTCAAATAGCACGACACCACAGACAGATTGAGGACCCCTATACCATACAGGAGGGTTTGGAGTTATTGTAACACTTTACACCACTTTACTTTTTTATCAGGCTCAGCCTATATGTTTATGGACTATTCTTTTAAATTGTAGAGACACTAAATAAGCCTAAGACACTTTCATTGCTACTGATTATGTAATTCAGGATCTACATAGTCATGATCAAGATTTATATGTGACATATCTATTAAAAGCTTTAGCTCTAAATTTTGTGGACTGTGTTTACAGGTCTGCATACATTAATGAGAATTTTCCTGAAATACTTAATATCTGCATGAAGAAAAAGGGACTCATTCTCTGGTAATGTTGACCTACCCGTCAAGGCTCTGACTTGCTGATGGTAAGAAAGCTATTTTCTTTCAGAACTGAGGCAAAAGAGTGGGTAAGCTGATGGAAAATGACAATAAAGATGTATGTTGAGGGAAGAGGATTGGCGACATAATTATCCTATCAGATATTATTTACTATATCTAAGTCAATAATATGCAACTAACATAACATTTTGATGGTGTTACTAGTGTTAATAAAACTTACTTTTACATAGTGATCAGGTGTGCACATCGCATATGTATTGGCCTTTTCTTCTTTGGTCCCATATGTTTGTTACTGTACATGATGTATCACCCTTAGATTATCACAAATGTTTATGACTTCTATGGACATATTAGTGCACCTTATCTTCTAACAATCATGGCTTCTAGCATTACTGTGATTGGCTGACCGCTTTGCGTCATTGGGTCTTATATAGCACCCAGTGATGAGATGCTCAGCAAACCCTTATCTGGAAGCAGTTCAGGGAGAGTTGATCTAGGGTTCATTCACACGTCAGTGTGTCCAGTATGTGTGGTGACAGTTTTAACAAGTATCAGAGACACACCCATTAAAATCTATGCCCTATGTCCCTGTGAGCCACACGTGGACATGTCCATTTTTTTGGTCAGCGCAGTTGTCAATATATCTTGCTCATTTGCACATGAATGACATAAAGTGGGGCATTTGTGTGCTGGTCCATGTGACACATAGCAAAATAGAATCCAGAATCAGAATGTCAAATGGAATGCATGTGGATTTTTTATTATTATTATTATTATTATTATTATTTATTGTTATAGCGCCATTTATTCCATGGCGCTTTACATGTAAGGAGGGGTATACATAATAAAAACAAGTACAATAATCTTAAACAATACAAGTCACAACTGGTACAGGAGGAGAGAGGACCCTGCCCACGAAGGCTCACAATCTACAAGGGATGGGTGAGAATACAGTTGGCTCATACCAGCTGGACCAAATAGCGAAATAGAGCTATTTGCTTTTACAGATAAATATAAGCTGCAAATATTAGCAAAAATAGATCAACCAATCATTACCTACATCCATTACATCCATAGATTGCTATGCCCCCAGTAATGGTAATCCTAGATGAAGGAGGACATTATTCTCTGAAACACAGTATTGGAATTACCTACTTTTTTACCTATCTAGGAAATTAAAGTTGATGATGTCACCATAGTACAGGGTGGCAGCTTTTTTCATGGCAAGCTTTATGTAGCATGACTGGCTGTAATGCTGATTATTTATAGCACCACGGACTATAGTTTGATCTATGGATTGATCTATTTATCAAGCATAGTGCAGTGGAATTTATGAATACAGATGGATATCTAATCTAAGGATGCCTTCCAATCTAGATCTGTCATACTCACAGATTCGAATCGGATTCTTTTGTGAACTTGCACCTCCGGAGCTAGGCACAGTGGTTTGTAAGTTATCCATTATCTTTCACTGATGGAAAACTCAAGGACACCTCTCCGCACAGAGACTTTCCAACCATGGACTGGAGCAGGATATATTAAACACATACTTAGGTTGGTTTGCTGCATATCTCTCGACAAGTTATTGGTCCCTTTTTAGGGTACAGTATGTTCAACTTATTTTAAAAGAGTTCTGTGGATAAATGCATTGATGATCCATCCCTCGGTTAGTTCATTGATATCGGATTGGTGTGGGTCAGAAATTGCATATAGATATACCAGAACTGAGTTATTTATCCTTGCAAGCTCATCCAGCACTAGCATTGAGCACTAATTAATATGAATCTGTCAGCAGGTTCTTGCTACCTCATCTAAGAGCATCATCATGTAGGCAAAGAGACCCTGAGTTCAGAAATGTATCACTTAGTTTAATGGGTGCAGCAGTTCTGACACAATCAGAGATCTTACATTTAGCAATGCAGCAGAGCTGAGTAAAATGTCCCCACCCACACAAGGCTCTCTATGTGCATTGTCTATAGACAGTGATCTGCTTATCACAGAAGATGGTGGAGTCAGACTTACAGGAGTGGAAAGCTTATCACAGTAATGATCAACACAAATCTTGACATGTGACACATCTTTCAGTTCCGTGTTTTAACCCTTACCTCATACCTTCCTCAGATTTCATAGTAAAATCTTGCTGACAGATTCCCTTAAAAACAGCCTATGGCCAGGGTCACACTTGCGAGTTCAATACGAGAAACTCGCATAAGTCTCTCGTATCAAGTACCGGCACTGCTGCCGGCACTCAGGACCGGAGTGTGCGGCTGCATAGAAATACATGCAGCCGCACACTCTGGTCCCGAATGCCGGGACTTGATGTGCAAGTGTCTCGCATTGAACTCGCAAGTGTGACCCCCGCCTAAGGCCATGATCAGACAAGTATATGAAAAAGAAACCAAGATTTAGACTGAAAACTCGTCCAAATCTTCATCTGTGTGCCAACCATGTGACATTGTTTATGTCCTTGTGGCATCCATGAGCCATCCGTATTGCTGTTTTTTTTACATTAGCATTTGCAAATATATGCAATCTAAAATAGTTTCCTAGGTTAATAGTGCCAATTTTTCAGTAAAAATCAGATGCTACACAGAAGATCCATATGGGATCCAATTTTATTTTGTGCACCCATAAATTAGTATTGGTGAGTTTCATTTAAGATATGGAAGAGAGAAGAACATTCTGCAATTTTTTTTTACAAATTTGGCCCATGCGAAACATACTGTCATCTGAATGGCCATGTTGACCTACACTGGTTCTTTTGGTTAAAGTGTTGTCAGATTTTTACTGGGGCAGCACACGTCCGTCCATTGAATACACTCATCTGAACAAGCTCTTAAACTGATTGAAAGAGTACTCAGCAAACAGTGGACACAGTCACCACCTCCAGTGGAATACTGTAGAAAACAACCACTGTGTGTAAACATTGAATATTAAATATAAAAAACATAATCTGCACTATTGTCATATATAATACACTTATAAATTGAGGTACTTAGCACAAAAACTGGTGCAATCAGCACGTTTTGATTTGTATTTAATTTGTGCAATATATTATATTCTAGTTTCTAGTTATAATAAGCAGTGCATGGAAAATGTATGCAAAACTTCAAATATTCCCTACTTTTCTGTTAAATATAAATAAATTATAAAAAATATCCAATTTTAATAAATAGATTCATTGTATTCAAAATCATATTAGTCTTCCAAAAATATTCTTTGTATTCTTATGAATGCAAATTTTGTAAACTATCATTAATTATTTATATTTCCTTCTTTCGTTTAATTAAAATTTGCAGCAGGGCAAATAATTTAAAGCACATAAAACCCCAAGTCAGCTCTGGTTCTTATTGTTCCTTCTATTTAGAAATACAATAGATGAGATTGCTACATTGTAAATATCAGTATTCTAGCATCAGTATCCTTAGAGAAAGGTGATATAAAATCTAGAGGCCCTCAGCAGAGAATGCAAGAAATAACTGAGGGGTCATGCTATTCAACAAATAAAAATATGTCACCTGCAAAAGGTTTCTATTATGCCTCTATCATGAAAGCCAAAGATTCATAGTTCAAGAAAGCCTCAGGCAAGATGAACTGGTGCACAATCTTTCATGTATCTGCAAAAAACAAAATCATCCTTCTTTATTGATATTATAGAATTTCCTCTTATAATGTGAAGCATGGCGTCTAGAGCCATTATATTTCTTGCTGCATTGCTTCTGCTTTATACAATGATTAAAGTAATAAAATGACATAATACATACATTTAAGCTCGTGAAATACGTATTTTTCCTGTTTTCTTTTATTATTAGTGAATTATATTTGTTTAAGTTACAAACAATTATCTAATTTTACAAAGAAAAAAAAGGCAAAGACCCAAATATTTTGAAGGGAAATAATTATATTACAGCATATAACTGCATAATAAAATAACAAAATAAATAAAAAAAGATACAGAAGCAATTAATAATTGGGAAAATATGTGTTAAAATATAGCTGTTAAATATTAAAAAATACTATAAAAATTATTCCATTATATGTGTACATAATTCATATTTACATATGAAGCTACTAAAAGCTGAGAAGGTATTTTGACAAAGGTTTTTCACTAGAGAACTCTTGGTTTATTTTAAGACAAACACTAAGGACATATTCACACAGCAATATTTATTTTCCTTGTGCTGTTCAATTTATTTATAATCCTGATGTTTGTTCGGACTTGTAGAGTTACAGATTTAAACATTTAGACAAACACCAATACTGAATAGCCCAGCCATGGTAACAGTACACAATAGACAACATGCTTACTAAAGAATATGAGGAGCGACATTCAAATAATGCCAGCCACAAGAATCATAGCAAGTAAATAAAAAGTAGTAAAAGGAAGAAAACGTACTGCAAAGCCTCAAATTTTTGAGAAGACGTGTTTGACACTCTATGATCCCCTAGAGCTGTGTCTGAGCCCTTTTAAAATCCTTAATACAAAGACAGCCTTACTAACGTCAAAGTGAGCTTAGCATATTGAGCTAAAGGAACTCTGTCAGCATAGAATGACTGTTCAAACTAAATCCCACACTCATTGCAGCATTGTGGGATTAATCACGTAACCCCTTAAGAACCAAGACAATTTGTAGGTTAATGACCAGGCCTTTAATTTTGAAATCTGACCAGTGTCACTTTATGTGGTTTAACTCTGGAATACTTCAACAGATCCCACTTTTTCTGAGGCTTCTTTCACACGTCATTATCTCCAGTGTGTGTGGTGACAATTTTCACATGTACCGGAGACACTGACACATGTAGACCAATTCAAATGAATGGGTCAGTGCACATATCTGTGTTTTTTCATGGACCGTGTGTCCCACTGACCAATACGTAGACATGTCTGTTTTTGTTCAGCTGCATGGATCACATGAACTCATTCAAGTCAATGGGTCCATGTAAACACGTACCGCACATAGATGCCGTCCGTGTGATGCATCAAAATCACACTGATGGCCACTGGTGAAGAAGCGCTACAGTAAGTGCTGTTCCCCGGTGGCTGGTAATGAATCTGGCTCTCATCATTCTCCCCAGCTCTGCCGGCAATCAGCAAGATTAGAATAAAATGATGTCCGAACTATGACAGCATGTGGGGGCTTTTGTGACTATTACCCCCATCATCGGACACCTGCTGCCGCTAATAACATTGACAGCAGGAGCAGATGATCAGGGTTTTCCATAGCCGCCACCTGTGATCTAATTAAATAAATGAATGAAAAACCCGACGTCATTCCCGTTTTCTTGAACCAACCAGGCAAAACTCACAGCTGGGGGCTGCAACCCTCAACTGTCAGCTTCTGCAAGGTTGGTTATCAAGAATAAAGGGGTTCCCACGCTTTTAAAAAAAAATTATTTAAATAAATAATTTTAAAAAAACGGCGTGGGGTCTCTGGTAAGGGGCCATGGATATTGGCTCCCCACAGCCTAAAAACAGCAGCCCGCAGCTGCCCAGAAAAGGCGCCTCTATTAGATGTGCTAATTCTGGTGCTTCACCCGTCTCTTCCCACTTGCCCTGTAGTGGTGGCAAGTGGGGTTCATCTTTGTGGGCTTCCTGTCACCTCTGTAATGTCAGGTGACATCAAGCCCATGGCTTAGTAATGGAGAGGTGTCTATAAGACACCTTTCCATTACTAATCCTATAGCTATAAGTCAATTAAAGACACAGCCATAATAAAATCCTTTATTTGATAAAATGACAGACACCTTTGATATTCTAAATTCAACCATACTAACTGCAACATCTAATACCCGAAGCCCTTGATCTCCTGTAACAATAATAAAATAAAATAACAACAATATACCATACTAGTCCATCATTGTATCTCACGCTGTAATCCATGTCTGGAGGCTAAATAGTTTTCAACCTGAATGGTGGCAAGATGCGACCTTCCCGGATGAAAACCACTGGTGAATGAGATGCTGAGAGTCGTCTTAAGCGATGCCGGCGACAGGTACTGAAGACGGCTATCATCATTCTCCCCTGCTCTGCCGGTGATCGGCGCGAGCAGAGGAGAATGATGAGAGTTATATTAAAGTCCAAACGATGACCGCAGGTGGAGGCTATTGGAACAATTACTTCCATCATCCAAAATTTGCTGCCACTAATAACAGTGACAGCAGGAGTGGATGATCGAGGTATTCTACTGCCGCAATCTAACGAAATAAATGAATTAAAAACCCAAAGTGGGTACTCCCTATTTTCTTGAACCAAGCTGGCAAAACTCACATCTGAGGGCTGCAACCCTCAGCTGTCAGCAAGGTTGGTTATCAAGAATAGAGGGGTCCAACGCTTTTTTTGTTATTTAAATAAACAATTTAAAAAATCGGCATTGGGCCCCCCATTTTTGACAACTATCCTTGCTAAAGCTCACAGCTGGGGGCTGGTATTCTCAGGATGGTAAGGGTCCATTGATATAGGCCCACCAGCCTAAAAACAGCAGCCTGCAGCTGCCAGGAAAAGGCCCTCAATTCAAGTGAATGGGGTCCGGGTTTCGATTCTGGTCTGGGTATTGTTCTGGTACCCAAACCCGAACATTTTGTAACTGTTCACCCAAACCCTCCGGACCCGAACATCCAGGTGTCTGCCCATCTCTAGATAGGTGTCTTATAGATGCCGTTCCATTACTAAGCCATGAGCTTGATGTCACCAAACAATACATAGGTGAAATCAACCCCACAAACCCACCGGACCACAATTATCTAGAGAAGCCAGAACCTGAGATGCTTAGAGGCCATCCTGGAAGGAGGGGAGTGCTGTCAGAACTTAAACCTAGCAGCTCTTGTTCACCAGGCAGCAGCTCTTCCCTCTGAGCTATTCAGCTCGCTGGACAGTTCCTTGCTAACCCAGATACTAGTACCTGTGTGGTTCGAGATTGTCTCCACCCTGAGTTCCTGATTGTCTCCATCCTGAGTTAATGATTGGCTCTACCGTGATTGAAGACCCTACTTAAACCCGGCATTGAACGTCCTTCCTTGTGAGATTATTGAGCTTGCAGCCTTTATCCTAGTTTCCTTTTCAACTACTGCTTTCATTACAAGATTGTACTGCTGCTCCATGTACCGATCCCTGGCAATTTCCTGATTATGAAAATTTCTGCTCCTTCAACTACTTTGCTTCTCCGTGTACCGACCCCTGGCTATTTCCTGACTATGCTACCTGCCGCTGCCCCAGTGGTTGCAATAGCACTACTCCAATCCGTGTCAGTCCATAACACTGTCGCTACTTCACTAAGGCAGAGCTGCAGAGCTTCCAGTTGATGTGCATGCCATGCTCTGAGATACCATATTGGAGGATGAGGATGAGGAGAAGCAGGAGGGGGTGCAGGAACTGCTGTAGGAGGTGGAAGAAACCCTGATAGAAGTAGGGCCAACAATCCTCTGCAAGCTTGTGTCTCAGCTCCAGCCTCCACCATGTTCACCCAGTGTGCTGTCAGGGAAATATAGCATTCTAGCTACAAGCTCTTGTCCACATGCCGATTGTTAAGTGGACAATGCCAGTAAGTGCATTGGTAAGTGCACGGGTTATGTTCCTGGACACGTGCTGGTACAAGGCAGAAATGCCAAAGTGGGAGAAAAAATGGCACCTGGGGATCGAGTACCAAGGGATGGCTGCCACCATAAGTTGGCAGAATTCCTCCATGTCTATCAGCCTAAATGGCAACATTTCCATGGCAAGCAAACTGTAAATGTGCCCGTTTAGCATTTGGGCCTTTGGGTGGGTGGCTGTAAACTTTATTTTTCGGTCCAAGGCCTTGGGTACAGACAGTTGATTGCTGTGCTGGGGCAAGGATTTAGAAGTGCCTGATGATGGTAAGTCAGAATGTGCAAGTATAGGTGCAGGGCAGGAGGCATCTTCACTAGTGTTTTGGACAGGGGATTGGGAAGCACCTAGCACAGGGATAAAGGCAGTAGTGTCACCACTAGGGTTGAGCGACCTTAGCTTTTTTAGGATCGAGGTGGGTTTTGTGAAACCCGACCTTCTCGGATGTCGGATCGTATGGAATCGGCCGATTCTACTGTAAAGTCGGGTTCCGGACCCGGAACACGAAACCCAATGTATGTCAATGAAATTATTTTTTTTATTCTCTCTCTCTCTCTCTCTCTCTCTCTCTCTCTCTCTCTCTCCTCCGTGCAAGGCATATGTTATTTTTTGACTCCGGAAATTACTACGTCCGAAAACGTAACATAGCACTATGATGCCGCTGGAGCCGGAACCTATGTCATCACGCTGCCCACAATTAATTGGCTCAAAAAAATGGCGGGGAAGGCGTCATTCGAAACGCGACTTTGGCGCCAAGTTCGCGTTCCACGTGGCCGACCCACACTGGGATCGGATCGGGTTTCATGAGACGCCGACTTTGCCAAAAGTCGGCGACTTATGAAAATGAACGACCCGTTTCGCTCAACCCTAGTCACCACAATGCACCAATCATAGACCTAGGCATTCAGCCCACCTAGTCGAATGCTTAGATCACATGTGCCTGATCATGCTGATGGTGATTAGGTTTTTAGTGGTTAGTCCCCTGCACATCTTGGCATGGTACAGTTTGCAAATGGGTTATTTTTTGTCTCAGAACTTTCTTTAAAGAAGTCCCAGACTAGGGAGCACCTAATTCTTTGATGGAGAAATGTAAGAATGCTGGTGATCTGGTCAACCCTTGCTGTGTTTTTCAGTGCTTACAATTTCTCCCCCTCAGACTGTAAAGGGAGTTAGTGAACAATATTCCACGCTTCCATCAGAATGGAGGTGTATATCCAAGTTTGGTACAGAAAAGTGGTGGTTTATTTTAACACATTTCGAACAACCACAGTATGATGTCTGATGGTTGCTTGCTGACCCGTGGTCTGCTGCGGCTGATTTTCTACATTATATTCATCCTTAATAGATTGAACAGGTTAGCTTAATCTGAGTGCTAAACTAACTATAATTCTCGGATAAGACCCTATTTGCACTGATTTTTCCTACATTTTCTTGGTAATCTCACCCCTTAGCACTGCTAGTTTCACTCTGCATGCAAGCTTCCCAGGTTGAATCGGTGACTTTGTTATCCACCATCTCATCTTCCATCACTGCACCCTGGCCCTTCTGACTTTGAGACTGAACAACAACATGACTTAACGGCAACTGTGTCTCATCATCATCTTTCTCCTTATCCTACATTTGCCAGTTCCCACCATCATATCCTTGTGGCTGTGTCTGCTCTAAGTTTTGTGCATCACTAAATAGTTATTGTGAGGTTTTTGATCTCCAAGAGTGAACCCGCAGATCTGCGACAACGAACCTCCCAAGGGTGAGCTAGCCAGATTGACCACCCCCTATACAGGGAGCATTAGGGGCAAGCCTGAGGGAGACTATTGCCACAGAAGCTGGGACCTGGGGATGGGAAGTAGGAGATACAAAATAGAGTAGCAGAGCATAGGAAGGACTGTGTGAAAAATGACACAGTACGGATTGATAAGGACTGGGTACAGGCAAGACTCGAGGAAAGCTGGGAATAGCGGAGGCACAGAGAAGACTAGGAAGGACCGAGGCACTAGGCAGACAGGGATTGGAGAAGACACAGGACTAACTGTATGGGAAGGAGAGACGAGGAAGCCTAGCTACAGCGGAGAAGCCGAGCTGGCTGGGCTGAAACGAGACACAGGACTGACAGCGTGGAGGCAAAAGAGGACCTGGGTCAAAAGTAACACAAATGACAGACAGGCAGGGAGAAGAGGAAGTAATCACCTTAAATACAAGACGTGCTAAAGGACTTCCGGGTCAGGATCTCCCAGGAACACAGAAAGGAAGAACGGAGTGCCAGTGAGTCAGAAAGGGGAAGTGCAGGTGTGCAGAGGAGTGCTGTGGTGAGCGGTGCGCACGCGCACCCGACGAGACCCATGAAGCAGCGGTGAGTCATGAAGAGGACGCATGCCTGCAGGAGGAGTGTGCCACAGCTGATGAGTATGAGAGGAGGAAGAGGCGGCGGGCATGGCAGCAGGGAAGGAGCGGTGGCCGTGACACATATTCTCCTGTCCCTCTTGGAGCATGAAGTTTGAAAGGCCACGATCAAGGAATGTTGTTGTAATGAGCTCTTCAGAGTGTCCTAGTGTGGGATCACTAGTCTCGTGGGACTCAATGGGGTGAGAGGATGGAAGATCAGGGTGAGGATTAAGTGATTCAGACTCTAGGTTGCTGAGACTGGACCAAGTAGAAGTCTGTGTGGTGCTGCCAAGTCTGATGGATGCATTATCTGTTATCTACTGCTCTGGCCTTTGAAGTGGTGTACTGTGCCTCACTGCAAAGTGGGACTGGAACCTCTGCTTTTTGAATAGGTGTGTTTCTTGTGCTCCAGCAACAGGCATAGTCGCACCTGCCCCACGTCCTCGGCATCTGCATTCACTATCATCAGCACTTCCACTTCCCCATCCCTTAATGCACGACTTACGCATTTGGTATTTGCTAGGTTTTTAATTAAAAAAACTGGTCATCTTCAGCAATCAAAGTTGTTTTGGGGAGTCTACTCCACCTTAATGTGAAAGAAAGAACGCACAAGTGTATGGATGAAAATAAAATGCAATCCAGAAAAAAAATAATAATATTTTTTTCAGTTTTAAAGATAACAGAAATGTTCACAAACTATGTAGCTCTGTATGACTGAGAAATGGAAGGCTACAACATTTTTAAAAGCTTTTTTATCAGTTTTAGAGATTACAGAACTGTACTCCACACTACAAAATAGTGTATGACTGAGAGATATAGATATAGCCAAGGAAAATGTTTCAATGATTTTTGGGTGTGTTATATAACACACAAAAGAACCTCAAAGCATGTAATACTTGATGGATAAAAATATAATTAACCACTTCACGCCACAGCCCATTTTCATTTTTATGTTTTTGTTTTTTGCTCCCCTGTTTCAAAGAGCCATAAATGATTTTATTTTTCCATCAATATGATGTCAAGCCATGTGAGGGCCTGATTTTTGTGGGACGAGTTGAACTTTTGAAAGACATCATTGGTTTTACCATATTGTGTACTGGAAAACAGGAAAAACATTCCAAGTGCGCTGAAATTCCAAAAAAGTGCAATTCCACAACTTATTTTTTACCATCTTCACCAAATGCTAAAGCTGACCTTCTAGTATGGTTCTCCAGGTCATTATGAGTTTGTAGACACCAATCATGTATAGGTTGTTTTTTATTTAAGTGTTGAAAAAAAATCAAAAGTTTGTTAAAAACAAATTGCATCATTTTCTGAGACTCATAGCGTCTCTATTTTTCTTGATCTGGGGCTGGGTGAGTGCATATTTTTTGCATGCTAAGCTGTCATTTTTATTGATACTACCGTATATTGGTGTAGATATGATATTTTGATCGTCCGTTATTGCATTTTAATGCAATGTTGCTGCTACCAAACAAACTTAATTCTAGCTCTTTTACTTTTTTCTGCAAAGCCATTTACTGATCAGATTATTTTTTTATATCTTGATAGATCAAGTGTTTCTGAACTCATCAATTCCACATGTGTATTTTTTAACTTTTTTAATAGTTTTATTTTGAATGGGGTGATTTGAACTTTTATATTTTTTTCTAGAAGCTGTGATCATCCGAACGCTTGTGCTGCAAACAGCAGGGCTTCAACCCTGCTCTGAGTAGCAGAAATTCTCACTTGCTATGAAAGCCGACTGCTGGGTGGCATTCACAGTTATCTGGCAATGACAATCACAGGGATCTGCTGCAGATCCTGGGTTGTCATGCCAAACCATCGGCGACCCGCGGTCAAGTGACACTGGCGCTGATGGTCAGGATTAGTGATGCGCTCCACATTACATGCCGCTTTCAGAGATTCTGATGATTTAACTTTTTTTTGGCTCACTGTTTACTGATCATCAGATTATTTCTTTTTATATCTTGATAGATCAGGCTATTCTGAACTTGGCGATTCCACATATGCGTATTTTTTATTTTTTTATTTTTTTTTTTATTTTGAATGGGGCGAGTGGGGGGGATTTGAATTTTTTTTATTTTTAAAAACTTTCTTTTATTTTTTTACTTTATACTTGCTTCAGTAGTCTCCATGGGAGACTACAAGCAGCGACCATCCGATCGCTTCAGCCCTGCTCTGAGTAGCAGAAATGCTCACTTGCTATGAGTGCTGACCACTGGGTGGCGCTCATGTGAATCAGGAATGACAACAACAGGAATCTGCATCAGATTCATGGTTGTCATGCAAACCCATCGGCAACCCGTGGTCATGTGACACAGGCGCCGATGGATGGGATTAGTGACACATTTCCGGTGCAATCACATTACATCTGCTCTCAGAGATTGACAGTGGCATTTTACAGGTTAACAGCAGCGGGTTGTTAAATATTAATTATTAATTATTCTTATTCTCAATTCCTTACTGAACACATTGTCTTTCACTGACATTACAAAAGCTATTTATGTATATATGTAGCTCAGAGTATGAGTTGACACCATATAGAAAGAACACGTGGTTTTGTGGGACATATATATTACGTCTCTTAGGAGTGAGGGGGCTGGTCACGTGGGGGTCAGCTCCTGCCTGCTTCTCAATGATTCTCCACGAACTTCAGACAACACAGAAGGAATGAACAACTGGTACCCATGATGACTTCAACTCCATGACAGACAGATGCTTTTTACTATCTCAGGATAGATGTGGAACAAACACTGATAGGAACAAATGGACAATCTGTTCGTAACTATTTCATCTATTTTATGTTTTGCTGCAATGTGGTTTTTCTGTGAACAATTCAATAAACCACTACATTTAATGCATCTGGTAAAAAGTCCTGATTAAATAAATGTGCAAAACAAGCATATTTAACATTGGCCAAGCCAGCCAGATTTGATTTTTTTGTGATATTTTTGCGTGGATTTCCTTCTCCTTGCCCAAGCGGTGAGAAGAGCTTCGCTAAACATCAATTTTGCAAGTTTTCAGGAATTCCACTACAAAACTTCAAGTCACAAGGATCAGACACAGAGTCTATGAGTCAGACTAACAGGTGCCAGATGGATTGACAAGCACTAGAATTACAAGTGCTGAAAATAGACGTGCTGATGATCAGAGCCCAGCATTGTCCAGCAAAGGAACTACAGGCTGAGATATTTCAAAGTAAGAAAAATGGATTTAATTAATACGTATGCTAAATTAAGTCAGATGGAATTTTTAAATTTGTAAAAATCTAGTCTAGAAATGTTCTGGCTGAGTTTATATGCAGAATGTAAGATAGCAAATCTAAAGATAGATTCTAGCTAATATCCAGAGAAAAAGAGAAACTGAAAAATATTTTACATTTGGTTGACATATTTCATAAGTTTGTTTCAGAGAAATCCAAAAAAGACTGTGTAGAAAGAGTATCTATGGATATTACTGATGTTCACCAGATTGACTGTAATGTGGAGAGTGAAC
This sequence comes from Ranitomeya variabilis, assembly GCF_051348905.1. NCBI lineage: Eukaryota > Metazoa > Chordata > Amphibia > Anura > Dendrobatidae > Ranitomeya > Ranitomeya variabilis. Next base: position 601,557,954 of record NC_135234.1, read on the forward strand.
AAGATGTAAAACACGTGTCTGTAATGGCCACTCAAGGTGACCTTGTGTATCATGATGTAAAACAAGATGGAGGAAATGTAGAAGGAGACATGAGAATGGACAAAGATGATGTACGAGGAACAGATGCACAGGGGCCACTAAAAATAGAAGACAACACAGAGGCCCAACTGCAAATTAGCGTTAGGAAAAACATGTTAAAATTATGCACAATCATTCCTGCATATGATGATAAAATCCATGTGTGCAGAAATTCAGAAATATTTGAGAGTTTTGCTGATAAGTTTGATTTGACTAATGAGGAGAAAAATCAGTTGCTTAAAATGTGGCTTCCAGTAACTTTTTCCAGGCGATTCTCATTAAAAATGCAGAATGATGAATTCCATGAAGAAATAACCGTTATAGGAATATTAAAAATTTTGATATTCTGTGGATTAAAAGAAAATTATCCAGATATTGATATTCTTCTAATATTAAGGATTGGCCATAAAGAATGTACTTTTACATTCATGTCCATATTTGAAAGGTTGTACAAAACGGTCATTACAAATTTCAATACACAATCAATGTAAAATTGTTTTGTAAACAAATTTGGATTCCTAAATTCTGCATCTCGTGTTATTGCGTCACAAAAAGATTCTTTATTTGAATGTGCGCAATCCCTTGATTTTTCTTGAAAACATGAGGATCTTGAAAGGAAAATAAATCGTACTAAGTTTTTGAAAACAGACAGAATTAAATCTTATCAGAAGCCAAAATCAAAATCTCCAAAACTGACCAAAAATCAAATCTTTGAAATACGAAGAAAATTACACATTTGTTACAAGCCCTATCAAAAAATTCAGGAGTCCTCCCCTGAAGCTGCACTGAAACAGTTAAAAGCTGACGGGTCACATCTGTCTGTAAAGATGGCGGAAATTGACAGACAGAAACAGGTGAGCTGAACACTCCATTATCAGAGCTTTTCACAGAATCCATAAATCTAAAAATGACAATTTTCAATAGAGTTTTTCAAGAAATGATCAATAAGGAGTTAGGTATTGGCTAAAAATGTAAATATATTATGTGATGTGTAAGTGAGTTGTACAATGTATTATTTATTAATATGTAATTATTTTAAACAGTATAATTCTGCAGTTATATATATATTCATATAGTATACAGTAAATACTGCAGCATATTTCTATAAGTAGAGATTGTGTAACTGTATTTTTATATGTATAGTGAAATAATTAAAATTTACTACAGAAATAATATTTAGAACTACATTAAATATATTTTAAATATATACATATGTAAAACATATTTAAATTGTTTTGTATGAATTTGATATTTAATTTTATCTTTTATTTCTCCTTAGAATTTTTATTTCAAAGCAGGAATTGAACAAAAAAACCTCTTACATGGATTTATGTCTTTATTTACACAGGAAGTTATTATAACAGCATGATTTTATATATGTATATATATATATATATATATATATATATATATATATATATATATTCAAAAAAAGCAGGCAGCACTCCGTTTTCAGAAAAATATGCAGGACTTTAATGAACCCACATGTCTCAGCGACGTTTCGGCTCAATTGAGCCAAAACGTCGCTGAGACATGTGGGTTCATTAAAGTCCTGCATATTTTTCTGAAAACGGAGTGCTGCCTGCTTTTTTTGAATATTGATTGGAGACGACCGGTGGATGTCTATGGGCATTGCACCCGAAGCTAAGTATAAGGAGTTGTGCTGTTCCATTTTTCTGGGTATTATGTATATATATATATATATATATATATATATATATATATATATATATATATATATATATATATATATATATATATATATATATATATTTATTTAACACTTAAAAGAAAAAAGACATAACTAACAATCTAAAATTTGCGCACTGCAATTTTTTTTTTCTGTAACATAATCTAAAACTTGTTTTTTTATTTCCTTTGCATGGTAATAATATATATTTACTGCATGGCATGTCACAACAGGTGTTTCAGTTTAAAACTTGTAACCTTAGCAAGAAGAAGCCTTTGAAGCCCCTCAGCCTTTATAAGTCAAAGGTCAAGTTCTTATTAGTCTTTCTATTGATAAAATAGTTTACAAAGTGTTAGGTAATATGTATTTGGGGAATATTCAAAGAAATATTAAAATATTAAATTTAATAGTTTACAATGTGCATTGATAATTAGGATACAATAATTGGGTTAACATACATGTATTCTTATCTTTGTAAGTGAAATATGTATTGTGGACATACAGTATATATGTGTGTCACAGTCTGAGTGACAGATAACAGATGAGAGTGTGAGCAGCTGCTATGAGTGAACTTAACGTAAGAGTGAATAACGCGTGGAATGTGTATGTACAGTATGAGAAGCCTCAAGGTATTATATGAAATATTATTTACTCAACATATATTTCTGTATTTCTTTAGTAATTATCATTTTTTTATTTAGTTAATAGTGAATAAGTGCAATCACACATCAATATGGTTTATCAAGAAAATCTACATTTAGAACATTTTTCCCAAAACTATAATTTTATGGTATTCAGCGTTTTCTTAATGGTTACATAGATAGGTGCACATCTTCAAACAAATATATGGCATAAAGCTGATATGACAGTTATAAAATTAATAATTTTTTTAATTTTGTTTTTTTACAAACAAATTTTTTTCATAAAATAATATTTTTTGATGTTAAAGGGGAAATGTGTTTTTGATCCTGATTACATCATCACATTTGATCAATACCTCTTCTTCACACATTTTAATAAAGAAGAAATATTAATAAGGTATTATTGGGTATAATAACATTAAGTATTATAAAAGTCATTTTTTTCTCTAATGAAGGGTATTATATGCAAAGTTGCATAATTTCAATATTTTGGTAATATATTATATATGACAAGTACAAAAAAACCATCTAGAGAATGGAAATATTAAGGGAATGTGTTACTGAGACATAACCTCTGCATTGATCATCAACATATAAAGGCCTTATTTTTATTTTTATTCTAATTTTTATTTTACTTTTTTCATTTTTATTCTTACTTCATTCTTATTCTTAATTTTTATTTTTTATCTCAAGAAGAAAAATCAATATTTAATAAAGTAATGTCTAGTACAAGAATATTGCTTCATTAAATATAGTGATCATATGGTTTCATTATAGGAGAAATGTTTAAATTCTGAGTTAAATACAACAATTCTTTCATTCATTCATTCATTCATTAATTCATTCATTCATTCATATATATTCTTATTTTGGTTCATGGCTATACATTCTTACATATTATTGGTCTAATAAATATAATTTATTAATAAAGTTTTAGTAATAAAGATGGAAACACTTGTTACATAAAAGACACACTGACATCTAAGGGTTCAAAAAGAAATTACACCTATGACAAGCCAAGTAATGAACACATCCGAGCACCGTGATACTGAATTGATAACCAAGTATCACCGAGCATGTTCACGCATCCCTATTATTCAACTATTGCAGTTTTGCCCATACAAAATTTTGTTCTAAACCAGGACCCTCATATCAACTGTTCACATACTGTTTGGTGGCAGGTTCATGCAGCATTACATGAACACCCTATTTATTGTAGTTATAACTGGATGGTACAATACAAGCAATTGTTGTCAACCACCTTTTGTGTCTTCTGTTTCCTCACAGATTGTAAGCTTGAAAGAAGGGCCCTCTCTCCACTTAGTATCTGTTGATTTATGTGATTATTGAAATTTAGTAAACTGTTTTATGGTCTGTACAAGTCCCTCTAAAATTTAAAGTGCTGCTGAATATGTTGACGCTATAGAAATAATAATATTATTAATATTATTATTATTATTAATTTTATTAATAAGGAGGGCCTCATACACATTTTGTTCCAATTGTCATGTAGTGGTACTCCTAGACTCAAAAAGGCTATGAAAACCCTGTCAAAAATTGCAAGGGTCATCCATTCACCCTTGAAGTCACCAACTGTAGTACTTCATTCAAATATTGTGAACAAAGTGTAGTTGTGGCACTTCTACACACATAAAATCTCTGCACGCTTTTTTGGAGTGGTAAATACCACTAATATTTAAAACAAAGCATGTAATACTCTATGTATGACAAATTCAATCCAGAATTTTTTAAAGTTTTTTTTGGAATTTTACATATGACTATAATGGAAAACTAAGCATATAATACTCTATCGTATGAGTTACAAATTCAATAAGAAACATTTTTCAACGCTTTTTTGGAATGTTATGTAACACTAAAATTTAACACAAAGCACGTAATACTCTATAGATGACTAATTGAATCCAGAACAAAAAGAATGCTTTTTTTGAGTGTTAAAATATGAATTTATAAACCTCTGCTGAAGATAAGGTAATGGGGTTATCTAAGTGCTTCATCTGACTGGAATTCTAGAGTAATACATCTAGAAAACGCTCAACCTAGTGATAGTGTGAAAAAATTAGGTTACTAGCCTTATGTTGCTTTCATACAAGAAAAAAATTAGGCATGTATTTTTATTGAAAATATCGGGCTTTAGAACACACACATTGAGTTCCAATGCAGGAGGATATATTTTTCTTTATGTAATTTCAAGAGATGCCAATTTGCATAAGATATGGCCTCAAATTCAGGTTTGTTGTTTATTAGTATTCCCAATTAAAAACAATTAGTAGCAGACAATTTACAACCCGCAGGAGTATATCTACTCAACAATACCTCTTGGAATACTAGTGCATCAGTTCAACACGTGGGAGTCCACTATTTCCGGGTAGGTCATTGAAGTGACATTAGGGGTATATTTGCTTGGCACTTTCTCTTTAACGTGTGTGTGCATGGAACCAACATGTGGTAATCCACTTTTTCCCTTGTGGAGGCTTTCAGGTTGCAGTGGTTTCTTTTACGGCACTACCTTGGATGTTTCACACAGCAGAAGCGCTCCAGCCGGTGGCGTGTGTGTGAAAAGAGATCCATCTGGCAGAGAGAAGGTTGGCATGTACAGTGTGTTCAGCCACCTGAGCTTGTTCACGTCTCACTTTCTCTTTGGAATGCTGGGTGAGTATAGTTTAGCAATAAGTTCAGTCAGATCAACAATGGACGCATTCCAAAAACACTGGTTTTCTTCCTCAGGATTAATGATACTCAGCTTGGAAAGCCTTATATTATAGCCCCAGCAGGTGTTCCGCCTCCAATTCCATCTCCTAACTTCCACTGAAAGCCAAACAGCTCAATTTCACTATTTAACCTCTTTGGTTTTAATGCCTTAAGTTTAAATATCCACTGTCATTCAGCCCTATACATTTCTTTGATATAATTGCTCCCTTTCCAACTTTGTTTAACTATCTGAATGCCCCAAATCTGTGTACCTTTACAAATTCGTCCAGGATAGTCAGAGTAATGTTTTGATACCGGGTAAATTTCTTTCTTATATTCCATAAATGTTCACATTCGATCTTTGACATTTGCCTATTTCTTCTCTCTACATACTTTTTATTGCAGGGGCATTAGATACAATATATAATACCAGGTGTGATGCACATATAATTATGGTCCCTGATACTGACCCTCTCATCTCCTTTTGAGATCTCCTTTCTTTTATTAGGACAAAGAAGCCAACATACTTTGCATTTATTACATGAGTAATAGACTCCAACATCCATAGGGTCTTTATGTATTTTTATTTTTTGCTGACGCACAATTGGAACAATTAGGTTACCAACATTTTTAGCATTCCTAAAGGTAAATCTAGAATAATTTGTTAACAGGTCTCCTATGGTTTTATCTTCACATAATATGTGCAAGTATTTGGAGATTGGAGTGGTATAGTGAATGATAAGCACAGCCCAAGGTGGAGGTGCCGAAGAAATAGGTGCCCAGACCTTGTGATGACTATAGAGTATATACTTGGCACACTCTCGTGGGTCTGATGCAAAACTGTTTATTATAATACATACAGTATCACAGTATTCGCAAACGTTTCGGTCAACTGTGGACCTTCATCAGTGTGCTCTAAAATGAATAAAGTGCATGGACGAATACAAAGAAAAAATTACAAAATGAAGTATATACAAATAATTACATAGGTCATATCACGCAGGTGGAGCAACGGGAGCAGACAACCAGACATTATAGCTTACAGGTGCTATATTAGCGATACAGTAAAGGACTACATAGGGGATAAGCCCCAAGGATACTTGACATAGCCAAGAGAGACAAGAGTATATACTGAGCAATATAGGCAAGACTGATGTGCAGAAAATTGCTAGATAAATGAGGGTACATACCTATTTAAGCAAAAGAAGGGAAATGATGGGTTTTTTTGGACCCTAAATATCTGAGAGGATTGCATCTATGGTGAAACGGAAAACATATGGGTAAATATACTATACGGCTGGGTGATGGTGAAAAAAAGGGGGGGGGGTTTGTAACCGTGTAAATGGACATACCAATTATGTACCCTGAGCAGGGGATCCTTGTAGTTAGAGGGCTATAACCAGCCGATCTATTGGAGAGAAGAAGGCATCATATAGGATCCTGTCAGGGTAGCAGCCAGCAGAATGCACTGTTACTGGGCGCTATGTAATGTGTCACTTACCAAGCCGTGGATCTTGTGCATCTCCGTGATGGGGGATGGAGTGGAGTATATACAAGACGCATGCACTATCAATATGGACGGTTCTGTAAATTGAAAAAGAGAATTAGTAATGGATACATCACAGTGCACGGCTACTGAGATGAGGGAGAGAAGCAAAATAACAGTAATAGGTCTGGTGCTCACTGCAAAGGATCACAAATATAAATAAAGCTGAAAACCATTTTATGGAACATACAGGGAAGGTATATATTTGCATAACCAAATTAAACACTACTGTATCCGGCATAAGAGGAAGAAGAAAGGGGAGAAAACAAGAGACAGATAATATATTGATGCTGAGTGGACCATTACATATGAAGGAAACATATCACATGAAGGAATGCAGGTCATAGTCTCTATTCAAACCTTTGGGGCTCAAAGTGTTGAGTTCGTGAATCCAAAGACCTCTCTGCATTTTAATATGGTGATACGGTCACCACCATGGCGGGAGGGAGATACGTGTTCAATCACCTGAAAACGCAGCTGAGCCACATTGTGTCCTTTGGAGGAGAAATGATGCAGTATCGGAAGCAATAGATTGTTGCATCTAATCGTAGATTTGTGCTTCGATATCCTATCCTTAATGGCCTGAGTGGTTTCTCCCACATATAATAGACCACACGGGCACTTGATCAAATACACTACAAAGTTAGAATTGCATGTAAAGTAGTTGTCAATGTTGTATTGTCTCCCCGTGTGTGGGTGGTAGATAGTATCGCCTTTTAGGACGTTGCTACATTGGTTACAGTTAAGGCATGGAAAGGTGCCCTTTTTGGGGGTACTCAAAAACCGTTGGGTGGAAGGGGGTCGAGATGGACCTATATCAGCGTGTACCAGACTGTCCCGTATGTTGCGAGGTCTCCGGAAGCACGGGAGGAAGGGATTTTTAAATTCTTCTATGGTGGGATAGGCCGCACTGAGGATATGCCAATGTCTGCGGATGGACCTGTGTATTCTGTAGGCGACTGGGTGGTATTGATGTACAAAAGGGATTCTATGTCCCATGGAGTGATCTCTTCTAATGATGTCACGTGGGGGATTTAGGACCTGTGGAGGGTAACCCCTGTCTTGAAATTTGGATTTCATCTCTATGGTACGTACAATTTTGAGAGAAGGGTCTGAAACAATTTTGTTGACCCTATGGATTTGGGATTTGGGTATAGAATTGATCATATTACATGGGTGAAAACTATTGTAGTGTAATAAGCTGTTGCGGTCGGTAGGTTTTGAGTATATGTCAGTGGTAAGATTGCCGTCCTGGTCTTTCATGACTAGTGAATCCAGGAAACTGATCTGATGATAATCATGGGTAATGGTGAAATCCAGGCCTGGCCATGATGTCTTGAGGAACTGGAAGAAAGTATCTAGAGATGTGAGGTCGCCCATCCAGACGCAAAAAGTATTTGGAGACTATCTTCCTTAATATTCTGGAGTTATTGTTGTATTGTATAAATATAGGTATATCTACCTCCTTGCTGCAAGCTTTTTCCACAGTGGGTCAGCTTGGCTAAGGTTTCTAATATCTGTCAAGACTTGATGTAAAAATTCTAGATAATACCCCTTAGGGTATGTTCCTACGGTCAGTAAACATTGTGGGTTGGATGCTGCGTACCTCCGCAGTGTCCAACCCACAGTGTCTAGATGTTAAAGCATAGTGGATGGGATTTCAAGAAATCCCATGTAAACTATGCATGCACCGACACCTGTGGCTTCCCTATGGAGACACCTACGAAGCATGTCTATATATCTTGCAGAGACGTGCGACTCCGCAAGATAAATTTCACCCGTCTAACGTACTGGACACAGTGATTCCGCACAGTTCAATGAACACATGTGGATTCACCTGCATTCAGAAGCCTGCAGCGATTTGGCCACAGCGGACATATGCTGCATTCAAAGCACTGCCGATTACTGACCGTGGGTACATACCCTTATCCTTAAATTTTTTTGCATGTGTATGTGTTTTTTGTAGTCCATAATATTACTGCAATTCCCAAAAGTTTTGTACATTGGTTCTTTGATATATTAAACAGCTAGCCAGATGGCAACTGGACCTGGAGATAAAACTATTGCTATTGGATGGCTGTGAATAAATAGAGTCAAATCCAGAAAGTGTATCTGCTATCTACTATTTGTATGTGTAAGAGTTAAATAAAAATTATTTTTAGTTATTTCATTAAAAAAATTTAAAAGAGAAGATTCACTTCCTGACCATATAAAAATCACATTGTCTGTGAACTGTTGCCATAGAATCAGGTACCAACGGCGCACGCTCACTCGGTAGATGACAGCCTCCTCCCATGTAGAAGTTGATGCAACTCGATACAAACCTGGTTCCCATGGTGTTACCACATTGCTGGGTGTAATAGAGAACCCCATATTTCAAACAATTGTGGGATAGTATAAAGTGCACGTATTTTTTAATAAAATCAACCTGATCATTCTGGTACCTTGCTGTTTTGGTTAAAAACTATACTGATGCTTCATACTCATTTACTTTATGGATGACTAATTGAATCCAGAAAAAAGAAAATGGTCACATGCAGCAGCTATATATTAAGCAATGGACTGCAAAGCCCTAAACGCTGTTTTCTGCCACTCTCCCTGCTCTGCAACTGTTCCTAGGCTAAATGTAGAATGTATCTGATACAAAAAGCAAAGTACAGGGTTAGCCCTTAGAATGACTGTAAGTATGATGGTTCAGCATCAGCACCAATATCAACACTAGAGGACTCTGATTAGTTAAACTTTGCAGGAACAGGCCTGGATAACTGCTCTCTCCCTACAATTAGAACTGTCCCTGGGCTATGCAATGGTGTCAAGGATCCAAGCGCAGTAGCATCAGTCCTTTCAAAACCTATGAGGAGGTAATGTAGCCTGCCAATCACAGTAATGACACTATCAAGATGACTACGGCATTACAGTGACTGGCAGGCAATCCCTGCTTTCTTATTGGCTGTCTAACAGACACCAAACATGTGGGGTGGGAATTTGATCTTCAAATCTAAGCAACAGATAATGCTTATCAAGTGCTGAGCACATCTGAGCACCCAGATACTCTAGTGATATCCAAGTATCATCAAGCATGTTTGCTCATCCCTAGCTACCATACAGTTTACTAAACTACCATTACACATTTTTATGGCTTTTTCTTTGTATCTCTATGGATGAGCTGTGATGTCCTCTCACTGTACATTTTCACTTCAAAATGGCTGCTTCACTCCCTGTTTCTGCTACTATACAGGCTATTATAGTCACTCCTTATTGGATATGCTATATTATGTGATAGCTGCAAGGCATTATCGGTAAGCCAGCCATGCAGTAATCAAGGGCATGTTCTTTACGCATTCTCTGACTAATGCAGTCTTTTGCAATATGTAAAATGTAAGCATTTTAGGCAATTCAAATGATAAGAGCCATAAACAGTTCAAATTTGCCAAATTCAGAAAAATCCTAAACATTTTGAACAAGTTTGTTCTGCAGTGAATTGTTTTGCTCATCTCTAGAGGGAGCATGATGTTTATTACATTTTCACTCCTTTCTATCAGATTCAATTGGCACCTAATTTATTTGATGTGAATCATATCAAACACACCCATCCTGAATTGAGCTAATCTGACCAAATTGTTGGGAGATTTGGTAAATTTTTAAAATAATGCATACTGTTATAAACTGTAAACAAGTTAAGGAATTAATTAAAGGGGTTCTCCAGAAATAGAAAAACAAATAATATTTAAAGACTGACCTTTTTCATTTGATATTTTTTCCATAAATCTGTATTACACGTCATAATAAGCAACTACAGTAATATATCTTATTTTAGATATAATTGTTTTCAACTTCTGGACTGATCATTAATTCTCCTATTCTCAATTCATGGGTAAAATTTATCTTTACCGAAGACAGACTTTTCCAGCTACAGCTATGAGAGTAATATTTTTGGTTCATGATAATGTGGCAAACTTAATGCATTGTCCTATGTCACTGGGTGGTTTTGACAGCACCTTTCAAATGAATATCCAGTAGATGGATGACAATTAGTGATGAGCGAGCATGCTCGCCACCACTCGGTACTCGCCAGAGCATCTCACTGCTGAAGATGCTCCGAGCTCGCTGAGTATTTTCGAGGTTGCTCGACGGGAGCTCGGGTCTCCTCCATGCATGTTTGGTGCTCTTTAGAGAGCCAATAAACATGCAGGGATTGTCTGCCACACACTGTAATGCCGCAGCCAGGTTGGTTGTGGCATTACAGTGATTGGCTGGTCGGACAACGTCATCAGGTCCATATCATACCTGGCACCGCCATGCTCATCACAGTCTACTCCAGTATCAGGCAGAGTAGAGAGAGGTGCTGTTGATCTAGGGAGAGATTTGCTTGTTTCTTAGTTAGTGTAGGTATACAACAATATATTATACACATATCCATCTCAACTAACAGTCTTTCTGAGGACTAATCCAGTTGCATAGATATCAGTGCTAGGCAGGCAGGCATGCAGTGCTTATAGCACGAGGGTCCATTCCAGTTCTGTCTGCTGCTGCTTTTACAAATATTTCTAGACATAGCACCAGGCATCATGGGCCAGGAATATTTTTTTTTTAGATCTTAATCCTGATTATTTGCTTAAAAAGCAATCCAGAGAACTCCATTTTTCTGCTCCATTTGGCTGTTGGCACTGGAGAGTACAGCGAAATCCTTTCCATATTACATTGCTAAAAATCCATCTATTTAAAACTGTTTTGTCCGTCACATTTCTGGCCTCCATTTAAATTTTGTTGCAGTGTGTTAGCAAAGTTATTGACACCAGTTTGCTGTTACAAATAGTTACCTACAGGCAAGCTATTGAAAACTGTGATTTATCTGACACACGTATCACATGTAAGTGAGCTCAAAATTCTGCCATTTCTGGCCTCCATTTAAATTTTGTTGCAGTGTTTTAGCGAAGTTATTGACACCAGTTTGCTGTTAAAAATAGTTACCTACAGGCCAGCTATTTAAACTGTGCTTTGTCCATCACACGGATCACATATAAGTGCGCTCAAAATTCTCAAAATTTAGCCATTTGTAGAGAACTTGGAAAATATTGTCCTCCATTTAAAATGGGTAATATGAATGGCAAGGGACTGAATATGATGGTGATTGTGCATGCAGAGGCCGAGACCATTGGCAAGCTGAATTTGTGCCACAACAAACAACTACATATTTTCATCCTACCTTCCTGTCACAATTACTAGGGGACCACAGCACAACATTGTTGAACCCAGAGCAGTGTCAAAAGGTTCTTGGTTGAATAGCTGATAATTCTTCGAGTCACTTTGCTACCACCACCACTCTGTCTTCCACATGGTTAAGTCTCTGTAGCCATGAGTCTGGACTGCATATTCCTCACCCTGATTCTCCTTCCTCCCACCATGCTGAGTACCCGGAGACAACTGATCCCACACTTGGACACTCGAAAAAACTATTTTCTTTTCCATTTATAGATTCTGGTCTCTCGTCCGGTCCTCTTGAAGCAGGGCAAGAGGAGATTGCATGAAGCGATGCCCAAATATTTGAGCAACCACAGTCACATGAAGGCGATGGTGGGAAAGTGTCACAAGAGGTGGATGATGATGAGACACAAATGCCAGAAAGTCAGGAGGAGGACCAGGGTATGGAAGTGGAAGACGAGGTGGCGGATGATATAGCAACTGACCCAACCTGGCAGGAGGACATTCAGAGCGAGGACAACAGCACACAGGTGGAGGGAGGCGTAGCACCCCAACAGGCTGGCAGAAGCAGTTTGGTGGCCACAGACAGAAAGCGGGCAACCGTTCTCCGTAACACCAACATGACGGAAGTTGCTAGTACAACTGTTAGGTCTTCCTGAGTCTGGTTGTTTTTTAAAGACCCCGCCGATAACCCCAAAAAGGCAATTTGCACCACCTGTCAGGCCAGCATCAGCAGGGGTAGCAAAACTACCAGCCTGACCACCACCAGCAGGTTCTGGCACATGGCAGCAAAGCACCTGACTTTGTGGGCCAAACCCCAGGGTCCAGGAACAGTGTGTGACATCACTACTTCTTCTGCTGTTGTGTGCTCAAGCCAATACCCTGTCCATGGTGTATGCAAAGATGCCTTGTGCCCTGCACCTGTCTTGGGCTCTTAATGTTGCCTTATAGGCTAGTGGAGATGGAAGCTTTCCACAATCTAATGGCGGCAGCCAATCCTCAGTACTCGATCCCCAGCTGCCACTATTTCTCCCAATGTGCTGTCCCTGCATTACACAATCACGTGTCCCACAACATTAGCCTTGCCCTCAACAATGCAGTTACTGGGAAAGTCCACCTAACCAAGGACATGTGGACAAGTGTTTGTGGACAGGAACGGTACATCTCACTGACGGCACACTGGGTTAACATAGTGGAAGCTGGGACCCATTCGGACCTTGGGAAGGAGCACATCCTCCCAATGCTGAGATTGCGGGCCCTAGATCAAACAGGGTTGCCCCCACAGTCTACAGCTCCTGCACTTCATCATCCTCCTCCTCTTCATCCTCCATCTCCGAAATGACCACATCAGTCACAAGGTGGAAGCACTGCCTAAGCCAAGCGGCAACAGGCTGTGCTGAAGATAATATGCTTAGGTAACAAACTGCACAATGTTGAAGAGTTGTGGCAGCTCTGAAAGAGCAGGCAGATCTGTGGATGACACCGCCGAACCTACAGCCAGGCATGGACATGTGTGACAATGGCCAGAACCTAGTGATGGCTCTGAGGCGAGGCGAGCTCGCACACATACCATGCCTGGCCCATGTGCTTAACCTCATGTTTCAGTGGCTTCTCAAAACCTACCCGGAGCTGCTGGATCTGCTTGTCAAAGTACGCTGCCTGTGTGTCCATTTTAGAAGGTCAGCTACAGCTTCCGCTGCCCTTGCCGTGCTTCAAGCTCAACGACTGGTTTTGTATGTCCCCATGCATTAGAACTCTACACTGCAGATGTTTTGAAGGATATGTGAGCAGAAGAGGGCAGTTGTTGGCTACCAGCATCAACAAAGCCATCGGCTGTTATCAGTCTGGCACACATGCATGAATTATTATTAGTCTGCCTTTCCTGTGACTCTCGCATTCTCAAAATTTTGTGTGACAGTCATTACTGGTTGGTGACACTTCTAGACCCATGCTACAAGGAAAACTTTATATCTCCTATTCCTGAGGTGGACAGGTCTACTAAAACGGATCAGCCCTTGTTGCAGAGTTATTAAAAAAAATCCCATCTGAAAATGCTAGTCACAGTTTGTTGGACAACCAAGGAGTACAGGTGAGAGAGACACAACTCCAATCCAGCAGATGCAGGGGAACACTGTAAAAGTTCTGGGAGAGTTTTTTCAGACCCTCCCATCTCACAGGAGTGCAAATTTTGGGAAGATGCTGAGAGAGTACCTTGCTGACCACACCAACTTGCTCCATGATTCCTCTGTGCCTTATAATTATTGGGTATTCAAGCTGGACATGTGACATGAACTGGCTCTCTACGCCTTGAAGGTCCTGGCCTGCCCTGCCACTAGCATTTTGTCAGAGCGGGTTTTTAGTGCCACTGGTGGAATTATAACTGATAAGTACATCAGCTTGTCAACTGAAAATGCTGAGAGGCTGACTCTTATAACAATGAACAAGGGCTGAGTGGTCCAGAATTCTCAACACCACCGAATGATAGCAACGTAACATAAACTCAAATCAAGTGTCTTTTTTTGGGAGGTCTTTTCCCATGAATCTCTTCACACCCACACATGGGTATACACTTAGTGCATGGTCATTACAAGTATAGGAGACCAGCTCCTTTCTATTGGGAACATTTTTTTATGAGGCCCTCCTCCACAACTCTTCCAAGGGGCATTGGAGTTCCTCCATATTTTTGGCAGCCCTTCCATTCACTGCATAGGCAAACATTATGGGAGACCCACTTCCTTATAATAAGAACATTTTTTCAGGAGGACCTCCTCTACATCTCTTCAAAGGGGCATTGGAGTGACTCCAAATGTTTGCCAGCCCTTGCATTCACTGCATAGGAAAACACTATGGGAAACCCACTTCCTAATAATGGGAACATTGTTTTCAGCTGGCCCTCAGACCTCTTCTTCTCTTCCAAGGAGCATTGGAGTTCCTCAAAATTTTTGGCAGCAGTTGTTTCACTGCATAGGCAAATGCTATGGAAGACCCACTTCCTTATAATGGGAACATTTTTGTTTCTCGAGGTCCACCTCTACGTCTCTTCCCAGAGTCATTGGAGAAAGTCCAAATTTTTGGCAACCCTTGCATTCACTGCATAGGCAAACAGTATGGGAGACCCACTTCCTTATAATGGAAACATTGTTTTCAAGAGGCTCTCCATAGGTCTCTTCAAAGGGGTATTGGGGTGCATCCACATTTTTGGCAGCCATTGCATTCACTACATAGGCAAACACTATGGGAAACCCACTTCCTAATAATGGGAACATTGTTTTCAGCTGGCCCTCAGACCTCTTCTTCTCTTCCAAGGAGCATTGGAGTTCCTCAAAATTTTTGGCAGCAGTTGTTTCACTGCATAGGCAAATGCTATGGAAGACCCACTTCCTTATAATGGGAACATTTTTGTTTCTTGAGGTCCACCTCTACGTCTCTTCCCAGAGTCATTGGAGAAAGTCCAAATTTTTGGCAACCCTTGCATTCACTGCATAGGCAAACAGTATGGGAGACCCACTTCCTTATAATGGAAACATTGTTTTCAAGAGGCTCTCCATAGGTCTCTTCAAAGGGGCATTGGAATGCCTCCAAATTTTTGGCAGCCGTTGCATTCACTGCATATTAAAACACTATGGGAGACCCACATCCTAATAATGGGAAGTTGTTTTCAGGAGGCCCGCTGACCTCTACAGCTCTTCCAAGTGACATTGGAGTTCCTCAAAATTTTTGGCAGATGTTGCTTAACTGCATAGGCAAACACTATGGGGACTCACTTCCTAATAATGGGAACTTTTTTTCATGAGACCCTCCTCTATGTCTCTTCCAAGGGGCATTGGAGCAGGTCCAAATTTTTGTCAGCCCTTGCATTCATTGCATGGGGAAACAGTATGGGAGACCCACTTCCTATTAATGGGAACATTGTTTTCAGGAGTCCCTCCTGTACGTCTCTTCAAAGGGGTACTGAGGTGCATCCAAATTTTGAACAGCCCTGCCATTCACTGCATACACAATAACAGTATAGGAGATCCACTGCTTAATAATGGGAACAACAAAGCATAGCTGGCTGATGGCTCTCTAAAAATAGTGAGGGCCGACTGCTGGCCCTTTAAGAATAGTAAAGGCCACCTGAATGCTCTATAAAAATAGGCTTTGTAACTTTCAGAGTCCCTCCTTCACAAATGAAACAGGATGTGTCTGATGATGTGTCACACACCACATGGACAGATAAGGTTGTATAAAGTTAAAATGACATTTCCCAGTGAATGCATTTGTCTTGGTTGAAAGCAATGCTAATGTTAAAAAACGCATCAAAAACTCTATGTGTGAACATAGCTCAAGGTGTGGAGGAGTATTTTTGTTTTTGGGTATTTATTTTGCCTTAAATAAAAGTCATTACCCTGAAAAAGGTTGCTCCTTAACATATTTCCCAGGAAAATCCAGTTTGGTTATGCTTTTGTATTCTTTTATTGTGAGTCTGTAAAGGTGGTGTAAGACTCTGACAAAATTGTTCACAGCAGTGATCTGGAAGTCAAAAATGCATTCAGGGGTCTTCCCCATGCTGTTTTCATGTCATTTGAGCACTTTTGCACTTTTAGCAATTTCTAGTCCCTCTGCAGACCTCGGGGGGGGGGGGGGGGGGGGGCACCAGAAAAATGCTTGAGCTTCCCATAGAATAACATTGAGCTCGTTGCTGGGGTTGAGCACCCAAACATTCCTATTTGCTCGACCCAAGCAATGAGCACCCAAGCATTTTAGTGATCGTTCATCACTAATGACGATATGTATGCAATGTTTTCACTCTATTGATAGAGATACTGTAGAAGTTGGGGATCTCATAATTTTCTTAACAGAATAGCCACATCCCTTATGAGCCCTGATATGAATCACTGGAGGGGAGGTACAGTGGGGCAAAAAAGTATTTAGTCATTCAGCAATAGTGCAAGTTCCACCACTTAAAAAGATGAGAGGCGTCTGTAATTGACATCATAGGTAGACCTCAACTATGGGAGACAAACTGAGAAAAAAAAATCCAGAAAATCACATTGTCTGTTTTTTTAACATTTTATTTGCATATTATGGTGGAAAATAAGTATTTGGTCAGAAACAAACAATCAAGATTTCTGGCTCTCACAGACCTGTAACTTCTTCTTTAAGAGTCTCCTCTTTCCTCCACTCATTACCTATAGTAATGGCACCTGTTTAAACTTGTTATCAGTATAAAAAGACACCTGTGCACACCCTCAAACAGTCTGACTCCAAACTCCACTATGGTGAAGACCAAAGAGCTGTCAAAGGACACCAGAAACAAAATTGTAGCCCTGCACCAGGCTGGGAAGACTGAATATGCAATAGCCAACCAGCTTGGAGTGAAGAAATCAACAGTGGGAGCAATAATTAGAAAATGGAAGACATTCAAGACCACTGATAATCTCCCTCGATCTGGGGCTCCACGCAAAATCCCACCCCGTGGGGTCAGAATGATCACAAGAACGGTGAGCAAAAATCCCAGAACCACGCGGGGGGACCTAGTGAATGAACTGCAGAGATCTGGGACCAATGTAACAAGGCCTACCATAAGTAACACACTACGCCACCATGGACTCAGATCCTGCAGTGCCAGACGTGTCCCACTGCTTAAGCCAGTACATGTCCGGACCCGTCTGAAGTTTGCTAGAGAGCATTTGGATGATCCAGAGGAGTTTTGGGAGAATGTCCTATGGTCTGATGAAACCAAACTGGAACTGTTTGGTAGAAACACAACTTGTCGTGTTTTATATGCAAATAAAATGTTAAAAAAACAGACAATGTGATTTTCTGGATTTTTTTTTCTCAGTTTGTCTCCCATAGTTGAGGTCTACCTATGATGTAAATTACAGACGCCTCTCATCTTTTTAAGTGGTGGAACTTGCACTATTGCTGACTGACTAAATACTTTTTTGCCCCACTGTATGTGGACGTGACTTGTGTTGATAAAAGCAAATACCGAAATAATGATCTGTGTCAATCCTGGGAGATACAGTTCACTGTAGTTCTGTCCATTTTCAAACAACAAAGAGCTCCCCTTTAACCCCTTAAGCCCCGAGGGTGGTTTGCACGTTAATGACCGGGCCATTTTTTACAATTCTGACCACTCTCCCTTTATGAGGTTATAACTCTGGAACGCTTCAATGGATCTTGGCGATTCTGACAGTTTTCTCGTGACATATTGTACTTCATGATAGTGGTAAAATTTATTTGATATAACTTGCGTTTATTTGTGAAAAAAATGGAAATTTGGCAAAAATTTCGAAAATTTTGCAAATTTCCAACTTTGAATTTTTATGCCCTTAAATCACAGAGATATGTCACACACAATACTTAATAAATAACATTTCCCACATGTCTACTTTACATCAGCACAATTTTGGAACCAAATTTTTTTTTGTTAGGGAGTTATAAGGGTTAAAATTTTACAGCTCCATTTTTTTTGGGACCACATCTCATTTGAAGTAATTTTGAGGGGTCTATATGATAGAAAATACCCAAGTGTGACACCATTCTAAAAACTGCACCCCTCAAGGTGCTCAAAACCACATTCAAGAAGTTTATTAACCCTTCAGGTGTTTCACAGGAATTATTAGAATGTTTAAATAAAAATGAACATTTAACTTTTTTTCACACAAAATTTATTTCAGCTCCAATTTGTCTTATTTTACCAAGGGTAACAGGAGAAAATGGACTCAAAAGTTGTTGTACAATTCGTCCTGAGTACGCTGATACCCCATATGTGGGGGTAAACCACTATTTGGGCACATGGCAGAGCTCGGAAGGAAAGGAGCGCCATTTTACTCTTCAATGCAAAATTGACTGGAATTGAGATGGGACGCCATGTTGCGTTTGGAGAGCCCCTGATGTGCATAAACATTGAAACCCCCCACAAGTGACACCATTTTGGAAAGTAGACCCCTAAGGAACTTATATAGATGTCTGGTGAGCACTTTGACCCACCAAGTGCTTCACAAAAGTTTATAACGCAGAGCCGTAAAAATAAAAAATCATATTTTTTCACAAAAATGATTTTTGGCCCCCAATTTTTAATTTTCCCAAGGATAAGAGAATAAATTTGACCCAAAAAATTGTTGTTCAATTTGTCTTGAATATGCTGATACCCCACATGTGGGTGTAAACCATTATTTGGGCGCATGGCAGAGCTCAGAAGGGAAGGAGCACCATTTGACTTTTCAATGCAAAATTGACTGGAATTGAGATGGGACGTCATGTTGCGTTTGGAGAGCCCCTGATGTGCCTAAACATTGAAACCCCCCACAAGTGACACCATTTTGGAAAGTAGACCCCTTAAGGAACTTATCTAGATGTGCGGTGAGCACTTTGACCCAACAAGTGCTTCACAGAAGTTTATAATGCAGAGCCGTAAAAATAAAAAATCATATTTTTTCACAAAAATGATTTTTTCGCCCCCAATTTTTTATTTTCCCAAGGGTAAGAGAAGACATTAGATGACAAAAATTGTTGTGCAATTTGTCCTGAGTACGACGATACCCCATATGTTGGGGTAAACCACTTTTTGGGCGCATGACAGAGCTCGGAAGGGAAGGAGCGCCATTTTACTTTTCAATGAAAAATTGACTGGAATTAAGATGGGATGCCATATTGCGTTTGGAGAGCCCCTGATGTGCCTAAACATTGAAACCCCCCACAAGTGACATCATTTTGTTAAGTAGACCCCTTAAGGAACTTATCTAGATGTGTGGTGAGCACTTTGACCTATTAAGTGATTCAGAGAAGTTTATAATGCAGAGCCGTAAAAATAAAAAATCATATTTTTTCACAAAAATGATTTTTTCGCCCCCAATTTTTTATTTTCCCAAGGGTAGGAGAAGAAATTGGACCCTAAAAGTTGTTGAGCAATTTGTCCTGAGTACGCTGATACCCCATATGTGGGGGTACATGACTGTTTGGGCGCATGGCAGAGCTCGGAATGGAAGGAGCGCCATTTGGAATGCAGACTTAGATGGATTGGTCTGCAGGCGTCACGTTGCATTTGCAGAGCCCCTGATGTACCCAAACAGTAGAAACCCCCAAGAAGTGACCCCATATTGGAAACTAGACCTCCCAAGGAACTTATCTAGATGTGTTGTGAGAACTTTAAACTCCCAAGTGTTTCACTACAGTTTATAACGCAGCGCCGTGAAAATAAAATTTATTTATTTTTCCACAAAAATTATTTATTAGCCCCAGTTTTGTATTTTCCCAAGGGTAACAGGAGAAATTGGAAGTCAAAAGTTGTTGTCCAATTTGTCCTGAGTCCGCTGATACCCCATATGTGGGGGGGAGCACTGTTTGGGTGCATGGCAGAGCTCGGAAGAGAAGGAGCGCCATTTGGAATGCAGACTTAGATGGATTGGTCTGCAGGCTTCACGTTGCATTTGCAGAGCCCCTGATGTACCCAAACAGTACAATCCCCCCACAAGTCACCCCACACTGGAAACTAGACCTCACAAGGAACTTATCTAGATTTGTTGTGAGAACTTTGAACCCCCAAGTGTTTCACTACAGTTTATAATGCAGAGCCGTGAAAATAAAAATTATAATTTGTTTCACAAAAATGATATTTTAGCCCCCAGTTTTGTATTTTCACAAGGGTAACAGGATAAATTGGACCCCAAAAGTTGTTGTCCAATTTGTTCTGAGTACGCTGATACCCCATATGTGGGGGAGAACCACTGTTTGGGCGCATGGCAGAGCTCGGAAGGGAAGGAGCGCCATTTGGAATGCAGACTTAGATGGATTGGTCTGCAGGCATCACGTTGCATTTGTAAAGCCCCTGATGTACCCAAACAGTAGAAACCCCCCACAAGTGATCCCATATTGGAAACTAGACCTCACAATGAACTTATCTAGATATGTTGTGAGATCTTTGAACCCCCAAGTGTTTCACTACAGTTTACAACGCAGAGCCGTGAAAATAAAAAATCCTTTTTTTTCCCACAAAAATGATTTTTAGCCCCCCAAAATTTTATTTTCCCAAGGATAACAAGAGAACTTGGACCCCAAAATTTGTTGCCTGATTTGTCCCGAGTATGCTGATACCCCATATGTTGGGGTAAACCCCTGTTTGGGCGCACGGGAGAGCTCGGAAGGGAAGGAGCACTGTTTTACTTTTTCAATGCAGAATTGGCTGGAATTGAGATAGGACGAAATGTCGCGTTTGGAAAGCCCCTGACATGCCTGAACAGTGGAAACTCCCCAATTCTACCTGAAACCCTAATCCAAACAGACCCCTATCCCTAATCCCAACGGTAACCCTAACCACACCCCTAACCCTGACACACCCCAAACACTAATCCCAACCGTAAATGTAATCCAAACCCTAAACCTAACTTTAGCCCCAACCTCAACCCTAACTTTAGCCCCAACCCTAACCCTAACTTTAGCTCCAACCCTAACCCTAAATTTAGCTCCAACCCTAGCCCTAACCCTAGCCCTAACCCTAGCCCTAACCCTAACCCTAGCCCTAACCCTAGCCCTAATCCTAATGGGAAAATGTAAATAAATCCATTTTTTTTATTTTATTATTTTTCCCTAACTAAGGGGGTGATGAAGGGGGGTTTGATTTACTTTTATAGTGTTTTTTATATCGGATTTTTATGATTGGCAGCTGTCACACACTAAAAGACTCTTTTTATAGTAAAAAAGTTTTTGCGTCTCCACATTTTGAGAACTATAATTTTTTCATATTTTGGTCCACAGAGTCATTTGAGGTCTTGTTTATTGCAGGACGAGTTGACGTTTTTATTGGTACCATTTTCGGGCACATGACATTTTTTGATCGCCTTTTATTCCGATTTTTGTGAGGCAGAATGATCAAAAACCAGCTATTCATGAATTTCTTTTGGGGGAGGCGTTTATACCGTTCCACATTTGGTAAAATTGATAAAGCAGTTTTATTCGTCGGGTCAGTACCATTACACCGATACCTCATTTATATAATTTTTTTTATGTTTTGGCGCTTTTATACGATAAAAGCTGTTTTATGGAAAAAATAATTATTTTGGCATCGCTTTATTCTGAGGACTATAACTTTTTTATTTTTTTGCTTATGATGCTGTGTCATGGCTTGTTTTTTGTGAGATAAGATGACATTTTCATCGGTACCATGTTTATTTATATCCATCTTTTTGTTCGCATGTTATTCCTCTTTTTGTTCAGCAGTATGATAATAAAGCATTGTTTTTTGGCTCGTTTTTTTTTTTTTTCTTACGGTGTTCACTGAAGGGGTTAACTAGTAGGACAGTTTTATAGGTTGGGTCGTTACGGATGCGGCGATACTAAATATGTGTACTTTTATTGTTTTCTTTTTTTAGATAAAGAAATGTATTTATGGGAATAATATATATATTTTTTCTTTATTTAGGATTTTTTTTTTTTTTATACATGTGGAATTTTTTTTTTTAACTTTTTTACTTTGTAACAGGGAGGACATCACAGATCGCTGATCTGACAGTTTGCACAGCACTCTGTCAGATCAGCGATCTGACTGACAGCGCTGCAGGCTTACCAGCACCTGCTGTGGACCTGGAAGTACTCCCTGCAGTACCCGGATGCAGCCCCGTGGCCATTTTGGATCCGGGGACTGCAGGGAGGAGAGGCTCGGTACAAGGTGAGTACATCGCCTTGTACCGATCGTCTCAGGGAAGCACGCAGGGAGCCCCCTCTCTGTGTGATGCTTCCCTGTACCGCCGGTACACAGCGATCATGTTTGATCACAGTGTGCCGGGGGTTAATGTGCCGGGGGCAGTCCGTGACCGCTCCTGGCACATAGTGCAGGATGTCAGCTGCGATAGTCAGCTGACACCCTGCCACGATCGGACGCGCTCCCCCCGTGAGTGCGGCCGATCGCATATGACATACTATACCGTCACTGGGAATTAAGTCCCAGGTCACCTTCACGGGATAGTACGTCATATGGGATTAAGGGGTTAAAAAAGGCAGAGCCAACCCATTATGCAATTCTTTATTCTGTATTGATTTGTCCTATTTTGTAATATTTTGTATATTTTTATAAATACTGACTATTTTTTAATTAAATACATAACATTTAATAGCTCACTTACTCTTGCTTTAAACCTCACCTTTGAATAATTTGAAAATATGCTATCTGTAACAGGTGTCCAGTCAACCTGTACAAACAATTGATGGTGGCAACTGGTTTCTGATTGCGGAGTTTTGCAGTGACCGTACCGGGATATATATTTATATACTGTATATATATATATATTTCCTGCTTTGGAATTGGATGTGTATAGATTATACTTTCACTGTAAGTTCCCAAATAACTGGTCTAGTAGTGGAAACAGCCGCAGCCTCGTCTATAACTCCTTTTTCAATTACATAATTGTCCTCACTTTTGGAGGCAGCAAAATGTTTTTCCTTGACAAATTGGTGGGATCTTTGTGATTCCTCCTGTGGGTTCCTTGACACAGATAGTGTGCTGTCACTAACATCATGTCTACCCTCTTACAGTCACTGGTATTTTGCCGTAATGCGGGGGGTTGAGATGGTAATAAAAGCCAAATCTGCTGAACGTTAGGCCAATAAGTGTGTAATATAGAGAAGAAAGTAAAAGACCTAAGGCTGAATACAAGCAGGGAGGGCAAGAGAGGAGGAAGAAAAGCTGACAAATGATACACTGTCACATAGGTAGCAAGAGAGTAAAGAGAGCACAGAATCTTTGAGAAAAATAGAGTGGAGAATATTAAGGAGGAGTTGGTGGTTCATGGTGTCAAATGGAGAGCTATCAATGAGAATAAGAAAGAAGTAGTGAGTAGGGTTGAGCGAAACGGATCGTTCATTTTCATAAGTCGCCGACTTTTGGCAAAGTCGGCGTCTCATGAAACCGAGCCGATCCCTGTGTGGGGTCTACCATGCGGTACGCGACTTTCGCGCCAAAGTCGCGTTTCAATGACGCTAAAAGCGCCATTTCTCAGCCAATGAAGGTGGACGCAGAGTGTGGGCAGCGTGATGACATAGATCTCAGTCCCCACCATCTTAGAGAAGGGCATTGCAGTGATTGGCTTGCTTTCTGCGGCGTCACAGGGGCTATAAAGGGGCGTTCCCGCCGACCGCCATCTTACTGCTGCTGATCTGAGTGTAGGGAGAGGTTGCTGCAGCTTCTTCGGAAGCAGGGATAGTGATAGGCAGGGTACATAAAGCCACAAACCGCTTGTGCTGTAGTGATTTCCACTGTCCAATACCACCTTTTGTTTGCAGGACAGTGGAAGCTACATTTTTTTTTACTCAGCGCTGTAGCTCATTGGACTGCCCTAGAAGGCTCCCTGATAGCTGCGTTGCTTTGTGTGTACGCCGCTGTGTAAACCAACTGCTTTTTTCAAAGCACAAATCCTGTTTTTCCTTCCTTTCTGCACAGCTATCTTGTGTGTTTGTCCACACTTTTGTGTGCAGCAGTCCTTCTTATAGCTGCCTGCCATACTTTTCTGAGATAACTGCAGGGAGATAAATATTGGCAAGTCTGCCTCCGTGCCATTGCTGTGTGTGGCATCTCTCTCTCATTGTGTGGCACCGAAAACTCTATGTAATACTTGTCCTTTTTTTTTTTTCTAAATTCTCCCTTTTCCCAAAAAAAAATTAGTGGGAGATAAATATTGTCAAGTCTGCCTCCGTGCCATTGCTGTGTGTGGCATCTCTCTCTCATTGTGTGGCACTGAAAACACTGTGTAATACTTGGCCATTTTTTTTGGGGGGGTACATTCTCCCTTTTCAAAAAAAAAAAATTATTGGGAGATAAATATTGTCAAGTCTGCCTCCGTGCCATTGCTGTGTGTGGCATCTCTCTCTCATTGTGTGGCACTGAAAACACTGTGTAATACTTGGCCATTTTTTTTGGGGGGGGGTACATTCTCCCCTTCCAAAAAAAAAAAAATTATTGGGAAAACACTGTGTAATACTTGGCCTTTTTTTTTTTTTTTTTTTTTTTATAAATTCTCCCTTTTCCAAAAAAAACCACTGTGAAATACTTGGCCATTTTTTTTTTTTCTAAATTCTCCCTATTCCCCAAAAAAACTTAGTGGGAGATAAATATTGTCAAGTCTGCCTCCGTGCCATTGCTGTGTGTGGCATCTCTCTCTCATTGTGTGGCACTGAAAACACTGTGTAATAGTTGGCCATTTTTTTGGGGGGGGTACATTCTCCCTTTTAATAAAAAAAAAATGATTGGGAGATAAATATTGGCAAGTCTGCCTCCGTGCTATTGCTGTGTGTGGCATCTCTCTCTCATTGTGTGGCACTGAAAACACTGTGTAATACTTGGCCATTTTTTTTTGGGGGGGTACATTCTCCCTTTTCAAAAAAAGAAAATTATTGGGAGATAAATATTGGCAAGTCTGCCTCCGTGCCATTGCTGTGTGTGGCATCTCTCTCTCATTGTGTGGCACTGAAAACACTGTGTAATACTTGGCCATTTTTTTTTGGGGGGGGTACATTCTCCCCTTCCAAAAAAAAAAAAATTATTGGGAAAACACTGTGTAATACTTGGCCTTTTTTTTTTTTTTTTATAAATTCTCACTTTTCCAAAAAAAAACACTGTGTAATACTTGGCCATTTTTTTTTTTCTAAATTCTCCCTTTTCCCCAAAAAAACTTAGTGGGAGATAAATATTGTCAAGTCTGCCTCCGTGCCATTGCTGTGTGTGGCATCTCTCTCTCATTGTGTGGCACTGAAAACACTGTGTAATAGTTGGCCATTTTTTTTGGGGGGGTACATTCTCCCTTTTAATAAAAAAAAAATTATTGGGAGATAAATATTGGCAAGTCTGCCTCCGTGCCATTGCTGTGTGTGGCATCTCTCTCTCATTGTGTGGCACTGAAAACACTGTGTAATACTTGGCCATTTTTTTTTGGGGGGGTACATTCTCCCTTTTCAAAAAAAAAAAAATTATTGGGAGATAAATATTGGCAAGTCTGCCTCCGTGCCATTGCTGTGTGTGGCATCTCTCTCTCATTGTGTGGCACTGAAAACACTGTGTAATACTTGGCCATTTTTTTTTGGGGGGGTACATTCTCCCTTTTCAAAAAAAAAAAAATATTGGGAGATAAATATTGGCAAGTCTGCCTCCGTGCCATTGCTGTGTGTGGCATCTCTCTCTCATTGTGTGGCACTGAAAACACTGTGTAATACTTGGCCATTTTTTTTTTTTTTCTAAATTCTCCCTTTTCCAAAAAAAAAATTAGTGGGAGATAAATATTGTCAAGTCTGACTCCGTGCCATTGCTGTGTGTGGCATCTCTCTCTCATTGTGTGGCACTGAAAACACTGTGTAATACTTGGCCTTTTTTTTTTTTTTCTAAATTCTCCCTTTTCCCAAAAAAAAATTAGTGGGAGATAAATATTGGCAAGTCTGCCTCCGTGCCATTGCTGTGTGTGGCATCTCTCTCTCATTGTGTGGCACTGAAAACACTGTGTAATACTTGGCCATTTTTTTTTTTCTAAATTCCCCCTTTTCCAAAAAAAAAATTAGTGGGAGATAAATATTGGCAAGTCTGCCTCCGTGCCATTGCTGTGTGTGGCATCTCTCTCTCATTGTGTGGCACTGAAAACACTGTGTAATACTTGGCCATTTTTTTTGGGGGGGGTACATTCTCCTTTTTCAAAAAAAAAAAATATTGGGAGATAAATATTGGCAAGTCTGCCTCCGTGGCATTGCTGTGTGTGGCATCTCTCTCTCATTGTGTGGCACTGAAAACACTGTGTAATACTTGGCAATTTTTTTTTTGGGGGGGGTACATTCTCCCTTTTCAAAAAAAAAAAAAAAATTATTGGGAGATAAATATTGGCAAGTCTGCCTCCATGCCATTGCTGTGTGTGGCATCTCTCTCTCATTGTGTGGCACTGAAAACACTGTGTAATACTTGGCCATTTTTTTTTTTTTTCTAAATTCTCCCTTTTCCCAAAAAAAAATTAGTGGGAGATAAATATTGTCAAGTCTGACTCCGTGCCATTGCTGTGTGTGGCATCTCTCTCTCATTGTGTGGCACTGAAAACACTGTGTAATACTTGGCCTTTTTTTTTTTTTTCTAAATTCTCCCTTTTCCCAAAAAAAAATTAGTGGGAGATAAATATTGGCAAGTCTGCCTCCATGCCATTGCTGTGTGTGTCATCTCTCTCTCATTGTGTGGCACTGAAAACACTGTGTAATACTTGTCCTTTTTTTTTTTCTAAATTCTCCCTTTTCCAAAAAAAAAATTATTGCGAGATAAATATTGTCAAGTCTGCCTCCGTGCCATTGCTGTGTGTGGCATCTCTCTCTCATTGTGTGGCACTGAAAACACTGTGTAATACTTGGCCATTTTTTTTTTTCTAAATTCTCCCTTTTCCAAAAAAAAAATTAGTGGGAGATAAATATTGTCAAGTCTGACTCCGTGCCATTGCTGTGTGTGGCATCTCTCTCTCATTGTGTGGCACTGAAAACACTGTGTAATACTTGGCCATTTTTTTTTTTTTTCTAAATTCTCCCTTTTCCCCAAAAAAATTAGTGGGAGATAAATATTGGCAAGTCTGCCTCCGTGCCATTGCTGTGTTTGGCATCTCTCTCTCATTGTGTGGCACTGAAAACACTGTGTAATACTTGGCCATTTTTTTGGGGGGGTACATTCTCCCTTTTCAAAAAAAAAAAATTATTGGGAGATAAATATTGGCAAGTCTGCCTCCGTGCCATTGCTGTGTGTGGCATCTCTCTCTCATTGTGTGGCACTGAAAACACTGTGTAATACTTGGCCATTTTTTTGGGGGGGTACATTCTCCCTTTTCAAAAAAAAAAACAATTATTGGGAGATAAATATTGGCAAGTCTGCCTCTGTGCCATTGCTGTGTGTGGCATCTCTCTCTCATTGTGTGGCACTGAAAACACTGTGTAATACTTTGCCTTTTTTTTTTTTTTTCTAAATTCTCCCTTTTCCAAAAAAAAAATTAGTGGGAGATAAATATTGGCAAGTCTGCCTCCGTGCCATTGCTGTGTTTGGCATCTCTCTCTCATTGTGTGGCACTGAAAACACTGTGTAATACTTGTCCATTTTTTTGGGTGGGTACATTCTCCCTTTTCAAAAAAAAAAAAATTATTGGGAGATAAATATTGGCAAGTCTGCCTCCGTGCCATTGCTGTGTGTGGCATCTCTCTCTCATTGTGTGGCACTGAAAACACTGTGTAATACTTTGCCTTTTTTTTTTTTTTCTAAATTCTCCCTTTTCCAAAAAAAAAATTAGTGGGAGATAAATATTGGCAAGTCTGCCTCCGTGCCATTGCTGTGTGTGGCATCTCTCTCTCATTGTGTGGCACTGAAAACACTGTGTAATACTTGGCCATTTTTTTTGGGGGGGGGGTACATTCTCCCTTTTCAAAAGAAAAAAAAATTATTGGGAGATAAATATTGTCAAGTCTGCCTCCGTGCCATTGCTGTGTGTGGCATCTCTCTCTCATTGTGTGGCACTGAAAACACTGTGTAATACTTGGCCATTTTTTTTGGGGGGGGTACATTCTCCCTTTTCAAAAAAAAAAATTATTGGGAGATAAATATTGTCAAGTCTGCCTCCGTGCCATTGCTGTGTGTGGCATCTCTCTCTCATTGTGTGGCACCGAAAACACTGTGTAATACTGGGCCTTTTTTTTTTTTTTAGGGTAAATTCTCCCAGAAAAAAAAAAAAAATAGTGAGAGATTAAGATTGGCATTTCTACTTGAGTGCTGGGCCTGTGTGTGCCATCTGTCTCAAATTATTGGGCCACAGAAAACCTAGTGTGTAACATTGGGCCTGATTTTCCTTTCAGTGTCAGGCACCTCTAAAGGTATATATAAATCCTACAGAAGTTTGAGTTCACCTTATAAGTTGTTTTACAGTAACAAATAGTGTTACTTTGGTTACGTTTTGCAAGCAATGAGGAAGTCTAGTGGAAGAGGTCGTGGCCGTGGGCGGTCATTGTCAGCTGGTAATGATGGTAGTGGTGGTGGAGCATCAGGTGGTCGTGGTAAAAGCAGTACAGCACCTAAGTCTCGAGTTGTTGAGCCAGGTTCCTTGTCTGGCTACACAAGGCCTCGAACGCTCTCTTTTCTGGGAGTAGGAAAACCACTTTTGAAGCAGGAGCAGCAGGAACAAGTATTGGCTTTCATTGCTGACTCTGCCTCTAGCTCTTTCGCCTCCTCCTCGGAAAGTGCCAAATGTCAGAGCAGTGCATCGTCAGTGGATGCTCCCGGTCAGGGACAAGTCGCTTCCTTGTCTTCTTCACGCAGAACAAGAGAGAAGGATGCATCAGGAGACACAACGGGTTACTCCATGGAGCTCTTTACACATACCGTTCCTGGGTTAGACAGTGAAACAGTTAACAGGCCATGTCCATTAGAAGTTGAATCGGACATGGAGTGCACAGATGCACAGCCACAGCCAGATTACTATGCTGTTCCTTTGACTCAGACCAGAACATTGCCCTCGCAGTGTACTGAGGCAGAATCAAACCCAGCAGAGACTATGGTGCCCCGTCACGGACGCTATACCACCGGCTTACATGGTGACACAGACGAAATCGCACACGACATAGAAGAGGAGGTCATAGATGACCCAGTTGTGGACCCCGATTGGCAGCCATTGGGGGAACAGGGTGCAGGCGGCAGTAGTTCTGAAGCGGAGGAGGAGGAGACACAGCAGGCATCAACATCACAACAGGTTCCATCTACCGGGCCCGTATCTGGCCAAAAACGCGTGGCAAAACCAAAACCAGTTGGAGGACAGCGTGGCCATCCGGTTAAAGAAGCTCAGTCTGCAATGCCTGAAAAGGTATCCGATAGTAGAAAGAGTGCAGTCTGGCATTTTTTTAAACAACATCCAAATGATCAGCGCAAAGTCATCTGTCAAAAATGTTCAACAACCTTAAGCAGAGGTCAGAATCTTAAAAGTCTAAATACAAGTTGCATGCATAGACATTTATCCACCATGCATTTGCAAGCCTGGACTAACTACCAAACGTCCCTAAAGGTTGCAGCACCCTCGGCCAATGAAGCTAGTCAGCAACGCTACATCCCTTCCCTCCCTGTAAGCCGACCATTTCCCACACCACCTGCAGTATCTGTGCAGCTTTCGTCGCCAGGCCAAAGCAGTCAGGGAATCACCAGGTTAGTAGTAGGAAACACTGCATGTAGGGCACCAGCAAGAATACCATCTCCAACCCTCTCTCAGTCACCCATGTCCACCGGCACCACTGCTAGTTCCACGATCTCCAGCTCTCCAGTCCAGCTCACCCTACATGAGACTCTTGTTAGGAAAAGGAAGTACTCATCCTCGCATCCGCGTACACAGGGTTTGAACGCCCACATTGCTAGACTAATCTCATTAGAGATGATGCCCTACCGGTTAGTTGAAAGCTAAGCTTTCAAAGCGCTGATGGACTACGCTGTACCACGCTACGAACTACCCAGTCGGCAATTCTTTTCTAGAAAAGCCATCCCAGCCCTCCAACAGCATGTTAAAGACCGCATCGTCCATGCACTCAGGCAGTCTGTGACTACAAAGGTGCACCTGACAACAGATGCCTGGACCAGTAGGCATGGCCAGGGACGTTACGTGTCCATCACGGCAAACTGGGTGAATGTGGTGGATGCAGGGTCCACAGGGGACAGCAATATTGGGACAGTTTTTGCCTAGTCCATGGTCAAGGAAAGAGTTGGCTGTAGGCGTTCGCCCCCCCTCCTCCTCTTCCTCCTCCTCATGCAGAAGCGAGAGCTCGTCCACACACCGCAGTCGCACATCCACTCCATCCGCAGCTGCCACTGTTGCACACCAGGTGTGCCATTATGGGACAGCTAGTGGCAAGCGTCAGCAGGCTGTATTGGCAATGAAGTGTTTGGGCGACAACAGACACACCGCGGAAGTTCTGTCCGAGTTCTTGCACCAAGAAACTCAGTCATGGCTGGGCACTGTACATCTTGAGGCAGGCAAGGTAGTGAGTGATAACGGAAGGAATTTCATGGCTGCCATAGCCCTTTCCCAACTGAAACACATTCCTTGCCTGGCTCACACCTTAAACCTGGTGGTGCAGTGCTTCCTGAAAAGTTATCCGGGGTTACCCGACCTGCTCCTCAAAGTGCGCAGACTTTGCTCGCATATCCGCCGTTCGCCCGTACACTCCAGCCGTATGCAGAACTATCAGCGGTCTTTGAACCTTCCCCAGCATCGCCTAATCATTGACATTTCAACAAGGTGGAACTCCACACTGCACATGCTTCAGAGACTGTGCGAACAGAGGCGTGCTGTTATGTTTTTGTGGGAGGATACACATACACGGGCAGGCAGTTGGATGGCAGACATGGAGTTGTCAGGTGTGCAGTGGTCGAAGCTACAAGACCTGTGTCAAGTCCTTCAGTGTTTTGAGGAATGCACACGGCTGGTTAGTGCAGACAACGCCATAATAAGCATGAGCATCCCCCTAATGCGTCTGCTGATGCAAAGTTTGACGCACATAAAGGAGCAGGCGTCTGCAGCCGAGGAAGAGGAAAGCCTTGATGACAGTCAGCCATTGTCTGGTCAGGGCCGTGTAGAGGACGCGGTAGCGGGCGAAGAGGAGGAGGAGGACGAGGAGGATGATGGGGATGAGTACTTTTTTTAATGAGGAAGCTTCTCCTGGGCCAACAGAAATTAGTGGCGTTGCAAGGCCGGGTTCTGTTTTTTTAAGGGAGACAAGTGACGTAGATTTGCCTGTAAATGCCCCTCAAACCAGCACAACCGCAGATTTGCCAACAGGAACTTTGGCCCACATGGCGGATTATGCCTTACGTATCCTCAAAAAGGACCCATGCATTACTAAAATGATGAGTGATGACAATTACTGGTTGGCCTGCATCCTTGACCCTCGCTATAAAGGCAAATTGCAAAATATTATGCCACATGAGAACCTCGAACAAATCTTAACAACCAAACAAGCTACTCTTGTAGACTGTTTGATTCAGGCATTCCCAGCACACTGCGCCGGTGATGGTTCTCACACAAGCTGCAGAGGGCTACATGGCAGAGGTGTTAGGGGTGCACAGATCAGAAGTGGCGTTGGACAGAGGGGTTTTCTGACCAGGTTGTGGAGTGATTTCGCAATGACCGCAGACAGGACAGGTACTGCAGCATCTATTCAAAGTGACAGGAGACAACATTTGTCCAGTATGGTTACTAACTATTTTTCTTCCCTTATCGATGTTCTCCCTCAACCGTCATTCCCATTTGATTACTGGGCATCAAAATTAGACACCTGGCCTGAATTGACAGAATATGCGTTGCAGGAGCTTGCTTGCCCAGCAGCTAGTGTGCTATCAGAAAGAGTATTCAGTGCTGCTGGTTCAATATTAACCAAAAAAAGGACTCGTCTGGCTACCCAAAATGTGGATGATCTCACCTTCATTAAAATGAACCACTCCTGGATTTCAAATTATTTTGCCCCACCTTTCCCGGCTGACACCTAGCTTTCCTATAAAAAGGTCTTGCTTGTGGATTGGTCTTACTGAGTGTTCCAATCTGTTAGTTTGCAGCAGCTGTTTGTCCAGCATACGACATGTTTACACCTCCCCCAATGAGAAAAATCCCCCCACGGGGCCGTTGTCTCGCCACTTGGCGCAAGCACCCGTTACAGTGCTGATTGTCTGAAGAGGTGGGTGTGCCCGCTTTTGGGCGACGGCATTGCCACTGGGTCCCTCATAGTACAATGTAGTGTCTCTGGCGGTGGTGGTGCGCACCCAACGTCAGACACACCGTTGTAACATGAGGGGCCCTGGGGCGGTACCGCTGGCCACAAGAGAGTTCCCCCCCAGCTCAAAATGTGCTCTACCACGTGCAAAATTATCCCGCACAGCTCCACCAATGTTTAGTCTATGCACTGACATCATTCAATGCCTGGCACTGACAAACAATACCAATTTGTTTGCATCTATGATGCTAGTTAAAGTAGTCTGGGTCAGTGTCCTATATTGACACCAGTAAATACTAATTTACTGCCAAATTACTTTGTCATAAACTCTGCAGATGAGCCCACCCCTGTACCTAAGCATGCCACACTTTTTTTACTTATAGTTGTTTTGCGAGACATTAACATCTATTTATTTTTTTGGAGTACTAACTGTGTCAGACACTCCTTGCAATACTCCTCCACTGACCACAATGCTGCCTGCCTGTGTATCCATGTAACTGATGTAAAACTGCCATGAGCCTATTGTTGGTTATTTTAGGCCTTTGATAGCCTGTCTGCCGTCCCTTACTCCTCCACTGACCACAATGCTGCCTGCCTGTGTATCCATGTAAACGATGTAAAACTGCCATGACTGCCTACTGTTTGTTAGTTTAGGCCTTTGATAGCCTGTCTGCGGTCCCTACTTGCAATACTCCTCCACTGACCACAATGCTGCCTGCCTGTGTATCCATGTAACCGATGTAAAACTGCCATGACTGCCTACTGTTTGTTATGTTAGGCCTTTGTGAGCCTGTCTGCGGCCCCTACTTGCAATACTCCTCCACTGACCACAATGCTGCCTTGAGTGCCTGCCTGTGTATCCATGTAACCGATGTAAAACTGCCATGACTGCCTACTGTTTGTTATTTTAGCCCTTTGTGAGCCTGTCTGCGGCCCCTACTTGCAATACTCCTCCACTGACCACACCAATGCTGCCCGTGTACCCCTGGAACCTATTTAAAAGTTCATAGAGCCTAGTTATATATTTTATTTACTATTAATAAGGCCATGATGGACTACGCTGTACCACGCTACAAGCTAACCAGTCGACACTTCTTTTGAGAGAAAAGCCATCCCAACACTCCACTCTGGCAATCTGTGAGTACAAAGGTGCACCTGACAACAGACGCATGGACCTGTAGGCATGGCCACGGAAGATTACGTGTCCATTACGGCGCAATGGGTTAATGTGTTGGATGCATGGTCTACAGGGGACAGCCTACTAAGTCTGTCTGCAGTCCCTAATTCAAATTGTCCTCCACTGTCTAAATCGGAGCTTCCACCTTCTGGCTTTCGGCCTATAGTATCAGAAATTAAACTGCATTTGGCCTTCAACTTTGGTTTCGGCCTACTAACGGTGTCTGCCCCGCCCTCGTGTTTTTCCTCAACTGAAAAAAGCTGAGCTTCAACCTTCTGGCTCTCATTAAGTGCTGTGTTTTTAAAAATTGGTAGTTAGGGCCTACTAACGGTGTCTGCCCCTGCCTGGTGTTTTTCCTCAACTGAATAAAGCTGAGCTTCAACCTTCTGGCTATCATTAAGTGCTGTTATTTTAAAAATTGGTGGTTAGGGCCTACTAACGGTGTCTGCCCCTGCCTGGTGTTTTTCCTCAACTGAATAAAGCTGAGCTTCAAACTTCTGGCTCTCATTAAGTGCTGTTATTTTAAAAATTGGTGGTTAGGGCCTACTAACGGTGTCTGCCCCTCCCTGGTGTTTGCCCTCAACTGAATAAAGCTGAGCTTCAACCTTCTGGCTTTGGGCCTATAGTATCAGATATTAAACTGCATTTGGCCTTCAACTTTGGTTACGGCCTACTAACGGTGTCTGCCCCTCCCTGGTGTTTTTCCTCAACTGAATAAAGCTGAGCTTCAACCTTCTGGCTCTCATTAAGTGCTGTGTTTTTAAAAATTGGTGGTTAGGGCCTACTAACGGTGTCTGCCCCTCCCTGGTGTTTGTCCTCAACTGAATAAAGCTGAGCTTCATCCTTCTGGCTCTCATTAAGTGCTGTGTTTTTAAAAATTGGTGGTTAGGGCCTACTAACGGTGTCTGCCCCTCCCTGGTGTTTGTCCTCAACTGAATAAAGCTGAGCTTCATCCTTCTGGCTCTCATTAAGTGCTGTGTTTTTAAAAATTGGTGGTTAGGGCCTACTAACGGTGTCTGCCCCTCCCTGGTGTTTGTCCTCAACTGAATAAAGCTGAGCTTCAACCTTCTGGCTCTCATTAAGTGCTGTGTTTTTAAAAATTGGTGGTTAGGGCCTACTAACGGTGTCTGCCCCTGCCTGGTGTTTTTCCTCAACTGAATAAAGCTGAGCTTCAACCTTCTGGCTCTCATTAAGTGCTGTTATTTTAAAAATTGGTGGTTAGGGCTTACTAACGGTGTCTGCCCCTCCCTGGTGTTTGCCCTCAACTGAATAAAGCTGAGCTTCAACCTTCTGGCTTTGGGCCTATAGTATCAAATATTAAACTGCATTTGGTGTTCAACTTTGGTTATGGCCTACTAACGGTGTCAGCCCCACCCTGGTGTTTGTTTTTCCTCAACTGAATAAAGCTGAGCTTCAACCTTCTGGCTTTCGGCCTATAGTATCAGATATTAAACTGCATTTGGCCTTCAACATTGGTTAGGACCTACTAACGGTGTCTGCCCCTCCCTGGTGTTTGTCCTCAACTGAATAAAGCTGAGCTTCAACCTTCTGGCTTTGGGCCTATAGTATCATATATTAAACTGCATTTGGCCTTCAACTTTGGTTACGGCCTACTAACGGTGTCAGCCCCTCCCTGGTGTTCGTTTTTCCTCAACTGAATAAAGCTGAGCTTCAACCTTCTGGCTTTCGGCCTTTTGTATCAGATATTAAACTGCATTTGGCCTTCAACATTGGTTAGGACCTACTAACGGTGTCTGCCCCTCCCTGGTGTTTGTCCTCAACTGAATAAAGCTGAGCTTCAACCTTCTGGCTTTGGGCCTATAGTATCATATATTAAACTGCATTTGGCCTTCAACTTTGGTTACGGCCTACTAACGGTGTCAGCCCCTCCCTGGTGTTCGTTTTTCCTCAACTGAATAAAGCTGAGCTTCAACCTTCTGGCTTTCGGCCTTTTGTATCAGATATTAAACTGCATTTGGCCTTCAACTTTGGTTAGGGCCTACTAACGGTGTCTGCCCCTCCCTGGTGTTTGTCCTCAACTGAATAAAGCTGAGCTTCAACCTTCTGGCTTTCGGCCTATAGTATCAGATATTAAACTGCATTTGGCCTTCAACTTTGGTTATGGCCTACTAACGATGTCTGCCCCTCCCTGGTGTTTCTCCTCAACTGAATAAAGCTGAGCTTCAACCTTCTGGCTTTTGGCCTACAGTAGCAGATATTATACTGCATTTGGCCTACTAGTGTGGTTGGGCCCTTAAAACAGTGTCTGCTGCTCCTGGGTTTGCTACTCCACTGAACAAAGCAATGCCGCCTGTTTAGTCCTGTTACCAATTTTGAACTGCATTTAGCCTACTTTATTCTTTGGCCCTATATCTGTTCCCTCCTCATCCTGCCCATTGCCCAGCCACTGCTAGATGAGTCTGCTAGTACATTGACCTAGACCACTACATTCCCCTTGCACTCTACACAGCCAGAATCTGACCCAGCTGAAAGTAAGGTTCCCCTTCCCGCATGTTATACCACCTTACACAGGGACAAAGAGGAAGGTGCAGATGAAAGTGCAGGTTCCTTCATCAGGTGGGGGGGCATACTCGTTGGCGACGTCACTGGCACAGGGCCCCTGAGAGTACGCAAAAGTGTCGCTGCTGGTGGGAGGCGCCCATGCCGTGCAAACACACCGCTGTACTTTGTGGGGCCCTGTGCCAGTGCCAATGCGAACAAGTGTGCCCCCCTGCTTGCTCAGGATCACAGCACTTGCAACGTTGAAATACTTTCCTCTCCCTGCTCCACCGCCGTGACGTAGTCCACGATTCCTGGGCCCACTAAAACCTTGAACCAGCCCTACCCCCCACAAATTTGCCAAATGACCCCCAAGTTCCATTGAACAACTATTATTATAAAGTTAATTAAGATTGACAAGCTTCAGAAACAAGAATGGATGTTTTTGGCATTAAAATGGGCACTGTAGGTGTTTTCCTGGCCTCCACTCACTGCCGATTATGCTTCCCCATTGACTTGCATTGGGTTTCGTGTTTCGGTCGATCCCCGACTTTTAGCGATAATCGGCCGACTGCACTCGACTCGACTCTGGACAAAGTCGGGTTTCACAAAACCCGACTCGATCTTAAAAAAATGAAAGTCGCTCAACCCTAGTAGTGAGTATTAGAATTAGCTCTTAGTAGACAATTAAAGCTTTTAGTAAGGGAAATTTCTACAGAATGTAAATAATGGAAACCAGATTTTAACAACTTGAGAAGTGAGTTATCTGTAGGACTGTAGATTGGACAAGAATTCATCAAGCATTCTACAAATTTAAAGATGAAGGAAATATGAACTGGTCTATAGTTAAAAGAGCACTTCTTATCAATGGTGTTAGGTGTCGAGTTCCCTCCCCTCAACAGGGGGAATCTCGAACCATGTCCTCTGTGGTCTCCTATTCTTCCTCAGCCACAGAGGATTCTGCTCAGCAGAGACGTCGGGCCCAGCCTCTTGCTCATGCTGATGCTGTGCGTCTGGTTACTGCTCCCATCCCAGGTCCAGCTATTGTAAACAGCATTAGGCAGTGGCGAGCAGATGTTCCTGAGACTAAGTCCTGATTTTTGCCTACTGAGCATGGGACAACCTCTCATTGGAAGTCGGAGGTCACATGCCCATGTCCTCAAGCAACTCTGATTGGACCACTGGCAAGGACCCAACAAGGCTGCAACTATAAAACATTTGCATGGCCACTCGGCCATGCACTAGAATAACCTGTAATCATGGTGTGTGTTGATGCATGTTTCTACTGGTGAAAGCTCCTAAATGATCCCCTTCCATAGCATTGCTGTCTGAGTGTGGGTGATTGGAGCTGACATACCACCACTTACTGCAATCCAGCGCAGTGCACGAATTTACCAGCATCAATTGTGGCGGTTACCAGTGCGATGCCCCACATCCATGGGGCTGAGTCCTGTGACTATACACTAGCATTCTCTCAGTTGAACTCTGTGAGTCCTAACAGGCTATGGCATTCACTTTCCACGATATTGTGGCTCTGTGAAGCAACAGAGTCCGTCTCTGTACACACCGGGTGACCTTAACCCACGTGTGTTCATCTATTATATCGCTATATAGTATCCGCCATTACTGGGCAGCAGGTAACATCTCTGCACAGTGGACCTTGGGCTGCGAACGCACCTTATTACTACCTTTATATTATTTGGTGCATTCCACCAGCCCTAACAAAGGGATATTTTACTTTAGTCAATTGGTTACAACAGTATGCTTGAAGGAGGAAAGTAAAATGCTGGACTAAAGACAGTGATTAAATATTTTAGTTGGGTAGTTAGAAGCACCGGGGGAGAGGGTCTAGAAGTACTGTGAGGGATTAGGCTCACTTTTGTAGGTGGTAGGACAACAAGAGGAAAGAGCTAAGTAACTTACTTTTCCATGCCAGTTCAAACACTGAAAGTGAACTTGATGAATGAAGTGCATAAGGGAAAATGATCCATGCTATTAGGGAATAGGGAGAAAATGTTATGTCAAATTTAGTTAATTTTATCTTTGAAATAAGTGATTAAATTTTTAATGACGAGGTTAGTGATAGAGGCCTGCAATTAAGGACTGAGGAGGGAGTGAAAAGTGTCAAAGTGCCATTTTGGATTGTTGGAATCTAAGGTGATAAGGGTGGTGAATTAAACTTTTTTGGCAAGGTGTAATACAGACTTACATATTTTGAGCTTTGACTGGATGAAGTCTGATGTCTAAAGTTATTTTCTCCACAGACGTTCGGTTCATCTTGAGCAATGCTGGAGAAAACATGTTTGCAGCATGTGCAAGGGTTGTTTCTGTCTTTGCTGGGGTATTCTGTTTTGTAGTGTGCACAGCTTCATTTACCAATGTCAATGATAACTGTAAATTTTTCAGAATTTGTTGTGTATTGACGGAATGCAGATTTCTGTATGTGTGGTATGTTGCGGTGTTCTGAGTGACAAATTTTGACAAATAAGGAAGGAAGTATGTAGTCAGAGAGTGAAATAGGGGAGTAGGTAAAGTCATACACTGAGCAAAGTCAGAAGACCAGGTACTGTGAACTTTGGTCTAAATGTGAAGAAGAGTTAGTAAACTGTGACAGGCCAAAAGAAGCTTGTGCAAATGGGGACAGTGGCTTTTCAAATGTAATGTTAAAGTTCATCCATTATGATTTAGTATTTTTGCAGCAAATTTTGTAGAGAATATGTTAGTATTTAAGAAATGTGTCTGAAAAAAACCCAGCCCATAACCATCTTATCAAATTTATTCAGTCATTACCCACTTGAAAATATCCTTAGACCCACCTCTCCATGGAATTCATTAAAGATCTCTTACCCTAAGAAGAGTACCACAATACAATTTGTTATTGTACATCATTACCCTCAGAAGGAAAGACTTGAAAATTGTATAGTAGTGGTAGATACAGCAAGCAGTGTAATTTTGTTCTTTTGTCTGGGTTGCCTTACTCTCAAAACATAAGTAAGATGTTTATTAAACACATTGTGTATATGCATGCTATTCCAGAAAATATTGTTTCCAATAGAGAAACTCAGTTTGTTTCTAACTTCTGGAGGGCATTTTGTAGTAAGATTATTATTCAACTGTCCTTTTCATCATCAAATCACCCACAGATTATTGGTCAGACTGAACATTCCAATCAAGTATTTGAGCAATATATTCGGTGTTATGACTTTGATCACCAGTCTGGCTGGGTGGAGCACTTACTGTTAGCTAAATTTGCTATTAAAATATATAATAATAATTGATTAAAATATTTGTAATATTTTTGTTTTTCTGCAACTTTAAGTATCTTATTTTTGTTCCTTTTTAACCTCTAAAGTAGATACTCCAAAGGCTGGTAAAGCTTAAGTTGAAGCTTGTCAGGTCTGACATCAGAAAACACCTGAGAAGGGCACAGATCTGATCCATTAAAAAGAGGGTATATATGGGCCTAGCTTTAATATAGTAAACATTTTGGGATTAAACCCTTCTTCTATCATATTTAATGCACAACACCTATAATATATCCTTAAGTGGTTAGCCAAACATTAGATATCCACCTATACAAAGAAGCACCACACATACATAAGGTAAAAATGATATTTTATTAATGACAAAAATTAAAATAACAACATGGTCATGAAAAAGCCAAAGCAGGCAGACGTGAGGAACAGCAGACACAGAAAAAATGGTGAACAACCTGGAAATTGCTACAGTAATATAAATACCAGTGTATCAGTATAGCTCTCATTCAGGTAAAAACATGATAAAAGTCATCACACAAACTAGTATAACTTAGCTACATATAAAAGGCTGAATACAAAGGGACAAGCATGTATCATATTATTAGTAATTAAGGCTAAAAATACCATATATACTAACATGCACCATATCCAAAAACCGTAGCCCAATGCAATGCATAAGGCAGCATGTGTTTACCAGAAAAAACCCCGGACGAAGCATTTCATTGCGAAACGCGCGTCGGGTGTTGTAGACTTCTGGTTTCTCTCCATTTTTCTGGTAAATACATGCTGCCTTATGTATTGCATTAGACACGTATATTGGGCTACGGTTTTTGGATATGGTGTATGTTAGTATATATGGTATTTTTAGCCTTAATTACTAATAATATGACACATGCTTGTCCCTTTGTATTGAGCCTCTTATATGTAGCTAAGTTATACTAGTTTGTGTGATGACTTTTATCATGTTTTTAGCTGAATGAGAGCTATACTGATACACTGGTATTTATATTACTGTAGCAATTTCCAGGTTGTTCACCATTTTTTCTGTGTCTGCTGTTCCTCACGTCTGCCTGCTTTGGCTTTTTCATGACCATGTTGTTATTTTAATTTTTGTCATTAATAAAATATCATTTTTACATTATGTATGTGTGGTGCCTCTTTGTATAGGTGGATATCATATTTAATGTCAAACTAATCATCTTACTTATCTTACATTAGCTTATTAAAAATTCTTTATATATTCCCATAATATAAAGATATAAAAAACGTAGTTTAATTATTTAAAATTCCTTTGCTTTAAAGAATTAATTTAATGTGTCCCAACTTATTCCCAACAAAACAACTTTTTCTATTGAAAGGTTTAACCACTTGGGTGTAACAAGAAATAAGTGTAATGGCGTCTATAACAATTTAAAAAATTCCTTCTCCACATTTAAAGATCTTTGTAGAAGGAAAATGTTATGTATCTTTTATTTGAACTACCGTGTATAAGCCGACCCGAGTATAAGCCGACCCCCCTAATTTTGCCACAAAAAACTGGGAAAACTTATTGATTCGAGTATAAGCCTAGGGTGGAAAATGCAGCAGGTATCGGTGAATTTCAAAATTAAAAATAGATACTCCATACCGTTCATTATGGCCCCATAGATGCTCCACATAAAGCTGTGCCATATATAATGCTCTGCACCGTTGCCCCATAGATAGCTGTGCCATTTATATAATGCTCTGCACCGTTGCCCCATAGATAGCTGTGCCATATATATAATGCTCTGCACCGTTGCCCCATAGCTGTGCCATATATATAATGCTCTGCACCGTTGCCCCATAGCTGTGCCATGTATATAATGCTCTGCACTGTTGCCCCATAGCTGTGCCATATATATAATGCTCTGCACCGTTGCCCCATAGCTGTGCCATATATATAATGCTCTGCACCATTGCCCCATAGCTGTGCCATATAGTGCTCTGCACCGTTGCCTCATAGCTGTGCCATATAGTGCTCTGCACCGTTGCCCCATAGCTGTGCCATATAGTGCTCTGCACCGTTGCCCCATAGATAGCTGTGCCATATAGTGCTCTGTACCGTTGCCCCATAGCTGTGCCATATAGTGCTCTGCACCGTTGCCCCATAGATGCTCCACATAAATCTGTGCCATTGCTGCTGCTGCAATAAAAAAAACCACATACTCACCTCTCTTGCTTGCAGCTCCTCAGCGTACGGTCCCGGTGTCTCTCCGCACTGACTGATCAGGCAGAGGGAGGTGCGCACACTATATTCGTCATCGCGCCCTCTGACCTGAACAGTCAGTGCG
Source organism: Ranitomeya variabilis (assembly GCF_051348905.1). Classification (NCBI taxonomy): domain Eukaryota; kingdom Metazoa; phylum Chordata; class Amphibia; order Anura; family Dendrobatidae; genus Ranitomeya; species Ranitomeya variabilis. Next base: position 601,599,777 of record NC_135234.1, read on the forward strand.
GAGAGACGCCGGGAAGATGGCGCGACGCCCGGCGTGTGGAACGAGGACAGGTGAATATGTCATACTTACCTGCTCCCGGCGTCCCGCTACTTCCCCCGGACAGCTGGTCTTCGGTGCCGCAGCCTCTTCCTCTATCAGCGGTCACCGGCACCGTCATTAGAGAAATGAATAGGCAGCTCCGCCCCTATGGGAGGTGGAGCAGCCTATTCATTTCTCTAATGAGCGGTCCCACGTGACCGCTCAGGGGAAGAGGCTGCGGCACCCGGAGACCGTGGGATGGGCAGGGGGAGCGCCAGGAGCGCCAGAACTAGGTGAGTATATGACAGTCCTCACCCGCCGACCCCACCACCGATCATGACTCGAGTATAAGCCGAGAGGGGCACTTTCAGCCCAAAAATTTGGGCTGAAAATCTCGGCTTATACTCAAGTATATACGGTATTTTGGACTGAAGTGATCAAACCTTTCATCAGAAATTTTTTTTTAGTTTATATCAAATAAGGTAGGATGCATTAACCCATCACAACCTTGGACATAGTAAGTAGTGTTGATATTATCCAAATACTGTAGCTATAGTGCTTCCGGAATAACTGGCTCGGGAACCTGGATACCTGGTGCACTCCCAATAATCTACTGATTGGCTCCGCAGCTGCATGTGTTGCGGCTGTGTGACAGTCACAACACATGCATTTATAGCCTGTGTGTTGGCCTCTTCTTGCATGTTTTGTGAGTGTCACACAGCCACGACACAACACCACTAGGTGCGCGTAACCAGCCCGTTCCTACTCTCCCTCCATAAGGTATCACCATTTTGTGCTCTCTGTTTCCCACTAGATTTACACAATTAAAGGGATGGCATTCTCGGTAATTAGGGCAGCTTTCCTCACAATCTTCATAGTACTTCTTTTAATTAAATGGCTGATAACAAAGGAGTATGTGGCCAGACATGCACATCAGTGTTCTCCAATTAAAATGCACCCCGAATTGGAAATCTGATTTTCTATTGAAAGAGACCGATGGACTGGTCTGCTCACATGTTCCTCCATCAACAGCCATGTTATAGACACAAGTGCTGTGTGGTGAGCGACTAAAGCTAAACTAGTAAGAAAAGTTTACCTACCCTTTAAATCACAACTTTTTTATTATTAGTATTATTGAACCAATCAACTATTCTCATCAGGATGACTGCTCTTTACTCGGTATCATACTGCAAACTCTAAATCTCTTACACAGCCCCTGAGCTTTGGAAAAATAAGAACATTGTGAGATAACTGTAGCCTCAAAGAGACATGTGAGAAGGTGCTCTGGAGAAAAATCAGGACAGTTTGGAAGAGATCCAAAAATTGATCCTAGATGTCAATCTTTATTACAGCCAAACCAGAAGAGCTGGGTTCCAGTATGTGATTGTATACCTTAAATAACACAATGTAATAGCAGCAGGAAGTTTATGGGACTGTTAAGAGGGTGCCTCAGGTAACATTTACTATTAAAAGTAAACAAATAGATGCAATTGTAGCCCATGTCAATAAGATTCTGCTTTCTATTTTTCAAAGACTCTTCGAAAAATTGAGATCAATGATCTGTATGCTCCTGTGGGCAACCACTTGACTTTTCCATTCTATCAGAAGGCTCATGAAGATTTCTTATTAAAACAACAGGTAACTTATCCACACGGAATTTTGGACAAATAAAACATAGTTATTAAGCATACAAAACAGTAATATAGAATTGTTATCTATAGTTTTCTAATTATTTTAACACACTTTTCAAAATAGAGGAATATGGAATGTTTTCTAATTGCTTAGTCATTGTGCAAATTAATATTTCAGAAAAAAACATTAGTTTTACAAATATCAAACTTGTTTTGTTGTATTTTTTCACAGGTGAAAAAATCATGACTTACAGTAATTGTCCTATAATTGTGTATGCAGTGGCGGCAGGTGGATTCTGGTGTGCGACAACTGACAGCAACTTCAAATTGCTTTATAATGGCAAGAGACTATTACATATTGGATACACATTTGTTGTACAGAATGTTTATCAGTTATTGTTGAGTATTGTTCAATACTAGAGTGCTAAAATGCACATTAATTTCTATCTAACAGAACAAGACTTAGTTTTTTTGTTGTTGTTACAAAACATATACATCTTCTTGTTACAATATAAATGATAAATTCAGTCAAATGAAGTGAAAAGGACAGTAAAAGAAACAAAAAGAATAAAGCTAATTGCCTTGAAAAATTATTCATAAATGTGAACTTTTCCACATTTTTTCATGTTACTCACATAAACATAGATGTATTTTATTGGGATTTTATATGATATACCAAAGTAGCAAGTATTTGTGAAATGTAAAGGAATGATACATGATTTTCTAATTATTTTAAAAATAGAAATCTGTCACTTGCATTTGTATTCAACCCCCTGTAGTCTGATACCCTAAATAAAATCCCAAATGATGGGTTGCCTCCAAAAGTCACGTAATTAGTAAATTGACTTCACCTGTATGTAATTTATTTTCAGCATAACTACAGATATTCTGTGAAAGCCTCAAAAGTTTGTTTGAGAACATCAGGTATCAAAAAGCATAAGGAAAACCAAGGAACACACCAGACAAGTCAGGGATAAAGTTGTGGAAAAGGGCAAAGCAGAATTAGGTTATACAAAAATAGCCCGAGCCTTGAACATCAAACTGAGCATTGTTCAAACCATCATCAAAATATGGAAGGAGTATGGCACAAATGCAAACCTACCAAGACATGGCCATCCACAGTGCAACAGTGCAAATCACCCTGAAAACATCATACTTGCCATCAAACATGGTGATGGCAGCATCATACTGTGTAAATGCTTTTGTTCATCAGGGTCAGAGAAGCTGGTCAGAGTTGATGAGAAGATGGATGGAAAGAAACACAGGGCTGTCCTGAAGGAAAACCTGTTGGTGCCTGTAAAAGGGTGTAGGTTCACTTTTCAGAAGGACAATAGCAGTAACATACTACAAGAGCTACAAAAGAATGGTTTAGATCAAAGCATATTAATTTTTGTGACTGGCCCAACCAAAAATCCAGACCTTATTCCTATAGAGAATCTGTGGCAAGACCTGAAAATTGCTGTTCACAGACACTCTTCTTCCAATCTAACTTACTGCGCTAGAGCTTTTTTGCAAATGAGAATGGACAACAATTTCAGCCTTGAGATGTGCACAGTTGGTAGAGATACAGTACAGACCAAATGTTTGGACACACCATCTCATTTAAAGATTTTTCTTTATTTTCAAGTCTATGAAAATTGTACATTCACACTGAAGGCATCAAAACTATGAATTAACACATGTGGAATTATATACTTAACAAAAAGTGTGAAACAACTGAAATTATGTCTTATATTCTAGGTTCTTCAAAGCAGCCACCTTTTGCTTTGATGACTGCTTTGCACACTCTTGGCATTCTCTTGATGAGCTTCAAGAGGTAGTCACCAGGAATAGTCTTCCAACAATCTTGAAGGAGTTCCCAGAGATGCTTAGCACTTGTTGGCCTTTTTTGCCTTCACTCTGCGGTCCAGCTCACCCCAAACCATCTCGATTGGATTCAGGTCTGGTGATTGTGGAGGCCAGGTCATCTGGAGTAGCACCTCATCACTCTCCTTCTTGGTCAAATAGCCCTTACACAGCCTGGAGGTGTGTTTGGGGTCATTGTCCTGTTAAAAAATAAAAGATGGTCTAACTAAAAGCAAACCGGATGGAATAGCATGCCGCTGCAAAATGCTGTGGTAGCCATGCTGGTTCAGTATGCCTTCAATTTTGAATAAATCCCCAACAGTGTCACCAGCAAAGCACCCCCACAACATCATACCTCATCCATGCTTCACGGTGGGAACCAGGCATGTAGAGTCCATCCGTTCACCTTTTCTGCTTCGCACAAAGACACGTTGGTTGGAACCAAAGATCTCAAATTTGGACTCATCAGACCAAAGCACAGAATTTCCACTGGTCTAATGTCCATTCTTTGTGTTCTTTAGCCCAAACAAGTCTCTTCTGCTTGTTGCCTGTCCTTAGCAGTGGTTTCCTAGCAGCTATTTTACCATGAAGGCCTGCTGCACAAAGTGATCTCTTTACAGACCCTCTCATCCCTTGGCATCACAGACTTGGCCCTATCCTGGATCTCATCATACCATAACAGACCGGACATTCAGTGTCTCTTACTCACACATCACCTCCTCACCTCGCCCCCTATCTGTCGGAGTCCCACAAGGTTCAGTCCTAGGGCCCCTGCTCTTTTCCATTTACACCTTTGGCCTGGACAGCTCTTAGACTCTCATGGCTTTAAGTATGACCTCTATGCTGATGACACACAGATCTACATCTCTGGACCAGATATCACCTCCCTACTAACCAGAATCCCTCAATGTCTGTCCACTATTTCATCCTTCTTCTCCGCAAGATTTCTGAAACTTAGCATGGACAAAACAGAATTCATCATCTTTCCCCCATCTCACATGACCCCCCCAACAAACCTATCCATTACAGTAAATGGCTGGCCACTCTCCCCAGTCCCACAAGCTCACTGCCTCGGGGTAATCCTTGATGCTGATCTCTCCTTCAAACCACATATCCAAGACCTTTCCACTTCCTGCCGACATCAACTCAAAAATATTTCACAAATCCGTACACTCCTCAACCAAGAATCTGTAAAAATCCTAGTCCATGCCCTCATCATCTCTCGCCTTGACTACTGCCACCTCCTGCTCTGTGGCCTCCCCGCTAACACTCTCGAACCCCTCCAATCTATTCTAAACTCTGCTGCCAAACTAATCCACCTGTCCCCCCGCTATTCCCCGGCCTCTCCCCTCTGTCAATCCTTTCACTGGCTCCCTATTGCCCAGAGACTCCAGTACAAAACCCTAACCATGATGTACAAAGCCATCCACTACCTGTCTCCTCCATACATCTGTGACGTCATCTCCCGGTACTTACCTACACGCAACCTCCGATCTTCACAAGATCTCCTTCTCTACTCCCCTCTTATCTCCTCTTCCCACAATTGTATAGAAGATTTCTCTCGCGTATCACGCCTACTCTGGAACCCTCTACCACAACACATCAGACTCTCGCCTACCATCGAAACCTTCAAAAAGAGCCTGAAGACCCACCTCTTCCTACAAGCCTACAACCTGCAGTAACCACCGATTGACCAAACAGCTGCATGACCAGCTCTATACTCGCCTACTGTATTCTCACCCATCCCTTGTAGATTGTGAGCCTTCACGGGCAGCGTCCTCTCGCCTTCTGTACCAGTTATGACTGGTATTGTTTAAGATTATTGTACTTGTTTTTATTATGTATACCCCTCCTCACATGTAAAGCGCCATGGAATAAATGGCGCTATAACAATAAATAATAATAATAACAGTTGTAGAGATGTGTCTGCTGCTAGAACTCTGTGTGGCATTGACCTGGTCTCTAATCTGAGCTGCTGCTAACCTGTGATTTCTGAGGCTGGTGACTTGGATAAACTTATCCTCAGAAGCAAAGGTGACACTTGGTCTTCATTTCCTGTGGCGGTCCTCATGTGAGCCACTTTCTTTGTAGCGCTAGATGTTTTTTGCCACTGCACTTGGGGACACTTTCAAAGTTTGCCCAATTTTTCAGACTGACTGACCTTCATTTCTTAAAGTAATGATGGCCACTCATTTTCTTTACTTAGCTGCTTTTTTCTTGCCATAATACAAATTCTAACAGTCTATTCAGTAGGACTATCAGCTGTGTTGCCACCAGACTTCTGCACAACACAACTGATGGTCCCAACCCCATTTATAAGGCAAGAAATCCCACTTATTAAACCTGACAGGGCACACCTGTGAATTGAAAACCATTCCCGATTACTACCTCTTGAAGCTCATCAAGAGAATGCCAAGAGTGTGCAAAGCAGTCATCAAAGCAAAAGGTGGCTACTTTGAAGAACCTATAATATAAGACATATTTTCAGTTGTTTCACACTTTTTTGTTAAGTATATAATTCCACATGTGTTAATTCATCGTTTTGATGCCTTCAGTGTGAATGTACAATTTTCATAGTCACGAAAATACAGAAAAATCTTTAAATGAGAAGGTGTGTCCAAACTTTTGGTCTGTATTGTATACTCCAAAAGACTTGACTTGCAACAGTAAATGGAGAGAGGTGGTCCTACAAAGTATTAAAGTATGCAAATACCAATCATAATTTTCAGGTATATATTTAGAAAACAGTATATAATTTCTCTTCACTTTACAAATAATTGCTACTTTGTGGTTGTGTATTACATAAAAACCAAATAAAATACATTTCAATTTGCTGGTGTAACATGAAAAAATGTGAGAAAGTTCATTGGGTATGTATACATTTTCCAGCACTGTAGAAAGTCAACAATGTTGTGTAGCATCTATACAAAATATGGTCTTTTACATTGTTAATGGTAATTTAAACTTTATAACTATCATTTGTAACTTTACACACAAGTCATTTCAGTAAGGTCAAATAAGCAATTTGTGAAGCAAAAATGTAGACCCTACTGACAAGTAACTGCTGGTTGTTTTGAGGTTCTTTTGTAATAATGGGAGCTGATCATGAAAAAGTTGGAAAACAGTAAACAATGTGAACATTTGCATATCACAATAAATCAGAAATTCTAACCTGACCAATTAGACATCACCCACCATGTTTTAGAGGACAACTTCATGACTTTGCTTTAATTAACAAACATTATGGCACTTATTCAATAAGACTGTCATTATAAATAACATTCATAAAGAATGGGCTTGCATGATTTTGATGCATCTAATTCCTCAAGAGGTGCATGCCATTTAATAAATTAGGAGCATCTCTTAACTGGCATGTGCCTCCACCAACATTGTACTCTATTCAGCATTCTGGAATAAGTTACGCATTGCTTTTCATGAATTTGACAGGAGGACGTAGCCTTTCCCCATCCCACCCATGCCCCGATATTTGCATAACAAAGTGGTGTGAAAAAACAAAACTGTCCGGAAGTCAGAAAGTTACATCACAAGAGCTCAATGCAAGTCTATAAGAGCCAAAACGAGGCTGTCAGGCAAAATTAAAGTGACCTCCATGCAACTCCATGAAACACTGGAGCTGCAGGTAGGTCACTTTTCGCTGCAGACTGACTGAAGCAACACTGGAAAAGGATAAATGCTGTTGCAGTTGAGTATGAAACAGAGGGGTGGAAATTACTTTTAAAGCACCGTTCCAGCGATGCAAGAAAAAAATCCTTGCATTATGCTTTAAAATAGCTTAGACTTCTGAATGGGACATGTCATGACTGACTGTCTTCTCTTCACACTGGTCTCAATGGGGAGCAATTGCAACTGAGAGACGAATGCAGTTACTGACACCTTAAGTTATAATTAGTGTTGAGCATTCCGATACTGCAAATATCGGGTATTGGCTGATTTTCGCTGTATCGGAATTCCGATACCGAGTTCCGATATTTTTGTGATATCGGAAATCGGAATCGGAAGTTCCTATAACTTCCCAGGAGTGTGCGGTGCGTATGGTTCCCAGGGTCTGGAAGAGAGGAGACTCTCCTTCAGGCCCTGGGATCCATATTCATGTAGAAAATAAAGAATAAAAATAAAAAATATGGATATACTCACCCCTCCGATGGACCCTAGACCTCAGCGGTGCAACCGGCATCTTCCGTTCCTAAGAATGCAGTGAGTGTAGGACCTGCGATGACGTCGCGGTCTTGTGATTGGTCGCGTGACCGCTCATGTGACCACTCACGTGACCGCAACGTCATCGAAGGTCCTTCACTCTCTGCATTCTTAGGAACGGAGGCAGACACTTGCAGCGGTGACAGCCAGGGCTCGTCCGAGGGTGAGTATATCCATATTTTTTATTTGTATTCTTTATTTTTTACATGAATATAAATCCCAGGGCTTGAAGGAGAGTTTCCTCTCCTTCAGACCCTGAAAACCATCCAGGATCACTTCCGATATTTGTGTCCCATTGACTTGTATTGGTATGGGGTATCGGTATCGGCGATATCCGATATTTTTTGGATATAGGCCGATCCAATCCGATACCGATACTTTCAAATATCGGAAGGTATCGCTCAACACTAGTTATAATCTATGGGCAGGCTGTGTGATTAAAGGGGTAATACAGATGATCTTGCGGCATTGTGAGAGCAGAGCTACTAGAAGCGTATGTAATATGATACATCTAAACTCTTCTCTTCTGTCTCTCCCCCACACAGAGTACCAAGAGGAAAGCTCAATAGGATTTCAATAATTACATTCATCTCTGATGTACTCATGGCAACCTGAAAACATTCTGCAATGATATTAGATCTGTCTGCAATTACATATCTTACACTGTGATAGCCAGGTCTAATCTATCGTAGTTGCGTGCTTCTTTGACTTCATGCTGAAGCCTACATATGATTGGTCAATCTCATACAGGGGAGTAGCACGATCCCCGAGAGACAAGTCTCTGGCAACACAAAGTTGAACTGTAAAACAAATTATAACCTAACTTTTACCAGCTAATATCTCTGCTTAGAGAGAAGAAATTAAAAAATAAAACCTATCTTTTACTCAACTTTTCAGTCACTATTCCATGATGTGTTCTGCTTACCATGATTAAACTGATAATACAACCTACTTAAGTAAAATAAAGTGTCAAATGTAGACATCTTTATAAGGTTTCTCGTGATACATATTCAATATAATAATGATATATGACAAGTAAAACCATTGACAGGTTGCAGTTTATTATAATACAATAGGGTATACACTAGATATTAGCAAATATTTCATAATTTAAAATTACCAGCTTCATTACATTTTCCCCAAACATTAGATTTTTAGTGAATTGATTAAACACAAATTACAAATATTGCATAGTCTCCGATTACATAGAAAAGATGTCTGTAACTCTCTTTGCAGGACTGTATTAACCCCCTTTCGAGCTTTTTAATGCAAACACAGCCTTAGAAATGTCCAAGTGACCTCAAACATACAGTACAGACCAAAAGTTTGGACACACCTTCTCATTTAAAGATTTTTATGTATTTTCATGACTATGAAAATTGTACATTCACACTGAAGGCATCAAAACTATAAATTAACACATGTGGAATTATATACTTAACAAACAAGTGTGAAATAACTGAAATTATGTCTTATATTCTAGGTTCTTCAAAATAGCCACCTTTTGCTTTGATGACTGCTTTTCACACTCTTGGCATTCTCTTGATGAGCTTCAAGTGGGATTTCTTGCCTTATAAATGGTGTTGGGACCATCAGTTGTGTTGTGCAGAAGTCTGGTGGATACACAGCTGATAGTCCTACTGAATAGACTGTTAGAATTTGCTTTATGGCAAGAAAAAAGCAGCTAAGTAAAGAAAGTGGCCATCATTTCTTTAAGAAATGAAGGTCAGTCAGTCCGAAAAATTTGGAAAACTTTGAAAGTGTCCCCAAGTGCAGTGGCGAAAACCATCAAGCGCTACAAAGAAACTGGCTCACATGAGGACCGCCCCAGGAAAGGAAGACCAAGAGTCACCTCTGCTTCTGAGGATAAGTTTATCCGGGTCACCAGCCTCAGGAATCGCAGGCTAACAGCAGCTCAGATTAGAGACCAAGTCAATGCCACACAGAGTTCTAACAGCAGACACATCTCTACAACAACTGTTAAGAGGAGACTTTGTGCAGCAGGCCTTCATGGTAAAATAACTGCTAGGAAACCACTGCTAAGGACAGGCAACAAGCAGAAGAGACTTGTTTGGGCTAAAGAACACAAGGAATGGACATTAGACTAGTGGAAATCTGTGCTTTGGTGTGATGAGTCCAAATTTGATATCTTTGGTTCCAACCACCGTGTCTTTGTGCGAAGCAGAAAAGGTGAACGGATGGACTCTACATGCCTGGTACCCACCATGAAGCATGGAGGAGGAGATGTGATGGTGTGGGGGTGCTTTGCTGGTGACACTGTTGGGGATGTATTCAAAATTGAAGACATACTGAACCAGCATGGCTACCACAGCATCTTGCAGCGACATGCTATTCCATCCGGTTTGCTTTTAGTTGGAACATCTTTTATTTTTCAACAGGACAATGACCCCAAACACACCTCCAGGCTCTGTAAGGTGTTGTGATCTCTGTTTTTGGGCTCCCTCTTGTGGTCACAAGTGGTACTGTGTGAGTGCTGTCTTTGGGCCCCCTCTGGTGGCTCTTTGTGTCATTCTGCAGGTCTGAGGCTGGATCAGCTTTCTCGTTATCTGTTAGCTGGTTTCCTATTTAGCTCACCTGGACTTTCAGTGTTTGCCTGCTGTCGATGAATTTAGTGCTATTTTGATCTCTCCTGAATTCCTTCCCTATCAGTCTCTCCAAGAGAAGCTAAGTTTTCTGTTTGGTTATTTTTTGCCCATCAGTGTTCAATATGTTTTTTGGTTATTTACTTGTCCTTGTCCAGCTTGCTAATATGTGATTTCCTTGCTTGCTGGTAGCTCTAGGGGGCTGAGTTTCTCCCCTCACACCGTTAGTTGGTGTGGGGGTTCTTGAATTCTCAGCGTGGATATTTTGTATAGGGTTTTTTACTGACCACACAGTTCCCTGCCTGTCTTCTGCTATCTAGTATTAGTGGGCCTCATTTGCTGAATCTGTTTTCATTTCTACGTTTTGTATTTTCCCCTTACCTCACCGTTATTATTTGTTGGGGGCTTCCTATATCTTTGGGGTCATTTCTCTGAGGCAAGTGAGGTCTTATTTTCTCTATAGGGGTAGCAAGTTTCTCAGGCTGCGTCGAGACGTCCAGGAATTTAGGCACGTTCACCGGCTACCTTTAGTGTGTTTGTTAGGATCAGGTTGCGGTCAGTCCAGTTACCACCTCCCTAGAGCTTGTTCTATGTTCAGTAACTTAGCTAGTCCATTCTGTGATCCTCAGCCACTAAGGATCATAACAGTACAGCAGGCCAAAAAGTGTTTAATGCATCACAGAAGTGGGATAAGAGAAGTCCTGAGTACAATTTTTTTTTTCCTCTCCCTGTGCTGCCGTCTGTCCAGCTTCTCTCATCCCCTTAATCTCTGGGTGGCTTTGAGTTCAGCTGCAGACATGGATATTCAGAGTCTGACTTCTAGTGTGGATCATCTTGCTGCAAGGGTGCAAAGCATTCAGGATTTTGTTGTTCACAGTCCTATGTCTGAGCCAAAAGTACCTATTCCTGAGTTGTTTTCTGAAGATAGATCTAGGTTTCTGAATTTTAAGAATAATTGTAAATTATTTCTTTCTTTGAGACCTCGTTCCTCTGGTGATTCCGCTCAGCAAGTTAGAATTGTTATCTCCCTGCTGTGTGGCGACCCTCAAGATTGGGCTTTCTCCCTGGCGCCAGGAGATCCTGCATTGCTGAATGTGGATGCGTTTTTTCTGGCGCTTGGATTGCTTTATGAGGAACCTAATCTTGAGAACCAGGCAGAAAAGGCCTTGCTGGCTCTCTCTCAGGGCCAGGATGAAGCTGAGGTGTATTGTCAAAAATTTCAGAAATGGTCGGTGCTTACTCAATGGAATGAGTGTGCCCTGGCTGCAAATTTCAGAGAAGGTCTTTCTGAAGCCATTAAGAATGTTATGGTGGGGTTCCCCATGCCTGCAAGTCTGAATGACTCAATGGCTTTGGCCATTCAGATTGATCGGCGTTTGCGGGAGCGCAAATCTGCGCACCATCTGGCGGTGTTTTCTGAACAGAGACCTGAGTCTATGCAATGTGACCGAATTCTGACCAGAATTGAGCAGCAAAATCATAGACGTCAAAATGGGTTGTGCTTTTACTGTGTTGATTCAACTCATGTTATCTCAGCATGCTCTGGGTGCGTAAAAAAAATCGCTAAATCTGTCACCGTTGGTACTATACAGCCTAAATTCATTTTGTCTGTTACTTTAATTTGTTCTTTGTCATCCTACTCGGTTATGGCTTTTGTGGATTCAGGTGCTGCCCTGAACCTGATGGATTTGTCGTTTGCCAGGCGCTGTGGTTTTGTTCTGGAGCGTTTGGAATTCCCTATTCCACTGAGGGGAATTGATGCTACACCATTGGCTGAGAATAAGCCTCAGTATTGGACTCAAGTGACCATGTGCATGACTCCTGTACATCAGGAGGTGATTCGCTTTCTTGTGCTGCATAATTTGCATGATGTTGTCGTTTTGGTTCTGCCATGGCTGCAGGCCCATAATCCAGTTCTGGATTGGAAAGCTATATCTGTTTCAAGTTGGGGTTGCCAGGGGATTCATGGCGATGCTCCTTTGGTGTCAATTGCTTCTTCCACTCCTTCTGAGGTCCCTGAGTTTTTGTCGGACTACCAGGATGTATTTGATGAGCCCAGATCCGGTGCCCTGCCTCCTCACAGGGATTGTGATTGTGCTATAAATTTGATTCCTGGTAGTAAGTTCCCTGAGGGACGACTTTTTAATTTGTCTGTACCAGAACATGCCGCGATGCGGAGTTATATAAAGGAGTCTTTAGAGAAGGGACATATTTGCCCGTCCTCCTCCCCTCTTGGTGCAGGATTCTTTTTTGTGGCCAAAAAGGATGGTTCTCTGAGACCTTGTATAGATTATCGTCTTCTAAATAAAATCACGGTCAAATTTCAGTATCCTTTGCCATTATTATCTGATCTGTTTGCTCGGATTAAGGGGTCCAGTTGGTTCACCAAGATAGATCTTCGTGGTGCGTATAACCTTGTGCGTATTAAGCAGGGGGATGAATGGAAAACAGCATTTAATACGCCCGAAGGCCATTTTGAGTACATGGTGATGCCTTTTGGACTCTCTAATGCTCCTTCTGTGTTCCAGTCCTTCATGCATGACATCTTCCGAGAATATCTGGATAAATTTATGATTATGTATCTGGATGACATTTTGGTCTTTTCTGAGGACTGGGAGTCCCATGTGAAGCAGGTCAGGATGGTATTTCAGGTCCTGCGTGCTAATGCCTTATTTGTGAAGGGCTCAAAATGTCTCTTCGGAGTACAGAAGGTTTCCTTTTTGGGTTTTATTTTTTCTCCTTCTACTATTGAGATGGACCCAGTCAAGGTCCAGGCTATTCATGACTGGAGACAGCCTACATCTGTTAAGAGTCTTCAGAAGTTCTTGGGTTTTGCTAATTTTTACCGTCGCTTCATTGCTAATTTTTCTGGCGTGGTTAAACCCTTGACGGATTTGACCAAGAAGGGTTCTGATGTGACTAATTGGTCTCCTGCGGCCGTGGAAGCCTTTCGGGAGCTGAAGCGCTGGTTTTCTTCGGCTCCAGTTTTATGTCAGCCTGATGTCTCTCTTCCTTTTCAGGTCGAGGTTGATGCTTCTGAGATTGGAGCAAGGGCTGTTTTGTCGCAGAGAAGCTCTGATTGCTCTGTGATGAAACCTTGTGCTTTCTTTTCAAGAAAGTTCTCGTCTGCCGAGCGGAATTATGATGTTGGTAATCGGGAGTTGTTGGCTATGAAGTGGGCATTTGAGGAGTGTCGACATTGGCTAGAGGGAGCTAAGCATCGTGTGGTGGTCTTGACTGATCACAAAAATCTGATTTATCTCGAGTCTACCAAGCGGCTAAATCCTAGACAGGCTCGTTGGTCGTTGTTTTTCTCACGTTTCGATTTCCTGGTCTCGTACCTGCCTGGTTCGAAGAACGTGAAGGCTGATGCGCTTTCTAGGAGTTTTGTGCCTGACTCTCCGGGAGTTTCAGAGCCGGCTGGTATCCTCAGAGAGGGAGTGATTTTGTCTGCCATTTCCCCAGATTTGCGACGAGTGCTGCAGAAATTTCAGGTGGATAGACCTGACCGTTGCCCACCAGAGAGACTGTTTGTCCCAGATAGATGGACCAGCAGAGTTATTTCCGAGGTTCATTCTTCGGTGTTGGCAGGCCATCCTGGGATTTTTGGTACCAGAGATTTGGTGGCTAGGTCCTTCTGGTGGCCTTCCTTGTCGCGGGATGTGCGTTCCTTTGTGCAGTCCTGTGGGATTTGTGCTCGGGCTAAGCCTTGCTGTTCTCGTGCCAGCGGTTTGCTTTTGCCTTTGCCTGTCCTGAAGAGGCCTTGGACGCACATTTCCATGGATTTTATTTCGAATCTTCCAGTCTCTCAGAGAATGTCTGTCATCTGGGTGGTGTGTGATCGTTTTTCCAAAATGGTCCATTTGGTGCCCTTGCCTAAGTTGCCTTCCTCCTCTGATTTGGTTCCTCTATTTTTTCAGAATGTGGTTCGCTTGCATGGCATCCCTGAAAATATTGTGTCTGACAGAGGATCCCAGTTTGTGTCCAGATTTTGGCGGATCTTTTGTGCTAAGATGGGCATTGATTTGTCTTTTTCGTCGGCCTTCCATCCTCAGACGAATGGCCAAACCGAGCGAACTAATCAGACCTTGGAAACTTATTTGAGATGTTTTGTTTCTGCTGATCAGGATGATTGGGTGACTTTTTTGCCATTGGCTGAGTTTGCCCTTAATAATCGGGCTAGTTCTGCTACTTTGGTTTTGCCGTTTTTCTGCAATTCTGGTTTTCATCCTCGTTTTTCCTCGGGTCAGGTTGAGCCTTCTGACTGTCCTGGGGTGGATTCTGTGGTGGATAGGTTGCAGCAGATTTGGAACCATGTGGTGGACAATTTGAAGTTGTCACAGGAGAAGGCTCAGCGCTTTGCCAACCGCCGTCGCGGTGTGGGTCCCCGACTTTGTGTTGGGGATTTGTTATGGCTGTCTTCTCGGTATGTTCCTATGAAGGTCTCCTCTCCTAAATTCAAGCCTCGCTTCATCGGTCCTTATAAGATTTTGGAAATCCTTAACCCGGTGTCATTTCGTTTGGACCTCCCAGCGTCGTTTGCCATTCATAACGTGTTCCATAGGTCTTTGTTGCGGAGGTATGTGGTGCCTGTGGTTCCTTCTGTTGAGCCCCCTGCCCCGGTGCTGGTTGAGGGCGAATTGGAGTACGTGGTGGAGAAGATCTTGGATTCTCGTATTTCTAGACGGAGGCTTCAGTATTTGGTTAAGTGGAAGGGCTATGGTCAGGAGGATAATTCCTGGGTTGTCACCTCTGATGTTCATGCGGCCGATTTGGTTCATGCCTTCCATGTGGCTCATCCTGATCGCCCTGGGGGTTTTGATGAGGGTTCGGTGACCCCTCCTCAAGGGGGGGGTACTGTTGTGAACTCTGTTTTTGGGCTCCCTCTTGTGGTCACAAGTGGTACTGTGTGAGTGCTGTTTTTGGGCCCTCTCTGGTGGCTCTTTGTGTCATTCTGCAGGTCTGAGGCTGGATCAGCTGTCTCGTTATCTGTTAGCTGGTTTCCTATTTAGCTCACCTGGACTTTCACTGTTTGCCTGCTGTCGATGTATTCAGTGCTATTTTGATCTCTCCTGAATTCCTTCGCTATCATTCTCTCCAAGAGAAGCTAAGTTTTCTGTTTGGTTATTTTTTGCTCATCAGTGTTCAATATGTTTTTTGGTTATTTACTTGTCCTTGTCCAGCTTGCTAATATGTGATTTCCTTGCTTGCTGGTAGCTCTAGGGGGCTGAGTTTCTCCCCTCACACCGTTAGTTGGTGTGGGGGTTCTTGAATTCTCAGCATGGATATTTTGTATAGGGTTTTTTACTGACCGCACAGTTCCCTGCCTGTCTTCTGCTATCTAGTATTAGTGGGCCTCATTTGCTGAATCTGTTTTCATTTCTACGTTTTGTATTTTCCCCTTACCTCACCGTTATTATTTGTTGGGGGCTTCCTATATCTTTGGGGTCATTTCTCTGAGGCAAGTGAGGTCTTATTTTCTCTACAGGGGTAGCAAGTTTCTCAGGCTGCGTCGAGACGTCCAGGAATTTAGGCACGTTCACCGGCTACCTTTAGTGTGTTTGTTAGGATCAGGTTGCGGTCAGTCCAGTTACCACCTCCCTAGAGCTTGTTCTATGTTCAGTAACTTAGCTAGTCCATTCTGTGATCCTCAGCCACTAAGGATCATAACAGTAAGGGCTATTTGACCAAGAAGGAAAATGATGGAGTACTACTCCCGATGACCTGGCCTCCACAGTCACTAGACCTGAACCAAATTGAGATGGTTTGGGGTGAGCTGGACCAAAGAGTGAAGGCAAAAGGGCCAACAAGTGCTAAGCATCTCTGGGAACTCCTTCAAGATTGTTGGAAGACCATTTTCAGTGACTACCTCTTGAAGCTCATCAAGAGAAGGCCAAGAGTGTGCAAAGCAGTCATCAAAGCAAAAGGTGGCTTCTTTGAAGAACCTAGAATGTAAGACATAATTTAAGTTATTTCACACTTGTTTGTTAAGTATATAATTCCACTTGTGTTAATTCATAGTTGTGATGCCTTCAGTGTGAATGTACAATTCTCATAATAATGAAAATACAGAAAAATCTTTAAATAAGAAGGTGTGTCCAAACTTTTGGTCTGTACTGTATATTTCTATTGGTTATCTCTGGTAGCAACCTAACGCACTGCACTAACAGAATTTTTATGCTTTTTAACATTTAAAAATTATTTAAAACGTATCTTTTTTAAGGGTAAATGACTGCAGTGCTGATTTTTAAACACAAGCAATGTATTTAGAGAAGATATGGGGTTTTATTGCAAGCAAAAATTTAAAGCTTTTTCCCTGGTGGAGAAGCAGCAACAGGCTTGTTCATTAATTGAAGAACCTATAGCTTTTTATCAAGCCTTCAAAAAACTTAATCTTTTTGAGCGCAGCAAATGAGCAGCTGTTTCGAAAGAGAAAAATCCATGGTTTATTTTTATAAAACTTTTTAAGGGCATGTTCACACTTTGCAGATTTTGCTGCGGATTTTTCTGCAGCGGATTTGGAAAAACCGCATTGAAAAACCGCTGCGGATTTTCCTGCGGTTTCTTCTGCGGATTCCTCTGCGGGTTTTCAACAGCACTCTCCTATTGGTGCATGTTGAAAACTGCTGCGGAATCCGCAGAAAGAAGTGACACGCTCCTTCTTTTATTCCGCAGCAATTCCGCGCAGTTTTTAAAGGGATTTTCCGCAAAGTGGGCACAGTTTTTGTTTTCCATAGGGTAACATTGTACTGTACCCTGCATGGCAAACTGCTGCGGATCCGCAGCGTCAAATCCGCTGCGGTTCCGCAGCAAAAACCGCAAAGTGTGAACATAGCCTAAAAAGTATTACTATTTTGGGATCAGCAACAGGTTTGTGACTTATGCTATGTGCACACATTGCAGATTTGCCTGCGGATTTTTCTGCACTAAATCCGCAGCTCTTGGCAGAAAATGCAGGTGCGTTTTTGTTGCGTTTTTGTTGCGTTTTTGGTGCGGTTTTCAGTGCGGTTTTCTATGCAGATTGTCAGCGTTTTTGACATAAATAAAGCTTTTGAAGCTTGACAAACTTCAGCAACAAAAAAAAAAAAAATGATGTAATTTCCTTGTCCAACCCCTTCTTCTTTCATCCTCCATTTTGTGCAAACATAAAAATGAGTGGAAGTAACCAAAGCATGCCGCAGATACAGCTCCGCAGGCCGCACTGGATACTTATGCTGGGGTTGCTGCTGCAAATCTTGAATAATCATAGACAGCAGGTAAGCTGAAGTGCATTTTTTTTTTTTTAGCGCTAAACATATTCAGCAGCGCTTTACCGACATCTTTTTTTTTTTATTATTATCTTTCTCAGTGTTGTGATATAAAAAATATATATATTTGTTTTTATTTTAGAGGCAGTAGCACCAGGAGAGAAGACGTTTACGGAAAGGACTCTGGGTGCACCCGCTTGTCGCTGAATGTGCACAAAAGGGCCACTTTTATATCCTTTACAATGATTTGATTAAGTAAGTTGAAATACATGAAAAGACCAATTAATGTTTTCCCACAAATGTTATGATATGTTACGTAACCATTTTTTTTCTTTTTACATTTTCAGATACCCGGAAAAGTTCATTTCATTCTGCCGTCTATCCATCCCAGCATTCGACCGACTTCTGGAAATACTTTCCCTTTATCTCACACTGCAAGATACAGTGATGAGGAAGGCCATCTCTGCTGAGGAAAGGCTGCTCATCACCTTGCGGTAAGTAACTAATTTTTGGGTTGAATGTCATTAGGGCTCTTTCACATGTCAGTGTGTCCGGTATGTGTGATGAAAGTTTTCACATGTCCCGGAGACACTGACAAACTTAGACACAGTCATCTATGCACATGTCAGCCTGTTTTCGTCTGCCGTATCACTGCGGTCAAAACACGCGGACATGCCCTTTTTTTCCAATTGCATGTTCAACAAAGTGTCCCGCACATGTGCACACGGAGAACACACATTGATGTCCTCTGTGAGACACGCATTGCACTGGTGAAGAAGTGCTACAGGAAGCTCTGTTCCCTGGCGGCAGGTGATGAAGATGCTGTCAGCATTCTTCCCTGCTCTGCATGATTTCAGCGCCATCAGTGAAGAATGTGATTTGTCTTCATCACCTGCCGCTGCTAACTGCGCTTACTGTATTGCTTTGATCCCTGCTAGCCATCCGTGTGGGAAGGGTTCAGCACATGGGCTGCACACACACAATGGACATGGATATCTCTGGTACTGTGTTTTACGGTACCGGATATATCATGTTTAAAACACATTAGGAAATTGTAACCATTTTTGCTTGCTAGCAGATGTGCCCACTGTATTTTACGCCTTATCTACAGCATTCTATAATTAAGGCCCTGGGTCAGTGGAGATAGATCATACACGTGTGTGGGGTGCTATTGTGTAATGTTATCCCATCTTGCTGTGTCCAGGTCATGCGCCTCCCTTCTTGCGATACCACTCTTCTGCGCAGACATATTTTATTGTCCTGATGAGGATAGAGCAAAGTGCGCAGATGTGCATGCGCTGGGCCTCTCTCCTTTCCTTGCCTTTGCTCACTGCAGGACTTACTTCTGCCCTGAACAGGCTGGATTAGTGCGTTGAAGCAATCAGGAGGGCGGCATCGTTGGCTAAATATTGGAGTGGCTGGACACAGACCTGCAAGTCCCTTCTGATGTGACTGGCGGTTTATTTATTGATACCCTTTGTGTTGTGCCGGGTTGCTAAGGGCAGCATTATAGAATGCTTTAGATAAAACATGAAAGGTGCTGGACGCATATTATAGCGCCCATAACTGCTGACATGTTTCATTGTATTTTTGTGTGACATTTCTAATATTCATTTTTGTTTCTTTGCAGATTTTTGGCCACAGGAGAGAGCAATACATCCCTGCACCTCCAATTTAGGGTTGGTAAATCCACCATCTCTAAAATTGTGAGGTGCACATATACCGTCATCTGGCAGAAGTTGCAGCCCATAGTGATGCCTTCCCCAACCGAGGAGACTTGGCTGCAGGTTGCAGCAGGCTTTCAGTCTGTGGCCAATTTCCCAAACTGCATAGGTGCAGTCGATGGTAAACATGTAAGGGTTCAGCAGCCACCACGATCAGGATCACACTTCTTTAATTATAAGAAGTATTTTTCAGTGGTCCTTATGGCGGTGGCTGATGCCCATTACAAATTTGTTGCCATTGATGTTGGTGCCTATGGTAGTACTGGGGATTCTCGGGTGTTGCGAACATCACAGATTGGGATGCAAATTCTTCAAGATGGTGGAACGCTCCCAGCCCCAAGACCTTTGCCGGGTTCCACACATCCAGCACCCTTTGTGATGGTATCGGATGAGGCGTTTCCCTTAACGACAACCCTGCTGCGCCCATACCCACGATGGGGACCGAATGCCCGGCGAAGGATTTTTAATTATCTGCTGAGTCGTGCATGCAGATATGTGGAATGCACTTTTGGGACTAGACAGTGGAGGATCTTTCACACACCCATCCAGCTGGATACTGACACTGTTGACACTGTGATTAAGGCTTGCTGTGTACTCCACAACTACGCTCGTGAGTACAAGACTGACGTAGATGTGGAGTACCAGCAACCAGTATGTAATCCAGTGGTCAACGTGGGTCTGGGAAGGCTGTCCAACTCGGGTGTGCGTGTGAGAGAATCCTTCACTGACTACTTTATGAGTCCAGAAGGTGCCGTGCACTGGCAATACTCCTGTGCTGGTGTTGGGCAGCCTGAGCAGCAGAGAAGGATGGAAGAACATTGACCGACCAATAAAAGATGGCAAGATCTATATCAAAAGCTAGAAGAAGTCAAGATCCCTATTAATCGAATTCAAGATCAATATTCAATTTTGTTTGTTGTTATTTTTTTGGGGAACAAAAACATTATTATTTCTGGTTAATAAAAAAAAAATTGTTACTTTCATGTGGTTATTTTTCAATCAAATAAGTGTTGTTTGTAGAAAATTTTTAATGATTGATTCTTCTCCATCCCATTGTCCAGTGCCCATACACCCATCACACTATCTCCATCCCATAGTCCAGTGCCCATACACCCATCACACTACCTCCATCCCATAGTCCAGTGCCCATATACCCATGACACCGTCCAACATAGAGGCCTTGTCCGCTAACTACGTTAAGTATATAAAAATCAGAGATGACATTTTATCAACATTAATTTATTTAACAAACAAATACATTTTGACAAACAGTTGTCAATATTTTTTCAATTTGAAAAACACAGAATTGGGCATTTTATTGGCAACGTGCAACGTGCCCTGAGAAACTATACATTTTTGGAAAAACAATTGCATCTTAATGCAAGTAGGTGTATTCCTACGAATACCCATAGGAGCTAGCTGGGTCTGTACAGAAATTTGGAGTTGGAGATGGTCCCAGGCATGTGTTTCCTCCTTCCGAATAATTTATGGCCGGTTGGTTGTAGGAAGGCGCTCTAGCTTGTGGTTCCCTGGGTTTCTGTCATGGCCGAAAGAGTCCAAAAACCCCCGTCAAAACATCCTCATAAGACTGAATTGGAGCAGGGTCCTCCAAATCGGTGAGAGACATTTGGCACATAGACATAAAGAGAGACTGCCTATCCAGTGGCAGTGAGCGAGCCTTGCATGCAATTGTCAAAGCAAAAAAATCACAATGGTCCTCAGTTGAGGATTTTTTAAATCTAGTGTATCACTAGCAATCTGCTTAGTTTTATCCTCATTTTTTTTTTCTTTTTTTTACTGGACTCTCCTGCCACCGGATAGGCAGCTCTCTTCTCCATTACCACAGCTTCTGCCGAACCAGATGATCCGACAGCTGCTGAAGTTGATGTGCCTGCAGCAGCTGCTGAACATGTGGCACCAGTAGAAGCTGTGATAACAGATGGAGAAATTGTCCCTCCCACTCCAGAAGAACTGCCTGCTCCATCTTCGGAGGTGTCATCCACAGGAGACGGGGTAGAAAGGTTGCCCTCACTCCTGTTTGAGAAAAGGAAAAAAAGAATTAATTATGACTGCTGCAGAGAAGCAACATTTTTGGGACAGCATAAAGGCCGCTTTGTCCAAAACGCTGTTCACTTTTTTGCATGTGTACTGATAATTAGTGTTGAGCGATACCGTCTGATACTTGAAAGTATCGGTATCGGAAAGTATCGGCCGATACTGGCAAAGTATCACATCTAATCCGATACCGATACCCGATACCAATACAAGTCAATTGGACATCAAGTATCGGATGGTATCCTGTATGGTTCCCAGGGTCTGAAGGAGAGGAAACTCTCCTTCAGGCCCTGGGATCCATATCAATGTGTAAAAGAAAGAATTAAAATAAAAAATAGGGATATACTCACCTCTCCGGCGGCCCCTGGACTTTACCGCCGTAACCGGGAGCCGTTGTACCTAAGAATGCGCGCTTGAAGGGCCTTAGATGACGTCACGGCGCTCTGATTGGTCCGTAGCGGTCGCGTGACCGCTACACGACCAATCACAAAGCCGTGACGTCACCTAAGGTCTTTCAAGCGCTTGAAATACCTTAGGTGATGTCACGGCTTTGTGATTGGTCGCGTAGCGGTCACGCGACTGCTACGGACCAATCAGAGCGCCGTGACGTCATCTAAGGCCCTTCAAGCGCGCATTCTTAGGTACAACGGCTCCCGGTTACGGCGGTAAAGTCCAGGGGCCGCCGGAGAGGTGAGTATATCCCTATTTTTTATTTTAATTCTTTCTTTTACACATTGATATTAATCCCGATACCGATTCCCGATACCACAAAAGTATCGGATCTCGGTATCGGAATTCCGATACCGCAAGTATCGGCCGATACCCGATACTTGCGGTATCGGAATGCTGAACACTACTGATAATGCATGTTTTCATTTAACACATGCGTTATCACCACATGCTATCCAAACAATGTGCTAGTTATCTTGCGCAGTCAAAGTGCCAACACAAGATAAATAGACATGGTGTGGTGCCATAGGTCTCACAACTCCATCTTTGGAATCATAGTGCAGAAAGGATTTCTGAAAATCCTCTCTTCACTATGGTATAACATCTGGATGCTGTGTATTGAACGCTGCGGCAGGACACAGTGTTCAATACGCAGCCAACTGTGCTACACCACATGGAAACATTGATGCGGCTACATATATTAGTGGTTTATAACATACCTCCGCAAAGTCCGGCTTGTGATCAGGAAATGCAGCTCATCATAAAAGGGAAATGTTTTACGGCTGGGGGACGATCCACTTCGGTCACAGGAATTAATAAATTTGTTAAACCGGTCCCTCACCGACCCACCTCCATCTTTGCTTTACATGTTTTTCTAAGAAAAAAATATATATATATATAGTCAAAGTAAATTTATAATAAACTCTAATACTACAGTAATTGGTAACATTGTAATTACCAATTTCCAATTGGCTGGCAATGGACAGGGAATCCTACTCGGGATAAAGGTCCCTCAAAATCTTGGTCCAGCAATGGTCACGATAATATTTGTCTTTATAGGACACATCTGCGGCATCCCAAATAGCAGGTATATCTCGAACCTACAATGAATAGAATAGTGTCATTACATACTATATCCAACTGCTAAGTAATCTTAAAGGGAACCTGTCACCCCCAAAATCGAAGATGAGCTAAGCCCACCAGCATCAGGGGCTTATCTACAGTATTCTGTAATGCATTCTGTAATGCTGTAGATAAGCCCCCAATGTATCCTCAAAAATGATCAAAAGAGGTTAGATTATACACACCCAGGGGCGGTCCCAGTCCAATGGGTGTCACGGTCCGGTATACAGTATACCAGAATGGGTAGATAAGCCCCTTATGCCGGTGGGCTTAGCTCTACTTCCATTTTGGAGGTTTGAGGTTTCCTTTACAGCAAACATGTAAAAATATTTGGATATATATTAAACATCACCCCTACTCTAACCAAAAGTCAAACAAGCAAGGCAAACACCAAATTATGCCAGTTTCACACGTCAGTGGCTCCGCTACGTGTGGTGACAGTTTCCTCACATACCGGAGACAATGAAACACGTAGACACATTAAAATAAATGTGTCTCTGCAGATGTCAGTGTGATTTCATGCACCATGTGTCCATTTGCAAAACACGGAGACATGTCTGTATTCGTGGGAGCGCATGGATCACACGGACCCATAAAGTCAATGGGTCCGTGTAACCACGTACCGCACACGGATGCTGCCTGTGTGCCATCCGTGTGCTGTCTGTGTGCATTTTTCCTGTTATAGTGTTAGCATTAAAAAAATTGTTGCTGTATACGAACACGGAAACACGTACAGCACACAGACACAAAAGTAGACACACGGACATGACACGGATCCCACACACGGGACCCCCCCAAAAAAAAAGACGTAGGGTCCGCCTATATTTTTTGGCCAGAAAGGCTAGGAAGACAGCTGCGGACCAATATTTGTTGCCTGGGAAGGGGTTAAAATACCCATGGATCTTCCCAGGCTATTAATATCAGCCCGCAGCTGTCTGCATAGCCTTTCTGGCTATAAAATATAGGGGGGGGGGGGCCCAAAAAAATGACGTAGGGTCCCCCTATATTTTTTGGCCAGAAAGGCTAGGAAGACAGCTGTGGAGCAATATTTGTTGCCTGGGAAGGGGTTAAAATACCCATGGATCTTCCCAGGCTATTACTATCAGCCCACAGCTGTCTGCGTAGCCTTTCTGACTATAAAATATAGGGGGCCCAAAAAAAATGACGTAGGGTCCCCCTATATTTTTTGGCCAGAAAGGCTATGCAGACAGCTGCGGGCTGATATTCATAGCCAAGGAAGGGGCCATGGATATTTGCCCCCCCTGGCTACAAATAACAGCCCACAGCCTCCCCAGAAATGGCACATCTGTAAGATACGCCAATTCCGGCACTTAGCCCCTCTCTTCCCACTCCCGTGTAGCAGTGGGATATGGGGTAATGAAGGATTAATGCCACCTTGCTATTGTAAGGTGGCATTAAGCAAGGTTAATAATGGAGAGGCGTCAATAAGATGCCTATCCATTATTAATCCTATTAAAGTGTTAAAAAAACCACAGACACTAGAAAAAAATGTTTTAATGAAATAATCACAAACACTTTTTGACAAGGCCTTTATTGCACGCTCAATCCACCTGAAGACCCTCATCCTGCAAAAAAAGTAAAAAAACAAACCAAAATCATACTTCCTGTCCGCAGAAATCCCATAACGAGTGTCCCACAACTATCTGCCATGGAGAACAGACACATCAGGAGATGTGTCTGCTCTCCACGGCTGCAGCAACACACTGACAGGAGCTATGGCTCCTGTCAGTGTGTAACTGCTCATGCGCAAGAGAGTTTACCGGCGTTCATTGACCACGGTACTCTCGCTTTACGGCACTACTGCGTGGGAAAGTTCACACGCAGCTCTAGTGCCGTAAATAGAGATGCCGGAGCCGCAGAACTCCGGAAAAGTATGCCATACACTGCTAGGAGCTTCGCTCCTGGTAGTGTATCGCCGGAGAGCAAGCGATCGGTGTGGGACACTCGTTGGGATATCTGCGGACAGGGAGTATGGATTTGTTTTATTTTTTTTTGGACATTTTCCCTAGGGGACTGAGGGCATCGTGTACCAGTGTGCTGTATGGTGAGTATATACTCTATGTTATATGGTGTATGTAATGTCTGTCATGTATGTTACATGTATTGTATGTGTCTATTGTATGTGTATGTGTTTTGTGTTTTACTGACAATTGTGCTAAGTCGCCGGACACAGGGACAACTCTCCCATCCTAATACCGGATGGGAGTAGTAATCCCATATGGCGACTTAGCACAATTGGGTGGCACTATCGTCGCTTGGGGACACATACACACAGACAGACGCACACGGACAGACATCACACACATAGACAGAAACACACACATACATACCAGATCGATCAGACGCCCGACATCAATTCCCATATGACGATATGCCTCCATGACGACGGTCACTTCCGACTTGTACATGACCACACTCCGCCCACGCACTTCCTCCCGCCTGACATCACTTCCTGCTGCAGTGGTTTCTGACACCAAACCCGCAGAAAACCCACAGATATTTTTTCATCTGCGGGTTTTACTGCGGGTTTGACCCTCACAATGGGGGTCTATGGGTGCAGAACCGCTGCAGTTCCGCACAAAGAAGTGACTTGCTGCGGAAAAAACAACGCTACGTTTCTGTGCTTTTTTCCCTCAGCATGTGCACAGCATTTTGCAGTTTTCATAGGTTTACATGTTACAGTAAACGCAATGGAAACTGCAGCGGACCCGCAGCGTCAATTCGCGGTGGTTCCGCGGTAAAAACCACAAAGTGTGAACATGGCCTAACAAACAGAAAAATCAGTTTTTTTTAAGTAGCTGTCAATATATTATCCATAAATTGGGATCGACAACAGCTTTGCTGTTTAAGAAATGAAAATACATTGGCTTTTTAATAAGCCAACCAAAATCATGGCTTTTGATGGGAGCTGCAACTGTTTTGCTGTTTTGATAGCAATGAAACAATGGCTTGTTAAAATGCCTGGAAAAATTATCCCTTTTTGGTGGCAGTTGCACGATATAAAATAGGGTTACCAGCAACAGCATGGTATAGCAATCAACCTCAATGGGCAAGCAGGAGATGTGTATCTCTGTCTATCAGCCTTGGCAGTGGGAGTGGCAGCAGCGGAAACCACACATTAGACAATATGATGGGAAATGCAAGATATTGTCTGGCTGTATTGGGTGTTGTGAATTCTGCTTTTGGGTTCGATCCGGTGGTAGTAGGTGGTAATGCAGTTGTCCCTGGGTTGCAGTCCTGGTCAGGTGTGTCTGCTGATTGCAGTTCTGACTGGGGTATTTAGGTGTGCAGGATTCATTAGTCCTTGCCAGTTGTCAATTGTTGTTGGGAGGTGTGGACCTCTGCCTGGTTCCTCCTGTCTTTCTGCCAAATCAGCAAAGATAAGTGTCTGGGTTTTTTTTCCTGTGGCACACATGCTGTTCAGTGCTATTCTTTGTGTTTTCTTTTCCAGCTTAGATTGTGTCAGTAATTTCCCAGTCTTGATGGATTCTCTGGAGTGGCAGACATACATTCCATGTCTTTAGTTAGATTGTGGAACTTTTTGTATTATCTGTTGTGGATATTTTTGGAAGGGTTTTAATACTGACCGCATAGTAATCTGTCCTATCCTTTCCTATTTAGCTAGAGTGGCCTCTTTTGCTAAATCCTGTTTTCTACCTGCGTGTGTCTATTCTTCTCCTACTCACAGTCATTATTTGTGGGGGCTGCCTATCCTTTGGGGGTCTGCTCTGAGGCAAGATAGCATTCCTATTTCCATCTATAGGGGTATTTAGTCCTCCGGCTGTGTCGAGGTGTCTAGGGTTTGTTAGGCACACCCCACGGCTACTTCTAGTTGCGTTGTTAGTTCAAGAATTGCGGTCAGTACAGGTTCCACCGACTCCAGAGAAAGTTTTCATGCGGCTCCAAGGTCACCGGATCATAACAGTACAACTGGCCAATAATGAGTTAAATGCATCTCAGAAGAAGGGAAGAAAGGTGTTGAGTCATTTTTTTTTCTGCAGTCTGTTTTGTCTTCTCTTCCCTCTTTATTAATGGGTGGCTGAGGAGTCTTGTGCCAGCATGGATGTTCAGGAATTAGCTTCTCGTGTAGACCAGCTTGCTGCTAGGGTACAGGTTATTTCTGATTATATTGTTCAGACTCCTGCTTTAGAGCTGAAGATTCCTACTCCTGATTTGTTTTTTGGTGATAGGTCCAAATTTGGGGTTTTTAAAAACAATTGCAAACTGTTTTTTGCTCTGAGACCGCGATCCTCCGTTGATTCCATTCAGCAGGTTAAAATTGTCATCTCCCTGCTGCATGGCGATCCACAGGATTGGGCATTTTCCCTGGAATCTGGGAATCCGGCCTTGCTTAATGTAGATTCCTTTTTTCAGGCTTTAGGATTATTATATGATGAACCGAATTCTGTGGATCAAGCAGAGAAAACCTTGTTGGCCCTGTCTCAGGGTCAAGAGGCGGCAGAATTGTATTGTCAGAAATTTAGAAAATGGTCTGTGTTGACTAAATGGAATGATGATGCATTGGCTGCAATTTTCAGAAAGGGTCTTTCTGAATCCGTTAAAGATGTTATGGTGGGGTTTCCCATGCCTTCCGGTCTGAGTGATTCTATGTCTCTGGCCATTCAGATTGATCGGCGTTTGCGGGAGCGTCAAACTGTGCGCGCTGTGGCGTCGTCCTTAGAGCAAAGTCCTGAGCCAATGCAGTGTGATAGGATTTTGTCTAGAATGGAACGACATGGATTCAGACGTCAGAATAGGTTGTGTTATTATTGTGGCGACGCTTCTCATGTCATTTCAGTCTGCCCTAAGCTGACAAAAAGGATCGCTAGTTCATTTACTATCAGTACTGTACAACCTTTCTGTTATCGGTGTCCTTGATCTGCTCATTGTCATCATTTTCTGTCATGGCGTTTGTGGATTCAGGCGCCGCCTTGAACTTAATGGATTTTGAGTTTGCCAGGCGTTGTGGTTTTCCCTTGCAGCCTTTGCAGAACCCTATTCCTTTAAGGGGGATTGATGCTACACCGTTGGCTAAAAATAAGCCCCAGTTTTGGACACAGGTGACCATGCACATGGCGCCAGCCCATCAGGAAGATTGTCGATTTCTGGTGTTGCATAATTTGCATGATGTTGTCGTGCTGGGTTTCCCGTGGTTGCAGGTACATAATCCTGTGTTGGATTGGAAATCTATGTCTGTGACTAGTTGGGGTTGTCAGGGGGTTCATAATGCTGTTCCTTTGATGTCAATCTCCTCTTCTTCCTCTTCTGAAATTCCAGAGTTTTTGTCTGATTTTCAGGATGTATTCGATGAGCCCAAGTCCAGTTCCCTTCCACCACACAGAGACTGTGATTGTGCGATTGACTTGATTCCAGGCAGTAAGTTTCCTAAGGGCCGACTTTTCAACTAGTCTGTGCCTGAACATACCGCCATGCGGAGTTATGTTAAGGAGTCTTTGGAGAAAGGGCATATTTGGCCATCTTCTTCACCATTGGGAGCAGGTTTTTTTTTTGTTGCTAAGAAGGATGGCTCCTTGAGACCTTGGATTGATTACCGCCTCTTGAATAAGATCACGGTCAAGTTTCAATACCCTTTACCTTTGCTTTCCGATTTGTTTGCTAGGATTAAGGGGGCTAGTTGGTTTACGAAGATTGACCTTCGGGGGGCATATAATCTTGTTCGTATTAAGCAGGGTGATGAATGGGAAACTGTGATTAATACGCCCAAAGGCCATTTTGAATACCTTGTGATGCCATTCGGGCTCACTAACGCTCCATCTGTTTTTCAATCCTTCATGCATGATATCTTCCGGACTTATATTGATAAATTCTTGATTGTATATTTGGACGATATTTTGATTTTTTCCGATGATTGGAAGTCTCATGTGGAACAGGTCAGGATGGTATTTCAGATCCTTCGTGACAATGCTTTGTTTGTGAAGGGGTCTAAGTGTCTCTTTGGGGTGCAGAAGGTTTCTTTTTTGGGCTTTATTTTTTCTCCCTCATCTATGGAGGTGGATCCGGTTAAGGTTCAGGCTATTCATGATTGGATTCAACCCACATCCGTGAAGAGCCTTCAGAAATTTTTGGGTTTTGCAAATTTTTATCGCCGGTTCATTGCTAATTTCTCCAGCGTGGTTAAACCCTTGACTGATTTGACGAAAAAAGGCGCTGATGTGGCGAATTGGTCCTCTGCGGCTGTCTCTGCCTTTCAGGAGCTTAAACGCCGATTTACTTCTGCTCCGGTGTTGCGCCAACCAGATGTTTCTCTTCCGTTTCAGGTTGAGATTGATGCTTCTGAGATTGGGGCAGGGGCCGTTTTGTCTCAGAGGGATTCTGTTGGTTCTTTGATGAAACCGTGTGCCTTCTTCTCCCGCAAGTTTTCGCCTGCTGATTATTATGATGTCGGCAATCGGGAGTTGTTGGCTATGAAGTGGGCGTTTGAGGAGTGGCGACATTGGCTTGAGGGAGCTAAGCACCGTATTGTGGTCCTGACCGATCATAAGAATTTGATTTACCTCGAGTCTGCCAAACGGCTGAGTACTAGACAGGCTCGATGGTCCTTGTTTTTTTCCCATTTTGATTTTGTGGTTTCGTATCTTCCGGGTTCTAAGATTATTAAGGCTGATGCCCTTTCTAGTAGTTTTTTGCCTGATTCTCCTGAGGTCCTTGAACCGGTCGACATTCTGAAAGAAGGGGTGGTCCTTTCTGCCATTTACCCTGATTTACGGCGGGTTCTTCAGGAATTTCAGGCTGATAGACCTGACCGCTGTCCTGTGGGGAAATTGTTTGTTCCTGACAGATGGACTAGTACAGTGATTTCTGAGGTTCACTGTTCTGTGTTGGCTGGTCATCCTGGTATTTTTGGTACCAGAGATTTGGCTGGTAGGTCCTTTTGGTGGCCTTCGTTGTCACGTGATGTGCGTTCTTTTGTGCAGTCCTGTGGGACTTGTGTGCGGGCCAAGCCTTGTTGTTCCCGTGCTAGTGGGTTACTTTTGCCATTGCCGGTCCCTGAGAGGCCCTGGACGCATATTTCTATGGATTTTATTTCTGATCTTCCGGTTTCCCAGAGGATGTCGGTTATCTGGGTTGTTTGTGACCGATTTTCTAAGATGGTTCATTTGGTGCCTTTGCCTAAATTGGCTTCCTCTTCAGAGTTGGTTCCATTGTTTTTTCAGCATGTGGTTCAATTGCATGGTATTCCGGAGAATATTGTGTCCGACAGAGGTTCCCAGTTTGTTTCTAGGTTTTGTCGGGCCTTTTGTGCTAGGCTGGGCATTGATTTGTCTTTTTCTTCTGCATTTCATCCTCAGACAAATGGCCAGACCGAGCGAACTAATCAGACTTTGGAGACTTATTTGAGATGCTGTGTGTCTGCTGATCAGGATGATTGGGTGACCTTTTTGCCATTGGCCGAGTTTGCCCTTAATAATCGGGCTAGTTCGGCTACTTTGGTTTCGCCTTTTTTTTGTAATTTTGGTTTTCATCCTCGTTTTTCTTCTGGGCAGGTTGAGCCTTCTGACTGTCCTGGTGTGGATTCTGTGGTTAACAGGTTCCAGCAGATTTGGGCTCATGTAGTGGACAATTTGGTGTTGTCTCAGGAGGAGGCTCAACGTTTTGTGAACCGTCGTCGGTGTGTTGGTTCCCGGCTTCGGGTTGGGGATTTGGTTTGGTTGTCTTCCCTGTTATGATTGACCTGGTGGTTAGAGGCACCCGGAATGACCTGATGAGCAAACTAGTAATACAGGACTAGCTCTGGGAAGTGGGAGCTCTGCTGACCGCAACCACTAATCCTATCACAACACACTAGAAATAGCCGTGGAGCGTACCTGACTCTGCCTAGACGCCTCTTCACAGCCTAAGAGCTAACTACCCCTAAAGAGAGAAAATTAAGCCTAACTTGCCTCAGAGAAATTCCCCAAAGAAATAGGCAGCCCCCGACACATATTGACTGTGAGTTAAGATGGAAGTCACAAACACAGGAATGAAACAGGTTTCAGCAAAGGAGGCCATACTTAACTAAACAGATTGAGGATAGAAAAGGTATCTTTGCGGTCAGCACAAAAATCTGCAAAAAACCACGCAGAATGTGCAAAAAGAGACCCCCGCACTGACTCACAGTGTGGAGGTGCCACTCTGCATCCCAGAGCTTCCAGCTAGCAAGACTAAATCATAATAGCAAGCTGGATAAGAGAACAATGGTGAACAAAACAGCTAGCAGGGACTTAGCTTTTGCTGGAGTAGACAGGTCATCTGAAAGATCCAAGAAAAAACTGAACCAGTACTAGGACATTGACAGCTGGCATCAAGTAACGATCTGAGTGGAGTTAAATAGAGCAGCCAGCCAGAACTAAACGACGTCAGCTGAAGAAAGAACCTCAGAACCAACAGCTCCACTCACAGCCACCAGAGGGAGTCCATGGACAGAACTCGCCAAAGTACCATTCCTGACCACAGGAGGGAATTCGAGAACAGAATTCACAACAGTACCCCCCTAGAGGAGGGGTCACCGAACCCTCACCAGAGCCCCCAGGCCGATCTGGACGAGCCAAATGAAAGGCACGAACCAGATCGGCAGCATGAACATCAGAGGCAACAACCCAGGAATTATCCTCCTGACCATAACCTTTCCACTTGACCAGGTACTGAAGTTTCCGTCTCGAAATACGAGAATCCAAAATCTTCTCCACCACATACTCCAACTCCCCCTCAACCAACACCGGGGCAGGAGGGTCAACGGAGGGAACCATAGGAGCCACATATCTCCGCAACAATGACCTATGGAACACATTATGGATGGCAAAGAAGCTGGAAGGTCCAAACGAAATGACACAGGATTAAGAATTTCAGAAATCTTATACGGACCAATGAAACGAGGCTTAAACTTAGGAGACGAAACTTTCATAGGAACATAACGAGACGACAACCAAACCAAATCCCCAACACGAAGTCGGGGACCAACACAGCGACGGCGGTTAGCGAAACGTTGAGCCTTCTCTGTTATGATCCTAGTGACTTAGGATCACAAATCTAACCAGCTAAGTAGAAGATAATAGGACGAGCTCTGGGGATTTGTTAACTGGACTGACCGCAAACCTGATCCTAACCGCAAACACTATAGGCAGCCGTGGAACGTTTCCTGAAATCCTAGATGTCTCTTCACGGCCTGAGAAACTGACTACCCCTAAAGAGAAAGTAAAGACCTCACTTGCCTCAGAGAAATAACCCCAGAGATATAGAAGCCCCCCACAAATAATAACGGTGAGTTAAGAGGAAAAGACAAACGCAGAGATGAAACAGGTTGAGCAAATGAGGCCCGCTAACGCTAGATAGCAGAAAATAGCAAGGGATCTGTGCGGTCAGTAAAAAACCCTATGCAAAAATATCCACGCAGAGAATGCAAGAACCCCCACACCCACTAACGATGTGGGGGGAGCAACTCAGCACCCCAGAGCACCAGCAAGCAAGGAAATCACATATTAGCAAGCTGGACAAAACTCATCATATACTAGGAGACATCTTGAACACAGATGAGCAAAAATAAGCAAACAAAACTTAGCTTCTCTTGAGAGACTGATAACGGATGTAGACAGGAGCAATCAGAATAGCACTAAATACAATGACAACAGGCAAGGAATGAAGGACCAGGTGGATTAAATAGGAAACCTGACTAGCAGATGACGAGACAGCTGATCCGAGCCAGAAACCTGCAACCTAACAAAAAGAGCCACCAGGAGGAGCCCAAAGAGAGAACTCACACAGTACCACTCACGACCACAGGAGGGAGCCCGGAAACAGAGTTCACAACAGTACCCCCCCTTGAGGAGGGGTCACCAAACCCTCACCAGAACCCCCAGGGTGATCAGGGTGAGCCACATGGAAGGCACGAACCAAATTGGCCGCATGAACATCAGAGGCGACAACCCAGGAATTATCCTCCTGACCATAGCCCTTCCACTTAACCAAATACTGAAGCCTCCGTCTTGAAATACGAGAATCCAATATCTTCTCCACCACGTATTCCAATTCTCCCTCAACCAGCACCGGAGCAGGAGGCTCAACGGAAGGAACCACAGGCACCACATACCTCCGCAACAAAGACCTATGGAACACATTATGGATGGTAAACGATGACGGGAGGTCCAAACGAAATGACACAGGGTTGAGGATTTCCAAAATTTTATAAGGACCGATAAAACGAGGTTTAAACTTAGGAGAAGAAACCTTCATAGGAACATAACGAGAAGACAACCACACCAAATCCCCAACACGAAGTCAGGGACCCACACAGCAACGACGATTAGCAAAGCGCTGAGCCTTCTCTTGTGACAACGTCAAATTGTCCACCACATGGTTCCAAATCTGCTGCAACCTATCCACCACAGAATCCACCCCAGGACAGTCAGAAGACTCAACCTGACCCGAGGAAAAACGAGGATGAAAACCAGAATTACAAAAAAAAGGCGAAACCAAAGTAGCCGAACTAGCCTGATTATTAAGGGCAAACTCGGCCAATGGCAAAAAAGTCACCCAATCATCCTGATCAGCAGAAACAAAACATCTCAAATAAGTTTCCAAGGTCTGGTTAGTTCGCTCGGTTTGGCCATTCGTCTGAGGATGGAAGGCCGACGAAAAAGACAAATCAATGCCCATCTTAGCACAAAAGGACCGCCAAAATCTGGACACAAACTGGGATCCTCTGTCAGACACAATGTTTTCAGGGATGCCGTGCAGACGAACCACATTCTGAAAAAACAACGGAACCAAATCGGAGGAAGAAGGCAACTTAGGCAAGGGCACCAAATGGACCATTTTAGAAAAACGATCACAAACCACCCAGATGACAGACATTCTCTGAGAGACCGGAATATCCGAAATAAAATCCATGGAAATATGTGTCCAAGGCCTCTTAGGAACCGGCAAAGGCAAAAGCAAACCACTGGCACGAGAACAGCAAGGCTTAGCCCGAGCACAAATCCCACAGGACTGCACAAAGGAACGCACATCCCGCAAAAAAGAAGGCCACCAGAAGGATCTAGCCACCAAATCTCTGGTACCAAAAATCTCAGGATGACCCGCCAACACTGAAGAATGGACCTCGGAAATAACTCTGCTGGTCCATCTATCTGGGACAAACAGTCTCTCTGATGGACAACGGTCAGGTCTATCCGCCTGAAATTCCTGTAACACCCGTCGCAAATCTGGGGAAATGGCAGACAAAATTACCCCCTCTTTGAGGATACCAGCCGGCTCTGAAACTCCAGGGGAGTCAGGCACAAAACTCCTAGAAAGAGCATCAGCCTTCACGTTCTTCGAACCAGGAAGGTACGAGACCACAAAATCGAAACGTGAGAAAAACAACGACCAATGAGCCTGTCTAGGATTCAACCGCTTGGCCGATTCAAGATAAATCAAATTTTTATGATCAGTCAAGACCACCACACGATGCTTAGCTCCCTCTAGCCAGTGTCGCCACTCCTCAAATGCCCACTTCATTGCCAACAACTCCCGATTACCAGCATCATAATTTCACTCAGCTGGCGAAAATTTTCTTGAAAAGAAGGCACATGGCTTCATCACAGAGCAATCAGAGCTTCTCTGTGACAAAACAGCCCCTGCTCCAATTTCAGAAGCATCAACCTCGACCTGGAAGGGAAGAGAGACATCTGGCTGACATAAAACTGGAGCCGAAGAAAACCGGCGCTTCAGCTCCTGAAAGGCCTCAACGGCTGCAGGAGACCAGTTAGTCACATCAGAACCCTTCTTGGTCAAACCCGTCAAAGGTTTAACCACACCAGAAAAATTAGCAATGAAGCGACGGTAAAAATTAGCAAAACCCAAGAACTTCTGAAGACTCTTAACAGATGTAGGTTGGGTCCAATCATGAATAGCCTGGACCTTGACTGGGTCCATCTCAATAGAAGAAGGAGAAAAAATAAAGCCCAAAAAGGAAACTTTCTGGACTCCGAAGAGACATTTGGAACCCTTCACAAATAAGGCATTGGTACGCAGGACCTGAATTATCATCCTGACCTGCTTCACATGGGATTCCCAATCATCTGAAAAGACCAAAATATCATCCAGATACACAATCATAAATTTATCCAGATATTCTCGGAAGATATCGTGCATGAAGGACTGAAACACAGAAGGGGCATTAGAAAGTCCAAAAGGCATCACCAAGTACTCAAAATGGCCTTCGGGCGTATTAAAAGCTGTTTTCCATTCATCGCCCTGTTTTATACGCACAAGATTATACGCACCGCGAAGATCTATCTTGGTGAACCAACTAGACCCCCTAATCCGAGCAAACAGATCAGACAACAATGGCAAGGGATACTGGAATTTGACCGTGATTTTATTTAGAAGGCGATAATCTATACAGGGTCTCAACGAACCATCCTTCTTGGCCACAAAAAAGAATCCCGCACCAAGAGGGGACGAGGAGGGGCGAATATGTCCCTTCTCCAAAGACTCTTTTACATAGCTCCGCATAGCGGCATGCTCTGGTACAGACAAATTAAACAGTCGTCCCTTAGGGAACTTACTACCAGGAATCAAATTTATAGCACAATCACAATCCCTATGAGGAGGTAGGGCACTGGATTTGGGCTCATCAAATGCATCCTGGTAGTCCGACAAAAACTCAGGGACTTCAGAAGGAGTAGAGAAAGCAATTGATACCAATGGAGCATCGCCATGAATTCCCTGGCAACCCCAACTCAACACAGACATTGCTTTCCAATCCAGGACTGGATTATAAGCCTGCAACCATGGCAGACCAAACACGACAACGTCATGCAAATGATATAACACAAGAAAGCGAATCACCTCCTGATGTGCAGGAGTCATACACATGGTCACCTGAGTCCAGTATTGAGGTTTATTCTTGGCCAATGGTGTAGCATCAATTCCCTTCAATGGAATAGGGAACTGTAATGGCTCAAGAATAAAACCACAGCGCTTGGCAAATGACAAATCCATCAGATTCAGCGCGGCACCGGAATCTACAAAAGCCATAACTGAGTAGGATGACAGAGAGCAAATCAAAGTAACAGACAAAATGAATTTAGGCTGTACAGTACCAATGGTGACAGATTTAGCGAAGTTTTTAGTACGCTTAGAGCATGCTGAGATAACATGAGCTGAATCACCACAGTAAAAGCACAACCCATTCTGACATCTATGATTTTGCCGTTCAGTTCTGGTCAGAGTCCTATCACATTGCATAGACTCAGGTTTCTGTTCAGAAAACACCGCCAGATGGTGCGCAGGTTTGCGCTCCCGCAAACGCCGATCAATCTGAATGGCCAAAGCCATTGACTCATTCAGACTCGCAGGCGTGGGGAACCCCACCATAACATTCTTAATGGCTTCGGAAAGCCCTTCTCTGAAATTTGCAGCCAGGGCACACTCATTCCATTGAGTAAGCACCGACCATTTCCGAAATTTTTGACAATACACCTCAGCTTCCTCCTGACCCTGAGAGAGAGCCAGCAAGGCCTTTTCTGGCTGGTTCTCAAGATTAGGTTCCTCATAAAGCAATCCAAGCGCCAGAAAAAACGCATCCACATTCAGCAATGCAGGATCTCCTGGCGCCAGGGAGAAGGCCCAATCTTGAGGGTCGCCACGTAACAGGGAGATAACAATTCTAAATTGCTGAGCGGAATCTCCAGAGGAACGAGGTCTCAAAGAAAGAAATAATTTACAATTATACTTAAAATTCAGAAACCTAGATCTATCTCCAGAAAACAACTCCAGAATACATTTGGCTCAGACATAGGACTGTGAACAATAAAATCCTGAATGCTTTGCACCCTTTCAGCAAGATGATCCACACTAGAAGTCAGACTCTGAATATCCATGTCTGCAGCTGAACTCAAAGCCACCCAGAGATTAAGGGGATGAGAGAAGCTGGACAGACTGCAGCAAAGAGAGAGGAAAAAAAAATAAAATTGTACTCAGGACTTCTCTTATCCCACTTCTGCGATGCATTAAACACTTTTAGGCCTGTTGTACTGTTATGATCCTAGTGGCTTAGGATCACAAATCTAACCAGCTAAGTAGAAGATAATAGGACGAGCTCTGGGGATGTGGTAACTGGACTGACCGCAAACCTGATCCTAACCGCAAACACTATAGGCAGCCGTGGAACGTTTCCTGAAATCCTTGACGTCTCTTCACGGCCTGAGAAACTGACTACCCCTAAAGAGAAAGTAAAGACCTCACTTGCCTCAGAGAAATAACCCCAGAGATATAGAAGCCCCCCACAAATAATAATGGTGAGTTAAGAGGAAAAGGCAAACGCAGAGATGAAACAGGTTGAGCAAATGAGGCCCGCTAACGCTAGATAGCAGAAAATAGCAAGGGATCTGTGCGGTCAGTAAAAAACCCTATGCAAAAATATCCACGCAGAGAATGCGAGAACCCCCACACCCACTAACGATGTGGGGGGAGCAACTCAGCACCCCAGAGCACCAGCAAGCAAGGAAATCACATATTAGCAAGCTGGACAAAACTCATCATATACTAGGAGACATCTTGAACACAGATGAGCAAAAATAAGCAAACAAAACTTAGCTTCTCTTGAGAGACTGATAACGGATGTAGACAGGAGTAATCAGAATAGCACTGAATACAATGACAACAGGCAAGGAATGAAGGACCAGGTGGATTAAATAGGAAACCTGACTAGCAGATGACGAGACAGCTGATCTGAGCCAGAAACCTGCAAACTAACAAAAAGAGCCACCAGGAGGAGCCCAAAGAGAGAACTCACACAGTACCACTCACGACCACAGGAGGGAGCCCGGAAACAGAGTTCACAACACTTCTCCTGGGACAATGTCAAATTGTCCACCACGTGAGTCCAAATTTGCTGCAACCTGTCCAGCACAGAATCTACACCAGGACAACCCGAAGACTCAACCTGCCCGGAAAAAAAATGAGGATGGAAACCAGAATTACAGAAAAAAGGCGAAACCAAAGTGGCCGAGCTGGCCCGATTATTAAGGGCGAACTCAGCCAAAGGCAAGAAAGACACCCAATCATCCTGATCAGCAGAAACAAAGCATCTCAGATATGTTTCCAAAGTCTGATTGGTTCGTTCGGTTTGGCCCTTTGTCTGAGGATGGTAAGCCGAAGAAAAAGACAAATTGATGCCCATCTTAGCACAAAAGGACCGCCAAAACCTTGAAACAAACTGGGAACCTCTATCCGACATGATGTTCTCCGGAATGCCATGCAAACGAACCACGTGCTGGAAAAACAATGGAACCAAATCGGAGGAGGAAGGCAATTTAGGCAAAGGTACCAAATTGACCATCTTAGAGAAGCGATCACAAACCACCCAGATAACCGACATCCTTTGAGAGACAGGGAGATCTGAAATAAAATCCATGGAAATATGCGTCCAGGGCCTTTTCGGGACCGGCAAGGGCAAAAGCAACCCACTGGCACGAGAACAGCAGGGCTTAGCCCGAGCACAAGTCCCACAGGACTGCACAAAAGAACGCACATCCCGTGACAAGGAAGGCCACCAAAAGGATCTAGCCACCAAATCTCTGGTACCAAAGATTCCAGGATGACCAGCCAACACCGAACAATGAACCTCAGAGATAACTCTACTAGTCCATCAGGAACAAACAGTTTCTCCGCTGGGCAACGGTCAGGTCTATCAGCCAGAAACTCCTGCAGCACCCGCCGCAAATCAGGGGAGATGGCAGACAAAATTACCCCCTCTTTGAGAATACCAGCCGGCTCAGGAGCTCCCGGAGAATCAGGCACAAAACTCCTTGAAAGGGCATCAGCCTTCACATTCTTAGAACCCGGAAGGTACGAAACCACAAAATCGAAGCGGGAGAAAAATAGCGACCATCGAGCCTGTCTAGGATTCAACCGCTTAGCAGACTCGAGATAAGTCAGATTCTTGTGATCCGTCAAGACCACCACGCGATGCTTGGCTCCTTCAAGCCAATGTCGCCACTCCTCGAACGCCCACTTCATAGCCAACAACTGTCAATTGCCCACATCATAATTGTGCTCAGCAGGCGAAAACTTTCTAGAAAAGAAAGCACATGGTTTCATCGCTGAGCCATCAGAACTTCTTTGAGACAAGACAGCCCCTGCTCCAATCTCAGAATCATCCACCTCGACCTGAAACGGGAGCGAAACATCTGGCTGACACAACACAGGGGCAGAAGAAAAACGACGCTTCAACTCCTGAATAGCCTCAACGGCCGCGGAGGACCAATTGACCACATCCGCACCTTTCTTGGTCAAATCAGTCAATGGTTTAACAACACTAGAAAAATTAGCGATGAAGCGACGGTAAAAATTAGCAAGCAAAGTATAAGGATGGCTGACAGCACTCACTCATTTGGGCGCTCGTTCCATATCCAGGGAACCCTCCTGGGTAAAACTTCAGATTCTCACAAAGGAACAGCGCACCACCGGGTGTAGTAATCCAAAGAAATCTTTATTCAGCCATAGAGCATCAAAGCGACGTTTCGACCATATGTTGGTCTTTTTCAAGCAATTGACCACATCCGCACCTTTCTTGGTCAAATCAGTCAATGGTTTAACAACACTAGAAAAATTAGCGATGAAGCGACGGTAAAAATTAGCAAAGCCCAGGAATTTTTGTAGGCTCTTCACAGAAGTAGGCTGAGTCCAATCATAAATGGCCTGAACTTTAACAGGGTCCATCTCGATAGTAGAAGGGGAAAAAATGAAGCCCAAAAATGAAACCTTCTGAACTCCAAAGAGACATTTAGACCCCTTCACAAACAAGGAATTAGCACGAAGGACCTGAAACACCATTCTGACCTGCTTCACATGAGACTCCCAATCGTCCGAAAAGACCAAAATATCATCCAAATATACAATCATGAATCTATCCAGGTAATTTCGGAAGATGTCATGCATAAAGGACTGAAACACAGATGGAGCATTAGAAAGCCCGAATGGCATCACCAGGTACTCAAAATGGCCCTCGGGCGTATTAAATGCTGTTTTCCATTCATCGCCCTGTTTAATACGCACAAGATTATACGCCCCTCGAATATCTATTTTGGTAAGCCACCTAGCCCCCTTAATCCGAGCAAACAAATCAGACAGTAGCGGCAAAGGGTACTGAAATTTGACGGTGATTTTATTGAGAAGGCGGTAATCTATACAAGGTCTCAGAGAACCATCCTCCTTGGCCACAAAAAAGAACCCTGCTCCCAACGGTGACGAGGACGGGCGAATATGCCCTTTCTCCAAGGACTCCTTTATATAACTCCACATAGCGGCGTGTTCCGGCACAGACAAATTGAACAGTCGGCCCTTCGGAAACTTACTACCAGGAATCAAATTAATAGCACAATCGCAATCCCTAAGAGGAGGTAGGGCACTGGATTTGGGCTCATCAAATACATCCCGGTAATCCGACAAGAACTCAGGGACTTCAGAAGGATGGGAAGATGAAATTGACCACAGTGGAACATCACCATGTACCCCTTGACAACCCCAGCTGGATACAGACATTGATTTCCAATCCAATACTGGATTATGGACCTGTAGCCATGGCAAACCCAAAATGACCACATCATGCTGATTATGCAAAACCAAAAAGCGAATATCCTCCTGATGTGCAGGAGCCATGCACATGGTCAATTGAGTCCAGTACTGAGGCTTATTCTTGGCCAAAGGCATAGCATCAATTCCTCTCAATGGAATAGGATACTGTAAGGGCTCCAAGAAAAAACCACAGCGCCTGGCAAACTCCAAGTCCATCAAATTCAGGGCAGCGCCTGAATCCACAAATGCCATAACAGAATAGGATGACAAAGAGCAAATCAGAGTAACGGACAAAAGAAATTTTGGCTGTACAGTACCAATGGTGGCAGACCTAGCGAACCGCTTAGTGCGCTTAGGACAATCAGAGATAGCATGAGTGGAGTCACCGCAGTAAAAACACAGCCCATTCTGACGTCTGTATTCTTGCCGTTCAGCTCTGGTTAAAGTCCTATCACATTGCATAGGCTCAGGCCTCTGCCCAGAAGACACCGCCAAATGGTGCACAGTTTTACGCTCACGCAAGTGTCGATCGATCTGAATGGCCAAGGACATAGACTCATTCAGACCAGCAGGTGTGGGGAATCCCACCATAACATCCTTAAGGGCTTCAGAAAGACCCTTTCTGAAAATTGCCGCCAGGGCACACTCATTCCACTGAGTAAGCACAGACCACTTTCTGAACTTCTGACAATATACCTCCGCTTCATCCTGACCCTGACACAAAGCCAGCAAAAATTTTTCTGCCTGATCCACTGAATCTGGTTCATCATAAAGCAATCCAAGCGCCAGGAAAAACGCATCTACATTACGCAATGCAGGATCTCCTGGTGCAAGGGAAAATGCCCAGTCTTGAGGGTCGCCACTTAGCAAAGAAATTATGATTTTTACTTGCTGAATGGGGTCACCAGAGGAGCGGGGTTTCAAAGAAAAAAACAATCTACAATTATTTTTGAAATTCAGGAACTTAGATCTATCCCCAGAAAACAAATCAGGAATTGGAATTCTGGGTTCTAACATCGGATTCTGAACTACATAATCTTGAATGCCTTGTACCCTTGCAGTGAGTCGATCCACACAAGAGGACAGACCCTGAATGTCCATATCTACACCTGTGTCCTGAACCAATCAGAGATTTAGGGGAAAGGAAAAACAGAACACACTGCAGAGGAAAAAAAAAATGGTCTCAGAACTTCTCTTATCC
The DNA here is from genome assembly GCF_051348905.1 of Ranitomeya variabilis. Taxonomy (NCBI): domain Eukaryota; kingdom Metazoa; phylum Chordata; class Amphibia; order Anura; family Dendrobatidae; genus Ranitomeya; species Ranitomeya variabilis. The sequence goes on from NC_135234.1 coordinate 601,641,468, forward strand.
CTCTATTGAGATGCATTAACACTTTACGGGCCAGCTGTACTGTTATGATTGACCTGGTGGTTAGAGGCACCCGGAATGACCTGATGAGCAAACTAGTAATACAGGACTAGCTCTGGGAAGTGGGAGCTCTGCTGACCGCAACCACTAATCCTATCACAACACACTAGAAATAGCCGTGGAGCGTACCTGACTCTGCCTAGATGCCTCTTCACAGCCTAAGAGCTAACTACCCCTAAAGATAGAAAATTAAGCCTAACTTGCCTCAGAGAAATTCCCCAAAGAAATAGGCAGCCCCCGACACATATTGACTGTGAGTTAAGATGGAAGTCACAAACACAGGAATGAAACAGGTTTCAGCAAAGGAGGCCATACTTAACTAAACAGATTGAGGATAGAAAAGGTATCTTTGCGGTCAGCACAAAAATCTACAAAAAACCACGCAGAATGTGCAAAAAGAGACCCCCGCACTGACTCACAGTGTGGAGGTGCCACTCTGCATCCCAGAGCTTCCAGCTAGCAAGACTAAATCATAATAGCACGCTGGATAAGAGAACAATGGTGAACAAAACAGCTAGCAGGGACTTAGCTTTTGCTGGAGTAGACAGGTCATCTGAAAGATCCAAGAAAAAACTGAACCAGTACTAGGACATTGACAGCTGGCATCAAGTAACGATCTGAGTGGAGTTAAATAGAGCAGCCAGCCAGAACTAAACGAGGTCAGCTGAAGAAAGAACCTCAGAACCAGCAGCTCCACTCACAGCCACCAGAGGGAGTCCATGGACAGAACTCGCCGAAGTACCATTCCTGATCACAGGAGGGAGCTCGAGAACAGAATTCACTACACTTCCCGTTATGTTCCTATGAAGGTCTCTTCCCCTAAGTTTGAGCCTCGGTTTATTGGTCCTTATAGGATTTCTGAGATTATTAATCCGGTGTCTTTTCGATTGGCGCTTCCAGCCTCTTTTGCTATCCATAATGTCTTCCATAGATCTTTATTGCGGAAATATGTGATGCCCGTTGTTCCCTCTGTTGATCCTCTGGCCCCTGTTTTGGTTGATGGGGAGTTGGAGTATGTGGTTGAGAAGATTTTGGATTCTCGTTTTTCGAGGCGGAGGCTTCAGTACCTTGTCAAATGGAAGGGTTATGGCCAGGAGGATAATTCTTGGGTTTTTGCTTCTGATGTTCATGCTGCTGATCTGGTCCGTGCCTTTCATCTGGCTCGTCCTGATCGGCCTGGGGGCGCTGGTGAGGGTTCGGTGACCCCTCCTCAAGGGGAGGGTACTGTTGTGAATTCTGCTTTTGGGTTCCCTCCGGTGGTAGTAGGTGGTAATGCAGTTGTCCCTGGGTTGCAGTCCTGGTCAGGTGTGTCTGCTGATTGCAGTTCTGACTGGGGTATTTAGGTGTGCAGGATTCATTAGTCCTTGCCAGTTGTCAATTGTTGTTGGGAGGTGTGGACCTCTTCCTGGTTCCTCCTGTCTTTCTGCCAAATCAGCAAAGATAAGTGTCTGTTTTTTTTTCCTGTGGCACACATGCTGTGTGCTTCACAATTCAGTGCTATTCTTTGTGTTTTCTTGTCCAGCTTAGTTTGTGTCAGTATTTTCTCAGTCTTGCTGGATTCTCTGGAGTGGCAGATATACATTCCATGTCTTTAGTTAGATTGTGGAACTTTTTGTATTATCTGTTGTGGATATTTTTGGAAGGGTTTTAATACTGACCGCCTAGTAATCTGTCCTATCCTCTCCTATTTAGCTAGAGTGGCCTCTTTTGCTAAATCCTGTTTTCTACCTGCGTGTGTCTATTCTTCTCCTACTCACAGTCATTATTCGTGGGGGGCTGCCTATCCTTTGGGGGTCTGCTCTGAGGCAAGATAGCATTCCTATTTCCATCTATAGGGGTATTTAGTCCTCCGGCTGTGTCGAGGTGTCTAGGGTTTGTTAGGCACACCCCACGGCTACTTCTAGTTGCGGTGTTAGTTCAGGATTTGCGGTCAGTACAGGTTCCACCGACTCCAGAGAAAGTTTTCATGCGGCTCCAAGGTCACCGGATCATAACAGTTGGGCCAGTGCTGAAAGCCCCATCAGCTGTAGTACAATGTAACTCATTGGCATGGAACTAATAGTGCTATATAAATAAACATAAATAATAATAATAATAATAATAATAATTGGATAAGCATAACGATATATATGTCTGTCCATTGCTAGGAGCAGTGGAAGCAGCCACATAGTAAAGAATATTAAGTAGGGACAGGCAAGGGGATGTCTGTGAAAGACCAGCACTGGCAGCTACAGCAGCAGCAGTAATACAGTTTAAGCCTGCCATCACACTAGCAGTATTTGGTCAGTATTTTACATCAGTATTTATAAGCTAAAACCAGGAGTGGGTGATAAATGCAGAAGTGGTGCATATGTTTCTATTATACTTTTCTTCTAATTGTTCCACTCCTGGTTTTGGCTTACAAATACTGATGTAAAATACTGACCAAATACTGATAGTGTGACGGCAGCCTAACAGTGTAGAATAAAATGGACAGTTTACTCACATTTTATTCAGATATTGTGCTAATTTTGACTCCCTTTCAGAAACTAGAAAACAATTCCCTCATCTTGTTTCTCTAGTAAGGGTCTAAAAGCATGGATATCAAATATCATTTCATCACCTGATACAGAGATAACCTCCGAAGAAGCAAGGGTGCCGCTGGAAGATCTTTTAGCCAGGAATTGGCTCTACTCTTTTTTACTCATGCTTCAGCCCCCCTTTCCTGTTGACAATACCTCCTTGTTACCCTTATATGACTCCCAGGTCTTGTGCATTACACTATCATCAATATCATCCTTGATACTTGTCTCAGTGAAATGTCCTGAGCTTCATGCCCTCAACAAATTCCTCTCTTAACTTTATATTTGCCATATCTCAAAGTGCTACTGCTACTAACCCAACCAGGCATTTGAGATATGTCCTTCGCTTCATCTGCCCTATTTCTTCCAAGTCCAAACACTGCCTCTTCATGTCATGTAATATACCAACTGGAAGAATTTTTTGATGTAGTATATATTCCCGAGTGAGGAAACTAGGTAGGAAAAAAGAAGGAGGTGACATTAACAGAATAGAAAGTTAATTCTAAATCATGTGCATCATGATGGCTCAGTGTTTAGAACTGCAGCTTTGCAGCACTGGCTTCCGGTTTCAAATCCAACCAAAGAAAATATCTACAAAGAGTTTTTTTGCTCTCCCTCTACTATGATTTCCTTCAACTCACCAAAGACATACTGAGAGGGAAATCGGTATGTTCCCAATGAGGACAGTGCTGAAATGTTATGAAACACTATGGAATTAATGCCGCTGAGTAAAGTGAGTAAAATAATAATAAATATTAACTGTTTTAGCATAGTTGATGGTATGGGCAGAGAACTGAGTCAAACTGGCAGTGTCTTTGTCAGAGTTAGTATTTTCTTGCTATGACTGAGACAATTAATGTGCCATATATTCCATAACTCCAAATTTATATGCTTCCTAGACTCAAAGGAAAATAATTGTGAGCTGTGTTTTGTTGTGTTACAGCCTGAACAGCTGGTGTCTGTGGAAGTGATGCTGCTGCTTGTGCTTCTCAGATTCCATGGTATGCTATTTCTTTAATATTACTCCATTTATTGTTTGTTTGTTTTTTTACTATATTTTTTGCACTAAGATAAATCTTTTTATCAATGATTTCATTCACAATTTATCACTGCTCAAAAAGGACTGACCAAGAAATGTTAAGTTCTTTCCCCAAAACCAACAGCAGCAACAGGCTGTAGTACTGGTTGTGGGCTGTCCATACATCAATTTTAGCTAATGAACATTAGTTAAAAACATTATTTATCTATGTTTCTGCGTTTTTATAAAATAATTCCCCCTGCCCCAAAAAGTATAGACAAGAAATGCTATGTACATGGTACACCCAAGAAACAACAACAGCAACAGTGGGTGTGCTGAAAAGACAGTCGTTTTGTGACACAAACACTTTGTGGCATTGACGTTGACATTTCTTTCTTTGTGTTTTTCAGGTAGATACAGAAGTGTTTTTTTTTCAGCATAACTGGTGATAAATTGGCTTAGTATGAAGAATGAAAAAAAAATGTATAATTTAAATGCAGCATCTGCACCATAGCCACTGTGATCAACCACATCCAGTATTATCTTTATCTATTAATTAAATATCTGCTTTTCTCTCTTCTTCACACACTATACACAAACCTTCTTCACTATTGTGCTGTAACACACACTGTGTGTATAATTGGTTCACTATTCAATGGCTTTCTCGACCTGTTTCTATATCTAAGCTGTAAACTGTGACACCCTCTCACTATCCATATTCACCACAAATTGGCTGCTACATTCTCTGCCTTTGCTTTTATATATGCAATGATAGTCTCTACTAATTGGCTGTGCTATACCATGTGATGTGATAATTAAAGACATACAATGAACTGGAGTATGAGTTGGTTACATGCAAAATAGGAGCATGTTCACACTGAACATTAAGCAGACAAAACCCATGACAGAAACACAATGAACATATATCCTGCTGTAAGTAAATACATAAAAGCAATTGTGCATTTAAATAATGTAAAGTACTTAGCAAACACTGTTTTTGATTTACAAAAAAGAGTAAAAACCATCAAACCAATGTCAAAGTGAACCAGAATCAGGATGGTCCTAACCTCTAGTATTAAAACCTTAACATGTGTCAAAGTGTTGTAATTGTGGATAAGGGAAGAGCAAGACTAGGTGCCGAATGGATACCCAGCAAATGGGAAGCTATAAAAATTTTATGTCCAGCTCAAAGAAAGGGGGCCACACCCTTACCTTACCCTAAGTTATTTATATACACTATTGCTTTTACTTCTTTACCTAACCCTAGAATGCGTAACCCGGCCATAAGCATTACTTTTTTGCTATTTCTGCAAAATTACGTTAGTGCATTTTTCATATCTTACTTTGAAATTTTGGAATACACTTGTAAAAGTTATTTACTTGAATTCTTCCATATGATTTTGAGGGTATATGTTCATTTTGTTTCTGTCTTGGGTTTTGCCTGTTTAATGACCAATGTGAACATGCTCCTTTTTTGTATGCAAACCAACTTATACTCCAGTTCATTTTTTTCTGCTAGATTTCAGGTTTCTGCATTTAGTGCAGGTAAGGGTGTGGCCTCTCTTTGAGCTGGACATAATGTTTATATAGTTTCCTATTTGCCGGGTATGAATTCAGGATCTGGTCCTGCTCTGCCCTTTTTCACATTGACTTCATTTTGACACATGGTAAGGTTTTAATACTAAAGATTAGGACCATCCCGATTGTAGTGCACTTTGACGCTGGTGTTTTAGCTTTTACGTTTTTTTTAATAAAAAAAAACAGTGTTTACTAATACTCTATGTTATTTATATGCACTATTGCTTTTACATATTTACTTACAGCAGGGTTTATGTTCATTTTGTTTCTGTCTTGGGTCTTGCCTGTTTAATGGCCAATGTGAACATGCTCCTTTTTTGTGCACATATCAACATATATTCCAGTTCATTTTTTTTCTGCTAGTCTTCAGGTTTCTACATTTAGTGCAGGTAAGGGTGTGGCCTCTCTTTCTTTGAGATAGTCATAATGTTTTTTTAGCTTCCCATTTGCTAGGTATGAATTCATGATCTGGTCCTGCTTCGCCCTTTTTCACATTGTCGTCATTTTGACACATGGAAAGGTTTTAATGCTAAAGGTTGGGACCATCCTGATTGTGGTTCACCTTGATGCTGGTAATTTAGCTTTCACGCTTTTGAGTAAAAAAATGGTGTTTACTAATACTTTACGTTATTTATATTCACTATTGCTTCTGCATATTTACTTTCAGCTGGGTATATAATCATTTTGTTTCTGTTTTGGGTTTCAAGTGATGCGATAAGTTAAAGTCATTAGGGATGAACCTGCCTGGCTGTAATCAAGGTCATGAAAAACTTCTGTAACTGATTCAAGGACAGAAAAGCTAAGTAATCAAACAAAATCAGGTTTTATTTTGTATATGAAGAACAAAATAACCCACAATAATTTTTATGTGCCCACTAAAAGCACAAAAAAATACATCTGTCCAAATAAATCAAGTCATCATACAGATATTTTAGAAGAAAAATTAAAAAGTTATGGTTCTGAAATGTGGAGAAACAAAAAGGGAAACCAAAAACTGGTTATAAAAGTCCTTTCAGGCCTGGATATTAAATGGTTAATACACTCTTGCAATAAATGAAGATGTGTTCAATAAAGTTACAAGATGTTATTAAAAATCTCTCCTAGTTTAGTATTGTGGCTTCCTTTTAGATCTACGATAGAGTCAAATATTGGGAAAACCATGACATTAAAAGCTATCAATGTAGACTCCAAGGTGTTGACTTGATGACTCTAAACCTTTTAAAACAAATTCCTTAGAGATATTTCCAAAGAACGTTGTGATCCAATTTATTTGAGCAACCCAGAGGACCTGAATTGTGTAAAGGGAGCATCCAGTAATAGAAAACTCTGACCAGTGGATCATCAGGAGACTGACGTGCATTTCAACTTATAGCCAGTAATTGACTAGTTTTACTGAAACTGTCCAAAGTATTGTACATAAAAATGAAATGACTGTAAAGATAGTAAACATAAAATAGGCGATAGACAGACATACAGATAAGGAACTACAAGCAGGACAGTTTTCAGCCTGCAGGCCAACAACTAAAATGTACAAAAATGCAAAAATATAGGCAGCGTTTAAAGCATAGAGATGCAAAAGGTGAAAACAGCTATAAGTAGCTCATGTGTGCAATGCAAAATTTCACTTCAACAGAGCCATTATCAAGTGAGTACAAAGTGCTGTAAGGTACCTTCACACTCAGCAACTTTACAACGAGAACGACAACGGTCCGTGACGTTGCAGCATCCTGGATAGCGATCTCGTTGTGTTTGACACGCAGCAGCGATCTGGATCCCGCTGTGATATCGCTGGTCGGAGATAGAAGTCCAGAACTTTATTTGGTCGTCAGGTCGGTGTGTATCGTCATGTTTGACAGCAAAAGCAACGATGTCAGCAATGTTTTACATGGAGCTAACGACCTGTGAGAACGATAAGTGAGTCACCGTTACGTCACAGGATCGCTCCTGCATCGTTGTGGAGCTGCTGTGTTTGACGTCTCTACAGCGACCTAAACAGCGACACTGCAGCAATCGGCTCGTTGTCTATATCGCTGCAGCGTCGCTGAGTGTGACGGTACCTTTAAACTTGCATATACAGTGGGGGAAATAAGTATTTGATCCCTTGCTGATTTTGTAAGATTGACAACTGACAAAGACTCGAACAGTCTATAATTTTAAGGGTAGTTTAATTTTAAGACAGAATATCAAAAATAAAATCCAGAAAATCACATTGTATAAATTATATAAATTTATTTGCATTGTGCAGTGTGAAATAAGTATTTGATCCCCTACCAACCATTAAGAGTTCTTGCTCCTACAAATCAGTTAGACGCTCCTAATCAACTCTTTACCTGCATTAAAGACAGCTGTCTTACATAGTCATAGTCACCTTTATAAAAGACTCCTGTCCACAGACTCAATTAATCAGTCAGACTATAACTTCATCAACATGCTCAAGACCAAAGAGCTTAATAAGGATGTCAGTGACAAGATCATTTTGTGACTGACTTAAAGTCAGAAGTAAAGTCACATGTTCTCAATGTAAATCTATGTGAGCTAGAGCAAGGATAAATATACACAAACAAAGGGGAGGGAACCATCATATAGTAAGAGAGATAAACCTAAAGCATGTCAAAAAGCTGTCAATGAAAAGAGGAAAAGAAATATGCATGGATACAGTTACCAGCATAAAAATTCCAATAATTAATTTAATGAGTGAAAATGCTAAACTTAATTAAAACATTTAAAAAAAGGGCACAAATATGTGGTTCATATCCATCTAAGGGAAATGATCCAACCAGACCAACTGACATCTAAAATTGAGAAGCTATAGATACAAGCTATCACACTAATAATGGAGTCTCTTGTCTACGTGTATTAGAAAAAAATAAAAATGTGGCACCCAGTATAAAAGCCCAGCGAGTGTGATTGAATAACCAATGACATGCAATATAATTTGGCTAAACACACACTTGACAACAATTACAGCCAGTGATACAATTATAAGAAGGCAGACCTCACTTAGATATAAAGAGTTGAAGCTGGGGGAGAAGGGCGGCACAACAGACAAAGGATAGAAGTGAGACCACAAGATAAATATAAACACAGGACTCTCTCTTAAGGCTTGTTTCCACTTGCGAGAAACACGTCCGTGTCTCGCATGTGGAAACCAAGCTGTGGCGCCGGCACTCCAGAGCGGAGCGTGCGGCCGCATAGGAACACATGGAGCTGCACAGCTCCGCTTCCAAGTGCCGGCGGCAGAGCTTGGTTTCCACATGCGAGACACGGACGTGTTTCTCGCAAGTGGAAACAAGCCCTTACCTGTATCACTTCAGTTGCAGTGCTGCACATGAGGGTCTTAGATGGATGCTCATAGAACAAGCCTCAAGCAATAAAGTTGCAGTGGTATGGTCAGACGCCTGTCAACCCAACACGTGTCACCATTCAGGTGGCTTCAGCAGGGGCAGATAGTATAACTTTGTTATACAAATGCAGACATATATACAAATGAGGTAAAAAACAATCAATAGCAGCTGTGAGGCTGACCAGCATGGAGCCATGTGAGATGCCGGCGGTCATGACAAATTGGCCGGCAGTCAGTTATTCACAGCAGATGCATACGCCTCAGCATCATCGGTGGAATTAAAGTGCTGTGATGTACTGCGCGAGTGCCAAGAAACAGATCGCTACACGCTGGATCATGTGGTAGAAAGCAATAAGATAATGAGCATGCACCAGGGAAGGGAGTTCACAGCATATTGGACGGTATACGAGTTGGCGAGTACCACCAGAGAGATAGTACTTTGTAAAAAAATGTTTTTAATTAAGTTTTAATTTTGTATACATTAAAGAGAACATTGGCATTTTTTATGGTGGTCCCTGTATCCATGAATGTTGCTATTCCTCTTTTTATTAACATTAAAGCAAGGCTCACACAAACTTGTTTAGGGTTGTGACCTTCAGCTCGATCTATGAAACACTGCTCAATGCGAGCAGCGGCGAAAAAGTACTTAAAAAGGAAGTTTATGATTTATGTTTTATGAGATAGTATATAATACAATAAAGAAATAAATATTTGATAAATAATTTGTGCTGACTGAAAGTCAAACATCTGTACTTCCCTTCCCGAAACTAAAATTATAAACTTTATCTGCTGCTTTTTGCATCTTTCAGAAAGAAAATAATTTTCTGTAAATTATAGTTATTTATCCCATGGTATCACAAAAGTCCTTTTTTTATCTTGGCAGAAAAAATTATTTGATGTAAGCATATTTGCCTATTGCCCAAAGCAGGAAAATAAAAAAGCAATATTGATCCCACTCATGTAAACAGTTTCCCTAAATAATAATAACCACATCTGTCGATAAGTTTATCATTATAACCCCCCAAAAAACAGTAAATAGACAAATACTTAAATAATAGAAATCCCTATCATATAATTATCTAACTCGGTATTTAAAATTCTAAAGTGTTTTTTCAAAAGTAAAGCAATATATTTTACAAATGTACTCCAGACAAAGAAATGTATAAACCATTTTCACAGCTTGGAACTTGCATAAATCAATAATTGGTCATATTATTTTGTCTTTCACTCAATGCCTTTTTCCTATTTTAGAATGAAATGAATGGCCTGTTTCCATGGTTACTACAGGACTCAAGAATGAATGTCATTTTCTCATAATCACATCTCTATGTTTCTAAAAGTATTTAAAATTCTAAGCTGCACCCAACTTTCATCCCAAATGCAGAAGGTATTAGAGGTTGCTAGAATGTGAGCGGAGAGGCCTATTTATTCGGCCTTGTCTTTTATTAGCTTTTAAGACTCAAATCTACCCCTTTTTTGCAATGCTTGCTTGTGTGGTATTATAGCAAAATGCAGGGCTGTCTGTTGTGAATTCTGCTCTTGGGCTCCCTCCGGTGGTTGTGAGTGGTAACGCTGCTGTCTCTGAATCGCAGCATTTATCAAGTGTGTTCACTTTTTGCAAATCTGACTATGGGCTATTTAGTCTTGCTTCACCCTTTAGTCAGTGCCAGTTGTCCATTGTTCCCGGAGGATTCACATCTCTGCCTGGTCTCTCCTGCTTTGCAGTTCTTTTCAACAAAGATAAGTTCTGGCCTTGATTTTTTGCTGTCCACATGCTGTGGCCTTATTGTTCAGTTCTTTCCCAAGTTTTTTGCCTTGTCCAGCTTGGTCTGTATAAGGATTTGTTTAGCCAAGCTGGTATCTCTGGAGATGCAGATATACCCTCCATATCTTTAGTTAGCTGTGGAGTTTTTGTATTTTCTGTGGTGGATATTTTCTAGTGTTTTAATACTGACCGCATAGTACTCTGTCCTATCCTTTCTATTTAGCTAGAAGTGGCCTCCTTTGCTAAATTCTGATTTTAGTCTGTGTATGTTTTTTCCCTCTCCTCTCACAGTCAATATTTGTGGGGGGCTGTCTGTCCTTTGGGAATTTTCTCTGAGGCAAGATAGTTTTTCCTTTTCTATCTCTAGGGGTAATTAGTCCTCCGGCTGTGTCGAGATGTCCAGGGAGTGCTAGGTACATTCCACGGCTACTTCTAGTTGCGGTGTTAAGTTCAGGGTCTGCGGTCAGTACAGGTACCACCTTCTCCAGAGTACGTCTCATGCTGCTCTTAGGCCACCAGATCATAACAGTACAACTGGCCAACAATGAGTTAACCGCATCTCAGAAGAAGAGAAGGAAAGTGCTGAGCCATTTTTTTTTCTGTAGTCTGTTGTGTTTTTTTTTCCTTCCCTCTTTACCTCTGGGTGGCTCAGGAGTTCGGCGCTGGTATGGATGTTCAGGGATTGGCTTCTCGTGTGGATCAACTTGCTGCTAGAGTACAGGGTATTTTCGATTATATCGTTCAGACTCCGGTTTTAGAGCCTAGAATTCCAACTCCTGATTTGTTTTTTGGGGATAGGTCCAAATTTCTGAGCTTTTAAAATAACTGTAAACTGTTTTTTGCTCTGAAACCCCGTTCCTCTGGTGATCCCATCCAGCAGGTTAAAATTGTTATATCTCTGCTGCGTGGTGACCCCCAGGATTGGGCATTTGCCCTGGAACCTGGGAATCCGGCGTTGTTTAATGTAGACACCTTTTTTCAGGCGCTTGGGTTATTGTATGACAAACCTAATTCAGTGGATCATGCTGAGAAGACCTTGTTGGCCTTGTCTCAGGGTCAAGAAGCGGCAGAATTATATTGCCAGAAGTTTAGAAAATGGTCTGTACTGACTAAATGGAATGAGGATGCCTTGGCGGCAATCTTCAGAAAGGGTCTTTCTGAATCCATTAAAGATGTTATGGTGGGGTTCCCCACGCCTGCTGGTCTGAGTGTTTCTATGTCTCTGGCCATTCAGATTGCTCGGCGCTTGCGCGAGCGCAGAGTTGTGCACACTATGGCATTGCCTTCCGAGCGGAGTCCTGAGCCTATGCAGTGTGATAGGATTGTGTCTAGAGCTGAACGACAAGGATTCAGACGTCAGAATAGGTTGTGTTTTTACTGCGGCGATTCTGCTCATGTTATTTCTGATTGCCCTAAGCGTACCAAGAGAATCGCTAGTTCTGTTACCATCAGTACTGTACAACCTAAATTTCTGTTATCTGTGACCCTGATCTGCTCATTATCGTCATTTTCTGTCATGGCATTTGTGGATTCAGGTGCCGCTCTAAACTTAATGGACTTAGAATTTGCCAGACATTGTGGTTTCCCCTTGCAGCCTTTGCAGAGTCCTATTCCTTTGAGGGGCATTGATGCTACACCGTTGGCTAAAAATAAACCTCAGTTTTGGACACAGCTGACCATGTGTATGGTGCCAGCCTGTTATGATCCTTAGTGGTTGAGGATCACAAATTACTCCAGCTAAGTAACATACATAGGACAAGCTCTAGGGAGGTGGCAAACTGGACTGACCGCAAATCTGAACCTATCCAAACACACTAGAAGTAGCCGGTGAACGTGCCTAAAAAATCCTAGACGTCTCGAGCCAGCCTGAGGAACTAACTACCCCTAGAGAGAAAGAAAGACCTCTCTTGCCTCCGGAGAAATAATCCCCAAAGAAATAGAAGCCCCCAACATATAATAACGGTGAGGTAAGAGGAAGGCACATACACAGGGGTGAAAACAGATTTAGCAAATGAGGCCCACTAATACTAGATAGCAGAAAATAGTAAAGGGGTCTGTGCGGTCAGTAAAAAACCCTTACAAAATATCCACACTGAGATTTCAAGAACCCCCGCACCAACTAACGGTGTGGGGGGGGGGAGAAACTCAGTCCCCTAGAGCAACCAGCAAGCGAGGAAATCACATTTTAGCGAGCTGGACTAAAAACATAATAAATGCTGATAATCAAAAAATGATCAAACAAAAACTTAGCTTGTCTAGGAGAGACTGGGAGCAAGGTAGTCACAAGGAATCTGAAGAGCACTGAATACATTGAGAGCAGGCAAGGAACTGAGTATCCAGGTGAACTAAATAGGAAACCCAACCAAGGATAACGAACCAGCTGATGCTGCCAACCTGCAGAAAGACAACACTACACAGTACCGCTTGTGACCACTAGAGGGAGCCCAAAAACAGAGTTCACATCACCAGCCCATCAGGAAGATTGTCGTTTTCTGGTGTTGCATAATTTGCATGATGCTATTGTGCTGGGTTTCCCATGGTTAAAGGTGCATAATCCGGTATTAGATTAAAAATCTATGTCTGTGACTAGTTGGGGTTGTCAGGGGGTTCATGGTGACGTTCCTTTGATGTCAATTGCCTCCTCCCCCTCTTCTGAAATTCCTGAGTTTTTGTCAGATTTCTAGGATGTATTCAATGAGCCCAAGTCCAGTTCCCTTCCAGCGCATAGGGACTGTGATTGTGCTATTGACTTGATTCCAGGCTGTAAGTTCCCTAAGGGCCGACTTTTCAACCTGTCTGTGCCAGAACATACCGCCATGCAGAGCTATGTTAAGGAGTCCTTGGAGAAGGGGCATATTCGGCCATCTTCTTCACCATTGGGAGCAGGTTTTTTTTTTTGTTGCCAAAAAAGATGCCTCCTTGAGACCCTGTATTGATTATCGCCTCTTGAATAAGATCACAGTCAAATTCCAATACCCTTTGCCTTTGCTTTCTGATCTGTTTGCTAGGATTAAGGGGGCTAGTTGGTTTACTAAGATTGACCTTCAAGGGGCATATAATCTTGTTCGTATTAAGCAGGGTGATGAATGGAAAACTGCGTTTAATACGCCCGAAGGCCATTTTGAATACCTTGTGATGCCATTCGGACTCTCTAATGCTCCATCTGTGTTTCAGTCTTTCATGCATGATATATTTCGGAATTATCTTGATAAATTCATGATTGTATATTTGGATGATATTTTGATTTTTTCAGATGATTGGGAGTCTCATGTGAAACAAGTCAGGATGGTATTTCAGATCCTTCGTGATAATGCCTTGTTTGTGAAGGGGTCTAAGTCCCTCTTTGGAGTACAGAAGATTTCTTTTTTGGGCTTCATTTTTTCTCCCTCATCTATAGAAATGGATCCGGTTAAGGTTAAGGACATTCATGATTGGATCCAGCCCACATCCGTGAAGAGCCTTCAGAAATTTTTGGGCTTTGCTAATTTTTATCGCCGTTTCATTGCCAACTTCTCCAGTGTGGTTAAACCTCTGACCGATTTGACGAAGAAAGGCGCTGATGTGACGAATTGGTCCTCTGCGGCTGTTTCTGCCTTTCAGGAGCTTAAACGCCGATTTACTTCTGCCCCTGTGTTTCGTCAGCCGGATGTTTCTCTTCCTTTTCAGGTTGAGGTTGATGCTTCTGAGATTGGGGCAGGGGCCGTTTTGTCTCAGAGGAATTCTGATGGTTCCTTGATGAAACCGTGTGCCTTCTTTTCTCGAAAATTTTCGCCTGCGGAACGCAATTATGATGTCGGCAGTCGTGAGTTGTTGGCTAAGAAGTGGGCATTTGAGGAGTGGCGACATTGGCTTGAGGGGGCCAAGCACCCTATTGTGGTCTTGACCGATCATAAGAATCTGATTTATCTCGAGTCTGCCAAATGGCTGAATCCTAGACAGGCCCGATGGTCCCTGTTTTTCTCCCGTTTTGATTTTGTGGTCTCGTATCTTCCTAAGAATGTTAAGGCTGATGCCCTCTCTTGGAGCTTTTTGCCTGATTCTCCTGGGGTCTTTGAGCCGGTCGGTATTCTGAAGGAAGGGGTGATTCTTTCGGCCATCTCCCCTGATTTACGACGGCTTCTCCAGGAATTTCAGGCTGATAAACCTGACCGCTGTCCAGTAGGGAAATTGTTTGTTCCTGACAGATGGACTAGTAAAGTGATTTTGGAGGTTCATTGTTCTGTGCTAGCTGGTCATCCGGGGATTTTTGGTACCAGAGATTTGGTTGGTAGGTCCTTTTGGTGGCCTTCTTTGTCACGGGATGTGTGTTCTTTTGTGCAGTCCTGTGGGACTTGTGTGCGGGCCAAGCCTTGCTGTTCCCGCGCTAGTGGGTTGGTTTTGCCTTTGCCAGTCCCTGAGAGGCCTTGGATGCATATTTCTATGGATTTTATTTTGGATTTTCCGGTTTCCCAGAGGATGTCAGTTATCTGGGTGGTTTGTGACCGGTTTTCTAAGATGGTTCATTTGGTACCTTTGCCTAAGTTGCCTTCCTCTTCTGATTTGGTTCCATTGTTTTTTCAGCATGTGGTTCGTTTGCATGGCATTCCGGAGAATATTGTGTCCGATAGAGGTTCCCAGTTTTTTTCTAGTTTTTGGCGGGCCTTTAGTGCTAGGCTGGACAATGATTTGTCTTTTTCTTCCGCATTTCATCCTCAGACAAATGGCCAAACCGAGCGAACTAATCAGACTTTGGAAACTTATTTGAGATGCTTTGTGTCTGCTGATCAGGATGATTGGGTGGCTTTCTTGCCTTTGGCCGAGTTTACCCTTAATAATCGGGCTAGTTCTGCTACCTTGGTTTCACCCTTCTTTTGTAACTCTGGTTTTCATCCTCGTTTTTCTTCGGGGCAGGTTGAGCCTTCTGATTGTCCTAGGGTGGACTCTGTGGTTGACAGGTTGCAGCAAATTTGGGCTCATGTTGTTGACAATTTGGTGTTGTCTCAGGAGGGGGCTCAGCGTTTTGCTAACCGTCGTCGGTGTGTTGGTTCCCGGCTTCGGGTTGGGGATTTGGTCTGGTTGTCTTCCCGTCATGTCCCTATGAAGGTTTCTTCCCCTAAGTTTAAGCCTCGGTTTATTGGCCCTTATAGGATTTCTGAGATTATCAATCCAGTGTCTTTTCGTTTGGCCTTTCCAGCCTCTTTTTCCATTCATAATGTTTTTCATAGATCTTTGTTACGGAAATATGTGGTGCCCGTTGTTCCCTCTGTTGATCCTCCTGCCCCAGTGTTGATTGATGGGGAGTTGGAGTATGTGGTTGAGAAGATTTTGGATTCTCGTTTTTCGAGGTGGAAGCTTCAGTATCTTGTCAAATGGAAGGGTTATGGCCAGGAGGATAATTCCTGGGTTGTTGCCTCCGATGTTCATGCTGATGATTTGGTTCGTGCCTTTCATTTGGCTCGTCCGGATCGGCCTGGGGGCTCTGGTCAGGGTTCGGTGACCCCTCATCAAGGGTGGGTACTGTTGTGAATTCTTCTCTTGGGCTCCCTCCGGTGGTTGTGAGTGGTATCGCTGCTGTCTCTGAGTCGCAGCATTTATCAGGTGTGTTCACTTTTTGCAAATCTGACTGGGCTATTTTTTGTTCCTGGAGGATTCACATCTCTGCCTGGTCTCTCCTGTTTTGCAGTTCTTTTCAACAAAGATAAGTTCTGGCCTTGATTTTTTGCTGTCCACATGCTGTGGCCTTATTGTTCAGTTCTTTCCCAAGTTTTTTGTCTTGTCCAGCTTGGTCTGTATAAGGATTTGTTTAGCCAAGCTGGTATCTCTGGAGATGCAGATATACCCTCCATATATTTAGTTAGCTGTGGAGTTTTTGTATTTTCTGTGGTGGATATTTTCTAGTGTTTTAATACTGACCGCATAGTACTCTGTCCTATCCTTTCTATTTAGCTAGAAGTGGCCTCCTTTGCTAAATTCTGATTTCAGTCTGTGTATGTTTTTTCCCTCTCCTCTCACAGTCAATATTTGTGGGGGGCTGTCTGTCCTTTGGGAATTTTCTCTGAGGCAAGATAGTTTTTCCTTTTCTATCTCTAGGGGTAATTAGTCCTCCGGCTGTGTCGAGATGCCCAGGGAGTGCGAGGTACATTCCACGGCTACTTCTAGTTGCGGTGTTAAGTTCAGGGTCTGCGGTCAGTACAGGTACCACCTTCTCCAGAGTACGTCTCATGCTGCTCTTAGGCCACCAGATCATAACAGCTGTCATAATTCATAATTGGACCCTTGTGAGCAACTCTTGTGCCAACTGAATTTTACTTTTCATAGACTGGTATATGGTGAATTTCGAATAGCAATGATAACTGCTCTAAGACATCTGCTTAAAACAAAAGCAATTCTGATTGAGATATATGTCCTCAGTCAAACATCTGAAATGTTTAATTCTTTTCCTGCTGCATGACCTTCTTTAAAACATACTGGAAATAAATAACTTAAAAAAGATTTTTTGGACACATATTATTAAACCATTGTAGAGCCTATCAGAAAACACACTTCATAATTTACTTACTGTGGTGGTCATGATGTACACATGTGAGTACCACCTTATAACTTTCAGCTACAGTCTGTTCAAACCACATAGAGCAAAGTTTCCTGTCTGTTCCTTGAAAGACTCATACATTAGCTTTACGGGGCACTCTGAGTGGTAAGGAAATGGGAGCACAGTCTGTGATCCTTAGAGAATTTAACAGGCAGGGAGAAGAACAGACCCTATGTAGGCAATGTGCAGGCTCCACATTTTAACAAGTAATGTTGTCAGCTTCCTGATGATCATTTGCCTGATTCTCTTGTTCTCAGTTCTGATTTTTTGCTGCCTGACCCTTTGGACCATGTTCTGACGTCAATTTGTCTTGTCCTTCTGCTTTTTTCTGCTATCTCTTGGTATTTTTACCCTCTACCATGACCTGACTTACACTTATGTCTTTCCCCTTGGTTTTCTACATTCTCTCTTAGTACTTACCCTGGAATTTCTCTGCCTCATGGTCTGTCCATGAGTACTGACTAGTGTCACACATACCAGGTTAAGTTTTGCAAAACCTACATCAAGTCCTCCAAAAGGATTTCGGAAAATGTGTTGAGATCTAGGTTGAACTTTTTGGGCCAATATGTTTGATACAAAGACAGCAATCTGCTGTACCAAAAATGCACTATACCCTTAGTGAAGCATGATGGAGGATGCATAATACTTTGGGGCTTTATTTTGATGTCTGTATTTGAGGCTTTAGCCAAATTGCAGGAAATTGTGAAAAGTTTCAAATATCAGTCAATTTTACATCAAAACCTTTAGTCTAACAGAATAAGATGAAGATGAAAAGGAATTTTTACATTTCAGCATGATAACAACTATAATCACACTTCCATATCAGCAAAATAATGGTTTCACCATAAGATCAAAGTTTTGAGATGTCCCAGCCAAAACCCACACTTGAATTCAATTACAAATTTGTGGGTTGACCTGAGATGCCCTCAGAATCTGACAATTTTCATGCACTTATGCAAGGGAGAGTTGTGAATTCTTGGTGTGCCATTCTGATAGATTCCTACCTCAAAAGATTGATTGCTATTGTAAATTCAAAACAGATTAAAAAAGTATTAACCCCTGTCTGACATTGGACATAATAATATGCCCATGTCGTACTCCCTCTGTTGAGCCCGCACCTATCCGGGCACATGACAGCTGATCTGTACAGTTGACGTGGCTGCATCAGCCATGCGTGGAATTTCAATCCACCTGCGGTTGTTAACTAGCTAAATGCCGCTATCAATCTCTGACAGTGGCAACTGATTCTCCCTTATCAGACGTGCATCGCTAATCCCACCATTCGATGACCCATCAACCATCATGGGTCAGCATGACTACTAAATGTCTGCAGCAGACTTCTGTGATTGTCATTGTCAGACTGCTATGATAATCACCCCATGGTCGGCAGTGATAGCAAGTGAGCATTTCTGCTACACACATGCAATCTTAACATTGCCTGTGTGTAGAAGAGGTAATCAAAATATTGCAGCTTCTAGTCTCCCATGAAAACTTTTGAAGCATGCAAAAAGAAAAAAAGTTTAATAATAACAAAATATATGAGTTCAAATCACCCTCCTTTCGACCCATTCAAAGTAATACAATAAAAAAATCAAAAATACACATATTTGGTATAGACCGATCGCTATACGGCGTAATGAGAAAAAAATTAAAAACGCCAGAATTATTTTTTGGTAGTCGCTACAATTCAATAAAATGCAATATACCAATATGATATCAATAAAAATGTCAGCTCGGCATGCAAAAAATAAGCCCTCAGTCAGCCCCAGATCACAAAACATGGAGACGCTAACAGATCTCGAAAAATAGTGCCATTTTTTTCTTTTTACACATTTTTGGATTTTTTTCACCACTTAAGTAAAATAGAACCTAAAAATGTTTGGTGCCTATGAACTCGTAATGACCTGAAGAATTATAATGGCAGGTCAGTTTTAGCATTTAGTGAACATGGTAAAAAAGAAACCCAAGTAACAACTGTGGAATTGCACTTTTTTTTGCAATTTCACAGCACTTGGAATTTTTTTTGCATTTTCCAGTACATGATATGTTAAAACTAGTCATGAGCAAGTGTACTCGTTGCTCGGGTGACCTCCAAGTATTTATGACTGCTCGGAGATTTAGTTTTTGTTGAGGCAGCTGCATGATTTAGAGCTACTAGCTGTTAGGGGTCGAGTTCCCGTCTCTGCACAGGGGGAATCTCAAACCATCTCTGCTGCTGTCTCCCATTCTTCTCCAGCTGCAGTGGAGCTTGCTCAGCGGATACGTCAGTCCCAGCATCTAGCTCAGACTGATACTGGACGACTGGTTACTACTGCCCTTCCAGGCTCTGCCTTTGTAGCCAGCACTGATTAGCAGTGAGCAGGTCTTTCTGGGAAAAAGTCCTGCTTTTCCCATACTGAGCATGCCCACAGGACGACCTTCCATTGAAGGTCGGGGGTCACATGCTCAGGTCCTTTTGCGGCTCCTATTGGTCCATCTGGCCAATGCGAGGTACATTCCACGGCTACTTCTAGTTGCGGTGTTAAGTTCAGGGTCTGCGGTCAGTACAGGTACCACCTTCTCCAGAGTACGTCTCATGCTGCTCTTAGGCCACCAGATCATAACAGCTGTCATAATTCATAATTGGACCCTTGTGAGCAACTCTTGTGCCAACTGAATTTTACTTTTCATAGACTGGTATATGGTGAATTTCGAATAGCAATGATAACTGCTCTAAGACATCTGCTTAAAACAAAAGCAATTCTGATTGAGATATATGTCCTCAGTCAAACATCTGAAATGTTTAATTCTTTTCCTGCTGCATGACCTTCTTTAAAACATACTGGAAATAAATAACTTAAAAAAGATTTTTTGGACACATATTATTAAACCATTGTAGAGCCTATCAGAAAACACACTTCATAATTTACTTACTGTGGTGGTCATGATGTACACATGTGAGTACCACCTTATAACTTTCAGCTACAGTCTGTTCAAACCACATAGAGCAAAGTTTCCTGTCTGTTCCTTGAAAGACTCATACATTAGCTTTACGGGGCACTCTGAGTGGTAAGGAAATGGGAGCACAGTCTGTGATCCTTAGAGAATTTAACAGGCAGGGAGAAGAACAGACCCTATGTAGGCAATGTGCAGGCTCCACATTTTAACAAGTAATGTTGTCAGCTTCCTGATGATCATTTGCCTGATTCTCTTGTTCTCAGTTCTGATTTTTTGCTGCCTGACCCTTTGGACCATGTTCTGACGTCAATTTGTCTTGTCCTTCTGCTTTTTTCTGCTATCTCTTGGTATTTTTACCCTCTACCATGACCTGACTTACACTTATGTCTTTCCCCTTGGTTTTCTACATTCTCTCTTAGTACTTACCCTGGAATTTCTCTGCCTCATGGTCTGTCCATGAGTACTGACTAGTGTCACACATACCAGGTTAAGTTTTGCAAAACCTACATCAAGTCCTCCAAAAGGATTTCGGAAAATGTGTTGAGATCTAGGTTGAACTTTTTGGGCCAATATGTTTGATACAAAGACAGCAATCTGCTGTACCAAAAATGCACTATACCCTTAGTGAAGCATGATGGAGGATGCATAATACTTTGGGGCTTTATTTTGATGTCTGTATTTGAGGCTTTAGCCAAATTGCAGGAAATTGTGAAAAGTTTCAAATATCAGTCAATTTTACATCAAAACCTTTAGTCTAACAGAATAAGATGAAGATGAAAAGGAATTTTTACATTTCAGCATGATAACAACTATAATCACACTTCCATATCAGCAAAATAATGGTTTCACCATAAGATCAAAGTTTTGAGATGTCCCAGCCAAAACCCACACTTGAATTCAATTACAAATTTGTGGGTTGACCTGAGATGCCCTCAGAATCTGACAATTTTCATGCACTTATGCAAGGGAGAGTTGTGAATTCTTGGTGTGCCATTCTGATAGATTCCTACCTCAAAAGATTGATTGCTATTGTAAATTCAAAACAGATTAAAAAAGTATTAACCCCTGTCTGACATTGGACATAATAATATGCCCATGTCGTACTCCCTCTGTTGAGCCCGCACCTATCCGGGCACATGACAGCTGATCTGTACAGTTGACGTGGCTGCATCAGCCATGCGTGGAATTTCAATCCACCTGCGGTTGTTAACTAGCTAAATGCCGCTATCAATCTCTGACAGTGGCAACTGATTCTCCCTTATCAGACGTGCATCGCTAATCCCACCATTCGATGACCCATCAACCATCATGGGTCAGCATGACTACTAAATGTCTGCAGCAGACTTCTGTGATTGTCATTGTCAGACTGCTATGATAATCACCCCATGGTCGGCAGTGATAGCAAGTGAGCATTTCTGCTACACACATGCAATCTTAACATTGCCTGTGTGTAGAAGAGGTAATCAAAATATTGCAGCTTCTAGTCTCCCATGAAAACTTTTGAAGCATGCAAAAAGAAAAAAAGTTTAATAATAACAAAATATATGAGTTCAAATCACCCTCCTTTCGACCCATTCAAAGTAATACAATAAAAAAATCAAAAATACACATATTTGGTATAGACCGATCGCTATACGGCGTAATGAGAAAAAAATTAAAAACGCCAGAATTATTTTTTGGTAGTCGCTACAATTCAATAAAATGCAATATACCAATATGATATCAATAAAAATGTCAGCTCGGCATGCAAAAAATAAGCCCTCAGTCAGCCCCAGATCACAAAACATGGAGACGCTAACAGATCTCGAAAAATAGTGCCATTTTTTTCTTTTTACACATTTTTGGATTTTTTTCACCACTTAAGTAAAATAGAACCTAAAAATGTTTGGTGCCTATGAACTCGTAATGACCTGAAGAATTATAATGGCAGGTCAGTTTTAGCATTTAGTGAACATGGTAAAAAAGAAACCCAAGTAACAACTGTGGAATTGCACTTTTTTTTGCAATTTCACAGCACTTGGAATTTTTTTTGCATTTTCCAGTACATGATATGTTAAAACTAGTCATGAGCAAGTGTACTCGTTGCTCGGGTGACCTCCAAGTATTTATGACTGCTCGGAGATTTAGTTTTTGTTGAGGCAGCTGCATGATTTAGAGCTACTAGCTGTTAGGGGTCGAGTTCCCGTCTCTGCACAGGGGGAATCTCAAACCATCTCTGCTGCTGTCTCCCATTCTTCTCCAGCTGCAGTGGAGCTTGCTCAGCGGATACGTCAGTCCCAGCATCTAGCTCAGACTGATACTGGACGACTGGTTACTACTGCCCTTCCAGGCTCTGCCTTTGTAGCCAGCACTGATTAGCAGTGAGCAGGTCTTTCTGGGAAAAAGTCCTGCTTTTCCCATACTGAGCATGCCCACAGGACGACCTTCCATTGAAGGTCGGGGGTCACATGCTCAGGTCCTTTTGCGGCTCCTATTGGTCCATCTGGCCAATGCGAGGTACATTCCACGGCTACTTCTAGTTGCGGTGTTAAGTTCAGGGTCTGCGGTCAGTACAGGTACCACCTTCTCCAGAGTACGTCTCATGCTGCTCTTAGGCCACCAGATCATAACAGCTGTCATAATTCATAATTGGACCCTTGTGAGCAACTCTTGTGCCAACTGAATTTTACTTTTCATAGACTGGTATATGGTGAATTTCGAATAGCAATGATAACTGCTCTAAGACATCTGCTTAAAACAAAAGCAATTCTGATTGAGATATATGTCCTCAGTCAAACATCTGAAATGTTTAATTCTTTTCCTGCTGCATGACCTTCTTTAAAACATACTGGAAATAAATAACTTAAAAAAGATTTTTTGGACACATATTATTAAACCATTGTAGAGCCTATCAGAAAACACACTTCATAATTTACTTACTGTGGTGGTCATGATGTACACATGTGAGTACCACCTTATAACTTTCAGCTACAGTCTGTTCAAACCACATAGAGCAAAGTTTCCTGTCTGTTCCTTGAAAGACTCATACATTAGCTTTACGGGGCACTCTGAGTGGTAAGGAAATGGGAGCACAGTCTGTGATCCTTAGAGAATTTAACAGGCAGGGAGAAGAACAGACCCTATGTAGGCAATGTGCAGGCTCCACATTTTAACAAGTAATGTTGTCAGCTTCCTGATGATCATTTGCCTGATTCTCTTGTTCTCAGTTCTGATTTTTTGCTGCCTGACCCTTTGGACCATGTTCTGACGTCAATTTGTCTTGTCCTTCTGCTTTTTTCTGCTATCTCTTGGTATTTTTACCCTCTACCATGACCTGACTTACACTTATGTCTTTCCCCTTGGTTTTCTACATTCTCTCTTAGTACTTACCCTGGAATTTCTCTGCCTCATGGTCTGTCCATGAGTACTGACTAGTGTCACACATACCAGGTTAAGTTTTGCAAAACCTACATCAAGTCCTCCAAAAGGATTTCGGAAAATGTGTTGAGATCTAGGTTGAACTTTTTGGGCCAATATGTTTGATACAAAGACAGCAATCTGCTGTACCAAAAATGCACTATACCCTTAGTGAAGCATGATGGAGGATGCATAATACTTTGGGGCTTTATTTTGATGTCTGTATTTGAGGCTTTAGCCAAATTGCAGGAAATTGTGAAAAGTTTCAAATATCAGTCAATTTTACATCAAAACCTTTAGTCTAACAGAATAAGATGAAGATGAAAAGGAATTTTTACATTTCAGCATGATAACAACTATAATCACACTTCCATATCAGCAAAATAATGGTTTCACCATAAGATCAAAGTTTTGAGATGTCCCAGCCAAAACCCACACTTGAATTCAATTACAAATTTGTGGGTTGACCTGAGATGCCCTCAGAATCTGACAATTTTCATGCACTTATGCAAGGGAGAGTTGTGAATTCTTGGTGTGCCATTCTGATAGATTCCTACCTCAAAAGATTGATTGCTATTGTAAATTCAAAACAGATTAAAAAAGTATTAACCCCTGTCTGACATTGGACATAATAATATGCCCATGTCGTACTCCCTCTGTTGAGCCCGCACCTATCCGGGCACATGACAGCTGATCTGTACAGTTGACGTGGCTGCATCAGCCATGCGTGGAATTTCAATCCACCTGCGGTTGTTAACTAGCTAAATGCCGCTATCAATCTCTGACAGTGGCAACTGATTCTCCCTTATCAGACGTGCATCGCTAATCCCACCATTCGATGACCCATCAACCATCATGGGTCAGCATGACTACTAAATGTCTGCAGCAGACTTCTGTGATTGTCATTGTCAGACTGCTATGATAATCACCCCATGGTCGGCAGTGATAGCAAGTGAGCATTTCTGCTACACACATGCAATCTTAACATTGCCTGTGTGTAGAAGAGGTAATCAAAATATTGCAGCTTCTAGTCTCCCATGAAAACTTTTGAAGCATGCAAAAAGAAAAAAAGTTTAATAATAACAAAATATATGAGTTCAAATCACCCTCCTTTCGACCCATTCAAAGTAATACAATAAAAAAATCAAAAATACACATATTTGGTATAGACCGATCGCTATACGGCGTAATGAGAAAAAAATTAAAAACGCCAGAATTATTTTTTGGTAGTCGCTACAATTCAATAAAATGCAATATACCAATATGATATCAATAAAAATGTCAGCTCGGCATGCAAAAAATAAGCCCTCAGTCAGCCCCAGATCACAAAACATGGAGACGCTAACAGATCTCGAAAAATAGTGCCATTTTTTTCTTTTTACACATTTTTGGATTTTTTTCACCACTTAAGTAAAATAGAACCTAAAAATGTTTGGTGCCTATGAACTCGTAATGACCTGAAGAATTATAATGGCAGGTCAGTTTTAGCATTTAGTGAACATGGTAAAAAAGAAACCCAAGTAACAACTGTGGAATTGCACTTTTTTTTGCAATTTCACAGCACTTGGAATTTTTTTTGCATTTTCCAGTACATGATATGTTAAAACTAGTCATGAGCAAGTGTACTCGTTGCTCGGGTGACCTCCAAGTATTTATGACTGCTCGGAGATTTAGTTTTTGTTGAGGCAGCTGCATGATTTAGAGCTACTAGCTGTTAGGGGTCGAGTTCCCGTCTCTGCACAGGGGGAATCTCAAACCATCTCTGCTGCTGTCTCCCATTCTTCTCCAGCTGCAGTGGAGCTTGCTCAGCGGATACGTCAGTCCCAGCATCTAGCTCAGACTGATACTGGACGACTGGTTACTACTGCCCTTCCAGGCTCTGCCTTTGTAGCCAGCACTGATTAGCAGTGAGCAGGTCTTTCTGGGAAAAAGTCCTGCTTTTCCCATACTGAGCATGCCCACAGGACGACCTTCCATTGAAGGTCGGGGGTCACATGCTCAGGTCCTTTTGCGGCTCCTATTGGTCCATCTGGAAGGTCTTGTAGCACTGCCGCTATAAAAGGTTCACATGGTGGCTCCGCCATGCGCTAGTGTAATCTTGAAATTGTGTGTGTGTTGATGAGTGAAAGTCATACATTAATTATCCCCTCCCTTGTGTTTGACTGCTCGTGTAAGGTCGATGTCTGCTATCTAGCGCCCGGCTGAGCTATCAGCAATAAACACACAAAACAGCGTCTAATTGCTGTGACCGGCAGTGCGGCACTGTGCGCTATTAGAGAGCTTTCCTATCCCAAGACTGGGTGGCTAATGGTGGCCGCCAGTGCGGCAGTGCATGCACTCTTGTGCATTTAAGTTATTTTGCAGTTGCTCTGACACCCCAGTTGCAGGGTAGAGTGCAAGTGGTCTGTACGTACTCTAATCCTGTGTCTTGGGATAGAGTCCTGAGACCCTTTGCTTGCACTCTTGGTGCGGTACCGCGGCCCTGTGATGCAACAGGTTTGCTTCCTTCACACAGGGTGATGTTAACCCGTGTGTGTATCCACATTGTACCGCCATATAGTCCGTCATTACTCAGCAGCAGGTTCCATCTCTGAATGGTGGACCCTGGGCTGTGAACACACCTTATACCATCTCTCTCATTATTTGGTGCATTCTGCTAGCCCTAACACTAGCCAGCCTGAGTACATGTGGGGGTTGCCTGGTTGCTAGGGAATCCCCACATGTAATCAAGCAGGCTAGTAGCTGTAAATCATTCAGCTGTCAGGATGAAAGCTAAATCTCCGAGCAGTCATAAATACTCGTAGGTCACCAGAGCGTGCTCAGGAAAATCCAAGCAATGAGTACACTCGTTCATCACTAGTTAAAACCAATGGTGTCAACAACTTGTCCTGCAAAAAACAAGCCCTCACTTGGCCATATTGAATAAAAATAAAAAAGTTATGGCTCTGTGAAGGAGAGCAAAAACGGAAAATAAAAAACTGAAAAAAACCTGGTCATTATGGGGTTAATTTATTTTTCCACTAGAAAAGGTCTTAATTTGTTTTCAATTGAATAGCATAGATTATAGGTGACATTAAAGGTAGAAAAAGTTCTGAAATAATAATTCTTTTCTTGGTAACATTTTAGTATATAACAAAAATCTGCCATTTAAATAAGGTGTACAGATTTTTCACATAGACGTGTGTACTTCACAAAATGTGTGTTGTACAAAAAATATTATTTTTACACACTTCCTTAATGTAACAGTCCAATATTAAATCAGTACAGGTGAATATGGTTATGTACAAAAGCTTTTGAGATGTGAACCTACATACAAATCACTTCCTGTTTCTTCAACAAGCAGAGAAAAATTAGCTGGTAATAAAGGAAAAATGAGCAACTGTAAGTATACACTGCTTTATGAGATAACAATTACATATATTAAGAGGATACAAATTTTTATGAGCGCTTCTTTAACCCCTTCACGCTGCAACAATGTTTTGTTTTTGAGTTTCTCTTTTTAGCTCCCCTTCTTCCCAGAGCCATAGCTTTTTTCTTTTTTTAGTCACATTGGCCATGTTAGGGCTTGTTTTTTGCAGGACAAGTTGTACTTTTGAAAGACACCATTGGTTTTACTATATTATGTACTCAAAAACAGGAAAAATATTCCAAGTGTGGTGAAATTGCAAAAAAAGTGCAATTCCACAACTGGTTCTTGGATTCTTTTTTACCATATCCATTAAATTCTAAAACTGGTTTGACAATATGATTCTACATATCATTATGAGTTCATAGATACTAAATATGTATAGGTTGTTTTTTTATTTAAATGGAAAAAAAATCTAAAGTTTGTTATAAAAAAAAATTGCGTCATTTTCCGAGACAAATAGCATCTTCATTTTTTGTGATCTGGGGCTGAGTGATGGCTTATTTTTTGTGTGCCAAGCTGAAGTTTTTAATGATGCCATATTAGCGTGGATATGATCTTTTGATCACCCAATATTGCATTTTACTGCAATATTGCTGCGACCAAAAAGAGCAATTCTGGCATTTTTTCTCTACACTATTTACTGATTAATTATTCTTATAGCTTGATACATTGGGCGATTTCTGAAAGCGGCGATACCAGATACAGTATATGTATATATATTTTTATTATTGTTTTATTTTGAATGGGGCAAATGGGCGTGATTTGAGCTTTTATATTTTTTTAATTTTTTTTATATTTTTAAAACCTTTTTTTTACCTTTTGCATGCGTCAATAGTCTCCATGGGAGACTAGAAGCTACAGTTGTCTGATCGCCTCTGCTACATACAGGCAATGATCAGTGATGTGTGTAGAAGAAATGCTCACTTGCTGTGAGCACCATCCACCAGGCGGTGCTCATAGCTATCTGACAATGACAACTACAGGGGTCTCCTGCAGACCCTGAGTTGTCATGCAAACACATCAGCAACTCACGGCCATGTGACAGGGGTGCCGATTGGTGGGATTAATGATGTGCATGCAGTGCAATCACAATAAATCCTATTGTCAGAGATTGACAGCGGCATTTAACGAGTTAACAGCCGCAGATGGATTGTTATTATACACAAGTCTGTTAGGGGTACATGTCAAATGTTCATAGCAGCTGATATGTGCCAGGAAAGATGTGAGTTCAGCGCCGGAGTCCACATCAAGGGGAGGGACACGTCATGAAGGGGTTAAGCAAAATTGTGAATGAACCCTCTCCCTAGTGTGCAAAGTATCTCACACATGACCCATTGTAGTGCAGTACTGTAGACTGAAATTCCAAAGGATTTACTAACATCTGACATTAGAGGACTGGAGGAAAGAGTACCCATGTAGATGAATGGGGACCTGAGCATCCCTTGTTTGCCATCTGCGTGACATAGTGCGGCAAACATAGGCTCTGATCAATGGTAAGATCATTACCGCTGGTCAGAGAGCTGCAGTTTCCATGCTGTCAGATGACAACATGTGAGCCAACAGCTGTGAACAGAGGTAAAAAGGTTTCCACGAGTTATATGTGTTGGCTGATGAAGGTAGAACTCTCCTCGGCATACACCTGCTGTCTCTGATAGCAATGGGAACAGGCGAGGATGATGGGAGTATTTATCAGCTTGAGACTGTGCTATAAATAACAAAATTAAAAAAATGGACTTGGAGCCTTTTTTATTTTTGATAACCAGCTAAGGAAAATCTGACAGATGTGAGCTGCAGCCCTCAGCTGTCATCTTTATTATTGCTGGTTATCAAGAATAGAACATGTGACGAGCGACACATCATTTTATCTCAATTAACCAAATGTCTATTTTCAGTAAGCCAGGAGGAATAAACTGTTATCTATATGTTGATGTTTGAATTTATGTGTTTGTTCTTTGGTTGGTCAAGAAAACACAGACTATTGTTCATATAAGCTTGTTATATTGACATTTCAGTTTACGCTTGTTGTAAGGCCTCTTTCACACGTCAGTGTCTCCGGTACGTGTAGTGACAGCTTTCTCACGTACCGGAGACACTGACACACGTAGACCCATTTAAATGAATGGGTCTATGCACATGTGCGTGTTTTCACACGGACCGTATGTCCGTGCTGAAAACACGTAGAAATGTCCGTTTTTTACCGGCAGCACGGACCACAATACGGACAGCACACGTGCACACGGAGAACAGTGTGCACTCTCCTCCGTGTGCACGTACCGCCCGCAGGAGAGACAGCGCTACACTAAGCGCTGTCCCCCCCGCTGTGGTGCTGAAGGCAGAATTCATCTCTTCTCCCCCGCCGGAGAGAAGAGATGAAAGATCTTTTTTTTTTGTGAAAAATACATTTTGCATGTGACCCCCGCCTCCCCCCTCAGTGCACCGCCTGGCCCCTTGCCGCAGAAATACTCACCTAGCTCCCGCGATGTCTCCTCTGTCCTCTCCGCGCTGGCAGCTTCTCCTGTGTGAGCGGTCACGTGGGACCGCTCATTACAGTCAGGGAATATTCACTCCAACGAACGCTGGGGGAGAAGAGATGAATTCTGCCTTCAGCACCACATGCGGGGGGGACAGCGCTTTGTGTAGCGCTGTCTCTCCTGCACGGTCTGTGTGGTCCTCAGGTGGCACACGGGCGGCACACGGATGCCGCACGTGTGCCACACTGATGTGCCACTTGGGCACACGGACATACGGACATACGGACATGGATATCTCCGGTACCGTTTTTTCCGGTTCCGGAAATATCAGGATGTGTGAAAGAGGCCTAACACATTGTGCTGCTATCCTGGATGACAGAGATGCTAGTTAATTGAACAATGATGTTTGCTGATAATGTTGATTACACAATGTCCAGGCCAGCTAAATTGTTGACTTGCATATAGTAAAAGCTATGCAAATTTATTAGTCAAACAATGCAAGTTAATTTCATCACATCTTCCTCTTAACCTCTGGATGCTGGCTTGAAGGACAATAGTTGTGAGCTATATAAGTGGAATATGGGTCTAACAATGCACATCTAGACAGCCATGAGATCCAGATATCCAGAGAATCAGAGACTCTTTACAAAACCACAGACATGAACACTCTAAAGGATCACTGCCAGATCATGGTTCAATCACGAGGGACACAAATTTAGCATTCTACAGGATGCGACCTTAGGGGAGCGACATATGTTCCACGACAGCCAACCCAGCAGATTTACACCCAACTAGGACTGTTCATATTTCAAACAATTAGTGGCAGATACCACCAATGTGGCATCAATTTCACGAGAATAGAAATAGTATAATAGGGACCGACATGTCTACCATTACAGCCAATGAAGCAGATGGACACCAAACCAAGAGTGTTCCCATTTAAAAAAATTAGTGGCAGACCCTACCAAAGTGGCATTAATTTCACCACTGTAGAAATAATATAATAGGGACCAACACATCTTCCACTACAGCCAACTCAGGAGAAGGAGGGACCCAATAAGGAGTTTTCACATTTCAATCAATTATTGGCAGACACCACCAAAGTGACATTAATTTCATTACAGTAGAAATACACTCACCGGCCACTTTATTAGGTACACCATGCTAGTAACGGGTTGGACCCCCTTTTGCCTTCAGAACTGCCTCAATTCTTCGTGGCATAGATTCAACAAGGTGCTGGAAGCATTCCTCAGAGATTTTGGTCCATATTGACATGATGGCATCACACAGTTGCCGCAGATTTGTCGGCTGCACATCCCAAAGATGCTCCATACAAGGCAGGATGGATCCATGCTTTCATGTTGTTTATGCCAAATTCTGACCCTACCATCCGAATGTCGCAGCAGAAATCGAGACTCATCAGACCAAGCAACGTTTTTCCAATCTTCTACTGTCCAATTTCGATGAGCTTGTGCAAATTGTAGCCTCAGTTTCCTGTTCTTAGCTGAAAGGAGTGGTACCCGGTGTGGTCTTCTGCTGCTGTAGCCCATCTGCCTCAAAGTTCGACGCACTGTGCGTTCAGAGATGCTCTTAGGCTTACCTTGGTTGTAACGGGTGGCGATTTGAGTCACTGTTGCCTTTCTATCAGCTCGAAACAGTCTGCCCATTCTCCTCTGACCTCTGGCATCAACAAGGCATTTCCGCCCACAGAACTGCCGCTCACTGGATTTTTTTTCTTTTTCGGACCATTCTCTGTAAACCCTAGAGATGGTTGTGCGTGAAAATCCCAGTAGATCAGCAGTTTCTGAAATACTCAGACCAGCCCTTCTGGCACCAACAACCATGCCACGTTCAAAGGCACTCAAATCACCTTTCTTCCCCATACTGATGCTCGGTTTGAACTGCAGGAGATTGTCTTGACCATGTCTACATGCACTGAGTTGCCGCCATGTGATTGGCTGATTAGAAATTAAGTGTTAACAAGAAGTTGGCAAGGTGTACCTAATAAAGTGGCCAGTGAGTGTATAATAAAAGGAACCGACATATTTTCCACTACAACCAACCAAGCAGATGGACACCCAACAATGAGTGTTCACTAGTGTTGAGCGATACCGTCCGATACTTGAAAGTATCGGTATCGGAAAGTATCGGCCGATACCGGCAAAGTATCGGATCTAATCCGATACCGATACCCGATACCAATACAAGTCAATGGGACACCAAGTATCGGACGGTATCCTGTATGGTTCCCAGGGTCTGAAGGAGAGGAAACTCTCCTTCAGGCCCTGGGATCCATATCAATGTGTAAAAGAAAGAATTAAAATAAAAAATAGGGATATACTCACCCTCTGACGCGCCCTGGACTTTACCGCCGTAACCGGGAGCCGTTGTACCTAAGAATGCACGCTTGAAGGGCCTTAGATGACGTCACGGCGCTCTGATTGGTCCGTAGCGGTCGCGCGACCAATCACAAAGCCGTGATGTCACCTAAGGTCTTTCAAGCGCTTGAAATACCTTAGGTGACGTCACGGCTTTGTGATTGGTCGCGTAGCGGTCACTCGACCGCTACGGACCAATCAGAGCGCCGTGACGTCATCTAAGGCCCTTCAAGCACTCAATCTTAGGTACAACGGCTCCCAGTTACGGCGGTAAAGTCCAGGGGCCGCCGGAGAGGTGAGTATATCCCTATTTTTTATTTTAATTCTTTCTTTTACACATTGATATTAATCCCGATACCGATTCCCGATACCACAAAAGTATCGGATCTCGGTATCGGAATTCCGATACCGCAAGTATCGGCCGATACCCGATACTTGCGGTATCGGAATGCTCAACACTAGTGTTCACATTTCTAAAAATTAGTGGCAGACACCAACAAAATAGCATCAATTTCACCATTGCAGAAATAGTATAATAGTGAATGACACATCTTCCAGTACATCCAACTCAGTAGATGGACACCCAACCAGGAGACTTCAAATTTTAAAAAATGAGGGTCTGACACCACAACCAATTTATTAGAAATAGTATAATAGTGATCAACACATCACCAACTCCAGCCATCCCAAACAATGGACACCCAACCAGTAGAGTTCATATTTCCAAAAATTATTGGCAGACACCACCAAAGTGACATCAATTTTAACATATTAGAAATAGTGTAATAGGGAATGACACGTCTTCCACTACAGCCAATCCGGCAGATTTAGACCCAATCAGGAGTCTTCAACTTTAAAAAAGAGGGTCTGAAACCACCAAAGTAACAACAATGTCACCAGAGTAGAAATCTATATATATAAGAGGCATCGTGATTATTTGCTAATCCCGCCCCCTGCACAGTAGCCCCACCCCCACCACATCACCACACATAATCCCGCCCTCCCACCACATTACCACACACATTCCGCACCACATCACCACACATAATCCCGCCCCCAAAAAATTCCGCCCCCCCACCACATCACTACACATAACACACATAATCCCGCCCCCACCACATCACCACACATAATCCTGCCCCTTCAACACATCACCACACATAATCCTGCCCCTTCAACACATCACCACACAATCCTGCCCCCAACACATCATCACACATAAATCCACCCCCCCACCCCATTACCACACATAATCCTACCCCCCACCCCATTACCACATATAATCCCGCTCCCCCACCACATCACCACACATAATCCCGCCACCCCACCACATTACTACACATAATCCTGCCCCCCGACCACATTACCACAGATAATCCAGCCCCCCACCACATTACCACACATAATCCCGCCCCCCACATTACTACACATAATCCCACCCCCAACCACATCACCACACATAATCCCGCCCCCCCACCACATTACCACACATAATCCCACCCCTTCAACACATCACCGCACATAGTCCCGCCCCCAACACATCACCACACAATCCCACCCCCCAACACATCACCACACATAATCCCGCCCTCCCACCACATTATCACACATAATCCCGCCCCCCACCATATCACCACACATAATCCGGCCCCCACCACATCACCACACATAATCCCGCCCCCCCAACACATCACCACACATAATCCCACCCCCACACCCCATCATCACACATAATCCCGCAGCCCCACTCCATCACCACACATAATCCTGCCCCCCACCACATTAACACAGATAATCATGCCCCCACCACATTACACAGATAATCCCACCCCCCACCACATTACCACACTTAATCCCGCCCCCCTCCACATTACCACACATAATCCCGCCCCCCACCACATTACTAGAGATAATCCCGCCCCCCGACCACATCACCACACATAATCCCCCCCACCACATCACCACACATAATCCTGCCCCTTCAACACATCACCACACATAATCCCACCCCCCAACACTTCACCACACAATCCCACTCCCCAACACATCACCACACATAATCCTGCCCCCCCACCACATTAGCACACATAATCCCACCCCCCACCACACCATTACACATAATCCCGCCCCCCACCACATCACCACACATAATCCGCCCCCCACCCCATCACCACACATAATCCCACCCCCCACCACATTAACAAAGATAATCCCACCCCCCACCACATTACCACAGATAATCCCGCCCCACCACCACATCACCACACACAATTCTGCCCCCAACACATCACCACACATAATCCAGACCCCCACCACATTACCACACTTAATCATGCCCCCCACCACATTACCACACATAATCCCGCCCCCCACCACATTTCTACAGATAATCCCGCCCCCACCACATTACCACACTTAATTCCGCCCGCTCACCACATCACCACACATAATCCGGCCCCCACCACATCACCACACATAATCCCGCCCCCCCAACACATCACCACACATAATCCCACCCCCCCACCCCATCACCACACATAATCCCGCAGCCCCACTCCATCACCACACATAATCCCGCCCCCAATCCATCACCACACATAATCCTGCCCCCCACCGCATCACCACACATAATCCTGCCCCCCACCACATTAACACAGATAATCCTGCCCCCCACCACATTACCACAGATAATCCCACCCCCCACCACATTACCACACTTAATCCCACCCCCCTCCACATTACCACACATAATCCCGCCCCCCACCACATCACTAGAGATAATCCCGCCCCCCGACCACATCACCACACATAATCCCCCCCACCACATCACCACACATAATCCACCCCCTTCAACACATCACCACACATAATCCCACCCCCCAACACTTCACCACACAATCCCACTCCCCAACACATCACCACACATAATCCCGCCCCCCCACCACATTAGCACACATAATCCCACCCCCCACCACACCATTACACATAATCCCGCCCCCCACCACATCACCACACATAATCCGCCCCCCACCCCAACACCACACATAATCCAGCCCCCCCACCCCATCACCACACATAATCCCACCCCCCACCACATTAACAAAGATAATCCCACCCCCCACCACATTACCACAGATAATCCCGCCCCACCACCACATCACCACACACAATTCTGCCCCCAACACATCACCACACATAATCCAGCCCCCCACCACATTACCACACTTAATCCTGCCCCCACCACATTACCACACATAATCCCGCCCCCCACCTCATTTCTACAGATAATCCCGCCCCCACCACATTACCACACTTAATCCCGCCTGCCCACCACATCACCACACATAATCCCGCCCACCCACCACATCACCACACATAATCCCGCCGCCCACCACATCACCACACATAATGCCGTGCCCCCAACACATCACCACATATAATCCCGCCCCCACCACATCACCACACATAATCCCGCCCCCCACCCCATCACCACACATAATCCCGCCCCTCCACCTCATCACCACACATAATCCCGCCCACCCACCACATCACCACACATAATCCCGCCGCCCACCACATCACCACACATAATGCCGAGCCCCCAACACATCACCACATATAATCCTGCCCCCACCACATCACCACACATAATCCAGCCCCCCACCACATTACCACACTTAATCCTGCCCCCACCACATTACCACACATAATCCCGCCCCCCACCTCATTTCTACAGATAATCCCGCCCCCACCACATTACCACACTTAATCCCGCCTGCCCACCACATCACCACACATAATCCCGCCCACCCACCACATCACCACACATAATCCCGCCGCCCACCACATCACCACACATAATGCCGTGCCCCCAACACATCACCACATATAATCCCGCCCCCACCACATCACCACACATAATCCCGCCCCCCACCCCATTACCACACATAATCCCACCCTCAAACCCATTACCACACATAATCCCGCCCTCCCACCACATCACCACACATAATCCCGCCCCAACACATCACCACACTATTGTTATTATCTTCATTTTAAGTTAATTTACCACCTGCATAAGCGCTATTGAATATTGTCATTATTTTATTTAGTTTAATCACCAACAGGGTTAATTAGATAACAATGAGTGTGCCGAGTGTTAGCTGGCTGGAAACATCTAGTAGTATAATAGGGACAGACACATTTTCCACTACAGCCAATCCAGCAGATGAAGACCAACCATGACTGTTCACATTTCCACAAATTTGTGTTAATATCTGTAGCAGCAGAATGCAAGCACAGAAGCCACATAAAATATATCACAGACTACAATTACACAAGACCAATGCAGCCCACTAAAAACGTCAACATTGCCTAGTCTGTAGAGTCTGTGATTGGGGTGCAAAAGTTCTTGGAGATCCATGTCTTATTCATCTTGATGAAAGTTAGGTTGTTTACACTTTCAGGGGACAACCGGCTTCGCTTATCTGTTAGGACACCACCAGCAGCACTGAAGACACGTTCTGAGAGAACACTGACTACTGGGCATGATAAAATCTGCAAGGTGTGAGAGACGTGCTCTGGTCACTCATGCATTTTTGAAGATGAAAATGGGAAAGGGTCCAAACCCTCTCTAATGGTATTGATATTGAGTTCCAGATACTCCTGCACCATTGTTCACCATGTGTCGATGTGGACTCTGTTGTGCTGATGCACGAGCTGGTGTAAAAAGTGTGTCAAAAGGCTCACAGTGCTACACTACTGTTGCTGCCTCTGCTGCTAATGTGTTGGTGTTAACAAATTAATGAGCCTGAGGTTGGAAGTCTGAGGCTGCGAAGCACACTGTGTGCCTTGCCGCTGTCTTGAGGAAAACCTCTCTTAAGTTTATGAATAAAGTGTGTTTCGATACTCCAATACTCATGGGTCCCTTTCCATTGTGGGAAGCATGTGGCAAAATGTTATTATTATTTTTTTTTATTTATTAGTAGATGTAACAGAGTGGTAAGCCAGTACAAATCACTAATTCGAATCAAAACTACATGGGAACCATGTTTCAGATAGTGCAGCAAGAAGGCACTCATATAGGTGGAGCTCTTCCATGAGGTCCAAGCCCATGCTGTGTAGGTGGCTAGGTAACACTGATGCTTGTTTCGCCCTTCCCCTCCCACCAACCACAAATACAAGAGAGGGGATGCACAGGTCTACAAAAAAATATTTTTTGTAATCATCGCAGGTGACTTTGTACTTTTCTGAATCATCTTTTTGTCCTGATTTAAAAAATGAATATAGTTTTTCTGTAGCACGCAGTTTTCATGGAGCAACATCATTATTATAAGGTATAGGAAATATACTGGCGACATTGAGAAAACAGTACTCTACTATGCATATCAGAAAAAAATGCTTCACCTTACAAAACTGTTTTTATTGAGCCAAAATAATTTCACATGCAAAATAGAAACCAAAATATGAGCAGAAATTAAAAGTGCTTGACATTAGGCTGTCATTGATACAATTTTTCAGGGTTGTCCCTACATAACATCCTGCAGTAATCTGCCATCATTGAGTAATTCCAAAAACCCTGGTAGCGGTGTTCTATTACTTTAATGTCCTGGTGAAACTGCTCTCCTTGTTCACCACTTACATCCCCATGATTTTGAGGGAAGAAATCTAAATGTGATTGCAAAAAGTGTTTTTTTTTCAGAGACATGCAACATTCAATACACTGGATTCAAGTTCAGGGTAGTTAATCTTATGTTTGTTCTTTGTAGAAAAGCCCTTCAGTTTGACAAAACAAAAGTAGCAGTCATCACTAGTGTTGAGCGATACCTTCTGATATTTGAAAGTATCGGTATCGGATTGTATCGGCCGATATCCGAAAAATATCAGATATCGCCGATACCCAATACCAATACAAGTCAATGGGACACAAATATCAGAAGTGATCCTGGATGGTTCCCAGGGTTTGAAGGAGAGGAAACTCTCCTTCAGGCCCTGGGATCCATATTCATGTGTAAAATAAAGAATAAAAATAAAAAATAGGGATATACTCACCCCCTGACGCGCCCTTGTTGTAACCGCTGCAACCGGCAGCCTCCGTTCCTAAGAATGAGCGAGTGAAGGACCTTCGATGACATGGCGGCTTGTGATTGGTCGCGTGACCGCTCATGTGACCGCTCACGTGACCAATCACAAGACCGCGACGTCATCGCAGGTCCTTCACTCGCTCATTCTTAGGAACGGAGGCTGCCGGTTGCAGCGGTTACAACCAGGGCGCATCAGAGGGTGAGTATATCCCTATTTTTTATTTTTATTCTTTATTTTACACATGAATATGCATCCCGATCCCGATTCCCGATATCGCAAAAATATCGGAACTCGGTATCGGAATTAACGATACAGCAAATATCGGCCGATAACCGATACTTGCGGTATCGGAATGCTCAACACTAGTCATCACTATGAATTTAGGGTTCTCTCCAAATCATGGGAACAACAAATGGCATAGCCACATTCCTCATATTCAACCAGTAACAAAGACCATTTGAACAACTTGAGCATATCGCATGAGGAGTAGTGTTGAGCGATACCTTCTGATATGCAAAGGTATCGGTATCGGATTGGATCGGCCGATACCGGCAAAATATCGGATCTCGCCGATACCGATACCCGATAACAATGCATATCAATGGGACACAAAATATCGGAATGGTTCCCAGGGTCTGAAGGAGAGGAAACTCTCCTTCAGGCCCTGGGATCCATATTCATGTATAAAATAAAGAATAAAAATAAAAAATATTTTTTATATTAGCTCTTAGCGGTGCCTCCGTTCTTAAGAATGCAGAGTTAAGGACCTTCGATGACATCGCGGCTTGTGATTGGTCGCGTGAGCGCTCATGTGACCGCTCACGCGACCAATCACAAGCCGTGACGTCATTGCAGGTCCTAAACTCACTGCATTCTTAGGAATGGAGGCTGCCGGTTACATCGCTAAGGTCCAGGGTCCGCCGGAGGGGTGAGTATATCCATATTTTTTATTTTAATTCTTTATTTTTTACATGAATATGGATCCCAAGGCCTGAAGGAGAGTCTCCTCTCCTCCAGACCCTGGGAACCATACACTGGGAACCTCTGATTCCGATTTCCGATATCACAAAAATATCGGAACTCGGTATCGGAATTCCAATACAGCAAATATCGTCCGATACCCGATACTTGCAGTATCGGAATGCTCAACACTAATGA
Organism: Ranitomeya variabilis; assembly: GCF_051348905.1. Lineage (NCBI taxonomy): Eukaryota > Metazoa > Chordata > Amphibia > Anura > Dendrobatidae > Ranitomeya > Ranitomeya variabilis. The sequence goes on from NC_135234.1 coordinate 601,680,191, forward strand.
GGAGCCCAGATTTTGTCTTGATCACCAAACGGACTCTTAAAGTACATCTGGTACATCTTTTTAATATAATGAGTGATTGAACGAACTTGGTCTTTTGGTGTTAAAGAACCACACACATAGCAGAATCTGTTCAGATGATTGATACACTGTCAGGGCATTTTCCTCCTTTAAATCAGATCAAACGGTTGAGTAAGTACAGTTCAATGGTGGTGACAATTGTAAAAAAAAATGCGATGAGCCGACCGACTATATGTAGATATTTCCCCAGAGATGACAGAGGCAGTATTACACCCGTATCTGGCCCTGCACCTGTTTCTGGTGCGGCACCCAGTTCTGGTCCCTCATCCGCTCCTGCTCCCGAGGAGGGTGCCGGAGCAATGAGTATCTACTCTTGCTATTTCTGGTTCTGTTCCTGTTCTGTCTGCCCTGTTATAGCATTCTGTTTTGCACTCTGCTTATACTGTTTGTTTCCGCAAAATATCAGTGACCAGTGGTTCAGCTATCCTAAGACGACAACTGTAACTTTATACTCAAGTGCCATTCCGTTCCACCACTCACCATCCGAACCCTTGGACAACGTTAAAGGTGCTGGAGTCAGCTTCCTCCTATCTACATGGAATCTGACTTCCCTCACCAGAGCCAGCTTCATATCTCAAACCCGGTGTCCGCCGGCCAGCTCCATCATATCTGTTATATCTGTTTAACTGTTTGTCCCGCTGGGACAGCTGCCACGTGTCCAGGGTCTAACTAGAGGTAGCACCTGTGTCCCCCAGGTATTCAATTCTGGTCCTGTTTGAGGGATCTTACTACGGATACCTGGGACTCACTAGTTACACCCCCTTCGGAGCTTCCAGGACCCGAGTTCCCGAGGTTCCACTCAAAAAATAAAAGACAAATGTGAACTTCATTACCTGTGCCTCCACTTCCATTCATTACAGATTGCTCTGGCCATGGAAACCGCTGGATCCCAGTGACCTCTGACTGTGGAGCTTTGCTAATTGGTAGTCTGTGTAAAGAATCAACAGGTTAAGATCACAACTTATCTTCACAGCTTGTCTACCCCATGGACTCCCTGCTGTCCCTATCTGCAACTGACTCATCTACCAGCACCCAGGTACCCGCCTGCACGGCAAGTAAAGATCCTCACCTGGAAGCTTCTACTCGCTTCCATGGCAATCCCACTCAGTGTCAGGGTTTCATCAATCATTGCACGCTGCACTTCGAAATCCTGGGCCATATGTTTGCTTTCGACCGAGCAAAGGTGGGCTTCATAATGTCACACCTTGCTTGAGAGGCCCTCGCCTGGTTGAACACTCTATGGGAGAGGGGGGCCCTCTGGTTAATGATCTCCAGTCCTTCCTAGAGGCATTTCGCAGGACCTTCGATGAACCTGGTCGTGTCACGTCGACAGCTGCAGCTCTGCTCTGCCTAAGTCAAGGAACGCTCGCGATGGCTCAGTATACTGTTTGGTTCCGCACTCTCTCGTCTGAATTATCCTGGAACAATGAGTCATTGCTGGCTACCTTCTGGGAGGGTTTGTCATGAAGAATCAAGGATGAGCTGTGGGATGGGACAGGCCTGCCACCTTGGATTACCTGATATCCCTTGCAACCTGAATAGATCTGCATTTTTAGGAATGTGTTACTAAAAAATCACAAGGCGCTAAGCACATATGCCCAGAACAGCGGCAGGCAAACCAGTCAATGGGGTGTATGTGACTAACAAAAAACCAATGTATAATATAAAAGGATGCCGCGCTGAACGGCACTTACAGCATGAAGTAACGTCCTGTGTGAACAAATAGCCACTTACTGGCGATGTCCTCCTTCCCGGTCAAAGAAATCCTTAGCAATGAGAGCGTCCTCCCTGAAGGTGCAGTCCCCCGGAGCAAGAACTCGCCGCCGTGTGTCAGCGTTGGCCACGGCCGATGGCGCCGCCGACAGCGTAGCTAGGTGAACGGGGGGCGTGGTAGGATGGTGACGTCACCTGTCCGCAACTGACAGACGTGTGCAGGGGCCAATCCCGACGCGTTTTGAGGGCAATGTCCCTCTTTCTCAAGCTTGAGAAAGAGGGACGTTGCCATCGAAACGCATCGGGATTGGCCCCTGCACACGTCCGTCATTTGCGGACAGGTGACATCACCATCCTACCACGCCCCCCGTTCACCTCGCTACGCTGTCGGCGGCGCCATCGGCCGTGGCCAACGCTGACACAAGGCGGCGAGTTCTTGCTCCGGGGGACTGCACCTTCAGGGAGGACGCTCCCATTGCTAAGGATTTCTTTGACCGGGAAGGAGGACATCACCAGTAAGTGGCTATTTGTTCACACAGGACGTTACTTCATGCTGTAAGTGCCGTTCAGCGCGCCATCCTTTTATATTATACATTGATTTTCAGGAATGTGCCAAGGAGATCAAAGGAGACAAAAGGCCCTACCACCTGGGTTCTACTTCACCTAAGTCGGCTACCTCATCTTCCTCCTCTGAGGCCATGGAGGTTGATCGTGTAAATCTGGCCAGCTGCTGCCAGGAAGTGCGTTGCAAAGAGGGAAGTTGTCTCTACTGCGGTAGTCTTGAACACCTGATTCGTACATGTCCAAAGAGGTCGGAAAACTCCAGTACCTAGATTCCTGTACATCATTGCAAATATCGGTCTCTGTGTCCTTCGGAACAATAGAATTCTCTGAACTCTGTTTGCTGGATTCTGGAGCTGCAGGGAACTTCATCCAGCAGGCGGTTGTGGATCGTTACCGCATACCAGTCCAGTGCCTTCCTGATCTGTTGCAGATGACTGCCGTAGATGGCAAACTACTGTGCGAGCCTGTACAGTTCCACAGACCGAACAAATGGAACTCTGGGTAGGTCTAACGAATTCTGAAAGAATCTGTTTTTATGTGTATCCTGGTTTGTCTCATCCCTTACTTTTAGGTCTACCATAGTTCCATCTGCATGAACAGGTCCTAAACTGGAGAACAGGAGAGGTTCTGTGTTGGGGAGATTGCTGCATGGAACTGTGCCTAACCCGGATTCATCCCATTTCTCCTCCAGTCTGACCAGCTTCCCTGCCAGGGTTACCTTCCTCTTACTGGTCCCTCTCTGATGTCTTTGAGAAAAAAGAGGCTGAGATACTACCTCCACACAGGTTGTATGACTGTCCGATTGATCTTCTCCCTAGAACATCTCCTCCTCGCGGGAGAGTTTATCCTCTTTCTTAAGCAGAGACTCAGGCCATGTTGGACTACATTCAACAGAACCTGGCAAGAGGATTTTTCCAAAAGTCATCTTCGCCGGTAGGAGCAGGATTCTTCTTTGTCAAGAAAAGGGACATATCCCTGTGGTCCTGTACTGACTACTGAGGCCTAAAGCAGATCACGGTAAAAAACAGATATCCATTACCTCTTATTTCAGAGCTGTTTGATCGTCTCCTAGGGGCCAAGATCTTCTCCAAATTAGATCTCAGAGAGGCCTACAACCTGATCCGAATCCGACAAGGAGATGAATGGAAAACAGCCTTCAACACCTGTGATGACCACTACGAATACCTGGTAATGCCGTTTGGCCTAAGCAATGCATTTGCGCTCATTCAAGAATTTGTTAATGACATTTTCAAGAACCTGCTCTATACTTGTGCCGTTGTCTACCTGGATGACATTCTGATCTTCTCTGCAGACTTGGCCTCGCACTGGAGGAAAGTGCGTCTTGTCCTACAAAGACTCAGAGAGAACAGGTTTTATGCCAAATTTGAGAAATGCCTCTTTGAACAATCATATTTGCCATTCCTCGGTTACATTGTATCCTCCACAGGATTAAAGTTGGACCCAGAGAAGTTGTCTGCCGTTCTCAAGTGGCCTCATCTGTCTGGGCTAAAAGCAGTACAACAATTCCTGGAGTTTGCCAACTACTACCGGCAATTCATCTCATACTTTTCCACCCGAGTGGCACCCATCACAGCTTTAACCCGGAATGGGGTAAACTCCAAGGAGTGGTCCTCTGAGGCAGAGAAGGCCTTTGTTTCTCTCAAAAAAGCCTTCGCTTCCGCACCCGTTCTTGATTGTCTGAATTCTAATGAGCTAGACACTTCCTCCATAGGTGCAGGAGCAGTTCTCACCCAGAAATTGTCTACCAGTCGGATGATCTCCTGTGTTTTTTTTCTAAGGTTTTTTTCTGCCACAGAAAGGAACTATTTCATTGGAGATCGGGAAATTTTGGTTATCAAATTTGCTCTGCAAGAATGGAGACATGTTCTTGAAGGAGCTCTTCATCAGGTGTTATATTCACCAATCATAAAAACCTTGCTTTTCTCCAATCCACACAGAGGCTGAATCCCCCACCGGGCCTTGTTTTTTGCTCGTTTAAATTTTGTCCTTCATTTCCATCCAGCTGACAAAAACATCAAGGCAGATGCACTCTTCAGAGCCTTTTTGCCTCTTGAGTTGGAAGAACCTCAGCACATTATTGAACCTTCAAGGTTAGTTTCAGTTGCCTCTATTGATCTTGCCTGGCTTCCCCCAGGGAAAATTCTCATTACCACCTCGGAACGTGATTGCGTCCTGCGGTGGGGTCATTCTTCCAAGTTGACTGGCCATGCCAGTCAGAAAAAGACTCAGCAACTCATCTCCCGTTACTACTGGTGGCCTGCCATGGATAAGGATATCCAGGAGTATAGCGCAGCCTGTCCTTCATGTGCCCGTAACAAGACTGATAAACGCCTACCAGCCTGTAGGCTTCAGCCTCTTCCGATTTCGTCCGCTCCCTGACAGCACATCATAATGGATTTCATCATGGATCTTCCCATTTCTTCCAGCTGTTCAGTGGTATGGGTTGTGGTGGATCACTTCTCTAAGATGGCTTACTTCGTTCCGCTACCCGGTCTCCCATCTGATCCTGAACTTGCTGATCACTTCATTCAGCACATCTTCTGTTTCCATGGATTACCTCTCCACATTGTGTCCGACAGGTGCATCCAGTTCACCTCAAAGTTCTGGAGAGCAGTCTGTAAACTGGTAAAAATAGAACTGGATTTTTCCTCAGCATACCATCCCCAATCCAATAGGCAAGTAAAGAGGACCAATCAAATCCTGGCTGGATTCCTGCCCCACTTCATCAACGCATACCATGATGACTGAGTGGAGTTACTGCCCTTGGCAGAATTCTCCTACAACAGCCAAGTGAGTGAATCTTCTGGAAAATCTCCCTTTCAGATTGTGTTTGGACTCCAACCTAGAATTTCTCTTCCTATCTCTGGATTATATGGCATTCCGGCAGCCAATACCTTTACCGAAGCTTTCTCAAAAGTTTTGAGAGATACCAAAACTGCTTTGCAGAAAGACTCTCAACGTATGAAAAGGCATGCGGACAAAAGACGCCTGGATGCTCCCACCTTTCCACCCGTAAAAAAGGTATGGCTCTCCTCCAAGTACATCCGTCTGAAGTTGCCTTCCTACAAATTGGGTTCCTGTTTCATTGGACCCTTTGAAGTCTTGAGACAAATCAACCTGGTCTCTTAGAAACTGACTTTGCCTATTTCCTTACGTGTGCCTAACTCCTTTCATGTTTCCCTCCTCAAACCAGTTGTTTTGAGTTCCTTCTTTAAGGACCGAGTACCACTCCAGATCCTGTCTATGCAGATGATGTTTTTGAGGTAAAACATATCTTTGCCACTGAGAATATAAGGGGTAAGATTTATTACCTGGTAGACTGGAAGGGCTTTGGTCCTGGAGAGAGGTCTTGGGAGCCTAAAGAGAACATCCAGGGCCCTTTCCTTCTTAAAAGATTTCACAGAGGCTTGAAAAAGGGGGCGTAAAGAGGGGGATACTGTTACACCCATTTCTGGCCCTGCACCTGGTTTTGGCACTGCCCCCAGTTCTGGTCCCTCCCCTGCTCCCGAGGCTGTCCCCGTACTTCTGCGAGGTCCCTGTCTGGATCTTCACTCTCTGTCTGTTCCTCGGTGTCCTGCTGCTGCTTCTCTCTCCCCCACTTCCAGGCAAGGAGAGTGCTTAGGACACATGCGTGCTTAACTCCAGTCTCTTAAAGGGAGAGCGCACATTTTTGAAAATTCCAATTAACCAATGGCAGCACACTGATTACTACTTCTGGCCCCTCCGTCATAGGGAGGGTGCCAGAGCAAAGAGTATCTACTCTTGCTATTTCCGGTTCTGTTCCTGTTCTGTCTGCACTCTGCTTATACTGTTTGTTTCCACAGAATATCAGTGACCAGTGGTTCAGCTATCCTAAGACAACAACTGTACCTTTATACTCAAGTGCCATCCCATTCCGCCACTCGCCATCCAAACCACTGGATAATGCTAAAGGTACTGGAGCCAGCTTCCTCCCATCTACCTGGAATCTGACTTCCCTCGCTAGAGCCAGCTTCAAATCTCATACCCAGTGTCTGCCGGTCAGCTCCATCATATCTGTTATATCTGTTTATCCGTTTTTCCTGCTGGGACAATTGCCACATGTCCGGGGCCTAACTGGAGGTAGCATCTGTGTCCCCCAGGTATTCCATTCTGGTCCTGTTCGAGGCATCACACTACGGATACCTGGGGCTCACTAGTTACACCCCCTTCAGAGGCCCCCAAACCGAGGTCCTGTGGTTCCACTCAAAAAATAAAAGACTATTGTGAACTTCATCATCTGTGCCTCCACTTCCATTTGTTACAGGCAGATTGTATTTAGAACTGATTTTACTGGTAGCAATCTAGTAGATAACTATAAACAATTGTGATAAAAACTTGTCAGCCTATTCCTTACAGATGAATATTTGCAGACAGGCAGTTTCTCAGTGTGATATTGGCTGCTTTGAGGTTCTCTCTATGTGGAGACTCTCATACAGTTACGGTGTAAGTAGGTGGAGGAGAACCCCATTGCTTCCCCTCACTCCTATGTGCTGGTCCCATGCACTTCACTGTGTTAATGTTATGTACCTGTATGTTACTGTATTCTATGTATTAGCGTGCTGTGTCTGCAATGTTCCTATATGTGTTAGAGGCAGGGCCAGCACAGGTGCTGGAAAAAGAAAGTGGGGCTTCTTCCCGTGCGGGGACTGCCTGGCGTGTCGTAATCATGTGAGGACATTGTCATTTGCCTCTGTGGATGGGAAACAGTTTAAAATCACAGATTACATCTCATGTAGTACCACTTTTGTGGTCTACATGGCTAAGTGTAAATGCAACCTATCCTATGTCGGACTGACCTCACGCGAACTGAGGATCAGAACGCGGGAGCATGTCAGGGACATAATGGCCGCCAGAGAGGCAAAGGATGATGTGCCTCTTAAGTCTATACCCAGACACTTTAAGCAGCATCATAGATGCAATCCGAAGGAACTGAGTGTGTTTGGGATTGATCATGTGAGGGGGGGAATAAGAGGCGGGGATTTAAAGAAAAAACTTGCACAACTTGAATGCCGATGGATCAATATACTAGGTACATTGTCCCCACACGGGTTAAACGAACAGGTCAGCTTCACATCCTTCTTATGAAATCTATAGCTCCGGGTCTGGTCCGATAACCCTGTTTCTGGATTTTAATTTTGTGTGTCTTTGATTATTTGTTTTTTAGTACCTTTGCACGTAGCTTTTTCCATCGGTTGTCTGTGACATCTGGATGTCTGGTCGGCTACATCCTCGGATTGGTGAAGAATCTGGAAGAATTCTGAAATGAATAATGGACCATGAAATATATGAAGTATATACATGACTAAGAGACTATATGACAGCAACAATATGATGATGTTGTATATTAGAGCAGGTGTCTTTCTGTATATGCTTGAATTTTTTATGCTGTATTGTTGCGGCTGCCGTATGCCTTATGGTCTTATGGGATTTGATGAATTATATGTACAACAGATATAGGGAGTGGGAGGGAATACGAGTTAGCCGGTGGAAATATACTGAGACTATGGATATTATATCTATTTTTTAATAGGGGCAGAGTGGGTACTTATATACTTATATTTTATTAGGTAGATATATATTCTGTGAACTATTTCTGGATCATATTCTGGATCTTTCACATTAATTGTTTACAACTGCACTTTCTGCACTTTATTTCACTCATTATACAGAGTGGGGTTTTTTCCCCACGGATGATATATACATTAGATGGGTTTGGATTTGATTATCACTAAAGCTGATGGGTTTACTAATTTCTGTTTTTTCCTACATTGTTCATGGCCGGATTTTTGGCAGAATGAGTAGTAGGTAGCATTATACACAAGTCACTTTTGCACCAGCAGCACTTTAGTCACTTATATGGGGTATATTGCACTCCGTTATATCCGGCATTATTGGGGGTTAGTAGACTAGTTCTCAGTAATAATTTGATCTCCCTAATGTGTTATACCCTATTTAGCAGCGTTTCTGCTGCCCTTACTTTTTCCCTCGAGGAAGATGGCTGCGTATGTACGTGCGCATGCGCGCCACAGCGGTGACGGCGCGTCGATGTCTCCGGCGTCCAATTGCGGTGGAGCAGGAAGTGACGTCCTGAGGGTTTTCCCTCTGCCTGCTCTGAGCACCGTGGACGCCGGAGATGTGATGTGCGGCTTGCCGTAGATGGCGGTGCGCATGCGCCAATTAATTTGCACAATAGCCATCACAGCTGACCATTCATCCTTAAATATCGCCCAGCTAGACACACATTCATGTCCCCCCGAGGAAGCCTACGCGAAACGCGCGTCGGGGCCACCGGACACACACTGGCACCTTAGGATATTCTGGGTAAGAATTACAGGACTAACTTGATATGTGTATTATACTCTTTGACTGATGATTTACATGTGCGGATTGCTGCTGGGCATAATGGCCTCTCATACATAGCACCATGCACTTTACAGCTATATATACTAGTGACTGAGTGACCAGTATGTCATTAGCAGTTATCTGCACGTGTCATTTTTGAACCCTAGGTGCTACTTTTTCAGTGTGTTTGTCCCGCCATACGCGTGCTTAAATGTGTACCTTGTCTGTTTTTATATCTGGAGTTATTGATGTCTATATGTTCTTTAATAAAATTTATTACCTTTTTATAATCTGATGGGTGTATATACTCCGTAGCTTTTTTCTATAGGATTTATATATGAATGGAGGTTGCCCTGTTATAGCATATGTCCAATATGGGATGTTTCCCGTTCTGATACATGATATGCATCAGTGGTATCTGTATTTTGTGGGCTGGACTTGCAGCCTCTTGGGAGCAAGAAGCTCCTACTTCCTGCTCATAGCCCAGGAAACATGGCCTGAGGCAAGATGCCTGTTCCCGTGTGGGACAGCAAAGACCCCCGGCTGGAGGAAATATAAGTTGGGTCATTGCCAGACCTCTGGAGGGGATAGAATCTGTTGCCCCAGACTAAAGGACAGTGACACCGGCATTGTCAGACCCCCGAATAGGATATAATCTGTTGCCCAGGACTTAAAGACTACAACACATGCCATAGGACTGTGTAAGGACCCCACAAAGGGACTTCAAATGTCCAGATTCCAGCGTATGGGCTATTGCTTCTACCGAAAGGGCAGGAAGCCAGTGTTGCACTTCATTTCATCTCTGTTATTAAATTGTGTTCCCTGTTGGACTGCAGGTTTTGTCAGAGGATTGTTTCAGTCTGGTCTATTTCTGTGCAAGTTGCCGGGTGTCTACTGTCTGTGGCTTAGTTCACTCAGCTGGGACTACCAACCCGGGCAACCTTGTTACAACACCTCAGTGGCTGAGCTGGTTTTTTCCCTCTAAGGAAACTTCCCCTCCCAGAAATGCAGTGAAAAACCTCTTCCAATGGCAGCTGTCCGCAGCCTTCCGTTCTATCTCCCTGTGGCAGGGCTCAGATCCCTGTACAGGCCTGGCTCCTGTCAGAGTCTCACATACCAGTCCTTGCTGCCATCTGACTGTCTCAAATCTTACCGCCTCATAACAGTTAGCTCCTCCCCATAACATGTGACTTTCAGAGAAGCAGTCGTTGGTTGAATGCATTGTCAATACTCCTTCCCATAAAACTCACTAAAACCTTTACTGATGTTATCCCTGTAAGAAAAGTAAGTAAGACAAGCAAAGAAATGGGAATAACATAGGAAAAATCACATACATTGGAAATGCAGAAATAACATAATAACAAAAATACTTCTATCTCAGAAACTTTATGGAATAGAGCAAAACTAAGCATATTTTTGAATCAGCACATCAAACTCCGTAAAACAGACATATTACCTTTGCTGATGATTTTTTTGTGTTGACCAGTGTTATCCTCTTCATCTCCTGACAGTTTTTCGCCCATCACCTCTTCCTCCTCCATTTGTTCCTAGGATCTTGAACCTTCACTAACAGTTTGTCTGTTATCACCAACCCCCCTCAATTGCAGTAATCCACCCTCCCTTTGCACCTGCCTATGTGAGGACAGTCTGGAACTTTGAGACAATGTTTTTTCTTTCCGCATCCTCCTCTGCTTCCTTCTCTTTTTTTGAGACCAACACCTCCTCCTGCAGGCTATTCAAAGTCTGCTCCAGCATAAAGATGACTGGAATATGATGATGATGATGTCATTGTCAGTGCTAACCATGTTAGTAGCCATTTCAAAACTGTGCAGAAGGGTGCAGAGGTCGTTAATTTGTGCCACTTTCCATAATCGTGACATGCGCCGCTTCAAAAACATTGTATTAAAATGTTTACCTTTACTTCTAGAAGATGACATCCTCTCTTCCATTCTCAAGTCTGGATGTTCAATAGTTGAGTTGCTAAAAAAGCACCTTCATTAGCAAATCAACTTTCTCCCAGCCTTTTCTCTAGATCTAGAACTAAATCTGAAGGTTGTACCTGGCTCAACTTCAAAGACTTTTTGCGCTGTGGAGCTCAGCGTTGCAGAACCTGCAAATTTGCTCGTCAATGTTCATCTTTTTCCAGCTCGACTAATAGTCAGAATTTTAATGTCAAACAATTCATTAATTCTAATACTGACCATGTTATTTATGCCATTGAATGCACAACTTGTAATAAACTATACATTGCATGCACGTCTCAAAAAGTAAAGATATGCATTAACGAACATATTAACCCCTTCATGACCTTGCCGTTTTTTGCAATTCTGACCAGTGTCCCTTTATGAGGTAATAACTCAGGAACGCTTCAACGGATCCTAGTGATTCTGAGATTGTTTTTTCGTGACATATTGGGCTTCATGTTAGTGGTAAATTTAGGTCGATAATTTCTGAGTTTATTTGTGAAAAAAACGGAAATTTGGCAAAAATTTTGAAAATTTCACAATTTTCACATTTTGAATTTTTATTCTGTTAAACCAGAGAGTTATGTGACACAAAATAGTTAATAAATAACATTTCCCACATGTCTACTTTACATCAGCACAATTTTGGAAACAAATTTTTTTTTTGCTAGGAAGTTATAAGGGTTAAAATTTGACCAGTGATTTCTCATTTTTACAACAAAATTTACAAAACCATTTTTTTTAGGGACCACCTCACATTTGAAGTCAGTTTGAGGGTTCTATATGGGTGAAAATACCCAAAAGTGACACCATTCTAAAAACTGCACCCCTCAAGGTGCTCAAAACCACATTCAAGAAGTTTATTAACCCTTCAGGTGTTTCACAGCAGCAGAAGCAACATGGAAGTAAAAAATGAACATTTAACTTTTTAGTCACAAAAATGATATTTTAGCGAAATTTTTTTTATTTTCCCAAGGGTAAAAGGAGAAACTGGACCACGGACGTTGTTGTCCAATTTGTCCTGAGTACGCTGATACCTCATATGTGGGGGTAAACCACTGTTTGGGCGCACGGCAGGGCTCGGAAGGGAAGGAGCGCCATTTGACTTTTTCAATGAAAAATTGGCTCCAATCTTTAGCGGACACCATGTCGCGTTTGGAGAGCCCCCGTGTGCCTAAACATTGGAGCTCCCCCACAAGTGACCCCATTTTGGAAACTAGACCCCCCAAGGAACTTATCTAGAAGCATAGTGAGCACTTTAAACCCCCAGGTGCTTCACAAATTGATCCGTAAAAATGAAAAAGTACTTTTTTTTCACAAAAAAATTATTTTAGCCTCAATTTTTTCATTTTCACATGGGCAACAGGATAAAATGGATCCTAAATTTTGTTGGGCAATTTCTCCTGAGTACACCAATACCTCACATGTGGGGGTAAACCACTGTTTGGGCACATGGTAAGGCTCGGAAGGGAAGGAGCGCCATTTGACTTTTTGAATGAAAAATTATCTCCATCGTTAGCGGACACCATGTCGCATTTGGAAAGCCCCTGTGTGCCTAAACATTGGAGCTCCTCCACAAGTGACCCCATTTTGGAAACTAGACCCCCCAAGGAACTCATCTAGAGGCATAGTGAGCACTTTAAACCCCCAGGTGCTTCACAAATTGATCCGCAAAAATGAAAAAGTACTTTTTTTTCACATAAAATTTATTTTAGCCTCAATTCTTTCATTTTCACATGGGCAACAGGATAAAATGGATCCTAAAATTTGTTGGGCAATTTCTCCTGAGTATGCCGATACCTCATATGTGGGGGTAAACCACTGTTTGGGTGCACGGCAAGGCTCGGAAGGGGAGGCGTGCCATTTGACTTTTTGAATGGAAAATTAGCTCCAATCGTTAGCGGACACCATGTCGCGTTTGGAGAGCCCCTGTGTGCCTAAACATTGGAGCTCCCCTACAAGTGACCCCATTTTGGAAACTAGACCCCCCAAGGAACTTATCTAGATGCATAGTGAGCACTTATAACCCCCAGGTGCTTCACAGAAGTTTATAACGCAGAGCCGTGAAAATAAAAAAATAATTTTTATTTCCTCAAAAATGATTTTTAGCCCAGAATTTTTTATTTTCCCAAGGGTAATAGGAGAAATTGGACCCCAAATGTTGTTGTCCAGTTTGTCCTGAGTACGATGATACCCCATATGTGGGGGTAAACCACTGTTTGGGCGCACGGCAGGGCTCGGAAGGGAAGGCACGCCATTTGACTTTTTGAATGGAAAATTAGCTCCAATCATTAGCGGACACCATGTCGCATTTGGAGAGCCCCTGTGTGCCTAAACATTGGAGCTCCCGCACAAGTGACCCCATTTTGGAAACTAGACCTCCCAAGGAACTATTCTAGATGTGTGGTGAGCACTTTGAACCCCCAAGTGCTTCACAGAAGTTTATAACGCAGAGCCATGAAAATAAAAAATAATTTTTCTTTTCTCAAAAATGATTTTTTAGCCCACAATTTTTTATTTTACCAAGGGTAATAGGAGAAATTGGACCCCAAAAGTTGTTTTCCAGTTTCTCCTGAGTACGCTGATACCCCATATGTGGGGGTAAACCACTGTTTTGGCACACGTCGGGGTTCGGAAGGGAAGTAGTGACGTTTTGAAATGCAGACTTTGATGGAATGCTCTGCGGGCATCAGGTTGCGTTTGCAGAGCCCCTGATGTGCCTAAACAGTAGGAACCCCCCACAAGTGACTCCATTTTGGAAACTAGACCCCCAAGGGAACTTATCTAGATGTGTGGTGAGCACTTTGAACCCCCAAGTGCTTCACAGAAGTTTATAACGCAGAGCCGTGAAAATAATAAATGTGTTTCCTTTCCTCAAAAATTTTTTTTAGCCCAGAATTTTTTATTTTTGCAAGAGTAACAGGAGAAATTGGACCCCAAAAATTGTTGTCCAGTTTCTCCTGAGTACGCTGATACCCCATATGTGGGGGTAAACCACTGTTTGGGCGCACGTCGGGGCTTGGAAGGGTGGGAGCACCATTTGACTTTTTGAACGCAAGATTGGCTGGAATCAATGGTGGCGCCATGTTGCGTTTGGAGACCCCTGATGTGCCTAAACAGTGGAAACCCCTCAATTCTAACTTCAACACTAACCCCAACACACCCCTAATCCTAATCCCAACTGTAGCCATAACCCTAATCACAACCCTAACCCCAACACACCCCTAACCACAACCCTAACCGCAACACAACCGTAACCCTAATTCCAACCCTAATCCTAACCCTAATCCCAACCGTAACCCTAATCCCAACCCTAACCACAACTGTAACCCCAACACACCCCTAACCCTATCCGTAACCCTAACCACAAGCCTAATCTTAACCCTATTTCAAACCCTAGCCCTAATTCCAACCCTAACTCTAATTCCAACCCTAACCCTAAGGCTATGTGCCCACGTTGCGGATTCGTGTGAGATTTTTCCGCACGATTTTTGAAAAATCTGCAGGTAAAAGGCACTGCGTTTTGCCTGCGGATTTACAGCAGATTTCCAGTGTTTTTTTGTGCGGATTTCACCTGCGGATTCCTATTGAGGAACAGGTGTAAAACGCTGCGGAATCTGCACAAAGAATTGACATGCTGCGGAAAATACATTGCAGCGTTTCTGCACGGAATTTTCCGCACCATGGGCACAGCGGATTTGGTTTTCCTTAGGTGTACATGGTACTGTAAACCTGATGGAAAACTGCTTCGAATTCGCAGTGGCCAATCTGCTGCGGATCCACGGCCAATCCGCTGCCAATCCGCTGCGGATCCGCGGCCAATCCGCTGCGGATCCGCGGCCAATCCGCTGCCGATCCGCTGCAGATCCGCGGCCAATCCGCTGCCGATCCGCTGCCGATCCGCTGCGGATCCGCGCCCTATCCGCTGCAGATCCGCGGCCAATCCGCTGCAGATCCGCTGCGGATCCGCGGCCTATCCGCTGCGGATCCGCTGCGGATCCGCGGCCTATCCACTGCGGATCCGCGGCCAATCCGCTGCCGATCTGCTGCGGATCCGCGGCCTATCCGCTGCGGATCCGCGGCCGATCCGCTGCGGATCCGCTGCCGATCCGCTGCGGATCCGCGGCCGATCCGCTGCGGATCCGCGGCCGATCCGCTGCGGATCCGCGGCGGATCCGCGGCCAATCCGCTGCCGATCCGCTGCCGATCCGCTGCCGATCCGCTGCCGATCCGCTGCGGATCCGCTCTGTGTGCACATGCCATAACCCTACCCCTAACCCTACCCGTAACCCTAACCCTAACCCTAACCCTACCCCTAGTTCTAACCCTAGTTCTAACCCTAGTGGAAAAAGAAAAAAAAATATTTTCTTTATTTTATTATTGTCCCTACCTATGGGGGTGATAAAGGGGGGGGTTTATTTATTATTTTTTTATTTTGATCGCTGTGGTAGAACCTACCACAGCGATCAAAATGTACTTTGTAATGAATCTGCCAGCCTGCAGATTCGGCGGGCGCACTGAGCATGCGCCCGCCATTTTGGAAGATGGCGGCGCCCAGGGAGAAGACCGGCCGACTTCGGGAGGCTCGGTAAGTATGCAGGGGTGGTGGGGGGGTGGATCGGAGCACAGGGGGGGGGATCGGAGGACGGGGGGAGCGGACAGGAGCACGGGGGAGCGGACAGGAGCACGGGGGAGCGAACAGGGGGACGGAGGGGGGTACCGGACAGAACGGAGGACTGGGGAGGAGATCGGGGGCGGTGCGGGGGGCCAGAACATGATTTCCAGCCATGGCAGATGCTATTGCAGCATCGGCCATGGCTGGATTGCAATATTTCACCATTTTCATAGGTGAAATATTGCAAATTGCTCTGATTGGCTGTTGCACTTTCAACAGCCAATCAGAGCGATCGTAGCCACGTGGGGGCAAAGCCACCCCCCGTAGGCTGAAGTACAACTCCCCCTCTCCCTGCAGATCGGGTAAAATAGGAATTAACCCTTTCACCCGATCTGCAGGGATGCGATCATTCCATGACGCCGCATAGGCGTCATGGGTCGGGAAGGGGTTAATGACATTATTAATAACAACCATAGCAATCAACATATATCTTCTGCATCCAAACATTTTAATACACATTGTGGTAACATTTCATTTTTAATAATTTTTGGCTTTAAAAAAAATAATACACCTGCTCGAAGTGCTGATATGCGGAGGAACTTACTAGTAAGAGAAGCCTTCTGGATTTTAAATCTAGGTACCTGATTTCCTCTAGGACTAAATTTAAGAAACAAAATAGCATACCGTTATTGAAATTATAGTTATTTTTTGAAATTTTTTTTAGTCCTTTGACTCCTATCTCTCCCCTTTTCCTACTTATTTTAATTATTATTATTATTATTATTATTATTATTATTATTATTATTTTAATAATTTATCCTCTTTACCTAACTTCATGTGTTCTTGTTAAATTAATGTGTTTCTTATGATTTAACTCTTTTCATTCCCATTTTTTTTTTATTTTTCTTGGTTTCTTTTTCACATTATAGGTCGGACTTAATTGTTTAATTATTTTTCATGTGTGCTGATTTCAATTCACCTGTGTATATAAAGCTTCTGTTTGGTCATTTCTAACCAAGCTTGACTAAGAACACCCCAAAATGCCTTGCTTGCTGACCATCCTGTATTAAAAAATGTAAAAAATTGATGGAACAAATACAAAATTTTATATTTTACCACAAACTGGAACTTTTTTCACTTTTTTCTATACAACAAGACATACTGCATCAGGGTTCGTTGCTGCTGCCACAGTTGCTGCAACATGTGCAGAGCGGAATTCCACCGTGTCGGCACATCTCATATCATCCTGTTAACTGGCATAGACAAAGATCTCTGCATCGATGCAAGTCGATGGCCTGAGGGGTGCGAACGGTGGAAGTGAGGACACAAGTTCATTGCTTTCTGCAGCAGCTCACCCAGATAGTGGTGGAGAAAACACCGTACCACCAGTTTGAAGACATGAGCCATGCAATGCACATGTGTGAAGGTTAGTGTTAGGGCTAGCGGAATGCACCGAGTAAATATAGATGTTATTATTGGTGCGTTCGCAGCCCGGGGTCCACCGTGCAGGAGGAACCTGCTGCTAGCAAATGACAGAAATATATGGCGGTTTAAGCGAACCCTGTTACTTCACAGAGTCGCACGGAAACAAGACGCTGTGCCCTGTTAACCCCACAGGAGTTCACAGCTAACTGCCGAGCTGAAGGCAGTCTGTGGTCACGCAAACATACAATCTCCTCACCAGAGGAGCCGGTATTCTAGGGGCTTATTTCAGCTGGGGCCCTAAATCCACGCACAAAATCTCCTCGCCGGAGGAACCGGCATTCTAGGGGCTTATTTCAGCCGAGTCCCTGAACACACATCAATGTGACCACACTGGCGCATGCACATAACAGATTTGATACTAGCGCATGGCCATGCGGCCATGCGAACCCTTTATAGCTTCAGCAGGTACATGACCTTCCAAGAAGGACCAATGAGAGGCTACCACAGAGCCTGAACACCTTCAGGACCTTCCTGGAGGACCAATGGGTTTTGCTTCAGTAACAAAGCATGTGACCCTCGACCTCCAGTAAGAGATCTCACCCTGGGCATGCTCAGAAGGTGAAAAGCAGGACTTAGTCCCAAAAGCATCTGCTTGCCGCTGCCCAGCACTGGTCTTAATGGCAGAACCTGGAAGAACAGCAGTAACCAGGTGTAGAGTGTCTGCCTGAGTCAGATGCTGGAACTGACGTCTCCGCTGAGCAGGCTCCACTGCGGCTGGAGAAGGATGGTAGACTGCAGTGGAGATCGGGGCCAAACGTGAAACGCACATCGGGGCTAGCAGGACACACATTGGCACCGACTTATGGGTAAGATATACATGGCAGACTGGTCACTTTTGTATCTAGGTGGGATGTTTTGATGAGATGAGTACTTTTTTGGCACTAGGCACTATGCACTTTCATATGATAGAGTAGTCCTACCTGATCCACAGTTAGAGGCGATATGCCTATATCTGATATGCCCATGTCGTATGTATCCCCCCATGGTGTTACTTCCAATGTGTTGTGTCCTAAGTATATGCGCTCTACGTGTACCTTGTCCTTATAGAATATTTCTATGTGTGTTGCTATATGTATAATAAAATTTGCTACTACTTTTTTACTAATTGGTTTTGGGTTGTCTATACTCCGTTCAGCTGTAGAAAATATCAAGAAGGAATGAAGTCTGACCAGTGGAGTCGGCTACGGCATTGTTAAGCACAAACTCCACCCACGGTAGCAAGGATGCCCAGTCATCCTGCCTAGCAGAAACAAAATGTTGCAGATATGTGACCAGAGTCTGGTTGGCCCTCTCCACCAACCCATTCGTCTCGGCATGATATGCTGAAGAGAGATTCAACTCAATGCTGAGTAGACGACAAAGCTCTATCCAGAACCAAGACGCAAACTGGGGACCCCGGTCACTGACAATTTTGTCCGGCATACTGTGTAGGCGAAAGACATGTTTAATAAACAATGCTGCCAGAGCCTGTGCAGAAGGTAGCCATGGAAGAGGCACCAAATGCACCATTTTGGAAAAATGGTCGGTGATCACCCAAATAATGGTACAGCCGCGGGACTTGGGAAAGCCCACCACAAAGTGCATCCTGACCATCTCCCAGGGCCTGTCTGCCACCGGCATGGGATAAAGTAAGCCAGCTGGCCGTTGTTGAGGAGACTTATTTTTGGCACAGGAGACACACGCCCGAATATAGTCTCCGATGTCACGGGCCCTATGCGGCCACCAGTACGTCCTTGCCAGAAGCTCAGATGTTCTTTTGGTCCCAAAGTGTCCACCCACCCTGGACAAGTGAGCCCAAGAGAGAACCTCCGGTCGCAAATTTGCTGGCACAAAAGTATTATCCGGGGGCACAGACTCTAGCAAAACTGGAGCCACGGTCCTCAGACTCTCAGAAGGGACAATAAGCCCAGGTTCCTCCTCCGCTGATGACACAACGGAGTGGGAGAGAGCATCGGCACGAATGTTCTCCCCGGAGAGAAAATGGAGGGTGAAATGGAACAGGGAGAAGAACAGGGACCATCTGGCCTGGCGAGAATTTAGCCGCTGGGCAGTCTGAATATAGACCAAGTTCTTATGGTCGGTGAAATCTTGGAAGGAAAAAGGAGCCCCCTCCAAGAGATGTCTCCACTCCCAGAAGGCCAACTTCATAGCTAGCAACTCCCTGTCCCCGATGGAATAATTCCTCTCCGCCGGTGTGAAGGTCTTAGAGAAAAAGAAGCAGGGATGCTTCAAACCTTGAGCATCCTTTTGGAATAGGACTGCTCCAGTACCAACAGATGAGGCATCCAACTCCATTATGAAAGGTTTATCTACATCGGGGCGATGTAGAATGGGAGCACTAGCAAAGTGGGACATAATAGAGAGGAAGGTCTTGGAGACCTCTTCCGACCACAACTTGGGATTTGCTCCCTTTTTGGTGAGGCCAACCAAAGGAGCTACCGAAGTTGAGAAGTGGGGAATGAACTGGCGATAGTAATTAATGAACCCCATAAAGCGCTGCACCGCTGGGAGAGAATGGGGTTCTTGCCAGTCCATCACAGCCTGTAGCTTGGCAGTATCCATAGCCAATCCTTGGGCCGAGATGATATAGCCCAGGAAAGGCAAAGACTCCTGCTCAAACACACGCTTCTCTAACATGGCATAGAGGGAATTTGCCCATAGGAGGTTGAAGACTTTGCACACATCTCTCTGGTGGGAGTCTATATCTGGAGAGTAGATGAGAATATCATCCAGGTAGACTACAACCGAGGTGGCGATCATATCCTGGAAGATATCGTTTACAAAGTTTTGGAAAACGGCGGGGGCATTACAAAGCCCAAAGGGCATCACCAGATATTCATAGTGCCCATCCCTGGTGTTAAAAGCCGTCTTCCATTCGTCCCCCTCACGGATGCGAAT
Organism: Ranitomeya variabilis; assembly: GCF_051348905.1. Lineage (NCBI taxonomy): Eukaryota > Metazoa > Chordata > Amphibia > Anura > Dendrobatidae > Ranitomeya > Ranitomeya variabilis. The sequence continues at coordinate 601,699,892 of NC_135234.1, forward strand.
CAGGTTGAAAGCACCCCGCAGATCTAGTTTAGTAAACACTCTTGCTTCCCGAACCCTGTTAAAAAGCTCAGATATCAGGGGCAGAGGATACTTGTTCTTAACGGTGATGGCGTTAAGACCCCTGTAATCTATGCATGGATGTAATTCTCCGTTCTTCTGCACGAAGAAGAAACCAGCCCCTGCAGGTGACACAGACTTCCTAATGAATCCCCTTGCCAGATTCTCCTGGATGTACTGAGACATTGCCTCCATCTTTGGGAGAGACAGTGGGTAGACTCGACCCCGGGGAGGCTCAGCACCAGGCAAGAGGTCAATAGGACAGTCATAGGGGTGGTGAGGTGGAAGAGTCTCCGCAGCTCTTTTGGAGAACACATCCGCATAGGGCCAATATTGCTTGGGGAGAGAGGAGAGATCTGCGGGTACCTCTGTAGTAGCAACCTGAATGCATTGCCTCTGACATCTACCCCCACAAGATTCACTCCATCCCAAAATCCTCCCTGTGGACCACTCAATATGAGGAGAGTGGTACCGTAGCCACGGTATCCCAAAGAGGACCTCATCAACTCCCTCAGGAATGATGAGCAGAGATATTATCTCCTGATGAGATGGTGACATGGATAGAGTAAATGGGATGGTCTGGTGTGTAATCTGTGAGGGCAGTGTCGACCCATTCACCACTCGTACGGTCACTGGTTGGGCGAGCATCACCAGAAGTATTGCATGTCGTTGGGCGAAGGCAGAAGACATAAAATTGCCCTCCGCCCCAGAATCCACGCAAAGCTCTACCAAATGATTGGATGGGCCAATGGTAATTGTCCCCTTAATTTTGGAGGCAAACGTCGCCGTGTCTAGTGAACCTCCACCTACTACCGCTAGACGCTGACATTTCCCCGACCACTGAGGACATCTAGTGGCAAACATGACAGACCCTAAGTGCACGAGCGGTCTGGGACTTAGGTCCCACTCATAGCACCTCCATGGCCTCATGTGACTCGGGTGCCTGGACCGGAGATTCCAAAGGTTTGGCGAAGGTGGGAGCCAGCCGAAACCTCTGCCTACACTGGGCTCACTCTAACCTCTGCTCATTAAAACGGAGGTCAATATGAGTAGATACAGCTATTAACTCCTCCAGTGTGGCGGGAATCTCCCTAGTGGCCAGAGCGTCCTTAACATGGTCAGCCAGCCCCCTCCAAAATATAGGGATGAGGGCTTTATCTGACCACTCCAGCTCAGATGCTAAGGTACGGACGTGGAAGGCAAAATGGCTGACCAAGGACGAGCCCTGAGTCAATGCCAACAGTTGGAGCGCCATATCACGGGTGACACGAGGTCCTAAAAAGACCTGTTTCAGAGTGCTCAGAAACAGCGGAGCACTCTGCACCACATGATCGCCACGCTCCCACAGCGGCGTAGCCCACCCCAATGCCCTGTCCGACAGGAGAGACATAATGAATTCTACCTTTGCCCACTCTGTAGGGAAACATGCAGCCAGGAGCTCGAGGTGTATAGAGCACTGGCTCATGAAACCCCTACATGATTTGCCATCACCAGAGAATTTTTCTGGCAGCGGGAGGTGAGATAGGGTCGGAACATGAGTGGCAGTGGACAAAGCTGCTGCAGCCACGCTAGAAGCCTGAACAGCTACTGCGGTAACATCCACAGCTGAGGTTGTGCACTCGAGAGCCGCCAACCTACCCTCCAGCTGCTGGATGTACCTCAAAGATTGCTGTTTGTCTACCATTGCTAGCCAGACCCTGTTGCTAATATTATGTTAGGGCTAGCAGAACGCACCGAGTAAATATAGATGTTATAATTGGTGCATTCGCAGCCCGGGGTCCACCGTGCAGGAGGAACCTGCTGCTAGCAAATGACGGCACTATATGGCGGTTTAAGCGAACCCTGTTACTTCACATAGTCACATGGAAACAAGACACTTTGCCCTGTTAACCCCACAGGAGTTCACAGCTAACTGCCGAGCTGAAGGCAGACTGTGGTCATGCAAACTTACAATCTCCTCACCGGGGAGCCGGTATTCTAGGGGCTTATTTCAGCCGGGGCCCTAAATCCACGCACACAATCTCCTCGCCGGAGGTGCCGGCATTCTAGGGGCTTATTTTAGCCGAGTCCCTGAACACACATAAATGTGACCACACTGGCGCATGCACATAACAGATTTGATACTAGCGCATGGCCGTGTAGCCATGCGAACCCTTTATAGCTGCAGCAGGTACATGACCTTCCAAGAAGGACCAATGAGAGGCTACCACAGAGCCTGAGATGCTTCAGGACCTTCCTGGAGGACCAATGGGTTTTGCTGCAGTATCAAAGCATGTGACCCCCGAGATCTCGCCCTGGGCATGCTCAGAAGGTGAAAAGCAGGACTTAGTCCCAAAAGCGTCTGCTCGCTGCTGCCCAGCACTGGTCTTAATGGCAGAACCTGGAAGAACAGCAGTAACCAGGCGCAGAGTATCTACCTGAGTCAGACGCTGGGACTGACGTCTCCGCTGAGCAGGCTCCACTGCAGCTGGAGAAGGATGGGAGACCACAGTGGAGATGGCTCGAGATTCCCCCTGTGCAGAGGTGGGAACTCGACACCTAATAGGTTAGTGTTGAGCGATACCATCCGATATCCAGGAGTATCGGTATCGGATTGGATCGGCCGATATCCAAAAAATATCAGATATCGCCGATACCCGATACCAATGCAAGTCAATGGGACACAAATATCAGAATGTAAATAAGCCCTTTCTGTCCTTCTACATCCTGTTCTGGAGGGGGGAAGAGTGTGGGCGGTGCGTGGGCGGACACTGTGCATGTCTGTATGTGCAGGCGGGGTTTGTGCGGACCTGCAGGGGATCTGTTCGGGCCTCTTGGGGGTCTACGTGGGCTGCCTATTGGGGCTCTGTTCTGGATGCCGGGGCTCTGTGCGGGCTGCTAGGGCTCTGTGTGTGGCTGCCAGGGTTCTGTGCGGGTCTGCCAGGGTTCGCTGCAGGGGCTCTGTGCGGGCTGCCAGGGCTCTGTGCATGTGTGCAGGCATCGTCCGATGGGACGATGCCTGCTACAGTGATTGACACATTAGCCAATGATGGGACAGTAGTAGTCCCATCATCCGGCTAATGTGTTGAATGTAAAAAAAAAAGCTTATATACCACATACTACGTACATACTATGTACATACTACATGCAATGCATTCATACAAGACATATAGTACATTAAACGTAGAGTACACACTCACCATTACTTGTCATTTTGATCCCCGAAGCCAATGTCATCTGTAAAAAAGATTAAAATAACAAACAACCAATATACTCCCTGACTGCAGAAATCCACGAGTGTCCCACAACGATCTCCCATGGAGAACGGCAGCATCAGCTAATGCGACCGCTCTCCAGGGGCTCCAGGAACACAATGATGGGAGGAAGGTATCCTTCCGCCACTGTATTCCTCCACCGCTGTAAAAAAATAGTCCCTAGTCTCACTTTTGGCATTGCTGTGTGAGAAGTTTTCCAGACGGAAAACACATACAGTGGAACGTTTTTTTTTCTGTCCGGCGAAAAAATGCACAGCGACGGATCGGCAAAATACGGATGAAACTGAGATATGAAATGATGAATACGGCCTCCAAATCCGTTTTTTTCATGCATGTTTCCATTCAAATCAAATCAAACATTTTCAGTTTATTTATTTATTTATTTCCAAAAACCGCATCAAAACCTGCATCAAAAACTGCATCAAAACTGCACCAAAACTGCATCAATACTGCACCAAAAACTGCATCAAAAACCGCACCAAAAACCTCCACCAAAAACTGCATCAAAAACAGCATCAAAAACTGCACCAAAACCTGCACCAAAAGCTGCACCAAAAACCTGAATCAAAAACCACCAAAACGGTACCAAAAACTACATCAAAAACAGAATCAAAAACCGCACCATAAACCTGCACCAAAAGCTACACCAAAAACTGCATCAAAAACTGCACCAAAAACCTGCATCAAAAACTGCATCAAAAACAGCATCAAAACCTGCAACAAAAACTGGTGCAGTTTTGATGCAGTTTTTGATGCAGTTTTTGGTGTGGTTTTTGACATGGTTTTTGATGCTGTTTTTGGTGCAGTTTTGATGCAGGTTTTTGATGCTGTTTTTGATGCAGTTATTGGTGCAGTTTTTGGAGCAGTTTTGATGCAGGTTTTTGGTGTAGTTTTTGATGATGTTTTTGATGCAGTTTTTGGTGTAGTTTTTGATGCAGTTTTTAGTGCAGTTTTTGGTGCAGGGTTTTGGTGCGGTTTTTGATGCAGTTTTTGGTGCAGTTTTGATGCAGTTTTTGGTGCAGTTTTGATGCAGTTTTTGATGCAGGTTTTGATGCGCTTTTTTGGAAATAAATAAATAAATAAACTGAAAATGTGCATGACTTGAATGGAAACATGCATGAAAAAATGGATTTGGAGGCCGGATTCATCATTTCACATCTCAGTTTCATCCGTTTTTTGCCGGATCTGTCGCTGTGCATTTTTTCGCCAGACAGAAAAAACGTTCCTCTGTATGTGTTTTCCATCTGGCGGAAACAGCTTTTTTGACGGATCTGGCAAAAATGGATGCAATGTGTGGCCATCAGGCGCAATCCGGCGCTAATACAACTCTATGAGAAAAAACGGATTGGTCGGAAAAAAACGGATCCTGCAAATGTGCTCGCAGGATGCGTTTTTTACCCATAGACTTGCATTAGTGATGGATCGCGACGGATGGCCACACGTCGCATCCGTCGTGCAACAGATCTGTCGTGTTTTGTTGGACCGTCAGCATGAAAAAATGTTCAAGTGAACTTTTTTGTCTGTCGCATCCACCATTTTCTACCGCGCATGCACGGCCGAAACTCCGCCCCCTACTCCCCGGACTTCAGAATGGGCAGCGGATGCATTGAAAACTGCATCCGCTGCCCACGTCGTGCATAAATTTCACAACGTGCATTGGTACGTCGGCCCGACGCATAGCGACGGACCCGTACCGACGGACCCGTACCAACGCAAGTATGAAAGAGGCCTTAATGAGCGCTTAATTAAAAAAAAATGGAAAAAAAATGGCGTGGGCTCCCGTACAATTTTCTGTGCCAGAGGGGGAAAGCCGACAGTAGGGGCCCAATATTTGAAGCCTGGTATGAATATCAAACAAAAACCTATATAGAAAGAAATGCCAGAAATACAATTTATATAAACTGAGGAAAGCCACTATAGAAATTTACCCTTAAAAAAATTCCATCAGACCAAAAATCATTGTATAAAAATTATATTTTTATTTTAAAATTAATTACAATCACAGGAAAACATGACCAAAATATATGAAAATTAGTGATGAGCGAACGTGTTCACTCGAACCTGGTGTTCGATCGTACATTAGGGCGTTCGAAGGTGTTCGGTATTCGGCCGAACATCTCGCGGTACTCGAGTGAAATCTCGTTTTTGTTTTTCTCATTTTTGGCGGTTTTTCAAGGAGCCAATCATGTTAGGTGAGCCTTCTAAGCTACTAGCATGACGTAGGGACATGTACAAGACGAGAGCAGTGAGTGGCTGGCCAGATCAGGTGACCTGACCAGCCAATAGACTGCTTTCATTATGTTCGGCGCTTTCAGCCATTTGCAGTGTGAAAGAGCATAAGGACAGACGTGCTGGGGGGACTGGGAATTGATAGGGACTAGAGCAGGGACAAAGACCAGAATTAATCAGGCAGGCAGGGTGCAGAAATCAACAGCCCTTGTCAGGGCTAATCTACGTTTACTACTACTAGTCCTCTCTTGTATTTGCTGGCTAGCTGTGTGGCAGCTGGGACCAGGAGTGCAGCGGCCGCCATCTTAGCTGCGCACTCATTGTCTCAGTGCCAAGTCTCAATCTCAGTCTCCAAGTCAATCTTTATAGGCATTAGGCATTAGGCAGGGATCGTGTGTGCATTAGGCTGGGCTTTATAGTGCGGCGTCCGCCATTTTGGGCGAACGCCGCACTATTAGAATATCGGCTGCTGGATGTTCCTCAGACTCCATTTAGCCTCCAGCACACGCTGTCTGTAACCTCATTTGTGCTGCTGTCTGGGACTTGTAGTGCCTCAGACTCCAGCACACGCTGTAACCTCATTTGTGCTGCTGTCTGGGACTTGTAGTGCCTCAGACTCCAGCACACACTGTAACCTCATTTGTGCTGCTGTCTGGGACTTGTAGAGTGGTACAGCACATGCTGTCACCTCATTTAATAATAATAATATTAATTAATAACAATAATTAATAAATTAAAAAAGGAAATATTTGCGGCATAAAAATAAAACCGCATAAGATATAAAAATGCATTTTTGAGTGATACAGATATACCACACCTGGCCCAAAAATATTTGTTTAGCGTACACATAAGCGCAGTGTACAGAATACGCAATTCTGCCACATATATAGTATATATATATATAGTATAGAATACCCTACATTCTAATCCAAGGTTTTGTGTGTCCAAAAAACCGCATTAGATAAAAATTGCATTTTTATAGCACGCCATATCTAATAGTTAAAGAAATAAAGGGTATTTGATGTGAAGAAATACCACAAATATAAACACAGTTTTATATCTGTTACTGGTACCCAAGTTTTGTGGTTCAAAAATACGCTCTGTATTTAGTGACTAGGCCTGTTGCCAGATTTGTGCACGCCATATCTAATAGTTAAAGAAATAAAGGGTATTTGATGTGAAGAAATACCACAAATATAAACACAGTTTTATATCTGTTACTGGTACCCAAGTTTTGTGGTTCAAAAATACGCTCTGTATTTAGTGACTAGGCCTGTTGCCAGATTTGTGCGCGCCATATCTAATAGTTAAAGAAATAAAGGGTATTTGATGTGAAGAAATACCACAAATATAAACACAGTTTTATATCTGTTACTGGTACCCAAGTTTTGTGGTTCAAAAATACGCTCTGTATTTAGTGACTAGGCCTGTTGCCAGATTTGTGCACGCCATATCTAATAGTTAAAGAAATAAAGGGTATTTGATGTGAAGAAATACCACAAATATAAACACAGTTTTATATCTGTTACTGGTACCCAAGTTTTGTGGTCCAAAAATAAGCTCTGTATTTAGTGACTAGGCCTGTGGCCAGTTTTGTGCACGCCATATCTAATAGTTACATAAAGAAGGGGTATTTGATCTGAAGAAATACCACAAATATAAAACACAGTTTTATATCTGTTACTGATACACATCAGTTTGCTGTAAACCAAGGTTTGGTTGCATAAAATACGCTCTTTACCGAATAGTCCTTTTTGCAACACGCAATATATCCTCTGTTTGGACAAATAGAGTGTATTTCACCTTCATAACTAGCTTTTCTAGCATAACCTTTACAATGGTGAACCCCAGGGGTAAGGGACGAGGACGAGGACGTGGTCGTGGGCGTCAAAGTGAGGTTGCAGGCAGAGGCCGTAGTCCTGGGCAGGGTGACACAGTACCTGCTTCTGATGGAGCACTGGAACGCCGCAGAGTACCCTTTTCTAGCTTCCTGTCCCAATTTACAGTGTCACGTGGCACACCCCTATTGGATCCCCAGCAGTGCGAACAGGTGATCAACTGGATAGCGGATAATGCATCCAGTAGTTTATCCACCGCCCAGTCTTCCACGCAGTCCACCAACGCTAGCCAAGGGAGTGGACCTCAGGATCTTTCAGCTCAACCTCCTCCCGCCCAGCCTGGCCCCTCCTTGGAAATTAGTGATTCAAATCCTGCATACTCCCAGGAACTGTTTTCCCAACCCTTCCTAGATTCACAAAGCACTGCTGAGCAGCAACCTGACCAGTGGGTCTGTCCCGATGCCCAAAACAGAGAGCTTTCCCAGTCTGTGGGTGATGAAAGTGGGGATTTACAAATAGTCTGTGGAGAGGTGTCTGAGGATGAGACACGGGTGTCAGACAGTGAGGTGCTTGTCAGTGCAGTAATTCCCAGGGGGGAGCAGGCTGATGAATGGGAGGAGGAGGAGCCGGTGGATGATGAGGTGACTGACCCCAGCTGGGTTGTTAGGCCTAGTCAAGAGAGTGCTTCGGAGGGGGAGGCAAGTGTAACATCAGAAAACGTTGCAAGAGGTAGACGTGCGACCAGAGGGAGAGGCAGGGCCAGAGTAATTTCATCAGACAGAGGTTCAACAAGTGAACCAGTTTGGTCGAGGCCTCGGTGTTCTAAAGTCTGGAGCTTCTTTAAAGAAAGTGAGGAGGACCGACGGACTGTGTTGTGCAACCTGTGCCACACCAAGCTCAGTAGGGGAGCCACCACTAGCAACCTAAGCACTACCAGCATGCGCAGGCATATGAGTGCTAAACACCCAACTCATTGGAATCAAGGCCGTTCACCTCCTTCTGGTCGCACCGCTGCTCCTTCCCCTGTGTCACATGCTGGCTCTGCCAGTAACTCCCCAGCCCAGGAGCCCGGCACCAGCGACTCCCGCCATGCAACCACCCCTGCACCTTCACCATCCCCCCCACAATCCACCAATGTGTCCCAGCGCAGTGTTCAGCTGTCTTTGCATGAAACATTTGAGCGCAAGCGCAAATATGCCTCCACCCACCCACATGCACAGGCCTTAAATGTCCACGTCTCCAAACTCCTGAGTTTGGAGATGCTGCCCTACAGGCTGGTGGAGACGGAGGCATTCCGCAACCTGATGGCGGTGGCTGCCCCTCGCTACTCCGTCCCAAGCCGCCACTATTTTTCTCGATGTGCCGTCCCAGCACTACACCAGCACGTGTCTCAGAACATCAACCGTGCCCTGACCAACGCGGTTACAGAAAAGGTCCACTTAACCACGGACACGTGGACCAGTGCTGGGGGGCAGGGACACTATATCTCCCTGACGGCACATTGGATTAATTTGGTTGAGGCTGGGACAGAGTCTGAACCGGGGTCAGCTCATGTGTTGCCCACACCCAGGATTGCGGGGCCTACCTCGGTGACTGTTTCCCAGGATTACTATACTTCTCCCCCCTCCTCCTCCTCCTCCTCCTCCACAAACACCACTTGTAAATTTCCATCCGTGGACACGCCACCTTCAGTCGGCAGCTGCAGTCGCAGCAGGACCGCAGTGGGCAAGCGCCAGCAGGCGGTGCTAAAACTGCTGAGCTTAGGTGACAAGAGGCACACTGCCCAGGAGCTGTTACAGGGCATGACGGCTCAGACGGATCTTTGGCTGGCGCCGCTGAACCTGAAAGCAGGCATGGTCGTGTGTGACAACGGGCGTAATCTGGTGGCGGCTCTGCAACTGGGCAGACTCACACACGTTCCATGCCTTGCCCACGTGTTCAATCTGGTGGTTCAGCGGTTCCTCAAGACCTACCCCAATCTGTCAGATTTGCTCACCAAGGTGAGACGCATCTGTGCCCATTTCCGCAAATCCACCACTGATGCTGCCACCCTGAGGGCAGTGCAACGGCGCTTACAACTGCCAGCTCACCGACTGTTGTGCGACGTGCCAACGAGATGGAATTCCACCCTACACATGTTAAACAGGGTTTACCAGCAGCACAGAGCCATTGTAGACTGTCAGATGACCACTTCCACCAGAACCGGTAGTCAAGTTAGTCAGCTTCCTCAAATCTACAATGAGGAGTGGACGTGGATGTCTGATATATGTAAGGTGTTAAGCCACTTTGACGAGTCAACACTGATGGTCAGCGGGGATGACGCCATAATCAGCGTCACCATCCCGCTGCTTTGTCTGCTGAAAAAATCATTGCTCAGCATGAAGTCTGAGGCGCATCGATTGTCACAGGAGATGGGGGAAGAAGAGTTGACTGAGAGCCAGAACACCAGCCAGTCTGTTTCTCAGAGTGTAACTGAGGAGGGGGAGGAGGAAGATGAGGATGAAGAGGAGGAGACTGTGGGCGAGACTGAAGACGGTACCCATTCCCTCTTCTCAGTTCAGCGTGTTTGGGCTGAGGAGGAGGAGTTGGAGGAGGAGGAGGAGGAGGAAATGGAGAGTCGGCCTGTTGCGGAGGGGGAATTCTTACGTGTTGGGACTCTGGCGCACATGGCTGACTTCATGTTAGGCTGCCTTTCCCGTGACCCTCGCGTGAGAAAAATATTTTCCACCAGCGATTACTGGGTGTTCACCCTCTTGGACCCCCGGTACAAGCACAACTTTTCCACTCTAATTCCTATAGAGGAAAGGAGTATGAGACTGCATCAATACCAACTGGCCCTGGTGCACAAGCTGAAAATAGCCTTCCCATCTGACACCGCTAGCGGCAGAGGACGTGGTTCTGAGGGCCAACAAGCGAGGGAGAGGAGGGGAGCAGGCAGCTTGTCAAGCGCTGGCAGAGGATCAATCTCCAAGGCCTTTGCCAGTTTTATGTCACCCATGCAAGAGTATGCCACCAATCCACAGTCTAGACAGAGTAGAGGCGAGATTTACAGAAAGATGGTGAAGGACTACCTAGGTGACCATACCAACGTCCTGCATGATCACTCTGCTCCATACAACTACTGGGTTTCAAAGCTGGACACGTGGCCAGAACTGGCACTGTACGCCTTGGAGGTGCTGGCTTGCCCTGCCGCTAGCGTGTTGTCAGAGCGGGTCTTCAGTGCAGCTGGTGGCATCATCACCGATAAGCGTACACGCCTGTCAACTGACAGCGCTGACAGGCTGACGCTTATCAAGATGAATAAAGCATGGATTTCTACAGATTTCCACTCGCCACCATGTTAAAGCAGCTCAAACTGAAGTCTGTCATGTCACCGTGCCACTCTCCGTGCTGACGCTGCTGACGCCTCCACATGCTGGGTCTTCGCTACCTCCAAACTATGTAATTGTGCCACTCTGTGGCCTCAATGTGTAAGGAATGATGCTGCTGCCGCCTCCTCAAGGGTCCGTCACCGTGCCACTCTCCGTGCTGACGCCTCCACATGCTGGGTCTTCGCTACCTCCAAACTATGTAATTGTGCCACTCTGTGGCCTCAATGTGTAAGGATTAAGGAATGATGCTGCTGCCGCCTCCTCAAGGGTCCGTCACCGTGCCACTCTCCGTGCTGACGCCTCCACATGCTGGGTCTTCGCTACCTCCAAACTATGTAATTGTGCCACTCTGTGGCCTCAATGTGTAAGGAATGATGCTGCTGCCGCCTCCTCAAGGGTCCGTCACTGTGCCGCTCTCCGGCCTGATGCTGCCTCCGCATGCCGTGCACATAGCTGCCATGCTGTGTCAGGCTCAATTTCGGTGTGTTTCACCTGCTACCTCATCAAAGTGGGTCACTCTGTCACCACAAAGCTGTTGGCCATAATTTGGCGTAATGGTGCATTTGGGCAGCCTCAGAGGCAACTATGCATGCTGCCCCTGCTGTTTCCTGTCCATTCCAGTGTTGTTTCCATCATTTTCTGAGCTTCCCAGGTTTTTAGGCGACCTTCCCTGTGCAGAGCTTTGGTCCCGCTGAAAAATGTTCGAGTCTCCCATTGACTACAATGGGGTTCGTTATTCGAAACGAACACTCGAACATCGGGAGATGTTCGACTCGAACAACGAGCACCCGAACATTTTAGTGTTCGCTCATCACTAATGAAAATGTATTTATATAAAAAATATTTAAAAACAATATTCAACAAATCATTCATTATTAAGAATATAAAATGTATAATAAATGATTTTAATATATTATAACTCCTCCAATCGAGGTTTCCTAGGGATTAATAAAATATAAAATCCCGTATGTGCAGGACAGGCAAGCCCAAACTGATCAGTATAAAAATTAAATAAGTACGATGCAACAAATAATATTTATAATATATATATATATATATACAATAAAAATAATATGTGATAAAATTAAAACAAATGAATTAGTGAATAATGTGTGTGTATATCACCACACACACACTCCCTTTGTGTGCTGAAATCAAATATTCAATTAATAATAAAGTGCAATAGTGCAATGAAACCAAATTGCATACAGAACAAAAGGGGCTAATCACAAAAAATAATGTGCAAGAAATCCACAACCCAATTAAATATATATTATATTACTCTATCACAGTGCTGCTAAATGTGCACCCAAATGTAAAAAAATAATTTTGTTAGTACTGACCAGTTAGGGATGCCACTGCCCCGCACACACCACTCCAACGCCGTTTCGCTCACTGCTTCATCAGGGAGTGATGTGAGTGGGGTAGAAGGGCTATTTATATAGCTATATACCAGCTGCGGACTAAACCAAAAAGGGGATGTCCTAATTACATGGCGCCGAGGTAACGCGCGCTGCCGCCACCGCCGCCATGACCGGAACCCGGAAGTGCGTCATCAAGGGCGTCATATGACGCCGTCGACAACACACATCTCTAGGAACCAACCACAGAGCAGGAGCGGCGCACGCGCACATCGGCGCACAACATCCCCGCAGCCATCATGATACAGGGCGATAGAACAGATCGGATTCTAACAGAGGCATCCAATAATTTCCAAATTCATCCATATTCATAATAATAAGTATAAAAACTATAAGATAACATAGCAATGATATTATAAAAAGAATTAGTAAACAGATAATTAAATATATGCATATAACGCATACATATATAAACCATATAACAATAAAATTAAACCATGCCAATCAGAATAATCAAAATAATAATATAAGGCATGCATATATGACACATACCCATACAAACATCTACTGCCACACATGTCCACACATACTGATTAAACCCGACACATGCACATACATACAACTATACAAAATCATACACTACCGTGCATGGACCAACAAAACCTCACCCATAACCATATACAACACCATGTGAAACATAATCAATTATTTGTAAATATAACCATCATTTATAAAATATTCCATAATAATTAAAATAATAATTGCATAAATAATATTAAATAATAATAAATATAACACCAACACTTATGATACTACAAATTAATTAAATTTTAATTGAATTAATTAAATTGATTATTGTACCTATCACTAATTCCAAAGCACACCTCATCCCAACAATTAAAAACCCCAACCTACCAACATTCAAATTCGCCCTACCGCAACCATACATTAACTCATTCCTTGGTGAATGACCACCACCATCACATACGCACACCCCCACAACATCCACACAATGATGCACACATACAGTACACATAACAACAAATACGACAAACATGTAGGAAAGGATGATGCCCTATATATCTTATTCCTATATAACTCAAATAATATATATATATATATATATATATATATATATATATATATATATATATATATATAATGATAATTGCCCCTGCAAGAATAATAATTAATCATAATGCATACATAAAAATGATACCCATATATCATGAAATAACTGGGTCTGCAAATCTTCATAACCTCATACCATGACAATATGAGATTGCAGAACACCGTCTAATGCTATAAAGATAAATTATAAATATTGTGCCCAATTGATCATAACATAACCCTACAGGCTATATGAATATAGCTCTACCAAATAATGAACTACTATGCCCAGACCCCACTCCTCAATCTACCACTATTACTATACTATTCTTATATAGTGTGTATTTAGAAAGGAAGAGAATGATGTTACAAAAAGCTTGAAAAACCCCATTGCTCGTTAAGACCTTTAGGACTCATACATTGTAGGAGCGTTATCCACCTACACTCTTTCTGTGCTAATATGCGGCTGTAGTCCCCTCTCCTATTTCCCAAATGTACTCGATCAATACATTTAACTTTTAATAAGTGAGATTGCTGAGGATGAAAACGACGAAAGTGTCTAGCTACCGGTTTGAGTTTATTAAACTTCTCCTTATCCTCTATTTCAACCTTGTCAGCTGCTTTAATGTCCTTAATGTGTTCCAAAACTCTGACTCATAGTTCTCGTGTGGTCATTCCCACGTACATCAGATCACATGGGCATGTAGCCTGATAAATTACCATAGATTTGCGGCAATTTATGAAATGCAAAATCTTATATTCTGTGTGATTATCAGAATCATGGAATATGTTAGTTTTTACTATATACTGACAGGCTTTACATGTACCGCAACTATATGATCCCCATTTGGGCCCTTGGAATCAAAAATAAAACGTGACATGGGAGGCACATAATGGCTACGGACCAGTGATTCACGCAAAGTTTTACTGCGTTTTGCGACAATCATTGGTTTGTTTGGCAGTACTTTAGACAGACCTGGGTCCTGTAAAAGAATAAGCCAAAATTTGGAAATTATTTCCGTCATTTCCCGCCATCTTGAATGGTAATCAGTAACAAATCGAATTTGTCCATCTCTTTCAACATTTTTGTTCCTATTAATTAATAAGGACTGTCGATTTGTGTCTTTAGATCTTAAATAAGCTTTATGAATAATATCATTTTTATATCCTCGTTTTCTAAACCTTTCTTTAAGATCATTTGCTTGTTCTTCAAAAATGTTGTCCTGGTCACAAATCCGTCTTGTCCTTAGGAATTGACCAGTTGGAATAGCACGGATGACATGGGCTGGATGTGCTGACTTGGCATGTAATAGTGAATTAACACTTGTTTCCTTTCGATAGATTGACGTATGAAGTTGTCCTTGACCATCAACCTCTATCTTCAAATCCAGGAAGCTTATTGTATCTTGTTTGATGCTCCAGGTAAGTTTGATATTCATATTATTTTGATTCAAATGTTGTAGAAAATTTTCCAAATCTGTCCGTGACCCCTGCCAGACAAACAAAGCGTCATCAATAAACCTCATCCATAGTAACACAGATGTTGCCACCACTGAGTCCTGATTCTGGATGTTTTCATGTTCCCAGAATCCCATGAAGAGGTTCGCGTACGATGGCGCAAACGCAGCACCCATCACCACGCCCCTCTTTTGTCTATAAAATCGATCCTTGAAGACAAAATAATTATGATATAATGCATACTCCAAAATTTTTATCAAAAAATCCACCAACTCAGTTTTGATGCAGTTTTTGGCGCAGTTTTGATGCAGTTTTTGATGCAGGTTTTGATGCGCTTTTTGGAAATAAATAAATAAATAAATAAACTGAAAATGTGCATGACTTGAATGGAAACATGCATGAAAAAATGGATTTGGAGGCCGGATTCATCATTTCACATCTCAGTTTCATCCGTTTTTTGCCGGATCTGTCGCTGTGCATTTTTTCGCCAGACAGAAAAAACGTTCCTCTGTATGTGTTTTCCATCTGGTGGAAACAGCTTTTTTGACGGATCTGGCAATAAATGGATGCAACGTGTGGCCATCAGGTGCAATCCGGCGCTAATACAACTCTATGAGAAAAAACGGATCGGGCGAAAAAAACGGATCCTGCAAATTTGCTCGCAGGATGCGTTTTTTACCCATAGACTTGCATTAGTGATGGATCGCGACGGATGGCCACACGTCGCATCCGTCGTGCAACAGATCTTTCGTGTTTTGTTGGACCGTCAGCATGAAAAAATGTTCAAGTGAACTTTTTTGTCTGTCACATCCACCATTTTCTACCGCGCATGCACGGCCGAAACTCCGCCCCCTACTCCCCGGACTTCAGAATGGGCAGCGGATGCATTGAAAACTGCATCCGCTGCCCACGTCGTGCATAAATTTCACAACGTGCATTGGTACGTCGGCCCGACGCATAGCGACGGACCCGTACCGACGGACCCGTACCAACGCAAGTATGAAAGAGGCCTTAATGAGCGCTTAATTAAAAAAAAATGGAAAAAAAATGGCGTGGGCTCCCGTACAATTTTCTGTGCCAGAGGGGGAAAGCCGACAGTAGGGGCCCAATATTTGAAGCCTGGTATGAATATCAAACAAAAACCTATATAGAAAGAAATGCCAGAAATACAATTTATATAAACTGAGGAAAGCCACTATAGAAATTTACCCTTAAAAAAATTCCATCAGACCAAAAATCATTGTATAAAAATTATATTTTTATTTTAAAATTAATTACAATCACAGGAAAACATGACCAAAATATATGAAAATGTATTTATATAAAAAATATTTAAAAACAATATTCAACAAATCATTCATTATTAAGAATATAAAATGTATAATAAATTATTTTAATATATTATAACTCCTCCAATCGAGGTTTCCTAGGGATTAATAAAATATAAAATCCCGTATGTGCAGGACAGGCAAGCCCAAACTGATCAGTATAAAAATTAAATAAGTACGATGCAACAAATAATATTTATAATATATATATATATATATATATATATATATATATATATATACAATAAAAATAATATGTGATAAAATTAAAACAAATGAATTAGTGAATAATGTGTGTGTATATCACCACACACACACACACTCCCTTTGTGTGCTGAAATCAAATATTCAATTAATAATAAAGTGCAATAGTGCAATGAAACCAAATTGCATACAGAACAAATGGGGCTAATCACAAAAAATAATGTGCAAGAAATCCACAACCCAATTAAATATATATTATATTACTCTATCACAGTGCTGCTAAATGTGCACCCAAATGTAAAAAATTATTTTGTTAGTACTGACCAGTTAGGGATGCCACTGCCCCGCACACACCACTCCAACGCCGTTTCGCTCACTGCTTCATCAGGGAGTGATGTGAGTGGGGTAGAAGGGCTATTTATATAGCTATATACCAGCTGCGGACTAAACCAAAAAGGGGATGTCCTAATTACATGGCGCCGAGGTAACGCGCGCTGCCGCCACCGCCGCCATGACCGGAACCCGGAAGTGCGTCATCAAGGGCATCATATGACGCCGTCGACAACACACATCTCTAGGAACCAACCACAGAGCAGGAGCGGCGCACGCGCACATCGGCGCACAACATCCCCGCAGCCATCATGATACAGGGCGATAGAACAGATCGGATTCTAACAGAGGCATCCAATAATTTCCAAATTCATCCATATTCATAATAATAAGTATAAAAACTATAAGATAACATAGTAATGATATTATAAAAAGAATTAGTAAACAGATAATTAAATATATGCATATAACGCATACATATATAAACCATATAACAATAAAATTAAACCATGCCAATCAGAATAATCAAAATAATAATATAAGGCATGCATATATGACACATACCCATACAAACATCTACTGCCACACATGTCCACACATACTGATTAAACCCGACACATGCACATACATACAACTATACAAAATCATACACTACCGTGCATGGACCAACAAAACCTCACCCATAACCATATACAACACCATGTGAAACATAATCAATTATTTGTAAATATAACCATCATTTATAAAATATTCCATAATAATTAAAATAATAATTGCATAAATAATATTAAATAATAATAAATATAACACCAACACTTATAATACTACAAATTAATTAAATTTTAATTGAATTAATTAAATTGATTATTGTACCTATCACTAATTCCAAAGCACACCTCATCCCAACAATTAAAAACCCCAACCTACCAACATTCAAATTCGCCCTACCGCAACCATACATTAACTCATTCCTTGGTGAATGACCACCACCATCACATACGACCTCTATCTTCAAATCCAGGAAGCTTATTGTATCTTGTCTGATGCTCCAGGTAAGTTTGATATTCATATTATTTTGATTCAAATGTTGTAGAAAATTTTCCAAATCTGTCCGTGACCCCTGCCAGACAAACAAAGCGTCATCAATAAACCTCATCCATAGTAACACAGATGTTGCCACCACTGAGTCCTGATTCTGGATGTTTTCATGTTCCCAGAATCCCATGAAGAGGTTCGCGTACGATGGCGCAAACGCAGCACCCATCACCACGCCCCTCTTTTGTCTATAAAATCGATCCTTGAAGACAAAATAATTATGATATAATGCATACTCCAAAATTTTTATCAAAAAATCCACCAACTCAGTTTTGATGCAGTTTTTGGCGCAGTTTTGATGCAGTTTTTGATGCAGGTTTTGATGCGCTTTTTGGAAATAAATAAATAAATAAATAAATAAATAAATAAACTGAAAATGTGCATGACTTGAATGGAAACATGCATGAAAAAATGGATTTGGAGGCCGTATTCATCATTTCACATCTCAGTTTCATCCGTTTTTTGCCGGATCTGTCGCTGTGCATTTTTTCGCCAGACAGAAAAAACGTTCCTCTGTATGTGTTTTCCATCTGGTGGAAACAGCTTTTTTGACGGATCTGGCAATAAATGGATGCAACGTGTGGCCATCAGGTGCAATCCGGCGCTAATACAACTCTATGAGAAAAAACGGATCGGGCGAAAAAAACGGATCCTGCAAATTTGCTCGCAGGATGCGTTTTTTACCCATAGACTTGCATTAGTGATGGATCGCGACGGATGGCCACACGTCGCATCCGTCGTGCAACAGATCTGTCGTGTTTTGTTGGACCGTCAGCATGAAAAAATGTTCAAGTGAACTTTTTTGTCTGTCGCATCCACCATTTTCTACCGCGCATGCACGGCCGAAACTCCGCCCCCTACTCCCCGGACTTCAGAATGGGCAGCGGATGCATTGAAAACTGCATCCGCTGCCCACGTCGTGCATAAATTTCACAACGTGCATTGGTACGTCGGCCCGACGCATAGCGACGGACACGTACCGACGGACCCGTACCAACGCAAGTATGAAAGAGGCCTTAATGAGCGCTTAATTTAAAAAAAATGGAAAAAAAATGGCGTGGGCTCCCGTACAATTTTCTGTGCCAGAGGGGGAAAGCCGACAGTAGGGGCCCAATATTTGAAGCCTGGTATGAATATCAAACAAAAACCTATATAGAAAGAAATGCCAGAAATACAATATATATAAACTGAGGAAAGCCACTAACGCGCGCTGCCGCCACCGCCGCCATGACCGGAACCCGGAAGTGCGTCATCAAGGGCGTCATATGACGCCGTCGACAACACACATCTCTAGGAACCAACCACAGAGCAGGAGCGGCGCACGCGCACATCGGCGCACAACATCCCCGCAGCCATCATGATACAGGGCGATAGAACAGATCGGATTCTAACAGAGGCATCCAATAATTTCCAAATTCATCCATATTCATAATAATAAGTATAAAAACTATAAGATAACATAGTAATGATATTATAAAAAGAATTAGTAAACAGATAATTAAATATATGCATATAACGCATACATATATAAACCATATAACAATAAAATTAAACCATGCCAATCAGAATAATCAAAATAATAATATAAGGCATGCATATATGACACATACCCATACAAACATCTACTGCCACACATGTCCACACATACTGATTAAACCCGACACATGCACATACATACAACTATACAAAATCATACACTACCGTGCATGGACCAACAAAACCTCACCCATAACCATATACAACACCATGTGAAACATAATCAATTATTTGTAAATATAACCATCATTTATAAAATATTCCATAATAATTAAAATAATAATTGCATAAATAATATTAAATAATAATAAATATAACACCAACACTTATGATACTACAAATTAATTAAATTTTAATTGAATTAATTAAATTGATTATTGTACCTATCACTAATTCCAAAGCACACCTCATCCCAACAATTAAAAACCCCAACCTACCAACATTCAAATTCGCCCTACCGCAACCATACATTAACTCATTCCTTGGTGAATGACCACCACCATCACATACGCACACCCCCACAACATCCACACAATGATGCACACATACAGTACACATAACAACAAATACGACAAACATGTAAGAAAGGATGATGCCCTATATATCTTATTCCTATATAACTCAAATAATATATATATATATATATATATATATATATATATATATATATATATATATATATATATAATGATAATTGCCCCTGCAAGAATAATAATTAATCATAATGCATACATAAAAATGATACCCATATATCATGAAATAACTGGGTCTGCAAATCTTCATAACCTCATACCATGACAATATGAGATTGCAGAACACCGCCTAATGCTATAAAGATAAATTATAAATATTGTGCCCAATTGATCATAACATAACCCTACAGGCTATATGAATATAGCTCTACCAAATAATGAACTACTATGCCCAGACCCCACTCCTCAATCTACCACTATTACTATACTATTCTTATATAGTGTGTATTTAGAAAGGAAGAGAATGATGTTACAAAAAGCTTGAAAAACCCCATTGCTCGTTAAGACCTTTAGGACTCATACATTGTAGGAGCGTTATCCACCTACACTCTTTCTGTGCTAATATGCGGCTGTAGTCCCCTCTCCTATTTCCCAAATGTACTCGATCAATACCTTTAACTTTTAATAAGTGAGATTGCTGAGGATGAAAACGACGAAAGTGTCTAGCTACCGGTTTGAGTTTATTAAACTTCTCCTTATCCTCTATTTCAACCTTGTCAGCTGCTTTAATGTCCTTAATGTGTTCCAAAACTCTGACTCATAGTTCTCGTGTGGTCATTCCCACGTACATCAGATCACATGGGCATGTAGCCTGATAAATTACCATAGATTTGCGGCAATTTATGAAATGCAAAATCTTATATTCTGTGTGATTATCAGAATCATGGAATATGTTAGTTTTTACTATATACTGACAGGCTTTACATGTACCGCAACTATATGATCCCCATTTGGGCCCTTGGAATCAAAAATAAAACGTGACATGGGAGGCACATAATGGCTACGGACCAGTGATTCACGCAAAGTTTTACTGCGTTTTGCGACAATCATTGGTTTCTTTGGCAGTACTTTAGACAGACCTGGGTCCTGTAAAAGAATAAGCCAAAATTTGGAAATTATTTCCGTCATTTCCCGCCATCTTGAATGGTAATCAGTAACAAATCGAATTTGTCCATCTCTTTCAACATTTTTGTTCCTATTAATTAATAAGGACTGTCGATTTGTGTCTTTAGATCTTAAATAAGCTTTATGAATAATATCATTTTTATATCCTCGTTTTCTAAACCTTTCTTTAAGATCATTTGCTTGTTCTTCAAAAATGTTGTCCTGGTCACAAATCCGTCTTGTCCTTAGGAATTGACCAGTTGGAATAGCACGGATGACATGGGCTGGATGTGCTGACTTGGCATGTAATAGTGAATTAACACTTGTTTCCTTTCGATAGATTGACGTATGAAGTTGTCCTTGACCATCAACCTCTATCTTCAAATCCAGGAAGCTTATTGTATCTTGTTTGATGCTCCAGGTAAGTTTGATATTCATATTATTTTGATTCAAATGTTGTAGAAAATTTTCCAAATCTGTCCGTGACCCCTGCCAGACAAACAAAGCGTCATCAATAAACCTCATCCATAGTAACACAGATGTTGCCACCACTGAGTCCTGATTCTGGATGTTTTCATGTTCCCAGAATCCCATGAAGAGGTTCGCGTACGATGGCGCAAACGCAGCACCCATCACCACGCCCCTCTTTTGTCTATAAAATCGATCCTTGAAGACAAAATAATTATGATATACTGCATACTCCAAAATTTTTATCAAAAAATCCACCAACTCAGTTTTGATGCAGTTTTTGGCGCAGTTTTGATGCAGTTTTTGATGCAGGTTTTGATGCGCTTTTTGGAAATAAATAAATAAATAAATAAACTGAAAATGTGCATGACTTGAATGGAAACATGCATGAAAAAATGGATTTGGAGGCCGGATTCATCATTTCACATCTCAGTTTCATCCGTTTTTTGCCGGATCTGTCGCTGTGCATTTTTTCGCCAGACAGAAAAAACGTTCCTCTGTATGTGTTTTCCATCTGGTGGAAACAGCTTTTTTGACGGATCTGGCAATAAATTAATGCAACGTGTGGCCATCAGGTGCAATCCGGCGCTAATACAACTCTATGAGAAAAAACGGATCGGGCGAAAAAAACGGATCCTGCAAATTTGCTCGCAGGATGCGTTTTTTACCCATAGACTTGCATTAGTGATGGATCGCGACGGATGGCCACACGTCGCATACGTCGTGCAACAGATCTGTCGTGTTTTGGTGAACCGTCGGCATGAAAAAATGTTCAAGTGAACTTTTTTGTCTGTCGCATCCACCATTTTCTACCGCGCATGCACGGCCGAAACTCCGCCCCCTCCTCCCCGGACTTCAGAATGGGCAGCAGATGCATTGAAAACTGCATCCGCTGCCCACGTCGTGCATAAATTTCACAACGTGCTTTGGTACGTCGGCCCGACGCATAGTGACGGACCCATACCGACGGACCCGTACCGACGCAAGTATGAAAGAGGCCTTAATGAGCGCTTAATTTAAAAAAAATGGAAAAAAATGGCGTGGGCTCCCGTACAATTTTCTGTGCCAGAGGGGGAAAGCCGACAGTAGGGGCCCAATATTTGAAGCCTGGTATGAATATCAGCCCGCAGTATCAAAATAGGGGGACCCCCAAAAAAATGACATGGGGTCCCACTATATTTTATAGCCAGAAAGGCTATGCAGACAGGTACGGGCTGATATTCATAGCCTAGAGAGGGGCCATGGATATTAGCCCCCCCGGCTACAAATACCAGTCCGCAGCCGCCCCAGAAATGGTTTAACTGTGAGATGCGCCAGTTCCGGCACTTATCCCCTCTCTTCCCACTCCCGTGTAGCGGAGGGATATGGGGTAATAAGGGGTTAATGTCACCTTTCTATTGTAAAAAAAGACACCTATCCATTAATAATCCAATAGTAATAAAGGGTTAATAAAACACACACACATTAGGAAAAAAGTATTTTAATATTCTTCATTTAACCATACTTACCATACTTCAGCGCCTGCAAAAAACCAAAAGAATTAACCGTATACTATCTGTCCGCCATAGTCCAATTAATAATGAGTGTCCCACGACGATCTCCTCACAGATAGATAGAACAGTGACATCGGGTGAAGTCACTGCTCTATAGGACCCTCAGTGAGGCACTGACAGGAGACAATGGCTCCTGCAGTGCATCACTGAGGTTACTATAGTTCAGTCTCAATTTATGGCTATTGCTGCATGGGAAAACTTCTCACACAGCAATGCCAAAAGTGAGACTAGGGACTATTTTTTTACAGCGGTGGAGGAATACAGTGGTGGAAGGATACCTTCCTCCCATCATTGTGTTCCTGGAGCCCCTGGAGAGCGGTTGCATCAGGTGTTGCTGCCGTTTTCCATGGGAGATCATCGTGGGACACTCGTGGATTTCTGCAGACAGAGAGTATTTTGGTTGTTTGTTATTTTAATCTTTTTTACAGATGACACTTGCTTTGGGGATCAAAATGACCATAATGGTAAGTATGTACTCTATGTTTAGTGTACTGTATGTCTATATGTATTTATTGTATGTAATGTATGAATGTATTGTATGTAGTATGTTCGTAGTATGTATGTACTATGTTGTATGTATGTACTATGTTGTATGTGTGTAGTATGTATGTAGTATGCATGTGGTATGTATGCCATATGTTGTATGTATGTAGCATGTATGTAGTATGTATGTAGTATGCAGTATGTATGTAGTATGTATGTAGTATGTTGTATGTATGTAGCATGTAGTATGTATGTAGTATGTAGTATGTAGTATGTATGCAGTATGTATGTAGTATGTAGTATGTATGTAGTATGTTGTATGTATGTAGTATGTATGTAGTATGTTGTATGTATGTAGTATGAAGTATGTATGTAGTATGTATGTATGTAGTGTGTTGTATGTATGTAGTATGTATGTAGTATGTTGTATGTATGTAGTATGAAGTATGTATGTAGTATGTTGTATGTATGTAGTATGTATGTAGTATGTTGTATGTATGTAGTATGAAGTATGTATGTAGTATGTATGTATGTAGTATGTTGTATGTATGTAGTATGTATGTAGTATGTTGTATGTATGTAGTATGAAGTATGTATGTATGTAGTATGTATGTAGTATGCATGTAGTATGTATGCAGTATGTTGTATGTATGTAGTATGTATGTAGTATGTATGCAGTATGTTGTATGTATGTAGTATGTATGTAGTATGTAGTATGTATGTAATATGTATGTAGTGTTTTTTTTACATTCAACACACTAGCCGGATGATTGGATTACTACTGTCCCATCATTGGCTAATGTGTCAATCACTGTCACTGTAGCAGGCATCGTCCAATGGGACTTGTAGTCCCATCAGATGATGCCTGCACAAACGAACAGTCCCCCCGCAGCCCGCACAGACCCCCGGCAGGCCCGCACAGACCCCTGGCAGCCCTCACAGACCTCCGGCAGCCCGCACAGACCCCCGGCTGCCCGCACAGAGCACTGGCATCCCACACAGAGCCCGGCAGGCCCGCACAGACCCCCAGCAGCCCGCACAGAGCCCCGGCAGGCCCACACAGAGCCCTGGCAGCCCACACAGACCCTCAGCAGCCCGCACAGACCCCCAGCAGGCATGCACAGACCCCCGAGAGGCCCATACAGACCCCGACTGCACACACACATGCACACACAGTCTCCATCCACGCACCACGCACCACCCACACTCCATTACAGTGCATAATTGCACTATAGAAACCTCCAATTCCGGTATCCGATATCGCAAAAATATCGGAACTCGGTATCGGAATTCCGATACAGCGAATATCGGCTGATACCAGATATTTGCAGTATCAGAATACTCAACACTAGTGAAGATGCATTGCTGCAACCAGTTTTGCACCATTATCAAACACGGCCTTGCCTGGATGCAGGTTCAATGGAGACAGCCATTTCTCTAACTCAGCCTACAGAGAAATCCACAACTCTTTAGCTGTATGACTGCAATCTCCAAGGCACATCAGTTTTAACACTGCCTGATTGTGGTGACCCCTGACTGTGCAGTATGGAGGTGGGGGTTTGCTTTGCAATTTTGGAATGTGTGTCTTATTAAGGCAGAGGTTAAAGGTGCAGGTGGAGGCATTGGAGGAAATGGCGGAGGCAGAAGCCGGGGAGGAAGTGTGAAATTTAGAGATTTCTCCTGCAAGTCTTGGTGATTCAAAGACTTGTGGAGCAGCACCTTTCCCACCTTCCCCCACAGCCATCAGAGTGACCTAATGGCCAGTCAGCGAGATGTAATGCCCCTTGCCAAGCTTACTCGTCTAAGTGTCTCTGGTGAAATGCATCTTGTCAGATATAGATTTAGTCAAGGAATGGGTGATATTGTCTGTGACATGCTGGTATAACGTAGGCACAGCTTTCTTAGAGAAGTAATGGCAACTGGGCCAACTAGCACTGTGGGACTGCAATGGCCATCAGCTTTCGGAAACTGTCGGTATCTACCAGGTGTTGGTGGAGTTCAACCTCTTAGTTTTGTCATGTGTAGGAGGAAACAATCTTTTATGTGATCACAACTGTGGGACAGTGGGCTAGCGGCAGTGCTGAGAGAGGGCAGGGTACAATGAACCAGTCAAACTTCTGGACCGTGAGGGAGATGTAGGTGGATATTAGTGATGAGTGAGCACTAAAATGCTCGGGTGCTCGTTGTTCTGGTTGAGCAGATTGGAATACTCGGTTACTCGACCCGAGCAACGAGCCCAAAGTCTATGTGAGACCAGAGTATTTTTACTGCGATCCCCAATGGAGGTCCTTTTAAGGTCTAAAAATGTCTGAAAATGATGGAAACACTGCTTAAATGACACGGGAACATCATGGTGATTGCCCCTGGAAGCATTCCTGACTCATAGTTCACAGCTGTAAACATTTTTTTCCGAGATTCATGCCATTTTTCCCGGTGCCACAAAAGACACACTAAAACGAAACCAAAACAGATTTTGCTGAAAAATATGTTAAAGTACATCCTTTGCAGGTTAATGACTTGCCTGTAAGGCCAAATAATTAACCCCAGGCCAACAATGTCCTCCTCCACTTGGGCTTAGTTCAGACACAGCGTTTTTGAAGCGTTTTTCAACTTTAACATTGCTTTCAACCACTACAAATGCATTCACTGGGAAATGTCATTGTAACATTTAACAACCCTAGCTGGCCATGTGTTGTGTGACACATAAGCAGACCCATCTTGTTTCATTTATGAAGGAGGGACTCTTAAAGTCACAGATCCTGTTTGTACTGGTGCATCAAGCGACATTAATCTTCTTAAAGGGCCATTATTAAACTGTGTGTCTCCTAAACTGTTGTAGCCTATGCTATGAGTGGATGGGCTGCCAAGAAATATGGTGCACCACAATACCCCTTTCATACGATGTCCAGGAGGGCCTCCTGAAAAAATGTTGCATTGAATGCAAGGCCTGCACTGCTACCAATTCATATGTACTCCAATAAGCCTTTGCACCCACATACTGGATGGGCCCATGAAAATCCACTTCATAATATTAATTTTGTACTCCAGTATTCCTTTGTTTTACACATTGGCAGCAAGGCCAGCCCTGCTGCATAGTCAGTCATATGCACCCCATTACGCCTTGAAACCTACATACTGGATGGGCCCATGAAAATCCAATTCACAATATGCATTTTGTACTCCCGTACTCCTTTGTTTTACACATTGGCAGCAAGGCCAGCCCTGCTGCATTGTCAGTCACAAGCACCTCCTTACGCCTTGGAACCCACATACTGGATGGGCCCATGAAAATCCACTTCACAATATGAATGTTGTACTCCCGTACTCCTTTGTTTACACAGTGACAGCAATGTCTTCCCTGCTGCATAGTCATATGCAACTCATTATGCCTTGGAACCCACATACTGGATTGGCCCATGAAAATGCACTTCATAATATTCATTTTGTACTCCCGTACTCATTTGTTTACTCAGTGACAGCAATGTCTGCCCTGCTGCATAGTCATATGCAACTCATTATGCCTTGGAACCCATATACTGGATGGGCCCATAAAAATCCACTTCACAATATGCATTTTGTACATCCATAAGTCACCAATGATAGACATAAAAGGTCTAACTTAATCTACCCAAGTGATTATTAATGGGACTTCAGTGCAAGATTTCCAACATATAAAAGTAAATGGCATTTCCACTCCAAAAAAATGAATTACACCTTCATGCAAAGTGTGCGTTTTCTCCCCAGAATCACTTGAAGATCACAATATTTTTTTCGACTGTTATTGTATCAGATAAAGAAAATAATGTTGCTTCCATGAAATCGTCTTCTGATGGAAAAGAAAAGCATTCAGTGAACTGTTAAAATGTAGGCAAAAATCGTACATTGCAAGATGGTGGACATTAAACAAGGCATGGTTCCAAATGCTTTTTTTCAAATGTCATAAAAGTTCGTTCTTCCCCTACCAAATCCATTTCTCAATGTTGAAATAAAAAATCACATATAAAATCACACAGAGTTAAGGAGAACTGACTGCAAGGAATAAAAAGGAAAGGAAGGAAGGAGATACAAAAATGGCGACTAGTGTTGAGCATTCCGATATCGCAAGTATCGGGTATCGGCCGATATTTGCTGTATCGGAATTCCGATACGAGATCCGATACTTTTGTGGTATCGGGAATCGGTATCGGGATCGATATTAATGTGTAAAACTAGATGGGTATTTCCTGAAGGAACTACAGATAGTGCTTTGGAATGGTGCCCGGGCTGCCCCTGCAAGACTTTCACACTTGGGTGCCCCTCAGGCGCTGGTTTGGTAGTTGTAGCCCCTCAGGGTTGAGGCTTGGTGGGCCGGGTCACTCGGGGTCCGATTTGGTGGGCCGGGTCACTCTGGGTCCGATTTGGTGGGCCGGGTCACTCTGGGTCCGATTTGGTGGGCCGGGTCACTCTGGGTCCCATTTGGTGGGCCGGGTCACTCTGGGTCCCATTTGGTGGGCCGGGTCACTCTGGGTCCCATTTGGTGGGCCGGGTCACTCTGGGTCCCATTTGGTGGCCCGGGTCACTCTGGGTCCCATTTGGTGGCCCGGGTCACTCTGGGTCCCATTTGGTGGCCCGGGTCACTCTTGGTCCGATTTGGTGGCCCGGGTCACTCTGGGCCCGATTTGGTGGCCCGGGTCACTCTGGGCCCGATTTGGTCAACCCGGGTCACTCTGGGCCCGATTTGGTGGCCCGGGTCACTCTGGGCCCGATTTGGTGGCCCGGGTCACTCTGGGGGCGATTTGGTGGCCCGGGTCACTCTGGGTCCGATTTGGTGGCCCGGGTCACTCTGGGTCCGATTTGGTGGCCCGGGTCACTCTGGGTCCGATTTGGTGGCCCGGGTCACTCTGGGTCCGATTTGGTGGCCCGGGTCACTCTGGGTCCGATTTGGTGGCCCGGGTCACTCTGGGTCCGATTTGGTGGCCCGGGTCACTCTGGGTCCGATTTGGTGGCCCGGGTCACTCTGGGTCCGATTTGATGGCCCGGGTCACTCTGGGTCCGATTTGGTGGCCTGGGTCACTCTGGGTCCGATTTGGTGGCCCGGGTCACTCTGGGTCCGATTTGGTGGCCCGGGTCACTCTGGGTCCGATTTGACGGGCGGCGCCACTCTGGGTCCGATTTGACGGGCGGCGCCACTCTGGGTCCGACTTGGCGGGCGGCGCCACTCTGGGTCCGACTTGGCGCGCGGCGCCACTCTGGGTCCGACTTGGCGGGCGGCGCCACTCTGGGTCCGACTTGGCGGGCGGCGCCACTCTGGGTCCGACTTGGTGGGCGGCGCCACTCTGGGTCCGATTTGATGGGCCGGGTCACTCTGGGTCCGATTTGGCGGGCCGGGTCACTCTGGGTCCGATTTGGCGGGCCGGGTCACTCTGGGTCCGATTTGGCGGGCCGGGTCACTCTGGGTCCGATTTGGCGGGCCGGGTCACTCTGGGTCCGATTTGGCGGGCCGGGTCACTCTGGGTCCGATTTGGCGGGCCGGGTCACTCTGGGTCCGATTTGGCGGGCGGCGCCACTCTGGGTCCGATTTGGCGGGCGGCGCCACTCTGGGTCCGATTTGGCGGGCGGCGCCACTCTGGGTCCGATTTGGCGGGCGGCGCCACTCTGGGTCCGATTTGGCGGCCCGGGTCACTCTGGGTCCGATTTGGTGGGCGGCGCCACTCTGGGTCCGATTTGGCGGGCGGCGCCACTCTGGGTCCGATTTGGCTGGCGGCGCCACTCTGGGTCCGATTTGGCGGGCGGCGCCACTCTGGGTCCGATTTGGTGGGCGGCACCACTCTGGGTCCGATTTGGCGGGCGGCGCCACTCTGGGTCCGATTTGGCGGCCCGGGTCACTCTGGGTCCGATTTGGCGGCCCGGGTCACTCTGGGTCCGATTTGGCGGCCCGGGTCACTCTGGGTCCGATTTGGCGGGCGGCGCCACTCTGGGTCCGATTTTGCGGGCGGCGCCACTCTGGGTCCGATTTGGCGGGCGGCGCCTCTCTGGGTCCGATTTGGCAGGCGGCGCAACTCTGTGTCCGATTTGGCGGGCGGCGCCACTCTGTGTCCGATTTGGCGGGCGGCGCCACTCTGGGTCCGATTTGGCGGGCGGCGCCACTCTGGGTCCGATTTGGCGGGCGGCGCCACTCTGTGTCCGATTTGGCGGGCGGCGCCACTCTGGGTCCGATTTGGCGGGCGGCGCCACTCTGGGTCCGATTTGGCGGGCGGCGCCACTCTGGGTCCGACTTGACGGGCGGCGCCACTCTGGGTCCGATTTGGCGGGCGGGGGCACTCTGGGTCCGATTTGGCAAGTGGGGGCACTCTCGTCCGATTTGGTGGGCTGGGTCCGATTTGGTGAGCGGGGCAATAATGATAAGACTACAGATAGTGCTTTGTAATTGTGCTGTACTGTCACTTTAAGAGCTGATATTATCTGACAAAACTTGTGACCTGGTGGGCTGATGTAGAGTTTATAGGCGTTGGCATAGTAACTGGGTCTCACTGCGCATATCAATGAGGTAATCAGCCAGGTGGCAGTTATTTTTAGAAATTGCCTCAGAAATCAGGCCCATTATAAACGTATTGGAAAATTTCCCTATTGAAATGCATTGAGACACTTTTTTCAAACGCAAATTGCGCCAAAACTACAAATCCGATCGACACGAAAAATACTTAGCACACCTCTCAGGAACGCTGGCTTCGAAATGACACCTCACTGGAGTCTGTGAGTTTAGCGGTTCGGGCCGCATTACGTGCGGACTGAATAATAATAATAAGAACTAGATGGGTATTTCCTGAAGGAACTACAGATAGTGCTTTGGAATGGTGCCCGGGCTGCCCCTGCAAGACTTTCACACTTGGGTGCCCCTCAGGCGGTCCGATTTGGTGGGTTGGGTCAATCTGGGTCTGATTTTGTGGGCGGGGTAAATCTAGGTCCGATTCGGTGGGCGGGGTCACTTTTGGTCCGATTCTGTGGGCGCGGCCACTCTGGGTCCGATTCGGTGGGCGGAGCCACTCTGGGTCCGATTTGGTGGGCGGGGCACCTTAGGGACCAATTTGGTGGGTGGGGTCACTCGGTCCGATTTGGTGGGCTGGGCACCTCAGGGTCTGATTTGGTGGGCTGGGCACCTCAGGGTCCGATTTGGTGGGTGGGGTCACTCTGGGTCCGATTTGGTGGGCGGGGTCACTCTGGGCCCGATTTGGTGGAAGGGGTCACTCTGGGTCCGATTTGGTGGAAGGGGTCACTCTGGGTCTGATTTGGTGGAAGGGGTCACTCTGGGTCCGATTTGGTGGGCGGAGCCACTCTGGGTCCGATTTGGTGGGCGGGGTCACTCTGGGTCTGATTTAGGGGGCGGGGTCACTCTGGGTCCGATTTGGTGGGCCGGGCCCCTCGGGGTCCGATTTGGTGGGCCGGGCCTCTCGGGTTCCGAATTGGTGAGCGGGGTAATCTACTATCTAATTATCTAAGGGCACTTCCGTCTTTCTGTCTCACAACACCGCTACGTCATCATCTCGTGAGACCGCAATGCACTCTTGGGACCGGAGCGCGCAACAAGCATCGGGTACCGGCCACTCCAGGTGCAACAAGCATCGTGTACCGGCCGCTCTAGGAGGTGCAACAACCATCAGATACCGGCCGCTCCAGGAGGTGAGTATGTAACTTTTTTATTTTAATTCTTTTTTTTTTTAACAGGGATATGCAGTATACTATGTGACTGGACAATATACTACGTGACTGGGCAGTATAACTACGTGGCTCTGCGCTGTATACTGCGTGGCTCTGTGCTGTATACTGCGTGGCTCTGCGCTGTATACTACGCGGCTCTGCGCTGTATACTACGCGGCTCTGCGCTGTATACTGCGTGGCTCTGCGCTGTGTACTGCGCGGCTCTGCGCTGTGTACTGCACGGCTCTGCGCTGTGTACTGCGCGGCTCTGCACTGTGTACTGCGCGTTCTGCGCTGTATACTGCGCGGCTCTGCGCTGTATACTGCGCAGCTCTACGCAGCTCTGCGCTTTGTACTGCGCGGCTCTGCGCTATATACTGCGTGGCTCTTCGCTGTATACTACGCGGCTCTGCGCTGTGTACTGCGCGGCTCTGCGCTGTGTACTGCGCGTGTCCGGGCTGTGTACTGCGCGTGTCTGCGCTGTATACTGCGGGGCTCTGCACTGTATACTGCGGGGCTCTGCGCTGTATACTACGCGGCTCAGCGCTGTATACTGCGCGGCTCTGCGCTGCATACTGCGTGGCTCTACGCTGCGTACTGCGCGGCTCTGCGCTGTATACTGGGTGGCTCTGCGCTGTGTACTGCACGGCTCTGTGCTGTGTACTGTGCGGCTCTGTGCTGTGTACTGCGCGGCTCTGCGCTGTGTACTGCGCGGCTCTGCGCTGTGTACTGCGTGGCTCTGCGCTTTATACTGTGCGGCTCTGCGCTCTGTACTGCGCGGCTCTGCGCTGTGTACTGCGCAGCTCTGCGCTGTATACTGCGCGGCTCTGCGCTGTGTACTGCGCGGCTCTGCGCTGTGTACTGTGCGGCTCTGCGCTGTGTACTGCTCGGCTCTGCGCTGTGTACTGCGCGGCTCTGCGCTGTGTACTGCGCGGCTCTGCGCTGTGTACTGCGCGGCTCTGCGCTGTGTACTGCGCGGCTCTGCGCTGTGTACTGCACGGCTCTGCGCGGTATACTGCGCGGCTCTGCGCTTTATACTGTGCGGCTCTGCGCTCTGTACTGCACGGCTCTGCGCTGTCTACTGCGCGGCTCTGCGCTGTGTACTGCTCGGCTCTGCGCTGTGTACTGCGCGGCTCTCCGCTTTATACTGCGCGGCTCTGCGCTTTATACTGCGCGGCTTTGCGCTGTGTACTGCATGGCTCTGCGCTGTGTACTGCGCGGCTCTGCACTGTGTACTGCACGGCTCTGCGCTGTGTACTGCACGGCTCTGCGCTTTATACTGCGCGGCTCTGCGCTGTGTACTGCACGGCTCTGCGCTGTGTACTGCGCGGCTCTGCGCTGTGTACTGCACGGCTCTGCGCTTTATACTGCGCGGCTCTGCGCTGTGTACTGCACGGCTCTGCGCTGTGTACTGCGCGGCTCTGCGCTGTGTACTGCGCGGCTCTGCGCTTTATACTGCGCGGCTCTGCGCTTTATACTGCGCGGCTCTGCGCTGTGTACTGCGCGGCTCTGCGCTGTGTACTGCGCGGCTCTGCGCTGTGTACTGCACGGCTCTGCGCTTTATACTGCGCGGCTCTGCGCTGTGTACTGCACGGCTCTGCGCTGTGTACTGCGCGGCTCTGCGCTGTGTACTGCACGGCTCTGCGCTTTAAACTGCGCGGCTCTGCGCTGTGTACTGCGCGGCTCTGCGCTGTGTACTGCACGGCTCTGCGCTGTGTACTGCGCGGCTCTGCGCTGTGTACTGCGCGGCTCTGCGCTTTATACTGCGCGGCTCTGCGCTTTATACTGCGCGGCTCTGCGCTGTGTACTGCGCGGCTCTGCGCTGTGTACTGCGCGGCTCTGCGCTGTGTACTGCACGGCTCTGCGCTTTATACTGCGCGGCTCTGCGCTGTGTACTGCACGGCTCTGCGCTGTGTACTGCGCGGCTCTGCGCTGTGTACTGCACGGCTCTGCGCTTTAAACTGCGCGGCTCTGCGCTGTGTACTGCGCGGCTCTGCGCTTTATACTCCGCGGCTCTGCGCTGTGTACTGCGCGGCTCTGCGCTGTGTACTGCGCGGCTCTGCGCTGTGTACTGCACGGCTCTGCGCTTTATACTGCGCGGCTCTGCGCTGTGTACTGCACGGCTCTGCGCTGTGTACTGCGCGGCTCTGCGCTGTGTACTGCACGGCCCTGCGCTTTATACTGCGCGGCTCTGCGCTGTGTACTGCACGGCTCTGCGCTGTGTACTGCACGGCTCTGCGCTGTGTACTGCGCGGCTCTGCGCTTTATACTGCGCGGCTCTGCGCTGTGTACTGCGCGGCTCTGCGCTGTGTACTGCGCGGCTCTGCGCTGTGTACTGCACGGCTCTGCACTGTATACTGCGTGGCTGTGCAATATACTACGTGGACATGCATATTCTAGAATACCCGATGAGTTAGAATCGGGCCACAGTCTAATAATCATAAGACTACGGATAGTGGTTTGGAATTGTGCTGTACTGTCACTTTAAGAGCTGATATTATCTGACAAAACTTGTGACCTGGTGAGCTGATGTAGATTTCATAGGAGTTGGCATAGTAACTGTGTCTGACTGCGCATATCAATGAGCTAATCAGCCAGGTGGCAGTTATTTTTAGAAATTGCCTCAGAAACCAGCCCATTATAAACGTATAGGAAAATTTCTCCATTGAAACGCATTGAAAGACTTTTTTCAAACACAAATTGCGCAAAAACTACAAATCCGATCGACACGAAAAATACTTAGCACACCTCTCAGGAACGCTGGCTTCGAAATGACACCTCACTGGAGTCTGTGAGTTTAGCGGTTCGGGCCGCATTACGTGCGGACTGAATAATAAGAATAAGAAGAAGTTTACCACGGTGGAATAACAGTATAGTGCTTTGTTCCAAAGCACTATAATAAAGAATAAAAATAAAAAATATTGATATACTCACCCTCTGACGCACCCTGGTTGTAACCGCCAGCCTCCGTTCATAAGAATGAGCGCTTGAAAGTCCTTAGATGACGTCGCGGCCTGTGATTGGTGTAGCCGATACTATCTGATACCGATACTTTCAAGTATCGGACGGTATCGCTCAACACTAATGGCGACACATAGGAAGCGCTGTAAAAACTAGCAGGAGGCACGTACACAGGAATACCAGTCCACAGAGAGTCTAGTACTAACATAGTCACATGCTCATAATATATACCAGCATAATCCAGAAAAAATAAACAAAATGTGAAAAGCAACCTAAAAAATAAACAAAACAAAATAAATATAGATGTATATGGACTAATCCATTAAGGGTGGGAAATCAAGCTGCAGGCAGCAATCAGAGAAAGTCTCCACAGACTGTAGTCATGTAAGCATCAATCAACTAGCAGTATACTATGTAAGAATACAAATTTAGTATAAGACTACCGGTCTCCGACATTGTAATTAGGGCAATAATACTAAATAAGCCGCCTCTTGTGAATTCTGTTCTGGGGCTCCCTCCTGTGGTTGTGAATGGTACTTTTGTGAGTCCTGCCCTTGGGCTCCCTCTGGTGGTTTTGAGTGGAACTGCTGCTCCTTGAGTTTTGCTGTAGCAGCTGCGTTCACTTATTGTTTCTCCTGGCCTTGCTATTTAACCTGGCTCTGGTCTTTAGTTCATGCCAGCTGTCAATGTTTTCTGGGTTGGATTCAGATCTCTCCTAGGATTTCTCTGGTTGCCGGTCCATTTCAGCAAAAGATAAGTTCCTGCTGTTTCTTTGGTTGTCCATTTCTTTTGGACTTTATTGCTCAGCTTATTTCTTGTTTCTTTTTGTCCAGCTTGTCATTATGATATATTCAGGCTAGCTGGAAGCTCTGGGGAAGCAGATTTGCCCCTCCACACCGTGAGTCGGTGTGGAGATCATTTTTGTGAACTCTGCGTGGATTTTTAGTTTTTAATACTGACCGCACAGTGTCCTTTCCTATTTCTGTCTAGATTAGAATTGGCCTCTTTTGCTAAAATCTGTTTTCATTTCTGTGTATGTCATTTCCCTCTCCACTCACAGTCAATATTTGTGGGGGGCTATCTTTCCTTTTGGGAGTTTCTCTGAGGCAAGATAGTTTTCCGTTTCCATCTTTAGGGGTAGTTAGTTCTCAGGCTGTGACAAGGTGTCTAGGGAGTGACAGGAACATCCCACGGCTATTTCTAGTGTTGGTGTTAGGATTAGGAGTTGCGGTCAGTAAAGTTACCACCTCCTCAGAGCTTGTCCCATGTTTCGTTTTAACCACCAGGTCATATCAGTGTTGCTTTTTAACCACCAGGTCATAACAGCCACGGCAGAAAAGTACCCACCGCAATGTGGACTGAAGATCCTGGGGACGCGAACTTTTTGCTGTGGGTACTTTTCTGCGGTGGCTTATTTAGTATTATTGCCCTAATTACAATGTCGGAGACCGGTAGTCTTATACTAAATTTGTATTCTTACATAGTATACTGCTAGTTGATTGATGCTTACATGACTACGGTCTGTGGAGACTTTCTCTGATTGCTGCCTGCAGCTTGGTTTCCCACCCTTAATGGATTAGTCCATATACATCTATATTTATTTTGTTTTGTTTGTTTTTTAGGTTGCTTTTTGCATTTTGTTTATTTTTCCTGGATTATGCTGGCATATATTATGAGCATGTGACTATGTTAGTACTAGACTCTCTTTGGACTGGTATTTCTGTGTACGTGCCTCCTGCTAGATTTTACAGTGCTTCCTATGTGTCACCATTTTTGTATGTCCTTCCTTACACTTGTTTTAATTATCATCAATAAAGTATATTTTTGGTATAATACTCCGTTTGACCGTTTATCATCTTTTTTCCGTGTTACTGTTATGTATTTGATGATAGGTCTTTAGTAGTGTTGAGCGATACCTTCCGATACTCAAAGGTATCGGTATCGGATGGTATCGGCCGATATCCAAAAAATATCGGATATCGCCAATACCGATACCCGATACCAATGCAAGTCAATGGGACACAAGTATCGGAAGGTATCCTGGATGGTTCCCAGGGTCTGAAGGAGAAGAAACTCTCCTTCAGGCCCTGGGATCCATATTCATGTAAAAAATAAAGAATTAAAATAAAAAATATGGATATACTCACCCGTCCGGTGGCCCCTTGACCTTACCTATGTAACCGGCAGCCTCCCTTCCTAAGAATGAGGAGTTTAGGACCTTCGATGACGTCGCGGCTTGTGATTGGTCGCGTGACCACTCATGTGACCGCTCACGCGACCAATCACAAGCCGCGACATCATCGCAGGTCCTAAACTCCTCATTCTTAGGAACGTAGGCTGTTGTGGGTTCCGTTCTCGGGCTCCCTCCTGTGGTCATGAATCGTACTTTGGTGAGTTCTGTCCGTGGACTCCCTCTGGTGGCTGTGAGTGGAGCTGCTGGTTCTGAGATTCCTTCTCCAGCTGCCCTCGTTTGGGGCTAGGCTGGATTCTCTATTTAACTCCACTCAGATCATTACTCCATGCCAGCTGTCAATGTTCTAGTACTGGTTCAGATCTCTCCTGGATCTTTCTGTGGACCTGTCTACTCCAGCACAAGCTAAGTTCCTGCTTGTTCATTTGTTACGTATGGTTTTTCTTGCTATGTTCTAGTCCAGCTTGCTATCATGAAACTATCTGGCTAGCTGGAAGCTCTGGGGGTGCAGAGTGGCACCACCGCATCGTGAGTCGGTGCGGGGGTATT
Organism: Ranitomeya variabilis; assembly: GCF_051348905.1. NCBI lineage: Eukaryota > Metazoa > Chordata > Amphibia > Anura > Dendrobatidae > Ranitomeya > Ranitomeya variabilis. The sequence continues at coordinate 601,736,579 of NC_135234.1, forward strand.
TTTTGCACACTCTGCGTGGTTTTTGTAGCTTTTTGTGTTGACCGCAAAGATCCCTTTTCTATCCTCAATCTGTTTAGTTAGACTGGCCTCTCTTTGCTAAAACCTATCTCATCCTGTGTTTGTGATTTCCTCTTATCTCACAGTCAATACTTGTGTGGGGCTGCTTTTACCTTTGGGGAAATTTCTCTGAGGCAAGTGAGGCTTTGTTTCCTTTCTTTAGGGGAAGTTAGCTCTTAGGCTGTGAAGAGGCGTCTAGGCAGAGTCAGGCACGCTCCACGGCTATCTCTAGTTGTGTTGATAGGAGTAGCGTTTGCGGTCAGCAGAGTTCCCATTTCCCCAGAGCTCGTCCCGATTCCGTGTTTAACTATCAGGTCATTTCTGGTGCACCTAACCACCAGGTACATAACAGTACAGCTGTCCCACAAAGTGTTAATGCATCTCAATAGAGGGAAAAGAGAAGTTCTGAGACCATTTTTTTTTCTCTGCAGTGTGTTTTGCCTTTCTTTTCCCCTTAAACTCTGGGTGGTTCAGAACTTAGGTGTGGATATGGACATTCAAGGTCTGTCCTCTAGTGTAGATCAACTCGCTGCAAGGGTACAAAACATTCAAGATTATGTAGTTCAAAATCCTATGTTGGAGCCTAGAATTCCAATTCCTGAGTTATTTTCTGGGTATAGATCTAAATGTCTGAATTTCAAAAACAATTGTAAACTGTTTCTTGCTCTGAAACCCCGCTCTTCTGGTGACCCTATTCAGCAAGTAAGGATCATTATTTCTTTGTTGTGTGGCGACCCTCAAGACTGGGCATTCGCCCTGGCGCCAGGAGATCCTGCATTGCGTAATGTAGATGCATTTTTTCTGGCGCTGGGTTTGCTTTATGATGAACCGAATTCTGTGGATCAGGCAGAGAAAATTTTGCTGGCTTTGTGTCAGGGTCAGGATGAAGCGGAGGTATATTGCCAGAAGTTCAGAAAGTGGTCTGTGCTTACTCAGTGGAATGAGTGTGCCCTGGCAGCAATTTTTAGAAAGGGTCTTTCTGAAGCCCTTAAGGATGTTATGGTGGGTTTCCCCACGCCTGCTGGTCTGAATGAATCAATGTCCTTGGCCATACAGATCGATCGGCGCTTACGTGAGCGCAAAACTGTGCACCATTTGGCGGTATCCTCTGAGCAGAGGCCTGAGCCTATGCAATGTGATAGGACTTTGACCAGAGCTGAACGGCAAGAACATAGACGTCAGAATGGGCTGTGTTTTTACTGTGGTGACTCCACTCATGCTATCTCTGATTGTCCTAAGCGCACTAAGCGGTTCGCTAGGTCCGTCACCATTGGTACTGTACAGCCTAAATTTCTTTTGTCCGTTACTCTGATTTGCTCTTTGTCATCCTTTTCTGTTATGGCATTTGTGGATTCAGGCGCTGCCCTGAATTTGATGGACTTAGAGTTTGCCAGGCGCTGTGGTTTTTTCTTGGAGCCCTTGCAGCATCCCATTCCTTTGAGGGGAATTGATGCTACGCCTTTGGCCAAGAATAAGCCTCAGTACTGGACCCAGTTGACCATGTGCATGGCTCCTGCGCATAAGGAGGATATTCGCTTTTTGGTGTGGCATAATCTGCATGATGTGGTCGTGTTGTGTTTGCCATGGCTGCAGGTCCATAATCCAGTATTGGATTGGAAATCAATGTCGGTGTCCAGTTGGGGTTGTCAAGGGGTACATGGGGATGTTTCATTATTGTCAATTTCTTCCTCCACTACTTCTGAAGTCCCTGAGTTTTTGTCGGATTACCGGGATGTATTTGATGAGCCCAAATCTAGTGCCCTACCTCCTCATAGGGATTGTGATTGTGCTATTAATTTGATTCCTGGTAGCAAGTTCCCTAAGGGATGACTTTTCAATTTGTCTGTGCCAGAACACGCCGCTATGCGGAGCTATATAAAGGAGTCCTTGGAAAAAGGGCATATTCGCCCGTCGTCGTCACCATTTGGAGCAGGGTTCTTTTTTGTGGCCAAGAAGGATGGTTCTCTGAGACCTTGTATAGATTACCGCCTTCTTAATAAAATCACGGTCAAATTTCAGTACCCTTTGCCTCTACTGTCTGATTTATTTACTCGGATTAAGGGGGCTAGTTGGTTCACCAAGATAGACCTTCGAGGGGCAAATAATCTCGTGCGTATTAAACAGGGCGATGAATGGAAAACAGCATTTAATACGCCCGAGGGCCATTTTGAGTACCTGGTGATGCCATTCGGCCTTTCTAATGCTCCCTCTGTGTTTCAGTCCTTTATGCATGACATCTTCCGAAAGTATCTGGATAGATTCAAGATCGTATATTTGGATGATATTTTGGTCTTTTCGGATGATTGGGAGTCCCATGTGAAGCAGGTCAGAATGGTGTTCCAGGTCCTTCGTGCTAATTCCTTGTTTGTGAAGGGATCTAAGTGCCTCTTTGGAGTTCAGAAGGTTTCCTTTTTGGGCTTCATTTTTTCCCCTTCTACTATCGAGATGGATCCTGTTAAAGTCCAAGCTATTTATGATTGGACTCGGCCTACATCTGTGAAGAGCTTTCAGACATTTCTGGGCTTTGCCAATTTTTACCGTCGCTTCATCGCTAATTTTTCTAGTGTTGTTAAACCGTTTACTTATTTGACCAAGAAGGGTGCTGATGTGGTGAATTGGTCCTCTGTGGCCGTTGAGGCTTTTCAGGAGTTGAAACGTCATTTCTCTTCGGTTCCTGTGTTGTGTCAGCCAGATGTTTCGCTCCCTTTTCAGGTCAAGGTTGATGCTTCTGAAATTGGAGCAGGGGCTGTTTTGTCTCAGAGAAGTTCTGATTGCTCTGTAATGAAGCCATGCGCTTTCTTTTCGAGAAAGTTTTCACCTGCTGAGCGTAATTATGATGTTGGCAATCGGGAGTTGTTGGCTATGAAGTGGGCATTCGAGGAGTGGCGACATTGGCTTAAAGGAGCCAAGCATCGTGTGGTGGTCTTGACAGATCACAAGAATCTGACTTATCTCGAGTCTGCCAAGCGGTTGAATCCTAGACAGGCTCGTTGGTCGCTGTTTTTCTCCCGTTTCAATTTTGTAGTTTCGTACCTTCCGGGTTCTAAGAACGTGAAGGCTGATGCCCTTTCAAGGAGTTTTGTGCCTGATTCTCCTGGGGTTCCTGAGCCGGCTGGTATTCTCAGAGAGGGGGTAGTTTTGTCTGCCATCTCCCCTGATTTGCGGCGGGTGCTGCAGGAGTTCCAGGCTGATAGACCTGACCGTTGTCCAGCGGAGAAACTGTTTGTCCCTGATAGATGGACTAATAGAGTTATCTCTGAGGTTCACTGTTCGGTGTTGGCTGGTCATCCTGGGATTTTTGGTACCAGAGATTTGGTGGCTAGGTCCTTTTGGTGGCCTTCCTTGTCGCAGGATGTGCGTTCTTTTGTGCAGTCTTGTGGGACTTGTGCTCTCGCTAAGCCCTGCTGTTCTCGTGCCAGTGGGTTACTTTTGCCCTTGCCTGTCCCGAAAAGGCCTTGGACGCATGTTTCCATGGATTTTATTTCAGATCTTCCTGTTTCTCAAAGGATGTCGGTCATCTGGGTGGTTTGCGATCGCTTCTCTAAAATGGTCCATTTGGTACCCTTGCCTAAATTGCCTTCTTCCTCTGATTTGGTTCCATTATTTTTCCAACATGTGGTTCGTTTGCATGGCATTCCGGAGAACATCGTGTCAGACAGAGGTTCCCAGTTTGTTTCAAGGTTTTGGCGGTCCTTTTGTGCTAAGATGGGCATTGATTTGTCTTTTTCTTCGACTTTCCATCCTCAGACAAATGGCCAAACCGAACGAACCAATCAGACTTTGGAAACTTATCTGAGATGCTTTGTTTCTGCGGATCAGGATGATTGGGTGACCTTCTTGCCATTGGCTGAGTTCGCCCTTAATAATCGGGCCAGTTCAGCTACTTTGGTTTCGCCTTTTTTTTGTAATTCTGGTTTTCATCCTCGTTTTTCTTCAGGGCAGGTTGAGCCTTCGGACTTTCCTGGTGTGGATTCTGTGGTGGACAGGTTGCAACAAATTTGGACTCATGTGGTGGACAATTTGACCTTGTCCCAAGAAAAGGCTCAACGTTTCGCTAACCGCCGTCGCCGTGTTGGTCCCCGACTTCATGTTGGGGATTTGGTTTGGTTATCATCTCGTTATGTTCCTATGAAGGTTTCTTCTCCTAAGTATAAGCCTTGTTTCATTGGTCGTTATAAGATTTCTGAAATTCTTAATCCTGTATCATTTCGTTTGGCCCTTCCTGCTTCTTTTGCCATCCATAATGTGTTCCATAGGTCGTTGCTGCAGAGATATGTGGCGCCCATGGTTCCCTCCATTGATCCTCCTGCTCCTGTGCTGGTCGAGGGGGAGTTGTAGTATGTGGTGGAGAAGATTTTGGATTCTCGCATTTCGAGACGAAAACTTCAGTACTTGGTCAAATGGAAGGGCTATGGTCAGGAGGATAATTCCTGGGTTGTTGCCTCTGATGTCCATGCTGCCGATTTAGTTCGTGCCTTTCATTTGGCTCGTCCTGATCGGCGTGGAGGCTCTGGTGAGGGTTCGGTGACCCCTCCTCAAGGGGGGGTACTGTTGTGGGTTCCGTTCTCGGGCTCCCTCCTGTGGTCATGAATGGTACTTCGGTGAGTTCTGTCCGTGGACTCCCTCTGGTGGCTGTGAGTGGAGCTGCTGGTTCTGAGATTCCTTCTCCAGCTGCCCTCGTTTGGGGCTAGGCTGGATTCTCTATTTAACTCCACTCAGATTGTTACTCCATGCCAGCTGTCAATGTTCTAGTACTGGTTCAGATCTCTCCTGGATCTTTCTGTGGACCTGTCTACTCCAGCACAAGCTAAGTTCCTGCTTGTACATTTGTTACATATGGTTTTTCTTGCTATGTTCTAGTCCAGCTTGCTATCATGAAACTATCTGGCTAGCTGGAAGCTCTGGGGGTGCAGAGTGGCACCACCACATCGTGAGTCGGTGCGGGGGTATTTTTTGCACACTCTGCGTGGTTTTTGTAGCTTTTTGTGTTGACCGCAAAGATCCCTTTTCTATCCTCAATCTGTTTAGTTAGACTGGCCTCTCTTTGCTAAAACCTATCTCATCCTGTGTTTGTGATTTCCTCTTATCTCACAGACAATACTTGTGTGGGGCTGCTTTTACCTTTGGGGAAATTTCTCTGAGGCAAGTGAGGCTTTGTTTCCTTTCTTTAGGGGAAGTTAGCTCTTAGGCTGTGAAGAGGCGTCTAGGCAGAGTCAGGCACGCTCCACGGCTATCTCTAGTTGTGTTGTTAGGAGTAGCGTTTGTGGTCAGCAGAGTTCCCATTTCCCCAGAGCTCGCCCCGATTCCGTGTTTAACTATCAGGTCATTTCTGGTGCACCTAACCACCAGGTACATAACAGGAGGCTGCCGGTTACATCGGTAAGGTCCAGGGGCCGCCGGACGGGTGAGTATATCCATATTTTTTATTTAAATTCTTTATTTTTTACATGAATATGGATCCCAGGGCCTGAAGGAGAGTCTTCTCTCCTCCAGACCCTGGGAACCATACACTGGGAACTTCCGATTCCGATTTCCGATATCACAAAAATATCGGAACTCGGTATCGGAATTCCGATACAGCAAATATCGGCCGATACCCAATACTTGCAGTATCGGAATGCTCAACATTAGTCTTTACTAGTGGTAGAGATTTCTGAAATATTAAGTGTTACCATGGTAGTTGGCTATATAAGTTGTTACTTTAAATCCTTGCAAGGCTATAAAGTTTACTAATGTGACACAAAATGATGTCTGTTTTCAGTTAAGCTGTTGAGAATACCCAAAAATGCAGTGACATGATTGGAGACAGGAGACTGTTACTTTGAAAAAAAAAATTGTGTACCATGAAACCTCAAGCTGTCAAACCCTTTCTTGGTTTTCAAATGGTAATGGAATCCCGACAATTTGTTGAGAGCAGGATGCGCTACATTGAAGGACGGTCAACTTTTTGTCTTTTTTAATGGTATGATGGTTTCTTCTTTGCAGAATAATAATAAAAATCTTTATTTATATAGCACCAACATATTCCGCAGTGCTTTACAGTTTAACAGTTTCAAACACAACAGTCATAAGTAACAACGTTAACAATACAATAATTAAAGCGAAATAAGAGGACCCTGCTCATGAAAGCTTACAATCTACAATGAGGTGGGGGAGATACAAAGCACAGGTGTGCATTTACAATGGTGTATTTATCTCTTCAACGGACACGGATCTTTCCGACTCAGACACACGCCCAAAAAATATGAGAGGAAGGCAGAGGGGGAGGGGTAATCAGAGGGGGCGCTCTAATGATAGGATGGGAAACTCACGTTTTTTAGATCGGGACTATTTCCTGCGAAACAGGTCCAACACTAACAACTAGGGTTGAGCGAAACGGGTCGATCATTTTCAAAAGTCGCCGACTTTTGGCTAAGTCGGCGTCTCATGAAACCCGATCCGACCCCTGTGCTTGTCGGCCATGCGGTACGCGACTTTCGCGCCAAAGTCGCGTTTCAATGACGCGAAAAGCGCCATTTCTCAGCCAATGAAGGTGAACGCAGAGTGTGGGCAGCGTGATGACATAGATCCTGGTCCCCACCATCTTAGAGAAGGGCATTGCAGTGATTGGCTTGCTGTCTGCGGCGTCACAGGGGCTATAAAGGGGCGTTCCCGCCGACCGCCATCTTACTGCTGCTGATCTGAGCTTAGGGACAGGTTGCTGCCGCTTCATCAGAAGCAGGGAGAGCGTTAGGCAGGGTCCACTAACCACCAAACCGCTTGTGCTGCAGCGATTTCCACTGTCCAACACCACCTTCGGTGTGCAGGAACAGTGGAAGCTATTTTTTTTTTTTTTTCCCCTCAGCGCTGTAGCTCATTGGGCTGCCCTAGAAGGCTCCGTGATAGCTGTATTGCTGTGTGTACGCCACTGTGGAAACCAACTGCTTTTTTCAAAGCACATATCCTCTTGTTCCTTCCTTTCTGCACAGCTATCTTTTTTGTTTGTCCACACTTTTTATTTAATTTGTGCATCAGTCCACTCCTATTGCTGCCTGCCATACCTGGCTTACATTACTGCAGGGAGATAGTAATTGTAGGACAGTTTTTTTTTTTTTTTTGATTTTTTTTTGGGGGAGATTAAGATTGGCATTTCTGCTACAGTGCCATCCCTGTGTGTGCCATCTCTCACTGAGTGGGCCATAGAAAGCCTATTTATTTTTTCCGTGATTTGTGTTCTAAAATCTACCTCAACACAGAAACACTACATCAATCAGTGGGAGAAAAATATTGGCCTCAGTCAGGGCTTGTGTGCCACTGCTGTGTGTGCGCTATCTCTCATTCAGTGGGCTATAGCAAGCCTATATTTTTTTTTTTTTTTTTTTTTTTAATATTATTTGGTTTCAAAAGTCTCCCTGAAAAAAAAAAAAAACCTAAAAAAACAGTGGGAGAGTAATATTGCCCTTTCAGCTTGTGTGCCAGTCTTGACTCCTGGGTGTGCCACCTCTCTCCCTCTCATTCAGTGGGCCATAGAAAGCCTATTTATTTTTTTTTTAAAATATTATTGGGTTTCTAAAGTCTCCCTGAAAAAAACAAAAAATACATAAAAAAACAGTGGGAGAGTAATATTGCCCTTTCAGCTTGTGTGCCAGTCTTGACTCCTGGGTGTGCCACCTCTCTCCCTCTCATTCAGTGGGCCATAGAAAGCCTTTTTTTTTTTTGGTTTTTTTAATATTATTTGGTTTCTAAAGTCTCCCTGAAAAAAACAAAAAAAAACATAAAAAACAGTGGGAGAGTAATATTGCCCTTTCAGCTTGTGCGCCAGTCTTGACTCCTGGTTGTGCCACCTCTCTCTCTCTAATTGTGGGCCATAGAAAGCCTTTTTTTTTTTTTTAAATATTATTGGGTTTCTAAAGTCTCCCTGAAAAAACAAAAAATACATAAAAAAACAGTGGGAGAGTAATATTGCCCTTTCAGCTTGTGTGCCAGTCTTGACTCCTGGGTGTGCCACCTCTCTCCCTTTCATTCAGTGGGCCATAGAAAGCCTATTTATTTTTTCCGTGATTTGTGTTCTAAATTCTACCTCAACACAAAAACACTACATCAATCAGTGGGAGAAAAATATTGGCCTCAGTCAGGGCTTGTGTGCCACTGCTGTGTGTGCTATCTCTCATTCAGTGGGCTATAGCAAGCCTATTTTTTTTTTTTTTTTTTAATATTATTTGGTTTCTAAAGTCTCCCTGAAAAAAAAAAAAAACCTAAAAAAACAGTGGGAGAGTAATATTGCCCTTTCAGCTTGTGTGCCAGTCTTGACTCCTGGGTGTGCCACCTCTCTCCCTCTCATTCAGTGGGCCATAGAAAGCCTATTTATTTTTTTTTAAAAATATTATTGGGTTTCTAAAGTCTCCCTGAAAAAACAAAAAATACATAAAAAAACAGTGGGAGAGTAATATTGCCCTTTCAGCTTGTGTGCCAGTCTTGACTCCTGGGTGTGCCACCTCTCTCCCTCTCATTCAGTGGGCCATAGAAAGCCTATTTATTTTTTTTTTTAAATATTATTGGGTTTCTAAAGTCTCCCTGAAAAAACAAAAAATACATAAAAAAACAGTGGGAGAGTAATATTGCCCTTTCAGCTTGTGTGCCAGTCTTGACTCCTGGGTGTGCCACCTCTCTCCCTCTCATTCAGTGGGCCATAGAAAGCCTATTTATTTTTTTTTTAAAATATTATTGGGTTTCTAAAGTCTCCCTGAAAAAACAAAAAATACATAAAAAAACAGTGGGAGAGTAATATTGCCCTTTCAGCTTGTGTGCCAGTCTTGACTCCTGGGTGTGCCACCTCTCTCCCTTTCATTCAGTGGGCCATAGAAAGCCTATTTTTTTTTTTTTTAATATTATTTGGTTTCTAATTCTCCCTGAAAAAAAAAAAAAAACCTAAAAAAACAGTGGGAGAGTAATATTGCCCTTTCAGCTTGTGTGCCAGTCTTGACTCCTGGGTGTGCCACCTCTCTCCCTCTCATTCAGTGGGCCATAGAAAGCCTATTTATTTTTTTTTTTAAATATTATTGGGTTTCTAAAGTCTCCCTGAAAAAACAAAAAATACATAAAAAAACAGTGGGAGAGTAATATTGCCCTTTCAGCTTGTGTGCCAGTCTTGACTCCTGGGTGTGCCACCTCTCTCCCTTTCATTCAGTGGGCCATAGAAAGCCTATTTTTTTTTTTTTTTTAATATTATTTGGTTTCTAAAGTCTCCCTGAAAAAAACAAAAAAAACATAAAAAACAGTGGGAGAGTAATATTGCCCTTTCAGCTTGTGCGCCAGTCTTGACTCCTGGTTGTGCCACCTCTCTCTCTCTAATTGTGGGCCATAGAAAGCCTTTTTTTTTTTTTTTTTTAATATTATTTGGTTTCTAAAGTCTCCCTGAGAAAAAAAAATAAATAAATTAGGTGGGAGATTAATATTGACATTAGTGCTTGAGTGACAGTCCTGCGTGTGTGTCATCTCTGTGATTTTGTGCCACAGAAAACAGAGTGTGTAACATTGTGCCTGATTTTCCTTGTGGTCTCACCAACCTGTTAAGGGATATTGAAATCATACTGAAGTTATAGCTCACCGTGTAAGTTGTTTGATAGCAACAAATAAAGTTACTTTGGTTAAGATTTTAAAACAATGAGGAAGTCTGGTGCAAGAGGTCGTCGTGGGCGTTCATTGTCAGCTGGTAATGATGGTAGTGGTAGTGGAGCATCAGGTGGTCGTGGGGATAAAAATATTCCACCTAAGTCTGGAGCTGTGGAGCCAGTTTCGTCGTCAGGCTACACAAGGCCTCGAACGCTCTCTTTTCTGGGAGTAGGAAAACCGCTTTTAAAGGCGGAGCAGCAACAGCAAGTTTTGGCTTACATTGCAGACTCAGCCTCTAGCTCTTTTGCCTCCTCTTCCGAAACTGGTAAATGTAAAAGCAGCGCGTCGCTTGTGGATGTTCACGGTCAGGGACAAGTCGCTTCCTTGTCCTCCTCAGCAAAAACTACAACAAGAGAGAAGGATGCAGCAGGCGACACAACGGGTCACTCCATGGAGCTCTTTACACATACCGTCCCTGGCTTAGAAAGTGAAACATTTAACAGGCCATGCCCATTACAAGTATATTCTGACATGGAGTGCACTGATGCACAGCCACAGCCAGAGTACTATGCTGCTCCTTTGACTCAGACCACCACATTGCCCTCTCAGGGTACAGATCCACAATCAGACCCTGATGAGACTATGTTGCCCCGCCACGAACGCTATACCACCGACCGACACAGTGACACAGACGAAGTTGCACACGAGCTCGAAGAGGAGGTAATAGATGACCCAGTTATTGACCCCGATTGGCAGCCATTGGGGGAACAGGGTGCAGGCGGCAGTAGTTCAGAAGCGGAGGTGGAGGAGGGGCCGCAGCAGGCATCAACATCGCAACAGGTTCCATCTGCCGGGCCCGTATCTGGACCAAAACGCGTGTCAAAGCCAAAACCTGTTGGAGCACAGCGTTGCCATCCGGTTAAAGCTCAGTCTGCAATCCCTGAAAAGGGATCAGAGTCTAGGAAGAGTGCAGTCTGGCATTTTTTTAAACAACATCCAACTGATCAGCGCAAAGTCATCTGTCAAAAATGTTCAACTAGCTTAAGCAGAGGTCAGAATCTGAAAAGTCTAAATACTAGTTGCATGCATAGACACTTAACCACCATGCATTCTCAAGCCTGGACTAACTACCAAACGTCCCTCAAGGTTGTAGCACCCTCGGCCAATGAAGCTAGTCAGCAACGCAACATCCCTTCCGTCACTGTAAGGCCACCATTTTCCGCACCACCGGCAGTATCTGTGCAGGTTTCTTTGCCAGCCAAAAGCAGTCAGGGTCAGGGAATCACCAGTTTTGTAGGAGGAAATATTGCATGTAGGGCACCGGCGGAAACAATACCGTCTCCAACCGTCTCTCAGTCTGCCATGTCCACCGGCACACCCGAAAGTTCCACGATCTACAGCTCTCCAGTCCAGCTCACCCTACATGAGACTCTGGTTAGAAAAAGGAAGTACTTATCCTCGCATCCGCGTACACAGGGTTTTAACGGCCACATAGCTAGACTAATCTCGTTAGAGATGATGCCCTACCGGTTAGTTGAAAGCGAAGCTTTCAAAGCCCTGATGGAGTACGCTGAACCACGATACGAGCTACCCAGTCGACACTTTTTTTCCAGAAAAGCCATCCCAGCCCTGCACCAGCATGTTAAACAGCGCATCGTCCATGCACTCAGGCAATCTGTGAGTACAAAGGTGCACCTGACTACAGATGCATGGACCAGTAGGCATGGCCAGGGACGTTATGTGTCCATCACGGCACACTGGGTGAATGTGGTGGATGCAGGGTCCACAGGCGACATCAATTTAGGGACAGTTGTGCCTAGCCCACGGTCTAGGAAACAGTTGGCTGTAGGCGTTCGCACCCCCTCCTCCTCCTCCTCGTCCTCCTGCAGAAGCTACAGCTCTTCCACAGAACGCAGTCGGCCAACCACTCCATCGGCAGATGACACTGTTGCACACCAGTTGTCCCATTATGGGCCAGCTACTGCCAAGCGTCAGCAGGCTGTATTGGCTATGAAGTGTTTGGGCGACAACAGACACACCGCGGAAGTTCTGTCCGAGTTCTTGCAACAAGAAACGCAGTCGTGGCTGGGCACAGTAGATCTTGAGGCAGGCAAGGTAGTGAGTGATAACGGAAGGAATTTCATGGCTGCCATCTCCCTTTCCCAACTGAAACACATTCCTTGCCTGGCTCACACCTTAAACCTGGTGGTGCAGTGCTTATTGAAAACTTATCCTGGGTTCTCCGACCTGCTCCTCAAAGTGCGTGCACTTTGCTCACATATCCGACGTTCGCCTGTACACGCCAGCCGTATGCAGACCTATCAGCGGTCTTTGAACCTTCCCCAGCATCGCCTAATCATAGACGTTGCAACAAGGTGGAACTCAACACTGCACATGCTTCAGAGACTGTGCGAACAGAGGCGTGCTGTTATTTATTTGTGGGAGGATACACGGGCAGGCAGTAGGATGGCAGACATGGAGTTGTCAGGTGTGCAGTGGTCGAAGATACAAGACATGTGTCAAGTCCTTCAGTGTTTTGAGGAATGCACACGGCTGGTTAGTGCAGACAACGCCGTAATAAGCATGAGCATCCCCCTAATGCGTCTGCTGATGCAAAGTTTGACGCACATAAAGGAGCAGGCGTCTGCACCAGAGGAAGAGGGAAGCCTTGATGACAGTCAGCCATTGTCTGGTCAGGGCAGTGTACAGGACGAGGTAGCGGGCGAAGAGGAGGTGGAGGACGAGGAGGATGATGGGGATGAGTATATTTTTAATGCGGAAACTTTCACGGGGGCACAGGAAATTGGTTGCGTGTCACGGCCGGGTTCTGGTTTTTTGAGGGACACAAGTGACGTAGATTTGCCTGCAACTGCCCCTCAACCAATCACAACCGGAGATTTGACAAGTGGAACTTTGGCCCACATGGCGGATTATGCCTTACGTATCCTACAAAGGGACACACGCATTACGAAAATGATGAACGATGACGATTACTGGTTGGCCTGCCTCCTTGATCCACGCTATAAAGGCAAATTGCAAAATATTATGCCACATGAGAACTTGGAACTAATATTAGCAACCAAACAATCAACTCTTGTTGACCGTTTGCTTCAGGCATTCCCAGCACACAGCGCACGTGATCGTTCTCACACGAGCTCCAGGGGGCAGCAGACTAGGAGTGTTAGGGGTGCACACATCAGAAGTGGCGTTGGACAGAGGGGTTTTCTGACCAGGTTGTGGAGTGATTTTGCTATGACCGCAGACAGGACAGGTACTGCTGCATCAATTGAAAGTGACAGGAGACAACATTTGTCCAGTATGGTTACTAACTATTTTTCATCCCTTATCGATGTTCTCCCTCAACCGTCATTCCCATTTGATTACTGGGCCTCCAAATTAGACACCTGGCCAGAATTGGCAGAATATGCATTGCAGGAGCTTGCTTGCCCGGCAGCAAGTGTCCTATCAGAAAGAGTATTCAGTGCTGCAGGGTCAATATTAACCGAAAAAAGGACTCGTCTGGCTACCCAAAATGTTGACGATCTAACATTCATTAAAATGAACCACAACTGGATTTCAAAATCTTTTGCCCCACCTTGCCCGGCCGACACCTAGCTTTCCTATGAAAAGCTCTTGCCTGTGAATTACTTTTCTAATGTCTAATTTGCTGCTGCAGATTGTACAGCATACGACATGTTTACACCTCCCTAAATGGCCAAACTCCCCACACGGGGCCGTGGTATCGCGACTTGGCGCAAGCACCCGTGAGACTGCTGTTTGTCTGAAGAGGTGGGTGTGCTCGCTTTTGGTTGACGGCATTGCTACTGGGTCCCTCATAGTACAATGTAGTGTCTCTGGCGGTGGTGGTGCGCACCCAACGTCAGACACACCGTTGTAACATGAGTGGCCCTGGGGCGGTCCCGCCGGCCTCAAGAGAGTTCCCCCCTACCCCAGCTCAAACTGGGCTCTACTACGTGCAAAATTATGTCGCACAGCTCCACCAATCTTTAGTCTATTCGCTGACATCATTCAATGTCTGGCACTGACAATACAAATTTGTAGACATCTATGATGCAACTTAAAGTAGTCTGTGTCTGTGTCCTATATTGGCACCATTAAATAGTTACTGCCAAATTACTATGTCAGAAACACAGCAGATGAGCCCACCCCTGTACCTAAGTATGCCATCTTTTTTTTTGTTTTGGTTGTTTTGCGAGACATTAACATCTATTTATATTTTGGGAGTACTGGGACAGACACTCCTTGCACTACTCCTCCACTCAGCACCAAGCTGCCTGCCCGTGTATCCATGTAACCGCTGTAAAACTGCCATGAGCCTATTGTTTGTTATTTTAGGCCTTTGATAGCCTGTCTGCGGTCCCTACTCCTCCACTGACCACCAAGCTGCCTGCCCGTGTATCCATGTAACCGCTGTAAAACTGCCATGAGCCTATTGTTTGTTATTTTAGGCCTTCGAAGCCTGTCTGCGGTCCATACTTTAAATACTCCTCCACTCAGCACCAAGCTGCCTGCCCGTGTATCCATGCAACCGCTGTAAAACTGCCATGAGCCTATTGTTTGTTATGTTAGGCCTTTGATAGCCTGTCTGCGGTCCCTACTTTAAATACTCCTCCACTCACCACCACCAAGCTGCCTGCCCGTGTATCCATGTAACCGCTGTGAAACTGCCATGAGCCTATTGTTTTTTTATGTTAGGCCTTTGATAGCCTGTCTGCGGTCCCTACTTTAAATACTCCTCCACTCACCACCACCAAGCTGCCTGCCCGTGTATCCATGTAACCGCTGTAAAACTGCCATGAGCCTATTGTTTGTTATGTTAGGCCTTTGAAGCCTTTCTGCGCTCCCTCCTTCCACTAGTCCTCCACTGACCAGACCACTGCTGCCCGTGTACCCCTGGAACCAATTTTAAAGTGCCTACAGCCAGCCCATTTTATTGTGTTAGGCCTTCGAAGCCTGTCTGCGGTCCATACTTCCACTAGTCCTCCACTGACCAGACCACTGCTGCCCGTGTACCCCTGGAACCAATTTTAAAGTGCCTACAGTCAGCCCATTTTATTGTGTTAGGCCTTCGAAGCCTGTCTGCGGTCCATACTTCCACTAGGCCTCCACTGACCAGACCACTGCTGCCCGTGTACCCCTGGAACCAATTTTAAAGTGCCTACAGCCAGCCCATTTTATTGTGTTAGGCCTTCGAAGCCTGTCTGCGGTCCATACTTTAAATACTCCTCCACTCAGCACCAAGCTGCCTGCCCGTGTATCCATGTAACCGCTGTAAAACTGCCATGAGCCTATTGTTTGTTATGTTAGGCCTTTGATAGCCTGTCTGCGGTCCCTACTTTAAATACTCCTCCACTCACCACCACCAAGCTGCCTGCCCGTGTATCCATGTAACCGCTGTGAAACTGCCATGAGCCTATTGTTTTTTTATGTTAGGCCTTTGATAGCCTGTCTGCGGTCCCTACTTTAAATACTCCTCCACTCACCACCACCAAGCTGCCTGCCCGTGTATCCATGTAACCGCTGTAAAACTGCCATGAGCCTATTGTTTGTTATGTTAGGCCTTTGAAGCCTTTCTGCGCTCCCTCCTTCCACTAGTCCTCCACTGACCAGACCACTGCTGCCCGTGTACCCCTGGAACCAATTTTAAAGTGCCTACAGCCAGCCCATTTTATTGTGTTAGGCCTTCGAAGCCTGTCTGCGGTCCATACTTCCACTAGTCCTCCACTGACCAGACCACTGCTGCCCGTGTACCCCTGGAACCAATTTTAAAGTGCCTACAGTCAGCCCATTTTATTGTGTTAGGCCTTCGAAGCCTGTCTGCGGTCCATACTTCCACTAGGCCTCCACTGACCAGACCACTGCTGCCCGTGTACCCCTGGAACCAATTTTAAAGTGCCTACAGCCAGCCCATTTTATTGTGTTAGGCCTTCGAAGCCTGTCTGCGGTCCATACTTTAAATACTCCTCCACTCACCACCAAGCTGCCTGCCCGTGTATCCATGTAACCGCTGTAAAACTGCCATGAGCCTATTGTTTGTTATGTTAGGCCTTTGATAGCCTGTCTGCGGTCCTTACTTTAAATACTCCTCCACTCACCACCTAGCTGCCTGTGTATCCATGTAACCGATGTAAAACTGCCATGACTGCCTACTGTTTGTTATTTTAGGCCTTTGATAGCCTGTCTGCGGCCCCTACTTGCAATACTCCTCCACTGACCACAATGCTGCCTGGAGTGCCTGCCTGTGTATCCATGTAACCGATGTAAAACTGCCATGACTGCCTACTGTTTGTTATTTTAGGCCTTTGATAGCCTGTCTGCGGTCCCTACTTTAAATACTCCTCCACTGACCACCAAGCTGCCTGCCCGTGTATCCATGTAACCGCTGTAAAACTGCCATGAGCCTATTGTTTGTTATTTTAGGCCTTTGATAGCCTGTCTGCGGCCCCTACTTGCAATACTCCTCCACTGACCACAATGCTGCCTGGAGTGCCTGCCTGTGTATCCATGTAACCGATGTAAAACTGCCATGACTGCCTACTGTTTGTTATTTTAGGCCTTTGATAGCCTGTCTGCAGCCCCTACTTGCAATACTCCTCCACTGACCACACCAATGCTGCCCGTGTACCCCTGGAACCTATTTAAAAGTTCATAGAGCCTAGTTATATATTTTATTTACTATTAATAAGGCCATGATGGACTACGCTGTACCACGCTACAAGCTAACCAGTCGACACTTCTTTTGCGAGAAAAGCCATCCCAACCCTCCACCAGCATGTAGAAGACCGCATTGTCCATGCACTCTGGCAATCTGTGAGTACAAAGGTGCACCTGACAACAGACGCATGGACCTGTAGGCATGGCCACGGAAGATTACGTGTCCATTACGGCGCAATGGGTTAATGTGGTGGATGCATGGTCCACAGGGGACAGCCTACTAAGTCTGTCTGCAGTCCCTAATTCAAATTGTCCTCCACTGTCTAAATCGGAACTTCCACCTTCTGGCTTTCGGCCTATAGTATCAGAAATTAAACTGCATTTGGCCTTCAACTTTGGTTAGGGCCTACTAACGGCTTCTGCCCCTCCCTGGTGTTGCCCTCAACTAAATAAAGCTGAGCTTCAACCTTCCGGCTCTCATTATGTGGTTTTAAAAAAAAAAATGGTGGTTAGGGCCTACTAACGGCTTCTGCCCCTCCCTGGTGTTGTCCTCAACTAAATAAAGCTGAGCTTCAACCTTCCGGCTCTCATTATGTGGTTTTAAAAAAAAAAAAAATGGTGGTTAGGGCCTACTAACGGCTTCTGCCCCTCCCTGGTGTTGCCCTCAACTAAATAAAGCTGAGCTTCAACCTTCTGCTCCAAATTACCATTTTAAAAAATGCAATAGGCTTTTCCGGCCTACTAAAGGTGTCTGTCTGTGTGCCCCTGCCTGGTGTTGTCCTCAACTGAATAAAGCTGAGCTTCAACCTTCCGGCTCTCATTAAGTGGTTTTAAAAAAAAAAAAATTGGTGGTTAGGGCCTACTAACGGCTTCTGCCCCTCCCTGGTGTTGTCCTCAACTAAATAAAGCTGAGCTTCAACCTTCCGGCTCTCATTAAGTGGTTTTTAAAAAAAAATGGTGGTTAGGGCCTACTAACGGCTTCTGCCCCTCCCTGGTGTTGTCCTCAACTAAATAAAGCTGAGCTTCAACCTTCCGGCTCTCATTAAGTGGTTTTAAAAAAAAAAAAATTGGTGGTTAGGGCCTACTAACGGCTTCTGCCCCTCCCTGGTGTTGTCCTCAACTAAATAAAGCTGAGCTTCAACCTTCCGGCTCTCATTAAGTGGTTTTAAAAAAAAAAAAAATGGTGGTTAGGGCCTACTAACGGCTTCTGCCCCTCCCTGGTGTTGTCCTCAACTAAATAAAGCTGAGCTTCAACCTTCCGGCTCTCATTAAGTGGTTTTAAAAAAAAAAAAATTGGTGGTTAGGGCCTACTAACGGCTTCTGCCCCTCCCTGGTGTTGTCCTCAACTAAATAAAGCTGAGCTTCAACCTTCCGGCTCTCATTAAGTGGTTTTAAAAAAAAAAAAAATGGTGGTTAGGGCCTACTAACGGCTTCTGCCCCTCCCTGGTGTTGTCCTCAACTAAATAAAGCTGAGCTTCAACCTTCCGGCTCTCATTAAGTGGTTTTAAAAAAAAAAAAATTGGTGGTTAGGGCCTACTAACGGCTTCTGCCCCTCCCTGGTGTTGTCCTCAACTAAATAAAGCTGAGCTTCAACCTTCCGGCTCTCATTAAGTGGTTTTAAAAAAAAAAAAAATGGTGGTTAGGGCCTACTAACGGCTTCTGCCCCTCCCTGGTGTTGTCCTCAACTAAATAAAGCTGAGCTTCAACCTTCCGGCTCTCATTAAGTGGTTTTAAAAAAAAAAAAAATGGTGGTTAGGGCCTACTAACGGCTTCTGCCCCTCCCTGGTGTTGTCCTCAACTAAATAAAGCTGAGCTTCAACCTTCCGGCTCTCATTAAGTGGTTTTAAAAAAAAAAAAATTGGTGGTTAGGGCCTACTAACGGCTTCTGCCCCTCCCTGGTGTTGTCCTCAACTAAATAAAGCTGAGCTTCAACCTTCCGGCTCTCATTATGTGGTTTAAAAAAAAAAAATGGTGGTTAGGGCCTACTAACGGCTTCTGCCCCTCCCTGGTGTTGTCCTCAACTAAATAAAGCTGAGCTTCAACCTTCCGGCTCTCATTATGTGGTTTAAAAAAAAAAAATGGTGGTTAGGGCCTACTAACGGCTTCTGCCCCTCCCTGGTGTTGTCCTCAACTAAATAAAGCTGAGCTTCAACCTTCCGGCTCTCATTATGTGGTTTTAAAAAAAAAAAAAATGGTGGTTAGGGCCTACTAACGGCTTCTGCCCCTCCCTGGTGTTGTCCTCAACTAAATAAAGCTGAGCTTCAACCTTCCGGCTCTCATTATGTGTTTTTAAAAAAAAAATGGTGGTTAGGGCCTACTAACGGCTTCTGCCCCTCCCTGGTGTTGTCCTCAACTAAATAAAGCTGAGCTTCAACCTTCCGGCTCTCATTAAGTGGTTTTAAAAAAAAAAAAAATGGTGGTTAGGGCCTACTAACGGCTTCTGCCCCTCCCTGGTGTTGCCCTCAACTAAATAAAGCTGAGCTTCAACCTTCTGCTCCAAATTACCATTTTAAAAAATGCAATAGGCTTTTCCGGCCTACTAAAGGTGTCTGCCCCTCCCTGGTGTTGTCCTCAACTGAACAAAGCTGAGCTTCCACATTCTGGCTTTCGCCCTATACTATCAGATATTAAACTGCATTTGGCCTACTAGTGTGGTTAGGCCCTTGAAACAGTGTCTGCTGCTCTTGGGTTTGCTACTCCACTGAACAAAGCAATGCCGCCTGTTTAGTCCTGTTACCAATTTTGAACTGCATGTAGCCTACTTTATTCTTTGGCCCTATATCTGTTTCCTCCTCATCCTGCCCATTGCCCAGCCACTGCTAAATGAGTCTGCTGGTACATTGACCTAGACCACTACATTCCCCTTGTACTCTACACAGCCAGAATCTGTCCCTGCTGAAAGTAAGGTTCCCCTTCCCGCATGTTATACCACCTTACACAGGGACAAAGAGGAAGGTGCAGATGAAAGTGCAGGTTCCTTCATCAGGTGGGGGGGCATACTCGTTGGCGACGTCACTGGCACAGGGCCCCTCAGAGTACGCAAAAGTGTCGCTGCTGGTGGGAGGCGCCCCCGCCATGCAAACACACCGCCGTACTTTGAGGGGCCCTGTGCCAGTGGCAATGCGAACGAGTGGGCCCCCCCCTGCTTGCTCAGGATCACAGCACTTGCAACTTTTAAATACTTACCTTTCCCTGCAACACCGCCGTGACGTAGTCCGCATTTCCTGGGCCCACGAAAAACTTGAGCCAGCCCTACTCCCCCCACAACTTTCCCCCAATTCCCTATGCCCAACTATTATTATACAGTTAATTAAGATTGGCAAGCTTCAGAAACAAGAATGGATGTTTTTGGCATTAAAATGGGCACTGTAGGTGTTTTCCTGGCCTCCACTCACTGCCGACTATGCTTCCCCATTGACTTGCATTGGGTTTCGTGTTTCGGTCGATCCCCGACTTTTAGCGATAATCGGCCGACTGCACTCGACTCGACTCTGGACAAAATCGGGTTTCCCAAAACCCTACTCGATCTTAAAAAAATGAAAGTCGCTCAACCCTACTAACAACAATTAAAATCCTTTTCAGCCCCTCAGATTATCAACCTCTCCACAAAGAGGTTGAATGATGTAGAGACACGGGTTCTTAATAAAGGTTTAAATTTTGTGCCCACATCCAACTTTCAACTCTTTGAAAGCATTAAAGATTTACATCTTTTTACAAGGAAGTTAAAGTGGAAAAAATTCTTTGTAAAAGAGGACAAACGTGTCTGTAAGGAAATGGACATCCCAGATTCTCTTCTGGGAGATGTCAGATTCCTATATGGTCTGGCAGACTCTGATCCTGAACAAGAGGGCAATGGACCCTTTACGGAACTGAAAAATAAGAGTAAAAAAATGCCCCCAGTACAGAGTGATCTTACAACCATAGACGTTTTTGTGGAATTGGTAACCAGAGACCTGGAGGAATTGGAAATAAAAACAAAAAGTGGCAAATATAATTTATCCAGGTCAGAGGTAGAGGTTTTGACCAATTTGGAAAGAGACACCAGTATTGTAATTAAACCCTCAGACAAGGGGGGCAATACGGTAATCATGAACCAGGAAGATTATTTAGCTATGTGTCATAAGATTCTGAATGAACCCAAGGATTATGAGAAACTACCCTCTAATCCGACCTCTGTATATGTCATACAACTGAAACAGATCCTTGATAGGGGTTTGGAAGAATCCTTAATTGACAAAAACGAGTATGACTTTCTCTTCCCACAACACCCAGTACTATCAACCTTTTATTGTCTCCCGAAAGTACATAAAGGGTTGACACCTCTTAAAGGAAGACCGATAGTGTCTGGGATCAATAGTTTGTGCCATCATGTCGGTATATATCTGGATGTGATTTTGAAACCCCATGTGGTCTCACTTAACTCCTACACGAGGGATTCCACGGACCTTTTAAGGAAACTGGATGGTTTGATTTCAGAACCCCAGTCCCTACTTTGCAGCATTGATGTGGAGGCCCTTTATTCATCCATAAAACATGAGGATGGCCTCAAGGCAGTTGAACATTTTATTAGGAGTAGGGGTCAACAGCACATGAGACACAACAAATGGGTTTTGGATCTTCTTGAGTTCTGTTTGACCAAAAACATTTTTCTTTTTGATGGCACGGTCCACCACCAGCTCAGGGGCACAGCAATGGGCAATTCGTGTGCGCCCACTTACGTTAATTTGCTCCTGGGCTGGTGGGAGGAAACCATAGTTTTTGGAGAACTTTGGACCGAAGAACAGACTAAAATATCGTTTTGGTCAAGATATATTGATGATGTTTTATTGGTGTGGAATGGAGATGCGGTAGACTTTACAAACTTTGTGTCAAATTTAAATGACAATCCTTTGGGTTTACGTTTCACGTGTGAATATCATGAGAATGAACTACCCTTCCTGGATCTTCTCATACAAAAAACGTCAGATGGTCATATTAAGACTAAAACTTACAGAAAGCCAACTTCTACCAACGCCCTCCTCCGTTGGGATAGCCATCACCCTGTGTCCCTAAAAAAAGGAATACCTAAGGGGCAATATCTGAGGGCAAGATGGAATTGTTCTTCCTTACAGGATTTTCATGACCAAGCGGATGATCTGCGATCATGCTTTTTGGATAGGGGCTACCCAGATGGTATTTTGAGGAAGGCTTATAAGGAGGTAGAAAAGGTGAATAGAGATGATCTTCTGGTGCCAAACCCCAAAAAAGAGAGTACTCCTATGTTGAGATATATCACAACCTATAACAATGGTGCACAACAGATTCGGGCTATTCTGCAAAAACATTGGTCCATTTTGTATATGGACGAGGACATTGGTGAAATGGTTGGAGAGAATCCTAGCATCACGTTTCAGAAAGGGAAATCTATAGGCGACAGACTGGTTCACAGCCACTACATTGCACCAAAAAAGGAGACGTGGTTGTCTAAC
The DNA here is from genome assembly GCF_051348905.1 of Ranitomeya variabilis. Classification (NCBI taxonomy): domain Eukaryota; kingdom Metazoa; phylum Chordata; class Amphibia; order Anura; family Dendrobatidae; genus Ranitomeya; species Ranitomeya variabilis. The sequence goes on from NC_135234.1 coordinate 601,758,370, forward strand.
CAACTAAAAGGGTCTTTTAAATGTAGTGGTTGTGCCGCATGCCCGGTTATGGCAACAGGTTCAACCTTTGTGAGTCAAAAAACAGGGAAAGAGTACCGTCTATATCACTTCATCAATTGTAGAACAAAGGGGGTGATATACAGGGCGGTCTGCACATGCGGCCTTGAGTATATAGGCAAAACCATAAGGGAATTCCGAAGACGAATAGGAGAACATCTAAGAGACATTGCTCTGAAAAGAGACACCCCTCTAGCAAGGCATATTAACACCAGACATGACGGGAGAATTACTGATTTGTCATTTATGGGGATTGATAGGGTTGCACCTCCAAGGAGGGGCGGCAACTGGGATCAGATGTTGCTACAATGTGAGGCTAAATGGATCCATCGCCTTAAAACTCAAACACCGGGTGGCCTTAACAAAATCCTCACTTACAGCTGTTTTCTCTGATAAAATTCTACACATTTCACCTTAGTTGTGCACCTACTTCCTTCGCTTTTTTCCTCCCCCTATGTGTATCATGTAGGGTAGACAGGTGAAGAATAGGGCTAGCCGCCGAGGAATGGGGGCGCCATTTCTCATTTTCTATCCCTAGGGTGCCAACCTCCATATGATAGGTAGGAGTTGAGGATAGGGTCAGTGTTAGTACATTATTTTTTGAGCGGTGGTATAGGCAGGCACATTTTTCCATCTATCTTCCTTCCTTGCACTAAGGGATAATGTCTTACTGTATTTACATTCTCTTGACCATTTCCCCAAGGGTAGGATTCTGTATTATTGCCCATCTGTTTGTCATCTGTTTCTGGGTGTGTGAACTCGCTAGGACATTTTATTTCGCTAGGACCACGTGTCTTTTGAATAATTCTCCAGCACCCTTTTCCGTATCTTTTTCCGCTTTTTGTCGGGTAGATAGCACATGCCATTATATATGTATCCTCCCTCCTTTCTGGAGGTTATGTTAGGATTAAGTTTTTGTTTCAACGTTTATGCCGATGGTGGACGTCTCAGCAATTTTTTCCCTCTTCTTTGAGGGTTGGTACTGGTATAGGATGTTTTGATATACGCTAAAGTATTGTGAGTACCCTCTTGCGGATCAGTATATCCGCCTGTTATAACACTCTGATTAAATAACTAATCTTACTGATCATTTTTTATATGTTTCGTCCTACATCTCCTCTACAACTTACGTCATACAGTGCGCCGACGGTTGGTGAATTATGCGGCTCACATAGGCGTTCCAATCTAGGACGCTGATATGACGTCAGTGGCTGAGCGTCCCAGTGTATGCGTTCCACGCACATCTCCTTTACAACTTACGTCATACAGTGCGCCGACAGTTGGTGAATTATACGGCTCACATATGCGTTCCAATTGAGGACGCTGATATGATGTCAGCGGTTGAGCGTCCCAGTGTATGCGTTCCACGCTGGAGACGCCTTTGGTATGATGCGCCGACAGTGAAGGCGCACAGGAAATGAGTGGGCGCCGCTCAAACACGAGGAGCTAGAGGTGGCTTATTTAATAGACAGCGACACAGTAAGTGCGAGACCACCCCTCTTTTTTCCCCTGTATGACGGGTGTCCACACAAGATGAGGATTTAGCACCCGATTTGGTTTATTTACTACATCTTCCCCTGATGAGTCTTGTAAACGAAATGCGTTGGGAAGCTTGAATGCCGGGGTAACATGTGTCCATGGTGATCAACGTGGGGTAATGTATGGAATGATTTGCCTCCCCCATATTTTTGACACCGATATATTCCAGGGGCTTTTTTTCCCTCGTCATGATGAATATAAGAGTATGAGGTGAGATTGTTCCCTTTTGTATTAGTGGTCTGAATAAGGGCTACTTGATATATGGATGGCCTAACTTTTCAGCCACTTAATTCTTGTTATATTTAGGAGGCTGTCTCCTTTTTGTTACGTGTATTTTGGTGTTTGCATATTGGGTCTGTCTTAATTTAAGTTGTCACTTAGGGTGTTTTTTGTTGAAATTATAGGATACTTATTTTTGGTATAGTTCATCCCATTTTAATAATTTTCTATTAAAAGTTAGTTTTTAACTTATTAGTCCCACCCTGCTATATTCAAATAACCTTCAGACTGGTGATTATAGTTCAAATTATCAATGGTGTATTTACAATGATGGTCCAGCCATCTTCAAGGGGTGGGGGATAGATGGGGATAGTGAATGGGCTACATGCACACACACAAATATAAAATGAGTTTGATTAGTGAACGTGGTAGGCCACTCTGAACACATGTGTTTTGAGGGAGCGCCTAAAACTATGCAAATTGTGGATGGTCCTAATATTTTGGGGCAGAGCATTCTAGAGGATTGGCGCAGCACGGGAGAAGTCTTGGAGTCAGGAGTGGGAGGTACGGATTAGTGCAGAGGTTAGTCGGAAGTCATTTGCAGAGCACAGAGGTCGGTTAGGCCGATAGACAGAAATGAGGGAGGAGATGTAAGGGGGTGCCGCACTGTGGAGAGCTTTGTGGGTGAGAACAAGTACTTTGAATTGTAACCTGTAATGAATGGGCAGCCAGTGTAATGACTGGCGAAGAGCAGACGCGTCCGAGTAACGATTAGCCAGATGGACAACCCTGGCTGCTGCATTAAGGATGGACTGGAGAGGGGAAAGTTGAGTGAGGGGGAGGCCAATTAATAGAGCATTACAGTAGTCCAGGCGGGAGTGGATCAGGGTGACAGTGAGGGGTTTTGTTGTTTCCATGGTGAGAAAAGGGCAGATTCTATAGATGTTCACGAGCGGGCAAGAGATTGAATAATTGCAGAATGATTTACAGGAGAATTTGGCAATTTTATTTGCCATGTTTTTAACACTAAGGTTCAGATATGGCTTTAAAGAAGGCTAATACTTGCAATACAACACAATTTTATTTCAAAGTACAAAATTCAAGGAATAGTATGATTGAATAGTATGAGTGCATACACTTTTGTGTATGTTAACATACAAAGGTTAAGTACATAATTGGATTAAATACATATAATGATTAAGTATATATAAAGATTAACTACTTACAGTATACTTACATAATCGCCAAGAGACTTTTAAACATCATCCGTCTGGAATATCAGAGAAGCAACACCAAGACAGAGAACCACTGGGAGATTACCTACACTGCATGGGCATCCCCAACTATGCAGTTATCAGCACATTGTACATGTACAGGTACCCCTGTTTTGGCATCTGTCTTAGTTGTGTTTCTCTGGTCTTATATAGTGATTTACACTATCTAGTAACTCTAGTTTTACCCAGACATTCAAGTGGCTAGCTTTCAAGTTTGTATGAAACTGAGATATCATAGAGTCATCAGATGAAGGGCCATAAACCCCTAGAATATAAAAGCCACAAGGATTTAGATGAAACCACCACAGGTAGAGCTTCAGTAAACCTTAATGTTTTACAATGACAAACAGCAAACATATAGACACTTAGAACTGTTTGTGAAGTGAATAAACAAACATTTCTCAAAATTGTGTCACTAAGAGCATTGTCTGTCACATTTGTAAAAATTTTACAAGAAATGCAGCTATGTGATTGTTTGAATGCATTTGGTATACAGTATTTTAATCTGGATTCCAAATCGCCATTTGTATATTCACCATTTGTACATTTGAGGCAGCCAAAGTTATGGCTCTCAAAGAGAAAAACTAATATAGTTGACAAATAAATATTTATAATGAGCTACTGAGCCAAACTAACAGTATTACTCTATCAAATTTTTATGAAGTGTATTGTGTCCAATGTGAGCAACCAGGCAACACAAAAAGGAGCTTTTCAAGTGAGCTTTTATGGTACACAAATGTTATGAAGTCTTTGTCAAAGAGGATGATGCGGTTTCACCAATGGTGGGTACCTTTTTAAAAAATATACTATTGCCATCACAGACCCCCTTGCTCAAAATTCTGGGGACTATAAAAGTACAGAACATGTTCACCCAGGTCATGTTGTCGGAGATAAGGAAGAGATATTGCAGGAAACAGAGTTAAGAAGTAGGCCCAATGTAGGGGTGTGGGTCTCTGAGACTTGTAATGGAGGGCATGAGCTGACAAACAATTCCCTAATGTGGGGTACTTTCCTTACTAAATTAAATAGTGCCATCACAGCCCCCTTGCCTAAAATTCACCATACAGAGCACGTTCACCCTGGTGATCTAATGGCAGATAAAGGACACACTGCAGGAGACAGAGTTAAGAAGTAGGCCCAATTTAATGTCATGCCTAATTCCCCAATGTGGGGTCCTTTTTTACTAAATAAAATAGTGCCATCACAGCCCCATTCCCCATAATGCATCGGCCTATAACAGTACAGAGCACGTTCACCTTGGTCATCTAGTTGTTCTGACCAAATCTAGAAGAGTATACCCATGTTTGGTTGTGAAGAGGTGCATGACAATACACCTCTCCTAATGAGAGAATGTATTTGAGGTTATGTTTTGCTGTTTTCACTTGGTGGTGTACAGAAGTCTTTCTCAGTCCAGCCCATGTTCATTTTTATAAGGGTGAGCCTGTCAGCATTTTCAGTTGAAAGGTGGATGCGCTTATCTGTCATAATTCCACCAGCGGCACAAAAAAAACCCTCTGACAGAACGCTAGCAGCAGGGCAGGCCAAGACCTTCAAGGCGTATGGAGCCAGTTCATGATAAATAATTAAAAGGCACAGAGGAATCCTGGAGGACGTTTGTACGATCTGCAAGGTACTCCCTCAGCATCTTTCCAAACATTGCACTTCTTGTGACAGCACCCCTTGCCTCTGTCCCGGCACAATAGGAGGATCTGAGAAAACTGTCCCAGAACTTGGCCATTGTTCCCCTGTCTGAGCTGGATTGTACTTTTGTCTCTCTCACTTGGACACCTTGGTTGTATAACAAACTCTGACGTCTGCTGACAGTGTTCTCACATGGGAATTTTCTAAGTGGGCTGTCACGGAAATATCACACTGGCAATATGTGGCCTTTTAATATTTTTTATGGTAAATAGTGCTGTATATAATTACAGTAACAGACAGCAAAAAAAGTGGTACATTGGCTTATATTGCCCAAACTTGCAAAAAGCAGATATTTGAGGGCTGTTACGGAAATACCACACTGGCAAATATGTGACCTTTTTATATTTTTGTTATGCCAAATAGTTCTGTGTATAATTTGAGTAACAGACAGGAAAAAAAGTGGTAAACTGGCCTACAATCACCAAACTTGGAACACGCAGATATATGAGGGCTGTCATGGAAATATCACACTGGAAAATTTGTGGCCTGTTTTTTTTAAAAAAAATGGCAAATAGTGCTGTATATAATTAGAGTAACAGACAGCAAAAACAGTGGCAAAATGGCCTAAAATGCCAAAACTTGGAGCCCGCAGATATATGAGGCCTTTTTTGGTGAATTTAAAACACCAAAAAAAAAACAAAAGTGGCACAAGGTTAGCACACACAACTTTGCTGCTTATGCCTGACAAACTATGATTTTTAAACAGGCTTCAGTCTGACAGAACACACTGTATATTTTTTTTTTTTTTGGGGGGTGAATTTTTGGAAAAAAAATGCAACTAGGTATATAGTAAAGAAGCTGCAGCAGCAGACAATTGTGGAGCTTTGGAAGGGATGCAGTGGGAGATATGTATGCACATACAGTGCCTGCAGGTCTTGCATTGATATGTATATGCTGTGCACTGCCTAAAAGCACTGCAATATCGGGACCCACAAATTAGCCCTAAAAAGGACTGTTGGTTTCTCAGGAGTTTGGATTTAAGAGTTTACACTCACTCTAAAAACTACAATTCTGACCCTATCTCGGCAGCAGCCCTCCCTACTCTCTCTGAATCTGGAGCAGAAGGCGGTGAGCAGGGCGGCGCCAGGTCTCTTATACTTGGGATGATGCTGTGTGGCCAAGCCAATCACTGCACGACCACAACAAAGATGGCTGCGGTGTTTCATGGCCTGGCAGACAATCCCTGCAGTGTGATTGGGTCTCTAAAGTCCGCCAAAAATGCTGGGTGGAGATACCAGTTACCATTGAATAATCCCGGAAATGCTCGGTGCTCGCCAAGTACACCGAGCTTAGTGATACTCGGGCGAGTAACGAGTAGTGGCAAGCACGTTCGCTCATCACTAATCATAATGAAATAAAACAAAAACATAAAAAATGTGAATCCACCGATGAATTTAAATAACTAAAGGGAGGGGTGAACACAGGTTCATAGGTTTGAAGCCAGAATGTGTCCAACGAGATGTTTGTCCCTAGCAACAGCGCAGAGACAGGGCTCTAAATAAAAATATAATATTAGAGTATTTGAATTATTTTTTATTACAGAGATACATTACCTCATTAGAGGACTGTCCAGAGATAGGGAAAATGGAAAATATAATAAAAAATGGGAATAATAGACGTATATCTCTTTTTTTATGACATTTCCCCCAGTGGGAGTAACAATTGTTTTGGTTTCCAATTAGTAACGGGTATCATAAAAACACCCATGCACAAAAAAAATTGTGACTTTGGCATCAAAGAATCCATTCACCCTGTGTTCTGCTGGTTGTGGATGATGACGATGAGGATAAGGAGGAGAATAACAACAAACAGACCAAATCTAGAAGCGTATACCCATGTGTGGTTGTGAAGGGGTGCATGAGAATACATCTCCACAAAAATGAGAATGTATTAGAGGTTATGTTTCATTGTTTTCACATGGTGCTGTACAGAAATATTGCCCAATCCAACCCTTGTTCATTTTTATAAGAGTGAGCCAGGCGGATGCGCTTGACAGGCGGATGCGCTTATCTGTAATAATTCCACAAGCGGCACTAAATACCCGCTCCGAAAGAACGCTAGCATCAGGGCAGGCCAGGACCTCCAAGGCATAGAGAGTCAGTTCATGCCATGTGTCCATCTTGGATACCCAATAATTAAAAGGCACAGATAAATCCTGGAGGACGTTTGTACGATCTGCAAGGTACTCCCTCAGCATCTTCCCAAACATTGCACTTCTTGTGACAGCACCCCTTGCCTCTGTCCTGGCATGATGGGAGGGTCTAAGAAAACTGTCCCAGAACTTTGCCATTGTTCCCCTGCCTGAGCAGGATTGTACTTCTGTCTCTCTCACTTGGACTCCTTGGTTGTGCAACAAACTCTGATGTCTGCTGCTAGCATTCTCACATGGGAATTTTCTAAGTAATTCCACTGCAAAAGCCCTCTGGTACTGCAACATTCTAGTACACCTCTCTGCCTCTGGCAGAAGAGATTGAAAGTTCTCCTTGTAGCATGGATCTAGAAGTGTCACCAACCAGTAATGAGTGTCACCAAACTTTTTTATAATGCGAGGGTCACATGAAATGCTGTGCAACATAAATTCAGCCATGCATGCCAGACTGCTAACAGGCAAGACTTCCATGTCCTCACCAACAGGACAACTGTCCATGCTGTCCTCCTCCTCATCCTCATCCTCCTCCTCCCTGTCCTCAGGCCATCCCCGCTGAACAGACGGTATGACAGCTGTGCTTGTAGTACCGTCTGTAGCGCATGAAAGTAGCTCCTGTTCTTCCTCCTCCTCCTCATTGCTACCAATCCACATTGGGAAGACATGAGGCTGGGCTGAGTGTAATCCCCATGTATGGCTCCTTGATCCATGTCTTTGTGCTCTGCCTGCAATGCATCCTCTTTAATTGTGAGCAGCTAGGTTTTCAGAATGCTGAGAAGCAGGATGTTGACGCTAATTATGGCATCATTGCCGCTCACCATCTTGGTGCAGTCCTCAAAGTTTTGGAGGATGGAATATATGTCTGACATACATGTCCAATCCTGAGGTCTTATGTGTGGTGTCTGAACTGAATATCGACAACCTTGTTTATGCTGGTAGTCAACAACTGCCCTCTTCTGCTCACAAATCGTTTCCAACATATGCAGCATAGAGTTCCAGCACGTGGGGACATCACACACCAGTTAGTTAGCTGGAAGCTGCAAATGCTGCTGAAGCTATAGCTGACTTTTTAAAATGGGCAGACAGATGCCGTACTATCACTAGTAGATCTAGCAGCTCCGGGTAGCTTTTCAGAAAACGTTGAACAACGAGGTTAAGCACATGGGCCAAGCAAGGTGCGTGTGTGAGCTCACCTTGCCTCAGAGCCGCCAACAGGTTCCACTCATTGTCACACATGACCATGCCTGGCTGTAGGTTCAGTGGTGTCAACCAAATATCTGACTGCTCTTTCAGCGCTGTCCACAACTCTTCAGCATTGTGCGGTTTGTCACCTATGCAGATTAGCTTCAGCACAGCCTGTTGCCGCTTGGCTGAGGCAGTGCTGCAGTGCTTCCAGCTTCTGACTGGTGTGTTAATTTCAGAGATGGAGGATGAAGAGGAGTAGGTGCAGGAGCTGTAGATTGTGGGGGCGACCCTGATTGATGTAGGGCCAGCAATCCTCGGCATGGGAAGGATGTGTTCCATCCCAAGGTTCAACTGGGTCCCGGCTTCCAATATGTTAAACCAGTGTGCCATCAGTAAGATGTACCATCCCTGCCCACAAGCACTTGTGCACGTGTCCGTGGTTAGGTGGACTTTCCCAGTAACAGCATTGTTGAGGGCAACGGAAATGTTGTTGGACACATGCTGATATTATGCCTGTACGGTACACCGGGAGAAATAGTGGCGACTGGGTACCAAATACCTTGGAACGGCCACCACCATCAGGTTGCGGAAAGCTTCCATCTCAATTATCATAAAAGGCAACATTTCGAGAGCAAGTAAAAGAGAAATGTTAGAATTTAGGACTGTGGCCTGTGGGGCATTGGCTGGGTATTTCCACTTGTGTTCCAATTACTTGGGTATAGACAACTGAAGGCTGTGCTGGGACAAGGATGTGGACAGGCTTGATGATGGTGCTGCTTGTGTGTGGGCCACAACAGGTGCAGGGCTAGAGGCATCTTCACATGCATGGTGGACTGGGGCTTGGCTTTTATGCAAAACAGTGGAAGAAGCAGTGGTGTCCCCTGCAGACAGTGTTCCTGGAGCCAGAGGTGAAAAAGTACCTAGATTGGCCATTGTCAATACGTTTCATCCTTTCAACCGTCTTGTTAATCAATGTGTTTTCAAGCATTGGGATATCCTTAAAAATGCATACCCTCATGTTAAGGAATTTAATTATAAACCCATTATTTGTAATAACAGATGTCAAAATATTAAGAATCATTTGGTGAGGGCTGATATAGGCCCCACTAACAGGGGACCTACACAAAGAGTCTTTTCTGTACCCCGCAATGGGACATTTCCCTGCTTGAACTGCCTTCAATGTTCAAATATCTCCAAGGGGGATTCATTTACACAACCCCGCTCCAGACGGAGGTTCTTTATTAAGGGACATTTTACATGTGAGTCGTCTTTTGTCGTCTATCTCATAAAGTGTCCTTGCGGTCTCGGTTATGTGGGTGAAACTACCCAACATATCCGAGACCGCATATCTCAGCATAAGTCCACCATTAGATGTGGTAGGACACTTCTTCCAATCCCGGCACACTTTCACATCCCTACATATATCGGCACTTGTCGGCAGTCTCCAGATTGATCATAACGGACTATGCATACGCACCTATTCTCTGCAGATATTGGCACCTGTCGGCATTTTCCGTCTCCTTCCGTAATATGCATGCGCACTTCATTATTCTTTTTTCAACCTTCACCCGGAAGTACTAATTTGGGCACGAGTACCGGAAGCGTATTAAAAGCCTGCACCACGCTTCCCATTTCACTCGCATCATTACCCGCTTCTACAGGCCACTTCCCAGAGCTCTACCAGCTGACACCTGTGCGGCATTCGCTATTTATAATATTCACAGGTAATCTAATAAGCGCCATTTCCTCTAGTTTGGTGCGGAGCTTATTTCACTTATATTTTTCACCTTATTCTTATTATATATTCTTATTCCCGCAGTGGGGTCCATATCTCCTGTTTATTTCTGATACAAGTAAAGTATAAACTCTTTTTTACTTATCCTCTGTAGCGCATATTGAAGTAATGTTAATCCCACATGGTATCATACTTAGAGGTTGATGTCTATATGCCTATACTGACATCTATATGTTTATATATTCAATTGTGTACAACTGGGGACTTCTATTTTTAAACAATATATACAATGTATTTATACAATACGATATATCTGGACAGTATACCTAGCCATTATGTAGTAGTGTTTGAACTTGAAAATATGAGTCTCCATACTATATTGTACTGATATGATATTGTATTAGTGCCTTTTCAGGTTGCTATTTATCAGTTATTATTTATTTCTATTTTTTGCTTTTGATACTTCGTGAATTGGATGCTAAACTCGATCATATTAATAGTTTATTTACTTTAGTATATTGGTCTATATTTGTATTTATTTATATGTTCATTAGTCTATCTTATAATTTGAATAGATGGTTGGATCAGGGTGACATATTACACCATATTTGAGGTCCATTATCACTTATGGTATCCTCTTTATTATGTTATATTCTTATGTTTATTCACTTATGTACAGTATGTTACAGAAAACAGACTTTTCTTGAAAAAGGCTAGTGAGTCGAAACATTGAGAGAAAGTGATATATGTCTGTATAGAATCTAAAATTATTTTTTTCGTGGAGACCCACCATCTTGATTTCTTGTTGAATAAAGAATATAAACTTCTACAGTATTAGTGTGCAGGAGTTCACTCATATTTATTGAACTATTTTTCTCCTGAACATCTTCTCTAAGCAGTGAGCACCTTCTTAATCTGATTGACTGTCTGTGGGCCACAACAGGTGCAGGGCTAAAGGCATCTTCACATGCACGGTGGACTGGGGCTTGGCTTCTATGCAGAACAGTGAAAGAAGCAGTGGTTTCCCCTGCAGACAGTGTTCCTGGAGCCTGGGGGTCGGCCCACAAAGTCGGGTGCTTTGCTGCCAAGTGCCTGATCATGCAGGTGATGTCAGGCTGGTAGTTTTGCTACCTCTGCTGATGCGGGCATTTCAGGTGCTGCAAATGGCCTGTTTGGGGGTATCCGCAGAGTCTTTAAAAAATAAACAGACTTGGGAAGATCTATCACGTGGAATGGCAACTTCACTCATGTTGGTGTTACTGGCAATGGATGCACGTCTTCTGTCTGTGTCCACCACACTGCTACTTCCTGCCTGTTGGGGTGATATGTCTTCTTCCCCATGTGTGATGCTGTCCTCGCTCTGCATGTCCTCCTGCAAGGTTTGGTCAGTCACTATGTCATCCACCACTTCATCTTCCACATCCGCACCCTGTCTCCTCCTCCTGACTTTCTGGCAATTGTGTCTCATCATCATCCACCTCTTGTGACACTTTCCCACCGTCGCATTCATGTGACCATGGCTGGTCAAAGCTTCGGGCATCGCTACATGCGATCTCATCTGGCCCCACTTCAAGTTGACCGGCCAAAGTCCAGAATCTTGAAAGGGAAAAATGAACAGCTCTTCGGAGTGTCCAAGTGTGGGATCAGTTGTCTCAGGTCACTCGGCATGGTGGGAGGAAGGAGGAACAGGGCGAGGAATATCCGATCCACACTCACTGCTACTCAGACTTGAACGTGTGGAAGACATGGTGGTGGTGGTAGCTAAGTGACTGGAAGCATTATCCGCTATCCAACCAACAACCGTTTCACACTGCTCTGGCTTCAATAGTGGTGTGCTGCGATCCCCTAGAAACTGGGACAGGAAGGTTGAGAGAGAATATGTGGGTCTTTGTTGTGGCACACTTTCAGCTTGGCCACTGCCTCGTCTTCTGCATGCAACATCAGCATCACGTACACTTCCCGTTCCTTGCCCTTTGACTTGCCCATTTTTTTTATTGAAGTACTGAACTTTTTTGAAAGCTCAACACAAATGTATTTATTTGGAGTTAAATTATATCTGATCAGTATGCCTTCAAAGCTATGATTTTTCCACCAGAGACACAACAGGCTCCAGACACAGATAACAGACTGTATATTTTTTTCCTCCTGTATGTGAAATTTGGCAAAAAATTAAAAACGAGTACAACAAGGCTAGCAGACAGAACTATAAAACTTATGCATGCGAAGCTACGATTTTTCCACCACAGAAACAACAGGCCTCAGCCTGACATAACAGACTGTATTAAATTTTTATAGTGTTTTGGAGAACTTTTAACCCCTTCCCACCGCTACCCTTTTTCGTTTTTGTGTTTTCGTTTTTTCCTCCACTCCTTCCCAGGGCCATAACTTTTAATTTTTCTGTAAACATGGTCATGTGAGGGCTTATTTTCTGCAGGACGAGTTGTACGTTTGAACAACACCATTGGTTTTACCATGACTTGTACTAGAAAACGGGAAAAAAATTCCAAGTGCGGTGAAATTGCAAAAAAAGTGCAATCTCACACTTGTTTTTTGATTGGCTTTTTTGTTAGCTTCACTAAATGCTAAAACTGACCTGCGATTATGATTCTCCAGGTCATTACGAGTTCATAGACACCTAACATGTCTAGGTTATTTTTCATCTAAGTGGTGAAAAAAAATTGTGCCATTTTCCAATACCCGTAGCGTCTCTATTTTTTGTGATCTGGGGTCGGGTGAGGGCTTATTTTTTGCATGCCAAGCTGTCATTTTTAATTGTGCCACGGTTGTGCAGATATGTTCTTTTGATCGCCCATTATTGCATTTTAGTGCAATGTTGTGGCGACCAAAAAAAGTAATTCTGGCTTTTCAAATTGTCTTCTCGCTACGCCGTTTAGCGATCAGTTTAATGCTTTTTTTTTAATAGATCGGGCGATTCTGAACGCGGCAATACCAAATATGTGTAGGTTTGAATTTTTTTTATTGTTTTATTTTGGATGGGGCGAAAGGGGGAGATTTAAACTTTTATATATTTTTAATTTTTTTCATATTTTTTAAAACATTTTTTTTAACTTGCGCCATGATTAGTGCTGAGCGATACCGTCCGATATCCAAAAGTATCGGTATCGGATTGGATCGGCCGATATCCAAAAAATATTGGATATCGCCGATACCGATACCCGATACCAATGCAAGTCAATGGGACAGAAATATCGGAATGTAAATAGGCCCTTTCTGTCCTTCTATATGCTGTTCTGGAGGGGGGAAGAGTGTGGGCGGTGCATGGGCGGACACTGTGCGTGTCTGTGTGTGCGGGTGGGGTCTGTGTGGGCCTCTGTATGTGCTGCCGGTGGTCTGTGCGGGCCTCCTGGGGCTCTGTATGTGCTGTAAGTGGTCTGTGTGGGCCTCCTGGGGCTTTGTATGGGCTCCCAGTGGTCTCTGCGGGCCTCCCGGGGCTCTGTATGGGCTCCCAGTGGTCTGTGTGGGCCTCCCGGAGCTCTGTATGGGCTCCCGGTGGTCTGAGCGGGCCTGCTCGGGCTCTGTATGGGCTCCCGGTGGTCTCTGCAGGCCTCCCGGGGCTCTGTATGGGCTGCCGGTGGTCTGTGCAGCGTGCCGGGGCTCTGTATGGGCATACGGGGCTCTGTGCATTGTGCAGGCATCGTCCGATGGGGCTACAAGTCCCATCGGACGATGCCTGCTACAGTGACAGTGATTGACACATTAACCAATGATGGGACAGTAGTAGTCCCATCATCCGGCTAATGTGTTGAATGTAAAAAAAAATACTACATACATACATACATACATGCTACATACATGCTACATACATACTAAATACATACTACATACATGCTACATACATACTGCATACATCCTACATGCATGTTACATACAACATACTACAAACATATTACATGCTACATACATGCTATATATGCAGTGCCCCAGAGTCCTGGTCAGGGCCGGACTGGGACTAAAATTCAGCCCTGGCATTTGAAGTTACACAGGCCCACTTGTCACATGGTGACTGTATAATATCTTTGTACACTTGTAGGCAGGGCCGGTTTTAGGCAAAGTGGGGCCTTAGGCAAAGTTTAAAATGGGTCCCCAAATGCTAACATATTGCACATCACACAGAAGCCTTTCTGTTGTATTTACGTGCGCTGAGTTCAGGCCGCTAAACGAGTTTGATCGACAATACTGAAGTTGTTCAACGCTTGTTTCCCGGCCTCTTTCCACCAGCTGAGGAATAATGATGAGACAGAACGATCACTAATAGATCACCATACAGTATCATGTTTTCAGCAGCACATCTACAGTTTACACTGGCAATGTGCTGCTGACAACAAGGCTTTTTGTTCCAGCAAAAACAATCCGAATATGCAGCATTTTACTTGTTTAGTAAAATACACCCCATAGTCCTCCATATATTATAATGTGCTCCATAGTCCTCCATATAGTATAATACACTCCCTATAGTCCTCCATATATTAAAATACACTGCTCAGTCCTCCACATAGTATAATACACTCCTCATAGTCCTCCATATAGCATAATACAATCCTCATAGTCCTCCATATAGCATAATACAATCCTCATAGTGCTCCATATAGTATAATGCACCGCCACAGTCATCCATGTAGTACAATTCACTTCCCATAGTATAATGCACCCCATAGTTCTTCATATAGTATAACGTATTCCCCATAGTCCTCGATACAGTATAATGCAGCCCACATATAGTATAATGCAGCCACCCCAGAGTATAATGCAGCCACCCCAGAGTATAATGCAGCCACCCCAGAGTATAATGCAGCCACCCCAGAGTATAATGCAGCCACCCCACAGAGTATAATGCAGCCACCCCAGAGTATGTAACCCCCATAGAATATAATACAGCCCACCTCCCCATAATATATAATGTAGCCCCCCATAGAATATAATGCAGCCCCCCATAGTATATAACGCAGCCTCCCCCATAGAATATAATATACCCCCACAATAGTATATAACATAGCCACATAGTACATAACATGGCCTCCCCCATAGAATATAATATACTCCCCATAGTATATAGCAAAGCCCGCATATTATATAGCACAAACCGCATAGTATACAGCACAGCCTGCATACTATAGCACAGCTCGCGTAGTAGATAACACAGCCCACACAGCAGTATTCAGCACAGACCACACAGTAGTATACAGCACAGACCACACAGTAGTATACAGCACAGCCCACGTAGAAGTATACAGCACAGTCCACACAGAGTAATATATACAGCACAGCCCACAAAGTAATATATACAGCACAGCCCACAAAGTAATATATACAGCACAGCCCACAGAGAACTATATACAGCACAGCCCACAGAGAACTATATACAGCACAGCCCACAGAGAACTATATACAGCACAGCCCACAGAGAACTATATAAAGCACAGCCCAGAGTACTATATACAGCACAGCCCAGAGTACTATATAAAGCACAGCCCAGAGAGTACTATATACAGCACAGCCCAGAGAGTACTATATACAGCACAGCCCACAGAGTACTATATACAGCACAGCCCACAGAGTACTATACACAGCACAGCCCACAGAGTACTATATACAGCACAGCCCACAGAGTACTATATACAGCACAGCCCACAGAGTACTATATACAGCACAGCCCACAGAGTACTATATACAGCACAGCCCACAGAGAACTATATACAGCACACAGTAGTATACAGCACAGAGCACAGCCCACAGAGAACTATATACAGCCCACAGTAGTATACAGCACAGAGCACAGCCCACAGAGAGCTATATACAGCCCACAGTAGTATACAGCACAGAGCACAGCCCACAGAGAACTATATACAGCCCACAGCAGTATACAGCACAGAGCACAGCCCACAGAGAACTATATACAGCACAGAGCAGTATACAGCACAGAGCACAGCCCACAGAGAACTATATACAGCCCACAGCAGTATACAGCACAGAGCACAGCCCACAGAGAACTATATACAGCCCACAGCAGTATACAGCACAGAGCACAGCCCACAGAGAACTATATACAGCCCACAGCAGTATACAGCACAGAGCACAGCCCACAGAGAACTATATACAGCCCACAGCAGTATACAGCACAGAGCACAGCCCACAGAGAACTATATACAGCCCACAGCAGTATACAGCACAGAGCACAGCCCACAGAGAACTATATATAGCACAGAGCACACAGTAGTATACAGCACAGAGCACAGCCCACAGAGAGCTATATACAGCCCACAGCAGTACACAGCACAGAGCACAGCCCACAGAGAACTATATACAGCCCACAGTAGTATACAGCACAGAGCACAGCCCACAGAGAACTATATACAGCCCACAGTAGTATACAGCACAGAGCACAGCCCACAGAGAACTATATACAGCCCACAGCAGTATACAGCACAGAGCACAGCCCACAGAGAACTATATACAGCCCACAGTAGTATACAGCACAGAGCACAGCCCACAGAGAACTATATACAGCCCACAGCAGTATACAGCACAGAGCACAGCCCACAGAGAACTATATACAGCCCACAGCAGTATACAGCACAGAGCACAGCCCACAGAGAACTATATACAGCCCACATCTCTTCTCTTCCTCCCCTCACCTCCTCCGAGAATGGCCCCACAGTCCAGAAAAAAAAAACTCTCCTCACCTCTCCTCGTGCCCAGCGTTGCTTCCTGGTTCCTGCTCCTGTCTCAGCAGCGTGCAGTCTGCCCGGGACACAGCAGGTGCGCGATGATATGACATCATCCCGCACTCGCAGTGTCAGAGGCAGAGCGGGGAATGATGGGAGAGGAGCGTCTGTAGACGCTCTCTCCTCCATCATTGCATTCAACTGTACCGGCGTCTATACGCCGGTATAGTTGAATACGACGGCGGGGGCGGCGGATTGAGCGGCCCACCACTGGCACCGGCCCTTCTGGCATTTGCCAGAAGTGCCCTATGGCCAGTCCGGCCCTGGTCCTGGTCATTGCAGTTCTGATGCTCCGCCGCTAAGGGGAGTGTTGGTACGTCTGATGGCACTGAAGGAGTTCACCTGACCAGGTATCACAGACACCAATACACTTCACAGTCTGGCCTCCAGGGGGAGCTAAGGGTGCCAAGTATTAGGCCACTCCTCACAATCTGGTAAAACTGGAGGTTAGATAGGAAGTTAGACAGAAAACTGACTGGGTTGGAACCAGGCAACATCCTGTGGCAGAGGGTGTTGCAGGGGAAGATTCAGGGGGGTCCCTGTCAGGGGTGGGATCCTGACAGAGGCCTAGCGAACAGAAGGAACGTTACAGGACCGCGCCTGCACTTCATTGCGGTGGTACTCCAAGAAAGGACAAGAAGCGAGGTTTATTGTGAAGAGTGAGAAAGAGATCAACAAAACAAGGAGATAACGCCAGTAGGAGTCGCGCTGTAAGACCGAGGCAACATCCTACTGAGGCCGGAATGCCGAGGAAGTATTGAGCTCCAAGCCTTACTTCAAACCAACGGCAGGACAGTCAGTTATAGGCGGGCTGTCTCACCTAAATCACCCAAGCAGACATAGGGGCAACAGTGGGAGAGGGGCGACTCTAGGGTCCGGGAAGAACTCCAGGCCTACCCGTCATACGGGTGCGTCCTAGCCATATCATCTGGGGGATGGAGAAGAACATCAGAATCAGTTGTGAGGGAACATCAGAAACAGACACAACAGTTGTGAGGACTATCCCGTGATGCTCAGCAGGGAAGGACTACAACACACAAGCGCTAGAAGGAAGGCACAGATTTCCACCTGCAAAGGGAACTCTGGAGGTGCCATCGGACCGGCCGGTCTCAGACAGCCCTGTTAACCATACTCCGGATTGAGGATCCTGAAGCCTTCAGTAAAGAGGTAAAGAGACTGCAACCTTGTGTCCTCGTTATTCATCGCACCCTGCACCACACATCATCACTCTCAACTTCTACTGGATGCCCCTCAGCAGGGTCACGGACCGGGTCTAGCCACCATGACAATCCCAGAACCGAGACAGAGAGGCCCGGTACCGGGTACCCCTCGGCACTGTGACAGTGGGGGCGCTCCAACTTGGCGTCACAAACAGGATCTACTTAAGCCTGAAGAATCAGGTCATGTGTGCCTTGGAACTGTGATTTATTGTGCTTGGACTGTGACTTATTACAAAGACTGTGAATTGCCACTTGCCACCAGAAGTCCCCGCCAAAACCGCCGCCATTACAGCGCTGAGGAGAGCGCAGGAGAAGAAGAAGGGCGTGGAGTGGGCGTAGACAAGCTGGAGAGCGCGAAAGACAATGGCCGCCCAGTCTAAGTATTTCTGCATCCTGAGGACGTGTCCGTCAGCAGTTGAGGTCCGCCTCCTGATTCTCTTTGGAGGGTGGAGACCATGGAGACGGGGCCACCCACGAAAGAGAGCGCGGGAAGAAGATACCGAGGAGGAGGCAAAGATGGTGACGTCGGAAGCACCACATGGGGACGACCCGACCCAGCATGAGGCTGCACTACCCATCACAGCCCCAGACTCACCATCGTTGCAGGGACTGGCCCTCACGGAGTTACCGCCGGGCAGACCCAACTGGCCGCCATCTGAGGAGTGTGTGGCTGCAGCTGAGACCCGGCAGATAGCATGCCGCCGGGAGGCCGACGCTCGTGTGACCGCTCGGCTGGGCCAGCCTACGGAGGTCCGCCTAACTCCGGTGTCCCCTTCTTCCTTTATCCCGGCCACGGCAGAGTGCGAGCTGCAGGCACAGGGCTTGAGGATCCTGCCGGAGGCAGAACATCTGCGGCACCTGATGACGGCGTGGAGGAATAGACCCCAACCTGCGGTCCAAATCGACCTGACGGGTGCTGAGGAGGTTCCCCCGTCACACTGGGGTGTAGTGGTATTCTTTAATTCCTGAGAGGGCAGGGGAGTCATCCAGGAAATTGGACAGCCGCTGCAGGTCCATGTTGACCGGAGGGAAGTGGAGCCCTGCGGTGGAAGATATGACAGAGACCGCGATTTAGAGCCTGGAGACGCAGGGACCTATACCCGATGGAGGAGGGAGGTCGGCTGGACGGCTCAGGGCATTCAGCGGTGCGTCACTCTCCAGGCTGTTGCCAGAATGCCAGAGGACGAATCCCCTGCAGAAAAGGCAGCGGAACCCACCACCATGGAACCCCAGGATATCTCGTCCCACAGTGCATCTATGGGTCGCGCCCGCTCCCAGTCGAGGAAGGTGGCCCAGAGAGGAGTGATGCCGCTGCCTGGACGAGGGTCGGGCCTTTCTATACCATCACGGGCCGTTTGCCGGGTGAGGCCCGGAAGGAGGCCACCTCCGGATCAGCCAGAACCTGAGTAAGCGTATTATTGCTTTACAAAATGTATATAGTTAACTGTTTGTCTTCCCATGTGTTTTTCTGCTGCTACAACCCGACTAGGGTTAACTCTTAAAGGGATCCCTTAGTTTACCCGGGATCCCTATTTTTGCCTTTTTATTTTTTGTTTTCGTTTATCACTGTTGAAAAGAACTGCTGGATCATGAACACTGCATGATTACAAACTTATTGTAAGTAGTTTGCACCTTCTCAAAGGTGCCCCCTACTGGTTTTACAAGGAAATGGACTCTTTGCGAAGAAACTGTTCCTGGAAACAGTACAGGAGTCCCTGCCTTACACGAACTTGCAGCTTGAGAAGCTGCACTACCTCCAAGAGACTTGGTTCCCTCTTAAAGGGAACTTTCACCAATAGTACTTAAAGTATAATGATGCCTTAAAAGAAGTAATAACAATGCTGATATGTAAAAGTTATATGTAGTCAGTTAGTTGATTGTAGGAAATGTTTAATAATGTGTTAGAGAATGAGGACAGGAAGTGAACCCGTACGCGGTTAATTTGTGAGTCCGCCTAGGAGCCATACAGAGATGGCTCAGGGATCTTGTGCTGAGAGAAGGTTGAAAAGTCCTATACTGTGTATAGAAAGAGAAGGGCAGTAGGCCCAGATGAGGAACGAGGCGGTCCTGCAAAAGAGCGAGAGGCAGTAGGCCTGGAGCAGATAGACAGGCGGTCCTGCGAATGTAAAGTTGGAAGATGAAGAAAAGTTGATTAACATTGTAGTGTTTTATGAGTAAGCCTTTAGTGGATTCAGCTTATACGTCCTTAAAGGCAATGTTAAATTATTGTTCAGTGATTGCACTAAGTAGAATACCCGGTTGGGTAATAGAAGTTATTTATAATATGTTATTTAAAATATTTAACCATGTTTGTAACGTTCAAGTGTTCTCACTAGGGTTGAGCGAAATGGGTCGGCCATTTTCAGAAGTCGCCGACTTATGGCAAAGTCGGGTTTCATGAAACCCGACCCGACCCCTGTGTGGGGTCGGCCATGAGGTCGGCGATCTTCTGAATCTGGTATTGGAATTCCGATACCGAGTTCCGATATGTTTGCGATATCGGGAATCGGTATCGGAATCCATATTTAAGTGTAAAATAAAGAATCAAAATAAAAAATATTGATATACTCACCCTCGGACGCGCCCTGGTACTAACCGGCAGGCTTCCTTCCTAAGAATGAGTGCGTGAATGACCTGCGGTGACGTTGCGGCTTGTGATTGGTCGCGAGCGGTCACATGGACAAGCCGCGACATCATCTAAGGTCCTTCACGCGCTCATTCTTAGGAAGGAAGGCTGCCGGAAAGAAGCAGGGCGCGTCCGAGGGTGAGTATATACCTAATAGGAATATACTCACCCTCGGACGCGCCCTGCTTCTTTCCGGCAGCCTTCCTTCCTAAGAATGAGCGCGTGAAGGACCTTAGATGATGTTGCGGCTTGTCCATGTGACCGCTCGCGACCAATCACAGGCCGCGACGTCATCTAAGGTCTTTCAAGCGCTCATTCTGAGGTACCGAAGCTGCCGGTTACTTCGGGCTGCATCGGAGAGGTGAGTATATCAATATTTTTTATTTTTATTCTTTATTTTACACTTAAATATGGATCCCAGGGCCTGAAGGAGAGTTTCCTCTCCTTCAGACACTGGGAATTATAGTATCCCATTGCACTGCATTGGGTTTCGTGTTTCGGCCGACCCCGACTTTTTTATAGGATCGGCTGATTTCACTCGACCCGACTTTTGAGAAAGTCGGGTTTTGTGAAACCCGACCCGATCCTATAAAAATAAAAGTCGCTCAACTCTAGTGAGTATATCAATATTTTTTATTTTTATTCTTTATTTTACACTTAAATATGGATCCCAGGGCCTGAAGGAGAGTTTCCTCTCCTTCAGACCCTGGGAACCATAGTATCCCATTGCACTGCATTGGGTTTCGTGTTTCGGCCGACCCCGACCCCGACTTTTTTATAGGATTGGCCGATTTCACTCGACCCGACTTTTGAGAAAGTCGGGTTTCGTGAAACCCGACCCGATCCTATAAAAATAAAAGTCGCTCAACCCTAGTTCTCACCTCCCATAAAGGGAAGCTCTGTTAAAAGTTTACTTGTTTTTGCATTTCTAGAAATGGTATGTCTTTTTGCTGACATGTATTGTTGTTTTCTTCCCAGTCCGGGAGTACTGGATTTAACCGGGGGGAGTGCAGCGCCCCAGAGTCCTGGTCGTTGCAGTACTGATGCTCCGCCACTAAGGGGAGTGTTGGTACCTCTGATGGCACTGAAGGAGTTCACCTGACCAGGTATCACAGACACCAATACACTTCACAGTCTGGCCTCCAGGGGGAGCTAAGGGTGCTATGTATTAGGCCACTCCTCACAATCTGGTAAAACTAGGGGTTAGATAGGAAATTAGACAGAAAGTTGACTGGGTTGGAACCAGGCAACATCCTGTGGCAGAGGGTGTTGCAGGGGAAGATTCAGGGAGGTCCCTGTCAGGGGTGGGATCCTGACAGAGGCCTAGCGAACAGAAGGAACGTTACGGGACCGAGCCTGCACTTCATTGCGGCGGTACCCCAAGAAAGGACAAGAAGCGAGGTTTATTGTGAAGAGTGAGAAACGAGATCAACGCAACAAGGAGATAACGCCAGTAGGAGTCGTGCTGTAAGACCGAGGCAACATCCTACTGAGGCGCGTAGCCGGTGGCCGGAACGCCGAGGAAGTATTGAGCTCCAAGCCTTACTTCAAACCAACGGCAGGACAGTCAGTTATAGGCGGGCTGTCTCACCTAAATCACCTAAGCAGATATAGGGGCAACAGTGGGAGAGGAGCGACTCTAGGGTCCCGGAAGAACTCCAGGCCTACCCGTCATACGGGTGCGTCCTAGCCATATCATCTGGGGGATGGAGAAGAACATCAGAATCAGTTGTGAGGGAACATCAGAAACAGACACAACAGTTGTGAGAACTATCCTGTGGTGCTCAGCAGGGAAGGACTACAACACACAAGCGCTAGAAGGAAGGCACAGATTTCCACCTGCAAAGGGATCTCTGGAGGTGCCATCGGACCGGCCGGTCTCAGACAGCCATGTTAACCGTACTCCGGATTGAGGATCCTGAAGCCTTCAGTAAAGAGGTAAAGAGACTGCAACCTTGTGTCCTCGTTATTCATCGCACCCTGCACCACACATCATCACTCTCAACTTCTACTGGACGCCCCTCAGCAGGGTCACGGACCGGGTCTAGCCACCGTGACAATCCCAGAACCGAGACAGAGAGGCCCAGCACCGGGTACCCCTCGGCCCTGCGACAGTGGGGGCGCTCCACATACATACTACATACATACTACATGCTACATGCACACTACATACATGCTACATACATACTACATACATGCTACACATATGCTACATACTACATACATACTACATGCATACTACATACTACATGCTACATACGTGCTACATGCATATTACATGCTACATACATGCTACAAACATACTACATACATGCTACATACCTACTACATGCTACATACATACTACATACATGCTACATACATACTACATACCTGCTACATACATACTACATGCTACATACATACTACATACATTCTACATACATACAACATACTACATGCATACTACATACATACTACATACAACATACATACATACTGCATACATTACATGCATACTACATACATACTACATACAATACATTCATACATTACATACATTACATACATACAGACATAGAGTACATTAAACATACTCACCGTTACTTGTCATTTTGACCCTGAAGCCAGTGTCATCTGTAAAAAAATAAATAAAATAACAAACAACCAATATACTCCCTGTCCGCAGAAATCCACGAGTGTCCCACGATGATCTCCCGTGGAGAACGGCAGCATCAGCTGGTGCGACCGCTCTCCAGGAACACAATGACGGGAGGAAGGTATCCTTCCGCACTGTATTCCTCCGCCGCTGTAAAAAAAAAATGGTCCCTAGTTTCACTTTATGCCATTGCTGTGTGATAAATTTTCCCAGGCAGCAATTGCCATAAAGTAAGACTTTGAACTCAGGTAACCTCAGTGATACACTGCAGGAGCCATTGTCTCCAGTCAGTGTGTCACTGAGGGTCCTATAGAGCAGTGACATCACCCGATGTTGCAACAAAAACGGCATCAAAAACAAAAACGGCATCAACAACAGCATCAAAACAGCATCAAAAACCACATCAAAGCTGCATAAGTTTTTGATGCAGGTTTTGATGCAGTTTTTGGTGCAGTTCTTGGTGCTTTTTTGATGCAGTTTTTGGTGCAGTTTTGATGTAGGTTTTGATGCAGTTTTTGGAAAATAAATAAATGGAAAATGTGCATGACTTGAATGGAAACATGCATGAAAAAATGGATTCGGAGGCCGGATTCATCATTTCACATCTCAGCTTCATACGTTTTTTGCCGGATCCGTCGCTGTGCGTGTTTTCGCCGGACAGAAAAAACGTTCCTCTGTATGTGATATCCATCAGGCAGAAAAAGCTTTTTTGACGGATCCGGCAAAAAAACAGATGAAACAAGTGACCATCAGGTGTAATCCGGCGCTAATACAATGAGAAAAAACGGATCCGGCGGAAAAAACGGATCTAAAGGAAAAAACGGATCCGGCTGTAGAAAACGCATCCTGCAAATGTGCTCGCAGGATGCGTTTTTTACCCATAGACTTGTAATAGCGACGGATCGCGATGGATGGCCACTTCGTGTCCATCATGCAATGGATCCGTCGTGTTTTGTCGGACTGTCTGCACGAAAAAACGTTCAAGTGAACTTTTTCTGTCCTTCACATCCGCCATTTTCTACCGCGCATGCGTGGCCGAAACTCGGCCACATCCTCCCCGGACTTCAGAATGGGCAGCGGATGCGTTGAAACACTGCATCCGCTGCCAACGTCATGCAAAATTTCACAATGTATGTCAGTACGTCGGCCCGACGCATAGCGACGGACAGTATGGACGCAAGGGTAAAGGAGGCCTTAATGAGCGTTTAAATTTTATAAAAAAGGAAAAAGAATGGCGTGGGCTCCCGCGCAATTTTCTGCACCAGAGGGGGAAAGCTGACGGCCGGGGGCCAATATTTGTAGCCTGCTATGAATATCAGCCCACAGCTGTCTGCATAGTCTTTACTGGCTATTAAAAAAGGGAACCCCCCCAAAAAATGATGTGGGGTCCCCCTATATTTTATAGCCAGAAAGGCTACTCAGACAGCTGCGGGCTGATATTCATAGCCTAGAGAGGGGCCATGGATATTGACCCCCCCGGCTACAAATACCAGTCTGCAGCCACCCTGGAAATGGAGCATCTGTAAGATGCTCCAATTCTGGCACATAGCCCCTCTCTTCCCACTCCCATGTAGCGGTGGGATATGGGGTAATAAGGGGTTAATGTCACCTTGCTATCATAAGGTGACATTAAGCCGGGTTAATAATGGAGAGGCATCAATAAAACGCTTATCCATTATTAATCCAATAGTAGGAAAGGGTTAATAAAACACACACACATTAGGAAAAAAGTATTTTAATATTCTTCATTTAACCATACTAACCATACTTCAGCGCCTGCAAAAAACATAAAATAATAAACCGTATACTACCTGTCCACCATAGTCCAATTAATATCGAGTGTCCCACGACGATCTCCGCTATAGAACAGTGACATCGGGTGATGTCACTGCTCTATAGGACCCTCAGTGACACACTGACAGGAGATAATGGTTCCTGCAGTGTATCACTGAGGTTACCTGAGTTCAAAGTCTTACTTTATGGCAACTGCTGCCTGGGAAAAGGATACCTTCCTCCCGTCATTGTGTTCCTGGGTCCCATGGAGATCGGTCGCAACAGCTGATGCTGCCGTTCTCCACAGGAGATCGTCGTGGGACAATCGTGGATTTCTGCGGACAGGGAGTATATTGGTTGTTTATTATTTGAATCTTTTTTTACAGATGACACTGGCTTCGGGGAACAAAGAGACAAGTAATGGTAAGTATGTAATCTATGTTTAATGTACTGTATGTCTGTACGTATGTATTGTATGTAATGTATGAATGTATTGTATGCAGTATGTATGCATGTATGTAGTATGTATGATGTATGTATGTATGTATGTAGTAAGTATGTAGTATGTATGTAGTATGTATGTATGTAATGTATGTAGTATGTATGTATGTACGCACAGACCACCCACGGTCCCGCACAGACCCAGCCCGCACACAGAGACATGCAGTCTCCGCCCACGCACCGCCCACACTCAATTATACTGCATTTTTGCACTGTGGGAACTTCCGATTCCAGTATCCGATATCGCAAAAATATCGGAACTCGCTATCGGAATTCAGATACAGCGAATATCGGCCAAAACAAGATATTTGCAGTATCAGAATGCTCAACACTAGCCATGATTCAATAGCCTCCATGGGAGGCTAGAAGCTGGCACAACTCGATCTAATGATCGCTGCTATGTAGCTGAAATGCAGGCTTGCTATGAGCGCCGACCACAGGGGGGCGCTCACAGCAGTCCGGCATCAGTAACCATAGAGGTCTCAAGGACCTCTATGGTTACCATCCTGATGCATCGTCGACCCCCGATCATGTGGCGGGGGTTGGCGATGCGCTCATTTCTGGCCGCGCGGCCAGAAGCGCAGGTTAAATGCTGCTGTCAGCGTTTGACAGCGACATTAAAACAGGTTAATAGCGGCAGGTGAATCACGATTTCACCCGCCGCTATTGCGCGCACATATTTATTTAGCTATTGCGCGTTTTGAAGAACAGCTGACATGTCGCGACTTTGATGTGGGCTCACCGCCGGAGACCACATCAAAGCAGGGGACCTGACATGCGCCGTACTAGTACGGGGCATGTCAGGAAGGGGTTAAAATAAACAAAAAGCGTGGAACAAGGCTAGCAGACAGAACTATGAAACATATACCTGTGAAACTATGATTTTTCCACCACAGATACAACAGGCCTCAGCCTGACATAACAGACTGTATTAAATTTTGGGGGTTTTGGAGAATTTTTAAAATAAACAAAAAGGAGTGGAAAAATCCTAGTAGACAGACCTATGAAACTTATGCCTGCCAAGCTACGATTTTTCCACCACAGATACAACAGGCCTCAGCCTGACATTACAGACTGTATTAAAATTTTCGGGGGTTTTGGAGAATTTTTAAACTAAAAAAAAGAGTGGAACAAGGCTAGCAGACAGAACTATGCTACATATGCCTGTGGAAATACGATTTTTCAAAAACAGATACACCAGGTCTCAGCCTGACATAATAGACTATATTAATGTGTTTTGGGTGAATTTAACAAAAAAATTGACCAATACTAGCACACTGAACTATGCTATGTATGCCTGCAAAACTATGATTTTTAAATAGATACACCAGGCCTCAGTCTGACAACAGACTGTATAAAATAAATTTTTGGGTGAATTTTTGAAAAAAAAAAATAAAAATGAAAACTGCAGCTAGGTATTTAGTAAATAAGCAGCAGCAGACAGTTATGGAGCTTTGGAAGGGATGCAGTGGTAGCAATGTGCGCACATACAGTGCCTGCAGGCCTTGCACTAATGTGGATTTGCTGTGCCCTGCCTACCTAGCACTGCAATCTTGGGACCCATGAATTAGCCCTAAAAAGGACTGTTGGTTTCTCAGGAGTTGTGGACTGAACAGTTGCAGACCCACACTAACTATTAAAAGGACGATTCTGACTCTATCTCAGCAGCAACTCTCCCTACACTCGCTGAATCTGGAGCTGAATGCGGTGAGCAGGGCGGCGCCAAGTCTCTTATGCTCATGATGATGCTGTGCAGCCAAGCCAATCACTGCACGACCACAACAAAGATGGCTGCGGAGTTTCATGGCCTGGCAGACAATCCCTGCAGCATGATTGGGTCTCTAAAGTCCGCCAAAAATGCTGGGTGGATACACCAGTTCCCACCGAGTAATCCCGGAAATGCTCGGTGCTCGCCGAGTATGACGAATACCGTGATACTCAGGCGAGTAACAAGAAGCGGCGAGAGCATTCGCTCATCATTAGTGGAGATGTTACAGGGGATTGAGAAAGTTGTGACATGCTAGTTCTACCAGATCAGTCAAAAACAAAAGGCATGTCCACTTCCGTTACAGATGATGGGCTCTCACTCAGCCTGAATAGAGCAGGTAAAAAACCCAAGGTTCTGAAGTTGGAGACCTGCGTCACATTACTTGGCACGGTAAAAAAGGAGAGAGCAGAAGTGTTTGATGGGGCGGCTGATGGTTGTTGAGGTTCGCTGGTCTGCATTTTATCACAGTGGGATTCCCAGAGTAACGCATGTTGATTGCGCATTTGAATGTTAATGTATGTAGTAGTCAAATTATTGCACTTTTTCCCTCAACTCATTTTTATTTTAAAAGTTAGCAGATTACGTTAGTTGGTTCATCCATTGTGGTGTCAGTAAAGATCCACGCTAGGCCACCTTTGCTGCCTCTTTGAGCTGCATACCCACGAATGCTGCTAGCCACAGCCACAGTGGTCGCTGAGGATGCATCACTTGTCGTGGCTGCATCGCAGTGCGTCTGCGCCATACAGAGCAATGTAAACTCCTTGTCTTCCTCCTCCACCTCCTCAGATGACCTACTCAGTTGAATAATTCTGTATTTTCAAATATATATATGAATATGCTTATAAGGTCAAAAACTGATAATTCTGTGTTTTCGCCAACTGGGATCTACCCCCTCATCATCATTTATTGTATTATCACATAACTCTCTCTGAGAGTCACCCTCCTCTTCTTCCTGCCCTGAAAGCACAGTACAGTCGGCATGAGCCTCGGATATCTGAATCTCATCAGGATCACCTTTCCCCATGGAGGTTAATGACTGATGACAAAGGTCAGGACATTGCTCAGACCCTACTTCATCCTGCCCTGAATCCAAGCTAAAAAAAATTTGTGCATCGATGCAGATGATTTCTTCCTCTTGACTTTGTGAAGCATTTGACTGCACTAATGATACCCATGGCATAGAGTGTGTGAACAGCCCTGCTGAGTCATGCATCTGTGGTTCCCTATGCTCAGTTGGGTGGTTGGAGAGCTGTAATGCTGGAGGAAGCAAGGGTAACTGGGGTGAAACCTCTGTGGACCGCACTGGGTGTCATGTTGAGGTAGAGGAAAAAGAGGAGAGGCCACTTGAAGCTGTGTTTGCAATCCGCTCGAGCACATGCTCTTTTTGGGCCTTTTCAACAAGTTGTATCACTGTGTGACTGCCAAAGAAAGGTAGTGGAGTAGCCCATCCAATAACAATAATTGCCAGTTGTCTTTGTATGGGAAGTGACGTTGTTGGTTCACTAGTACTTTCATCTACATTACAGCCTACCCAATATACACCTTGAACACTAATCAAAATCCCCCTTCCAGCACAAAGTCACTTTTTCCAGTCATGTTGCTAAGATTGTGTGGTAGGAGCACTGTATTAACAACAAAAAATCTATTTTATACTCTGCACCAGCTCTGTACACTGCTGAATTTCAATGGCACTAAATGACGAGGTGAAATGATGAGGGCATGCTGAAAGAATTGTTTGAGTGTGGATGAGGCCTTTATTTCAAACTAGATGCTTCAAACAATTTAAAACTGAGTTTTCCCTACTGTATCATGTTAGCAACAGAAGAAATAATTGTTTAAGTGTGGATGAGGCCTGTATGACTAAGAAGATATGGTCCAAACAATTTAGAAATGAGAGTTCCCCCATTTCCACTACTGTAGGATGTTAGTAACAGAAGAAATAAATGTTTGAATGTGGATGAGGCCTGTATGACAAAGAAGATATGTTACAAACAATTTCAAAATTGCATCTCCTCTACTGTATGACATTAGCAACAGAAGAAATTTGATTTTTTGTGTGGTCTGTATAACATAGGCTAAATCCTCCAAACAATTTCAAACTGAGATCTACCCTACTGTATGATGTTAGTAACAGAAAAAAATTTGTTTTTTTTGTGTGGATGAGGCCTGAATGACATAGACTAGATGACCCAAACAATTTAAAACTGAGATCTACCCTACCGTATGACATTAGTAACGTAAGCAATTTTTTTGTGTTGATGAGTAGTGTTGAGCGATATCTTCCGATATCGGGAAATATTGGATGGGATTGGATCGGACCGATACCCCAAAAATATAAAGTATTGCCGCTTCCAATATCGGAAACCAATGCAAGTCAATGGGACACAAATATCGGAATGAAAATAAACCCTTTCTTTCCTTGCACATCCAGTTCAGGAGGGGGGAAGAGTGTGGGCGGTGCATGGGTGGAGACTGTGCGTGTCTGTGTGTGCGGGTGGTGTCTGTGCGGGCCTCTCAGGGGGCTGTGCAGGCATGCCGGGGCCTGTATGGGCCTCTCGGGGGTCTATGCGGGCCTGCTGGGGCCTGTACGGGCCTCTCGGGAGTCTCTGCGGGCCTGCCGAGGCCTGTAAAAGCCTCTCGGGGGTCTGGGCAGGCCTGCCGGGGGTCTGTACAGGCCTATCGGGGGGGTGTGCGGGCCTGTTGGGGGTCTGTGTGGGCTGCTGGGGGTCTGTGTGGGACTCTCAGGGGTCTTTGTATCTGTGTGCAGGCATCATGGGATATCCATCGGGATATGCCTGCTACAATGACAGTGATTGACACATTATCCAATGATGGGACTGTAGTAGTCCCATCATCCGGCTAATGTGTTGAATGTAAAAAAAACACAAACATACATACTACATACTACATACATACATACAACATACATACAACATACTACACACATACTACATACATACATACAACATGCATACAACATACTACACACATACTACATACATACAACATACTACATACATACAACATACCACATACATACAACATACGTACTACATACATACAACATACATACATACTATATACATACTACATGCATACAACATACTATATACTACATACGTACTACATAAATACATACATACAACATACTGCATACATACAACATAAATACATACTACATACATACATACAACATGAATACCACATACTACATACATACTGCATACATACATACAACATAATACATACATACTACATACATACATACAACATACATACAACATACTTCCCAGGCTACAAATATTGGCCCTCAGCCATCGGCTTTCCCCCTCTGGCGCAGAAAATTGTGCGGGAGCCCATGTCTTTTTTCCCATTTTTTTCTTTATGTTCATTTATCAACATCGGCCTATCTATGGATATATCTATCTATAGATACATAGATGTTTCTATCCATATATCTATCTGGCTAATTTCACACATCAGGTTTTTGCCGTCAGGCACAATCCGGCGAGTTTTGAAAAAAAAATGATCTTTTTTTCTGCTTGATCCGTTTTTTCTCATAGAGTTGTACTAGCGCCGGATTGCGCCTGATTGCCACACGTTTCATCCATTTTTCAGGGATCGAAGTGACAAGTGATGGTGAGTATGTACTCTATGTTATATGTACTGTATGTCTATATATATGTATTGTATGTAGTCTATGAATGTATTGTATGTAGTATGTATGTAATATGTATGTAGTATGTTGTATGTATGAAGTATGTTTGTAGTATGTATGCATGTATGTATGTAGTATGTATGTAGTATGTAGTTTGTATGTAGTATGTATGTATGCAGTATGTATGTAGTTTGTTGTATGTATGTATGTAGTATGTATGTAGTATGTATGTAGAATGCATGTTGTATTTATGTAGTATGTAGTATGTATGTAGTATGATGTATGTATGTATGTTGTATGTATGTTGCATGTATGTAGCATGTATGCATGTTGTATGTATGTTGCATATATGTATGTAGTATGTATGTTGTATGTATGTATGTATGTTGTATATATGTATGTATGTAGTATGTATGTATGGTGTATGTATGTTGTATGTAGTATGTATGTAGTATGTATGTTGTATGTATGTAGTATGTATGTAGCATGTTGTGTGTATGTAGTATGTATGTAGTATGTAGTATTTATTTTGTATGTAGTATGCATGTTTGTGTTTTTTTTACATTCAACACATTATCCAGATGATGGGACTACTACTGTCCCATCATTGGCTAATGTGTCAATCACTGTCATTGTAGCAGGCATAGCCCGATGGGACTTGTAGTCCCATCAGACGATGTCTGCACACACACACAACCCCAGAGAGTCCCACACAGATCCCCGGCAGCCCACACAGACCCCCAGCAGCCTGCACAGACCCCCCGCAGGCCCATACAGACTTATGGCAGGCCCACACAGACCCCCATGGTCAGGCACAGACCCTACCCACACACGCAGACACGCAGTCTCCACCCATGCACTGCCCACACTCCAATACAGCGCATCATGACATCATTTAAGCAGCCAATCACAGCCATGCCATTAGTTAACATGGCTAACATGCCTAACAGGATGTGCCCACACTTCTTAGGATCCTCAACTGGCTCATTGCATTATGGGAAATTCTGATTCCGGTATTCAATATTGTAAAAATATCAGAACTTAGTATTTGAACTCCGATACAGAGAATATCGGCCGATACCGGATATTTGCCATATCGGAATTCTCAACACTATTGATGAGTCCTGTATAACACAGACTAGATACTCCAAACAATTTCAAACTGAGATTTCCTCTACTGTATTACGTTAGTAATAGAAGAAAGAATTGTTTGAGTGTGGATGAGGTCTGAACGACGAAGAATATATGATCCAAACAATTTCAAAATAAGATCTCACCTACTGTATGACGTTAGTAATAGAACAAATTATATTTTTTGTGTGGGTGATGTCACGGTTCTACCCCTCAGGGTGTCTGAGATGCAGTTACTGACAGCTCGGCCATCTGATCTGGTTTCAGGGGTGTGCTGAAGATGTCAGTACTGTGATTGACAGCTTAGCCATCCAATCTGGTACAGGGCTGTGCTGAGCTGTCAGTGTGTTGATTGACAGCTCGACTATCCAATCTGAGACTGTGAGGTGTCGGCTGTCTCTTGTGTTCATTATTCCACTTATCGGTCATGCTTCTTAACTGAGCTGAGTTTCCCAGAACACTGCCAGATGTACATTAATCTGATGAGGTTTGTGCTATGCTCTCTGTGTCTTTAGTTCCATATGTTTGATCTGTTGCTAGTGTTGAGCATTCCGATACCGCAAGTATCGGGTATCCGAGTTCCGATACTTTTGTGGTATCGGGAATCGGTATCGGATCCATATTAATGTGTAAAATAAAGAATTAAAATAAAAAATATTGATATACTCACCTCTCCGGAGGCCCCTGCACCTTACCGCTGTTAACCGGCAGCCTTCTTTGCTTAAAATTAGCGCGTTTAGGGCCTTCCATGACTTAGAATTAGGAATTTAGGACCTGAGAATGACGTCGCAGCTTGTGATTGGTCGCATGGCGGTCACATGAGCGGCACGCGACCAATCAGAAGCCATGACGTCATGGAAGGCCCTAAACGCGCTCATTTTAAGCAAAGAAGGCTGCCGGTTAACAGCGGTAAGGTGCAGGGGCCTCCGGAGAGGTGAGTATATCAATATTTTTTATTTTAATTCTTTATTTTACACATTAATATGGATCCCAGGGCCTGAAGGAGAGTTTCCTCTCCTTCAGACCCTGGGAACCATCAGGATACCTTCCGATACTTGGTGTCCCATTGACTTGTATTGGTATCGGGTATCGGTATCGGCGATATCCGATACTTTTGAGGTATCGGCCGATACTATCCGATACCGATACTTTCAAGTATCGGACGGTATCGCTCAACACTAGGGTTGAGAGAAACGGATCGGCCATTTTCAGAAGACGCCGACTTTTGGCAAAGTCGGGTTTCATGAAACCCGACCCGACCCCTGTGTGGGGTCGGCCATGAGGTCGGCGATCTTCTGAATCTGGTATCGGAATTCCGATACCGAGTTCCGATATGTTTGCAATATCGGGAATCGGTATCGGAATCCATATTTAAGTGTTAAATAAAGAATCAAAATAAAAAATATTGATATACTCACCCTCGGACGCGCCCTGCTTCTTTCCGGCAGCCTTCCTTCCTAAGAATGAGCGCGTGAAGGACCTTAGATGACAGCGCGGCTTGTCCATGTGACCGCTCGCGACCAATCACAAGCCGCGACGTCACCGCAGGTCATTCACGCGCTCATTCTTAGGTAGGAAGGCTGCCGGTTAGTACCAGGGCGCGTCCGAGGGTGAGTATATCAATATTTTTTATTTTGATTCTTTATTTTACACATTAATATGGATCCCAGGGCCTGAAGGAGAGTTTCCTCTCCTTCAGACCCTGGGAACCATAGTATTCCATTGCACTGCATTGGGTTTCGTGTTTCGGCCGACCCCGACTTTTTTATAGGATCGGCCGATTTCATTCGACCCGACTTTTGAGAAAGTCGGGCTTCGTGAAACCCGACCTGATCCTATAAAAATAAAAGTCGCTCAACCCTACTCAACACTATCTGTTGCCTTATCTTGGACTTTTTTCTGACTACACACCTGTTTAACCACTTCAGCTCTGTTCCATTAACTGAAATTTCCCCTACTCCATGATGTTAGTAATATAAAAAGAGAATTGTTTGAGTGTGTGTTAGGTGTTGAGTTCCCGCCAGGGCCGGACTGGCCATAGGGCACTTCTGGCAAATGCCAGAAGGGCCGGTGCCAGTGGTGGGCCGCTCAATCCGCCGCCCCCGCCGTCGTATTCAACTATACCGGCGTATAGACGCCGGTACAGTTGAATGCAATGATGGAGGAGAGAGCGTCTACAGACGCTCCTCTCCCATCATTCCCCGCTCTGCCTCTGACACTGCGAGTGCGGGATGATGTCATATCATCGCGCACCTGCTGTGTCCCGGGCAGACTGCACGCTGCTGAGACAGGAGCAGGAACCAGGAAGCAACGCTGGGCACGAGGAGAGGTGAGGAGAGTTTTTTTTTTCTGGACTGTGGGGCCATTCTCGGAGGAGGTGAGGGGAGGAAGAGAAGAGATGTGGGCTGTATATAGTTCTCTGTGGGCTGTGCTCTGTGCTGTATACTGCTGTGGGCTGTATATAGTTCTCTGTGGGCTGTGCTCTGTGCTGTATACTGCTGTGGGCTGTATATAGTTCTCTGTGGGCTGTGCTCTGTGCTGTATACTACTGTGGGCTGTATATAGTTCTCTGTGGGCTGTGCTCTGTGCTGTATACTGCTGTGGGCTGTATATAGTTCTCTGTGGGCTGTGCTCTGTGCTGTATACTACTGTGGGCTGTATATAGTTCTCTGTGGGCTGTGCTCTGTGCTGTATACTACTGTGGGCTGTATATAGTTCTCTGTGGGCTGTGCTCTGTGCTGTGTACTGCTGTGGGCTGTATATAGCTCTCTGTGGGCTGTGCTCTGTGCTGTATACTACTGTGTGCTCTGTGCTATATATAGTTCTCTGTGGGCTGTGCTCTGTGCTGTATACTGCTGTGGGCTGTATATAGTTCTCTGTGGGCTGTGCTCTGTGCTGTATACTGCTGTGGGCTGTATATAGTTCTCTGTGGGCTGTGCTCTGTGCTGTATACTGCTGTGGGCTGTATATAGTTCTCTGTGGGCTGTGCTCTGTGCTGTATACTGCTGTGGGCTGTATATAGTTCTCTGTGGGCTGTGCTCTGTGCTGTATACTGCTGTGGGCTGTATATAGTTCTCTGTGGGCTGTGCTCTGTGCTGTATACTGCTCTGTGCTGTATATAGTTCTCTGTGGGCTGTGCTCTGTGCTGTATACTGCTGTGGGCTGTATATAGTTCTCTGTGGGCTGTGCTCTGTGCTGTATACTACTGTGGGCTGTATATAGCTCTCTGTGGGCTGTGCTCTGTGCTGTATACTACTGTGGGCTGTATATAGTTCTCTGTGGGCTGTGCTCTGTGCTGTATACTACTGTGTGCTGTATATAGTTCTCTGTGGGCTGTGCTGTATATAGTACTCTGTGGGCTGTGCTGTATATAGTACTCTGTGGGCTGTGCTGTATATAGTACTCTGTGGGCTGTGCTGTATATAGTACTCTGTGGGCTGTGCTGTGTATAGTACTCTGTGGGCTGTGCTGTATATAGTACTCTGTGGGCTGTGCTGTATATAGTACTCTCTGGGCTGTGCTGTATATAGTACTCTCTGGGCTGTGCTTTATATAGTACTCTGGGCTGTGCTGTATATAGTACTCTGGGCTGTGCTTTATATAGTTCTCTGTGGGCTGTGCTGTATATAGTTCTCTGTGGGCTGTGCTGTATATAGTTCTCTGTGGGCTGTGCTGTATATAGTTCTCTGTGGGCTGTGCTGTATATATTACTTTGTGGGCTGTGCTGTATATATTACTTTGTGGGCTGTGCTGTATATATTACTCTGTGTGGACTGTGCTGTATACTTCTACGTGGGCTGTGCTGTATACTACTGTGTGGTCTGTGCTGTATACTACTGTGTGGTCTGTGCTGAATACTGCTGTGTGGGCTGTGTTATCTACTACGCGAGCTGTGCTATAGTATGCAGGCTGTGCTGTATACTATGCGGTTTGTGCTATATAATATGCGGGCTTTGCTATATACTATGGGGAGTATATTATATTCTATGGGGGAGGCCATGTTATGTACTATGTGGCTATGTTATATACTATTGTGGGGGTATATTATATTCTATGGGGGAGGCTGCGTTATATACTATGGGGGGCTGCATTATATTCTATGGGGGGCTACATTATATATTATGGGGAGGTGGGCTGTATTATATTCTATGGGGGTTACATACTCTGGGGTGGCTGCATTATACTCTGTGGGGTGGCTGCATTATACTCTGGGGTGGCTGCATTATACTCTGGGGTGGCTGCATTATACTCTGGGGTGGCTGCATTATACTCTGGGGTGGCTGCATTATACTATATGTGGGCTGCATTATACTGTATCGAGGACTATGGGGAATACGTTATACTATATGAAGAACTATGGGGTGCATTATACTATGGGAAGTGAATTGTACTACATGGATGACTGTGGCGGTGCATTATACTATATGGAGCACTATGAGGATTGTATTATGCTATATGGAGGACTATGAGGATTGTATTATGCTATATGGAGGACTATGAGGAGTGTATTATACTATGTGGAGGACTGAGCAGTGTATTTTAATATATGGAGGACTATAGGGAGTGTATTATACTATATGGAGGACTATGGAGCACATTATAATATATGGAGGACTATGGGGTGTATTTTACTAAACAAGTAAAATGCTGCATATTCGGATTGTTTTTGCTGGAACAAAAAGCCTTGTTGTCAGCAGCACATTGCCAGTGTAAACTGTAGATGTGCTGCTGAAAACATGATACTGTATGGTGATCTATTAGTGATCGTTCTGTCTCATCATTATTCCTCAGCTGGTGGAAAGAGGCCGGGAAACAAGCGTTGAACAACTTCAGTATTGTCGATCAAACTCGTTTAGCGGCCTGAACTCAGCGCACGTAAATACAACAGAAAGGCTTCTGTGTGATGTGCAATATGTTAGCATTTGGGGACCCATTTTAAACTTTGCCTAAGGCCCCACTTTGCCTAAAACCGGCCCTGCCTACAAGTGTACAAAGATATTATACAGTCACCATGTGACAAGTGGGCCTGTGTAACTTCAAATGCCAGGGCTGAATTTTAGTCCCAGTCCGGCCCTGGTTCCCGCTGACGCACAGGATGAATCTTGAACCATGTCCTCTGCGGTCTCCCATTCTTCCCCAGCCACAGTGGAGTCTGCTCAGCAGAGACGCTGGTCCCTGATTCTGGCTCAAGCTGATATTGTGCATCTGGTTATATCTGCTGTCCCAGGTTCTTCCTTTGTAACCAGCTTTGATTAGTGGCGAGCAGACGTTCCAGGTACTAAGTCCTGCTTTTTGTCTACTGAGCATGCCCGTGGGGTGACCTCTCAATTTAGGTCAGAGGTCACATGCTCAGGTCCTGTAGTGGCTCCGATTGACCACTAGGAAGGTTCTGGAAGGGTACAGCTATAAACGGTTTGCATGGCCATGCACTAGTATAAACCAAAATGGTGTGAGTGTGTGCTTGCATGACTGAATCTGGTGAAAGCTCCTTAATATTCCCCTTCCCTTCGGTTATTGCAATGGCATTTGGGTGAGCGGAGTTAGGATACAGTCAGTGGATTAGTCACCACCACACACTTGGCCAGAGTCTTTAGTATCCCGCTGCACGCAGTCCGTGCACCATAGCTTTCAGTTAGCGGTTCTGCAGTTGCATCCGCACTTACTGGCTGATCACAGTTTCTGTTCAGCGTAGAGTGGGAAATCCCGATTGAACCCTGCATTTGTCTCCGGGCGTCCTCAGGTGCGGGCTCAAATGCCACTGAGTGACAGAGCAGGTTCAACCACCAGCTTAGTGGGGGTGAGTGCTAGGGATTCCACTAGCTCCTGCTCTGCTGAGCCCTGTGACAGCTGACAGGGTTCAGCGTTCCTACTGTGCTCTGCGTTTCTGTGGAGCAACAGAGTTTGTGTTTGTTCACACTGGGTAACGTTAACCTGTGTGTACTTAGGCGTAATACCGCCATAGAGTGCTGCCATTACTTAGCAGCAGGTTCCATCACTGCACGGTGGACCCTGGGCTGCGAGCACACCTTATATCTTCCTTGTTATTATTTGGTGTGTTCTGCCAGCCCTAACAGTGTGGATGAGGCCTGTATGACACAGAAGATATGTTCCAAATATTTCAAAGTGACATCTCCCCTACTGTATGACGTTAGCAACAGAAGAATTTAGATTTTTTTATGTCAATGTGGCCTATATAGCATAGACCAGATCATCCAAACAATTTCAAACTGAGATCTACCCTACTTTATAATGTTAATAACAGAATAAATTTTGTCTTTTATGTGGATGAGGCCTATATAACGTAGACTAGATGCTCCAATCAATTTAAAACTGAGATCTACCCTACAGTATGACATTTGTAACAGAAGCAATTTGTTTTTGTTGATGAATCCTGTAAAACATAGACTAGATGCTCCAAACAATTTCAAACTTTAATCTCCCTTACTGTATGATGTTAGTAACAGAAGAAAAAATTATTTGAGTGTGGCTGAGGCCTGTATGACAAAGAAGATATGCTCCAAACAATTTTAAAATAACATCTCCCCTAATATATGACCTTATTAACAGAAGAAATGTTTTTGTTTTCGTGTGTGGATGAGACCTGTCTAACATAGATAAAATGCTGCAAACAATTTCAAAGTGAGATCTACCCTACTGTATGATGTTAATAACTAAACATTTTTTGTGTGGATGAGGCCTGTATAACATAGACTAGATGCTCAAAACAATCTCAAGCAGAGATTTCCCTTACTATATGATGTTACTATCAAAACAAAAATGTTTTCCATGAATGAGGCCGGTATAACTTAGACTAGATGATCCAAGCAATTTCAAACTGAGATCTCCCCTGCTGTAGAACATTAGTAACAAAAGATATAGTTTTTTTGTGAATGACGCCTATCTAACATTATATATATATATATATATATATATATATATATGTATATATATATATATATATATATATATATATATATATATATATATAAAGTATGATGTTAGTAGTAGAAGAAATAATTGTTTGAGTGTGTGAGGCCTGTATGGCAAAAAATATATGCTCCAAATAATTTCAAAATGAGATCTCCCCCAATATATGAAATTATTAACAGAAGATATTTTTTTTGTGGATGAGGCCTGTCTAACATATATTAAGAGCTCCAAACAATTTAAATGTGAGATTTCCCCCACTATATGACGGTAATAACAGAAGAATGTTTTCCCATGAATGAGATCAGTTTAACATAGACTAGATGATCCAAACTATTTCAAACCGAGATCTCCCCTAATGTAGAACATTAGTAACAGAAGAATTTTTATTTTTTTCATGTGAATGATGCCTATCTAACATAGACTATATGCTCCATACAATTTCAAAATAAGATGTCACCTACTCTATGATGTTAGTGATAGAGCAGATTTGGTTTTTTTTGTGTGGATGAGGCCTGTATAACAAAGACTAGATGCTCCAACCCATTTCAAACTGAGATCTCCCCTAATGTATGACATTAGTAAAAGAAGAAATAATTGTTTGAGTGTGATTGAGGCGTGTATGACAAAGAAAATATACTCTATACAATTTCAAAATGAGATCTCCCATAATCTATGACGTTATTAACAGAAGAAATTTGTGGATGAGACCTGTCTAACATAGACTAAATACTCCAAACAATTTCAAAGTGAGATATACTCTACTGTAGAACAATGGTAACAGTAGAATTTTTTGGGGATCGATGAGGAATGTAAAGAATAGACTAGATGCGCCAAACAATTTAAAAATGCCATCTCCCCTACTGTATGATGTTAGTAACGAATAATTGTTTTAGGGTCTGTGAATAGGGCGTGTATGACTTAGACTTAGTACTTCAAACAATTTGAAAGTGATATGTCTCATACTGTATGACGTTACTAACAGAATCATTTTCCGTGGCCTCTGGATCAGGCCTCTATCATGCACTAGACGCTACAAACACTTTGAAAGTGAGATGTCCACTACTGTATCATTTTAGTGCCAGAATAATTTTTCTGCGGTCTCTGGATCAGGCTTCTGTAGCACACTAGATGCTACAAACAATTTGAAAGTGAGATCTACCCTACTGTATGACATTAGTAACAGAAGTAAGAATTATTTGAGTGGGGATGAGGCCTATATAAAATTGACTAGATGCTCCAAACAATTTCAAGGTAAGATACTGTAGAACAATAGCAACTAAACAAATTTGTTTTTACTGTGGTTGAGGCTTGTATGACAGAAAGTATATGCTTCAAATAATTTCAAACGTAGATCTCCACTGCTATATGATATTAGTAAAAGAAGAAATGTTTATTTGTGTGGGGATGAGAGCTCTCTAATATAGACAAGATGCTCCAACCAATTTCCAAATTAGATAATTTCCAAATTAGAACATTAGTAACCAAAAAATAATTGTTTGAGTGTGGATGAGACCTGTATGACAAAAAAGATATCCTGCAAACAATATGACATTAAAAAAAGAAGAAATGTGTTTTTATGTGTGTGGATGAGGACTGCCTAACTTAAAGTAGATGTTCCAAAACAATTTCAAAGTGAGCTCTACCCTAGTGTATGACATTAGTAAAGGAAGCATTTTTTTTCTGTGTGTGGATGAGGCCTCTAAAACATAGACTAGATTCTCCAAACAAATTGAAAATGAAATTTCCCCTACTATATGACGATAGTAACAGAATAAAAAATTTTTGTGTGTGGATGAGACCTGTCTAACATAGATTAGACGCTCCAAGCAATTTCAAAATGAGATCTATCCCAATGTATGACATTAGTTACAGAAGATTTTTTTCTGTGAATGAGGCCTGTATAACAGACTAGGTGCTCCAAACAATTTAAAAGTAAGATCTCCCCTACTTTAGAAGGTTTGCAAAAGAAGAAATAGATTTTTGGTGTGAATGACGTCTGTATAATATGGACTTGGTGCTCCAAACAATTTTAAAGTGAGACCTTCCATACTGTATGATGTTAGTAATAGAAGATTTTTTTTTTTCTGTGAATGAGGCCTGTATAACATAGACTAGATGATTCAAACTATTTCACACTGAGAACTCCCTTCTGTAGAAAATTAGTAACAGAAGAAATAGTTTATTTGGTGTGAATGATGTCTGTATAACATGGACTTGGTGCTCCAAACAATTTCAAAGTGAGATCTTCCTTACTGGATTATGTTAGTAAGAGAAAAAAAAATTTCTGTGAATGATGCCTGCATAATATAACTAAATGTTTGAAACTATTTCAAATTGAGATTTACCCTTTTGTATTATGCTAGTAGCAGCCAAATTTGTTTTGCTGTTGATGAGGCCTTTATAACATGGACTAGATGCTTCAAACAATTTTAAACTGAAATCCACCATATTGTATCACATTAGTAACAAAATAAATAATTGTTTGAGTGTGGATGAGGCAAGTATGACTAAGCAAATATGCTCCAAACAATTTCAAAATAAGATCTCGCCTACTGTGTGACATTAGTATTAGAAGAAAGAATTGTTTGAGTGTGGATGAGGCCTGTATGACAAAGAAGATATCCTCCAAACAATTTCAAAGTGAGATGTCTCCTACGGTATGACATTAGTAACATGAGAAACAATTGTTTGAGTGTGGATGAGGCCTATATGACAAAGAAGATATGCTGCAAACTATTTAAAAATTCAATCTTCTCTACTGTAAGACATTAGTAACAGAAAAAAGGATTGTTTGAGTGTGGGGGAGACCTGTATGACAAATAAGTCATGCTACAAACAATTTCAACATGAGATTCTCCCCGATTATATGACATTATAATAAATTTGTTATTTTCTGTGTGTGGATGAGGCCTGTATAACATACAGTAGATGGTCCAAACAATTTCAAACTGAGATCTCCCCTACTGTAGAACATTTAAAACAGGGTTTTGATGACCCCTGCATAGATGGTCCACACAATTTCAAACTGAGATCTCTTCTACTGTATCACATTAGTAACAGAACAACTAGTTTTTTTATTGGGGATTAGGCATGTATAACCTAGAATTTATGCTCCAATTAATTTCAAACTCAGATCTAGCCTGCTGTATCACATTTGTTTAAAAAATGTGGAACAGCTCTGCACACAGAACAATTTCACCGCCACAAAATGACAAGGTGAAATATGGCAGCCTGTATCACATTTCACAACATATTTTTTTTTAAATGTGCATGATCTATGCAGACACCTGATTTCACCACCACTAAATGGCAAGGTGATATACGGCTTGCTAAATCAGGTTAGCAACTTCACCCACACTTTTTTACTGTGCAATAGCGCTACACACAAAATAATTTCACCCCCACAAAATTAGAAAGTGGGATATGGGGGCTGTATCACGTTTAGCAACATAATATTTTTAATGTGCATAAACTCTGCAGACAGCTTAATTTCACCAGTAAATAATTACGTGGGATGTGACGTGCTGAATCACATTAGGAACTGGCAAAAATATTTTTTTACTCTGCATCAGTTCTACACACAATTTCAACACCACAAAATTACAACATGGGATATGGTGGGCTGTATAGTGTTTAGCAACCAATTATTTTTTTTAATCTGCATGAGCTATCCAGACTGTTGCATTTCACCAAAATTAAATGACAAGGTGATATATATCTAGTGTTGAATCACACTAGCAACTGCCGAATAAATATTTTTTTACTGTGCAACAGCTCTACACACAGATAAATTTCACCACCACAAAATTACAATGTGGGATATGATGTGTGGTATCAC
The DNA here is from genome assembly GCF_051348905.1 of Ranitomeya variabilis. Classification (NCBI taxonomy): domain Eukaryota; kingdom Metazoa; phylum Chordata; class Amphibia; order Anura; family Dendrobatidae; genus Ranitomeya; species Ranitomeya variabilis. The sequence continues at coordinate 601,801,052 of NC_135234.1, forward strand.
GTTTAGCAACTGAAAAAATAAGATTAAGAAAGGGCTACTCGTGTATGGAGCACACCAGAACAAAGCAACATACTTCTTTGAAATGTGCCCTACTGTCTTTGTCAGTGGACCACAGTAATGGCACAAAAAATGCTGGAAGGTTGATTTCACAGCCACACAGGACACTAGCTATCTAAACTATCTGACTGAAAACAACTGCCTAGCTAACCAGCTTAAATCTATCAGCAACCAGTCCCAGCATCAGGAGCAGCCTCTCTGCACTGTTACATTGTCAAAATGGAACTATATCAAGCTCTTTTTCTGGAGAGGGATATGTGATTTCAGTAGCCAATGATACAAGTCATTGTTTCAGGACATTGTGGATGTTTCCTGCACCCTGATTGGCTAGCCGCAATATGCACACATAAAGTTAGATAAAAAAAACGCAGCTCCTCTGAGCTCTGCCAACCCCCTACCCTCATCAAACATGTGCCCCACGCTCATCATACACCACCATTATCCTAGCATAGTGCTCCAAATAATCTACTGTAGTTGCAATGCAAATATTTTCCCGCACTTTTTACTCAATGTTACCTTTTTTTTCAATGTTATAATATTTTGCTTTGTATTTCCACTCACGAATTTGCCATATTTGTGCCAATTTTATGTTTGGTGATCATTTTTTGAAGAAATTCTGCTCATCACTAGTGTTGAGCATTCCGATACCGCAAGTATCGGGTATCGGCCGATATTTGCTGTATCGGAAATCCGATACCGAGTTCCGATATTTTTGTGATATCGGAAATCAGAATCGGAAGTTCCCAGTGTATGGTTCCCAGGGTCTGGAGGAGAGGAGACTCTCCTTCAGGCCCTGGGATCCATATTCATGTAAAAAATAAAGAATTAAAATAAAAAATATGGATATACTCACCCCTCCGGCGGACCCAGGACCTTAGCAATGTAACCGGCAGCCTCCGTTCCTAAGAATGCAGTGAGTTTAGGACCTGCGATGACGTCGCGGCTTGTGATTGGTCGCGTGAGCGGTCACATGAGCGGTCACGCGACCAATCACAAGCTGCGACATAATCGAAGGTCCTTAACTCTGCATTCTTAAGAACGGAGGCACCGCTAAGAGCAGGGGCCGCCGGAGGGGTGAGTATATCAATATTTTTTATTTGTATTCTTTATTTTATACATGAATATGGATCCCAGGGCCTGAAGGAGAGTTTCCTCTCCTTCAGACCCTGGGAACCATTCCGATATTTTGTGTCCCATTGATATGCATTGGTATCGGGTATCGGTATCGGCGAGATCCGATATTTTGCCGGTATCGGCCGATCCAATCCGATACCAATACCTTTGCATATCGGAAGGTATCGCTCAACACTACTCATCACTAATTCTGAGGCATTATCACCAGGCACTTCCAATTCCTTTTCCCTGCACAGTGTTCAGCTGTCTCTACCTCAGGTCTTGGGATGAAAGAGATAGAGTTCCCAGCCACCCACCTACAGGCCCATTGCTAATCCAGAGCATTTCCAGGCTGCTAGTTATGAAAATGTTGCTGTTCTAGGTTTGTGGACATGGAGGATTTCTGCCAACTCATGGCGACAGCCATCCCTCAGTACTCAGTCCTCAGCCACCCAAATCTATTTTTCCCTTTGTGGCATCATCAACTTCTACCAGCACGTGTCCTGGAACATCACCTGTGCCCATACCAACATGGTTATTGAGATTGTTCTCTTAATGGCCAACACATGGACAATTGTTTGTGGCAAGGGACACTACATTTCCCTGATGGCACAATGGCTGAACATTGTAGAGGCCGGGGTCGAGTCTCACCCTAACACGGCACATGTGCTCCAGACACCAAGGATTGCTGGCCCTACTTTTATCAGGGTTTTCTCTGCCTCCTATACCGGTTCCTGCACCCCTTCTTGTTCCTCCACATCTTCCTTCTCTGATTTTTTATCTCTGAGTATGTAATTCACATCAGCCAGAAGCTGGAAGCTCTGTCTCAGCAAAGAGGCAACAGGGTCTGCTGAAGCTCATATTTCTAGGAGATAAATAACAAATGCAGAGTTATTAAATGGAATAATATATCAAACAGATCGGTGGCTCTCTCCTCTAAACCCACAACCAGGCATGGTGGTGTGTGATAATGGCTGTAACCTTTTGCAGGCTGTGAAGCTTGGAAAGTTCACACACGTACTATGCTTGGCCCACATGCTCAACTTGGTGGTTCAGTAGTTTCTGAATACCTACTCAGATTTTCCAGAGCTTCTGGTCCAGGCAGGACAAGTTAGCCCTCATTTCTGCAAGTCAGCTACAGCAATGCTGTAGCAGTGTATGCACGTGCCAAATCACCGAGTGGTGCACAATGTGATCACTCACTGGAACTTCACACTTCACGTGCTGGCAAGGCTTTAAGAGCAGCAGAGGCCAGTTGTTGAATGCAAGTTCAATCACGCCAGTCGGGATTCTGGTAAGCCTCCACACATAACAAGGGAAGAGTGGGCATGGATGACTGACATTTGAGTGGTTCTCCAAGAATTTGAGGACTCCACAAAGGTGGTGAGCTGTGATGACGCAATAATTGAAGCAACAATCTCACTTCTGTGCCTACTTAAACAGTTGCAAATAAAAATCAAGCTTTGCATGCGGACCAGGTAGAAATGGAAAAAGACATGAGACAGAGAGATACTACCTAGCCCAGCCTCATCTCATCTACTCAATGTAGATTGGGTAACAATGATGAGGTGGAGGCTGAGGAGGATGAACACAAGCTGGTTGCTAGTGCAACAGATGCTAGTACCCACACATGCTTTGTTCTGCCTCTCCTACTTTGATTAGCTGTGGAAGGAAATGAGGAGAAAGAGATGGAGAATTGTCATCATGGTGGAGCTTGGCACATATGGTCGACTGTATGTACTGCTGCTTTTCCTGTGACTGAGTTATGTTTTTCTTCACCAAAAAAGGAAACTGTTTTATCACTCTGTTAGACCCCTTTTACAAGGAGAACCTTGAGGTGGAGAGGTCTAATAAAATGATGCTATACTTGAAAATAATTGTCGAAAACATGTTGAAAAAATTACAATCAGACAAAGCAAGTGGCAAGGGGCAAGCTTCCTTGCCCAACCTAGGAGGAGAGGCGAGAGAGACACACACCAGTTCCAGTAGAGGCAGGGCTACACTGTCAAAGGCATGGTCCAATTTCATGATAACTTCCCAGCATCCAGAACCTGATGACTGGGTATTTTTGACAAAGATGGAAAAGTTTTTAGAGATAGTCAAGCAATACTTGGACAACCAAACCAACATAATCCCTAATTCTTTTGCGACCTTCAACTATTAGGTTTTAAAACTATACACCTGGCATAAGCTGTCCCTCTATGCTTTGGAGGTGTTATGCTGCCCTGCCGCTAGCATCTTGTTGAATCTGGTTTTTAATGCCTCCTAGGTGGGGGTCATAACAACCGATAGGCGGACACCTGGATGTTCCTGGACCTGAACATGAATCTGGACCCCATTCATTTGAATGGGGGGCCCGAACATCCAGTGTTTGCTGCACTGTAATGTGCATGACAGTGCAGAAAGCACAGCTTCTGATCAGCGGTGAAATCATCCCCGCCAGTCAGAGAGCTATGGTTTCCACACTGTCAAAAGAAAGCATGAGTGCTCAGCTGTGATCGGAGGTATAAAGTTTACCTCCGGTCACTGGTGTCAGCTATTGGGACAACTGCTTCCATCATCCAACACCTGCTGCCGCTAATGAGAGTGAGAGCAGGAGTGGCAGAAGGGAGTATTCATCAGTTGCTTCTGCGCTGTAAATAAATAATTTAAAAAAACGGCATGGGTTCCCTTGTATTTTTGATAACCAGCCAGGCAAAACTCACAGCTGGGCACTGCAACCCTCAGTTGTCGGCTTCAACAAGGCTAGTTATCAAGAATAAAGGGTCCCCACGCCATATGTTTTAATAATTTAAATAAATAATTACAAAAAAAAGCGTAGGTTCCACCCATTTTTGAGAACCAGCCTTGCTAATTTGGCCTAATATTGGGCCCCAGCCTGAAAATAGCAGCCCGCAGCTGCCCAGAAAAGGCACATGTATTAAATGCACCAATTTTGGTGCTTTGCCTGGCTCTTCCCACTTGCCCTGTAGCGGTAGCAAGTGGGGTTCATATTTGTGGAGTTGATGTCACCTTTGTATTGTCAGGTGACATCAAGCCCACGGCTTAGTAATGGAGAGGCATCTGTAAGACACCTATCCATTACTAATGCTACAGTTGTATTGTAAATAAAAACACAGTCAGAATAAATCCTTTATTACAACTAAAACAAAACACAGTTTTCCTTTTTTATTTAAAAATAACAAACACAGTTATACTCGCCAAACACCTATTCCATTGAAGCCCTCATTCTCCTGTAATAAAACCAAAATAAAAAAACAATATCTCTCACCTCTCCATCACTCTGTCCCATGCCATAATCCATGTCTGGAGGAAAAACTGTTTTGAACCTCAATGGTGCCAGGATGCGACTGTCCAGGCTAAGAACCACTGTGTTAGGTGTTGAATTCCCACCGCTGCACAGGGGGAATCTCGAACCATCTCCGCTGTGGCCTCCCATTCCTTTTCCACAGTGGAGCCTGCTCAGCAGAGACTTCGATCCCAGTGTCTGGCTCAAGCTGATACTGTGCGGCTGGTTACTGCTGTCCTTCCAGGCTCAGCCATCATAACCAGTACTGATCAGCGGTGTGCGGGTGCTCCTGGGACTAAGTCTTGCTTTTCTTCTTCTGAGCATGCCCAAGGGATGACCTCCCTTGGAGGGTGGGGGTCACATGCTCAGCCTAACAGTGCTATCCTGCACAGAAGCATGACTTTACTGCGTTAAAATAGCAGTGACCGCCAGTGCTGCACCATGCACAACCAGCGCACTTTCCTGACCCTAGTTAGGGTGGATAGTGGCATCCGCCAATGCGGCGTTGTACGCACTCTGTGCGGTTAATGTTAGTTTAGTTCTGTCCTGACAACCGGTCAGTGTAGGGTGGGAATTCCCACTTGGACTCTGCATCTGGCATCCTCAGGCGTGGGCTCAAAAGCCACCGAGGGTCAGAGCGAGTCCAATCACCAGTTTAGTGGGGGTGAATCATAGGGAACTCACTAGTGTCTTTCAGCTGCACCCTGTGACTGCTAACATGGCGCAGCAATTATTTGGTGACTCTGTGAAGCAACAGAGTTCACTTCCATTCACACTGGGTGAGGTCTAACCCACGTGTGAGCAAGCATCCCTCCGCCATTACTCAGCAGCAGGTTCCATTTCTGCACGGTCGACCCCAGGCTGCGAACGCACTTTTTACCATCCTTATAATTATTTGGTGCATTCCGCCAGCCCTAACACACTGTTCACTGAACTTCTGCGAGCCTCAGCGACTGGCGGTGAAATTATCGAGGTTACCTCCTTTCAATAAGGCTCTGGGAGTTCTCACAGTGCTGGCGAGGATGTCACCGAGGTCACCACAATTCAGCCTGGCTGGAAACGGAGCCTCAGTGACAGGAGGTAACCTCGATGATGTCAGCAACAGTCACTGAGGCCGCGTTCACATTAGTTCAGTCAACAGCGATTCTCAGCCTGGATGGTTGCATCTTTGCACTGTCCAGGGATGATTTCACCGCTGATCAGAAGCGTTGTTTGAGGTGCTGTCATACACATGACAGCATGACAAATACCCAGTGTTCGGGCAACTGAATCCGAACAGTAACACAGACTTTCAGGTGAAGTCCGTGTTCTGTATCCGTGCCTGAACAATAGGTGTTTGGTATGGATGCTGAACTTTACTGTTCGGGTTTGCCCATCTCTAGTCATAACTGACAGGTGCTTATGCCTGTCAACAGAAAATGTTAACAGGCTCACAGTGATTAAATTTAACAAAGCCTGGAATATCCTTGACTTTGATGACAGCTGCACGTGAAGAGTTTTTAATCTTCAATATTTGAATGAGGCCCTCCAGTTATTGCCTTTAAGGGTAAATACATGACCTTCCTTATAATTTATTTTTCTGGATTTGCACTGTGTAGAGCCTTTATGAATGTAGAAGTACCACAAGTATACTTCCTTAATATTTGAATGAGGCACTACAGTTGGTGCCTTTAAGGGTGTATTGATGAAACTGCTTGTAATTTTTGGCAGGCTTTGCACTTACATGACAAATTGAAAATAATGTGTATGTGGCCGTCCTTTATCTAATACAGAGTGTACCTGAGTCCCTCTTCCATTTAATTTTTAAATAACATTGACATTTCCAATTTTGTAATAAGAAAAAATAATTTTGGTTTACTTTAATTATTAGGCCGGCGTCACACTGGCGAGTTTTACGGACGTATGAGCGCAGAAAATACACCCATAAAATACGCATAACACATGGCCCAATGATTCCCTATGTCCTAGCTCCTATCAGCCGTATTTTACTGATCCGTATTATACGGTCTTGTACGGCCGTACAAAATCGCAGCATGCTGCGTTTGTCACCGTATTGTGCAAAAAAAACGCCATTGAAAGTCTATGGGGGCGAGAAAAATACGGATTACACATGGACCAGCAGTGTGACTTGCGAGAAATACGCAGCAGTGTTCTATAAAAAAGCCGGTAATTCAATTGCCGGCTTTTCATTTCTCCTTCCCAAACCCGACATGATATGAGACATGGTTTACATACAGTAAACCATCTCATATCCCTTTTTTTCTGCATATTCCACACTACTAATGTTAGTAGTGTGTATGTGCAAAATTTGGGCACTGTAGCTTGTAAAATAAAGGATTAAATCGCGGAAAAAATTGGCGTGGGCTTCCGTGCAATTTTCTCCGCCAGAGTGGTAAAGCCAGTGACTGAGGGCAGATATTAATAGCCTAGAGAGGGTCCATGGTTATTGCCCCCCCCCCCCCCCGGCTACAAACATGTGCCCCCAGCCACACCAGAAAAGGCACATCTGGAAGATGTGCCTATTCTGGCACTTGGTCACTCTCTTCCCACTCTCGAGTAGCGGTGGGATATGGGGTAATGAAGGGTTAATGTCACCTTGCTATTGTAAGGTGACATTAAGCCAGATTAATAATGGAGAGGCGTCAATTATGACACCTATCCATTATTAATCCAATAGTGCAAAATGGTTAATAAAACACACACACATTATTACAAAGTCCATTAATGAAATAAAGACACATGTTGTTGTAATATTTTATTAGACTCTTAATCCACCTGAAGACCATCGTCCTGAAACAAAGTTAAAAAAACAAACAACAATATTCCATACCTTCCATCGTTCTGTCCCACGTTGTAAATCCATCTGAAAGGGTTAACTAATTTTACAAGCAGAAGCCTGTTAATGCACTCGCTCCTGCCTGTAAAACCCCGGGTACTGAATGGAAAGCAGGGTGACCTGTACTTACCTTGAGTTGCAGTGATGCGCCCTCTGCTGGATGTCCTCATGAACTGGAGCCTTTGAAAAGTTCCCACGCTCGAGTTCATATGAGGACATCCAGCAGGGGGCGCCTCACCGCGACTCAAGGTAACTACAGGTCACCCTGCTTTCCATTCAGTACCCGGGGTTTTACAGGCAGGAGCGAGCGCTTTAGCACAGCTCCTGGCTGTAAAATGATTTAACCCCTTCAGATGGATTTACATCGTGGGACATAACGACGGAAGGTATGGAATGTTGTTGTTTGGTTTTTTAACTTTGTTTCAGGATGATGGTCTTCAGGTGGATTAAGAGTCTAATAAAATATTACAACAACATGTGTCTTTATTTCATTAAAATACTTTGTAATAATGTGTGTGTGTGTTTTATTAACCATTTTGTACTATTGGATTAATAATGGATAGGTGTCATAATTGACGCCTCTCCATTATTAACCTGGCTTAATGTCACCTTACAATAGCAAGGTGACATTAACCCTTCATTACCCCATATCCCACCGCTACACGGGAATGGGAAGAGAGTGGCCAAGTGCCAGAATAGGCGCATCTTCCAGATGTGCCTTTTCTGGGGTGGCTGGGGGAAGATGTTTGTAGCCAGGGGGGACCAATAACCATGGACCCTCTCTAGGCTATTAATATCTGCCCTCAGTCACTGGCTTTACCACTCTGGCGAAGAAAATTGCGCGGGAGCCGAAGCCATTTTTTCCGCGATTTAACCCTTTATTTTACAAGCTACAGTGCCCAAATTTTGCACATACACACTACTAACATTAGTAGTGTGGAATATGCAAAAAAAAAAGGGATATGAGATGGTTTACTGTATGTAAACCATGTCTCATATCATGTTGGGTTTGGGAAGGAGAAATGAAAAGCCGACAACTGAATTACCGGCTTTTCACATATATCACGCTGAATTAAATATAAATACAGAATATACACTCACTGGCCACTTTATTAGGTACACCTGTCCAACTTCTTGTTAACACTTAATTTCTAATCAGCCAATCACATGGCGGCAACTCAGTGCATTTAGGCATGTAGACATGGTCAAGACAATCTCCTGCAGTTCAAACCGAGCATCAGTATGGGGAAGAAAGGTGATTTGAGTGCCTTTGAACGTGGCATGGTTGTTGGTGCCAGAAGGGCTGGTCTGAGTATTTCAGAAACTGCTGATCTACTGGGATTTTCACGCACAACCATCTCTAGGGTTTACAGACAATGGTCCGAAAAAGAAAAAAAATCCAGTGAGCGGCAGTTCTGTGGGCGGAAATGCCTTGTTGATGCCAGAGGTCAGAGGAGAATGGGCAGACTGGTTCGAGCTGATAGAAAGGCAACAGTGACTCAAATCGCCACCCGTTACAACCAAGGTAGGCCTAAGAGCATCTCTGAACGCACAGTGCGTCGAACTTTGAGGCAGATGGGCTACAGCAGCAGAAAACCACACCGGGTACCACTCCTTTCAGCTAAGAACAGGAAACTGAGGCTAAAATTTGTACAAGCTCATCGAAATTGGACAGTAGAAGATTGGAAAAACGTTGCTTGGTCTGATGAGTCTCGATTTCTGCTGCGACATTCGGATGGTAGGGTCAGAATTTGGCGTAAACAACATGAAAGAATGGATCCATCCTGCCTTGTATGGAGCATCTTTGGGATGTGCAGCCGACAAATCTGCGGCAACTGTGTGATGCCATCATGTCAATATGGACCAAAATCTCTGAGGAATGCTTCCAGCACCTTGTTGAATCTATGCCACGAAGAATTGAGGCAGTTCTGAAGGCAAAAGGGGGTCCAACCCGTTACTAGCATGGTGTACCTAATAAAGTGGCCGGTGAGTGTATATATATATATATATATGTGTCTCAATGACATATATATATATATATATATATATACTGTATATATGTTTTAATGAACATTTGAGCCCATAAATCCATTAGATGTCGGTTTTGCAAGCCTGCGAGAAAATATCGCAGTACGGATGCCATACGGATTACATACGGAGGATGCCATGCGCAAAATACGCTGACACACCCAGCCTACGGATGACATACGGATCACTATTTTGGGGACTTTTCTGCATATTACGGCCGTAAAAAACGGACCGTATTTACATACGCTGAGTGTGACGCCGGCCTTAGTTTTTTAAATTATTTTAACAATTTGTCTTATATGCAAGTCACTATACAGGAAAGAATGTTTTTTTAACATACACTTTTCTGTAAACTTCTGTAAAAGTGTGACACCATTGTTTGTAGCAGCGATCTGGGAATCAGAGATGCTTCACCATGCTTTTCTACTTCCATTCAGAACTTTTGCCATCTATTTCAACATTTTTACTGCCTCCCAAACCTCCTTTTAGGGTCTGCTAGAAAAATGCTCATATTTCCCATTGACTCCCATTATATTCATTACTCAAAGAGAACATCCGAGTAGGGTTGAGTGAAACTGATCGGACAAATTCAAAAATCGCCGACTTTCGGCAAAGTCGGGTTTCATGAAACCCGACCCGATCCTAGTGTGGGATCGGCCATGCGGTCGGCGATCTGCGCGCCAAAGTCGCATTTCGTATGACGCATTCAGCGCCATTTTTCATCCAATGAAGGAGGACGCAGAGTGTGGGCATCTCAGGGGCTATAAAGGGGTGTGCACGCCGACAACCATCTTACTTCTGCCGATCGTATCATAGGGAGAGATTTCTGCAGCTTCATCAGAAGAAGGGATATAGTTAGGGAGGGAAGATTAACCCCCAAACTGGTTGTGCTGTAGCGATTTCCACTGTCCAACACCACCTTTTTTTTTGCAGGGACAGTGGAGGCTATATTTTTGTGCATCAGCTCTGTAGCTTATTAGGCTGCCTTATAAGGCTCCCTGATAGCTGCATTGCTGTTTGCACCGCTGCTGTGCAAACCAACTGCTTTTTTAAAAGCAAAAATCCTGTTGCTCCTTTCTGCACAGTTATATTGTTTATTTGTCCACACTTTTGTGTGCAGCAGTCCATTTTACTGCTGCCATACTTGTCCTGAGATCACTGTAGGGAGATTGAAATTGTACTACAGTCCTTGTATTTTTTCATATATCTTCCAGCCACTTTCTGCCACTTACATTGTGTTGTTTTATACACTGGGCCTGAGTTTAGGTTCAGTCTCCCCCCCAAAAAAGGGAGATTCAAATTCTCACAAAGTGGATATACTTCTGTCCTGTTAGTTTATCGTATATCAGTCAGCCACTTTCAGCCACTTACATTGTGTTGTTTTATACACTGGGCCTGAGTTTAGGTTCAGTCTCCCCCCTAAAAAAGAGGAATTCAAATTCTCACAAAGTGGATATACTTCTGTCCTGTTAGTTTATCGTATATCAGCCAGCCACTTTCAGCCACTAACATTGCGTTGTTTTATGCACAGGGCCTGAGTTTTGGTTCTGTCTCCCCCCCAAAAAAGGGAGATTTAAATTCTCAACAAGTTTATATACACCTTCTACCTTGTTTTACAGTACCATATAACGGTTGTTATTTAGGTTAGATTATCCAAAAAATGAGGAAGTCTGGTGGAAGAGGCCGTGGGCGTAGGTTGCCAGCTGGTACTGATGGTGGTGGTGGTGCATCTGGTGGTAGTGGGAAAAGCACAATAGCACCAAAGGCTGGAGGTGTTGAGCCAGCATCAACGTCTGGCTACACAAGGCCTCGAAGGCTCCCTTATCTGGGAGTAGGAACCCAGCTTTTAAAGCCGGAGCAGCAGGAAAAAGTTTTGGCTTTCCTTGCTGACTCAGCCTCTAGCTCTTTAGCCTCCTCTTCAGAAAGTTCCAAATATAAAAGCAGCGGGTCATCAGTGGATGCTCCCGGTCAGGAACAAGATGTTTCCTTGAGTCCTTCACCCAAACCATAAGTGAAGGATGCGGCAGGCGACACTACAGGTTATTCCATGGAGCTCTTTACACATACCGTGCCTGGGTTAGAAAGGGAAATTGTTACCTGCCCATTGCAAGATGAATTGGACATGGAGTGCACTGATGCACAGCCACAGCTAGATTATTATGCTGTTCCATTGACTCAGATCACTACATTGCACTCGCAGTGTACTGAGCCAGAATCTGACCCTGATGAGACTATGGTGCCCCGTCCCAAACGTTATAGCACCTTACACGGTGACACAGAGGAAGGTGCACATGACATTGAAGAGGAGGTGATAGATGACCCAGTTGTTGACCCAGATTGGCAGCCATTGGGGGAAGAGGGTGCCGCTGCCAGTAGCTCAGAAGTGGAAGGGGATGATCCGCAGCAGCCACCTACATCGCAACAGTTGTCATGTGGCAGGTCCGTATCAGGCCAAAAACGTTTGTCAAAAACAAAAACAGTTTTAGGACAGTGTGGCCATCCAGTGAAAGTAGCACAGCATGCAATGCCAGAAGAGGTATTCCATAGTAGGAAGAGTGTAGTGTGGCAATTTTTAACCAAGATCCGAATGATCAGTGCAAAAGTTATCTGTAAGAAATGCTCAAAGACCTTTAGCAGAGGGAATAATCTTCAAAATTTAAATACAACGTGCATGCTTAGACATTTAACCAGCATGCACTTGCAAGCCTGGATTAACTACCAAACGTTCTGTACCGTTGGTGCACCTGCTCAGAATGAAGGTAGTCAGCAATGCTACATTGCTTCCCTCACTGTAAGCCCACCGGTTAGGACACCACCAGCAGCAAATGTGGAGGTATCGTCGCAAAGCCAAAGCAGTCAGGGAATCACAAGGTTCTTGGTAGGAAACACTGTATGTAGGCCAACATCAAGAATACCATCACCAACCCTCTCTCAATCCGCCATGTCCACCACCCCCACCGCTAGTTCCACCATATGCAGCTCTCCAGTCCAGCTCACCCTACAAGAGACTCTCGTTATGAAAGGAAAGCACTCATCCTCTCATCCGCATACACAGGGTTTGAACGCCCACATTGCTATACTAATCTCATTAGAGATGATGCCCTACCGGTTGGTTGAAAGCAAAGCTTTAAAAGACCAGATGGCCTACGCAGTACCACGCTATGACCTACCCAGTCGGCACTTCTTTGCGAGAAAAGCCATCCCAGCCCTCCACCAGCATGTCAAAGACCGCATTGTCCATGCACTAAGGCAATCAGTCAGTGGAAAGGTGCACCTCACAACAAATGCATGGACCAGTAGGCATGGCCAGGGACGTTACGTGTCCATCACGGCGCACTGGGTTAATGTGGTGGATGCAGGGTCCACAGGGGACAGCCATAGTGGGACAGTTCTGCCTAGCCCACAGTCTAGGAATCAGTTGGCTGTAGGCGTTCGCCATCCCCCCTCCTCCTCCTCCAGAAGCGAAAGCTCGCCCACAGAGCGCAGTTGCACGACCACTCCATCCGCAGCTGACAGTGTTGCACACGAGGTGTCCCATTATCGAACAGCTAGTGGTAAGTGTCAGCAGGCTGTGTTACAAATTAAGTGTTTGGGCAACAACAGACACACCGCGGAAGTACTGGCCGAATTCTTGCAGCAACAAACGCAGTCATGGCTCGGCAGTCTACATCTTGAGGCAGGCAAGGTAGTCAGTGATAACGGAAGGAATTTTATGGCTGCCATAGCCCTTTCAGAACTGAAACACATACCTTGCCTGGCTCACACCTTGAACCTGGTGGTGCAGTGCTTCCTCAAAAATTATCCGGAGTTACCAGCCCGGCTCCTGAAGGTGCGAAAACTTTGCTCGCACATCCGCCGGTCGCCTGTACACTCCAGCCGTATGCAGAACCATCAGCGATCACTGAATCTTCCCCAGCACCGCCTAATAATTGATGTTGCAACAAGGTAGAACTCCACACTGCACATGGTTCAGAGGCTGTGCGAACAGAGGCGTGCTGTAATTACTTTGTGGTACGATGCACATACACGGGCAGGTGTTATGATCTGGTGACTTTGGAGCCACATGAAACTTTCTCTGGAGTCAGTGGAACCTGTACTGACCGCAATCCTGAACTAATACCGCAACTAGAAGTAGCCGTGGGGTGTGCCTAACACTCCCTAGACACCTCGACACAGCCGGAGGACTAAATACCCCTATAGTTGGAAATGGGAATGCTATCTTGCCTCAGAGCAGACCCCCAAAGGATAGGCAGCCCCCCACGAATAATGACTGTGAGTAGGAGAAGAATAGACACACGCAGGTAGAAAACAGGATTTAGCAAAAGAGGCCACTCTAGCTAAATAGGAAAGGATAGGACAGATAACTAGGCAGTCAGTATTAAAACCCTTCCAAAAATATCCACAGCAGATAATACAAAAAGTTCCACAATCTAACTAAAGACATAAAATGTATATCTGCCACTCCAGATAATCCAGCAAGACTGAGAAAATACTGACACAATCTAAGCTGGACAAGAAAACACAAAATATAGCACTGAATTGTGAAGCACACAACATGTGTGCCACAGGGAAAAAGAACTAGACACTTATCTTTGCTGATTTGGCAGAAAGGTAGGAGGAACCAGGCAGAGGTCCTACACCTCCCAACAACAATTGACAACTGGCAAGGACTAATGAATCCTGCACACCTAAATACCCCAGTCAGATCTGCAATCAGCAGATACACCTGACCAGGACTGCAACTGAGGGGCAACTGCATTACCACCTACAACCACCAGAGGGAGCCCAAAAGCAGAATTCACAACAGGCAGGCATTTGGATGGCAGACATGGAGTTGTCTGGTGTGCAGTGGTCAAAGCTACAAGACCTCTGTCAAGTACTTCAGTGTTTTGAGGAATGCACACCACTGATAAGTGCAGACGACGACATCATAAGCATGAGCATCCCACCAATGTGTCTGCTGATGCAAAGTTTGACGCACATTAAGGAGCAGCCTCCTGCAGCCAAGGAGGAGGGAAGCCTTGATGACAGTCAGCCATTGTCTGCTCAGGGAACTCTCCTGGATGAGGTGGCGGATGAAGAGGAGGAGGAGTATGATGATGGGATGAATATTTATGGAAGGAGGATGTTTCTCAGGGGGCAATAGAAACTGGTGGCGTTGCAAGGTCAGGTAGAGGGTTTTTGTGGGACACAAGTGATGTTAATTTGCAAGAAAGTGCTCCTCAACCCAGCACAAACAGTGAATTGACACCTGGAACATTGGCCCACATGGCTGAGTATGCCTTGCGTATCCTAAAAAGGGACCCCCGCATTATCAAAATGATGACCGATGACGATTACTGGTTGGCCTGCCTCCTGGATCCATGATATAAAGGAAAATTACAAAATACCATGCCACATGAGAACCATGACCAAATATTGGCTACCAAGCAAGCAACTCTTGTAGACCGCTTGGTTCAGGCATTCCCAGCACACAGCGGCGGTGATGGTTCTCACACAAGCCGTAGGGGGCAGAGGTGTTAGAGGTGCACAAATCCGAAGTGGCATTGGACAGAGGGGTTTTATGACCAGGTTGTGGAGTGATTTCGCAATGACCGCTGACACGACAGGTACTGCTGCATCGATTCAAAGTGACAGGAGACAGCATTTATCCAGTATGTTTACGAACTACTTTTCCTCCCTTATCGATGTTCTCCCTCACAGGTCATTCCCCTTTGATTACTGGGCATCTAAAATAGACACCTGGCCTGAATTGGCAGAATATGCATTACAGGAGCTCGCTTGCCCTGCTGCTAGTGTGCTATCAGAAAGAGTCTTCATTGCTGCTGATTCAATACTGACCGAAAAAAGGACACGTCTGGCTATCCGAAATGTTGATGATCTAACCTTCATTAAAATGAACCAATCATGGATTTCAAATTATTTTGCCCCACCTTCCCCTGGTGACACGTAGCTTGCCTGAAAAAGGTCTTGCTTTTGGCCTCCTCTTACTGACTACTCCAATTCCTCCATTTGCAGCTGCTGAATGTCCACCATAGGCCATTTTTATACCTCCCTAAATGGGCTGACTCCCCCAGAGGGCCGTGGTTACCACCTGGCGCAAGCACCCGTGCGAGTGCTGTTTGCCTGGACAGGTGGGTGTGCCCACTCTTGGGCAATGGCACTGGCACAGGGTCCCTCATAGTACAATGAAGTGTCTCTGATGGTGGTGGTGCACAACCAATGTCAGACACACCGTCATAATATGAGGGGCCCTGTGCCAGTACCGCCGCCCACGAGAGAGTGTTCCCCCCAGCTCTACCAGTGCTCTACCACTTGCAATACTTACCTCTCCCTGCTCCACTACTGTGTAGTCTGTGCTGTTAAATCCTTCAATGGCACTGCCAATACAAATTTGTTGAAATTATAGATGATAGTTAAAATATACCGGGGCCCTGGCCTCCATTTAGACCAGTTAATACTTTGCGCCTACTACCAATGTCTGGTACTCAGAAGAGGAGCCCACCCCTGTACCTAGCAATGCCACCTGTTTATTTATGAACAATTTTTTGTCAGACATTTTGCCCACTTTATTATTTGGGCCTACTAACTGTGTCTGCCACTCATTTCAGTTGTCCTCCAATGAACAAAACAATGCCGCCTGTTTAGTCCTTTTACCAATTTTGAACTGCCTTTAGGCTACTTTATTATTTGGGCTCACTAACTGTGTCTGCTGCTCATTACAGTTGTCCTCCAATGAACAAAGCAATGCCGCCTGTTTAGTCCTGTTACCAATTTTGAACTGCATTTAGCCCACATTACTATTTGGGCCTATATCTGTGTTTCCTCCTCATCCTGCCCATTGCCCAGCCACTGCTAGATGAGTCTGCTGGTACATTGACCCAGACCACTACATTCCCCTTGCACTCTACACAGCCAGAATCTGACCCTGCTGAAAGTCAGGTTCCCTCTTCCCACATACTATACCACCTTACACGGGTACAAAGAGGAAGGTGCAGATGAAAGTGCAGGTTCCTTCATTAGGTGGGGGGGCATACTCGTTGGTGACGTCACTGACACAGGGCCCCTCATAGTACGTAAAAGTGTCTGTGCCAGTGGGAGGCGCCACCAGCCATCAAACACATCGCCGTACTATGAAGGGCCCTGTGCCAGTGCCAGTGACAATGAGTGGGCCCCCCTACTTGCTCAGGATCACAGCACTTGCAAAGTTGAAATTCTTACCTCGCCCTGCTCCACCGCGGTGACGTATTCCGCGTTTCCTGGGCCCACGAAAATCTTGAGCCAGCCCTACCCCCCACAACTTTAGCCAAATGACCCCCAGTTTTCAATGCCTAAGTATTATTATAAAGTAAATTAAGATTGACAAGCTTCAGTAATAAGAATTGATGTTTTTGGCATTAAAATGGGCACTGTAGGTGTTTTCCTGTCCTCCACTCACTGCCGACTTTGATTCCCCATTGACTTGCATTGGGTTTCATGTTTCAGTCGGCCCCCGACTTTTCGCAATAATCGGCCGATTTCACCTGACCCGACTTTTAACAAACCCGACTCGATCCCAAAAAAGTAAAAGTCGCTCAACTCTACATCCGAGCATTAGGAATTCGAGTAACGAACATCCAAGCATTTTAGTGCTCGCTCATCATTAATTTACATATATAGGAACGATACAAATATAATATTACATGTACAGAGCAATACTTATTACTGGCTTTTCCTGTACATCAGATTGTCAAAGTAATCTGACCTTGCAGATCTCATTATTTGGTGGATACCAATTTGGCATGCTGTTCCTAGCAGTTTTGCCAGACATTCATTGTGTGCGTTTAGTGGCACATTATATTCTACTTGAGCCTTAAAACCCAGAGCACCTTAATGTGAAAAAGCAGCAGGGAATTCAATTTGTCAGAAAGGATTTCTCTAGATTATCATGTTTGATTTCCAAAAGAAAAATATCTTGCACGCAGTATCTTGAACTTCTAATGGAAGCATCTATAGGAGACTGAAGGACAGTATCAAACAGCATTTTATACTGAAATACTGTTAAATAAATATATATTTCTGAGAACTTAAACTGGTTAAGCAATTTAAATATACATTAGTTTTCTTAAAAATTATTTTATACTATTCTCTATTTCTAAAGTTATTCTATTCAATCACTTGTGGCCCTTTACGAAAAGTAAAGATGTAACATTTAACTTAAACTACATTTATATCACTCCCATCTCCTTCATCATTTTAATCTACTTAGAAATAAAAATTAGATGGCCTTGAAGTTCATAGTTTATTTTCCATTTCTTTACTTATTTTAATCTAACCAACAAGTCTATAGCATGTTTGATGTACAACTTCAATTGAAAGGTTTCTTTGATTTTCTGTGCCTTGTGGCTTTTTAGTCTGAGTCTGGATTTTGAAGTTGTTTTAAAGATTTACACAATCTTGGTGAGATGTGTATATATGTAAGTTAAAGTCTGCAACACCTCTCTATCTCCTATCTCCTCGATGCTGCTTGTGTTAACATTAGCTGAAGTATGTCATGTGTTGTGTGTATATATACAGGATATATATATATATATATATATATATATATATATATATATATATATATATACTAGACAATGGCCCGATTCTAATGCATCGGGTATTCTAGAATATGCATGTCCCCGTAGTATATGGACAATGATGATTCCAGAATTCGTGGCAGACTGTGCCCGTCGCTGATTGGTCGAGGCAACCTTTATGACATCATCATCACCATGGCAGCCATTATGACATCTACGTCGATACTGTGCCCGTCGCTGATTGGTCGAGGCAAATTCGCGGCAGACTGTGCCTGTCTCTGATTGGTCGAGGCAACCTTTATGACATCATCGTCGCCATGCTGTGCCCGTCGCTGATTGGTTGAGGCCTGGTGGCCTCGACCATTCAGAGACGCAGGATTTCCAGGACAGACAGACAGACAGAAAAACCCTTAGACAATTATATATATAGATATGTATTTATATTTATATAGGCAAACTGATCTGCACTGACAACAGCAGCTGGCTGGTAATGTTGTAAATATTAAGATATACAGTCATGGCCAAAAGTGTTGGCACCCTTGAAATTGTTCCAGAAAATGAAGTATTTCTCTCTGAGAATGATTGCAATTACATGTTTTGCTATTCTCATGTTTATTTTGTTTGTGCATTTGGAACAACACAAAAAACTGAGAAAAAAAGGCAAATTGGATACAATTTCATAACAAACCCCCAAAATTGTAAGGGCAAAATTGATTTCACTCTCAACTTAATATTTGGTTGCACACCCTTTGGAATATAGAACTGCAGTCAATCGCTTCCTATAACCCTCAACAAGCTTATTACACCTCTCAACAGGAATTTTGGCCATCTCTTCTTTAGTAAACTGCTCCAGATCTCTCATATTTAACCCCTTAATTACCAGGGGTATTTCCATTTTTACTTTTCCATTTTTTTATGCACTTTTTCCCATGACCATAACTTTTTTTATTTTTTCATCAATATGGCCATCTGAGGGCTTGTTTTTTGTGGGACAAGTTGTACTTTTGAATGACGCCATTGATTTTACCATACTGTGTGCTGTAAAACAGGAAAAAATTCCAAATGTGGTGAAATTGCAAAAAAAGTGCAATTCCCCAATTGTTTTGGGGATTTTTTTTTACCATGTTCACTAAATGCTAAACTGACATCCCAGTATGATTTTCTAGCTCATTACGAGTTCACAGACACCAAACATGTCTGGGTTCTTTTTTACTTAAGTGGCGAAAATAAAATCCACAATTTGTAAAAAAAAATAAAATGCCATTTTACAAGACCCGTAGCGTCTCCATTTTTCAGGATCTGGGGCCGTGTGAGGGCTTATTTTTTGCACACCAATCTGACTTTTTTATTGATACCATTTTGGTGTGTATACAATTTTTTGATCTCCTGTTATTGCATTTTATTGCAATGTTGCAAAGACAGAAAAAGTAATTTTGGCGTTTCAATTTTTTTTCTCGATACGCCATTAACCAATTGGATTTATTCTTATCATATATTGATAGATCGGGCGATTATGAATGCGGCAAAGCCAAATATGTGTATATTTGATTTTTTATTGATTTATTTTGAATGGGATGAAAGGGGGTGATTTGAACTTTTAATTTTTTTATTTTTTATATTTTTAAAAGTATTTTTTTACTTTTGGCATGCATCAATAGTCTCTATATGAGACTAGAAGCTGCTACAACCTGATCGGCTCTGCTACATACAGGAGATGATCAGATCACATGTATGTACAGAATTATTCACTTGCTATGAGTGCCGACCACCGAGTGGCTCTCATAGCAATCCAGCAACAACAACCATAGAGGTCTTTAGGAGACCTCTGGTTTTCTTGCCAACTCATCGGTGACCCACGATCACGTGACATGGTCATCGATGGGTGGATTTTCGGTACACTTGCTGGAAGCACGTGTTAAATGCCGCTGTCAGAGTTTGACAGCGGCATTTAACAGGCTAACAGTCTCGGGAGGATTACAATTCCTTCTGTGGCTGTTAAGGGCACATGACAGCTGATCAGGGGGAGGCGTCCAGTGACGGATAGATTGGTCATTGGACACTAAGGGGTTAAAGGATGCCTTCAACCAACAGCAATTTTAAGATCTCTCCAAGAGTGATCAATTGGATTTAGATCTGGACTTACTACTGGCTACTTCAGAACTCTCCACCGCTTTGTTTTAATCCATTTCTGGGTGTTTCTTCACTGTCCTGCTCAAACAAACATGTGTGATTGCAATAATTTCAACTGATGGCAAACCCCTCACTTCATTGCCAGGTAACACATTAAGCACTTTGTTTCATATGTTTATGGGTCTTAAAATTATGCACTTTACCACTGCAGTCTAACGAACTGTTTGTATGACACATGATGTAATTCACCTTCATTTATCCAGGGGTTTACTAACAGTGTAAATGTAGAACTGAACTCTGATGGCTGACTGAGCTACAGTGTCTTCATTTTGTTTATGATTCCTTTCCTTGTTATTGAGCACTACTTGTGTAGCATTATATTATTTTTTCTATCAGTCATTTTCTTAATACTAATTGATTACTTGATTTCTGTACCATTGTATAATAGTTGAGTAAACTGTTATCACCTGATTTTCTCAGTATCATCAGTCCTCCCCTCTCTGTACATTGAGATATACATGTTATGCCTGTAGACCTCATGTGTTGCTGGTCATGTGACACTCCATGACTCTTCTCATTTTTTTAAGTTTGTTGTTAATTATTCATTCAATAAAATATGTTATTTTATCATAGGTGTTAGTTATTCACTATGTTGCTTGGTGACGCTCTAGGGGAGAGGGAGTGTTAAATATAAGATGGGTATTGGAAAGTCTCTCTCCATATGTTGAGAACATCTACCATGTCAGATGATTCAAGGACCATCTGGAGTTCCTCCGCTTTGTTGGTTGATTGCAGAGTCTTGGAAGATGCCCCCGTTTTGACATTCTCTTTACCAGACCTACTAGAAACCGAAGATATCGGCTCTGGGTTCATTGTCAGCCTAGTCTCAAAGATGACACATTCATAGGGAAAGGGAGGTTCCTGGGTGGCAGATCATTAGTACAATCACTGGGACTGTGAGATGGCATCTGCTACCCTTCATTTTCTTCAGAGACACCAGCACACAGCGACTCAGAGACTAACAGAACTGATGGAGAAAATGGTTACTTTGGATGCTGACCTGTCCCTATGGGGACCAGACACCTCTTGTGGTTCACTTGTCACCATTGAAGCACTACACAGGGTATGCAGACTAGAATGAGCATCTGAGCTCTCAGCTCTGGATGACCGATTGTAATGCCAAACAGCACGTGGAAGGCAATCTTCTCTATGTATAATGCTCCGATCTGGAGCCTAAGCTGTTCAAACATGACTTGACTGCTCTTTAGTAACATTTCAAACATGGTCAATCTTCATGGATTCTGCATCTGTAGCTGCCCCAACAGGCTGGTGAATGGGTGGTCTGACAGGGCCAGACATAACTGTGTCCTCACATGCAAGACCCATCTGGTCTGCTCCTGGAAGCTGGGAAGGGAAGTTTTTGCAGGAGATATCAGGTTTAGCCTGTCAAAGATCATCAGGAAGGCCTGCAGGTCCTAGATGATAGGAGGCCCTTTCTCCCATATGGGAAAGAGCTGTTCCAGGACATCTCCTGATAGGTAGGACATTAGGAATCCCACATTTTCACCATCCGACATCCGAGGAAAATTGCTGGTTGGAAACGTCTAAGTGCACTGCTCCACGAAACCATGGCACTACTTCGGATCCCCTTAAACCAAAGCACATCACACAGAACGGGTTCCATTGGAGGAGCACAATTTTCAGATTTTCCAGATGGCAAAGCTTCCAGTTAAGCAAGTAAAGTCATCAGATGGTTCAACATTTTTTCATGGCTTTCTCATTGCTACCTCAGCAGCCGACACAGCTCCGAGTACAGAGAGGACTGGAAAATAAAGGGGTCCATAGCCAAAAAAACTGTTGAGGTCATGGCTGGGCCGAGCACACTGCTATATCCAGCTGTTGGTGAACATGGATTTGCAGACCCATTGGGCCATAGGGCAGGGCCTACCAAGGAAAGGGTGTAACTAAATGGCTTCTTTGGTGTTCATTGGAGCCTCTAATGGTGAGGTCAGGCTTGTGCAGCAGGTAGTCACCAGATACCACTCCTAGGAAGAACCCAGTACTGCAGTTGCTGACCCCAGGGTTTAGGTACACTGACACTAATTTGGGGCTTAGTTCAGACACGCCTGTCTTGGATTCAGGATTAAGGTTAGGACACTCATGGACCGGGGAATAGTGTTGATTCACTGTCCGCACTGGGAGCAGGTGACTTCAGAAACAGGACTGACCAGGGGACAATGTTCAGGAACTGGCCACTCCAGAACCAGTGCACAGGGTAAAAGCACTGACAGCTCCTGGACCATGGCAAAAGGTTAATGTACTGGCTTCTCTTGGACCAGGGGATGAGGTTCAGGTCCTGACTACTCCAGGACCAGTGGACAAGGTGAAATATCTGGCTGCCCCGGACAGGGGATGAGGTTCAGGCCCAGGCTGCTGCAAGACCAATGGATGAGGTTCAGGCATTGGTCGCTCCAAGACCACGGGACGACGTTCAGGCACATTCATGCCACAGTCTGCTTTCGCCTTTGTGACCATGCCAATTTTTACAATTCTGACCAGTGTCACTTTTTGAGGTAATATCTCTGGAATGCTTCAATGTATCCAAGTGATTCTGAGACTGTCTTTTCATTACACATTGTCAGGGCCGCCATCAGGGCATGACAGCCATGACTGGCGTATGGGGCCCGGTGAGCAGAGGGGGCCCGCATCGGGCCCCGTCTAATCTGCTCACCGGGCCCCCCCCTGCCGGCGCTGCGGGCCCCCCACCTGCCGGCGCTGCGGGCCCCCCCCCTGCCGGCGCTGCGGGACACTATTGACGTGCGGGCCCGTGCCCGCACGTCAATAGTTAACAGCCGCCGGCCGCCGCCAGCCAGTCGGAGGCTGGCAGCTGACTTCAGCGGCCGCAGTGCGCAGTCGCACTTCGCCGGCGTCTGACGTCATTGTCAGCCGCCGGCGAGTGCGTCCTTCACCTGCGGCTGCGTGGAGGAAGTGAGGTTCCCCGCCGCAGGAGCATGGCAAGGTAAGAACTCGGCTTTTTTTTTTTTCAGAGCGGCGATCCCAGGGGAGTGGGGCCCGGGGCAGAACGCTGGACATGCTGGGGCAGAAAGCTGGACACGGGCAGTATGCTGGACACAGGGGCAGAGATGCTGGACACAGGGGGCAGAGATGCTGGACACAGGGGGCAGAGATGCTGGACACAGGGGGCAGAGATGCTGGACACAGTGGCAGAGATGCTGGACACAGGGGGCAGAGATGCTGGACACAGTGGCAGAGATGCTGGACACAGGGGGCAGAGATGCTGGACACAGTGGCAGAGATGCTGGACACAGGGGGCAGAGATGCTGGACACAGGGGGCAGAGATGCTGGACACAGGGGCAGAGATGCTGGACACAGGGGGCAGAGATGCTGGACACAGGGGGCAGAGATGCTGGACACGGGGCAGAGATGCTGGACACAGTGGCAGAGATGCTGGACACGGGGCAGAGATGCTGGACACAGGGGGCAGAGATGCTGGACACAGGGGGCAGAGATGCTGGACACAGGGGGCAGAGATGCTGGACACAAGGGGCAGAGATGCTGGACACAGGGGGCAGTATGCTGGACAAGGGGGCAGAATGCTGGACACAGGGGGCAGAATGCTGGACACAGGGGGCAGAATGCTGGACACAGGGGGCAGAATGCTGGACAAAGGGGCAGTATGCTGGACAAAGGGGCAGAGATGCTGGACAAAGGGGCAGAATGCTGGACAAAGGGGGAAGAGATGCTGTACACGGGGCAGAGATGCTGGACACAGGGGCAGAGATGCTGGACACAGGGGCAGAGATGCTGGACACGGGCAGTATGCTGGATAAAGGGGCAGTATGCTGGACACAGGGGCAGAGATGCTGGAAACAGGGGCAGTATGCTGGACAAAGGGGCAGAGATGCTGGACACGGGGCAGAATGCTGGACAAAGGGGCAGAGATGCTGGAAACAGGGGCAGTATGCTGGACACAGGGGGCAGAGATGCTGGACACAGGGGCAGTATGCTGGACACAGGGGCAGTATGCTGGACACGGGCAGTATGCTGGACACAGGGGCAGAGATGCTGGACAAAGGGGCAGAGATGCTGGACACAGGGGTAGTATGCTGGACACAGGGGCAGAGATGCTGGACACGGGCAGTATGCTGGACACGGGGGCAGAGATGCTGGACACGGGCAGTATGCTGGACAAAGGGGCAGTATGCTGGACAAAGGGGCAGTATGCTGGACAAAGGGGCAGAGATGCTGGACATGGGGCAGAATGCTGGACACAGGGGCATTATGCTGGACACAGGGGGCATTATGCTGGACACAGGGGCAGAGATGCTGGACACAGGGGCAGAGATGCTGGACACAGGGGCAGAGATGCTGGACACAGGGGGCAGAGATCCTGGACACGGGGCAGTATGCTGGACACAGGGGGCAGAGATGCTGGACACAGGGGCAGTATGCTGGACACAGGGGCAGTATGCTGGACACAGGGGCTGAGATGCTGGACACGGGCTGAGATGCTGGACACAGGGGCTGAGATGCTGGACACAGGGGCTATGAATGATGCTGGACACAGGGGCTATGAATGATGCTGGACACAGGGGCTATGATGCTGGACACAGGGGCAGAATGGAGATATGGGGTATGATGAAAGACATGGGGGCATGACTGGAGACACTGGGGGCAGAATTGGAGACAGGTTGTGCAGGATGGATACGATGGAGACAGATGGGGCAGGATGGGGAGATCATATGGTGCAGAAAGGATACTCATGAGGGCAGGATGGGAGAACATATGGCTGACGCCAGGAATGAGACACACGGGGGCCAGGATGGCGAATATTATTACCATAGGGGCTAATTAAGGGATATTATTACTGCAGTGATGTATTTATTTTTTGAGGACAGTGTTTGAAATGAGGGGGCGGTCCTGTTACTGTGTAGAGTGACACTATGTCGCCTCTTTTTCTTTATGCGGTGTAATGTAGAAGTTGGGAAAAATTAAGTAATGTGTTCTACAAGCGGAGCTCGAGATAACTGTGTTATTTCCTGCAGAAACGAGTCCTGGCTGGAAGACATGATGGCGGTCTGTGCTGGATGAAAGATGAAGGACTTCACATAGAGACGTCACTGGTGAGTCAGTGTTACCTATACACTGACACTATACACTGTATACTATATACAGAGCTCCTGTGTATAATTTCACTAGTGATCACTGTATTATCTGTACACAGACACTGCATACTAAGTAGAGATCTCCTGTGTATAATGGCACTTATGGTGATAGTGTGGTGCTTTTTTTTTATTACTGATCAGAATTGTAGTATTCAGTCACTATGTGGTGGTAATATGTGGTCTGGACATGGTGTTGCGGTATTTGTCCCTTGTATGTGATATTATTCGATCACTGTGGTGGTAATATGCGGTCTGGTCATGGTGTAGCGGTATTTGTTCTATGTATGTGATATTATTC
Organism: Ranitomeya variabilis; assembly: GCF_051348905.1. Taxonomy (NCBI): domain Eukaryota; kingdom Metazoa; phylum Chordata; class Amphibia; order Anura; family Dendrobatidae; genus Ranitomeya; species Ranitomeya variabilis. Next base: position 601,826,548 of record NC_135234.1, read on the forward strand.
GATCACTGTGGTGGTAATATGTCATCTGGTCATGGTGTAGCGGTATTTGTTCTTTGTATGTGATATTATTCGATCACTGTGGTGGTAATATGTCATCTTGTCATGGTGTAGCGGTATTTGTTCTTTTTATGTGATATTATTGGTCATTTTAAAAATTGAAAAATAAATAAAAATATACCTAAATTGTTTTGCATATTTTAACAAATATTTAATAGGTTACAGCAGAGTAGTGCCCGGCCAAAAGAGTCTACCGTGTTATGGTGGCGGCTTACAAAAGCTGCCGGCTATATGTGTGATCTGGTGATGGGAACTGTTAGGGTATGTGTCCACGTTAAGTAAACGCTGCGTGTTTGACGCTGCGTGGGTGGGGCCACAGCGTCAAACACGCAGCGTCCAGATGTTCCAGCATAGTGAAGGGGATTTTAGGAAATCTCGTCTCCACTATGCGTGGTAACACGCACCCGTCGGCCCTGCGACTCCGGACATGCGGTGCTTCTTTTAAGATCGCAGCATGTCCGTGTTCCTTGCGGCAGCTGCGACGCCGCAAGCTATAACACAGGGCCCTATGTGTGGGGTGCGATGATCCCAGATGTGTGCAATGAACACATCCGGCATCATCGCGTCACAGTAGGGGGCGGGGCTTAGCGCCGAGCGGGTTTGCCGCTCTGACGAAACCGCTGGCCATCCTGAAGGTGGACACGTACCCTCAATGTGTGATTGGTGAGAAGTGGAGTTTTTCCAAGAGAGAGCGGTGGGACTGTGGACAGTTCGAGGGGTGGAGCATGGAGGCGGGGCTGGGGTGGAGCCTGGGTGGAGTCTCAAGGGGGCCCCGAAAATTTTGCCAGTATGGGGCCCCGAAATTTCTAGTGGCAGCCCTGCACATTGTACTTCATGATAGTGGTAAAATTTATTTGATATATCTTGTGTTTATTTTTGGAAATATCAGAAATTTGGCAAAAAAAATGAAAATTTTATGCCCTTAAATCAGAGAGTTATATTATACAAAATAGTTCATAAATAACATTTATGCTACTATTGTCTACTTGTCTACCATGTCTACTTTTCAACAGCAACATTTTTGAAACATAATGATTCTTTTGAATGGTAGGTACTCAAAATAACATTCAAGAAGTTTATTAACCCTTCAGGTGCTTCAGAGGAATTAATGGAATGTGGAGGGAAGAAATGAACATTTAACTTTTTCCCACAAAAATGTTATTTAGCACCAAATTTTTCATTTTCACAAAGGTAACAGGAGAAAATGCACCATTAAATTAGTTGTGCAATTTTTCCTGAGTAAGTCAAAACCCCAGTTGTGTTTAAAAACTATTATTTGGATGTATGGCAGTACTGAGAAGGGACAGAGTACCATATGAGATTTGGAATGTGACATTGGCTGGAATCGATGGCGGATGCCATGTCATGTTTGGAGGGCCCCTGATGTGGCTATACAATGGGAAAAAAGAACAATTTACCCCATTTTGGAAACTAGGCCCCTCAATGAATGTATCTAGATTTGCCATGAGCACCTTGAGCACCAGTCTTCACAGAATTTTAAAAAGTGAAGAAGTGAAAATTAAAAAACACGTTTTTCCCATATAAATGTTATTTTACCTTCAATTTTTTTATTTTAACAAAAGTAGAAAAAAAATTGGACGACTGAATTTGTTGTTCAATTTCTCCTTACACTCTGTATTAAGACCCAAAGTATAGTGTTTGTAATGTGTAAATCCAATAAGATTCACTTTCTTTCAATATTTCAATCCTGTGTCCTCATATTATGATTATGAGACTCATTTGTCCACATCATGTTCCTTTCTAGCAGACCTTTTTCTTTTTTATCCTCACACATACCTACAAGCCCTCTTTTCTAAATTATTTTGTGCAATCATTCAGGCAGGTAATTGTGACTTATACCTCCACATTGCACAATATTTATGGACTAAAAGCAAAAATTAAGTGCTATTAGTTTGCTTGAATTTGTATTATTAGGATTAGAAACATAAATTAAGCACCCATATATTTTCTTGGACTCAGTATATAATATATTTTGTTCATCATTTCTTGACTTATTACTGATATTATCATATATGCTTGTATGCAGATACATCTTGAAAAAGGCAATTAAATTCCAAAACGTCTGTTAGGGTTGGCGGAATGCACCTATCTCACCTAATAAATATATTCGGTGCGTTCCGCCAACCCTAACAGACGTTTTGGCATTTAATTGCCTTTTGCAACCCGGGATCCACCGTGCAGAAAAGAACCTGTTGCTAAGTAAGGCGGTGTGTAAATTAGAATAAACGAGCTCTGTTACTTCACAGAGCCTGTTTAGCTCACAGGGGACACAGCTACTGAGTAGAGCCGACAGTGGTCATGTAGTCCAAACAAAACACGCAGCTCCTCTCTGGTGGAGCCTGAATTCTAATGGCTATTAGGCCATGTGCACACGTTCAGTATTTTTTGCGTTTTTTCGCTATAAAAACGTGATAAAAACGCGAAAAAAACGCAAACATATGCCTCCCATTATTTTCAGTGTATTCCGCATTTTTTGTGCAAATGTAGCCTTTTTTTCCGCGAAAAAATCGCATCGCGGAAAAAAAAGCAACATGTTCATTAAAATGCGGAATTGCAGGGGATTCCACACACCTAGGAGTCCATTGATCTGCTTACTTCCCGCACGGGGCTGTGCACACCATGCGGGAAGTAAGCAGATTATGTGCGGTTGGTACCCAGGGTGGAGGAGAGGAGACTCTCCTCCACGCACTGGGCACCATATAATTGGTCAAAAAATAAGAATTAAAATAAAAAATAGTCCTATACTCACCCTCGATGTCTTCCCGCCTCTCCACTGCACGCTGTCGCTTCGGTTCCTGTAGCTGGTGTGCGGTGAAGGACCTGCCGATGACGTCACTGTCCTGTGATTGGTCGAGACCAGTCATGTGACCGCGACGTCATGGAGGGTCCTGCACGCACACACCATCTATATGGAACGGACGCCGGTGAGGAGATCAGCTGTCTGCGGGTTAGTATAAGCATTTTTTTTATTTTTTTTATTATTTTTAAACATTCTATCTTTTACTATAGATGCTGCAAAAGCAGCATCTATAGTAAAAAGTTGGTCACACTTGTCAAACGCTATGTTTGACAAGTGTGACCAACCTGTCAGTCAGTTTTCCAAGCGATGCTACAGATCGCTTGGAAAACTTAGCATTCTGCAAGCTAATTTACGCTTGCAGAATGCTAAAAAAATGCGAAAAAAACGGAAAAAAAAGCAAAAAAAAAATGCGTATTTCTTGCCGAAAATTTCCGGTTTTCTTCAGGAAATTTCTGCAAGAAATCCTGAACGTGTGCACATGGCCTTAGCCAGCCCTGAATTCACTCATAAGAAACTCCTCGCCGGAGGTGCCCGCATTCTAGGGGCTTATTTTAACGGGGTCCCTGACTGCATACACACAAAACTCCTCGCTGGAGGTGCCAGCATTCTAAGGGCTTATTTCAGCCGGGTTCCTGACCACACACACGACCACACTGGCGCTGAGCTCGTACATATTTGATACTAGCGCATGGCCGTGCGGTCATGAGTACCTTTTACAGCTGCAGCAAATTCAGTACCTTCCCAGAAGGACCAATGGAAGGCTGCCACAGAACTTGATCAGGTACAAGACCTTCCTGGAGGACCAATGGGAGTTGCTGCAGAACCTGAGCATGTGGCCCTTGATCTCCATTGAGAGATCTTACCCTGGGCATGCTCAGTGTGTGCAAAGCAGGACTTAGTCCCAGAAATGCCTGCTCACAGCAGACCAGTGCAGGGTACAATAGCAGAGCCTGGAGAAGCAACAGTAACCTTTTGCACAATATCAGATTCAGGAAGACGCTGGGTCCGACATCCCGCTGAGCAGGCTCCACTGCGGCTGATGCAGAATGGGAGACCGCAGCAGACATGGCTCGAGATTCCCCCTGTGCAATGGCGGGAACTTGACTCCTAACAACGTCTATGAATGTTATTTGTATTTACATAGGTCTGAACAATTTTGGTGTTACCTTTTGTTTGAATAAACTTTCACTTTTTTGAGTGCCAAAGATTTCTATTTCTTATTGAAACTCATTTTTTCTTCAGAGCACCAAGAGTATACACAGAGAGTACCTCATAATTAAAACTGTACTAGATTGCATAGTCAGATAGCCTGTGTGACCCTGTCTGTCACTGGGTATCACAGGCCAACATACCTGGCAAAATCGGAGGTCATTGTTTGGCCTCCAGGAGCCAAGAAAGCTATCGGCTACTCATGATTTTTTGAGCCCACTCCCTCTCACAATCTTTTAAATGCGACAATCACTATTGATCGTGGCATCTGGAGGGTTAATCAGGGGCAATGCGGCAACTGTGCCGAGCTCCCGGCGGTGATCATGAATGGAAGTGCTGATATGTGTTATTTCAGTTTTTCTTTTTTAATACATTTGCAAAAATTACTACATTTCAGTTTTTTTCAGTCAAGATGGGGTGCAGAGTGTACATCAATGATAAAAAATGAACTTTTTTGAATTTAGCAAATGTCTGCAATGAAACAAAGAGTGAAAAATTTAATGAGGTTTGAATACTTTCCATACCCACTGTAAATTGGTATCAACTGTATAGCAGTGGTATGCTATGCCATGACCCCAGATTATTAGAAGCAGATTGGTAGTGGGAACCATGGCTGTCTGACCAGTGGTGATGCTTTTCCTGCCGATAAGAAGCAGTATTTTGCCACTCTGTTAGGCACATGACAGCACAACAAACATCCTGTGTTCTAGGGGCCAATCCCAAACAGTAACACGGACTTTCTGGTGAAGTCCGTGTTCGGCATCTGTGCCAAAACAGTAGGTGTTCAGTTTGGCCGCCAAACTGTACTGTTGAGGTTCCCCCATCTCTGAATATTTTGTCTAATCAATTGTTAAATTCCTTTTTGGTATCAAGTTTGAGAGGTTTTGTGAGGATAAACCTACTTGTTGTTCTAGCCGGAAAGCACACATATTGTAAGTACAAGTAAAATAAATTTTTGATAAGAAAATGTATGCAGTGGAATTATTAAATATTGCTTTATTTTAGTCAGGTATTCTTTGCATAGCCTTGCTTTGCAAGATCTAAGTTCTGGCATTATAAATCAGCTAATTTAAATTTGACTTTGCTTCTGATTAGCGCCATTGGGGAATATAATTAAATAGTTGAAGGAGTTTCAGGTGCAGAATGTGAAGGAGCAGATGTAGTTTTATTCATAAATCTAATACCATTACATGTATCACATCTGTTTGCAAATTTCACTGAGACGCAAAGATCTTAATGCAATGGAATTTAATATGTTCAACATTTTTGCCAGCCTTAAACAAAAGGAAGATGGCTAACCCATGCAGGTTTGTGTTGCTTAAAAGCTACAACATGCCAGCTATTCAGCTTGGATGTGTAATGAATCTTGGCCAAATTGCTTAATATTGTTGAAATGTACTTACTGCTGTAACATTCACACAGACATGTCTTGCATTTCGACAGTAATGGAATCAGAAGTAATTCTTGTACATAATTCATTTTATGCTTTGTACTGTAGGTAAATCACAGTTTTTTCCTTAGTTCCTATATTATTGAAATTATTCTCAATTGAATTTAAACAGCTTTCAATATTTCAAGTCAAATGAAGATTGAAACATAATACCGTTCCGTAGCCTTTACACTTTTATACAAGCTGCTTTGGAGTTAAGGAAATAGAAACAGCATTTATTGTGACCTTCGTCTCCTTCATTTTATTAGTTCTGAATGTTGCTGTGATATATATCTTATGTTAGACAAGACATGCACACTAATTTCTCAAGACTGAAAAGGCTAGAGGCAAGTTATATAGTCCTCAAGATTAGGGTTGAGCGACTTTTATTTTTATAGGATCGGGTCGGGTTTCACGAAACCGACTTTCTCAAAAGTCGGGTCGAGCGAAATCGGCCGATCCTATAAAAAAGTTGGGATCGGCCGAAACACGAAACCCAATGCAGTGCAATGGGATACTATGGTTCCCAGGGTCTGAAGGAGAGGAAACTCTCTTTCAGGCCCTGGGATCCATATTAATGTGTAAAATAAAGAATTAAAATAAAAAATATTGATATACTCACCCATCCGGAGGCCCCTGGACATCACCGCTGGTAACCGGCAGCCTTCTTTGCTTAAAATGAGTGCGTTCAGGGCTTTCCATGACATCACGGCTTCTGATTGGTCGCGTGCTGCTCATGTGACCGCCACGCGACCAATCACAAGCCGTGACGTAATTCTCAGGTCCTAAATTCCTAATTCTAGGAATTTAGGACCTGAGAATTATGTCACGGCTTGTGATTGGTCACGTGGCGGTCACATGGGCGGCCGCGACCAATCACAAGCCGTGACGTCATCTAAGGCCCTGAACGCGCTCATTCTTAGGAAGGAAGGCTGCTGGAAAGAAGCCGAGGTATATACTCACTCTCGGACGCACCCTGCTTCTTTCTGGCAGCCTTCCTTCTTAAGAATGAGCGCGTGAAGGGCCTTAGATGACGTCATGGCTTGTGATTGGTCGCGGCCACCCATGTGACCGCTCATGCGACCAATCACAAGACGTGACATAATTCTCACCTCCTAAATTCCCAGAATGAGGAATTTAGGACCTGAGAATTACATCATGGCTTGTGATTGGTCACGTGGCGGTCACATGAGTGGCACGCGACCAATCAGAAGCCGTGACGTCATGGAAGGCCGTAAACGCGCTCATTTTAAGCAAAGAAGGCTGCCTGTTGTGAATTTGCTTTTTGCTCCCTCTAGTGGTTACTAGTTTTTTGACTCTGGTTTTTCTGTCATTCCTTTTATCCGCACCTGGGTCGTTAGTTAGGGGTGTTGCTATATAAGCTCCCTGGACCTTCAGTTCAATGCCTGGCAACGTAGTTATCAGAGCTAGTCTGCTGTGCTCTTGTCTACTGATCCTGGTTCCAGTTATATCAGCTAAGTCTGCCTTTTGCTTTTTGCTATTTGTTTTGGTTTTGCATTTTTGTCCAGCTTGTTCCAAATCTATATCCTGACCTTTGCTGGAAGCTCTAGGGAGGCTGGTGTTCTCCCCCCGGACCGTTAGACGGTTCGGGGGTTCTTGAATTTCCAGTGTGGATTTTGATAGGGTTTTTGTTGACCATATAAGTTACCTTTCTTTATTCTGCTATCAGTAAGCGGGCCTCTCTGTGCTAAACCTGGTTCATTTCTGTGTTTGTCATTTCCTCTTACCTCACCGTCATTATTTGTGGGGGGCTTCTATCCAGCTTTGGGGTCCCCTTCTCTGGAGGCAAGAAAGGTCTTTGTTTTCCTCTACTAGGGGTAGCTAGATTCTCCGGCTGGCGCGTGTCATCTAGAATCAACGTAGGAATGATCCCCGGCTACTTCTAGTGTTGGCGTTAGGAGTAGATATATGGTCAACCCAGTTACCACTGCCCTATGAGCTGGATTTTTGTATTCTGCAGACTTCCACGTTCCTCTGAGACCCTCGCCATTGGGGTCATAACAGTTTGCCAGGCCAGTATTAAATGTTTAATGCATTGCAGAAGAGGGATTATAAGAAAGAAGATTCTGAGTTTTTTTTTTTTTTCTTCTTCCCCTTTACCTCAGAGTGGCTATGCTTGCTGCAGACATGAATGTCCAGACCTTGATTACAAGTGTGGACCAGCTGGCTACTCGTGTGCAGGGCATACAAGACTATGTTATCAGAAATCCTAGGTCAGAACCTAAAATACCGATTCCTGAACTGTTTTCCGGAGACAGGTTTAAGTTTAGGAATTTCGTGAATAATTGTAAATTGTTTTTGTCCCTGAGACCCTGTTCATCTGGAGATTCTGCTCAGCAAGTAAAAATTGTTATTTCGTTCTTACGGGGCGACCCTCAGGATTGGGCTTTTTCGCTGGCGCCAGGAGATCCGGCATTGGCTGATCTTGATGCGTTTTTTCTGGCGCTCGGTTTACTTTATGAGGAACCCAATCTTGAGATTCAGGCAGAAAAGGCCTTGCTGGCTATGTCTCAGGGGCAGGACGAGGCTGAAGTGTATTGCCAAAAATTTCGGAAATGGTCCGTGCTGACACATTGGAACGAGTGTGCACTGGCCGCTAATTTTAGAAATGGCCTTTCTGAAGCCATTAAGAATGTTATGGTGGGTTTTCCCATTCCCACAGGTCTGAATGATACTATGGCACTGGCTATTCAAATTGACCGGCGGTTGCGGGAGCGCAAAACCGCAAATTCCCTCATGGTGTTGTCTGAACAGACACCTAATTCGGTGCAATGTGATAGAAAAACCGCAAATCCCCTCATGGTGTTGTCTGAACAGACACCTGATTTAATGCAATGTGATAGAATCCTGACTAGAAATGAGCGGAAAATTCATAGACGCCGGAATGGCTTGTGCTACTACTGTGGTGATTCTACACATGTTATCTCAGCATGCTCTAAACGTATAGCTAAGGTTGTTAGTCCTGTCACCGTTGGTAATTTGCAACCTAAATTTATTCTGTCTGTAACTTTGATTTGCTCACTGTCATCTTATCCTGTCATGGCGTTTGTAGATTCAGGTGCTGCCCTGAGTCTCATGGATCTCTCATTTGCTAAGCGCTGTGGTTTTACTCTTGAACCATTAGAAAATCCTATTCCTCTTAGGGGTATTGATGCTACACCATTGGCAGCAAATAAACCGCAGTATTGGACACAGGTTACCATGTGCATGTCTCCTGAACACCGCGAGGTGATACGTTTCCTGGTTTTACATAAAATGCATGATTTGGTTGTTTTAGGGCTGCCATGGTTACAGACCCATAATCCAGTCCTGGACTGGAAGGCTATGTCAGTCTCAAGTTGGGGCTGTCGTGGTATTCATGGGGATTCCCTGCCTGTGTCTATTGCTTCTTCTACGCCTTCGGAAGTTCCGGAGTATTTGTCTGATTATCAGGATGTCTTCAGTGAGTCTGAGTCCAGTGCACTGCCTCCTCATAGGGACTGTGACTGTGCTATAGATTTGATCCCAGGCAGTAAATTTCCTAAGGGAAGACTGTTTAATCTGTCGGTACCTGAACATACCGCTATGCGTTCATATATCAAGGAGTCTCTGGAGAAAGGACATATTCGTCCGTCTTCTTCCCCTCTTGGTGCGGGATTCTTTTTTGTGGCAAAAAAGGACGGATCTTTGAGACCTTGTATTGATTATCGGCTTTTAAATAAGATCACTGTCAAATTTCAGTATCCTTTACCGCTGTTGTCTGACTTGTTTGCCCGGATTAAGGGTGCCAAGTGGTTCACCAAGATAGACCTTCGTGGTGCGTACAACCTTGTGCGCATTAAGCAAGGTGATGAATGGAAGACCGCATTCAATACGCCCGAAGGTCATTTTGAGTACTTGGTGATGCCTTTTGGGCTCTCCAATGCGCCTTCAGTTTTTCAGTCCTTTATGCATGACATTTTCCGGAAGTATCTGGATAAATTTTTGATTGTTTATCTGGATGATATTTTGGTTTTTTCTGATAATTGGGATTCGCATGTGGAGCAGGTCAGGTTGGTCTTTAAAATTTTGCGTGAAAATTCTTTGTTTGTCAAGGGCTCAAAGTGTCTCTTTGGTGTACAGAAGGTTCCCTTTTTGGGGTTCATTTTTTCCCCTTCTGCTGTGGAGATGGACCCAGTCAAGGTCCGAGCTATTCTTGATTGGACTCAGCCCTCGTCAGTTAAGAGTCTTCAGAAGTTCTTGGGCTTCGCTAACTTCTACCGTCGTTTTATCGCTAATTTTTCTAGCATTGTGAAACCTTTGACGGATATGACCAAGAAGGGCTCCGATGTAGCTAACTGGGCTCCTGCTGCCGTGGAGGCTTTCCAGGAGTTGAAACGCCGGTTTACTTCGGCGCCTGTTTTGTGCCAGCCTGACGTCTCACTTCCCTTTCAGGTTGAGGTGGATGCTTCGGAGATTGGGGCAGGGGCCGTTTTGTCGCAGAGAGGCCCTGGTTGCTCTGTTATGAAACCTTGTGCCTTTTTCTCTAGGAAGTTTTCGCCTGCCGAGCGAAATTATGATGTGGGCAATCGGGAGTTGTTGGCCATGAAATGGGCATTTGAGGAGTGGCGTCATTGGCTCGAGGGTGCTAAGCATCGTGTGGTGGTCTTGACTGATCACAAAAATCTGATGTATCTCGAGTCTGCTAAACGCCTTAATCCGAGACAGGCCTGCTGGTCATTGTTTTTCTCCCACTTTGATTTTGTTGTCTCGTATTTACCAGGTTCAAAGAATGTGAAGGCCGATGCTCTTTCTAGGAGCTTTGTGCCTGATGCTCCTGGAGTCGCTGATCCTGTTGGTATTCTTAAAGATGGAGTTATCTTGTCAGCTATTTCTCCGGATCTGCGACGTGTGTTGCAGAGATTTCAGGCTGATAGGCCTGAGTCTTGTCCACCTGACAGACTGTTTGTCCCGGATAAGTGGACCAGCAGAGTCATTTCCGAGGTTCATTCCTCGGTGTTGGCAGGTCACCCGGGAATTTTTGGCACCAGAGATCTGGTGGCCAGGTCCTTTTGGTGGCCTTCCTTGTCAAGGGATGTGCGGTCATTTGTGCAGTCCTGTGGGACTTGTGCTCGAGCTAAGCCTTGCTGTTCTCGTGCCAGCGGTTTGCTCTTGCCCTTGCCTGTCCCGAAGAGACCTTGGACACATATCTCCATGGATTTCATTTCTGATCTTCCGCTATCTCAGGGCATGTCCGTTATCTGGGTGATATGTGATCGCTTCTCCAAGATGGTCCATTTGGTTCCTTTGCCTAAGCTGCCTTCCTCTTCCGATCTGGTTCCTGTGTTTTTCCAGAACGTGGTTCGTTTGCACGGCATCCCTGAGAATATTGTGTCAGACAGAGGATCCCAGTTCGTTTCCAGGTTCTGGCGATCCTTTTGTAGTAGGATGGGCATTGATTTGTCGTTTTCGTCTGCTTTCCATCCTCAGACTAATGGACAGACGGAGCGAACCAATCAGACTTTGGAGGCTTATTTGAGGTGTTTTGTCTCTGCTGATCAGGACGATTGGGTGACATTCTTGCCGTTGGCTGAGTTTGCCCTTAATAATCGGGCTAGTTCCGCCACCTTGGTTTCGCCTTTTTTCTGCAACTCTGGTTTCCATCCTCGCTTTTCTTCGGGTCATGTGGAGCCTTCTGACTGTCCTGGGGTGGATTCTGTGGTGGATAGGTTGCAGCAGATCTGGAATCATGTGGTGGACAACTTGAAGTTGTCACAGGAGAAGGCTCAGCGCTTTGCCAACCGCCGCCGCGGTGTGGGTCCCCGACTACGCGTTGGGGATTTGGTATGGCTTTCTTCCCGCTTTGTTCCTATGAAGGTCTCCTCTCCCAAATTTAAACCTCGTTTTATTGGGCCTTACAAGATATTGGAAATCCTTAATCCTGTATCTTTTCGTCTGGATCTTCCTGTGTCGTTTGCTATTCACAATGTATTTCATAGGTCCTTGTTGCGGCGGTACATTGTGCCTGTAGTTCCTTCTGCTGAGCCTCCTGCTCCGGTGTTGGTTGAGGGCGAGTTGGAGTACGTGGTGGAGAAGATCTTGGATTCTCGCCTCTCCAGGCGGAGGCTTCAGTACCTGGTCAAGTGGAAGGGCTATGGTCAGGAGGATAATTCCTGGGTGGTCGCCTCTGATGTTCATGCGGCCGATTTGATTCGTGCCTTTCATGCCGCTCATCCTGATCGCCCTGGTGGTCGTGGTGAGGGTTCGGTGACCCCTCACTAAGGGGGGGGTACTGTTGTGAATTTGCTTTTTGCTCCCTCTAGTGGTTACTAGTTTTTTGACTCTGGTTTTTCTGTCATTCCTTTTATCCGCACCTGGGTCGTTAGTTAGGGGTGTTGCTATATAAGCTCCCTGGACCTTCAGTTCAATGCCTGGCAACGTAGTTATCAGAGCTAGTCTGCTGTGCTCTTGTCTACTGATCCTGGTTCCAGTTATATCAGCTAAGTCTGCCTTTTGCTTTTTGCTATTTGTTTTGGTTTTGCATTTTTGTCCAGCTTGTTCCAAATCTATATCCTGACCTTTGCTGGAAGCTCTAGGGAGGCTGGTGTTCTCCCCCCGGACCGTTAGACGGTTCTGGGGTTCTTGAATTTCCAGTGTGGATTTTGATAGGGTTTTTGTTGACCATATAAGTTACCTTTCTTTATTCTGCTATCAGTAAGCGGGCCTCTCTGTGCTAAACCTGGTTCATTTCTGTGTTTGTCATTTCCTCTTACCTCACCGTCATTATTTGTGGGGGGCTTCTATCCAGCTTTGGGGTCCCCTTCTCTGGAGGCAAGAAAGGTCTTTGTTTTCCTCTACTAGGGGTAGCTAGATTCTCCGGCTGGCGCGTGTCATCTAGAATCAACGTAGGAATGATCCCCGGCTACTTCTAGTGTTGGCGTTAGGAGTAGATATATGGTCAACCCAGTTACCACTGCCCTATGAGCTGGATTTTTGTATTCTGCAGACTTCCACGTTCCTCTGAGACCCTCGCCATTGGGGTCATAACAGCTGCCGGTTACCAGCGGCGATGTCCAGGGGCCTCCGGAGAGGTGAGTATATCAATATTTTTTATTTTAATTCTTTATTTTACACTTAAATGTGGATTCCGATACCGATTTCCGATATCGCAAACATATCGGAACTCGGTATCGGAATTCCAATACCAGATTCAGAAGATCGCCGACCTCATGGCCGACCCCACACAGGGGTCGGGTCGGGTTTCATGAAACCCGACTTTGCCAAAAGTCGGTGACTTCTGAAAATGGCCGACCCATTTCGCTCAACCCTACTCAAGATATGTTGAATGTATAATAATTCATATTTAGAGAGTGATATTATGGGCAAAGTAGTTAGACAATGTATGCATCTAGTTTAATATACTTATCATTATCTTCATTAAATATACAGTGTTTTGAAAAAGTATTCATACCTTATGAACTTTCTCAAATTTTTTAGTGTTCAACCCACAAACATACATTTTTTTGTTGGTGGATTTTATGTAATATACCATCACAAATTAGCAAACAATTTGTGAAGTACAAAATAAATAACCATCAACTTTAAATAGCTTCCCTGTCCCTGCTGATGAAAAGTATTCCCACAACAAGATTATGCCACCACCATGTTTGACAGTGGGGACAGTGTTGTCAAGGTGATGAGCAGTTTTAGCTTTCCGCCATAGTTAGCGTTTTGTATTTAACTCAAAATGTTCTACTTTGGTCTCATTTGCCCAAAGCACCTTCTTCCACATGCTAGATGTACTCCCTACATAGCTTTTTGCAAACTGCAAATTGAAATTCTTATGGCTTGCTTTCAAAAATGGCTTTCTTTTTTACACTCTTCCATAAAGATCTGATTTTTGGAGTATACAACTAATAGTTGCCTGTGGACAAATTATCCCACCAGAGCTCTGAAAAAGTGACCATGGGCTTCTTAGCTGCTTCTATAATTAGTGCTCTCCTTCCTTGGGATGACAGTTTAGGTAGACTGCCATGTCTTGGCAGTTTTGCAGGCGTGCCATACTCCATCCATTTTCGCATGATGGATTGGACAGTGCTCCATGAGATGTTCATACTGAACGGGTCCCAGTCATATTGCATGCACTTCAGATGCTCATGGAATCATTCTACTTTTGCTCTGAATAGTTTCTCCTTCTCTAACTTGGTATATTGAGGAATGGATCACCTGCATATCTCTATGTTTAGTGGGTGAATTCCAGGAACTCCTAGAATAACTTGCCAAAACACAGCCTTGGGACTGCTTTACTGCCAATACAATACAACAGCAATGTGTGAGGATTGTCCCAATTTCTACTTTGTAACTAATTATTATGATACAAAAAATAAATTGTACAAAATGTACAATACAGACCAAAAGTTTGGACAAACCTTCTCATTTAAAGATTTTTCTGTATTTTCATGACTATGAAAATTGTACTTTCACACTGAAGGCATCAAAACTATGAATTAACACATGTGGAATTATATACTTAACAAAAAGTGTGAAACAACTGAAATTATTATATTATTCCACATGTGTTAATTCATTGTTTTGATACCTTCAGTGTGAATATACAATTTTCATAGTCATGAAAATACAGAAAAATCTTTAAATGAGAAGGTGCGCCCAAACTTTTGGTCTGTACTGTGTATATATATATATATATATATATATATATATATATATATATATATATATATATACACACGTGGTCAAAATTGTTGGTACTCCTCTTTTAATGACAGAAAAACAAACAACGGTCACAGAAGTAACTTGAATCTGACAAGAGAAATAAATAAAAAATCTATGAAAATGAACAAATGAACATCAGACATTGCTTTTCATCTATGCTTCCACAGAACTTTAAAAAAAATAAAACTTATAAAATAGGCCTGGACAGAAAAGATGGTACCCTTAACTAGAGATGAGCGAATATTTAAATATTCAGTTCGGGTTACGTTCGCCGAATGTGCACATATTCATCTGCTAACTCGGCGAATATTCGTCGAACATAACCTAACACCATTATATTCAATGGGAGGAAAAAACAAAGTATTAGCAAAAAAATCAAATTGTGGTTTTAAAACATAACATTTACTAGTTAGTTTTCTAAAAAGAGGTTATTACCTCTATAAAAACAATGTGACTATTAGCCCATCACACATACTGTATATCCATTTAAATAGCTCACACCCCTATCTAGGGGAATATAGTACAAATCCCTATTCTCTGTCAGAGATAAAGAGTAAAAATATTTATCTCAGATATATATCGTGAATCAAATAAAGAAGTCAGAGCCCCACCTCTTTTCTCCCCTGACTGAAGGGAGATGCTGCCCAAATGCTCCTGATAAGGAATAAGGTGCAAATCCCCTGATGAATCACATGGTTAAAAAAACATGTTGGAAGGCACACAGGGTTAGTCCAGGGCTGGCTAGATATAGGGCTAGCTGTGGACTGCCCTTTTAAGGGCGGGAGTCATTGGGGTATCAGGGTAAGCTAAAGTTAGGGACTGACAGTGACTTTATTTGGACCCAGACTCCGGAATTTGTGATTAAAAAAAAAAAAAAAAAGGAAAAAGCTGCAAATGGTGAAACTGTTCTTTTTTCTTTTCCATACTACGTATGAAATAATATGTGGCAAACTTTTTCTGATATAAGGATATTTGTGAATATTATAGATAGGAAATAACCCAAGTGGAACTCCCTGAGGTGGGGCTCTGGGTTCTATATTTGATTCACGATATATATCTAAGGTAAATATTTGTACTCTTTATCTCTGACAGAGGATAGGGATTTACACTATATTCCCCTAGATAGGGGTTTGACATATTTCAATGGATATATGTGTGATGGGCTAATAATCACATTGTTTCTATAGAGGTAATGACCTCGTTTTAGAAGACAAACTAGTAAAATGTATGTTTTAAAACCACAATTAGATTTTTTTGTTAATATTTTGTTCTTTCTGTGGTAAGAAACGGTGAAAGAGTTGGTAATACTTCTTCTCTGGCTATATATTTCTAAAGGAAAAACCAAAGGCATGCACAGCACCTTAGAATGGCCCCAAATGATGTCAAAACTAGTGATAAGCGAACGTGCTCGCCACTACTCGTTACTCACCCGAGTATCAGTGTGCTCGGTGTACTCGCCGAGCACCGAGCATTTCCGGGATTAATCAGCAGTAACTGGTGTCTCCACCCATCATTTTTGGCGGACTTTAGAGACCCAATCATGCTGCAAGGATTGTCTGCCAGGCCTTGAAACGCCGCAGCCATCTTTGTTGTGGTCGTGCAGTGATTGGCTTGGCTGCACAGCATCATCCCGAGTATAAAAGACCTGCCGCCGCCCTGCTCGCCGCATTCATCTTCAGATTCTGTGAGAGTAGGGAGAGCTACTGCCGAGATAGGGTCAAAATCGCGTTTTTTATAGTTAGTGTAGGTCTGCAACTGTTAAATCCACAACTGCTGAGAAACCAACAGTCCTTTTTAGGGCTAATTCGTGGGTCCCGATATTGCAGCGCTATGTAGGCAGGGCACAGCAAATCCACATCAGTGCAAAGCCTGCAGGCACTGTATGTGCGAACATAGCTCCCACTGCATCCCTCCCAAAGCTCCATAACTGTCTTCTGCCAATCCCCTGATAAATCACATGGTTAAAAAAACATGCCGGAAGGCACACAGGGTCAGTCCAGGGCTGGCTAGATATAGGGCTAGCTGTGGACTGCCCTTTTAAGGGCGGGAGTCATTGGGGTATCAGGGTAAGCTAAAATTAGGGACTGACAGTGACTTTATTTGGACCCAGACTCCGGAATTTGCGATTAAAAAAAAAAAAAGGAAAAAGCTGCAAATGGTGAAACTGTTCTTTTTTCTTTTCCATACTACGTATGAAATAATATGTGGCAAACTTTTTCTGATATAAGGATATTTGTGAATATTATAGATAGGAAATAACCCAAGTGGAACTCCCTGAGGTGGGGCTCTGGGTTCTATATTTGATTCACGATATATATCTAAGGTAAATATTTGTACTTTTTATCTCTGACAGAGGATAGGGATTTACACTATATTCCCCTAGATAGGGGTTTGACATATTTCAATGGATATATGTGTGATGGGCTAATAATCACATTGTTTCTATAGAGGTAATGACCTCATTTTAGAAGACAAACTAGTAAAATGTATGTTTTAAAACCACAATTAGATTTTTTTGTTAATATTTTGTTCTTTCTGTGGTAAGAAACGGTGAAAGAGTTGGTAATACTTCTTCTCTGGCTATATATTTCTAAAGGAAAAACCAAAGACATGCACAGCACCTTAGAATGGCCCCAAATGATGTCAAAACTAGTGATAAGCGAACGTGCTCGCCACTACTCATTACTCACCCGAGTATCAGTGTGCTCGGTGTACTCGCCGAGCACCGAGCATTTCCGGGATTAATCAGCAGTAACTGGTGTCTCCACCCATCATTTTTGGCGGACTTTAGAGACCCAATCATGCTGCAAGGATTGTCTGCCAGGCCTTGAAACGCCGCAGCCATCTTTGTTGTGGTCGTGCAGTGATTGGCTTGGCTGCACAGCATCATCCCGAGTATAAAAGACCTGCCGCCGCCCTGCTCGCCGCATTCATCTTCAGATTCTGTGAGAGTAGGGAGAGCTACTGCCGAGATAGAGTCAAAATCGCGGTTTTTATAGTTAGTGTAGGTCTGCAACTGTTAAATCCACAACTGCTGAGAAACCAACAGTCCTTTTTAGGGCTAATTCGTGGGTCCCGATATTGCAGCACTATGTAGGCAGGGCACAGCAAATCCACATCAGTGCAAAGCCTGCAGGCACTGTATGTGCGAACATAGCTCCCACTGCATCCCTCCCAAAGCTCCATAACTGTCTTCTGCTGCTGCAGCTTCTTTACTATATATCTAATTGCATTTTTTTCCCCAAAAATTCACCACCCCAAAAAAAATAAAGTGTTCTGTCAGACTGAGGCCTGTTTAAAAATCATAGTTCATAGTTTGTCAGGCATATGTAGCATAGTTGTGTGTGCTAGCCTTATGCCACTGTTTTTTTTTGGTGTGTTTTAAATTCACCAAAACGGCATCATATATCTGCGTGCTGCAAGTTTGGGTATTTTAGGCCATTTTGCCACTGTTTTTGCTGTCTGTTACTCTACTTATATACAGCACTATTTTGCATTTTACAAAAAACAGGCCACACGTTTAGCAGTGTGGTATTTCCGTGACAGACCTCATATGTCTGCGTGCTCCAAGTTTGGGCATTGTAGGCCGGTTTACCACTTTTACTTTTTTGCTGTCTGTTACTCTATTTGTATACAGCACTATTTTGCATTTAAAAAAAAAAACAGGCCACATATTTGGTAGTGTGATATTTCAGTGACTTGCCTCATATATCTGTGTGCTACAAGTTTGGGCATTGCAGCCTGGTTTCCCACTTTTTTTTCTGTATGTTACTCTACTTATATACAGCACTATTTTAAATTCAGAACATACAGGCCACAAATTTGGCAGTGTGATATTTCCGTTACAGGCCTCATATATCTGTGTGCTCAAAGTTTGGGCACTGTAGGCTTGTTTCCCACTTTTTTCCTGTCTGTAGCTCTAATTATATACAGCACTATTTTGCATTTAAAAAAAACAGGCCACACATTTGGCAATGTGGTATTTCCGCGACAGGCCTCATATATCTGCGTGCTCCAAGTTTGGACATTGTAGGCCGGTTTACCACTTTTTTTGCTGTCTGTTACTCTAATTATATACAGCACTATTTTGCATTAAACTAAAAATACAGGCTACATATTTGGCAGTGTGGTAATTCCGTGACTAGCCTCATATATCTGCGTGCTCCAAGTTTGGGCATTGTAGGCCGGTTTACCACTTTTTTTCCTGTCTGTTACTCTATTTATATACAGCACTATTTTGCATTAAAAAAAAAAACAGGCCACATATTTGGCAGTGTGATATTTCCATGACAGGTCTCCTATATCTGTGCGCTCCAAGATTTGACATTGTAGGCCAGATTTCCACTGTTTTTGCTGTCTCTTACTCTACTTATATACAGCATTATTTTGCATTTAAAAAATGCAGGCCACATATTTGGCAGTGTGTTATCACTGTCAGATGTCTGATGTATTTGTGGCCTACAAATTGTGGAAATTCAGGCCTACATTCACCTGTATTTGCTGTCTGTTACACTAGAGTGGTACACTATTTTAGCTTAAAAAATAAAAAAATGACAGGCCACATATCGAACAGTGTGATATCTCATTAAAAATACTTCTCTTTCAAGTTGTTATGGCTGCTTCATGACTGTGTTGAATGCTCCAACTACTACTACTACCATCATCATCTTCTGCCTAGAGGCAGTCACTGCGCACATAGAAAGTCTGAGGAGTAGAGTGTGAACACTTGGGCAGTGTTGTACTCTGTCTCTGTATTACGAAGGCATTTGCTCCTGCCAATAAAAGCAGTACTGCCAGAAAACGAGGAGCCATGTTCACAGTGACCTCCAGAGAGTGAGACACCGTGCGCTCCATGACCGTGAGTACAGCGCAAGTTCACAGTAGAGAGAGACAATTCATGCTCCGTGTTCAGCTTTGCAAAACAATAATGAAAAGGCACAGAGGAATGACAGAGGACATTGTTATGGTCAGCAAGGTACTCCCTCAGCATTTTCCCAAACAAAGCACTCCTTGTGAGAGTCCCCCATGCCTCAGGGCCAGGGCGATAGGAGGGTCTGAGTAAACTCTCCCCGAAATTTGTCAGTGTTCCACTGCCTCTGCTGGATTGGAGTTGTGTCTTTCTCACCTGTACTCCTTGCTTGGCCAATGAACTGTGACCTCTTCTGCCAGCGTTTTCAGATGGAAATGTTTTTAATAATTCAGCAAGAAGGGCCCTATGGTCCTTCAACATTGTAGTACACCTCTCTGCCTCTGGAAAAAGAGATATAAAGGTCTCTTTGTAGCGTGGATCTAGAATTGTCAACAATCAGTATTGCCTGTCACATAAAATTTTGAGAACGCAAGGGTGATGGAAAAGGCACCGTAACATAAACTCAGCCATGCGTGCAAGACTGCTAACAGTCGATACTTCCATGTCCTCACCAAGAGGACAACTGACCATGGTCTCCTCCTCCTCCTTGTCTTCAGGCCTCCACGACTTTTGACAAATCTCAGTAATATCATTGTAAATACATCACTGTAAATAGATTCCCCTGTGTTTTTTTTCTTCCCCACCTCATTGTAGATTGTAAGTTGTCACGTGCAGGTTTTTTTTTGGGGGGGGGTTAATTATTGTTTTCATTGTTACTTAGTGTAAATTGTAAGCTGTCACAAGCAGGGTAGTTTGATTTCTGTTTAATTATTGTATTGTTATCGTTGTTACTTAGGACTGTTGTGTTTGAAACTGTAAATATGTTGACGTTATATAAATAGCTATAAATATTAATATTAGAATACAGAGAAGCAGGATGGAGATGGTAATTATGGCATCATTGCCGATCACCATCTTGGTGAATTCCTCAAAGTTTTGGAAGATGGTACATATGTCTGACATTCATGTCTACTCCTGAGATCTTATGTGTAAAGTCAGAACTGAATACAGATGGCCTTGCTGATGCTGGTAGTCTACAAATGCCTTCTTCTGCTTTCCAAAATATGCAGTGTAGAGTTCAAATGCTTCGGGAGGACATGACACATCAGTCAGTGAGCCAGAAGCTGCAAGTGCTGCAGAATTGTGGCAATGGTGGATGAAGCTCTAGCTGACTTTCTAAAATGGGTATGCAGAGCCTCGTACTTTTCCTAGCAGATCTGGCACCTCTGTGTCTCTTTTCTGAAAATGTTCAACAATGTGGTAAAGCACATGGGCCAGGCATGGCACGTGTGTGAGCTTGCCTCGACACAGAGCAGCCACCAGGTTCCAGCCATTGCCACACACGACCATGCTTGTCACAGCATATTGCCTTCAGCACAGCCTGTTGTCGCTTGGCTGAGGCAGTGCTGCATTACTTCCAGCTTGTGACTGATGTGTTACTTTTGGAGATGGAGGCTGAAGAGGATGCGAAGGAGGAGGAGGTGCAGGAGCTGTAGACTGTGGGGGCAACCCAGATTGACATAGGGCCTGCAATACTCAGGGTTTGGAGAAAGTGCACCATCCCAAGGTCGGACTGAGTCTCAGCTTCCACTATGTTACTCCAGTGTGCTGTTAGTGAGATGTACCATCCCTGACCACAAGAACTTGTCTACGTGTCTGTGGTTAGGTGGACTTTCCCAATAACAGCATTGTGGCGGGCATGGGTAATGTTGTAGTACACGTGTTTGCATGGGTGATGTTGTGACGGCAGACCGGGAAAAATTGTGGCGGCTGAGTAACGAGTACCTTGTGATGGTCACCGCCATCAGGTTGCGGAAAGCTTACATCTCCCACGGGCCTAAAATACAACATTTCCAGCGCAAGCAGACGACAAATGTGTGAATTTAGTACTGTGGTGTTGGCTGCGTATTTCAGCTTGCGTTCCAAGGACTGGGGTATGGACAATTGAACGCTGCGCTGGGACAAGGACATTGACGTGCTTGTTGATGGTGCTATTTCAGTTTGTGTGCAACTGCAGATGCAGGGAATGAGGCATCTTAAAATGCCCCATGGACAGTGGATTGGCTTGCATGCACAACATCGGAAGAATCAGTGGTATCACCCACAGACACTGTTCATGGAGCCTTTTGTTCAACCAACAAAGTCAGGTGCTTTGTTGGCATGTGCCTGATCATGCTTGTGGTGGATAGGATGGGATTTTTGCTACCCCTGCTGCTGCAGGCACGGCCGGTAGTGCAAATGGACTTTTTGGGTTTATCGGCACAGTCTTTAAAAAACAACCAGGCTGTTACAGGGACATTCAGTTTCTCCATCTCCCACACCACCTCCTCACTTTGAACCTGGTCGTTCGGTGTTCCCCAAAGCTCAGTTCTAGGACCCCTACTCTTCTCCATCTACACATTCAGCCTGGGGCAGCTGATGTAATGGCACGGTTTGCTACTGTATATCATCAGTATGCAGATGACACACAGATCTACTTTTCAGTACCTGACAACACCTCCTTAGTGTCTTCACACTATTTCATCCTTCTTTTCTGTTCGCTTTCAAAAAGTGGACATGGACAAAACAGAATACATCATCTTTCAACCATCTCACGCTAAATAGACAAGAGAGCTGTGTATGCATCATTCGGTACCACTTTAGTAAGAGGGAATGTTTGCCCAAGAGAAAATGATTTTCCAAACATTCCCAGCCTTTTTTGCACATGTTTTTAAGCTGTGATCTTCATCTTCTTGGTGTGGATGTTGTAAATTTCAAAGTCTTCATCAATACCATCATCGTCCATATCTTGTAAAGAGGTGTTTCCCAGTGTAGTGGTTATCTACGTTTAGTGGCATTCCTTTAACACTGTTCGTTACACTATAACAATTTTCGACTGTGACTTTTGGATATTATTGGTAATATGTATGGGTGAAGATGAAGAAGCTTGTGCCACGGGTGTGTTTATAGTTACGGACGGTGCACTCCTCTTTATACTTATTTTTTCACAAGCATTCATCAGTTTGTTCATTTTTCCTCCAACACTGATCTGCCTTCTCTAATTCAGCATCTCACAAACATGTTGCACTTTGCACTTTAAACAGACACGTGCGTCTTTGGCAACATATTTTTGACAGGCATTTTTTAGGCTGAGTCAAACACCCGCATCTGTTACACCGATCTTCTGATGGGCATGAAACACATTCTGGTAATTGGTGGTAGATAATGAATAATCATTGTAGGCTGTACCCTGGATCTCATACCTCCCATAGCCACCGCTGTTATTAATCATGGACGTTCCCATTCCTGTCATCAATATGCCCCTTTTCCTGATCAATTCATCCAATGATTCATCTGCCATTTTTTTAAACAAAAAAATGCACCTTCCCAGCAGCAACTGTGTAGGAAACCACTTAACAGTTTTGCAAGGTGTTTATGATGCCCGTAAATATATATACTGTATATTTTTTAAATAACCCCCCCATGAGGAAATGTTTGACAGCCCATGCACTTAGTGTATGGGCATTACAAGTCAAGGAGACCCACTTATTGACATTGGGCTTACTTTTTAATGAGGCCTTCCTCCACCTCTCATCATTTTTCACCACTAGATCACCAGGGTTCATGTGTTCCGTGCTGCTACAGACAGTCAATTTTTTGGCAAGGGTGTCTAGGATGGCCATGCTATGTTTTTAATAAATGTATCCCCTTGGGGAAATGTTTGTCAGCCTATCCACTTACTATATGGGCATTACAAGTGTAGGAGACACAATCCTTTACATTGGGCCTAGGTTTTAATGAGGCCTTCAGCAATGTCCCCTCTTTCTCCACCACTAGATCGCCAGGGTTCACGTGTTCTGTGGAGCTACAGACAGTCAATTTTGTGAATTTTGGACAATGGGGCTGTGATGGCACTATATTATTTAGTAAAAAAAGTACCCCACATTGGGTAATTGGGCATTACATTACATTGGGCCTACTTCTTAACTCAGTCTCCGGCAACGTGTCCTTTAATTGCCACTAGATCACTAGGATGAATGTGCTATGTACGGTGAATTTTGGGTCAGGGGGCTGTGATGGCACAATTTTATTTAGTATAAAAAGGACCCCACATTGGGGAATTGGGCATTACATTACATTTGGCCTACTTTTTAACTGTGTCTCGGGCAATGTATCCTTTAACTGCCACTAGATCACCAGGGTTAACATGCTCTGTACTGTTATATGCCACTGAATTTTGGGCAAGGAGGTTGTGATGGCTCTAGGTTACTTATTAAAAAAGGACCTCCCATTGGGGAATTGTTTTTCAGCTCCCTACTTCTTATCTCTGTCTACTGCAATGTGTCCTTTAACTGTCACTAGATGACCATGGTGAGCGTGCTATGTACGGTGATTTTCTGGGCCAGGGGGCTGTGACGGTACTATTTTATTTAGTAAAAAAAGGACCCCATATTGGGGAATTGGGCATTGCATTACATTTGGCCTACTTCTTGACTGTGTCTCCTGCAATGTGTCTTTAACTGCCACTAAATGACCAGGGTGAACGTGCTCTGTAAGATGAATTTTGGGCCAGGGGGCTGTGATAGCACTATTTTATTTAGTAAAAAAAGGACCTTACATTGGGGAATTGGGCATTACATTACATTGGGCCTACTTCTTAACTCTGTCTACTGCAATGTGTCCTTTAACTGCCACTAGATGACCAGGGTGAAAGTGCTCTGTACGGTGAATTTTGTGCCAGGGGGCTGTGATGGTACTATTTTATTTAGTAATAAAAGGATCCCACATTAGGGAATTGGACATCTATATATATAAGAGGCATCATGATTACTCACTAATCCCACCCCTGCACAGCAGCTCCACCTCCCACCACATCACCACACATAATCCTGCCCCCCACCCCATTACCACACACAATCCCGTCCCCCACCACATTACTACACACAATCCGCACCACATCACCACACACAATCTAGCCCCCCACAAATTCTGCCCCCCACCACATCACCAAACATAATCCCGCCCCTTCAACACATCACGACACATAATCCCTCCCCTCGCCCCATTACCACACATAATCCCACCCCCACCCCATCACCACACATAATAAAACGACCCCCCCACAACAACCACCTCCACCACTACACATAATCCTGCCCCCTTACCACATCACCACACATAATCCCGCCCCCCACCACATCACCACACATAATCCCGCCCCCCACCACATTACTACACATAATCCCGCCCCCACCATATTACCACACATAATCCCGCCTCCCCCACCACATTACCACACATAATCCCATCCTTCCACCACATTACCACACATAATCCCGCCCCCCACCATGTTACCTCAAATAATCCTGCCCCATCACATTACCACACATAATCCCGCCCTCCACCACATTATAACACATACTCATGCACCCCCACCACATTACCACACAAAATCCTGCCCCCCACCACATTACCACACATAATCCTGCCCCCACCACATTACTACACATAATCCTGCCCCCACCACATTACCACACATAATCCAGCCCCCCACCACATTAACACACATAATCCCGCCCCCCCACCACATTGCCACACATAATCCCGACCCCTACCACATTATCACACATAATCCCTCCTCCACCACATTACCACACATAATCCTGCCCACCCACCACATTTCCACACATGATCCTGCCCCCCGACCACATTACCACTCACAATCCCACCCCCGCCACATTACCACACATAATCCCGCCCCCCACCACATTACCACACATAATTCCTCCACCACCACATTAATACAGGTAATCCCACCCTAACACCACATTACCACACATAATCCCGCCCCCACGACATTGCGACACATAATCCCGCCCCTCCACCACGTCATCACACATAATCCCGCCCCCACCACATCAGCACACATAATCCCGCCCCCCACCACATTACCACACATAATCCCACCACATCACCACACATAATCCCGCCCCTCCACCACATCACCACAAATAATCCCGCCCCCAACACATCACCACACATAATTCTGCCCCCCACCACATCACCACACATAATCCCATGGCCCCACCACATTATTATACATAATCCCACCCCCACCACATCACCACACATAATCTAGGCTCCCCACCACATTAGCACACATAATCCCGCTGCCCACCACATTACCACACATAATCCCACCCCCCACCACATCACCACACATAATCTCACCCGCCCACCACATCACCACACATAATCTCACCCGCCCACCACATCACCACAAATAATCTCGCCCCACCATATCACCACATATAATCCCGTGGCCCCACCCCATCACCACACATAATGCCGCTCCCCCACCCCATCACCACACATAATCCCACCCCCACCACATCACCACACATAATCCCGCCCCCACCACATCAGCACACATAATCCCGCCCCCCACCACATTACCACACATAATCCCACCACATCACCACACATAATCCCGCCCCTCCACCACATCACCACACATAATCCCACCCCCCAACACATCACCACACATAATTCCACCCGCCACCACATCACAACACATAATCCCGCACCCCCAACACATCACCACACATAATCCTGCCCCCTCACCACATCACCACACATAATCCCACCCCTCAACACATCACCACACCTAATCCCGCCCCCCACTGTATTACAACACATAATCTCGCCCCCACCACATTACCGCACATAATCCTGCCCCCACCACATTACCACACATAATCCTGCCCCCCTCCACATTACTACAGATAATACCACCCCCACCACATTACCACACATAATCCCTCCCCCACCACATTAAGACAGGTAATCCAGCTCTTCCACCACATTACCACACATAATCCCGCCCCCCACATTGCGACACATAATCCCGCCCCCTACCACTTTACTACACATAGTCCTGCCCCTCCACCACATTACCACACATAATCCCTCCCCCACCACATTAAGACAGGTAATCCAGCTCTTCCACCACATTACCACACATAATCCCGCCCCCCACATTGCGACACATAATCCCTCCCCCCACCACATTACTACAGATAATCCCGCCCCCCACCACATTACCACAGATAATCCAGCCCCCCATCATATTGCCATACATATTTCCGCCCCCCACCACATCACCACACATAATCCAGGCCCCCCACCACATTACCACACGTAATCCCACTGCCCACCACATTACCACACATAACCTCACCCGCCCACCACATCAAAACACATAATCTGGCCCCCCACCACATCACCACACATAATCCCGCACCCCCACCCCATCACCACACTTAATGTCGCTCCCCCACCCCATCACCACACATAATCCCGCCCCCACCTTATCCATCACCACACATAATCCCGCCCCCCACCACATCAGCACACCTAATCCCGCCCCCCACCTCATTACCACACATAATCCCGCCCTTCCACCACATTACCACACATAATTCCGCCCCCCACCACATTGCAACACATAATCCCGCCCCCACCACATCACCACCCATAATCCTGCACCCCACTACATCACCACACATAATCCCGCCCTTCCACCACATTACCACACATAATTCCGCCCCCCACCACATTGCAACACATAATCCCGCCCCCACCACATCACCACCCATAATCCTGCCCCCCCACCACATCACCACACATAATCCCACCCCATAACACATCACCACACATAATCCTGCCCCCTACCACTTTACGACACATAATCTCGCCCCCCACCACATTACCACACATAATCTTGCCCCTCACATTACTACAGATAATCCCGCCCCCCACTACATTACCACACATAATTCCACATCCCCACTACATTACCACGCATAATCCCGGCACCCTACTACATTACTAAAGATAATCCTGCCCCCACCACTTTACCACACAATATCCAGGACCCCCACCACATTACCACACATAATCCCGCCACCCACCACATTACCACACATAATCCCCCCCACCACATCACCACACATAATCCCGCGCCCCCACCACATGACTACACATAATCCTGCCCCCCACCACATTACCACACATACTCCCGCCCCCACCACATTACCACACATAATCCTGCCCCCCCACCACTTCACCACACATAATCCTGCCCCCCACCACATCACCACACATAGTCCCGCCCCCCACCACATTACCACACATAATAACGCCCCCCCACCACATTACCATACATAATTCTGCCCCCACCACATTACCACACATATCCCGCCCCCCACCACATTGCAATACATAATCCCGCCCCCCTACCACATTACCACACATATTCCTACCCCCCACCACATTACTACAGATAATCCACCCCCACCACTTAACCACACATAATCCGGCCCCCCCAACACATTACAATGCATAATCCTGCCCTACACCACATCACCACACATAATCCAGGCTCCCCACCACATTACCACATATAATCCCTTCGCCCACCACATTACCACACATAATCCCGCCCCCCGACCACATGTCCACACATAATCCCGCCTGCCGACCACATCACCACACATAATCTCGCCCGCCCACCACATCACCACACTTAATCCCGCCCCCTACCACATTACCACACATAATCCCACCCCCCACTACATTACCATGCATAATCCCGGCCCCCCACCACATTAATACAGATAATCCTGCCCCTTACCACATTACCACACATAATCCAGCCCCCCACCACATTACCACACATAATTCCGTCCCCAACCACATCACCACACATAATGCAGGCCTCCCACCACATTACAACACATAATCCCGCCACCCACCACATTACCACACATAATTCCGCCCCCCATTACATCACCACACATAATCCCGCCCCCCCACCACATGTCCACACATAATCCTGCCCCCCACCACATTACCGCACATAATCCCGCCCCCACCACATTACCACACATAATCCTGCCCCCCCACCACTTCACCACACATAATCTTGCCCCCCCACCACATCACCACACATAATCCCGCCCCCCACCACATTACCACACATAATAACGCCCCCCACCACATTACCACACATAATCCTGCCTCCCACCACATTACCACACATAATCCTGCCCCCACCACATTACTACAGATAATCCCGCCCCCCCACCACATTACCACATATAATCCCTCCCCCACCACATTAATACAGGTAATCCCACCCTTCTACCACATTACCACACATAATCCCGCCCCCCACAACATTGCGACACATATTCCCACCCCCCTACCACATTACCACACATATTCCCACCCCCACTACATTACCACGCATAATCCCACCCCCCACCACATTACTACAGATAATCCCACCCCCAGCACATTACCACACATAATCCAGCCCCCCCACCACATTACCACACATATTCCCGCCCCACACCACATCACCACACATAATCCAGACCCCCCACCACATTACCACACATAATCCCGCCCCCCCACCACATCACCACGCATAATAACGACTGCCCACCACATCACCACACATAATCTCGCCCCCCCACCACATCACCACACATAATCCTGCGCCTCCACCCCATCAGCACACTTAATGCCGCCCCCACCCCATCACCACACATAATCCCACCCCCCACCGCATCACCATGCATAATCCTGCCCCCCACCACATCAGCACACATAATCCCGCCCCCCACCTCATTACTACATATAATCCCACCCCCACCACATTACCACACATAATCCCACCCCCGACCACATCACCACACATAGTCCCGCCCCCCACCACATCACCACACATAATCCTGTCCCCCACCACATCACCAAACATAATCCCGCCCCCTTACCCCATTACCACACATAATCCTGCCCCCCCACCCCATTACCACACATAATCCCGCCCTTCACCACATCACCACACATAATCCCGCCCCCAACACATCACCACACTATTGTTATTAACTTCATTTCAAGTTAAATTGCCACCTGCGTAAGCGCTATTGAATGTTGTCATTATTTACTTTAGTTTTAATCACCAGCAGCGTTAATTAGATAGCAATGAGCGTGCCGAGCGTTAACTGGCTGGAAACATCTAGTTACAATACATTGGGCCTACTTCTTAACTCTGTCTACTGCAATGTGTACTTTAACTTCCACTAGATGACCAGAGTTAACTTGCTCTGTACAGTGAATTTTGGGCCAGAGGGCTGTGATGGCACTATTTTATTTTGTAAAGAAAGGACCCCACATTGTGAAATTGGGCATTACATTTCATTGAGCCTACTTCTTAACTCTGTCTCCTGCAATGTGTCCTTTAACTGCCACTAGATGAACAGGGTGAACGTGCTCTGTATGGTGAATTTTGGGCCAGGGAGCTGTGATCGCACTATTTTGTTTAGTAAAAAAACGACCTCACATTGGGGAATTGGGCATAACATTACATTGGGCCTACTTTTTAACTGTGTCTCCTGCAATGTGTTCTTTAACTGCCACTAGATCACCAGGGTTAACATGCTCTGTACTTGTATATGCCACTGAATTTTGGGCAAGGTGGTTGTGATGGCACTAGTTTATTTATTAAAAAAGAACCTCCCATTGGGAAATTGTTTTTCAGCTCCCAACTTCTTAACTCTGTCTACAGCAATGTGTCCTTTACCTGCCACTAGATGACCAGAATGAGCGTGCTATGTACAGTGAGTTTTGGGTCAGGGGGCTGTGATGGCACTGTTTTATATAGTAAAAAAAGTACTCCACATTGGGGAATTGTGCATTACATTACATTGGGCTTTCTTCTTAACTGTGTCTCCTGCAATGTGTCCTTTAACTACAAGTAGATGACCAGAGTGAACGTGCTCTGTACAGTGAATTTTGGGCATGGGGGATGTGATGGCACTATTTAATCTAGTAAAAAAAGGACGCCACATTGGGGAATTGGGCATTACATCACATTATGCCTACTTCTTAACTCTGTCTACTGCAATGTGTCCTTTAACTGCCACTAGATGTCCAGGGTGAACGTGCTCTGTACGGTGAATTTTGGGCAAGAGGGCTTTGATGGCACTATTTTATTTAGTAAAAAAAAGATCCCACATTGGGGAATTGGGCATTACATTATATTGGGCCTACTTCTTAACTCTGTCTCTCACAATGTGTCCTTTAATTGCCTTTACATCACGAGGGATAACGTTCTCTGTACTGTTATAGAGCACTGAATTTTCGGCAAGGGGGTTGTGATGACACTAGTTTATTTATTAAAAAAGGACTTCACATTGGGGAATTGGGCATTACTTTACATTGAGCCTATTTCTTAACTCTGTCTTCTGCAACGTTTCCTTTAACTGCCACTAGATAACCAGGGTTAACGTGCTCTGTGCTGTTATATGCCGCTGAATTTTGGGCAAGGGGGTTGTGATGGCACTAGGTTACTTATTAAAAAAGGACCTCCCATTGGGGAATTGTTTTTCAGCTCCCTACTTCTTAACTCTGTCTACTGCAATGTGTCCTTTAACTGTCACTAGATGACCATGGTGAGCGGAGCGTACTATGTATGGTGATTTTCTGGGCCAGGGGGCTGTGATGGCACTATTTTATTTAGTTAAAAAAGGACCCCACATTGGGGAACTGGGCATTACAATACATTTGGCCTACTTCTTAACTCTGCCTCCTGCAATGTGTCCCTTAACTGCCACTAGATGACCAGGGTGAACGTGCTCTATGTTAGGGCTAGCACCAAAAAATTAGAGAGATGGTGTAAGGTGCGTTTGCAGCCCAGGGTCCTCCATGCAGAGATGGAACCTGCTGCAGTGTAAAGACAGACTATATGGTGGTACAATGAGGATACACACATGGGTTAGCTTCACCCTGTATAAAAGAAGCAAGCCTAGTTGCATCACAGGGCCGCGGTATCGCACAAAGAGCGCAAGCAAGGAGTCACAGAACTCAATCCAAGACTCGGGATTAGAGTTTGTCTAGACCACTTGCGCTCGACACCGCTACTGGGTGTCAAAGTATAAGTAAAATAGTAATTCAAGCAGAAGATTGATAACATCAGAGACAGTTTTGGTCAACAACCCCAAGAGCCCTTCCTCCCGACTTCCCAGCCCTCTATCTACAAAACCAACTTCTCCACCATTACAGAAGATCAACTCTCCACTCTACTCTCAAGATCGCATCTCACCACCTGTGCACTTGACCCGCTCCCATCCCACTTCATCCCAAACCTCACCACAGTCTTCATCCCAACCCTAACCCATCTCTTCAACCTATCACTAACAACTGGTGTTTTCCCCTCAAGCTTTAATCATGCCTCCATTACACCTATCCTCAAAAAGCCTTCTCTTGACCCATCCTCTGTATCTAGCTATTGCCCTATATTACTTCTCCCCTATGCCTCAAAACTACTGGAACAACACGTCTACCTGGAACAGTCCTCCTATCTCTCTTCTTGCTCCCTCTTTGAACGCTTACAATCTGGCTTCCGGTCACATCATTCCACTGAAAATGCCCTAACTAAGGTCACCAATGACCTCTCAACCGCCAAGAGCAAGCGACACTACTCTGTCCTCCTCCTCCTCGACCTGTCGGCTGCCTTTGACACAGTGGACGATTCCCTAATATTACAGACCCTCTCATCCCTTGGCATCACAGACTTGGCCCTATCCTGGATCTCATCATACCTAACAGACCGGACATTCAGTGTCTCCCTCTCACACACCACCTCCTCACCTCGCCCCCTATCTGTCGGAGTCCCACAAGGTTCAGTCCTAGGGCCCCTGCTCTTGTCCATTTACACCTTTGGCCTGGGACAGCTCATATAATCTCATGGCTTTCAGTATCACCTCTATGCTGATGACACCCAGATCTACATCTCTGGACCAGATATCACCTCCCTACTAACCAGAATCCCTCAATGTCTGTCCACTATTTCATCCTTCTTCTCCGCTAGATTTCTGAAACTTAA
This sequence comes from Ranitomeya variabilis, assembly GCF_051348905.1. Lineage (NCBI taxonomy): Eukaryota > Metazoa > Chordata > Amphibia > Anura > Dendrobatidae > Ranitomeya > Ranitomeya variabilis. The sequence continues at coordinate 601,858,619 of NC_135234.1, forward strand.
CATGGACAAATCAGAATTTATCATCTTTCCCCTATCTCACACGACCCCCCAATGAACCTATCCATTACAGTAAATGGCTGCCCACTCTCCCCAGTCCCACAAGCTTGCTGCCTCTGGGTAATCCTTGATGCTGATCTCTCCTTCAAGCCACATATCCAAGCCCTTTCCACTTCCTGCCGACTTCAACTCAAAAATATTTCATGAATCCATACATTCCTCAACAAAGAATCTGCAAAAACCCAAGTACATGCCCTCATCATCTCTCGCCTTGACTACTGCAACCTCCTGCTCTGTGGCCTCCCCTCTAACATTCTCGCAATCTATTCTAAACTCTGCTGCTCGACTTATCCACCTGTCCCCCCGTTGTTCCCTGGCCTCTCCCCTCTGTCAATCCCTTCATTGGCTCCCCATCGCCCAGAGACTCCAGTACAAAACCCTAACCATGACGTACAAAGCCATCCACAACCTGTCTCCTCCATTCATCTGTGACCTCGTCTCCTGGTACTTACCTACACGCAACCTCCGATCCTCACAAGATCTCCTTCTCTACTCCCCTCTTATCTCCTTTTCCCACAATCGTATACAAGATTTCTCTCCCGTATCACCCCTTTTCTGGAACCCTCTACCACAACACATCAGACTCTCGCCTACCATCAAAACCTTCAAAAAGAGCCTGAAGATCCACCTCTTCATGACCAGCTCTACCCTCGCCTACTGTATTCTCACCCATCCCTTGTAGATTGTGAGCCTTCACGGGCAGGGTCCTCTCTCCTCCTGTACCAGTTATGACTTGTATTGTTTAAGATTATTGTACTTGTTTTTATTATGTATACCCCTCCTCACATGTAAAGCGCCATGGAATAAATGGCGCTATAACACTAAAATAATAATAATAATAATAATAATAATAATAATAATAATTTTATGCACAAGAGTGCGAGCAGAGCCACACTGGCAGACGCCAAAAACCACCGAGACTTGGGTCAGGGAAGCGCTCTAATAGCACACGGCACCGCACTGGCGGTCACAGCAATAGATGCTGTATTGTGTGTTTAGTACTGATGGCTCTGTCTGGCGCTAGATAGCAAACATCCACCTTAAGCAAGCAGTCATACACAAAGGAAGGGATGATTAATGAGAGACTTTCACACATCAACACACACACACGTTTTCAAGTATACACTAGCGCATGGCCGAGCGGCCATGCAAACCTTTTATAGCGGCAGTGCAACAAGACCTTCCCGATGGACCAGTAGGAGCTGCAACAGGTCCTGAGCATGTGACCCAATGGGAGTTCATCCTGTGGGCATGCTCAGTATGTGAAAAGCTGGACTTAGTCCCAGAAAGACCTGCTTGCTGCTGAACATTGCTGGCTACAAGGACAGAGCCTGGATGGGCGGTAGTAACCAGTCATCCAGTATCAGCCTGAGCTAGACACTGGGACCGACGTCTCCGCTGAGCAGAATCCACTGCGGCTGGAGAATGGGAGACAGCAACGGAGATGGTTTGAGATTCACCCCGTGCAGAGGCGGGAACTCGACACCTAACATTACCCCCCCTCCTTGTACCTTGCTACACTTGAAGGCAGCAATGAGCTGTGGAGCTCGAATGTGCTCAGCAGGCTCCAAGGACCTGTCCTCTGGGCTATAATCCTTCCAATCCACCAAATAATTTTTTTTACCGCGTACCACCTTACACCCCAAGATAGCAATCACCTCGTAATCGTCCGCAGACGAACCCGATGTCCCGGCAGATGACTCGGAAAACCGGGACAAGTATGCAGGCTTCAAGAGGGACACATGAAAGGTGTCGGTGATACCTAGGTGTGGAGGAAGGGCCAGAGGGTAGACCACAGGGTTAACCTGTTCAAGATCCTTGAAGGGACCCAAGTAGCGAGGTGCAAACTTAGTGAACTCAACTCGCACCCTGATGTTACAGGAGGAGAGCCACAACAAATCGCCTGGAGCAAAGGTTGGAGCTGGGCGCCGATGTGCATCGGCAGAGGACCTCATTCTCTCCTTGGAGGCCTAGATGGCATCCTGAGTGCGGTCCCAAATGTCCCGTGCCTCCACAGCCCAGTCTGCCACCCTGAAGTCAGCGGAAGACACAGACATAGGCACAGGAACCCGCAGATGCTGGCTGTAATTAAGGAGGAATGGGGTCTGACCAGTGGAGTCGACTGTGGCGTTGTTTAGCGCAAATTCCGCCCATGTTAGCAAGGATGCCCAGTCATCCTGCCTAGCTGAAACAAAATGTCACAGATATGTGACCAGGGTCTGGTTGGCCCTCTCAACCAAGCCATTTGTCTCAGGATGATATGCTGAAGAGAGATTCAACTCAATGCTGACTAGACGACAAAGCTCTCTCCAGAACCGAGATGCAAACTGGGGACCCGGTCACTGACAATTTTGTCTGGCATACCGTGTAGGCGAAAGATATGTTTAATAAACAACGCTGCAAGAACCCATGCAGAAGGTAGCCATGGAAGAGGCACCAAGTGCACCATTTTGGACATAGTCTACAATGTCATGAGCCATATGCGGCCACCAATATGTCCTCGCTCGCCAGTAGCTCAGATTTCCTTTTGGACCCAAAATGTCCACCCACCCTGGATGAGTGAGTCCAAGAGAGAACCTCCGGATGCAGACTGGATGGTACAAAAGTCTTGGCCGGAGGCGCAGACTCTAGTGAAATCGGGGCAACAGATCTCTGGCTCTTGGTGGTTACAATAAGCCGAGGCTCCTCTTCCTCAGATGATACAACAGAGCAAGAGAGAGCGTTGGCATGAATGTTCTTCTCCCTGGAAAGAAAATGGAGGGTGAAATGAAATTGGAAGAAGAACAAGAACCATCTGGCCTCGCGAGAATTTTACCGCTGGGCTGTCTGCAAGTATACCAAATTCTTGTGTTCTGTGAAGACTTGGAAGGGTAAACGAGCCCCCTCCAAGAGATGTCTCCACTCTGAGAAGGCCAACGTCATGGCTATTTGCATACATACACTCACCGGCCACTTTATTAGGTACACCATGCTAGTAACGGGTTGGACCCCCTTTTGCCTTCAGAACTGCCTCAATTCTTCGTGGCATAGATTCAACAAGGTGCTGGAAGCATTCCTCAGAGATTTTGGTCCATATTGACATGATGGCATCACACAGTTGCCGCAGATTTGTCGGCTGCACATCCCAAAGATGCTCCATACAAGGCAGGATGGATCCATGCTTTCATGTTGTTTACGCCAAATTCTGACCCTACCATCCGAATGTCGCAGCAGAAATCGAGACTCATCAGACCAAGCAATGTTTTTCCAATCTTCTACTGTCCAATTTCGATGAGCTTGTACATATTGTAGCCTCAGTTTCCTGTTCTTAGCTGAAAGGATTGGTACCCGGTGTGGTCTTCTGCTGCTGTAGCCCATCTGCCTCAAAGTTCAACGCACTGTGCGTTCAGAGATGCTCTTAGGCCTACCTTGGTTGTAACGGGTGGCGATTTGAGTCACTGTTGCCTTTCTATCAGCTCGAACCAGTCTGCCCATTCTCCTCTGACCTCTGGCATCAACAAGGCATTTCCGCCCACAGAACTGCCGCTCACTGGATTTTTTTTCTTTTTCGGACCATTCTCTGTAAACCCTAGAGATGGTTGTGCGTGAAAATCCCAGTAGATCAGCAGTTTCTGAAATACTCAGACCAGCCCTTCTGGCACCAACAACCATGCCACGTTCAAAGGCACTCAAATCACCTTTCTTCCCCATACTGATGCTCGGTTTGAACTGCAGGAGATTGTCTTGACCATGTCTACATGCCTAAATGCACTGAGTTGCCGCCATGTGATTGGCTGATTAGAAATTAAGTGTTAACAAGAAGTTGGACAGGTGTACCTAATAAAGTGGCCAGTGAGTGTATAATCCCTTTAAAACTTCAGTTTTAATTTTTTCAATATAAAACCCAGACCCAGTATTAAAAGAGCTTGGTTAAATACCATATATGATAAAGAACAAATATCACCAAATTGATCACCTAATAAGATTCTAAATAAACCTACTGCTTATACCTGCCTTACTGTGGAGATTGGCACCCTAAGAAACAATTTTTTGGTGCCCCCACTCAACGCAGGCTATCCCTCTCTTCCCTACAATGTCCCTCTCAATATAGGTGGGAAAACAATATAGCTAAGAGCAGTGGTGAAAGAGACAAAAATCAAATATAAATAGAAAAATAAATCACAATTTAGGCCTTAAAAGGTACCTCCAGATAACATAATAACGATCCCAACACACTGCATATACTGCACATATGATAGCTTATACTGTCAACCAATATTCCAGTCCATAGATGACTATCATTATCCCAGACATGGACAGACGGTCAAATCCATCACAAGTAGTGTTGAGTGATACCGTCCAATACTTGAAATTATCGGTATCGGATAGTATCGGCCAATACCCGAAAAGTATCGGGTATCGCCGATACCGATACCCGATACCAATACAAGTCAATGGGACACCAAGTATCGGAAGGTATCCTGATGGTTCCCAGGGTCTGAAGGAGAGGAAACTCCCCTTCAGGCCCTGGGATCCATATTAATGTGTAAAATAAAGAATAAAAATAAAAAATATTGATATACTCACCCTCTGACGCGCCCTGGTTGTAACCGCCAGCCTCCGTTCATAAGAATGAGAGCTTGAAAGACCTTAGATGATGTCACGGCCTGTGATTGGTCGCGTTGTGGTCACGTGACCACTCCGCGACCAATCACAGGCCGCGACGTCATCTAAGGACTTTCAAGCGCTCATTCTTATGAACGGAGGCTGGCGGTTACATCGGTAAGGTCCAGGCTGCGTCGGAGAGGTAAGTATATCAATATTTTTTTTTTTTTATTCTTTATTTTACACATTAATATCGATCCCGATACCGATTCCCGATGCTCCGTATGTGAAAAGCAGGACTTAATCCCAGAAAGACCTGCTTGCTGCTGAACATTGCTGGCTACAAGGACAGAGCCTGGAAGAGCAGTAGCAACCAGTCATCCAGTATCATCCTGAGCTAGACGCTGGGACCAACATCTCTGCTGAGCAGACTCAACTGTGGCTGGAAAAGAATGGGAGACTGCAGCGGAGAAGGTTAAAGATTCCACCTGTGCAAAGGCGGGAACACGACACCTAACACTCTGTATGGTGAATTTTGGGCAATAGGGCATTGATGGCACTATTTTATTTAGTAAATAAAGGACCCCACATTGGGGAATTGGGCATTACATTACATTGGGCCTACTTCTTAACTCTGTCTACTGCAATATGTCCTTTAATTGCCACTAGATCACCAGTGTTAACGTGCTGTGCACTATTATAGAGCACTGAATTTCGGGCAAGAGGGTTGTGATGGCACTAGTTTATTTACAAAAAAAGGACTTCATATTGTGGAATTGGGCATTACTTTACAATGAGCCTATTTCTTAACTCTGTCTCCTGCAACGTGTCCTTTAACTGCCACTAGATCACAACGGTTAACGTGCTCTGTACTGTTATATGCCACAGAATTTTGGGCAAGGGGGTTTTTATGGCACTAGGTTATTTATTAAAAAAGGAGCTCCCATTGGGAAGTTGTTTTTCAGCTCCCTACTTCTTAATTCTGTCTACTGCAAAGTGTCCTTTAACTGCCACTAGATGACCAGGGTGAGCGTACTATGTATGGTGAATTTTGGGTATGGGGGATGTGATGACACTATTTAATCCAGTAAAAAAGGACCCCACATTGGGGAATTGGGCTTTGTAATACATTTGGCCTACTTTTTAACTCTGTCTCCTGCAATGTGTCCTTTAACTGCCAATAGATGACTAAGGTGAGCGTGCTCTGTACGGTGAATTTTGGGCATGGGGGATGTGATGGCACTATTTAATCTAGTAAAAAAAGGACCCCACATTGGAGAATTGGGCTATGCAATACATTTGGCCTACTTCTTAACTCTGTCTCCTGCAATGTGTTCTTTAACTGCCAATAGATGACCAGGGTGAACGTGCTCTGTAAGTTGAATTTGGGGCAAGGGGCCTGTGATGGCACTATATTATTTAGTAAAAAGGATCCCTCATTGGGGAATTGGGCATTAGATTACATTGGGCCTACTTCTTAACTCTGTCTACTGCAATGTGTCTTTTAACTGCGACTAGATGACCAGGGTGAACGTGCTCTGTACAGTGAATTTTGGGCAAGGGGGCTGGGATGGCACTATTTAATCTAGTGAAAAAAGGATGCCACATTGTGGAGTGGGGCATTACATTACATTGGGCCTACTTCTTAACTCTGTCTACTGCAATGCATCCTTTAACTGACACTAGATGACCAGGGTGAACGTGCTCTGTACGGTGAATTTTGGGCCAGGGGGTTGTGATGGCACTATTTTATTTAGTAAAGAAAAGACCCCACATTGGGGAATTGGGCATTACGTTACATTGGGCCTACTTCTTAACTCAGTCTCTCGCAATGTGTCCTTTAATTGCCACTAGATCACCAGGGTCAACGAGCTCTGTACTGTTATAGAGCACTGAATTTTGGGCAAGTGGGTTGTAATGGCACTAGTTTATTTATTTAAAAAAGGCTTTACATTGGGGAATTTGGCATTACTTTACATTGAGCCTATTCCTTAACTTTGTCTCCTACAACGTGTCCTTTAACTGCCACTAGATCACCAGGATTACGTGATCAGTACTGTTATATGCCACTGAATTTTGGGCAAAGGTGTAGTGATGGCACTAGGTTATTTATTAAAAAGGACATCCCGCTGGGGAATTGTTTTTCAGCTCCCTAATTCTTAACTCTGTCTACTGCAATGTGTCCTTTAACTGCCACTAGATGACCAGGGTGAGCTTGCTCTGTGCGGTGAATTTTGGGCAAGGGGGCTTTGATGGCAGTATTTTATTTAGTAAAAAAAGGACCCCACATTGGGGAATTGGGCATTACATTACATTGGGCCTACTTCTTAACTCTGTCTCCCACAATGTGTCCTTTAACTGCCACTAAATCACCAGGGTTAATATGCTCTATACTGATATAGATTACTGAATTTTGGGCAAGGGGGTTGTGATGGCACTAGTTTATTTATTAATAAAGGACTTCCATTAACAAATTGTTTGTCAGCACTCTACTTCCTAACTCTGTCTATGCAATGTGTCCTTTAACTGCCACTAGATGACCAGGGTGAGCGAGTTTTGTACAGTGAATTTTGGGCAAGGGCGCTGTGATGACACTATTTTATTTAGTAAAATAAGAATCCCACATTGGGGAATTGGGCATTACATTATATTGGGCCTACTTCATAACTCTGTCTCCTGCAATGTGTACTTTAACTGCCACTAGGTCACCAGGATGAAAGTGCTCTGTTCTGTGAATTTTGGGCAAGGGGGCTGTGATGTCATTTTCATTTAATTATAAAAGAACCCCACATTGGGTAATTGGGCATTACATTACATTGGGCCTACTTCTTAAATCTGTCCACTGCAGTGTGTCCTTTAGCTGCCACTAGATCTATAGGGTGAACGTGCTCGGTACGGTGAATTTTGGGAAAAGGGGCCATGATGGCACTATTTTATTTAGTAAAAATAGGACCCCACATTGGGTAATTGGGCATTGCATTACATTGGGCCTACTTCTTAACTCTGTCTCCTGCAATGTGTCCTTTAACTGCCACTAGATCACCTAGGTGAACATGCTCTGTACGTTGAATTTTGGGCAAGGGGGCTGTAATGGCATTTTCATTTAGTAAAAAAAGGACCCCACATTGGGGAACTGGACATTACATTACATTGGACCTACTTCTTAAATCTGTCTACTGCAATGTGTCCTTTAGCTGCCACTAGATCACCAGGATGAACGTGCTCGGTATGGTGAATTTTGGGCAAGGATGCTGTGATGGCACAATTTTATTTGGTAAAAATACGACCGCGCATTGGGGAATTGGGCATTACATTACATTGGTCCTACTTCTTAACTCTGTCTCCTGCAATGTGTCCTTTAACTGCCACTAGATCACCAGGGTTAACCTGCTCTGTTCCATTATAGGCCACTGAATTTTGGGCAAGGGGATTGTGATGGCACTTTTTTATTTAGTAAAAATAAGACCCCACATTGGGGAATTGGGCATTACATTACATTGGTCCTACTTCTTAACTCTGTCTCCTGCAATGTGTCCTTTACCTGCCACTAGATCACCAGGGTTAACATGCTCTGTTCCATTATAGGCCACTGAATTTTGGGCAAGGGGATTGTGATGGCACTATTTTATTTAGTAAAAAAAGACCCCACATTGGGGAATTGGGCTTTACATTACATTGGGCCTACTTCTTAACTCTGTCTCCCGCAATGTGTCCTTTAACTGCCACTAGATCACCAGGGTAAACGTGCTGTGTACTGTTATAGAGCACTGAATTTTGGGCAAGGGGTGTTGTGAACTCTGTTTTTGGGCTCCCTCTTGTGGTCACAAGGGGTACTGTGTGAGTGCTGTCTTTGGGCTCCCTCTGGTGGCTCTTTGTGTCATTCTGCAGGTCTGAGGCTGATCAGCTGTCTCGTCTGTTAGCTGGTTTCCTATTTAGCTCACCTGGACTTTCAGTGTTTGCCTGCTGTCGATGTATTCAGTGCTATTTTGATCTCTCCTGAATTCCTTCGCTATCAGTCTCTTCAAGAGAAGCTAAGTTTTCTGTTTGGTTATTTTTGCTCATCAGTGTTCAATATGTTTCTTGGTTATTTACTTGTCCTTGTCCAGCTTGCTAATATGTGATTTCCTCGCTTGCTGGTAGCTCTAGGGGGCTGAGTTTCTCCCCTCACACCGTTAGTTGGTGTGGGGGTTCTTGAATTCTCAGCGTGGATATTTTGTATAGGGTTTTTCACTGACCGCACAGTTCCCTGCCTGTCTTCTGCTATCTAGTATTAGTGGGCCTCATTTGCTGAATCTGTTTTCATTTCTACGTTTTGTATTTTCAACTTACCTTACCGTTAATATTTGTTGGGGGCTTCCTATATCTTTGGGGTCATTTCTCTGAGGCAAGTGAGGTCTTACTTTCTCTATAGGGGTAGCAAGTTTCTCAGGCTGCGTCGAGACGTCCAGGAATTTAGGCACGTTCACCGGCTACCTTCAGTGTGTTTGGTTAGGATCAGATTTGCGGTCAGTCGAGTTACCACCTCCCTAGAGCTCGTTCTATGTTCAGTTACTTAGCTAGTTCATTCTGTGATCCTCAGCCACTAAGGATCATAACAAAGGGGGTTGTGATGGCACTAGTTTATTTATTAAAAAACGACCCCCACTGGGGAATTGGGCATTACTTTACATTGGGCCTACTTCTTAAATCTGTCTCCTGCAATGTGTCCTTTAACTGCCACTAGATCACCAGGGTAAACGTGCTGTGTACTGTTATAGAGCACTGAATTTTGGGCAAGGGGGCCGTGATGACACTATTTTATTTAGTAAAAAAGGACCCCACATTGGGGAATTGTTTGTCAGCTCATGCCCTCCATTACAAGTCTCAGAGACCCACATGCCTACATTGGGCCTACTTTATAACTCTTTTTCCTGCAATGTCTCTTCCTTATATCCGATGACATGACCTGGGTGAACGTGTTCTGTACTTTTATAGCCACAGAATTTTGAGCAAGTGGGGCTGTGATAGCAATAGTATATTTTTTTTAAAAAAAGGTAACATTTGTGTACCTTAAAGAGCTCTCTTGAAAAGCTCCTTTTTGTGTTGCCTGGTTGCTCACATTGGACACAATACACTTCATATAAATTTGATAAAGCAATGCTGTTAGTTTAGCTCAGTAGTTCATTACAAATATTTGTTTGTCGACTATATTAGTTTCTCTCCTTGAGAGCCATAACTTAGGCTACCTCAAAGTATTAGTCTGATTTAAAGCCTTATCTGAACCTTAGTGTTAAAAACACGACAAATAAAATTGCTAAATTCTCCTGTAAATAATTTTGCAATGAGGGAACCATCATACCATTAAAAAATACAAGTGGATTCTCCTGGGCCCATCCAGTATGTGGGTTCCAAGGCATAATGAGGTGCATATGACTATCCAGCAGGGCTGGCTTTTTTGCCAATGTGTAAAACAAAGGAGTATGGGAGTACAAAATGAATATTGTGCAGTGGACTTTCATGGGCCCATCCAGTATGTGGGTTCGAAGGTGTAATGGGGTGCATATGACTGACTATGCAGCAGGGCTGGCCTTGCTGCCAATGTGTAAAACAAAGGAGTATGGGAGTACAAAATGAATATTGTGAAGTGGATTTTCATGGGCCCATCCAGTATGTGGGTTCAAAGGCTTATTGGTGTGCATATGAATTGGTAGCAGGGCAGGCCATGCATTCAATGCAACATTTTTTCAGGAGGCCCTCTTGGACATCTTATGAAAGGGGTATTGTTGTCTGTCGTAATTCTTGGCTGCCCATCCACTCACAGCATAGTCTGCAACAATTTAGGAGACCCACTGTTTAATAATGGCCCTTTAAGAAGATTAATGCCGCCTGATGCACCAGTAAAAATAGGCTCTGTGACTTTAAGAGTCCCTCCTTCATAAATAAAACAAGATGGGTCTGCTTATGTGTCAAACACCACATGGCCAGCTAGGGTTGTTAAATGTTACATTGACATTTCCCAGTGAATGCATTTGTAGTGGTTGAAAGCAATGTTAAAGTTGAAAAACGCTTTAAAAACGCTGCATCTGAACTAAGCCTAAGTGGGGGAGGAAATGTTCGGTCTGGGATTAATTATTTGGCCTTACAGTCAAGTCATTAACCTGCAAAGGATCCACCTTCACATATTTCCCAGCAAAATCCGTTTTGGTTTTGTCTTAGTGTGTTTTTTGTGGCACCGGGAAAAATGGCATGAATCCTGGAAAAAAATGTTTACAGCTGTGAAATAGGAGTCAGGAATGCTTCCAAAGGCGATCCCCATGATGTCACTGTGTCATTTGGGCAGTGTTTCCATCATTTTCAGATGTTTTTAAACCTTAAAAAGACCTCCGGGGGGGATCGAGGTAAAAATAGTCGGGTCTCCAATAGACTTATATTGGGCTCATTGTTCTGGCCGAGTACTGGAGTATACCAATCTGCTAGACCCGAGCAACGAGCACCTGAGCATTTTAGTGCTCGCTCATCACTAGTCAAAACATATCAAATGAGGGACAGACACCAGGAAAGTGGCCTCAATTCACCTACAGTACAAATTGCAGCATGGAACTGCAGCAATCAGCCAGGCATGAGGTATCGGGGTCTGGGACAGCATTTACAGAGTTCCAATGAATGTCACTGTGTTATGGAAATTTGGTTAGGATAAATCTATCCCTGTGTGAGCTGCAGCCCTTCCCAATTAGGCTAAGTATTTTGAGAAAGAAAAATGTAGTCAGCTTACTGGTCTTCAGAGAAATCCCCAGACCTGCCAACGCCCAGCACAGAGCGCCCACCACAAATTAAAACAAAAGGAGAAATAATCCAGCTGTAGACGGAAGCAGATCAAACTTTGTGAAACTTTATTGGACAACTGAAACAGTATAACATTCTTCAAAAAAATCTTTGCATAGCAAACACCTGGCACACCAGTGGGGACAATCAACGCGTTTCAACTATGAAGTCTGACTCATGATCATGAGTAAGACTTCATAGTCTTAAAGCTGGATTTGGATGCAAAATGATTTCCAAAACTTTAAACATCCAAAGGAGCATTGTGCAAGCAATCATATAGAAATGGAAGGAGTATCATACCAGTGCAAATCTGATCAGAGATGCAGCCAAGAAGCCCATGATCACTCAGGATGAATTGCAGAGATCTACAGGTGAGGTAGGACAGTCTGTCCATAGGACAACAATCAGTCATACACTGCACAAATCTGGCCTTTATGGAAGAGTGGCAAGAAGAAAGCCATTTCTCAAAGATATCCATAAAAAGTGTTGTTAAAGTTTGTAACAAGCCACCTGGGAGACACACCAAACCTGTAGAAGTAGGTGCTCTGGTCAGATGAAACCAAAATCGAACTTTTTGGCAACAATGCCAAATGATATGTTTGGCGTAAATGCAACACAGTTTATCACCCTGAACACACCGTTCCCACTGTCAAACATGGCAGTGGTAGCATCATGGTTTGGGCCTGCTTTTCTTCAGCAGGGAAAGAGAAGATGATTAAAATTGATGCAAAGATGGATGAAGCCACATACAGGACCATTCTTGAAAAAAACCTGTTTGAGTCTGCAAAAGACCAGAGACTGGGACAGAGATTTGTCTTCCAACAAGACAATGATCCCAAACATAAAGCAAAATCTACAATGGAATGGTTTACAAATAAATGTAGGTATTAGAATGGCCAAGTCAAAGTCCAGACCTCAATCCAATCGAGAATCTGTGGAAAGAGCTGAAAAATTCTGTTCACAAACGATCTCCATCAAACCTCACTGAGCTCGAGCTGTTTGCCAAAGAAGAATGGGCAAGAATTTCAGTCTCTCGATGTACAAAACTGATAGAGACATACCCCAAGTGACTTGCAGCTGTAGTTGCAGCAAAAGGTGGTGCAAGAAAGTATTAAATTAAAAGGCCGAATAATATTGCATGCCCCACTTTTCAGTTTTTGAATTTCCCCCAAAATTTAAAATAAGCAACACATTTTGTTCAACTTCACAATTTTGTTCCACTTGTTGATTCTTCACCAAAAATTTACATTTGGTACCTTTATGTTTGAAGCATGATAAGTGGGAAAAGGTTGAAAAGTTCCAGGGAGCCGAATACTTTCGCAAGGCACTGGATATGCAAGTGAGATCTATATGAAATATATAAATATTTCCATCACAACAGTAAGATGATGTGGCTGAGGGATCGGTGTAGGGCCCCTTTGCTAAGAGCCTTCTACCTGCTTTCATGCTGAGCCACACTCAGGTGGCACAAACATCAGTTTTCTAGACTACCACTGTCAGAAAAATTTAAGTATAGTAACACAGGTAGTTGCGTCAAAGGAAGTGGAGGCCTCGGATGGTCTCGGAGGTCTACTGCTAAAGGCAACATGCATTAAGGCAGTGTTCCCCAACTCTGGTCCTCAAGAGTCACCAACATGTCATGTTTTGAGGATTTCCTTAGTATTGCACAGGCCATTGAATGCTTTCCTGTCCAGGTGATGCAATTATCACCTGTGCAATACTAAGGAAATCCTGAAAACATGACCTGTTGGTGGCTCTTGAGGACCGGACTTGGGGAACACTGCATTAAGGAGATCTAACCAGGAGTGTTCACATTTCCAAAAATTATTTGCAGACACCACCAAAGTGGCAACAATTGCATCACAGTAGAAATAGTATGATAGGGACCGACAAGTCTTTCTCTACACCCAATCCCGCAGACGAAAACCCTACAAGGTGTGTTCACATTTAAAGAAATGAGGGCCTTACACCAGAGAAGTGGCATCAATTTCACCATAGTAGAAATAGTCTAATAGTGACCAACAGTTCTTTCTCTACACCCAATCCAGCAGATGGACACGCTACTGGTGTTTTGTAGATAGATTTCCAAAAATTATTGGCAGATACCACCAAAGTGGCATGAATTTCACCACAGTAGAATTCAACATAACGAATCCAGCAGATGGACACCCTCTAAGGAGTGTTCACATTTAAAGAAATGAGGGCCTTACACCACAGCAGTGGCATCAATTTAACCACAGTAGAAATAGTATAATAGGGACTGACAGGTCTTTCACTACACCCAATCCAGCAGATGGATACCCTACCATGAGTGTTCACATTTAATGAAATGACAGCCTTACACCACAGAAGTGGCATCAATTTCACCACAGTTGAACTAGTAGAATAGGGACTAACAGGTCTTTCTCTAAACCCAATCCAGCAGATGGACACTCAACAAGGAGTGTTCAAATTTCCAAAAATTGTTGGCATACACCACTAAGTGGCATCAATTTCACCACAGTAGAAATAGTAGAATAGGGACAGACAGGTCTTTCACTACACCCAATCCAGCAGATGGACACTTAACTAGGAGTTTTCACATTTCCAAAAATTTTGGCATACACCACCAAAGTGGCATACATTTCACCACAGTAGAATTAGTAGAATAGGGACCAACAGGTCTTTCTCTACACCCAATCGAGCAGATGAATGCCCTACCAGGTGTGTTCATATTTGCAAAAAATTACACTGGACAAAAAAATAAACAGCAAAGGTAATATGACTGTTTTATGGAGTTTGATGTGCTGATTCCAAAAAATATGCTTAGTTTTGCTCTATCACATAAAGTTTCTGAGATAGAAGTATTTTTATTATTACTTTATTTTTGCATTTTCAATGTATGTGGTATTTCCTATGTTATTCCCATTTCTTTGCTTGCCTTACTGAATTGTGAATTTTCTTACAGGGACAATATCAATAAAGGTTTTAGTGAGTTTTATGGGAAGGAGTATTGACAGTGCAGTCAACCACTGACTACTTCTCGGAAAATCACATGTTATGTGGAGGAGCTAACTGTTATGAGGCGGTAAGGTTTGAGTCAGTCAGAAAAGGATGGTTATGGCAGCAAGGACTGGTATGTGAAACTCTGACAGGAGACATGCTTCTACAGGGATCTGAGCCCTGCCACAGGGATATAAAAAGGAAGGCAGTGGACAGCCACCATTGTGAGAGGATTTTCACTGCATTTCTGGGAGGGCAAGTTGCCTCAGAGGGAAGAATACAGCTCAGCCACAGAGGTGTAACTGAGTGAGGGTCTCCACAGAGAGAGAACCTTAAAGCAGCTAATATCACACTGAGAAACTGCCAGTCTGCAAATGTTCTTCTGTAAGAAATTGGCTGACCCGTTTACCTCACAACTGTACATAGTTATCTTCCAGATTACTTCCAATAAAATCAGTTCTAAATACAAGCTGCCTCTGTCGTCTCTGGGGAAATATCTACATATAGTCGGTTGGCTCATCGCATTTTTTTTAGTTTGTCACCACCATTGAACTGAACTTACTCTGCTGTTTGATTTGATTTAAAGGAGAAAAATGCCCCGACAGTGTATCAATTATCCAAACTGATTCTGCTATGTGTGTGGTTCTTTTATACCAAAAGTATACTTGTGCACAATAAAGGTCTGTATAGGATGCTGATCACATAAAGGAAATGCATAGTGTATGGTTCTCATCCTGTCATGCCCCTATTGTTCGATTAGGCGGGTTAACCAACACTCTCTCCCAGTGTGAACACCCTTGTATACAAGACCAAACATGCTGGGCTTGGCTGTACTCTTAAAAATATAGTGCACAAAATACATCTTGCTGTAAGGGCTCGCTGAATCCTGTAGTGCATTTGTCCAAAGACCTGGTCAGGTAAGCGTTGCTGCCTTTTTTCTGCTACTTTTAATTTCTACACATATTTTGGTTTCTATTTTTCATGTGAAATTATTTTGGTTCAATAAAACTTTTTTATAATGTGAAGCATTTTTCTAATATGTAGATTACTGTTTTCTTAATGTTGCAAATATATTTCCTATACCGTATAATAATGATGCTGCTCCATGGAAACTATACGTGCTACAGAAAAACTATATGCATTTTTGAAGTCAGGGAAAAAAGATGATTCAGAAAAGTACAAAGTCACCTGCGATGATTAGAAAAAATCATCACAGTAGAAATAGTAGAATAGGGACCGACAGGTCTTTCACTATACCCAATCCAGCAGATGGACACCATGGCAGGAGTGTTCAAATTTAAAGAAATGAGGACCTTACACCACCAAAGAGGCATCAATTTCACCACAGTAGAAATAGTAGAATAGGGACTCACAAGTCTTTCACTACTCCCAATCCAGCAGACAGACATTACAACAAGGAGTGTTCACATTTCCAAAAATTATTGGCTGATACCACCAAAGTGGCATGAATTTCACCACAGTATAAATAGTAGAATAGAGACTGACAGGTCTTTCTCTACACCCAATCCAGCAGATGGACACTCACAAAGGAGTGTTCACATTTCCAAAAATTGTTGGTATACACCACCAAAGTGGCATCAATTTCACCACAGTAAAAATAGTAGAATAGGGACCGACAGTTCTTTCACTACAACCAATCCAGCAGATGGACACCCTACCAGGAGTGTTCACATTTAAAGAAATGAGGGCCTTACACCACAGAAGTAGCATCAATTTCACCACAGCAGAAATAGTCTAATAGTGACCAACAGGTCTTTCTGTACACCCATTGCAGCAGATGGACACTCAACAAGGAGTGCTCACATTTCCAAAAATTATTGACATACACCACCAAGGTGACATCGATTTCACCACAGTATTAATAGTCTAGTAGGGACCGACTGGTCTTTCTCTATACTCATCCAGCAGATGGACACTCAACAAAGAGTGTTCACATTTCCAAAAATTATTTGCATACACCACCAAAGTGGCATCAGTTTCACCACAGTAAAAATAGTAGAATAGGGACTGACAGGACTTTCACTATACCCAATCCAGCAGATGGACACTCAACCAGGAGTGTTCACATTTAAAGAAATGAGGGCCTTACACCACCAAAGTGGCATGGATTTCACCACAGTATAAATAGTAGAATAGGGACCAACATGTCTTTCTCTATACTCAATCCACTAGATGGACACAAACATGAGTGTTTACATTTACAAAAATTATTGGCACATACCACCAAAGTGGCATGAAATTCACCACAATAGAAATAGTAGAATAGTGACTCACAGATCTTTCACTACACCCAATCCAGTAGATAGGCAATCAACAGGGAGTGTTCACATTTCCAAATATTTTGGGCATACACTATCAAAGTGGCATCAATTTCATCACAGTAAAAATAGTAGAATATGGTCTGACAGGTCTTTCTCTACACCCAATCCAGCAGATGGACACTGAACCATGAGTTTTCACATTTCCAAAAATGATTGGCAGATGCCACCAATGTGGCATGAATTTCACCACAATGGAAATAGTCGAATAAGGACCGACAGGTCTTTCACTGCACCCAACCAGCACATGGACACTCAACAAGGAGTGTTCACATTTCCACAAAATATTGGCAGACACCACCAAAGTGGCATCAATTTTACCACAGTAGAAATAGTAGAATAGGGACTGAAAGGTATTTCTCTACACCAAATCCAGCATATTGAAAATCAACCATGAGTGTTCACATTTGCAAAAATTTCGGCAGATAACACCAAATTGACATCAATTTCAACACAGTAGAAATAGTGTAATAGGGACCGAATGGTCTTTCACTACACCCAGTCCAGCAGATGAATACCCATTTTGGAGTGCTCACATTTTAAAAAATAAGGGCCTGACACCATCGAAGTGGAATAACTTGTGTATTTTGATCACATGATACTTTTTATACATGTTGTCCTACTCCAAGCTGTTCAGGCTTGAGAGCCAACTACCAATTAAGTAACTCAGGTGATGTGCATCTCTGTAATGAGGAGGGGTGGCCCACTTGCTCAACTTACTAGTTCAGTGGTTTTTAAGAATGTTAAAAATACAGGCCACATATTAAAACAGTTTGTAATCTCAGCCACACGTCTGGTCTATCTGTGGTCTGCAAATCTTGGCTTTTCAGGCATACATTCCAGTTTTTGGTCTCCTAACCTTGGTGTATACAGTATTTTGTTGTTTTTAAAATTTTAAATAATACATTCCACATATTAAACAGAGCAAAACAAGAAAAAAATCCAGCTTCCAAAAATAATCCAATTTATTGAGAGTAAAATGCAAAGTCCAAAAAACGTGGTGAACAAGAGAGCGAGCAGCAGTAGGCTATGCGTTTCGAACAGTGTGTTCTTTTTCAAAGCTTTGAACAAGAACACACTGTTCGAAACGTGTAGCCTACTGCTACTCACTCTCTTGTTCACCATGTTTTTTGGACTTTGCATTTTACTCTCAATAAATTGGATTATTTTTGGAAGCTGGATTTTTTTCTTGTTTTGCTCTACTATTTACGTGATGACTGCACGGTACCCGAGCTTCCCCACAGCACATGCCTAGCAGGTGAGCTGGTTTCATTTTTTTCCTTTCTTTCACATATTAAACAGTCTGTTATCTCAGTTACTCATCTGGTCTATCTGTGGTCTCCAAATCCTTGCTTTTCAGGCATACATTCCAGTTTTTGGTCTGTTACCCTTGGTGTATACAGTATTTTGTTGTTTTTAAAATTTTAGAAAATACAGGCCACATATTGAAAGTCTGTTATCTCATTCAGACACCTGGTCTATCTGTTATATCCATATCCTTGCTTTTCAGGCATACATTCCAGTTTTTGGTCTCCTTCCCTTGGTGTATACAGTATTTTGTTGTTTTAAAAAATTTTAAATAATACATTCCACATATTAAACAGTTTGTTATCTCAGCCACATATCTGGTCTATCTCTAGTCTGCAAATCTTGGCTTTTCAGGCATACATTCCAGTTTTTGGTCTGCTACCCTTGGTGTATACAATATTTTGTTGTTTTAAAAATTTTAAATAATACAGGCCACATATTGAATGTCTGTTATCTCAGTCACATGCCTGGTCTATCTGTGGTCTCAAATCTTTGCTTTTCAGGCAAACAGTTCATTTCAGTTTTTGGTCTGCTACCCTTTGTGTATACAGTATTTTGTCGTTTTTAAAATTGTTAAAAATACAGGCCACATATTGAAACAGTTTTTTATCTCAGCCACACGTCTGGTCTATCTGTGGTCTGCAAATCTTGGTATTTCAGGCATACATTCCAGTTTTTGGTCTGCTACCCTTGGTGTGTGCAGTATTTTGCTGATTTTAAAATTGTAAAAAATACAGGCCACATATGGAAACAGTCTGTTATCTCAGCCACACGGTTGGCATATTTGTGGTCTGTAAATATTGGCTTTTCAGGCATACATTCCAGGTTTGGTCTGCTACCCTTGGTGTATGCAGTATTTGGTTGTTTTTAAAATTTTAGAAAATACAGGCCACATATTGAAAGTCTGTTATCTCAGTCAGACGCCTGGTCTATCTGTGGTCTCCAAATCCTTGCTTTTCAGGCATACATTCCAGTTTTTGGTCTCCTAACCTTGGTGTATACAGTATTTTGTTGTTTTTAAAATTTTACATAATACATTCCACATATTAAACAGAGCAAAACAAGAAAAAAATCCAGCTTCCAAAAATAATCCAATTTATTGAGAGTAAAATGCAAAGTCCAAAAAACGTGGTGAACAAGAGAGTGGGTAGCAGTAGGCTATGCGTTTCGAACAGTGTGTTCTTTTTCAAAGCTTTGAACAAGAACACACTGTTCGAAACGCGTAGCCTACTGCTACTCACTCTCTTGTTCACCACGTTTTTTGGACTTTGCAATTTACTCTCAATAAATTGGATTATTTTTGGAAGCTGGATTTTTTTCTTGTTTTGCTCTACTAATTACGTGATGACTGCACGGTATCCGAGCTTCCCCACAACACATGCCTAGCAGGTGAGCTGGTTTCATTTTTTTTCCTTTCTTTCACATATTAAACAGTCTGTTATCTCAGTCACACGTCTGGTCTATCTGTGGTCTCCAAATCCTTGCTTTTCAGGCATACATTCCAGTTTTTGGTCTGTTACCCTTGGGGTATACAGTATTTTGTTGTTTTTAAAATTTTAGAAAATACAGGCCACATATTGAAAGTCTGTTATCTCATTCAGACACCTGGTCTATCTGTTATATCCATATCCTTGCTTTTCAGGCATACATTCCAGTTTTTGGTCTCCTTCCCTTGGTGTATACAGTATTTTGTTGTTTTAAAAAGTTTTAAATAATACAATCCACATATTAAACAGTTTGTTATCTCAGCCACATGTCTGGTCTATCTCTAGTCTGCAAATCTTGGCTTTTCAGGCATACATTCCAGTTTTTGGTCTGCTACCCTTGGTATATACAATATTTTGTTGTTTTAAAAATTTTAAATAATACAGGCCACATATTGAATGTCTGTTATCTCAGTCACATGCCTGGTCTATCTGTGGTCTCAAATATTTGCTTTTCAGGCATACAGTACATTTCAGTTTTTGGTCTGATACCCTTGGTGTATACAATATTTTGTCATTTTTAACCCCTTTCTGACATTGGACGTACTATCCCGTCGACGTGGGGTGGGCCCGTATGACCACCGACGGGATAGTACGTCATGCTTTTTAATGCGACACCGTGACTTAAGTCACGGTGATCGCATTAAAATTCCGACGCCATCTTACCTTACGGAAGATGGCCTCAGCATCTTGGGGTATGGCGCCACCCCCCCGGCCTCCCAATCGCTGTGATTGGCTGTTCAATTCTGAACAGTCAATCACAGCCTTTCTCATTGTTTCAGCCAATCAGATTGGCTGAAACAGTGAGGTCCCAGGCTAGGATCAAGTACCGATGTACTCGATCCTGGGGCCGGTGCCTGGCAATGCCAGGCATTGGCCAAAACCCCCCGGATTGGCACGATCGACGATCACATAGATTGCGCCAATCGCAACGCACAGCGGCGGTGTTACCACGCTGTGCCCTGCTTTTAACTACTTGCTCCGCAGCCTCCGGTGCCCTGCCTCGTGTGCCATGCCTCCTGTGCCCTGCTCCGGATCCTGCAGCTCTGATTAATGCAATCGATGTGATCATCGATCGTGCCAATCACAGGGCACAGCAGCGGTGTGACCGCACTGTGCCCTGATGGTGGCCTGCTGGTGACCTGCCTATGATCGGAGCTGTGAGCTCCAATCGTAGGCTGGTGCCTAGCAACACCGGCATCACCAGGGCCTCCTCTGATTGGTGGGATTGATGTGATCATCGATCCCACCAATCACAGGTCACAGCAGCAGTGTGACCGCTCTGTGACCTGTCTCACCTGCCCCTGACATGGCTGACTGCTCAGCAGGAATCCTCACACTTGGTGAGGATTCCTGCAGAGTGGTCACGCCGAAAGAGATCCCCTCCTGTGCTGAGACTTGTGGTGCCACAGTAGCCTGTGACCCCACAATTCTTGCTAAAGAAAAAAGAAAGAAGCCAGAAGAAAGAAGAAAGAAGAAAGAAGAGACTAAAAACGTAAGTGCTCATCCCCGATCCCAGCCCGATCTTACTTCACCCCCCCTTCCCCTTCCCCCCCTTCCCCTTCCTCCTCCCCCTCCACCACCACTTTGCGCCGCGTCTGTCCGTGCCCAAATTTAGCAGCCGCCCGTTGATTGGTGATGCAGTTCACCGATCAACACTCGTGCTCGCTTTTCTTTTTCACCCCCTTAGCGCCGCCAAGCGTTGATTGGTGACGCAGTTCACCGATCAACACGCTTGCTCACTTTTCTTTGCCGCATCCCCTTGCGCGCACCCAGCCACTGCATCTAAACCCGTGCCTTTCTTTTCTTTTTTTTTTCACATCCCCTTGCGTGCACCCCGCCGCTGCGTCTAAACCCGTGCCTTTCTTTTCTTTTTTTTTCACATCCCTTTGCGCGCACCCCACTGCTGCGTCTGAACCCGTGCCTTTCTTTTCTTTTTTTTTCACATCCCCTTGTGTGCACCCCACCGCTGCGTCTGAACCCGTGCCTTTCTTTTCTTTTTTTTTCTTTTTACATCCCCTTGCGCGCACCCCGCCGCTGCGTCTGAACCCGTGCCTTTCTTTTCTTTTTTTTTCTTTTTACATCCCCTTGCGCGCACCCCGCCGCTGCGTCTGAACCCGTGCCTTTCTTCTCTTTTTTTTTTCACATCCCCTTGCGCGCACCCCGCCGCTGCGTCTAAACCCGTGCCTTTCTTTTCTTTTTTTTTTCACATCCCTTTGCGCGCACCCCACTGCTGCGTCTGAACCCGTGCCTTTCTTTTCTTTTTTTTTCACATCCCCTTGCGCGCACCCCGCCGCTGCATCTGAACCCGTGCCTTTCTTTAATTTTTTTTTCACATACCCTTGCACGCACCCCGCCGCTGCGTCTAAACCCGTGCCTTTCTTTTCTTTTTTTTTCACATCCCCTTGCGTGCACCCCGCCGCTGCGTCTAAACCCGTGCCTTTCTTTTCTTTTTTTTTCACATACCCTTGCGCGCACCCCGCCGCTGCGTCTAAACCCGTGCCTTTCTTTTCTTTTTTTTTTCACATCCCCTTGCGTGCACCCCACCGCTGCGTCTGAACCCGTGCCTTTCTTTTCTTTTTTTTTCTTTTTACATCCCCTTGCGCGCACCCACCGCTGCGTCTGAAACCGTGCCTTTCTTTTCTTTTTTTTTCTTTTTACATCCCCTTGCGCGCACCCCGCCGCTGCGTCTGAACCCGTGCCTTTCTTCTCTTTTTTTTTTCACATCCCCTTGCGCGCACCCCGCCGCTGCGTCTAAACCCGTGCCTTTCTTTTCTTTTTTTTTCACATCCCTTTGCGCGCACCCCACTGCTGCGTCTGAACCCGTGCCTTTCTTTTCTTTTCACATCCCCTTGCGCGCACCCCGCCGCTGCATCTGAACCCGTGCCTTTCTTTTCTTTTTTTTTCACATACCCTTGCGCGCACCCCGCCGCTGCGTCTAAACCCGTGCCTTTCTTTTCTTTTTTTTTTCACATCCCCTTGCGTGCACCCCGCCGCTGCGTCTAAACCCGTGCCTTTCTTTTCTTTTTTTTTTTCACATCCCCTTGCGTGCACCCCACCGCTGCGTCTGAACCCGTGCCTTTCTTTTCTTTTTTTTTCTTTTTACATCCCCTTGCGCGCACCCCACCGCTGCGTCTGAACCCGTGCCTTTCTTTTCTTTTTTTTTCTTTTTACATCCCCTTGCGCGCACCCCGCCGCTGCTTCTGAACCCGTGCCTTTCTTCTCTTTTTTTTTTCACATCCCCTTGCGCGCACCCCGCCGCTGCGTCTAAACCCGTGCCTTTCTTTTCTTTTTTTTTCACATCCCTTTGCGCGCACCCCACTGCTGCGTCTGAACCCGTGCCTTTCTTTTCTTTTCACATCCCCTTGCGCGCACCCCGCCGCTGCATCTGAACCCGTGCCTTTCTTTTCTTTTTTTTTCACATACCCTTGCGCGCACCCCGCCGCTGCGTCTAAACCCGTGCCTTTCTTTTCTTTTTTTTTTCACATCCCCTTGCGTGCACCCCGCCGCTGCGTCTAAACCCGTGCCTTTCTTTTCTTTTTTTTTTTCACATCCCCTTGCGTGCACCCCACCGCTGCGTCTGAACCCGTGCCTTTCTTTTCTTTTTTTTTCTTTTTACATCCCCTTGCGCGCACCCCACCGCTGCGTCTGAACCCGTGCCTTTCTTTTCTTTTTTTTTCTTTTTACATCCCCTTGCGCGCACCCCGCCGCTGCTTCTGAACCCGTGCCTTTCTTCTCTTTTTTTTTACACATCCCCTTGCGCGCACCCCGCCGCTGTGTCGAAACCCGTGCCTTTCTTTTCTTTTTTTTTCACATCCCTTTGCGCGCACCCCACTGCTGCGTCTGAACCCGTGCCTTTCTTTTCTTTTCACATCCCCTTGCGCGCACCCCGCCGCTGCATCTGAACCCGTGCCTTTCTTTTCTTTTTTTTTCACATACCCTTGCGCGCACCCCGCCGCTGCGTCTAAACCCGTGCCTTTCTTTTCTTTTTTTTTTCACATCCCCTTGCGTGCACCCCGCCGCTGCGTCTAAACCCGTGCCTTTCTTTTCTTTTTTTTTCACATCCCCTTGTGCGCACCCCGCCGCTGCATCTGAACCCGTGCCTTTCTTTTCTTTTTTTTTCACATCCCCTTGCGCGCACCCCGCCGCTGCATCTGAACCCGTGCCTTTCTTTTCTTTTTTTTTCACATACCCTTGCGCGCACCCCGCCGCTGCGTCTAAACCCGTGCCTTTCTTTTCTTTTTTTTTTCACATCCCCTTGCGTGCACCCCGCCGCTGCGTCTAAACCCGTGCCTTTCATTCCTTTTTTTTTTCACATCCCCTTGCGTGCACCCCACCGCTGCGTCAGAACCCGTGCCTTTCTTTTCTTTTTTTTTCTTTTTACATCCCCTTGCGCGCACCCCGCCGCTGCGTCTGAACCCGTGCCTTTCTTTTCTTTTTTTTTCTTTTTACATCCCCTTGCGCGCACCCCGCCGCTGCGTCTGAACCCGTGCCTTTCTTCTCTTTTTTTTTTCACATCCCCTTGCACGCACCCCGCCGCTGCGTCTGAACCCGTGCCTTTCTTTTCTTTCTTTTTTCACCTCCCCTTGCGCGCACCCCGCCGCTGTGTCTGAACCCGTGCCTTTTTTTTTCTTTTTTTTCACATCCCCTTGCGAGCACCCTGCCGCTGCGTCCGAACCCGTGCCTTTCTTTTCTTTTTTTTTCCACATCCCTTTGCGCGCACCCAACTACCGCAGCCAAACTTTGATAAGTGACGCGGTTCACTTATCAGAGCTCTCGTGCCTGCCATTTTTTTTCACATCCCCGTTCACACACCCAGCAGGCGTCGAACTTTGATATTAGGCGTCTAATAGTGACCAACAGGTCTTTCTGTACACCCATTGCAGCAGATGGACACTCAACAAGGAGTGCTCACATTTCCAAAAATTATTGACATACACCACCAAAGTGACATCGATTTCACCACAGTATTAATAGTCTAGTAGGGACCGACTGGTCTTTCTCTATACTCATCCAAAGCAACAAGAACCAACTATGCAGTCACAAAATCCAAAAAACGTATAAACTTTATTCACAATTAGCATAAAATAAAAACAGACAGTGTGTAGCAGGGCTAGCAGATGGAAACAGCCATCAGCACTATGTAAAAACAGAGCCCAAGGTTGGTGATCCCCTGTGACAGACAACAGGCAAAGCGTGGGTGTTATAATAAAGTGCAACTTATAGTGGCAGCCAGAAATACTGGACACCACCCAATAGGAAAGAATATTGTTGAAGACAATGTCTCCATTTATAAAGATAACAGCTGAAATAGCAACTAAGTAAACCTACAAGCAAAACCAAATGTGCACAGCACCTGTAGTAGCTGCGTTGACCGGCACAGGGGACACCAATCCACCCTGACGCGCGTTTCGGTATGGATACCGACGCGCCCCCTGAGGAAGGTATCCATACCGAAACGCGCGTCGGGGTGGATTGGTGTCCCCTGTGCCGGTCAACGCAGCTACTACAGGTGATGTGCACATTTGGTTTTGCTTGTAGGTTTACTTAGTTGCTATTTCAGCTGTTATCTTCATAAATGGAGACATTGTCTTCAACAATATTCTTTCCTATTGGGTGGCGTCCAGTATTTCTGGCTGCCACTATAAGTTGCACTTTATTATAACACCCACGCTTTGCCTGTTGTCTGTCACAGGGGATCACCAACCTTGGGCTCTGTTTTTACATAGTGCTGATGGCTGTTTCCATCTGCTAGCCCTGCTACACACTGTCTGTTTTTATATTATGCTAATTGTGAATAAAGTTTATACGTTTTTTGGATTTTGTGACTGCATAGTTGGTTCTTGTTGCTTTTGATTTAAATTGGTGCAGTTATCCTTACGTCCATGCATGGGTGGTACATCCAGATACTATTTAGGATTACCTTCTTTGACTAACTATATGTGCCGCCAATAATGCATATTGGAATCTTTCTCTATATTCTATACTCATCCAGCAGATGGACACTCAACAAAGAGTGTTCACATTTCCAAAAATTATTTGCATACACCACCAAAGTGGCATCAGTTTCACCACAGTAAAAATAGTAGAATAGGGACTGACAGGACTTTCACTATACCCAATCCAGCAGATGGACACTCAACCAGGAGTGTTCACATTTAAAGAAATGAGGGCCTTACACCACCAAAGTGGCATGGATTTCACCACAGTATAAATAGTAGAATAGGGACCAACATGT
Source organism: Ranitomeya variabilis (assembly GCF_051348905.1). Lineage (NCBI taxonomy): Eukaryota > Metazoa > Chordata > Amphibia > Anura > Dendrobatidae > Ranitomeya > Ranitomeya variabilis. The sequence goes on from NC_135234.1 coordinate 601,884,412, forward strand.
CTTTCTCTATACTCAATCCACTAGATGGACACAAACATGAGTGTTTACATTTACAAAAATTATTGGCACATACCACCAAAGTGGCATGAAATTCACCACAATAGAAATAGTAGAATAGTGACTCACAGATCTTTCACTACACCCAATCCAGTAGATAGGCAATCAACAGGGAGTGTTCACATTTCCAAAAATTTTGGGCATACACTATCAAAGTGGCATCAATTTCATCACAGTAAAAATAGTAGAATATGGTCTGACAGGTCTTTCTCTACACCCAATCCAGCAGATGGACACTGAACCATGAGTTTTCACATTTCCAAAAATGATTGGCAGATGCCACCAAAGTGGCATGAATTTCACCACAATGGAAATAGTCGAATAAGGACCGACAGGTCTTTCACTGCACCCAACCAGCACATGGACACTCAACAAGGAGTGTTCACATTTCCACAAAATATTGGCAGACACCACCAAAGTGGCATCAATTTTACCACAGTAGAAATAGTGTAATAGGGACCGAATGGTCTTTCACTACACCCAGTCCAGCAGATGAATACCCATTTTGGAGTGCTCACATTTGAAAAAATAAGGGCCTGACACCATCGAAGTGGAATAACTTGTGTATTTTGATCACATGATACTTTTTATACATGTTGTCCTACTCCAAGCTGTTCAGGCTTGAGAGCCAACTACCAATTAAGTAACTCAGGTGATGTGCATCTCTGTAATGAGGAGGGGTGGCCCACTTGCTCAACTTACTAGTTCAGTGGTTTTTAAGAATGTTAAAAATACAGGCCACATATTAAAACAGTTTGTAATCTCAGCCACACGTCTGGTCTATCTGTGGTCTGCAAATCTTGGCTTTTCAGGCATACATTCCAGTTTTTGGTCTCCTAACCTTGGTGTATACAGTATTTTGTTGTTTTTAAAATTTTAAATAATACATTCCACATATTAAACAGAGCAAAACAAGAAAAAAATCCAGCTTCCAAAAATAATCCAATTTATTGAGAGTAAAATGCAAAGTCCAAAAAACGTGGTGAACAAGAGAGCGAGCAGCAGTAGGCTATGCGTTTCGAACAGTGTGTTCTTTTTCAAAGCTTTGAACAAGAACACACTGTTCGAAACGTGTAGCCTACTGCTACTCACTCTCTTGTTCACCATGTTTTTTGGACTTTGCATTTTACTCTCAATAAATTGGATTATTTTTGGAAGCTGGATTTTTTTCTTGTTTTGCTCTACTATTTACGTGATGACTGCACGGTACCCGAGCTTCCCCACAGCACATGCCTAGCAGGTGAGCTGGTTTCATTTTTTTCCTTTCTTTCACATATTAAACAGTCTGTTATCTCAGTTACTCATCTGGTCTATCTGTGGTCTCCAAATCCTTGCTTTTCAGGCATACATTCCAGTTTTTGGTCTGTTACCCTTGGTGTATACAGTATTTTGTTGTTTTTAAAATTTTAGAAAATACAGGCCACATATTGAAAGTCTGTTATCTCATTCAGACACCTGGTCTATCTGTTATATCCATATCCTTGCTTTTCAGGCATACATTCCAGTTTTTGGTCTCCTTCCCTTGGTGTATACAGTATTTTGTTGTTTTAAAAAATTTTAAATAATACATTCCACATATTAAACAGTTTGTTATCTCAGCCACATGTCTGGTCTATCTCTAGTCTGCAAATCTTGGCTTTTCAGGCATACATTCCAGTTTTTGGTCTGCTACCCTTGGTGTATACAATATTTTTTTGTTTTAAAAATTTTAAATAATACAGGCCACATATTGAATGTCTGTTATCTCAGTCACATGCCTGGTCTATCTGTGGTCTCAAATCTTTGCTTTTCAGGCAAACAGTGCATTTCAGTTTTTGGTCTGCTACCCTTTGTGTATACAGTATTTTGTCGTTTTTAAAATTGTTAAAAATACAGGCCACATATTGAAACAGTTTTTTATCTCAGCCACACGTCTGGTCTATCTGTGGTCTGCAAATCTTGGCTTTTCAGGCATACATTCCAGTTTTTGGTCTGCTACCCTTGGTGTGTGCAGTATTTTGCTGATTTTAAAATTGTAAAAAATACAGGCCACATATGGAAACAGTCTGTTATCTCAGCCACACGGCTGGCATATTTGTGGTCTGTAAATATTGGCTTTTCAGGCATACATTCCAGGTTTGGTCTGCTACCCTTGGTGTATGCAGTATTTGGTTGTTTTTAAAATTTTAGAAAATACAGGCCACATATTGAAAGTCTGTTATCTCAGTCAGACGCCTGGTCTATCTGTGGTCTCCAAATCCTTGCTTTTCAGGCATACATTCCAGTTTTTGGTCTCCTAACCTTGGTGTATACAGTATTTTGTTGTTTTTAAAATTTTACATAATACATTCCACATATTAAACAGAGGAAAACAAGAAAAAAATCCAGCTTCCAAAAATAATCCAATTTATTGAGAGTAAAATGCAAAGTCCAAAAAACGTGGTGAACAAGAGAGTGGGTAGCAGTAGGCTATGCGTTTCGAACAGTGTGTTCTTTTTCAAAGCTTTGAACAAGAACACACTGTTCGAAACGCGTAGCCTACTGCTACTCACTCTCTTGTTCACCACGTTTTTTGGACTTTGCAATTTACTCTCAATAAATTGGATTATTTTTGGAAGCTGGATTTTTTTCTTGTTTTGCTCTACTATTTACGTGATGACTGCACGGTATCCGAGCTTCCCCACAACACATGCCTAGCAGGTGAGCTGGTTTCATTTTTTTTCCTTTCTTTCACATATTAAACAGTCTGTTATCTCAGTCACACGTCTGGTCTATCTGTGGTCTCCAAATCCTTGCTTTTCAGGCATACATTCCAGTTTTTGGTCTGTTACCCTTGGGGTATACAGTATTTTGTTGTTTTTAAAATTTTAGAAAATACAGGCACATATTGAAAGTCTGTTATCTCATTCAGACACCTGGTCTATCTGTTATATCCATATCCTTGCTTTTCAGGCATACATTCCAGTTTTTGGTCTCCTTCCCTTGGTGTATACAGTATTTTGTTGTTTTAAAAATTTTTAAATAATACAATCCACATATTAAACAGTTTGTTATCTCAGCCACATGTCTGGTCTATCTCTAGTCTGCAAATCTTGGCTTTTCAGGCATACATTCCAGTTTTTGGTCTGCTACCCTTGGTGTATACAATATTTTGTTGTTTTAAAAATTTTAAATAATACAGGCCACATATTGAATGTCTGTTATCTCAGTCACATGCCTGGTCTATCTGTGGTCTCAAATCTTTGCTTTTCAGGCATACAGTACATTTCAGTTTTTGGTCTGATACCCTTGGTGTATACAATATTTTGTCATTTTTAACCCCTTTCTGACATTGGACGTACTATCCCGTCGACGTGGGGTGGGCCCGTATGACCACCGACGGGATAGTACGTCATGCTTTTTAATGCGACACCGTGACTTAAGTCACGGTGATCGCATTAAAATTCCGACGCCATCTTACCTTACGGAAGATGGCCTCAGCATCTTGGGGTATGGCGCCACCCCCCCGGCCTCCCAATCGCTGTGATTGGCTGTTCAATTCTGAACAGTCAATCACAGCCTTTCTCATTGTTTCAGCCAATCAGATTGGCTGAAACAGTGAGGTCCCAGGCTAGGATCAAGTACCGATGTACTCGATCCTGGGGCCGGTGCCTGGCAATGCCAGGCATTGGCCAAAACCCCCCCGGATTGGCACGATCGATGATCACATAGATTGCGCCAATCGCAGCGCACAGCGGCGGTGTTACCACGCTGTGCCCTGCTTTTAACTACTTGCTCCGCAGCCTCCGGTGCCCTGCCTCGTGTGCCATGCCTCCTGTGCCCTGCTCCGGATCCTGCAGCTCTGATTAATGCAATCGATGTGATCATCGATCGTGCCAATCACAGGGCACAGCAGCGGTGTGACCGCACTGTGCCCTGATGGTGGCCTGCTGGTGACCTGCCTATGATCGGAGCTGTGAGCTCCAATCGTAGGCTGGTGCCTAGCAACACCGGCATCACCAGGGCCTCCTCTGATTGGTGGGATTGATGTGATCATCGATCCCACCAATCACAGGTCACAGCAGCAGTGTGACCGCTCTGTGACCTGTCTCACCTGCCCCTGACATGGCTGACTGCTCAGCAGGAATCCTCACACTTGGTGAGGATTCCTGCAGAGTGGTCACGCCGAAAGAGATCCCCTCCTGTGCTGAGACTTGTGGTGCCACAGTAGCCTGTGACCCCACAATTCTTGCTAAAGAAAAAAGAAAGAAGCCAGAAGAAAGAAGAAAGAAGAAAGAAGAGACTAAAAACGTAAGTGCTCATCCCCGATCCCAGCCCGATCTTACTTCACCCCCCCTTCCCCTTCCCCCCCTTCCCCTTCCTCCTCCCCCTCCACCACCACTTTGCGCCGCGTCCGTCCGTGCCCAAATTTAGCAGCCGCCCGTTGATTGGTGACGCAGTTCACCGATCAACACTCGTGCTCGCTTTTCTTTTTCACCCCCTTAGCGCCGCCAAGCGTTGATTGGTGACGCAGTTCACCGATCAACACGCTTGCTCACTTTTCTTTGCCGCATCCCCTTGCGTGCACCCAGCCACTGCATCTAAACCCGTGCCTTTCTTTTCTTTTTTTTTTCACATCCCCTTGCGCGCACCCCGCCGCTGCGTCTAAACCCGTGCCTTTCTTTTCTTTTTTTTTCACATCCCTTTGCGCGCACCCCACTGCTGCGTCTGAACCCATGCCTTTCTTTTCTTTTTTTTTCTTTTTACATCCCCTTGCGCGCACCCCGCCGCTGCGTCTGAACCCGTGCCTTTCTTTTCTTTTTTTTTCTTTTTACATCCCCTTGCGCGCACCCCGCCGCTGCGTCTGAACCCGTGCCTTTCTTCTCTTTTTTTTTTCACATCCCCTTGCGCGCACACCGCCGCTGCGTCTAAACCCGTGCCTTTCTTTTCTTTTTTTTTCACATCCCTTTGCGCGCACCCCACTGCTGCGTCTGAACCCGTGCCTTTCTTTTCTTTTTTTTTCACATCCCCTTGCGCGCACCCCGCCGCTGCATCTGAACCCGTGCCTTTCTTTTCTTTTTTTTTCACATACCCTTGCGCGCACCCCGCCGCTGCGTCTAAACCCGTGCCTTTCTTTTCTTTTTTTTTTCACATCCCCTTGCGTGCACCCCGCCGCTGCGTCTAAACCCGTGCCTTTCTTTTCTTTTTTTTTCACATACCCTTGCGTGCACCCCGCCGCTGCGTCTAAACCCGTGCCTTTCTTTTCTTTTTTTTTTCACATCCCCTTGCGTGCACCCCACCGCTGCGTCTGAACCCGTGCCTTTCTTTTCTTTTTTTTTCTTTTTACATCCCCTTGCGCGCACCCCACCGCTGCGTCTGAAACCGTGCCTTTCTTTTCTTTTTTTTTCTTTTTACATCCCCTTGCGCGCACCCCGCCGCTGCGTCTGAACCCGTGCCTTTCTTCTCTTTTTTTTTCACATCCCCTTGCGTGCACCCCGCCGCTGCGTCTAAACCCGTGCCTTTCTTTTCTTTTTTTTTCACATCCCTTTGCGCGCACCCCACTGCTGCGTCTGAACCCGTGCCTTTCTTTTCTTTTTTTTTCACATCCCCTTGCGCGCACCCCGCCGCTGCATCTGAACCCGTGCCTTTCTTTTCTTTTTTTTTCACATACCCTTGCGCGCACCCCGCCGCTGCGTCTAAACCCATGCCTTTCTTTTCTTTTTTTTTTCACATCCCCTTGCGTGCACCCCGCCGCTGCGTCTAAACCCGTGCCTTTCTTTTCTTTTTTTTTTTCACATCCCCTTGCGCGCACCCCGCCGCTGCATCTGAACCCGTGCCTTTCTTTTCTTTTTTTTTCACATCCCCTTGCGCGCACCCCGCCGCTGCATCTGAACCCGTGCCTTTCTTTTCTTTTTTTTTCACATACCCTTGCGCGCACCCCGCCGCTGCGTCTAAACCCGTGCCTTTCTTTTCTTTTTTTTTTCACATCCCCTTGCGTGCACCCCACCGCTGCGTCTGAACCCGTGCCTTTCTTCTCTTTTTTTTTTCACATCCCCTTGCACGCACCCCGCCGCTGCGTCTGAACCCGTGCCTTTCTTTTCTTTCTTTTTTCACCTCCCCTTGCGCGCACCCCGCCGCTGTGTCTGAACCCGTGCCTTTTTTTTTCTTTTTTTTCACATCCCCTTGCACGCACCCTGCCGCTGCGTCTGAACCCGTGCCTTTCTTTTCTTTTTTTTTCCACATCCCTTTGCGCGCACTCAACTACCGCAGCCAAACTTTGATAAGTGACGCGGTTCACTTATCAGAGCTCTCGTGCCTGCCATTTTTTTTCACATCCCCGTTCACACACCCAGCAGGCGTCGAACTTTGATAAGTGACGCAGTTCACTTATCAGAGCTAGGGCCTGCTGTTTTAGACTTTTCCTTTCACAGGTATTTTTTTTCTCCCTATTTGCTTTTTTTTTCCTTTAGCTTTTTCTTTTCAGAATAGTTTGCACTAAACACTATCCCCCCACACGTACACATAGTTACCAATAAGGTACACCCAAGCACCACACTTACAAAAAAAAGTCAGATCGTCCCGTTCGTCCCAGCAGCACTATTCAGCGGAGGAGGCATATTCTTTCCTTGCCTCTGACACTGATAGCGAGGGAGAGGATCCCACAATTATTTACTCTTCAGATTCTTCATCCTCTTCCTCCTCTCCCTCCTCCTCATCGTCCTCCTCAGGTCCTGCGGAACCGCCACGCAAACGCCCCAGGACAGAAGATCACTCCTGAAGATGAACCAGCGCGCCCCTCTTCGGACCCCATATGGACCTAGCCCCCCGAAAATTACGAGCCACTGATTCCTGATTTTGTTGCAGAATCAGGAATCAAGTTTGACACCACCGGCCTCACAGAAATAGACTTTTTCAAAGTCTTTTTCTCTGAGGATTTTGTTAACCTCATGGTGGAGCAAACTAATTTGTATGCAATTTTTGGAGCAAAACCTCGGTTCATCATTTTCTAACTGGTCTCCTGTAGACGCAGTTGAAATGATGCAGTTTTGGGGCCTGGTCCTCCACATGGGGATCGTGAAGAAGCCAGAAATTCAGCAATATTGGAGTGTTGATATTTTATATAACACTCCAGTGTTCCGAATGGTCATGGTTCGGACGCATTTTGAGGCCATCCATAAGTTCATACATTACAACGATAATGCATGGTGTCCCGCAAAAGATGACCCCAATTTTGACTGTCTGTTCAAAGTTCGGCCGGTCATCGAACACTTCAGCAAAAAGTTTGTTGAAGTGTACGTGCCCCAAAGGGACATCTGCGTGGATGAGTCCTTGGTTCATTTTAAGGGGCGGCTCAGATTCCGTCAATACCTGCCCAACAAGAGGGCCAGGTACAGAATCAAACTCTACAAGCTGTGTGAGAGTACCTCAGGGTGCACCTACAGCTTTAGAGTGTATGAAGGGAAGGACAGCAAGATTGAACTGCCTGAGTGTCCTTCCATCCTGGGAGTGAGTGTGAAAATTGTGTGGGATTTGGTGCACCCACTGCTGGATAAAGGTTATCATCTCTACACCGATAACTTTTATTCCAGCATCCCACTCTACAAATCCCTTTCTGCGCGAGGTACTGCAGCCTGCGGTACTGTCCGCAAAAATCAGAGAGGCCTCCCGAAGACGCTACTTGGGCAGATGCTCAGAAAAGCAGAGAGCAAAGCCCAATGTAGCGACCACCTGCTGGTGGTCAAGTACAAGGACAAGAGGGATGTCCTTCTCTTGACCACCATACACGGTGATGGCAGTGCCCTCAGCAGTGTACGGGTACCTCTACACAGGTCAGCAAAACGGACTGTGTACTGGGGTACAACAAAAACATGGGGGGCGTTGATCTCTCTGATCAACTCCTCCAACCGTACTGTGCTTTGAGAAAGGCCAAGGTGTGGTACAAAAAGCTGTCCGTGTACATCGTACAAATGGCAATGCTCAAAGCTTTCCTGCTGTCATGATGTGCATGTCACACCGATACGTCGTACCTTAACTTCCAGGAGGTAGTGGTTAAGGCCCTGATCTTTGGAACGAGGGAAGGAGCGGGCCCCAGTACTTCTGGAACTGAGGGTGCTCGTATCGTACCAGGTCAGCATTTTCCGGGGGTGGTCCCGGCAACTGATAGAAAATGTAAGCCACAAAAAAGGTGCCGAGTGTGCTACAAAAGAGGAGTATGCAAGGACACCATTTATCAATGCGACACCTGCCCCGACAAACCTGGCCTGTGTATGAAGGATTGCTTCAAATTGTACCACACCTCCATGCACTACTAATTTACTTTACAGGAACCAGTAGATTAGTTCCAAAGAGGGGCACATCTAAGTAAGTTCCTTGGGGTCTAGGTTCCAAAATGATGTCATCTGTGTTTTTTTTTACTGTTTAGGCACATCAGGGGCTCTGCAAACGGAACATGACGCCCTCAGACCAGTCCATCAAAGTCTGCATTCCAAATCGTCACTGCTTCCCTTCTGAGTCCTGAAGTGCCCAAACAGTTTTTTCCAACATATGGGGTACCAGCGTACTCAGACAGCAACTTTTGGTGTCCAATTTCATCTGTTACCCTTGGGAAAATAAAAAATTGGGGACCGAAAGATAATTTTTGTGGGAATAAAATAGAATTTTTTATTTTCACGCCGGGGGTCATAAACTTTAGTGAAGCACCTGGGGGTTCAAAATTCTCACCACACACCTAGATAAGTTCCTTAGGGGGTCTAGTTTTCAAAATGGGGTCACTTGTGGGGGGTTTCCACTGTTTAGGCACATCAGGGGCTCACCAAACGTGACATGGCGTCCGATTTAAATTCCAGCCAATTTTAGCTTGAATATGTCAAACGGCGCTCCTTTCCTTCTGAGCCCTGCCATGCGCCCAAACAGTGATTCCCCCCACATATGGGGTATCAGTGTACTCAGGACAAATTGCACAACACCTTTTGGGGTCCAATTTCTCCTGTTACCTTTGGGAAAATAACAAAATGGGGACTAAACGATCATGTTTGTGGAAAAAATAGGATTTTTTATTTTCACGCCCGGGCGTTATAAACTTTAGTGAAGCACTTGGGGGTTCAAAGTGCTCAACACACACCTACATAAGTTCCTTAGGGGGTCTAGTTTCCAAAATGGGGTCACATGTGGGGGGTTTCCACTGTTAAGGCACATCAGGGGCTCGCCAAATGTGACATGGCATCCGATCTAAATTCCAGCCAATTTTAGCTTGAAAATGTCAAACGGCGCTCCTTTGTTCTGAGCCCTGCCATGTGCCCAAACAGTGGTTCCCCCCACATATGGGGTATCAGCGTACTCAGGACAAATTAGAAAACACCTTTTGGGGTCCAGTTTCTCCTGTTCCCTTTGGGAAAATAAAAAATTGTGGACTAAACCATCATGTTTGTGGAAAAATAAGATTTTTTATTTTCACGCCCGGGCGTTATAAACTTCTATGAAGCACTTGGGGGTTCAAAGTGCTCAACACAAACCTAGATAAGTTCCTTGGGGGTCTAGTTTCCAAAATTGGGTCACTTGTGGGGGGTTTCTACTGTTTAGGCACATCAGGGGCTCACCAAACGTGACATGGCGTCCGATCTAAATTCCAGCCAATTTTAGCTTGAAAATGTCAAACGGCGCTCCTTTCCTTCTGAGCCCTGCCATGCACCAAAACAGTGGTTCCCCCCACATATGGGGTATCAGCGTACTCAGGACAAATTGCACAACACCTTTTGGGGTCCAATTTCTCCTGTTACCTTTGGGAAAATAACAAAATGGGGACTAAACGATCATGTTTGTGGAAAAAATAGGATTTTTTATTTTCACGCCCGGGCGTTATAAACTTTAGTGAAGCACTTGGGGGTTCAAAGTGCTCAACACACAACTACATAAGTTCCTTAGGGGGTCTAGTTTCCAAAATGGGGTCACATGTGGGGGGTTTCCACTGTTAAGGCACATCAGGGGCTCGCCAAACGTGACATGGCGTCCGATCTAAATTACAGCCAATTTTAGCTTGAAAATGTCAAACGGCGCTCCTTTGTTCTGAGCCCTGCCATGTGCCCAAACAGTGGTTCCCCCCACATATGGGGTATCAGCGTACTCAGGACAAATTAGAAAACACCTTTTGGGGTCCAGTTTCTCCTGTTCCCTTTGGGAAAATAAAAAATTGTGGACTAAACCATCATGTTTGTGGAAAAATAAGACTTTTTATTTTCACGCCCGGGCGTTATAAACTTCTATGAAGCACTTGGGGGTTCAAAGTGCTCAACACAAACCTAGATAAGTTCCTTGGGGGTCTATTTTCCAAAATGGGGTCACTTGTTGGGGGTTTCCACTGTTTAGGCACATCAGGGGCTCACCAAACGTGACATGGCGTCCGATCTAAATTCCAGCCAATTTTAGCTTGAAAATGTCAAACGGCGCTCCTTTCCTTCTGAGCCCTGCCATGCACCAAAACAGTGGTTCCCCCCACATATGGGGTATCAGCGTACTCAGGACAAATTGCACAACACCTTTTGGGGTCCAATTTCTCCTGTTACCTTTGGGAAAATAACAAAATGGGGACTAAACGATCATGTTTGTGGAAAAAATAGGATTTTTTATTTTCACGCCCGGGCGTTATAATCTTTAGTGAAGCACTTGGGGGTTCAAAGTGCTCAACACACACCTACATAAGTTCCTTAGGGGGTCTAGTTTCCAAAATGGGGTCACATGTGGGGGGTTTCCACTGTTAAGGCACATCAGGGGCTCGCCAAATGTGACATGGCGTCCGATCTAAATTACAGCCAATTTTAGCTTGAAAATGTCAAACGGCGCTCCTTTGTTCTGAGCCCTGCCATGTGCCCAAACAGTGGTTCCCCCCCACATATGGGGTATCAGCGTACTCAGGACAAATAGGACAACACCGTTTGGGGTCCAATTTATCCTGTTACCCTTGGGAAAATAAAAAATTGGGGACTAAACGATCATGTTTGCGGAAAAAATAAGATTTTTTATTTTCACGCCCGGGCGATATAAACTTCTGTGAAGCACTTGGGGGTTCAAAGTGCTCAACACACACCTAGATAAGTTCCTTAGGGGGTCTAGTTTCCAAAATGGGGTGACTTGTGGGGGGTTTCCACTGTTAAGGCACATCAGGGGCTCGCCAAACGCGACATGGCGTCCGATCTAAATTCCAGCCGATTTTAGCTTGAAAATGTCAAACGGCGCTCCTTTGCTTCTGAGCCCTGCCATGTGCCCAAACAGTGGTTCCCCCCACATATGGGGTATCAGCGTACTCAGGACAAATTGGACAACAACTTTTGGGGTCCAATTTCTCCTGTTACCCTTGGGAAAATAAAAAATTGGGGTCTAAACTATCATGTTTGTGGAAATAATAGGATTTTTTATTTTCACGCCCGGGCGTTATAAACTTTAGGGAAGCACTTGGGGGTTCAAAGTGTTCAACACACACCTAGTTAAGTTCCGTAGGGGGTCTAGTTTCCAAAATGGGGTCACTTGTGGGGTTTCCACTGTTTAGGCACATCAGGGGCTCGCCAAACGCGACATGGCGTCCGATCTAAATTCCAGCCAATTTTAGCATGGAAATGTCAAACGGCGCTCCTTTCCTTCTGAGCCCTGCCGTGCACCCAAAAAGTGGTTTCCCCTCAGATATGGGGTATCAACATACTCAGGACAAATTGGACAACAACTTTTGAGGTCCATTTTCTCTTTTTACCCTTGGGAAAATAAAAAAAATTATTGCTGAAATATCATTTTTGTGACTAAAAAGTTAAATGTTCATTTTTTCCTACCATGTTGCTTCACCTGGTGTGAAACACCTGAAGGGTTAATAAACTTCTTGAATGTGGTTTTGAGTACCGTGAGGGGTGTATTTTTCAGAATGGTGTCACTTTTGGATATTTTCTGCCATATAGACCCCTCAAAGTGACTTCAAATGTGAGGTGGTCCCTAAAAAAATGGTTTTGTAAATTTTGTTGTAAAAATGAGAAATCGCTGGTCAACTTTTAACCCTTATAACTCCCTAACAAAAAACAATTGTTTCCAAAATTGTGCAGATGTAAAGTAGACATGTGGGCAATATTATTTATTAACTATTTTGTGTCACATAACTCTCTGGTTTAAGAGCACAAAAATTGAAAGTTTGAAAATTGCGAAATTTTCAAAATTTTTGCCAAATTTCCATTTTTTTCACAAATAAACGCAAGTTATATTGAAGAAATTTTACCACTATCATGAAGTACAATATGTCACGAGAAAACAGTGTCAGAATCACCAAGATCCGTTGAAGCGTTCCAGAGTTATAACCTCATAAAGGGACAGTGGTCAGAAATGTAAAAATTGGCCCGGTCATTAACGTGCAAACCACCCTTGGGGGTAAAGGGGTTAAAATTGTTAAAATTACAGGCCACATATTGAAACAGTTTGTTATCTCAGCCGCACGTCTGGTCTATCTGTGGTCTGCAAATCTTGGTTTTTCAGGCATACATTCCAGTTTTTGGTCTGCTACCCTTGGTGTATACAGTAATTTTTTGTTTTTTAAATTTTGAAAAATATAGGTCACATATAGAAACAGTCTGGTATCTCAGTCAGACACCTGGTCTATCTGTGGTCTCCAAATCCTGGCTTTTTGGGCATACATTCCAGGTTTTGGTCTGCTGCCCTTGGTGTATACAGTATTTTTTTGTTTTTTACATTTTGAAAAATATAGGTCACATATAGAAACAGTCTGGTATCTCAGTCACATGTCTGGTCTACCTGTGGTCTGCAAATTTTGGCTTTTCAGGCATACATTCCAGTTTTTGGTCTGCTACACTTGGTATATACAGTATTTTGATGTTTTTAAAATTTTGAAAAATACAGGCCTCATAGTCTGTTCTCTCCGCCTGACGCTGTTTCTATGTCTGGTCTATAAATAATTGTTTTTCATGCATACATTCCAATTTTTGGACTGCCTAATACCTTAGGTCTATACACTATTTTATTAAAAAATACATATATTACAGTGTGGTAGTTCAGTTAAACACCTCATCTATCTGTGGGCTACAAAGTGTGCTTTTGAGGCTTCCATTCTCCTTCTATTGCGGTGTGTTACCCTAGCTCTAAACACTATTTAGCCATAAAAAATAAATATAGAGGCCGCATATTGAAGAGTCTGGTATCTCAGTCAAATGCCAGATGTATCTGTGGCTTGCAAATTGTGGCATTTCAGGGCTACATTCCAATGTATTTGCTGTCTTTGACCTGATTTCTATACACTATTTTTGGGGCCATAATAAAACACTGGCCACATATTTTACAGTGTGGTATTTCCGTGACACGCCTCATGTATCTTTGGTCTAAAAAGTGTTCTTTTCAGGCTTCCATTCACTTTTTTTTGCTGTGTGTTACACTAGCTCTAAACAGTAAACACTATTTTGGGCTGAATTTTTTTTTTTTTTAAATGTACCGCCCATAGGGAAATGTTTGTCAGCCCATAAACTTAGTGTATGGGCATTTCAAGTCTAGGACACGCTCCTTTAAATTGTGACCCTTTTTTAATGAGGCATGTCTCATCATCCACCGCCACTAGAACACCAGGGTGAAAGTGATCTATGCTGCTACAGCCAGTCAACTTTTTGGCAAGGGTGTCTATTATCCCCATAAAAAAATGTTTAAAAAACACCATATGGAAATGTTTGTCACCTCCAACGTGGTATTTTCCGAAATACTGCCTGTACCACGTGCCACGCCAGAGAGGCAACGGCAGATTAGGGAGGTTAATAAGTGGCTCAAGAATTGGAGTAGGAAGGAGGGGTTTGGGTTCCTGCATAACTGGGCTGACTTCTCAGTTGGCTACAGGTTCTACGCTAGGGACGGGCTGCACCTCAATGGGGATGGTGCAGCTGTGCTGGGGAGAAAATGGCTAGAAGGTTGGAGGAGTGTTTAAACTAGGGAATGGGGGGAGGGTATTCAATTTATAGGAGGGGAAGATAGTGCAGATAGAGACCTGGGCACAAATAAGAAATTTGGGGGTGGCGGTGGCATGGGGGTGGGGTTAGATCAATTAATAATTTAAGAAAGAAGAGAGGTGCAGAGAGATACATAAAATGTATGTATACTAATGCCAGAAGCCTTGCCAACTAAATGGACAAATTAGAATTAATGGTGTTGGAGAATAATTATGACATGGTGGGAATATCTGAAATGTGGCTGATTAAGAGACCTTAACTGGACTGTTATCTTGCAGGGTTAAAGTCTGTTGAGAAATGACCAAACGGATAAGCGAGGGGGAGGTGTGTGTCTATAAGTAAAATCATCCTTAAAACCCATCCTGCGTGATAATATAGGTGAATCTAATGAAAATGTAGAGTCCCTGTGGGTGGATATAAGGGGAGAGGGAAAAAATAATAAATTACTGATAGGGGTTTGTTATAAGTCTCCAAAAATAATGGAAGCAATGGAGAATATCCTCATAAAGCAAATAGATGAAGCTGTGACTCAAGGAGATGTCATTATTATGGGGGACTTCAACTACCCTGAAATAGATTGGGGAACGGAAATCTGCAGTTCCAGCAAAGGTAATCGCTTTTTGACAACTATGAGAGACAATTACCTTTTACAATTGGTTCAGGACTAGTGTTGAGCATTCCGATACCGCAAGTATCGGGTATCGGCCGATATTTGCTGTATTGGAATTCCGATACCGAGATCCGATACTTTTGTGGTATCGGGTATCGGTATCAAAACAACATTAATGTAAAAATGTGTAAAAGAGAGAATTAAAATAAAAAATATTGCTATACTCACCTCTCCGACGCAGCCTGCACCTTACCGAGGGAAGCGGCAGTGTTCTTTGTTTAAAATTCGCGCTTTTCTTTCCTTACGTGAGGTCCCGGCTTGTGATTGGTCGCGTGCCGCCCATGTGACCGCAACACAACCAATCACAGCAAGCCGTGACGTAATTTCAGGTCATTCAGTATTTTAAAATTACGCTCCAGCTTTGTGATTGGTTGCGTCGCAGTCACATGGGCGACGCAACCAATCACAGCAAGCCGTGACGTAATTTCAGGTCCTTAAGGATTTTATAATTACGTCCCGGCTTTGTGATTGGTTGCGTCGCAGTCACATGGGCGACGCAACCAATCACAAGCCGTGACGTCACGGGAGGCTGGACACGCGCGCATTTTAAAATGCGCGCGTGTCCAGCCTACCGTGACGTCCCGGCTTGTGATTGGTTGCGTCGCGGTCAACCAATCACAAGTCGGGAGACTGGACACGCGCGCATTTTAAAATGGCTTCCCGGCTTGTGATTGGTTGACAGCGACGCAACCAATCACAAGCCGGGACGTCACGGGAGGCTGGACACGCGCGCATTTTAAAATGCGCGCGTGTCCAGCCTCCCGTGACGTCACGGCTTGTGATTGGTTGCGTCGCCCATGTGACTGCGACGCAACCAATCACAAAGCCGGGACGTAATTTTAAAATCCTTAAGGACCTGAAATTACGTCACGGCTTGCTGTGATTGGTTGCGTCGCCCATGTGACTGCGACGCAACCAATCACAAAGCCGGAGCGTAATTTTAAAATACTGAATGACCTGAAATTACGTCACGGCTTGCTGTGATTGGTTGCGTTGCGGTCACATGGGCGGCACGCGACCAATCACAAGCCGGGACTTCACGTAAGGAAAGAAAAGCGCGAATTTTAAGCAAACAACGCTGCCGGTTCCCTCGCTGAGGTTCAGGCTGCGTCGGAGAGGTGAGTATAGCAATATTTTTTATTTTAATTCTTTATTTTACACATTAATATGGTTCCCAGGGCCTGAGGGAGAGTTTCCTCTCCTTCAGACCCTGAGAACCATCAGGAATACCGTCCGATACTTGAGTCCCATTGACTTGTATTGGTATCGGGTATCGGTATCGGATTGGATCCGATACTTTGCCGGTATCGGCCGATACTTTCCGATACCGATACTTTCAAGTATCGGACGGTATCGCTCAACACTATTCAGGACCCAACAAGAAGGGGGACACTGCTAGACCTAATATTAACCAACAGGCCAGACCGCATAGCAAATATAAGGGTTGGGGGTCACTTGGGGAATAGTGATCACAAAATAATAAGTTTTCATGTATCCTTAATTATATAAGATGTGTAGTAGAGGGGTTACAAGGACACTAAACTTCAGGAGGGCAAATTTCCAATGGATGAGAGATGATCTTAGTGCAATTAACTGGGACGATATCCTGAGACTAGTGTTGAGCATTCCGATACCGCAAGTATCGGGTATCGGCCGATATTTGCGGTATCGGAATTCCGATACCAAGATCCGATACTTTTGTTGTATCGGGAATCGGTATCGGGATCGATATAATGTGTAAAATAAAGAATTAAAATAAAAAATATTGATATACTCACCTCTCCGACGCAGCCTGCACTTTACCGAGGGAACCGGCAGCCTTCTTTGCTTAAAATGCGCGCGTTTACTGCCTTCCGTGACGTCACGGCTTCTGATTGGTCGCGTGCCGCCCATGTGACCGCGACGCGACCAATCACACAAGCCGTGATGTAATTTTCAGGTCCTGAATGCCTAATTCTAGGCATTCAGGACCTGAAAATTACGCCACGGCTTCTGATTGGTCGCGTGCCGCCCATGTGACCGCGACGCGACCAATCACACAAGCCGTGACGTAATTTTCAGGTCCTGAATGCCTAATTCTAGGCATTCAGGACCTGAAAATTACATCACGGCTTGTGTGATTGGTCGCGTCGCGGTCACATGGGCGGCACACAACCAATCAGAAGCCGTGACGTCACGGAAGGCAGTAAACGCGCGCATTTTAAGCAAAGAAGGCTGCCGGTTCCCTCGGTAAGGTGCATGCTGCGTCCGAGGGTGAGTATATCAATATTTTTTATTTTAATTCTTTATTTTACACATTAATATGGATCCCAGGGCCTGAAGGAGAGTTTCCTCTCCTTCAGACCCTGGGAACCATCAGGGATACCGTCCGATACTTGAGTCCCATTGACTTGTATTGGTATCGGGTATCGGTATCGGATTAGATCCGATACTTTGCCGGTATCGGCCGATACTTTCCGATACCGATACTTTCAAGTATTGGACGGTATCGCTCAACACTACCTGAGACATAAAAATACACAAATAAAATGGGAGACCTTTAATAGCATCCTGGATAGGACCTATGCACAGTATATACCGTATGGGAATAAACATACTGGAAATAGGAGGAAACCAATATGGCTGAATAGAGCTGTAAGGGGCGCAATTAGTGACAAAAAGAAAGCATTTAGAGAATTAAAGGAAGTAGGTAGTGATGAGGCATTAAATAAATACAGAAAATTAAATAAATTCTGTAAAAAAGCAAATCAACAGACATTGAGAGTCATTGCCAGAGAGAGTAAAAATAATCCAAAAAATATTCTTTAACTACGTAAATAGTAAGAAACTAAAAAATGATAGTGTTGGTCCCCTTAAAAATAGTCTGGGTGAAATGGTGGATGAGGATGAGGAAAAAGCCAATATGCTAAATTACATTTTTTCATCAGTATTTACACAAGAAAATTCCATGGCAGACTATATGATCAATGATAACAAAAATTCCCCATTAAGTGTCACCTGCTTAACCCAGCAGAAAGTACGTCGGCGTCTAAAAATCACTAAAATTGACAAATCTCCGGGCCCGGATGGGATACACCCCCGAGTACTGCAGGAATTAAGTACAGTCATTGATAGACCATTATTTTTAATCTTTAAAGAGTCCATAATAACAGGGTCTGTACCACAGGACTGGCGTATAGCAAATGTGGTGCCAATATTCAAAAAGGGGACAAAAACTGAACTTGGAAATTATAGGCCAGTAAGCTTAACCTCTACTGTGCGTAAAATCCTGGAGGGTATTCTAAGGGATGTTATACTGGAATATCTGAAGAGGAATAACCTCATGACCCAATACCAACATGGGTTTACTAGGGACCGTTCTTGTCAGATTAATCTGATCAATTTCTATGAAGAGGTAAGTTACGGACTGGACCAAGGGAACCCAGTGGACATAGTGTATATGGACTTTTCAAAAGCTTTTGATACAGTGCCACACAAAAGTTTGATACATAAAATGAGAATAATGTGGATAGGGGAAAATATGTGTAAGTGGGTTAAGAGCTGGCTCAGGGATAGGAAGCAAAGGGTGGTTATTAATGGAGCACACTCGGACTGGTTAATCAATACAGAGGATGACAATTTTATATTACAGGATGATTTATGTAAACTAGAAGCTTGGGCTGATAAATGGCAAATGAGCTTTATTGGGGATAAATGTAAGGTCATGCACTTGTGTAGAAGTAATAAGATGTATAACTATGTGCTTAATTCTAAAACTCTGGGCAAAACCGTCAATGAAAAAGACCTGGTAGTATGGGTGGATGACAAACTCTCATTTAGTAACCAGTGTTAGGCAGCTGCTACAAAGGCAAATAAAATAATGGGATGCATTAAAAGAGACATAGATGCTCATGAGGAGAACATAATTTTACCTCTATACAAGTCACTAGTTCGACCACACTTAGAATACTGTGTACAGTTCTGGTCTCCGGTGTATAAGAAAGACATAGCTGAACTGGAGCGGGTGCAGAGAAGAGCGACCAAGGTTATTAGAGGACTGGGGGGTCTGCAATACCAAGATAGGTTATTACACTTGGGGCTATTTAGTTTGGTAAAATGAAGACTAAGGGGTGATCTTATGTTAATGTATAAATATATGAGGGGACAGTACAAAGACCTTTCTGATGATCTTTTTAATCATAGACCTGAGACAGGGACAAGGGGGCATCATTGATGTCTGGAGGAAAGAAGGTTTAAGCATATTAACAGGCGCAGATTTTTTACTGTAAGAACAGTGAGACTAAGGAACTCTCTGCCGTATGATGTTGCAATGAGTGATTAATTACTTAAATTTAAGAGGGGACTGGATGCTTTTCTTGAAAAGTATAATGTTACAGGGTATATATACTAGATTCCTTGTTAGGATGTTGATCCAGGGAACTAGTCTGATTGCCATATGTGGAGTCGGGAAGGAATTTTCTTCCCCAATGTGGAGCTTACTCTTTGCCACATGGGGTTTTTTTTGCCTTCCTCTGGATCAACATGTTAAGGCATGTTAGGTTAGGCTATGGGTTGAACTAGTTGGACTTAAAGTCTTCCTTCAACCCTAATAATAACTATGATATATTTAGCGTATGGGCATTACAACTCTAGGAGACCCGCGCCTTTGTAATGGGACATTTTTTTATGAGGCCCTCCTCCATGCTTCTTCCAAGGGGGGATTGGGGTGCGTGCAAATTTGGGTCAAGGCAGCCCTTGCATTCAATGCATAAGGAGACTGTATGGCAGGACCAACTGAAGACTGTAAAGTGGGTTTCCTGAATATTACAACAATTCTCATTAAGCTCCCCAACAAAATTCTCCAGTTCTTCTGCCGTACCTGTCCACAAGACAATAATATCATCAATGAATCGGTACCTTTTAATGACATTTTCACAGAAAAGCCGAGTCTCCTCCCACCACCCCATAAAAATATTTGCATATGGGGGTGCACACCTAGCCCCCATAGCGATTCCTGACACTTATTTGTAGAAAACTCTATCAAAAATGAAATAGTTCTTCTCCAAAATCATTCTCAGAAGGTCCAAAATAAATGAGTCATGACCCCTATTACAATTGAAAACTTATCCAGAAAGTATGCCACAGCAGAAATACCTAGATCATGCTTGATATTCGTATACAAAGCCTCCACATCAAACATGGTGAGAATGGTATTATCTGGTACTTTCAAGGGGTCAGTTGTTGAATCAGGAATGATGTGTCATGTATATATGAATCCAATTTGAGAACGATAGGCTGCAAAAAAAGTCCAAATATATACAAGATTTTTCATAAAGACCCCCGATCCCCGAGACTATAGGCCTGCCCGGGGGCTTGGACAAAGATTTGTGGACCTTTGGCAGCATGTAGAAGGTTGGAGCTACTGGGTGATTATCTGTCAGAAAGTCCAGTTCTTTTTTGTCTATGATGTTTTGGAGTGGGCATTATTCAAAAGCCTATCAAGACTAGATTTTAACACCACCGTCGGGTCCAAGGGTAGGGCAACATAGTGCTGTGGATTGCCCAATTGCCTTTTGGCTTCCATGCAATACATGTCTTTGGGCCACAGCACTATGTTAACAGGGGAGAGGAAATAAATCCAAGAAGATAACCTTATGTCTTTTTTAACCCCTTCCCGACCTGTGACACAGCGTATGCGTCATGAAATTCGGTGCCAATCCGACCTGTGACGCATATGCTGTGTCACAGAATGATTGCGTCCCTGCAGATCGGGTGAAAGGGTTAACTCCTATTTCACCTGATCTGCAGGGAGAGGGGGAATTGTACTTCAGCCCAGGGGGGGTGGCTTTGCCCCCACGTGGCTACGATCGCTCTGATTGGCTGTTGAAAGTGCAACAGCCAATCAGAGCAATTTGCAATATTTCACCTATGAAAATAGTGAAATATTGCAATCCAGCCATGGCCGATGCTGCAATAGCATCTGCCATGGCTGGAAATCATGTTCTGCCCCCCCCACCACCCCCGATCTTCTCCCCAGTCCTCCGTTCTGTCCGGTACCCCCCTCCGTCCCCCTGTCCGCTCCCCCGTGCTCCTGTCCGCTCCCCCCGTCCTCCGATCCCCCCCTGTGCTCCGATCCACCCCCCTGTGCTCTGATCCACCCCCCCACCACCCCCTCATACTTACCGAGCCTCCCAAAGTCGGTACGTCTTCTCCCTGGGCGCCGCCATCTTCCAAAATGGTGGGCGCATTGTTGTGAATTAGACTTTTTGGCTCCCTCTTGTGGTTACTAGTGATATGACTCTGGGATTTTCTTCCCTCAGTTTGCACCCAGCTGGGTCATTACTTCAGGGGTGTTGCTATATAAACCTCCTGGAACCTTAGTCCAGTGCCTGGCATCGTTGTTAATCAGACACATTCTGTTTGCTCCTATCTGCTGGTCCTGGTTCGTGCAAAATTAAGCTAAGTCCTGCTTCTTTGTTTTTTGGGTTATTTGCTTGCTCTCATTTTTGTCCAGCTTGTTCTAAATTTGATTCCTGTCCTTGCTGGAAGCTCTAGGTGGCTGGTGTTCTCCCCCCGGGCCGTTAGACGGTTCGGGGGTTCTTGAATTTCCAGTGTGGATATTTTTGATAGGATTTTTTGCTGACCATATAAGTAATCTTTCTATATTCTGCTATTAGCTAGTGGGCCTCTCTTTGCTAAATACCTAGCTCATTCTTATGTTTGTCTTTTCCTCTTACCTCACCGTTATTATTTGTGGGGGGCTTCTATCCAACTTTTGGGGTATTTCCTCTGGAGGCAAGAAAGGTCTTTCTTTTCCCTTCTAGGTTTAGTTAGTTCTACGGCTGGCGCGAGACGTCTAGGATCAACGTAGGAACGTTCCCCGGCTGCTGGTATTTGTGGTGCTAGGATTAGATATATGGTCAGCCCAGTTACCACTGCCCTATGAGCTGGTTTTCTGTGTTTACAGACTTAGCTATTATTCCTGAGACCCTCTGCCATTGGGGTCATAACAGCGCATGCTCAGTGCGCCCGCCGAATCTGCCGGCCGGCAGATGCGTTCCATGTACATTTTGATCACTGTGGCAAACTTATCACAGTGATCAAAATAAAAAAATAGTAAATGACCCCCCCCCTTTATCACCCCCATAGGTAGGGACAATAATAAAATAAAGAAAATATTTTTTTTTCCACTAGGGTTAGAACTAGGGTTACAGTTGGAACTAGGGTTAGGGTTAGGGTTAGGGGTAGGGTTAGGGTTAGGGTTAGGGGTAGGGTTAGGGGTAGGGTTAGGGGTAGGGTTAGGGGTAGGGTTAGAACTAGGGTTAGCGTTAGAATTAGGCTATGTGCACACTGTGCGGATTTGGCTGCAGATCCGCAGCGGATTGGCCACTGCGGATTCATAGCAGTGTTCCATCAGGTTTACAGTACCATGTAAACCTATGGAAAACCAAATCCGCTGTGCCCATGGTGCGGAAAATACCACGCGGAAATGCTGTGCTGTATTTTCCGCAGTATGTCAATTCTTTGTGCGGATTTCGCAGCGTTTTACAGCTGTTCCTCAATAGGAATCCGCAGGTGAAATCCGCATAAAAAACACTGGAAATCCATGGTAAATCCACAGGTAAAACGCAGTGCCTTTTACCTGCGGATTTTTCAAAAATGGTGCGGAAAAATCTCACATGAATCCGCAACGTGGGCACATAGCCTTAGGGTTAGGGTTGGAATTATAGTTAGGGTTGGAATTAGGGCTAGGGTTGGAAATAGGATTAAGAATAGGCTTGTGGTTAGGGTTATGGTTAGGGTTAGGGGTGTGTTGGGGTTAAAGTTGTGGTTGGGGTTGGGATGAGGGTTAGGGTTGGGATTAGGGTTAGGGTTGTGTTTAGGGGTGTGTTGGGGTTGGGTTGTGATTAGGGTTATGGCTAGAGTTTATTAGGGTTAGGGGTGTGTTGGGGTTAGGGTTGGGATTAGGGTTAGGGGTGTGTTGGGGTTAGTGTTGGAGTTAAGGTACCTTCACACGAAGCGACGCTGCAGCAATAGCGACAACGATGTCGATCGCTGCAGCGTCGCTGTTTGGTCGCTGGAGAGCTGTCACACAGACCGCTCTCCAGCGATCAACTATGCCGAGGTCCCCTGGTAACCAGGGTAAACATCGGGTAACTAAGCGCAGGGCCGCGCTTAGTAACCCGATGTTTACCCTGGTTACCAGCGTAAAATCTAAAAAAAACAAACAGCACATACTTACATTCACGTCCCCCTGCGTCCACTTCCTGACTGACTGAGCGCCGTACAGTGAGAGCAGAGCGGTGACGTCACCGCTGTGCTGCTTTCACTTTCACTTTGCGGCGCTGAGTCAGAGGAGGAAGCAGACTGCAGGGGACGCAATGTGAGTATGTGCTGTTTGTTTTTTTTTACATTTTACGCTAGTAACCAGGGTAAACATCGGGTAACTAAGCGCGGCCCTGCGCTTAGTAACCCGATGTTTACCCTGGTTACCAGTGTAAAATATCGCTGGTATCGTTGCTTTTGCTTTCAAACACAACGATACACAGCGATCGGACGACCAAATAAAGTTCTGGACTTTATTCAGCGACCAGCGACATCACAGCAGGATCCTGATCGCTGCTGCGTGTCAAACGAAACGATATCGCTAGCGAGGACGCTGCAACGTCACGGATTGCTAGCGATATCGTTATAATGTCGTTTCGTGTGAAGGTACCTTTAGAATTGAGGGGTTTCCACTGTTTAGGCACATCAGGGGCCTCCAAACGCAACGTGGCGCCACCATTGATTCCAGCCAATCTTGCGTTCAAAAAGTCAAATGGTGCTCCCTCCCTTCCGAGCCCCGACGTGTGCCCAAACAGTGGTTTACCCCCACATATGGGGTACCAGCATACTCAGGACAAACTGGGAAACAATTATCAGGGTCCAATTTCTCCTGTTACCCTTGTGAAAATAAAACATTGCTTGCTAAAACATAATTTTAGAGGAATTAAAAATGATTTTTTTATTTTCACGGCTCTGCGTTATAAACTTCTGTGAAGCACTTGGGGGTTCAAAGTGCTCACTATACATCTAGATAAGTTCCTTGGGGGGGTCTAGTTTCCAAAATGGGGTCACTTGTGGGGGTTTCTACTGTTTAGTCACATCAGGGGCTCTGCAAATGGAATGTGACGCACGCAGACCACTCCATCAAAGCCTGCATTTCAAAACGTCACTACCTCCCTTCCGAGCCCCGACTTGTGCCCAAACAGTGGTTTACCCCCACATATGGGGTATCAGCGTACTCAGGAGAAACTGGACAACAACTTTTGGGGTCCAATTTCTCCTGCTACCCTTGGGAAAATAAAAAAATGTGGGCTAAAAAATCATTTTTGAGAAAAGAAAAATTATTTTTTATTTTCATGGCTCTGCGTAATAAACTTCTGTGAAGCACTTGGGGGTTCAAAGTGCTCACCACACATGTAGATTAGTTCCTTGGGAGGTCTAGTTTCCAAAATGGGGTCACTTGTGGGGGAGCTCCAATGATTAGGCACACAGGGTCTCTCCAAACGCGACATGGTGTCCGCTAATGATTGGAGCTAATCTTCCATTCAAAAAGCCAAATGGCGTGCCTTCCCTTCCGAGCCCTGCCGTGCGCCCAAACAGTGGTTTACCCCCACATATGGGGTATCATCGTACTCAGGACAAACTGAAAAACAACATTTGGGGTCCAATTTCTCCTGTTACCCTTGGGAAAATAAAAAATTCTGGGCTAAAAATCATTTTTGAGGAAAGAAAAATTATTTTTTATTTTCACGGCTCTGCGGTATAAACTTCTGTGAAGCACTTGGGGGTTCAAAGTGCTCACCACACATCTAGATTAGTTCCTTGGGAGGTCTAGTTTCCAAAATGGGGTCATTTGTGGGGGAGCTCCAATGTTTAGGCACACACGGGCTCTCCAAACGCGACATGGTGTCCGCTAACGATTGGAGCTAATTTTCCATTCAAAAAGTCAAATGGCGCTCCTTCCCTTCCGAGCCTTGCCGTGCACCCAAACAGTGGTTTACCCCCACATATGAGGTATCAGCATACTCAGAACAAATTGGACAACAACGTCCGTGGTCCAGTTTCTCCTTTTACCCTTGGGAAAATAAAAAAATTGTTGCTAAAAGATCATTTTTGTGACTAAAAAGTTAAATGTTAATTTTTTACTTCCATGTTGCTTCTGCTGCTGTGAAACACCTGAAGGGTTAATAAACTTCTTGAATGTGGTTTTGAGCACCTTGAGGGGTGCAGTTTTTAGAATGGTGTCACTTTTGGGTATTTTCAGCCATATGGAACCCTCAAAATGACTTCAAATGTGAGGTGGTCCCTAAAAAAAATGGTTTTGTAAATTTTGTTGTAAAAAATGAGAAATCACTGGTCAAATTTTAACCCTTATAACTTCCTAGCAAAAAAAAAATGTGTTTCCAAAATTGTGCTGATGTAAAGTAGACATGTGGATAATGTTATTTATTAACTATTTTGAGTCACATAACTCTCTGGTTTAACAGAATAAAAATTAAAAATGTGAAAATTGCAAAATTTTCAAAATTTTCGCCAAATTTCCACTTTTTTCACAAATAAACTCAGAAATTATTGACCTAAATTTACCACTAACATGAAGCCCAATATGTCTCAAAAAAATAATCTCAGAATCGCTAGGATCCGTTGAAGCGTTCCTGAGTTATTACCTCAAAAAGGGACACTGGTCAGAATTGCAAAAAACGGCAAGGTCATTAAGGCCAAAATAGGCTGGGTCATGAAGGGGTTAATAAAATTGCTTTATTCACAGTGCAAGGCAGGAGGGCAATGGTAACAACACAGTCGCCCTACAACAATCTAAAAACAACTAATACACACAGAACACCGGGAAACCGCCTGCTGACCCATATCAAAAAATATATTTGTTGAAACTATAAACATTTTGGATCAGAATTACAAAACCTAATAGGGGGACTCAGCCTATATAATAAAGGTCCATTAAGTAAATCACTATGTCCTATACTTAGTACTGCCACCATTGGCTTGTAGTCTGATACAACATGATGCAGAAGAAAAAAGCGGTAGAAATAGTTAATACATCACCCCAAAATTGCGGTATTCGGCAGGTGCAGAGTCCCGGGAGCCCAGGGAAGAAGAGCCGGAGGCTATGGAAGAAGAGCTGGAGGCCGGGGGAGAAGACCCACAACCAAGTGTGAGTAACCCCCAACCTAGTACTAGTCATACCCAACCTAGCACTAGTGCCCCCATCTGGACCCCCGTCCCTGAAAATTTTGCTCCACGGATTCCTGATTTCATTACCCAATTAGGAATCTAGACTTTTTCAAAGTCTTTTTCTCTGAGTCAATTGTCAGTCTTATGGTGGAGCAAATCAACTTGTATGCCCTGCAATTTGGACTCTTTCCTTATTGTTTTTTTCTCCTTACAGGGTATACTTCTATATAAGTGCAAGGGACATTATCTACATCAATTATTTCCATGGCATTTGCCACATACTCTCCCCTTGCCTTATAATGTTTAATGGTTTTTTTTTGTGTCCATGTTTCTATGTATGTGCCCTCATGTGTATAGTCGTCGTCCTGTCTTTACATGTTATCATTGTGTGTATTCATCCTTCTTTCTCTCCCGGCTGTGACCCTGTCACACTGTATGTGTGTTCTATATATATATTGTTTTTGCATTCCATATGGGGCCTCTTTATTCCGTCAGCTTAATTGATCTCCGCTCTATACACTTGCACACAATGCGCTGCGCTGAATACATCCGGCGCGTGTACATTGTGTATTACTGGCAGAGACGTCTGCCTGCATACTCTCTTGCCCTCTTCGTGTCACTTCCGGTTCCGGCCTTTGGCGTGCCTTGCTCGTTTACCTGACTACATTGAAAGGTATTTAAACCGGCATTGATCGTTTCATAGCACTTTTCCCCTGACGAAGCCGTCCGTGTAACGGCGACACACGTAGGGTCTTTCCCCACACTGATCTCTGCCTTCCTGGTATTTCCTCCCCCGGTGGCAGCGCTCAATTTCCTTGGGTTTCCTACATGGCTACGCCTAGGACTTTTATAGACACCATTCGCATGTGGTATCTATGGCTATAGATTTTGGTATTACGCTCAATTGCATATGGTTTGACATAAGACCCGGATTGATGCAGCGGTGTCATGGTGATTGTGTCACATGTTGTGGCAGAATATGCACGAGTGCCACTTCTTCTATACCATAGGCGTATTGACATTGTTCTGGGATACAGGTGCAAACTACATTGTGCTTTGGTACAGCATTGGCTACTCAGCCATTTGGACGGGCCCTTCTCCACCCTGGGTACAAATGTACATTGCCTATATTTCTAACTCCGGGGGCCTACCGGTGATCTGTGTATTTAAGAGGTCATGTGATATATGGTCATTTTCGCATTGTATCCTGTTTTACTGTAAGACATTTATTTACTTAAAAGGTCATGTGATATATGGCCATTTTTGTATTGTATTTTGTATTGTTCTAAAACATTTATAAAGGGACATGCACTTTTTTTGACCACCATTTCATGGCGGGATCATCTTGGGGATTGTGGGATTTTTTTAGATGTTTTTATTATTGTTGTATCAATAAAAGTTTGCCTTTTTATATGCTTATATTGTATAGTGGTGTGCAGTATTTTGGAGTGGTTCCTTCTCTTCTTTGTTTTGCCATGTCACATTACCACTCTTCTTTGAGCACCTTGAGGGGTGCAGTTTTTAAAATGGTGTCACTTTTGGGTATTTTCAGCCATATATACCCCTCAAACTGACTTCAAATGTGAGGAGGTCCCTAAAAAAATAATTTTGTAAATGTTGCAAAAATGAGAAATTGCTGGTCAACTTTTAACCCTTATAACTTCCTAGTAAAAAAAAAATTGTTTCCAAAATTGTGCTGATGTAACGTAGACATGTGGGAAATGTATTTTATTTATTAACTATTTTGTGTCACATAACTCTCTGGTGTAACAGAATAAAAATTCAAAATTTGAAAATTGCTACATTTTCAAAATTTTCACCAAATTTCTGATTTTCACAAATAAACGCAAAAATTATCAACCTAAATTTACCACTGCCATGAAGCCCAATATGTCACGAAATAAACAATCTCAGAATCGCTAGGATCTATTGAAGTTTTCTTGAGTTATTACCTCATAAAGGGACACTGGTCAGAAATGCAAAAAATGGCCAGGTCATTAAGGTCAAATAGGCTGGGTCATGAAGGGGTTAATTGACCCAGGAGCTTTGACATAATTTGTTCCAGCATGAATATATCCAAGACATGTTATGCTTCCCAAGCCGCCAGTCCTTCTATTTATTGAGTGAATGCATATGTATTGTGTTGGAAAACTCCCGGGGTGTGTGTGCTTTTGGCTTGTCAGTCTCCCAAAACTTCCTCCGGTAAGTGTCAGGTGTGATGGCACACTTCTCTAGTAATGCGCTGTGAGTGGTACAGTAACATCTCTGATATGCAGAAGACAAATTATTAAAAGCTTCTCCAGTCAGGTGAATGCTCAAAAGTCGGGGCCAGTCACCCACTGAAACCTCACGTAAAAGACACAGTTTCTCAAATAACTGGAAATATTCATTAATATCAGAGGTGTCCTCATTGAATTCTGGTATATCCTGGTACCTTAAATATGCCGGTCCCCACTCTATCTCTTTGGCCCAATCTCCTAGTTCATTCAACATTCCCCTCAACTCATCAGGATGACAGCCCTGGTCTTTGATCCCTCCATGGAGCAGCCCTTCTCCAAGTCTGAACTGACCTCCTCAAATGGTTGTTTACGGTTCCAGTCATCCAAGCATTTTATTAGGGTTGCCTAGTTGTCATCGAGCAATCACGTTTGGCCTCTCAGAGCAAATGGCTCTCACCTCGTCCTTCTTGAGCCTTTTGTAGATGGAGTCTGTCATCTCTTCTGCCATCTCTCAGTAACTTACCTCGGTATGCTGTCCAGAGATAGGTGATCACACTGCTGCAAACTACATGTGACCTTTTGGCTTGTAATAATTACCTAGTCAGGTTAATGATATAGCTATCTTTTATAATTTATGGCCATGGTTTTACAACAACACCGTATTAGTGGCCAAAATAAAGTGGCCCCAGTCCACAAGATATTTTTTCTAGGGCTGGTAGTCCCATTACCCATTATAGTCTGCAGTCATAGTCCATGCTCCTTCAGGCAACAGTTAACATGACCGAAGCCCATGTATCTAGCAGCAGCAATCCTCAAGAATGTTCCTCAAATCCATATGACCTATCCATGACCGGTAGCATGTGGATCCAGCCCAGCCAGCAACCAATCTCCAAACTTCATAGACTATCCATACATGGACAGCACAACCTCAGCCATATATCCTCTCCTCTTGAGATCACTGTACCAACTCTCTCCTTAAATGGGACTCCTTGTCCTTTCTCCCTAGGATCAGTCCCCTGAATCGGCAGCAGTTTTCACACCCGTCCCCCTAAAGCTAACTCTTGAGATACCCATGTGGTGACGGCTCCACTGGGTTTACTGTTATGATCTGGTGACCTTGGAGCCGCATGAAAACTTTCTCTGGAGTCAGTGGAACCTGTACTGACCGCAAATCCTGAACTAACACCGCAACTAGAAGTAGCCGTGGGGTGTGCCTAACAAACCCTAGACACCTCGACACAGCCGGAGGACTGAATACCCCTATAGATGGAAATAGGAATGCTATCTTGCCTCAGAGCAGACCCCCAAACGATAGGCAGCCCCCCACGAATAATGACTGTGAGTAGGAGAAGAATAGACACACGCAGGTAGAAAACAGGATTTAGCAAAAGAGGCCACTCTAGCTAAATAGGAAAGGATAGGACAGATTACTAGGTGGTCAGTATTAAAACCCTTCCAAAAATATCCACAGCAGATAATACAAAAAGTTCCACAATCTAACTAAAGACATGGAATGTATATCTGCCACTCCAGAGAATCCAACAAGACTGAGAAAATACTGACATAGTCTAAGCTGGACAAGAAAACACAAAGAAGAGCACTGAATTGTGAAGCACACAGCATGTGTGCCACAGGAAAAAAAAACAGACACTTATCTTTGCTGATTTGGCAGAAAGGCAGGAGGAACCAGGCAGAGGTCCAACACCTCCCAACAACAATTGACAACTGGCAAGGACTAATGAATCCTGCACACCTAAATACCCCAGTCTGAACTGCAATCAGCAGACACACCTGACCAGGACTGCAACCCAGGGACAACTGCATTACCACCTACTACCACCGGAGGGAACCCAAAAGCAGAATTCACAACAGTTTACAATCCCCATCCACACAATTGAACAAAGGACTGGGAGAACAATGGAATGATTGGGTTCCTTGAATACTAATCTTGGGTCTGCCTCATGTGTGCATAAGATCCAGCCTATACTTCATCCTCTGCTTATTGTCATTGAATGGAAACATTGATTCCTGAGGCTGAACTGACAAGCAATTCTCTAATAAAACACAGCAAGCAAATCTGTAATAAAGCACAACAGTAAGATCAATTTAACCAGTGCTCCTTGCTGGAAAAAGTCTGCATCCCTTAGAGCCAAGGAGTCAGCTCTACATCCATTGGTCCAATAGTCTTAGAACAAGGCCAGCTCCTCACAAGCAACAGGATCACAAACATATTATAAAGATGACAACGCATTGCACATCACTGATACTCTTCTTACTTTGCTTTATGTTATTTTTAAATTGTATAATAGTTTAGCACTTTGTCTTTCATTTCTAAACGGTCTCCATGGTAACATGGGAGGGACAAGTAGAAGGATTCTAAAGTAGTGGACCAATGGTTAATTGATAAAAAATGTCTCTATGAGCTGGATATATGCTTCCTTAATCTTTCATTTTGATTTTGCTTGAAAAAGGAAGCTTGCTGACCGAAACATTGCTTTTATGACGCATTTTGGATGAATAGAGTAGTGATGAGCCAGCACTAAAATGCTCGGGTCGAGCAAATTGGAATACTCGGGTACTCGACCCGAGCAACGAGCCCAATGTAAAACTATGAGAAACTCTAGTATTTTTACCGTGATCCCCCGGGGGTCCTTTTAAGGTCTAAATGCATTTGAAAATGACGGAAACACTGCTCAAATGACATGGGAACATCATGGTGATCGCCCCTGGAAGCATTTTTGAATCCATGGTCACAGCTGTAAGCAATGTTGTCAGAGTTTCACACCATTTTTACAGGAAGGTCGAGCGAGAACATGTGGGTCTTTGTTGTGGCCCACTTTCAGCTTGGCCACGGCCTCCTCCTCCGCATGCACCATCAGCATCACGTCCACTTCCCTGCCCCTTGCCCATTGCCTTGTCCATTTTAAATGGACTACTGAACTAATTAAAAAACTCAACACAAATGTATTTATTTGGAGCAAAATTATATCTAATCAGTATGCCTTCAAAGCTACGATTTTTCCACCACAGATACAGCAGGCCTCAGCCTGACATAACAGACTGTTTAAAATATTTTTTTGGGGGGTAAATTTAAAAAAAAAAAAGGAGACCAAGGCTAGCACACAGAACTATGATACATATGCCTGCAAAACTTTTTTGGATATATTTTTTTTTAAAGTGGAACAAGGCTAGCAGACAGAAATATGAAACTTATGCCTGCGAAGCTATGATTTTTCCACCACCAATACTACAGCCATCAGCCTCAGATAACAGACTGATGTAAATGTGGCCTTGATTTTTGGGGGGCACAACTAAATTGTGTCAACAAGTTGGCTATGACACATAAAAAAAAAAAGAAAAAAGATTTTTTGGCGCACTCACATCTGGTGTCTGGGATAAAAAAAGGGTAGATTTGCACGTTCTTAGATTTCAATAACCTGGCTGTAGTAGGCAGTGTGAACTAGCAAATAAATGTTAAAATGAGGAGCAGGTATCAGGTGAAGAAAAAAAAAGTCACAGAAAACTGCAGCTAGATATATATTAAATAAGATAAGCAGCAGACAGTAATGGAGCTTTTGGAGGTATGCAGTGACAGCTATGCACTCACATACAGTGCCTGCAGGCCTTGCACTGATGTGAATATGCGCACATAGACTCCCCTGCCTACCTAGTGCTGCAATCTTTGGACCCCCGAATTAGCCCTAAAAAGGACTGTTGGTTTCTCAGGAGTTGTGGCCTGAACAGTTGCAAACCTAAACTCTTAAAAGCATGATTCTGATCCTATCTCAGCAGCAGCTCTCCCTATACTCGCTTAGTCCGGATCAGAATGCCTCTAGAAGGGTGGCGTCAGGTCTCTTATAGACCTGATGATGCTGTGTGGCCAGCCAATTATTATTATTATTGTTATTATTTATTTATATAGCACCATTGATTCAAAGGTGCTGCACATGAGAATGGGTTACATAGAAGTCACAGATATCACTTACAGTAAGCAAACTAACAATGACAGACTGATATAAAGGGGCGAGGACCCTAACCTTGCGGGTTTACATTCTACAGGATTATGGGAAAGGAGACAATAGGTTGAGGGTTGCAGAAGCTCCAGTGTTGGTGAGGCAGTATCTCTGGTAGTGATGAGAAGGCAGCGGTGTCAGTGCAGGCTGTAGGCTTTCCTGAAGAGATGGGTTTTCAGGTTCCGTCTGAAGGATCCGAATGTGGTTGATAGTCGGACGTGTTGGGGCAGAGAATTCCAGAGGATGAGGGATATTCTGGAGAAGTCTTGGAGGCGGTTGGATGAGGAGCAGCGAATAAGTGTGGAGGAGAGAAGGAGGTCTTAGAAGGTCCGGAGATTAGGTGAGGGAAGATATCGGGAGATTAGTTCAGAGATATATGGAGGAGACAGGTTATGGATGGCTTTGTAGGTCAGTATTAGTAATTTGAACTGGATATGCTGAGGGAATGGGAGCCAGTGAAGAGACTTGCAGGGGGGGAGCGGAGGAGTAGAGAAGAGAGAGATGAATTAGTCGGGCAGCAGAGTTAAGGATGGACTGGAGAGGTGCAAGGGTGTTAGCAGGGAGATCGCAGAAAAGGATGTTGCAGTAGTCAAGGCAGGAAATGATGAGGGCATGCACAAGCATTTTAGTAGATTGACGGTTGAGGAAAGGACGGATTCTGGAGATATTTTTGAGCTGGAGGCGACAGGAGGTGGACAGAGCTTGGATGTGTGGTTTGAAGGACAGGGCAGAGTCAAAGGCTACTCCTAGGCAGCGGACTTCCGGCACGGCAAAAAGCATGATGTTGTTGATTGCGATAGATAGGTCAGGTAAGGAAAATCTATGGGATGGAGGAAAGATGATGAGTTCAGATTTGTCCACATTGAGTTTGAGGAAGAGAGAGGACAATAAGGAGGACATGGCTGATAGACACTCTGGGATTCTGGACAGCAGAGCGGTGATGTCTGGGCCAGAGAGGTAGATCTGAGTGTCATCAGCATAGAGGTGGTACTGGAATCCATGGGACTTTATGAGTTGTCCCAGGCCAAGTGCATAGATTGAGAAGAGTAGGGGTCCTAGAACAGAGCCTTGGGGGACTCCAACAGAGAGAGGGTGGGATGAGGAGGTAGTGTGGGAGTGGGAGATGCTGAATGTGCGGTTGGAAAGGTACAAGGAGATCCAGGATAGGGTGAGGTCTTTGATGCCAAAGGAGGAGAGGATCTGTAGTAGGAGGCAGTGGTCAAGCAGAGGACAGGTCTAGAAGGAGGAGTACAGAGTATTGTCCGCTAGCTTTGACGGTAAGTAGGTCGTTAGTGATTTTGGTCAGGGCAGTCTCAGTTGAGTGATGGGGACAGAAACCAGATTGTAGATTGTCAAAGAGCAAGTTAGCTGAGAGGTGGGAGGAAAGTTCAGAGTGGACGTGCTGCTCCAGGAGTTTGGAAGCAAATGGGAGCAGCAATATTGGGAGATAGCTGGACATAGCAGTTGGATCGAGGGTTGACTTTTTAAGGATAGGCGTGATTGTGGCATGTTTGAAAGCAGAAGGGAAGGTGCCAGAAGTTAGTGATAGGCTGAAGAGGTGGGTTAGTGATGGGATAAGTGTGGTGGTGAAGTTGGGGAGGAGGTGGGATGGGATGGGGTCGAGCGCACAGGTGGTGAGGTGCGATTTGGAGAGGAGACAATTAAGCCCCCCTTCAGTGATGTTGGATAGGGAGGTTATGGGGTTTGGGCATTGGTCTGGTATACAAATCACTGTAATGCCACAGCAAAGATGGCTGTAGCATTACAGTGCATGGCTGACAATCCCTGCACTGTTATTGGTGCTCTAAAGAGCTCCAGAATTGCAGGGCGGAGACCAGAGCTCCAGCCAAATAATCCTGGAAATACTCTGTGCTTGCCGAGTACACCAAGCATAGTGATACTCGGGCGAGTAACGAATAGTGGCGAGCACGTTCGCTCATCACTAGAATAGAGTCATCTCTCTGGTGCCTTGGAAATGATTAGTCTCTGAATTTGCTGGTAACTCAGTGGGATGTTGCCCCAAGGAAGCACAGAGACTGTAGAGTGGTGTGCATTATGGATACTCAAACTGTAAAGATTGTATTTCAGTGCCCTGATAAACACATATAACAGTATGTGCCCATAATACATGTAGTGAAACGTAAATCCTTAAAATAAATGCAATTGAAATAAATTTTAATGATAAATTTTCATATAAAAGCACCGGTTGTTAGGGCTGGCGGAACGCACCAAATAATATAAAGGAACCTATAAGTTGTGTTCACAGCCCTGCATCCATCGTGCAGAGATATTACCTGCCGCTTGGTAATGGCAGACAGTATATGGTGGTATAGTATGAACAAAAACGGGTTAACGTCACCCGGAATGAATTAGAAATGGACCCTGTTACATCACAGAGCCACAATCCGCAGAATAAACGCTAGTAATCGGTCACAGGGACATGGGGTTAGAGTTCCTCTAAACCCACTAGCATTCGGTGCAGCACCCGCGGTGTCAGGGAAAGCTAAATAATACACACCACTAACCGCCCTCACTAGGGACAGGAAAGCGCACTAATTGCGCCCGGCCCCGCACTGGCAAACCCTGCTGAATTGATGCTGTACACGTGCTTTGTGCTGGATTGCAGTATCTGGCGCTGTACTTGCTCCAGACACCCAACTGCAAACAACACTAGGGAGGGGAATGATTAGGAGCTTTCACCAGATAACATACACGCATCCACACACACCACAATTTCTGTTTTTACTAGCGCATGGCCAAGCGGCCATGCAAACATTATATAGTTCCAGCCTTATGGGACCTTGCCAGTGGTCCTATCAGAGCCGCTTGAGTACCTGAGCATATGACCTCCAACCGCCAATGAGAGGTCGCCCCACTGGCATTTCAGAAGACAAAAAGCAGGACTTAGTCCCAGGAGCATCTGCTCGCCGCTGATTAATGCTGGTTACAATAGCTGGACCAGGGATGGCAGCAGTAACCAGACATACAGTATCAGGTTGAGCAAGACACTGGGACCAATGTCTCTGCTGAGCAGGCTCTTCTGCAGCTGAGGAAGAATGGGAGACCGCAGAGGACATGGTTCCAGATTCGCCCTGTGCAGTGGTGGGAATTTGACACCTAACACAGGTGCCTTACAAAAGAATGACACATGCAATAAACCAAACCCAAAAAAAAATTACATTTAGTATCAAGCGTGCCAGCAGTAGCACATAAGCATAATGTAGATAGTATATTGGATATAATGTATGCACATTGCTGCTTAATGATAACTGTATCAGGTAGTATTATGGCCAAAAATTATTGGTTTAGTTACAGATAGAAGGTTAGATATTGCGTCCCTCCACCATTTTGGTCAATATTTTGGCTAAAATGCACAAGCTCGAAACCGATGTCAAGGGTGCTCATGCTCATGAATCTCTACACTGAATTAAAAAAATTGTCCACATAAGGACGGAAATTCTAAAAGCATCTCAGGAAAAAAAATAGCCTGATCAACACCAAGTCAAATTACCAGCGCACTAGAAGGATGCAGTAGACATCCACAATAAAAGTGGGGGCAGCACAAGTGCAAAATACTGATGAAAAAGCCAATCACAAACCTAAAATTACTGGATGGGTGGTTGCCTAGTATTAAAATGCACACCAATAAGGCTTGCATACGTTGATGAGTCCCCAGAGCACCATCAAACCCATTATCACTAAATGGAAAGAACATTGTTCCACAACAAATCTTCCAAAAGCGGGCCACTTACCAAGACTGACAGCCCTGGTAAGGAGGGCATTAATTAGAGTCAGCACATAAACACAAGGTAACCCTGAAGGAGATGAAGAGTTCCCAAACAGAGACTGGAGTATCTGTCCATACAACCACAATAAGCCATACACACCATAGAGATGGACTTTATGGAAGAGTTGGCAGAAATCACTGAAAAAATACAGTCTTACCAACATCAGGTCAGATTACCAATCTACTAGCTGGATATAGCAGACCCCAATGATAAAGGCAGGGGTAGCACAGGTGCAAAATACTGATGCACACAGCCACTCACAAACCTACCAATTCATGAAGGGGATGGATGTATAGTACTAAACATGCCCACAGATGGAGTTTGCATAGGATGCCAGTCACACAGATAAGTGTGATGCACAGTGTGTAGCTTATAGTCTGTTGATGATGCCCATAGTATTAGTTCAGGCTGTCTGCCCAGCACTATATAAGTGCACCCCATAAGGACAGACAACCCAATTCACCCAACCAACAATAAGGGGCCTGCCTGCATCTTGAGTAAAAATGTAAAAAGGTGCAATAAAAAAATAAAATATAAATATTGGTCAATATTATGTTCAAAATAAGGAAGCTAGCAACTTACAGTAAAAGACCTCATACTTGTGAGTCCCTACATCAATAGGCTGTAAACCAGAGACAGTGCATTGAAAATAATGATGCAAGCTTCATATGTGTGCGTTTTTCATAATAGGCAACCACCTCCACCATAAATTGTTAGGTTTGTGAGTGGTTGCCTTATTAGAATTTTGGAACTGTGATGCTTCTGCCTTTATCATGGGGATCTTCCATATCCTGCTAGTGTGTTGGTAATGTGACCTGATAAGGCTGTTCCCTTTTCTATGATATGGTAAGATAGAACTTCCATCCCATATTATAATATATTTGCTCTTCTTTGAATTGTGTATACTTTCAATGTCTTTTTTTAGCCAATTATGGAGCCCAACATTTAATCCCATATTTAAGTTGTGGCATTGAAAAGGATTTATAGACGGTAATATTACATTGGGATCAAAGTTTTTAACCCTCCTCTTATACTCCTTAAAATCTTATTTAACTTTAATTTTTTACTTTTCTTAAACTTTAAAGTCTTTATATTTATTTCTTTTGACTCCAGTGTAACATTATTAAAATATATTGTAAGTGCCTTAAAATAGAAAAACAGGTGAAAACATTGAAATCAGTAGTCAGACCTCAATGATTGGCTACAGTGGTGATGCGCTCTTGATGTAACGTCATCACTATAGTGAAAACACAGATACCAGAGTTTATTTTCCTGAAGGTAGAAAACCATTTTAAATAAAATGTCATAATAATAACAAAAGCAAGTATTATTATTATTATGATTATTTGTTAAAGAATATGAGCTTAGATTTGCATAGGTCAATAAGTGACAAAACAGCTGAAATAGTTGATAAATAGTGTTGAGCGATACCTTCCGATATTCAAAAGTATCGGTATCGGATTGGATCGGCCGATATCCCAAAAATATCGGATATCGCCGATACCGATACTCGATACCAATACAAGTCAATGGGACACAAATATCGGAAGCGATCCTGGATGGTTCCCAGGGTCTGAAGGAGAGGAAACTCTCCTTCAGGCCCTGGGATCCATATTCATGTAAAAAATAAAGAATAAAAAGAAAATATATGGATATACTCACCCCTCCAACAGACCCTGGACCTCAGCGGTGCAAGCGTCTGCCTCCGTTCCTAAGAATGCAGTGAGTGAAGGACCTGCGATGACGTCACGGTCACATGAGCGGTCACGCGACCAGTCACAAGACCGCAACATCATCGCAGGTCCTACACTCACTGCATTCTTAGGAACGGAGGCTGCCGGTTGCACCGTTGAGAGCCAGGGGCTGTTGGAGGGGTGAGTATATCCATATTTTTTATTTTTATTCTTTATTTTTTACATGAATATGGATCCCAGAGCCTGAAGGAGAGTCTCCTCTCCTCCAGACCCTGGGAACCATATGCACCGCACACGCCAAAGATGACTGGGAACTTATATGAACTTCCGATTCCGATTTCCGATATCACAAAAATATCGGAACTCGGTATCGGAATTCCAATACAGCGAATATCGGCCGATACCCGATATTTGCAGTATCGGAATGCTCAACACTATTGATAAATACTTATCTGATCTCTGCAAAGAAATATGTATTTGACAATAGAAGGCTTAGATTAACCCCTTCCCGACATGCGCCGTACTAGTACTGCGCTGCCGCCACTGCATTAGTGCCAGCCGCAGTACTAGTACGGCGCCCCGATCACCGCGGTCTCACGCTGAGCGCCACGGTGATCGGGTGCGAGTGTCAGCTGTATATGACAGCTGACACCCCGCAGCAATGCCCACGATCGGCGCTATCGCCGATCGCGGGCATTTAACCCCTCTGATGCCACTGTCAATAGTGACAGCGGGGGATCGCACAGGGACGGGGGCTCCCTGCGCTCTCCCACCGGAGCAGCGCGATGAGATCGTGCTGCTCCGGTGACCTGGAAGGAGTCCCCAGATCCAAGATGGCCGTGGGACTCCTTCCGGGTCATGAGATGCCCTAGCTTGCCGGCTCCTGCAGAGAGTTCCTAATAGCAGGCGCCGGCAAGCCTCTGCCCTTGTCTGTCAGATCGGTGATCTGACAGAATGCTGTGCACACTGTCAGATCACCGATCTGTGATGTCCCCCCTGGGACAACGTAAAAAAGTAAAAAAAAAAATTTCCACATGTGTAAAAAAAAAAGAAAAAAAAATTCCTAAATAAAGAAAAAAAAAATATTCCCATAAATACATTTCTTTATCTAAATATAAAAAAAATCACACAATAAAAGTACACATATTTGGTATCACCGCGTCCATAACGACCCCAACTATAAAACTATATCATTAGTTAACCCCTTCGGTGAACACCGTAAAAAAAAAAAAAAAAACGAGGCAAAAAACAACGCTTTATTCTCACACCGCCAAACAAAAAGTGGAATAACACGCGATCAAAAAGACGGATATAAATAACCATGGTACCGCTGAAAACGTCATCTTGTCCCGCAAAAAAAAGCCACCATACAGTATCATGAGCAGAAAAATAAAAAAGTTATAGCTCTCAGAATAAAGCGATGCAAAAACAATTATTTTTTTTATATAAAATAGTTTTTATTGTGTAAAAGCGCCAAAACATAAAAAAATTACATAAATGAGGTATCGCTGTAATCGTACTGACCCGAAGAATAAAACTGCTTTATCCTTTTTACCAAACGCGGAACGGTATAAACGCCCCCCCTAAAAGAATTTCAGGAATTGCTGGTTTTTGTTCATTCCGCCTCCCAAAAATCGTAATAAAAAGCGATCAAAAAATGTCTTGTGCCCGAAAATGGTACCAATAAAAACGTCAACTCGTCCCGCAAAAAACAAGATCTCACATGACTCTGTGGACCAAAATATGGAAAAATTATAGCTCTCAAAATGTGGTGATGCAAAAACTATTTTTTGCAACAAAAAGCGTCTTTTAGTGTGTGATGGCTGCCAACCATAAAAATCCGCTAAAAAACACTATAAAAGTAAATCAAATCCCCCTTCATCACCCCCTTAGTTAGGGAAAAATAATAAAATTTTAAAAAATATATTTATTTCCATTTTCCTGTTAGGCTACTTTCACACTAGCGTAGGTACGGGGCCGTCGCGCTGCGTCGGCCCGACATACCGACGCATACTGTGCAAGCGCCGCACAACGGGGGCAGCAGATGCTGTTTTTCCATGCATCCGCTGCCCCATTGTGAGGTGCGGGGAGGTGGGGGCGGAGTTCCAGCCGCGCATGCGCGGTCGGAAATGGTGGACCGTCGGCACAAAAAAAGTTACATGTAAAGTTTTTTGCTGCCGGCAGTCCGCCACAACACGACGCAACCGTCGCACGAAGGTTGCGACGTGTGTCAATACGTCGCAATGCGTCACTAATGTTAGTCTATGGGGAAAAAACGCATCCTGCAGATGACTTTGCAGGATGCATTTTTTAGCCAAAACGACACATTGCAACGTATGCAAAAAAACGCTAGTGTGAAAGTAGCGCTAGGGTTAGGACTAGGGTTAGGGCTAGGGTTGTGGTTAGGGCTAGGGTTAGGACTGGGGTTAGGGTTGGGGTTAGGGTTTCAGTTAGAATTGGGGAGTTTTCACTGTTTAGGCACATCAGGGGCTCTCCAATGCGACATGGCGCCCGATCTCAATTCCAGCCAATTCTGCTTTGAAAAACTAAAACAGTGCTCCTTCCCTTCCGAGTTCTCCTGTGCGCCCAAACAGTGGTTCCCCCCAACATATCAGGTATCAGCGTTCTCAGGACAAGTTGGACAACAACTTTTGTGGTCCAATTTGTCCTGTTACCATTGGGAAAATAAAAACGTGGGGGCTAAAATATCATTTTTGTGGAAAAAAAAAATTTTTTATTTTCGCGGCTCTGCGAGATAAACTGTAGTGAAACACTTGTTGGTTCAAAGTTCTCACAACATATCTAGATAAGTTCCCTGGGGGGTCTAGTTTCCAATATGGGGTCACTTGTGGGGGGTTTCTACTGTTTAGGTACATCAGGGGCTCTGCAAATGCAACATGACACCTGCAGACCAATCCATCTAAGTCTGCATTTCAAACGGCGCTCCTTCCATTTCGAGCTCTGCCGTGCGCTCAAACAGTGGTTCCCCCCAATGTATGGGGTATCAGCGTACTCAGGACAAATTGGACAATAACTTTTGTTGTCCAATTTATCCTGTTACCCTTGGGAAAAAAAGAATTGCGGGCTAAAACATCATTTTGTGGAAAGAAAAAATGATTTTTTAATTTTCACAGCGCTACATTCTAAACTTTAGTGAAACAATTGGGGGTTAAAAGTGCTCACCACACATCTAGATAAGTTCCTTAGGGGGTCTTCTTTCCAAAATGGTGTCACTTGTGGGGGTTTCCACTGTTTAGGCACGTCAGGGGCTCTCCAAACACGACAAGGGTTCCGATCTCAATTCCAGCCAATTTTGCATTGAAAAGTCAAATGGCGCTCCTTCCCTTCCGAGCTCTGCCATGCGCCCAAACAGTGGTTTATCCCCAATGTATGGGGTATCAGCGTACTCAGGACAAATTGGACAATAACTTTTGTGGTCCAATTTCTCCTGTTACCCTTGGGAAAAAAAATTGCGGGCTAAAACATCATTTTGTGGAAAGAAAAAATGATTTTTTAATTTTCAAAGCGCTACATTCTAAACTTTAGTGAAACAATTGGGGGTTAAAAGTGCTCACCACACATCTAGATAAGTTCCTTAGGGGGTCTTCTTTCCAAAATGGTGTCACTTGTGGGGGTTTCCACTGTTTAGGCACATCAGGGGCTCTCCAAACACGACATGGGTTCCGATCTCAATTCCAGCCAATTTTGCATTGAAAAGTCAAATGGCGCTCCTTCCCTTCCGAGCTCTGCCATGCGCCCAAACAGTGGTTTATCCCCATATATGAAGTATCAGCATACTCAGGACAAATTGCAGAACAACTTTTGTGGTCCAATTTATCCTGTTACCCTTGGGAAAATAAAAAATTTGGGGCAAAAAGATCATTTTTTGTGAAAATTAATATGAATTTTTTTTGACTCTACATTATAAACTTCTGTGAAGCACTTGGATGTTCAAAGTGCTCACCACACATCTAGATTAGTTCCTTAGAGGGTCTACTTTCCAAAATGGTGTCACTTGTGGGGGTTTCAACTGTTTAGGCACATCAGGGGCTCTCCAATTGCGACATGGGTTCCGATCTCAATTCCAGCAAATCTTGCATTGAAAAGTCAAATGGCGCTCCTTCCCTTCCGAGCTCTGCCATGTGCCCAATCAATGGTTTACCCCAACATGTGGGGTATCAGCGTACTCAGGACAAATT
Organism: Ranitomeya variabilis; assembly: GCF_051348905.1. Lineage (NCBI taxonomy): Eukaryota > Metazoa > Chordata > Amphibia > Anura > Dendrobatidae > Ranitomeya > Ranitomeya variabilis. The sequence continues at coordinate 601,926,194 of NC_135234.1, forward strand.
GTACAACGACTTTTTTGGTCCAATTTCTCCTGTTACCCTTTATAAAATAATACAAATTGGATCTGAAGTAAAAATTTTGTGAAAAAAAAGTTGAATGTTCAATTTTTTTAAACATTCCAAAAATTCCTGTGAAGCACCTGAAGGGTTAATAAACTTTTTGAATATGGTTTTGAGTACCTTGAGGGGTGCAGTTTTTAGAATGGTGTTACTTTTGGGCATTTTCTGTCATATAGACCCCTCAAAGTCATTTCAAGTGTGAGGTGGTCCGTAAAAAAATGGTTTTGCAAATTTTGTTGCAAAAATGAGAAATCGCTGGTCAAATTTTAAGCCTTATAACGCCCTAACAAAAGAAAATTATGTTTCCAAAATTGTGCTGATGTAAAGCAGACATGTGGGTAATGTTGTTTATTAACTATATTATGAGATATAACTCTCTAATTTAAGGGCATAAAAACTAAAAGTTTGAAAATTGCTAAATTTTCATAATTTTCGACAAATTTTTGTTTTTTTCACAAATAATGCAAGTCATATCGAAGAAGTTTTACAACTATCATGAAGTACAATATGTCGCGAGAAAACAGTGTCAGAATCACCAGGATCCGTTGAAGCGTTTTAGAGTTAAGACCTCATAAAATGACAGTGGTCAGAATTCTAAAAATTGGCCGTGTCACTTAGGTGAAAACAGGCTTTGGGGTGAAGGGGTTAAACTGTGCATCAGTAGTCATTTATCTTTAAATGGAAAGTTGATTTGAAATATATTTTCTTGAATGGCAATTATTCTAATTTTTAAAAAGTTAGTAGACAAAGCATATGTATTATTATAGTGTTAAAACTTTGATAGCTAACAACTTTTCTACCTGCAATACATATGGTTGTTCTATATTTATTTCTATTTCCAGGGTGCACTGTAAAATATACCTCAAAGTGACAATTACATACTTATTTTTGTAAATTATATAATTTACACGCAAAAGAATGTCTAATGATAGAAAATGCATCATCTATGCTTTTATAAAAAGTTGTTTTGCAAATCAACCATCTGCTCAATGATGGAATTGTTCTGAGAAGTTATCCCAGTTGGAACATTTAGAAAATGAAAACATTGTTTTAGGAGCCAGGGAACTTGTATATGAAAAATGTTGAGGTGACAGATGCCTGTAAATTCCTGCTGAGGTACAATAATATCATACATCAGACATGGATTAACGGAAATAGTCAAGTGAAATTTCTAATTACATTTTTGTAAAAAGAGCTTCAAAATTCTACAGAAATCAGATTTATTTTAATAACAAAGAACAGAGTCTAATATCCAACTATGTCAACATTATATACCGAATAAGGACCTTAGCTATTCCTTTTTCTTCTGTTTTATGCAATTTAATAATCAGTTTTATACACATTTCTAGATTAACCTACAAATTTTGCAACTATAGCTATCCTTGCATTAGTTTAAATTAGGGGATCCAGGTCAGTCATCAACTCTGGCAGTGACTGTATTATGCCAAATCCCAACAGTGTGTTACCTACTAGACCAGCGGTTGTATGATTTCTATTATGTAAGTTGCATATTTGAGAGTAGGTGCCGATTAGCGTCTATTCTTGTATCACTCAATGTTTTAATGTTCTATTGAGAGAAATAGGAATAGAATGTTCTATTCAAGACTACCTCTTGAAGCTAATCAAGAGAATGGCAAGAGTGTGCAAAGCAGTCATCAAAGCAAAAGGTGGCTACTTTGAAGAACCTAGAATATAAGACATATTTCAGTAGTTTCACACTTTTTTGTTCAGTATATAATTCCACATGTGTTAATTCTTAGTTTTGATGCCTTCAGTGTGAATGTACAATTTTCATAGTCATGAAAATACAGAAAAATCTTTGAATGAGAAGGTGTGTCCAAACTTTTGGTCTGTTCTGTACATACAAGTTACTTCAGAGGATAAAATGCCTTGGAAAATATCAGCAAAAGATTTACAAAGGCTCGGCTTGCAAATAATAATAGTAATAATCATCATTATCACGTTACTGTATATTGTCTGGATTAAACACCATAGACATCTGTGTTAGTGTAATTAAGCTATTTTTGGCATTGACATTATTATTACATTTTGTGTGCATATTTTACCGTTTTGAATGTTTTCTCATCATCCTGGAGATAGTCTACAACAGTGTTCTATAAGAATCATAAACACAATCCCTATTTCGATACTCCAGAGATATTTCGCCCACATGTATTATACAACAAGCTTTAGATGTAGCCCTAGAACGCGCATATCTTTCTATATATCCAGACATGTAATGTCCAGGCATTCTTTCAGCTGTAAAAACTGAAACATGAAGGGAGGAGATAAAATTAGTCATATATTAACTGTTCTGTCAGTATGCTATAGCAAATCTATGTGTGCATGTTTCATAGCAAGAAAAATATTAAATTGCCTTGTTAAATTTCTAATAAAAAGTGTAGGAAATCGGTAAATCATTAATTCTTAACTTGTTTAGAATGACTGAATGACTGGGTACCAATTGGAAAATATGCACGCCTAATGACTGCAACATTGTAAGGATGATTTTTTAGGAAATGTCAGACTGTTCTAAAATCTATCTGACAATCATTAATCTAAGTTTTCCTTACTATACAGCCTGTTTCACTGATATTTCAGAATAACATGTTTAATAATTAATAATGCTGACAGTGTTAAGAATATACATATTTATTGATTCTATATTCATGCAATGAAAAAGACAGCTTCATTAATTTATGCAGTATGTCCAAGTAACACATATATTTTCTAGGCCAGAAATTATTAATAATACATAACAACAAAAAAGCACAAAATAAAACAAAGTTTTATAATATGAAAGAAACACATGAAAAAAATTAAAAAAATCTAAATAGTATAACAATTCTCAGGTAAAGAAATAAAACAGTTAAAATGAGGGCTTATAACTATAATAAAAGACTAAAATGATAATTATAAGTAACAACTATTGGAAACAAGGAAGGAAAGGTGAAGAAAAAGGAGCAAGGAATGAAGGAAAGAAAGAAGGCACAAAGAAGCAAAATAAAGGAGACATGAAAGGAAGAAAGAAAGTAAGAAAGAAAGAAAGAGAAAGGGAGGAAAGAAGGAAGGAGGAAGGAAGGAAGAAAATAAAGGAGGAAAGAAAGAAAGAAAGAAAGAAAGAAAGAAAGAAAGAAAGAAAGAAAGAAAGAAAGAAAGAAAGAAAGGAAGGAGGAAAGAAGGGAAGAAAGGATGGAAGAAAAAAAGGATTGGAAGGAGGGAAGAAAGAAAGTAAACAAGAAAGACAGGAAGAAAGAAAAATAAAAAAGAAATGAGGGAAGAAAGAGAAAGGAAAGAAATGAGGGAGGAAGAAAGAAAGAGAAAAAGAAAGAAAGAAAGAAAGAAAGAAAGAAAGAAAGAAAGAAAGAAAGCTTCTTGACTCTGGAGTAATACAATTTCAGGTTTCCAGTCTTACATTACATTCTCAATTACTGCACTACAATTTCTTGCACCTTGCTCCATGGTCAGTTATAGTAATTGTTACCTTGTTTTAATTCACAGCTTCGTAATTTATGTTCCTGATAATTATGGCTTGTCTATGATCTTTCCTGTGCTCAACTCTCTGTTCTGTGTGTTGAGCTCGGCATACGTCTGACCTATGTTGATTTGTCTCTCCTGTGTACTGTACTCTACATAGCATATTCCAGATCTGAGAACCAGCATTGTTACACATTTTAGACTATCAAGGAACAGTAATAATGTTGAAACACCTTTAAAACAATTCTTTTATTGTACAGATGAGTATAGAATAATCAAAGCAGAGATTTTACTGCTTTGTGTCTGCAGTTCCTGTAAAGATGTATGGTTTATATGGTAAAAGACTACAGAAAACCTGTGCATTCTCATCCTAAAATCATACTCCATGTCTCCTGTCTATTCTTGCCAGTAACCTGAAAGATTGCATTTAAATAAAAAAGTAATACTTTGATTTTTAGTTATCGCATGAAAAAATGTATAAGTAGGTAAAATAATAGCATTTAACCTTGCATCTTTTATCCCTCCTCTCTCTCTTAATGATGTGCTTTTAATATCATGGAAAAGGTGTGAGTGTCTACAGCTGGCACATAAGCCAACACTAGACCAACCTCCAACAGGGGTTTATCAGGGCTCCAGCTGATGTCTGACTTCCACTTCATGTTCATTTTGTCTGAAGGCAGGGACACTGACACCAGCACTGATTGGGCACCAGGGTCACATGTCATAAAACCACATGGGAGCCCTGGGACTGCAAATGCCTCCACTGCAGGAATGGAGCCGGCACGAGAGGTGAGTATAGGTGTTTTCATTTTATCAGGGCCAACCATAGGAAATGAGAAGGGGTCATCCAAGTAGTCAAGTAGTGGACAACCTCTTAAAGTTATTCAAGACTACAATTTATTCCTGAATCGAAAAGCTCTCATACAGCTATGTAAATGGAAGAAAAAAAATTATTGGTTCTGGAAGAATTGAGGTAACAAAGAAAACTGGTTTCATCTTAAAGGGGTTAATGAAGGGGTTTTTTTGGAAGGGAGGTGAAAATATGCATTATACTTTCCTATTAAATTATCAGATAAAATATATAATTTATAATTGTTTTTTACAAAAGTTTTATATAACATATTGAAACTTTTAGAAATGTTCACATTATTAAAGTTCAAGGACCTATTTAACTACCACTGGATTAATTGGACTGTTTTGCTTAAAAGTGCTACATAAGGTCACGTTCTCCTTTTCTTCTGTCTTGGCACAGAGGATAATTTTGAAGTGGCGAGTGATGCATCCTAACGTCTTTTAATTGTTTTAATTAAAACTATGCTAAGAATTTTCGATATTTAACCTCGAGCTTGAGTTTGACCAGCTGCCATGATGTTACAATTAAAAAGTGTAAAAAATACTTGACTTATTTCTATAAAATGCTTAAAACAACGGGACCACTAATGAAAAAACGCACATGAACTGTCAACTTTCATGTAACTAATATTGCTTAATTAATGAGAAAACAAATTTACTCACTGCACAAGCAAAACAGCATGAAAATAGGAGAAACTTCATCTACTTGTATCTCTTCTGCTCCTAACTTCCTCAAAAGTTCAAAAGCTCAAACTGGGCAGTTAAAAATAAGAATTCTTTGCAAACCAAACCTGAGTCCAGACACGTTGGATGCTACTCAGCTGTAATTATTGGCAAAGCCATCAATTACATAAAGACAGGATGTCTAGACATTTTGAATTACTTAATGGGAAGGTGAGAAGCATAAACAAACACTGATGTTAATATAAACTTTCTTCCAGGAAAGTACATTCTTGAAAAAATAAGTTTTCTTTCTTTAAGGAAGCAAAATATAGAGTAAAAAGAACAAAATGACCAAGGATGAGTTACTGAAAAGGTCTTGGTGAATATTGTTTGAAAAAATATCATTACTATTTTATGTGAGCAAGTAATCTTAAAATACATGGCCATCTGTCTACCTCAAGACAAAAAGTAAACAGCAACAACAATATAATTTTTGCTTCCACTGATTAAACTGTGCTGAAAATCAAATGTATATATAACATGGTAATGACCACAAGTCTAGCAAAAAAAAGTAATTTCCTGTTTTATTTTGGGCATTTTAGTGGTCTGTTGATAATTTGTATTGCAAATGTAGGGGAGTTAATCATTAAAAGTCAACAGTAAGTTGATGAGTTAGGATTAGTGATGAGCGAATATACTTGTTACTCGAGATTTCTCGAGCATGCTCGGGGGTCCTCCGAGTATTTTTTAGTGCTCGGAGATTTAGTTTTTCTTGCCGCAGCTGAATGATTTACATCTGTTAGCCAGCATGAGTACATGTGGGGGATTCTCTAGCAACCAGGCAACCCCCACATGTACTTATGCTGGCTAACAGATGTAAATCATTCAGCTGCGGTGCTGAAAACGAAATCTCCGAGCACTAAAAAATACTCGGAGGACACCCGAGCGTGCTTGAGAAATCTCGAATAACGAGTATATTCGCTCATCACTAGTTAGGATTCTAAATACTGACACTTTTCATCATATCTGTAGCATTTTTTATGTGTATTCTACAATGATTAGGTTTAATAACCTTTCCTCGGGATATAAGATTAATCATCATTGGTTACGACAGTGATCCTGTGTTCCTATAGGGTAAGCTGTCACACCATCTTAAACTATAGGCTTAACTTATCATCAGTATGTGCAACTTGCTGAGAGCTGGTATACTAGTGTGGCCTATTAACACTATTATTTGCATTGCATCATTAATGAGTTTTTTCTTAGGATTAACACCAAAAATAAGTCCACGGAATTGGTGAGAAGTGTCTGATATATTTGAGCCAGAGCTTTACTGATCATGAAAACATGGTTCCCATGTTCCCTTTTTGTCCTTGCTGATGTGGAGTTTGAATGTAGCAACCGTTGAGCATTCATGTTGCTGCTCTCTTCAAAGTATATGGGTTTTACAAACATATCCAAACAGGGTACTCAGATATCTGTCTGTTCCGACACTGAATTTAAACTCCTCCCCACTACATCTGTGCAATGAGGTGGAAAAAGGGACATGAGAAACCCATTTTTGTAATCCTAGAGGGAGAGCCCTAGAGAGCAAATGTTCAATTAACTGTAGGTAGACAAGCTTTTTAATGTTACAGAAAAAAAAATAGCCTACAGAGGTAATCATCTCCCAAATTCTAACTCATTACCTCATTGTCATGGCAGCACTGTTAAAAATCAATATCAACTCTTTAAAGAGATTTGTCACATGTACTTAGAAACTATGTTTCTGAAAGTTTAAGCCCTGATCACTATTAACCCCTTTCTGACCTCGAACGTACTATCCCGTCTGAGGTCAGAAGCCCCGCTTTGATGCGGGCTCCGGCGGTGAGCCTACATCACAGCTGGGACATGTCAGCTATTTTGAACGGCTGACATGTGCCCGCAATCTGCCTGCACCTATTAACTAGCTAAATGCCACTGTCAAATGCAGACAGCGGCATTTAACTTCCGCTTCCGGCCTGGCGGCTGGAAATAAGCTCATCGCCGACCCCCGTCACATGATCGGAGGTCGGCGATGCTTCTCCATTGTAACTATAGAGGTCCTTGAGACCTCTATGGTTACTGATGCACGGTAGCTGTGAGCGCCACCCTGTGGTCGGTGCTCACAGCACACCTGATTTTTTGCTACATAGCAGCGAACATAAGATCGCGTTGTGCCAGCTTCTAGCCTCCTATGGAGGCTATTGAAGCATGGCAAAAGTTAAAAAAAAAAGTAAAAAAATATGAAAAAAATAAAAAAAATATAAAAGTTTAAATCACCCCCCTTTCGCCCCATTCAAAATAAATCAATAAAAAAAATCAAATCTACACATATTTGGTATCGCCGCGTTCAGAATCACCCGATCTATCAATAAAAAAAGCATTAACCTGATCGCTAAACAGCATAGCAAAAAAAAACCCCAGAATTATTTTTTTTTAATGCGACATTGCATTAAAATGCAATAATGGGCGATCAAAAGAACGTATCTGAACTGAAATGGTATCAATAAAAACGTCAGCTAGGCTCGCAAAAAATAAGCCCTCAACTGACCCCAGATCATGAAAAATGGAAACGCTACGGATATCGGAAAATGGCGCAATTTTTTTTTTTTTTAGCAAAGTTTGGATTTTTTTTCACCACTTAAATAAAAAAGAACCTAGTCATGTTAGGTGTCTATGAACTCGTAATGACCTGGAGAATCATAATGGCAGGTTTTAGCATTTAGTGAACCTAGCAAAAAAGCCAAACAAAAAACCATTGTGGGATTGCACTATTTTTGCAATTTCACCGCACTTGGAATTTTTTTCCTGTTTTCTAGTACACAACATACTAAAACCAATGATGTCATTCAAAAGTACAACTCGTGCTGCAAAAAATAAGCCCTCACTTGGCCAAATTGATGGAAAAATAAAAAAATTATGGCTTTGGGAAGGAGGGGAGTGAAAAACGAACACGGAAAACTGGAAAATCCCAAGGTCATGAAGGGGTTAAAGGGAATCTGTCACCCTTTTTTTTATTTGAGATAAAAATATGGTTCAATTGTGCATGAGCTCTGCATTACAGCAGTACCTTTCATATCCCCCAATTCCCCACCTTTGCTGAGATAATACCTTCGTAATCTCTCCATTTTCCTATGTAAATTACCCCAGTCCAGTCCGATGGGCGGCCTATTCACTGCATCTCCCCACCTCCTGCCTTGCTGTACGCATTAATTTTTCTTCTTTCCTGCATTGGCATTGTTTTCCTGTGCCTGCGCATTGAAGTGGCCTCTCGCGCGTGTGCAGTATGTTTTGTCCAACAGTGGGCAAAACATAAAAATCATTATTGTGCATGCGCCATTTTACATTACGTTCTGTGCCCCAGTAGTCTTGCCATGCAAGAGGGCATAGAACGTAATGAATAATGTGGGCGCATATGCAATAGTGATTTTCTGCATTGACCACAGTTGGGCAAAGCAGGCGCAAGAGGCCAATTCAGAAACATGCGCAGAAACTGTACGGGATCTGTGCTATTCACAGATCTCGTTACGTCGAGAATGCCGAGGAGCATGGGGAGGGACAGCGAATAGGCCCCGCCCATCGGACCGGACAATGGTAATTTACATAGGAAAACAGAGAGATTACAAAGTTATTTTCTCAGCAAAGGTGGGGATCGGGGGATATAAAAGGTACTGCTGTAATGGAGACCTCATGCACAATTGAACCATATTTTTATCTCAAATCGAAAAAAAGGGTGACAGACTCCCTTTAAGAAAGGTTAAGTAATTAAACAACTTAGAGCAACTTGACGTGGAAAACAACATAGTGTGCAAAGATGAGCAACTTTAAGGCTGAAAGGAATATAATTCATTTTTTATAAATTCTAGTATAAACTCTAAGAAAAAAACATATGATACAAACTAAGTCTAAATGTGAAGAAATATAGACATGACATAGCAGTGTTCACATAATTTTCTAGCATCTGTAATTAATTAAAATAGCTTTTCTTGACCACTTATTGTATGTATACCTGCCTTCAAGTCTTACAGTTAAACATCTTTTTTCATTTAAAAATATACCAAAATTACATGTTGATTTTTCTCCTATTGTATTGTTGTAACAGTTGGGGCACAATTTGATGTTTTGTATTAGTAACATGAACAATGAGATCGTTATAAAAAAATAATCAAGTGTCACCAAATCTTGGTTGTAAAAATGAAATGGCATTTCAGTCTTGAATAATTCTAGTATTTAAAACCTACTTGACATTGACAATCTCCTTCTATGTTTGCTGTTGAGAAAAGGCATATTACAAGTGTTCCAAAGCAACAAAAATGAACCTGCTGTCTGATGTTGCTTTTATATACTGCATATTCTTTAGATGCAGTGCAAACATTAGAATTCCAAGTTTTATGATTGCTTATTTCCAATGTGATGATATTTCTAATTGCAATTTGTAAACCCAGAATGAATCAGTGACATTACCACTCAAAAATGGAGACAAGATAAAATCTGATAAGTGGCGTGTTAAATATAGCTGATTTAAGTTTGACACAAAGCTGTCTGGACTCAAGGGTTTTTGTAAAGCTAAAATATTTAGCTGGGGAAAAATTCTCATTACAAAGTCATTAATATTATTAATTGACTGTAACTAAGTGAAAGAAATAGAAGGAATATAGTTTGCAGATAAGAAATGTTGCCATAAGCTATGGTTGAGAATTAAATCTTGTAGGAAATATGAAAATATGCTGCTAACCTCTCCATTCAAACTAATAAATTGTGCACATTCAAACAAGAGAATGAATTAATCACTGCAATTAATCTATGTAAAACAGAGCCTTTAATTTTCATACATTCATAATCAGGAGTCCTAAAAACTACACAGTGTGGTTGTTCTTTATTAAGAACTTATGAATTCAACAATTACTACATTTTAAAAGTAGTCATTTCTGCCTATCTGGTCAATGTCCTTGACAGATTAAAACCTCTGAAACTGAATTTGTCATCCACTTTATAAGTTATGATGGCAGTGAAAAAAAAAGAAAAATGTGATTTGAAGTATAGAAGAATCTTGTGTTCTTTTGCCCTCTGTTATCAAGTAAAGTCTTTCATCAAGTGGTCCCATTTTATTCTTTGAGTGATAGAAGTTTGCGAAAAATTCTCCTTTTGTGTTTGCTATGTGACATACTATTTCATACTAGATACATGTAGTACAACTTAGAATTTCAGTTGACTCTTTTATTAGTTTGTTTGTGTGAACTATGATGAATTTTTGAGGTAACAAAAGTATTACAGACATAAAATGTATGTGAAATTTGAACAGCTGCATTTATTAAAAAAACTTCTCTGGAAATAATAAAAATAAGTGCTGCTATTTCTTTGAATAATGTCATATAAAAGTTATACCGTATGTAAGAAAGGTAAGATTTTAATCGATATCTCACTGAGCAGAATATCATTTCAAACATTTTGGCAAGGCAGAACTTGATACAAATTTTTTTGTCCTATAACAAGAAAATAAGGTTAATTTCACTTTAAAAAAAGTAAAAAAAAGTAAAAGTAAATATCTACATTTTCAATCAAATTAGTTGCCAATTTCTTGGTGTCCTCGATGCTTAAGAAACACAGGCAGATGTTTATTAATCATGCAACAACATCAAAGAGCCTTCTGTATGTTTGCAAATTTATTCTCCAGCAGGAAAATGACCCCAAACATAAGCGAATGTCATTATGAACTATTTTTAGTGTACAAAATAGCAAGAAATCCAGGAAATGCAGATATGACCCCATAGAATACTGATCTCACCATCATCAATTCTATCTAGAAGTACACAAAGATCTGTGGCTATTTCTCAAGGATGTTTGGAACAGGCTTCCTGCTGAGTTCCTTGAAAAGCTACCGTATATACTCGAGTATAAGCTGAGACTAGTGATGAGTGAATATACTCGTTACTCGAGATTTCCCGAGCACGCTTGGGTGTTCTCTGAGTATTTTTTAGTGCTCGGAGATTTAGTTTTCATTGCCTCAGCTGAATGATTTACAGCTTTTAGCCAGCATAAGTACATGTTGGGGTTGCCTGGTTGCTAGGGAATCCCCACATGTAATCAAGCTGGCTAGTGGCTGTAAATCATTCAGCTGTGTCAAAAAAAACTAAATCTCCGAGCACTAAAAAATACTCGTAGGACACCCGAGCGTGCTCGGGAAATCTAGAGTAACGAGTATATTCGCTCATCACTAGCCGAGACCCCTAATTTTGCCACCAAAAATGGGAAAGCTTATTGACTCGTGTATAAGCCTAGGGTGGGAAATGCAGCAGCTACTGGTAAATTTCAAAAATAAAAATAGATACCAATAAAAGTAAAATTAATTGAGACATCAGTAGGCTAAATGTTTTTGAATATCCATATTGAATCAGGAGCCCCATATAATGCTCTATACAGTTCACGATGGGCCTCATAAGATGCTCCATACAAAATACGCCTCATATAATGCTCCATACAGTTCATGATGGGCCCCATAAGATGCTCCATACAAAATACATCTCATATAATGCTCCATAAAGTTCATGATGGGCACCATAAGATGCTCCAAACATAATATATGCCCAATATAATGCTGCACAAAGGTTATTGATGGCCCCATAAGATGCTCCATAGAATAATATGCCCCATATAATGCTCCATAAAAGTTGATGGCCCCATAAGATGCTCCATAGAATAATAGGCCCCATATGCTGCTGCTGCAATTAAAAAAAAATGACATACTCACATCTCAACACTGGGGGCCAGGTGCTGGTGTATTGAGCAAGCAGAGACACTGGCGTGCTATGGGGGCCAGGTGCTGGTGTCGCCACTGGCTTAGGCCCCTGGCACTTGCAATATTCACCTGTCCCCATTACACCGGCATGCGCCGCTGTGTCTTCCGTGTCCTCTGGCTGTGACTGTTCAGGCAGAGAGCATGCACTAAACATGTCATCATGCCCTCTGACCTTAACATCACAGCCAGAGAATGCGGAAGACAGAGCCCGGCGGTGGAACGGGGACAAGTAAATATCGCTTGGCTCACCCTCCCATCATACTCACCCACTCCTGGTGCGGCCTCTGCACTACCCTGCTTCTCCATTGTCCAGGGGTGACAGCTTGTTCCTGTGTTCAGTGGTCACATGGTACTGATCATTAAAGTAATGAATATGCACTCCACACCTATGGCAGTGGAGTCGCATGCATATTCATTACTTTAATGAGCAGTACCATGTGCCCGCTGAACACAGGAAGAGCTGCCGGCACCAGAGACCATCTGAGAAGAAGGGAAGTGCAGAGACTGCACCAGGAGGGAATGAGTATGATGTGACAGCCACCACTCCTGCCGCTTTCCCCCGCCGCCCCCCTGGGACAATGACTCGAGTATAAGCCGAGAGGGGCACTTTCAGCCCCCAAAAAATGGCTGAAAATCTTGGCTTAAACTCCAGTATATACATTAGGCATAAGTGTTCCTAGTAGAATTAATGCTCTTTTAAGGAAAAAGGGTTGTCACATGAAATATTTATTTAATTATATTTTTCTTTTTGGTTCACTTTAAATTGTGTAAATGAAAAATACTAGCCTATTAACATTTCTATTTTTTACAGAATTCTGATTTTGCAGTTTTTTCCCCACCTGACAAAAACTTTTGCACAATACTATACATAACTGTGGTTAAACAGATGGCAACTGTTCTTCAACAAAATGCTGTCAAACACTATCAGTAATGTTTATAAGGAGCTTTGTGGCTTTATCTCCCTATCTTTAGTGCTAATCTGTGATTTTCTCTTACTGACCAGATTAATCCAAAAATTGCAGCTACATCCCATGCCTCTGCCTTTTTACAGGATATTGTCCCATCTGACTGTGCTATACCAAGGCATTATGGAGAACCTCGCACAGCAGTGCCTGTGGTCTTATCATCCTTCTTTATCTGATACAATTTCCTGAATTGTGTAAAATGGTGGTAGGTATATTTGGCAATTAATGTAAACAAATTGCAAATTGTTCGAAATTTCCCAATCCAAGGAATTTCAACAAATCTTTTGCAATATGCCAGAGTATAGGAGATCATTGTCCAAAAATAAGTTGGTTAAAAAATATTCCCCTACCGCTCCTAGCACTTTATCACCCTTAAATGCTGTCATTGTACACGATGGCAGCATTCCGGGAGCCGGCAGAGGTATGACAGCCCCTCTGCCTTTGGATCTGAGACCCTGCGGTGTGATGTGGAGTCCAAATTGTTGCCATGGTGACCCTATGTCATCATGATGGCATCCAGGTCACAAACTAGGAAAGTTGCTGATCATGCGCAGTGCATGATCAGTAACTTTCTCTATCAGTGCAGAACTGACAGTTTGCACAGCATGGGGATGCTGCTGAATCCTTATGCTGTACAAGTGATCAGCCTGCAAAAGATGATAGTCCCATAGTGTGACAAAGTAAAAAAGTAAAAATAAGTAAAAAAAAAATATTTTTAGATAATTGTAAAAATATTTTAAAAATACAAATTATAATATTTATTATTATAAATCAATAGCTTAACTATTGTATCTATAAATCAATATTTGTATGATAAAAATATAGACAATAAAAGTACACATATTTGGTCTCGCCGCATCCTCAATGACCCATCGTATAAAAAACTGTCGAATAGTTATCCCCTATAGTGAACACCGTAAAAAATAAATAAAAACAAGGCAAAGCATAAAGTGGAATAAAGCACAATCAAAAAGATGGATATAAATAAACATGGTACCGCTGAAAATGTGATTTTTGACTCGCAAAAAAAGGCAAACCGCCATACAGCTCAATCTGCGGAAAAATAAAAAAGTTATAACTCTCAGAATAAAGCAATGCAAAAATATTTTTTGCTCTAAAATAGTTTTTATTATATAAAAGCGCAAAAACATTAAAAATGATATAAATGAAATACTATGCACGGAATGGCATAACCCCCCCAAAAAAATCCAAAATTGCTGGTTTTTGTTCATTCTGCCTCTCAAACATTGGAATAGAAGTCGATAAAATAATGTCATGTGCCCAACAATGGTAGCAATAAAAACGTCAACTCGTCCCACAAAAAACAAGCCCTCACATGACTCTGTGGGCCAAAATATGGAAAAATTATAGCTCTCAAACTATGGTGATGCAAAAACTATTTTTTGCAATGAAAAGCATCTTTTAGTGAGTGACAGCAGCCAAACATAAATCTGGTATTGCTGTAATTGCACCGACCCAAAGAATAAAGTCAGCTAATCACTTATACCACACAAGGAACGGTACAAACAAATAAATAAAAACAATTCTTCAACTGCTGTTGATTTTTTCATTCTGCTTCCCAAAAATTGCAGTAAGGCTCAGCGCACATTTATCCTGTGCTCTGCACCAAATCCTTTGCACCAGAGTTTCCATGTAAATCTCTGAACTACATGATTCAGACAGAACCTCTGGCAGAAGATTCCTTTTAATGAGGCAGATGGAGAATGAAAGAAATTCAGCAAATTCTCTGCTTCCAAATCCAAATGCCCCCTCCCTTCTGAAACCCACACTGAACCTAAACCATAAATTGCATCCAAGCTTGGCTATCCTGATGCGATAAGAGCCTGCCTAACTAATGGGTGCATGCCTCCAGAAGTACAGGCTGGGCATAACGTACAGGTTACTGAAGCATACTGGTCACTACAGCGTTCTTGTCACTACAATGGCAGTGTCATGCTGCTGCAGTGCAGTGTGATGCATCCTCCACCAGAGGGAGCTTGGGAGGGAAGTGAAACTGCATACACAGAGAAACTCCACAGAGCAGCCGAACAAGCCCCACCAAGCAGCGAGAGAGTGGTCAGACAAGCCAAGTCAGAAACCATTCAGATGCAAAGTACAAAAAGGAGAAAGAAGTATATGTGGTCAGGAGCACGCAAGGGGGTTCAGCAATGGTCGAAAGCTGATAAGGCAAAGACAGGAAACAGAAACAAGTCCGAATACAGGCTGAGTCAGAAAACCAGATAATATAACCAAGAAACAGAGAAGCGCTGGGAAAAGGGCAGACAGAGGAAGACAACAGACATGGGGCAAGTCAGGGATCACAGCAGGACAAATCAAGGTTACCAGAGTCAGGTACACACGCCGAAGGCAGAACTATAGCTGACACTGCCAGCAAGATTCATGGGATATAAATAGCAAACCTGAAACCAGAATGAGGCAGAGCAAAGTTACCCTTTCATGATCCACCCGGAGAAAGGGCAGTCAGGAATAAACCCTGGAATGGATCATGACAGGCAGTTTGAAATTTTCACTTGGCAACATTCATTGCTGCTTGTTTGTGGAAAATAATCAAGGAGTAAAATTCATCACTACACCTGTAGATTAAATCCGCAAGAAGTATAGGTTCCAAAATGGGGTCACTTGAGGGAAGGAAGGTTCTAGCAATTAGTGGCTTTGAATATGGTGTGACAGAGTGTCTGGTGAAGTGATGGAGGGGAGATACATGTAACTGCGCATGATGGTGTCAGTGATGCGAAACCAAAATAGTTTCCGCCAGCACACTACGTGTTCAGAGGATTAAATGAGTTATGTTATAGGCTGGTTTTAGTGGACCTGCATAGAGTGGGTGGGAGGGGGTCCACTGTATCTCCACCATATCTCCGCCTGCAGTGTCCTGACAGGACCTGTGTGATGTTGAGATCATGTGATCAATCACTTGATGGAAGAGTCACATGGTTTGGGCTTAAATGGCTGACTGCCAGAGCTTCCACTGTTCAGTGATTGCCCGGAGAGACAATATTCCAGGAAGTTGTGTTCAATCTGAACCGTGGATATTGCTGCCTGACATCAGGCTGATCCACGCTAGGAAAAGGACTGTGTTTATTTAGTTTCTTTATTTTGCTGTTTTGCCCAGAGGACCGTTTTTACTTTCCCAGCTTGGTTTATGCTGCAACAATAAACCAAACCTTTTCTTAAAGAGACAGTGTTCCAGTTATACCTCTGTGTCCAGCTGACTGAGCTGCTCTACCAAAATGGATTCAGTAAACTGTTCTAGGAATATCTAAGCTCCAGGAAGGAAATAGCACTTTGTTCCTCCCGAATCTCTCTGTATTGCTAAGTAGTACTGTACAGCCACATATGGAGTATTGCACGTTCAGTAGAAATTGTGGGGCAAATTTTGGTGGCATTTTTACCCACTTCTTGTGTGAAGATGTAAAATGGTAAAAATTTAGTTATTTATTCTTTACTGCCTAATGGTATAAAATTCTGTGACACACTAGTGGTGTCAATTTGATCACTGCACCCCTAGATTGATTAATTGAGAGGTGTAGTTTTTACAATGGGGTTCTGCTGTGTTGGCACCTCATGGGCACTCCCAGTGGGTAATGGCACCTGCAAACTATATCAGTAAAATCTCGCTCTTCTTGTCTTCTCAGCTTTGCACTGTGCGTGAAAAATATTTCCCGATTACATGTAGAGTATTGGCGCACTCAGGAAAAAATGGACATCAGTTTGTTGTAAATAAATTTCCTATTAGTCCTTAGAAAAACTAAAAACTTGGGGATAAAACAACATTTTAGTGATAAAAATGTAATGTACTCTTTCTTAACCGTTCAATTGTATAAAATTCTGTGAGGTACATGTGGTGTTAATAGGATCCCTGCACCTCTAGATAAATTCATTGGGGAGAGTAATTTGTAAAATCAGTTCACAAAACAGTACAGACAAAACGTTTGGACACACCTTCTCATTTAAAGGTTTTTTCTGTATTTTCATGACTATAAAAATTGTACATTCACACCGAAGTCATCAAAACTATAAATTAACACATGTGGAATTATATACTTAACCCATTACTCACTTATTAATTTTCATTTTTTTTTTTATGACAGATTTTTAATGATTTGGGTCCTAATGAATCAGAAACATAATTTTCAAAATTTTTAAAAGTACGGATTTTACAGAAAAGGGCATCCCAATATTCAATTAAAAATGACAATGACATGATTTCCTATTTTGAAATCATTCATTTTACAAACACAACACAAAAAATTGGACCTAATTATTAAAATTATAAAATCATAGCCGCTAGAAACTAAAGATTAGGCGTCCCAAAAAAAGGACATTGGTAGATAATGGGTTAATAAAAAGTGTGAAACAACTGAAATTATGTCTTATATTCTAGGTTCTTCAAAGTAGCAACCTTTTGCTTTGATGACTGCTTTGCACACTCTTGGCATTCTCTTGATGAGCTTCAAGAGGTAGTACAATTCAGCCCTCACATGGCTCTGGGAAGAAGATGAGCAAAAAACAAAAAAGGAAAAAAAAATCCTCTGGTCGTTAAGTGGTTATGGGTTGATCCACCTATGTATTAGCCAATAAGGTGCATGCTAGGCATTACACACTGCTTTAAAGCACCCAGTACTAATTTGTGCAGTTGTTATAGAGGTGCTTTTGAATCATAATTACTGACTTGTTTGTCTTATGTGTAAATGTCTGTTCGTAATTTGGGATTTTTGCTAGCTTTGTCTAATTTTACAGTATATGACCCAATAAAGGTTAAGTTTTAATAGCTATTGATTACTAGTGTTGAGCGATACCGTCCGATACTTGAAAGTATCGGTAAGTATCGGCCGATACCGGCAAAGTATCGGATCTAATCCGATACCGATACCCGATACCAATACAAGTCAATGGGACTCAAGTATCGGAAGGTATCCTGTATGGTTCCCAGGGTCTGAAGGAGAGGAAACTCTCCTTCAGGCCCTGGGAACCATATTAATGTGTAAAATAAACAATTAAAATAAAAAATATTGATATACTCACCTCTCCGACGCAGCCTGGACATCACCGCTGGTAACCGGCAGCCTGCTTTGTTTAAAATGAGTGCGTTCAGTACCTTCCATGACGTCACGGCTTCTGATTGGTCGCGTGCCGCTCATTTGACCGCCACGCGACCAATCAGAAGCCGTGACGTCATCCCTCAGGTCCTAAATTCCTAATTCAAGGAATTTAGGACCTGAGAATTACGTCACAGCTTGTGATTGGTCGTGTGGCAGTCACATGGGAGCCGCGACCAATCACAAGCCGTGACATCATCTAAGGCCCTGAACGCGCTCATTCTTAGGAAGGAAGGCTGTCGGAAAGAAGCCGAGGGTGAGTATATTCCTATTAGGTATATACTCACCCTCGGACGCGCCCTGCTTCTTTCCGGCAGCCTTCCTTCTTAAGAATGAGTGCGTTCAGGGCCTTAGATGACGTCACGGCTTGTGATTGGTCGCGGCCGCCCATGTGACCGCCACGCGACCAATCACAAGCCGTGACGTAATTCTCAGGTCCTAAATTCCTAGAATTAGGAATTTAGGACCTGAGGGATGACATCACGGCTTCTGGTTGGTTGCGTGGCGGTCACATGAGCGGCACGCGACCAATCAGAAGCCGTGACATCATGGAAGGTACTGAACACGCTCATTTTAAACAAAGCAGGCTGCCGGTTACCAGCGGTGATGTCCAGGCTGCGTCGGAGAGGTGAGTATATCAATATTTTTTATTTTAATTCTTTATTTTACACATTAATATGGTCCCGATACCAATTCCCGATACAACAAAAGTATCGGATCTCGGTATCGGAATTCCGATACGGCAAGTATCGGCCGATACCCGATACTTGCGGTATCGGAATGCTCAACACTATTGATTACTATATTAGTTGCTTCCCTTGTTTTCCAACTCCAGAGTCACAGGATAAGTATCTCTCTCCTGTAGAGTCTAAGCGCTCATGATCAGTAGGGTTCTATCATTCTCATGCATGTAGAGGATAAACTCTCAAGGTAAGTGGGGTTCTTCTTTCTCTCTCCACTGTAAAGTATAAGCTTTTGGTCAGTGGAGTATTCTCTCTCTCCTATAGAGTGTACAGTGTAAACTGTTATGGTCAGCAAGGTACTTTCTCGCTCTCTTCTCCTTTACATGTATTTCCTGAGCAACATTATTTGTTGCAAATCAATATTTTGAAGAAAAATTATCAAAGTCTGCAAATTCAAATTTCAAAAGATTTGCATACCTCTAGTTTCACATACAGAGGTAAAAGTAATGAAAAGGTATCATCTAATCAACTATTTAAATATCATGGTCAGACTCTGGTAGCAATGGAAGAGTACTGCACTTTTCTTGCATACATTCAAAATATCTACTAACCCTGGAGTATTTAAGGTTCGGCAGGTGGCACAGCCACCTTATAGATTGGATAGCCTGCATTTCCTGGGCTACTCAGAGTTTTGCCTGTCCATGTTATAACCTTCCCAGATGAACGAGTTTTCCAAAAATTCCACACAGCTATCCACACCAATTTATACGATGTAAAAAAATGTGTTTCTTATTCAAATGATCTGCTTGAAGGGAATCAATGTCATTCATTTTAATGCAATAATCAGAAAGGATACATTTACTGTCATTAGTTTTTAGAAATAAAATATTACACTATCATTAAGTTTTTAGCATGAGTCCAGAACTACTGATGGACTTTGTGAAGGTTGAAATAATTATATTATTAGATTGTAAAAGTTTAAGATCTATTTCAGAATTTCACTAGAAAATGTAAATAATTTCACAATACATCATCTTTTTATACTTGTAATGAAATGCATGAAGAAAATTCTCAGAATTTTTATAATGTTCAGTCTTTGGGAGCCAAGTGCTGTAAGATGACCTCCAACAAATTTCCAATTCTGTAGAAATGTATTAAGAGAGCTTTTTAATTGACTTTTTAACTTTACATCGCCCTACTTTTAATGTATCATATTGGTGCTGGCATCTAACATTTCTGAAGGAAATTTATAAAGGAAAAAGTAATATTATGTTTAGTGAATCAATGTATTGCCTTAGGGATTTTCTACTGCATAAAAAATTATTAAAAACAATTTGTGTTCCTTATTTCACATAATTCTACTGATCAGGATCAGTTTTGAGTCTCAGGAGTGCCTCAAAGTGACTCCAGTTGTTTTTACTTAAACATAACACATAAAAAAAGTTAAGAGAAAGAAAATTGACTGGCAGAAGTTTTGAAACTTCCTTATTCCAAATACATTTATAAAGATATTAATTTGTTCTTTCAACTGATTAAAATGTTACCAATTATCAATATATTACATTCAATCATTACCATTTTCTCCACATTATCTTCCAGTTTTAGAATAATCTAACTATGATTGGATTAACTAATTTAGGTTTCAATACTAATATGGGTACTAAAGGTAATCATCATCCTAGTCTACTTGTAAAGCACTGTGTGCCATTGTCATTCTTGCTATGTGAATTATGTGTGTCCTGGTCAGTATTCTGCTAGAGTAGAAGTTTGCTTTTTATGGATTAGTAAAAGGTGCAGCCAATCAGCCGCCACTTCTATGATATAACTGCTGGTGACACAGCACCAAAATCAATGCAATGGTATCAGTCTATTAGGTTGGTATAAAATGTTTTTGTTTTATCTGTACCTTTTTGTTTTATCTTGTGTGATAAAGCAATTAAAGAAGTTGTCCACTACTATAACCTTTTTTTTTTTTCATAAATCTTGCTATTATGGGCCACTGAAAACATCTACTGTGTTTATTTTAGCAATATTACCTTTTATCATGCTGTAGCAGCACATTTTAGTGC
Source organism: Ranitomeya variabilis (assembly GCF_051348905.1). NCBI lineage: Eukaryota > Metazoa > Chordata > Amphibia > Anura > Dendrobatidae > Ranitomeya > Ranitomeya variabilis. The sequence goes on from NC_135234.1 coordinate 601,946,897, forward strand.
TGGATTCAGCTCTCATGGGGTTAATCGACAACTTCCTTTCTCCTGAGTCATTGTGCTCTAATACTACAAGTTCCATGATGCATTGCACTGCTACTAAGCCTGAACCTAGCACACCCACTCCAAAACACACCCCAACCCCTCCCTCCCCTCCTTCCTCTAGCTTCAAAAAGATTTGTGATGTCATTTCTGTCCAACCTCCTCTTTTACATTTGTCCAACCCACACTCCATTACACACAGATAGAGGGATAGATAGATAGATAGATAGATAGATAGATAGAAAGATACAGATATATCTATGTCTATTTCCATAGATATGTCCATATCCATGTTTCTAAACCCCTTCACCCCTGGAGCTTTTTTGTTTTCGTTTATCGCTCCCCTTCTTTCCAGAGCCATAATTTTTCCGTCAGTATGGCCATGTGAGGGCTTATCTTTTGCAGAACAAGTTCTACTTTTGAACGCCATCATTGGTTTTACCATGTTGTGTAGCAGGAAATGTGAAAAAAATTAAAAGTGCAATGAAATGGAAAAAAAACTGCAATCCCACACTTGTTTTTTGCTTGGCTTTTTGGCTAGGTTCACTAAATGCTAAGACTGTGTGCACACGTTGCGGATCTGATTGCAGATCCGCAGCGTTTTTTGCTGCACTGAATTGCATCAAATCCGCAGTGTAGTGTACAACCAATGTAAGTCTATGGGAGCCGCAGACTTGTTGTGCACATGCCGCGGAAAAAGCCGCACTGAAACCGCACCAAGAACTGCATCAAAACCGCACCAAAAACTGTATCAAAACCGCACCAAAACTGCGAAACTGCACCAGGTTTTGATGCAGTTTTTGGTGCAGTTTTGATGCAGTTTTTGGTGCAGTTTTTATGCTTTTTTGGGTGCAGTTTATGTGCGGTTTTAATGCCGTTTTTGGAAATAAGTAAATAAACGGAAAATGTGCATGATTTGAATGGAAACATGCATGAAAAAACGGATTCCAAGGCCGGATTCATCATTTCACAGCTCAGTTTCATACTTTTTTTGCCGGATCCGACGCTGTGCGTTTTTTCGCCGGACAGAAAAAACGTTCCTCTGTATGTGTTTTCCATCTGGCGGAAACAGCTTTTTTGACGGATCTGGCAAAAAACGGATGAAACTCTATGAGAAAAAGACGGATCCGTCGGAAAAAAATGGATCCGTTTTTTTCAAAACTCGCCGGATTGTGCCTCACGGCAAAAACCTGATGTGTGAAAGCAGCCAAATATATGGATAGATACATCTATGTATCTATAGATATATCTATAGATAAATATATCTATAGATAGATATATCCATAGATATATAATAGAAAGGCCGATGTTTCTATAAAGCTACTTTCACACTTGCGTTTTTCGCAATCCGTCTTTTGGGAAAAAAACGGATCCTGCAAATGTGCTCGCAGGATGCGTTTTTTACCCATAGACGTGTATTAGTGAAGGACCGCGACGGATGGCCACACGTCGCATCCATCGTGCAACGGATGCGTCGTGTTTTGGCGGACCGTTGGCACATCCGTCACGTCTGCCATTTTCTACCGCGCATGCGCGGCCAAAACTCCGCCCCCTCCTCCCCGGACTTCAGAATGGGCAGCGGATGCGTTGAAAAACTGCATCCGCTGCACACGACGTGCACAAATTTCACAACGTGCGTCGGTACGTCGGCCCAACGCATAGCGATGGACCCGTGCCGACGCAAGTGTGAAACAGGGCTTAATGAGCGTTTAATTTAATAAAAAACTGAAAAAAATGGCGTGGGCTCCCGCGCAATTTTCTGCGCCAGAGGGGGAAAGCAGACGGCCGAGGCCAATATTTGTAGCCTGCTATGAATAGCAGCCCGCAGCTGTCTGCGTAGCCTTTACTGGCTATTAAAATAGAGGGACCCCCCAAAAAAATGACGTGGGGTCCCCCTATATTTTATAGCCAGAAAGGCTACGCAGACAGCTGCGGGCTGATATTAATAGCCTAGAGAGGGGCCATGGATATTGGTCCCCCCCCCGGCTACAAATACCAGTCCGCAGCCACCCCAGAAATGGCGCATCTGTAAGTCTACGTTCACATTAGCGTTCGGCGCCGCAGCGTCGCCGCATGCGTCATGCGCCCCTATATTTAACATGGGGGCGCATGGACATGCATTGTGCTGCGTTTTGCGACGCATGGTTTTTTTTGGCCGTAAGCGTTGGGCGCAGAGCAAGTTGCATTTTTTTTGCGTCCAACTTTCGGACAAAAAGGACGCATGCGTCGTTTTAGCGTGCGTTTTGTTGCGTTTTTGTTTGCGTTTTGCGTTGCGTCTCCGACGCTGCGGTGCACAACGCAAATGTGAACGTAGCCTTAGATGCGCCAATTCCGGCACTGAGGCTGGTTTCACACTTGCGTTTTTGGACGCTGCGTTTTAGCGCTAAAAAACGCATGCGTTTTTTTCCTATACTTAACATTAAAAACGCATGCGTTTTTTCACATGCGTTTTGACGCGTTTTTGGCAACGCATGCGTTTTTGAACGCGCGCGTTTGTTTGCGTTAAAAACGCATGTGTTTTTATAGAAAAAAAACAGAAAAAACACTGAAAAACCACCCACCACCATCAGGGTGATAAAGGGATCCAAACCCTATCCCTACCCCTATAACCTCACCCCTAACCGTGTAATGAACATTTTATGACATAGTGCCACGATATTTAAGTGCCACGTATGTAAGTGCCACGTATGTAAGTGCCACGTATGTAAGTGCCACGTATGTAAGTGTCACGTATGTAAGTGCCACGTATACAAGTGCCACGTATGTAAGTGCCACGTATTTAAGTGCCACGTATGTAAGTGCCACGTATGTAAGTGCCACGTATGTAAGTGCCACGTGCCACGTATATAAGTGCCACGTATGTAAGTGCCACGTGCCACATATTTAAGTGCCACGTATGTAAGTGCCACGTATGTAAGTGCCACGTGCCACGTATGTAAGTGCCATGTGCCACGTATTTAAGTGCCACGTATGTAAGTGCCACGTATGTAAGTGCCACGTGCCACGTATGTAAGTGTCACGTATGTAAGTGCCACGTATATAAGTGCCACGTATGCAAGTGCCACGTGCCACGTATATAAGTGCCACGTATGTAAGTGCCACGTATTTAAGGACAATGGCTCCTGCAGTGCATCACTGAGGTTACTATAGTTCACTGGTCTCACTTTATGGCAAAAAGCTGCGTGGGAACTTTCTCATACAGCATGCCATAAAGTGAGACTAGGGACTATTTTCTCACAGGGGCGTAGGAATACATTGTGGGGAATACATTGTGGAAGGATACCTTCCTCCCCTCATTGTCTTCCTGGAGCCCCTGGAGAGTGGTTGCATTAGCAGATGCTCCTGTTCTCCACGGGAGATCGTCGTGGGACACTCGTTTTAATTGGATTTCTGCGGATCAGGGAGTATAGTGTTTGTTTATTATTTTAATATTTTTTATGACACTGGCTTCGGGGATCAAAGTGACAAGTGATGGTGAGTATGTAATCTATGTTATATGTACTGTATGTCTGTATGTATGTACTGTATGTCTGTATGTATGTATGCGCATGTCGTCGCATGCCATCGCATGGCGCATGTCGTCGCATGGCGCATGTCGTCGCATGGCGCATGCCGTCACGTGGCGCATGTCGTCGCGTGGCGCATGTCGTCACATGGCGCATGTCGTCGCATGGCGCATGCAGTCGCATGGCGCATGCAGTCGCATGGCGCATGTCGTCGCATGCATCATGTCGTCGCATGGTGCATGCAGCATGTCGTCGCATGCAGCATGTTGCATGTCGTCGCATGGCGCATGTCGGCGCATGTTCTGTATGTGTGTATGTACTGTATATGTGTGTTTTTTTTTTGTTTTGTTTTTTTTTACATTCAACACATTAGCCGGATGATGGGACTACTACTGTCCCATCATTGGCTAATGTGTCACTGACTGTCACTGTAGCAGGCAGAGCCCGATGGGACTTGTAGTCCCATCGGACAATGCCTGCACACAGAGACACACACACACACACACCAAAGACCACCCCACCCCCCGCAGCAGACCCAGCACATACCGGCAGCAGAGCCCCGGCGCCGGCCCCCACCCCCACCCCCACATGCCGGCGCAGAGCCACGGCGCCGTACCCACATTCTGGCGCTGGCACGCAGAGCCCCGGCGCCGGCCCCCACCCCCACATGCCGGCGCAGAGCCCCGGCGCCGTACCTACATACCGGCGCTGGCACGCAGAGCACCGGCGCCGGCACGTACATACAGACCCCAGCGCCCGCACCTTCATCATCACTGCCTAGCCCCGCCCGCCCCCAGCAAAGCCCCGCAGGCAGCCCCCCAGCCCCGCCCACAGCCCAGTCACTCTTGATGAGTGACTGCTCTGACTGTGTGGCTGGGACACACCTGCTGCTGACGTCACGTCAATTTCCAGAGCCTGGAAATTGACGTGACGTCGGCGGAAATAAGCGGTGGCTGCAGCCTGGGGGTCACGTGACCCGGACTCAGCCGCCGCTACAGCGCCGCTCACAGGCAAAAACGGCAACAAAAGGTATTTGCACAATTCATCAGGGGCCCCGGGGGGATACATTGGGGGGTTAATTGAAAGTAGTGGACAACCCCTTTAACAAGGAGTTGCCCATTAATGTCTCTTTAACATTCCTACTTTTAAAGAAACACTGTAGGCAAGCTGATGCATATTTTAATACCTAGTGCAATGCCTATGGGGGTACAGCATGACATCCATTTTCATTGATTCTTAAAGATATTGTGCACTACTTGGTCAATTCCTCCTTATACAAGCTTATGTTTACTTTCTGGACAAGTGCCGTTCCAGCGATGAAACCAAACACTGGGCATTTGCAGCATGCATAGAATTGTATAGATTGCCATATTGAAAGTTTATTGTTACCTTGTTATCATACTAAAAATTGTCATTTCCCTCCCATCACTATTACCAGGCTATGCCATCATTTTATGATCAGTGGTGGATTGGAAGACTTCAGGAGCCTTATTCAGAAAGTAAACAGACTGAAGTCCTGCTTCAATGTTTAAACCCATTTGAATATTTTCTCTTACAGTGGTGTTCCACAGACTAGTTATACAGGGAATAGCCCCATGTTGTAGGGAAAGTAAAAGCACTGAAAATAACATGCTTGATAATTATTGCTAAAGTCTCTTCATCAAATGTGCAGGAAACAAAGAGGCTGTAAAAGTCAAACAATGGCAAATATGTAATGAAATCCAAATTGAAAAATTAATTTTAGCCCAAAATGCATGCAGCAAAAAAATGTCTCTTAAGATGGCCAATCCCTTTAAGGTGTGTGGTAGTTCAACTCACACAGTGGTAAACGGAGGTAGAAAACAGGAGCACTGTCTCTTTAAATCTTCATTTTTTTATTATATGGCAGCATAAACCATCAAGAAGAAGAAATTAAACACAGCCCTTCAGGCAAAAACAGGAAAACAACAAAGAAATCAAAATGTTGAACACAGTCCATACACTCTGGAGCAACACAGATTCAGTCTTTCTTCCTCAAGACACAAAACCACTGGTGATCCTCTCTCCAGTCTTAAAGACTGCCTCTCGAGCCAAGCTATTTAAGCCTCAGAGCACACCCTGGGGTGTAGATAAGGTGGACATCCTCCCACCCGCTCTATGGAAGTCCACATAAAAGTCAGACCATTACAAAAATTAGCTGAACCTCTCACAGCTAGTGTTGAGCGATACCGTCCGATACTTGAAAGTATCGGTATCGGAAAGTATCGGCCGATACCGGCAAAGTATCGGATCCAATCCGATACCGATACCCGATACCAATACAAGTCAATGGGACTCAAGTATCGGACGGTATTCCTGATGGTTCCCAGGGTCTGAAGGAGAGGAAACTCTCCTTCAGGCCCTGGGATCCATATAAATGTGTAAAAGAAAGAATTAAAATAAAAAATATCGCTATACTCACCTGTCCGACGCAGCCTGGACCTCAGCGAGGGAACCGGCAGCGTTGTTTGTTTAAAATTCGCGCTTTTACTTGGTTACGTGAAGTCCCGGCTTGTGATTGGTCAGGGCGGCCATGTTGCCGGGACGCGGACCAATCACAGCAAGCCGTGACGAAATTACGTCACGGCTTGCTGTGATTGGTCCGCGTCCCGGCAACATGGCCGCCATTAACCAATCACAAGCCGTGACGTCACGGGAGGCTGGACACGCGCGCTTTTTAAAAAGCGCACGTGTCCACTCTCCAGTGACGTCCCGGCCTATGATTGGTCACGGCGCCATGTTGCCGGGACGCGGACCAATCACAGCAAGCCGTGACGAAATTACGTCACGGCTTGCTGTGATTGGTCCGCGTCCCGGCAACATGGTAGCCATTAACCAATCACAAGCCGTGACGTCACGGGAGGCTGGACACGCGCGCTTTTTAAAATGGGCGCGTGTCCAGCCTCCCGTGACGTCCCGGCTTGTGATTGGTTGCGCCGCGGTCAACCAATCACAAGCCGGGAGGCTGGACACGCGCGCATTTTAAAATTTTAAAATGCGCGCGTGTCCAGCCTCCCGGCTTGTGATTGGTTGATCGCGGCGCAACCAATCACAAGCCGGGACGTCACGGGAGGCTGGACACGCGCCCATTTTAAAATGCGCGCGTGTCCAGCCTCCCGTGACGTCACGGCTTGTGATTGGTTGCGTCTCCCATGTGACTGTGACGCAACCAATCACAACGCCGGAACGTAATTTTAAAATCCTGAAGGACCTGAAATTACGTCACGGCTTGCTGTGATTGGTTGCGTCCCGGTCACATGGGCGGCACGCAACCAATCACAAGCCGGGACTCACGTAAAGGAAAGAAAAGCGCAAATTTTAAACAAAGAACGCTGCCGCTTCCCTCGGTAAGGTGCAGGCTGCGTCGGAGAGGTGAGTATAGCAATATTTTTTTATTTTAATGCTCTCTTTTACACATTTTTTACATTAATGTTGTTTCGATACCGATACCCGATATCACAAAAATATCGGATCTCGGTATCGGAATTCCGATACAGCAAGTATCGGCCGATACCCGATACTTGCAGTATCGGAATGCTCAACACTACTCACAGCACTTATTGTGCTGGAGGAAAATACTCTTGGTTTCACGTCACTGATGCCATTAAGCATAGTGACACATATCTCCTTTCTAGTACTTTACCAGTGACTTTGGCATATATCCACTCTCCACCCAAAGTCAGGGGTTTTGGCACCTTCACTCACTCAGCAGGGGAGTCTGGATAAGGCATCTACATTCCCATGCAACTTCCCTGGCCTATGCTTGGCTTGGAAATTGAAATCTTGAGGGCCTAAAAAGCACCTATTTACCCAAGCACTCTTACCCTTCTTTTCCCTCAACCACCTCAACAAGGTATTGTCCCATGCCAGCTTAAACTTACAACCTAACAGATAATATCTCAGGGTATGTAAGACCCATTTTATGGCAAAGCACTAGAGATGAGCGAACACTTCAATGTTCAGTTTAGATTACAGTCACCAAATTTGCAATATTTGCCGATTTATTTGTCAATTATTCGCTGAACATAGCCAAATGCCATTCAAGTCAATGGGAGGCAAAAACAAACGCATACACAACACCATCAAATGGGTCTAAAAGTTGCCAAAGCACATCAAATGAGGGGCACACCGGGAAAGTGGCCTTAATTCACCAACAGTACAATTTTTAGCATGGCACAGCAGCAATCAGCCAGGCATGAGGTATCAGGGTCTGGGTTAGTATTTACAACATTGAATTGAATGTTAAATTATGATGAGGTGGTTGAGGAATCGGTGTAGCCCTGTTGTGCTTGGAGCCCTGATACCACATTCAACAGCTCAACCTGCTTTAATGCTTAGTTGTACTCAGGTGGCGCAAATATCAGTTTTGTAGACTACTATTGTTAGAAAAATCTAAGGAGGGTAATAACAGAAAAAAATAATAATGTGCATGAGGTCTTCAGACAGCTTAATTTCACCACCACAAAGTTACAACATTCGATACAGTGGGCTGTATTACATTTAACAACAGAATTTTAGTTTTTTTAAAATCTGCATGAGATATGCAAACAGTGGAATTTCACCACCACTAAATAACAAGGTGAGATATGGCATTCTGAATCATGGTAGCAACTGCCAAAAAAAAACACCATTTTTTTTCATGGCCAACAGCTCAAATAACAGAACAATGTCACCACACCACTAAATGACAAAGTGACATATGCCTTGTTGTATCACATTTAGCAAGTGAAAAAATAAGATTTAGAACGGTCTACTCATGCGTGGAGCACAACAGAAGCTGTGCACAGCACACTTGTATGAAATGTGCCATGCTGTCTTTGTCTATGGACCTCAGTAATGGCACAATAAAAAAGTCTGCTGGAGGGTTTATTGCACAGCTACGCAGCATACTAGCTAACTAAACAATCTGACTAAGAAACAACCACCTAGCTAACTAGCTAAAATCTTGCAACAAACAGTCCCAGCAACGGGAGCAGCCTCTCTCTGCGCTGTTACAGTGTCAAAATGGTGCTTAAACAAGATGTCCGCCCTTTATTTGGAGAGGGTCATGTGATTTCAGGATCCAATGACACAAGCTGTTATGTCAGGACATTGTTGATGTTTCCTGTGCCCTGATTGGCTAGCTGCAATGTGCACACATAAAGTTAGAATAAAAAAATAAAAATTTACAAGCACACTGCTTCTCTGAGTCCTCCCTACCCCCTACCCTCATCAAACACATGCCCCATACTCATCATACACCACCATTATTGTTGTCAAAGTGTTCAAAATAATTAAGTAGCAACGCAAATATTTTACTGCACTTTTTTGCGAATGATTCCAATTTTTTTCAGATTTTATAACATTTTGCTCATGTTTCTTTTCACGAATCCGAATGTGCCATATCCTTGCCAATATTATGTTTGGCTACTGTTTTTCGAACAAATTCGCTGATCACTACTAAGCACTCAGTTTCTCTCGCATGAAGAGAGCTTCCGACTCAGACACAGGATGGGATGCTCTTCCCATTCACTTCGTGAGATAGCACAGCTCCCAAGCCAACTCTTTGCTGAAGTCTGATGCGACCAGAATTGGATGTATACACAGAATCTCCTTAATCCTGGAATGTGAACTCAGCCTCAGCAGACCACTTAATCATCGATGATCTTGTGCCTTGAAGGAGGTCCATCAACGGTGTGGCTATCAAGGCGAATCTTGGGACAAACTGCGGATAGTAACCCATGATTCCAATAAACACCCTTACTTGCTTCTTGAAAATGGTTGTGGCCACTTCTGACTTGCCTTCATCATGTTTATCTGAGGTTTGATTTCACCCTTGAGGTATTTGGCCTCTTCCTTCCCTATGGCACATTTTCATAGGTTTACAATGAATCCTGCATTCCTCAACACATTATTTCCTGTACCTTTGGTAGATGACTACCCCAGTCAGGGCTGAAGACCACAATGTCATGTAGGTAGCCTGTGGGATATTTCTTATGTCAAGCTAGGACCTGATTAATAGCCCTCTGGAAAGATGCTGCAACCCCTAGCAGTTCGAAGGGCATTCTTGTGTATTGAAAACACCCATGAGGTGTTGAGAAGGCCGACTTTTCCTTGGCGCTCTGGGACATGGGGATCTGCCAGTAGCCCTTTGTCAGGTCGATTGTTGTAATGCACCTCACGGCTCCTAGTCTCTCAACGAGTTTGTCCACAAGGGACATTGGATACGCATGACATTTGGATACCTCATTCAGCCTGCGGTAGTCATTGTAAAACCGCCATTCATCATTGGGCTTCGGATGAGACTAGACCATCCACTTTTCGACTCCCCAAAGACCCCGAGGTCTAACATCCTCTTCGCCTCATTTGATAGTACCTCCCGACATGCTTCAGGAATTCTATAGGGCTTGAGGTTCACCTTTACATGTGGTTCTGTAAAAACATCATGCTCCACCACCTGCGTATGCCTTCGCAACTCCAAGTACAGATGATGGTTCTGCTGCAACAATTCCCAATACTGATGTCTCTGGGCCAGCATTAGAGTCTCTGCAACAGTGACATCATACACTGTGGCTTTGGGACTGACTTCCAGGCAAGGGGTTTCCAGGGATTCCCGATCTCATCATGGCTTGAGCAAGTTCACATGGTATATTTGGTGCATCTTTCTTCAACCTGGCTGGTGTACCTTGTAATTCACCTCACTCAGCTTTTCCACCACCTTGTATAAACCTTGCCAGTTGGCTAAGAACTTGCTTTCCACCATGGGGATAAGCACTAGCATGCTGTCCCCAGGATGGAATTGCCTCAGCCTTGCTGAGCGGGTATACACTCTTGCCTGTGCCTCCTTTGCCTGGAGAAGATTCTCCTTCATGATAGGCATTACTTTCACCATCCTTTCCTGTAACTGGACAACATGCTGTTTGTCACTCCAGTGTGGTGTGACCTCAGCTTCCCAGGTTTCCTTGACAATGTCCAGGAGCCCTCGTGGATGTCAACCATACAGTAGCTCAAACGGCGAGAAGTCAGTAGAGGCTTGAGAAACTTCTCTGACTGAAAAGAGCAGTAACGGAAGCAGATAGTCCCAGTCTTGACCATCCTTCTTAATGACCTTCTTGAATATTGCCTATAAGATCTTACTGAAGCACTCTACTAGGTCATCTGTCTGCGGATGATAGACTGAGCTTCGCAGCTGGGTAATCTGAAGGATCTTACGCAACTCCCTCATTACCTTGCTCATGAAAGAGTTTCCTCGGTGTGTCAAAATCTCCTTTGATAGAACCGTCCTAGCAAAAATATGGACAAGTTTCCAGGCGATACTCTTAGAGTATCTTAGTGGTGCTGCTTCAGGGTACCAGGTTGCATAGTCCATGACCACTAAGATGTATTCATGGCCTCATGAAGATTTAACTAGTAGACCTTCTAGATTCACGGAAATCCTCTCAAGTGGGACCTCTGTCACTTGTAATGGAACAAACAAACTTTGGAAGTGGGTAGAGGGAGCAGTTATCTGGCTGGTGGGGCAGGACCTACAATAATTTATGACCGTTTTTTCACTGACTAATCCAATTGGAGTAATGAAAGGTTAAATTTTAAAACATAACTTTTAATGGCCAATTATATATATAATATAGTTTACCTTTATACTAAACACACAACAGTGCCTGATCAACCGTAATATTCCAGTGACATCCTCTTTGAGGTATGCGGCTTCCGCTCTGATGTTAAACAAATTGATAGATTGCAATAAACAATAAGGTGTTGTGCCTTATTATTTGGAGACCAATTTTTATATAATTTGATTATAGCAATATAGATTTTTCTCCTCGTTTGTTCATGTACTAACATTCATGTTTTGGCCCCCATATATTTTTTGGCAGCTATTCACTGTATTCTAAATGGAGCTGCCACACTAATTATTTATGTACTAGATGGCAGCCCGATTCTAAAGAATCGGGAGTCTAGAATCCATATATACTTTATTTATTCAAATGTAAGAATAATACAATTAAATAATAGTAAGAAAGAACAAAAAATGGCTGCACTCACCAGCTCTTGACAATTCTTGACAGTACGGCACATTTCTGATTGGTCGCTCGCGGCAGGCGGCAACCAATCAGAAAAGTGCCGCGCACCACGAAGGCATATATCTTTGTCCACCCTGAGCGGGTGTAGGACGCTGGTGACGTCACTTATCTCCGGACATTATCTCCGGACAAAGCCACGGAAGTTGGCACAAATTGCCGGAAGTAGTATTCTAGGCAATTATATATTAGATTTTAATGTTATCAGTGTTTACCTTTGAACGTTTATATTGTATTGTCCTGTCACCAGCCATGTGTACGATTATCGGCCGAAAGCCTCTCTGGAACCAATAATCACCCCATGTAAAGGTATCTTTATAAGTTAAAGATTCAGAATACTATGACTTTTATCATATCCTGAACAGTCAAGTTTTTTATGAACCGTTAAGGTTTTCTGGTTGAAGTAAAAAAAACTCTGAGTGTTTACAGTTTGAAACCATAAAATGTTGAAAAATTATGTCATTCTTGAGTATATCACTCAATGGTGCTCATAAACGTGTCAAATTTGATCTATAATATACTTTAATATACGTTACTTTAATCTTTAATATACTTAAGAACAGGGCCCCAGACATCACACAGGGGGTCTGAAACACCGCACAGTGGTCCAAAATATCGCTGTGCTCTGCCTAAGGCCCCATATGCTGCCTGGGGCCCCTGTGCTCTGCCTGGGGCCCCATATGCTGCCTGGGGCCCCTGTGCTCTGCCTGGGGCCCCATGTTCTGCCTGGGGCCCCTGTGCTCTGCCTGGGGCCCCATATGCTGCCTGGGGCCCCTGTGCTCTGCCTGGGGCCCCATATGCTGCCTGGGGCCCCTGTGCTCTGCCTGGGGCCCCATAGGCTGCCTGGGGCCCCTGTGCTCTACCTGGGACCACTGTGCTCTGCCTGGGGCCCCATATGCTGCCTGGGGCCCCTGTGCTCTGCCTGGGGCCCCTGTGCTCTGCCTGGGGCCCCATGTTCTGCCTGGGGCCACTGTGCTCTGCCTGGGGCCCCTGTGCTCTGCCTGGGGCCCTATGTTCTGCCTGGGGACCCTGTGCTCTGCCTGGGGCCACTGTGCTCTGCCTGGGGCCCCATGTTCTGCCTGGGGCCACTGTGCTCTGCCTGGGGCCCCATAAGCTGCCTGGGGCCCCTGTGCTCTGCCTGGGACCACTGTGCTCTGCCTGGGGCCCCATATGCTGCCTGGGGCCACTGTGCTCTGCCTGGGGCCCCATATGCTGCCTGGGGCCCCTGTGCTCTGCCTGGGGCCCCATATGCTGCCTGGGGCCCCTGTGCTCTGCCTGGGGCCCCTGTGCTCTGCCTGGGGCCCCATGTTCTGCCTGGGCCCCTGTGCTCTGCCTGGGGCCACTGTGCTCTGCCTGGGGCCCCATATGCTGCCTGGGGCCCCTGTGCTCTGCCTGGGGCCCCATATGCTGCCTGGGGCCCCTGTGCTCTGCCTGGGGCCCCTGTGCTCTGCCTGGGGCCCCATATGCTGCCTGGGGCCCCTGTGCTCTGCCTGGGGCCCCTGTGCTCTGCCTGGGGCCCCATGTTCTTCCTGGGGCCCCTGTGCTCTGCCTGGGGCCACTGTGCTCTGCCTGGGCCCCATATGCTGCCTGGGGCCCCTGTGCTCTGCCTGGGGCCCCATATGCTGCCTGGGGCCCCTGTGCTCTGCCTGGGGCCACTGTGCTCTGCCTGGGGCCCCATAGGCTGCCTTGGGCCCCTGTGCTCTGCCTGGGACCACTGTGCTCTGCCTGGGGCCCCATATGCTGCCTGGGGCCCCTGTGCTCCGCCTGGGGCCACTGTGCTCTGCCTGGGGCCCCATATGCTGCCTTGGGCCCCTGTGCTCTGCCTGGGTGTAGGACACTGGTGACGTCACTTATCTCCGGACATTAGCTCCGGACATTAGCTCCGGACATTATCTCCGGACATTAGCTCCGGACATTATCTCCGGACATTAGCTCCGGACAAAGCCACGTAAGTTGGCACAAATTGCAGGAAGTAGTATTCTAGGCAATTATATATTAGACTAGATGGCAGCCCGATTCTAAAGAATCGGGAGTCTAGAATCCATATATACTTTATTTATTCAAATGTAAGAATAATACAATTAATAAATAATAGTAAGAAAGAACAAAAAATGGCTGCACTCACCAGCTCTTGACAATTCTTGACAGTACGGCACATTTCTGATTGGTCGCTCGCGGCAGGCGGCAACCAATCAGAAAAGTGCCGCGCACCACGAAGGCATATATCTTTGTCCACCCTGAGCGGGTGTAGGACGCTGGTGACGTCACTTATCTCCGGACATTATCTCCGGACAAAGCCACGGAAGTTGGCACAAATTGCCGGAAGTAGTATTCTAGGCAATTATATATTAGATTTTAATGTTATCAGTGTTTACCTTTGAACGTTTATATTGTATTGTCCTGTCACCAGCCATGTGTACGATTATCGGCCGAAAGCCTCTCTGGAACCAATAATCACCCCATGTAAAGGTATCTTTATAAGATAAAAATTCAGAATACTATGACTTTTATCATATCCTGAACAGTCAAGTTTTTTATGAACCGTTAAGGTTTTCTGGTTGAAGTAAAAAAAACTCTGAGTGTTTACAGTTTGAAACCATAAAATGTTGAAAAATTATGTCATTCTTGAGTATATCACTCAATGGTGCTCATAAACGTGTCAAATTTGATCTATAATATACTTTAATATACGTTACTTTAATCTTTAATATACTTAAGAACAGGGCCCCAGACATCACACAGGGGGTCTGAAACACCGCACAGTGGTCCAAAATATCGCTGTGCTCTGCCTAAGGCCCCATATGCTGCCTGGGGCCCCTGTGCTCTGCCTGGGGCCCCATATGCTGCCTGGGGCCCCTGTGCTCTGCCTGGGGCCCCATGTTCTGCCTGGGGCCCCTGTGCTCTGCCTGGGGCCCCATATGCTGCCTGGGGCCCCTGTGCTCTGCCTGGGGCCCCATATGCTGCCTGGGGCCCCTGTGCTCTGCCTGGGGCCCCATAGGCTGCCTGGGGCCCCTGTGCTCTACCTGGGACCACTGTGCTCTGCCTGGGGCCCCATATGCTGCCTGGGGCCCCTGTGCTCTGCCTGGGGCCCCTGTGCTCTGCCTGGGGCCCCATGTTCTGCCTGGGGCCACTGTGCTCTGCCTGGGGCCCCTGTGCTCTGCCTGGGGCCCTATGTTCTGCCTGGGGACCCTGTGCTCTGCCTGGGGCCACTGTGCTCTGCCTGGGGCCCCATGTTCTGCCTGGGGCCACTGTGCTTTGCCTGGGGCCCCATAAGCTGCCTGGGGCCCCTGTGCTCTGCCTGGGACCACTGTGCTCTGCCTGGGGCCCCATATGCTGCCTGGGGCCACTGTGCTCTGCCTGGGGCCCCATATGCTGCCTGGGGCCCCTGTGCTCTGCCTGGGGCCCCATATGCTGCCTGGGGCCCCTGTGCTCTGCCTGGGGCCCCTGTGCTCTGCCTGGGGCCCCATGTTCTGCCTGGGCCCCTGTGCTCTGCCTGGGGCCACTGTGCTCTGCCTGGGGCCCCATATGCTGCCTGGGGCCCCTGTGCTCTGCCTGGGGCCCCATATGCTGCCTGGGGCCCCTGTGCTCTGCCTGGGGCCCCTGTGCTCTGCCTGGGGCCCCATATGCTGCCTGGGGCCCCTGTGCTCTGCCTGGGGCCCCTGTGCTCTGCCTGGGGCCCCATGTTCTTCCTGGGGCCCCTGTGCTCTGCCTGGGGCCACTGTGCTCTGCCTGGGCCCCATATGCTGCCTGGGGCCCCTGTGCTCTGCCTGGGGCCCCATATGCTGCCTGGGGCCCCTGTGCTCTGCCTGGGGCCACTGTGCTCTGCCTGGGGCCCCATAGGCTGCCTTGGGCCCCTGTGCTCTGCCTGGGACCACTGTGCTCTGCCTGGGGCCCCATATGCTGCCTGGGGCCCCTGTGCTCCGCCTGGGGCCACTGTGCTCTGCCTGGGGCCCCATATGCTGCCTGGGGCCCCTGTGCTCTGCCTGGGTGTAGGACACTGGTGACGTCACTTATCTCCGGACATTAGCTCCGGACATTAGCTCCGGACATTATCTCCGGACATTAGCTCCGGACATTATCTCCGGACATTAGCTCCGGACAAAGCCACGTAAGTTGGCACAAATTGCAGGAAGTAGTATTCTAGGCAATTATATATTAGACTAGATGGCAGCCCGATTCTAAAGAATCGGGAGTCTAGAATCCATATATACTTTATTTATTCAAATGTAAGAATAATACAATTAATAAATAATAGTAAGAAAGAACAAAAAATGGCTGCACTCACCAGCTCTTGACAATTCTTGACAGTACGGCACATTTCTGATTGGTCGCTCGCGGCAGGCGGCAACCAATCAGAAAAGTGCCGCGCACCACGAAGGCATATATCTTTGTCCACCCTGAGCGGGTGTAGGACGCTGGTGACGTCACTTATCTCCGGACATTATCTCCGGACAAAGCCACGGAAGTTGGCACAAATTGCCGGAAGTAGTATTCTAGGCAATTATATATTAGATTTTAATGTTATCAGTGTTTACCTTTGAACGTTTATATTGTATTGTCCTGTCACCAGCCATGTGTACGATTATCGGCCGAAAGCCTCTCTGGAACCAATAATCACCCCATGTAAAGGTATCTTTATAAGTTAAAGATTCAGAATACTATGACTTTTATCATATCCTGAACAGTCAAGTTTTTTATGAACCGTTAAGGTTTTCTGGTTGAAGTAAAAAAAACTCTGAGTGTTTACAGTTTGAAACCATAAAATGTTGAAAAATTATGTCATTCTTGAGTATATCACTCAATGGTGCTCATAAACGTGTCAAATTTGATCTATAATATACTTTAATATACGTTACTTTAATCTTTAATATACTTAAGAACAGGGCCCCAGACATCACACAGGGGGTCTGAAACACCACACAGTGGTCCAAAACATCGCTGTGCTCTGCCTGGGGCCCCATATGCTGCCTGGGGCCCCTGTGCTCTGCCTGGGGCCCCATATGCTGCCTGGGGCCCCTGTGCTCTGCCTGGGGCCCCATGTTCTGCCTGGGGCCCCTGTGCTCTGCCTGGGGCCACTGTGCTCTGCCTGGGGCCCCATATGCTGCCTGGGGCCCCTGTGCTCTGCCTGGGGCCCCATAGGCTGCCTGGGGCCCCTGTGCTCTGCCTGGGGCCCCATAGGCTGCCTGGGGCCCCTGTGCTCTGCCTGGGGCCCCTGTGCTCTGCCTGGGGCCCCATGTTCTGCCTGGGGCCACTGTGCTCTGCCTGGGGCCCCATATGCTGCCTGGGGCCCCTGTGCTCTGCCTGGGGCCCCTGTGCTCTGCCTGGGGCCCCATGTTCTGCCTGGGACCACTGTGCTCTGCCTGGGGCCCCATATGCTGCCTGGGGCCCCTGTGCTCTGCCTGGGGCCCCTGTGCTCTGCCTGGGGCCCCATGTTCTGCCTGGGGCCACTGTGCTCTGCCTGGGGCCCCATAGGCTGCCTGGGGCCCCTGTGCTCTACCTGGGACCACTGTGCTCTGCCTGGGGCCCCATATGCTGCCTGGGCCCCATGTTCTGCCTGGGGCCACTGTGCTCTGCCTGGGGCCCCTGTGCTCTGCCTGGGGCCCCTGTGCTCTGCCTGGGACCACTGTGCTCTGCCTGGGGCCCCATATGCTGCCTGGGGCCCCTGTGCTCTGCCTGGGGCCACTGTGCTCTGCCTGGGGCCCCATATGCTGCCTGGGGCCACTGTGCTCTGCCTGGGGCCCCATATGCTGCCTGGGCCCCTGTGCTCTGCCTGGGGCCCCTGTGCTCTGCCTGGGGCCACTGTGCTCTGCCTGGGGCCCCTGTGCTCTGCCTGGGGCCCTATATGCTGCCTGCGGCCCCTGTGCTCTGCCTGGGGCCCCTGTGCTCTGCCTGGGGCCCCTGTGCTCTGCCTAGGGCCCCATGTTCTGCCTGTGGCCCTTTGCTCTGCCTGGGGCCCCATATGCTGCCTGGGGCCCCTGTGCTCTGCCTGAGGCCCCTGTGCTCTGCCTGGGGCCCCATATGCTGCCTGGGGCCCCTGTGCTCTGCCTGGGGCCCTATATGCTGCCTGGGGCCCCTGTGCTCTGCCTGGGGCCCCTGTGCTCTGCCTGGGGCCACTGTGCTCTGCCTGGGGCCCCTGTGCTCTGCCTGGGGCCCTATATGCTGCCTGGGGCACCTGTGCTCTGCCTGGGGCCCCTGTGCTCTGCCTGGGGCCCCTGTGCTCTGCCTGGGGCCCCTGTGCTCTGCCTGGGGCCCCATGTTCTGCCTGGGGCCCCTGTGCTCTGCCTGGGGCCCCATATGCTGCCTGGGGCCCCTGTGCTCTGCCTGAGGCCCCTGTGCTCTGCCTGGGGCCCCATATGCTGCCTGGGGCCCCTGTGCACTGCCTGGGGCCCTATATGCTGCCTGGGGCCCCTGTGCTCTGCCTGGGGCCCCTGTGCTCTGCCTGGGGCCACTGTGCTCTGCCTGGGGCCCCTGTGCTCTGCCTGGGGCCCTATATGCTGCCTGGGGCCCCTGTGCTCTGCCTGGGGCCCCTGTGCTCTGCCTGGGGCCCCATGTTCTGCCTGGGGCCCCTGTGCTCTGCCTGGGGCCCCATATGCTGCCTGGGGCCCCTGTGCTCTGCCTGAGGCCCCTGTGCTCTGCCTGGGGCCCCATATGCTGCCTGGGGCCCCTGTGCTCTGCCTGGGGCCCTATATGCTGCCTGGGACCCCTGTGCTCTGCCTGGGGCCCCTGTGCTCTGCCTGGGGCCACTGTGCTCTGCCTGGGGCCCCTGTGCTCTGCCTGGGGCCCTATATGCTGCCTGGGGCCCCTGTGCTCTGCCTGGGGCCCCTGTGCTCTGCCTGGGGCCCCATGTTCTGCCTGGGGCCCCTGTGCTCTGCCTGGGGCCCCATATGCTGCCTGGGGCCCCTGTGCTCTGCCTGAGGCCCCTGTGCTCTGCCTGGGGCCCCATATGCTGCCTGGGGCCCCTGTGCTCTGCCTGAGGCCCCATATGCTGCCTGGGGCCCCTGTGCTCTGCCCGAGGCCCCTGTGCTCTGCCTGGGGCCCCATATGCTGCCTGGGGCCCCTGTGCTCTGCCTGGGGCCCTATATGCTGCCTGGGGCCCCTGTGCTCTGCCTGGGGCCCCTGTGCTCTGCCTGGGGCCCCATATGCTGCCTGGGGCCCCTGTGCTCTGCCTGGGGCCCCATATGCTGCCTGGGGCCCCTGTGCTATGCCTGAGGCCCCTGTGCTCTGCCTGGGGCCCCATATGCTGCCTGGGGCCCCTGTGCCCTGCCTGGGGCCCCATGTTCTGCCTGGGGCCCATGTACTCTGCCTGGGGCCACTGTGCTCTGCCTGGGGCCCCATATGCTGCCTGGGGCCCCTGTGCTCTGCCTGGGGCCCCATATGCTGCCTGGGGCCCCTGTGCTCTGCCTGGGGCCACTGTGCTCTGCCTGGGGCCCCATATGCTGCCTGGGGCCCCTGTGCTCTGCCTGGGGCCCCTGTGCTCTGCCTGGGGCCCCATGTTCTGCCTGGGACCACTGTGCTCTGCCTGGGGCCCCATATGCTGCCTGGGGCCCCTGTGCTCTGCCTGGGGCCCCTGTGCTCTGCCTGGGGCCCCATGTTCTGCCTGGGGCCACTGTGCTCTGCCTGGGGCCCCATAGGCTGCCTTGGTCCCCTGTGCTCTACCTGGGACCACTGTGCTCTGCCTGGGGCCCCATATGCTGCCTGGGCCCCATGTTCTGCCTGGGGCCACTGTGCTCTGCCTGGGGCCCCTGTGCTCTGCCTGGGGCCCCTGTGCTCTGCCTGGGACCACTGTGCTCTGCCTGGGGCCCCATATGCTGCCTGGGGCCCCTGTGCTCTGCCTGGGGCCACTGTGCTCTGCCTGGGGCCCCATATGCTGCCTGGGGCCACTGTGCTCTGCCTGGGGCCCCATATGCTGCCTGGGCCCCTGTGCTCTGCCTGGGGCCCCTGTGCTCTGCCTGGGGCCACTGTGCTCTGCCTGGGGCCCCTGTGCTCTGCCTGGGGCCCTATATGCTGCCTGCGGCCCCTGTGCTCTGCCTGGGGCCCCTGTGCTCTGCCTGGGGCCCCTGTGCTCTGCCTAGGGCCCCATGTTCTGCCTGGGGCCCCTGTGCTCTGCCTGGGGCCCCATATGCTGCCTGGGGCCCCTGTGCTCTGCCTGGGGCCCCTGTGCTCTGCCTGGGGCCCCATGTTCTGCCTGGGACCACTGTGCTCTGCCTGGGGCCCCATATGCTGCCTGGGGCCCCTGTGCTCTGCCTGGGGCCCCTGTGCTCTGCCTGGGGCCCCATGTTCTGCCTGGGGCCACTGTGCTCTGCCTGGGGCCCCATAGGCTGCCTGGGGCCCCTGTGCTCTACCTGGGACCACTGTTCTCTGCCTGGGGCCCCATATGCTGCCTGGGCCCCATGTTCTGCCTGGGGCCACTGTGCTCTGCCTGGGGCCCCTGTGCTCTGCCTGGGGCCCCTGTGCTCTGCCTGGGACCACTGTGCTCTGCCTGGGGCCCCATATGCTGCCTGGGGCCCCTGTGCTCTGCCTGGGGCCACTGTGCTCTGCCTGGGGCCCCATATGCTGCCTGGGGCCACTGTGCTCTGCCTGGGGCCCCATATGCTGCCTGGGCCCCTGTGCTCTGCCTGGGGCCCCTGTGCTCTGCCTGGGGCCACTGTGCTCTGCCTGGGGCCCCTGTGCTCTGCCTGGGGCCCTATATGCTGCCTGCGGCCCCTGTGCTCTGCCTGGGGCCCCTGTGCTCTGCCTGGGGCCCCTGTGCTCTGCCTAGGGCCCCATGTTCTGCCTGGGGCCCCTGTGCTCTGCCTGGGGCCCCATATGCTGCCTGGGGCCCCTGTGCTCTGCCTGAGGCCCCTGTGCTCTGCCTGGGGCCCCATATGCTGCCTGGGGCCCCTGTGCTCTGCCTGGGGCCCTATATGCTGCCTGGGGCCCCTGTGCTCTGCCTGGGGCCCCTGTGCTCTGCCTGGGGCCACTGTGCTCTGCCTGGGGCCCCTGTGCTCTGCCTGGGGCCCTATATGCTGCCTGGGGCCCCTGTGCTCTGCCTGGGGCCCCTGTGCTCTGCCTGGGGCCCCTGTGCTCTGCCTGGGGCCCCATGTTCTGCCTGGGGCCCCTGTGCTCTGCCTGGGGCCCCATATGCTGCCTGGGGCCCCTGTGCTCTGCCTGAGGCCCCTGTGCTCTGCCTGGGGCCCCATATGCTGCCTGGGGCCCCTGTGCACTGCCTGGGACCTTATATGCTGCCTGGGGCCCCTGTGCTCTGCCTGGGGCCCCTGTGCTCTGCCTGGGGCCACTGTGCTCTGCCTGGGGCCCCTGTGCTCTGCCTGGGGCCCTATATGCTGCCTGGGGCCCCTGTGCTCTGCCTGGGGCCCCTGTGCTCTGCCTGGGGCCCCATGTTCTGCCTGGGGCCCCTGTGCTCTGCCTGGGGCCCCATATGCTGCCTGGGGCCCCTGTGCTCTGCCTGAGGCCCCTGTGCTCTGCCTGGGGCCCCATATGCTGCCTGGGGCCCCTGTGCTCTGCCTGGGGCCCTATATGCTGCCTGGGGACCCTGTGCTCTGCCTGGGGCCCATGTGCTCTGCCTGGGGCCACTGTGCTCTGCCTGGGTCCCCTGTGCTCTGCCTGGGGCCCTATATGCTGCCTGGGGCCCCTGTGCTCTGCCTGGGGCCCCTGTGCTCTGCCTGGGGCCCCATGTTATGCCTGGGGCCCCTGTGCTCTGCCTGGGGCCCCATATGCTGCCTGGGGCCCCTGTGCTCTGCCTGAGGCCCCTGTGCTCTGCCTGGGGCCCAATATGCTGCCTGGGGCCCCTGTGCTCTGCCTGAGGCCCCATGTGCTGCCTGGGGCCCCTGTGCTCTGCCCGAGGCCCCTGTGCTCTGCCTGGGGCCCCATATGCTGCCTGGGGCCCCTGTGCTCTGCCTGGGGCCCTATATGCTGCCTGGGGCCCCTGTGCTCTGCCTGGGGCCCCTGTGCTCTGCCTGGGGCCCTATATGCTGCCTGGGGCCCCTGTGCTCTGCCTGGGGCCCCTGTGCTCTGCCTGGGGCCCCTGTGCTCTGCCTGGGGCCCCATATGCTGCCTGGGGCCCCTGTGCACTGCCTGGGGCCCCATATGCTGCCTGGGGCCCCTGTGCTATGCCTGAGGCCCCTGTGCTCTGCCTGGGGCCCCATATGCTGCCTGGGGCCCCTGTGCCCTGCCTGGGGCCCCATGTTCTGCCTGGGGCCCATGTACTCTGCCTGGGGCCACTGTGCTCTGCCTGGGGCCCCATATGCTGCCAGGGGCCCCTGTGCTCTGCCTGGGGCCCCATATGCTGCCTGGGGCCCCTGTGCTCTGCCTGGGGCCACTGTGCTCTGCCTGGGGCCCCATATGCTGCCTGGGGCCCCTGTGCTCTGCCTGGGGCCCCTGTGCTCTGCCTGGGGCCCCATGTTCTGCCTGGGACCACTGTGCTCTGCCTGGGGCCCCTGTGCTCTGCCTGGGGCCCCATGTTCTGCCTGGGGCCACTGTGCTCTGCCTGGGGCCCCATAGGCTGCCTGGGGCCCCTGTGCTCTACCTGGGACCACTGTGCTCTGCCTGGGGCCCCATATGCTGCCTGGGCCCCATGTTCTGCCTGGGGCCACTGTGCTCTGCCTGGGGCCCCTGTGCTCTTCCTGGGGCCCCTGTGCTCTGCCTGGGACCACTGTGCTCTGCCTGGGGCCCCATATGCTGCCTGGGGCCCCTGTGCTCTGCCTGGGGCCACTGTGCTCTGCCTGGGGCCCCATATGCTGCCTGGGGCCACTGTGCTCTGCCTGGGGCCCCATATGCTGCCTGGGCCCCTGTGCTCTGCCTGGGGCCACTGTGCTCTGCCTGGGGCCCCTGTGCTCTGCCTGGGGCCCTATATGCTGCCTGCGGCCCCTGTGCTCTGCCTGGGGCCCCTGTGCTCTGCCTGGGGCCCCTGTGCTCTGCCTAGGGCCCCATGTTCTGCCTGGGGCCCCTGTGCTCTGCCTGGGGCCCCATATGCTGCCTGGGGCCCCTGTGCTCTGCCTGAGGCCCCTGTGCTCTGCCTGGGGCCCCATATGCTGCCTGGGGCCCTATATGCTGCCTGGGGCCCCTGTGCTCTGCCTGGGGCCCCTGTGCTCTGCCTGGGGCCACTGTGCTCTGCCTGGGGCCCCTGTGCTCTGCCTGGGGCCCTATATGCTGCCTGGGGCCCCTGTGCTCTGCCTGGGGCCCCTGTGCTCTGCCTGGGGCCCCTGTGCTCTGCCTGGGGCCCCATGTTCTGCCTGGGGCCCCTGTGCTCTGCCTGGGGCCCCATATGCTGCCTGGGGCCCCTGTGCTCTGCCTGAGGCCCCTGTGCTCTGCCTGGGGCCCCATATGCTGCCTGGGGCCCCTGTGCTCTGCCTGGGGCCCTATATGCTGCCTGGGGCCCCTGTGCTCTGCCTGGGGCCCCTGTGCTCTGCCTGGGGCCACTGTGCTCTGCCTGGGGCCCCTGTGCTCTGCCTGGGGCCCTATATGCTGCCTGGGGCCCCTGTGCTCTGCCTGGGGCCCCTGTGCTCTGCCTGGGGCCCCATGTTCTGCCTGGGGCCCCTGTGCTCTGCCTGGGGCCCCATATGCTGCCTGGGGCCCCTGTGCTCTGCCTGAGGCCCCTGTGCTCTGCCTGGGGCCCCATATGCTGCCTTGGGCCCCTGTGCTCTGCCTGGGGCCCTATATGCTGCCTGGGGCCCCTGTGCTTTGCCTGAGGCCCCATATGCTGCCTGGGGCCCCTGTGCTCTGCCTGAGGCCCCTGTGCTCTGCCTGGGGCCCCATATGCTGCCTGGAGCCCCTGTGCTCTGCCTGGGGCCCTATATGCTGCCTGGGGCCCCTGTGCTCTGCCTTGGGCTCCTGTGCTCTGCCTGGGGCCCCTGTGCTCTGCCTGGGGCCCCATATGCTGCCTGGGGCCCCTGTGCTCTGCCTGGGGCCCCATATGCTGCCTGGGGCCCCTGTGCTATGCCTGAGGCCCCTGTGCTCTGCCTGGGGCCCCATATGCTGCCTGGGGCCCCTGTGCTCTGCCTGGGGCCCCTGTGCTCTGCCTGGGGCCCCTGTGCTCTGCCTGGGGCCCCATGTTCTGCCTGGGGCCCATGTACTCTGCCTGGGGCCACTGTGCTCTGCCTGGGGCCCCATATGCTGCCTGGGGCCCCTGTGCTCTGCCTGGGGCCCCATATGCTGCCTGGGGCCCCTGTGCTCTGCCTGGGGCCACTGTGCTCTGCCTGGGGCCCCATAGGCTGCCTGGGGCCCCTGTGCTCTGCCTGGGACCACTGTGCTTTGCCTGGGGCCCCATATGCTGCCTGGGGCCCCTGTGCTCTGCCTGGGGCCACTGTGCTCTGCCTGGGGCCCCATATGCTGCCTGGGGCCCCTGTGCTCTGCCTGGGTGTAGGACACTGGTGACATCACTTATCTCCGGACATTAGCTCCGGACATTAGCTCCGGACATTATCTCCGGACATTAGCTCCGGACATTATCTCCGGACATTAGCTCCGGACAAAGCCACGGAAGTTGGCACAAATTGCAGGAAGTAGTATTCTAGGCAATTATATATTAGATGGGCATTTCCTGAAGGAAATACATGGTGCTTGAACAGCGCTACCAGCTTTACAGCAGCACTTTTCACACACGGGACTGGGGGGCGCGCTTACTCTTGCACCCGGGGCCGGGGGCGCGCTTACTTTTGCACCCGGGGGCGCACTTACTTTTGCACCCGGAGGCGCACTTACTTTTGCACCCGGGGGCGCACTTACTTTTGCACCCGGGGGCGCACTTAATTTTGCACCCGGGGGCGCACTTACTTTTGCACCCGGGGGCGCACTCACTTTTGCACCCGGGGGCGCACTTACTTTTGTACCCGGGGGCGCACTTACTTTTGCACCTGGGGGCGCACTTACTTTTGGGGCCGCACTTACTTTTGGTGGGCGGGGCTCCTCGGCCTCCGATTTGGTTGGTGGGGCCCCTCGTCCTCCGATTTGGTGGGTGGGGACCCTCGGCCTCCGATTTTGTGGGCGGGGACCGGCCTCCGATTTGGTGGGCGGGGACCCTCAGCCTCCGATTTAGTGGGCGGGGACCCTCGACCTCCGATTTGGTGGGCGGGGCCCCTCGGCCTCCGATTTGGTGGGCGGGGCCCCTCGGCCTCCGATTTGGTGGGCGGGGCCCCTCGGCCTCAGATTTGGTTGGCGGGGCCCCTCGGCCTCCGATTTGGTGGGCAGGGACCCTCGGCCTCCGATTTGGTGGGCGGGGACCCTCGGCCTCCAATTTGGTGGGCGGGGACCCTCGGCCTCCAATTTGGTGGGCGGGGACCCTCGGCCTCCAATTTGGTGGGCGGGGACCCTCGGCCTCCGATTTGGTGGGCGGGGATCCTCGGCCTCCGATTTGGTGGGTGGGGACCCTCGGCCTCCGATTTGGTGGGCGGGGCCCCTCGGCCTCCGATGTGGTGGGCGGGGCCCCTCGGCCTCCGATGTGGTGGGCGGGACCTCTCGGCCTCCACTTTGGTGGGCGGGGCCGCTCGGCCTTCGATTTGGTGGGCGGGGCTCCTCGGCCTCCGATTTGGTTGCCGGGGCCCCTCGGCCTCCGATTTGGTTGGCGGGGCCCCTCGGCCTCCGATTTGGTGGGCGGGGACTCTCGGCCTCCGATTTGGTGGGCGGGGACCCTCGGCCTCCGATTTGGTGGGCGGGGACCCTCGGCCTCCGAATTGGTGGGCAGGGACTCTCGGCCTCCGATTTGGTGGTCGGGGACCCTCGGCCTCCGCTTTGGTGGGCGGGGCCCCTCGGCCTCCGATTTGGTGGGCGGGGTCCCTCTGCCTCCGATTTGGAGGGCGGGGACCCCCGGCCTCCGATTTGGTGGGCGGGGACCCTCGGCCTCCGATTTGGTGGGCGGGGACCCTCGGCCTCCGATTTGGTGGGCGGGGACCCTCGGCCTCCGATTTGGTGGGCGGGGACCCTCGGCCTCCGATTTGGTGGGCGGGGACCCTCGGCCTCCGATTTGGTGGGCGGGGCCCCTCGGCCTCCATGTTCTGCCTGGGGCCCCTGTGCTCTGCCTGGGGCCACTGTGCTCTGCCTGGGTGTAGGACACTGGTGACGTCGCTTATCTCCGGACATTAGCTCCGGACATTAGCTACGGACATTAGCTACGGACAATAGCTCCGGACAATAGCTCCGGACAATAGCTCCGGACAAAGCCACGGAAGTTGGCACAAATTGCAGGAAGTAGTATTCTAGGCAATTATATATTAGATAGTTTTTAATGAACGTTAAGATTATGGCTACTTTCACACTTCCGTCTTTACAGTAGAGCTCCGTCGCAATCCGTCATTTTGAGAAAAAAACAGATCCTGCAAATGTGCTTGCAGGATGCATTTTTTCCCATAGCCTTGTATTAACGACGTATCGCGACAGATTGCCACATGTCGCATCTGTCGTGCGATGGATGCATCGTGTTTTGGCAGACCGTCGGCACAAAAAACGTTCCATGTAACTTTTTTTGTGCGTCACGTCCACCATTTTCGACCGCGCATGCGCGGCCGAAACTCCGCGCCCTCCTCCCCAGACTGCGGAATGGGCAGCGGATGCATTGAAAAACTGCATCCGCTTCTCAAGTCTTGCAGTTATTTCACAGCGTCCATCGGTACGTCTGCCTGACGCATTGCGACAGGCCCATACTGACGGAAATGTGAAAGTAGCCTATGACAGTATCTACCAGCACTGTGCTGTATATTAAGTAAGCTATTGCTATAATGAAATTATCTATTGTCAATAGTAGTGTTGAGTATTCCGATACTTCAAATATCGGGTATCGGCTGATATTTGCTGTATCGGAATTCCGATAGCGAGTTCCAATATTTTTGCGATATCGGATACCGGAATCGGAAGTTCCCATAGTGCAATAATGCAATATAATTGAGTGTGGGCGGTGTGTGGGCAGTGTGTGGGTGGAGTCTGTGTGTCTGTGTGGGCGAGGTCTCTGCAGGACTGTGGGGAGTCTGTGCGTGCCTGCCGGGGGTCTGTGCAGGCTGCTGGGGGGTCTGAGCGGCCTGCCGGGTGGGTCTGTGCGGCCTGCCAGGGGGTCTGTGCGGGCTGCCAGGAGGTCTGTGCGGGCTGCCGGGGGCTCTGTGCGGGCCTCTCGGGGGTCTGTGTGGGCCTGCCGGGGGTCTTTGTGTCTGTGCAGGCATTGTCTGATGGGACTACAAGTCCCATCGGAAGATGCCTGCTACAATGACAGTGATTGACACATTAGTCAATGATGGGACAGTACTAGTCCCATCATCCAGCTAATGCTTTGAATGTAAAAAAAGACTACATACATGCTACATACATGCTGCATACATACAACATACATACTACATACATACATACATACTACATACATGCTACATACATACTACATACATACTACATACATACTACATACTACATACATACTACATACATGCTACATACTACATACATACTACATGCATACTACATACATACTACATATATACATACTACGTACATACATACATACTATATACATACATACTGCATACATGCTACATACATGCTACATGCATACTACATACATACTACATGCTACATACATGCTACATACATACTACATACTACATATATACTACATACATGCATACTACATACATACATACAACATACATACTACATACATACATACTACATACTACATACATTACATACTTACTACATACATACATTACATACATACTACATACATACTACACACATACTACATACATTACATACATACTACATACAGTACATACATACTACATGCATACTACATACATACATATGATACTACATACATTACATACATACTACATACAATACATTCATACATTACATTCAATACATACATACAGACATACAGTACATTAAACATAGATTACATACTCACCATTACTTGTCACTTTGTTCCCCAAAGCCAGTGTCATCTGTAAAAAAGATTGAAATAACAAACAACCAATATACTCCCTGTCCGCAGAAATCCACGAGTGTCCCACGACGATCTCCCGTGGAGAACGGCAGCATCAGCTGATGCGACCACTCTCCAGGGGCTCCAGGAACACATTGACGGGAGGAAGGTATCCTTCCGCACTGTATTCCTCCGCCGATGTCACTGTTCTATAGGGGAGATCGTCGTGGGACACTCGTTATTAATTGGACTACGGCGGACAGGTAGTATGCGGTTTATTATTTTACGTTTTTTGCAGGCGCTGAAGTATGGTAAGTATGGTGAAATGAAGAATATTAAAATACTTTTTTCCTAATGTGTGTGTGTTTTATTAACTCATTACTAGTATTGGATTAATAATGGATATGCGTCTTATTGACATCTCTCCGTTATTAACCCGGCTTAATGTCACCTTACAATAACAAGGTGATATTAACCCCTTATTCCCCCATATCCCACCACTACACGGGAGTGGGAAGTGAGGGGCTAAGTGCTGCGGACTGGTATTTCTAGACGGGGGGAGCCAATATCCATGGCCCCTCACTAGGCTATGAATATCAGCCCACAGCTGTCTGCGTAGCCTTTCTGGCTATAAAATATAGGGGGACTTTACGTCATTTTTTGGGGGGGTCTGTTATGACCCCAATGGCGAGGGTCTCAGAGAAACAAGTAAGTCTGCGACGTACAAAAATCCAGCTCATAGGGCAGTGGTAACTGGGTTGACCATATATCTACTCCTAACGCCAACACTAGCAGTAGCCGGGGAACATGCCTACGTTGGTCACTAGATGTCTCGCGCCAGCCGGAGGACTAACTACCCCTAGAAGAGGAAAACAAAGACCTCTCTTGCCTCCAGAGAATAGACCCCAAAAGTAGGATAGAAGCCCCCCACAAATAATAACGGTGAGGTAAGAGGAAATGACAAACACAGAGATGAACTAGATTTTAGCAAAGAGAGGCCCACTTACTAATAGCAGAATATAGTAAGATAACTTATATGGTCAACAAAAACCCTATCAAAGTCCACGCTGGAGATTCAAGAACCCCCGAACCGTCTAACGGCCCGGGGGGAGAACACCAGCCACCCCAGAGCTTCCAGCAAGGTCAGGAAACAGATTATACACAAGCTGGACAAAAATGCAAACAAAAACAAATAGCAAAAAGCAAGAAAGCGGACTTAGCTTAATCAAACAGGAACCAGGATCAGTAGACAAGAGCACTGCAGATTAGCTCTGATATCAACGTTGCCAGGCATTGAACTGAAGGTCCAGGGAGCTTATATAGCAACACCCCTGATCTAACGACCCAGGTGAGCATACAAGGGATGAATGACATACCCAGAGTCAAATCACTAGTAGCCACTAGAGGGAGCCAAAAGGTAAATTCACAACAGTACCCCCCCCTTAGTGAGGGGTCACCGAACCCTCACCAAGACCACCAGGGCGATCAGGATGAGCGGCGTGAAAGGCACGAACTAAATCGGCCGCATGCACATCAGAGGCGACCACCCAGGAATTATCCTCCTGACCATAGCCCTTCCACTTGACCAGGTACTGAAGCCTCCGCCTGGAGAGACGAGAATCTAAGATCTTCTCCACCACGTACTCCAACTCGCCCTCAACCAACACCGGAGCAGGAGGCTCAGCAGAAGGAACCACAGGCACAACGTACCGCCGCAACAAGGACCTATGAAATACGTTGTGGATGGCAAACGACACCGGAAGATCCAGGCGAAAGGATACAGGATTAATGATATCTTGTAAGGACCAATGAAGCGAGGCTTAAATTTGGGAGAGGAGACCTTCATAGGAACAAATCGAGAAGACAGCCATACCAAATCCCCAACGCGAAGTCGGGGACCCACACCGCGGCGGCGGTTGGCAAAACGCTGAGCCTTCTCCTGTGACAACTTCAAGTTGTCCACCACATGCCCCCAGATCCGCTGCAACCTATCCACCACGGAATCCACCCCAGGACAGTCAGAAGGCTCCACATGTCCCGAGGAAAACCGAGGATGGAAACCAGAGTTGCAGAAAAATGGCGAAACCAAGGTGGCGGAACTAGCCCGATTATTAACGGCAAATTCAGCCAACGGCAAGAAGGTCACCCAATCATCCTGATCAGAAGAGACAAAACACCTCAAATAAGCCTCCAGAGTCTGATTAGTTCGCTCCGTTTGTCCGTTAGTCTGGGGATGGAAAGCGGATGAAAACGACAACTCAATGCCCATCCTACCACAAAAGGATCGCCAGAACCTGGACACAAACTGGGATCCTCTGTCTGACACAATATTCTCAGGAATGCCGTGCAAACGAACCACGTTCTGGAAGAACACAGGAACCAGATCAGAAGAGGAGGGCAGCTTAGGCAAAGGAACCAAATGGACCATCTTGGAGAAACGATCACATATCACCCAGATGACAGACATGCCCTGAGACACCGGAAGATCAGAAATGAAATCCATAGAGATGTGTGTCCAAGGTCTCTTCGGGACAGGCAAGGGCAAGAGCAACCCGCTGGCACGAGAGCAGCAAGGCTTAGCTCGAGCACAAGTACCACAGGACTGTACAAATGACCGCACATCCCTTGACAAGGAAGGCCACCAAAAGGACCTGGCCACCAGATCTCTGGTGCCAAAAATTCCCGGGTGCCCTGCCAACACCGAGGAATGAACCTCGGAAATGACTCTGCTGGTCCATCTAGCAGGCACAAACAATCTGTCAGGTGGACAAGAGTCAGGCCTACCAGCCTGAAATCTCTGCAACACACGTCGCAGATCTGGAGAAATAGCAGACACGATAACTCCTTCCTTAAGAATACCCACAG
Organism: Ranitomeya variabilis; assembly: GCF_051348905.1. NCBI lineage: Eukaryota > Metazoa > Chordata > Amphibia > Anura > Dendrobatidae > Ranitomeya > Ranitomeya variabilis. Next base: position 601,977,280 of record NC_135234.1, read on the forward strand.
GTTCAGTGACTCCAGGAGCATCAGGCACAAAGCTCCTAGACAGAGCATCGGCCTTCACATTCTTAGAACCTGGTAAATACGAGACCACAAAGTCAAAACGGGAGAAAAACAATGACCAGCGGGCCTGTCTAGGATTCAGGCATTTAGCAGACTCGAGATACATCAGATTTTTGTGATCAGTCAATACCACCACACGATGCTTAGCACCCTCGAGCCAATGACGCCACTCCTCAAATGCCCACTTCATGGCCAACAACTCCCGATTGCCCACATCATAATTTCGCTCTGCCGGCGAAAACTTCCTAGAGAAAAAGGCACAAGGTCTCATAGTAGAGCAACCAGGGCCTCTCTGCGACAAAACGGCCCCTGCCCCAATCTCCGAAGCATCCACCTCAACCTGAAAGGGAAGTGAGATGTCAGGCTGGCACAAAACAGGCGCCGAAGTAAACCGGCATTTTAACTCCTGGAAAGCCTCCACGGCAGCAGGAGCCCAGTTAGCTACATCAGAGCCTTTCTTGGTCATATCCGTCAGCGGTTTAACAACGCTAGAGAAATTTGCGATAAAACGACGGTAGAAGTTAGCAAAACCCAAGAACTTCTGAAGACTCTTAACTGACGAGGGTTGAGTCCAATCATGAATAGCTCGGACCTTGACTGGATCCATCTCCACAGCAGAAGGGGAAAAAATGAACCCCAAAAAGGGAACCTTCTGTACACCAAAGAGACACTTTGAGCCTTTTACAAACAAAGAATTCTCACGCAGAATCTCAAAAACCATCCTGACCTGCTCCACATGCGAGTCCCAATCATCAGAAAAAACCAGAATATCATCCAGATAAACAATCAAAAATTTATCCAGATACTTCCGGAAAATGTCATGCATGAAGGACTGAAAAACTGAAGGTGCATTAGAGAGACCGAATGGCATCACCAAGTACTCAAAATGACCTTCGGGCGTATTGAATGCGGTTTTCCATTCATCGCCCTGCCTAATGCGCACAAGGTTGTACGCACCACGAAGGTCTATCTTGGTGAACCACTTGGCACCTTTAATCCGGGCAAACAAATCTGACAACAGCGGCAAAGGATACTGAAATTTGACAGTGATCTTATTTAAAAGCCGATAGTCAATACAAGGCCTCAAAGATCCGTCCTTTTTGGCCACAAAAAAGAATCCCGCACCAAGAGGGGACGAAGAAGGACGGATATGCCCCTTCTCAAGAGACTCCTTGATATATGAACGCATCGCGGTATGTTCAGGTACCGACAGATTAAACAGTCTCCCCTTAGGAAACTTACTGCCAGGAATCAAATCTATTGCACAGTCACATTCCCTATGAGGAGGCAGTGCACTGGACTTAGACTCGCTGAAGACATCCTGATAATCAGACAAATACGCCGGAACTTCCGAAGGCGTAGAAGAAGCAATAGACAAGGGCAGGGAATCTCCATGAATTCCATGGCAGCCCCAACTTGACACTGACATAGCCTTCCAGTCCAAGACTGGATTATGGGTCTGTAACCATGGCAAACCCAAAACAACCAAATCATGCATTTTATGCAGAACAAGAAAACGTATTACCTCCCGATGTTCGGGAGTCATGCACATGGTAACCTGTGTCCAAAACTGCGGTTTATTTTTTGCCAATGGCGTAGAATCAATACCCCTAAGAGGGATAGGATTTTCCAATGGCTCAAGAACAAATCCGCAGCGCTTGGCAAATGACAGATCCATAAGGCTCAGGGCAGCACCCGAGTCCACAAACGCCATGACAGGATACGATGACAGTGAGCAAATCAAAGTTACAGATAGAATAAATTTAGGTTGCAAATTACCAATGGCGACCGGACTAACAACCTTAGTAAGACGTTTAGAGCATGCTGAGATAACATGTGTAGAATCACCACAGTAGTAACACAAGCCATTCTGGCGTCTATGAATTTTCCGCTCATTTCTAGTCAGGATTCTATCACATTGCATTAAATCAGGTGTCTGTTCAGACAACACCATGAGGGAATTAGCGGTTTTGCGCTCCCGCAACCGCCGGTCGATTTGAATAGCCAGGGCCATAGAATCATTCAGACCTGTGGGAATGGGAAAACCCACCATCACATTCTTAATGGCTTCAGAAAGGCCATTTCTAAAATTAGCAGCCAATGCACACTCGTTCCACTGGGTCAGCACGGACCATTTCCGAAATTTTTGGCAATACACTTCAGCCTCGTCCTGGCCCTGAGACACAGCCAGCAAGGCCTTTTCTGCCTGAATCTCAAGATTGGGTTCCTCATAAAGCAAACCGAGCGCCAGAAAAAACGCATCAATGTCAGCCAATGCCGGATCTCCTGGCGCCAGCGAGAAGGCCCAATCCTGAGGGTCGCCCCGTAAAAAAGAAATAACAATTTTTACTTGCTGAGCGGAGTCTCCAGATGAACAGGGTTTCAGGGACAAAAACAATTTACAATTATTCCTGAAATTTCTAAATTTAAATCGGTCTCCGGAAAACGGTTCAGGAATCGGTATCTTAGGTTCTGACATAGGACTTCTGATAACATAATCTTGTATGCCCTGCACACGAGCAGCAAGCTGGTCCACACTTGTAATCAAGGTCTGGACATTCATTTCTGCAGCAAACACAAGCCACTCAGAGGTAAAGGGGAAAAGAAAAAAAAATGAGAGAGAGAAAAAAAAACCTCAGAACTTTCTTTCTTATAATCCCGCTTCTGCAATGCATTTAACATTTAATACTGGCCTGGCAAACTGTTATGACCCCAATGGCGAGGGTCTCAGAGAAACAAGTAAGTCTGCGACGTACAAAAATCCAGCTCATAGGGCAGTGGTAACTGGGTTGACCATATATCTACTCCTAACGCCAACACTAGCAGTAGCCGGGGAACATGCCTACGTTGGTCACTAGATGTCTCGCGCCAGCCGGAGGACTAACTACCCCTAGAAGAGGAAAACAAAGACCTCTCTTGCCTCCAGAGAATAGACCCCAAAAGTAGGATAGAAGCCCCCCACAAATAATAACGGTGAGGTAAGAGGAAATGACAAACACAGAGATGAACTAGATTTTAGCAAAGAGAGGCCCACTTACTAATAGCAGAATATAGTAAGATAACTTATATGGTCAACAAAAACCCTATCAAAATCCACGCTGGAGATTCAAGAACCCCCGAACCGTCTAACGGCCCGGGGGGAGAACACCAGCCACCCCAGAGCTTCCAGCAAGGTCAGGAAACAGATTATACACAAGCTGGACAAAAATGCAAACAAAAACAAATAGCAAAAAGCAAGAAAGCGGACTTCGCTTAATCAAACAGGAACCAGGATCAGTAGACAAGAGCACTACAGATTAGCTCTGATATCAACGTTGCCAGGCATTGAACTGAAGGTCCAGGGAGCTTATATAGCAACACCCCTGACCTAACGACCCAGGTGAGCATACAAGGGATGAATGACATACCCAGAGTCAAATCACTAGTAGCCACTAGAGGGAGCCAAAAGGTAAATTCACAACAGGGGTCCCCCTATTTTAATAGCCAGTAAAGACTACGCAGACAGCTGCAGGCTGATATACATAGCAGGCTACAAATATTGGCCCCCGTCGGCTTTCCCCCTCTGGTGCAGAAAATTGCGCGGGGCCCATGCTGTTTTTTTCCTTTTTTTTTTAATTCAACGCTCATTAAGGCCTCTTTCACCCTTGCATCGGTACGGGTCCGTCGCTATGTGTCGGCCGACGTACCAACGCACGTTGTGAAATTTGTGCACGACGTAGGCAGCAGATGTAGTTTTTCAACGCATCCGCTGTCCATTCTGAAGTCCAGGGAGGAGGGGGTGAAGTTTCAGCCTCGCATGCGCAGTAGAAAATGGCGGACGTGACGGACAAAAAAACGTTCACTTGAACGTTTTTTCGTGCCGATGGTCCGCCAAAACACGACGGATCCGTTGCAAGACGGACGCGACGTGTGGCCATCCGCTGGATCCGTTTTTTTTTTGCATAAAGTGAGACTAGGGACTATTTTTTTACAGCGGAGGAGGAATACAGTGCGGAAGGATACCTTCCTCCCATTGTTGTGTTCCTGGAGCCCCTGGAGAGCGGTCGCATCAGCAGATGCTGCCGTTCTCCACAGGAGATCGTCGCGGGACACTCGTGGATTCCTGCGGTCAGGGAGTATATTGGTTGTTTGTTATTTTAATCTTTTTTACAGATGACACTGGCTTTAGGGATCAAAGTGACAAGTAATGGTGAGTATTTAATCTATGTTTAATGTACTGTATGTCTGTATGTATGTATTGTATGTATTATGTATATAGTATGTATGCAGTATGTTGGGTTTTTTTTACAATCAACATATTAGCCGGATGATGGGACTACTACTGTCCTATCATTGGCTAATGTGTCAATCACTGTCACTGTAGCAGGTATCATCCGATGGGACTTGTAGTCCCATCGGACAATGCCTGTAAACACGCACAGACCCTCGGCAGCCCGCACAGAGCCCCGGCAGCCCACACAGAGCCCCTGGCAGCCCACACAGAGCCCCGGTAGCCCGCACAGAGCCCCTGGCAGCCCACACAGAGCCCCGGCAGCCCGCACAGAGACCCTCGGCAGCCCAGACAGAGCCCCCGGCAGCCTGCACAGAGCCCCGGCAGCCCGCACAGAGCACCGGCAGCCTGGACAGAGCCCCCAGCAGCCCGCACAGAGCCCCGGCAGCCTGCACAGAGCCCCCGGCAGCCCACACAGAACCCCAGCAACCCACACAGAGCCTCAGCAGCCCACACAGAGCCCCCGGCAGCCCGCACAGAGCCCCGGTAGCCCGCACAGAGCCCTCAGCAGCCTGAACAGAGCCCCCGGCAGCCCAAACAGAGCCTCTGGCAGCCTGCATAGAGCCTCAGCAGCCTGCACAGATCCCTGACAGCCCGCACGGAGCCCCGGCTGGCCTGCACAGAGCCTCAGCAGGCCTGCATAGAGCCCCAGCAGGCCCGCACAGACCCCCGGCAGCCCGCACAGAACCCCGAGAGGCACGTACAGACCCCCTGATGGCCCGCACAGACCCAGCCCGCACACACAGATACACACAGTGTCCGCCCACGCACTGCCCACACTCCTCGCCCCTCCGGAACAGGATGTAGAAGGACAGAAAGGGCTTATTTACATTCCGATATTTGTGTCCCATTGACTTGCATTGGTATCGGGTATCGGTATCGGCGATATCCGATATTTTTTGGATATCGGCTGATCCAATCTGATACCGATACTTCTGGATATCGGAAGGTATCGCTCAACACTCGTCATTAGACATTAAATAGTGACAAATTTTTGAAAGCAACACACTGTATTTAATAATAATAATAATAATAATAGTAATAATAATAATCATTTTATGTATATAGCGCCAACATATTCCGCAGCGCTTTATAATTATAGAGAGGATTTGTACAGACAATAGACATTACAGCATAACAATAAACACAGATCAAAACAGATACCAGGAGGAATGAGGGCCCTGCTCGCAAGCTTGCAAACTATGAGGAAAAAGGGGAGACACGAGAGGTGAATGGTAATAATTGTTTTCGCTGTTTGGACCAGTAATAGTTTAAGAATCAGGTGTTCATATAAAGCTGCATGAACCAGTTAACAGCTTAAATATGTAAGAGTACAGACACAGAAGGCTATTAAATGCAAAAAGCGGATGAGAACATGATGTGAGGAACCTGATTATGGTTTAAGATTTTGAATGGGCCACACAGGGATAGTTAGGTTAATGCGTTGAGGTGGTAGGCCAGTCTGAACAAATGCATTTTTATAGTTTTACAACACGGCACTCGTACTATCATGCGAGTTAGGTGCTCAAGTAGGGCATCCAACACAAAGCAATCCAGACAATAGAGAAACTTGGCACTCAAAAATACTTTAGCGTGGATAGTTATTTACTAGATGTTTTCAGCCAGCTAACGCTCAGCACGCTCATTGCTATCTAATTAGCGCTGCTGGTGATTAAACTAAAGTATATAATGACAACATTCAATAGCGCTTATGCAAGTGGTAAATTAACTTAAAATGAAGTTAATAACAATAGTGTGGTGATGTGTTGGGGGCGGGATTATGTGTGGTAATGGGGTGGGATTATGTGTGGTAGTGGGGTGGGGGGTGGGATTATGCGTGGTGATGTGTTTGGGGCGGGATTATGTGTGGTGATGTAGTGGGGGGCAGGATTATGTATGGTGATGTGGTGGGGGGTGGGATTAAGTGTGGTAATAGGGTGAGGGGCGTCATTATGTGTGGTGATGTGTTGGGGGGCAGGAATATGTGTGGTGATATGGTGGGGGGATTATGTGTGGTGATGTGGTGGTGGGGCGAGATTATGTGTGGTAATGTGGTGGGGGGCGGGATTATGTGTGGTGATGTGGTGGGGGGTGGGTTTATGTGTGGTGATGTGGTGGGGGGTGGGATTATATGTAGTGATGGGGTGGGGTGGCGGGATTATGTGTGGTGATGGGGTTGGAGGGCGGGATTATGTGTGGTGATAGGGTTGGGGGGCGGGATTATGTGTGGTGATGGGGTTGGGGGAGGGATTATGTGTGGTGATGGGGTGGGCGGGTGGGATTATGTGTGGTGATGTGGTGGGCGGGCGGGATTATTTGTGGTGATGTGGTGGGGAGGCGGAATTATGTGTGGTAATGTGGTGGGGGGGCCTGGATTGTGTGTGGTGATGTGGTGGGGGGCGGGATTATGTGTGGTAATGTGGTGGGGGGCTGGATTATGTATGATAATGTGGTGGGGGGCGGGATTATCTGTAGTAATGTGGTGGGGGGCGGGATTATGTGTGGTAATGTGGTGGGGGGGCGGCATTATGTGTGGTAATGTGTTGGGGGGCAGGATAATGTGTGGTAATGTGGTGGGGGTAAGATTATGTGTGGTAATGTGGTGGGGGGCGGGATTATCTGTAGTAATGTGGTGGGTGGCGGGATTATGTGTGGTAATGTGGTGGGGGGTAAGATTATGTGTGGTGATGTGGTGGGGGCGGGATTATTTGTGGTAATGTGGTGGGGGGTGGGATTATGTATGGTAATGTGGTGGGGGGTAAGATTGTGTGTGGTATTGTGGTGGGGGGCGGGATTATCTGTAGTAATGTGGTGGGGAGGCGGGATTATGTGTGGTAATGTGGTGGGGGGCAGGATTATGTGTGGTGATGTGGTGGGGGCAGGATTATGTGTGGTGATGTGGTGGGGGGTGGGATTATGTGAGGTAATGTTGTTGGGGGCAGGATTATCTGTGGTGATGGGGTGGGGGGGCAGGATTATGTGTGGTGATGTGGTGGGTTGCAGAATTATGTGTGGTGATGTGGTGGGGGGTGGGATTATGTGTCGTGATGTGGAGGGGGCCAGGATTATGTGTGGTGATGAGGTGGGGGGCAGGATTATGTGTGGTGATGGGGTGGGGGTGGGATTATGTGTGGTGATGGGGTCAGGGGGTGGGATTATGTTTGGTGATGGAGTGGGGGGGTGGGATTATATGTGGTGATGTGATGGGGCGGGATTATCTGTGGTAATGTGGTGGGGTGGCGGGATATTGTGTGGTAATGTTGTGGGGTGGCAGGATTATGTGTGGTAATGTGGTGAAGGGCAGGTTATGTGTGGTGATGTGGTGGGGGGCGGGATTATGTGTGGTGATTTTTATGTGTGGTAAAGTGCTGGGGGGTGGGATTATGTGTGGTGATGTGGTGGGGGGCTAGGTTATGTGTGGTGATGTGGTGGGGGGCGGGATTATGTGTGGTGATGTGGTGGGGGGCGGGATTATGTGTGGTAATGTGGTGGGGGGCAGGATTATGTGTGGTGATGTGGTGGGGGGCAGGATTATGTGTGGTAATGGGGTGGGGGGTGGAAATATGTGTGGTGATGGGGTGAGAAGGCGGGATTATGTGTGGTGATGGGGTTGGGGGGCGGGATTATGTGTGGTGATGGTGTTGGGGGGCGGGATTATGTGTGGTGATGGGGTTGGGGGGCGGGATTATGTGTGGTGATGAGGTGGGCAGGCGGGATTATGTGTGGTGATGTGGTGGGCGGGCGGGATTATGTGTGGTGATGTGGTGGGGAGGCGGGATTATGTGTGGTAATGTGGTGGAGGCCTGGATTATGTGTAGTAATGTGGTGGGGGGCTGGATTATGTATGATAATATGGTGGGGGGCGGGATTATCTGTAGTAATGTGGTGGGGGGCAGGATTATGTGTGGTAATGTGGTGGCGGGCAGGAATATGTGTGGTAATGTGGTTGGGGGGGCGGCATTATGTGTGGTAATGTGGTGGGGGGTGGGATTATGTGTGGTAATGTGGTGGGGGGTGGGATTATTTGTGGTAATGTGGTGGGGGTGGGATTATGTGTGGTAATGTGGTGGGGGTAAGATTATGTGTGGTAATGTGGTGGGGGGTGGGATTATCTGTAGTAATGTGGTGGGGGCGGGATTATGTGTGGTAATGTGGTGGGGGGTAAGATTATGTGTGGTGATGTGGTGGGGGGCAGGATTATTTGTGGCAATGTGGTGGGGGGTGGGATTATGTGTGGTAATGTGGTGGGGGGTAAGATTGTGTGTGGTATTGTGGTGGGGGACGGGATTATCTGTAGTAATGTGGTGGGGGGGCGGGATTATGTGTGGTAATGTGGTGGGGGGCAGGATTATGTGAGGTGATGTGGCGGGGGGCAGGATTATGTGTGGTGATGTGGTGGGGGCGGGATTATGTGAGGTAATGTTGGGGGGCAGGATTATCTGTGGTGATGAGGTGGGGGGGCGGGATTATGTATGGTGATGTGGTGGGTTGCAGAATTATGTGTGGTAATGTGGTGGGGGGACGGGATTATGTGTGGTGATGGGGAGGGGGCCAGGATTATGTGTGGTGATTGGGTGAGGGTGCGGGATTACATGTGGTGATGGGGTGGGGGGGCAGGATTATGTGTGGTGATGGCGGGGGGCGGGATTATGTGTGGTGATGGGGTGGGGGGCGGGATTATGTGTGGTGGTGTGGTGGGGGCGGGATTATGTGTGTTGGTGTTGTTGTAGGGGTGCGGGATTATGTGGGGTGATGTGGTGGGGGTCGGGATTATGTGTAGTAATGTGGTGGGGGGCGAGATTATGTGTAGTGGTGGGGGGGCGGGTTATGTGTGGTGATGTGGTGGGGGGGCGGGTTTATGTGTGGTGATGGGGTGGGGGTGGGATTATGTGTAGTGATGGGGTGGGGGGGTGGGATTATATGTGGTGATGTGATGGGAGGCGGGATTATCTGTGGTAATGTGGTGGGGTGGCGGGATTATGTGTGGTAATGTGGTGGGGGCAGGTTATGTGTGGTGATGTGGTGGGGGGCGGGATTATGTGTGGTGATGGGGTAAGGGGGCGAGATTATGTGTGGTAAAGTGGTGGGGGGTGGGATTATGTGTGGTGATGTGGTGGGGTCTAGATTATGTGTGGTGATGTGGTGGGGGGCAGGATTATGTGTGGTAATGTGGTGGCGGGCAGGATTATGTGTGGTAATGTGGTTGGGGGGCGGCATTATGTGTGGTAATGTGGTGGGGGGCGGGATTATGTGTCTTAATGTGGTGGGGGGTGGGATTATTTGTGGTAATGTGGTGGGGGTAAAATTATGTGTGGTAATGTGGTGGGGGGTGGGATTATCTGTAGTAATGTGGTGGGGGCGGGATTATGTGTGGTAATGTGGTGGGGGGTAAGATTATGTGTGGTGATGTGGTGGGGGGCGGGGTTATTTGTGGTAATGTGGTGGGGGGTGGGATTATGTGTGGTAATATGGTGGGGGGTAAGATTGTGTGTGGTATTGTGGTGGGGGGTGGGATTATCTGTAGTAATGTGGTGGGGGGCGGGATTATGTGTGGTAATGTGGTGGGGGGCAGGATTATGTGAGGTGATGTGGTGGGGGGCAGGATTATGTGAGGTGATGTGGTGGGGGGCGGGATTATGTGAGGTAATGTTGGGGGGCAGGATTATCTGTGGTGATGAGGTGGGGGGGCGGGATTATGTGTGGTGATGTGGTGGGTTGCAGAATTATGTGTGGTGATGTGGTGGGGGGGCGGGATTATGTGTGGTGATGGGGAGGGGGCCAGGATTATGTGTGGTGATTGGGTGAGGGGGTGGGATTATGTGTGGTGATGGGGTGGGGGGGCAGGATTATGTGTGGTGATGGGGTGGGGGGCGGGATTATGTGTGGTGATGGGGTGGGGGGGCGGGATTATGTGTAGTAATGTGGTGGGGGGCGAGATTATGTGTAGTGGTGGGGGGTGGGATTATGTGTGGTGATGTGGCGGGGGGGCGGGTTTATGTGTGGTGATGTGGTGGGGGTGGGATTATGTGTGGTGATGGGCTGGGGGGCAGGATTATGTGTGGTGATGGGGTGGAAGATTATGTGTGTTGATGTGGTGCGGGGCGGGACTGTGTGTGGTGATGTGGTGGGGGGGCGGGATTACATGTGGTAATGGGGTAGGGGGCGGGATTGTGTGATGATGTGTTGGGGGCAGGTTTTTGTGTGGTGATGTGTTGAAGGGGTGGGATTATTTGTGGTGATGTGGTGGGGGGGCATTGTGTGTGGTGATGTGGTGGGGTTTGGGATTATATGTGGTAATGGGATGGGGCGGGATTATGTGTGGTAATGGGGTGGGGGGTGGGATTGTGTGTGGTGATGTGGTGGGGGGCGGGATTGTGAGTGGTGTTACGGTGGGGTGGCGGGATTATGTGTGGTAATGGGGTGGGGGGCGGTATTATGTGTAGTGATGGGGTGGGGGTGGGATTATGTGTGGTGATGGTGTGGGGGGGTGGGATTATATGTGGTGATGTGATGGGGTGGGATTATCTGTGGTAATGTGGTGGGGTGGCGGGATTATGTGTGTTAATGTTGTGGGGTGGCAGGATTATGTGTGGTAATTTGGTGAAGGGCAGGTTATGTGTGGTGATTTTTATGTGTGGTAAAGTGCTGGGGGGTGAGATTATGTGTGGTGATGTGGTGGGGGGCTAGGTTATGTGTGGTGATGTGGTGGGGGGCGGGATTATGTGTGGTGATGTGGTGGGGGGCGGGATTATGTGTGGTAATGTGGTGGGGGGCGGGATTATGTGTGGTGATGTGGTGGGGGCGGGAATATGTGTGGTAATGGGGTGGGGGGTGGAAATATGTGTGGTGATGGGGTGGGAAGGCGGGATTATATGTGGTGATGGGGTTGGGGGGCGGGATTATGTGTGGTGATGGGGATGGGGGGCGGGATTATGTGTGGTGATGGGGTTGGGGGCGGGATTATGTGTGGTGATGGGTTTGCGGGGCGGGATTATGTGTGGTGATGAGGTGGGTGGGCGGGCGGGATTATGTGTGGTGATGTGGTGGGCGGGTGGGATTATGTGTGGTGATGTGGTGGGGAGGCGGGATTTTGTGTGGTAATGTGGTGGAGGCCTAGATTATGTGTAGTAATGTGGTGGGGGGCCTAGATTATGTGTGGTGATGTGGTGGGGGGCGGGATTATGTGTGGTAATGTGGTGGGGGGCTGGATTATGTATGATAATATGGTGGGGGGCAGGATTATGTATGATAATATGGTGGGGGGCGGGATTATCTGTAGTAATGTGGTGGGGGGCGAGATTATGTGTGGTAATGTGGTGGGGCGGCATTATGTGTGGTAATGTGGTGGCGGGCAGGATTATGTGTGGTAATGTGGTTGGGGGGGCGGCATTATGTGTGTTAATGTGGTGGGGGGCGGGATTATGTGTGGTAATGTGGTGGGAGGTGGGATTATTTGTGGTAATGTGGTGGGGGTAAAATTATGTGTGGTAATGTGGTGGGGGGTGGGATTATCTGTAGTAATGTGGTGGGGGCGGGATTATGTGTGGTAATGTGGTGGGGGGTAAGATTATGTGTGGTGATGTGGTGGGGGGCGGGGTTATTTGTGGTAATGTGGTGGGGGGGTGGGATTATGTGTGGTAATATGGTGGGGGGTAAGATTGTGTGTGGTATTGTGGTGGGGGGCGGGATTATCTGTAGTAATGTGGTGGGGGGGCGGGATTATGTGTGGTAATGTGGTGGGGGGCAGGATTATGTGAGGTGATGTGGTGGGGGGCAGGATTATGTGAGGTGATGTGGTGGGGGGCGGGATTATGTGAGGTAATGTTGGGGGGCAGGATTATCTGTGGTGATGAGGTGGGGGGGCGGGATTATGTGTGGTGATGTGGTGGGTTGCAGAATTATGTGTGGTGATGTGGTGGGGGGGCGGGATTATGTGTGGTGATGGGGAGGGGGCCAGGATTATGTGTGGTGATTGGGTGAGGGGGCGGGATTATGTGTGGTGATGGGGTGGGGGGGCAGGATTATGTGTGGTGATGGGGTGGGGGGCGGGATTATGTGTGGTGATGGGGTGGGGGGGCGGGATTATGTGTAGTAATGTGGTGGGGGGCGAGATTATGTGTAGTGGTGGGGGGTGGGATTATGTGTGGTGATGTGGCGGGGGGGCGGGTTTATGTGTGGTGATGTGGTGGGGGTGGGATTATGTGTGGTGATGGGGTGGGGGAGTGGGATTATGTGTGGTGATGGGGTGGGGGGGTGGGATTATGTGTGGTGATGGGGTGGGGGGGTGGGATTATATGTGGTGATGTGATGGGGGCGGGATTATCTGTGGTAATGTGGTGGGGTGGCGGGATTATGTGTGGTAATGTTGTGGGGTGGTGGGATTATGTGTGGTAATGTGGTGGGGGCAGGTTATGTGTGGTGATGTGGTGGGGGGCGGGATTATGTGTGGTGATGGGGTGGGGGGGCGAGATTATGTGTGGTAAAGTGGTGGTGGGTGGGATTATGTGTGGTGATGTGGTGGGGGGCTAGATTATGTGTGGTGATGTGGTGGGGGGCAGGATTATGTGTGGTGATGTGGTGGGGGGCGGGATTATGTGTGGTAATGTGGTGGGGGGTGGGATTATGTGTGGTGATGTGGTGGGGGGTGGGATTATGTGTGGTAATGAGGTGGGGGGTGGAAATATGTGTGGTGATGGGGTGGGGTGGCGGGATTATGTGTGGTGATGGGGTGGGGGGGTGGGATTATGTGTGGTGATATGTTTGTGGGGTGGGTTTATGTGTGGTGACGGGGTGGGGGTGCGGGATTATGTGTGGTGATGGGGTGGGGGGCGGGATTATGTGTGGTGATGGGGTAGGGGGTGGGATTATGTGTGGTGATGGGGTGGGGGGGGCGGTATTATGTGTGGTGATGGGCTGGGGGCGGGATTATGAGTGGTGATGGGGTGGGGGCAGGATTATGTGTGGTGATGGGGTGGGGGATTATGTGTGGTGATGTGGTGGGGGGCGGGACTATGTGTGGTGATGTGGTGGAGGTGCGGGATTACATGTGGTAATGGGGTAGGGGGCGGGATTGAGTGATGATGTGTTGGGGGCAGGTTTATGTGTGGTGATGTGTTGAAGGGGTGGGATTATGTGTGGTGATGTGTTGGGGGGGCAGGATTGTGTGTGGTGATGTGGTGGGGTTTGGGATTATATGTGGTAATGGGATGGGGGCGGGATTATGTGTGGTGATGTGGTGGGGGCGGGAATATGTGTGGTAATGGGGTGGGGGGTGGAAATATGTGTGGTGATGGGGTGGGAAGGCGGGATTATGTGTGGTGATGGGGTTGGGGGGCGGGATTATGTGTGGTGATGGGGATGGGGGCGGGATTATGTGTGGTGATGGGGTTGGGGGGCGGGATTATGTGTGGTGATGGGTTTGGGGGGCGGGATTATGTGTGGTGATGAGGTGGGCGGGCGGGATTATGTGTGGTGATGTGGTGGGCGGGTGGGATTATGTGTGGTGATGTGGTGGGGAGGCGGGATTATGTGTGGTAATGTGGTGGAGGCCTGGATTATGTGTAGTAATGTGGTGGGGGGCCTAGATTATGTGTGGTGATGTGGTGGGGGGCGGGATTATGTGTGGTAATGTGGTGAGGGGCTGGATTATGTATGATAATATGGTGGGGGGCGGGATTATCTGTAGTAATGTGGTGGGGGGCGAGATTATGTGTGGTAATGTGGTGGGGCGGCATTATGTGTGGTAATGTGGTGGCGGGCAGGATTATGTGTGGTAATGTGGTTGGGGGGGCGGCATTATGTGTGGTAATGTGGTGGGGGGCGGGATTATGTGTGGTAATGTGGTGGGGGGTGGGATTATTTGTGGTAATGTGGTGGGGGTAAAATTATGTGTGGCAATGTGGTGGGGGGTGGGATTATCTGTAGTAATGTGGTGGGGGCGGGATTATGTGTGGTAATTTGGTGAGGGGTAAGATTATGTGTGGTGATGTGGTGGGGGGCGGGGTTATTTGTGGTAATGTGGTGGGGGGGTGGGATTATGTGTGGTAATGTGGTGGGGGTTAAGATTGTGTGTGGTATTGTGGTGGGGGACGGGATTATCTGTAGTAATGTGGTGGGGGGGCGGGATTATGTGTGGTAATGTGGTGGGGGGCAGGATTATGTGAGGTGATGTGGTGGGGGGCAGGATAATGTGAGGTGATGTGGTGGGGGGCGGGATTATGTGAGGTAATGTTGGGGGGCAGGATTATCTGTGGTGATGAGGTGGGGGGGCGGGATTATGTGTGGTGATGTGGTGGGTTGCAGAATTATGTGTGGTGATGTGGTGGGGGGGCGGGATTATGTGTGGTGATGGGGAGGGGGCCAGGATTATGTGTGGTGATTGGGTGGGGTGGTGGGATTATGTGTGGTAATGTGGTGGGGGAAGGTTATGTGTGGTGATGTGGTGGGGGGCGGGATTATGTGTGGTGATGGGGTGGGGGGGCGAGATTATGTGTGGTAAAGTGGTGGTGGGTGGGATTATGTGTGGTGATGTGGTGGGGGGCTAGATTATGTGTGGTGATGTGGTGGGGGGCAGGATTATGTGTGGTGATGTGGTGGGGGGCGGGATTATGTGTGGTAATGTGGTGGGGGGCGGGATTATGTGTGGTGATGTGGTGGGGGGTGGGATTATGTGTGGTAATGAGGTGGGGGGTGGAAATATGTGTGGTGATAGGGTGGGGTGGCAGGATTATGTGTGGAGATGGGGTGGGGGGGTGGGATTATGTGTGGTGATATATTTGTTGGGCGGGTTTATGTGTGGTGACGGGGTGGGGGTGCGGGATTATGTGTGGTGATGGGGTGGGGGGCGGGATTATGTGTGGTGATGGGGTAGGGGGTGGGATTATGTGTGGTGATGGGGTGGGGGGGCGGTATTATGTGTGGTGATGGGCTGGGGGCGGGATTATGAGTGGTGATGGGGTGGGGGCAGGATTATGTGTGGTGATGGGGTGGGGGATTATGTGTGGTGATGTGGTGGGGGGCGGGACTATGTGTGGTGATGTGGTGGAGGTGCGGGATTACATGTGGTAATGGGGTAGGGGGCGGGATTGAGTGATGATGTGTTGGGGGCAGGTTTATGTGTGGTGATGTGTTGAAGGGGTGGGATTATGTGTGGTGATGTGGTGGGGGGGCAGGATTGTGTGTGGTGATGTGGTGGGGTTTGGGATTATATGTGGTAATGGGATGGGGGCGGGATTATGTGTGGTAATGGGGTGGGGGGTGGGATTGTGTGTGGTGATGTGGTGGGGGGCGGGATTGTGAGTGGTGTTATGGTGGGGTGGCGGGATTATGTGTGATGATGGGGTGGGGGGCGGGATTATGTGTAGTGATGGGGTGGGGGGTGGTATTATGTGTGGTGATGGGGTGGGGGGGTGGGATTATGTGTGGTGATGGGGTGGGGGGGTGGGATTATATGTGGTGATGTGATGGGGGGCGGGATTATCTGTGGTAATGTGGTGGGGTGGCGGGATTATGTGTGGTAATGTGGTGGGGGCAGGTTATGTGTGGTGATGTGGTGGGGGCGGGATTATGTGTGGTGATGGGGTAAGGGGGCGAGATTATGTGTGGTAAAGTGGTGGGGGGTGGGATTATGTGTGGTGATGTGGTGGGGTCTAGATTATGTGTGGTGATGTGGTGGGGGGCAGGATTATGTGTGGTGATGTGGTGGGGGGGTGGGATTATGTGTGGTAATGTGGTGGGGGGCGGGGTTATGTGTGGTGATGTGGTGGGGGGTAGGATTTTGTGTGGTAATGGGGTGGGGGTGGAAATATGTGTGGTGATGGGGTGGGGTGGCGGGATTATGTGTGTTGATTGGGTGGGGGGTGGGATTATGTGTGGTGATGGGGTTGGGGGGCGGGTTTATGTGTTGTGATGGGGTGGGGGTGCGGGATTATGTGTGGTGATGGGGTGGGGGGCGGGATTATGTGTGGTGATGGGGTGGGGGGTGGGATTATGTGTGGTGATGGGCTGGGGGGCAGGATTATGTGTGGTGATGGGGTGGAAGATTATGTGTGTTGATGTGGTGCGGGGCGGGACTGTGTGTGGTGATGTGGTGGGGGGGCGGGATTACATGTGGTAATGGGGTAGGGGGCGGGATTGTGTGATGATGTGTTGGGGGCAGGTTTTTGTGTGGTGATGTGTTGAAGGGGTGGGATTATTTGTGGTGATGTGGTGGGGGGGCAGGATTGTGTGTGGTGATGTGGTGGGGTTTGGGATTATATGTGGTAATGGGATGGGGGTGGGATTATGTGTGGTAATGGGGTGGGGGGTGGGATTGTGTGTGGTGATGTGGTGGGGGGCGGGATTGTGAGTGGTGTTATGGTGGGGTGGCGGGGTTATGTTAGGTGATGTGGTGGGGGGGCAGGATTGTGTGTGGTGATGTGGTGGGGTTTGGGATTATATGTGGTAATGGGATGGGGCGGGATTATGTGTGGCAAAGGGGTGGGGGGTGGGATTGTGTGTGGTGATGTGGTGGGGGGCGGGATTGTGAGTGGTGTTACGGTGGGGTGGCGGGATTATGTGTGGTGATGGGCTGGGGGGCGGGATTATGTGTAGTGATGGGGTGGGGGCGGGATTATGTGTGGTGTTGGGGTGGGGGGGTGGGATTATATGTGGTGATGTGATGGGGGCGGGATTATCTGTGGTAATGTGGTGGGGTGGCGGGATTATGTGTGTTAATGTTGTGGGGTGGCAGGATTATGTGTGGTAATTTGGTGAAGGGCAGGTTATGTGTGGTGATTTTTATGTGTGGTAAAGTGCTGGGGGGTGGGATTATGTGTGGTGATGTGGTGGGGGGCTAGGTTATGTGTGGTGATGTGGTGGGGGGCGGGATTATGTGTGGTGATGTGGTGGGGGGCGGGATTATGTGTGGTAATGTGGTGGGGGGCGGGATTATGTGTGGTGATGTGGTGGGGGCGGGAATATGTGTGGTAATGGGGTGGGGGGTGGAAATATGTGTGGTGATGGGGTGGTAAGGCGGGATTATGTGTGGTGATGGGGTTGGGGGGCGGGATTATGTGTGGTGATGGGGTTGGGGGGTGGGATTATGTGTGGTGATGGGGTTGGAAGGCGGGATTATGTGTGGTGATGAGGTGGGCGGGCGGGATTATGTGTGGTGATGTGGTGGGAGGGCGGGATTATGTGTGGTGATGTGGTGGGGAGGCGGGATTATGTGTGGTAATGTGGTGGAGGCCTGGATTATGTGTAGTAATGTGGTGGGGGGCCTGGATTATGTGTGGTGATGTGGTGGGGGGCGGGATAATGTGTGGTAATGTGGTGGGGGGCGGGATTATCTGTAGTAATGTGGTGGGGGGCGGGATTATGTGTGGTAATGTGGTGGGGCGGCATTATGTGTGGTGATGGGGTGGGGGGCGGGATTATTTGTGGTAATGGGGTGGGGGGGCGGGATTATGTGTGGTGATGGGGTGGGGGGGCAGGATTATGTGTGGTGATGGGGTGGGGGGCGGGATTATTTGTGGTAATGGGGTGGGGGGGCGGGATTATGTGTGGTAGTGTGGTGGGGGCGGGATTATGTGTGGTGGTGTTGTTGTAGGGGTGCGGGATTATGTGTGGTGATGTGGTTGGGGTCAGGATTATGTGTAGTAATGTGGTGGGGGGCAAGATTATGTGTAGTGGTGGGGGGTGGGATTATGTGTGGTGATGTGGTGGGGGGGCGGGTTTATGTGTGGTGATGGGGTGGGGGGGTGGGATTATATGTGGTGATGTGATGGGGGGGCGGGATTATCTGTGGTAATGTGGTGGGGTGGCGGGATTATGTGTGGTAATGTTGTGGGGTGGTGGGATTATGTGTGGTAATGTGGTGGGGGCAGGTTATGTGTGGTGATGTGGTGGGGGGTGGGATTATGTGTGGTGATTGGGTGGGGGGGCGAGATTATGTGTGGTAAAGTGGTGGTGGGTGGGATTATGTGTGGTGATGTGGTGGGGGGCTAGATTATGTGTGGTGATGTGGTGGGGGGCAGGATTATGTGTGGTGATGTGGTGGGGGGTGGGATTATGCGTGGTAATGTGGTGGGGGGCGGGATTATGTGTGGTGATGTGGTGGGGGGTGGGATTATGTGTGGTAATGAGGTGGGGGGTGGAAATATGTGTGGTGATGGGGTGGGGTGGCGGGATTATGTGTGGTGATTTTTATGTGTGGTGATGGGGTTGTGGGGTGGGTTTATGTGTGGTGATGGGGTGGGGGTGCGGGATTATGTGTGGTGATGGGGTGGGGGGCGGGATTATGTGTGGTGATGGGGTAGGGGGTGGGATTATGTGTGGTGATGGGGTGGGGGGCAGTATTATGTGTGGTGATGGGCTGGGGGCGGGATTATGAGTGGTGATGGGGTGGGGGCAGGATTATGTGTGGTGATGGGGTGGGGGATTATGTGTGGTGATGTGGTGGGGGGCGGGACTATGTGTGGTGATGTGGTGGGGGGCAGGGTTACATGTGGTAATGGGGTAGGGGGTGGGATTGAGTGATGATGTTTTGGGGGCAGGTTTATGTGTGGTGATGTGTTGAAGGGGTGGGATTATGTGTGGTGATGTGGTGGGGGGGCAGGATTGTGTGTGGTGATGTGGTGGGGTTTGGGATTATATGTGGTAATGGGATGGTGGCGGGATTATGTGTGGTAATGGGGTGGGGGGTGGGATTGTGTGTGGTGATGTGGTGTGGGGCGGGATTGTGAGTGGTGTTATGGTGGGGTGGCGGGATTATGTGTGGTGATGGGGTGGGGGGCGGTATTATGTGTGGTGATGGGGTGGGGGGTGGGATTATATGTGGTGATGTGATGGGGGGGCGGGATTATCTGTGGTAATGTGGTGGGGTGGCGGGATTATGTGTGGTAATGTTGTGGGGTGGTGGGATTATGTGTGGTAATGTGGTGGGGGCAGGTTATGTGTGGTGATGTGGTGGGGGGCGGGATTATATGTGGTGATGGGGTGGGGGGCGAGATTATGTGTGGTGATGTGGTGGGGGGCAGGATTATGTGTGGTGATGTGGTGGGGGGCGGGATTATGCGTGGTAATGTGGTGGGGGGCGGGATTATGTGTGGTGATGTGGTGGGGGGTGGGATTATGTGTGGTAATGAGGTGGGGGGTGGAAATATGTGTGGTGATGGGGTGGGGTGGCGGGATTATGTGTGGTGATGGGGTGGGGGGGTGGGATTATGTGTGGTGATGGGGTTGTGGGGCGGGTTTATGTGTGGTGGCGGGGTGGGGGTGCGGGATTATGTGTGGTGATGGGGTGGGGGGCGGGATTATGTGTGGTGATGGGGTAGGGGGTGGGATTATGTGTGGTGATGGGGTGGGGGGGCAGTATTATGTGTGGTGATGGGCTGGGGGCGGGATTATGAGTGGTGATGGGGTGGGGGCAGGATTATGTGTGGTGATGGGGTGGGGGATTATGTGTGGTGATGTGGTGGGGGGCGGGACTATGTGTGGTGATGTGGTGGGGGGCGGGATTACATGTGGTAATGGGGTAGGGGGTGGGATTGAGTGATGATGTTTTGGGGGCAGGTTTATGTGTGGTGATGTGTTGAAGGGGTGGGATTATGTGTGGTGATGGGGTGGGGGGCGGGATTATGTGTGGTGATTTTTATGTGTGGTGTTGGGGTGGGGGGGCAGGATAATGTGTGGTGATGTGGTGAAGGGTGGGATTATCTGTGGTAATGTGGTGGGGTGGCAGGAGTATGTGTGGTAATGTGGGTTGGCGGGATTATGTGTGGTAATGTGGTGGGGGGACGGGATTATCTGTGGTAATGTGGTGAGGGGGATTATGTGTCGTGATGGGGTGGGGGGGCGCATTATGTGTCGTGACGGGGTGGGGGGCGAGATTATGTTGGGTGATGGGATGGGGGGCGGGATTATGTGTGGTGATGTGGTGGGGGGCGGAATTATGTGTGTTGATGTGGTGGGGGGCGGGATTATGTGTGGTGATGGGGTGGGGTGCGGGATTATGTGTGGTGATGGGGTGGGGGGCGGGATTATGTGTGGTGATGGGGTGGGGGGCGGGATTATGTGTGGTGATGTGGTGGGGGTTGGGATTATGTGTATTAATGTGGTGGGGGGCGAGATTATGTGTAGTGATGTTATGGGGGCGGAATTATGTGAAGTGATGTGGTCGGGGGTGGGATTATGTGTGAAGATGTGGTGGGGGTGGGATTATGTGTGGTGATGTGGTGGGGGGGCGGGATTATGTGTGGTGATGTGATGGGGGGCGGGATTATCTGTGGTAATGTGGTGGGGTGGCGGGATTATGTGTGGTAATGTTGTGGGGTGGAGGGATTATGTGTGGTAATGTGGTTTGGGGTGGGATTATCAGTGGTAATGTGGTGGGGGGGGTGGGATTATGTGTGGCGATGTGGTGGGGGGCGGGATTATGTGTGGTGATGTGGTGGGGGATGGGAATATGTGTGGTGATGGGGTGGGGGGGCGGGATTATGTGTGGTGATGGTGTGGGGGGGCGGGATTATGTGTGGTGATGGGGTGGGGGGGGCGGGATTATGTGTGGTGATGGGGTGGGGGGGCGGGATTATGTGTGGTGATGGGGTGGGGGGGGCGGGATTATGTGTGGTGATGGGGTGGGGGGGCGGGATTATGTGTGGTGATGGGGTGGGGGGGCGGGATTATGTGTGGTGATGGGGTGGGGGGGCGGGATTATGTGTGGTGATGGGGTGGGGGGGCGGGATTATGTGTGGTTATGGGGTGGGGGGCCGGATTATGTGTGGTGATGGGGTGGGGGGGCGGGATTATGTGTGGTGATGGGGTGGGGGCGGGATTATGTGTGGTGAAGGGGTGGGGGGTGGGATTATGTGTGGTGAAGGGGTGGGGGGTGGGATTATGTGTGTGATGGGGTGGGGGGGCGGGATTATGTGTGGTGATGGGCTGGGGGCAGGATTATGTGTGGTGATGGGGTGGGGGGCAGGATTATGTGTGGTGATGGGGTGGGGGATTATGTGTGGTGATGTGGTGGGGGGCGGGACTATGTGTCATGATGTGGTGGGGGGGCGGGATTACATGTGGTAATGGGGGAGGGGGCGGGTATGTGTGATGATGTGTTGGGGGCTGGTTTTATGTGTGGTGATCTGTTGAAGGGGTGGGATTATGTGTGGTAATGTGGTGGGGGGGCAGGATTGTGTGTGGTGATGTGGTGGGGTTTGGGATTATATGTGGTAATGGGATGGGGGCGGGATTATGTGTGGTAATGGGGTGGGGGGTGGAATTGTGTGTGGTGATGTGGTGGGGGGCGGGATTGTGAGTGGTGTTATGGTGGGGTGGCGTGATTATGTGTGGTGATGGGGTGGGGGGTGGGATTATGTGTAGTGATGGGGTGAGGGGCGGTATTATGTGTGGTGATGGGGTGGGAGGGTGGGATTATGTGTGGTGATGGGGTGGGGGGGTGGGTTTATGTGTGGTGTTGGTGTGGGGGGGCGGGATTATGTGTGGTGATGTGGTGAAGGGTGGGATTATCTGTGGTAATGTGGTGGGGTGGCGGGATTATGTGTGGTAATGTGGGGTGGCGGGATTATGTGTGGTAATGTGTTGGGGGGAAGGGATTATCTGTGGTAATGTGGTGAGGGGGATTATGTGTCGTGATGGGGTGGGGGGGCGCATTATGTGTGGTGATGGGGTGGGGGGTGGGATTATGTGTGGTGATGTGGTGGGGGGCGGAATTATGTGTGTTGATGTGGTGGGGGCGGGATTATGTGTGGTGATGGGGTGGGGGGCGGGATTATGTGTGGTGATGGGGTGGGGGGCGGGATTATGTGTGGTGATGTGGTGGGGGTCGGAATTATGTGTATTAATGTGGTGGGGGGGGCGAGATTATGTGTAGTGATATTATGGGGGCGGAATTATGTGAAGTGATGTTGTCGGGGGTGGGATTATGTGTGAAGATGGGGTGGGGGTGGGATTATGTGTGGTGATGTGGTGGGGGGCGGGATTATGTGTGGTGATGTGATGGGGGGCGGGATTATCTGTGGTAATGTGGTGGGGTGGCGGGATTATGTGTGGTAATGTTGTGGGGTGGAGGGATTATGTGTGGTAATGTGGTTTGGGGTGGGATTATCAGTGGTAATGTGGTGGGGGGGCGGGATTATGTGTGGTGATGAGGTGGGGGGCGGGATTATGTGTGGTGATGTGTTGGGGGATGGGAATATGTGTGGTGATGAGGTGGGGGGCGGGATTATGTGTGGTGATGGGGTGGGGGGCGGGATTATGTGTGGTGATGGGGTGGGGGGCGGGTTTTATGTGTGGTTATGGGGTGGGGGGCCGGATTATGTGTGGTGATGGGGTGGGGGGGCGGGATTATGTGTGGTGAAGGGGTGGGGGGTGGGATTATGTGTGGTGATGGGGTGGGGGGGCGGGATTATGTGTGGTGATGGGCTGGGGGCAGGATTATGTGTGGTGATGGGGTGGGGGGCAGGATTATGTGTGGTGATGGGGTGGGGGATTATGTGTGATGATGTGGTGGGGGGCGGGACTATGTGTGGTGATGTGGTGGGGGGGCGGGATTACATGTGGTAATGGGGTAGGGGGCGGGATTGTGTGATGATGTGTTGGGGGCAGGTTTATGTGAGGTGATCTGTTGAAGGGGTGGGATTATGTGTGGTGATGTGGTGGGGGGCAGGATTGTGTGTGGTGATGTGGTGGGGTTTGGGATTATATGTGGTAATGGGATGGGGGCGGGATTATGTGTGGTAATGGGGTGGGGGGTGGGATTGTGTGTGGTGATGTGGGGGGGGGCGGAATTGTGAGTGGTGTTATGGTGGGGTGGCGGGGTTATGTGTGTTGATGGGGTGAGGGGCGGGATTATGTGTAGTGATGGGGTGGGGGGTGGGATTATGTGTGGTGATGGGGTGGGGGAGCAGGTTTATGTGTGGTGTTGGGGTGGGGGGGCGGGATTATTTGTGGTGATGTGGTGAAGGGTGGGATTATCTGTGGTAATATGGTGGGGTAGCGGGATTATGTGTGGTAATGTGGGGTTGCGGGAATATGTGTGGTAATGTGGTGGGGGGACGGGATTATCTGTGGTAATGTGGTGAGGGGGATTATGTGTCGTGATGGGGTGGGGGCATGATTATGTGTCGTGATGGCGTGGGGGGTGGGATTATGTGTGATGATGGGGTGGGGGGCGGGATTATGTGTGGTGATGGGGTGGGGGGCGGGATTATGTGTGGTGATGTGGTGGAGGGCGGAATTATGTGTGTTGATGTGGTGGGGGGCGGGATTATGTGTGATGATGGGGTGGGGGGCGGGATTATGTGTGGTGATGGGGTGGGGGGCAGGATTATGTGTGGTGATGTGGTGGGGTCGGGATTATGTGTATTAATGTGGTGGGGGGGCGAGATTATGTGTAGTGATGTTATGGGGCGGAATTATGTGAAGTGATGTGGTCGGGGTGGGATTATGTGTGAAGATGGGGTGGGGGAGGGATTATGTGTGTTGATGTGGGGGGGGCGGGATTATGTGTGGTGATGTGATGGGGGGCGGGATTATCTGTGGTAATGTGGTGGGGTGGCGGGATTATGTGTGGTAATGTTGTGGGGTGGAGGGATTATGTGTGGTAATGTGGTTTGGGGTCGGATTATCAGTGGTAATGTGGTGGGGGGGCTGGATTATGTGTGGTGATGTGGTGGGGGATGGGATTATGTGTGGTGATGTTGTGGGGGAAGAGATTATGTGTGGTGACGGGGTGGGGGGGCGGGATTATGTGTGGTGATGGGGTGGGGGGGCGGGATTATGTGTGGTGATGGGGTGGGGGGGATTATGTGTGGTTATGGGGTGGGGGGCGGGATTATGTGTGGTGATGGGGTGGGGGGGCAAGATTATGTGTGGTGATGGGGTGGGGGGCGGGATTATGTGTGGTGATGGGTTGGGGGGCGGGATTATGTGTGGTGATGGGGTGGGGGGCGGGATTATGTGTGGTGATGGGGTGGGGGGCGGGATTATGTGTGGTGATGGGGTGGGGGCGGGATTATGTGTGGTGATGGGGTGGGGGCAGGATTATGTGTGGTGATGGGGTGGGGGGCGGGATTATGTGTGGTGATGGGTTGGGGGGCAGGATTATGTGTGGTGATGTGGTGGGGGGTGGGACTATGTGTGGTGATGTGGTGGGGGAGCGGGATTACATGTGGTAATGGGTTAGGGGGCGGGATTATGTGTGATGATGTGTTGGGGGGCGGGATTGTGTGATGATGTGTTGGGGGTGGGTTTATGTGTGGTGATGTGTTGAAGGGTGGGATTATGTGTGGTGATGTGGTGGGGGCGAGATTGTGTGTGGTGATATGGTGGGGTTTGGGATTATATGTGGTAATAGGATGGGGGTGGGATTATGTGTGGTAATGGGGTGGGGGGTGGGATTGTGTGTGGTGATGTGGTGGGGGGCAGGATTGTGAGTGGTGATATGGTGGGGTGGCGTGGTTATGTGTGGTGATGGGGTGGGGGGCGGGATTATGTGTGGTGATGGGGTGGGGGGGGGCGGTTTTATGTGTGGTGATGGGGTGGGGGTGGTATTATGTGTGGTGATGGGGTGGGGTGGCGGGTTTATGTGTGGTGTTGGGGTGGGGGGCGGTATTATGTGTGGTGATGTGGTGAAGGGTGGGATTATCTATGGTAATGTGGTGAGGGGGACTATGTGTCATGATGGGGTGGGGGGCGCATTATGTGTGGTGATGGGGTGGGGGCGGGATTATGTATCGTGATGTGGTGGGGGGCGGAGTTATGTGTGTTGATGTGGTGGGGGGCGAGATTATGTGTGGTGATGGGGTGGGGGGCGGGATTATGTGTGGTGATGGGGTGGGGGGCGGGATTATGTGTGGTGATGGGGTGCGGGTCGGGATTATGTGTAGTAATGTGGTGGGGGGGCGAGATTATGTGTCGTGATGTTATGGGGGGCGGAATTATGTGAGGTGATGTGGTCGGGGGTGGGATTATGTGTGAAGATGGGGTGGGGGTGGGATTATGTGTGGTGATGTGTTGGGGGGGCGGGATTATGTGTGGTGATGTGATGGGGGCGGGATTATCTGTGGTAATGTGGTGGGGTGGCGGGATTATGTGTGGTAATGTTGTGGGGTGGAGGGATTATGTGTGGTAATGTGGTTTGGGGTGGGATTATCAGTGGTAATGTGGTGGGGGGGCGGGATTATGTGTGGTGATGTGGTGGGGGGCGGAATTATGTGTGGTGATGTGGTGGGGGATGGGATTATCTGTGGTAATGTGGTGGGGGGTGGGATTATGTGTGGTAATGGGGTGGGGGGCGGGATTATGTGTGGTAATGGGGTGGGGGGCGTGATTATGTCTGGTGATGTGGTGGGGGGTGGGATTATCTGTAGTAATTTGGTGGGGGGCAGGATTATGTGTGGTAATGTGGTGGGGGCGGGATTATGTGTGGTAATGTGGTGGGGGGCAGGATTATGTGTGGTAATGTGGTGGGATTATGTGTTGATGTTGTGGGGGGGCGGGATTGTGTGTGGTGATGTGGTGGGGGGCGGGATTGTGTGTGGTGATGTGGTGGGGGTGGGATTATGTGTGGTAATGGGGTGGGGGGCGGGATTATGTGTGGTAATGGGGTGGGGGGTGGGATTGTGTGTGGTAATGTGGTGGGGGCGGGATTGTGTGTGGTGATATGGTGGGGTGGCGGGGTTATGTGTGGTGATGGTGAGGGGGGGCGTAGTTATGTATGGTGATGTGTTGGGGGGCGGGATTGTGTGGTGATGTGTTGGGGGGCGGGATTATGTGTGGTGACGTGTTGAAGGGGCGGGATTATGTGTGGTGGTGATGTGGTTAGGGGCGGGATTATGCGTGGTGGTGTGGTTGAGGGTGGGATTTGTGGGAGGCGGGATTGTGTGTGGTGATGTGGTGGGGGGCGGGATTATGTGTGGTAATGGGGTGGGGTTGCTGGATTATGTGTGGTAATGGGGTGGGGGTGGGATTGTGTGTGGTAATGTGGTGGGGGCGGGATTGTGTGTGGTAATGGGGTGGGGGGCAGGATTATGTGTGGTGATGTGGTGGGGGCAGAGCTACTGTGCAGGGGGCGGGATTAGTGAGTAATCACGATGCCTCATATATATACATAGAGAAACTTGGCACTCAAAAATACTTTAGCGTGGTTAGTTATTTATTCAATGTGCATCCATAGAGATAAAAGTTGAACGTTTTCGGTCCACATCCGGACTTTCATCAGAACAATTATACTGGTATACTGGGAAATACGTATATCATGTCAAAACTGGTTTTAACAGAGTTTTCAAAGAAGCCTGGATGCGAAGAAAAATCCTGAGTGTGTCCGCGCTCATGGAGGGTGACAGAAGTCGCGTGGTGAGTGAGCGCTACTCACCACGCAACTTCTGTCGCCCTCCATGTGTGCGGACACACTCAGGATAACTCTTCGCATCCAGGCCCTTCTACAAGATAGGATGAAAAGCACAAGGGCATCAATGCTCTCCTAACCTGATGTAGGCTAAAGCACAACATACAGTGCTTTTCAGTATGAAACCGCAGATCTTGATTAGGATCAGTAAAATCTCAGATGTAGAGATCACAGCCTACGCGTTTCATCATGATTAATTACTGCCATGACCATCAGGGGCTAGCAGTTTGTTGTGTATTTGCTTTTTGCTCCCTCTAGTGGTTACTAGTTTTTTGACTCTGGTTTTTCTGTCATTCCTTTTATCCGCACCTGGGTCGTTAGTTAGGGGTGTTGCTATATAAGCTCCCTGGACCTTCAGTTCAATGCCTGGCAACGTAGTTATCAGAGCTAGTCTGCTGTGCTCTTGTCTACTGATCCTGGTTCCAGTTATATCAGCTAAGTCTGCCTTTTGCTTTTTGCTATTTGTTTTGGTTTTGTATTTTTGTCCAGCTTGTTCCAAATCTATATCCTGACCTTTGCTGGAAGCTCTAGGGGGCTGGTGTTCTCCCCCCGGACCGTTAGACGGTTCGGGGGTTCTTGAATTTCCAGTGTGGATTTTGATAGGGTTTTTGTTGACCATATAAGTTACCTTTCTTTATTCTGCTATCAGTAAGCGGGCCTCTCTGTGCTAAACCTGGTTCATTTCTGTGTTTGTCATTTCCTCTTACCTAACCGTCATTATTTGTGGGGGGCTTCTATCCAGCTTTGGGGTCCCCTTCTCTGGAGGCAAGAAAGGTCTTTGTTTTCCTCTACTAGGGGTAGCTAGATTCTCCGGCTGGCGCGTGTCATCTAGAATCAACGTAGGAATGATCCCCGGCTACTTCTAGTGTTGGCGTCAGGAGTAGATATATGGTCAACCCAGTTACCACTGCCCTATGAGCTGGATTTTTGTATTCTGCAGACTTCCACGTTCCTCTGAGACCCTCGCCATTGGGGTCATAACAGTTTGCCAGGCCAGTATTAAATGTTTAATGCATTGCAGAAGAGGGATTATAAGAAAGAAGATTCTGAGTTTTTTTTTTCTTTTTCCCCTTTACCTCAGAGTGGCTATGCTTGCTGCAGACATGAATGTCCAGACCTTGATTACAAGTGTGGACCAGCTGGCTACTCGTGTGCAGGGCATACAAGACTATGTTATCAGAAATCCTAGGTCAGAACCTAAAATACCGATTCCTGAACTGTTTTCCGGAGACAGGTTTAAGTTTAGGAATTTCGTGAATAATTGTAAATTGTTTTTGTCCCTGAGACCCTGTTCATCTGGAGATTCTGCTCAGCAAGTAAAGATTGTTATTTCGTTCTTACGGGGCGACCCTCAGGATTGGGCTTTTTCGCTGGCGCCAGGAGATCCGGCATTGGCTGATCTTGATGCGTTTTTTCTGGCGCTCGGTTTACTTTATGAGGAACCCAATCTTGAGATTCAGGCAGAAAAGGCCTTGCTGGCTATGTCTCAGGGGCAGGACGAGGCTGAAGTGTATTGCCAAAAATTTCGGAAATGGTCCGTGCTGACACATTGGAACGAGTGTGCACTGGCCGCTAATTTTAGAAATGGCCTTTCTGAAGCCATTAAGAATGTTATGGTGGGTTTTCCCATTCCCACAGGTCTGAATGATACTATGGCACTGGCTATTCAAATTGACCGGCGGTTGCGGGAGCGCAAAACCGCAAATTCCCTCATGGTGTTGTCTGAACAGACACCTAATTCGGTGCAATGTGATAGAAAAACCGCAAATTCCCTCATGGTGTTGTCTGAACAGACACCTGATTTAATGCAATGTGATAGAATCCTGACTAGAAATGAGCGGAAAATTCATAGACGCCGGAATGGCTTGTGCTACTACTGTGGTGATTCTACACATGTTATCTCAGCATGCTCTAAACGTATAGCTAAGGTTGTTAGTCCTGTCACCGTTGGTAATTTGCAACCTAAATTTATTCTGTCTGTAACTTTGATTTGCTCACTGTCATCTTATCCTGTCATGGCGTTTGTAGATTCAGGTGCTGCCCTGAGTCTCATGGATCTTTCATTTGCTAAGCGCTGTGGTTTTACTCTTGAACCATTAGAAAATCCTATTCCTCTTAGGGGTATTGATGCTACACCATTGGCTGCAAATAAACCGCAGTATTGGACACAGGTTACCATGTGCATGACTCCTGAACACCGCGAGGTGATACGTTTCCTGGTTTTACATAAAATGCATGATTTGGTTGTTTTAGGGCTGCCATGGTTACAGACCCATAATCCAGTCCTGGACTGGAAGGCTATGTCAGTCTCAAGTTGGGGCTGTCGTGGTATTCATGGGGATTCCCTGCCTGTGTCTATTGCTTCTTCTACGCCTTCGGAAGTTCCGGAGTATTTGTCTGATTATCAGGATGTCTTCAGTGAGTCTGAGTCCAGTGCACTGCCTCCTCATAGGGACTGTGACTGTGCTATAGATTTGATCCCAGGCAGTAAATTTCCTAAGGGAAGACTGTTTAATCTGTCGGTACCTGAACATACCGCTATGCGTTCATATATCAAGGAGTCTCTGGAGAAAGGACATATTCGTCCGTCTTCTTCCCCTCTTGGTGCGGGATTCTTTTTTGTGGCAAAAAAGGACGGATCTTTGAGACCTTGTATTGATTATCGGCTTTTAAATAAGATCACTGTCAAATTTCAGTATCCTTTACCGCTGTTGTCTGACTTGTTTGCCCGGATTAAGGGTGCCAAGTGGTTCACCAAGATAGACCTTCGTGGTGCGTACAACCTTGTGCGCATTAAGCAAGGTGATGAATGGAAAACCGCATTCAATACGCCCGAAGGTCATTTTGAGTACTTGGTGATGCCTTTTGGGCTCTCCAATGCACCTTCAGTTTTTCAGTCCTTTATGCATGACATTTTCCGGAAGTATCTGGATAAATTTTTGATTGTTTATCTGGATGATATTTTGGTTTTTTCTGATAATTGGGATTCGCATGTGGAGCAGGTCAGGTTGGTCTTTAAAATTTTGCGTGAAAATTCTTTGTTTGTCAAGGGCTCAAAGTGTCTCTTTGGTGTTCAGAAGGTTCCCTTTTTGGGGTTCATTTTTTCCCCTTCTGCTGTGGAGATGGACCCAGTCAAGGTCCGAGCTATTCTTGATTGGACTCAGCCCTCGTCAGTTAAGAGTCTTCAGAAGTTCTTGGGCTTCGCTAACTTCTACCGTCGTTTTATCGCTAATTTTTCTAGCATTGTGAAACCTTTGACGGATATGACCAAGAAGGGCTCCGATGTAGCTAACTGGGCTCCTGCTGCCGTGGAGGCTTTCCAGGAGTTGAAACGCCGGTTTACTTCGGCGCCTGTTTTGTGCCAGCCTGACGTCTCACTTCCCTTTCAGGTTGAGGTGGATGCTTCGGAGATTGGGGCAGGGGCCGTTTTGTCGCAGAGAGGCCCTGGTTGCTCTGTTATGAAACCTTGTGCCTTTTTCTCTAGGAAATTTTCGCCTGCCGAGCGAAATTATGATGTGGGCAATCGGGAGTTGTTGGCCATGAAATGGGCATTTGAGGAGTGGCGTCATTGGCTCGAGGGTGCTAAGCATCGTGTGGTGGTCTTGACTGATCACAAAAATCTGATGTATCTCGAGTCTGCTAAACGCCTTAATCCGAGACAGGCCCGCTGGTCATTGTTTTTCTCCCGCTTTGATTTTGTTGTTTCGTATTTACCAGGTTCAAAGAATGTGAAGGCCGATGCTCTTTCTAGGAGCTTTGTGCCTGATGCTCCTGGAGTCGCTGATCCTGTTGGTATTCTTAAAGATGGAGTTATCTTGTCAGCTATTTCTCCGGATCTGCGACGTGTGTTGCAGAGATTTCAGGCTGATAGGCCTGAGTCTTGTCCACCTGACAGACTGTTTGTCCCGGATAAGTGGACCAGCAGAGTCATTTCCGAGGTTCATTCCTCGGTGTTGGCAGGTCACCCGGGAATTTTTGGCACCAGAGATCTGGTGGCCAGGTCCTTTTGGTGGCCTTCCTTGTCAAGGGATGTGTGGTCATCTGTGCAGTCCTGTGGGACTTGTGCTCGAGCTAAGCCTTGCTGTTCTCGTGCCAGCGGTTTGCTCTTGCCCTTGCCTGTCCCGAAGAGACCTTGGACACATATCTCCATGGATTTCATTTCTGATCTTCCGCTATCTCAGGGCATGTCCGTTATCTGGGTGATATGTGATCGCTTCTCCAAGATGGTCCATTTGGTTCCTTTGCCTAAGCTGCCTTCCTCTTCCGATCTGGTTCCTGTGTTTTTCCAGAACGTGGTTCGTTTGCACGGCATCCCTGAGAATATTGTGTCAGACAGAGGATCCCAGTTCGTTTCCAGGTTCTGGCGATCCTTTTGTAGTAGGATGGGCATTGATTTGTCGTTTTCGTCTGCTTTCCATCCTCAGACTAATGGACAGACGGAGCGAACCAATCAGACTTTGGAGGCTTATTTGAGGTGTTTTGTCTCTGCTGATCAGGACGATTGGGTGACATTCTTGCCGTTGGCTGAGTTTGCCCTTAATAATCGGGCTAGTTCCGCCACCTTGGTTTCGCCTTTTTTCTGCAACTCTGGTTTCCATCCTCGCTTTTCTTTGGGTCATGTGGAGCCTTCTGACTGTCCTGGGGTGGATTCTGTGGTGGATAGGTTGCAGCAGATCTGGAATCATGTGGTGGACAACTTGAAGTTGTCACAGGAGAAGGCTCAGCGCTTTGCCAACCGCCGCCGCGGTGTGGGTCCCCGACTACGCGTTGGGGATTTGGTATGGCTTTCTTCCCGCTTTGTTCCTATGAAGGTCTCCTCTCCCAAATTTAAACCTCGTTTTATTGGGCCTTACAAGATATTGGAAATCCTTAATCCTGTATCTTTTCGTCTGGATCTTCCTGTGTCGTTTGCTATTCACAATGTATTTCATAGGTCTTTGTTGCGGCGGTACATTGTGCCTGTAGTTCCTTCTGCTGAGCCTCCTGCTCCGGTGTTGGTTGAGGGCGAGTTGGAGTACGTGGTGGAGAAGATCTTGGATTCTCGCCTCTCCAGGCGGAGGCTTCAGTACCTGGTCAAGTGGAAGGGCTATGGTCAGGAGGATAATTCCTGGGTGGTCGCCTCTGATGTTCATGCGGCCGATTTAGTTCGTGCCTTTCATGCCGCTCATCCTGATCGCCCTGGTGGTCGTGGTGAGGGTTCGGTGACCCCTCACTAAGGGGGGGGTACTGTTGTGTATTTGCTTTTTGCTCCCTCTAGTGGTTACTAGTTTTTTGACTCTGGTTTTTCTGTCATTCCTTTTATCCGCACCTGGGTCGTTAGTTAGGGGTGTTGCTATATAAGCTCCCTGGACCTTCAGTTCAATGCCTGGCAACGTAGTTATCAGAGCTAGTCTGCTGTGCTCTTGTCTACTGATCCTGGTTCCAGTTATATCAGCTAAGTCTGCCTTTTGCTTTTTGCTATTTGTTTTGGTTTTGTATTTTTGTCCAGCTTGTTCCAAATCTATATCCTGACCTTTGCTGGAAGCTCTAGGGGGCTGGTGTTCTCCCCCCGGACCGTTAGACGGTTCGGGGGTTCTTGAATTTCCAGTGTGGATTTTGATAGGGTTTTTGTTGACCATATAAGTTACCTTTCTTTATTCTGCTATCAGTAAGCGGGCCTCTCTGTGCTAAACCTGGTTCATTTCTGTGTTTGTCATTTCCTCTTACCTAACCGTCATTATTTGTGGGGGGCTTCTATCCAGCTTTGGGGTCCCCTTCTCTGGAGGCAAGAAAGGTCTTTGTTTTCCTCTACTAGGGGTAGCTAGATTCTCCGGCTGGCGCGTGTCATCTAGAATCAACGTAGGAATGATCCCCGGCTACTTCTAGTGTTGGCGTTAGGAGTAGATATATGGTCAACCCAGTTACCACTGCCCTATGAGCTGGATTTTTGTATTCTGCAGACTTCCACGTTCCTCTGAGACCCTCGCCATTGGGGTCATAACAGCAGTTATGCACAAAGCATTCATTGTAATTCTAATATCATTCTGATGTAACGTATTGGCAAGGTTGATGGCCGCATTTATTATCTCCCAGTAACACCCTGGCCAACAGAACCTCTGCATTATTTTCTCCTGTTTTTTCTACCCCCAGATGACCCCCCAAAACATGTGAATGGGCCATGATTAAACCTTCCACTGGTAGAGACCTGGAACCAACAGCTGCTCCACTATCCCCCACCTCTTAGTGTGGTCACCAGATACAGTAACTTGCCATTGACTGCGAAGTGTGCGAACCTGGTGTCAGCCCCCGGCTCTTAAGCAATCCCATCTATCACAGACACATTTTTGAATTCTTGCTTAGGGTAAGATCCCACATTTGATCAGAGCCAAAATTTTCCACAGAAACCCCCAGTTCAGGAACCTTGGTCTCACTGGCCACCGTCTTGTCCTCATCACCCGCTAGGACACACAAGGGGAACTAATCCACCTCCGGCTGCGACGGGGATTTATCTCGGTTGAGCTGGTTTACATCTGAGTCACTTAGCATCCTTGCCTTTCCCCACAGGTCCCAAAACAGGCTGAAGTCCCACCCGATTATCATGGGGTGTATTAAGTCTTTCATAACCTGGACCTCATGGGACTCAGTACCCCAGCTTGTTTTTATCGACACTCTAGAAATAGGGTAGCACCCAATTTATGGTCACAGGACTTGACTGAGGCCCCTCTCTGGGCTGATAGTCCACTGTGCAAGGGGGATAAGCATAGTATGAACAGCTTTTGCCTAGGCTACAATCCATCTGCTCTGAAGACATATGACAATTGGCATCTATGTGACCAGGACTGCCAGCAGATGAGGTCTTTACCAGGAGCCTTTGGCAACCCCTCACTGGCTTCTTGGGACCTCAGACTCCCCCCAGTGGTGACTCTGCTACCCCTCCTTTGGGACTCGGGCTCACGCTAGGTACCCCAGTATGGAGATGCACCACCCCCCGGCTTAATTGGGGATCTCTTAACCACCTGGTACCATTCTACGAGGCCCATCAAGTCATTCACATTTTGGGGGTCTCCCTGGGCAACCCAGATCTGCAATGGCCTGGGCATGGAGTGAATAAACCTGTCCATAACCATCCACTTGACCATCTGGGCTGGAGGGGAGGATTCTGGCTACAGCCAGCACGGTGGCTCAGTGTTTAGCACTGTAGCCTTGCAGCGCTGGAGTCCTGGGTTCAAATCTCACCAAGGACAACATCTGCAAGGAGGTTGTATGTTCTCCATGTGTTTGCGTGGGTTTTCTACAGGTATTCTGGTTTCCTCCCACATTCCAAAGACATACTGATAGGGATTCTAGATTGTGAGCCCAGTGGGGACAGTGATGATAATGTGTGCAAACTGTAAAGCGCTGCGGAATATGTTAGCACCATATAAAAATAAAGATTATTATTATTATAACCACTTCTGTACCAGATGCAGTAGGTCCAACATCTGAGAGCGAGGGTTTTGTCACCACAATATGCCAAGTTATGCACCCTTTGGGCTCTGACAGACATAGTGGCCCCAGATCATGCCAATATCTCGGTTTTTAATTTGTCATATTCTCTGGCATCTTGTAAGGCCTAGTCATACTAAGCCTTCTGGGGTTTACCAGTAAAATAGGGGGCCAGCAACTCTGCCCACTGCTCTGGTAGCAGATTCTTCAGCTCTTCAACCCACTCAAACACAGTCAAAATTGCCTCTACATCATCACCAACATTATTTTCAGCATCAATTGTCCTACACCTTCCGGACATGCATGTCATCACCTGGACTTGGTGAATAGGCTTCCAGTCTCCCACGAACTGTCTCAGCAAGCAACTCAATCTGCTGCTCCAGTTGTCTGAACTGATTGTGTTGATATTGCTGCTGCTTTTGGAGCTGCTGCTGCTTTTGCATCTGCTGGATAAGCAACTTGCTTGTCTCCTGATGTGACAGCTGTTGCTTTTGCTGCACATTCACTAGATGCATAAGCAAGTCCTTCATGTTGCCTGACATTGTCTGCTGGCTTGTAGCCTCCTTTTCCCAGGAAATGCGGCTTGACCATGGCTGTTTCTGTTGTCCCCGGAACGTTGCACTCATTTGAAACACCACTTGTGCTAGATCAACTCACACGGCGGTACAAAGAGGTAGAAAACAGGAACACTGTCTCTTTAAATCCTTGGTTCATTTATTATATGTTGGCATAAACCAACAAGAATGGGAAAGTAAACACAGCCCTTCAGGCAGAAAAAGGGAAACTAGAAAGAACCAAAATGCTGTAACACAGCCCATATATTTGCGGGTAGCAACTCGCTCTGGAGCAACACAGGTTCAGTCTTTCCTCCACAGGACACAAAACCCTGGAAAGCCTCTTTCCAGTCTTGTTGAATAAAGACTGTCTCTGGAGCCCAGCTATTTAAGCCTCAGACCACACACTGGGATGTAGGTAAGGTGGACATCTTCCCATCTTGTCCCCATAAAACCAGCCCATTATGAAATATAGCTAAACTTCTCACGGCACTTAGTGTGCTAGAGGAAAATTCTCTGGGTTTCACATCACCGACCATTAAGCGTAGTGACACATATCTCCCCTCCAGTACAGTACCAGTGACTTTGTAACAGGTAAAACTTAGAGATATACAAACCCAAATTGTAAAGTTGCTGAACTCTGAACACGAACTTCTACTGAAAGTTTGTTTTACAGTTCGGGAGTCAGTTGAGGAGAGAGAGATAAAGATATTTTCCAGCTGAGGTCCCAATTAATTTTTATAGGGTTGAGGATCAGATTAAAGTTGGGATAATTTTCTGGCACCTGAACTGAACTTTATACTAAAGTTAGATCGAACTTGATGAACCGGAACTTCCACTAGTCCTATCATCCCTAGTGATACCATATACAGCTCTGGAAAAAATTAAGAGACCACCACATCAAAACCCTGTCATAGGCAGTCCAATCTCCAGACCTGAACCCCATTGAAAACCTATGGAATGTAATCAAGAGGATGATGGATAGTCACAAGCCATCAAACATTTTTGAGCCAGAAGCAGTGTGAAAGACTTATGGAAAGCATGCCAAGACGCATGAAAGCTGTGATTAAAAATCATGGTTATTCCACAAAATATTGATTTCAGATCTCTTCCTGAGTTAAAACATTAGTATTGTTGTTTCTAAACGATTATGAACTTGTTATCTTTGCATTATTTGAGGTCTGAAAGCACAAGGTTTTTTTAATTTTGACCATGTTTCATTGTCAGAAAAAAAACCAAAATTTATTGCTTGCAAATTAAGAGACATGTTGTCAGAAGTTTACAGAATAAAAGAACAATTTACATTTTACTTAAAGGGACTCTGTCACCTGAATTTTGAGGGAACAATTTTCAGTCATATGGGCGGGGTTTTCAGGTGTTTGACTCACCCTTTCCTTACCCGCTGTCTGCATGCTGGCTTGAAGTTCATTCTCTGTCCTCCATAGTACACGCCTGCGTAAGGCAATCTTGCCTTGTGCAGGCATGTACTACGGAGGACAGAGAATTAACTTCAATCCAATATTGCAGCCAGCATGCAGCCAGCGGGTAAGGAAAGGGTGAATCAAACACCCGAGAACCCCGTCCATATGACTGAAAATTGTTCCCTCAAAATTCAGGTGACAGAGTCCCTTTAAAAATATACCTATAAAGAGAAAAATCAGACAAACTGAACATTTTGCAGTGGTCTCTTAATTTTTTCCAGAGCTGTATATATTCAACCTTCACATACAGTTGTGTGAAAAACTGTTTGCGCCTTCCCGATTTCCTATTCTTTTGCTGAATTGTCACACTTAAATGTTTCAGGTTACCAATAGTGTTGAGCGATACTTTCCGATATCGGAAAGTATCGGTATCGGAAAGTATCGGCCGATACCGTCAAAATATCGGATCCAATCCGATACCGATACCCGATCCCAATGCAAGTCAATGGGACGAAAATATCGGAATTAAAAGAAACCCTTTATACACTTGTAGGTTCATTCTACATGAAGGAAAACAACTAAGAATAATGTAGGATGTATTGGGGGACGTGGCGGAGATATTAAAGGCACAGAGGTTTAGCCCAATGTAATAGAATAGCAGGATTTTGCGTTTTTTTTTATGACGTTCGGCGTTAGAAAGAATTTGACTATGTTAATTTTTTTTTTAATGTCAGATATTGATGTTTCACTGCTTCCACGCCCTTCACCTTTTTTTTTACTTCTCCCACGCTTTCTTCTTAATTATCCTCATCATCAGCTTCTTTGACATCAACTTCTTCACCTTATTCATCTTCTTCTTCATCTTCTACCTATTATTTTTTGGGTTACATTGTTCATATTGTTTTTAGTTTACTATTATCTTCATCATATTCTACTTCTTCATCATATTCTTATTTGTGACAGGCATTCCCGTAGTTGTTATCTATAAAAGTTTGAAGATTACACCTTCCGTTCTGCCTGTCACAAAACAGTTACATTTGTCCGCGTTCAGTTTGGCCTGCAGCATCAGGCTTTATCCAGGGGCACCACGAGGAGGAACGGACTCACCCCCATACACTGCTTAGTCTTCTTCTGCTTATAATTTACATAATATTTTTTGCTCTGATATTTTGTGTTATGCTTAATGTCCTTCTGCTCTTTGTTCTGCAGCCTCTTGTTCTTCTGCTTCTCGGTCTTCCAGGTCGTCGTCGTCTCCAGGGTCGTCGTCTCCGGGGTCGTCGTCATCGGGGTGGTCTCCGGGGTCGTCGTCATCGGGGTGGTCTTCAGGGTCATCGTCTCCAGGGTCGTCGTCATCACGGTGGTTGTCGTCTCTGGTGTCGTCGTCATCTTAGGGGTGGTCTTCCGGGTCATCGTGTTTAGTCTCTTGAACTTGGAAATGTAGCAGAAGGTACAAGAAGGCTGAGAAAATGCCGAGAACCAGCTGATGGAACTGGAACTCGGATGGCTACCCGAAGGTCCAAGAGCCAATGGAACGACCGAGGACCAGCTGACGTTACTGGAACCTGGTTACTAAGCAGGAGGTACCTGTGCTGAAAGCACTACCAAGGACCACCTGACGTTGGTGGAACTCAGATACCCAGAGGGAGGCACCTAAGCCAAAGGCTCTGCCCGGAACCAGCTGACGGTACTGGAACCAGGATGGGGAGCAGAAGGTACAAGAGCAAAAGACACTGCCGAGAACCAGCTGACGGTGCTGGAACCCGGATGGGTAGCCGAAGGTCCAAGAGCCAATGGAACTACCGAGGACCAGCTGACGTTACTGGAACCCGGTTACTAAGCAGGAGGTACCCGTGCCTGAAAGCACTACCAAGGACCACCTGACGTTGGTGGAACTCGGATACCAAAGGGAGGCACCTAAGCCAAAGGCTCTGCCCGGAACCAGCTGACGGTACTGGAACCAGGATGGGGAGCAGAAGGTCCAAGAGCAAGTGTCTGCGTGGCTTTTGCAGGACACGTTGCCGGCTGCACAGCAAGGGAACAGCTGGCGGTGCTGGACCCCACTGACACATTGGCTGGTGTTTTTCTCTGTGCAGCTAGCACATCTGGGCCCCAACTGGCGGTTTGTTAGAGCCCAGGGTCAGCAGGAGGAGGAGGAGCAGGAGCAGGGGGAGGGGAGTGTAGGCCGAAGCCTGCACTGGCGGCAGCTTTGGGTCTGTTGTGTCTGCGTGGCGGTCGCAGGACACGTTGCCGGCTACACAGCAGGGGAACAGCTGGCGGTGCTGGACCCCACTGACACATTGGCGAGGTGTTTGGCTCTGTGCAGCCAGCACTTCCGGACAGCAACTAGCGGTGTTGGAGCCCGGGCTCTGCAGGGGGAGCAGAGTGTAGGCCGAAGCCTACTTGAACCAATTTCAAAGGTAACCTTTAACCCCCCCTCAGGGGTTAGAAAGTAGAAGAGCCACAGCTTATGCAGCAGTAGTGCTGCACAAGTCAAAGGTTGCTCTTTTAATTTCGCTCCTTGCACACGCTGAATGAAACACGTATAACATTTAGCCCTTTATACAGTCAAACTGTGTTGGAGGCGCGAGTTCCCTTTGTAATGAGACGCAGCACAGATGTCAAGAATCCCACCTTGGTGCTGGGTGCAGCCTCCTGAGCGTTGTTATTTGCTGTACAGGAGTCTGCGCTGTCGTGTTATCCCCTGGCCTAGCGCTGTTAGCGCTGCCCATCTTCTGACATCATTTAATGTTGGCCGGTGCGGTTCGCGATGACCATGAATCCCAGCCCCGCAGTGTCTTAACATTGTTAAAACACTGCGGGGCTGGGATTCAGGGCCTGGCGCAGCACATATGTTCGCCTCTCGCACTCGGGTCCTTACACCCGCTTCAGACTGTGCGGCGTCATCTGGTCCCTTAACGCATGCCACGGCCATGAAGCCGCACAGTCCGAAGAAGGCGGAAGGAGAGGAGGGACAGGCGAACAGATGCACTGATCCTGCCCATCAATCACACCCTCGCAGTCCCAATAAATAAGACACCGAGGGGCGTTGTGTGGGTCAGGGCGGCCGCAGAGGCGCAGCCAGCCAAACAATGATGCCAGAAGACGGGCAGCGCTACCAAGGGGGTTGCAGCGTGTCATTACAAAGGAAAGTCACACCACCGGGACGGTTAAATGGTCACACAGAG
Organism: Ranitomeya variabilis; assembly: GCF_051348905.1. NCBI lineage: Eukaryota > Metazoa > Chordata > Amphibia > Anura > Dendrobatidae > Ranitomeya > Ranitomeya variabilis. The sequence continues at coordinate 602,016,636 of NC_135234.1, forward strand.
GACACATTGCAGACGTGTTTTCAGTTCCACATGTGCGAGGAGAATACGTTTCTGAGCCACCTTGCACACATGCAGCATTACCGCTGTACAAGGTGGCTGGATAACGTAAAAACGCCTGGGGGAGGGGGGACAGGTTCCCTTCAATTTCAGTTCTTGTGTCTGCGTGGCTTTTGCAGGACACGTTGCCGGCTGCACAGCAGGGGAACAGCTGGCGGTGCTGGACCCCACTGACACATTGGCTGGTGTTTTTCTCTGTGCAGCTAGCACATCTGGGCCCCAACTGGCGGTTTGTTAGAGCCCAGGGTCAGCAGGAGGAGGAGGAGCAGGAGCAGGGGGAGGGGAGTGTAGGCCGAAGCCTGCACTGGCGGCAGCTTTGGGTCTGTTGTGTCTGCGTGGCGGTCGCAGGACACGTTGCCGGCTACACAGCAGGGGAACAGCTGGCGGTGCTGGACCCCACTGACACATTGGCGAGGTGTTTGGCTCTGTGCAGCCAGCACTTCCGGACAGCAACTAGCGGTGTTGGAGCCCGGGCTCTGCAGGGGGAGCAGAGTGTAGGCCGAAGCCTACTTGAACCAATTTCAAAGGTAACCTTTAACCCCCCCTCAGGGGTTAGAAAGTAGAAGAGCCACAGCTTATGCAGCAGTAGTGCTGCACAAGTCAAAGGTTGCTCTTTTAATTTCGCTCCTTGCACACGCTGAATGAAACACGTATAACATTTAGCCCTTTATACAGTCAAACTGTGTTGGAGGCGCGAGTTCCCTTTGTAATGAGACGCAGCACAGATGTCAAGAATCCCACCTTGGTGCTGGGTGCAGCCTCCTGAGCGTTGTTATTTGCTGTACAGGAGTCTGCGCTGTCGTGTTATCCCCTGGCCTAGCGCTGTTAGCGCTGCCCATCTTCTGACATCATTTAATGTCGGCCGGTGCGGTTCGCGATGACCATGAATCCCAGCCCCGCAGTGTCTTAACATTGTTAAAACACTGCGGGGCTGGGATTCAGGGCCTGGGGCAGCACATATGTTCGCCTCTCGCACTCGGGTCCTTACACCCGCTTCAGACTGTGCGGCGTCATCTGGTCCCTTAACGCATGCCACGGCCATGAAGCCGCACAGTCCGAAGAAGGCGGAAGGAGAGGAGGGACAGGCGAACAGATGCACTGATCCTGCCCATCAATCACACCCTCGCAGTCCCAATAAATAAGACACCGAGGGGCGTTGTGTGGGTCAGGGCGGCCGCAGAGGCGCAGCCAGCCAAACAATGATGCCAGAAGACGGGCAGCGCTACCAAGGGGGTTGCAGCGTGTCATTACAAAGGAAAGTCACACCACCGGGACGGTTAAATGGTCACACAGAGGACACATTGCAGACGTGTTTTCAGTTCCACATGTGCGAGGAGAATACGTTTCTGAGCCACCTTGCACACATGCAGCATTACCGCTGTACAAGGTGGCTGGATAACGTAAAAACGCCTGGGGGAGGGGGGACAGGTTCCCTTCAATTTCAGTTCTTGTGTCTGCGTGGCTTTTGCAGGACACGTTGCCGGCTGCACAGCAGGGGAACAGCTGGCGGTGCTGGACCCCACTGACACATTGGCTGGTGTTTTTCTCTGTGCAGCTAGCACATCTGGGCCCCAACTGGCGGTTTGTTAGAGCCCAGGGTCAGCAGGAGGAGGAGGAGCAGGAGCAGGGGGAGGGGAGTGTAGGCCGAAGCCTGCACTGGCGGCAGCTTTGGGTCTGTTGTGTCTGCGTGGCGGTCGCAGGACACGTTGCCGGCTACACAGCAGGGGAACAGCTGGCGGTGCTGGACCCCACTGACACATTGGCGAGGTGTTTGGCTCTGTGCAGCCAGCACTTCCGGACAGCAACTAGCGGTGTTGGAGCCCGGGCTCTGCAGGGGGAGCAGAGTGTAGGCCGAAGCCTACTTGAACCAATTTCAAAGGTAACCTTTAACCCCCCCTCAGGGGTTAGAAAGTAGAAGAGCCACAGCTTATGCAGCAGTAGTGCTGCACAAGTCAAAGGTTGCTCTTTTAATTTCGCTCCTTGCACACGCTGAATGAAACACGTATAACATTTAGCCCTTTATACAGTCAAACTGTGTTGGAGGCGCGAGTTCCCTTTGTAATGAGACGCAGCACAGATGTCAAGAATCCCACCTTGGTGCTGGGTGCAGCCTCCTGAGCGTTGTTATTTGCTGTACAGGAGTCTGCGCTGTCGTGTTATCCCCTGGCCTAGCGCTGTTAGCGCTGCCCATCTTCTGACATCATTTAATGTCGGCCGGTGCGGTTCGCGATGACCATGAATCCCAGCCCCGCAGTGTCTTAACATTGTTAAAACACTGCGGGGCTGGGATTCAGGGCCTGGCGCAGCACATATGTTCGCCTCTCGCACTCGGGTCCTTACACCCGCTTCAGACTGTGCGGCGTCATCTGGTCCCTTAACGCATGCCACGGCCATGAAGCCGCACAGTCCGAAGAAGGCGGAAGGAGAGGAGGGACAGGCGAACAGATGCACTGATCCTGCCCATCAATCACACCCTCGCAGTCCCAATAAATAAGACACCGAGGGGCGTTGTGTGGGTCAGGGCGGCCGCAGAGGCGCAGCCAGCCAAACAATGATGCCAGAAGATGGGCAGCGCTACCAAGGGGGTTGCAGCGTGTCATTACAAAGGAAAGTCACACCACCGGGACGGTTAAATGGTCACACAGAGGACACATTGCAGACGTGTTTTCAGTTCCACATGTGCGAGGAGAATACGTTTCTGAGCCACCTTGCACACATGCAGCATTACCGCTGTACAAGGTGGCTGGATAACGTAAAAACGCCTGGGGGAGGGGGGACAGGTTCCCTTCAATTTCAGTTCTTGTGTCTGCGTGGCTTTTGCAGGACACGTTGCCGGCTGCACAGCAGGGGAACAGCTGGCGGTGCTGGACCCCACTGACACATTGGCTGGTGTTTTTCTCTGAGCAGCTAGCACATCTGGGCCCCAACTGGCGGTTTGTTAGAGCCCAGGGTCAGCAGGAGGAGGAGGAGCAGGAGCAGGGGGAGGGGAGTGTAGGCCAAAGCCTGCACTGGCGGCAGCTTTGGGTCTGTTGTGTCTGCGTGGCGGTCGCAGGACACGTTGCCGGCTACACAGCAGGGGAACAGCTGGCGGTGCTGGACCCCACTGACACATTGGCGAGGTGTTTGGCTCTGTGCAGCCAGCACTTCCGGACAGCAACTAGCGGTGTTGGAGCCCGGGCTCTGCAGGGGGAGCAGAGTGTAGGCCGAAGCCTACTTGAACCAATTTCAAAGGTAACCTTTAACCCCCCCTCAGGGGTTAGAAAGTAGAAGAGCCACAGCTTATGCAGCAGTAGTGCTGCACAAGTCAAAGGTTGCTCTTTTAATTTCGCTCCTTGCACACGCTGAATGAAACACGTATAACATTTAGCCCTTTATACAGTCAAACTGTGTTGGAGGCGCGAGTTCCCTTTGTAATGAGACGCAGCACAGATGTCAAGAATCCCACCTTGGTGCTGGGTGCAGCCTCCTGAGCGTTGTTATTTGCTGTACAGGAGTCTGCGCTGTCGTGTTATCCCCTGGCCTAGCGCTGTTAGCGCTGCCCATCTTCTGACATCATTTAATGTCGGCCGGTGCGGTTCGCGATGACCATGAATCCCAGCCCCGCAGTGTCTTAACATTGTTAAAACACTGCGGGGCTGGGATTCAGGGCCTGGCGCAGCACATATGTTCGCCTCTCGCACTCGGGTCCTTACACCCGCTTCAGACTGTGCGGCGTCATCTGGTCCCTTAACGCATGCCACGGCCATGAAGCCGCACAGTCCGAAGAAGGCGGAAGGAGAGGAGGGACAGGCGAACAGATGCACTGATCCTGCCCATCAATCACACCCTCGCAGTCCCAATAAATAAGACACCGAGGGGCGTTGTGTGGGTCAGGGCGGCCGCAGAGGCGCAGCCAGCCAAACAATGATGCCAGAAGACGGGCAGCGCTACCAAGGGGGTTGCAGCGTGTCATTACAAAAGAAAGTCACACCACCGGGACGGTTAAATGGTCACACAGAGGACACATTGCAGACGTGTTTTCAGTTCCACATGTGCGAGGAGAATACGTTTCTGAGCCACCTTGCACACATGCAGCATTACCGCTGTACAAGGTGGCTGGATAACGTAAAAACGCCTGGGGGAGGGGGGACAGGTTCCCTTCAATTTCAGTTCTTGTGTCTGCGTGGCTTTTGCAGGACACGTTGCCGGCTGCACAGCAGGGGAACAGCTGGCGGTGCTGGACCCCACTGACACATTGGCTGGTGTTTTTCTCTGAGCAGCTAGCACATCTGGGCCCCAACTGGCGGTTTGTTAGAGCCCAGGGTCAGCAGGAGGAGGAGGAGCAGGAGCAGGGGGAGGGGAGTGTAGGCCGAAGCCTGCACTGGCGGCAGCTTTGGGTCTGTTGTGTCTGCGTGGCGGTCGCAGGACACGTTGCCGGCTACACAGCAGGGGAACAGCTGGCGGTGCTGGACCCCACTGACACATTGGCGAGGTGTTTGGCTCTGTGCAGCCAGCACTTCCGGACAGCAACTAGCGGTGTTGGAGCCCGGGCTCTGCAGGGGGAGCAGAGTGTAGGCCGAAGCCTACTTGAACCAATTTCAAAGGTAACCTTTAACCCCCCCTCAGGGGTTAGAAAGTAGAAGAGCCACAGCTTATGCAGCAGTAGTGCTGCACAAGTCAAAGGTTGCTCTTTTAATTTCGCTCCTTGCACACGCTGAATGAAACACGTATAACATTTAGCCCTTTATACAGTCAAACTGTGTTGGAGGCGCGAGTTCCCTTTGTAATGAGACGCAGCACAGATGTCAAGAATCCCACCTTGGTGCTGGGTGCAGCCTCCTGAGCGTTGTTATTTGCTGTACAGGAGTCTGCGCTGTCGTGTTATCCCCTGGCCTAGCGCTGTTAGCGCTGCCCATCTTCTGACATCATTTAATGTCGGCCGGTGCGGTTCGCGATGACCATGAATCCCAGCCCCGCAGTGTCTTAACATTGTTAAAACACTGCGGGGCTGGGATTCAGGGCCTGGCGCAGCACATATGTTCGCCTCTCGCACTCGGGTCCTTACACCCGCTTCAGACTGTGCGGCGTCATCTGGTCCCTTAACGCATGCCACGGCCATGAAGCCGCACAGTCCGAAGAAGGCGGAAGGAGAGGAGGGACAGGCGAACAGATGCACTGATCCTGCCCATCAATCACACCCTCGCAGTCCCAATAAATAAGACACCGAGGGGCGTTGTGTGGGTCAGGGCGGCCGCAGAGGCGCAGCCAGCCAAACAATGATGCCAGAAGACGGGCAGCGCTACCAAGGGGGTTGCAGCGTGTCATTACAAAGGAAAGTCACACCACCGGGACGGTTAAATGGTCACACAGAGGACACATTGCAGACGTGTTTTCAGTTCCACATGTGCGAGGAGAATACGTTTCTGAGCCACCTTGCACACATGCAGCATTACCGCTGTACAAGGTGGCTGGATAACGTAAAAACGCCTGGGGGAGGGGGGACAGGTTCCCTTCAATTTCAGTTCTTGTGTCTGCGTGGCTTTTGCAGGACACGATGCCGGCTGCACAGCAGGGGAACAGCTGGCGGTGCTGAACCCCACTGACACATTGGCTGGTGTTTTTCTCTGTGCAGCTAGCAGTATCGGGCCCCAACTGGCGGTGTTAGAGCCCAGGGTCAGCAGGAGGAGCAGGTGGAGCGGAGTGTAGGCCGAAGCCTGCACTCGAGCAAGTTGAAAGGAAACCTTTAACCCCCCCCCCCCAGGCGTTTGTAGCTGAAAGAGCCATTGTGTACAGCACTAATGCTGGAAAAGGTAAACTTAGCTCTTTTAATTATGGTCCTTGCACATGCGGAACCTAACAGTTATGAAATGTGTCCCCTCACAGCGTAAAACCGTCCGGTAGGTGGAACTTTCCTTTGTCGTGTGACGCAGCACAGCCATCATTTTTACCCCCTTGGCGCCGTGCGCCGCCTCCTCAGCGTTGTTTGAATCTGTCCCGGAGCCTGCGCTGTTAGGTTAGCCCTTGGCCATGCACACATTTTGCGCTGCCCGTCTTCTGACATCATTTGGTGTCAGGCTGGCTGCGCCTGTGCGGGTGCGCTGGCCGAGATCCCGCCTCGCAGTGTCGTCTAATGTAATCCCACCGCGGGCCTGTGATCCGTGCCCGTGCGCAGTGCATATCCTCGCCTCTCACTCCCCTCCCTACGGCTTTTTCAGACTGTGCGGTGTCACGGCCGTGGCATGCTATTAGGGACCAGCTGACATCGCACAGTCTGAAGAAGCCGTAGGGAGGGGAGTGAGAGGCGAGGATATGCACTGCGCACGGGCACGGATCACAGGCCCGCGGTGGGATTACATTAGACGACACTGCGAGGCGGGATCTCGGCCAGCGCACCCGCACAGGCGCAGCCAGCCTGACACCAAATGATGTCAGAAGACGGGCAGCGCAAAATGTGTGCATGGCCAAGGGCTAACCTAACAGCGCAGGCTCCGGGACAGATTCAAACAACGCTGAGGAGGCGGCGCACGGCGCCAAGGGGGTAAAAATGATGGCTGTGCTGCGTCACACGACAAAGGAAAGTTCCACCTACCGGACGGTTTTACGCTGTGATGGGACACATTTCATAACTGTTAGGTTCCGCATGTGCAAGGAGCACCATGAAAAGAGGCACTTTTTCCCTTTGCATCATTACTGCTGCACAAGGTGGCTCCTTCAGTAACAAACGCCTGGGGGGGGGGACAGGTTCCCTTAAAGTAAACTTGTTGTGACTGCGTGGCGGTCGCAGTACACGTTGCCGTATACACAGCAGGGGAACAGCTGGCGGTGCTGAACCCCACTAACACATTGGCGAGGTGTTTGGCTCTGTGCGTACAGCACTTCTGGACGGCAACTGGCGGTGTTGGAGCCCAGGGACAGGTGGAGGAGGAGGAGGTTGGAGGAGGTAGGAGGGATTGCCACACACACAGCAGGGGAACAGCTGACGTTACTGAACCCCAATAACAGAGGAGGGACTGTTGACTGTGCGTACAGCACTTCTGGACGGCAACTGGCGGTGTTGGAGCCCAGGGACAGGTGGAGGAGGAGGAGGTTGGAGGAGGTAGGAGGGATTGCCACACACACAGCAGGGGAACAGCTGACGTTACTGAACCCCAATAACAGAGGAGCGACTGTTGACTGTGCGTACAGCACTTCTGGACGGCAACTGGCGGTGTTGGAGCCCAGGGACAGGTGGAGGAGGAGGAGGTTGGAGGAGGTTGGAGGAGGTAGGAGGGATTGCCACACACACAGCAGGGGAACAGCTGACGTTACTGAACCCCAATAACAGAGGAGGGACTGTTGACTGTGCGTACAGCACTTCTGGACGGCAACTGGCGGTGTTGGAGCCCAGGGACAGGTGGAGGAGGAGGAGGTTGGAGGAGGTTGGAGGAGGTAGGAGGGATTGCCACACACACAGCAGGGGAACAGCTGACGTTACTGAACCCCAATAACAGAGGAGGGACTGTTGACTGTGCGTACAGCACTTCTGGACGGCAACTGGCGGTGTTGGAGCCCAGGGACAGGTGGAGGAGGAGGAGGTTGGAGGAGGTAGGAGGGATTGCCACACACACAGCAGGGGAACAGCTGACGTTACTGAACCCCAATAACAGAGGAGCGACTGTTGACTGTGCGTACAGCACTTCTGGACGGCAACTGGCGGTGTTGGAGCCCAGGGACAGGTGGAGGAGGAGGAGGTTGGAGGAGGTAGGAGGGATTGCCACACACACAGCAGGGGAACAGCTGACGTTACTGAACCCCAATAACAGAGGAGGGACTGTTGACTGTGCGTAACAGCACTTCTGGACGGCAACTGGCGGTGTTGGAGCCCAGGGACAGGTGGAGGAGGAGGAGGTTGGAGGAGGTTGGAGGAGGTAGGAGGGATTGCCACACACACAGCAGGGGAACAGCTGACGTTACTGAACCCCAATAACAGAGGAGGGACTGTTGACTGTGCGTACAGCACTTCTGGACGGCAACTGGCGGTGTTGGAGCCCAGGGACAGGTGGAGGAGGAGGAGGTTGGAGGAGGTTGGAGGAGGTAGGAGGGATTGCCACACACACAGCAGGGGAACAGCTGACGTTACTGAACCCCAATAACAGAGGAGGGACTGTTGACTGTGCGTACAGCACTTCTGGACGGCAACTGGCGGTGTTGGAGCCCAGGGACAGGTGGAGGAGGAGGAGGTTGGAGGAGGTTGGAGGAGGTAGGAGGGATTGCCACACACACAGCAGGGGAACAGCTGACGTTACTGAACCCCAATAACAGAGGAGGGACTGTTGACTGTGCGTACAGCACTTCTGGACGGCAACTGGCGGTGTTGGAGCCCAGGGACAGGTGGAGGAGGAGGAGGTTGGAGGAGGTAGGAGGGATTGCCACACACACAGCAGGGGAACAGCTGACGTTACTGAACCCCAATAACAGAGGAGCGACTGTTGACTGTGCGTACAGCACTTCTGGACGGCAACTGGCGGTGTTGGAGCCCAGGGACAGGTGGAGGAGGAGGAGGTTGGAGGAGGTAGGAGGGATTGCCACACACACAGCAGGGGAACAGCTGACGTTACTGAACCCCAATAACAGAGGAGGGACTGTTGACTGTGCGTAACAGCACTTCTGGACGGCAACTGGCGGTGTTGGAGCCCAGGGACAGGTGGAGGAGGAGGAGGTTGGAGGAGGTTGGAGGAGGTAGGAGGGATTGCCACACACACAGCAGGGGAACAGCTGACGTTACTGAACCCCAATAACAGAGGAGGGACTGTTGACTGTGCGTACAGCACTTCTGGACGGCAACTCTCGGTGTTGGAGCCCAGGGACAGGTGGAGGAGGAGGAGGTTGGAGGAGGTTGGAGGAGGTAGGAGGGATTGCCACACACACAGCAGGGGAACAGCTGACGTTACTGAACCCCAATAACAGAGGAGGGACTGTTGACTGTGCGTACAGCACTTCTGGACGGCAACTGGCGGTGTTGGAGCCCAGGGACAGGTGGAGGAGGAGGTTGGAGGAGGTAGGAGGGATTGCCACACACACAGCAGGGGAACAGCTGACGTTACTGAACCCCAATAACAGAGGAGCGACTGTTGACTGTGCGTACAGCACTTCTGGACGGCAACTGGCGGTGTTGGAGCCCAGGGACAGGTGGAGGAGGAGGAGGTTGGAGGAGGTTGGAGGAGGTAGGAGGGATTGCCACACACACAGCAGGGGAACAGCTGACGTTACTGAACCCCAATAACAGAGGAGGGACTGTTGACTGTGCGTACAGCACTTCTGGACGGCAACTGGCGGTGTTGGAGCCCAGGGACAGGTGGAGGAGGAGGAGGTTGGAGGAGGTAGGAGGGATTGCCACACACACAGCAGGGGAACAGCTGACGTTACTGAACCCCAATAACAGAGGAGGGACTGTTGACTGTGCGTACAGCACTTCTGGACGGCAACTGGCGGTGTTGGAGCCCAGGGACAGGTGGAGGAGGAGGAGGTTGGAGGAGGTAGGAGGGATTGCCACACACACAGCAGGGGAACAGCTGACGTTACTGAACCCCAATAACAGAGGAGGGACTGTTGACTGTGCGTACAGCACTTCTGGACGGCAACTGGCGGTGTTGGAGCCCAGGGACAGGTGGAGGAGGAGGAGGTTGGAGGAGGTAGGAGGGATTGCCACACACACAGCAGGGGAACAGCTGACGTTACTGAACCCCAATAACAGAGGAGCGACTGTTGACTGTGCGTACAGCACTTCTGGACGGCAACTGGCGGTGTTGGAGCCCAAGGACAGGTGGAGGAGGAGGAGGTTGGAGGAGGTAGGAGGGATTGCCACACACACAGCAGGGGAACAGCTGACGTTACTGAACCCCAATAACAGAGGAGGGACTGTTGACTGTGCGTAACAGCACTTCTGGACGGCAACTGGCGGTGTTGGAGCCCAGGGACAGGTGGAGGAGGAGGAGGTTGGAGGAGGTTGGAGGAGGTAGGAGGGATTGCCACACACACAGCAGGGGAACAGCTGACGTTACTGAACCCCAATAACAGAGGAGGGACTGTTGACTGTGCGTACAGCACTTCTGGACGGCAACTGGCGGTGTTGGAGCCCAGGGACAGGTGGAGGAGGAGGAGGTTGGAGGAGGTTGGAGGAGGTAGGAGGGATTGCCACACACACAGCAGGGGAACAGCTGACGTTACTGAACCCCAATAACAGAGGAGGGACTGTTGACTGTGCGTACAGCACTTCTGGACGGCAACTGGCGGTGTTGGAGCCCAGGGACAGGTGGAGGAGGAGGAGGTTGGAGGAGGTTGGAGGAGGTAGGAGGGATTGCCACACACACAGCAGGGGAACAGCTGACGTTACTGAACCCCAATAACAGAGGAGGGACTGTTGACTGTGCGTACAGCACTTCTGGACGGCAACTGGCGGTGTTGGAGCCCAGGGACAGGTGGAGGAGGAGGAGGTTGGAGGAGGTAGGAGGGATTGCCACACACACAGCAGGGGAACAGCTGACGTTACTGAACCCCAATAACAGAGGAGCGACTGTTGACTGTGCGTACAGCACTTCTGGACGGCAACTGGCGGTGTTGGAGCCCAGGGACAGGTGGAGGAGGAGGAGGTTGGAGGAGGTAGGAGGGATTGCCACACACACAGCAGGGGAACAGCTGACGTTACTGAACCCCAATAACAGAGGAGGGACTGTTGACTGTGCGTAACAGCACTTCTGGACGGCAACTGGCGGTGTTGGAGCCCAGGGACAGGTGGAGGAGGAGGAGGTTGGAGGAGGTTGGAGGAGGTAGGAGGGATTGCCACACACACAGCAGGGGAACAGCTGACGTTACTGAACCCCAATAACAGAGGAGGGACTGTTGACTGTGCGTACAGCACTTCTGGACGGCAACTGGCGGTGTTGGAGCCCAGGGACAGGTGGAGGAGGAGGAGGTTGGAGGAGGTTGGAGGAGGTAGGAGGGATTGCCACACACACAGCAGGGGAACAGCTGACGTTACTGAACCCCAATAACAGAGGAGGGACTGTTGACTGTGCGTACAGCACTTCTGGACGGCAACTGGCGGTGTTGGAGCCCAGGGACAGGTGGAGGAGGAGGAGGTTGGAGGAGGTAGGAGGGATTGCCACACACACAGCAGGGGAACAGCTGACGTTACTGAACCCCAATAACAGAGGAGCGACTGTTGACTGTGCGTACAGCACTTCTGGACGGCAACTGGCGGTGTTAGAGCCCAGGGACAGGTGGAGGAGGAGGAGGTTGGAGGAGGTTGGAGGAGGTAGGAGGGATTGCCACACACACAGCAGGGGAACAGCTGACGTTACTGAACCCCAATAACAGAGGAGGGACTGTTGACTGTGCGTACAGCACTTCTGGACGGCAACTGGCGGTGTTGGAGCCCAGGGACAGGTGGAGGAGGAGGAGGTTGGAGGAGGTAGGAGGGATTGCCACACACACAGCAGGGGAACAGCTGACGTTACTGAACCCCAATAACAGAGGAGCGACTGTTGACTGTGCGTACAGCACTTCTGGACGGCAACTGGCGGTGTTGGAGCCCAGGGACAGGTGGAGGAGGAGGAGGTTGGAGGAGGTTGGAGGAGGTAGGAGGGATTGCCACACACACAGCAGGGGAACAGCTGACGTTACTGAACCCCAATAACAGAGGAGGGACTGTTGACTGTGCGTACAGCACTTCTGGACGGCAACTGGCGGTGTTGGAGCCCAGGGACAGGTGGAGGAGGAGGAGGTTGGAGGAGGTTGGAGGAGGTAGGAGGGATTGCCACACACACAGCAGGGGAACAGCTGACGTTACTGAACCCCAATAACAGAGGAGGGACTGTTGACTGTGCGTACAGCACTTCTGGACGGCAACTGGCGGTGTTGGAGCCCAGGGACAGGTGGAGGAGGAGGAGGTTGGAGGAGGTTGGAGGAGGTAGGAGGGATTGCCACACACACAGCAGGGGAACAGCTGACGTTACTGAACCCCAATAACAGAGGAGGGACTGTTGACTGTGCGTACAGCACTTCTGGACGGCAACTGGCGGTGTTGGAGCCCAGGGACAGGTGGAAAAGCAGAGGAACACAATGTAGGCCGAAGCCTGAGAAAGTCGAAAGGGAACCTTTAACCCCCCCCCCAAGGCGTTTGTAGCTGAAAGAGCCAGCTTGTGCAGCACAAAAGATGCAAAAGGAAAAGGTGGCTCTTTTCATCATGCTCCTTGCAAACACAGAACTAAACACTTATAAAATGTGTCCCCTGCAACCGTAAAACCGTCCCGGAGGTGGGACTTTCCTTCGTAATGTGACGCAGCACAGCCGTCATTCCTACCCCCCCGGCGCCGCGCACCGGCTCCTCAGCGTTGTTTTATTCCGTCCCGGAGCCTGCGCTGTTATGTTATCCCGTGGCCAGGCACACTTAGCGCTGCCCGTCTTCTGGCATCATTTGGTGTCAGGATGGCTGCGCCTGTGCAGCCGCGCTGGCAGAGAGCCCGCCTCGCAGTGTCTTCTGATTTAATCCCACTGGGGGCCTGGGATCCATGGACATGCGCAGTGCATATCCTCGCCTCTCACTCCCCTCCCTACGGCTTCTTAAGACTGTGCGGTGTCACGGCCGTGGCATGCTATTAGGGACCAGCTGACACCGAACAGTCTGAAGAAGCCATAGGGAAATGAGTGAGAGGTGGAGGTTCAGATATGCACTGCGCATGTCCATGGATCCCAGGCCCCCAGTGGGATTAAATCAGAAGACACTGCGAGGCGGGCTCTCTGCCAGCGCGGCCGCACAGGCGCAGCCATCCTGACACCAAATGATGCCAGAAGACGGGCAGCGCTAAGTGTGCCTGGCCACGGGATAACATAACAGCGCAGGCTCCGGGACGGAATAAAACAACGCTGAGGAGCCGGTGCGCGGCGCCGGGGGGGTAGGAATGACGGCTGTGCTGCGTCACATTACGAAGGAAAGTCCCACCTCCGGGACGGTTTTACGGTTGCAGGGGACACATTTTATAAGTGTTAAGTTCTGCGTGTGCAAGGAGCTAAACAAAAATAGTTACCTTTTCCTTGTGCAGCATTACTGCTGCACAAGGTGGCTCTTTCAGTAACAAACGCCTTGGGGGGGGGACAGATTCCCTTACATTTCAGTTGTTGTGTCAGCGTGGCGGTCGCATGACACATTGCCGGCTACACAGCTGGGGATCAGCTGACGTTACTGAAACCCAATAACACTGGGTCGTATGTTTTGACTGTGCAGACGGCACTTCTGAGCCTCAACTGGCGGTGTTGGAGCCCAGGAATTTAAGTTCAGGTGGTAGAAAGATGAACACAACAGGAGACCTGGATAACGTATACAGTGACCTAATTATTTAATCAGGAGGAGGAGTGGCAAATTCCTGCGAGATCCAGGCCTTGTTCATTTTCAGGAAAGTAAGCCGGTCAACGTTATCGGAGGATAGTCGCATGCGACGGTCAGTTAGTACACCACCTGCAGCACTAAAGACACGTTCCGATAATACACTGGCCGCAGGGCAAGACAGCACCTCCAATGCATACTGGCTTAGCTCTGGCCATGTATCCAGCTTTGAGACCCAAAACTTGAAAGGGGAAGAGCCGTCTGGGAGTACAGCAAGAGGGCAAGACATGTAGTCTGTCACCATCTGACGGAACCGTTGCCTCCTGCTGACTGGAGCCGTCTGTGATGGTGTAGACTTTTGTGGGGGGCACAGAAAACTGTGCCACAGTTGGGCCATACTGGTCTTGCCTTGGGCAGAGGCACTGCTTCTGCTCCCTCTTTGTGCAGAGCCTCCACCACTGCCTGGACGCACTGAGCTGCTTTGGAATGCACTAGCAGCACTTCTCTCAGTTGGAATGGAGAAGATGATGGAATTGACCAGTGTGTCTTGGTACTCCCGCATTTTTCGCTCACGGTTCAACGGTGTGATGAGGCTTTCTACGTTGTCCCGGTAGCGAGGATCGAGGAGGGTGAACACCCAATAATCAGACATGTTGAGAATGTGGGCGATGCGGCGGTCGTTTCTCAGGCACTGCAGCATGTAATCCACCATGTGCTGCAGACTGCCAACTGCCCAAGAAACGCTGTCCCCTGCTGGAGGCGTGATCTCTGCCCGCTCGTCATCACCCCACCCTCGCTGTACACACTGAGTACTGGACAATTCGGTAACTCCCTCCTCTGGACGGATGTCTTCCTCCTCCATTGACTCCTCCTCATCCTCCTCACAAACTGTCCCCTGCCTAAGCGTTTGTGAGGAACCACGTGGCGCTGACTGTCCAGAAGATGATGGAAATGGTGAATCCTCATCCTCCACCTCTTCCACAACATCATCCCTTAGCGCTTGCAGTGATTTTTCAAGCAGGCAGATAAGGGGGACAGTCATGCTGACTAGTGCATCATCTGCACTCGCCATCCGCGTGGAATAATCAAAGGGACGCAAAACCTGGCAGACGTCATTCATAGTGGCCCACTCTGTGGTTGTGAAGTCTGTACGGCGCTGACTGCGACTTTTTTGCGCCTGAAGCAGCTGGTACTCCATTACAGCTTGCTGCTGCTCACACAACCGCTCCAACATATGTAACGTGGAATTCCACCTGGTAGGTAGGTCACATATGATGCGATGTTCCGGCAGGCGGTGTCGGCGCTGCAGAGCCGCAATGCGCGCTTTTGCCGTGCTGGAACGCCGCAAGTGAGCACACTCTAGGCGGACCTTGTGCAGCAGTGCATCAAGATCCGGATAGTCCCTCAAAAAGCTCTGCACGACCAAATTGAGCACATGTGCCAGACATGGGATGTGAGTGAGGTTGCCGAGGCCCAGAGCTGCCACCAGATTTCGGCCATTATCACACACTACCATGCCTGGCTGGAGATTCGCTGGCACAAACCACACATCGCTCTCCTGCTTGATGGCATTCCAGAGCTCCTGCGCTGTGTGGCTACGATTCCCCAAAAAAATTAATTTCAAGACGGCCTGTTGACGTTTGGCCACGGCTGTGCTCATGTCGGTCGTAACAGGTACACGTTCATCACGGGTCCATGTGGAGGTGGACTGTGACGGCTCCTGCAGCGATGATTCTGAGGAACTGGTGTAAGAGGAGGAGTCAATGCGTACAGAATGGATTCCTGCAATCCTTGGAGTGGGCAGGACACGTCCTGCGCCACTCGCACGGTCTGTACCCGGCTCAACGACATTAACCCAATGGGCAGTGAGGGAAAGGTATCGCCCCTGTCCATGTTGACTGGTCCACGCATCGGTGGTGAGGTGGACCTTGCTACTGACGGCGTTCAGTAGCGCGTGTTTTATGTGTCCCTCCACATGCTTGTGCAGGGCAGGGACGGCTTGCCTGCTGAAGTAAAAGCGGCTGGGCACATTGTACTGTGGGACTGCCAATGACATCAAGTCACGGAAGCTGTCAGTCTCCACCAGCCTGAATGACAGCATTTCCAGTGAAAGAAGTTTGGCAATGCCTGCAGTCAGAGCCTGTGCTCGTGGGTGGTTTGACGAGAAAGGCCGCCTTTTCTCCCATGCCTGTACTACCGATGGCTGTAGACTGGGCTGGGAGTGTGTGGATGACTGGGAAAGTGGTGCTGCGGGTGGACTTACAGCGGGTCTCTGGACAACAGGGCCAGAGGTTCTTCCACGGCGATCCTGGGAGGAAGCCGAACCAGCTGCGTGTGAGCTAGAGGAAGAGGCAACACGAGCTGAAGAGGTGGTAGCTGCCGCTGTTGGTTGGCCTACCTCTTCAGTGTGTTTTTCTAACAACGCCGGGTGCCTGGTGCGCACATGTTTCCACATGTTGGAGGTATTGAGGCTGCTGACATTTCGACCTCTTTTGACTTTGTGATGACACACGTTGCATCTGACATAGCAAATGTCATCTGCAACTGTGTCAAAAAAGGACCAGGCACTGCAAGTCTTGGGAGCGCCCTTTTTGGCTTTTGGAAGAGACATGCTCCTAACGGGTGCCAAAGCGGAGGCTGCAGGATCCGCAGTCTTCCCCCTCCCTCTCCCTCTTTGGGCCGTACGGGGAATCTCTTCCTCAGAGCTGCTCCCACCACCTTCCTGTCCCTCACGCCAAGATGGGTCGAGGACCTCATCATCTACACTACCCTCTGCCCCCAACTGCTCCTCCTGGGTAGTCTCAGCAGCAGAGCACGCACCAGTAAGTGGCACCTGAGTGTCATCATCAGCTGATGCGGCCTGCGATGTGGTGACCGGAGCCACTGGCCCACCCGCCTCTTCAGAGGAAGACAGAAAAAGCTGTTGGGCATCACTGCACCCTGCCTCTTCTTCCATTTCTCCAATGCTGCTTGGCTGGCCCCCTGTTTCCAAGCCAAGAGATTCAGAGAACAGAAGTAGAGACGGCTCCTGTCCTGGGCTCTCTGTCTGCCTGGGCAATTTGGCAGGTGGTGAAGAGACAGATGGCTGCTCTCCAGTGCTCTGTGTCTGAGAGGATGTGGCACTAATGGAAGTTGATGCATTAGCTGCCATCCATCCGACAACGGCTTCAATTTGGTCTTCACGCAGCAGCGGTGTACGGCGCTCTGACACAAAGCTGCGCATGAACGACTGTTGCCTGGTGAAAGTGGGTGCTGATGAGTCACCGGTGCCCGCAGCAGGCACAGAATCCCCACGTCCCCTCCCTGCTCCGCGCCCACGCCCACGTGCCTTACTCACTGCCTTCTTCATCTTGGTTGACTGATAAAGATAAGCAGAAAAGTACTAACGGATTTGTGTGCTTATTCCTGAGCAACTCCTCCTAACAGGTATAAGAAACACTAATTTTCTAAAGTGTGGACTAGACTTTAATATGAGCTAATGTGGCCTACACAAATGTAAAGTGGTGTAACTGGTGTGTTTGGTGAACTTTATTATTTATTTCTTTTTTGGGGGCTGAACTGACAACAGATAGAGCTGCAGTCACACAGAGACCGTGCAGACAGACGTAAACGGCGCTGCAAGGCCCAAAAACCCTCCTCTACTTTATCCTATGTAGTGTTTTTCCACAAATTAGCTGGAGACGGGTGGAAAGACACTAATAGGATTTTTTTAAATTAATTAGCAGCAGACTACACTACTTGAAAAAAAATTAAAATTGATTTGGCGGTATGACGCGCAGTGAACAACCCTGAGCTGGAGACAACCAGGCTACGGCTGCTCACAGACTACAGGGCGAGCTGCAGTCACACGGAGACCGTGCAGACAGCCGTAAACGGCGCTGCAAGGCCCAAAAACCCTCCTCTACTTTATCCTATGTAGTGTTTTTCCACAAATTAGCTGGAGACGGGTGGAAAGACACTAATAGGATTTTTTTAAATTAATTAGCAGCAGACTACACTACTTGAAAAAAAATTAAAATTGATTTGGCGGTATGACGCAGTGAACAACCCTGAGCTGGAGACAACCAGGCTACGGCTGCTCACAGACTACAGGGCGAGCTGCAGTCACACGGAGACCGTGCAGACAGCCGTAAACGGCGCTGCAAGGCCCAAAAACCCTCCTCTACTTTATCCTATGTAGTGTTTTTCCACAAATTAGCTGGAGACGGGTGGAAAGACACTAATAGGATTTTTTTAAATTAATTAGCAGCAGACTACACTACTTGAAAAAAAATTAAAATTGATTTGGCGGTATGACGCAGTGAACAACCCTGAGCTGCAGACAACCAGGCTACAGCTGCTCACAGACTACAGGGCGAGCTGCAGTCACACGGAGACCGTGCAGACAGCCGTAAACGGCGCTGCAAGGCCCAAAAACCCTCCTCTACTTTATCCTATGTAGTGTTTTTCCACAAATTAGCTGGAGATGGGTGGAAAGACACTAATAGGATTTTTTTTAATAAATTAGCAGCAGACTACACTACTTGAAAAAAAAAAAAAAAAAAACAGTATGAGGCAATGAACCACCCTCCCTGAACTGAATACAACCAGCTATGGATGGCCTATGTGGCTGCACTCAGACTAGAGAGTGGGCTGCACTCACACACACACACACACAGACCTTGCAGATCGCTGTGAAAACAGCGCTACAAGGCAAATGCAAGGTGACTAGTAGGTGAACACAGCGGTTGCTAAATTAGCCTTTGGAAAGCACAAAGAAGCAAATCGCTATCTCTAAACTGTCCCTCAGTCAGCAAACAGCGTCCTGTCACTAACTGAATTCACAGCAGAGTGATCGCAAAATGGCGCCAGCGACTTTTAAACTGCATCATGACATCATTTCAGCAGCCAATCACAGCCTTGCCAGTACTTTCATGCCCTCCATGCTAAACAGGATGTGCCCACACTTGGAATCATTCTCATTGGCTGAATTTCTGAATTTTGAATCTTGGAACTTCCGATTCCGGTATCCGATACGCGGCAAGTATCGGAATACCGGTATCGGAATTCCGATACCGCAAGTATCGGCCGATACCCGATACTTGCGGTATCGGAATGCTCAACACTAGTTACCAAACAAATTTAAATATTAGTCAAAGGTAACCCAAGAAAGCAAAAAATGCAGTTTTTAAATGAAGGTCTTTATTATTGAGGGAAAAAGAGATCCAAACTTGCAGGACCCTGTGTGAAAAATTGAATGCTTTTCCCGCTTAAAACATAAATTAACTGTGGTTTATCATATCTTTGGAAGCTGAGTTCAAATTTCCTAGCCACATCCAGGCCTGATTACTGCCATACATGTTCTCAATGAAGAAATCACATAAATAGGACTTGCCTGAAAAAGTAAAGTACACAAAATATCCTCAAAAGATAGACATCATGCCGATATCCAAAGAAATTCTTGAACAAGTGAGAAACAAAGTAATTGAGATCTATCAGTCTGGAAAAGGTTATAAAATCATTTCTAAAGCTTTGGGACTCCAGCAAGACACAATAATGTATACCCCTCCTCACTTGTAAAGCGCCATGGAATAAATGGCGCTATAACAATAAATAATAATAATAATAATAATAATAATAATAATAATAATGAGATATATTATCCACAAATGTCGAAAAAATGGAACAGTGTCGAACCATCCCGACAGACAAAAATTACCTCAACAGCGTAGCAATGACTAATCCAAGAGGTCACAAAAGACCCCACAACAAAATCTAATGAACTGCAGGCCTCACTTGCCTCAGTTAAGGTCAGTGTAAATGACTCTACCATAAGAAAGAGACTGTGCAAAAATTGCCTGCATGGCAGAATTCAAAGACGAAAATCATTGTTGAGCAATAAGAACATAAAGGCTCTTCTCATCTTGATGATCCCCAAGTCTTTTGGGACAATGCTTTGTGGACTGACAGGACACAAGTCGAAATTTTTGGAATGTGTATGCACCATTACATCTGGCATAAAAGTAACACAGCATTTGAGAAAAGGTGCAGCATACCAACAGTAAGATATGATAGTTGTAGTGTGATGTTCTGTGCTTCTCTGCTGCTTCAGGACCTGGAAGACTTGCTGTGGTAAAATAAGTACTGAAGGAGAATGTCCAGCCATCTGCTTGTGACCTCAAGCTTAAGCTCACTTGGTTTATGCAGCAGAACAATCACCCAAAGCACACCAGCAAGTCTGTTGTGAATTTACTTTTTGCTCCCTCTAGTGGTTACTAGTTTTTTGACTCTGGTTTTTCTGTCATTCCTTTTATCCGCACCTGGGTCGTTAGTTAAGGGTGTTGCTATTTAAGCTCCCTGGACCTTCAGTTCAATGCCTGGCAACGTAGTTATCAGAGCTAGTCTGCTGTGCTCTTGTCTACTGATCCTGGTTCCAGTTATATCAGCTAAGTCCGCTTTTTGCTTTTTGCTATTTTGTTTTGGTTTTGTATTTTTGTCCAGCTTGTTCCAAATATATATCCTGACCTTTGCTGGAAGCTCTAGGGGGCTGGTGTTCTCCCCCCGGACCGTTAGACGGTTCGGGGGTTCTTGAATTTCCAGTGTGGATTTTGATAGGGTTTTTGTTGACCATATAAGTTACCTTTCTTTATTCTGCTATCAGTAAGCGGGCCTCTCTGTGCTAAACCTGGTTCATTTCTGTGTTTGTCATTTCCTCTTACCTCACCGTTATTATTTGTGGGGGGCTTCTATCCAGCTTTGGGGTCCCCTTCTCTGGAGGCAAGAAAGGTCTTTTGTTTTCCTCTACTAGGGGTAGCTAGATTCTCCGGCTGGAGCGTGTCATCTAGAATCAACGTAGGAATGATCCCCGGCTACTTCTAGTGTTGGCGTTAGGAGTAGATATATGGTCAACCCAGCTACCACTGCCCTATGAGCTGGATTTTTGTATTCTGCAGACTTCCACGTTCCTCTGAGACCCTCGCCATTGGGGTCATAACAGTTTGCCAGGCCAGTATTAAATGTTTAATGCATTGCAGAAGAGGGATTATAAGAAAGAAGATTCTGAGTTTTTTTTTTTTTTTTTTTTCTTCTTCCCCTTTACCTCAGAGTGGCTATGCTTGCTGCAGACATGAATGTCCAGACCTTGATTACAAGTGTGGACCAGCTGGCTACTCGTGTGCAGGGCATACAAGACTATGTTATCAGTAATCCTAGGTCAGAACCTAAAATACCGATTCCTGAACTGTTTTCCGGAGACAGGTTTAAGTTTAGGAATTTTGTGAATAATTGTAAATTGTTTTTGTCCCTGAGACCCTGTTCATCTGGAGACTCTGCTCAGCAAGTAAAAATTGTTATTTCGTTCTTACGGGGCGACCCTCAGGGTTGGGCTTTTTCGCTGGCGCCAGGAGATCCGGCATTGGCTGATATTAATGCGTTTTTTCTGGCGCTCGGTTTACTTTATGAGGAACCCAATCTTGAGATTCAGGCAGAAAAGGCCTTGCTGGCTATGTCTCAGGGGCAGGACGAGGCTGAAGTGTACTGCCAAAAATTTCGGAAATGGTCCGTGCTGACACATTGGAACGAGTGTGCACTGGCCGCTAATTTTAGAAATGGCCTTTCTGAAGCCATTAAGAATGTTATGGTGGGTTTTCCCATTCCCACAGGTCTGAATGATACTATGGCACTGGCTATTCAAATTGACCGGCGGTTGCGGGAGCGCAAAACCGCAAATTCCCTCATGGTGTTGTCTGAACAGACACCTAATTCGGTGCAATGTGATAGAAAAATCGCAAATTCCCTCATGGTGTTGTCTGAACAGACACCTGATTTAATGCAATGTGATAGAATCCTGACTAGAAATGAGCGGAAAATTCATAGACGCCGGAATGGCTTGTGCTACTACTGTGGTGATTCTACACATATTATCTCAGCATGCTCTAAACGTATAGCTAAGGTTGTTAGTCCTGTCACCGTTGGTAATTTGCAACCTAAATTTATTCTGTCTGTAACTTTGATTTGCTCACTGTCGTCTTTTCCTGTCATGGCGTTTGTAGATTCAGGTGCTGCCCTGAGTCTTATGGATCTGTCATTTGCTAAGCACTGTGGTTTTACTCTTGAACCATTAGAAAATCCTATTCCTCTTAGGGGTATTGATGCTACGCCATTGGCAGCAAATAAACCGCAGTATTGGACACAGGTTACCATGTGCATGACTCCTGAACACCGCGAGGTGATACGTTTCCTGGTTTTACATAAAATGCATGATTTGGTTGTTTTAGGGCTGCCATGGTTACAGACCCATAATCCAGTCCTGGACTGGAAGGCTATGTCAGTCTCAAGTTGGGGCTGTCGTGGTATTCATGGGGATTCCCTGCCTGTGTCTATTGCTTCTTCTACGCCTTCGGAAGTTCCGGAGTATTTGTCTGATTATCAGGATGTCTTCAGTGAGTCTGAGTCCAGTGCACTGCCTCCTCATAGGGACTGTGACTGTGCTATAGATTTGATCCCAGGCAGTAAATTTCCTAAGGGAAGACTGTTTAATCTGTCGGTACCTGAACATACCGCTATGCGTTCATATATCAAGGAGTCTCTAGAGAAAGGACATATTCGTCCGTCTTCTTCCCCTCTTGGTGCGGGATTCTTTTTTGTGGCAAAAAAGGACGGATCTTTGAGACCTTGTATTGATTATCGGCTTTTAAATAAGATCACTGTCAAATTTCAGTATCCTTTACCGCTGTTGTCTGACTTGTTTGCCCGGATTAAAGGTGCCAAGTGGTTCACCAAGATAGATCTTCGTGGTGCGTACAACCTTGTGCGCATTAAGCAAGGTGATGAATGGAAAACCGCATTCAATACGCCCGAAGGTCATTTTGAGTACTTGGTGATGCCTTTTGGGCTCTCCAATGCGCCTTCAGTTTTTCAGTCCTTTATGCATGACATTTTCCGGAAGTATCTGGATAAATTTTTGATTGTTTATCTGGATGATATTTTGGTTTTTTCTGATAATTGGGATTCGCATGTGGAGCAGGTCAGGTTGGTCTTTAAAATTTTGCGTGAAAATTCTTTGTTTGTCAAGGGCTCAAAGTGTCTCTTTGGTGTACAGAAGGTTCCCTTTTTGGGGTTCATTTTTTCCCCTTCTGCTGTGGAGATGGACCCAGTCAAGGTCCGAGCTATTCTTGATTGGACTCAGCCCTCGTCAGTTAAGAGTCTTCAGAAGTTCTTGGGTTTCGCTAACTTCTACCGTCGTTTTATCGCTAATTTTTCTAGCATTGTGAAACCTTTGACGGATATGACCAAGAAGGGCTCCGATGTAGCTAACTGGGCTCCTGCTGCCGTGGAGGCTTTCCAGGAGTTGAAACGCCGGTTTACTTCGGCGCCTGTTTTGTGCCAGCCCGATGTCTCACTTCCCTTTCAGGTTGAGGTGGATGCTTCAGAGATTGGAGCAGGGGCCGTTTTGTCGCAGAGAGGCCCTGGTTGCTCTGTTATGAAACCTTGTGCCTTTTTCTCTAGGAAGTTTTCGCCTGCCGAGCGAAATTATGATGTGGGCAATCGGGAGTTGTTGGCCATGAAATGGGCATTTGAGGAGTGGCGTCATTGGCTCGAGGGTGCTAAGCATCGTGTGGTGGTCTTGACTGATCACAAAAATCTGATGTATCTCGAGTCTGCTAAACGCCTTAATCCGAGACAGGCCCGCTGGTCATTGTTTTTCTCCCGCTTTGATTTTGTTGTCTCGTATTTACCAGGTTCAAAGAATGTGAAGGCCGATGCTCTTTCTAGGAGCTTTGTGCCTGATGCTCCTGGAGTCGCTGATCCTGTTGGTATTCTTAAAGATGGAGTTATCTTGTCAGCTATTTCTCCGGATCTGCGACGTGTGTTGCAGAGATTTCAGGCTGATAGGCCTGAGTCTTGTCCACCTGACAGACTGTTTGTCCCGGATAAGTGACCAGCAGAGTCATTTCCGAGGTTCATTCCTCGGTGTTGGCAGGTCACCCGGGAATTTTTGGCACCAGAGATCTGGTGGCCAGGTCCTTTTGGTGGCCTTCCTTGTCAAGGGATGTGCGGTCATTTGTGCAGTCCTGTGGGACTTGTGCTCGAGCTAAGCCTTGCTGTTCTCGTGCCAGCGGTTTGCTCTTGCCCTTGCCTGTCCCGAAGAGACCTTGGACACATATCTCCATGGATTTCATTTCTGATCTTCCGCTATCCCAGGGCATGTCCGTTATCTGGGTGATATGTGATCGCTTCTCAAAGATGGTCCATTTGGTTCCTTTGCCTAAGCTGCCTTCCTCTTCCGATCTGGTTCCTGTGTTTTTCCAGAACGTGGTTCGTTTGCACGGCATCCCTGAGAATATTGTGTCAGACAGAGGATCCCAGTTCGTTTCCAGATTCTGGCGATCCTTTTGTAGTAGAATGGGCATTGATTTGTCGTTTTCGTCTGCTTTCCATCCTCAGACTAATGGACAGACGGAGCGAACCAATCAGACTTTGGAGGCTTATTTGAGGTGTTTTGTCTCTGCTGATCAGGACGATTGGGTGACATTCTTGCCGTTGGCTGAGTTTGCCCTTAATAATCGGGCTAGTTCCGCCACCTTGGTTTCGCCTTTTTTCTGCAACTCTGGTTTCCATCCTCGCTTTTCTTCGGGTCATGTGGAGCCTTCTGACTGTCCTGGGGTGGATTCTGTGGTGGATAGGTTGCAGCGGATCTGGAATCATGTGGTGGACAACTTGAAGTTGTCACAGGAGAGGGCTCAGCGCTTTGCCAACCGCCGCCGCGGTGTGGGTCCCCGACTACGCGTTGGGGATTTGGTATGGCTTTCTTCCCGCTTTGTTCCTATGAAGGTCTCCTCTCCCAAATTTAAACCTCGTTTTATTGGGCCTTACAAGATATTGGAAATCCTTAATCCTGTATCTTTTCGTCTGGATCTTCCTGTGTCGTTTGCTATTCACAATGTATTTCATAGGTCCTTGTTGCGGCGGTACATTGTGCCTATAGTTCCTTCTGCTGAGCCTCCTGCTCCGGTGTTGGTTGAGGGCGAGTTGGAGTACGTGGTGGAGAAGATCTTGGATTCTCGCCTCTCCAGGCGGAGGCTTCAGTACCTGGTCAAGTGGAAGGGCTATGGTCAGGAGGATAATTCCTGGGTGGCCGCCTCTGATGTTCATGCGGCCGATTTAGTTCGTGCCTTTCATGCCGCTCATCCTGATCGCCCTGGTGGTCGTGGTGAGGGTTCGGTGACCCCTCACTAAGGGGGGGGTACTGTTGTGAATTTACTTTTTGCTCCCTCTAGTGGTTACTAGTTTTTTGACTCTGGTTTTTCTGTCATTCCTTTTATCCGCACCTGGGTCGTTAGTTAAGGGTGTTGCTATTTAAGCTCCCTGGACCTTCAGTTCAATGCCTGGCAACGTAGTTATCAGAGCTAGTCTGCTGTGCTCTTGTCTACTGATCCTGGTTCCAGTTATATCAGCTAAGTCCGCTTTTTGCTTTTTGCTATTTTGTTTTGGTTTTGTATTTTTGTCCAGCTTGTTCCAAATATATATCCTGACCTTTGCTGGAAGCTCTAGGGTGCTGGTGTTCTCCCCCCGGACCGTTAGACGGTTCGGGGGTTCTTGAATTTCCAGTGTGGATTTTGATAGGGTTTTTGTTGACCATATAAGTTACCTTTCTTTATTCTGCTATCAGTAAGCGGGCCTCTCTGTGCTAAACCTGGTTCATTTCTGTGTTTGTCATTTCCTCTTACCTCACCGTTATTATTTGTGGGGGGCTTCTATCCAGCTTTGGGGTCCCCTTCTCTGGAGGCAAGAAAGGTCTTTTGTTTTCCTCTACTAGGGGTAGCTAGATTCTCCGGCTGGAGCGTGTCATCTAGAATCAACGTAGGAATGATCCCCGGCTACTTCTAGTGTTGGCGTTAGGAGTAGATATATGGTCAACCCAGCTACCACTGCCCTATGAGCTGGATTTTTGTATTCTGCAGACTTCCACGTTCCTCTGAGACCCTCGCCATTGGGGTCATAACACAAGTCCACATCTGAATGGCTTAAGAAAAACAAAATTAAGACTTTGGTGATGCTGTGGCATGACTTTAGAAAGGTGGTTCATGCTCAGAAATCTTCCAGTGTGGCTGAATCAAAACAATTCTGCAAAGATGAGTGGGCCAAAATTCCTCCAGAGCATTGTGAAAGACACTTTGCTAGTTATCACAAATGCTTGATTGCAATTGTTGCTGCTAATGGTAGCCCAACCAGTTATTATGTTTAGGGGCAATCGCTTTATAACATCGAGCACTCTAGGTTATATTTTTTTCCCTTAATAATAAAGACCTTCATTTAAAAACTGCATATTTACTTGTGTTATTTTTGTCTAATATTTAAATTAGTTTGGTGATCTGAAAATGTGTGATAAACATGCAAAAGAATAGGAAATCAAAAAGGAGTATGAGAAAGCACTTACTGCATGTGTTGGAGAACACTCACTTAGCAACGGGACTCAGTCACACAGGCACGTTTTTCTCAACAAAACAGTCCATGTGGTTTATTATGGCATCTGTTATGATCCTAGTGGCTGAGGATCACAAAACGGACTAGCTAAGTTTTTGAACATAGACACGAGCTCTAGGGAGGTGGTAACTGTACTGACCGCAAACCTGATCCTAACCAACACACTAAAGAAATCCGGTGAACGTGCCTAAAATCCTGGACGTCTCGACGCAGCATGAGAAACTATCTACTCCTGGAGGGAAAGTAAGACCTCACTTGCCTCAAGAGAAATCACCCCAAAGATATAGGAAGCCCCCAACAAATAATAACGGTGAGGTAAGGGGAAAACACAAACGTAGAAATGAAAACAGATTAAGCAAATGAGGCCCGCTAATACTAGATAGCAGAAGACAGATAGGGAACTGTGCGGTCAGTAAAAAACCCTATGCAAAAATATCTACGCTGAGAATACAAGAACCCCCACACCAACTAACGGTGTGAGGGGAGAAACTCAGCCCCCTAGAGCTACCAGCAAGCAAGGAAATCACATATTAGCAAGCTGGACAAAAATAAACCAAGAAACATGTGACCACTGATGGTCAAAAAATGAACCAAGCAAAACTTAGCTTCTCTTGAAGAGACTGATAACGAAGGACTGCAGGAGAGCTCCAAAATAGCACTAAAGACATTGACAGCAGGCAACAACTGAGAGTCCAGGTGAACTAAATAGGAAACCAGCTAAGAGATAACGAGACAGCTGATCCTGCCTCAGACCTGCAGAATGACAAAAAGAACCAACAGAGGGAGCCCAAAGACAGCACTCACACAGTACCAGTTGTGACCACAAGAGGGAGCACCAAAACAGAGTTCACAACAGTACCCCCCCCTTGAGGAGGGGTCACCGAACCCTCATCAAAACCCCCAGGGCGATCAGGATGAGCCACATGGAAGGCATGAACCAAACCGGACGCATGAACATCAGAGGCGACAACCCAGGAATTATCCTCCTGACCATAGCCCTTCCACTTAACCAAATACTGAAGCCTCCGTCTAGAAATACGAGAATCCAGGATCTTCTCCACCACGTACTCCAATTCGCCCTCAACCAGCACCGGAGCAGGGGGTTCAACAGAAGGAACCACAGGCACCACATACCTCCGCAACAAAGACCTATGGAACACGTTATGAATGGCAAACGACGCTGGTAGGTCCAAATGAAATGACACCAGGTTAAGGATTTACAAAATCTTATAAGGACCGATGAAGCGAGGCTTGAATTTAGGAGAGGAAACCTTCATAGGAACATACCGAGAAGACAGCCATACCAAATCCCCAACAAGAAGTTGGGGACCCACACCGCGACGGCGGTTGGCAAAGAGCTGAGCCTTCTCCTGTGACAACTTCAAATTGTCCACCACATGGTTCCAAATCTGCTGCAACTTATCCACCACAGAATCCACCCCAGGACAGTCAGAAGGCTCAACCTGACCCGAGGAAAAACGAGGATGAAAACCAGAATTGCAGAAAAATGGCGAAACCAAAGAAGCAGAACTAGCCCGTTTATTAAGGGCAAACTCGGCCAATGGCAAAAAAGTCACCCAATCATCCTGATCAGCAGAAACAAAACATCTTAAATAAGTTTCCAAGGTCTGATTAGTTCGCTTGGTTTGACCATTCGTCTGAGGATGGAAGGCCGATGAAAAAGACAAATCAATGCCCATCTTAGCACAAAAGATCCGCCAAAATCTGGACACAAACTGGGATCCTCTGTCAGACACAATATTTTCAGGGATGCCGTGCAAGCGAACCACATTCTGAAAAAATAGAGGAACCAAATCGGAGGAGGAAGGCAACTTAGGCAAGGGCACCAAATGGACCATTTTGGAAAAATGATCACACACCACCCAGATGACAGACATTCTCTGAGAGACTGGAAGATCCGAAATAAAATCCATGGAAAGGTGTGTCCAAGGCCTCTTTGGGACAGGCAAAGGCAAAAGCAAACCGCTGGCACGAGAACAGCAAGGCTTAGCCCGAGCACAAATCCCACAGGACTGCACAAAGGAATGCACATCCCGCGACAAGGAAGGCCACCAGAAGGACCTAGCCACCAAATCTCTGGTACCAAAAATCCCAG
The DNA here is from genome assembly GCF_051348905.1 of Ranitomeya variabilis. NCBI lineage: Eukaryota > Metazoa > Chordata > Amphibia > Anura > Dendrobatidae > Ranitomeya > Ranitomeya variabilis. Next base: position 602,044,613 of record NC_135234.1, read on the forward strand.
GATGTCCTGCCAACACCGAAGAATGAACCTCGGAAATAACTCTGCTGGTCCATCTATCTGGGACAAACAGTCTCTCTGGTGGGCAACGGTCCGGTCCATCCGCCTGAAATTTCTGCAGCACTCGTCGCAAATCTGGGGAAATGGCAGACAAAATCACTCCCTCTCTGAGGATACCAGCCGGCTCCGAAACTCCCGGAGAGTCAGGCACAAAACTCCTAGAAAGAGCATCAGCTTTCACGTTCTTCGAACCAGGCAGGTACGAGACCACGAAATCGAAACGGGAGAAAAACAACGAACAACGAGCCTGTCTAGGATTCAGCCGCTTGGCAGACTCGAGATAAATCAGATTTTTGTGATCAGTTAAGACCACTACACGATGCTTAGCTCCCTCAAGCCAATTTCGCCACTCCTCAAATGCCCACTTCATAGCCAACAACTCCCGATTACCAACATCATAATTTCGCTCGGCAGGCGAAAACTTTCTTGAAAAGAAAGCACAAGGCTTCATCACAGAGCAATCAGAGCTTCTCTGCGACAAAACAGCCCCTGCTCCAATCTCAGAAGCATCAACCTCGACCTGAAAAGGAAGAGAGACATCAGGCTGACGCAAAACTGGAGCCGAAGAAAACCGGCGCTTCAGCTCCCGAAAGGCTTCCACGGCCGCAGGAGACCAATTAGTCACATCAGAACCCTTCTTGGTCAAATCCGTCAAGGGTTTAACCACGCCAGAAAAATTAGCAATGAAGCGACGGTAAAAATTAGCAAAACCCAAGAACTTCTGAAGACTCTTAACAGATGTAGGCTGAGTCCAGTCATGAATAGCCTGGACCTTGACTGGGTCCATCTCAATAGTAGAAGGAGAAAAAATAAAACCCAAAAAGGAAACCTTCTGTACTCCGAAGAGACATTTAGAGCCCTTCACAAACAAGGCATTAGCACGCAGGACCTGAAATACCATCCTGACCTGCTTCACATAGGACTCCCAGTCCTCAGAAAAGACCAAAATGTCATCCAGATACACAATCATAAATTTATCCAGATATTCTCGGAAGATGTCATGCATGAAGGACTGGAACACAGAAGGAGCATTAGAGAGTCCAAAAGGCATCACCAAGTACTCAAAATGGCCTTTGGGCGTATTAAATACTGTTTTCCATTCATCCCCCTGCTTAATGCACACAAGGTTATACGCACCACGAAGATCTATCTTGGTGAACCAACTGGACCCCTTAATCCGAGCAAACAGATCAGACAACAATGGCAAAGGATACTGAAATTTGACCGCGATTTTATTTAGAAGACGATAATCTATACAAGGTCTCAGAGAACCATCCTTCTTGGCCACAAAAAAGAATCCTGCACCAAGAGGGGAGGAGGATGGGCGAATATGTCCCTTCTCTAAAGACTCCTTTATATAGCTCCGCATTACGGCATGTTCTGGTACAGACAAATTAAAAAGTCATCCCTTAGGGAACTTACTACCAGGAATCAAATTTATAGCACAATCACAATCCCTGTGAGGAGGCAGGGCACCGGATCTGGGCTCATCAAATACATCCTGGTAGTCCGACAAAAACTCAGGGACCTCAGAAGGAGTGGAAGAAGCAATTGATACCAAAGGAGCATCGCCATGAATCCCCTTACAACCCCAACTTGACACAGACATAGCTTTCCAATCCAGAACTGGATTATGGGCCTGCAGCCATGGCAGACCCAACACGACAACATCATGCAAATTATGCAGCACAAGAAAGCGAATCACCTCCTGATGTACAGGAGTCATGCACATGGTCACTTGAGTCCAATATTGCGGCTTATTCTCAGCCAATGGTGTAGCATCAATTCCCCTCAGTGGAATAGGGAATTCCAAAGGCTCCAGGACAAAACCACAGCGCCTGGCAAACGACAAATCCATCAGATTCAGGGCAGCACCTGAATCCACAAAAGCCATAACCGAGTAGGATGACAAAGAACAAATTAAAGTAACAGACAAAATGAATTTAGGCTGTATAGTACCAATGGTGACAGGTTTAGTGATTTTTTTAACGCGCTTAGAGCATGCTGAGATAACATGAGTTGAATCACCACAGTGAAAGCACAACCCATTTTGACGTCTATGATTTTGCCGCTCAATTCTGGTCAGAACTCGGTCACATTGCATAGACTCAGGTCTCTGTTCAGAAAACACTGCCAGATGGTGCGCAGATTTGCGCTCCCGCAAACGCCGATCAATCTGAATGGCCAAAGCCATTGAGTCATTCAGACTTGCAGGAGTGGGGAACCCCACCATAACATTCTTAATGGCTTCAGAAAGACCTTCTCTGAAATTTGCAGCCAGGGCACACTCATTCCATTGAGTAAGCACCGACCATTTCCGAAATTTTTGACAATACACCTCAGCTTCATCCTGGCCCTGAGAAAGAGCCAGCAAGGCCTTTTCTGCCTGGTTCTCAAGATTAGGTTCCTCATAAAGCAGTGCAAGCGCCAGAAAAAACGCATCCACATTCAGCAATGCAGGATCTCCTGGCACCAGAGAGAAGGCCCAATCTTGAGGGTCGCCACGTAACAAGGAGATAACAATTTTAACTTGCTGAGCGGAATCACCAGAGGAACGAGGTCTCAGAGATAGAAATAATTTACAATTATTCTTAAAATTCAGAAACCTAGATCTATCTCCAGAAAACAACTCAGGAATAGGTATTTTTGGCTCTGACATAGGGCTATGAACAACAAAATCCTGAATGCTTTGCACCCTTGCAGCAAGATGATCCACACTAGAAGTCAGACTCTGAATATCCATGTCTGCAGCTGAACACAAAACCACCCAGAGATTAAGGGGATGAGAGAAGCTGGACAGACTGCAGCAAAGATAGAGAGAAAAAAAAAAATTGTACTCAGGGCTTCTCTTATCCCACTTCTGCGATGCATTAAACACTTTGTGGGCCTGCTGTACTGTTATGATCCTAGTGGCTGAGGATCACAAAACGGACTAGCTAAGTTTATGAACATCGACACGAGCTCTAGGGAGGTGGTAACTGGACTGACCGCAAACCTGATCCTAACCAACACACTAAAGGAAGCCGGTGAACGTGCCTAAAATCCTGGACGTCTCAACGCAGCCTGAGAGACTATCTACTCCTGGAGGGAAAGTAAGACCTCACTTGCCTCAAGAGAAATCACCCCAAAGATATAGGAAGCCCCCAACAAATAATAACAGTGAGGTAAGGGGAAAACACAAACGTAGAAATGAAAACAGATTAAGCAAATGAGGCCCGCTAATACTAGATAGCAGAAGACAGATAGGGAACTGTGCGGTCAGTAAAAAACCCTATGCAAAAATATCCACGCTGAGAATACAAGAACCCCCACACCAACTAACGGTGTGAGGGGAGAAACTCAGCCCCCTAGAGCTACCAGCAAGCAAGGAAATCACATATTAGCAAGCTGGACAAAAATAAACCAAGAAACATGTGACCACTGATGGTCAAAAAATGAACCAAGCAAAACTTAGCTTCTCTTGAAGAGACTGATAACGAAGGACTGCAGGAGAGCTCCAAAATAGCACTGAAGACATTGACAGCAGGCAACAACTGAGAGTCCAGGTGAACTAAATAGGAAACCAGCTAAGAGATAACGAGACAGCTGATCCTGCCTCAGACCTGCAGAATGACAAAAAGAACCACCAGAGGGAGCCCAAAGACAGCACTCACACAGTACCAGTTGTGACCACAAGAGGGAGCCCAAAAACAGAGTTCACAACAGGCATCATAAACTGGGTTATGCACAGTTCATTATAAACTTTATAGAACACAATATGCACCAACAGGTGACATTAATTGTGGCTTTAACTTAGATACTTCTTATACGGCCTAATCTCACAGTTCACTAAACATGCTGGACTTCTCACTTCGTCCAGTTACCATGGGTGACCGTATGCCGGAAAGTTCATCAATATCCATGAAACACAACAAGCACCAACAGTCTGTTCCACTGGCAGATACTTCTCTGCCATTATGATAGCCCCTTTCCTGGGTGTTACCTTTCTGGAGCTCCTGCTCCACACGCTGACCTCCTGTCAGTCCTCTCTCCTCCAGGGAAACTGCCAAACTGGGATCACCAATTTGCCTGGCAGGCACACATCAGTCAGTCCAGATCCTCAGATGGGCTATACCTCCCCCAATGCAGTGCCGTTGCAGACTCTGCATACATTTGTTCCCATGTGTTCTTCAGGAAGTCCTACTCCTAGGACTCCCAACACACTGCATGTGCTGTTCAGGACATCGATCTCCACCTGGGACCGTCCAGCACACAAGTCTCTCAGTGCTGTTATCGGGGATCCGATCCTACTCCCAGGATCTCCCAACGCACAGGTCTTCAGATCCACGGCCTCACAGTGTGCCATTCAGGGATTCAGTCCACACTCAGGACCTCCCAACAGACAAGCCTTCCTGGATCTACACAGTCTCCATTACAGAGACCATTACACAACCATGTGACCACACAATGGTTACATTATGTAGTTGTAAACACTCCCATGAATGGGAGGTGTGTGTGACTAGTTTGACACACCCAGCTCTCATAACTAGCCCTGTAAGCCTCTCTTCACAATTATAAAAAACACTTGTGGGACTACAGGTCCATTAACAACAACATTATGTTAGGTGTCGAGTTCCCGCCGCTGCACAGGGGGAATCTCGAACCACCTCCGCTGCGGTCTCTCATCTCCTCCAGCCGCAGTGGAGCCTGCTCAGCAGCAACGTCAGTCCCAGTGCCTGGCTTGGACAGATACTGCACGTTTGCTTACTGCTGGCATTACAGGTTCAGCCATTATAACCAGCACTGTTCAGCGGCGAGCAGGCACTCCTGGCACTAAGCCCTGCTTTTCTCCTTCTGAGCATGCCCAAGGGAAGACCTCTCATTGGAGGTCATGGGTCACATGCTCAGGTCCTGTAGCAGCTCCTATTGGTCCATTAGGAAGGTCCTGGAGAGCTACTGCTATAAAAGGTTTGCATGGCCACACGGCCATGCGCTAGTATAAACCTGCTTTCGTGTGTGTGTGGTTGTATGCCTGTTCTGGTGATTGCTCCTTAATCATTCCCATTTCTAGTGATTTTGAATGCTCGCGAATGTTGGAGTTAACTAGCGCCTGACAGGGCCAATGTATACACAAGATCACGATCTGTACTGCATCTAACCAGCAGTGAACGCCAGTGCGGTGCTGTACGCATTGTGCGGCTATCTTCAATTACTCCTGACAATCGGTCAGTGTAGGTTGAGAACTCCCACTCCATCTCGGCATCTGACTCAGGGCATCCTCAGGTGTGGGCTGAAAAGCCACCGAGGGTCAGAGTGAATTGCAGGGATCCCACTAGTATTCATTTGCTGCTCCCTGTGACAGCTAACAGGGCACAGCGTTTCCTTGATTCCCTGCGACTCTGTGAAGCAACAGAGTTCGCTTCTGTACAGACCAGGTGACGGAACCTGTGTTTATTCTGGTGTAGTACTGCCATATTATGCCACAATTACCTAGCAGCAGGTTCCACTCCTGCACGGTGGTCCCCGAGCTGCGAATGCACCTTTACTATCATTATATTTACTCGGTGCGTTGTGCTTCATTACTTCATTACTTCAGGCTTACAGCGCAGACTTCCTCTGCTACACATATCAGCCATTTACAATTCTGCCATTGACTGTTTCACCATCATTATAACCACAGATACTCCTCCATGCATATCCCGAGGAGCAAACACAGTGCCACTTAGCTGTAACAGGGGTCACTGCATCATACGGGGCAAATACTTTTTCACAAAACTGTGCATGTCAGTGTCCATTGCATAAAACTAGTTGTTTTGTGAATTGATTTTTTTTTCCTTCTGTGGTATTTATTTATTTACCTATGTTAGTAGATGGTCATTTATATTGTTTATGAAATTATTTTACTATAATAAAAAGATTTAATTAATTTATAATCTTCTACCTTCCAAATGACTTGTTTTAAATCTGTTTCACTAAATGACAGTATGCACAGCTTGCCTTGATCTGCACTATATAACTATAATATTAATTGCAGTGAGGTGTGCAGCTATAACAAGGACACTTGTATAAGGTGAATGGCAAAAATTGCAAAAATGCATTCAATATACTGCTCATATTTGTTATGAAAATGTGAAGATTCAGGATTTTACCAGCATTGTGTTTCTGTTATCCATAGTTTGCATATTTACTACTTAAACTTTTATAGAGATAATTTTGGTGTACATAAAAAGAAGATATTCTAGCTTATAAATCAGTATCATCTACTATAATCACAGTGTTCGTGTATCTTCAGGATTTATAACATTTTATGTCAAATGTATCACAGTAAATTTGTACATTGAAACAGGACATGTGGCCAAAATTGCACTATTATTTCAATCTTCTAAGAGTTATTGATTTTATATATTTTTTGACAAATTAAAAAATATTATGGACTATAATTTGCAATAATATTCTGAGTTAGTCACAGTTGTCTTAATTTTATTTTAAATAGTTTTGTTAATCCAAATTTATTTCCTGCTTGTGTTATTGCAAATATGAGATGTTGTTCATAATACATGATTCATGTATTATGAAATGCCTTAAATAACCAATGCCACATTAACTAGTCATTGGATACATAATGAAATAGTAGGCTGTGTCCTCATTTACCAGAGAGTATTGCACTATTTAGTAGCTATTGTATTACCCAATGGCCCTTTGGAATGTTATTCAAAGAAAACCAGTAATATTTATAAAATTAGCTAGTAAACATATTGCTTATTTATGCTTTATCCACATTCTATAAATTTTACAAGCATGTATTGGATGGTTCTTGCAGCCTGAGTCTCATTGTAAACAGGTATTCTTATTGTTCTGAAATAATGCTGGCATTATTATATTGTTAAATCAAAATGACCAGACATAAAAAGTGCTTGAGACAGTAGTTTTGTGTCCAAAAAATTGAATTGAAATATGAAAATAAGATACGTGAACATGATGTTACCAAATTTTACATACAGTGTTACGATTAAGAGCACTTTCTGCATTAGAAATTTGGCAGATTGGCATATTCTTGTGTTGTATTTTATTTAAATTTGGGAAATAAAGCTGTTTTTAATCAAATTTCATCCACTTCCAGAGTCCCATATTTTTTTCCTTTCCCTTCCTTTCCTTTTACTGCTGTCAGTGCCACAATTGATCCATTTAGAGAGTGACATACCAGCTCTGGCTTGTCAAGGTAAGGAGGCTTATTCACCATGCAATGCTCCTCTGGGAAATTTAATATGTAAATTGCCTCTTCAGAGAAAAAGAGGACTTGAACTCTATAGCGCCACCTATTGGAAGTAGCGCTCCTACAAGTCACAACCAATCCTTTAACGAGTCTTGCAATATGACTTAGGATAAGAGCCAAATCAGTATCTCAATTTGCAAACACAGTGTTTCGTTCTGTTGACCATCGGAAGTGCAAAGCATGAGAACTGATTTGGCTAGGTGAGAGGCTCTGGACTGAGGTCTAAGGGGTAAGGTTTCTCCTTGTGGAGAGTGACATAACAGCCCCAACGTGCGTTTTGGTAAGTTACCTTCGCCAAGGAGCATACAGATGGTATGGCAGTTAGGATTAAGTACATATTGTCCCTGAAGTAGGTAAGGCTTATGCGGAGGAAGTTGTCATCAGTTACAATGGACACCACTTCATAATGTGGGTGGAGTCAGGACCATATGTGTCACATGATGCAATCTGGGCATCTCCTACAGGTCTTAATGTCGCCGTGTTCACAGCGCCATGCCTTACCATGGCACCACAGCATCAGCAGGCTCCATAACAAGTGGAAGGTAAAGGTGGAAACGCATGGGGCCCCACGTGATGCAACCCCAACGGACACACCCATATAGGAGACAGCTGAACTCAATACGGTATGTGTTATGGTTCTCAATGGCAAGAGAACATAGCCCAGCATACATAGGAACTAGCTCTTGGAAGGATGGAAACTTAAACTGACCATGAACTAAACCTGCCGCACAACTAACAGTAGCCGGGTAGCGTAGCCTGCGTTTTATCCCTAGACGCCCAGCGCCGGCCGGAGGACTAACTAATCCTGGCAGAGGAAAATATAGTCCTGGCTCACCTCTAGAGAAATTTCCCCGAAAGGCAGACAGAGGCCCCCACATATATTGGCGGTGATTTAAGATGAAAATGACAAACGTAGTATGAAAATAGGTTTAGCAAAATCGAGGTCCGCTTACTAGATAGCCGGAAGACAGAAAGGGTACTTTCATGGTCAGCTGAAAACCCTATCAATACACCATCCTGAAATTACTTTAAGACTCTAGTATTAACTCATAACATCAGAGTGGCAATTTCAGATCACAAGAGCTTTCCAGACACAGAAACGAAACTGCAGCTGTGAACTGGAACAAAATGCAAAAAACAAACAAGGACAAAAGTCCGACTTAGCTGGAAGTTGTCTGGTAGCAGGAACATGCACAGAAAGGCTTCTGATTACAATGTTGACCGGCATGGAAGTGACAGAGGAGCAAGGTTAAATAGCGACTCCCACATCCTGATGGGAACAGGTGAACAGAGGGGATGATGCACACAAGTTCAATTCCACCAGTGGCCACCGGGGGAGCCCAAAATCCAATTTCACAACAGTACCCCCCCCTCAAGGAGGGGGCACCGAACCCTCACCAGAACCACCAGGGCGATCAGGATGAGCCCTATGAAAGGCACGGACCAGATCGGAGGCATGAACATCAGAGGCAGTCACCCAAGAATTATCCTCCTGACCGTATCCCTTCCATTTGACCAGATACTGGAGTTTCCGTCTGGAAACACGGGAGTCCAAGATTTTTTCCACAACGTACTCCAACTCGCCCTCAACCAACACCGGAGCAGGAGGCTCAACGGAAGGCACAACCGGTACCTCATACCTGCGCAACAATGACCGATGAAAAACATTATGAATAGAAAAAGATGCAGGGAGGTCCAAACGGAAGGACACAGGGTTAAGAATCTCCAATATCTTGTACGGGCCGATGAACCGAGCCTTAAACTTAGGAGAAGAAACCCTCATAGGGACAAAACGAGAAGACAACCACACCAAGTCCCCGACACAAAGCCGAGGACCAACCCGACGCCGGCGGTTGGCAAAAAGCTGAGTCTTCTCCTGGGACAACTTCAAATTGTCCACCACCTGCCCCCAAATCTGATGCAACCTCTCCACCACAGCATCCACTCCAGGACAATCCGAAGATTCCACCTGACCGGAGGAAAATCGAGGATGAAACCCCGAATTACAGAAAAAAGGAGACACCAAGGTGGCAGAGCTGGCCCGATTATTGAGGGCAAACTCCACTAAAGGCAAAAAAGCAACCCAATCATCCTGATCTGCAGACACAAAACACCTCAAATATGTCTCCAAAGTCTGATTCGTCCGCTCGGTCTGGCCATTAGTCTGAGGATGGAAAGCAGACGAGAAAGACAAATCTATGCCCATCCTAGCACAGAATGCCCGCCAAAATCTAGACACGAATTGGGTTCCTCTGTCAGAAACGATATTCTCCGGAATACCATGCAAACGAACCACATTTTGAAAAAACAGAGGAACCAACTCGGAAGAAGAAGGCAACTTAGGCAGGGGAACCAAATGGACCATCTTAGAGAAACGGTCACACACCACCCAGATGACAGACATCTTCTGAGAAACAGGAAGATCCGAAATAAAATCCATCGAGATGTGCGTCCAAGGCCTCTTCGGGATAGGCAAGGGCAACAACAATCCACTAGCCGGAGAACAACAAGGCTTGGCCCGAGCACAAACGTCACAAGACTGCACAAAGCCTCGTACATCTCGTGACAGGGAAGGCCACCAGAAGGACCTTGCCACCAAATCCCTGGTACCAAAGATTCCAGGATGACCTGCCAACGCAGAAGAATGAACCTCAGAAATGACTTTACTGGTCCAATCATCAGGAACAAACAGTCTACCAGGTGGGCAACGATCAGGTCTATCCGCCTGAAAATCCTGCAAGGCCCGCCGCAGGTCTGGAGAAACGGCAGACAATATTACTCCATCCTTAAGGATACCTGTAGGTTCAGAATTACCAGGGGAGTCAGGCTCAAAACTCCTAGAAAGGGCATCCGCCTTAACATTCTTAGAACCCGGTAGGTATGACACCACAAAATTAAACCGAGAGAAAAACAACGACCAGCGCGCCTGTCTAGGATTCAGGCGTCTGGCGGACTCAAGATAAATTAAATTTTTGTGGTCGGTCAATACCACCACCTGATGTCTAGCCCCCTCAAGCCAATGACGCCACTCCTCAAAAGCCCACTTCATGGCCAAAAGCTCCCGATTCCCAATATCATAATTCCGCTCGGCGGGCGAAAATTTACGAGAAAAAAAAGCACAAGGTTTCATCACGGAGCAGTCGGAACTTCTTTGCGACAAAACTGCCCCAGCTCCGATTTCAGAAGCGTCGACCTCAACCTGAAAAGGAAGAGCAACATCAGGCTGACGCAACACAGGGGCGGAAGAAAAGCGGCGCTTAAGCTCCCGAAAGGCCTCCACAGCAGCAGGGGACCAATCAGCAACATCAGCACCCTTCTTAGTCAAATCAGTCAATGGTTTAACAACATCAGAAAAACCAGCAATAAATCGACGATAAAAGTTAGCAAAGCCCAAAAATTTCTGAAGACTCTTAAGAGAAGAGGGTTGCGTCCAATCACAAATAGCCCGAACCTTGACAGGATCCATCTCGATGGAAGAGGGGGAAAAAATGTATCCCAAGAAGGAAATCTTTTGAACCCCAAAAACGCACTTAGAACCCTTCACACACAAGGAATTAGACCGCAAAACCTGAAAAACCCTCCTGACCTGCTGGACATGAGAGTCCCAGTCATCCGAAAAAATCAGAATATCATCCAGATACACGATCATAAATTTATCCAAATAATCACGGAAAATGTCATGCATAAAGGACTGAAAGACTGAAGGGGCATTTGAAAGGCCAAAAGGCATCACCAAATACTCAAAGTGGCCCTCGGGCGTATTAAATGCGGTTTTCCACTCATCCCCCTGCTTAATTCGCACCAAATTATACGCCCCACGGAGATCTATCTTAGAGAACCACTTGGCCCCCTTTATGCGAGCAAACAAATCAGTCAGCAGTGGCAACGGATATTGATATTTAACCGTGATTTTATTCAAAAGCCGATAATCAATACACGGCCTCAAAGAGCCATCTTTCTTAGACACAAAGAAAAAACCGGCTCCTAAGGGAGATGACGAAGGACGAATATGTCCCTTTTCCAAGGACTCCTTTATATATTCTCGCATAGCAGCATGTTCAGGCACAGACAGATTAAATAAACGACCCTTAGGGTATTTACTACCCGGAATCAAATCTATGGCACAATCGCACTCCCGGTGCGGAGGTAATGAACCAAGCTTAGGTTCTTCAAAAACGTCACGATAGTCAGACAAGAATTCAGGAATCTCAGAGGGAATAGATGACGAAATGGAAACCAAAGGTACGTCCCCATGCATCCCCTTACATCCCCAGCTTAACACAGACATAGCGTTCCAGTCGAGGACTGGGTTATGAGATTGCAGCCATGGCAATCCAAGCACCAACACATCATGTAGATTATACAGCACAAGAAAGCGAATAATCTCCTGATGATCCGGATTAATTCGCATAGTTACTTGTGTCCAGTATTGTGGTTTATTACGAGCCAATGGGGTGGAGTCAATCCCCTTCAGAGGTATAGGAGTTTCAAGAGGCTCTAAATCATACCCACAGCGTTTGGCAAAGGACCAATCCATAAGACTCAAAGCGGCGCCAGAGTCGACATAGGCATCCGCGGTAATAGATGATAAAGAACAAATCAGGGTCACAGATAGAATAAACTTAGACTGAAAAGTGCCAATTGAAACTGACTTATCAAGCTTCTTAGTACGCTTAGAGCATGCTGATATAACATGAGTTGAATCACCACAATAAAAGCACAACCCATTTTTTCGTCTAAAATTCTGCCGTTCGCTTCTGGACAGAATTCTATCACATTGCATATTCTCTGGCGTCTTCTCAGTAGACACCGCCAAATGGTGCACAGGTTTGCGCTCCCGCAGACGTCTATCGATCTGGATAGCCATTGTCATGGACTCATTCAGACCCGCAGGCACAGGGAACCCCACCATAACATCCTTAACGGCATCAGAGAGACCCTCTCTGAAATTCGCCGCCAGGGCGCACTCATTCCACTGAGTAAGCACAGACCATTTACGGAATTTTTGGCAGTATATTTCAACTTCATCTTGCCCCTGAGATAGGGACATCAAGGCTTTTTCCGCCTGAAGCTCTAAATGAGGTTCCTCATAAAGCAACCCCAAGGCCAGAAAAAACGCATCCACATTGAGCAACGCAGGATCCCCTGGAGCCAATGCAAAAGCCCAATCTTGAGGGTCGCCCCGGAGCAAGGAAATCACAATCCTGACCTGCTGAGCAGGATCTCCAGCAGAGCGAGATTTCAGGGACAAAAACAACTTGCAATTATTTTTGAAATTTTGAAAGCAAGATCTATTCCCCGAGAAAAATTCAGGCAAAGGAATTCTAGGTTCAGATATAGGAACATGAACAACAAAATCTTGTAAATTTTGAACTTTCGTGGTGAGATTATTCAAACCTGCAGCTAAACTCTGAATATCCATTTTAAACAGGTAAACACAGAGCCATTCCAGGATTAGAAGGAGAGAGAGAGAGGAAGGCTGCAATATAGGCAGACTTGCAAGTGATTCAATTGAAAGCACACTCAGAACTGAAGGAAAAAAAAAAAAAAAAAAAAAATTTTCAGCAGACTTCTTTTTTTCTCTCCTTTCTCTGCCAATTAATTTAACCCTTTGTGGGCCGGTCAAACTGTTATGGTTCTCAATGGCAAGAGAACATAGCCCAGCATACATAGGAACTAGCTCTTGGAAGGATGGAAACTTAAACTGACCATGAACTAAACCTGCCGCACAACTAACAGTAGCCGGGTAGCGTAGCCTGCGTTTTATCCCTAGACGCCCAGCGCCGGCCGGAGGACTAACTAATCCTGGCAGAGGAAAATATAGTCCTGGCTCACCTCTAGAGAAATTTCCCCGAAAGGCAGACAGAGGCCCCCACATATATTGGCGGTGATTTAAGATGAAAATGACAAACGTAGTATGAAAATAGGTTTAGCAAAATCGAGGTCCGCTTACTAGATAGCCGGAAGACAGAAAGGGTACTTTCATGGTCAGCTGAAAACCCTATCAATACACCATCCTGAAATTACTTTAAGACTCTAGTATTAACTCATAACATCAGAGTGGCAATTTCAGATCACAAGAGCTTTCCAGACACAGAAACGAAACTGCAGCTGTGAACTGGAACAAAATGCAAAAAACAAACAAGGACAAAAGTCCGACTTAGCTGGAAGTTGTCTGGTAGCAGGAACATGCACAGAAAGGCTTCTGATTACAATGTTGACCGGCATGGAAGTGACAGAGGAGCAAGGTTAAATAGCGACTCCCACATCCTGATGGGAACAGGTGAACAGAGGGGATGATGCACACAAGTTCAATTCCACCAGTGGCCACCGGGGGAGCCCAAAATCCAATTTCACAACAGGTATGAATAACACACCGAAGGCCACAAGATGTATAGCACCGCCAGAGTCTGTCCCAAAGTAAGAACTGATTGAGATCAATATGCATATGTCAAATAGATGTTCCTAATAAAGGTAATTATTATGGTAACAATTATCGCAGTACACCATCAGTATTACATGGGTGGAACAATCACTAGACGTAAACTGGACATTTACACAAAAATATTGTTACTTCCAAATTTAAAAAAATGATATGTCCATATCCATGATAAATTGCCCCAAGCAATACAGATACCAACCAATCACCTATATGCATAACAAGTGTATACATCATCTTCTCATATATTGTAGGTGCATTGATGGAACTTCTGGATGCTTTATACTCTTTTGAAGTGTGAGGATAGAGATATTTGACAACCTGTAATTGATGACATCAAAGGCTTCCAGTATGACTCAGTCCCATGGGCCAGTCCGATACTACATGACTCCACAACCAACAACAAAGTGCAAAGTGGCAACCTAAAACTGGTAAAAAGAATAAAAACACAGATTAAAAACAACACAAAACACACATAAAGGGCAGAGTATGGCGCACACCAACAGAGCAAGCGAATCACAGAAATGGTGCATAGCTAATATTATCATTGAGTCCAGATGAATGAACAGTGTCAAGTGTCCAGATCCATCTGGACTCAAGCTGGGCAAGTCTTTTGGATGTCCCATCAACACCCCAAATACCCACATCCAGCATATCTTTGTCTCTAACTCTAAGAAGTCCTGGATCGCAGCCATGATATCTTTTAAAGTGACAAGCGAGTTTTTTTAACATGGATGCATCCTCCTGGGCCACTGCCACAATAATCCCAAGGACGTGATCCCTGGTCCATACTTAGAATTGACGTGTGGTCATCCTAACATATATTTTATTACAAGGTCACACAGCATAATAAATTACATTCTTGCTGGTGCAAGTGATATGTTTCTTGATTTTAAACTGACGAGATCTGCTAGAGTTGGTAAATGTATCTTAACGGCCAATGTTAGGTCATGCGACACAACGGCCACAGGGGCTGCATCCATGTCTCTCCACCATCGAGTCCAGAAATGTTGTAACAGGCTCACTCGTGTAGTGGCTCTGGACCAAATGGTCCCATAAATTTCTGGACCTCCTGGCTTTGATGCTGGCCCTCTCGGGAAGAAATTTGGAAATCACCCGATCTGCCCTTAGGATGTGCCAAGATTTATCTAATATCTTTCTCATAAGGGGGAATTGTGAATGGAAGTTGGTTACTAGTGTTGAGCGATACTGTCCGATACTTGAAAGTATCGGTATCGGAAAGTATCGGCCGATACCGGCAAAGTATCGGATCCAATCCGATACCGATACCCGATACCAATACAAGTCAATGGGACTCAAGTATCGGACGGTATTCCTGATGGTTCCCAGGGTCTGAAGGAGAGGAAACTCTCCTTCAGGCCCTGGGAACCATATTAATGTGTAAAAGAAAGAATTAAAATAAAAAATATTGCTATACTCACCTCTCCGAGGGAACCGGCAGCGTTGTTTGCTTAAAATTTGCGCTTTTCTTTCCTTACGTGAAGTCCCGGCTTTGTGATTGGTTGCGTCGCAGTCACATGGGCGACGCAACCAATCACAGCAAGCCGTGACGTAATTTCAGGCCCTTAAGGATTTTAAAATTACGTCCCGGCTTTGTGATTGGTTGCGTCGCAGTCACATGGGCGACGCAACCAATCACAAGCCGTGACGTCACGGGAGGCTGGACACGCGCGCATTTTAAAATGCGCGCTTGTCCAGCCTCCCGTGACGTCCCGGCTTGTTATTGGTTGCGTCGCGGTCAACCAATCACAAGCCGGGAGGCTGGACACGCGCGCATTTTAAAATGCGCGCGTGTCCAGCCTCCCGGCTTGTGATTGGTTGACCGCGACGCAACCAATCACAAGCCGGGACGTCACGGGAGGCTGGACAAGCGCGCATTTTAAAATGCGTGCGTGTCCAGCCTCCCGGCTTGTGATTGGTTGACCGCGACGCAACCAATCACAAGCCGGGACGTCACGGGAGGCTGGACAAGCGCGCATTTTAAAATGCGCGCGTGTCCAGCCTCCCGTGACGTCACGGCTTGTGATTGGTTGCGTCGCCCATGTGACTGCGACGCAACCAATCACAAAGCCGGGACGTAATTTTAAAATCCTTAAGGGCCTGAAATTACGTCACGGCTTGCTGTGATTGGTTGCGTCGCCCATGTGACTGCGACGCAACCAATCACAAAGCCGGGACGTAATTTTAAAATCCTTAAGGACCTGAAATTACGTCACGGCTTGCTGTGATTGGTTGCGTTGCCCATGTGACTGCGACGCAACCAATCACAAGCCGGGACTTCACGTAAAGGAAAGAAAAGCGCGAATTTTAAACAAAGAACGCTGCCGCTTCCCTCGGTAAGGTGCAGGCTGCGTCGGAGAGGTGAGTATAGCAATATTTTTTATTTTAATTCTCTCTTTTACACATTTTTACATTAATGTTGTTTCGATACCGATACCCGATACCACAAAAGTATCGGATCTCGGTATCGGAATTCCGATACCCGCAAGTATCGGCCGATACCCGATACTTGCGGTATCGGAATGCTCAACACTATTGGTTACAAATCAGACCATCTCTTGGTCCTTATTGGTCCTTGTTTCATAAAGAAGGGTATACCTCGATGTGTGCCTTGCCCTATTGTATGCCTTCTTGACCATGTGGTTGCTGTAACCACGTTCTTTCAGCCACCTTTTCAAGTCATCGGCTTGTTTCAAGAATGCTTCCTCGGTAGAGCATAGTCTGCGGAGACATAAAAATTGCCCAGTTGGGATGGATTGAATCATATGACCTGGATGGGAGGAGGAAGCATGCAGGAGCATTTTAGTGGACCTGGGTTTACGATAGATGTCAGTCTGCAACTCTCCATTTCCATCACATCTAAGTGTGACATCCAAAAACTCAACAGTTGAGTGATCTCATTTCTACGTAATAAGGATATTTCAATTATTTTTGTTTAGAGATGACATAAAGTCTTGCAGAAATTCTTTTGAATCATGCCAGATCAGCAATATGTCATCAATGTACAGTGTCCAAGAAAGGACACGGTCCTTTGGCGATGGCTGATCCAGCAGGAAGAGGTCCCTCTCCCACAGCCTCCATAGATTTACTATAGAGCGGTGAGTGTTGTAGGTTAGGCTTCAGCAGTTAGCCATCCCTTTTGTTATCTACTTTTGTACCTTGCATATTTACTATTATCTGTTACAGGGGAGTATAGCTTTGTATAAATAACTTCTAATACTGCTGTAATATCCTTGTTGGTACGCGTCTGCGGTGTTCTGTACATTCATTCTCTTTCACCTGTGTCTATGTTATTATTAATAAAGTTTGGTATATTTTTGTGTATTATCGAGCTGGTATCATCTTTTTCTTTTGTGTGTGGATGTGCTTCAGTGATGATTGGTCACTATAGTTCTTACCTACATGGTGGATTATTGTGCGCTGAGGTGGTGGTACAACATCTGTAGTCGTCTTATAGGCTGTTTCAAAATCAAAGTGGAAAATGAAGTTGCAGGCTGATCCAACTTCAGTGGAAATGCCTCAAGACAAGGAAATGATGCTCAGTTGTATGTGGCCTAAATGTGCCTGTATGACCTCCCTACAATGCCTGGCCATGCTCCTAAAGAGGCAGCGGATGGTCGCCTGAGGGATCTCCTCCCAGATCTGGACTAACGCATCCACCAACTCCTGGACAGTCTGTGGTGCAATGTGACGTTGGTGGATGTTGCGAGACATGATGCCCCAGATGTGTTCAATTGGATTCAGGCCTGGGGAACAGGCGGGCCAGTCCATTGCTTCAATGCCTTCATCTTGCAGAAAATGCTGACACACTCCAGCCACATGAGGTCTGGCATTGTCCTGCATTAGGAGGAACCCAGGGCCAACTGCAACAGCATATGGTCTCACAAGGGGTCTGACGATCTCATCTCGGCACCTAATGGCAGTCAGGCTACTTCTGGCGAGCACATGGAGGGCTGGGCAGCCCTCCAAAGAAATGCCAACCCACACCATTACTAACCAACTGATAAACCAGTCATGCTGAAGGATGTTGCAGGCAGTAGGTCGCACTCCATGGCATCTCCAGACTCTGTCACGTCTGTCACATGTGCTCAGTGTCAACCTGCTTTCATCTGTGAAGAGCAAAGGGCGCCAGTGGTGAATTTGCCAATCCTGGTGTTCTGTGGCAAATGCCAAGCATCTTGCACGGTGTTGGGCTGTGAGCACAACCCCCTATCTGTAGATGTCGGGCACTCAGACAATCCTCATGGAGTCGGTTTCTAACCATTTGCGCAGATACATGCACATTTGTGGCCTGCTGGAGGTCATTTTGCAGGGCTCTGGCAGTGCTCCCCCTGTTCCTCCTTGCACAAAGGCTGAGGCAGTGGTCTTGCTGCTGGTTGTTGCTTCCTACGGCCCCCTCCACATCTCCTGGTGTACTGGTCTGTCTCCCGGTAGAGTCTCCAGCCTCTGGACACTACGCTGACAGTAATAACAAACCTTCTTGCCACAGCTCGCATTGATGTGCCATCCTGGATGAGCTGCACTACCTAAGCCACTTATGTGGGTTCTAGAGTCTGCCTCATGCTACCACGAGTGTGTAAGCACAACCAACATTCAAAAGTGACCAAAACATCAACCAGAAAGCCCCTGTGATATGGAGCTTCTGTGATATTGAGGACAGGCGTACTATATGGGTATGTGTTGGCTGCTATATGTTTATTAACTTCTTCATTAGTGTTGAGCATTCCGATACCGCAAGTATCGGGTATTGGCCGATATTTGCTGTATCGGAATTCCAATACCGAGATCCGATACTTTTGTGGTATCGGGTATCGGTATCGAAACAACATTAATGTGTAAAATACAACATTAATGTGTAAAATAAAGAATTAAAATAAAAAATATTGCTATACTCACCTCTCCGATGCAGCCTGGACCTCACCGAGGGAACCGGCAGCATTCTTTGCTTAAAATGCGCGCTTTTCCTTCCTTCCGTGACGTCACGGCTTCTGATTGGTCGCGTGCCGCCCATGTGGCCGCGACGCGACCAATCACAGCAAGCCGTGACGTAATTTTCAGGTCCTTCTAGGCATTCAGTATTTTAAAATTACGTTCCGGCTTTGTGATTGGTCGCGTCGCGGTCACATGGGCGACGCGACCAATCACAAGCCGTGACGTCACGGGAGGCAGGAGACGCGCGCATTTTTTAAATTACGTCGCGGCTTGTGATTGGTTGCGTGCCGCCCATGTGACCGCGACGCGACCAATCACAGCAAGCCGTGACGTAATTTCAGGTCCTCAATGCAGAAATAGGCATCAGGACCTGAAATTACGTCACGGCTTGCTGTGATTGGTCGCGTCACGGTCACATGGGCGGCACGCAACCAATCACAAGCCATGACGTGATTTTAAAAATGCGCGCGTCTCCTGCCTCCCGTGACGTCACTGCTTGTGATTGGTCGCGTCGCCCATGTGACCGCGACGCGACCAATCACAAAGCCGGAACGTAATTTTAAAATACTGAATGCCTAGAAGGACCTGAAAATTACGTCACGGCTTGATGTGATTGGTCGCATCGCGGCCACATGGGCGGCACGCGACCAATCAGAAGCCGTGACATCATGGAAGGAAGGAAAAGCGCGCATTTTAAGCAAAGAATGCTGCCGGTTCCCTCGGTGAGGTCCAGGCTGCGTCGGAGAGGTGAGTATAGCAATATTTTTTATTTTAATTCTTAATTTTACACATTAATATGGTTCCCAGGGCCTGAAGGAGAGTTTCCTCTCCTTCAGACCCTGGGAACCATCAGGAATACCGTCCGATACTTGAGTCCCATTGACTTGTATTGGTATCGGGTATCGGTATCGGATTAGATCCGATACGATACTTTGCCGGTATCGGCCGATACTTTCCGATACCGATACTTTCAAGTATCGGACGGTATCGCTCAACACTATTCTTCATGCATTTGCACTATGCACTTTAAGGCCAGTTTGGCTACGGTTCTTTATGCATGGTAATATGTTGATGTCTTGCACATAATCCCAGAGCCTGAATTTATTCATCACCTCTATCTCATCTTTGTGCACTATGCTTGAATAAAAATCTTTCCTCTTAATTTATGATCTTATATATATTTGTAATAATTGTATTTCAATAAAACTTGTTACCTTTTTACTTCTTCTCTCTTTGAGTGGTGTGTTAAGATACTTTGTATCTGTTTATAGGGTTAGTGTAAATGCACACACCCCTTCCATGCTTTCTGGGATTTCTCTTCACGGTGAAGGAACCCATTTATTTGCATATATATGTTTTTGGACATTTTTTGTATATAACAAGCAGAAGAGACTTGTTTGGGCTAAAGAACACAAGGAATGGACATTAGACCAGTGGAAATCTGTGCTTTGGTCTGATGAGTCCAAATTTGAGATCTTTGGTTGCAACCACCGCGTCTTAGTGTGACGCAGAAAAGGTGAAGGATGGACTCTGCATGCCTGTTTCCCACCATGAATCATGGAGGAGGAGGTGTGATGATGTGGGGGTGCTTTGCTGGTGACACTGTTGGGGATTTATTCAAAATTGAAGGCATACTGAACCAGCATGGCTACCACAGCATCTTGCAGCGGTATGCTATTCCATCCGGTTTGCGTTTAGTTGGACCATCATTTATTTTTCAACAGGACAATGACCCCAAACACACCTCAAGGCTGTGTAAGGGCTATTTGACCAAGAAAGAGAGTGATGGGGTGCTACGCCAGATGACCTGGCCTCCACAGTCACCAGACCTGAACCCAATCAAGATGGTTTGGGGTGAGCTGGACCACAGAGTGAAGGCAAAAGGGCCAACAAGTGCTAAGCATCTCTGGGAACTCCTTCAAGATTGTTGGAAGACCATTCCCGGTGACTACCTCTTGAAGCTCATCAGGAGAATGCCAAGAATGTGCAAAGCAGTCATCAAAGCAAAAGGTGGCTACTTTGAAGAACCTTGAATATAAGACATAATTTCAGTTGTTTCACCCTCTTTTGTTAAGTGTATAATTCCACATGTGTTAATTCATAGTTTTGATGCCTTGAGTGTGAATGTACAATTTTCATCGTCATGAAAATACAGAAAAATCTTTAAATGAGAGGGTGCGTCCAAACTTTTGGTCTGTATTGTATGTATATATATATATATATATATATATATATATATATATATATATATATATATATATATACTGTATATATATATATATATATATATATATATATATATATACTGTATATATATATATATATAGTATTGGTCGATATTTTGTAAGACATAATCCCTGTACGTGGGCTAAAGGTTGGTCAGGGTTTCTGTGGAATCTGCCAGATGGAGTTGCTTGTTCAAAGTAACCTTTTTTCTGCAACAGTAGCCTCTGAGAGTTGTGGCACTATGAATTTTATTTATCCTATTTCATTCCAAATGCAAGACAAATGTGCTGGTTAGGTTTTAGATGCTAATTTATGCTGATTATAATTATTAAAAGCAAAGTCACAAATAGAAGAATTAAAATACCCACAAAAATTCAAGAATGACCACATGTCATACATTTTAATTTGATCCTTTATTTAGCATACTTCTATTCTTATAGATAATACACACTCTGTTCTGCATTATGGTTCTTTAGGAGAAATGTGAAGCAACTTGTGGGCCATTTAGGTAGTTTAGTCCATAGTAGTCATATCCTAATCTGTGGTTAGGTGTATCTTTGCACTCACAGGCTTCACTAGGGACTGCGGAGTCAGGACATCTAGTCTATTCAGGAATCAGCAAGGTCAGTTGCAGTTTTTTAGTCTGTAACTTATTTTCCCTCATGAGCTCCTACACGGGCATTGCTATTCTATGAACTGTTAGGGGCTTTCTGGGTGAGCCACCATCAAGTGGGGGTGCTTATGCTTTATCCTGAGGTGCCAACTTACCTGCCCAGGTTACAGAACTAATGCACTTTCAGGAGGCAGCAAACCTATATAACAATGGTGGTGGCAACAGAAATGCAAAATACTGAGACAACCACTTATACCCTACTAATTTATTACTTGTATAGGATGCCACTCACATGAGGTAATGCACAGCGTATGGCATCCTGCATTAGTTCTGTGACCTTGCCAGTTAAATACTGTTGCCATTTCTTCTGAACTTAATTTTTAAATCAGTAATATATTTATTTTAGATTTCTAATACTATGAAAGAAACAAGAGATTACTCACTAATTAACAAAAAGCTGAAGGCCAAATATTAAGAAAAAAAATAATTTTAGGCACTTCATTATTATTTCATACTTCACTGAGATATTCCTAGTAAACTCTTCCTCCTTAAATTAAAATATTATGACAGAACATTGAGGGGAATCATTAGCAATATGTGGTTATTGGTAATTTCAGTATCAAGTAATAACACTTGATAATATATGAATGACTTTAAAAAATCCTGTCTACAGGTCAATGAGAGAAATCTAATCTAGGATATCATTCAATTGTAACTTAAATAAATTCATGGATTGGTATCATAATCCAACTACATTACAATATACACTATATTATTATGTATGAATATAATCACATACAATTTGTGCTTTTGAGCCATATTTTCACATTTGAGCCTCATTTTATTTCCATTATATAAAGTTTTATTATTTTTGCTTAACCTAAAGCAACCTTGTTTTGTATGACCAACTTTAGTTTATCACTCTTCTAAAGCATTATATTATGATATCGGCCAAACCTTTTTTTCCCAGTAGAGTGTAAGAATTATATAGCATTGTTATGAATGCTCCCAAATGTACTGTACCTTGACTTCTACCTGAAATGGTTTGAGAAACAGCCCACACAATCAATAGCAGAAACAAATAAGCCTTGTGCAATTAAGTTAGAGAGAAAAGTTTTCTATAATTTTTATGCAGCAGAGCTTAGACTACAAAACATTTCATAGTTCCACTGTAAACCAAATATTATATATATATACTCCTCTACATGAAGTATGACCATTACACAACACTAAGAAATTAAGGTATCATAATGAGTCTATATGAAATCATTATAAAACGTACAAGTAGAACAAACATTTTATTTGTCAAAAATGTTTTAAAATTCCTATAGTCATTAATGATCATTAGTGATGAGTGAACGTGTTCGCCACTACTCGAGTCGTTACTCGCCCGAGTATCACTATGCTCGGTGTACTCAGCGAGCACCGAGCTTTTCTGGAATTATTCGGCGGTAACTGGTGTCTCCACCCAGCATTTTTGGCCAACATTAGGGAGCAAAACACGCTGCAGGGATTGTCTGTGTCATGTCAGACGCTGTTCAGACCAGGTCATTCGACAGACAGCGGTAATTCCGCTTTTGACCACTATTTGCTCATTGGCGTCGGCTAGATTTTATCTAGCTGTTCCGGGGTTAATTTACCTGATCCTCGGATTGGAAGCTGGACCATGCCCACTGCCTTTAAATAGCTCTCCTGATCATTGGGCGTCGCCGATTAATGCTTCTGTCTTGTGTGTTGTTATCTCAGTCTGGAGTGGAGAGCTGGTGCTGGAGATTCGTTGCTGGTGGTGTATTTTCCTTTGTCTTATTTACTCCTTCCTATATTTGTATTTATTTTGCCCTGCACATTTATAGTCTATTCCTGAGTGACTGCGGTGTGGTGCATATTTTCCTTTATCCTTGTCTGTGCTAACTGGGGGTATTGGTGAATTACATCTTCACTGGGTGGTGAGCGGAGGTTTCAGCCTAGGGTTGAAACAGGAGTCAGGGTGAGGTTTGAGGCCTGGACATGCACATCATCAGTGTAAACTCCAGGTAGAGGGTCAGTCAGGATTTCCCTAGATTGAGGGAAATTGCAGGGGCCCGGGTTATTAGCTCTCGCTCACCTAGTCTCCCCGTGACATTATAATCGGCCCAACAAAAAAAAAAAAAAAAAAGGGGTTTCTTTTTTTGTGTTTGTCATGGATCCCATGACTTCCAAAACCCACCAGTTGGAGGCGCTGTCCCTACAGGTCACTGAGTTGAGGGGGGCAGTACAGCAACAGGGACTAGCAGTATCTAATGTGCAAGCCGGAGTGACAGGAAGAGTTGCTGAGCCTAAATTTCCTTTGCCTGAAAAATTTGCTGGGGAACGCAGTAAATTTGTTTCTTTTTGTGAAGCTTGCAAACTATATTTCCGTATGCACCCGATCTCCTCGGGCAATGAGGCTCAGCGTGTGGGCCTGGTGTTGTCATTGTTAAGCGGGGATCCCCAAGCATGGGCGTTTTCTTTGCCATCTGATTCTACTGCATTTGACCTTGTGGAGAGTTTTTTCCTCTCTTGGAAAAATCTACGATGAACCTGACAGAATGGCTCTAGCAGAATCAAAGATACGCACTATTCACCAGGGGGAGCGAGTTGCAGAGGATTACTGTTCTGAATTTCGTCGCTGGGCGATCGATACACATTGGAATGATCCAGCATTGTGGAGTCAGTTTATACATGGGATTTCTGGAAAGGTTAAAAAAGCCCTTCTGATGTACAAGACTCCTACTTCGCTAGATTCCGCTATGAGTCTGGTTGTCCGCATTGATCGCCGTTTGCGTCAGGGGGAGCTTGAGACACCGCCTATGGGAGAGGGTTTAGGTTCACGTGAGGTTGCTGCAGGTGAGCCCACGGAGCCTATGCAAATCGCAGGGGTGTCACATGTTAAGCGTCGAGTCCCTGAGCTCAGGAAGCAGGGAGCCTGTTTTTACTGTGGTAAAACTGGTCATTTTGTTAACATCTGTCCTCTACTGGATAAGAAAAACGCAACAGCGGAAAACTTCTAAGCTCAGAGGGTGTGGAGGAGACCAATCTGAGCTTATGTATATCCTCCAAGGTGGTTTCTCAATGTATGCTCCCTGCTAAGGTTTTTATCGCTGGCAGTGAGCTGCCTATTACTGTTTTTGTGGATAGTGGTTCAGCCACAAATCTCATTGATGAGGAGTTTGCGCGCACAGCAGGTTTTAGGATTGAAAAACTGTCTCATCCTATCCGCGTGGTCACCATCAATGCTGCTCCTCTCTCTCAGGGGGAGATTACTGAATTTGTGGCAGAGGTGAAACTCCACATTGGAGTTCTACATTCCGAGCGGGTTACATGTAAGGTGCTCAGGAATCTTCCTGCTCAGGTGGTTTTGGGTTTTCCTTGGTTATCTATGCACAACCCGGAAATTGACTGGAAAACTCAGGACATAATTCAGTGGAGCGAGTTCTGCCAGGAGAATTGCCTGGCCACATGTGTGGCTGCGGTGACTTCAAGCGTTCCTGAGTCACTTCTGGATTTTGTGGATGTGTTCTCTGAGAAGGGTTGTTCAGAGTTGCCGCCACATCGTCCCTATGACTGTTCTATCAGGTTTAAACCAGGGGCCAAATTGCCTAAAGCAAGGATGTTTAACATCTCCAGTCCGGAGAGACAAGCGTTAAAAGATTACATTGCTGAAAGCTTGAGCAAAGGGCACATTAGGCCGTCATCCTCGCCGGTGGCAGCAGGGTTCTTCTTCGTGAAGAAAAAAGATGGCGGATTACGCCCGTGTTTGGATTTCAGGGAGTTGAACCAGATTACGGTTCGTGATCCATACCCTATGCCACTTATACCAGATTTGTTCAGCCAGGTGGCAGGTGCTAAGTGGTTTACCAAGCTTGATCTCAGGGGGGCGTACAACCTCATAAGAATCCGTCAAGGTGATGAGTGGAAGACGGCTTTTAACACCCCTGAGGGTCATTTTGAAAATTTGGTGATGCCATTTAGGTTGACTAATGCACCTGCAGTGTTCCAACATTTCATCAATGATGTGTTCTCGCATGTTTTGGGGAAATTCGTTATCGTGTACGTAGATGACATTCTCATATATTCTTGCGACCGTGATGCTCATTTAGATCATGTCAGGCAGGTGTTACAGCTTCTCAAAGAAAATAAGCTGTATGCTAAACTTGAGAAATGTGTATTTTCTGTTCAAGAGTTGCCTTTCTTGGGTTATATTGTGTCTGCTTCTGGTTTTAAAATGGATGCCGCTAAGGTGCAAGCGGTGCTGCATTGGGAACGTCCTGATAACCTGAAAGCTCTTCAGCGGTTCCTTGGGTTTTCTAACTACTATAGGAAATTTATCAAGGATTTTTCCATCATTGCTAAACCGCTAACTGACATGACTAAAAAGGGTACCAATTTCTCCGTTTGGCCTGAGGCTGCTGTGCGCACATTTGAATTTCTTAAGAACAGTTTTGTTTCAGCCACATTCTTGTGCAGCCAGACGTATCAAAACCCTTTGTTGTTGAGGTCGATTCGTCTGAGGTTGGTGTGGGGGCTGTACTATCTCAAGGCTCATCTTTGAGTGGTTTGCGTCCGTGCGCCTATTTCTCCAAGAAACTGTCGTCTGCCGAACGTAACTACGATATCGGCAACAGGGAGTTGTTGGCAATCAAGTTGGCCTTTGAGGAATGGCAACACTTCTTGGAGGGGTCGGTACATCAGGTAACTGTTATTACCAATCATAAGAATCTGCTGTATTTGGAGTCAGCCAAGCATCTGTCCCCCAGGCAGGCTCGCTGGGCATTGTTTTTCACGCGGTTCAATTTTGTTGTCACTTATAGACCGGGGTCTAAAAACACTAAGGCAGATGCTCTGTCCAGGTGTTTTCCGGGGGGAGAACCTCGGGAGGATCCAGTACCCATCCTCCAAAAGGGTGTTGTGGTTTCAGCTCTCACTACCGAGGTTGAGGCTGAGATTGCCGAGGCTCAGGAGGAGGTACCATCTGAGCTTCCCATCAACAAATCTTTTGTACCGCTTCATCTCTGCTTAAAGGTTTTGGCGGAGCATCATGATGCTGTCCTGGCTGGCCACCCAGGGGTTAGAGGTACCTTGGAGTTGGTGTCACGTCGGTTTTGGTGGCCCAAGATCTGACAGGACGTGGTCTCATACGTGTCAGCTTGTACCAGGTGCGCTAGGGCTAAGACGCCCCGCTCCCATCCTGTTGGCACACTACTTCCTCTTGAGGTACCTAGTAAGCCGTGGACAGAAATCTCCATGGATTTCATCACTGATTTGCCCTCATCAGCTGGGAACACGGTCATCTTGGTGATTGTTGATGGGTTTTCTAAAATGTCGCACTTTGTGTCTTTGCCTTCGTTGCCTAACGCTAAGACTCTGGCTCAGGTATTTGTGCAGGAGGTGGTCAGACTTCATGGGGTTCCATTTGACATCGTGTCTGATAGGGGGTCTCAGTTTGTGGCAAAATTTTGGAAAGCATTTTGCTCACAGCTGGGGATCAAGTTGTCTCATTCTTCGGCATTTCATCCTCAGTCAAATGGTCAGACGGAGCGTATGAACCAAAATTTGGAACAGTACCTACGCTGCTTTGTCTCTGATAACCAGGAGGAGTGGTCTACCTTTCTTCCTTTGGCTGAGTTTGCCATCAATAATCACTGCCAGGAGTTGTCTGGGGAGTCTCCTTTTTTTGTGTTTACGGGCTACATCCTCAGTTTTGTACTTTGAGTCAGAGGGGCTCTTCCGGCGTTCCGGAGGAGGACCAGTTAGGAGCACAATTGTCATCAGTCTGGAGGAGAGTTAAACAGCGCCTGTTGAGTGTGGGTGCTAGGTACAAACATGTGGCTGACAGTAGGCGTGTGCCAGGTCCGGACCTGAGTGTGGATGACTGGGTGTGGTTATCCACAAAAAACATAAGACTCAAAATACCGTCCCTTAAATTGGGTCCACGGTTTATTGGTCCATTTAGGGTCACCACCATCATTAACCCAGTAGCGTACTGATTGGAGCTCCCTACGGTGTATAAGATACACAACGTGTTCCACAGGTCTCTTCTAAAGAAGGTGGTGGGTTCTGTGGACGTGGCGCCTATGCCACCTCCAGTCTTGGTGGATGGTAATTTGGAGTTTGAAGTCTCCAAGGTGGTTGACTCTCGTGTAGTGCACCGCACTTTACAGTACTTGGTACACTGGCATGGTTATGGACCTGAGGAGAGGTCCTGGGTACCAGCCTTGGACATTCATGCAGATCGGCTGGTCAGCTTTTTTCATCGTCACCATCCAGACAAGCCGGGTCCTATAAGCCGTGAGGGCCCTGGGGTCCCTCGTAGAAGGCGGGGTACTGTCATGTCGGACGCTGTTCAGACCAGGTCATTCGACAGACAGCGGTAATTCCGCTTTTGACCACTATTACTGTTCCAGGGTTAATTTACCTGATCCTCGGATTGGAAGCTGGACCATGCCCACTGCTTTCAAATAGCTCTCCTGATCATTGGGCGTTGCCGATTATAGCTTCTGTCTTGTGCGTTGTTATCTCGGTCTGGAGTGGAGAGCTGGTGCTGGAGATTCATTGCTGGTGGTGTATTTTCCTTTGTCTTATTTACTCCTTCCTATATTTGTATTTATTTTGCCCTGCACATTTATAGTGTATTCCTGAGCGACTGCGGCGTGGTGTATATTTTCCTTTATCCTTGTCTGTGCTAACTGTGGGTATTGGTGAATTACATCTTCACTGGGTGGTGAGCGGAGATTTCAGCCTAGGGTTGAAACAGGAGTCAGGGTGAGGTTCGAAGCCTGGACATGCACACCATCAGTGTAAACTCCAGGTAGAGGGTCAGTCAGGATTTCCCTAGTTTGAGGGAAATTGCAGGGGTCCTGGTTATTAGCTCTCGCTCACCAAGTCTCCCCGTGACAGTCTGCCAGGACATGAAATGCCGCAGCCATCTTTGTTCTGGTCATGCAGTGATTGGCTTGGCCGCACAGCATCATCCCGAGTATAAGAGACCTGGCGTCGCCCTGCTTGTCGAGTTCTGCTTTGGATTCAGTGAGAATCCACCACTGCTGAGAAACCAACAGTCCTTTTTAGGGCTCCCGATAGTGCAGCGCTTGGTAGGCAAGGCACAGCATATCCACATCAGTGCAATGCCTGCAGGCACTGTATGTGCATACATAGCTCCCACTGCATCCCTCCCAAAGATCCATAACTGTCTGCTGCTGCAGCTTCTTTACTATATACCTAGTTGCATTTTTTTTCCTAAAAATTCACCCCTCCAAACAAAATATACAGTGTATTCTGTCAGACTGAGGCCTGTTTAAAAATCATAGTTTGTCAGGCATACGTAGCATAGTTGTGTGTGCTAGCCTTGTGCCACTTTTTTTTTTGGTGTTTTAAATTCACCAAAAAAGGCCTCATATATCTGCTTGCTCTAAGTTTTGGCATTTTAGGCCCTCTTGCCACTGTTTTTGCTGTTTGTTACTCTAATTATATACAGCACTATTTGGCATTTAAAAAAAAAGCAGGCCGCATATTTGCCAGTGTGGTATTTCCGTGAGAGCCCTCATATATCTTCGTGCTCCAAGTAAGGTCATTGTAGGCCAGTGTACCCCTTTTTGTGCTGTCTGAAACTCTAATTATATACAGCACTATTTAGCATAAAAAAATATAAAAAGGCCACATATTTGCCAGTATGGTATTTCCGGGACAGCCCTCATATATCTGCATGCTCCAAGTTTGGGCATTGTTGGCTGGTGGACCACTTTTTTTGCTGTCTTATACTCTACTTATATACAGCACTAGTTTGCATAAATTAACTTCACAAAAAATCCCCCAAAACTGAATGCAGTCTGTTATGTCAGGCTGAGGCCTGCCTGGTGTTTGGGTTTGAAAAATCGTAGATTTGCAGGTATACTGATCAGATATTATTTCACTACTATTAAATATATTTATGTTAAGCATTTGAAATAGTGCAGTAGTCCATTTAAAATGGGCAAGGCAAGGGGCAAGGGACGGGAAAGTGGACGTGATGATGATGGTGCATGCAGAGGACGAGGCCGTGGCCAAGCTGAAAGTGGGCAACAACAAAGACCCACATCTTCTTGCTCGACCTTCCTGTCCCAGTTTCTAGGGGACCGCAGCACACCACTATTAAAGCCAGAGCAGTGTGAAACGTTTGTTGGTTGGATAGCGGATAATGCTTCCACTCCCTTAGCCACCACCACCATGTCTTCCAAATTGACACATCTGGATAGCCATGAGTGTGGCCCGGATATTCCTCACCCTGATCCTCCTTCCTCCCATCATGCCGAGTGTCCTGAGAAAACTGATCCCACACATGGACATGCTGAAGAGATGTTCAGTTTTCCATTTCAAGATTCAGAACTCTCGGCCGGTCAACTTGAAGTGGGGACAGATGAGATCGCATGTAGAGATGCCCAAAGCTTCAACCAGCCCCAGTCACACAAAGGCAATGGTGGGAAAGTGGAAGAACAGGTGGATGATGATGAGACACAATTGCCAGAAAGTCAGGAAGAGGAGCAGGGTGCGGATGTGGAAGACGAGGTGGTGGATGACTATGTGACTGACCCACCCTGGCAGGAGGACATGCAGAGCGAGGGCAGCAGGACACATGGGGAAGGAGGCATATATCCCCCCAGCAGGCAGGAAGAAGCAGTGTGGTGGCCACAGACAGAAGGCGTGCATCCATTTCCGGTAACACCAACATTAGGGAAGTTGCCATTCCAACTCTTAGATCTTCCCGAGTCTGGTTATTTTTTAATGACTCTGCTGATAAACAAACAGGCCATTTGCAGCACCTACCATGCCTGCATCAGCAGGGGTAGCAAAACAACCAGCCTGACCACCACCAGCATGATCAGGCACATGGCAGCAAAGCACCCGACTTTGTGGGCTGAACCCCATGATCCAGGACCACTGTCTGCAGGTCACATCACTGCTTCTTCCACTGTTTTGCGTAGAAGCCAATCTCCAGTACTCCATGCATGTGAAGATGCCTCTAGCCCTGCACCTGTTGTGGCCCACAGTCAAGCAGCACCATCATGAAGCCCGTCCACTTCCTCGTCCCAGCACAACCTTCAGTTGTCTATAACCCAGTCTTTGGAATGCAAGCGGAAATACCCAGCCAACGCCCCACAGGCCACAGTTCTAAATTCTAATATTTCTCATCTGCTTGCACTAGAAATGCTACCTTCTAGGCATGTTGAGATTGAAGCTTTCTGCAATCTGATGGTGGTGGCCGTCCCAAGGTACAGTCGCCACTATTTCTCCAGGTGTGCCATACTGGCATTTCACCAGCATGTGTCCCACAACATTACCCATGCCCTCAACAATGCTGTTACAGGGAAATTCCACCTAACCACGGACACATGGACAAGTGCTTGTGGGCAGGGATGGTACATCTTACTGACAGCACACTGGGTTAACAAAGTGGAAGCCGGGACCCAGGGTTGCCACCACAGTCTACAGCTCCTGCACCTACTCCTCTTCATCCTCCATCTCTGAAATCAACACATCAGTCAGAAGCTTGAAGCACTGCAGCACTGCCTCAGCCAGGCAGCAACAGGCTGTGCTGAAGCTAATCTGCATAGGTGACAAACCACACAATGCAGAAGAGTTGTGTACAGCGCTGAAAGAGCAGTCAGATGTTTGGATGAAACCGCTGAACCTACAGCCAGGCATGGTCGTGTGTGACAATGGCCGTAACCTGGTGGCAGCTCTGAGGCAAGGTGAGCTCACACAAGTTTCTTGCCTGGCCCATGTCCTCAAACTTGTGGTTCAACGTTTTCTGAAAAGCTACCAGGAGCTGCCGGATCTGCTAGTGAAAGTATGCCGTCTGCCCATTTTAGAATGCCAGCTACAGCTTCAGCCGCACTTGCCGTGCTTCAGCACCATTTGCAGCTTCCAGATCACTGACTGGTGTGTGATGTCCCCATGCGTTGGAACTCTATGCTGCATATGTTGGAAAGGATTTGTGAGCAGAAGAGGGCAGTTGTTGACTACCAACATCAACAAGGCTGTCGATATTTAGTTCAGACTCCACACATAAGACCTCAGGAGTGGACATGAATGTCTGACATACGTACCATCCTCCAAACCTTTGAGGACTGCACCAAGATGGTGAGCAGTGATGATACCATAATTAGTCACCATCCCGCTTCTCTGCCTTCTGAAAACCTCTCTGCTCACAATTAAAGAGGATGCATGGCAGGCAGAGCGCGAGGACATGGAGCAAGGAACCATACAGGGGGATTACACTCAGCTCAGCCTCATGTCTTCTCAAAATGGATTAGTGTTGTGAACTGTGTTTCTGGGCTCCCTCTGGTGGTCACTAATGGTATTGTATGAGTCATGTCTTTCTGCATGCCTGGGCTTCAGCTGTTTCATTAAGCTGTGGGTTTTCCCTTTTTAGTCCTCCTTAGGACTCAGTCTCTTGCCTGGTATCGATGTATTCAGTCCTATTTGGTCTCCTCCTGATTCCTTGCCATCTGCCTCATGCAAGAAAAGCTAAGTCCTGTTTGCATACTTTGGATCATTTGCATTATCAGTGTTTTTTGTTCAGCTTGCTCAAAATGTGATTTTCTAGCTCGCTGGAAGCTCTAGGGTGCTGATATTCTCCCCCCACACCGTCAGTCGGTGCGGGGGTTCTTGAATACTCAGTGTGGATGTTTTTGCAGGGTTTTCTGCTGACCACATAGTTCACTTTCTATTTTCTGCCTATCTAGTTTAGTGGGCCTCACTTTGCTAAATCTAGTTCATCTCTACGTTTGTGTTTTCCTCTTGCCTCACCGTTATTATTTGTTGGGGGCTATCTATATCTTTGGGGTTAATTTCTCTGGAGGCAAGTGAGGTCTTATTTTCCCTCTAGGGGTAGTCAGTTCTCCGGCTGGCTCGAGACGTCTAGAATCAACGTAGGCACGTTCACCGGCTACTTCTAGTTGTGTGTTAGGATCAGTTATGCGGTTAGCCTAGTTTCCACCTCCCTAGAGCAGTTCTATGTTATTGCGGACTTTGTCTGAATACCAGAGATTCTCTACCACTAGAATCATAACAGTATACCAGGCCAAAAAGAAAATGTTTAAAGCATCGCAGAAGCGGGATTAAAAAGAAGTTCTGAGGTTTTTTTTTGGTTTTTTTTGCAGTCTGTCTAGCTTCTTTCTTCCCCTTATACTCAGAGTGGTTTTGAG
Organism: Ranitomeya variabilis; assembly: GCF_051348905.1. Lineage (NCBI taxonomy): Eukaryota > Metazoa > Chordata > Amphibia > Anura > Dendrobatidae > Ranitomeya > Ranitomeya variabilis. Next base: position 602,077,354 of record NC_135234.1, read on the forward strand.
CTCTGCTGCAGACATGGATTTTCAGACTCTGACTTCTAGTGTGCATCAGCTTGCTGCAAGGGTGCAAAGTATTCAGGATTTTGTCACTCATAGTCCTATGTCTGAACCAAAAATACCTATCCCTGAGCTGTTTTTTGGAGATAGATCTAAGTTCCTGAATTTTAGGAATAATTGTAAATTGTTTCTGTCTCTGAGACCTCGTTCCTCTGGGGATTCCACTCAGCAAGTTAAAATTGTTATCTCCTTCTTGCGTGGCGACCCTCAAGATTGGGCTTTCTCTCTGGCGCCAGGAGATCCTGCATTGGTGAATGTTGATGCGTTTTTTCTGGCGCTTGGTTTGCTTTATGAGGAGCCTAATCTTGAAAATCAGGCCAAAAAGGCCTTGCTAGCTATCTCTCAAGGTCAGGACGAAGCTGAGGTATATTGTCAAAAATTTCGGAAATGGTCCGTGCTTACTCAATGGAATGAGTGTGCCCTGGCCGCAAATTTCAGAAATGGTCTTTCTGAAGCCATTAAGAATGTGATGGTGGGGTTTCCTATCCCTACAAGTCTGAATGATTCAATGGCTCTGGCCATTCAAATTGACCGGCGTTTGCGGGAGCGCAAATCTGCTAATCCTTTGGCGGTGCTGTCTGAACGGACACCTGACCCTATGCAATGTGATAGAATTCTGACCAGAGCCGAACGGCAAAATCATAGACGTCAAAATGGGTTGTGTTTTTACTGTGGTGATTCAACGCATGTTATCTCAGCATGCTCTAAGCGCTTAAAAAGAGTTGTTAATCCTGTCGCCATTAGTACTTTACAGCCTAAATTTATTTTGTCTGTGACCTTAATTTGTTCATTGTCTTCTTACTCAGTCATGGCTTTTTTGGATTCTGGTGCTGCTCTGAGTCTGATGGATTTGTCGTTTGCCAGGTGCTGTGGTTTTGTCCTGGAGCCGTTGGAATTTCCTATTCCTCTTAGAGGAATTGATGCTACGCCATTGGCGGAGAATAAACCTCAGTATTGGACGCAAGTGACCATGTGCATGACTCCTGTACATCAGGAGGTGATTCGCTTCCTTGTTCTGCATGATTTGCATGATGTGGTCGTTTTGGGTCTGCCATGGCTACAGATCCATAATCCAGTTTTGGATTGGAAAGCTATGACTGTGTCAAGTTGGGGTTGTCGGGGGATTCATAGTGATAATCCGTTGGTGTCTATTGCTTCTTCCACTCCTTCTGAGACCCCTGAGTTTTTGTCAGATTACCAGGATGTATTTAGTGAGCCCAGGTCCAGTGCCCTTCCTCCTCATAGGGACTGTGATTGTGCTATAAATTTGATTCCTGGTAGTAAATTTCCTAAGGGTCGACTCTTTAATTTGTCTGTACCAGAGCATGCCACGATGCGGAGTTATGTAAAGGAGTCTTTGGAGAAGGGACATATTCGTCCATCCTCTTCTCCTCTTGGTGCAGGATTCTTTTTTGTGGCCAAAAAGGACGGGTCTTTGAGACCTTGTATAGATTATCGTCTTCTGAATAAGATCACAGTCAAATTTCAGTATCCTTTGCCATTGTTGTCTGATTTGTTTGCTCGGATTAAGGGTGCCAGTTGGTTCACCAAGATAGATCTTCGTGGTGTGTATAACCTTGTGTGCATTAAGCAGGGAGATGAATGGAAAACAGCATTTAATATGCCCGAGGGTCATTTTGAGTACTTGGTGATGCCGTTTGGACTCTCTAATGCCCCTTCTGTGTTTCAGTCCTTCATGCATGACATCTTCCGGAAATATCTGGATAAATTTATGATTGTTTATCTGGATGATATTTTGTTTTTTTCTGATGATTGGGAGGCCCATGTGAACCAGGTCAGGATGGTGTTTCAGGTTCTGCGTGATAATGCTTTGTTTGTGAAGGGCTCAAAATGTTTCTTTGGAGTACAGAAGGTGTCTTTTTTGGGTTTTATTTTTTCCCCTTCTACTGTGGAGATGGACCCAGTCAAGGTCCGTGCCATTCATGACTGGACTCAGCCCACGTCTGTTAAGAGCCTTCAGAAGTTCTTGGGCTTTGCTAACTTTTACCGTCGTTTTATCGCTAATTTTTCTAGCGTAGTTAAACCTTTGACGGATATGACCAAGAAAGGTTCTGATGTTGCTAATTGGTCTCCTGCGGCCGTGGAGGCCTTTCGGGAGCTGAAGCGCCGGTTTACTTCAGCACCAGTCTTGTGCCAGCCGGATGTCTCTCTTCCCTTCCAGATTGAAGTTGATGCTTCTGAGATTGGTGCGGGGGCCGTTTTGTCGCAGAGAAGCTCTGATTGCTCTGTGATGAAGCCATGCGCTTTCTTTTCCAGAAAATTTTCGCCTGCTGAGCGGAACTATGATGTTGGTAATCGGGAGTTGTTGGCTATGAAGTGGGCATTTGAGGAGTGGCGTCATTGGCTCGAGGGAGCTAAGCATCGTGTGGTGGTCTTGACTGATCATAAAAATCTGATTTATCTCGAGTCTGCCAAGCGTCTGAATCCTAGACAGGCTCGTTGGTCGTTGTTTTTCTCCCGTTTTGACTTTGTGGTCTCATACCTGCCTGGTTCGAAGAACGTGAAGGCTGATGCGCTTTCTAGGAGTTTTGTGCCTGACTCTCCGGGAGTCTCGGAACTGGCTGGTATTCTCAGAGAGGGAGTGATTTTGTCTGCCATCTCCTCAGATTTGCGACGAGTGCTGCAGAAATTTCAGGCTGATAAACCTGATCGTTGCCCACCAGGGAGACTGTTTGTCCCTGATAGATGGACCAGCAGAGTTATTTCCGAGATTCATTCTTCGGTGTTGGCGGGGCATCCTGGGATTTTTGGTACCAGAGATTTGGTGGCTAGGTCCTTTTGGTGGCCTTCCTTGTCGCGGGATGTGCGTTCCTTTGTGCAGTCCTGTGGGATTTGTGCTCGGGCTAAGCCTTGATGTTCTGGTGCCAGCGGGTTGCTTTTGCCCTTGCCTATCCCGAAAAGGCCTTGGACGCACATTTCCATGGATTTCATTTCGGATCTTTCAGTATCTCAGAAGATGTCTGTCATCTGGGTGGTGTGTGATCGTTTTTCTAAAATGGTCCATTTGGTGCCCTTACCTAAGTTGCCTTCCTCCTCCGATTTGGTTTCTTTGTTCTTTCAGAATGTGGTTCGTTTGCACGGCATCCCTGAGAATATTGTGTCTGACAGAGGGTCCCAGTTTGTGTCCAGATTCTGGCGATCCTTTTGTGCTAAGATGGGTATTGACTTGTCGTTCTCATCGGCTTTTCATCCTCAAACTAATGGCCAAACCGAGCGAACTAATCAGACGTTGGAAGCTTATTTAAGATGTTTTGTTTCTGCTGATCAGGATGATTGGGTGACCTTTTTTGCCACTGGCCGAATTTGCCCTTAATAATAGGGCTAGTTCTGCCACTTTGGTTTCGCCCTTTTTCTGCAATCTTGGTTTTCATCCTCGTTTTTCCTCGGGTCAGGTTGAACCTTCTGATTGTCCTGGGGTTGATTCTGTGGTGGATAGGTTGCAGCGGATTTGGAACCATGTGGTGGACAATTTGAAATTGTCACAGGAGAAGGCTCAGCGTTTTGCCAACCGTCGCCGCGGTGTGGGTCCCCGACTTCGTGTTGGGGATTTGGTTTGGTTGTCTTCTCGGCATGTTCCTTTGAAGGTCTCCTCTCCTAAGTTCAAGCCTCGCTTTATCGGTCCTTATAAGATTTTGGAAATCCTTAACCCGGTGTCTTTTTGTTTGGACCTTCCAGCGTCATTTGCTATTCATAATGTATTCCAAAGGTCCTTGTTGCGGCGGTATGTGGTGCCTGTGGTCGCTGCTGTTGAGTCTCCTGCTCCGGTTTTGGTTGAGGGCGAGTTGGAGTACGTAGTGGAGAAGATCTTGGATTCTCGTATCTCTAGACGTAGACTTCAATATTTGGTTAAATGGAAGGGTTATGGTCAGGAGGATAATTCCTGGGTTGTCGCCTCTGATGTTCATGCGGCTGATTTGGTTCATGCCTTTCACGCTGCTCATCTTGATCGTCCTGGGGGTCTTGGTGAGGGTTCGGTGACCCCTCCTCAAGGGGGGGGTACTGTTGTGAACTGTGTTTCTGGGCTCCCTCTGGTGGTCACTAATGGTATTGTATGAGTCATGTCTTTCTGCATGCCTGGGCTTCAGCTGTTTCATTAAGCTGTGGGTTTTCCCTATTTAGTCCTCCTTAGGACTCAGTCTCTTGCCTGGTATCGATGTATTCAGTCCTATTTGGTCTCCTCCTGATTCCTTGCCATCTGCCTCATGCAAGAAAAGCTAAGTCCTGTTTGCATACTTTGGATCATTTGCATTATCAGTGTTTTTTGTTCAGCTTGCTCAAAATGTGATTTTCTAGCTCGCTGGAAGCTCTAGGGTGCTGATATTCTCCCCCCACACCGTCAGTCGGTGCGGGGGTTCTTGAATACTCAGCGTGGATGTTTTTGCAGGGTTTTCTGCTGACCGCATAGTTCACTTTCTATTTTCTGCCTATCTAGTTTAGTGGGCCTCACTTTGCTAAATCTAGTTCATCTCTACGTTTGTGTTTTCCTCTTGCCTCACCGTTATTATTTGTTGGGGGCTTTCTATATCTTTGGGGTTCATTTCTCTGGAGGCAAGTGAGGTCTTATTTTCCCTCTAGGGGTAGTCAGTTCTCCGGCTGGCTCGAGACGTCTAGAATCAACGTAGGCACGTTCACCGGCTACTTCTAGTTGTGTGTTAGGATCAGTTATGCGGTTAGCCTAGTTTCCACCTCCCTAGAGCAGTTCTATGTTATTGCGGACTTTGTCTGAATACCAGAGATTCTCTACCACTAGAATCATAACAGATTAGTAGGCAATGAGATGGAGGAAGAACCGGAGCTACTTTCATGTGCTATAGATGGTACTACAAACACAGCTGTCATACCGTCTGTTCAGCAGAGATGGCCTGAGCACTGGGAGGATGAGGATGAGGAGGAGGAGGACAGCATGGTCAGTCATCCTGTTGGTGAGGACATGGAAATTTTGCCTGTTAGCAGTCTGGCATGCATGGCTGTCTTTATGTTGCTGCGTTTCACGTGACTCTCGCATTATAAAAATTTTTGGTGACACTCATTACTGGTTGGTGACACTTCTAGATCCACACTACAAGAAGAACTTTAAATCTCTTCTACCAGAGGCAGAGAGGTGTACTAAAATGTTGCAATACCAAAGGGCCCTTTTAGCGGAATTGCTTAGAAAATTTCAATGTGAGAACGCTGGCAGCATACATCAGAGTTTCTTGTACAACCAAAGAGTCCAAGCAAGAGAGACAGAAGTACAATCCAGCTCAGGCAGTGGAACAATGGCAAAGTTCTGGGACAGTTTTCTCAGACCCTCCCATCGTGACGGCACAGAGGCAAAGGGTGCTCTCACAAGAAGTGCAATGTTTGGGAAGATGGTGAGGGAGTACCTTGCAGATCGTACAAACGTCTTCCTCTGTGCCTTTTAATTATTGGGTATCCAAGCTGGACACATGCATGAACTGTCTCTCTACGCCTTGGAGGTCCTGGACTGCCCAGCTGCTAGTGTTCTGTCAGAGCCGGTTTTTAGTGCCACTGGTGGAATTATAACAGATAAGCGCATCCGCCTGTCAACTGAAAATGCTGACAGGCTGACTCTTTATAAAAATGAACATGGGCTGGATTGGGCAAGATTTCTGTACACCACCAAGTGAAAACAGTGAAACATAACCTCAAATACATTCTCTCTTTTGGGGAGGTGTATTGTCATGCACCTCTTCACAACCACACATGGGTATACGCTTCCAGATTTGGTCTGTTTGCTGTTATCCTCCTCCTTATCCTCATCCTCATCATCCAGAACCATTAGATGACCAGGGTGAACGTGCTCTGTACTGTTACAGGCCGGTGAATTTTGGGGAAGGGGGCTGTGATGGCACTATTTTATTTAGTAAAAAAAGGACCCCACATTGGGGAATTGGGCATGACATTACATTTGGCCTACATCTTAACTCTGTCTACTGCAATGTGTCCTATAACTGCCACTAGATCACCAGGGTGAATGTGCTCTGTACGGTGCATTTTGGGCAAGGGGGCTGTGATGGCACTATTTTATGTAGTAAAAAAAGGACCCCACATTGGGGAATTGGGCATGACATTACATTGGGCCTACTTCTTAACTTTGTCTCCTGCAATGTGTCCTTTAACTGCGACTAGATCACCAGGGTGAACGTGCTCTGTACGGTGCATTTTAGGGAAGGTGGCTGTGATGGCACTATTTTATTTAGTAAAGAAAGGACCCCACATTGGGGAATTGGGCATGACATTGCATTGGGCCTACTTCTTAACTCTGTCTCCTGCAATGTGTCCTTTAACATGTCCAAAAAATTTGTGTCAGACACCACCATAGTGACATTGATTTCACGAAAGTAGAAATAGTGTAATAAAGACTGACACATCTTCCACTGCAGCTAACTGAGCAGAAAGAAATTAGGAATGAATACCACTGAAGTGGCTTCAATTTCACGAGCATATAAATAATTTAATAGGGACCGACACATCTTCCACTACAGCCAACCCAGCAGTTGGAGAACAACCATGACTGTTCACATTTCCACAAATTTGTGCTAACATCTGTATCAGCAGGCCACACTTGTGACTCTAGTCTCAACTCACCCACAGGCCGTAAGTCAGTAAAGTTAGACATTCCGGAGTAAATGCCAAAAGAGCACATAGTAAATCAAGGGAAATTACAAAGACGTAAGTCAGGTCGCAAGAGAATATCAGAATATTATTATCATTATTCATTTTTATAGCGCCATTTATTCCATGGCGCTTTACATGTGAAAAAAGGTGCATACATATGCAAGTACAATAAACATGAGCAATACAAGGCACACACAAGTACAGAAAGAGAGAGGACCCTGCCCGTGAGGGCTCATAGTCTCCAGGGGATGGGTGAGGATACCCTAGGAGAGGGTAGAACTGGAATACCAGAAAAATAGCGGAGAAGCAAAGCGGCAATAACAAACAGATAGCCAGAACATGGTCCAAAGTTCAGCAGCAGAATATCAGGTGCAAAGGGGCAATAACAAATGGGTAGTCAGAACAAGGTCCAAAGATCAGCAGCAGAAGATCAGAATTTACAGCACATGGTTCAGACGAACACACACACCAGAGAGCACAAGCTTAGAACAAGCTATTGACTGGCAGTGATCTGTGCCAGACAGCTCACCTAAATAGCAGGGGAAATTACTAAGAACAGAGAGCACCTGTGGAAATCTCTGCACTTCCTATTCAGATATATCAACCGAGCTGTCAAACCAAGCACTGACAGCTCAGCATGCCCTAGCACAGGATATGATGACAGAGCTGTCCACGACTGAGTTCAAGACACTCATGTCAACACTAAAGATATCACAGAGTGCAATTATGCAAAATCAATGCAGCACACTAAAAACTTCAACATCGCCTAGTCTGTAAGTCCTTGGAGATATATGACTTGTTCATCTTGATGAAAGTTAGGTGGTCTTCACTTTCAGGGGACAGCCAGCTGCGCTTATCTGTCAAGACACCACCAGCAGCTCTGAATGCACTTTCTGAGAGAATGCTGGCTGACGGGCATGACAAAAAACCCCAAGGCATGAAGTGAGCTCTGGCCATTCATTTTTGGAGACAAAAATGTGAAAGGGTCAAAACTCTTACTGAAGGTATTGAAATTCAATTCTAGACACTCCTGCATCATCCTCCCAATTTTTTCACCACATGTCAGACTTGGACTGGTGCATGAGCTGATTTAAAAAAAGTGTCAAAGGCCACACAGAAATTGCTTCTACTACTTACAATACTGCTGTTAATGTTTTGGCATTGACACATTGACGTGCTGGAGGGTAGAATTTTAGAGCTGAGATGCACACTGTGTTCCTCACTGCTGTCTCGGGGAAAACCTCTCTTAAGGTTCTGTAAAAGTGTGTTTTGATACTCCAGAATTTGTGGGTCCCTTTCCAGGGTGAGAAGCATCTGGCAAAATATTGTCTTATAAAGTAAGATATAACAGAGTGGCAACTCGGTAGTCAACATGATTTTGAATCATAACTAGTGATGAGAGAGCACTAAAATGCTCGGATGCTCATTGCTCGGGTTGAGCAAATTGGAATACTTGGGTACTCGACCCGATCAACGAGCCCAATGTAAGCCTATTGGAAACCTGAGTATTATTACAGTGACCCCCCAGGGGGCCTTTTAAGGTCTAAAAACATCTGAAAATGATGGAAACACTGCTCAAATGACATGGGAACATCATGGGGATCGCCCCTGGAAGCATTTCTGACTCCAATGTCACAGCTGTAAGCAATGTTGTCAGAGTTTCATGCCATTTTTACAGGCGCACAAAAAACATACCAAAACAAAACCAAAATGGATTTTGCTGAGAAATATGTTAAGGTACATCCTTTCCAGGGTGATGACTTGTATATAAGGCAAGATAATTAACCCAAGACCAAAATGTTCCTCCACCACTTGGGCTATGTTCACATGCAGCGTTTTTGATGCATTTTTCAACTTTTACATTGCTTTCAACCAATACAAATGCATTTACTGGGAAATGTCATTGTAACATTTAACAACCCTAGCTGGCCATATGGTGTGTGACACATAAGGAGATACACCTTGTTTCATTTATGAAAGAGGGACTCAGTCTTAAAGTCTCAAAGCCTATTTTTAGAGGGGCATCAGGCGGCATTAATATTCTTAAAGGGCCATTATTAAACAATGGGTCTCCTATGCTGTTATTGCCTATGAAGTGAGTGGCTGGGCTGCCAACTATTACAATGCACCCCAATACCCCTTTCACGAGAGGTACAGGAGGGCTTCCTGAGCAAAAACTAAAAAAAAAAGGATGTGAATCCACCAATGAAAGTAAATAACAAAAGGGAGGGGCGAACACAGGTTCATATATATGATACCAGATTGTGTTCAACGAGATATGTTTGTCCCTAGCAACAGCTCAGAGACAGGGATATAAAAAAATATATAATAGTATTTCAATATGTTCATGCTGTAGAGGTATACTGTCATGATTCTCAATGGCGAGAGAACATAGCCCAGCATATATGAGAACTAGCTCTTGGAAGATGGAAACTATACTGACCATGAACTAAACCTGCCGCACAACTAGAAGTGGCCGGGTAGCATGCCTACGTTTTTTTATCCCTAGATGCCCAGCGCCAGCCGGAGAACTACCTAATCCTAGCAGAGGAAAAGACAGTCCTGGCTCACCTCTAGAGAAATTTTCCCAAAAGGCAGACAGAGGCCCCCACATATATTGGTGGTGATTTTAGATGAAATGACAAACGTAGTAGGAAAATAGGTTTAGCAAAAATCGAGGTCCGCTTACTAGATAGCAAGAAGAAAGAAAGGGCACTTTCATGGTCAGCAGAAAACCCTATCAAAACACCATCCAGAAATTACTTTAAGACTCTAGCATTAACGCATAACACCAGAGTGGCAATTTCCGCTCACAAGAGCTTTCCAGACACAGTAACGAAACAGCAGCTGTGAACAGGAACAAAATGCAAAAACACACAAGGACAAAAGTCCAACTTAGCTGGGAGTTGTCTAGTAGCAGGAACATGCACAGAAAGGCTTCTGATTACATTGTTGACCGGCATGAAACTGACAGAGGAGCAAGGTTATATAGCGACTCCCACATCCTGATAGGAGCAGGTGAACAGAGGGGATGATGCACACAAGTACAATTCCACAAGTGGCCACCGGGGGAGCCCAGAATCCAATTTCACAACAGTACCCCCCCCTCAAGGAGGGGGCACCGAACCCTCACCAGAACCACCAGGGCGATCAGGATGAGCCCTATGAAAGGCACGGACAAGATCGGAGGCATGAACATCAGAGGCAGTGACCCAAGAATTATCCTCCTGACCGTATCCCTTCCATTTGACCAGATACTGGAGTTTCCGTCTGGAAACACGAGAGTCCAAGATCTTTTCCACAACGTACTCCAACTCACCCTCAACCAACACCGGAGCAGGAGGCTCAACGGAAGGCACAGCCGGTACCTCATACCTGCGCAACAATGACCGATGAAAAACATTATGAATCGAAAAGGATGCAGGGAGGTCCAAACGGAAGGACACAGGGTTAAGAATCTCCAATATCTTGTACGGGCCGATGAACCGAGGCTTAAACTTAGGAGAAGAAACCCTCATAGGGACAAAACGAGAAGACAACCACACCAAGTCCCCAACACAAAGCCGAGGACCAACACGACGACGGCGGTTGGCAAAAAGCTGAGTCTTCTCCTGGGACAACTTCAAATTGTCCACCACCTGCCCCCAAATCTGATGCAACCTCTCCACCACAGCATCCACTCCAGGACAATCCGAAGATTCCACTTGACCGGAGGAAAATCGAGGATGAAACCCCGAATTACAGAAAAACGGGGACACCAAGGTGGCAGAGCTGGCCCGATTATTGAGGGCGAACTCCGCCAAAGGCAAAAAAGCAACCCAATCATCCTGATCCGCAGACACAAAACACCTCAAATATGTCTCCAAGGTCTGATTAGTCCGCTCGGTCTGGCCATTAGTCTGAGGATGGAAAGCAGACGAAAAAGACAAATCTATGCCCATCCTAGCACAGAATGCCCGCCAAAATCTAGACACGAATTGGGTCCCTCTGTCAGAAACGATATTCTCCGGAATACCATGCAAACGAACAACATTTTGAAAAAACAGAGGAACCAACTCGGAAGAAGAAGGCAACTTAGGCAAGGGAACCAGATGGACCATCTTAGAGAAACGGTCACACACCACCCAGATGACAGACATCTTATGAGAAACAGGCAGATCCGAAATAAAATCCATCGAGATGTGCGTCCAAGGCCTCTTCGGGATAGGCAAGGGTAACAACAATCCACTAGCCCGAGAACAACAAGGCTTGGCCCGAGCACAAACGTCACAAGACTGCACAAAGCCTCGCACATCTCGTGACAGGGAAGGCCACCAGAAGGACCTTGCCACCAAATCCCTGGTACCAAAGATTCCAGGATGACCTGCCAACGCAGAAGAATGAACCTCAGAGATGACTCTACTGGTCCAATCATCAGGAACAAACAGTCTACCAGGTGGGCAACGATCAGGTCTATCCGCCTGAAACTCCTGCAAGGCCCGCCGCAGGTCTGGAGAAACGGCAGACAATATCACTCCATCTTTAAGGATACCTGTGGGCTCAGAATTACCAGGGGAGTCAGGCTCAAAACTCCTAGAAAGGGCATCCGCCTTAACATTCTTAGAACCCGGTAGGTAAGACACCACAAAATTAAACCGAGAGAAAAACAACGACCAGCGCGCCTGTCTAGGATTCAGGCGCCTGGCAGACTCAAGGTAAATTAAATTTTTGTGGTCAGTCAATACCACCACCTGATGTCTGGCCCCCTCAAGCCAGTGACGCCACTCCTCAAAAGCCCACTTCATGGCCAAAAGCTCCCGATTCCCAATATCATAATTCCGCTCGGCGGGCGAAAATTTACGGGAAAAAAAAGCACAAGGTCTCATCACGGAGCAGTCGGAACTTCTCTGCGACAACACCGCCCCAGCTCCGATTTCAGAAGCGTCGACCTCAACCTGAAAAGGAAGAGCAACATCAGGCTGACGCAACACTGGGGCGGAAGAAAAGCGGCGCTTGAGCTCCCGAAAGGCCTCCACAGCATCAGGGGACCAATCAGCAACATCAGCACCCTTCTTAGTCAAATCAGTCAATGGTTTTACAACATCAGAAAAACCAGCAATAAATCGACGATAAAAGTTAGCAAAGCCCAAAAATTTCTGAAGACTCTTAAGAGAAGAGGGTTGCGTCCAATCACCAATAGCCTGAACCTTGACAGGATCCATCTCGATGGAAGAGGGGGAAAAAATGTATCCCAAGAAGGAAATCTTTTGAACCCCAAAAACACACTTAGAACCCTTCACACACAAGGAATTAGACCGCAAAACCTGAAAAACCCTCCTGACCTGCTGGACATGAGAGTCCCAGTCATCCGAAAAAATCAGAATATCATCCAGATACACAATCATAAATTTGTCCAAATAATCGCGGAAAATGTCATGCATAAAGGACTGGAAGACTGAAGGGGCATTTGAAAGACCAAAAGGCATCACCAAATACTCAAAATGGCCCTCGGGCGTATTAAATGCGGTTTTCCACTCATCCCCCTGCTTGATTCGCACCAAATTATACGCCCCACGGAGATCAATCTTAGAGAACCACTTGGCCCCCTTTATACGAGCAAACAAATCAGTAAGCAGTGGTAACGGATATTGATATTTAACCGTGATTTTATTCAAAAGTCGATAATCAATACACGGCCTCAAAGAGCCGTCTTTCTTAGACACAAAGAAAAAACCGGCTCCTAAGGGAGATGACGAAGGACGAATATGTCCCTTTTCCAAGGACTCCTTTATATATTCTCGCATAGCCGCGTGTTCAGGCACAGACAGATTAAATAAACGACCCTTAGGGTATTTACTACCCGGGATCAAGTCTATGGCACAATCGCACTCCCGGTGCGGAGGTAGTGAACCAACCTTGGGTTCTTCAAAAACGTCACGAAAGTCAGACAAGAATTCAGGAATCTCAGAGGGAATAGATGATGAAATGGAAACCAAAGGTACGTCCCCATGAGTTCCTTTACATCCCCAGCTTAACACAGACATAGCTCTCCAGTCGAGGACTGGGTTATGAGATTGCAGCCATGGCAATCCCAGCACCAAAACATCATGCAGATTATACAGCACCAGAAAGCGAATAACCTCCTGGTGATCCGGATTAACACGCATAGTCACTTGTGTCCAGTATTGTGGTTTATTACTAGCCAATGGGGTGGAGTCAATCCCTTTCAGAGGTATCGGAGCCTCCAATGGCTCCAAATCATACCCACAGCGTTTGGCAAAGGACCAATCCATAAGACTCAAAGCAGCGCCAGAGTCGACATAGGCGTCCGCGGTAATAGATGACAAAGAACAAATCAGGGTCACAGATAGAATAAACTTAGACTGTAAAGTGCTAATTGAAACAGACTTGTCAGGCTTCTTAGTACGCTTAAAGCATGCTGATATAACATGAGTTGAATCACCACAATAGAAGCACAACCCATTTTTTCGTCTAAAATTCTGCCGCTCGCTTCTGGACAGAATTCTATCACATTGCATATTTTCTGGCGTTTTCTCAGTAGACACCGCCAAATGGTGCACAGGTTTGCGCTCCCGCAGACGCCTATCGATCTGAATAGCCATCGTCATGGACTCATTCAGACTCGCAGGCACAGGGAACCCCACCATAACATCCTTAATGGCATCAGAGAGACCTTCTCTGAAAATCGCCGCCAGGGCGCACTCATTCCACTGAGTAAGCACAGACCATTTGCGGAATTTTTGGCAGTATATTTCAGCTTCATCTTGCCCCTGAGACAAGGACATCAAGGCCTTTTCCGCCTGAAGCTCTAAATGAGGTTCCTCATAAAGCAACCCCAAGGCCAGAAAAAACGCATCCACATTGAGCAACGCAGGATCCCCTGGTGCCAATGCAAAAGCCCAGTCTTGAGGGTCGCCCCGGAGCAAGGAAATTACAATCCTGACCTGCTGTGCAGGGTCTCCGGCAGAGCGAGACTTCAGGGACAAAAACAATTTGCAATTATTTTTAAAATTTTGAAAGTGAGATCTATTCCCCGAGAAGAATTCAGGCAAAGGAATTCTAAGCTCAGACATAGGTGCATGAACAACAAAATCTTGCAAATTTTGTACCTTTGTGGCGAGATTATTCAAACCTGTAGCTACACTCTGAAGATCCATTTGAAACAGGTGAACACAGAGCCATTCAAGGACAAGAAGGAGAGAAAGAGAGGAAGGCCGCAGCACAGGCAGACCAGCAAGTGATTCAATCAAGAGCACACTCAGAACTAGAGGGAAAAAAAAAAAAAAAAAAAAATTGTAGCAGACTTCTTTTTTCTCTCCTTTCTCAGCCAGTAATTTTACCCTTTTTTTTTGGGCCGGTCAAACTGTCATGATTCTCAATGGCGAGAGAACATAGCCCAGCATATATGAGAACTAGCTCTTGGAAGATGGAAACTATACTGACCATGAACTAAACCTGCCGCACAACTAGAAGTGGCCGGGTAGCATGCCTACGTTTTTTTATCCCTAGATGCCCAGCGCCAGCCGGAGAACTACCTAATCCTAGCAGAGGAAAAGACAGTCCTGGCTCACCTCTAGAGAAATTTTCCCAAAAGGCAGACAGAGGCCCCCACATATATTGGCGGTGATTTTAGATGAAATGACAAACGTAGTAGGAAAATAGGTTTAGCAAAAATCGAGGTCCGCTTACTAGATAGCAAGAAGACAGAAAGGGCACTTTCATGGTCAGCAGAAAACCCTATCAAAACACCATCCAGAAATTACTTTAAGACTCTAGCATTAACTCATAACACCAGAGTGGCAATTTCCGCTCACAAGAGCTTTCCAGACACAGTAACGAAACAGCAGCTGTGAACAGGAACAAAATGCAAAAACACACAAGGACAAAAGTCCAACTTAGCTGGGAGTTGTCTAGTAGCAGGAACATGCACAGAAAGGCTTCTGATTACATTGTTGACCGGCATGAAACTGACAGAGGAGCAAGGTTATATAGCGACTCCCACATCCTGATAGGAGCAGGTGAACAGAGGGGATGATGCACACAAGTACAATTCCACAAGTGGCCACCGGGGGAGCCCAGAATCCAATTTCACAACAGTATACACTGGGTCATGAAAGGACTGTGCAGAGATATCAAAACTGGAATATATAAGAATAAATGGAAAAAATGCGTACATCTCATTTTGATGACAGTTCCCCCTGGGGAAGTATATTTTGGTTTTTAATTAGTAACGGGCATCTGAAAAACACCCTTGCACAAAAATTTAGTGAATTTTGCATCACAGAATATATTCACCCTTGTGTTGTACTGGTTGTGGAAGATGAAGATGAGAATAAGGAGGAGGATAACACCAAACAGACAAAATCAGGAAGAGGATAGCCATGTATGGATGGGGAGAGGTGCATCACAATACACCTCCACAAAAAAAGACAATGTGTTACAGGTTATGTTTCGCTGATTTCACTTGGTGGTGTACAGAAATCTTGCCCAATCCAGCCCTTGTTCATTTTTATAAGAGTCTGCCTGTCAGCATTTTCAGTTGACAGGCGGATGCGTTTATCTGTTATAATTCCACCAGTGGCACTAAAAACCTGCTCTGACAGAACACTAGCAGCAGGGGAGGCCATGACCTCCAAAGCATAGAGAGCCAGTTCATGCCACATGTCCAGCTTGGATACCCAATAATTAAAAGGCACAGAGGAATCCCGGAGGACATTTGTACTCCCTCAGCATCTTAACAAACATTGCACTTCTTATGACAGCACCCATTGCCTCTGTGCCAGGACGATGGGAGGGTCTGAGAAAACTGTCCCAGAACTTTGCCAGTGTTCCACTGCCTGAGCTGGATTGTACTTCTCTCTCTCTTGCTTAGACTCCTTGGCTGTACAACAAATTCTGACGTCTGCTGACAGTGTTCTCACATGGGAATTTTCTAAGTAATTCTGCTACAAGGGCCATCTGGTACTGCAACATGTTAGTACACCTCTCTGCCTCTGGCAGAAGAGATTGAAAGTTCTCCTTGAAGCATTGGTCTAGAAGTGTCACCAACCAGTAATGAGTGTCACCAAAAATTGTTATAATGCGAGGGTCACGTGAAACGGAGCGCAACATAAAGTCAGCCATGCGTGCCAGACTACTAACACGCAAGACTTCCGTGTCCTCACCAACAGTATGACTCACCATGCTGTTCTCCTCATCCTTCCTCCCTGTCCTTAGGCCATCCCCACTGCACAGACGGTATGACAGCTGTACTTGTAGTACCATCTGTAGTGCATGAAATTAGCTCCTGTTCTTCCTCCTCCTCATTGCCTACTAATCCACGTTGAGAAGACATGAGGCTGGACTGAGTGTAATCCCCCTGTATGGTTCCTTGGTCCATGTCCTTGTGCTCTTCCTGTAACGCATCGTCTTTTATTGTGAGCAGAGAGGTTTTCAGAATGCTGAGAAGTGGGATGGTGACGCTAATTATGGTGTCATCGCTGCTCACCATCTTGGTGCAGTCCTCAAAGTTTTGTAGGATGGTACATATGTCTTACATCCATGTCCACTCCTGAGATCTTATGTGTGGAGTCTGAGCTGAATATCGACAGCCTTGTTGATGTTGGTAGTCAACAACTGCCCTCTTCTGCTCACAAATCCTTTCCAACATATGCAGCGTAGAGTTCCAACGAGTGGGGACATCACACACCAAGCGGTGATCTGGAAGCTGCAAATGGTGCTGAAGCATGGCAAGTGTGGCTGAAGCTGTAGCTGGCATTCTAAAATGGGCAGACGGCATACTTTCACTAGCAGATCCGGCAGCTCCTGGTAGCTTTTCAGAAAATGTTGAACCACGAGGTTAAGGACATGGTCCAGGCAAGAAACTTGTGTGAGCTCACCTTGCCTCAGAGCCGCCAGGTTACGGGAATTGTCACACACGACAATGCCTGGCTGAAGGTTCAGCAGTGTCATCCAAATATCTGACTGCTCTTTCAGTGCTGTACACAACTCTTTTGCATTGTGCGATTTGTCACCTATGCAGATTAGCTTCAGCTTAGCCTGTTGCCGCTTGGCTGAGGCATTGCTGCAGCGCTTCCAGCTTCTGACTGATGTGTTGATTTCAGAGATGGAGGCTGAAGAGGAGAAGGAAGCGTTGCAGGAGCTGAGACTGCGGGGGCAACCCTGATTGATGTAGAGCCTACAATCCTCGGCATGGGGAAGATTGGTTCTATCCCTGCCCACAAGCACTTGTCCACGTGTCTGTGGTTAGGTGGACTTTCCCAGTAACAGCATTGTTGAGGACACATGCTGGTGTAATGCCGGTATGGCACACCGGGAGAAATAGTGGTGACTGGAGACCGAGTACCTTGGTATGGCCGCTGCCATCAGGTTGCGGAAAGGTTCCGTCTCATCGAGCCTAAAAGGCAACATTTTGAGTGCAAGCAGAAGAGAAATGTTAGAATTTAGGACTGTGGACTGTGGGGCGTTGGCTGGGTATTTCCGCTTGCATTCCAAAGACTGGGTTATAGACAACTGAAGGCTGTGCTTGAACAAGGACATGGACGGGTTTAATGGTGGTGCTGCTTGACAGTGGGTAACAACAGGTGCAGGGCTAGAGGCTTCTTCACATGCATGGTGGACTGGGGATTGGCTTCTACGCAAAACAGTGGAAGAAGCAGTGGTGTCACCTGCAGACAGTGTTCCTGGAGCCTGGGGTTCAGCCCACAAAGTCGGGTGCTTTGCTGCCATGTGCCTGATCATGCTGGTGGTGGTCAGGTTGGTAGTTTTTCTACCCCTGCTGATGTGGGCATGGTAGGTGCTGCAAATGGCCTGTTTGGGGTTATCAGCAGAGTCAGGAAGATCTAACATTTGGAATGGCAAGTTCCCTCATGTTGGTGTTACGGAGAATGGATGCACGCCTTCTGTCTGTGGCCACCACCCTGCTTCATCCTGCCTGTTGGGTTGATATGCCTCCTTCCCCATGTGTGCTGCTGTCCTCGCTCTGCATGTCCTCCTGCCAGGTTGGGTCAGTCACATGGTCATCCACCACCTCGTCTTCCACATCCACACCCTGCTCCTCCTGACTTTCTGGCAATTGTGTCTCATCATCGTCCACCTCTTCTGACACTTTTCCACCATTGCCTTCGTGTTACCGGGGCTGGTCAAAGCTTTGGGCATCTCTACATGTGATCTCATCTGTCCCCACTTAAAGTTGACCGGCCAAGAGTTCTGAATCTTGAAATGAAAAACTGAACAGCTCTTCAGTGTGTCCAATTGTGGGATCAGTTATCTCAGGGCACTCAGCATGGTGGGAGGAAAGAGGATCAGGGTGAGGAATATCCGGTCCACACTCATGGCTACTCAGACTTGACCATGTGGAAGACATGGTGGTGGTGGTTAAGTGGCTGGAAGCTTTATCCGCTATTCAACCAACAACCGTTTCACACTGCTCTGGCTTCAATAGTGGTGTGCTGCAGACCCCTAGAAACTGGGACAGGAAGGTCAAGCGAGAAGATGTGGGTCTTTGTTGTGGCCCACTTTCAGCTTGGCCATGGCCTTGTCCTCTGCATGCACCATCAGGATCACATCCACATCCCTGTCCCTGTCACCTTGTCTTGCCTATTTTAAATGGACTACTAATGGCGGTGGCATAAGGGGTGGGGTTAGAACAGTTAATAATTTAAGAAAGAACAGAGGTACAGAGAGGAACATCAAGTGCACGTATACTAATGCGAGAAGCCTCGCCAATAGTGTTGAGCGATACTTTCCGATATCGGAAAGTATCGGTATCGGAAAGTATCGGCCGATACCGTCAAAATATCGGATCCAATCCGATACCGATACCCGATCCCAATGCAAGTCAATGGGACGAAAATATCGGAATTAAAATAAACCCTTTATAAACTTGTAGGTTCATTCTACATGAAGGAAAACAACTAAGAATAATGTAGGATGTATTGGGGGACGTGGCGGAGACATTAAAGGCACAGAGGTTTAGCCCAATGTAATAGAATAGCAGGATTTTGGGGGTTTTTTATGACGTTCGGCGGTAGAAAGATTTTGACTATGTTATTTTTTTTTTTTATTTTGTCAGATATTGATGTTTCACTACTTCCACGCCCTTCACCTTCTTTTTTACTTCTCCCACACTTTCTTCTTCATTATCCTCATCATCAGCTTCTTTGACATCAACTTCTTCACCTTATTCATCTTCTTCATCTTCTACCTATTATTTTTTTGGTTACATTATTCATATTCTTTTTATTTTACTATTATCTTCATCATATTCTACTTCTTCATCATATTCTTATTTGTGACAGGCATTCCCGTAGTTGTTATCTATAAAAGTTTGAAGATTACACCTTCCGTTCTGCCTGTCACAAAACAGTTACATTTGTCCGCGTTCAGTTTGGCCTGCAGCATCAGGCTTTATCCAGGGGCACCACGAGGAGGAACGGACTCACCCCCATACACTGCTTAGTCTTCTTCTGCTTATAATTTAGATAATATTTTTTGCTCTGATATTTAGTGTTATGCTTAATGTTCTTCTGCTCTTTGTTCTGCAGCCTCTTGTTCTTCTGCTTCTCGGTCTTCCAGGTCGTCGTCGTCTCCAGGGTCGTCGTCTCCGGGGTCGTCGTCATCGGGGTGGTCTTCAGGGTCGTCGTCTCCGGGGTCGTCGTCATCGGGGTGGTCTTCGGGGTCATCGTCTCCAGGGTCGTCGTCATCACAGTGGTTGTCGTCTCTGGTGTCGTCGTCATCTTAGGGGTGGTCTTCCGGGTCATCGTGTTTAGTCTTTTGAACTTGGAAATGTAGCAGAAGGTACAAGAAGGCTGAGAAAATGCCGAGAACCAGCTGATGGAACTGGAACTCGGATGGCTACCCGAAGGTCCAAGAGCCAATGGAACTACCGAGGACCAGCTGACGTTACTGGAACCCGGTTACTAAGCAGGAGGTACCCGTGCCTGAAAGCACTACCAAGGACCACCTGACGTTGGTGGAACTCAGATACCCAGAGGGAGGCACCTAAGCCAAAGGCTCTGCCCGGAACCAGCTGACGGTACTGGAACCAGGATGGGGAGCAGAAGGTACAAGAGCAAAAGACACTGCCGAGAACCAGCTGACGGTGCTGGAACCCGGATGGGTAGCCGAAGGTCCAAGAGCCAATGGAACTACCGAGGACCAGCTGACGTTACTGGAACCCGGTTACTAAGCAGGAGGTACCCGTGCCTGAAAGCACTACCAAGGACCACCTGACGTTGGTGGAACTCGGACACCCAGAGGGAGGCACCTAAGCCAAAGGCTCTGCCCGGAACCAGCTGACGGTACTGGAACCAGGATGGGGAGCAGAAGGTACAAGAGCAAGTGTCTGCGTGGCTTTTGCAGGACACGATGCCGGCTGCACAGCAGGGGAACAGCTGGCGGTGCTGAACCCCACTGACACATTGGCTGGTGTTTTTCTCTGTGCAGCTAGCAGTACCGGGCCCCAACTGGCGGTGTTGGAGCCCGGGGTCAGCAGGAGGAGGAGATGGAGCAGAGTGTAGGCCGAAGCCTGCACTGGCGGCAGCTTTTGGGTCTGTTGTGCCTGCGTGGCAGTTGCAGGACACGTTGCCGGCTGCACAGCAGGGGAACAGCTGGCGGTGCTGAACCCCACTGACACATTGGCTGGTGTTTTTCTCTGTGCAGCTAGCAGTACCGGGCCCCAACTGGCGGTGTTGGAGCCCAGGGCTCTGCAGGGGGAGCAGAGTGTAGGCCGAAGCCTAATTGAACCAATTTCAAAGGTAACCTTTAACCCCCCCTCAGGGGTTACAAAGTAGAAGAGCCACAGCTTATGCAGCAGTAGTGCTGCACAAGTCAAAGGTTGCTCTTTTAATTTCGCTCCTTGCACACGCTGAATGAAACACGTATAACATTTAGCCCTTTAAACAGTCAAACTGTGTTGGAGGCGCGAGTTCCCTTTGTAATGAGACGCAGCACAGATGTCAAGAATCCCACCTTGGTGCTGGGTGCAGCCTCCTGAGCGTTGTTATTTGCTGTACAGGAGTCTGCGCTGTCGTGTGATCCCCTGGCCTAGCGCTGTTAGCGCTGCCCATGTTCTGGCATCATTTAATGTCGGCCGGTGCGGTTCGCGATGACCATGAATCCCAGCCCCGCAGTGTCTTAACATTGTTAAAACACTGCGGGGCTGGGATTCAGGGCCTGGCGCAGCACATATGTTCGCCTCTGACACTCGGGTCCTTACACTCGCTTCAGACTGTGCGGCGTCATCTGATCCCTTATCGCATGCCACGGCCATGAAGCCGCACAGTCCGCAGAAGGCGGAAGGAGATGAGGGACAGGCGAACTGATGCACTGATCATGCCCGTCAATCACACCCTCGCAGTCCCAAGAAATAAGACACCGAGGGGCGTTGTGTGGGTCAGGGCGGCCGCAGAGGCGCAGGCAGCCAAACAATGATGCCAGAAGACGGGCAGCGCTACCAAGGGGGTTGCAGCGTGTCATTACAAAGGAAAGTCACACCACCGGGACGGTTAAATGGTCACACAGAGGACACATTTTAGACGTGTTTTCAGTTCCACCTGTGCGAGGAGAATACGTTTATGAGCCACCTTGCACACATGCAGCATTACCGCTGTACAAGGTGGCCTTTAAAACGTACAAACGCCTGGGGGAGGGGGGACAGGTTCCCTTCAATTTCAGTTCTTGTGTCTGCGTGGCTTTTGCAGGACACGATGCCGGCTGCACAGCAGGGGAACAGCTGGCGGTGCTGAACCCCACTGACACATTGGCTGGTGTTTTTCTCTGTGCAGCTAGCAGTACCGGGCCCCAACTGGCGGTGTTGGAGCCCGGGGTCAGCAGGAGGAGGAGATGGAGCAGAGTGTAGGCCGAAGCCTGCACTGGCGGCAGCTTTTGGGTCTGTTGTGCCTGCGTGGCAGTTGCAGGACACGTTGCCGGCTGCACAGCAGGGGAACAGCTGGCGGTGCTGAACCCCACTGACACATTGGCTGGTGTTTTTCTCTGTGCAGCTAGCAGTACCGGGCCCCAACTGGCGGTGTTGGAGCCCAGGGCTCTGCAGGGGGAGCAGAGTGTAGGCCGAAGCCTAATTGAACCAATTTCAAAGGTAACCTTTAACCCCCCCTCAGGGGTTACAAAGTAGAAGAGCCACAGCTTATGCAGCAGTAGTGCTGCACAAGTCAAAGGTTGCTCTTTTAATTTCGCTCCTTGCACACGCTGAATGAAACACGTATAACATTTAGCCCTTTAAACAGTCAAACTGTGTTGGAGGCGCGAGTTCCCTTTGTAATGAGACGCAGCACAGATGTCAAGAATCCCACCTTGGTGCTGGGTGCAGCCTCCTGAGCGTTGTTATTTGCTGTACAGGAGTCTGCGCTGTCGTGTGATCCCCTGGCCTAGCGCTGTTAGCGCTGCCCATGTTCTGGCATCATTTAATGTCGGCCGGTGCGGTTCGCGATGACCATGAATCCCAGCCCCGCAGTGTCTTAACATTGTTAAAACACTGCGGGGCTGGGATTCAGGGCCTGGCGCAGCACATATGTTCGCCTCTGACACTCGGGTCCTTACACCCGCTTCAGACTGTGCGGCGTCATCTGATCCCTTATCGCATGCCACGGCCATGAAGCCGCACAGTCCGCAGAAGGCGGAAGGAGATGAGGGACAGGCGAACTGATGCACTGATCATGCCCGTCAATCACACCCTCGTAGTCCCAATAAATAAGACACCGAGGGGCGTTGTGTGGGTCAGGGCGGCCGCAGAGGCGCAGGCAGCCAAACAATGATGCCAGAAGACGGGCAGCGCTACCAAGGGGGTTGCAGCGTGTCATTACAAAGGAAAGTCACACCACCGGGACGGTTAAATGGTCACACAGAGGACACATTTTAGACGTGTTTTCAGTTCCACCTGTGCGAGGAGAATACGTTTATGAGCCACCTTGCACACATGCAGCATTACCGCTGTACAAGGTGGCCTTTAAAACGTACAAACGCCTGGGGGAGGGGGGACAGGTTCCCTTCAATTTCAGTTCTTGTGTCTGCGTGGCTTTTGCAGGACACGATGCCGGCTGCACAGCAGGGGAACAGCTGGCGGTGCTGAACCCCACTGACACATTGGCTGGTGTTTTTCTCTGTGCAGCTAGCAGTACCGGGCCCCAACTGGCGGTGTTGGAGCCCGGGGTCAGCAGGAGGAGGAGATGGAGCAGAGTGTAGGCCGAAGCCTGCACTGGCGGCAGCTTTTGGGTCTGTTGTGCCTGCGTGGCAGTTGCAGGACACGTTGCCGGCTGCACAGCAGGGGAACAGCTGGCGGTGCTGAACCCCACTGACACATTGGCTGGTGTTTTTCTCTGTGCAGCTAGCAGTACCGGGCCCCAACTGGCGGTGTTGGAGCCCAGGGCTCTGCAGGGGGAGCAGAGTGTAGGCCGAAGCCTAATTGAACCAATTTCAAAGGTAACCTTTAACCCCCCCTCAGGGGTTACAAAGTAGAAGAGCCACAGCTTATGCAGCAGTAGTGCTGCACAAGTCAAAGGTTGCTCTTTTAATTTCGCTCCTTGCACACGCTGAATGAAACACGTATAACATTTAGCCCTTTAAACAGTCAAACTGTGTTGGAGGCGCGAGTTCCCTTTGTAATGAGACGCAGCACAGATGTCAAGAATCCCACCTTGGTGCTGGGTGCAGCCTCCTGAGCGTTGTTATTTGCTGTACAGGAGTCTGCGCTGTCGTGTGATCCCCTGGCCTAGCGCTGTTAGCGCTGCCCATGTTCTGGCATCATTTAATGTCGGCCGGTGCGGTTCGCGATGACCATGAATCCCAGCCCCGCAGTGTCTTAACATTGTTAAAACACTGCGGGGCTGGGATTCAGGGCCTGGCGCAGCACATATGTTCGCCTCTGACACTCGGGTCCTTACACCCGCTTCAGACTGTGCGGCGTCATCTGATCCCTTATCGCATGCCACGGCCATGAAGCCGCACAGTCCGCAGAAGGCGGAAGGAGATGAGGGACAGGCGAACTGATGCACTGATCATGCCCGTCAATCACACCCTCGTAGTCCCAATAAATAAGACACCGAGGGGCGTTGTGTGGGTCAGGGCGGCCGCAGAGGCGCAGGCAGCCAAACAATGATGCCAGAAGACGGGCAGCGCTACCAAGGGGGTTGCAGCGTGTCATTACAAAGGAAAGTCACACCACCGGGACGGTTAAATGGTCACACAGAGGACACATTTTAGACGTGTTTTCAGTTCCACCTGTGCGAGGAGAATACGTTTATGAGCCACCTTGCACACATGCAGCATTACCGCTGTACAAGGTGGCCTTTAAAACGTACAAACGCCTGGGGGAGGGGGGACAGGTTCCCTTCAATTTCAGTTCTTGTGTCTGCGTGGCTTTTGCAGGACACGATGCCGGCTGCACAGCAGGGGAACAGCTGGCGGTGCTGAACCCCACTGACACATTGGCTGGTGTTTTTCTCTGTGCAGCTAGCAGTACCGGGCCCCAACTGGCGGTGTTGGAGCCCGGGGTCAGCAGGAGGAGGAGATGGAGCAGAGTGTAGGCCGAAGCCTGCACTGGCGGCAGCTTTTGGGTCTGTTGTGCCTGCGTGGCAGTTGCAGGACACGTTGCCGGCTGCACAGCAGGGGAACAGCTGGCGGTGCTGAACCCCACTGACACATTGGCTGGTGTTTTTCTCTGTGCAGCTAGCAGTACCGGGCCCCAACTGGCGGTGTTGGAGCCCAGGGCTCTGCAGGGGGAGCAGAGTGTAGGCCGAAGCCTAATTGAACCAATTTCAAAGGTAACCTTTAACCCCCCCTCAGGGGTTACAAAGTAGAAGAGCCACAGCTTATGCAGCAGTAGTGCTGCACAAGTCAAAGGTTGCTCTTTTAATTTCGCTCCTTGCACACGCTGAATGAAACACGTATAACATTTAGCCCTTTAAACAGTCAAACTGTGTTGGAGGCGCGAGTTCCCTTTGTAATGAGACGCAGCACAGATGTCAAGAATCCCACCTTGGTGCTGGGTGCAGCCTCCTGAGCGTTGTTATTTGCTGTACAGGAGTCTGCGCTGTCGTGTGATCCCCTGGCCTAGCGCTGTTAGCGCTGCCCATGTTCTGGCATCATTTAATGTCGGCCGGTGCGGTTCGCGATGACCATGAATCCCAGCCCCGCAGTGTCTTAACATTGTTAAAACACTGCGGGGCTGGGATTCAGGGCCTGGCGCAGCACATATGTTCGCCTCTGACACTCGGGTCCTTACACCCGCTTCAGACTGTGCGGCGTCATCTGATCCCTTATCGCATGCCACGGCCATGAAGCCGCACAGTCCGCAGAAGGCAGAAGGAGATGAGGGACAGGCGAACTGATGCTCTGATCATGCCCGTCAATCACACCCTCGCAGTCCCAAGAAATAAGACACCGAGGGGCGTTGTGTGGGTCAGGGCGGCCGCAGAGGCGCAGGCAGCCAAACAATGATGCCAGAAGACGGGCAGCGCTACCAAGGGGGTTGCAGCGTGTCATTACAAAGGAAAGTCACACCACCGGGATGGTTAAATGGTCACACAGAGGACACATTTTAGACGTGTTTTCAGTTCCACCTGTGCGAGGAGAATACGTTTATGAGCCACCTTGCACACATGCAGCATTACCGCTGTACAAGGTGGCCTTTAAAACGTACAAACGCCTGGGGGAGGGGGGACAGGTTCCCTTCAATTTCAGTTCTTGTGTCTGCGTGGCTTTTGCAGGACACGATGCCGGCTGCACAGCAGGGGAACAGCTGGCGGTGCTGAACCCCACTGACACATTGGCTGGTGTTTTTCTCTGTGCAGCTAGCAGTACCGGGCCCCAACTGGCGGTGTTGGAGCCCGGGGTCAGCAGGAGGAGGAGATGGAGCAGAGTGTAGGCCGAAGCCTGCACTGGCGGCAGCTTTTGGGTCTGTTGTGCCTGCGTGGCAGTTGCAGGACACGTTGCCGGCTGCACAGCAGGGGAACAGCTGGCGGTGCTGAACCCCACTGACACATTGGCTGGTGTTTTTCTCTGTGCAGCTAGCAGTACCGGGCCCCAACTGGCGGTGTTGGAGCCCAGGGCTCTGCAGGGGGAGCAGAGTGTAGGCCGAAGCCTAATTGAACCAATTTCAAAGGTAACCTTTAACCCCCCCTCAGGGGTTACAAAGTAGAAGAGCCACAGCTTATGCAGCAGTAGTGCTGCACAAGTCAAAGGTTGCTCTTTTAATTTCGCTCCTTGCACACGCTGAATGAAACACGTATAACATTTAGCCCTTTAAACAGTCAAACTGTGTTGGAGGCGCGAGTTCCCTTTGTAATGAGACGCAGCACAGATGTCAAGAATCCCACCTTGGTGCTGGGTGCAGCCTCCTGAGCGTTGTTATTTGCTGTACAGGAGTCTGCGCTGTCGTGTGATCCCCTGGCCTAGCGCTGTTAGCGCTG
Organism: Ranitomeya variabilis; assembly: GCF_051348905.1. Taxonomy (NCBI): domain Eukaryota; kingdom Metazoa; phylum Chordata; class Amphibia; order Anura; family Dendrobatidae; genus Ranitomeya; species Ranitomeya variabilis. The sequence goes on from NC_135234.1 coordinate 602,103,474, forward strand.
CCCATGTTCTGGCATCATTTAATGTCGGCCGGTGCGGTTCGCGATGACCATGAATCCCAGCCCCGCAGTGTCTTAACATTGTTAAAACACTGCGGGGCTGGGATTCAGGGCCTGGCGCAGCACATATGTTCGCCTCTGACACTCGGGTCCTTACACCCGCTTCAGACTGTGCGGCGTCATCTGATCCCTTATCGCATGCCACGGCCATGAAGCCGCACAGTCCGCAGAAGGCGGAAGGAGATGAGGGACAGGCGAACTGATGCACTGATCATGCCCGTCAATCACACCCTCGCAGTCCCAAGAAATAAGACACCGAGGGGCGTTGTGTGGGTCAGGGCGGCCGCAGAGGCGCAGGCAGCCAAACAATGATGCCAGAAGACGGGCAGCGCTACCAAGGGGGTTGCAGCGTGTCATTACAAAGGAAAGTCACACCACCGGGACGGTTAAATGGTCACACAGAGGACACATTTTAGACGTGTTTTCAGTTCCACCTGTGCGAGGAGAATACGTTTATGAGCCACCTTGCACACATGCAGCATTACCGCTGTACAAGGTGGCCTTTAAAACGTACAAACGCCTGGGGGAGGGGGGACAGGTTCCCTTCAATTTCAGTTCTTGTGTCTGCGTGGCTTTTGCAGGACACGATGCCAGCTGCACAGCAGGGGAACAGCTGGCGGTGCTGAACCCCACTGACACATTGGCTGGTGTTTTTCTCTGTGCAGCTAGCAGTACCGGGCCCCAACTGGCGGTGTTGGAGCCCGGGGTCAGCAGGAGGAGGAGATGGAGCAGAGTGTAGGCCGAAGCCTGCACTGGCGGCAGCTTTTGGGTCTGTTGTGCCTGCGTGGCAGTTGCAGGACACGTTGCCGGCTGCACAGCAGGGGAACAGCTGGCGGTGCTGAACCCCACTGACACATTGGCTGGTGTTTTTCTCTGTGCAGCTAGCAGTACCGGGCCCCAACTGGCGGTGTTGGAGCCCAGGGCTCTGCAGGGGGAGCAGAGTGTAGGCCGAAGCCTAATTGAACCAATTTCAAAGGTAACCTTTAACCCCCCCTCAGGGGTTACAAAGTAGAAGAGCCACAGCTTATGCAGCAGTAGTGCTGCACAAGTCAAAGGTTGCTCTTTTAATTTCGCTCCTTGCACACGCTGAATGAAACACGTATAACATTTAGCCCTTTAAACAGTCAAACTGTGTTGGAGGCGCGAGTTCCCTTTGTAATGAGACGCAGCACAGATGTCAAGAATCCCACCTTGGTGCTGGGTGCAGCCTCCTGAGCGTTGTTATTTGCTGTACAGGAGTCTGCGCTGTCGTGTGATCCCCTGGCCTAGCGCTGTTAGCGCTGCCCATGTTCTGGCATCATTTAATGTCGGCCGGTGCGGTTCGCGATGACCATGAATCCCAGCCCCGCAGTGTCTTAACATTGTTAAAACACTGCGGGGCTGGGATTCAGGGCCTGGCGCAGCACATATGTTCGCCTCTGACACTCGGGTCCTTACACCCGCTTCAGACTGTGCGGCGTCATCTGATCCCTTATCGCATGCCACGGCCATGAAGCCGCACAGTCCGCAGAAGGCGGAAGGAGATGAGGGACAGGCGAACTGATGCACTGATCATGCCCGTCAATCACACCCTCGCAGTCCCAATAAATAAGACAACGAGGGGCGTTGTGTGGGTCAGGGCGGCCGCAGAGGCGCAGGCAGCCAAACAATGATGCCAGAAGACGGGCAGCGCTACCAAGGGGGTTGCAGCGTGTCATTACAAAGGAAAGTCACACCACCGGGACGGTTAAATGGTCACACAGAGGACACATTTTAGACGTGTTTTCAGTTCCACCTGTGCGAGGAGAATACGTTTATGAGCCACCTTGCACACATGCAGCATTACCGCTGTACAAGGTGGCCTTTAAAACGTACAAACGCCTGGGGGAGGGGGGACAGGTTCCCTTTAATTTCAGTTCTTGTGTCTGCGTGGCTTTTGCAGGACACGATGCCGGCTGCACAGCAGGGGAACAGCTGGCGGTGCTGAACCCCACTGACACATTGGCTGGTGTTTTTCTCTGTGCAGCTAGCACATCTGGGCCCCAACTGGCGGTGTTAGAGCCCAGGGTCAGCAGGAGGAGCAGGGGGAGCGGAGTGTAGGCCGAAGCCTGCACTGGAGCAAGTTAAAAGGAAACCTTTAACCCCCCCAGGCGTTTGTAGCTGGAAGAGCCATCGTGTACACCACTAATGCTGGAAAAGGTAAACTTAGCTCTTTTAATTATGGTCCTTGCAGATGCTGAACCTAACACTTATGAAATGTGTCCCCTCACAGCGTTCAACCGTCCGGTAGGTGGAACTTTCCTTTGTCATGTGACGCAGCACAGCCGTCATTTCCACCCCCTTGGCGCCGTGCGCCGCCTCCTCAGCATTGTTTGAATCTGTCCCGGAGCCTGCGCTGTTAGGTTACCCCTTGGCCATGCACACATTTCACGCTGCCCGTCTTCTGACATAATTTGCTGTCAGGCTGGCTGCGCCTGTGTGGGTGCGCTGTCCGAGATTCAGCTTCGCGGTGTCGTGTAATGTAATCCCACCGCGGGCCTGGGATCCGTGGCCATGCGCAGTGCATATCCTCACCTCTCACTCCCCTCCCTACGGCTTCTTCAGACTGTGCGGTGTCACGGCCGTGGCATGCTATTAGGGATCAGCTGACACCGAACAGTCTTTAGAAGCCGTAGGGAGGGGAGTGAGAGGCGAGGATATGCACTGCGCATGGCCACGGATCCCAGGCCCGCGGTGGGATTACATTACACGACACTGCGAGGCTGAATCTCGGACAGCGCACACACACAGGCGCAGCCAGCCTGACAGCAAATGATGTCAGAAGACAGGCAGCGCAAAATGTGTGCATGGCCAAGGGGTAACCTAACAGCGCAGGCTCCGGGACAGATTCAAACAACGCTGAGGAGACGGCGAACGGCGCCAAGGGGGTAAAAATGACGGCTGTGCTGCGTCACATGACAAAGGAAAGTTCCACCTACCGGACGGTTGAACGCTGTGAGGGGACACATTTCATAAGTGTTAGGTTCAGCATCTGCAAGGAGCACCACGAAAAGAGGAATTTTTTACCCTTTGCATCATTACTGCTGCACAAGGTGGCTCCTTCAGTAACAAACGCCTGGGGGGGGGGGACAGGTTCCCTTAAATTTAACTTGTTGTGCCTGCGTGTCGGTCGCAGTACACGTTGCCGTATACACAGCAGGGGAACAGCTGGCGGTGCTGAACCCCACTAACACATTTGCGAGGTGTTTGGCTCTGTGCGTACAGCACTTCTGGACGGCAACTGGCGGTGTTGGAGCCCAGGGACAGGTGGAGGAGGAGGAGGTTGGAGGAGGTTGGAGGGATTGCCACACACACAGCAGGGGAACAGCTGACGTTACTGAACCCCAATAACAGAGGAGGGACTGTTGACTGTGCGTACAGCACTTCTGGACGGCAACTGGCGGTGTTGGAGCCCAGGGACAGGTGGAGGAGGAGGAGGTTGGAGGAGGTTGGAGGAGGTAGGAGGGATTGTCACACACACAGCAGGGGAACAGCTGACGTTACTGAACCCCAATAACAGAGGAGGGACTGTTGACTGTGCGTACAGCACTTCTGGACGGCAACTAGCGGTGTTGGAGCCCAGGGACAGGTGGAGGAGGAGGAGGTTGGAGGAGGTTGGAGGAGGGATTGCCACACACACAGCAGGGGAACAGCTGACGTTACTGAACCCCAATAACAGAGGAGGGACTGTTGACTGTGCGTACAGCACTTCTGGACGGCAACTGGCGGTGTTGGAGCCCAGGGACAGGTGGAGGAGGAGGAGGTTGGAGGAGGTTGGAGGAGGTAGGAGGGATTGCCACACACACAGCAGGGGAACAGCTGACGTTACTGAACCCCAATAACAGAGGAGGGACTGTTGACTGTGCGTACAGCACTTCTGGACGGCAACTGGCGGTGTTGGAGCCCAGGGACAGGTGGAGGAGGAGGAGGTTGGAGGAGGTTGGAGGAGGGATTGCCACACACACAGCAGGGGAACAGCTGACGTTACTGAACCCCAATAACAGAGGAGGGACTGTTGACTGTGCGTACAGCACTTCTGGACGGCAACTGGCGGTGTTGGAGCCCAGGGACAGGTGGAGGAGGAGGAGGTTGGAGGAGGTTGGAGGAGGTAGGAGGGATTGCCACACACACAGCAGGGGAACAGCTGACGTTACTGAACCCCAATAACAGAGGAGGGACTGTTGACTGTGCGTACAGCACTTCTGGACGGCAACTGGCGGTGTTGGAGCCCAGGGACAGGTGGAGGAGGAGGAGGTTGGAGGAGGTTGGAGGAGGTAGGAGGGATTGCCACACACACAGCAGGGGAACAGCTGACGTTACTGAACCCCAATAACAGAGGAGGGACTGTTGACTGTGCGTACAGCACTTCTGGACGGCAACTGGCGGTGTTGGAGCCCAGGGACAGGTGGAGGAGGAGGAGGTTGGAGGAGGTTGGAGGAGGTAGGAGGGATTGCCACACACACAGCAGGGGAACAGCTGACGTTACTGAACCCCAATAACAGAGGAGGGACTGTTGACTGTGCGTACAGCACTTCTGGACGGCAACTGGCGGTGTTGGAGCCCAGGGACAGGTGGAGGAGGAGGAGGTTGGAGGAGGTTGGAGGAGGTAGGAGGGATTGCCACACACACAGCAGGGGAACAGCTGACGTTACTGAACCCCAATAACAGAGGAGGGACTGTTGACTGTGCGTACAGCACTTCTGGACGGCAACTGGCGGTGTTGGAGCCCAGGGACAGGTGGAGGAGGAGGAGGTTGGAGGAGGTTGGAGGAGGGATTGCCACACACACAGCAGGGGAACAGCTGACGTTACTGAACCCCAATAACAGAGGAGGGACTGTTGACTGTGCGTACAGCACTTCTGGACGGCAACTGGCGGTGTTGGAGCCCAGGGACAGGTGGAGGAGGAGGAGGTTGGAGGAGGTTGGAGGAGGTAGGAGGGATTGCCACACACACAGCAGGGGAACAGCTGACGTTACTGAACCCCAATAACAGAGGAGGGACTGTTGACTGTGCGTACAGCACTTCTGGACGGCAACTGGCGGTGTTGGAGCCCAGGGACAGGTGGAGGAGGAGGAGGTTGGAGGAGGTTGGAGGAGGGATTGCCACACACACAGCAGGGGAACAGCTGACGTTACTGAACCCCAATAACAGAGGAGGGACTGTTGACTGTGCGTACAGCACTTCTGGACGGCAACTGGCGGTGTTGGAGCCCAGGGACAGGTGGAGGAGGAGGAGGTTGGAGGAGGTTGGAGGAGGGATTGCCACACACACAGCAGGGGAACAGCTGACGTTACTGAACCCCAATAACAGAGGAGGGACTGTTGACTGTGCGTACAGCACTTCTGGACGGCAACTGGCGGTGTTGGAGCCCAGGGACAGGTGGAGGAGGAGGAGGTTGGAGGAGGTTGGAGGAGGTAGGAGGGATTGCCACACACACAGCAGGGGAACAGCTGACGTTACTGAACCCCAATAACAGAGGAGGGACTGTTGACTGTGCGTACAGCACTTCTGGACGGCAACTGGCGGTGTTGGAGCCCAGGGACAGGTGGAGGAGGAGGAGGTTGGAGGAGGTTGGAGGAGGGATTGCCACACACACAGCAGGGGAACAGCTGACGTTACTGAACCCCAATAACAGAGGAGGGACTGTTGACTGTGCGTACAGCACTTCTGGACGGCAACTGGCGGTGTTGGAGCCCAGGGACAGGTGGAGGAGGAGGAGGTTGGAGGAGGTTGGAGGAGGGATTGCCACACACACAGCAGGGGAACAGCTGACATTACTGAACCCCGATAACAGAGGAGGGACTGTTGACTGTGCGTACAGCACTTCTGGACGGCAACTGGCGGTGTTGGAGCCCAGGGACAGGTGGAGGAGGAGGAGGTTGGAGGAGGTTGGAGGAGGTAGGAGGGATTGCCACACACACAGCAGGGGAACAGCTGACGTTACTGAACCCCAATAACAGAGGAGGGACTGTTGACTGTGCGTACAGCACTTCTGGACGGCAACTGGCGGTGTTGGAGCCCAGGGACAGGTGGAGGAGGAGGAGGTTAGAGGAGGTTGGAGGAGGGATTGCCACACACACAGCAGGGGAACAGCTGACGTTACTGAACCCCAATAACAGAGGAGGGACTGTTGACTGTGCGTACAGCACTTCTGGACGGCAACTGGCGGTGTTGGAGCCCAGGGACAGGTGGAGGAGGAGGAGGTTGGAGGAGGTTGGAGGAGGTAGGAGGGATTGCCACACACACAGCAGGGGAACAGCTGACGTTACTGAACCCCAATAACAGAGGAGGGACTGTTGACTGTGCGTACAGCACTTCTGGACGGCAACTGGCGGTGTTGGAGCCCAGGGACAGGTGGAGGAGGAGGAGGTTTGGAGGAGGTTGGAGGAGGGATTGCCACACACACAGCAGGGGAACAGCTGACGTTACTGAACCCCAATAACAGAGGAGGGACTGTTGACTGTGCGTACAGCACTTCTGGACGGCAACTGGCGGTGTTGGAGCCCAGGGACAGGTGGAGGAGGAGGAGGTTGGAGGAGGTTGGAGGAGGTAGGAGGGATTGCCACACACACAGCAGGGGAACAGCTGACGTTACTGAACCCCAATAACAGAGGAGGGACTGTTGACTGTGCGTACAGCACTTCTGGACGGCAACTGGCGGTGTTGGAGCCCAGGGACAGGTGGAGGAGGAGGAGGTTGGAGGAGGTTGGAGGAGGTAGGAGGGATTGCCACACACACAGCAGGGGAACAGCTGACGTTACTGAACCCCAATAACAGAGGAGGGACTGTTGACTGTGCGTACAGCACTTCTGGATGGCAACTGGCGGTGTTGGAGCCCAGGGACAGGTGGAGGAGGAGGAGGTTGGAGGAGGTTGGAGGAGGTAGGAGGGATTGCCACACACACAGCAGGGGAACAGCTGACGTTACTGAACCCCAATAACAGAGGAGGGACTGTTGACTGTGCGTACAGCACTTCTGGACGGCAACTAGCGGTGTTGGAGCCCAGGGACAGGTGGAGGAGGAGGAGGTTGGAGGAGGTTGGAGGAGGGATTGCCACACACACAGCAGGGGAACAGCTGACATTACTGAACCCCAATAACAGAGGAGGGACTGTTGACTGTGCGTACAGCACTTCTGGACGGCAACTGGCGGTGTTGGAGCCCAGGGACAGGTGGAGGAGGAGGAGGTTGGAGGAGGTTGGAGGAGGTAGGAGGGATTGCCACACACACAGCAGGGGAACAGCTGACGTTACTGAACCCCAATAACAGAGGAGGGACTGTTGACTGTGCGTACAGCACTTCTGGACGGCAACTGGCGGTGTTGGAGCCCAGGGACAGGTGGAGGAGGAGGAGGTTGGAGGAGGTTGGAGGAGGGATTGCCACACACACAGCAGGGGAACAGCTGACGTTACTGAACCCCAATAACAGAGGAGGGACTGTTGACTGTGCGTACAGCACTTCTGGACGGCAACTGGCGGTGTTGGAGCCCAGGGACAGGTGGAGGAGGAGGAGGTTGGAGGAGGTTGGAGGAGGTAGGAGGGATTGCCACACACACAGCAGGGGAACAGCTGATGTTACTGAACCCCAATAACAGAGGAGGGACTGTTGACTGTGCGTACAGCACTTCTGGACGGCAACTGGCGGTGTTGGAGCCCAGGGACAGGTGGAGGAGGAGGAGGTTGGAGGAGGTTGGAGGAGGGATTGCCACACACACAGCAGGGGAACAGCTGACGTTACTGAACCCCAATAACAGAGGAGGGACTGTTGACTGTGCGTACAGCACTTCTGGACGGCAACTGGCGGTGTTGGAGCCCAGGGACAGGTGGAGGAGGAGGAGGTTGGAGGAGGTTGGAGGAGGTAGGAGGGATTGCCACACACACAGCAGGGGAACAGCTGACGTTACTGAACCCCAATAACAGAGGAGGGACTGTTGACTGTGCGTACAGCACTTCTGGACGGCAACTGGCGGTGTTGGAGCCCAGGGACAGGTGGAGGAGGAGGAGGTTGGAGGAGGTTGGAGGAGGGATTGCCACACACACAGCAGGGGAACAGCTGACGTTACTGAACCCCAATAACAGAGGAGGGACTGTTGACTGTGCGTACAGCACTTCTGGACGGCAACTGGCGGTGTTGGAGCCCAGGGACAGGTGGAGGAGGAGGAGGTTGGAGGAGGTTGGAGGAGGGATTGCCACACACACAGCAGGGGAACAGCTGACGTTACTGAACCCCAATAACAGAGGAGGGACTGTTGACTGTGCGTACAGCACTTCTGGACGGCAACTGGCGGTGTTGGAGCCCAGGGACAGGTGGAGGAGGAGGAGGTTGGAGGAGGTTGGAGGAGGTAGGAGGGATTGCCACACACACAGCAGGGGAACAGCTGACGTTACTGAACCCCAATAACAGAGGAGGGACTGTTGACTGTGCGTACAGCACTTCTGGACGGCAACTGGCGGTGTTGGAGCCCAGGGACAGGTGGAGGAGGAGGAGGTTGGAGGAGGTTGGAGGAGGGATTGCCACACACACAGCAGGGGAACAGCTGACGTTACTGAACCCCAATAACAGAGGAGGGACTGTTGACTGTGCGTACAGCACTTCTGGACGGCAACTGGCGGTGTTGGAGCCCAGGGACAGGTGGAGGAGGAGGAGGTTGGAGGAGGTTGGAGGAGGGATTGCCACACACACAGCAGGGGAACAGCTGACATTACTGAACCCCAATAACAGAGGAGGGACTGTTGACTGTGCGTACAGCACTTCTGGACGGCAACTGGCGGTGTTGGAGCCCAGGGACAGGTGGAGGAGGAGGAGGTTGGAGGAGGTTGGAGGAGGTAGGAGGGATTGCCACACACACAGCAGGGGAACAGCTGACGTTACTGAACCCCAATAACAGAGGAGGGACTGTTGACTGTGCGTACAGCACTTCTGGACGGCAACTGGCGGTGTTGGAGCCCAGGGACAGGTGGAGGAGGAGGAGGTTGGAGGAGGTTGGAGGAGGGATTGCCACACACACAGCAGGGGAACAGCTGACGTTACTGAACCCCAATAACAGAGGAGGGACTGTTGACTGTGCGTACAGCACTTCTGGACGGCAACTGGCGGTGTTGGAGCCCAGGGACAGGTGGAGGAGGAGGAGGTTGGAGGAGGTTGGAGGAGGTAGGAGGGATTGCCACACACACAGCAGGGGAACAGCTGACGTTACTGAACCCCAATAACAGAGGAGGGACTGTTGACTGTGCGTACAGCACTTCTGGACGGCAACTGGCGGTGTTGGAGCCCAGGGACAGGTGGAGGAGGAGGCGGTTGGAGGAGGTTGGAGGAGGGATTGCCACACACACAGCAGGGGAACAGCTGACGTTACTGAACCCCAATAACAGAGGAGGGACTGTTGACTGTGCGTACAGCACTTCTGGACGGCAACTGGCGGTGTTGGAGCCCAGGGACAGGTGGAGGAGGAGGAGGTTGGAGGAGGTTGGAGGAGGTAGGAGGGATTGCCACACACACAGCAGGGGAACAGCTGACGTTACTGAACCCCAATAACAGAGGAGGGACTGTTGACTGTGCGTACAGCACTTCTGGACGGCAACTGGCGGTGTTGGAGCCCAGGGACAGGTGGAGGAGGAGGAGGTTGGAGGAGGTTGGAGGAGGGATTGCCACACACACAGCAGGGGAACAGCTGACGTTACTGAACCCCAATAACAGAGGAGGGACTGTTGACTGTGCGTACAGCACTTCTGGACGGCAACTGGCGGTGTTGGAGCCCAGGGACAGGTGGAGGAGGAGGAGGTTGGAGGAGGTTGGAGGAGGTAGGAGGGATTGCCACACACACAGCAGGGGAACAGCTGACGTTACTGAACCCCAATAACAGAGGAGGGACTGTTGACTGTGCGTACAGCACTTCTGGACGGCAACTGGCGGTGTTGGAGCCCAGGGACAGGTGGAGGAGGAGGAGGTTGGAGGAGGTTGGAGGAGGGATTGCCACACACACAGCAGGGGAACAGCTGACATTACTGAACCCCAATAACAGAGGAGGGACTGTTGACTGTGCATACAGCACTTCTGGACGGCAACTGGCGGTGTTGGAGCCCAGGGACAGGTGGAGGAGGAGGAGGTTGGAGGAGGTTGGAGGAGGGATTGCCACACACACAGCAGGGGAACAGCTGACATTACTGAACCCCAATAACAGAGGAGGGACTGTTGACTGTGCGTACAGCACTTCTGGACGGCAACTGGCGGTGTTGGAGCCCAGGGACAGGTGGAGGAGGAGGAGGTTGGAGGAGGTTGGAGGAGGTAGGAGGGATTGCCACACACACAGCAGGGGAACAGCTGACGTTACTGAACCCCAATAACAGAGGAGGGACTGTTGACTGTGCGTACAGCACTTCTGGACGGCAACTGGCGGTGTTGGAGCCCAGGGACAGGTGGAGGAGGAGGAGGTTGGAGGAGGTTGGAGGAGGGATTGCCACACACACAGCAGGGGAACAGCTGACGTTACTGAACCCCAATAACAGAGGAGGGACTGTTGACTGTGCGTACAGCACTTCTGGACGGCAACTGGCGGTGTTGGAGCCCAGGGACAGGTGGAGGAGGAGGAGGTTGGAGGAGGTTGGAGGAGGTAGGAGGGATTGCCACACACACAGCAGGGGAACAGCTGACGTTACTGAACCCCAATAACAGAGGAGGGACTGTTGACTGTGCGTACAGCACTTCTGGACGGCAACTGGCGGTGTTGGAGCCCAGGGACAGGTGGAGGAGGAGGAGGTTGGAGGAGGTTGGAGGAGGGATTGCCACACACACAGCAGGGGAACAGCTGACATTACTGAACCCCAATAACAGAGGAGGGACTGTTGACTGTGCGTACAGCACTTCTGGACGGCAACTGGCGGTGTTGGAGCCCAGGGACAGGTGGAGGAGGAGGAGGTTGGAGGAGGTTGGAGGAGGTAGGAGGGATTGCCACACACACAGCAGGGGAACAGCTGACGTTACTGAACCCCAATAACAGAGGAGGGACTGTTGACTGTGCGTACAGCACTTCTGGACGGCAACTGGCGGTGTTGGAGCCCAGGGACAGGTGGAGGAGGAGGAGGTTGGAGGAGGTTGGAGGAGGTAGGAGGGATTGCCACACACACAGCAGGGGAACAGCTGATGTTACTGAACCCCAATAACAGAGGAGGGACTGTTGACTGTGCGTACAGCACTTCTGGACGGCAACTGGCGGTGTTGGAGCCCAGGGACAGGTGGAAAAGCAGAGGAACACAATGTAGGCCGAAGCCTGAGAAAGTCGAAAGGGAACCTTTAACCCCCCCCCAAGGCGTTTGTAGCTGAAAGAGCCAGCTTGTGCAGCACAAAAGATGCAAAAGGAAAAGGTGGCTCTTTTCATCATGCTCCTTGCAAACACAGAACTAAACACTTATAAAATGTGTCCCCTGCAACCGTAAAACCGTCCTGGAGGTGGGACTTTCCTTCGTAATGTGACGCAGCACAGCCGTCATTCCTACCCCCCCCGGCGACGCGCACTGGCTCCTCAGCGATGTTTGATTCTGTCCCGGAGCCTGCGCTGTTATGTTATCCCGTGGCCAGGCACACTTAGCGCTTCCCGTCTTCTGGCATCATTTGGTGTCAGGATGGCTGCGCCTGTGCGGCCGCGCTGGCAGAGAGCCCGCCTCGCAGTGTCTTCTGATTTAATCCCACCGCGGGCCTGGGATCCATGGACATGCGCAGTGCATATCCTCGCCTCTCACTCCCCTCCCTACGGCTTCTTAAGACTGTGCGGTGTCACGGCCGTGGCATGCTATTAGGGACCAGCTGACACCGAACAGTCTGAAGAAGCCATAGGGAGATAAGTGAGAGGTGGAGGTTCAGATATGCACTGCGCATGTCCATGGATCCCAGGCCCCCAGTGGGATTAAATCAGAAGACACTGCGAGGCGGGCTCTCTGCCAGCGCGGCCGCACAGGCGCAGCCATCCTGACACCAAATGATGCCAGAAGACGGGCAGCGCTAAGTGTGCCTGGCCACGGGATAACATAACAGCGCAGGCTCCGGGACGGAATCAAACAACGCTGAGGAGACGGGGCGCGGCGCCGGGGGGGTAGGAATGACGGCTGTGCTGCGTCACATTACGAAGGAAAGTCCCACCTCCGGGACGGTGTTACGGTATCAGTGGACACATTTTATAAGTGTTAAGTTCTGCGTGTGCAAGGTGCTAAACAAAAATAGCTACCTTTTCCTTGTGCAGCATTACTGCTGCACAAGGAGGCTCTTTCAGTAACAAACGCCTTGGGGGGGGGGGGGACAGATTCCCTTACATTTCAGTTGTTGTGTCAGCGTGGCGGTCGCATGACACATTGCCGGCTACACAGCTGGGGATCAGCTGACGTTACTGAAACCCAATAACACTGGGTCGTATGTTTTGACTGTGCAGACGGCACTTCTGAGCCTCAGCTGGCGGTGTTGGAGCCCAGGAATTTAAGTTCAGGTGGTAGAAAGATGAACACAACAGGAGACCTGGATAACGTATACAGTGACCTAATTATTTAATCAGGAGGAGGAGTGGCAAATTCCTGCGAGATCCAGGCCTTGTTCATTTTCAGGAAAGTAAGCCGGTCAACGTTATCGGAGGATAGTCGCATGCGACGGTCAGTTAGTACACCACCTGCAGCACTAAAGACACGTTCCGATAATACACTGGCCGCAGGGCAAGACAGCACCTCCAATGCATACTGGCTTAGCTCTGGCCATGTATCCAGCTTTGAGACCCAAAACTTGAAAGGGGAAGAGCCGTCTGGGAGTACAGCAAGAGGGCAAGACATGTAGTCTGTCACCATCTGACGGAACCGTTGCCTCCTGCTGACTGGAGCCGTCTGTGATGGTGTAGACTTTTGTGGGGGGCACAGAAAACTGTGCCACAGTTGGGCCATACTGGTCTTGCCTTGGGCAGAGGCACTGCTTCTGCTCCCTCTTTGTGCAGAGCCTCCACCACTGCCTGGACGCACTGAGCTGCTTTGGAATGCACTAGCAGCACTTCTCTCAGTTGGAATGGAGAAGATGATGGAATTGACCAGTGTGTCTTGGTACTCCCGCATTTTTCGCTCCCGGTTCAACGGTGTGATGAGGCTTTCTACGTTGTCCCGGTAGCGAGGATCGAGGAGGGTGAACACCCAATAATCAGACATGTTGAGAATGTGGGCGATGCGGCGGTCGTTTCTCAGGCACTGCAGCATGTAATCCACCATGTGCTGCAGACTGCCAACTGCCCAAGAAACGCTGTCCCCTGCTGGAGGCGTGATCTCTGCCTGCTCGTCATCACCCCACCCTCGCTGTACACACTGAGTACTGGACAATTCGGTAACTCCCTCCTCTGGACGGACGTCTTCCTCCTCCATTGACTCCTCCTCATCCTCCTCACAAACTGTCCCCTGCCTACGCGTTTGTGAGGAACCACGTGGCGCTGACTGTCCAGAAGATGATGGAAATGGTGAATCCTCATCCTCCACCTCTTCCACAACATCATCCCTTAGCGCTTGCAGTGATTTTTCAAGCAGGCAGATAAGGGGGACAGTCATGCTGACTAGTGCATCATCTGCACTCGCCATCCGCGTGGAATAATCAAAGGGACGCAAAACCTGGCAGACGTCATTCATAGTGGCCCACTCTGTGGTTGTGAAGTCTGTACGGCGCTGACTGCGACTTTTTTGCGCCTGAAGCAGCTGGTACTCCATTACAGCTTGCTGCTGCTCACACAACCGCTCCAACATATGTAACGTGGAATTCCACCTGGTAGGTAGGTCACATATGATGTGATGTTCCGGCAGGCGGTGTCGGCGCTGCAGAGCCGCAATGCGCGCTTTTGCCGTGCTGGAACGCCGCAAGTGAGCACACTCTAGGCGGACCTTGTGCAGCAGTGCATCAAGATCCGGATAGTCCCTCAAAAAGCTCTGCACGACCAAATTGAGCACATGTGCCAGACATGGGATGTGAGTGAGGTTGCCAAGGCCCAGAGCTGCCACCAGATTTCGGCCATTATCACACACTACCATGCCTGGCTGGAGATTCGCTGGCACAAACCACACATCGCTCTCCTGCTTGATGGCATTCCAGAGCTCCTGCGCTGTGTGGCTACGATTCCCCAAAAAAATTAATTTCAACACGGCCTGTTGACGTTTGGCCACGGCTGTGCTCATGTCGGTCGTAACAGGTACACGTTCATCACGGGTCCATGTGGAGGTGGACTGTGACGGCTCCTGCAGCGATGATTCTGAGGAACTGGTGTAAGAGGAGAAGTCAATGCGTACAGAATGGATTCCTGCAATCCTTGGAGTGGGCAGGACACGTCCTGCGCCACTCGCACGGTCTGTACCCGGCTCAACGACATTAACCCAATGGGCAGTGAGGGAAAGGTATCGCCCCTGTCCATGTGGACTGGTCCACGCATCGGTGGTGAGGTGGACCTTGCTACTGACGGCGTTCAGTAGCGCGTGTTTTATGTGTCCCTCCACATGCTTGTGCAGGGCAGGGACGGCTTGCCTGCTGAAGTAAAAGCGGCTGGGCACATTGTACTGTGGGACTGCCAATGACATCAAGTCACGGAAGCTGTCAGTCTCCACCAGCCTGAATGACAGCATTTCCAGTGACAGAAGTTTGGCAATGCCTGCAGTCAGAGCCTGTGCTCGTGGGTGGTTTGACGAGAAAGGCCGCCTTTTCTCCCATGCCTGTACTACCGATGGCTGTAGACTGGGCTGGGAGTGTGTGGATGACTGGGAAAGTGGTGCTGCGGGTGGAATTACAGCGGGTCTCTGGACAACAGGGCCAGAGGTTCTTCCACGGTGATCCTGGGAGGAAGCCGAACCAGCTGCGTGTGAGCTAGAGGAAGAGGCAACACGAGCTGAAGAGGTGGTAGCTGCCGCTGTTGGTTGGCCTACCTCTTTAGTGTGTTTTTCTAACTCCGCCGGGTGCCTGTTGCGCACATGTTTCCACATGTTGGAGGTATTGAGGTTGCTGACATTTTTCCCTCTTTTGACTTTTTGATGACACACGTTGCATCTGACATAGCAAATGTCATCTGCAACTGTGTCAAAAAAGGACCAGGCACTGCAAGTCTTGGGAGCGCCCTTTTTGGCTTTTGGAAGAGACATGCTCCTAACGGGTGCCAAAGCGGAGGCTGCAGGATCCGCAGTCTTCCCCCTCCCTCTCCCTCTTTGGGCCGTACGGGGAATCTCTTCCTCAGAGCTGCTCCCACCACCTTCCTATCCCTCACGCCAAGATGGGTCGAGGACCTCATCATCTACACTACCCTCTGCCCCCAACTGCTCCTCCTGGGTAGTCTCAGCAGCAGAGCACGCACCAGTAAGTGGCACCTGAGTGTCATCATCAGCTGATGCGGCCTGCGATGTGGTGACCGGAGCCACTGGCCCACCCGCCTCTTCAGAGGAAGACAGAAAAAGCTGTTGGGCATCACTGCACCCTGCCTCTTCTTCCATTTCTCCAATGCTGCTTGGCTGGCCCCCTGTTTCCAAGCCAAGAGATTCAGAGAACAGAAGTAGAGACGGCTCCTGTCCTGGGCTCTCTGTCTGCCTGGGCAATTTGGCAGGTGGTGAAGAGACAGATGGCTGCTCTCCAGTTCTCTGTGTCTGAGAGGATGTGGCACTAATGGAAGTTGATGCATTAGCTGCCATCCATCCGACAACAGCTTCAATTTGTTCTTGACGCAGCAGCGGTGTACGGCGCTCTGACACAAAGCTGCGCATGAACGACTGTTGCCTGGTGAAAGTGGGTGCTGATGAGTCACCGGTGCCCGCAGCAGGCACAGAATCCCCACGTCCCCTCCCTGCTCCGCGCCCACGCCCACGCCCACGTGCCTTACTCACTGCCTTCTTCATCTTGGTTGACTGATAAAGATAAGCAGAAAAGTACTAACGGATTTGTGTGCTTATTCCTGAGCAACTCCTCCTAACAGGTATAAGAAACACTAATTTTCTAAAGTGTGGACTAGACTTTAATATGAGCTAATGTGGCCTACACAAATGTAAAGTGGTGTAACTGGTGTGTTTGGTGAACTTTATTATTTATTTCTTTTTTGGGGGCTGAACTGACAACAGATAGAGCTGCAGTCACACGGAGACCGTGCAGACAGACGTAAACGGCGCTGCAAGGCCCAAAAACCCTCCTCTACTTTATCCTATGTAGTGTTTTTCCACAAGTTAGCTGGAGACGGGTGGAAAGACACTAATAGGATTTTTTTAAATAAATTAGCAGCAACCTACACTACTTGAAAAAAAAAGAAAATTGATTTGGCGGTATGACGCAGTGAACAACCCTGAGCTGGAGACAACCAGGCTATGGCTGCTCACAGACTACAGGGCGAGCTGCAATCACACGGAGACCGTGCAGACAGCCGTAAACGGCGCTGCAAGGCCCAAAAACCCTCCTCTACTTTATCCTATGTAGTGTGTTGTGAATTTGGATTCTGGGCTCCCCCGGTGGCTACTGGTGGAATTGAACTTGTGACATCATCTTCCCTGTTCACCTGTTCTGATTAGATCTGGGTGTCGCTATATAACCTGGCTTCTCTGTTAGATGCTTGCCGGTCAACAATGTTATCAGAAGCCTCTCTGTGCTTGTTCCTGCTCCCAGACATCTACTAGATAAGTTGGACATTCGTCCATGTTTTGTTTTTGTATTTTGGTTCCAGTTCACAGCTGCAGTTTCGTTACTGTGTCTGGAAAGCTCTTGTTGATCAGGAATTGCCACTCTGGTATTATGAGTTAATGCCAGAGTCCTAAAGTAATTTCTGGATGTGTTTTGTTAGGGTTTTCTACTGACCATGAAAGTATGCTTTCTGTCTTCTGCTATCTAGAAAGCGGACCTCAAATTTGCTAAAACTATTTTCCTGCTGCGTTTGTTGTTTCATCTCATATCACCGCCAATATATGTGGGGGGCTTCTGTCTCCTTTTTTTGGGCATTTCTCTAGAGGTGAGTCAGGTCTTATATTTCCCTCTGCTAGCATTATTTAGTTCTCCGGCCGGCGCTGGGCATATAGGGATAAAAAGTAGGACATGCTACCTGGCTACTTCTAGATGATGCGGTAGGTTTAGTTCATGGTCAGTATAGTTACATCTTCCAAGAGCTTGTTCCTATTGAGGCTTATGCTAGTTCTCTGGCCATGGAGATCATGACAGTTTGACCGGCCCACTAAAGGGTTAAAATCCTTGGCTGAGAAAGGAGAGAAATAAGAAGTCTGCTGAGAGTTTTTTTTTTTTTTTTTTTTTTTTTTTTTCTCTGTGCTCTTAATTGGATCACTTGCCAGTCTGTCTATGCTGCAGTCTTTCTTTTTTTTCTCTCTCCTTCTAATCTTTGAATGGCTCTATGTTCACCTGTCTATAATGGATCTACAGAGTGTAACTGCAGGTTTGAATAATCTCGCCACGAAAGTACAAAGTTTGCAAGATTTTGTTGTTCATGCTCCGGTATCAGAGCCGAGAATTCCTTTGCCGGAATTCTTCTCAGGGAATAGATCTAGCTTTCAGAATTTTAGAAATAATTGTAAGTTATTTTTGTCCCTGAAATCTCGTTCTGCTGGAGACCCTGCACAGCAGGTTGGGATTGTGATTTCCTTGCTCCGCGGCGACCCTCAAGATTGGGCTTTTGCATTGGCACCAGGGGATCCTGCGTTGCGCAATGTGGATGCGTTTTTTCTGGCCTTGGGCTTGCTTTATGAGGAACCTCATTTGGAACTTCAGGCAGAAAAAACTTTGATGTCCCTATCGCAGGGGCAAGATGAAGCTGAAATTTACTGCCAAAGATTCCGTAAATGGTCTGTGCTTACTCAGTGGAATGAGTGTGCCTTGGCGGCTACTTTCAGAGAGGGTCTTTCTGATGCCATTAAGGATGTTATGGTGGGGTTCCCTGTGCCTGCAAGTCTGAATGAGTCCATGACAATGGCCATTCAGATCGATAGGCGTCTGCGGGAGCGCAAACCAGTGCACCATCTGGCGGTGTCCACTGAGAAGACGCCAGAAAACATGCAGTGTGATAGAATTCTGTCCAGAAGCGAGCGGCAGAATTTTAGACGGAAAAATGGGTTGTGTTTCTATTGTGGGGATTCTACTCATGTTATATCAGCATGCTCTAAGCGTACTAAAAAGCTTGATAAATCCGTTCCCATTGGCACTTTACAGTCTAAATTTATTTTGTCTGTGACCCTGATTTGCTCTTTGTCATCTATTACTACGGACGCCTATATCGACTCTGGCGCCGCTTTGAGTCTTATGGATTGGTCCTTTGCCAATCGTTGTGGGTATGATTTAGAGCCTTTGGAGACTCTTATTCCTCTGAAGGGGATTGACTCCACCCCATTGGCTAATAATAAACCACAATACTGGACACAAGTGACTATGTGTATTAATCCGGATCACCAGGAGACTATTCGTTTTCTGGTGCTGTATAATCTACATGATGATTTGGTGCTAGGATTGCCATGGCTGCAGTCTCACAACCCAGTCCTTGACTGGAGAGCTATGTCTGTGTTGAGCTGGGGATGTAAGGGGACTCATGGAGACGTACCTTTGGTGTCCATTTCATCATCTATTCCCTCTGAAATCCCTGAGTTCCTGTCTGATTATCGTGACGTCTTTGAAGAACCCAAGCTGGGTTCGCTACCTCCGCACCGTGAGTGCGATTGTGCTATAGATTTAATTCCGGGTAGTAAATACCCAAAGGGTCGTTTATTTAATCTGTCTGTGCCTGAACATACTGCTATGCGAGAATATATAAAGGAGTCCTTGGAAAAGGGACATATTCGTCCATCGTCATCTCCCTTAGGAGCCGGTTTTTTCTTTGTGTCAAAAAAAGACGGCTCTTTGAGACCATGTATTGATTATCGGCTTTTGAATAAAATCACGGTTAAATATCAATACCCATTGCCGTTGCTGACTGATTTGTTTGCTCGCATAAAGGGTGCCAAGTGGTTCTCTAAGATTGATCTCCGTGGGGCGTATAATTTGGTGCGGATCAGGCAGGGGGATGAGTGGAAAACCGCATTTAATACGCCCGAGGGCCACTTTGAGTATTTGGTGATGCCTTTTGGTCTTTCTAATGCCCCTTCAGTCTTCCAGTCCTTTATGCATGATATTTTCCGCGATTTTTTGGATAAATTTATGATAGTGTATCTGGATGATATTCTGATTTTTTCGGATGATTGGGACTCTCATGTCCGGCAAGTTAAGAGGGTTTTTCAGGTTTTGCGGTCTAATTCTCTGTGTGTCAAGGGTTCTAAGTGCGTTTTTGGGGTTCAGAGAATTTCCTTTTTGGGATATATTTTTTCTCCCTCTTCCATTGAGATGGATCCTGTCAAGGTTCAAGCTATTTGTGATTGGACGCAGCCCTCTTCTCTTAAAAGTCTTCAGAAATTTTTGGGCTTTGCCAACTTTTATCGTCGATTTATTTCTGGTTTTTCGGATGTCGTTAAGCCATTGACCGATTTGACTAGACAGGGTGCTGATGTTGCTAATTGGTCCCCTGATGCTGTGGAGGCCTTTCAGGAGCTTAAGCGCCATTTTTCTTCTGCCCCTGTGTTGCGTCAGCCTGATGTGACTCTTCCTTTTCAGGTTGAGGTCGACGCTTCTGAGATCGGGGCTGGGGCAGTGTTGTCGCAGAAAAGTTCTGACTGCGCCGTGATGAGGCCTTGTGCCTTCTTTTCCCGTAAATTTTCGCCCGCTGAGCGGAATTATGATGTTGGGAATCGGGAGCTTTTGGCCATGAAGTGGGCGTTTGAGGAGTGGCGCCATTGGCTCGAGGGGGCCAGACATCAGGTGGTGGTATTGACTGACCACAAAAATTTGATCTATCTTGAGACCGCCAGGCGCCTGAATCCTAGACAGGCGCGCTGGTCATTATTTTTCTCTCGGTTTAATTTTGTGGTATCGTACCTACCGGGTTCTAAGAATGTTAAGGCGGATGCCCTTTCTAGGAGTTTTGAGCCTGATTCACCCGGCAACTCTGACCCCACAGGTATTCTTAAGGAGGGAGTTATCTTGTCAGCCTTTTCTCCAGACCTGCGGCGGGCCTTGCAGGAGTTTCAGGCGGATAGACCGGATCGTTGTCCGCCTGATAGGTTGTTTGTTCCTGATGATTGGACCAGTAGAGTCATCTCTGAGGTACATTCTTCTGCATTGGCAGGTCATCCTGGAATTTTTGGTACCAGGGATTTGGTGGCAAGATCCTTCTGGTGGCCTTCCCTGTCACGAGATGTGCGAGGCTTTGTGCAGTCTTGTGACGTTTGTGCTCGGGCCAAGCCTTGTTGTTCTCGGGCTAGTGGATTATTGTTGCCCTTGCCTATTCCTAAGAGGCCTTGGACACACATCTCGATGGATTTTATTTCAGATCTGCCTGTTTCTCAGAAGATGTCTGTCATCTGGGTGGTGTGTGACCGTTTTTCTAAGATGGTCCATTTGGTTCCCCTGCCCAAATTGCCTTCTTCTTCCGAGTTGGTGCCCCTGTTTTTTCAGAATGTTGTTCGTTTGCATGGTATTCCTGAGAATATCGTTTCTGACAGAGGAACCCAATTTGTGTCTAGATTTTGGCGGGCATTCTGTGCTAGGATGGGCATAGATTTGTCTTTTTCGTCTGCTTTTCACCCTCAGACTAATGGCCAGACCGAGCGGACTAATCAGACCCTGGAGACATATCTGAGGTGTTTTGTGTCTGCTGACCAGGATGATTGGGTTGCTTTTTTGCCATTGGCGGAGTTCGCCCTCAATAATCGGGCCAGCTCTGCCACTTTGGTGTCCCCGTTTTTCTGTAATTCGGGGTTCCACCCTCGATTTTCCTCCGGTCAGATGGAATCCTCGGATTGTCCTGGAGTGGATGCGGTGGTGGAGAGATTGCATCATATCTGGGGGCAGGTGATGGACAATTTAAAGTTGTCCCAGGAGAGGACTCAGCTTTTTGCCAACCGTCACCGTCGTGTTGGTCCTCGGCTTTGTGTTGGAGATTTGGTGTGGTTGTCTTCTCGTTTTGTCCCTATGAGGGTCTCATCTCCTAAGTTTAAGCCTCGGTTCATCGGTCCGTATAAAATATTGGAGATTCTTAACCCTGTTTCCTTCCGTTTGGACCTCCCTGCATCCTTTTCTATTCATAACGTTTTTCATCGGTCGTTATTGCGCAGGTATGAGGCACCGGTTGTGCCTTCCGTTGAGCCTCCTGCTCCGGTGTTGGTTGAGGGTGAGTTGGAGTACGTTGTGGAAAAAATCCTAGACTCCCGTGTTTCCAGACGGAGACTCCAGTATCTGGTCAAGTGGAAGGGATACGGCCAGGAGGATAATTCTTGGGTCACTGCATCTGATGTTCATGCCTCTGATCTGGTTCGTGCCTTTCATAGGGCCCATCCTGATCGCCCTGGTGGTTCTGGTGAGGGTTCGGTGCCCCCTCCTTGAGGGGGGGGTACTGTTGTGAATTTGGATTCTGGGCTCCCCCGGTGGCTACTGGTGGAATTGAACTTGTGACATCATCTTCCCTGTTCACCTGTTCTGATTAGATCTGGGTGTCGCTATATAACCTGGCTTCTCTGTTAGATGCTTGCCGGTCAACAATGTTATCAGAAGCCTCTCTGTGCTTGTTCCTGCTCCCAGACATCTACTAGATAAGTTGGACATTCGTCCATGTTTTGTTTTTGTATTTTGGTTCCAGTTCACAGCTGCAGTTTCGTTACTGTGTCTGGAAAGCTCTTGTTGATCAGGAATTGCCACTCTGGTATTATGAGTTAATGCCAGAGTCCTAAAGTAATTTCTGGATGTGTTTTGTTAGGGTTTTCTACTGACCATGAAAGTATGCTTTCTGTCTTCTGCTATCTAGAAAGCGGACCTCAAATTTGCTAAAACTATTTTCCTGCTGCGTTTGTTGTTTCATCTCATATCACCGCCAATATATGTGGGGGGCTTCTGTCTCCTTTTTTTGGGCATTTCTCTAGAGGTGAGTCAGGTCTTATATTTCCCTCTGCTAGCATTATTTAGTTCTCCGGCCGGCGCTGGGCATATAGGGATAAAAAGTAGGACATGCTACCTGGCTACTTCTAGATGATGCGGTAGGTTTAGTTCATGGTCAGTATAGTTACATCTTCCAAGAGCTTGTTCCTATTGAGGCTTATGCTAGTTCTCTGGCCATGGAGATCATGACAGTAGTGTTTTTCCACAAATTAGCTGGAGACGGGTGGAAAGACACTAATAGGATTTTTTTAAATAAATTAGCAGCAGACTACACTACTTGAAAAAAAATTAAAATTGATTTGGCGGTATGACGCAGTGAACAACCCTGAGCTGGAGACAACCAGGCTATGGCTGCTCACAGACTACAGGGCGAGCTGCAATCACACGGAGACCGTGCAGACAGCCGTAAACGGCGCTGCAAGGCCCAAAAACCCTCCTCTACTTTATCCTATGTAGTGTTTTTCCACAAATTAGCTGGAGACGGGTGGAAAGACA
This sequence comes from Ranitomeya variabilis, assembly GCF_051348905.1. Classification (NCBI taxonomy): domain Eukaryota; kingdom Metazoa; phylum Chordata; class Amphibia; order Anura; family Dendrobatidae; genus Ranitomeya; species Ranitomeya variabilis. Next base: position 602,126,019 of record NC_135234.1, read on the forward strand.
CTAATAGGATTTTTTAAAATAAATTAGCAGCAGACTACACTACTTGAAAAAAAATTAAAATTGATTTGGCGGTATGACGCAGTGAACAACCCTGAGCTGGAGACAACCAGGCTATGGCTGCTCACAGACTACAGGGCGAGCTGCAGTCACACGGAGACCGTGCAGACAGACGTAAACGGCGCTGCAAGGCCCAAAAACCCTCCTCTACTTTATCCTATGTAGTGTTTTTCCACAAATTAGCTGGAGACGGGTGGAAAGACACTAATAGGATTTTTTTGAATAAATTAGCAGCAGACTACACTACTTGAAAAAAAAAAAAAAAAAAAAGAACAGTATGAGGCAATGAACCACCCGCCCTGAACTGAATACAACCAGCTATGGATGGCCTATGTGGCTGCACTCAGACTAGAGAGTGGGCTGCACTCACACACACACACACACACAGACCTTGCAGATCGCTGTGAAAACAGCGCTACAAGGCAAAAGCAAGGTGAATAGTAGGTGAACACAGCGGTTGCTAAATTAGCCTTTGGAAAGCACAAAGAAGCAAATCGCTATCTCTAAACTGTCCCTCAGTCAGCAAACAGCGTCCTGTCACTAACTGAATTCACAGCAGAGTGATCGCAAAATGGCGCCAGCGACTTTTAAACTGCATCATGACATCATTTCAGCAGCCAATCACAGCCTTGCCAGTAGTTTCATGCCCTCCATGCTAAACAGGATGTGCCCACACTTGGAATCATTCTCATTGGCTGAATTTCTGCATTTTGAATCTTTGAACTTCCGATTCCGGTATCCGATACGCGGCAAGTATCGGAATCCCGGTATCGGAATTCCGATACCGCAAGTATCGGCCGATACCCGATACTTGCGGTATCGGAATGCTCAACACTACTCGCCAACAAAATGGACGAATTAGAATTAATGTTGTTGGAGCATAATTATGACATGGTGGGGATATCTGAAACATGGCTGGATGAGAGCCATGACTGGGCTGTTAACTTGTAGGGCTATAGCCTTTTCAGAAACTACTGTACAGATAAGCGAGGGGGAGAGGTGTGTCTATATGTAAAATCGTTCTTAAAACTCATCCGGCGTGATAATATGGGTGAATTTATTGAAAATGTAGAGTCCCTGTGGGTGGAGATAGGGGGAGGGGGAAAAAATAATAAATTACTGATAGGGGTTTGTTATAAATCTCCAAAAATAATGGAAGCAACAGTGAATATCCCCGTAAAGCAAATAGATGAAGCTGTGACTCAAGGAGAAGTCATTATTATGTGGGACTTTAACTACCCTGAAATAGATTGGAGAACGGAAATCTGCAGTTCCAGCAAAGGTAATCGGTTTTTGACAACTATGAGAGACAATTACATTTCACAACTGGTTCAGGACCCAACAAGAAGGGGGGCACTGCTAGACCTAATATTAACCAACAGGCCAGACCGCATATCAAATATAAGGGTTAGGAGTCACTTGGGGAATAGTGATCACAAAATAATAAGTTTTCATGTATCCTTTAATAAGATGGGTAGTAGGGGAGTTACAAGGACACTAGACTTCAGGAGGGCAAATTTCCAACGAATGAGAGAGGATCTTGGTGCAATTAACTGGGACGATATCCTGAGACATAAAAATACCCAAAGAAAATGGGAGACGTTTATTAGCATCCTGGATAGGACCTGTGCACAGTATATACCGTATGGGAATAAACATACTAGAAATAGGAGGAAACCAATATGGCTAAATAGAGCTGTAAGGGGCACAATAAGTGACAAGAAGAAAGCATTTAGAGAATTAAAGGGAGTAGGTAGTTATGAGGCATTAAATAAATACAAAAAATTAAATAAATTCTGTAAAAAGCAAATCAATTGAGACAGGGAGACTCATTGCCAGATAGAGTAAAGATAATCCCAAAATATTATTTAACTACATAAATAGTAAGAAACTAAAAAATTAAAGTGTTGGCCCCCTTAAAAATAGTTTGGGTGAAATGGTGGATGAGGATGAGGAAAAAGCCACTATGCTAAAAGACTTTTTTTCATCAGTATTTACACAAGAAAATTCCATGGCAGACAATATGATCAGTGATAAAAATTCCCCATTAAATGTCACCTGCTTAACCCAGCAGGAAGTACGGCGGCGTCTAAAAATCACTAAAATTGACAAATCTACGGGCCCAGATGGGATACACCCCAGAGTACTGCAGGAATTAAGTACAGTCATTGATAGACCATTATTTTTAATCTTTAATGACTCCATAGTAACAGGGTCTGTACCACAGGACTGGCGTATAGCAAATGTGGTGCCAATATTCAAAAAGGGGACAAAAATTGAACTCGGTAATTATAGGCCAGTAAGCTTAACCTCTACTGTGGGTAAAATCCTGGAGGGCATTCTAAGGGATGCTATGCTGGAGTATCTGAAGAGGAATAACCTCATGACTAGTGTTGAGCATTCCGATACCGCAAGTATCGGGTATCGGCCGATATTTGCTTTATCGGAATTCCGATACCGAGATCCGATACTTTTGTGGTATCGGGAATCGGAATCGGAAGTTCCCAGTGTATGGTTCCCAGGGTCTGAAGGAGAGGAAACTCTCCTTCAGGCCCTGGGATCCATATTAATGTGTAAAATAAAGAATTAAAATAAAAAATACTGATGTACTCACCTCTCCGGAGGCCCCTGGACATCACCGCTGGTAACCGGCAGCCTTCTTTGCTTAAAATGAGCGCGTTTACGGCCTTCCATGACGTCACGGCTTCTGATTGGTCGCGTGCCGCTCATGTGACCGCCACGCGACCAATCACAAGCCTTGACGTAATTCTCAGGTCCTAAATTCCTAATTCTAGGAATTTAGGACCTGAGAATTACGTCACGGCTTGTGATTGGTCACGTGGCGGTCACATGGGCGGCCGCGACCAATCACAAGCCGTGACGTCATCTAAGGCCCTGAACGCGCTCATTCTTAGGAAGGAAGGCTGCCGGAAAGAAGCCGAGGGTGAGTATATTCCTATTAGGTATATACTCACCCTAGGACGCGCCCTGCTTCTTTCCGGCAGCCTTCCTTCTTAAGAATGAGCGCGTTCAGGGCCTTAGATGACGTCACGGCTTGTGATTGGTCGCGGCCGCCCATGTGACCGCCACTCGACCAATCACAAGCCGTGACGTAATTCTCAGGTCCTAAATTCCTAGAATTAGGAATTTAGGACCTGAGAATTACGTCATGGCTTGTGATTGGTCGCGTGGCAGACACATAAGCGGCACGCGACCAATCAGAAGCCGTGACGTCATGGAAGGTGCTGAATGCGCTCATTTTAAGAAAAGAAGGCTGCCGGTTACCAGCGGTGATGTCCAGGGGCCTCCGGAGAGGTGAGTATATCGATATTTTTTATTTTAATTCTTTATTTTACACATTAATATGGATCCCAGGGTCTGAAGGAGAGTTTCCTCTCCTTCAGACCCTGGGAACCATCAGGGATACCTTCCAATACTTGAGTCCCATTGACTTGTATTGGTATCGGGTATCGGTATCGGATTAGATCCGATACTTTGCCGGTATCGGCCGATACTTTCCGATACCGATACTTCCAAGTATCGGATGGTATCGCTCAACACTACTCATGACCCAGGATCAGCAAAGGTTTACTAGGGACCGTTCATGTCAGACTAATTTGATCAGCTTCTATGAAGAGGTAAGTTCCGGGCTGGACCAAGGGAATCCAGTAGATGTAGTGCATATATGGACTTTTCAAATGCTTTTGATACGGTGCCACACAAAAGGTTGATACATAAAATGAGAATAATGGGGATGGGGAAAATATGTGTAAGTGGGTTGAGAGCTGGCTCAGGGATAGGAAACAAAGGGTGGTTGTTAATGGAGCACACTCGGACTGGGTCACGGTTAGCAGTGGGGTACCACAGGGGTCAATATTGGGCCCTCTTCTTTATAACATTTATTAATGACCTTCTAGGAGGCATTCAGAGTAGAATTTCAATATTTGCAGATGACACTAAACTCTGCAGGGTAATCAATACAGGGGAGGACAGTTTTATATTACAGGATGATTTATGTAAACTAGAAGCTTGGGCTGATAAATGGCAAATGAGCTTTAATGGGGATAAATGTAAGGTCATGCACTTGGGTAGAAGTAATAATATGTATAACTATGTGCTTAATTCTAAAACTCTGGGCAAAACCGTCAATGAAGAAGACCTGGGTGTGTGGGTGGATGACAAACTCATATTCAGTGGCCAGTGTCAGGCAGCTGCTACAAAGGCAAATAAAATAATGGGATGTATTAAAAGAGGCATAGATGCTCATGAGGAGAACATAATTTTACCTCTATACAAGTCACTAGTTCGACCACACTTAGAATACTGTGCACAGTTCTGGTCTCCGGTATATAAGAAAGACATAGCTGAACAAGAGCGGGTGCAGAGAAGAGTGACTAAGGTTATTAGAGGACTGGGGGGTCTGCAATACCAAGATAGATTATTACACTTGGGGCTATTTAGTTTGGAAAAACGAAGCCTAAAGGGTGATCTTATTTTAATGTATAAATATATGAGGGGACAGTACAAAGACCTTTCTGATGATCTTTTTAATCATTGACCTGAGACAGGGACAAGGGGGCATCCCCTACATCTAGAGGAAAGAAGGTTTAAGCATAATAACAGACACAGATTCTTTACTGTAAGAGCAGTGAGACTATGGAACTCTCTTCCGTATGATGTTGTAATGAGTGATTCATTACTTAAATTTAAGAGGGGACTGGATGCCTTTCTGGAAAAGTATAATGTTACAGGGTATATACACTAGATTCCTTGATAGGGCGTTGATCCAGGGAACTAGTCTGACTGCCGTATGTGGAGTCGGGAAGGAATTTTTTTCCCCAATGTGGAGCTTACTCTTTGCCACATGGGTTTTTTTTTGCCTTCCTCTGGATCAACATGTTAGGGCATGTTAGGTTAGGCTATGGGTTGAACTAGATGGACTTAAAGTCTGCCTTCAACCTTAAAAACTATGTAACTATGTAACTATGTACTGAACTATTTCAAAAGCTCAACACAAATGTATTTATTTGAAACAAAATTATATCTGATCATGATCAGTATGCCTTCAAAGCTACGATTTTTCCACCACAGATACAAAAGGCCTCAGACTCATAACGGGCTGTATAATTTTTTTTTTTTTTTTTTTTTTTTTAGAGAATTAAAAAAAAAGAGTGGAAAAAGGCAAGCAGACAGAACTGTGCAACTTATGCCTGCGAAGCTGCAGTGCTTCCACCACAGATACAACAGGCCTCAGCCTGACATAACAGACTGCATACATTTTTGGGGTTTTTTGGAGAATTTTTTTTAAAGTGGAACAAGGCTAGCAGACAGAACTATGGAACATATGCCTGCAAAGCTACAATTTTTAAAACACAGATACACCAGGCCTCAGCCAGACTTAACAGACTGTATAAAATATTTTTTTGGGGGGTGAATTTTTGAAAAAAAAAACAAGAACAAGGCTAGCACACAGAACTATGATACATATGCCTGCGAAACTACAATTTTTCCACCACCGAAACACCAGCCCGTCAGCCTCAGATAACAGACTGATCTAAATGTGGCCTTGATTTTTTTAGGCACAACTAAATTGTGTCAACAAGTTGGCTATGACACACACACAAAAAAAATTTGGCGCACTCTCATCTGGTGACTGGGACAAAAAAAAAGGTAGATTTGCACGTTCTTAGATTTCAATAAACTTGCTGTAGTAGGCAGCGTGAACAAGCAAATAAATGTTAAAATAAGGGGGCTATGGATTGCTTTAGAATAAAAAGAGCAGGTATCAGGTGAAGAAAGAATTAGCCTCCTGGTTTCTCAGGAGTTGTGGACTGAACAGTTTCAGACCTATACTAACTATTAAAAGCACGATTCTGACCCTATCTCAGCAGTAGCTCTCCCTACACTTGCTAAGTCCGGAGCAGAATGCGGCTAGCAGGGCGGCGCCAGGTCTCTTATAGACCTGATAATGCTGTGCGGCCAGCCAATCACTGTAATACCATAACAAAGATGGCTGCGGCATTGCAGTGCATGACTGACAATCCCTGCACTGTCATTGGTGCTCTAAAGATTGCCAGAATTGGAGGGCGGAGACCCAAGCTACCACTGAATAATCTCAGAAATACTCGGTACACCGAGCATAGTGATACTCGGGCGCATACCGAGTTGTGGTGAGCACATTCACTCATCACTAGTGTTGAGCATTCCGATACCACAAGTATCGGATATCGGCCGATATTTGCGGGTATCGGAATTCCGATACCGAGATCCGATACTTTTGTGGTATCGGGTATCGGTATCGAAACAACATTAATGTGTAAAATAAAGAATTAAAATAAAAAATATTGCTATACTCACCTCTCCGACGCAGCCTGGACCTCACCGAGGGAACCGGCAGCGTTCTTTGCTTAAAATGTGCGCTTTTACTTCCTTCCATGACGTCACGGCTTGTGATTGGTCGCGTGCCGCCCATGTGGCCGCGACGCGACCAATCACAGCAAGCCGTGACGTAATTTTCAGGTCCTCAATGCCTAATTCTAGGCATTCAGGAATTTAAAATTACTTTCCAGCTTGTGATTGGTCGCGTCGCGGTCACATGGGTGACGCGACCAATCACAAGCCGTGATGTCACGGGAGGCAGGAGACACGCGCATTTTTAAAATTACGTCACGGCTTGTGATTGGTTGCGTGCCGCCCATGTGACCGCGACGCGACCAATCACAGCAAGCCGTGACGTAATTTCAGGTCCTCAATGCAGAAATAGGCATCAGGACCTGAAATTACGTCACGGCTTGCTGTGATTGGTCGCGTCGCGGTCACATGGGCGGCACGCAACCAATCACAAGCCGTGACGTAATTTTAAAAATGCGCGCGTCTCCTGCCTCCCGTGACGTCACGGCTTGTGATTGGTCGCGTCGCCCATGTGACCGCGACGCGACCAATCACAAGCCGGAACGTAATTTTAAAATACTGAATGCCTAGAATTAGGCATTGAGGACCTGAAAATTACGTCACGGCTTGCTGAGATTGGTCGCGTCGCGGCCACATGGGCGGCACGCGACCAATCACAAGCCGTGACATCACGGAAGGAAGTAAAAGCGCGCATTTTAAGCAAAGAACGCTGCCGGTTCCCTCGGTAAGGTGCAGGCTGCGTCGGAGAGGTGAGTATAGCAATATTTTTTATTTTAATTCTTTATTTTACACATTAATATGGATCCCAGGGCCTGAAGGAGAGTTTCCTCTCCTTCAGACCCTGGGAACCATCAGGAATACCGTCCGATACTTGAGTCCCATTGACTTGTATTGTTATCGGGTATCGGTATCGGATTAGATCCGATACTTTGCCGGTATCGGCCGATACTTTCCGATACCGATACTTTCAAGTATCGGACGGTATCGCTCAACACTACTCATCACTAATCATAACTATATGGTAATCATGCTGCAGCAAGAAGTCACTCAAATGTCGAGCTCTTCCATGAGGTCCAAGCCCATGGTGTGTTGGTGGCTGAGAAGCACTGATGCTTGCTTTCTCCTTCTCCTCCCAGCAACCACGAACAAGATAGAGGGGATGATTATCCACTTCATCTCCTGACAGTTGCTGGCCCCTCACCTCTTCTTCCACCATTTGTTTCTCGGATCTTGCACCTTCACTAACAGTTTGTCTGTTATCACCAGCCCCCGTTGACCACAGTAATCCACCCTCCATTGGTACCCTCCTGAGTGAGGACAGTCTGGAACTTTGAGGCAATGTTATCCCTTCTGCATCATCCTCTGCTTCCTCCTCTTCCTCTGTGACCACCATCTCTTCTCACAGGCTATTCAAAGTCTGCTCCAGCATATAGATGACCAGAATAGTGATGCTGATGACAGCCTTGTCAGCATTAACCATCTTCATAGCCATTTCAAAACTGTGCAGAAGTATGCAAGGGTCATTAATCTGTGCCCACCTCATAAACAATATCCAAGACACTTCTTGGATATCAGTTGGATGCCTCTCACACAGCCAAACCAAATCTCCACTTTGCATTGATGAGGGGCAGTACCCCAAGACACAGTGTCTGTAAATTGAGATTCTGGTGTGGCTATTAGTTATCCTAAGTCATGTGAAAAGGCTTGTTTGAAAAGGGTTGACATTGACTTGTAGAATTGCTAACTTCCAATAGGTGGTACTAGAGTTCTAGTTCTCTTCCTCTCTGAAGAGACAATTTGCATAATCACCTCATAAACATGAAATATGCCATGTACATACTGTGTTGGCCCAGGCTGTATTACATGACATACTCTGTCAGGGCTTGTTGCTGCTTCCACAGTTGCTGCAACATGTGCAGAGTGGAATTCCACCTTGTCGGCACATCATGTATCATCCTGTTAACTGGCATGGACAAAGACCTCTGTATCGATGCAAGTTGATAACCTGAGGGGTGCAAACAGTGGAAGATAGCACACAGCTTTCATTCTTTCTGCAGCAGCTCCCCTGTGCCAGGATTGTGGTGGAGAAAATGCTGTATCACCAGGTAGAGGATGTGATCCATGCAAGACAGGTATGTGAGCTTGCCTTGGTGTTCGGCCGCCATCAGGTTCACACCGTTATCGGACAAGGACTTCCTTAGTTGCAGGAACAGCCATTGCTCAAATTCAGCCTGGTTAGATAATCACAACTCTTCAGCTATATGACTGCGATCTCCAAGGCTTATCAATTTTAACACTGCCTGATTGTGTTGACTCCTGGCTGCACCGTACTGGGGTGGTGGGGATGCGCTGTGCACTGTTTTAATGCATGTCTCGCTAATGCAGAGGTTAAGTGCACAGTTGGAGGCCCTAGAGGAGTGAGAGGAGGAGGCAGAAGCAGTGGAGAAAGTGTGAAATATAGAGCTTTGTCCAGCATGCCTTGGTGATTCCAAGACTTGTAGAGCAGCACCTTTCCCACCAGCCCCCACAGCCACCAGAGTCTCCCAGTGCCTAGTCAGCTACATGTAACGCCCTTACCAATGCAAACTTGTCCAAGTGTCTGTGGTGAAATGCACCCTGGCAGACATAGATTTAGTCAAGGAATGTGTGATGTCTGCGACATGCTGGTGTACTGTAGGCACAGATTTCTTAGAAAAGTAATGGCGACTGGACACCTGGTACTGGGGGACTGTGATTGTAATAAGCTTTCGGAAACCGTCTGTATCTACTAGGCAGAAAGGCGGCATTTCCGTGGCCAACAGATTGTATAAGGTGGAGTTCAACCTTTTACCTTTGTCATGTGTAGGAGGAAACAATCTTTTACGTGACCACAATTGTGGGACCGTGGGTTGGCTGCAGCACTGAGTATGGTGAACCAGTCAAACAGCTGGATCTTGAGGAATGTGAAGGTGGAGATGTTACGATGGATTGAGAAAGTTGTGGTGTGTTTGTTCTCTGAGATTGGTCAAAAACAGCAGGCATGTATGCTTCCATTATAGCTGACGCAGTGGTATTCCCAGAGTAACCCATGTCAAATTGTTGCACTTTTTCCCTCTACTCAGTTTCTTTTTGGAAAGTTGGCAGATTGTGTGAATTGGCTCATCCCTTGCGGTGTCAATAAAGGCCCAGGCTATGCAACTCTTGTTGCCCTGCAAGCTGCAGACTCATGAAAGCTGCTGGCTGCAGCCACAGTTGTCCCTCAGGATGAATTGCTACGTGTCTGCACCATACAGCCCAACATAACCTCCTTATATTCCTCTTCCTTCACCTCCTCAGATGACCTACTCAGCTACTCAGCTGTGTGCCTCTGTGTTTACGCCAACTAGGATCTACCATCTCATCATCATCCTCTGTGTTATCCCATTCTTCGACCCGAGAGTCACCTTCCTTCTCTTCATGCCCTGACAGCATAGTACAGTCCACATGAGCCTCAGATTTCTGAGTCTCTTCAGGATCTCCTCTGTTGTGAATTCTGCTCTTGGGCTCCCCCGATGGTTGTAAGTGGTAGCGCTGCTGTCTCTGAATCGCAGCATTTGTCAGGTGTGTTCACTTTTTGCAATTCTGACTGGGCTATTTAGTCTGGCTTCACCCTTTAGTCAGTGCCAGTTGTCCATTGTTCCTGGAGGATTCACATCTCTGCCTGGTCTCTCCTGCTTTGCAGTTCATTTCAACAAAGATAAGTTCTGGCCTTGATTTTTTGCTGTCCACTTGCTGTGGCCTTATTGTTCAGTTCTTTTCCATGTTTTTGTCTTGTCCAGCTTGGTCTGTATAAGGATTTGTTTAGCCAAGCTGGTATCTCTGGAGATGCAGATATACCCTCCATATCTTTAGTTAGCTGTGGAGATTTTGTATTTTCTGTGGTGGATATCTTCTAGTGTTTTAATACTGACCGCATAGTACTCTGTCCTATCCTTTCTATTTAGCTAGAAGTGGCCTCCTTTGCTAAATTCTGATTTCAGTCTGTGTATGTTTTTTCCCTCTCCTCTCACAGTCAATATTTGTGGGGGGCTGTCTATCCTTTGGGGATTTTCTCTGAGGCAAGATAGTTTTCCCTTTTCTATCTCTAGGGGTAATTAGTCCTCCGGCTGCGTCGAGATGTCTAGGGAGCGCTAGGTACATTCCACGGCTACTTCTAGTTGCGGTGTTAAGTTCAGGGTCTGCGGTCAGTACAGGTACCACCTTCTCCAGAGTACGTCTCATGCTGCTCTTAGGCCACCAGATCATAACAGTACAACTGGCCAACAATGAGTTAATCGCATCTCAGAAGAAGGGAAGGAAAGTGCTGAGCCATTTTTTTTTCTGTAGTCTGTTGTGGTTTTTTTTTTTTCTTCCCTCTTTACCTCTGGGTGGCTCAGGAGTTCGGCGCTGGTATGGATGTTCAGGGATTGGCTTCTCGTGTCGATCAACTTGCTGCTAGAGTACAGGGTATTTCCAATTATATCGTTCAGACTCCGGTTTTAGAGCCTAGAATTCCAACTCCTGATTTGTTTTTTGGGGATAGGTCCAAATTTCTGAGCTTTAAAAATAACTGTAAACTGTTTTTTGCTCTGAAACCCCGTTCCTCTGGTGATCCCATCCAGCAGGTTAAAATTGTTATATCTCTGCTGTGTGGTGACCCCCAGGATTGGGCATTTGCCCTGGAACCTGGGAATCCGGCATTGCTTAATGTAGACACCTTTTTTCAGGCGCTTGGGTTATTGTATGACGAACCTAATTCAGTGGATCATGCTGAGAAGACCTTGTTGGCCCTGTCTCAGGGTCAAGAAGTGGCAGAATCATATTGCCAGAAGTTTAGAAAATGGTCTGTACTGACTAAATGGAGTGAGGATGCCTTGGCGGCAATCTTCAGAAAGGGTCTTTCTGAATCCGTTAAGTATGTTATGGTGGGGTTCCCCACGCCTGCTGGTCTGAGTGATTCTATGTCTCTGGCCAATCAGATTGATCGGTGCTTGCGCGAGCGCAGAGTTGTGCACACTATGGCATTGTTGTCATGATCTCTGCAGGCAGAGATCATAGCAAGCCTATAGAGGGACAAGCTCTCGGAAGATGGAACTATACTGACCATGAACTAAGCCTGCCGCGCAACTAGAAATAGCCAGGTAGCATTTCCTATTTATCGCTAGATGCCCAGCTCTGGCCTAAGACCTAAATAGCTAGCAGAGGGAAATATAAGACCTGGCTCACCTCTAGAGAAATATTCCAAAGAAGACAGTAGCCCCCCACATATAATGACGGTGAGTTCAGATGAAACAACAAACGCAGCAGGAAAATAGTCTTAGCAAATTTGAGGTCCGCTTACTAGATAGCAGAAGACAGATAGTATACTTTCATGGTCAGCAGAAAAACACTAACAAAACACCATCCAGAGATTACCTTAAACTCTGGCATTAACTCATAACGCCAGAGTAGCAATCCCTGATCAACGAGAGCTTTCCAGACACAGTAACAAAACTTCAGCTGTGAACTGGAACAAATAGGCAAAACAAAACAAGGACAAAAGTCCAACTTATCTAGTAGTAGTCTAGAAGCAGGAACAAGCACTGAGAGGCATCAGATAACATTGTTGACCGGCAAGAAACCACCAGAGAAATGAGCTTAAATAGCGACACCCACTACTGATGGAACCAGGTGAAACAGGAAAGAGGATGACAAGTCCAATTCCACAAGCGGCCACCGGGGGAGCCCAGAATCCAAATTCACAACAGTACCCCCCCCTCAAGGAGGGGGCACCGAACCCTCACCAGATCCACCAGGGCGACCAGGATGAGCCCTATGGAAGGCACGAACAAGATCAGAAGCATGAACATCAGATGCATTGACCCAAGAATTATCCTCCTGGCCGTAACCCTTCCAGTTAACCAGATACTGGAGTTTCCGTCTGGAAACACGAGAGTCCAAAATTTTCTCCACAACGTACTCCAACTCACCCTCAACCAACACCGGAGCAGGAGGCTCAACTGAAGGTACAACAGGTACCTCATACCTGCGCAATAACGACCGATGAAAAACGTTATGAATGGAAAAGGACGCAGGGAGGTCCAAACGGAAAGAAACAGGATTAAGAATCTCCAATATTCTATAAGGGCCGATGAACCGAGGTTTAAACTTAGGAGAAGAGACCCTCATAGGGACAAAACGAGAAGACAACCACACTAAATCTCCAACACAAAGCCGAGAACCAACACGACGATGACGGTTGGCAAAACGCTGAGTCTTCTCCTGGGACAACTTCAAATTGTCCATAACCTGCCCCCAGATGTGATGCAATCTCTCCACCACCGCATCCACTCCAGGACAATCCGAGGATTCCACCTGACCGGAGGAAAATCGAGGGTGAAACCCCGAATTACAGAAAAACGGGGACACCAAGGTGGAAGAACTGGCCCGATTATTGAGGGCGAACTCTGCCAATGGCAAAAAAGCAACCCAATCATCCTGGTCAGCAGAGACAAAACACCTCAGATATGTCTCAAGGGTCTGATTAGTCCGCTCGGTCTGGCCATTAGTCTGAGGGTGAAAAGCAGATGAAAAAGACAAATCTATGCCCATCCTAGCACAGAATGCCCGCCAAAATCTAGACACAAATTGGGTACCTCTGTCAGAAACAATATTCTCAGGAATACCGTGCAATCGGACAACATTCTGAAAAAACAGAGGAACCAACTCAGAAGAAGAAGGCAACTTGGGCAGAGGAACCAAATGGACCATTTTAGAGAAACGGTCACAGACCACCCAGATGACAGACATCTTCTGGGAAACAGGCAGATCTGAAATAAAATCCATCGAGATGTGTGTCCAAGGCCTCTTAGGAATAGGCAAGGGCAACAGCAGTCCGCTAGCCCGAGAACTACAAGACTTGGCCCGAGCACAAACGTCACATGACTGCACAAAGACTCGCACATCTCGTGACAGGGAAGGCCACCAGAAGGATCTTGCCACCAAATCCCTGGTACCAAAAATTCCGGGATGACCTGCCAATGCAGAAGAATGTACCTCAGAGATGACTCTGCTGGTCCAATCATCCGGAACAAACAGTCTATCAGGCGGACAACGATCCGGTCTATCCGCCTGAAACTCTTGCAAGGACCGCCGCAGATCAGGAGAAACGGCCGACAAAATTACTCCCTCCCTAAGGATACCTGTGGGTTCAGAATTACCAGGAGAGTCCGGGTCAAAACTCCTAGAAAGGGCATCTGCCTTAACATTCTTAGAACCCGGTAGGTATGACACCACAAAATTAAAGCGAGAAAAAAATAAAGACCAGCGCGCCTGTCTAGGATTCAGGCGTCTGGCAGTCTCAAGATAAATCAAATTTTTGTGGTCAGTCAATACCACCACCTGATGCCTAGCCCCCTCGAGCCAATGGCGCCACTCCTCAAACGCCCACTTCATGGCCAAAAGCTCCCGATTCCCAACATCATAATTCCGCTCTGCGGGCGAAAATTTGCGAGAAAAGAAGGCACAAGGCCTAATGACGGAGCAGTCGGAACCTTTCTGCGACAACACTGCCCCAGCTCCGATCTCCGAAGCGTCAACCTCAACCTGAAAAGGCAGATTCACATCAGGCTGACGCAACACAGGGGCAGAGGCAAAACGGCGCTTAAGCTCCTGAAAGGCCTCTACAGCATGAGGGGACCAATTAGCAACATCAGCGCCTTGTCTGGTCAAATCAGTCAGTGGTTTAACGACATCCGAAAAACCAGCAATAAATCGGCGGTAAAAGTTGGCAAAGCCCAAAAATCTCTGAAGACCCTTAAGAGAGGAGGGCTGAGTCCAGTCACAAATAGCTTGCACCTTGACGGGATCCATCTCAATGGAAGAGGGAGAAAAAATATACCCCAAAAAGGAAATTTTCTGAACCCCAAAAACGCACTTAGACCCCTTCACACATAAAGAATTAGACCGCAGAACCTGAAAAACTCTCCTGACCTGCTGGACATGAGAGTCCCAGTCATCAGAAAAAATCAGAATATCATCCAGATATATTATCATAAATTTATCCAGAAAATCGCGGAAAATATCATGCATAAAAGACTGGAAAACTGAAGGGGCATTAGAAAGACCAAAAGGCATGACCAAATACTCAAAGTGGCCCTCGGGCGTATTAAATGCGGTCTTCCACTCATCCCCCTGCCTGATCCGCACCAAATTATACGCCCCACGAAGATCAATTTTAGAGAACCACTTAGCACCCTCTATACGAGCAAACAAATCAGTAAGCAATGGCAATGGGTATTGATACTTAACAGTGATCTTATTCAGAAGCCGATAATCAATACATGGTCTCAAAGAGCCGTCTTTTTTTGAGACAAAGAAAAACCCAGCTCCCAAGGGAGAAGAAGATGGACGAATATGTCCCTTTTCCAAAGACTCCTTTATATATTCCCGCATAGCAGCATGTTCCGGCACAGACAAATTAAACAAACGACCCTTTGGATATTTACAACCCGGTATCAAATCTATGGCACAATCGCACTCACGGTGCGGAGGTAACGACCCAAGCTTGGGTTCGTCAAAGACGTCTTGATAATCAGAGAGGAACTCAGGGACTTCAGAGGGAATGGACGACGAAATAGAAACCAAAGGTACGTCCCCATGAATACCCTTACATCCCCAGCTCAACACAGACATTGCTCTCCAGTCCAAGACTGGGTTGTGAGACTGCAACCATGGCAATCCCAGTACCAAATCGTCATGTAAATTATACAGCACCAGGAAACGAATAATCTCCTGGTGATCCGGATTGATACGCATGGTTACTTGTGTCCAGTATTGTGGTTTATTATTAGCCAATGGGGTGGAGTCAATCCCCTTCAGAGGAATAAGAGTCTCCAAAGGCTCTAAATCAAAACCACAACGATTGGCAAAGGACCAATCCATAAGACTCAGAGCGGCGCCAGAGTCAACATAGGCGTCCGTGGCAATGGATGACAAAGAGCAAATCAGGGTTACAGACAAAATAAACTTAGACTGAATGGTGCCAATGGAAACAGACTTATCAAGCTTCTTTGTACGCCTAGAGCATGCCGATATAACATGAGTAGAATCCCCACAATAGAAACACAATCCATTCTTCCGTCTAAAATTCTGTCGCTCGCTCCTGGACAGAATTCTATCACACTGCATACTTTCTGGCGTCTTTTCCATAGACACCGCCAGATGGTGCACCGGTTTGCGCTCCCGCAGACGCCTATCAATCTGAATAGCCATTGTCATGGACTCATTCAGACCTGCAGGCAAAGGGAACCCCACCATAACATCCTTAATGGCATCAGAGAGACCTTCTCTGAAAGTTGCCGCCAAGGCGCACTCATTCCACTGAGTAAGCACAGACCATTTACGGAATTTTTGGCAGAAAACTTCAGCTTCGTCTTGCCCCTGAGATAGTGCCATCAAAGTTTTTTCTGCCTGAAGTTCCAAATGAGGTTCCTCATAAAGCAAGCCCAAGGCCAGAAAAAACGCATCCACATCGCGTAACGCAGGATCCCCTGCTGGCAATGAGAAGGCCCAATCTTGAGGGTCACCCCTGAGCAAGGAAATCACAATCCTAACCTGCTGAGCAGGGTCTCCAGCTGAACGAGACTTCAGGGACAAATAAAGCTTACAATTATTTCGGAAATTCTGGAAGCTAGCTCTATTCCCTGTGAAGAACTCCGGCAAAGGAATTCTCGGCTCAGATACCGGAGCATGTACCACAAAATCTTGTAAATTTTGTACTTTCGTGACGAGATTATTCAAACCCGCAGTTACACTCTGGAGATCCATTATTGTCAGGTGCACACAGAGCATACAGAGATTAGGAGGAGAGAGAGAAAAAAAGACTGCAGCAAGGCAGACTGGAGGAAAAAAAAAAAAAAAAAATTCCAGCAGACTTCTTATAACTCTCCTTTCTAAACCTGGGTCTTTAACACTTTATTGTCCGGTCAAACTGTCATGATCTCTGCAGGCAGAGATCATAGCAAGCCTATAGAGGGACAAGCTCTCGGAAGATGGAACTATACTGACCATGAACTAAGCCTGCCGCGCAACTAGAAATAGCCAGGTAGCATTTCCTATTTATCGCTAGATGCCCAGCTCTGGCCTAAGACCTAAATAGCTAGCAGAGGGAAATATAAGACCTGGCTCACCTCTAGAGAAATATTCCAAAGAAGACAGTAGCCCCCCACATATAATGACGGTGAGTTCAGATGAAACAACAAACGCAGCAGGAAAATAGTCTTAGCAAATTTGAGGTCCGCTTACTAGATAGCAGAAGACAGATAGTATACTTTCATGGTCAGCAGAAAAACACTAACAAAACACCATCCAGAGATTACCTTAAACTCTGGCATTAACTCATAACGCCAGAGTAGCAATCCCTGATCAACGAGAGCTTTCCAGACACAGTAACAAAACTTCAGCTGTGAACTGGAACAAATAGGCAAAACAAAACAAGGACAAAAGTCCAACTTATCTAGTAGTAGTCTAGAAGCAGGAACAAGCACTGAGAGGCATCAGATAACATTGTTGACCGGCAAGAAACCACCAGAGAAATGAGCTTAAATAGCGACACCCACTACTGATGGAACCAGGTGAAACAGGAAAGAGGATGACAAGTCCAATTCCACAAGCGGCCACCGGGGGAGCCCAGAATCCAAATTCACAACACATTGTCTTCCGAGCGGAGTCCTGAGCCTATGCAGTGTGATAGGATTGTGTCTAGAGCTGAACGACAAGGATTCAGACGTCAGAATAGGTTGTGTTTTTACTGCGGCAATTCTGCTCATGTTATTTCTGATTGCCCTAAGCGTACCAAGAGAATCACTAGTTCTGTTACCATCAGTACTGTACAACCTAAATTTCTGTTATCTGTGACCCTGATCTGCTCATTATCGTCATTTTCTGTCATGGCATTTGTGGATTCAGGCACCGCTCTAAACTTAATGGACTTAGAATTGGCCAGACGTTGTGGTTTCACCTTGCAGACTTTGCAGAGTCCTATTCCTTTGAGGGGCATTAATGCTACACAGTTGGCTAAAAATAAACCTCAGGTTGGACACAGCTGACCATGTGCATGGCGCCAGCCCATCAGGAAGATTGTCGTTTTATGGTCTTGCATAATTTGCATGATGCTATTGTGCTGGGTTTCCCATGGTTACAGGTGCATAATCCGGTATTAGATTGGAAATCTATGTCTGTGACTAGTTGGGGTTGTCAGGGGGTTCATGGTGACGTTCCTTTGATGTCAATTGCCTCCTCCCCCTCTTCTGAAATTCCTGAGTTTTTGTCAGATTTCCAGGATGTATTCAATGAGCCCAAGTCCAGTTCCCCTCCACCGCATAGGGACTGTGATTGTGCTATTGACTTGATTCCAGGCTGTAAGTTCCCTAAGGGCCGACTTTTCAACCTGTCTGTGCCAGAACATACCGCCATGCGGAGCTATGTTAAGGGGTCCTCGGAGAAGGAGCATATTCGGCCATCTTCTTCACCATTGGGAGCAGGGTTTTTTTTTGTTGTCAAAAAAGATGGCTCCTTGAGACCCTGTATTGATTATCGCCTCTTGAATAAGATCACGGTCAAATTCCAATACCCTTTGCCTTTGCTTTCTGATCTGTTTGCTAGGATTAAAGGGGCTAGTTGGTTTACTAAGATTGACCTTCGAGGGGCATATAATCTTGTTCGTATTAAGCAGGGTGACGAATGGAAAACTGCGTTTAATATGCCCGAAGGCCATTTTGAATCCTTGTGATGCCATTCGGACTCTCTAATGCTCCATCTGTGTTTCAGTCCTTCATGCATGATATATTTTGGAATTATCTTGATAAATTCATGATTGTATATTTGGATGATATTTTGATTTTTTTAGATGATTGGGAGTCTCATGTGAAACAAGTCAGGATGGTATTTCAGATCCTTCATGATAATGCCTTGTTTGTGAAGGGGTCTAAGTGCCTCTTTGGAGTACAGAAGATTTCTTTTTTGGGCTTCATTTTTTCTCCCTCATCTATAGAAATGGATCCGGTTAAGGTTCAGGCCATTCATGATTGGATCCAGCCCACATCCGTGAAGAAAATTTTGGGCTTTGCTAATTTTTATCTCCGTTTCATTGCCAACTTCTCCAGTGTGGTTAAACCCCTGACCGATTTGACGAAGAAAGGCGCTGATGTGACGAATTGGTCCTCTGCGACTGTTTCTGCCTTTCAGGAGCTTAAACGCCGATTTACTTCTGCCCCTGTGTTGCGTCAGCCAGATGTTTCTCTTCCTTTCAGGTTGAGGTTGACGCTTCTGAGATTGGGGCAGGGGCCGTTTTGTCTCAGAGGAATTCTGATGGTTCCTTGATGAAACCGTGTGCCTTCTTTTCTCAAAAGTTTTCGCCTGCGGAACGCAATTATGATGTCGGCAATCGTGAGTTGTTGGCTATGAAGTGGGCATTTGAGGAGTGGCGACATTGGCTTGAGGGGGCCAAGCACCGTATTGTGGTCTTGACCGATCATAAGAATCTGATTTATCTCGAGTCTGCCAAACGGCTGAATCCTAGACAGGCCCGATGGTCCCTGTTTTTCTCCCGTTTTGATTTTGTGGTCTCGTATCTTCTGGGTTCTAAGAATGTTAAGGCTGATGCCCTCTCTAGGAGCTTTTTGCCTGATTCTCCTGGGGTCCTAGAGCTGGTCGGTATTCTGAAGGAAGGGGTGATTCTTTCTGCCATCTCCCCTGATTTACGACGGGTTCTTCAGGAATTTCAGGCTAATAAACCTGACCGCTGTCCAGTGGGGAAATTGTTTGTTCCTGACAGATGGACTAGTAAAGTGATTTCGGAGGTTCATTGTTCTGTGTTAGCTGGTCATCCTGGGATTTTTGGTACCAGAGATTTGGTTGGTAGGTCCTTTTGGTGGCCTTCTTTGTCACGTGATGTGCGTTCTTTTGTGCAGTCCTGTGGGACTTGTGCGCGGGCCAAGCCTTGCTGTTCCCACGCTAGTGGGTTGCTTTTGCCTTTGCCGGTCCCTGAGAGGCCTTGGACGCATATTTCTATTGATTTTATTTCAGTTCTACCGGTTTCCCAGAGGATGTCAGTTATCTGGGTGGTTTGTGACCGGTTTTCTAAGATGGTTCATTTGGTACCTTTGCCTAAGTTGCCTTCCTCTTCTGATTTGGTTCCGTTGTTTATTCAGCATGTGGTGCGTTTGCATGGCATTCCGGAGAATATTGTGTCCGATAGAGGTTCCCAGTTTGTTTCTAGGTTTTGGCGGGCCTTTTGTGCTAGGCTGGGCATTGATTTGTCTTTTTCTTCCGCATTTCATCCTCAGACAAATGGCCAAACCGAGCGAACTAATCAGACTTTGGAAACTTATTTGAGATGCTTTGTGTCTGCTGATCAGGATGATTGGGTGGCTTTCTTGCCATTGGCCGAGTTTGCCCTTAATAATCGGGCTAGTTTTTCTACCTTGGTTTCACCCTTCTTTTGTAACTCTGGTTTTCATCCTCGTTTTTCTTCGGGGCAGGTTGAGCCTTCTGATTGTCCTGGGGTGGACTCTGTGGTTGACAAGTTGCAGCAAATTTGGGCTCATGTTGTTGACAATTTGGTGTTGTCTCAGGAGGGGGCTCAGCGTTTTGCTAACCGTCGTCGGTGTGTTGGTTCCCGGCTTCGGGTTGGGGATTTGGTCTGGTTGTCTTCCCGTCATGTCCCGATGAAGGTTTCTTCCCCTAAGTTTAAGCCTCGGTTTATTGGCCCTTATAGCATTTCTGAGATTATCAATCCAGTGTCTTTTCGTTTGGCCCTTCCAGCCTCTTTTTCCATCCATAATGTTTTTCATAGATCTTTGTTGCGGAAATATGTGGTGCCCGTTGTTCCCTCTGTTGATCCTCCTGCCCCGGTGTTGATTGATGGGGAGTTGGAGTATGTGGTTGAGAAGATTTTGGATTCTCGTTTTTCAAGGCGGAAGCTTCAGTATCTTGTCAAATGGAAGGGTTGTGGCCAGGAGGATAATTCTTGGGTTGTTGCCTCCGATGTTCATGCTGATGATTTGGTTCGTGCCTTTCATTTGGCTCGTCCGGATCGGCCTGGGGGCTCTGGTGAGGGTTCGGTGACCCATCCTCAAGGGGGGGGTACTGTTATGAATTCTGCTCTTGGGCTCCCCCCGGTGGTTGTAAGTGGTAGCGCTGCTGTCTCTGAATCGCAGCATTTGTCAGGTGTGTTCACTTTTTGCAATTCTGACTGGGCTATTTAGTCTGGCTTCACCCTTTAGTCAGTGCCAGTTGTCCATTGTTCCTGGAGGATTCACATCTCTGCCTGGTCTCTCCTGCTTTGCAGTTCATTTCAACAAAGATAAGTTCTGGCCTTGATTTTTTGCTGTCCACTTGCTGTGGCCTTATTGTTCAGTTCTTTTCCATGTTTTTGTCTTGTCCAGCTTGGTCTGTATAAAAATTTGTTTAGCCAAGCTGGTATCTCTGGAGATGCAGATATACCCTCCATATCTTTAGTTAGCTGTGGAGATTTTGTATTTTCCGTGGTGGATATTTTCTAGTGTTTTAATACTGACCGCACAGTACTCTGTCCTATCCTTTCTATTTAGCTAGAAGTGGCCTCCTTTGCTAAATTCTGATTTCAGTCTGTGTATGTTTTTTCCCTCTCCTCTCACAGTCAATATTTGTGGGGGGCTGTCTATCCTTTGGGGATTTTCTCTGAGGCAAGATAGTTTTCCCTTTTCTATCTCTAGGGGTAATTAGTCCTCCGGCTGTGTCGAGATGTCTAGGGAGCGCTAGGTACATTACACGGCTACTTCTAGTTGCGGTGTTAAGTTCAGGGTCTGCGGTCAGTACAGGTACCACCTTCTCCAGAGTATGTCTCATGCTGCTTTTAGGCCACCAGATCATAACACTCCTCCCCCTGGGCGTTAATGTCTTTGTGATGAGGGTCAGGATGCTGCTCGGACCCTACTTCGTCCTGTCCTAGATCCAAGCTAAAAAAAAATGTTGGGCATCAGTGCAGATGATTTTCTACTCTTGACTCTCTGAAGGTTTTGAGTATACTTGTGATGCCCATGGCATAGAATGTGTGAACAGCTCTTCAGACTCAACCATTTGTGGTTCCCTACAGTCAGTTTAGTGGTTGGAGAGTTGTGACATGGGGGAAGCAAGGTTTATTGGGGTTCCACATCTGTGGGTTGTACTGCTCTTTCAGGGCCTCATTAAGAAGGTGTACTGCTGTGCATCTGTCAAAGAAATGTAGTGGAGTTGCCCGTCCAGTAACAAAAGTTGCCAGTCATCTTTGTATAGTACATAACATTTTTGGTTCATTAGTGCTTTTACAAACATTACTACCTACCCCACATACACCTTGAACACCAACCCTAATCTTCCTTCCACTATGACCTCGCTTTTTTCCAGTCATGTTGCTCAGATAGTGTGGTAGGAGCACAGTATTAGCAACCAAAATTTATTTATTTAAAACAGACTAGATGCTCTATACAATTTCAAAGTGAGATCTCCTCTGCTGTATGACATTAGTAACTGAAGAAATTATTTTGGACCTATGGATGAGGCCTGTATAAAATAGACTAGATGCTAAAATCAATTTCAAAAAGAGATCTCCTCTACTGTATGACATTATTAACAGAATAATTTTTTTTGGCATGTAGATGAGGATTTTATAAAATAGACTATATGTTACAAACACCTTCAAAGTGAGATCTCCCCTACTGTATGACGTTAGAAACAGAAGAATTTTTTTGGCTTGTGAATCAGGCCTATATAACATAGACTATATGCTAAAAAATTTCAAAGTGAGACCTATTCTATTGTATGACGTTAGTGACCGAATACATGTTTGGTACCTGTGGATGAGGCCTGCATAAAATAGACTAGATGCTACAAACAAATTCAAAACGAGATCTCAACTATTTTATGTTGGTAACAGAAGAAATGTTTTTGGCCTGTTGATGAGGTCTGAAAAAAATAAACTAGATGCTCCAAATAATTTCAAAGTGAGATCTCCCATAGTGTACGACTTTAGTAACAGAAGAAAGACTTGTCTGAATGGGAATGAGGCCTGTATGACTAAGAAGACATGCTCCAAACAATTTCCAAATGAGATCTCCCATACATGATGTTAGTCACAGAAGACATTTTTTGGGGTTATGAATGAGGCCTGTATAAAATAGTCTAGATGATCCAAACAATTTCAAAATTAGATCTACCATATTGTCTGATGTTAGTAAGAAAGAAATTTGGGTCTGTGGATGAGGCCTATATATAACATATACTAGGTGCTACAAACAATTTCAAAGTGAGATCTCCCTTACTGTAAAACGTTAGTAGCTGAACAAATTTATTTTTGGTGAGGATGAGGCCTGTGTAACCTAGAAGATATGCTCCAAACAATTTCAAACATAGATTTAGCCAGCTGTAACACATTTGTTAAAAAAAAATATGTGCAACAGTTCTGCACACACAATAATTTCATCATAATTCACCGCACACTCTGGTACTTGGGTGATGCAAAAAAATATGTATTCAAATCAGTGAAAGTCAGTAGAAAAAAAAGAGCAAAACACAGGAAAAATCAGATGACGTCACAAAAGCGACTATATTCAATCATAGACATTTCACGATGTGATGAGGACAAAAAAACGCCTGCATCCAATGATAATTGATGCTTACTTGTATAAGCATGTAGATAGAATTGTGTTCCAAGAATGGAGCAGACTCCAAAATACGAGAATATATTGAGAGCTGCGGGGGAAAAAAAGGGTAAGTATGTACAGAATACAGTTGTGTAGTAAATTGCAGTGATGTGAGGTACCTTTGTAATCCTGAAGTTCCTGGAGTAGTGGTGTAGGGTTCAATAGCGACAGTTAATAGTGTAATCGCCCAAATATGTCTCCTAATGATACTGGTGGTGTAGTGAAGGTGTCCTCCTGTACCCGTGCTGGAGAGTGGCGATGTTCCCACGCTTTGCTTCTAGTCCTGAGCATGTGAGTGTAGTAACACTGGAGCGCTACAAATATTGGCACTCCATACCCACACACGGGCATTTAACTACATACACTACGAAAATTTGTGTCACATGTGTAGAAATCCCTAATGGGGTATGATTTTGCCTGTCCTCAGATGTGTAAAATGACCAGTTTTGATTACATTGGAACATGCTGCGCAATTTAAGCAGGGATAGATGCCATGTCTACGGCTGCTCAAAAAGCATTGTGTGGGGACACTGTTCATGCTAACGACATCTGCTTTAACTAGCTTGTCACGTATGTTGGGTGGTCTTTTGGTGCAACATTAGTGCGGGTAATCTGAAGGCCTCTATGTCGGGTTATGACTTGGCCAGGAGGGGCCATTTTTTTATGGTTGCATGAATTCTCGGCATCATCGGGTGGCAGACATATACAAAGGGGACCCTATCAGTTTTGTTCTTATGAAGAAGAGAGGAGGGTTGTGCTATGAGTATTCTGGACTCCTCCTTCTTAAGCAGACTCAGGGGGTAGCACTGGTCCCTAAATTTGTGTGACATATCTCTCAGTCTGTCTTGGATTGTCATCCTATCAGAAATGATACACGACACCCTCTGGATTAAGAGTCTAATAAAATATTACAACACCCTGTGTCTTTATTTCATTAAAGGACTTTGTAATAATGTGTGTGTGTTTTCTTAACCATTTAGTACTATGGGATTAATAATGGTTAGGTGTCATAATTGACGCCTCTCCATTATTAATCTGGCTTAATGTCACCTTACAATAGCAAGGTGACATTAACCCTTCATTACCCCATATCCCACCGCTACACGGGAATGGGAAGGGAGAGGCCAAGTGCCAGAATAGGCGCATCTTCCAGATGTGCCTTTTCTGGGGTGGCTGGGGGCAGATGTTTTTAGCCAGGGGGGGCAATAACCATGGACCCTCTCTAAGCTATTAATATCTGCCCTCAGTCACTGGCTTTACCACTCTGGCGGAGAAAATTGCGCGGGAGCCCACGCCAATTTTTCTGCGATTTAACCCTTTATTTTACAAGCTACAGCGCCCAAATTTTGCACATACACACTACTAACATTAGTAGTGTGGAATATGCAAAAAAAAGGGGATATGAGATGGTTTACTGTATGTAAACCATGTCTCATATCCTGTCGGGTTTGTGAAGGAGAAATGAAAAGCCGGCAATTGAATTACTAGCTTTTCTATAGAACACCGCTGCGTATTTCTCGCAAGTCACACTGCTGGTCCGTGTGTAATCCGTATTTTTCTCGCCCCCATAGACTTTCATTGGTGATTTTTTTGCACAATACGTGACAAACGCAGCATGCTGCGATTTTCTACGGCCGTAGAAGACCATATAATACGGATCCGTAAAATACGGCAGATAGGAGCTGGGCCATAGAGAATCATTGGGCCGTGCGTTATGCGTATTTTATGGATGTATTTTCTGCGCTCATATGTCCGTAAAACTCGCTAGTGTGACGCCAGCCTTAGAGGCATATGTCAGCTGTTCAAAGCAGCTGACGTGCTGCAAAAGATGTGGGCTCAGCGCCAGAGTCAACATCAAAGGGAGGGTGTCAGACATCGGCGTACTATTACGCTCAATGTCAAAAAGGGGTTAAAAAAATATAAAAGTAAAAGTTCAATTCAATCCTTTTTCACCCAGTGAAAATAAATATATTGAAAAAAAAAAACATAAAATGCACATATTTGGTATCGCCACATTCGGAAAAATCTGATCTATCAAAATCTAAAAACAATTAACCCAATCGGTAAACACTGTAAACGGAAAAAATCAAGAATGCTAAAATTATGTTCTTTTGGTTTCCACAATTGAACAAAAAATGCTATAACAAGTGATCACAAAGACACATATATCCCAAAATGGTACTAGTGAAAACACTTTCTTGCCCCTGCAAAAAAAGCCATCTCTCAGCTCTACTGGATGAAAAATAAAAATGTTACAAGTCTCAGAAAATGGCGACACAACTCCAAAGTTTTTTTTTTGCAAACCTCAGATTTTTTTTCACCACTAAAATAATAAAAAGGCTGGACATGTTTGATATCACCCTAATCATATTGATGAGGAGAATCATTTTGAATTGTCATTTTTGGCACAAAAATGTACACTTTGAGGTAGTGACTGGTGTTACATGTGGGGTCTCTGTATGTTCCCCCCAGGATGCACACGGAGGCCTATTGAGGCAATGAGAATGCATTGCAGTCACAGGTGTTTCTGTCGTTGCAATGCAGACTAAAGTGAGTATAGGTCTTGGACATGCTGGTTGCTCAAGACATATTTAAGGAAAACCTGCTTTGGGCTTTTGTGTTGCAATGGACTACAGGATGGTGGTGGTGCAGTCTGTTTCATTCCTGGCTGGGTTTTCCATGTGGATGAAGGCCATAGATTCAAGTTAAAAAAACTCTGCAGTATAGGGTTTGGGTGTGTCAGGTTCAGAGTAAATGTCATTTTGGTGTTTGCTAGAGTGCAGAGCAGTCGGCTTTGCAGAGATCCATCTGTGTGAGGCAACACAGGCAAGCGGAGCCAAGCAGCCAAGTCAACTGGAAGGACTAGTACCTACAGCGTCCACAGCAGTGCAGTTGCCCATGGCAACTACTCTCAAGAGGTGGACTGGAGTGTTTATTGACAGTAAACTGGAGGATATGTTTCCCGGCTGCGATCCAGAGGATATCGTGTACTGTGTATTGTTATGAGTAAATAGACATTCACATGGTGGTGCATTCGCCCACTGTAACTGGTCAGAGGTGGGCTGGCATGTTTAGTGACTGTAATCCAGAGGATATATGCCCGGCTGCGATCAGGAGGATATCGTGTTTAGTGTTTATATGAGTTGAACATTAAAGAGACGTTTTGATTTGAACTTTGCTGGGTCACTGCCTCATCACTGCATAAGTGTGCTACCGCTGCACGACAACATTATAAAAAATTTCAGAATTGTTTTTTTCTAACACCGCACTTGGAATTTTCTTCCCATTTTTAGAGCACTATGAGGTAAAATGAATGATGTCATTCAAAATACAACTTGTCCTGTAAAAAACAAGCCCTCATATGTCTATGTGGACTGAAAAATAAACGACAAATCCAATGAAGAAACAGAAAGGCAGCACTCACCGATCCTTCTGAGACAGGTATCTTTATTTGTGCATGATAAAAATCTTCACGGTTGGGAGTACAGCTGTAAAGAGTGCGGCAAGCCTGACGACAGCCGTTTCGCGCCCACCTGGCGCTTCCACGGGTGACTGCCTTTCTGTTTCTTCATTGGATTTGTCGGCATGTTTTTGGGCTGAAGCACCCGGGATCCGGTGGTCACATTCCAAACTCAGGTGAGCAGGCTCGGCTACACCATTAGGCGGTAGTGCGGTTCATTCTGTTTTTTTAAAGATTGACTCTGAAAAATAAAAGAGTTATGGCCCCTGGGAAGAAGGGGAGGGAAAAAAATGTAAAAACAAAAATGGGATGCTGCGTGAAGTGGTTAAACTGAGGAACAATTATTCAAGAAGTTTCAGTATTTGGGCTCGCTTCCTTGAGCATATAAATCAGACGAGTACTATTCAATTTTTTATCTTCTATCACTTGGACCAATGTTATTTAAAGGAGCAGTGCAGATGACTGATTTTTTCACTGACAGTATCTGTCTGGGAAAAAATCACAGCATGATGCAATGTGACTCAGAAATCGAATGGGTGTGAAAAAAAAATCTTATGACATGCGTAGCCACTAGTGTTGAGCATTCCGATGCTGCAAGTATCGGGTATCGGCCGATACTTGCTGTATCGGAATTTCCGATACCGAGATCCGATATTTTTGTAATATCGGATATCGGTATCGAAACAACATTAATGTAAAAAGGTGTAAAAGAAAGAATTAAAATAAAAAAAATCGCTATACTCACCTGTCCGACGCAGCCGGGACCTCGGCGATTGTAAGCGGCAGCGTTGTTTCTTTAAAATTCGCGCTTTTACTTGCTTACGTGAATTCCCGGCTTCTGATTGGTCAGGGCGGCCATGTTGCCGGGACTCGGACCAATCACAGCAAGCCGTGACGAAATTACGTCACGGCTTGCTGTGATTGGTCCGCGTCCCGGCAACATGGCCGCCATTAACCAATCACAAGTCGTGACGTCACGGGAGGCTGGACACGCGCTTATTTTGAAAAGCGCGCGTGTCCAGCCTCCCGTGACGTCACGGCTTGTGATTGGTCACGGCGCCATATTGCCGGGATGCGGACCAATCACAGCAAGCCGTGACGAAATTACGTCACGGCTTGCTGTGATTGGTCCGCGTCCCAGGAACATGGCCGCCATTAACCAATCACAAGCCGTGACGTCACGGGAGGCTGGACACGCGCTTATTTTGAAAAGCGCGCGTGTCCAGCCTCCCGTGACGTCACGGCTTGTGATTGGTCACGGCGCCATATTGCCGGGACGCGGACCAATCACAGCAAGCCGTGAAGTAATTTCGTCACGGCTTGCTGTGATTGGTCCGAGTCCCGGCAACATGGCCGCCCTGACCAATCAGAAGCCGGGAATTCACGTAAGCAAGTAAAAGCGCGAATTTTAAAGAAACAACGCTGCCGCTTACAATCGCCGAGGTCCCGGCTGCGTCGGACAGGTGAGTATAGCGATATTTTTTATTTTAATTCTTTATTTTACACATTTATATGGTTCCCAGGGCCTGAAGGAGAGTTTCCTCTCCTTCAGACCCTGGGAACCATCAGGAATACCGTCCGATACCTGAGTCCCATTGACTTGTATTGGTATCGGGTATCGGTATCGGATTGGATCCGATATTTTGCCGGTATCGGCCGATACTTTCCGATACCGATACTTTCAAGTATCGGACGGTATCGCTCAACACTAGTAGCCACATAACAAGTGAGAAAAAAATTGTCCCTATTTTCTGGATGATAATTGAACTAATTGTTTTATACACTCATGTACCCTTAATTTTTGCAATGAGATGTTATTTTTGCATTAAGATTATTCCAAAGGAGAAATTTATGAGGGTTTACTATAGATTGGAACAAAAAAAATTGTGTTGAAGAAGCAATAAGAAGATGAACCAGTAGAGATATTAACAAGCAGTTGATACCTGCAAATTGTAGCAAGAAACAATTATAATGAACCAAAATAAATAAACAAAAAATGTTAGTGCTTACCAATAAAATAAGTCACATTCTCAGTGTCTATGTCTATGAGATCACCAATCTGAGTCTCACACACATACAGTACATTGAACACTGAAGACAATGTGTCAGCAGGTTAGTAAAAATTGAGGTCACATGGTTCAAAAGAGGACCAAAATTGATGGAATGGAAGAAGACAGTAATTGCTAATTGTATTAATTAACATTAAAATAATATTAAAAATATCACTAGAGAGCTACTTTGAGAGAGAAACGGCAATGAATAGTGAACAGTAGGTATTTTTGAGCCTTATATTGACATATTATAATTATTATATTACAGAAACTAATGATCTTCACACTATTTTGAGATTTATTTTAGGTTTTATCTCTGAAAAAAAATTGCCATTCTAGTAGGAGTTTTACATATTTTGACTGTCCATTACAATAATCAAGGCTATTTCATAACCGAACAACAATAAGGTCTAATAATGCTCAGTGCAAACCTTAGCTGTTCAGAAAAGTTAGTGGCGCAAACAACTATTTTCTAATATACAAAGAACAATATTTGTCCATTAATTAGAACTTTGAACACTGAGCACCTACTCTGTAGTCATAAAGTATATATAGAGTAAAATATACTCTGTGTATATTAATTTTCTATCAAAAGCAATACGCTTCCTGACAACAAACTGTCTCGAAAGCAACAAATTCATTACAATATGTCAGGAGTGCACAAATCTCCGTGTTTATCATTAACTTCACAGAGATTTGCTGATGTGAAATGTCTCCTTATAATTTATATTTTACTAATAAGGTCCATTCTCCACTATGGTTGTCAAAATCATTATTCACACAGCTAAAGCATCATAGATCCTCAAGACAGGATTTAAATTGAATGTTGAGACTTTCGTTTATGCAGGATTTTTCACCTGTCCATATTACTTGATGCATTGCTTTCACTTTTCAAATGTTTTTTTTTCTTTTAAAAAAGAACTATATAGGAAACTTTTACATTGTAGATGTAACCCCTTAACGACCCCAGCTTTTTTTGGTTTTGCATTTTCGTTTTTCACTCCCCTTCTTCCCAGAGCCATAACTTTTTTATTTTTCCATTAATATGGCAATGTGAGGGATTATTTTTTTGCGGGACGAGTAGTACTTTTGAAAGACATCATTGGTTTTAGCATATCATGTACTAGAAAATGGGAAAAAAATTCCAAGTGCGGTGAAATTGCAAAAATAGTGCAATCACATACTTGTTTTTTGTTTGGCTTTTTTGCTAGGTTCACTAAATGCTAAAACTGACCTGCTATTATGATTCTCCAGGTCATTATGATTTCATAGACACCGAACATGTCTAGGTTATTTTTTATCTAAGTGGTAAAAACAAATTCCAAACTTTGCTAAAAAAAAATGTGCAATTTCCGATACCCGCAGCGTCTCCGTTTTTCGTGATCTGGGGTCGGGTGAGGGCTTTTTTTTTGCGGGCCGAGCTGAGGTTTTTAATGATACCATGTTGGTGCAGATATGTTCTTCTGATCGCCCGTTATTGCATTTTAATGCAATGTCACGGCGACTAAAAAACATAATTTTGGCGTTTTTAATTTTTTTTGCCGTTTAGCGATCAGGTTAATCCTTTTTTTATTGATAGATTTGGCAATTCTGATTGTGGCGATACCAAATATGTGTATGCTTGATTTTTTTTAATTGTTTATTTTGAATGGGGCAAAAGGGGGTTGATTTGAACTTTTATAATTATTTTTTTCAGATTTTTTTAAACTTTTTTTACTTTTGCCATGCTTAAATAGCCTCCATTGGAGGCTAGAAGCTGGCATAACCTGATCGGCTCTGCTACACAGGAGCGATGCTCAGATCGCTCCTTTGTAGCTGAATTAAAGCATTGCTATGAGCGCCGACCACAGGGTGGCGCTCACAGCAATATGGGATCAACAACCATAGAGGTCTGCAGGAGACCTATGGTTGTCATGCTGACATATTGCTGACCCCCGATCACGTGATACGCAATGCGCGCATTTCTGACCTGATGGCCTGAAGTACTAGTTAAATGCTGCTGTGAGAGTTTGACAGTGGCATTTAACTAGTTAATAGCGGCAGGTAGATCACAATTCCACCCGCCACTATTGCTTGCACATGTCAGCTGTACTAAACAGCTGACATGTCCCAGCTTTGATGCAAGCTCACCGCTGGATCCCGCATCAAAGTGGGGGTTCTGTCCTTGAAAGTACTATTCCGAGGACAGAAAGGGGTTAAAGATTAAGAAATGGTACTGCACCCGATCATATGTTTTTATTCATGTACACATCTGTATTGGCACTCATATAGGAGATGTATTAGACATGCTTTTTATCCTTCTACACCTTTGCATCATGGCTATTTTCCATTTTTGTTTATCACATTTATAATTTTTTGATCATGTTATCATTTATTTTTTGTGAGACCGAATGAGCAAAATCCAGGACTTCAATTGCTATATGTTTTTCAGGGGAGAACATTTGGAATTTGAGGAGGGTGTTTTTATTAACATTGAAACTTATTCTTTTAACTTTATTTTTACAATATTTTTAAGTCTGCGAAGAAGGACCTTAACATACAATCTCATGATTGCCTTAATAATGCACAGTGTTTTCTTAACAGTGCAGTGTAGCCTATCAAGCCCAACCCCTTTACAGCGAATCAGACACCAGGTTACCTGACCAAAAACACTCTGGGAGTGTTGATGGGCTGACAAAGTGAACGATTTCCCTTTATTTAACTCTTGAATGTGAAATATGAGGTGAGAGGCTATGTGCACATGTTGCGGATTTTGCTGCGGATGCGCAGCGGATCTGCAGCTACGGGTCCGCAGCAGCTTTCCATGCATTTACAGTACAATGTAAACCTAAGTAAAACGCAATCCGCAGTGCCCATGCTGTGGAAAAAAATGACCTGAAACGCTGCGGGTAACATTTCACAGCATGTCAATTCTTTGTGCGGATTCAGCAGGGGTTTACACCTGCTGTATAACAGGAATCCGCAGGTGTAAAACCGCAGGTGGAATCCACACAAAATCCGCATAAAAAACGCGGTAAATCTGCAGGTAAAATGCAGTGCCTTTTACCTGCGGATTTCTCAAATCCACTGCCGAAAAATCCACAGAGCTCCTTTCTACGTGTGCACATACCCTTAAACTGCTAGGATTTAGGAGTCGCCTAGTCATAAGTATCGGTTGGTCTGCAGCTGACCACAGAGATACAGTGGGGCAAAAAAGTATTTAGTCATTCAGCAATAGTGCAAGTTCCACCACTTAAAAAGATGAGAGGCGTCTGTAATTTACATCATAGGTAGACCTCAACTATGGGAGACAAACTGAGAAAAAAAAATCCAGAAAATCACATTGTCTGTTTTTTTATCATTTTATTTGCATATTATGGTGGAAAATAAGTATTTGGTCAGAAACAAAATTTCATCTCAATACTTTGTAATATATCCTTTGTTGGCAATGACAGAGGTCAAACGTTTTCTGTAAGTCTTCACAAGGTTGCCACACACTGTTGTTGGTATGTTGGCCCATTCCTCCATGCAGATCTCCTCTAGAGCAGTGATGTTTTTGGCTTTTCGCTTGGCAACACGGACTTTCAACTCCCTCCAAAGGTTTTCTATAGGGTTGAGATCTGGAGACTGGCTAGGCCACTCCAGGACCTTGAAATGCTTCTTACGAAGCCACTCCTTCGTTGCCCTGGCGGTGTGCTTTGGATCATTGTCATGTTGAAAGACCCAGCCACGTTTCATCTTCAATGCCCTTGCTGATGGAAGGAGGTTTGCACTCAAAATCTCACGATACATGGCCCCATTCATTCTTTCATGTACCCGGATCAGTCGTCCTGGCCCCTTTGCAGAGAAACAGCCCCAAAGCATGATGTTTCCACCACCATGCTTTACAGCAGGTATGGTGTTTGATGGATGCAACTCAGTATTCTTTTTCCTCCAAACACGACAAGTTGTGTTTCTACCAAACAGTTCCAGTTTGGTTTCATCAGACCATAGGACATTCTCCCAAAACTCCTCTGGATCATCCAAATGCTCTCTAGCAAACTTCAGACGGGCCCGGACATGTACTGGCTTAAGCAGTGGGACACGTCTGGCACTGCAGGATCTAAGTCCATGGTGGCGTAGTGTGTTACTTATGGTAGGCCTTGTTACATTGGTCCCAGCTCTCTGCAGTTCATTCACTAGGTCCCCCTGCGTGGTTCTGGGATTTTTGCACACCGTTCTTGTGATCATTCTGACCCCACGGGGTGGGATTTTGCGTGGAGCCCCAGATCGAGGGAGATTATCAGTGGTCTTGAATGTCTTCCATTTTCTAATTATTGCTCCCACTGTTGATTTCTTCACTCCAAGCTGGTTGGCTATTGCAGATTCAGTCTTCCCAGCCTGGTGCAGGTCTACAATTTTGTTTCTGGTGTCCTTTGACAGCTCTTTGGTCTTCACCATAGTGGAGTTTGGAGTCAGACTGTTTGAGGGTGTGTACAGGTGTCTTTTTATACTGATAACAAGTTTAAACAGGTGCCATTACTACAGGTAATGAGTGGAGGAAAGAGGAGACTCTTAAAGAAGAAGTTACAGGTCTGTGAGAGCCAGAAATCTTGATTGTTTGTTTCTGACCAAATACTTATTTTCCACCATAATATGCAAATAAAATGATAAAAAAACAGACAATGTGATTTTCTGGATTTTTATTTCTCAGTTTGTCTCCCATAGTTGAGGTCTACCTATGATGTAAATTACAGATGCCTCTCATCTTTTTAAGTGGTGGAACTTGCACTGTTGCTGAATGACTAAATACTTTTTTGCCCCACTGTATATCCATCAATGAGCAATAAGAGATCTGTGCTCAAGATGGATATATCCGTGATATGGTCCTAAGAGGTTAATGCAAGGGTTGAAATTGAAATCTAATCCAGTTTATTTATTTATTTATTTATTTATTTTACTCATTTATATAGCACCATTAATTCCATAGCACTTTACAGATATTTTCTGTGAGATCCACAGTACAGGATCCCATCTTTTCTGCTAAATATATAAATCATACATAGAATATTATGTATTTTTGCTTGAAGCATGTATGCATCATACCCTTGAGGTGTAAAACCATAAGTTCTTTCATTGTATATCCAGTAAAGATGAGTGGATCGATCTGCAGGGGATTCTAGTTGAATCTTCTGAAATTCATGATTCCACAAAAAAATCAATCTACACAAAAAAAAAGATCTAAAGCAATTGTGATGTTCTACTTCAGTACTGATGTACTAGATAGAGAATGGGAGTGATAGTCTCAGTCTGTGAATACTAATACAAACATTCAAGTGATATATTAGAAATTGATGCGGCTGTATAGTCACTAGCACTATAATCAGTGTGACTGAGAATTGATTGCTCTAAAATGTAATGCAGTAACAAGGCCTTAATAGCTGCATTTTTTTTCACAGTGCAAGCAAGGAGGGTCATCGTTAAATCCCTGTTTAATGATTTTGAAACTGTTAGTAAAATTATCTCCCAAGGCATAGAATCATCTGACTGTAGTTTTTTATTCTTATCTTCCAGCCATTGCTCATAAGCGTTGCCTAACTTATTATACATCACCGGACTTCTTTTTACTCTTAACATACAATAGAGTCACTCATACATACTTGTCTATTTCTTATTGATTAAAATCTATTTGGTAATTAACTTATTGGAATGTTAGCTATCATACAAAAGATATTTGAAGCGATGACTCTGTCTTGAACAGTCTCCCTGATGATGCTGTCTTGAACGGTCTCCCCAGAATATGCCTGCTCATCTAAGGCCGGGTTCACACTTGCGTTCAGGAGGGCTGCGGATGGCAGTGTACTTCCTCCCTTCTTCCTCCGTGAAGCATCCGCAGCCCTCCTGAATGCAAATCTGAATGTAGCTTAACCCATAGGTGTTGATAACACAAGTCCTGCATGAATCCCAGGCTGCAGTTTCATTCTATCTGTTTCAAAGAAACAGGTGTCTGCAAGCACAAATCTACACACATTATTTTGTCCCTACTATAAGTACAACTCTTAGAAATAAATTTTGCTATAACTTTTAACTTTTGATTTTCCTAACAATATAGATCTATAGAATTGTCAAAATGATGATCAAAACAAGGTATAAAATGTTACATCAACCACACAAATAAGAACCCCACTTGCCACCGCTACAGGGCAAGTGGGAAGAGCTGGGAAAAGTGCCAGAAAAGGTGCATCTAATAGATGTGCCTTTTCTGGGCAGCTGTGGGCTGCTGTTTTTAGGCTGGGGGGCCAATATCCATGGCCCCTTATCAGCCTGAGAATACCAGCCCACAACTGTAAGCTTTAGCAAGGCTGGTTGTCAAAAATGGGGGGGACAACGCATCGCTTTTTAATTGTGTATTTAAATAATTAAAAAAACAGTATGGGGACTCCTCTGTTCTTGATAACCAACCTTGCAGAAGCTGAAAGCTGAGGGTTGCAGCCCCCAGCTGTGAGTTTTGCCTGGTTGGTTCAAGAAAATAGGGAGGAACCCACGTCTGGTTTTTCATTCATTTATTTAGTTAGATCGCAGGCAGTGGCTGTGAAATACCCCGATCATCCGCTCCTGCTGTCACTGCTATTAGTTGCAGCAGGTGTCGGATGATGGGGGTAAGAGTCCCAAAAGCCCCCACCTGTTGTCACGGTTCAGACATCATTCTCCTCTGCTCGCACCGATTGCTGGCAGAGCAGGGGAGAATGATGAAAGCAGGCTTCAGCATCAGCCGCCAGGGAACAGCGCTTACTGTAGCGCTTCTTCCCCGGTGACCGTCCATGTGATACTGATGCATTACACAGATGGCATCCATGTGCAGTACATGTTTACATGGACCCATTGACTTGAATGGGTCCGTGTGATCCGTTCAGCTGCACAAAAACTAATATGTCTACATATTGGTCACTTGGATACACGGTCCATGAAAAAACACAGATATGTGCACAGACTTTTCATTTGAATGGGTCTACGTGTGTCAATGTCTCCGGTACATGTGAAAACGGTCACCACACATACTGGAGACACTGAAGTGTGAAAGAGGCCTTAGAGTGCGCAATGATTCTCTGATCCAAAGAATGGGATCACACTATGCTGACACTATGAGCAAATTTGATCAGAGTGTCATTAGCATAATCGACCTGATTCTCTCAGATAAGAAAATCTGCGGGCATGCGCCAGACTAACACATTTTACCATTTGACTACCTATTTCAATATTGTAGTTTTCAACAGTACACCAAATAACCATTCTGTGGTTTGTGGTTGTAATTTTAGGCAGTGTTCCTATCTCTTGGCATTAGTTCATATGTAGTAATATTTGTTCATTGGAAATTCATGTGAACTATCCTAAAATTTTGTAAACAAATTATCACAGTAAATCAAGACATTTAACTGTGAAATCTGTTTTTGCCACATCTGTCTAAATTGTCAAATTGGAGACACATATATACCTCACTGATATTATTTGCAACTCTTCCAGTGCCTAGAATTTCCACTTGACTTAATTTTTTTATCCCAGGTTGGCAAAGTTGTCAACAAAGCTTATAAATAAATTAAACATTATCCCTGTGTCCAAAATGTATGCTATATCTAAAAGTGGCACTGGCAATGGACATGGTAGGGAAATAGAAAAAATAATAATATTACAGATGATAAATAATGTGTTAGCCTCTAGCAGCAGCACCACCGGAAATGCTGGCACCTTTGTCCTGGCAGTTGTATTACCAAATGCAGGTAGAATTCTGCTTTCTTTGCTTCTGGCATGCATACCAATGTGTAGGAAGTGGATGGAATAATGAAGTATATGTCCCATCTCCCATTTCAATCACAACACAATGTGGCCTCTGACAGTGACAATATTTAATGGAGACGGTGTTCTGCTTAGGCCACCACCTCTGCGGCCATAAAACTTAACCTCTTTCCGACATGTGCTGTAATAATAGGCACATGTCGGACTCTCCCTGTTTGGTGCTGGCTCAGATCCGGAGCACATGACAGCTGATCTATATAGCTGACATGTGCCTGAAACAGCCAAGGGTGGAATCACGATCCACCCACAGCTGTTAAATAGTTATATGCCGCTGTCAATATCTGAAAGAGGCATTTAACTCGCATTTACAGGAAGTGCATCACTGTCCCCGCCCATCGGTGACCCTGTCACATGATCGTGGGTCACTGTTGGGTCGACATGACAAGCAGAGGTCGGCAGCTGTGGTTGAAATTGCCAGATTGCTGTGAGCATCGACCATGTTCAGCGCACATAGCAAGTGAGCATCTGATTATCGCCTGTGTGTAGCAGAGACGATCAAAGTACTGCAGTTTCTAGTGTCACATGGAGACTATTAAAGCATTCAAAAAGTAAGAAAAAATGTTTTTAAAAATATTAAAGAAATAAAAAATATATAAAAGTTCAATTAAAAAAATCATATATACACGTATTTGGCATTGCCGAGCTCAAAATCGCCCGATTTATCAATATAAAAAAAAGAATTACCTGATCGCTAAACGGCATGAGAAAAAAATTCAAAATGCCAGAATTACTTTTTTTGGTCTCCGCTATATTGTAATAAAATACATTAACAAGCGATCAAAACACCAATATATACACCAAAATTGAATCAATAAAAACGTCAGATTGGCGCGCAAAAAACAAGCCCTCACCCAGCCCCTGATCACAAAAAATGGAGGCATTACAGATCTTGTAAGTAAAAAAACAACTGTGGAATTGCACTTTTTTGGCAATTTCACCACACTTGGATTTTTTTTCCTGTTTTCCAGTGCACAATATGTTAAAGTCAAAGGTGTCATTCAAAAGTACAACTTGTCCCGCAAAAAAACAACCACTCAAATGGTCATATTGACCAAAAAAATAAAGTTATGGCTCTGGGAAGAATGTGTGCAAAAAATGAAAACGCAAAAATGATAAATGGCACTGGGGGTTAAGGGGTTAATGTTGTATACAGTAGAATTTCCAATCCATCAATTAAACCCATTTTCTATTCTGCTCCATGAATCACTTGCCACAACACCTATGGTGGCATTGGAACATGATACACCAGAATAATTTCTTACTGTTAATTTATGGTATGAACAGCCTTTTTTTCTCAGGTGACATAAGGCTAGAAGAAATGGAGAACAACATTTTATTGCCAAGCTCTGGTCCAGTCACTGGGAGTTCTGGTGCTAGAGTAACTGGCAATTGTAGTAGTCCCAGAGGTTATGGCAAATCTCAAGATGGGAATCAGGCAGGGGCACAAGGAGCTCAGACTATTTCCAACACTAAGGCACCTGTTAGACAAAACAGGGATGATCTTGTTGTTTCTGTAGTGGACAGAAATTTGGAAGCAGAAAGCCAATGTACACTCACTGGCCACTTTATTAGGTACACCTGTCCAACTTCTTGTTAACACTTAATTTCTAATCAGCCAATCACATGGCGGCAACTCAGTGCATTTAGGCATGTAGACATGGTCAAGACAATCTCCTGCAGTTCAAACCGAGCATCAGTATGGGGAAGAAAGGTGATTTGAGTGCCTTTGAACGTGGCATGGTTGTTGGTGCCAGAAGGGCTGGTCTGAGTATTTCAGAAACTGCTGATCTACTGGGATTTTCACGCACAACCATCTCTAGGGTTTACAGAGAATGGTCCGAAAAAGAAAAAAAATCCAGTGAGCGGCAGTTCTGTGGGCGGAAATGCCTTGTTGATGCCAGAGGTCAGAGGAGAATGGGCAGACTGGTTCGAGCTGATAGAAAGGCAACAGTGACTCAAATCGCCACCCGTTACAACCAAGGTAGGCCTAAGAGCATCTCTGAACGCACAGTGCGTCGAACTTTGAGGCAGATGGGCTACAGCAGCAGAAGACCACACCGGGTACCACTCCTTTCAGCTAAGAACAGGAAACTGAGGCTACAATTTGTACAAGCTCATCGAAATTGGACAGTAGAAGATTGGAAAAACGTTGCTTGGTCTGATGAGTCTCGATTTCTGCTGCGACATTCGGATGGTAGGGTCAGAATTTGGCGTAAACAACATGAAAGCATGGATCCATCCTGCCTTGTATGGAGCATCTTTGGGATGTGCAGCCGACAAATCTGCGGCAACTGTGTGATGCCATCATGTCAATATGGACCAAAATCTCTGAGGAATGCTTCCAGCACCTTGTTGAATCTATGCCACGAAGAATTGAGGCAGTTCTGAAGGCAAAAGGGGGTCCAACCCGTTACTAGCATGGTGTACCTAATAAAGTGGCCAGTGAGTGTATAGTTAATACAGTATCTGGGGCAAAATCTGCTTGATCTGCAGTCAGTTTTCAGCAGTGCCAGAGGAATAATCTGTTGCTGTGTACAAGCTGTGTTGTTGAGTTGGAAATACATCACTCAGTCAGCACATGAAATGGCATCACTTTCTCATGCAGATAAAGCTAACTGACCAGCAAGATGAGCAAGGTTCAAGCTATCCTCCTTCCCCTCCTTGTAACCATCTTTCTGGTAACCAGTTGGTAACCACAAGTAGTGGCTTGTCAATGTCAGTAGTCCCATCATCATTCTCACATGCTGCTTTCTATACAGTTTCTCTTAGAATTCCATTTCATCGCTTTCTTTTTGGGACAAAAAAATGTTCAGCCTTAGGTCTCATTCCCACTTGCGATAAAATCGGTCTAATGCAATCCTATAAAAAATCGGATTGAATTCGGACCAATGTTATTCTATGATTGTGTCTTCAGCTGCATTTTTTTTCCAGCTCAGATCGGATCACGATCAAACTGGAAAAAATTTGCAGCATGCTGCGACTGTAATCAGAAATTGGATCGCATCCCACAATAGAAGTCAATGGGTGCGAGAAAAAAATCACACAGCACTTGTGAAGTGGACGAGGGCAAGGCCGCCCATGCATATCCATGATCTGGCCCAGCAAAACTTCCACACTCAGATTCCATCTTAACAAACGTATCTTTACTGTTAAACATTTTCATTAACACAGGGGAACACAATAATAGACAGTACAAAATATGCCTATTCGCAGAAATAACGTGTAATAAACTTTCCCTCACTGTCCCTATCCACACGTTACCAGTTACTTTGTTCCAGGAGGTTATCTTCCCACGTCGCAGGCCTGCCTGTCAACGCTGCAGGGAGACGCTCCAGCCGAGGAGAAAACAACAGGGAGTAAACAAAACTCTGTCTCTCAGGTCCAGACTGTAATCCTTGTGCTTCAGCAGGTAAGGGTGGGGTGTTCGGCCTCTCAACAGAGGACCCGCTTACAGTTCATGGGCTCCAGGATCTGTGAAGATGTCACCACTGAGTGCTCCGCAGTGTGGGAGCTGGGAACAATCTGGATGTCAGCTTCCAAGAGAGAGGGGTTATCCAGGCAATCCTCTATATCGCCTCAGCAGGAGGACACCAGATCACACAGACTTCTCTCTGTACCGACTGGTTTCCCGGGCTCTTCTTCTTCTCTCCCTCCTTCCTGGTCACATGACATAACAGGGGGGAGTCTAGCCAATACAGTTTGTTTCTCTGTAATCACATTCGGCATAGGTATAACTTCTGGCCACACGGGGGCAGTGTCTGTCACAGATTCTATGTCAATGATAACAGAACAGTCACAGCCGGCCAGCTCATTACACGCCCCCCCGCTTGAAGGTTGGCAGTCCCTGTCAACGACTGTCTCCAGGGCGGCGATGGCTGTGGAGGTTGTAGGACCCGGCTGTGAAAAGGGCCACACATATTGGTCTCTGTAGGACTGTCCCGGGGGCACTCCTGCGGTGGTCCTCGCTGTCTGCCTAACGGGTGCTAGTCTCTCTCCCCGATCAGTCACTCCACTCTCCGCCCCAGTCGGTAAGTCAGTCGAGGAGGTAAGGGGTTCAGACGCGTCAGTCAGGCGAGCAGGGGTAGGTATGTCTTCTACCTCTACATCCCCGGTGTCGGTGTCTCCCACAGTATTAGTGATATCCATCTCTCTAGGTATCACAGGAGGGGAGTCAGGCTGAGAACGGCAGGGGCGCAACATGTTACGGTGCAGGGTGCGGAGGCTGCCGCTGTCTTCGCCTTGTACTTGATAGACGGGGCCATCAGGGTACGGGTGTCCAATTATTCGATAGACTTCGGTCTCCCACTTGGGCCGGAGTTTTCCTTGCGGTTTATTTATACGAACTAGGACTAGTTGACCCACACTCAGTAGGTCTTCTTGTATTGGAAGTGGATCAGCATGGACCTGGTCCTGGATCTGCTGTTCCACCAGCCGGTAGACAGTTTCCATCCTTTGACGGTGTGCTTGTAGCCAGGAAGGATAGGTACCACAGGTGTCTTCATCAGAGTTAGACAGGTGTAGCTCATGGATGCCTTTGCCTGGGCGGCCAAAAAGGAGGGTGTAAGGCGTGTATCCGGTGACAGAATGGACTTGATTGTTATAGGCCCACAGCAGTTCTGGGAGGAATCGAGGCCAGTCGGGCTTTTTGTCTTCTGCTAAGGTTCGGATCAGTTGTAAGAGAGTCCGGTTGAAACGTTCACACGCGCCATTCCCTTGTGGATGATACGGGGTGGTCCTGGACTTCTTGATTCCATACATCTGCTGAAGTTCTTCAATGACTCGCCCTTCGAAACACGCCCCCTGATCCGAGTGCAGCCGCTCCGGACACCCGTAAACCCGAACGAAGTGTTGACAGATGGCCTGTGCAGCTGATTCGGCAGTCTGAACTTTGGTAGCAACAGCGACGGCGAATTTCGTGAAGTGGTCCACCATCACCAGACAGTACTGGTAGCCACTATTCGCCGTTCCGATCAACAGATAGTCCACCATCAACAACTCGAGGGGCCTGGATGTGCTAATGGTCTGGACGGGTGCACGCTGCTCAGTAGACTTGTGGAGTTCACATGTACGACAGCTTAGGCAGATGTTTTCAACCAGCTTACGGAGTCCTGGGCAAAAAATGAATTGCTGGGTCCACCGGAGGGTCTTGTCTATGCCGAAGTGGCCGTTCCTTCTGTGGGCTTCAGCCACCATCTCATGGGCTAGCTGCACCGGGACGACAATCTGCAAACATTCTTCCAGCATATGGGATAAAAGGACCCTGCGATACAAGACTCCATCCTTCACGATCAGCCGATCCCATTGGGCAAGTAGGGCAGAGGCCCTGGTTGATAGTCGGGCTCTTACTTCGGAGGGTGGTTTCTCTTGTGTCTTCACATACTGTTTCAGTAAGACGTGTTCAGGGTCTCGATCTTGAAGCTTGGCCCATTCTTGTTGGGACAGGGGGGACCCCACTACGGCTTCGATTCCACCTACAGCATACTGGCGGCTATCTTCTATTTGTTTAGCTAGCCGGGCAAAGTCGGGCAGTTCATCTCCCTCCAACTCTTCATCCCGGTCCCCCACTGGCGGGGATGATGTCACTCTGGAAAGGCTGTAAGCATTCTGATTCTCTGTCCCCGCTCTGTATTTAATTTTGAATTGGAATCTAGAGAGCCTTGCCATCCAGCGCTGTTCCATTGCCCCTAGTTTGGCATTTTCTAGGTGAGCAAGAGGATTGTTGTCTGTCACGACCAGCACCTCCGCCCCTGTCAGGTAGCCAGCAAACTTCTCTGTCATAGCCCAGGTCAGGGCCAGGAGTTCCAGGCGGAAAGAGCTGTAGTTGACGGGGTTCTTTTCGGTGTCACAGAGGGATCTACTGGCATAGGCTATTACGCGTTCCTTGTTATCTTGGACTTGGGAGAGGACCGCCCCGAGACCTTGAAGGCTGGCGTCGGTGTATAACTGGTGTAGTCTGCAAATGCCAGAATAGGGGGTGATGTCAGAGCAGCTTGAAGCGCCCGGAAGGATTTTTCTTGGTCGGGCCCCCAGCTGATGCGTCGTCCTCTGGGACTGTTCGCGGTTCCTCGGAGGGTCTCATGCAGTGGTTCCGCAAGCCGGGCAAAGTCCTTGACAAATCGGCGGTAATAGCCCGCTAGCCCCAGGAAAGCCTGGACTTCTTTGATGGTAGTTGGCTGTGGCCACTCTTGGACAGCTGCTATCTTCTCTGGAGAGGGTTGGACACCTTCGGCCGAGATCCGGTGCCCCAGGTAATCGATCTCCTGCTGGAATAGACGGCACTTGCTGGGCTTCAACTTCAGGCCGTGTTTCTTCAAGCGCTGGAACACTTTGCCAAGCTTGTGAAGATGATCCTCGAAGGTGGCGGAGTATACCACGATGTCGTCCAGGTATATCAGCGTGAATTCGAAGTTGAAATCTCCCAGACAGCGTTCCATCAGTCTCTGAAAGGTCCCTGGTGCGTTACTCAAGCCGAATGGCATCCGGTCACACTCGTACAGGCCCATGGGAAGGATGAAGGCGGTCTTTTCTCTGTCCTTCTCACTCATGGGGACCTGCCAATATCCACTAGCCAAGTCTAGAGACGAAAAATATTTGGCCTTTTTTAGGGCGGTCAGTGACTCTTCGATCCGGGGGAGTGGATAGGAGTCCCGGATCGTGCAAGCGTTCAGCCGACGGTAGTCTACGCAAAATCTCAGGGATCCATCTTTCTTTTTGACTATCACCACGGGTGCAGCCCATGGGCTCTGGCTCTCCCGCACCACTCCGGCGTGTAGCATAGATTCTAAGAGGCTTTTCACCTCCTGGTATTGTTGAGGTGGTATTTGTCGGTACCTCTCGCGAATAGGGGCAGTGTCGCCCGTGGGAATGTCGTGTTGGATACTGGTGGTGTACCCGAAGTCAGTGTCATGCTTTGCAAAGGAGTCTTGGTGTTCTCGCAGTAGTTTCTCCATTTGAGACACTTCCTGTTTGGTGTACTGGGACAGGTCCAGTTGCACTTTTTCCAGTAGTTTTCGCCCAATGTCTTCATCATCTGCTTGAGCATTTATGGCTGAGACAGTTACCGTCCAGCCATCTTCTGTAGACGGGGTGAATTGTAAGGGTCCCATGGGGTTCACTTCTGTGGGTAGAGCATATGCTCTTTCAAGTTGCATGCCAGCCTCGAGAGCTACATCTACGTCTGCGGTGTTGTTTAGCCTGACAGGGACTCTTCCGTTCCTCACGACGGCTAGGGTGCGGGCGACTAGTGGGTTTAGCTTACCCCCACTTGGAGCCCTCGGTTCGATTAACACTTCAACTCCTTCAAGTTGTCGGTTGGTGTTAAGAGGCAGGGAAATTACTGTCTCTTTATCAGCGGGCAAAGTAATCCGGGTACAGCGGGGCACTTTAATGGCTGCTAGGGGTAGTTGTTCCTTTGCCATCTGTTGAAGTCCAACGGTCCGGATTACGCGCTGGAACGCCAGACGAGTCGGTTTATGTTTGGTAACTTTCTGCCAGTACTTGGGCCCTTTTCTTGTCAACAGCATAAGATCTAGGTCTTTCAAGATATTCATTCCAATTATTACTGGGGTCTCGGAGCCGAAGCCTTCCTTGACAATGACGATTCCT
Source organism: Ranitomeya variabilis (assembly GCF_051348905.1). Lineage (NCBI taxonomy): Eukaryota > Metazoa > Chordata > Amphibia > Anura > Dendrobatidae > Ranitomeya > Ranitomeya variabilis. The sequence continues at coordinate 602,170,109 of NC_135234.1, forward strand.
CGTTTCCCTAGGTCTTGTCCATAGGCCTTCGTATCCATCCAGGCGACTCCGGTTACTGGAATGGGTAGGTTATTAGCCGCAATTATCTTAATGGTGGTATCTGGATCACAAGCAGTTCTTGGTTTGAGGTACTTTTCATAAAACTGTTCAGAGATCGTGGTCACTTGCGACCCAGTGTCCATCAATCCTTGCACCGCAACTCCCTCCAGAAGGACTTCAAGTATAGGACTACTCGAGGCAAGAGTACTCCGTTGCTGGTTCTGTTTTTCTACACCCCGTTCTCTGTCCCCCCCTGCTGCTCGAACCTCAGCTGCAGGGGTGTCTAGTTTAACGGCGGCCATTGTGGTGAGACCTGGCATGGTGGCTCTGCTTGTGGATGTAGCTGATATTCTGTTCGTCGTGGTAACTGATGGTTTGTTCATTGAGGACAACGATTCGCCCTGTGGCGAGGGTCACCACATGACCAACACAGTCCCGCGGGACGGCTAGGTCATATCCGCTGGTCTCTCTGTCGTTCTAGTGTTAACTGTGACACCTGTTGTTGTAAATCTGCTACCATCTGTTTCAGCTCCTCGGTGTCACTGTTGGGCTGTTTACTGTCTAATATGGATCTGCACGCAGCGCTTTGAGTCCCCACATCCATGACGGGTCCCCTAGAATGTTCTATGGCTTCCTGCTTGACTTCAGCGAAGGTGAGAGTCGGCGTCATCCGAATCAAGTCCTGTAGCGTACGGTTAAGATACTGGTCTCTCAGCCCTATAACGAATTGGTCTCTCAGTACCAGGTCACGAGGAGCTATAGTAGCCAGTTGTTCCCCTCTTGCACAGACTTGTTCAAGGAGTACCTGGAGGGCATTTGCATATTGGGGAATGTCCTCCCATTCAAGCTGTGTCCGTCTGAAGAACAGGTACCGCAGCGTTCCCTGGTATGTAGTAGGTCCATAGGTCTTTTCCAGCACCCGCACCAAATCCTCCAACACACGCTGCCCCCTGACCGTCTCCAGTCTGACTGTCGTCCATGCCTCCCCCTCTAGCGTCAGTACCGCCATTTCCGCCAAGATCTTAGGGTCAATATTATACATTTCTTACAGCCGGCAAATTCATATATAACTACTGTAAAATCACACTGACAGGATATAATAGAAATGATAGAATAAATAAATATATATATATATATATATATATATATATATATATATATACATAGAATACATATATATATATATATATATATATATATATATATATATATATATATATATACATGTCATTGATACACATACATATATATATATGCATTTATATTAGATAGATAGATAGATAGATAGATAGATAGATAGATAGATAGATAGATAGATAGATAGACGGAAAGCTGGTAATTCAGGTGTACAGTAAAATCACACTGACAGGTTAGAATAGAATAGATAGAATACATACAGTACAGACCGAAAGTTTGGACATACCTTCTCATTTAAAGATTTTTCTGTATTTTCATGACTAAGAAAATTGTTAATTTACACTGAAGGCATCAAAACTATGAATTAACCCATGTGGAATTATATACTTAACAAAAAAGTGTGAAACAACTGAAAATATGTCATATATTCTAGGTTCTTCAAAGTAGCCACCTTTTTCTTTGAAGACTGCTTTGCACACTCTTGGCATTCTATTGATGAGCTTCAAGAGGTAGTCACCGGAAATAGTCTTCCAACAATCTTGAAGGAGTTCCCAGAGATGCTTAGCACTTGTTGGCCCTTTGGCCTTCACTCTGCGGTCCAGCTCACCCCAAACCATCTTGATTGGGTTCAGGTCTGCTGACTGTGGAGGAAAGCTCATCTGGGGTAGCACACCATCACTCTCCTTCTTGGTCAAATAGCCCTTACACAGCCTGGAGGTGTGTTTGGGGTCATTGTCCTGTTAAAAAATAAATGATGGTCCAACTAAACGCAAACCGGATGGAATAACATGCCACTGCAAGATGCTGTGGTAGCCATGTTGATTCAATTTTGAATAAATCCCCAACAGTGTCACCAGCAAAGCCCTTCACACCATCACACCTCCTCCATGCTTCATGGTGGGAACCAGGCATGCAGAGTCCATCCGTTCACCTTTTCTGCGTCGCACAAAGACACGGTGGTTGGAACCAAAGATCTCAAATTTGGACTCATCAGACCAAACCACAGATTTCCACTGGTCTAGTGTCCATTCCTTGTGTTCTTTAGCCCAAACAAGACTCTTCTTCTTTTTGCCTGTCCTTAGTGGTTTCCTAGCAGCTATTTTACCATGAAGGCCTGCTGCACAAAGTCTCCTCTTAACAGTTGCTGTAGAGATGTGTCTGCTGCTAGAACTCTGTGTGGCATTGACCTGGTCTCTAAACTGAGCTGTGGTTAACCTGTGATTTCTCAGGCTTGTGACTCGGTAAACTTATCCTCAGAAGCAGAGGTGACTCTTGGTCTTCCTTTCCTGGGGCGGTCCTCATGTGAGCCAGTTTCTTTGTAGCACTTCATGGTTTTTGCCACTGCACTTGGGGACACTTTCAAAGTTTTCCCAATTTTTCGGACTGACTGACCTTCATTTCTTAAAGTAATGATGACCACTCCTTTTTCTTTTACTTAGCTGCTTTTTTCTTGCCATAATACAAATTCTAAAAGTCTATTCAGGAGGACTATCAGCTGTGTATCCACCAGACTTCTGCTCAACACAAATGATGGTCCCAACCCCATTTATAAGGCAAGAAATCCCACTTATTAAACCTGACAGGGCACACCTGTGAAGTGAAAACCATTCCCGGTGACTACCTCTTGAAGCTCATCAAGAGAATGCCAAGAGTGTGCAAAGCAGTCATCAAAGCAAAAGGTGGCTACTTTGAAGAACCTAGAATATAAGACATAATTTCAGTTGTTTCACACTTTTTTGTTAAGTATATAACTCCACATGTGTTAATTCATAGTTTTGATGTCTTCAGTGTAAATTTACAATATTCATAGTCATGAAAATACAGAAAAATCTTGAAATGAGAAGGTGTGTCCAAACTTTTGGTCTGTACTTTATATACACATAGAATAGATGTATATCTACACTGCTCAAAAAAATAAAGGGAACACAAAAATCCCACATCCTAGATATCACTGACTGAAATGTTCCAGTTGTAAATCTTTATTCATTGCATAGTGGAATATGTTGAGAACAATAAAACCTAAACATTATCAACATAAATCACAATTAATCAGGTAAAATCCTGAGTGACAACCTCCTTCCCTCCGCCAGGAGATTTAAAATGGGTCGTTGCTGGGTCTTCCAGCAAGAAAATGACCCAACACATACTGCCAAGGCAACAAAGGAGTCTCAAAAAGAAGCACATTAAGGTCATGGAGTGGCCTAGCCAGTCTCCAGACCTTAATGCCATAGAAAACTTATGGAGGGAGTTGAAGCTCCAAGGTGACAGCCTCTAAATTTAAATGAATTAGAGATTATCTGCAAAGAGGAGTGGACCAAAATTCCTTCTGACATGTGTGCAAACCTCATCATCAACTACAAAAACGTCTGACTGCTGTGCTTGCCAACAAATGTTTTGCCACCAAATGTTAAGTCTTTTTTGCCAGATTGATCAAATACTTATTTCTCACTGCAAAATGCAAATAAATTTCTATAATTTCTACAATGTGATTTCCTGGTTTTTTTTAGTTGCTGTAAAAAAAACAGCAACTAATATTGCTTTACTAGTTCAAAAATTAAAAAAGTTTATTTTTTTCACATGTGAAACAGGAAAAATGTAAAAATGTTGTGTGGTCCTAAAGCTCAAATAAGACTTCTATAACACTTGGGTGATAAAATATGTGGCAATTGTAATATTGGTTATACTGCCATAATGCACATTCATTTCTGATTTAAGTGAACATTAAACATATTCGTGTTAATCCAAAGAAGTCTCCAGACAATTATTTTCCATACAAATCTTTTTTTATTACTCGCATTGCAATATCAGCTGAAGAATAGCGATCTTATATTGTCCTTCTCAGAAATGTCAGCCTTTAAGTACAGTATATTAGAAAGAAATAGTGTAACAGATGTGTTTGTTCCTTCTCATTAGCATGAGCATAATGTCTGCAGTGCTGCTTAGCACTGTGCAATGTCCTTTGTTTTTGTAAGCATTAGTGGTAGAAAGAGGCCAGAGATGAAGAATACTAAGCAAGAAATGGAACAGCATTTCCATGTTAATGCAAACACTCAAGCACTAAGAAATATCTTAAGACGTGATGATTTTTATTTAAGGGGAAATATGCTTAAGTAAAAAGTTATAGCAATAAAGGAAACATCATGTGACTTAGGCCTTTATGTAAAAGGTAATGGCTATGTTAAAGGTTTAAAGACAAAGCACACTAACACATGCTTCTGCATAACAATGCATGTGTATAAATGGGCCAAGGGGCATGCAATGTTCTGGTAATTATTACAACAGTTTATTTATAGTCCAATTTATCCAGTTAAGTTTTAATTGATCATAAGCCAAAGGATGCAAAGAGATTTAGTTTTGCTGCAATGACTACAGCAAAGCCTTTAAACGTGTTGATGACCAAAAATTTTGAAATGCCATGAAGAGTATGGGCGTGCCGAACCATCTGATCAACCTCATAAGGAACCTTTACAGTAACCAAGAAGCAACAGTCTGAATGGAACATGGCAACGTGGAATGATTCGAAGTAGAGAGAGTCATCAAGCAAGGCTACATCCTGTCACTATTTCTCATCAATTTATATGCAGAAGCTATTATCAGGAAGGCTGGACTTGCCAAAAAGAAGGAATCAGAATGGTTGGATGAACAGTCAACAATCTTAAATATGCAAAAAATACACTATTGATAGCAAAAAGTGTAGATTAAATAAATGGCTTATTGTTGAGTGTCAAGATCGAAAGTTTGAACATGGGACTGCTTCTAAAAACAATAACGATAAACATATTGGCTACTGCCAGGTACAGCCTGGACACATTTGAGATAGACAACGACAAACTTGAATTTGTAAAGGACTTCAATCTTCTCGGATTGATGGTCATTCAAGATGCAGTAATGGCACAAGACAGAAGAAGAACCTTCAAATTGTGGTGCTGGAGAAGGAAGTTGTCAATGCCATGGATGGCAACAACAACAATCAAGTAAACTTTGGAACAAATTAAGAAAGACATGTCACTCAAATCAAGAATCACCAAGCTACTATTGGCCTACTTTGGGCACATTATACAAATACAGCATCACTGGAGAAGAATATCATTGTCATAAGAATAGAAGAAAAAAGACAAAGAGAGTGGTCAGCATCCTGATGGTTTAATACTATCAAAATACTGGCAGAGAAGACCCTGGTGGACCTATCTAGGCTTGCAGAATATCGATCTTCCTTATAGAACATTCATCCATCAAGTCACCATGGCTCGAGATCGAGCTGAAGACCTTTAAATAAATAATTATCAAAGTTTGTTTATATGCATATGTTATTAACAGTTTTATCCATGCACTAGTCCGGTTTTTTGCAAAAAATGCTGAATGAAACCAAATGACAGTGTGTGACCAATGTAAGTAGAGACTGCTATTTCTTCAGCAGCTTACTGCTGCCTGTCTGAGAATAAAAATGTGTATCTACATGTAGATTGTTCATCAACACACTATGGGGTAGACAACTGATGATCAGGATATTTGCACCAATTGGGGTCAGTCATTTAGACAGAATTAGAAGGTTCAGGCCTAAATTTTCCTTCCTTATGCATATGTTCTGTGAAAAACCTCTGAGTGACGCAAATGGATTAGGTGCTGACAGAAAGAGCCCTTGCTGCTGTAGAAAAGAAGCAGCAGCAGTAAAGAGTCAGGCTGCAGATTTTAGCTTGCAGAACCAAAAGTGGCAGAGGGAGAGAGACCCATAGAGATGCTAAGTGTGGAGAGTCACCACAGTGAATGCTGATAAAGAAAGACGATTAACCAAATATGGATAAAAACAGATTAAAAGTTGGTTGTGCTGCTAGAAAGAAGCATGTTGCAGCAGTAATTTTGAAGGTTCTTTAATCTCCACTAGGGTTGAGCGACCTTTACTTTTATAGGATCGGGTCGGGTTTCACGAAACCCGACTTTTTCAAAAGTCGGGTCGAGTGAAATCGGCCGATCCTATAAAAAAGTTGGGGTCGGGGTCGGCCGAAACTCGAAACCCAATGCGGTGCATTGGGTTTCCAATGGTTCCCAGGGTCTGAATGAGCGGAAACTCTCCTTCAGGCCCTGGGATCCATATTTAAGTGTAAAATAAAGAATTAAAATAAAAAATATTGCTATACTTATCCTCTGACGGGCCCTGGTACTAACCGGGAACCTTCCTTCCTTAGAATCAGCCTTCCAGGACCTTGCGGTGACGTCGCGGTGATGTCGCGGCTTGTGATTGGTCGCACGAGCGGTCACATGGGCGGCCGCGCACCAATCACAAGCCGCGACGTCACCGTGACGTCACCGAGGGTCCTGGAAGGGCTGATTCTTAGGAAGGAAGGCTGCCGGAAAGAAGCAGGGCATGTCCGAGAGTGAGTATATACCTAATAGGAATATACTCACCCTCGGCTTCGTTCCGGCAGCCTTCCTTCCTAAGAATCAGCCCTTCCAGGACCTTCGGTGACGTCACGGTGACGTCGCGGCTTGTGATTGGTCGCGCGAGCGGTCACATGGGCGGCCGCGCACCAATCACAAGCCGCGACGTCACCGCGACGTCACCGCAAGGTCCTGGAAGGCTGATTCTAAGGAAGGAAGGTTCCCGGTTAGTACCAGGGCCCGTCAGAGGATAAGTATAGCGATATTTTTTATTTTAATTCTTTATTTTACACTTAAATCTGAATTCCGATACCAATTCCCGATATCTTAAACATATCGGGAATCGGTATCGGAATTCCGATTCCAGATTCAGAAGATCGCCGACTTCATGGCCGACCCCACACAGGGGTCGGGTCGGGTTTCATGAAACCCGACTTTGCCAAAAGTCTGCGACTTCTGAAAATTGCCGACCCGTTTCGCTCAACCCTAATCTCCACTACATGTTTCAATACCGTACTTGATCTTTAACAAGTGAAACAAAAAAATATATAATTTCTTGTAAATGCAAGAAAAGTAAAGATGATCTGCACATCCAAAAAATAGATTAAAACTCCAAATTTTATTTCAGAAGAATCTAACAATTAGAATTCATATGCTGGTGATAGAAAAATACTATAATATGTTTCTGGCACTGTGTGAGCCCTTAGTCATAGAGACTAAGGCCCGGGTCACTCTAGCATAGAATACGGACGAGTGCTAAGCGAGAAAACATTGCATAGCACTCGGACCAGTGCTAATCTATGGGCAGCTCACATCACTGTATTTTTCTAAGGCGTAATCGACGTGCGTGTTAAATTGCAGCATGCTGCGACTGTTCACATATATCGCCTGACACTCGCCAATGCAAGCCCATGGGTAAGAGAAAAACTCGGACACCACACTGATCATCCATGTGACTTCTGAGAAATACGCACACATTTTTCTCATTTCAGCCCATTGAGTCATTAAATTCAATGAGGAAAAGCAATGAGAAATGTAAAGCCATACGCATGTCATATGAATATATACGTGCCAGAAAATCGCATCATTGCATTGCAAACGCATTACACACAGATGATCATAAGGAGAACACTTGTGTGACTCTCGGCAGGGAGACTCGGACCAATTTACCATGCTTTTAGTGTGTCCCGGCTTAAGCCTAAGGCTAAGGTTGGGGTCACACTTAAGTTATGGATAATCAGTCCGAGTCTCCCTGCCAAGAGTCGCACGAGTGTAGTGAGAGTGTCATGGGAGTACAATCTAAGTTTTCACACCTAGAATCCAATTTACAACTTTACAGCCTGTAGGCCAAACGGCATCTGGACATACTGGAAGCATCCATCTGGTGTAGAAAACACCATCTTATCCCTGGCTTCCTGTGCCATGGGGATCTGCCAATATCCCTTCCTCAAATCCAAGGTCGTTATATACCTGGCGGGCCCAAGTCTTTCGATGAGCTCATCAACGTGGGGCTTGGGATATGCATCAAACTTGGAGACCTCATTCAACTTTTGATAGTTGTTGCAAAATCTCCACTCCCCATCAGGTTTTGGGATTAGGACAATTTGGCTTGACCAACCGCTCTTGGATTCCTCAATGACTCCAAGCTTCAACATACGCTCCACCTCCTTGGAGATTACTTGACGGGCCTCAGAAATTCGATAGGGCTTCACGTTCACCCACACATGTGGCTCTGTCAGGACCTCGTGCTCTACGACCTTCGTGTATCCTGGCAACTCTGAAAACAGGTCCCTGTTCTACTAGACTAACTCCCGGCACTGCTGTTTCTGGGCCTTCAATAGCGTCTCCACTATAGTAACCCCTCCAACCTCACCTTCTGGGTTGCTTAGCAAAGATGGAGTTACTGCCGGCTCTCTATCTTGCCATGGCTTGATGAGGTTGACATGGTAGACTTGGATTGGTTTCCGTCTTCCTGGTTGGTGAATTTTATAGTTTACCTCACCAAGCTTCTCGATGACCTCATATGGCCCTTGCCATTTGGCCAAGAACTTGCTCTCCACCGTCAGAACTAACACAAGAACTCGGTCTCCCGGATTGAACTGCCTAACTCTTGCAGACCACTTGTAGACCCTGGCCTGAGCTTCTTGTGCCTAGAGGAGGTGTTCTTTCACAATAGGCATCACCTTTGCAATCCTCTGCTGCATCAGGGCCACGTGCTCAATGACGCTTCTGTGGGGCATGACTTCGGCTTCCCAGGTTTCCTTGGCTATATCCAGGAGACCTCGCGGATGTCGGCCATATAGTAGCTCAAACGGTGAGAACCCTGTGGAGGCCTGTGGAACTTCATGAATGGAAAACATCAGATATGGTAAGAGACAGTCCCAGTCTCTACCATCTTTCTCTATAGCTTTTCTCAGCATGCTCTTCAGTGTCTTATTAAATCTCTCAACAAGGCCATCTGACTGGGGATGGTACACTGAGGTCCTCAACTGGGAGATTTTCAGGACTTTGCATAACTCCCTCATCACCTTGCTCATGAAAGGTGTCCGCTGGTCAGTCAGGATCTCCTTTGGCAAACCTGTCTGGGAAAACACATGGACCAACTCGCAGGCTATACTCTTCGAGGAATAATTTCTCAGGGGAATTGCCTCAGGATAGCGTGTGGCATAGTCCAGGATGACTAATATGTACTGATGGCCTAGGGCTGATTTAACTAAGGGACCAACCAAGTCCATGGCAATTCTCTCGAATGGCACCTCAATAGTGGGCAATGGCACAAGGGGGCTCTGGAAATGAGGAATGGGGGCATTAGCTGACATGTAGGGTAGGACCTGCAATAGTTCACTATTTCCCGGTGACACCCAGGCCAATAGAACCTCTGCGCAACCCGTTCCTGTGCTTTTTCCACCCCTAGGTGTCCACCCAAGATGTGTGAATGGGCCATGCCCAACACCTTCCGTCTATATGGACCCGGCACTACCAACTGCTCTACCAACTCCTTCCTTATTTTCGTGACCTGGTAAAACAACTCCCCACTCATCAGAAAATAGGGAAATCTTGTGTCTGCCCCCAACTCCTGTACAACCCCATTAATAACTGTGACATTATTAAAGGGACTCTGTCACCTGAATTTGGAGGGAACAATTTTAAGCCATAGGGGCGGGGGTTTTCGGGTGTTTGATTCACCCTTTCCTTACCCGCTGGCTGCATGCTGGCTGCAATATTGGATTGAAATTAATTCTCTGTCCTCCGTAGTACATGCCTGCACAAGGCAATCTTGCCTTACGCAGGCGTGTACTATGGAGGACAGAGAATGAACTTCAATCCAATATTGCAGCCAACATGCAGCCAGCGGGTAAGGAAAGGGTGAATCAAACACCCGAAAACCCCGCCCCTATGGCTGAAAATTGTTCCCTCCAAATTCAGGTGACAGAGTCCCTTTAAAGGCTTCCCTCAGAGTGGGGTCCCTATGTTGGGCAGTCCTAAAATTTTCACCGGCTACCTCTAACTCCAGAATGTCAGATGCAGGGGACACATCCTCCACATCCCCAACTAGGACACAAAAAGGAAACCTGTCTGTCTCTGGGTGTGACAATACCTTTTTAGGGTTCATTGGTTCCCTACTCTTGCTAGAGACCTCAGAACCCTTTCCCCACAAATCCCAAAGCAAACAGAAATCCCGGCCAATAATTATAGGGTGCAACAAGTCCCGAACGACGCCGACTTCATGGGACTCAGTGCCACATGCCGTTTCAATATCCACCCTGGCTATAGCGTAACCCTTTGCATCACCATGTATGCAACGCACGCCGACCTTCTTTCCCGGGAGCAGGTGGAGAGGAAAAGTGGCCCTCACCAGGGTCACTAAGCTCCCCGAGTATAACAGCGCCATTACTGCTCGACCGTTCACCTTTACGGGACATGCTTGAGGCCCCTCTGTTATGACCCCAGTGGACAGGGTCTCAGAGGAACGTGTAAGTCTGCGAGATACAAAAATCCAGCTCATAGGGCTGTGGTAACTGGGTTGACCAAATAGCTACTCCTAACGCCAACACTAGAAGTAGCCGGGGATCATGCCTACGGTGATCGCTAGATGACTCGCGCCAGCCGGAGAATCTAACTACCCCTAGGAGAAGAAAACAAAGACCTCTCTTGCCTCCAGAGAAAGGGACCCCAAAGCAAGATACCAGCCCCCCACAAATAATAACGGTGAGGTAAGAGGAAATGACAAACACAGAAATGAACCAGGTTCAGCAAAGAGAGGCCAGCTTACTAATAGCAGAATATAGCAAGATAACTTATCTGGTCAACAAAAACCCTATAAAAATCCACGCTGGAGATTCAAGAACCCCCGAACCGTCTAACGGTCCGGGGGGAGAACGCCAGCCCCCTAGAGCTTCCAGCAAAGGTCAGGATACAGATTGGAACAAGCTGGACAAAAATACAAAACAAAACAAAAGCAAAAAGCAAGGAAGCAGACTTAGCTTGAAATGCAGGAACCAGGATCATAGGACAAGAGCACAACAGATTAGCTCTGATTTCAACGATGCCAGGCATTGAACTGAAGGTCCAGGGAGCTTATATAGCAACGCCCCTGAACTAACGGCCCAGGTGAGGAAATAAGAAAAGACAGACGCTCCAGAGTCAATTCACTAATGACCACTAGAGGGAGCAAAAAGCAAAATCACAACACCCCTCATTGGGTGGAGAGTTCACACTGCAGGGTGGATATGCATAGTATGAACTACGGTGTCCCTTGCTGCAGTCCATCTGCTCAGTGGTCTGGGAACAACGGGCAGCTATATGTCCTGGCCCATGGCACCTCCAGCAAATAAAATCACCTGTAGGGACCTTGGCACCACCTCCCCCGCCCTTTGTGACCTTGGATGCCCCACCCCTTTTTGGGACTCAGCGCCTTTCTGGGACCCCCAGTATGGCATGGGCTGCCTCCCGAAGGAGCCTTCCATCCCTTGGTACCTCTCGACCAGTCCGATCAGTTTGTCGGCATTCTGGGGATCACCCTGAGCAACCCAAGTCTGTATGGGCCTTGGGAGGGAATGCACAAACCGATCCATCATCACTCATTCTACTATCTGTGCAGGCATAGAAGACTCTGGCTGCAGCCATTTCTGGACCAGGTGCAACAGGTCAAACATTTGGGAGCGAGGCGGTTTGTCCCGGTGATAGGCCCAGCAGTGAATTCGCTGTGCCCTAACAGTCAGTTTCACCCCCAAACGTGCGAGAATCTTGGCTTTCAATTTGTGATACTCCTTGGCATCCTGCAAGGTCAAGTCATAGTACGCCTTCTGAGGTTCTCCCATCAGGTATAGCGCCAGTACCTCTGCCCACTGCTCTGGCGGAAGTTTTTCTCTCTCAGCGACCCTCTCAAACACCGTCGGGAAGGCCTCAACATCATCTCCGGGGGTCATTTTCTGCAATGCGCATCTTAGCGTCTTCCGGACGTGGGTGTCATCAGCCAGACCTGGAGTTGGGTGCTCGTCCTGCCCTGGAAGCTGCATCTGCTGCCGTTGCTCCTGCTGGTACTGTTGTATCTGCTGCCGTTGCTCCTGCTGGCTCTGTAGAATCTGCTGCATCAACAGCCTGTTGGTCTCTTGCTGCTGTGACTGCGACTGGACCAAGTGTTTCAGAAGGTCCTCCATTTTCCCTGGCAATGCTTGCTGGCTTGCAACAGACTTGACCCAGGACATTCAATAATAGACCTATGTCTCCGCTGGGAACGCTGCTGCATTCTCCACCAATTGTAGGGATTTCACTCGCTCAGTTGCGACGGCTGACACTTAGGAGGCACGTTCCATTAAAAGTTCACAGGGTTTATTGCTCCATAAACCACTTAGTAAATAACAGAAAACAAATAGCCTTTAGCTCAGGAAAAGAAAGTAAAAGTGTCCAGTCATTTAGGCTCAGTCTTAGAGCCTTAACACACTCTGGAGGCCTTCACCTCCACACACACATCTCCTGTGTTAAGCATTAGCCTTTCTTTTATAGGTCTAACCACACCCAGGAACCCATCACATGATTAGACATGTGGTTATGACATCATGACACATATAGATAGGCATGGTTATATCACATTGAGTAAAAGCTCACAGACGCACAAAGAGGACTTAAAAATCCTCCAGAAAATTGACAAAAAAAATCACAGAGAAAAAAGCAGAGATGGTTACCTGCTGAAGCCCCCAAACAAATGCACCAGCAGAACGCATCGGACCCGATTAATGATGGCAACAACACAGGTGCAAAAAATATCGATGAAACAACCACTTTCAATCCAGTATTGGTTGTTTGGCATTAGTGCACAAAGAGATAAGCGATAATAGTCTGTATGTGGCATTGTTCACACAAGCAATGCAGAGTATCTGGTATACAGCCTATTACTAACGCACATATATGCGGGCCGCCCAGTGCCACAAAATGCATGCTGTGTGAATAGAGGCCTACAGTTTACAGAGCCATCTTGGTCCGACTGCGCCCTGCAAGATAAAGTGCAAAAAACCCACATATCAATGTATGTAAGGTATTAGTTTATATTGGGGCCTCAATACGTAAGCCGGCAACCCACGTCAAGGGTCCTTACATTTTTGCCGGTCCTAACTCTAAACATTGAGTATTGAGTAAAAGCTCACAGACGCACAAAGAGGACTTAAAAATCCTCCAGAAAATTGACAAAAAAAATCACAGAGAAAAAAGCAGAGATGGTTACCTGCTGAAGCCCCCAAACAAATGCACCAGCAGAACGCATCGGACCCGATTAATGATGGCAACAACACAGGTGCAAAAAATACCAATGAAACAACCACTTTCAATTCAGTATTGGTTGTTTAGAATTAGTGCACAAAGAGATAAGCGATAATAGTCTGTATGTGGCATTGTTCAACAACAATGTGAACAATGCCACATACAGACTATTATCGCTTATCTCTTTGTGCACTAATGCCAAACAACCAATACTGGATTGAAAGTGGCTGTGTTGTTGCCATCATTAAACGGGTCCGATGCTCTCTGCTGGTGCATTTGTTTGGAGGCTTCAGCAGGTAACCATCTCTGCTTTTTTCTCTGTGATTTTTTATGGTTATATCACAGCAACAAGCCACCTATGTGACACATATCTCCCGTCGACTATACAACCTTTAGCCGCGCTACTATATATATATATATATATATATATATATATATATATATATATATATTAGATAGATAGATAGAAGAAAAGCTGTTAATTCATGTGTGTGTACAGTAAAATCACACTGACATGTTAGAACAGAATACATAGAATATATACATACACAGAGAATACATAGATATATAGATGTCATTGACATGCACATAGATATATGTATATATATATATTACATAGATAGATAGAAGAAAAGCTGGTAATTCATCTGTTGTGTTCTGTAAAATCACTGCAGGAGCCGACAATCGGAAGCCCCATCGGAAGAAGCTTAATTGCGAAACGGCGCTCGTCGGGCACTGGGTAGGACACAGCTTTATCCCTGAGTTTCACTGCATCACAGCAACCACGCATCCAATTCAGGTAATAGCATTTGTACTTCAATACCTGAGTATTGTGTGTGCTGTATTGAGACCTATAGAAATGGCATGTAATAGGGTTCATACATGGTTGTTACGTCTTCACTTGTCCATGCATCCTCCTTCACCTAGGTATATTACCTTTTCAAGTTTATAAGTCATTTTTCAAATACCTAATGGGATGCAGAGTACACAGTTCTCACAACTATAAGGCCTCTTAATTTTGGATACTTTTAATCGTTCACATGCCATTTCCCTTTTCTATACCATTGTCTGGGTGCAGGCCTTTTGGACAATCTTGCTGTCTCCTCCCCTTGTTTGGAGGTATTCTCCCTTCCCCTTGTCTTTTTACACCTGTTTTTACCTTTTTTTGTATATAATGCAATTAATAAAGATATTCTTTTATTCAAATCTCTTTTCTTTGGTCACTTCTTACTGTTATGGCACAATTTCATATCAGTGTGTAGAATAATTTGTATATTGAAGTGCTTTCAGCCTACTCTTTTTAAGGACTACGGGAATCACACATAGATATTACATAGATAGATAGAAGAAAAGCTGGTAATTCATCTGTTGTGTTCTGTAAAATCACTGCAGGAGCCGACAAGATAGAAGAGATGCATTACATACAGTAAAAACAAATGAAATAGGTAGATATATAGATGTCAGTGACAAATACAATTAGTACAGTGTGTGTGTAAATTACTGGACATGTATTTAATTAATAAAACATTATTTTTTGCAAAAAAAATGTTGTGGGCTCCCGTGCAATTTTTGTAACCAGTAGAGGGAAAGTTAATGGCCGAGGCAGATATTTATAGAATGGGAAGGGGGTATTACCCATGGAGCTTCCCAGGCTAATAATATTAGCTCACAGCTGTGTAATTTGCCTTTACTGGCTATTAAAATGGAGGACCCCCCAAATAAATGATGTAGGATCCTCCTATAATTAACAACTAGCAAAGGCTATGCAGTCAGCTGTGGTCTGGTATTAATAGCTTAGGAAGGGGCTATGGATACTGCCCCCAGGCTAAAAGCATAAGCTTTCAGCCACCCCAGAAAAGGTGCATCTCTAAGATGAGCCAAGTCTGGCACTTAACCTCGCTCTTCCCACTTGCCCTGTAGTGATGGCAAGTTGGGTGATAGTTGGGGATTGATGTTACTTAAGGGTGACATCAAGCCCATAAGTTAGTAATTGATTGACATCAATAAGACGCCCCATTACTAACACTATAGTCACATTGTAAGAAAACACAGACGCCCCAAAAAAGTCATTTAATAAAAGCATGACACAGACTCCTTTAATGTTCTTAATTAAACCATGCTTACGACCTCGCCCATTCCCCAGATGCCCTTATCATCTGCAAAAGAGACTGTCTGAGAGCACCGCGAGTGTGAGAAATTTCTCCTGCTCGCGATGCCGTCTCACAGGTCACACGAGCTCACGGCCAATGAACTCACTTCACCTATGTGACATCAGCATGAGCGCCATGGGAAATTTTTTCACAGTGCTTGCACTGATGTCAGAAAGGTGAAGTGAGTAAACTCCTGGGACCTGTCAGACGGCACAGCGAGCAGAAGAACTTTCCCACGCTCATGGTACCCTCAGACAGAGAAAAGCAGTTCACACAGAGACACTGAGCACACTGGTTAGAGGTTGGGTGAAGGTATTTATTATCAAATTACCCTGATCAAAAAAATTACCAAATGACCCTGATCAAAAGTTCACATACCCGATTTCATAATACCGTGTATTGCACCCTCTAACATCAATGACAGCTAGAAGTCTTTTGTTGTAGTTGTGTATGATGTTCTTTATTTTCTCAGATGGTAAAGCTGCCTATTCTTCTTGGCAAAATGCCTCCAGTTCCTGTAAACTCCTGGGCTCTCTGTTCCGCTGCTTAAGACAGATCCCAAGCCTTATCTGCCTCTGTGGTCTCCCATTCAGGTTTGGCCGCTGCTGAGCATAGACGTCAGTCCCAGCATCTTGCTCAGGCTCATGGTGTATGCTCGGTTACTGCTGGCTCTCCAGCCAAGCCCTTAGTAACCAGTAATATTCAGGGACAGTCCAGCACTCTGGAGTCTAAGTCCGGAGATCACTGTACTGAGCATGTCCATGATGTGGAATCTTCTCATTTGTGGTCGGACGTCAGCTGCTCTGGTAATGGCGCAGTGCTGGATTGGTCCACGGGCAAGGTCCTGTCCGAATGGACATGAGCCTAGTGTATAAAAGGTTTTCGGAGGCACACACCGGCATGCACTAGTATCAGTTATGTGTGGTTGTTGCCAGTGGATGCCCTAACACTCAGTCTCAGTCTGTGTGTATGTGTCACTCTAATCCCAGTGAGTACCTATGTGGCTATGCAGGCTTAGTTTGTCGTACTTTGCTTGGCTTAGCATCTTTTTCCTCCTTGTGTACAGTTAGCACAATTGAGCCTCTCCAGCTGATCTCATTTAGGCCTTGCTGGCTGCTCTATTTAACTCCACTCAGATCTTTACTTGATGCCAGCTGTCAATGTCCTAGTACTGGTTCAGTTCCCTTGGATCTTTCAGATCAGTTGGTCCAGAGTGCTCCTTGTTTCTTGGAGGCTCTGAAACTGGTCTTTCTGGGACCACGGATCATGCTTGATTCTGCTCTCCAACTTTTAGCATTAGCACAGGGCCCTTCCATGGTCAATCAGTACACCATCAAATTTTGAACTCCAGCTTCTGAGCTAGAGTGGCCTAATAAGGTCTAAATTCCTATATTCTGGAGGGGCGTGGCTGATCATGTTAAGGATGCTTTGATCACTAGGGAGGTAACTTCTTCTCTAGAAGATTTAATAACAATATCAACATACGCATCGATCTCAGTCACGCTGAGTGGAGATTAAAGCGAGCTCCCGTTAGACAAAGGTTTTGGCTAGCTCCGAACTTTGGTAACACGTTAAAATGCTTGGCTCAGACGAGTTATCAGGTGGAGCCTATAGAAGTATCTCCTGTGGAATCTAATTCTTGCTTTGTTCGACCACCACTGACCCGCTTTATTTGTAAGAAAGCTGGTCTTTACACCTACAAGTGTCCCCAGAGCCAGGGAAACGACCGCATCTAGTGGCTATCAGAGGACGTTCATTAGACACAGTAGATTCGTCCTCGAAATTAACTTTTAAAGTTTCCCTGACTTTTGGGTCAGTTTCCCTCACTGCAGAGGCCTGTGTGGATTCCGGAGCTGAGGGCAATTTTGTGTCTTCTGCCTTTGTTCTGCGGCACGCTATTCCCTTGGTCGGGCTCTATAGCCCAATCACCATTCTGGTGGTAAATGTGTACGCACTCCCTAATCAAATTACACATCAGACGATACCCCTTACCCTTATGGTGCCCCCTGACCATCAGGAGAAAATCTCTTTTCTGGTACTCTCTGAGGGCATAGATGAGGTACTTTTGGGTTTACCCTAGTTACGTCACCATCCTCCCTGTATCAATTGGGCAACAGGTAGCATACTGGGTTGGGGTAATTCATGTGAGGGACATTGCCCTGGGGCCCAAGTTTCCATCGGGTCATCTGAGGTCACAGCTGACCTAACCCCCTCTACCCAGGCATTATTGGCAGTATGCTGATTAGGGTTGAGCGACTTTAACTTTTTCAGGATCGAGTCGGGTTTCGCAAAACCCGACTTTGTCAAAAGTCTGGTCGGGTGAAATCGGCCGATTATTGCGAAAAGTCGGAGATCCGACCAAAACACGAAACCCAATGCAAGTCAATGGAGAATCAAAGTTGAAGACAAAAGAAAAAATCCAGCTCACCATAGTTGTAGTCCCTGGAGGCTCGGAGCACGGAAACACTGTGTCAAGGCGTGAGGAATGCAGGAAATAGAAAAAAATCCAGCTCGACGAGGTGGTGAAAAAGCAAAGTCTTGGTACTTTATTCACTTCATATCAAAAAATAGAGGATAAAACAACAGCACAATATAATTAAAAACACTATCTACGCGTTTCTGGTGACATAGCACCCTTAGTCATGAACAAGGGTGCTATGTCACCAGAAACGCGTAGATAGTGTTTTTAATTATATTGTGCTGTTGTTTTATCCTCTATTTTTTGATATGAAGTGAATAAAGTACCAAGACTTTGCTTTTTCACCACCTCGTCGAGCTGGATTTTTTTCTATTTCCAGAATCAAAGTTGGCAGTGAGTGGAGGACAGGAAAACACCAACAGAGCCCATTTTAATGCCAAAAACATAAATTCTTGTTACTTAAGCTTGTCAATCTTAATTTACCTTATAATAATAGTTAGCCATTGAAAATTTGGGGGTCATTTGGCAACAGTTGTGGGGGGAGTAGGGCTGGCTCAAGTTTTTCGTGGGCCCAGGAAACGCAGACTACGTCACGGCAGTGGAGCAGGGAGAGGTAAGTATTTCAACTTTGCAAGTGCTGTGATCCTGAGCAAGCAGGGGGGGCACACTCGTTCGCATTGCCACTGGCACAGGGCCCCTCAAAGTACGGTGTTGTGATTGATGGCGGGGGCGCATCCCACCAGCAGAGACACTTTTGCGTACTATGAGGGGCCCTGTGCCAGTGATGTCGCCAATGAGTATGCCCCCCCACCTGTTGAAGGAACCTGCACTTTCATCTGCACCTTCCTCTTTGTCCCCATGTAAGGTGGTATAGTATGCGGGAAGTGGAACCGGAGTTTCAGCAAAGTCAGATTCAGGCTGTGTAGAGTGGAAGGGGAATGTAGTGGTCTGTGTCAATGTACCAGCAGACTCATCTAGCAGTGGCTTGGCAATGGGCAGGAATGAGGAGGAAACACAGATATAGGCCCAAAATAAAAAAGTAGGCTAAAAGCTGTTAAAAATTGGTAACAGGAGTAAACAGGCGGCATTGGTTTGTTCAGTGGAGGAGAACAACAATCAGCGGCAGACACCATTAGTGGGCCCAACCAAACAAGTAGGCCAAATGCTGTTTCATATTCTAAATATAGGCCGAAAGCCTGAAGATTGAAGCTCAGCTTTGTGTAGTAGAGGAAAACAAGAGGCAGCAGCAGACAACGTTACTAGGCCCAAACCAAGAACTAGGCCAAATGTAGTTTCATACTGTTGTTACAGGCCGAAAGCCTGAAGCTTCAAGCTCAGCTTTGTTTAGTAGAGGAAAACAAGAGGCGGCAGCAGACAATGTTACTAGGCCCAAACCAACATGTAGGCCAAATGCAGTTTAATATAAAAAATATTTAAACGAAAGCCTGAAGATTGAAGCGCAAGAAAATTAAACCAGGAGAACACCAAGGAGCGGCAGACACCGTTAGTAGGCCCCAAGCCAACAAGTAGGCCAAATGCAGTTTAATATTTCAAACGGGACAACAGTTGAAGTTCAGCTTTGTTCAGTGAAGGAAAAAAAAGAAGCAGCGGTAGACACCGTTATTACGCCCAAATAATAAAGACAGTGGTAGTAGGCGCAAAGTATTAAATGGAGGCCAGGGCCCATGTATATTTTAACTATCATCTATCATTTCAAATAATTCGTATTGGCAGTGCCATTTAACCCTGCTGTTCTGTTTAGATTTCACATACACTTGTGTTGTACCAAATAAAGTAAACAAAAATTAAAAAAAAAAAAAATTCCCACAGAGAGTACCCCCCTAATGACGAAAAGTCAGGGAGCCTCAAGTCTCAGAATCACACGCTGAATTTTTATAACATTATAGAATTTCAAAAACGGTCATTTTTGACCTAACAGAACAGCAGGGTTAAGGTTTTAACCGCACAGACTACACAGTGGTGGAGCTGGGAGTGGTAGTATTGCAAGTGGTAGAGCACTGTTCAAGCTGGGGGGGAACACTCTCTAGTGGGCGGCGGTACTGGCACAGGGCCCCTCATATTACGACGGTGTAATATGAGTTGTGGTTCAGTGTCTCCCCCCCAAAAATGAGGAAGTCTGGTGGAAGAGGCCGTGGGCGGGAATTGCCAGCTGGTACTGATGGTGCTGGTGGTGCTGCATCTTGTGTTAGTGGCAAAAGCACAGTAGCACCTAAGGCTGGAGGTGTTCAGCCTGCTTCATCGTCTGGCTACACAAGGCCTCGAAGGCTCCCTTGCCTGGGAGTAGGAAAACAGCTTTTAAATCCGGAGAAGCAGGAAAAAGTATTGTCTTTCCTTGCTGACTCACCCTCTAGCTCTTTCGCCTCCTCTTCCCAAAGTTCTAAATGTAAGAGCAGCCAGTCGTCAGTGGATGCTCCTGGTCAGGAAAAAGACGTTTCCTTGTGTCCTTCTCCCAAACCAAAAGTGAAGGATACATCAGGCGACACTACAGGTTACTCCATGGAGCTCTTTACACATACCGTGCCTGGGTTAGAAAGGGAAATTGTACACTGCCAATTACAAGAAGAATCGGACATGGAGTGCACTGATGCACAGCCACAGCTGGATTGTGATGCTGTTCCATTGACTCTGATCACTATATTGCCCTCACAGTTTACTGAGCCAGAATGTGACCCTGATGAGACTATGGTGCCCTGTCCTGAACGCTATAGCACCTTACACGGTGACACTGAGGAAGGTGCACAAGACATTGAGGAGGAGGTGATAGATGACCCAGTTGTTGACCCAGATTGGCAGCCATTGGGGGAAGAGGGTGCCGCTGCCACTAGCTCAGAAGCGGAGGAGGATGATCTGCAGCAGCCATCTACATTGCAACAGCTGTCATCTGGCAGGCCCGTATCAGGCCAAAAATGTTTGCGAAAAACAAAAACAGTTTTAGGAGAGCGTGGCCATTCGGTGAAAGTAGCACAGCGCACAATGCCTGAAAAGGTTTTCGATAGTAGGAAGAGTGTAGTGTAGCAATTTTTTAACCAAGATCAGAATGATCAGTCAAAAGTTATCTGTAAGAAATGCTCAAAGACCTTTAGCAGAGAGAAGAATCTTCAAAATTTAAATACAACGTGCATGCTTAGACATTTAACCAGCATGCACTTGCAAGCCTGGACTAACTACCAAACGTCCCGTACCGTTGGTGCACCTGCTCGGAATGAAGGTAGTCAGCAATGCTACATTGCTTCCCTCACTGTTAGCCCACCGGTTAGGACACCACCAGCAGCAAATGTGGAGGTATCGTCGTAAGGCCAAAGCAGTCAGGGAATCACAAGGTTATTGGTAGGAAAGACTGTATGTAGGCCAACAACAAGCATACCATAACAAACTCTCTCTCAATCCGCCATGTCCACCACCACCACCGCTAGTTGCACCATATGCAGCTCTCCAGTCCAGCTCACCCTACAAGAGACTCTCGTTAGGAAAAGAAAGTACTCATCCTCTCATCCGCGTACACAGGATTTGAACGCCCACATTGCTATACTAATCTCATTACAGATGATGCCCTACCGTTTGGTTGAAAGCGAAGCTTTTAACCCCTTCACCCCCAAGGGTGGTTTGCACGTTAATGACCGGGCCAATTTTTACAATTCTGACCACTGTCCCTTTATGAGGCTATAACTCTGGAACGCTTTGACGGATCTTGGCGATTCTGACATTGTTTTCTCGAGACATATTGTACTTCATGGTAAAGGTAAAATTTATTCGATATAACTTGCGTTTATTTGTGAAAAAAATGGAAATTTGGCGAAAATTTTGAAAATTTTGCAATTTTCCAACTTTGAATTTTTGTGCCCTTAAATCACAGACATATGTCACGCAAAATACTTAAAAAGTAACATTTCCCACATGTCTACTTTACATCAGTACAATTTTGGAACCAAAATTTTTTTTTGTGACGGAGTTATAAGGGTTAAATTTGACCAGCAATTTCTCATTTTTACAACACCATTTTTTTTTAGGGACCACATCTCATTTGAAGTCATTTTGAGGGGTCTATATGATAGAAAATACTCAAGTGTGACACCATTCTAAAAACTGCACCCCTCAAGGTGCTCAAAACCACATTCAAGAAGTTTATTAACCCTTCAGGTGTTTCACAGGAATTTTTGGAATGTTTAAATAAAAATGAACATTTAACTTTTTTTCACACAAAATTTATTTTAGCTCCAATTTGTTTTATTTTACCAAGGGTAACAGGAGAAAATGGACCCCCAAAGTTGTTGTACAATTTGTCCTGAGTACGCTGATACCCCATATGTGGGTGTAAACCATTGTTTAGGCGCATGGCAGAGCTTGGAAGGGAAGGAGCGCCATTTGACTTTTCAATGCAAAATTGACTGGAATTGAGATGGGACGCCATGTTGCGTTTGGAGAGCCCCTGATGTGCCTAAACATTGAAACTCCCTACAAGTGACACCATTTTGGAAAGTAGACCCCCTAAGGAACTTATCTAGATGTGTGGTGAGCACTTTGACCCACCAAGTGCTTCACAGAAGTTTATAATGCAGAGCCGTAAAAATAAAAAATCATATTTTTTCACAAAAATGATCTTTTCGCCCCCAATTTTTTATTTTCCCAAGGGTAAGAGAAGAAATTGGACCCCAAAAAATGTTGTGCAATTTGTCCTGAGTACGATGATACCCCATATGTGGGTGTAAACCATTGTTTGGGCGCATGGCAGAGCTTGGAAGGGAAGGAGCGCCATTTGACTTTTCAATGCAAAATTGACTGGAATTGAGATGGGACGCCATGTTGCGTTTGGAGAGCCCCTGATGTGCCTAAACATTGAAACTCCCTACAAGTGACACCATTTTGGAAAGTAGACCCCCTAAGGAACTTATCTAGATGTGTGGTGAGCACTTTGACCCACCAAGTGCTTCACAGAAGTTTATAATGCAGAGCCGTAAAAATAAAAAATCATATTTTTTCACAAAAATGATCTTTTTGCCCCCAATTTTTTATTTTCCCAAGGGTAAGAGAAGAAATTGGACCCCAAAAAATGTTGTGCAATTTGTCCTGAGTACGCTGATACCCCATATGTGGGTGTAAACCATTGTTTGGGCGCATGGCAGAGCTTGGAAGGGAAGGAGCGCCATTTGACTTTTCAATGCAAAATTGACTGGAATTGAGATGGGACGCCATGTTGCGTTTGGAGAGCCCCTGATGTGCCTAAACATTGAAACTCCCTACAAGTGACACCATTTTGGAAAGTAGACCCCCTAAGGAACTTATCTAGATGTGTGGTGAGCACTTTGACCCACCAAGTGCTTCACAGAAGTTTATAATGCAGAGCCGTAAAAATAAAAAATCATATTTTTTCACAAAAATGATCTTTTTGCCCCCAATTTTTTATTTTCCCAAGGGTAAGAGAAGAAATTGGACCCCAAAAAATGTTGTGCAATTTGTCCTGAGTACGCTGATACCCCATATGTGGGTGTAAACCATTGTTTGGGCGCATGGCAGAGCTTGGAAGGGAAGGAGCGCCATTTGACTTTTCAATGCAAAATTGACTGGAATTGAGATGGGACGCCATGTTGCGTTTGGAGAGCCCCTGATGTGCCTAAACATTGAAACTCCCTACAAGTGACACCATTTTGGAAAGTAGACCCCCTAAGGAACTTATCTAGATGTGTGGTGAGCACTTTGACCCACCAAGTGCTTCACAGAAGTTTATAATGCAGAGCCGTAAAAATAAAAAATCATATTTTTTCACAAAAATGATCTTTTTGCCCCCAATTTTTTATTTTCCCAAGGGTAAGAGAAGAAATTGGACCCCAAAAAATGTTGTGCAATTTGTCCTGAGTACGCTGATACCCCATATGTGGGTGTAAACCATTGTTTGGGCGCATGGCAGAGCTTGGAAGGGAAGGAGCGCCATTTGACTTTTCAATGCAAAATTGACTGGAATTGAGATGGGACGCCATGTTGCGTTTGGAGAGCCCCTGATGTGCCTAAACATTGAAACTCCCTACAAGTGACACCATTTTGGAAAGTAGACCCCATAAGGAACTTATCTAGATGTGTTTTGAGAGCTTTGAACCCCAAGTGTTTCACTACAGATTATAACGCAGAGCCGTGAAAATAATTTTTTTTTTTTTCTCAAAAATGATTTTTTAGCCCCCAGCTTTGTATTTTTACAAGGGTAACAGAATAAATTGGACCCCAAAATTTGTTTTCCAATTTGTCCTGAGTACGCTGATACCCCATATGTGGGGGGGAACCACTGTTTGGGCGCATGACAGAGCTCGGAAGGGAAGGAGCGCCATTTGGAATGCAGACTTAAATGGATTGGTCAGCAGCCGTCACGTTGCATTTGCAGAGCCCCTGATGTACCCAAACAGTACAAACCCCCCACAAGTGACCCCATATTGGAAACTAGACCTCCCAAGGAACTTATCTAGATGTGTTTTGAGAACTTTGAACCCCCAAGTGTTTCACTAAAGTTTATAGCGCAAAGCCGTGAAAATAAAAATTCTTTTTTTTTTTTCACAAAAATGATATTTTAGCCCCCAGTTTTGTATTTTCACAAGGGTAACAGGATAAATTAGACCCCAAAAGTTGTTGTCCAATTTGTCCTGAGTACGCTGATACCCCATATGTCGGGGGGAACCACTGTTTGGGCGCATGACAGAGCTCGGAAGGGAAGGAGCGCCATTTGGAATGCAGCCTTAAATGGATTGGTCTGCAGGCGTCACGTTGCATTTGCAGAGCCCCTGATGTACCCAAACAGTACAAACCCCCCACAAGTGACCCCATATTGGAAACTAGACCTCCCAAGGAACTTATCTAGATGTGTTGTGAGAACTTTGAACCCCCAAGTGTTTCACTACAGTTTATAATGCAGAGCCGTGAAAATAAAACATCTTTTTTTTCCCACAAAAATGATTTTTAGCCCCCCAAATTTTTATTTTCCTAAGGATAACAAGAGAACTTGGACCCCAGAAGTTGTTGTTCAATTTGTCCCGAGTACGCTGATAACACATATGTTGGGGTAAACCCCTTTTTGGGCGCACGGGAGAGCTCGGAAGGGAAGGAGCACTGTTTTACTTTTTCAACGCAGAATTGGCTGGAATTGAGATTGGACGCCATGTCGCGCTTGGAGAGCCCCTGATGTGCCTGGACAGTGGAAACCCCCCAATTCTACCTGAAACCCTAACCCAAACACACCCCTAACCCTAATCCCAACGGTAACCCTAACCACACCCCTAGCCCTGACACACCCATAATTCTAATCCCAACCCTAATCCAAACGTAAATGTAATCCAAACCCTAACCCTAACTTTAGCCCCAACCCTAACTTTAGCCCCAACCCTAACTTTACCACCAACCCTAGCCCTAACCCTAACCCTACCCCTAACCCTAACCCTAAACGTGACTGAAATACGTGGCACTGAAATACGTGGCACTGAAATACGTGGCACTGAAATACGTGGCACTGAAATACGTGATACGTGGCACTTAAATACGTGGCACTGAAACACGTGGCACTGAAATACGTGGCACTGAAATACGTGGCACTGAAATACGTGGCACTGAAATACGTGGCACTGAAATACGTGGCACTTAAATAAGTGGCACTGAAATATGTGATATGTGGCACTTAAATACGTGGCACTGAAATACGTGGCACTGAAATACGTGGCACTGAAATACGTGGCACTGAAATACGTGATACGTGGCACTTAAATACGTGGCACTGAAACACGTGGCACTGAAATACGTGGCACTGAAATACGTGGCACTTAAATAAGTGGCACTGAAATATGTGATATGTGGCACTTAAATACGTGGCACTGAAATACGTGGCACTGAAATACGTGGCACTGAAATACGTGGCACTGAAATACGTGATACGTGGCACTTAAATACGTGGCACTGAAACACGTGGCACTGAAATACGTGGCACTGAAATACGTGGCACTGAAATACGTGGCACTGAAATACGTGGCACTTAAATAAGTGGCACTGAAATATGTGATATGTGGCACTTAAATACGTGGCACTGAAATACGTGGCACTGAAATACGTGGCACTGAAATACGTGGCACTGAAATACGTGGCACTGAAATATGTGATACGTGGCACTTAAATACGTGGCACTGAAACACGTGGCACTGAAATACGTGATACGTGGCACTGAAATACGTGGCACTGAAATACGTGGCACTGAAATACGTGGCACTGAAATACGTGCAACTGAAATACGTGGTACTAAAATATGTGGCACTGAAATACGTGATACGTGGCACTGAAATACGTGGCACTGAAACACGTGGCACTGAAATACGTGATACGTGGCACTGAAATACGTGGCACTGAAATACGTGGCACTGAAATACGTGGCACTGAAATACGTGGCACTGAAATACGTGGCACTATGACTGTCAGAAAATGTTCATTAAACGGTTAGGGGTGAGGTTAGGGGTAGAGTTAGGGTTAGGGTTTGGATCCCTTTATCACCTTGATGGTGGTGGGTGGCTTTTCAGTGTGTTTTCTGTTTTCTTCGATAAAAATGCATGCGTTTTTAACGCAAACAAACGCGTGTGCTTAAAAACGCAAGAAAATACTGCAGGTTGTATTTCTGAAAATGAACGCATGCAGAAAAAAACCGCATGCGTTTGAAAATGCGACCAAACGCGTACAAAAAAACCGCATGCGTTTTCAATGTTAAATATAGGGAAAAAACGCATGCGTTTTTTTGTGCAAAAAACGCTGCAGACAAAAACGGAAGTGTGAAACCAGCGACGCTTTTTATAGCAAAAAAGTTTTTGCGTCTCCACATTTTGAGACCTATAATTTTTCCACATTTGCTCCACAGAGTCATGTGAGGTCTTGTTTTTTGCGGGACGAGTTGACGTTTTTATTGGTAACATTTTCGGACACATGACCGTTTTTGATCGCTTTTTATTCCGATTTTTGTGAGGCAGAATGACCAAAAACCTGCTATTCATGAATTTCTTTTGGGAGAGGCGTTTATACCGTTCCGGGTTTGGTAAAATTGATAAAGCAGTTGTATTCGTCGGGTCAGTATGATTACAGCGATATCTCATTTATATCATTTTTTTTATGTTTTGGCGCTTTTATACGATAAAAACTATTTTATAGAAAAAATAATTATTTTGGTATCGCTTTATTCTCAGGACTATAACTTTTTTATTTTTTTGCTGATGATGCTGTATGGCGGCTTGTTTTTTGCGGGACA
Organism: Ranitomeya variabilis; assembly: GCF_051348905.1. Taxonomy (NCBI): domain Eukaryota; kingdom Metazoa; phylum Chordata; class Amphibia; order Anura; family Dendrobatidae; genus Ranitomeya; species Ranitomeya variabilis. The sequence goes on from NC_135234.1 coordinate 602,197,257, forward strand.
AGATGACGTTTTCAGCAGTACCATGGATATTTATATCAGTCTTTTTGATCGCGTGTTATTCCACTTTTTGTTCGGCGGTATGGTAATAAAGCGTTGTTTTTTGCCTCGTTTTTTTTTTTTTTTCTTACGGTGTTTACTGAAGGGGTTAACTAGTGTGGCAGTTTTATAGGTTGGGTCGTTACGGACGTGGCGATACTAAATATGTGTACTTTTATTGTTTTTTTTTTTTAATTTAGATAAAGAAATGTATTTATGGGAATAATATATTTTTTTTTTTTTCATTATTTTGGAATATTTTTTTTTTTTTTTTTTTACACATTTGGAAATTTTTTTTTTTACTTTTTTACTTTGCCCCAGGGGGGGACAATACAGATCGGTGATCTGCCAGTTTGCATAGCACTCTGACAGATCACCGATCTGCGAGAAGTACAGGCTGCTTCACAGTGCCTGCTCTGAGCAGGCGTCTGTGAAGCCACCTCCCTCCCTGCAGGACCCGGATCCGCGGCCATCTTGGATCCGGGTCTGGAGCAGGCAGGGAGGGAGGTAAGACCCTCGCAGCAACGCGATCACATCGCGTTGCTGCGGGGGGCTCAGGGAAGCCCGCAGGGAGCCCTCTCCCTGCGCGATGCTTCCCTGCATCGCCGGCACATCGCGATCATGTTTGATCGCGGTGTGCCGGGGGTTAATGTGCCGGGGGCGGTCCGTGACCGCTCCTGGCACATAGTGCCGGATGTCAGCTGCGATATGCAGCCGACACCCGGCCGCGATCGGCCGCGCTCCCCCCGTGAGCGCGGCCGATCGGCTATGACGTACTATCCCGTCGGCGGTCATACGGGCCCACCCCACCTCGACGGGATAGTACGTCAAATGTCAGGAAGGGGTTAAAGACCTGATGGCCCACGCAGTACCACGCTATGACCTACCCAGTCGACACTTCTTTGCAAGAAAAGCCATCCCAGCCCTCCACCAGCATGTCAAAGACCGCATTCTCCATGCCTTGAGGCAATCAGTCAGTGGAAAGGTGCACCTCACAACAGATGCATGGACCAGTAGGCATGGCCGGGGACATTACGTGTCCATCATGGCGCACTGGGTTAATGTGTAGGATGCAGGGTCCACAGGGGGCAGCCATAGTGGGACAGTTCAGCCTATCCCACAGTGTAAGGAAACAGTTGGCATAAGGCGTTCACCACTCCTCCTCCTCCTCCTCCTCCAGAAGCGAAAGCTCGTGCACAGAGCGCAGTCGCCCTGCCACTCCATCCGCAGCTGCCGGTGTTGCACACGGGGTGTCCCATTATCGAACAGCTAGTGGTAAGCGTCAGCAGGCTGTGTTTCAAATGAAGTGTTTGGGCGACAACAGACACACCGCGGAAGTACTGGTAGAGTACTTGCAGCAACAAACTCAGTCATGGCTGGGCAGTGTACATCTTGAGGCAGGCAAGGTATTCAGTGATAACAGAAGGAATTTTATGGCTGCCATAGCCCTTTCAGAACTGAAACACATACCTTGCCTGGCTCACACCTTTAACCTGGTGGTGCAGGGCTTCCTCAAAAATTATCCAAAGTTACCAGCCCTGCTCCTGAAGGTGCGAAGTCTTTGCTCGCACATCCGCCGGATGCCCATACACTCCAGCCGTATGCTGAACCATCAGCGATCGCTGAATCTTCCCCAGCACCGCCTAATAATCGACGTTGCAACAAGGTGGAACTCCACACTGCACATGATTCAGAGGCTGTGCGAACAGAGGCGTGCTGTAATTAATTTGTGGGAGGATACACGGGCAGGCACTTGGATGGCAGACATGGAGTTGTCTGGTGTGCAGTGGCATAAGCATTAACATCCCACTTATGCGTCTGCTGATGCAAAGTTTGATGCACATTAAGGAGCAGGCGTCTGCAGCCGAGGAGGAGGGAAGCCTTGATGACAGTCAGCCATTGTCTGCTCAGGGAACTGTCAGGGACGATTTGGCGGATGAAGAGGATGAGGAGGAGGATGATGGGGATGAATATGTATGGGAGGAGGATGATTCTCAGGTGGCAATAGAAACTGGTGGCATTGCAAGGTCTGGTACAGGTTTATTGCGGGACACTTGTGATGTTGATTTGCAAGAAAGTGGTCCTCAACCCAGCAGAAACAGTTAATTGACACCTGGAACATTGGCCCACATGGCTGAGTATGCCTTGCGTATCCTAAAAAGGACCCCCGCATTGTTAAAATGATGACCGATGACGACAACTGGTTGGCCTGCCTCCTGGATACAAGATATAAAGGAAAACTGCAAAATATTATGCCACATGAGAACCTAGTTCAAATATTGGCTACCAAACAAGCAACTCTTGTAGACCATTTGGTTCAGGCATTCCCAGCACACAGCGGTGGTGATGGTTCTCACACGAGCTGCAGGGGGCAACATGGCAGAGGAGCTAGAGGTGCAGAAATCCGAAGTGGCGTTGGACAGAGGGGTTTTATGACAAGGTTGTGGAATGATTTTGCAATGACCGCTGACACGACAGGGACAGCTGCATCGATTCAAAGTGACAGGAGACAGCATTTGTCCAGTATGGTTACAAACTACTTTTCCACCCTTATCGATGTTCTCCCTCACAGGTCATTCCCCTTTGATTACTGGGCATCTTAACTAGACACCTGGCCTGAATTGCCAGAATATGGATTACAGGACCTCAATTGCCCTGCTGTCAGTGTGCTTTCAGAAAGAGTGTTCAGTGCTGCTGGTTCAATACTGACCGAAAAAAGGACACGTCTGGCTACCAAAAATGTTGATTAGCTAACCTTCATTTAAATTAAACAATCATGGATTTTACATTCTTTTGCCCAACCTTCCCCTGCTGACACGTAGCTTGCCTGAAAGATGACTTGCTTTTGGGGGGGAGACACTGAACCCCAACTCTGGCCCTGTGGTATAACACAGCACTATGAACGTGGCCGAAAGTGGCTGCCTGATATACGACGCACTAGCAGTACAGCTGAATATACACTGTGTGAGAATTTGAATCTCCATTTTTTGAGGGGAGACACTGAACCCTAACTCTGGCCCTGTGGTATAACACAACACTATGAACGTGGCAGAAAGTGGCTGCCTGATATACGACGCACTAGCAGTACAGCTGAATATACACTGCGTGAGAATTTGAATCTCCATTTTTTGGGGGGAGACACTGAACCCTAACTCTGGCCCTATGGTATAACACAACACTATGATCGTGGCAGAAAGTGGCTGGAATTATTATAAAGAAAAAAAAGGTACTGCAATAACACGCTCCCTAGTCCCTACAAAGATCTCAGGACAAGTATGGCAGCAATAAAAAGGACTTCAGAACAAAAAAGTGTGGACAAATAAACAAGACAGGTAACTGCAGAAAGGAGCAACAGGATTTTTGCTTTCAAAAAAGCAGTTGGTTTGCACAGCACCGTGCACACAGATATGCAGCTGATGCACTAAAATACGACCTCCACTGTCCCTGGACAAAAAGGTGGTGTTGGACAGTGGAATTCGCTACAGCACAAGCGGTTTGGGGGTTTATCTTCCCTCCCTAACTATATCCCTTCTTCTGATGAAGCTGCAGCGACCTCTCCCTATGCTCAGATCTGCAGAAGTAACATGGCGGTCGGCGTGCACGCCCCTTTATAGCCCCTGTGACGCCGCAGACAGCAAGCCAATCACTGCCATGCCCTTGTCTAAGATGGTGGGGACAGAGACCTATGTCATCACGCTGCCCACACTCTGCGTCCTCCTTCATTGGATGAAAAACGGTGGTAACAGCGTCATATGAAACGCGACTTTAGCGCTCTGATCGTGTACCGCATGGCCGATCCCACACTAGGATCGGTTCGGGTTTCATGAAACCCGACTTTGCCTAAAAGTCGGCGATTTCTGAAAATGACCGATCCGTTTCGCTCAACCCTAATGCTGATGTCTTCTCCAAGAAGAGACTCCTCCTCCTCATCGTCCATATGACTTCCCTATAGACCTCATTCCGGGAGCCAAGTCTCCTTGTGGGCATGTCTATCCACTGTCTCTCCTGGAGACTGAGGCTATGTCTGAGTACATCAGGGAGAACTTGGTGAGGGGGTTTATTAGGAAGTCAGTGTCTCCTGCTGGAGCTGGTTTCTTCTTCGTCCAAAAGAAGAATGGAGAACTATGGCTGTGTATTGATTATAGGGGTTTAACACTAGCACTACCTGACTGGTCACCCCTCTAGAACTACCGAATGGTGTCATTTTGACTCCTGGCTTGTTTTCGTTTATTTTTAGAGTTTCTTGCTCCTGATATTATTGTAACTTTAATTTATAGAATGTATAGAATGTATAGAATGCAAAATAGCAAGAATTTCATCAGGCTTTAGCGCAGTTATTCTAGCATATGAGCAATTAGAAAAACTGCAGTCCGTGTTCTACAGAAATTATGTAGTCCACTCAAGAGTTCACTGGTTCAGTGACGGACGTCCTGTGTATTTCAAGCATATTTGTAAAAATGCTAATTCTAAGTCAAAGCTAACATTTATTCTTAACATAAAGTAAATGAAAACTAAAAGAAATAATAACATTCAGTGACAAAGACTTGCATAATATAGTAGGGAGTCAAAATGACTCCCTTTGGTAATTAAAAGTAACTTTTGAAAAAAGGTACTCTTTTTTTCCAAAAATTATTTTTTTTCACAAAATCTTTTTTCGCATCCTTATCCTATGAGTAAAAGTCACCTAGTCTCAAGCCGGAATTAGGAAAAATGTAGTCACAGAAGAGAAATAAAAATTGCGAAGAGTCAAAATTACTCCATAAGTAGTTCTAGTGTTAAACGCAATTACTATTAAAAATAAATACCCTCTGCCTCTAATATATGGGCTCTTTGAGAGGATGCAGAGTGCTAGGGTGTTCACGAAGTTGGATTTGCATGGGGCCTATAATCTCATTCGTATTCTTAACGAGGGCGAATGGAAGACCGCCTTTAACACCGGGGACAGTCGTTATGAGTATTTGGTCATGCCATTCGGTCTCTTCAATGCTCCCGCAGTCTTTCAAGACTTTGTGAACAACATCTTTTGGGAATTATTATCCACTTCGGTGGTGGTATACCTGGATGATATCCTCATCTACTCCTCAGATGTCGACACTCAATGTGAGGATGTCTGCAAAGTGTTTGAGCTTCTATGCGCTAATTCCCTATTTGCCAAGATGGAGAAGTGTATGTTTGAGCAAGAGTCTCTACCTTTCTGGGTTACATCATCTCGGCAAGGGGGTTAGCTATGGATCCTGCCAAGCTGGAGTTGGTGTTGAACTGGCAGGAGCCACATTCTCTTAAGGCGGTGCAGCGCTTTTTGGGATCGTACCTCACTTCTCCACTCTAGCAGCTCTATTGGTTGCCCTCACCAAGAAGGGGGGGCTAACCCTAGGCAGTAGTCTAAGGAGGTCTCCAAAGCCTTTATCTCCCTGAAGTCTCATTTCCCACTTCTGCACTGACCTTACGTAGACAAGACTTTCATCCTAGAGGTGGATGCCTCTTCCGTTGGTGCTGGAGCGGTCCTGTACCAAAAGGACGCTCAAGTTCATAAACATCCATGTTTAATTTTTTCCAAGATCTTTTTACCAGTGGAGAGGAATTATTCCATTGGTGATAAGGAGCTGCTCGCCATGAAGTTGGCTTTTTCTGAATGGAGAGATATCTTAGAAGGAGCTTGGCATCATTTCAAGGTTTTTATGGACCATAAAAATCTCTTGTATCTATAGACGGCTCAACTGCTGAATTCCTGCCAGGTCAGGTGGTAATTATTCTATTCCCGGTTTAATTTTACCATTCATTTTTTGTCAAGGGAAAATAATCTACATGCAGATGCCTTGTCTAGTTCTGTTGTATTTTCCAAGGAAGGAGACGAGACACATTTAATTGTCCCTTTTGAGAGTCTTCGAATGGTGGCTCTGGTGTCCTTAGAGCAGGTGTATCCTGGCAAGTCTTTTGTGCCTCTTTTGTGCCACCTTATTTGAGGCCAGAGATTGTCTCCTGGGGACATACCTCCAAATAGGGTTGTCAGTTTGGCATTAAACAAAACTCTGAGCTCCTACGGAGGTCTTATTGGTAGCCTTGGATGGCACAAGATATCAGAGATTATGTCCAAGCCTGTATCTCATGTGCCAGCAATCAGTCTTCCAGGCAGAGACCCACAGGTCTGCTCTATCCTATGCCGGTGGCAGACAGGTCCTGGGAGATGGTCCGTATGAACTTTATTGTAGACTTGCCTAAGTCTCGTAACAGCAAGGTCATTTGGGTTGTTTCCGACCATTTCTCCAAGAAGGTGCATTTGGTTCCTCTGCCCCATATACCTTCTGCATGTGCTCCGGCAGTCTTATTTATTAAACATATATTCCACCTTCATGAGATGCCTGATAAGATTGTCAGTTTCCAGAGTGCCCACTTCGCATCTCATCTTTGGAGATAGCTTTGTCACCTGTTCAGCTCAATATGTCAACTGCATACCATCCTGAGATGAATGGGCTGGTGGAGAGGACCAATCAGTCGTTGGTCACCTATTTATGGCATTTTGTGTCAGTCAGGCATGGCAACTGGTCTTCCTTGTTGCCTTGGACAGAGTTTGTCTTAAATGACATCGTCGCTAATTGCAAGGGGCAGACTCCATATCTCTTGAATTATGGTCGAATCAGCGTGTCCCTGTTCTCATGCCAATATCATGTTCCGATCCAAGGGTGGTGGACTGGGCTTTGGAGGCCCGTGACATCTGGGATCACACACAGGATGCAATTAGGTTGTCTAAGCAGAGAATGAGAGCTACCGCTGATGTGCATCGTCGTCCGGCTCCAGTTTTTGCCCCGGGAGATTGTGTGGCTGTCTGTTCATAATATCAAGCTGCGTGTGGAGTCAACTAAATTTTCTCCTCGCTATTTAGGTCCTTTCAAGGTCCTTGAGCAGGTTAACCATGTGGTGTACCACCTCTGCCTACCGCCTCGCTTAAAGGGACTCTGTCACCCCAAAAATCGTATCTGAGCTAAGCCCACCGGCATCAACGGCTTATCTACAACATTGCCCCCGATGTAACCTGACAGATGAGAAATAAAGGTTATATTATACTCACCCAGGGGTGGTCCCGGTGCGTTCTGGTCCGATGGGCATCACGATCTAGGTCCAGCGCATCCTATCTTCATTCGATGACATCCTCTTCTTGTCTTCTTGCAGTGTCTCCGGCACAGGTGTACTTTGTCTGCCCTGTTGAGAGAAGAGCAAAGTACTGCAGTGTGCAGGCACCACGAAAAGTCAGAGAGCCAGGAGCCTGTGCACTACAGTACTTTGCTCTGCACTCAACAGGGCAGACAAAGTATGCCTGCGCTGGAGCCGTGGCAAGAAGACAAGAAGAGGACTTCATCAAATGAAGATAGGAGGCGCCGGCGCCGGACCCGGACCATGACGCCCACCGGACCGCAGCGGGGCCACCCCTGGGTGAGTATAATCTAACTTTTATTCTCATCTTTCAGGTTACATTGGGGGCTTATCTACAGCATTACGGAATGCTGTAGATAAGGCCCTGATGCTGATGGGCTTAGCTCAGATACAATTTTCGGGGTGAAAGAGTCCCTTTAACCCCTTTCCGGCCTTCGGACGGGATAGTACGTCCGAGGTCAGATCCCCTGCTTTGATGTGGGCTCCGGCGGTGAGCCCACATCAAAGCTGCGACATGTCAGCTGTTTTGAATGGGATGCCATTTATTGTCAAACTACTGCACAAATGACAAAATTAAAGGTAGGTGGAAGGTCCTTAAAAATGATTTCAAGGAATTAGGATGCAAGCTGAAAGCAAGGACCGCCAACGTGGTATTTTCTGAAATACTGCCTGTACCACGTGCCATGTCAGAGAGGCAACGGGAGATTAGGGAGGTTAATAAGTGGTTCAAGAATTGGTGTAGGAAGGAAGGTTTGGGTTCCTGGGCCGACTTCTCAGTGGGCTACAGGTTCTACGCTAGGGATGGGCTGCATCTCAATGGGGAAGGTGCAGCTGTGCTGGGGGAGAAAATGGCTAGAAGGTTGGAGGAGTGTTTAAACTAGGGAATGGGGGGAGGGTAACCATTTTATTGGAGGGGAAGATAGTGCAGATAGAGACCTGGGCACAAATAAGGAAGTTGGGGGTGGCGGCAGCATGGGGGGTGGGGTTAGAACAGTTATTGATTTAAGAAAGAACAGAGGTACAGAGAGATACATAAAGTGCATTTATACTAATGCCAGAAGCCTCACCAACAAAATGGACGAATTAGAATTAATGTTGTTGAAGCATAGTTATGACATGGTGGGGATATCTGAAACATGGCTGGATGAGAGCCATGACTGGGCTGTTAACTTGCAGGGCTATAGTCTGTTCAGAAATGACCGAACGGATAAGCAAGGGGGAGGTGTGTGTTTATATGTAAAATCATACTTAATACCCATCTAGATTGGGGAACAGAAACCTGCAGTTCCAGCAAAGGTAATCGGTTTCTGACAACTATGAGAAACAATTACCTTTTACAACTGGTTCAGGACCCAACAAGAAGGGGGGCACTGCTAGACCTAATATTAACCAACATGCCAGACCGCAAATCAAATATAATGGATGGGGGTAACTTGGGGAATAGTGATCGCAAAATAATAAGTTTTCCTTTATCCTCTAATAAGATGTGTAGTAGAGAGGTTACAAGGACTCTAAACTTCAGAAGGCAAATTTCCAACGGATGCAAGATGATCTTGGTGCATTTAACTGGGATGATATCCTGAGACATAAAAATGCACAAAGAAAATGGGAGACGTTTATTAGCATCCTGGATAGGACCTGTGCACAGTATATACCGTATGGGAACAAACATACTAGAAATAGGAGAAAACAAATATGCCTAAATAGTGCTGTAAGGGGTGCAATAAGGGACAAAAAGAAAGCATTTAGAGAATTAAAGGAAGTAGGTAGTGATGAGGCATTAAATAAATACAGAAAATTAAATAAATTCTGTTAAAAGCAAATTAAGGCAGAAAAAATTGAGACAGAGACTTATTGCCAGAAAGAGTAAAAATAATCCCAAAATATTATTTAACTATGTAAATAGTAAAAAACTAAAAAATGATAGTGTTGGCCCCTTTAAAAATAGTCTTGGTGAAATGGTGGATGAGGATGAGGAAAAAGCCAATATGCTTAATGACTTTTTTCATCAGTATTTACTCAAGAAAAATCCATGGCAGACAATATTATCAGTGATAACAAAAATTCCCCATTAAGTGTCACCTGCTTAACCCAGCAGGAAGTACTGAGGTGTCTAAAAATCACTAAAATTGACAAATCTCCCGGCCTGGATGGGATATACCCCCAAGTACTGCAGGAATTAAGTACAGTCATTGATAGACCATTATTTTTCCATAATAACAGGGTCTGTACCACAGGACTGGCATATAGCAAATGTGGTGCCAATGTTCAAGAAGGGGACAAAAACTGAACTCGGAAATTATAGGACAGTAAGCTTAACCTCTACTGTGGGTAAAATCCTGGAGGGCATTCTAAGGGATGCTATACTGGAGTATCTGAAGAGGAATCACCTCATGACCCAAAATCCACATGGGTTTACTAGGGACCGTTCCTGTCAGACAAATCTGATCAATTTATATGAAGAGGTAAGTTTCAAACTGGACCAAGGGAACGTAGTGGATGTAGTGTATATAGACTTTTCAAAAGCTTTTGATACGGTGCCACACAAAAGATTGATACATAAAATGTGAATAATGGGGATAGGGGAAAATATGTGTAAGTGGGTTAAGAGCTGGCTCAGTGATAGGAATCAAAGGGTGGTTATTAATGGAGCACACTCGGACTGGGTCACGGTTAGCAGTGGGGTACCACAGGGGTCAGTATTGGGCCCTCTTCTTTTTAACATATGTATTAATTACCTTGTAGGGGGCATACAGAGCAGAATTTCAAAATTTGCAGATGACACTAAACTCTGCAGGGTAATCAATACAGAGGAGGACAACTTTATATTACAGGAATATTTTATGTAAACTAGAAGCTTGGGCTGACAAATGGCAAATGAGCTTTAATGGGGATAAATGCAAGGTCATGCACTTGGGTAGAAGTAATACAATGTTTAACTATGTGCTTAATTCTAAAACTCTGGGCAAAACCGTCAATGAAAAAGACCTGGGTGTATGGGTGGATGACAAACTCACATTTAGTGGCCAGTGTCAGGCAGCTGCTACAAAGGCAAATAAAATAATGCGATGCATTAAAAGGGGCATAGATGCTCATGAGGAGAACATAATTTTACCTCTATACAAGTCACTAGTTCGACCAAACTTGGAATACTGTGTACAGTTCTGGTCTCTGGTGTACAAGAAAGACATAGCTGAACTAGTGCGGGTGCAGAGAAGAGCGACCAAGGTTATTAGAGAAAAGAAAAAAATGGTTCCAGCTTCTTGATAAAATCTTGAAATTTATTCCAACATATTAAAATGGAGATAACTCCTGGGATAACACCATAGCACATGTGAGGTAAGCTCTTTTCTGACCACTATCCCTTTATGAGGTAATAACTCTGGAACGCTTCAATGGATCCCAGTGATTCTGACACTATTTTCTCGAGACATATTGTTCTTCATGATAGTGGTAAAATTTCTTTGATATTACTTGCGTTTATTTGTGAAAAAAGTGAAAATTTGGCGAAAATTTTGAAAATTTCACAATTTTCCAACTTTGAATTTTTATGCCCTTAAATCACAGAGATATTTCACACAACATACTTAATAAGTAACATTTTCCACGTGTCTACTTTACATCGGCACAATTTTGTAAACACATTTTTTTTTCTTAGAGAGTTATAAGGGTTAAAATTGACCAGCAATTTCTCATTTTTACAACACCATTTTTTTTAGGGATCATGTCACATTTGAAGTCATTTTGAGGGGTCTATATGATAGAAAATACCAAAGTGTGACACCATTCTAAAAACTGCACTCCTCAAGGTGCTCAAAATTACATTCAAGAAGTTTATTAACCCTTCAGGTGTTTCACAGGAATTTTTGGAATTTTCAAAAAAAATAAACATTTAATTTAAAAAATATATATATATTTCAACTCCAATTAGTTTTATTTTACCAAGGGTAACAGGAGAAAGTGGACCACAAAAGTTGTTTTACAATTTGTCCTGAGTACCCGGATATCCCATATGTGGGGGTAAACCACTGTTTTGGCACATGGCAGAGCTCGGAAGGGAAGGAGCGCCATTTTGACTTTTCAATGCAAAATTGGCTGGAATTGAGATGTCATGTTGCGTTGGGGAGCCCCTGATGTGCCCAAACATTGAAACCCCCCACAAGTGACACCATTTCGGAAAGTAGACCCCCTAAGGAACTTATCTAGATGTGTGGTGACCACTTTGACCCACCAAGTGCTTCACAGATGTTTATAATGTAGAGCTGTAAAAATATAAAATAACATTTTTTTACAAAATGAATTTTTCTCCCCCAGTTTTTTTATTTTCCCAAGGGTACCAGAAGAAATTGTACCGCAAAAGTTGTTGTACAATTTGTCCTGAGTACACTGATACTCCATATGTTGGGGTAAATGTTATGATCCGGTGGTAGGATCACCAAACTGACCTGATAGGTAAACCAGAATATTAGGATGAGCTCTGGGGATGTGGAAACTATACTGACCGCAACAACGAACCTATCCAATACACACTAAAGGCAGCCGTGGAGCGTTACCTAAAAACCTAGATGCCTCGTCACAGCCTGAGGAACTAACTACCCCTAGAGAGAAAGCCAAGCCTCACTTGCCTCAGAGAAATGACCCCAAAGTTTAGACAGCCCCCACAAATAATAACGGTGGGTTAAGGGGAAAATACAAACGTAGTAATGAAAAACAGGTTTAAGCAAATGAGGCCCGCTAACGCTAAATAGACTGAAGATAGCAAGGGATCTGTGCGGTCAGTACAAAAACTATCAAAAACTATCCACGCAGAAAATACAAGAACCCCCACACCGACTCACGATATGAGGGGCGCACTCTGCACCCCAGAACTTCCAGCAAGCAAAAAATCACATATAAGCAAGCTGGACTGAACTCATCATATACTGAAACATATTTTCAAGAGAAAAATGAGCAAACATGAACTAGCAAGACTTAGCTTCTCCGGATGGAGACAGGTCACAAGGAAGTCCAGAGAGATCAGAACCAGTACTGAATACAACGACAGCAGGCAACAAACAAAGGTGCAGGTGGAGTTAAATAGGAACCAGCAAAGCAGGAAATGAGGCAGCTGAGCCCATCTCCAGACCCGCAGTATCGCTAAAGGCCACCAGAGGGAGCCCAGACGGAATTCACAACAGTACCCCCCCTTGAGGAGGGGTCACCAAACCCTCACCAGAGCCCCCAGGCCAATCAGGACAAGCCGAATGAAAGGCACGAACCAAATCGGCCGCATGGACATCAGAGGCGACAACCCAGGAATTATCCTCCTGACCATAGCCCTTCCATTTAACTAAGTACTGAAGCCTTCGTCTCGAAACACGAGAATCCAAGATCTTGTCCACCACATACTCCAATTCTCCCTCAACCAAGACCGGAGCAGGAGGATCAACAGAAGGAACCACAGGCACCACATATCTCCGCAACAATGATCTATGGAACACATTGTGAATGGCAAATGATGCTGGGAGGTCCAAACGAAATGACACAGGGTTGAGGATTTCCAAAATCTTATAAGGACCGATGAAACGAGGCTTGAACTTAGGAGAGGAAACCTTCATCGGAACATAACGAGAAGACAACCACACCAAATCCCCCACACGAAGTCGGGGACCCACACAGCGACGGCGGTTAGCAAAGCGCTGAGCGTTCTCTTGTGACAACGTCAAATTGTCCACCACGTGGTTCCAAATCTGCTGCAACCTATCCACCACAGAATCCACCCCAGGACAGTCAGAAGGCTCAACCTGACCTGAGGAAAAATGAGGATGAAAACCAGAATTGCAAAAAAAAGGCGAAACCAAAGTAGCAGAACTAGCCCGATTATTGAGGGCGAACTCAGCCAATGGCAAAAAAGTCACCCAGTCATCCTGATCAGCAGAAACAAAACATCTCAGATAAGTCTCCAAGGTCTGATTAGTACGTTCGGTTTGGCCATTTGTCTGAGGATGGAAGGCCGATGAAAAAGATAATTCAATGCCCATCTTAGCACAAAAGGACCGCCAAAATCTGGACACAAACTGGGATCCTCTATCAGACACAATATTCTCAGGAATACCATGCAAACGAACCACATTCTGAAAAAACAGTGGAACCAAATCAGAGGAGGAAGGCAGCTGAGGCAAGGGCAGGAAATGGACCATTTTAGAAAAACGATCACAAACCACCCAGATAACAGACATCCTCTGAGAGACTGGAAGATCCGAAATAAAATCCATGGAAATATGCGTCCAGGGCCTCTTCGGGACAGGCAAAGGCAAAAGCAAACCACTGGCACGAGAACAGCAAGGCTTGGCCCGAGCACAAATTCCACAGGACTGCACAAAGGAACGCACATCCCGCGACAAGGAAGGCCACCAAAAGGACCTAGCTACCAAATCCCTCGTACCAAAAATCCCAGGGTGAGCTGCCAACACCGAAGAATGAACCTCGGAAATGACTCTACTGGTCCATCTATCCGGGACAAACAGTCTCTCCGGTGGACAACGATCAGTTCTATTGGCCTGAAATTCCTGCAGTACCCGTCGTAAATCAGGGGAGATGGCAGACAAAATCACCCCTTCTCTGAGGACACCAGCCAGTTCAGAAACTCCCGGAGAGTCAGGCACAAAGCTTCTAGAAAGAGCATCAGCCTTCATGTTCTTCGAACCCGGAAGGTATGAAACCACGAAATTGAAACGGGAGAAAAACAGCGACCATCGAGCCTGTCTAGGATTTAGCCGTTTAGCAGACTCGAGATAAGTCAAATTCTTGTGATCAGTCAAGACCACCACACGATGCTTGGCTCCCTCAAGCCAATGTCACCACTCCTCAAATGCCCACTTCATTGCCAACAACTCCCGATTACCAACATCATAATTCCGCTCGGCAGGCAAAAACTTTCTTGAAAAGAAAGCACATGGCCTCATCACAGAGCCATCAGAGTTTCTCTGTGACAAGACAGCCCCTGCTCCAATCTCAGAAGCATCAACCTCGACCTGGAAAGGTAGAGAGACATCCGGCTGACGCAAGACAGGAGCCGAAGAGAACCGACGTTTGAGCTCCTGAAAGGCCTCCACGGCCGCAGGAGACCAATTCGTCACATCAGAACCCTTCTTAGTCAAATCCGTCAAAGGCTTAACCACACTGGAAAAATTAGTGATGAAGCGACGGTAAAAATTAGCAAAACCCCAGAACTTCTGAAGACTTTTTACCGATGTAGGTTGAGTCCAGTCATGAATAGCCTGGACCTTGACTGGATCCATCTCAATGGTAGAAGGAGAAAAAATAAAGCCCAAAAAGGAAACCTTCTGGACTCGGAAGAGACATTTAGAGCCCTTCACAAACAAGGCATTGGCTCGCAGGACCCGAAATACCATCCTGACCTGCTTCACATGAGATTCCCAATCATCAGAAAAGACCAAAATATCATCCAGGTACACAATCATAAACCTATCCAGATACTCTCGGAAGATGTCGTGCATGAAGGACTGGAACACAGAAGGGGCATTAGAAAGCCCAAAAGGCATCACCAAGTACTCAAAATGGCCTTCGGGCGTATTAAATGCTGTTTTCCATTCATCGCCCTTCTTTATACGCACAAGATTATACGCTCCACGAAGATCTATCTTGGTGAACCAACTGGCCCCCCTAATCTGAGCAAACAGATCGGACAACAGTGGCAAAGGATACTGAAATTTGACCGTGATGTTATTTAGAAGGCGATAATCTATACAGTGTCTTAGAGAACCATCCTTCTTGGCCACAAAAAAGAACCCCGCACCCAAAGGGGACGAGGACGGGCGAATATGCCCCTTCTCCAAAGACTCCTTGATATAACTCCGCATAGCGGCATGTTCTGGTACAGACAAATTAAAAAGTCGTCCCTTAGGGAACTTACTACCAGGAATCAAATTTATGGCGCAATCACAATCCCTATGAGGAGTTAGGGCACTGGACTTGGGCTCATCAAATACATACTGGTAGTCCGACAAAAATTCAGGGACTTCAGAAGGAGTAGAAGAAGCAATTGACACCAAAGGAGCATCGCCATGAATCCCCTGGCAACCCCAACTTGACACAGACATTGCTTTCCAATCCAGGACTGGATTATGAGCCTGCAGCCATGGCAGACCCAACACGACAACATCATGCAAATTATGTAACACAAGAAAGCGAATCACCTCCTGATGTGCAGGAGTCATGCACATAGTCATTTGAGCCCAGTACTGAGGTTTATTCTTGGTCAATGGCGTGGCATCAATTCCCTTTAGTGGAATAGGGAATTGCAAAGGCTCCAAGACAAAACCACAGTGCCTGGCAAAAGACAAATCCATCAAATTCAGGGCGGCACCTGAATCCACAAAAGCCATAACTGAGTAGGATGACAGAGAGCAAATTAAAGTAACAGACAAAATGAATTTAGGTTGTACAGTACCAATGGTGACAGACCTAGCTAAGTTTTTTGTGCGCTTAGAACAATCTGAGATAACATGAGCAGAATCACCACAGTAAAAGCACAACCCATTCTGACGTCTGTGATTTTGCCGTTCAATTCTGGTCAGAATCCTGTCACATTGCATAGACTCAGGCTTCTGCTCAGAAAATACCGCCAGATGGTGCACTGGTTTGCGCTCCCGCAAATGCCGATCAATCTGAATGGCCAAAGACATTGACTCACTCAGACCCGCAGGCGTTAACATCCTTAATGGCTTCAGAAAGACCCTTTCTGAAAATCGCTGCCAGGGCACACTCATTCCATTGAGTGAGCACAGACCATTTCCTAAACTTCTGACAGTAAACCTCTGCTTCATCCTGACCCTGACACAAAGCCAGCAAGATTTTCTCTGCCTGATCCACAGAATTAGGTTCATCATAAAGCAAACCCAGCGCCAGAAAAAACGCATCTACATTACGCAATGCAGGATCTCCTGGCGCCAAGGCGAATGCCCAGTCTTGAGGGTCGCCACGCAACAAAGAAATAACAATTTTAACTTGCTGAACTGGATCACCAGAGGAACGAGGTCTCAGAGAAAGAAATAATTTGCAATTATTTTTAAAGTTCAAAAACCTAGATCTGTCTCCGGAGAACAACTCAGGAATAGGTATCCTAGGCTCTGACATAGGACTGCGAACTACATAATCCTGAATGCCTTGTACTCTAGCAGTGAGATGATCCACACTAGAAGACAGACTCTGAAGGTCCATAGCTGCAGCTGAATTCTGAACCACCCAGAGATTAAGGGGAGGAGAGAGGCAAGACACACTGCAGAAAAAAAAAAAATGATCTCAGGATTTCTCTTATCCCTCTTTTGCGATGCATTAACTCTTTATTGGCCTGCTGTACTGTTATGATCCGGTGGTAGGATCACCAAACTGACCTGATAGGTAAACCAGAATATTAGGACGAGCTCTGGGGATGTGGAAACAGCTGTGATCAAGACCGCTAGGTCGAAACGCGTCGCTCGCCTTACTATGTGTATGATGCCATCCCAGGAGTCGTCTCCTCATTTTAATATGTTGGATTAAACTTTCACATTTTATATGGAAGCTGGATCATCTCTTCATTTTGGATACTTGTCGCGTCACGTCAGGACGGAGATCCGTGCCTTCTGCATTTCCTCGGTGTGCTGGCTCCCTGCCTTTGTCGATGTGGAAACTATACTGACCGCAACACTGAACCTATCCAATACACACTAAAGGCAGCCGTGGAGCGTTACCTAAAAACCTAGACGCCTCGTCACAGCCTGAGGAACTAACTACCCCTAGAGAGAAAGCCAAGCCTCACTTGCCTCAGAGAAATGACCCCAAAGTTTAGACAGCCCCCACAAATAATAACGGTGAGTTAAGTGGAAAATACAAACGTAGTAATGAAAAACAGGTTTAAGCAAATGAGGCCCGCTAACGCTAAATAGACTGAAGATAGCAAGGGATCTGTGCGGTCAGTACAAAAACTATCAAAAACTATCCACGCAGAAAATACAAGAACCCCCACACCGACTCACAATGTGAGGGGCGCACTCTGCACCCCAGAACTTCCAGCAAGCAAAAAATCACATATAAGCAAGCTGGACTGAACTCATCATATAATGAAACATATTTTCAAGAGAAAAATGAACAAACATGAACTAGCAAGACTTAGCTTCTCCGGATGGAGACAGGTCACAAGGAAGTCCAGAGAGATCAGAACCAGTACTGAATACAACGACAGCAGGTAACAAACAAAGGTGCAGGTGGAGTTAAATAGGAACCAGCAAAGCAGGAAATGAGGCAGCTGAGCCCATCTCCAGACCCGCAGTATCGCTAAAGGCCACCAGAGGGAGCCCAGATGGAATTCACAACAGGTAAACCCCTGTTTGGGCGCACGGGAGAGCTCGGAAGGGAAGGAGCACTGTTTTACCTTTTCAACACAGAATTGGCTGGAATTGAGATCGGACACCATGTCGCATTTGGAGAGCCCTGATGTGCCTAAACAATGGAAACACCCAATTCTAACTGAAACCCTAATACACCCCAATCCCAACCACACCCCTAACCCCAACCCTAACCACACCTCTATCTCCAACTCACTCCTAACCCTAATCCCAACCATAACTCTAACCACACCCCTAACCCTGACAAACCCCTAACCCTAATCCCAACCGTAAATGTAATCCAAACCCTAACCCTAGTCCCAACCCTTTATCACCCGAAGCTGTGATAAAGATCTTAGTTGATTGAAACGTGTAGCTTATACCTTTCTTTTTCGCTGCCTATGCATCCATGATGTACAAGGATTCTATGACTATGAAGTTTTAACTTGGAAAATAAAGACTTTGATTTTTAGGAAGCTGGAACTACCACTTCATTACATATATTGTTTCCACTGCACGTCAGGTCAGGACGAGTTTCATGCACCTGTGGTATCGGTGAGCTGGCAGAGGCTTAGCCTCTTTTTCTTTTGTTCTACTATACCCCAACCCTAACCCTAGCCCTAACCCTAACCCCAACCCTAACATTAGCCCTTACCCTAACCATAGTCCCAACCCTTGCCTCAACCTTAGCCCCAAACCTAACCCTAACCCTAGCCCTAACCCTAGCCCTAACCCTAACCCTAACTCTAGCCCTAACCCTAACCCTAGCCCTAACCCTAGCCCTAACCCTAATGGGAAAATGGAAATAAATACAATTTTTTTTTTTTTCCCCCTAACTAAGGGGGTGATGAAGAGGGGTTTGATTTACTTTTATAGTGTTTTTTTTAGCGGATTTTTATGATTGGCAGCTGTCACACACTAAAAGACGCTTTTATTTCCCAAAATATTTTTTTGCGTTACCACATTTTGAGAGCTATAATTTTTCCATATTTTGGTCCACAGAGCCATGTGAGGTCTTGTTTTTTGCAGGATGAGTTGACATTTTTATTGGTAACATTTTCGGGCATGTGACATTTTTTGATCACCTTTTATTCCGATTTTTGTGAGTTAGTATGACCAAAAACCAGCTATTCATGAATTTTTTTTTTTTTTTTTGGGGGGGGGCGTTTATACCGTAGGTATTTTTTGTGGTCTAATTTCTCCTGTTACCCTTGTGAAAATAAGAATTTGTGGGCGAAAAGATAATTTTTCTGTTAAACAAATGCGATTTTTTATTTTCACTGCTCTACTTTATAAACTTCTGTGAAGCACTTGGGGGCTCAAAGTGCTCACCACACATCTAGATAAGTTCCTTAAGGGGTCTAGTTTCCAAAACGGTGTCACTTGTAGAGCGTTTCCACTGTTTAGGCACATCAGAGGCTCTCTAAACGTGACATGGCATCCGATCTCAATTCCAGCCAATTCTGCATGGAAAAAGTCAAATGGCGCTCCTTCTCTTCCAAGCTCTGCCGTGCGCCCAAACAGCGGTTTACCCCCACATATGGGGTATCTGCATATTAAGGAGAAATAGTGCAACAAAATTTATGGTTAAATTTCTGTTTTTACACTTGTGAAAATAAAAAAAAATGGTTCTGAAGTAAAATGTTTGAAAAAAAAAGTTAAATGTTCATTTTTTCCTTCCACATTGTTTCAGTTCTTATGAAGCACGTAAAGGGTTAATAAACTTCTTGAATGTGGTTTTGAGCACCTTGAGGGGTGCAGTTTTTAGAATGGTGTCACACTTGGTTATTTTCTATCATATAGACCCCTAAAAATGACTTCAAATGTGATGTGGTCCCTAAAAAAATGGTGTAAAAATGAGAAATTGCTGGTCAAGTCAACGAAAAAAAATGTTGTTTCCAAAATTGTGCTGATGTAAAGTAGACATGTGGGAAATGTTATGTATTAACTATATTTTGTGACATATCTCCCTGATTTAAGGGTATAAAAATACAAAATTTGAAAATTGCAAAATATTAAACATTTTCACCATATTTCCATTTTTTTCATAAATAATCGCAAGTAATATCGAAGAAATGTTACCACTAACATGAAGTACAATATGTCATGAAAAAACACTCTCAGAATCAGCAGGATCTGTTAAAACGTTCCAGAGTTATAACCTCATAAAGTGACAGTGGTCAGAATTGTAAAAATTGTCACGGTCATTAAGTACCAAATTGGCTCTGTCAATAAGGGGTTAAATAATACATATTACATTAATACCAACAGGTTCTGGCTTAAATGCACATTTTTATGTTCAAGTTTCATTTTATGTGGGGCATAGTTTACAAAATTGCATTAATTATACAAAGTTCCAGGGTTTCTTACATCTAACATGTCTAAAAAAACATTTTGCATTTGTTTAATTTCTTTTTTGGTTCTGCAAAAGATAATTTCGGAATGCTAATTGCCACAGATTTTTCTTCTGAGCTGGTAATTTCTTTTGTTTGTGTTTACATTCATTATCACATCCTAGATAATAACAGATAAAAAATGAGATCCCCCAAAGGCCTCCCTTAAAAAAAAAAAGCAAGGAAAAGACTTTCAGATAGACCAGTTTCTTAATGATTTTTATTTTCAGTAGGTGAAGATGAAATTGGATATAACATTTACCATAAATCACTGCTTAAATGGATAGTTAGCTAGAAAACTATAATTATTCAATCATTGCGAAATATATTTAAAAGAAGAGAAATGTGGAAAAATATTCATTAGTGTATTTTAGCCACATGATACTCCTACCTGGTAAAGCACATTAATGAATAATTCCTTAGGGTCTTTCATTCTACATCTCTAGTGGTACGAAAGATAGAATGATTGCCATTTTTACTATTTTGCAATTTAGCTGCTTAAGAGACCACAAGTAGCTTAGTATTTCTTTGATTATACTGTATGTGCACATACATTTATAGTTTAAACCTTTCCCAACATTTGCAGTATATATACGTCATGGCGACTTCCCACACACATGGGGCGGTGTGCGGGTGATCGATGACACCCAGCTCTCAGTGCCAAAATGCTCCAGGCAATTTAACCTCCTAAATGCTGCAATTGCAGCATTTATCGAGCAGACAGGAAAAAAGTCCCTAAGTTCTTGGATCGACAGCCCCGTGACAACATGGCAGGGTCCCGATTGTTGCCATGGTGACTCAATGTCGTCATGACAACATCTGGGTCACCAGGCACTAGTAAGTTAGTTACACCATGCACAGTGAACAAAAGTTGTAAAAATATGTAAAAAAAAATCACAAAATAATAATAATAAAAAAAAAATTATAATAATATATCCACTACCATTTAAAAGTGTAGAGTCACCTAGACAATTTTGTGTTTTCCATGAAAACTCATGCTTTTATTAATCAAATGAGTTGACAAATGAATTGAAAATCTAGTCCAGACATTGATAAGGTTTGAAAAAAATATTTTTATTTGAAATAATAATTTTATCCTTCAAACTTTGCTTTCGTCAAAGAATGCTCCCTTTGCAGCAATTACAGCATTACAGACCTTTGGAATTCTAGCAGTTAATTTGCTGTGGTAATCTGGAGAAATTTCACCCCATGCATCCAGAAGCCCCTCCCATAAGTTGGTTTGGCTTGATGGGCACTTTTTGCGTACCATATGGTCAAGCTGCTCCCACAACAGCTCAATGGGTTTGAGATCTGGTGACTGCGTTGGTCACTCCTTTAGAGATAGAATACCAGCTGCCTGCTTCTTCCCCAAATAGTTCTTGCATAATTTGGAGGTGTGCTTTGGGTCATTGTCCTGTTGTAGAATAAAATTGCCTCCAATAAAGCGCTGTCCACAGGGTATGGCATGGTGTTGCAAAATGAAGTGATAGGCTTCCTTATTCAATATCCCTTTCATCTTGTACAAATCTCCCACTTTAACAGCACCAAAGCATTCCCAGACCATCATATTACCTCCACCATGCTTGACAGATGGCGTCAGGCACTCTTTCAGCATCTTTTCAGTTGTTCTGCATCTCACAAAGGTTCTTTTGTGTGATCCAAACACCTCAAACTTGGATTTGTCTGTCCATAATACTTTTTTCCAATTTTCCTCTGTCCGATGTCTGTGTTCTTTTGCCCATATTAATCTTTTCTTTTTATTAGCCAGTCTCAGGTATAGCTTTTTCTTTGTCACTCTGCCATGAAGGCCAGCATCCCGGAGTCGCCTCCTCACTGTAAACATTGACACTGGCGTTTTGCGTGTACTATTTAATGAAGCTGCCAGTTGAGGACCTGTGAGGCGTCGATTTCTCAAGCTACAGACTCTAATGTACTTGTCTTGTTGCTCAGTTGTGCAGCGGGGCCTCCCACTTCTCTTTCTACTCTGGTTAGAGCCTGTTTGTGCTCTCCTCTGAAGGGAGTATTACACACCGTTGTAGGAAATCTTTAGTTCCTTGGCAATTTCTCGCATGAAATAGCCTTCATTTCTAAGAAATATATATATATATATATATATATATATATATATATATATATATGAATAAATAGTAAGAAAAGACGCTGCACTCACTGTTTGTTGGCGATCTTCTTTATTGCGGCATACAATTATGCATCTTCACGGCACGGGGGAGTATTAGTGAAAAGGACATGTGCGGCCGGAACGACGGCCGTTTCGCGCTAGGTAGTTGCGCTTCTACGGGTCTGAATCCGAGGGGAAGCCACGCCGGAGAAAAGGGTAGGGAGACTCCTCCCCTCTAGCGTCACCTCCGATCGGACTGAAAAAAAGTGCAGCGTGCAGGGGTGAGTTTAAAATTAATTAAAAACAACATTGGAATAACTTAATATACAAAAGATATACATTAATATTCAGGCACCGGAGGGAGAAAAAGGAAATATAACAATATGCTCATTATTTTCAGCTCTCTTTTTTCCTTTCTTTTCTATAAATAAACACATTTTCCATCTAGCTATCATACTGCCTAACGGTTTACATTCTATCTGTATACAAACCTGTCTCGTAGTAGGAGGCCGAGTCAAGGAAGAAAAGGAGATATAAATACAAATTCTTCAACTTAGCAGTACGACAATGCACATGTAACTTATTTCAGTGATTTCATTTATGTTGATTCTTCTATGTGCATACGTCAGGGTGGCGGGGTAAAGACTATTAAACACAAATCACATTATAGAAAAATGGACATGTCTGTCCTATCATTGAAGCCAGCAGGACCAGTTGCTTTAGTTCTCATGATCCACCTGGCTTCTCGTTGTAATAGAGTTTTACCCAAATCGCCTCCCTGCGCGGTAGAGAACACTCTTTCTACCCCTGCATAAGTAAGAACTGTAGGGTCACCTTGATGGCATTCTTTGATATGGCTAATAAGCCTCGGTACCCCTTTGCCCGTGGAAATTGATTTGAAATGCTCTCTAAACCGGATATACAATTTCCTAATAGTTTTCCCTATATAAAAGCGTTTGCAAGGACAGTAAAGTACATAAACGACGTATTCGGTTTTACATGAGATGAAATGAGGAACATAATGAGAAATCGGTCCAATAACTAAATTCTGTCCTGTTTCATGATATTGACAAAAAGGACAATGTCCACACCGAAAATTGCCTTTTAAGGCGGTTTGATCTAGCCAAGTCCCTTTTTTTATTTTTGTTATTCGATTACGTACTAGAACGTCTCTGATTCGAGTGCTTCTTCTGGTAGATATCAAGGGTCCTGCCATGATTTTATTAGAGAGGTCTTTATCTCTCTCCAGTATGTGCCAATGTTTACGGATGGTGGAACGTATCTCACCATCCATAGGGCCATACTGGAAACAGAAAGTGAATCTCTGTTGGGAATTATTAGTGTCACTCGCTTTTTTAAGGGGTATGGTATTGATTCGTTCAACCGCAGATTTTAAAACCCTTTCAGGGTACCCTCGCTCTTGAAATCTCTGGAGGATCTCTTTGGATTGAGTTTGGAAGCTATCTTTTGTGTTATTCACTCTCTTGGCTCTTACCAGTTGACTATAAGGAAGAGATTGTTTTACATGATTTGGGTGATAGCTATTAAAATGTAATAAAGAATTAGCAGATGTGGATTTGCGGTAAATGGCGGTATTAATCTCCCCCTCTATCACCTTCACTGTTACGTCTAGGAAATCTATACTCTGGTCTCCAAAATTATGTGTAAACGACATGCCCATCATATTTTTGTTGTTAAGATAGCTGACAAAAGCTTCAAATTCAGTTTTAGTGCCGTCCCATACCAGTATCACGTCATCTATGTATCTCATGTATAATTTAATGTGTTCCAAAAAAATATTACTTTGAGAGTATACATAATCTTCTTCAAATACAGCCATAAAAAAGATTGGCGAAAGTACATGCAACCGGGGTCCCCATGGCAGTCCCTGTGGTCTGTCTGTACCAATTGTCGAGAAACATAAACGCATTGTGCGTAAGTATAAAGTTTAACCCTTCACACACAAAATCTATGTATTCTGGACTCTTATCAGTGGTGTGCAACACCCTTCTGATAGTATCCACACCCAGAACCTGGGGGATATTAGTGTACAGACTGACCACATCGATGGATGCCAGGGAGAACCCCGGCTGCCAAGAAAAACTGTGTATTTGTCTCAAAAACGACTTGGTATCTTTGAGATATGCTGGGACACTGGTAAGTAAAGGACGTAAGAGCCAATCAATGTACTGGGATAGGGGCTCGGTAAGAGACCCCATCCCAGACACGATTGGTCTACCAGGGGGGCAAGTGATGGATTTATGAATTTTTGGTAAATAGTACCAGTGAGGTTTAGTGGGGTGATAATTAAAAAGCTTCTCTGCCTTACTTTGTGTCAAAATTCCGCTTTCCACTGTTTTTCTAAGAAAAGTATTAAGATTATTTTTATATTTTAAAGTAGGGTCACCTGGTAATTTGATATATGTATTAATGTCTGACAATTGCCTTTCTGATTCCATTAAATAAGCTTCCCTGGATATTAAGACTGTTTTACCCCCTTTATCCGCGGGGCGTATGAAGACATCAGTCCAGCTGGCTATTTCATCCAAGGCTTTTTTCTCATCCGCTGCCAAATTGGGAAGTGCTTTTTTATAATAAAGAGCTTCTATATCTTTGACTACTAACGTTTCAAACAGGTCGATATTATTACCTGGAGATATAGGGGGCATGTACGTTGGGTAAAACTCTATTACAAGGAGAAGCCAGGTGGATCATGAGAACTAAAGCAACTGGTCCTGCTGGCTTTAATGATAGGACAGACATGTCCATTTTTCTATAATGTGATTTGTGTTTAATAGTCTTTACCCCGCCACCCTGACGTATGCACATAGAAGAATCAACATAAATGAAATCACTGAAATAAGTTACATCTGCATTGTCGTACTGCTAAGTTGAAGAATTTGTATTTATATCTCCTTTTCTTCCTTGACTCGGCCTCCTACTACGAGACAGGTTTGTATACAGATAGAATGTAAACCGTTAGGCAGTATGATAGCTAGATGGAAAATGTGTTTATTTATAGAAAAGAAAGGAAAAAAGAGAGCTGAAAATAATGAGCATATTGTTATATTTCCTTTTTCTCCCTCCGGTGCCTGAATATTAATGTATATCTTTTGTATATTAAGTTATTCCAATGTTGTTTTTAATTAATTTTAAACTCACCCCTGCACGCTGCACTTTTTTTCAGTCCGATCGGAGGTGACGCTAGAGGGGAGGAGTCTCCCTACCCTTTTCTCCGGCGTGGCTTCCCCTCGGATTCAGACCCGTAGAAGCGCAACTACCTAGCGTGAAACGGCCGTCGTCCCGCCGCACATGTCCTTTTCACTAATACTCCCCCGTGCCGTGAAGATGCATAATTGTATGCCGCAATAAAGAAGATCGCCAACAAACAGTGAGTGCAGCGTCTTTTCTTACTATTTATTCAGGACTTGTTACTATTTTCTCACGCTAGCACCGCTGGTTTAAATACGTTTGTGGGTGTGCAATCTGCAAGAAACTCCGAAGTCGAGTTGTGCCACTCCACTTTTTTCTATTGTTGATATATATATATATATATATATATATATATATTCTATCCTTAAATAAATATTATTATAAAAAATTATATAAACAATAAAAGTACACACATTTGGTAATGCCACGTCTGGACCAACACAGCCTAAAACACTGTCCCAGTTATTTACCCTTTGGTGAACACCATAAAAAAAGCAAAAAAAAAAATATTTGTCATCATTCTGCAGAGCAGAAAGTGAAATATAAGGCGATTAAAAGATGAATGTAAATGAAAATGGTAGAGTTGAAAATTTCATTTTCTCCCAAAAGACCAAGCCACCATACAACTCCATCAGCCAAAAATTTAAAAAGTTATAGCTATCAGAACAAAGCAATGCAAACATAATCATTTTTTCTATCAAATAACTTTAATTGTGTAAAAGCACCAACACATAAAAAAAAATCATACTTACCTGAAGAATCAAGCTGTCTTATCAAGTTTATCACACATGGAACAACATTAAAAAAAAACATTTTCTGCATTGTTGGTTTTTGTTCATTCTGCCTCACAAGAATCAAAAAAGAAGGCAAAATGGTACAAATAAAAACTTGAAGTTGTTCCGCAAAAAAACAAGCCCTCCCATGATTCTGTTGACATAAAAATATTGAAAAATTATAGCTCTCAAAATACGGCAATGCAAAACTTCTTTTTGAAAATAAAAATGCTTCTTTTAGTGTGTGACAGCAGCCAAATATTAAAACCTGATATAAATCTGGTATTGCTGAAATTGCACCACCCTGATGAATAAAGTCATCTAATCAGTTATGCCGCACAAGGAATGGAGTAGAAAGACAATAAAACCAATTCTTCACCTGCTGTTGATTTTTTCATTCTGCCTCCCTGTGACGGGGTCACTGGCACCGTATGTGAGGGGAGATGTGTCGCAAAGGTTGCTTTCCTTCATGATGTGAAAGTCATATATTTTTCCTCCAGCATGATGTGCACTGAGAGCAATCCAGTCACTTTATGGGCCTAGCTTTCTTGGTGGGTAGGCTAGAGATGGGCAGGATGCCTTCTCACCATATCTCTACCACCAGGGTGTGTGTGTCTGGAGGGAATTAAATGTCCAGCCAGTTTCTTTTTGTCTGTCTGTGTTGTGTGAAGGCAATCAAGCCTCCAGACTAAAGCTCCTGTGAGAGCTGCCATACATGTTGTCCCAGAGGCACTGGGCAGGACTTTATATGAACTTTTTACTTTGATTTGAGTCATAAATGATGTTTTTCTGTTACCAGTTTGGGTTTTTGGTTTATGACACAATAAACCACCTAGAGACTTTAACCCAAAATGTTCCTGTGTCTACCTCGAGGAGCAGCTAAGTGAACCGACCTTCCACACTCCCAAAGATCGAAGTAAGGCTCAGCTCACATTAATCCTGCACTCTGTGTTGAGAGCTTACAGCGGGGTCGGGTTTTCCATGTAAATCTCTTAAATTCATGATTCAAATCTAACCCCTGGTGGAAGATTCCCTATAATGAGGCAGACGGAGGCACTGTGAGCACCGTCTGACCTGTGATCCATGGTTTCCATCTTTTTATTCAAAGTGCCATCAGCCACAGTTTTGTGCACCTGAAAAAGGGTACCGCTGAATAGAGGCCAGACGTAATTCTGCTTCCTCATTATAGTTGATGGATAACTCTGAGGTTTCATCTGGATTACTTCACTCAGAGATATAAATGGAAATGTTGATGTAAGTGCACAGTGCCAGATTGTTGTTTCTAAATGATTATGAACTTGTTTTCTTTGCATTATTTGAGGTCTGAAAGCACTGGGATTTTTTTTTTATTTTGACCATTTCTCCTTTTCAGCAAAAAATACAAAATGTATTGCTTGGAAATTCGGAGACATGTTGTCAGAAGTTTGTAGAATAAAAGAACAATTTACATTTGACTGAAAAATATACCTATAAAGAGAAAAATCAGACAATCTGAACATTTTTGCCAGGGCTATATGTGGGAAATGTTATTTATTAACTATCTTGTGTGATATAACTTTGAATTAATGTCTTAAAAATTAGACGTTTCAAAATTTGTACCAAATTTCCATTTTTTTCACAAATAAATGCAAGTCATATTGAAGAAATGTTACCACTCTCATAAATTACAATATGTCACGAAAAAACGTTTTCAGAATTAGTGGGATCCAATGCAGTGTTCCAAAGTTATTACCACATAAAATGGCACTGCCCAGAAAACAGACTTGGTGGTAAAGTGGTTAACGTGTAACTACTGTTTCAATTTTTATTGAATAAATTAGTAGTACTTATGAAAATAAGCACCGTTGTAATATATCTTATCAAAGAAATCCGCTTCTATCTCAGACAGGATTGATCCGTATTCAGTAAAGACAGACTTACCTATTACTGAAATTGGAGATGACGGGTATACCTGATAATAGATAGAAGTGAGGAAAAGGAAGGAGCTCTGTCTCTAGCTCCTCCCTTAGCCCGTCTACATAGAATCTCATCAGTAGCGACTACCATCTCAGTAATGGGAAAGTCTGTCTTCACTGAATATGGATTTTACCTCAGATATAAGTATTATAAAAGAGATATGTGCAAACATGTTAAGAAACGTTCATCAATCTCAAATTTGGCACGAATGTAGCACATTAGTATTCGTGTTCGGTTTCCCTAACATTTCTACTCAAAATTTGGTTACAGTTCGTTAAATCATCGTGTTTCCACTATTGCTTTTGTTTTGACATTGGCTAGAATAGTGGTGCTGAATGATGAGCGTGGGGGGATGTGTTTGATGAGGGGAAGGGTTGTGTCTAGGTCAAAGGAGCTGCAGAGTGTAATTGTTTTTTCTTTAATAACTTAAGGTGTGTACATTCCGGCTGCCAATCAGGTGTAGAAACCATGAACATTTTCATGACACAAGGTCTTCTGTGATGGGCTGCCGAAGTCACATGTCCCTGTTAAAAAGCTGACATCTTGTTTTGTTGGCTCCATTTTCTCAGTGTCACAGTGCAGAGAAGGCACACCTGCTACTGCTGCTGCTGAAAGTGAACTTGTCAGTTAGTTAGTTAGGTTCCTGTCCCGTGTGAAATTGATCTTCCAGCATCTAACTAGATTGTACTAAAACTGTGTTGCAGTCTAAAGAGGACCCATTTGCTAATCACAATTTTTGGGGCAAAAACGGTGTAGCAGTCAGGAATCAAAAGGCGAGATTTCCTCTTAAAAATCGTTATGCCTAATATAAGTGTTCAGCCTGGTGGCCCTATTTGCTAATCCAAATAGTTAGGAATAAAATTATGTTGCAGTGAGGAATCAAAAGGCCAGATTTCATCTTAAAGGTTTAATTTTTCTGTGTTATAGTGGATGTTAAATGAAGAATGCATGAAACCAATCAGTGTGCCAAAAAAGCATGGAATCGTTTTTGCTTGAAGGGTTTCTTCAGCACAAAAATTCAGTTTTTGCAAAATTGAAATTGCATCTTTATTGTTCCTCAAACCTTTATTTTTATTTCTTATAGTTTCTCTGCTAGTCTTTTTTTTAGATAACCTTTTACATGGCTTCCTACAATTCTTAGAGAGCAAAATTATGTATCAGCCTGTCAATTTCCTATCCTGGTTCTGCCCCTTCTTCTCCCAATGTTTCTATGTATACTGATCAGTCAGCAGCCACTTCTCCAGACTCTTTCTACTACCACTATTGCTAGTGTATGTGTCTCCCCCAACATTGCCTGCCACACCTTACTGCTCTGTGATCTCCTTTAAGTAGTACCGGTATCCTCCCCATACAGAAATATTGTTTGTGATAAGTCCTCTACCATCAGCATTCCTGGATCAGGAAGAGTCATCTACCAGAAGAGACCAGCAGTCCCATCCAGGAATGCTGGTGGGCGACTACTGTCATATCAGCGTGTGACAACTAATTACATCATCTGACAGTGTTTCCTCCCTACAACCTCTATCTTTTCTGTCAGCGCAACACTATGCCAGAATACACATCCGGTGCATGCTCAGTTGAATTGACTACAGGAACAGCTCCTGGAGCAGATGTCATTGATGATGATCCATTTCAGGGCAGGAGGGGGGAGGAAGCAGTGGTAAGAATTTGTATAGAGATCCTCTGGACCAGAAGTCATTGATGACAATCCATTTGAGACTCCCTGTACATGCTAGAAGTTTTCAACAAAACATCATCAGACGAGAAGAAAATAATCAGGAAGTGCCGGTATCTACAGAACTGTTAGGATATTTAAAATATGATTTTAAGTCTTGGACAACCCATTTAAGCATTACTAGGTATGTAGAAAGACAGGCAAAGTGTTGTACTGCAAATCTCTAAAGTAATCTTTCTGTTTGAGACTACATTTGCAAAATATTTCAAACCAAAGCAATATTGTTAAAGAAAATACAATATAGCGAAGGAAAAAGATTAGACAAGTGGTAATAAATTTCTTGTGTTATCAAAACAGACATAAAAGATAACCACATTCCTATGTTTTCATCTTTTCTCTTTACTTTCTTTATATTTAAGTTGAGTAATATTAATCTCAGCTGTCTAGCCAAGTGTTATAATGTAGTGTATTCATGAATATAAAGTGGGCATGTAAAAATGTGATATCGCTCTTGATTATTCTATCTCTTTTTGACATAGTATGAACTGCCAATATAAAACACCTGTTGCATTAGATTCATCCAAATTTTGACTCACTGCATGAATCTTTAAAATTATAATCTGGTTTGTCTGGCAGGATCAATCTATAGAAGGCCCATGAGAAGTTACATTAATTACTTGATGATTAATTATGCTGTTTCCTATGAAGTCTATGCCAAATTATTGATTCCAGATGCTCGTATGATGTTTTCCGGCAAGTATTTTTTTTAATCTTGGCATAATATATGTATTGGTAATTCAACAAAGAATCATTTTTGCACAACTTCTCAGTTAATTCATTACAATGATCGACAGCGGTATGTCAGTGCCATGTTTATTTTTTTTATACCTGCTCCCAAAATAAGTATAATAATTGGAATATTCATTACTTGGCTGCCAAATGGATGGTGAATCAATATTTCAGGATAATTTAGAACCTAAGGTTAAAATTTTATTTTTTTTATCATGAAGAAAAAAAGACAATACGACATGCTAGATATGGCTGTATACATTACATTTTATGTTTAATTTTTTTGTCCAAAAATATATTATTTTGTCCAAATTGCCAGACATAGTGGTTTTTTGCACAGGCAAAAATGTGTGACTTAAATTAAAATTCATGTAAGAGATTTACCGTATGTACAATTGTGGTCAGTGCACAACTGATGATCAGAGATCAGCAGTTTCCAGTGGGGCAAAGGCTTGCACAGAGCTACAAATGAGAAGGATTCCACCTCCAGATTCACTGGAAAGCAAATTAGACAGCTCATATTGCAATAAAATATCTCTCTCATACACTCGGCTTTTCATCACTCCACCCCCTGCTTCATTTCCTGTATTAAATCACAAATCAAACTTATTATCATATATACGCATACAGTATGTATGTGTATATATATATATTGTGATGTACCAACTAGTTGTATCATGAGAGTCAGGTATGTATGCACATACAGAGGTATGCTGCAATCTGAATATTTGAAAAGGGCTGGATTTAAGGGTTAACCAGAAAATGATGGGCTGGTATGGTTGACCACATACCAGGGGGTGTGTTCCTGTGATGTCAGAAAGGTCCTATATGCTTTCGTTCACCGAATTTGCAATATTCCCTAATTAATTTGTCGAATATTTGCCGAACATAACCAAACACCATTATAGTCAATGGGAGGCAAAAACAAATGCATGCACAACACCTTAGAATGGCCCCAAATGCTGCCAAAACACATCACATAAGGGACAGACACCAGGAAAGTGGCCTCAATTCACCCACAGTACAAATTGCAGCATGAAACTGCAGCAATCAGCCAGGCATGAGGTATTGTGGTCTGGGACAGCATTTACAGCTTTGCAATGAATGTCATAGTAAGACGAGGCAGGTGAGGGATCATTGTAGGGTCCCTTTGCTGGGAGTCCTGATAACACATGCAACATCTCTACAAATACCTTACATATCAACCAATACCTTTTATTGATTTGTTTTTGTGCACTTTATATATTTTTTTCGGGGTGCAGTTGGGCCCAAATGGTTCTGTAAACTGTGGCCTCTGTTCACGCAGAATGCATTATAGTTAGTACTGGGCAGCCTGCCATAGGGCGTCATTAATAGGCTGAGAACCAGATGCTCTGCATTTCTTGTGTGAACATTGCCACATGCAGATTGTATTTTTTTGCACTGATGTGCCACACAGCCAATCCCTGATTGAATGCTGGCTGTCTCATTTGGCATTATTGCACCTGTGCAGGTGCCATTTTACTTGGGTTTCCTGCACCCTGTTAGTGCATTTGTATTGAGGCCTGTCATGGTTCCCAATGGCAAGGGAACGTCAGAGAACTTAAACTACAGACTAGCTCCTGGGTGATGGAATCTCGAGATGACCGTGAGCTAAACCTACCACACAACTAACAGTGGCCGGGTGGCGTACCTACGTTTTATCCCTAGATGCCTAGCGCCAGCCGGAGGACTAACTAACCCTAATAGAGGAAAAGACAGACCTGGCTTACCTCTAGTGAAATTCCCCCAAAAAGGAGACAGAAGCCCCCCACATATATTGACGGTGAGTTCAGAGGAAAAGACATACGCAGTATGAAGGTAGGTTCAGCAAAGCGAGGTCCGCTTACTAGATAGCAAGAAGATACAATAGGGAACTTCACGGTCAGCTGAAAACCCTATTAAAATACCATCCCGAAATTACTTTAAGACTCATGTGTCAACTCATGACACCGGAGTGGCAATTTCGGCCCACAAGAGCTTCCAGCTACAGAAAAATAACATTACTGTGAACTGGAACAAAAATGCAAAACAAACTTAGGACTAAGAGTCCAACTTAGCTGATAGTAGTCTAGAAGCAGGAACATGCAACAGAAAGGCTCTGGTTACATTGATGGCCGGCACTAGAATAACTGAGCAGCAAGGCTAAATAGGATACACCCATATCCTGATGGAAACAGGTGAACAGAGAAAGTGAAGCACACAAGTCCAGTACCACCAGTGACCACCGGGGGAGCCCAAAAACCAAATTCACAACAGTACCCCCCCCTCAAGGAGGGGGCACCGAACCCTCACAAGAACCACCAGGGCGATCAGGATGAGCCCTATGAAAGGCACGGACCAAATCAGAGGCATGAACATCAGAGGCTGTCACCCAAGAATTATCCTCCTGACCGTAGCCCTTCCACTTGACCAGATACTGAAGTTTCCGTCTGGAAACACGGGAGTCCAAGATCTTCTCCACAACGTACTCCAATTCACCCTCAACCAACACCGGAGCGGGAGGCTCAACGGAAGGCACAACCGGTACCTCATACCTGCGCAATAATGACCGATGGAAGACATTATGGATAGAAAAAGATGCTGGGAGGTCCAATCGAAAGGACACGGGGTTAAGAATCTCCAAAATCTTATACGGGCCGATGAACCGAGGCTTAAACTTAGGAGAAGAAACCCTCATAGGGACAAAACGAGAAGACAACCACACCAAGTCCCCAACACGAAGACGAGGACCAACACGACGCCGGCGGTTAGCAAAATGCCGAGTCTTCTCCTGGGACAACTCCAAATTGTCCACCACCTGTCCCCAAATCCGATGCAACCTATCCACCACAGTATCCACTCCAGGACAATCTGAAGACTCCACCTGACCGGAAGAAAAACGAGGATGAAACCCCGAATTGCAAAAGAAAGGAGAAACCAAAGTGGCAGAACTAGCCCGATTATTGAGGGCAAACTCCGCCAACGGCAAAAAGGCAACCCAGTCATCCTGATCCGCAGACACAAAACACCTCAAATAAGTCTCCAAGGTCTGATTAGTTCGCTCAGTCTGGCCATTAGTCTGAGGATGGAACGCAGACGAAAAAGACAAATCAATGCCCATCCTAGCACAGAACGCCCGCCAAAATCTAGACACGAACTGGGTCCCCCTGTCAGAAACGATATTCTCCGGAATACCATGCAAGCGAACCACATTTTGAAAAAACAGAGGAACCAACTCGGATGAGGAAGGCAACTTAGGCAAGGGCACCAAATGGACCATCTTTGAAAAACGGTCACACACCACCCAGATGACAGACATTTTCTGAGAAACAGGGAGATCAGAAATAAAATCCATAGAGATGTGAGTCCAAGGCCTCTTCGGAATAGGCAAAGATAGCAACAATCCGCTGGCCCGAGAACAACAAGGTTTGGCCCGAGCACAAACATCACAAGACTGCACAAAAACTCGTACATCTCGAGACAGGGAAGGCCACCAGAAGGACCTAGCCACCAAATCCCTGGTAACAAAGATCCCGGGATGACCTGCCAACACAGAAGAATGAACCTCCGAGATGACACTACTGGTCCAATTATCAGGAACAAACAGTCTACCAGGCGGGCAACGATCAGGTCTATCCGCCTGAAACTCCTGCAAAGCCCATCGCAGGTCTGGGGAAACAGCAGATAATATCACCCCATCCTTAAGGATACCTGTAGGTTCAGAATCACCAGGGGAATCAGGCTCAAAACTCCTAGAAAGGGCATCCGCCTTCACATTTTTAGAACCTGGTAAGTATGAGACCACAAAATTAAACCGAGAGAAAAACAATGACCAGCGCGCCTGTCTAGGATTCAGGCGCCTGGCAGACTCAAGATAAATCAAATTCTTGTGATCGGTCAATACCACCACCTGATGTCTAGCCCCCTCAAGCAAATGACGCCACTCCTCAAAAGCCCACTTCATAGCCAAAAGCTCCCGATTACCAATATCATAATTTCGCACGGCGGGCGAAAATTTTCGAGAAAAGAACGCACAAGGTCTCATCACGGAGCAGTCGGAACTTTTCTGCGACAAGACCGCCCCAGCTCCGATCTCGGAAGCATCGACCTCAACCTGAAAAGGAAGAGTAACATCAGGCTGACGCAACACAGGGGCGGAAGAAAAGCGGCGCTTAAGCTCCCGAAAGGCCTCCACAGCAGCAGGGGACCAATCAGCAACATCAGCACCCTTTTTGGTCAAATCAGTCAAAGGTTTAGCAACATCAGAAAAACCAGTTATAAATCGACGATAAAAATTAGCAAAGCCCAAAAATTTCTGAAGGCTCTTAAGAGAAGAAGGTTGCGTCCAATCACAAATAGCCCGAACCTTGACAGGATCCATCTCAATGGAAGAGGGGGAAAAAATGTACCCCAAAAAAGAAATCTTCTGAACCCCAAAAATACACTTAGAACCCTTCACACACAAGGAATTAGCCCGCAAAACCTGAAAAACCCTCCTGACCTGTTGGACATGAGAATCCCAGTCATCCGAAAAAATCAAAATATCATCCAGAAACACGATCATAAATTTATCCAAATATTCACGGAAAATGTCATGCATAAAGGACTGAAAGACTGAAGGGGCATTTGAAAGACCAAAAGGCATTACTAAATACTCAAAATGGCCCTCGGGCGTATTAAATGCGGTTTTCCACTCATCCCCCTGCTTAATTCGCACCAAATTATACGCCCCACGAAGATCAATCTTAGAGAACCACTTAGCCCCCTTTATTCGAGCAAACAAATCGGTCAGCAGTGGCAGAGGATACTGATATTTGACTGTAATTTTATTCAAGAGTCGATAATCAATACACGGCCTCAAAGAGCCATCTTTTTTAGATACAAAGAAAAAAACGGCTCCTAAGGGAGATGAAGAAGGACGAATATGTCCCTTTTCCAGGGACTCCTTAATATATTCTCGCATAGCAGCATGTTCAGGTACAGATAGATTAAATAAACGACCCTTTGGAAATTTACTGCCCGGAATCAGATCTATGGTACAATCGCAATCTCTGTGAGGAGGTAGTGAACCAAGCTTAGGCTCCTCAAAAACATCACGATAATCAGACAAAAATTCCGGAATCTCAGAGGGAATAGATGACGAAATGGAAACCAAAGGTACGTCCCCATGAGCCCCCTGACATCCCCAGCTTAACACAGACATAGCTTTCCAGTCAAGGACTGGGTTATGAGATTGTAACCATGGTAATCCGAGCACCAAAACGTCATGTAGATTGTACAACACAAGGAAGCGAATCATCTCCTGATGGTCTGGATTCATACGAATAGTCACTTGTGTCCAGTATTGTGGTTTATTACTAGCCAATGGTGTAGAGTCAATACCCTTCAGAGGTATAGGAACTTCCAGAGGCTCTAGATCAAACCCAGAGCGCCTGGCAAAGGACCAATCCATTAGACTCAAAGCGGCGCCAGAGTCGACATAGGCATCCGCGGTAATTGACGATAATGAACAAATCAAGGTCACAGACAGAATAAACTTAGACTGTAAAGTGCAAATTGAAATAGACTTATCAACCTTTTTTGTACGTTTAGAGCATGCTGATATAACATGAGTTGAATCACCACAATAGAAGCACAACCCATTCTTTCGCCTAAAATTCTGCCGTTCGCTTCTGGACAGAATTCTATCACATTGCATATTTTCTGGAGCCTTCTCAGAAGACACCGCCAAATGGTGCACAGGTTTGCGCTCCCGCAAACGCCGATCAATCTGAATAGCCATTGTCATGGACTCATTCAGACCTGTAGGTGCAGGGAACCCCACCATAACATCTTTAATGGCATCAGAGAGACCCTCTCTGAAATTCGCCGCCAGGGCGCACTCATTCCACTGAGTAAGCACAGACCATTTACGAAATTTTTGGCAGTATATTTCAGCTTCATCTTGCCCTTGAGATAGGGCCATCAAGGCTTTTTCAGCCTGAATCTCTAAGTTAGGTTCCTTGTCACGATATGGTATGAAATATCATAAGTTAGTTTTCTTGCTAGCATGCAGGGGCTAAACCCCCCCTCTCTCTGGTTCTCTTTCCTTCCCTGTGGTTCTAACTGTCTGTGTAGCAGAGCTTGCCTTGTGGGGGAGTTTTATTGACGGAAGGTATTTACGACGGTCATAGCTGCAAGGGAAATTTGTGTTAGCAGGAACTGTTAGAGAAACTTCTAGAATCATGAAAGTCTTTTGTTCCATTTTTGTAAGATATTACGCAAACCGTTTACGTTAAAAACACGAAAATAGATGTTCTTATTCTCTCTTGGTGGATCTATCAATGACTCTAATCACAGGCTTGTAGCTCCCTCTGGTGAAGAAGTAGGGATTGCTCTGTAAATAATAGGACATATTTGATCTCATAAGAAAGCTCATGTTAATACAAGCTGAATGCTGGGTGTGCTATGATTCTGATATGTACTGGAACGGAGTTATAAGCATTAGACCAATTTGTATTCAAAGTACTCAGACTGAAAGGTAGGAGGATCTGGAAAAGCCAGCCCTTTCTGTGATGTCACTAGCTGTAGGTCTTAAGTTTGTGGCCAGATCCCCAGCTCCTGCTTCTTGTCTTTTCCTGTGAGGCCTGAGCAGCACGACAAATGAGCTGGGATGTCTGGTTGCCTGCAATGCAATGATCTGAGAATATGTGAGTGTTATCTTTTCTTCATTTAATCCTTTTATTTTCATAATTACCTTGTACATATTTGCAATTGTCTCATTTGTAACATCTTTGTAAAATATTTTTATAAACACTGCCTAAAAATCATTTATGGGGTATACTCTTTAATACTAGTTCGCTCTTCCTGCCCTAAACCGTACCCTATCTCTGAAGGGAATTACGCTACTATTTTGGGGGTTAGCAGCCGAACCCGGTTAATCGGCGCTGGTGGCAGCTTACCGTGTGCCGGCTGTTGGGGGGTCACTGTAGCGACTGCGGCTTGATAATTATTGTTCCTGCCTGAGTGGGAGTAGTTATCGCGTTGCTGTAGTGCGCCCAATAGCCAGTACATAGCAGGCAGCCTTTCTGGCGACTAATTACCCCAGGTGCAGTACCTAATCTGACCTGAGAGTAAGGGGGGCGCCAGAGAGCTGCAAGTGTTAAGTGGAACTGTAAGCGGGATAGACACAAATCCCTGCAGTTCATGGTATACTGAAGAGCAGTGGGATACCTAAAATAAGCCCCTGCTGTAAACAAGAGGTCAATAGCCTCGTGTGTGTTTTTTCATCACATTGTGGCAGTGGAGAAATAACAGGATAAGCCCCCCTGCACATGTGATAGCCGTCTGCTGGCCTAAAGTCACCCCAATCCGTGACATATTGTGGGCAGCGGCTAAGGGATCTTGACAGTCACGGTGTGAATCGTGACAAATTGGTGGCAAGGCGGTGGGATATTAGAGCATTAGTGATTTGGTTTGAGCAATCATTCCTCTCACTAAAAACTTGCAGAAAGTTCTTGCGAGAACTCTGCGCAAATAAGTTTGGAGAACGAACTCAGTGTTTATTAGTTGTGAGACAATTGTGTACTGGTAATTATCCCTTCCCTTTTTCTTCGTTTTTCTATCCTATCTTTTATTTGGCAACCATGGTTGTGCTGGGAGAAACCTTTTATGAGCAGCAGACCAAAGACACCCTTGTGGCCTTGTGCAAGTCACAGCACATTGACTATGCAAACAAAAACAAAAGCCAACTGGTCGCAGTCCTGATGCAATGGGAAGCCGCTCTAGACCACTCACAGAGCCCAGAAGCCGCAGATGCCAGCACCAGCGAACATGGTGCTGCAGCAGAGGTCCAACCACTGAATGCTCGCCCCGTTAGCAATCCGGGCGAATTGGACCCCCACCTGCAGGCAGCCTTGAAAGAATTCCCCACTGACGACCATGAGGGACGTCCGCAGCTGATTCAGCAATACCGACAGGAGGCTGAGGCCCGAGCCGAGCGAGAGGCCCAGCGAGAGGCCGAGAGAGCTGAGCGAGAGGCCCAGCGAGAGGCCGAGAGAGCTGAGCGAGAGGCCCAGCGAGCCGAGCGAGAGGCCCAAGCGGAGCGGGAGTACCAGCTGCAGATGGCCCAACTGCAAATGCAGGGGTCGTCCCAGTCCAGCCGTGAGCCCAGCAGCGCTCAGACGCCAAAGCCCCGGCCCGACCACTTTCCTGTTATGGAAAAGGATGGGGACTTGGACACTTTTCTGCGGGCCTTTGAGAAAGCCTGCAGGCAGTACCAGCTGCCTACACAAGAATGGGCACGGTACCTGACACCAGGGCTGAGAGGAAAAGCTCTGGAAGCGTTTGCTGCACTCCCTCAAGAACAAGATGGTGACTATGAGGCCATCAAGCAGGCTCTGATAGCCAAGTACCAGCTTACACCCGAGGTGTACCGTAAAAAGTTCCGGACCCTCCAACGTGGCCCACACGACAGTTACAGTGATGTGGTGCATGGACTGGG
This sequence comes from Ranitomeya variabilis, assembly GCF_051348905.1. Taxonomy (NCBI): domain Eukaryota; kingdom Metazoa; phylum Chordata; class Amphibia; order Anura; family Dendrobatidae; genus Ranitomeya; species Ranitomeya variabilis. Next base: position 602,236,209 of record NC_135234.1, read on the forward strand.
GACCCACTTTGACCAGTGGACCCAAGGACTGTCAGTGACCACCTTTGTACAGCTGCGAGACCTGATGATCAAAGACCAGTTCTTCCGTCTTTGCCCAACTGAGGTGCGACAGTTTGTGATGGACAGAGAACCCAAAGACGTGACGAAAGCAGCGCAGATTGCCGATGCCTATGAGGCCAACCGTAGATCGGAAGTGCGGAAGCCAGTCACCACCAGCTGGAGAGGGGGTAAGCCTGCAGCCAACGCCAGTACCCCTGCCAGCCAACACACCAGAGGTCCTGTCCCCATGGCCAACAGCACCAGACCTACCACCGAACTTTGCCAGTGTTACCACTGCAGGCAGACTGGACACCTCAGTCACCAATGTCCAGCCAGGCAGAAGAACCCCTCATCCCAGGCCCCAGAGCCTAATGCAGCCGTTCTTTTGGTGGGTGGTGTGGTTGGGAGGGTGTGTGACAACGTACAGCCCGTCACTGTGGGAGGTCGTGTTGCTACAGGCCTCAAGGACACCGGGGCTGAACGAACCCTCATCCGACCCGAACTGGCGGCCCCTGAAGAAATCATTCCGGGGAAAACCCTAACTGTCACTGGGATTGGGGGCATCAGCTGTCCCTTGCCAATAGCCCGGGTTTTTATTAATTGGGGTGCCGGGAGCGGGGTGAAGGAAGTGGGGCTGTCTGATAATTTGCCCACTGATGTTTTGTTGGGGACTGATTTGGGGAGGTTGGTTGCATACTTCGTGGATGACCCTCCTCCCCAATCTACTAATGAGGGTAAAGTTAACCCTGATGATGATGATGATGATGATGATGGGAAATCGCATGTGTTACCTGACCATGCTTTATCTTGTAGTGATGCATCTGTTAACCATTTTTTCCCTAGGATTGATGGTGAAAATGTTGTACCTGTGCCAACTGTATCTGATAATAATGTTTCTGTGAAAGTTGATGTGTCCATAGGTACAGGAGTGCTCAGCCACGTCGCTCTGCGGAGTGAGACGGCTGAGGAACCCCTAGCAGGGGCAAGTGTCGGTGCTACAAGAAATGGGGAGATACATGGGAACCGTGAGACAGGTGACGCCATGAAATTGACCAGTGCCACCGAGGAAGGTAACTGGCCCATAAGTAGCAATGCTCCTGAGGTAATGGGGGTGGATGGGGAGGTAGAGCCCATAGCAGCGTCGGCTGTTGGGTCTGTAGAAATCCCCGGGGAGACAGCCTACGTAGCTGCTGTCACCCGCAGTCAGAGTGCCCGGAACGCAGATACCTGTCTGCCTTCCGGACCCTCCTCAGTCATCAGTGTGACTGAACCAGAGGTGGACCCAGTGCAGGTCCCAGAGGGCTCCCGTGGGCAAGGGACCCTGACGTCGCTTCTGGCTTCCCCTAGCCAGGAGTTTCAGGCCGCTCTGCACACAGATGCGAGCCTAGAGAGTTTGAGACAACTCGCCGGGACGTCATTCTCCGAGACTGATAAGGAGAAGGTGTTCTGGGAAGGAGGAAGGTTGTACCGGGAGACAGTACCCGGAGAATCACAAAAGGAGTGGTTGAGGGAAAGACAGCTGGTCGTCCCACAGCAATTCCGGGGTGAGTTGTTGCGGATTGCCCATGAGATCCCGCTAGCTGGACACTTGGGGATCAGCAAAACTAAGGCCCGGCTGTCTCAACACTTCTATTGGCCTAAGATGGGGACAGATGTGTCAAACTACTGCCGCTCCTGTGTCACCTGTCAAAGAGTGGGGAAGGCGGGGCCTGCTCTTAAGGCTCCCCTGATCCCTTTGCCAGTGATAGAGGAGCCTTTCCAGAGGATTGCGGTGGACATTGTGGGCCCGCTGGCCGTCTCCAGCAGCTCTGGAAAGCGATTTATTCTTACTGTGGTAGACTACGCTACCCGGTACCCAGAGGCAGTAGCTCTGTCGTCAACTAGGGCAGATAAGGTGGCGGATGCCCTGTTGGCTATCTTTTCACGGGTAGGATTTCCCAGGGAAATGCTTACTGATCGAGGGACCCAATTTATGTCTCACCTAATGGAGGCTCTCTGTAAGAAAATGCAGGTGAAGCACCTGGTATCGAGTGCATATCACCCACAGACCAATGGCTTGTGTGAACATTTCAATGGTACCCTCAAACAGATGCTATGCATGCTGGTTGAGACACAAGGGCGCGACTGGGAGCGGTACCTCCCACACCTGCTATTTGCTTACCGAGAGGTTCCGCAGGCCTCGACGGGGTTCTCCCCCTTCGAGCTCCTGTACGGCAGGCGAGTCCGGGGACCCCTTGGGTTGGTAAGAGAATCCTGGGAAGAGGAGCCGAACCCTTCTGAAGTGTCCATAGTGGAGTATGTCATGCGCTTCCGTGACAAGATGCAGACCTTGACGCAGTTGGTGCATGACAACATGACGCAGGCTCAGGCTGATCAGAAGCACTGGTATGACCAGAACGCCCGAGAGCGGACCTACCACGTGGGTCAAAAGGTGTGGGTGCTGGTTCCTGTACCAACAGATAAGCTTCAGGCAGCCTGGGAGGGCCCATACGTCGTCCACCAACAGCTCAACCCGGTCACCTACGTGGTCACGCTTGACCACGCTCGGGGTAGGCGAAAGGCCTTTCACGTCAACATGATGAAGGCTCATCACGAACGTGAACCTTTCGTCCTACCGGTCTGCAGCTTACCCGAAGACGGGGAGGAAGACACCCTCCTGGACATGCTGGCCCAAGCCAAGGCCCGTGGGTCCATTGAGGACGTGGAGGTGAGCGCCTCGCTAGATGAACCACAGCGGTTGCAGTTGCAAACCACACTGGAACCCTTCCGGGTCGTGTTCTCCAACCGGCCTGGAAGGACTGAGTTAGCGGTCCATGAGGTGGACACCGGGAATCACGCCCCACTACGGCGAACACCCTATCGAATCTCTGACCAGGTGCAGCAGATTATGCGCCAGGAGATCGATGAGATGTTACAGCTGGGGGTGATTCGACGGTCAAAGAGCGCGTGGGCCTCACCTGTAGTTCTCGTGCCAAAGAAGGACCGGACCACCCGGTTCTGCGTGGACTACAGGGGGCTCAACGCCATTACAGCCTCTGACGCGCACCCAATGCCGCGCATCGAGGAGCTGCTTGAGAAGTTAGCTGGCGCAGAATACCTGACAATAATGGATCTGAGTCGCGGATACTGGCAGATTCCCCTGAGCCCCGAGGCGCAGGAGAAGTCCGCCTTTATCACACCCTTTGGACTGTACGAGTCCACGGTCATGCCCTTCGGCATGAAGAATGCCCCTGCCACTTTCCAGCAGATGGTCAATCTCCTGCTTCAGGGACTGGAGAAGTACGCTGTGGCGTACTTAGATGACATTGCCATCTTCAGTCCCTCCTGGGATGAACACCTGCAGCATCTCGAGGAGGTGCTCGGGCGAATTCACCGAGCAGGACTGACCATCAAGCCGGGAAAGTGCCAGATGGGCATGAGGGAGGTTCACTACCTGGGGCACCGGGTAGGCGGAGGCACCCTGAAACCGGAGCCTGACAAAGTGGGCGTGATCGTGAACTGGCCCACTCCCAGGAACAAGAAACAGGTGATGTCCTTCCTGGGCACTGCAGGGTACTATAGGCGCTTCGTGCAGCACTATAGTAGCCTGGCAAAACCTTTGACGGACCTCACCAGGAAGAAGCTACCCCACATCGTCAACTGGACAGATGGCTGTGAGGGGGCCTTCCAGGCGTTGAAAACCGCACTGTGCAACGCCCCTGTGTTGAAAGCAGTCGACAGCAGTCGACCATTCTTGGTACAGACCGACGCCAGCGAGTTTGGCCTTGGTGCTGTGCTCAGCCAGGTGGACTCGGAGGACCAAGAGCACCCCGTGTTGTACCTGAGCCGGAAACTTTTGCCGAGGGAAGTGGCCTACTCCACCATTGAGAAGGAGTGCCTGGCCATAGTCTGGGCCCTGCAGCGCTTGCAGCCCTACTTGTACGGACGCACCTTCACTGTGGTGACCGACCACGACCCTCTGCGCTGGCTAAGCACCATGTGTGGAACCAATGGCAGGTTGCTACGCTGGAGCCTTGCCCTTCAGCAATTTGACTTCACCATTAAACACAAAGCGGGCAAAGAGCATGGTAATACAGATGGACTCTCCCGCCAGGGTGAACCCACGGAGGTGCGCATGGAGGCATACCGAGAGGTCCTGCCGCCGTAGCGCACGCCAAAAGGGGGAGGTGTCACGATATGGTATGAAATATCATAAGTTAGTTTTCTTGCTAGCATGCAGGGGCTAAACCCCCCCTCTCTCTGGTTCTCTTTCCTTCCCTGTGGTTCTAACTGTCTGTGTAGCAGAGCTTGCCTTGTGGGGGAGTTTTATTGACGGAAGGTATTTACGACGGTCATAGCTGCAAGGGAAATTTGTGTTAGCAGGAACTGTTAGAGAAACTTCTAGAATCATGAAAGTCTTTTGTTCCATTTTTGTAAGATATTACGCAAACCGTTTACGTTAAAAACACGAAAATAGATGTTCTTATTCTCTCTCGGTGGATCTATCAATGACTCTAATCACAGGCTTGTAGCTCCCTCTGGTGAAGAAGTAGGGATTGCTCTGTAAATAATAGGACATATTTGATCTCATAAGAAAGCTCATGTTAATACAAGCTGAATGCTGGGTGTGCTATGATTCTGATATGTACTGGAACGGAGTTATAAGCATTAGACCAATTTGTATTCAAAGTACTCAGACTGAAAGGTAGGAGGATCTGGAAAAGCCAGCCCTTTCTGTGATGTCACTAGCTGTAGGTCTTAAGTTTGTGGCCAGATCCCCAGCTCCTGCTTCTTGTCTTTTCCTGTGAGGCCTGAGCAGCACGACAAATGAGCTGGGATGTCTGGTTGCCTGCAATGCAATGATCTGAGAATATGTGAGTGTTATCTTTTCTTCATTTAATCCTTTTATTTTCATAATTACCTTGTACATATTTGCAATTGTCTCATTTGTAACATCTTTGTAAAATATTTTTATAAACACTGCCTAAAAATCATTTATGGGGTATACTCTTTAATACTAGTTCGCTCTTCCTGCCCTAAACCGTACCCTGTCTCTGAAGGGAATTACGCTACTATTTTGGGGGTTAGCAGCCGAACCCGGTTAATCGGCGCTGGTGGCAGCTTACCGTGTGCCGGCTGTTGGGGGGTCACTGTAGCGACTGCGGCTTGATAATTATTGTTCCTGCCTGAGTGGGAGTAGTTATCGCGTTGCTGTAGTGCGCCCAATAGCCAGTACATAGCAGGCAGCCTTTCTGGCGACTAATTACCCCAGGTGCAGTACCTAATCTGACCTGAGAGTAAGGGGGGCGCCAGAGAGCTGCAAGTGTTAAGTGGAACTGTAAGCGGGATAGACACAAATCCCTGCAGTTCATGGTATACTGAAGAGCAGTGGGATACCTAAAATAAGCCCCTGCTGTAAACAAGAGGTCAATAGCCTCGTGTGTGTTTTTTCATCACATTGTGGCAGTGGAGGGATAACAGGATAAGCCCCCCTGCACATGTGATAGCCGTCTGCTGGCCTAAAGTCACCCCAATCCGTGACATATTGTGGGCAGCGGCTAAGGGATCTTGACAGTCACGGTGTGAATCGTGACATTCCTCATAAAGCAACCCCAAAGCCAGAAAAAACGCATCCACATTGAGCAACGCAGGATCCCCGGGTGCCAATGCAAATGCCCAGTTTTGAGGGTCACCCCGCAGCAAGGAAATTACTATCTTAACCTGCTGTGCGGGATCTCCAGCGGAGCGAGATCTCAGGGAAAGAAATAATTTACAATTATTTTTGAAATTCAGGAAACGAGATCTATCCCCGGAGAAAAAATCTGGTATAGGAATTCTAGGTTCAGATATAGGAGCATGAATAACAAAATCCTGTAAATTTTGAACCTTCGTAGCAAGATTATTCAAACCTGTAGCCAAAATCTGAGGATCCATTTTAATCAGGTGAGATCAGAGCCATTCAAGGATTAGAAGGAGAGAGAGAGAGAAAGGCTGCAATTAGAGCAGAAATGCAACTGAGTCAACTAAAAAGCAAGCTCAGAAGAAAAAAAAAAAAAAAATCTGCAGACTTCTTTTTCTCTCCTTTCTTCTGCCAACGGTTTTAACCCTTGGCCGGCCATACTGTCATGGTTCCCAATGGCAAGGGAACGTCAGAGAACTTAAACTACAGACTAGCTCCTGGGTGATGGAATCTCGAGCTGACCGTGAGCTAAACCTACCACACAACTAACAGTGGCCGGGTGGCGTACCTACATTTTATCCCTAGACGCCTAGCGCCAGCCGGAGGACTAACTAACCCTAATAGAGGAAAAGACAGACCTGGCTTACCTCTAGGGAAATTCCCCCAAAAAGGAGACAGAAGCCCCCCACATATATTGACGGTGAGTTCAGAGGAAAAGACATACGCAGTATGAAGGTAGGTTCAGCAAAGCGAGGTCCGCTTACTAGATAGCAAGAAGATACAATAGGGAACTTCACGGTCAGCTGAAAACCCTATTAAAATACCATCCCGAAATTACTTTAAGACTCATGTGTCAACTCATGACACCGGAGTGGCAATTTCGGCCCACAAGAGCTTCCAGCTACAGAAAAATAACATTACTGTGAACTGGAACAAAAATGCAAAACAAACTTAGGACTAAGAGTCCAACTTAGCTGATAGTAGTCTAGAAGCAGGAACATGCAACAGAAAGGCTCTGGTTACATTGATGGCCGGCACTAGAATAACTGAGCAGCAAGGCTAAATAGGATACACCCATATCCTGATGGAAACAGGTGAACAGAGAAAGTGAAGCACACAAGTCCAGTACCACCAGTGACCACCGGGGGAGCCCAAACACCAAATTCACAACAGAGGCCCAGTTATACAGGTAGGCATATCTGCCTGTTTTTGTTTTTTCCACAATAAAACCTCCAAGGCATTTGAGGCACGCTCAATCCACTCCTCCATTTTGGAAGACAAAAATGTGAAAGGGTCCAAATTCTCCATGATAGTATTGCTATTTAGTTCTAGAAACTCCTGCACCATCATCTCCATTCAATCACCATGTGTAAGACTTGGACTCTGTTGTGCTGGTGCACGAGTTGGTCTAAAAAAAAGTGTCAAAGGACTCACAGAAATTGCTTCTTCCACTTCCACCATTGCTGCTGCTAATGTTTGGCATTGATGAATTGACAGGCCAGAGGTTGGAAGTTTACAGCCGCGATGAGAACTGTGTGCTTCACAGCTGACTTGGTGAAAAGCTCTCTTAAGGTGGTATAAAAGCGAGTTTCGATACTCCAGCATTGGCAGGTCCCTTTCCAGGGTGGAAATTATCTGGCAAAATTTGGTTTTATAGTGTGGCTCTAATAAAGTGGCAACCCAGTAGTCAGCATTATTCCTAAAAATTATTATACGAAGATCATGTTGCAGATAGTGAAGCAAGAAGGCACTCATATGTTGGGCTCTACCATGAGGTCCGAGCCCATGCTGTGTTGGTGGCTGGGTAACAATTAAGCTCACTCCTTCCATCTCCTCCCACCAACCTGAACAACAGAGAGGGAAGGATTATCCTTTTCATCCAACAGCTGCTCACCCATCACCTCTTCATCTTCCATTTGTTCCTCGGATCTTACACCTACGATAACAGATTATCTGTTATCATCACCAGCCACCCTCGATCGCAGTACTCCACCCTCCGTTGGCACCCGCCAGTGTGACAACAGTCTTGAACTTCGAGACAATGTTATCCTTTCTGCAGCCTCCTCTGCTTCCTCCTCTTCTTCCGGGACCACCATCTCCTCCCGCAGGCTATTCAAAGGCTTCTCCAGCATATAAATGACCGGAATAGTGATGCTGATGATGGCATCGTCAGCGCTAACCATCTTTGTAGCCATTTCAAAACAGTGAAGAACGGTGCAGAGGTCATTAATCTATGCCCACTCTGTAAATGTGATATGTGCCAACTCCGTACTGCACTACACAGGCTAAGCAACATGACATACTGAGTCAGGGCCCATTGCTGCTGCCACAGTCACTACAATATGTGCAGAGTGGAATTCCTGTGTCGGCACATCGCATATCAACCTGTTAACTAGCATGGACTAAGACCTCTATGTTGATGCAAGTCGATGAGCAGAGGGGTGCGAACGGCGGAAATGAGCACACAGCTTACATGCTTTCTGGAGCAGGTCACCCAGGCCAGGAAAGTGACTGAGAAAACACTGCACCACCTAGTTGAGGATGTGAACCATGCAAGTCACATGTGTGAGTTTGCCTCTTTGTAGGCTTGCCACAAGGTTTACATCGTTATTGGACACAGCCTTCCCTGGATGCAGGTTTAGCGGAGACAGCCATTTATGAAAATCAGCCTGGAGAGCTGTCCACAACTCTTCAGCTGTATGACTGTGATCTCCAAAGCATATCAATTTTAAGACTGCCTGATTGCATTGAGCCATTGCTGTGCAGTACGGAGGTGGTGGGGGTTTGCTATGCACTGTTGGAAAACATGTCTCGTAAAGGCAGAAGAAGAGTTGGAAGTGTTAAATGTAGAGGTTTGGCCTGCAAGCCTTGGGGGTTCCAAGACTTGTGGAGCAGCACCTGTCCCCACAGCCATAGTCACCCAGTGCCCAGTCAGCGAGATGTAATGCCCTTGGCCATGCTTACTCGTCCAAGTGTCTGTGGTGAAATGCACTCTAGGTAGCTAAAAGGAATATAGAGTGCAAATAGGGTCTTATCCGAGATAAATGGAATATTCATGAGAGATAGTATAAATTCACTCACCTATTATGGGTGTGTAAGACACAACCACTGTACTTAGCATTGGCGGCTGCTGCTGCCAGCCCTGATGTGATGATCCTTTGCTAGGTGAACAGAATGGGGCATCAGACTGCGCTGTTTGCCTGTCAGGATAATGCACTTCTTTGGTAAATTATCCTGACAGGCGAGCAGCGTAGTCTGATGCCCCATTCTCTTCACCTAGCAAAAGTGAAATGCACTCTGGCAGACAAAGATTTTGTCAAGGAATGGGTAATGTTGTCTGCTACAAGCTGGTGTAGTGCAGGCACAGCTTTCTTTTAAAAAAATGGCTACTGGGTAATTAGCACTGGGGGACTGCAACAGCCATCAGCTTTCGGAAACTGTCAGTATCCAACAGGCAGAAAGGCAGCATTTCTGTGGCTAACAAATTGGAGATGGTGCAGTACAACCTCTTAACTTTGTCATGCATAGGAGGAAGCAATCTTTTCTGTGACCACAACTGCAGAACTGTGGGCTGCTTCAGTGCTGTGAGAGGGTGGAGTACTGTCAAACGGACCAACTGCTGAACCGTGAAAGAAGTGCAGGCAGGGATTTTACTGTGGATTGAGAAACTTGTGGTGTGATCATTCTCTGAGATTGGTCAAAACAGCAGGTGTGTCCGCTTCAGTTACAGCTGAAGGTGGCCTCTCAGTCAGCGTGACTCGATCTGGTAAAGAACCTGAGATTCTACAATCAAAGACCTGTGTCTCAATAGTTGGCATGGTAGCAGAGGAGAAGGAAAAAGCAGCAGATGCAATTGATGGGGCAGCTGAGGGCGGTTGATGTCTGCTGGTCTGCATTTTTGAGCAGTGGGATTCCCACACTAAAGAATGTTGATTGCACATGTGAAGGTTCATACATGGAGTGGTCAAACTATTGCATTGTTTACTTTGACTCAGTTTTTTTTGCAAAGTTGGCAGATTACGTGAGCTGGCTCATCCTTTGCAGAGTCAAAAAAGGCCCAGGCTAGCCAACCCTTGCCATGCCTGCAAGCTACAGACCCGCGGTCGCTGCTGGTCAGAGGCACAGTTGTGGCTGTGGATGCATCGCTCGTTGTGGCCACATCACTATGTGTCTGTGATAATGGCGCAATGTAACCTCCTCATCTTCCTTCTCAGATTAGCTGTGTGCCTCTATGTTCACCCCAACTGGGATCTAACACCTTATCATCATCCTCAGTGTTATCACATTTATGACCATTGGAGTTATTCTCCTCCTCTTCTTGCCCTGACAGCACAGTACAGTCCATGTGAGCATAAGATATCTGAATCTCATCAAGATCACCTCCCCCCCGAGATTAATGTCTGATGATGAGGGTCAAGATGCTGTTGGGTTGGGACCGTACTTCCTGCCCCAGATCCAAGCTAAAAAACATTTTGAGCATCAGTGCAGATTTCCACATCTTGACTCTGCAAAGCCTTTGAGTACACTGCTGATAAAAATGGCATAGAATGCGTTAACAGCTGTTCAGAATCACTCATCTGTGATTCTGTGCAGTCATTTGAATGTTTGGATAGTTGGGACGCGGTGGAAAGCAAGGAGAATATGGGTGCCACATCTGTGGACTTTACTGGGTGTGATGTTGAGGTGGAGGAAAAGGAGGAGAGGCCACTTGAAGCTGCGCTTGCCATCCACTCAAGTACATGCTCTTTCTGGGCATCATCGACAAAGCATACCCCTGTGTGGCTGTCAAAGAAAGATAGTAGTGTAGCCTGTCAAGTAACATAAGTTGTCAGTTGGCTTTGCAATTGGATGTGACGTTACTTCACTAGTGATTTCACCTACATTACCACCTACCCCACGTACACCTTGAACACCAAGCCTAATTCCCCTTCCACCAGGGCCTCGCTTTTTCCCAGTCATTTTGCTCAGATAGTGTGGTAGGAGCACAGTATTAACAACCCAAATTTAGATTTTGAACTCTGCACCACCTTTGCAAACAGCTGAATTTCAGCGACAGTAAATTCAAAGTTGAAATATGGCATGCTGTATCGTGTTAGTCACAGAAAAAAAATTTTTTTTTTGGACCAAGTATCAGGCCTCTATAACACACTAGATGCTACAAACTCTTTTTAAACTCTGGTCCCTTACTGTATGACATTAATAACAGAAGAATTTCTTTGTGGCCTCAGGATCAGGCCTCTACAGCTTAATTTAAATCAAAACAAATGACAAAGTGTGATACAGCGGTTGTCTAACTTTTTGCAACTGAAAAATTATATATATTTTTAATGTGCCTTAGGTCTGCAGACACATTCATTTCACCACCACAAAGGCAAGGCAAGCTCACACATGTTCCTTGCATAGTTCACATCCTCATCCTGATGGTACAGCATTTTCTCCACCACTCTCGTGGCCTGGGTGAGCTGCTGCAGAAAGTACGGAAGCTGTGTGCTCACTAGGGTTGAGCGAAACGGGTCGGCCATTTTCAGAAGTCGCCGACTTTTGGCAAAGTCGGGTTTCATGAAACCCGACCCCTGTGTGGGGTCGGCCATGAGGTTGGCGATCTTCTGAATCTGGTATCGGAATTCCGATACCGAGTTCCGATATGTTTGCGATATCGGAAATCGGTATCGGAATCCACATTTAAGTGTAATATAAAGAATTAAAATAAAAAATATTGATATACTCACCTCTCCGACGCAGCCTGGACATCGCCGCTGGTAACCGGCATCTTCCGTTCCTAAGAATGGTGCTTGAAAGACCTTTCGATGACGTCACGGCTTGTGATTGGTCGCGGCCGCCCACGTGACCACTCAGCGACCAATCACAAAGCCGTGACGTAATTTTCAGGTCCTAAATTCCTCATTCTAGGAATTTAGGACATGAGAATTACGTCACGGCTTTTGATTGGTCGCTGAGCGGTCACGTGGGCCACCGCGACCAATCACAAGCCGTTACGTCATCGAAAGGTCCTTCACGCGCTCATTCTTAAGAAGGAAGGCTGCCGGAAAGAAGCAGGGCGCGTCCAAGGGTGAGTATATACCTAATAGGAATATACTCACCCTCGGCTTCTTTCCGTCAGCCTTCCTTCTTAAGAATGAGTGCGTGAAGGACCTTTCAATGACGTCACGGCTTGTGATTGGTCGCGGTGGCCCACGTGACCGCTCAGCGACCAATCAAAAGCCGTGACGTAATTCTCATGTCCTAAATTCCTAGAATGAGGAAATTAGGACCTGAAAATTACGTCACGGCTTTGTGATTGGTTGCTGAGCGGTCACGTGGGCGGCCGCGACCAATCACAAGCCGTGACGTCATGGAAAGGTCTTTCAAGCGCCATTCTTAGGAACAGAAGATGCCGGTTACCAGCGGCGATGTCCAGGCTGCGTCAGAGAGGTGAGTATATCAATATTTTTTATTTTAATTCTTTATTTTACACTTAAATATGGATCCCAGGGCCTGAAGGAGAGTTTCCTCTCCTTCAGACCCTGGGAACCATAGTATCCCATTGCACTGCATTGGGTTTCGTGTTTCGGCCGACCCCGACCCCGACTTTTTTATAGGATCGGCCGATTTCACTTGGCCCGACTTTTGAGAAAGTCGGGTTTCGTGAAACCCGACCCGATCCTATAAAAATAAAAGTCGCTCAACCCTAGTGCTCACTTTTGCAATTCTCAGGTCATCGACATGCATTGATACAAAGGTATTTGTCCATGCCAGTTAACAGGTTGATATGCGATGTGCCGACAAGGTGGATTTCCACTCTGCACATATTGCAGCAAGTGTGGCAGCAGCAATGATCCCTGATGCATTATGTCATATCTTGTAGCCTGGGTCAACGTATTACAGACACACATGGCACATATCATGTTTACTGAGTGGGCACAGATTAAGGACCTCTGAAGTCCTCTACACAGTTCAAAATGGATGCTAAGATGGTTAGCGCTAACGATGCCATCATTAGTATCACTGTTCCAGTCATCTATATGCTGGAGCAGACTTTAAATAGCCTGCGGGAAGAGGTGGTGGTCCCAGAGGACGAGGAGGAAGCAGAGGAGGATGCGGAAGTGATAACATTGTCTCAAAGTTCCAGACTGTCGTCACATATGAGGGTGCTAAGTGAGGTTGGATTACTGTGATTGATTGAGGCTAGTGATAACAGACAAACTGTCAGTGAGGGTATGTGCACACGTCCGGATTTCTTGCAGAAATTTCCTGAAGAAAACCGGAAATTTTCGGCAAGAAATCCGCTTTTTTTTTTTGCGTTTTTTTTTCGTTTTTGTCACGTTTTTTTTAGCATTCTGCAAGCGTAATTAGCTTGCAGAATGCTAAAGTTTTCCAAGCGATCTGTAGCATCGCTTGGAAAACTGACTGACAAGTTGGTCACACTTGTCAAACATAGTGTTTGACAAGTGTGACCAACTTTTTACTATAGATGCTGCTTATGCAGCATCTATAATAAAAGATAGGATGTTTAAAAATAATAAAAAAAATAAAAAAATGGTTATACTCGCCCTCTGCAGACAGCCAATCTCCTCAGCGGCGTCCGTTCCTATAGATGCCGGTGTGGTTCAGGACCTTCGATGACGTTGCGGCTTGTGATTGGTCGCGTGAGTCACATGAGGGGTCACGCGACCAATCACAAGACAGCGACGTCATCACAGGTCCTGAACCACACCGGCATCTATAGGAACGGAAGAGAAAGCATGCACCGGAGAGGCGGGAACACTTCGGGGGCCATCAGAGGGTGAGTATATCACTATTTTTTATTTTAATTCTTTTTTTTTTACCAATTATATGGTGCCCAGTCCGTGGAGGAGAGTCTCCTCTCCTCCACCCTGGGTACCAACCGCACATAATCTGCTTACTTCCCGCATGGTAGGCATAGCCCTGTGCAGGAAATAAGCAGATCAATGCACTCCTAGGTGTGCGGAATCCCCACAATTCCGCATTTTTGATGAACATGTTGCTTTTTTTGCCGCGATGCGATTTTTTCGCGGAAAAAAATGCAACATTTGCACAAAAAATGCGGAATACCCTGTAAATAATAGGAGGCATATGTTAGCGTTTTTTTCGCGTTTTTATCATGTTTTTATAGCGAAAAAAAGTGAAAAAAACGCGAAAAATCCTGAACGTGTGCACATGGCCTGAAGGTGTAAGATCAGAGGGACACATAGAGGTAGATGAGTTGAAGGGTGAGCAACTGTCAGGAGATGAAGAGGATAATCACCCCCTCTCTGTTGTTCGTGGTTGGCCGGAGGGGAAAGAGGAAACAAGCATCAGTGTTACTCAGCCACCAACACAGCATGGGCTTGGACCTTAGGGAAGAGCCCGGCATGCAGTATGAGTGCCGTCTTGCAACATAATCGTTAATAATAGCTATGATTACAAATAGTGCTGACTACTGGGTTGCCTCTCCATTAGATCCACGATATAAGATTACATTTTGCCAGATTCTTGCCACCCTGGAAAGGGACCCATGAATGCTGGACTATCAAACCATGCTTTTATACAACCTACACGCAGTGAGGCACACAGTGTACATCACAGCTCTAGACATCCAACTTCCGGCATGTCAATTTGTCAACACCAAAACATTAACAGCAGTAGCAATAGTGTAAGTGGCAGAAGCAATTTCTGTGAGTCCTTTTACACATTTTTTAGACCAACTTGTGCACCAGCACAACAGAGTCAAAGTCTGACACGTGGTGAAAGAATAGATGGGATGGTGCAGGAGTATATAGAACTCAATGTTAATACCATCAGGGAGGGTTTTTACCCATTCACATATTGGTCTTGTTCTACAGCCAGCGTTCCCTCAGATAATTTTTTGATGCTGTCTGTAGAGAGGTACACCAGTTGAAACTTGATCCCAATAGGGGCAGGAACCTCAGCAAAGAGGAGCATTCTATTATAGCTAGACTTGGTTATAATAGGGACTTTGTGATTCAGGAGGCGGAAAAAGGGGGTAATTTAGTTATTTGGCCAGTTGACCTTTATGTACAGGAAGCCATGCACCAATTACATAATACAGATTGCTACCAAATTCTCCCCTCCGACCCCACAGGTGTTTTTCAGGCGAAACTAAACCAGTTGTTGGATACTGCACATATGCATAACATCATCAATAAACGTGAGAACATTTTTTTGACAAACCGCCACCCTAGGACTCTGACCTTTTACATGCTCCCAAAGGTCCATAAGTCATTACAGGTCCCCCCCAGGTAGGCCTATTGTGTCAGGGATAGGGGGGTTAGTTGAGCGACCGTGTATATACATTGATTTTTTTCTTCAGCCCCTTGTTCTAACCCTGAAGTCATATGTGAGAGACTCAACATTCCTTATTTCACAGCTTCAGGATCTGGAGGTTCTCCCCAATACTTGGCTTGTGACTCTCGATGTAGAGTCACTTTACACTTGTATAAGTCATGAACTGGGTATACAAGCCGTATCATTCTTCCTGGACCAGAACACATCAGGAGACAGAGGACACGACTCATTCTTATTGGATCTTCTATTGTTTATACTGGACAAGAACTTTTTCGTCTTTGACCGTGTCTTCTACAGGCAAAGTGAGGGGCACAGCGATGGGGGGTCGGTGTGCCCTGGCGTATGCCAACCTTTTTTTAGGGTGACAGGAGGCTACCAGGGTGTACTGTTTAGATGGATATTCAAAACATGTTATCAGATGGCTACGGTACATTGCTGATGTTGTATTTCTCTGGACAGGCACCCTGGAAGAGTGTCAGTAGTTTGTCAAAACACTCAATGACAATTCGTGGAATATCTGATTGACATCACAATATTTGCAAATAGACATTGAATTTTTGGATCTGAAGCTCAGTGTAAGGGAGACAAGAATTATGATCACGCTGTATAGTAAACCTACGGCTACTAACAGACTCCTGCACTTTAAAAGTTTCCACCCCCATCATTTGAAGAGAGGAATCCTGAAGGGCCAATTCTATAGAGTGAAGAAGAATTGCAATTCACAGGAGGATTTTTTGGAACATTCCCGGGAACTAACCATGTGTTTCCGAGAGCGAGGCTACCCATACAAGGTAATCTCACGGGCCTTTGTTGCAGCGAGGCACAGCAATAGGGTGGGCCTCTTGCAACCCCGGACTAGGGCATCTGAAAAACCACTTGGAATTGTTACGGCCTACAACAACCAGTGGCACGATGTAAGAAATATCCTGTCCAAATATTGGGGTATCTTGCGCAGTGAGTCTAGACCACCCCCATATTGCTACTCAACCGAGTTTAATTGCCAGGAGGGCCAGGAATCTGAGAGATCGCCTGAGCCACAGCCATTTCCAGCGTCCTACTAGGAGACTCAACAGGGGGGCTAGGCTCACTGGTACGTTCCCGTGTAGGAACTGTAACATCTGTCTGTTCACACTTGGTGATATAACCACTTTGCCCTCTTTACCTTTAAAGATTTCTACCAAGGCCTATTTCAACTGTAAATCACTCAATCTGGTATACGCTTTGATATGTCCGTGCCTCAAAATATAGGTTGGCCAAACAACACAGAAACTGAGAAAAGGTATCCTGCAGCATTTTTCAAACATCACAATGGCCAGAAAGGATAAAGCAAAGGGGAAGACTCTTACATCTGTGGCCTCACATTGCTTGGCCAAACACAACTCTCAGTGGAATGGTACGAAGATATTAGGTCTGGAGGGTGTTCAAACCAACATTAGAGGTGGTGATACCACCTTGGAACTTCTGAGACGGGAGTCCAGATGGATTTTTGAACTTAACTGTCTAACCCCTTTTGGCCTTAATGAGGACCTTTTATTTACCGGCTTCTACAAACAGACTTGAATTCCCCTATGCCCCCATGGTTAATACGTCTTTAGTGGATTTGCGAACATATTGGTATTGGTGCCACGGAGGAAATTGGTGTGGGTGTATTCCGTATGAGTATTGCCCTCGGTTTTCTTTTCCATCTATACTTAGAGTTTCTTGGTTTTTTTTGGGGGGCGTATATTGTTTTAGCCTCATGGACTGTAGAAACCACCCTATTTATATCTAAAGGTTACAATGCATTGTGTTTGTATTTAGGGAAAAAGATTTGTCTAAAGCTTCCCCCTGTTGCACACATTCTTGTGAATTTACACATCTAATTATGTGTGGCCTTTGCACTTGGGTTGGGCAATTGCTCCTCCTTACCGCCTACATAGACAGCATGCCTTCTTACATGTCTTTATGTTGTATGTGGTTAAACATTGAACAAGTGAGTCCCTTTGTACTATGTAACCTTGATCTCCCGGTAAACAATATGTTTGGGGGTCTTTTTAGGCCATTTATAATATACACTACTACTCCTTTGGCACTTAATTATTTTACATTTTCATGCCTGTTATTCTGACTTCAGGGTGCCATATTTCGCCATATTTAGTTTTTGTCATTGAGGGTTGCAGTGTACTTGGTGCATATTGTGGCTGCCTGAAGTATGGACCAGTAAAATGTTTGCACTCCTTTTGATGCCCAAACTATTGGTTATATCTTGCTTTTTTTACTTATATGGGATTCTTG
This sequence comes from Ranitomeya variabilis, assembly GCF_051348905.1. NCBI lineage: Eukaryota > Metazoa > Chordata > Amphibia > Anura > Dendrobatidae > Ranitomeya > Ranitomeya variabilis. The sequence goes on from NC_135234.1 coordinate 602,253,487, forward strand.
CAAATACATCAGCAATTCCATGCAAATTCATGTGATACAGGTTGCATCTTAGTTTCACACAGAGGTACAGAGGTATGCATGCCAGTTCAGGACTTGGCCTACCCAATGGTATCGGGCGTAAATATTATGTACCAAGTCTTTTACTCGTCGTCCGCTACTCTTTGTACATATATCATCTGAGTATTAGAGAATTGTTTTGCATCGCATACTATATGATTGATAATTATTTGCAGGTCTATGATTATGGGTTGGTCGCCCTTTTCTCAGGACCTGCCTACCGGGTGTGTTCATTTGCTGTTCTATGTACTCATTGCCATCCTATTGCTCCATATTGGGGCTTTTTGGTATGGGGCAGTTACTCATGACTGAGTAAATCACTGGTTGTTTTTTTTTCTGCCATGACCAACAGAGCATAGCTCGGGCTTGCATACTAAATGTGGTCACTGCGCAAGCGCTGATTAATGAGCGTGTGATTGTTATTATAACTCTGCATAGGCACACTGTTTATGCGCTCTGGTCTGACGACTGGGTTATACACCGTACTCTTGGTGTGTCTCATGCGTTTCATCAGCATGAATATAGCTGTCTCTGTTGAGGACATTGCAGCGCCATGATATGCATTGCATTGGACTATTGCGCATGCGCCTGTCCAATAGCGTTCCTGTAGCCCAGGCAACCCTGAATGGGCGTGCTTCCACTCTGGGGACGCCGGAGCATGCGCTCTGAGCCGGGAGCTGGGTGGTGAATACCGCTTCCTGAGAATTCCATGAGGCGGACCATCAGCGACACAGCTGAGTTTGGTAATGTAATCTATAGTATTTCTATTTAAGTAGCAGATCTTGTATCCGGATATCACCCCTGACGAAGCCACCGGCTGGTGGCGATACGCGTTGGGCATCCGTGCTGCCCGCACCAGGACTCCGTTTAGCTGTACATCATGTTTTGGTATCATTGGTTATTGCACTTATGGTAGACCTATGCTGTTAAGCTTATCTGTGGCCTGGTTATTGACTTCTCGGTACTCAGACTTGGTTGGGGCACTGTGGGTTTTATACTCAATATTGGTCTATAGCTTATTTGTTAAGTTTCTGTATCTACTACTGGCTATGCCTACGTATAGTTTCCTATATGGTTTCAGGGACGGGTTGCACTATGCCATTTATTGCTGAAATATTTGCAGGGACTTATCAATATATACTATGGTTCCGGAATCCCTCATTGTCTAGAAACTATTAATGTATCACGGTCTTACTCATTTCAGTGTGGCAATGCTGTCTATGTTGGTACGGTGGTATTAGACACTTATTCTACGATTTGTGTGAGTTCTGTGCGGGCCATTAGCCTTAATATGGGCTTGTGTATAGGGCATAATAATGCTTTTTTAAAAATGTTTTTAAATGTTTGTGTTTTGCTACTTACATGTCTTTTCAAATAAAGTTGTGTCTGAATTTGTGTCATATCCTCACGTGCGGTGATCCCTGTTTATAAGACCTGGTCTGTTCTTTTGGTTTTCTATCATTGTTCCCTCAGATAATGTCTTCAGCGCTGCTGGTGGATCTGATGGATAATCACAGCCGTCTTTCCCCTGAAAGTGTAGAGCGCTTAACTTTCATCAACATGAACAAGTCATGGATCTCCAAAGACTTTTGTATCCTAATCGCAGACTGCACAGACTAGGCAATGTTGAAGTTTTTTGATGTGCTGTATTGATCTCTCATAACTGGACTTGGTGATATCTTTAGTGTGGCTTCGGTGCTTGCTGCTGCTGCAGTTGTTAACATAAAACTGTGGAAATGTGAACAGTCATGGTTGGTCTCCATCTTATGGGTTGCTATAGTGGAAGATGTCTCAGTCCCTATTATACTATTTATACTCTTGTGAAATAGATGCCACTTTGGTGGGGCCAGGCCCTCATTTTCTTAAATTTGGAGACTCCTGGTTGGGTTTCCATCTCCTGAGTTGGCTATAGTGGAAGATGTGATGGTCCCTATTACACTATTTCTGTTCTCATGAAATTTATGACACTTTGGTGGTGTTTGTCACTAATTTTTGGAAATGTGTACACTCCTCGTTGGGTGTCCCTCTGCTTATTTTGCTGTAGTGGAAGATGTGTTTGTCCCTATTATACTATTGCTACCATGGTGAAATTGATACCACTTTGTTGGTGTCTGCCAAAAATTGCAAACATTTTTGGAAACGTGAACACTCCTGATTGGGTGTCCATTTGCTGGGTTGGCTGTAGTGGAAGAGATGTCAGTTCCCATTCCAGCTCTGGTAAAAATAATGCCACTTTGGTGGTGTCTTCCCCTAATAATTTTACATTTGATGACTCCTGATAGAGTCTCCATCTGCAGGGTTGCTGTAGTGGAAGATGTGTCATTCCCTATTATTCTATTTCTACTGTGGTGAAATTGGTGCCACTTTGTTGGTGTCTGCCACTAACTTTTGTAAATGAGCAGACTCCTGGTTGGGTATCATTCATGTGTGTGACCTGTAGCAGTAAGCCTCCGTGACTGGCAGGCATCCACTTCCTTTGAGTAAACTACCTGTGTTAATATCCTTAGATTTTTCTGACAATATTAGTCTACGTAACTGATATTTGTGCCACCTGAGTGTGGCTGGGCATCAAAGCAGGTTAAGTTGTTGCATGTAGTATAAGGGCTCCATGCACAGCAGGCCTACACCAATCCCTCACCAACCTCATCTTAATTTGAAGTTCAATTCAAAGTTGTAAATGCTGTCCCAGACACTGAAATCTCATGCATGGCTGATTGCTGCTATGCTATTTTCCTGGTGTCTTCCCCTAATTATATGTGTTTTGGCAGCTTTTGAACCCGTTTGAAGGTCTTGTGTATGCACTTGTTTTTGCCTCCCATTAGCATTCGGCTATGTTCGGCAAATATTCGATGAATAAATCAAAGAATATTGCTAAATCGGCAATTGTAATCCGATCCGAGTATTGACATCTTTACTTATCTCTAATCATAAATAGCAACACAGTCCTGATGTTGGTGGTACAATACTTCTGCAAGCAACCAGCCAAGAATTCACTTTGGCTAATGTTTCTGTGTGGATTCCCTCTTTTTCTGTCGTTTTCAGATCAGAATGACTACATTGAATGTATACATGGTCGATTGACAAAAGCTGTGTTTTTACCAATGGAGCTGTTGTGTTTTTTTTCTGTAATTATTTGCACATTTTTATTTCGTCTGGGATTCCATTGACATGAGATAAACTGGGCAATTGATTAGGCTTTTCTTTCTTTTTATATATTTATATTATTTTTCTATATGTACTATGTTTCTTTTTTAGTATAAGCAATTCACTTTATTATACTTCTCCTATTATCCCAAATTATTTTCATGTAGCAAGGTTTTTTTAATGGTTATTTTTTTTTAGGTTATTTTGAGGGAGCTGAGTTTAAAACTTCCATTACTTTTGCTGAATTGGTTCTCGTTTTTGAAAATAAATGAAATGACCCGATGCGGCTTGTGTGTGATAACAAATACAATAGCTTTTGGTCTGCCTTTTAACTCTTTAACTGTGTCTTAGGTAATGAAATATCCTATATAATTATTTTGTATTTCAATTTGAAGATTTACAATGCTATAAATGCAAAATTGTTTAAGTCAGAATTTGACTGTAATTTATTAATGATTAAATATTTCAGAAACTAGAGCTACCATGGCAAAACCAGTCATATTCTTAATCAGCATCATAAACTTAATATAAAACCACTCAGATATTGTTGGCACCAAAATCACTGATTTCTAGGGATGAGGGAGTACTGAAATGCTCGGATGCTCGTTACTCGAGTAACGAGTATAAAAGGAGTCAATGGGAAATCAGAGCATTTTTCCAGAAAATCCTAAGAGCAGTTCTGGGATGCAGTGAAATTGTTGAAATGGATGGAAAAAGTGTTGCATGGAAGAACAGCATGGATAACACACCTGGAAGCATTTATGACTGCCAAATCGATGCTGAGAACAATGGACCCATTGAAGCGTCTGATCGATGCAAAACGACCGTCATCCATCATTACTCACACTTCCCTGCATCCATGTGTTGATTCACATTGAAGAAGAATTTTTTCACCTGACCACCGAGTGCCACTTTCTTTTATTCCTGTGATTGGACCTTACAATGGTGTCACACTGTTATTCTACTTTAAAAATTGACAACAAAATATTCAAAATTGACAAAAAAATTTGAGTTTACATAAAAAAAAAATTAAGAAACATTCAAAAAAATGATTTACGGATAAACAAAATTATTTTTTTTATTTCAAAATTGGACATTTCCGTGTAATTTAGTGGGTACAGAAAGTATTCAAACCCCTTTACATTTTTCACTCTCTGTTTCATTGCAGATATTTGGTAAATTCAAAAAAGTTATTTTTTTCATATTAATGTACACTTTGCACTTCTGGATCATACAATTAGACACGAAAGAAACCAATGGTCTTAATTTTCGTAACAACACCATGTTCATTTACTAAATATGAAGGAGTTAAAATTTTAAAAAATGTTGCTATATTTTTAGTATTAAAATTATTTTTCTGCTGTTGATAGCTTTCTAAGTGTGTATAAAGACCATGCTCCATTACTTATGTATCCATTCACATTATAGCTAGTCCATTGTTAATTTTTTAGTATGAACATGCTCCATTCTGTAGGTATATACTCACATAATGGACAATTTATCTATGCCTAATTTTGTAATAAAATTAAGTAAGTATCCAATTACACCACAAGCAATTTGTCCATCCTGCGCGATTTGGTGAGAACTTGTTCCATTTTGTATATATGCAATCAGATTGTAGGTTGTGTGTTCATTTCTAATTTTGTATTGTGAATGTGCTTTGTTCTATAGGTATCTGTTCACACCTGAGGCAATTTGTCTACTTTGAGTTCTGTGGTGTGAATATGCTTCATTTCGTATGTATTAGTTCTCATTGGGCCATTTATTCATCTTGCTCTAAAATATTACTATGCCGTATACAACATTAATGTGAAATATTTTTGTGCACCTATAACAACATAGTGAAAAGTATGACCATTGACCAGAGCCTTGAGTTTCTGCTGATGCTGAAAGTTGAGCACATCCGATCAGCTATATCAACACCCCATTTGGTTGCATTATAAAATTTTACTATAATGGGGACAGGAAGGCACTTCTGATAGGGAAATGGGGGATGGTCACCACCTGAGCTCAAACTTGAACCTGTCTCTGCACTCCCCAAATGCCCTAAGTGGGTCCTTCCCCCACTGTTACCAGGAACCTTGTCCCTCGCTCTCACATAGCACTGCCCTGGCTAGTGCACTGGCTGGTAAGGGGCGCTAGTCCCACCACTGCAGATAGTATCACACAGGACAGTGACAAACACAAAAGTGACGAGGAGAAAACACCACACTTAGCTTGCAAACTCTGCTGTCAAGCTCCATACCACAGATGACCCAGAAGCCGGACTCCAAACTCCAGAAACAACAGACACCAGAGAGCTGCCACTGCAAGGCTGGTCTCCTTAGAGAAACTCTATCATCAACAGTCAGCTGACGCATTAGGTGATCATTTAAAGGATGGTGAAAGTGGTCACCACCCACATAAGCTGACCCAGCAACTCTGCAACTGCAGAAAAACAGACATTAATCCCTGCTGGTCCAGAAAGAAAAAACGCTACATTTAAAAAAGAGTGGAACCAGAGCTGCCACATCATATATTATATTTAGTGCGATCCCGCAACCCTAACACAAGGCCAGGTGACCAAAGGGTCGCTAGCTGGATTTTCCATGGAACTAGGTGACCAGTGCATTCCATTCCTGGCTTTCCCAAATGTATCTATGGGTTAAGTGATGGTCAATGGAGCAAATCTGTATCCTTTCAGCTGGGGCCATGATTCCCTAATCTGGCATCCTGTAGAATGTCTAATCTGTGTCACTCGTGATGGAGCCATGATGTCTTGGATGCTGTCTTATAGAGCGTTCCTGACTGTGGTGTTGTAAAGAGTATCTGTTTCTCTATATCTCTGGGTGTCTTGGAAGACTTGGATGTATATTATTACAGAGGCATATCCTTTTTATAGTTCATAATTGTTCTTCAACCCATTATTCATAGTTCAAAGGGAAGTGGTGATGAGGTTAACGTGCATTGGTTGATTACTTATAGTTTATCGTTCAATGTTTGCAAGTCATCAAACTGCATGGCCTCGTATAATGGGTAATCAACATATCAGCAAACATCATTGTTCAATGACTCTGCATCCCTGTGTTTTAAATATAATGGTACAATAAACTAGGAGCTGACATAAGAGGTAAATAACAAGCATTTATCAATTCACAAATATCAATTTAACTTACAACAAGAGTCAACATTTCAGACTCTAGACCAACTGGAGAAACACATACATTCAAAAGTGAACATATAAATAACTGTCTATTCCTCATGGCTTACTGAAAACAGAGTTCTGGTTAATTAAAATAAAATGCTGTGTCATCACAAACCTTTGCAGTCTGCCCTAACTGCCTGCTGCACAGTGCAATGACAGCATGGTGTAGAGTGCTTTATCAGCCTGGTGCACAATGCCATAACAGCCTGGTGTATAGTGCCATAATAGCTTGGTGCGAAGAGCCCTAACAGTGCAATAATCTGCTGGTCATTTTCTCTTATCTACTGTCCACTTTTTTGAGGTGGAAAAAATGGGGAAGCATCAGATAGGGGACGTGCATGTGGTTTTGCTCGTGGGGTGGTGAAGCTGCTGCAGGGAGAATAAGTAGTCATTTTTTGCCTGGTATGTTCCCAAATGAAACACCTTCCTCTGGTTTTGCAGGCAACAGGACATTCTGCATAATTTCACAGGACAGAGTACTGCTGGAGTATTGATGAGGCCTGAACATGTTAGGGAGGTTTTAGATTGGATGGCTGAAAGTGCCTCCAGTTCCTTTACATTATCTTCCATCAGGTACCCTGCTAAAAGTGTAGAGTTGACACCTGTGAGCCATTGTCATCTGGTTTCCACCTCATCCCCTTCCAAATAATTCAAGCAGTCTGAGCCTGAAATCCTGCAGCAGTCACTTCTACTTTTTGATGACTACACTGACTGGGGTTCCATAGGTTATCCAATTGGCCCACCCCAGAAGTGAAAAACATTAAATACACTGATCCCAACCACTTGTTCAATTGGAGGATGAGTATATGGGAGTGTTATTGCACAAGGTCAGCGGGCCACTGCCGCACATCTCTAATGATGACAAAACATAGTTGCCAACTTCTGTATCTTTCCACAATTTACAAACTGGCAAGGAGGGCAATGGTGAGGAGAGGTTGGAAGATGATGCATGGGATGACAAGATCATAAGTCGAGAATGCCATATGTGTGTTGTGCACAGTTTGGAGGAAGAGAAAGTGGCCGTACTGCCTCAGCTGCACAGCAAAAGAGGGAGCAGGGTGCAAAAGCACAGCAATCGGCCCCCAAGTAAGTACACCATCTGCTACTGCCCACCAAGCAGATGATCTGATCCCACCAAAGCCAGCTCAAAGGAGATCCCTGACATGGCAATTCTTCAGGCAGTATGCTGATGACAAAAATATGAGTGGTTTGTCTGAAATGAGGCATAAAAGTTCAGAACTTGAGCAACGCCTTAATGATGAGGCATCTTGATTCAAAGCACAAGCTGCAGTAGAGTACACACTTGAAAATCCAATAAAGATATGAGCCTCCTTTTACTCCCTCTTCTGCAGCGGTTTTGGCTACTTCCACCTGCCATCAATCAATAGAGCCACCTGGTTCCTCAAAAAGAAAGGTTGTAAAAGAACCACCACCACCAACAGTGCTTGTAGTTGCCTCTAGACAGCATGGCACACATGAGTTAATATGTGCTACTGTGCCAAGATTGCTACCATTGCTGATTACTGGGTGACAACTCTGCTGGAAATTCACTACAAGGACATTGAACCATCTTTACTTACATCACTGAATTGGGATTGGAAAATATGGGAATACAAGTGCATGCTTGTAGATGTACTACAGATGGCGTTCCCATGTCAGAAGTTTGCTCATTGGCAGAGCGAGGCAGAGTAGGACGAGGAAGTTGCAAAAGCAGTTGGGGCACCAGCCCCCTCATTTTAGGAAGGGTTAGCATGGCCAAAATGTGGAAAACCTTCCTCAGCAAGCCTCAACATACAGCACCACCATCTGACATGGTCTCTATGAGCAGGAGGCAGCATTTCAACACCATTTTGGTGGAGGATGTGTCCACAAATCTCCACTTACGGAACGATGGGTCTTCACCATTTAATTTCTGGTCTCCAAATTGGATACATGGCCTAAGCCTGCCCTTTACGCTTTGGTGTTGCTAGAATGCCCTGTGGCAAATGCATTGTAAGAACGTGTGTTTAGCCTGGCAGGGGGTGTGATCACAGACAGGTTCATTCAACTGTCCATAGCCAACATGGTCAAGCTCACATTCATTAAAATGTACCAGGTGTGAATCCCTCAAGACTTGTTGCATAATAAGTAATCAATCATGAAACAACATAACTAGGCAGGCAGGTAAAGTATCAATCATTATATTAAATCTCATGTGTAGCTCTAAGATAATAGTAGGCAATATAGTAATTAAATGTGTACTTAGACAGGTTTAAGAGACATAGTAAAGTATAAATGGGAGCATAGGCAGTGAAGTTAAAACATAATCCACCCAATTATACCTTTGTGACTATGTGCTGCTGAGCAATTATAAATGCTAAAAAGTAAAAAAGAACATACATGCCTGCATATTTAGAATAAGTTTAAATGTCCATTACCTAGCAAGTAATCAGAGGTCCAGGCGTCCACCACACATGACAGGTGCTTTGCATTGAAATGCTTCATCTTATAACTACACGAGATTTATCTTCAAGATTGATATTTTGCCTGCCTGCTAATTTATGTTGTTTCATGATTGATTACTTATAATTTTACTTACCTTACTTTATGTGTCCGGGCTTTGACATCTATTTATCTCATCTGTGTTTTTTTTTCACCTTTTTGATCACTTTTGCCTTTTATGGCTTTGTTTTACTGTATAATTCAGTAAATTTGATTTTATATTCTCTGTTGTCCTGATTATGAAGTATTTATTTGTGAGGTTTCTAATATATTTACTTTATGGTACAAATATAGAATTCTACTATAGATGTTTTGTTTTTTTCTGTGTCACTATAAGTCATTTCCCTAAAAATAAAAGCCATAAAAGGCAAAAGTGATCAAAAAGGTGAAAAAGAAACACAGATGAGATAGATAGGTGTCAAAGCCTGGACACATAAAGTAAGGTAAGTAACATTATAAGTAATCAATCATGAAACAACATAAATTAGCAGGCAGGTAAAATATCAATCTTGAAGATAAATCCCATGTGTAGTTATAAGTTGAAGCATTTCAATGCAAAGCACCTGTCATGTGTGGTGGAAGCCTGGACCTCTGATTACTTGCTAGGTAATGGACATTTAAACTTATTCTAAATATGCAGGCATGTATGTTCTTTTTTACTTTTTAGCATTTATAATTGCTCAGCAGCACATAGCCACAAAGGTACAATTGGGTGGATTATGTTTTAACTTCACTGCCTATGTTCCCATTTATACTTTACTATGTCTCTTAAACCTGTCTAAGTACACATTTAATTACTATATTGCCAACTATTATCTTAGAGCTACACATGAGATTTAATATAATGATTGATATTTACCTGCCTGCCTAGTTAGGTTGTTTCATGATTGATTACTTATTATGCAACAAGTCTTGAGGGATTCACACCTGGTTCATTTTAATGAATGTGAGCTTGACCATGTTGGCTATGGACAGTTGAATGAAACTGTCTGTGATCACACCCCCTGCCAGGCTAAACACACGTTCTTACAGTGCATTTGCCACAGGGCATTCTAGCAACACCAAAGCGTAAAGGGCAGGCTTAGGCCATGCATCCAATTTGGAGACCAGAAATTAAATGGTGATGAAGACCCATCGTTCAGTAAGTGGAGATTTGTGGACACATCCTCCACCAAAATGGTGTTGAAATGCTGCCTCCTGCTCATAGAGACCATGTCAGATGGTGGTGCTGTATGTTGAGGCTTGCTGAGGAAGGTTTTCCACATTTTGGCCATGCTAACCCTTCCTAAAATGAGGGGGCTGGTGCCCCAACTGCTTTTGCGACTTCCTCGTCCTACTCTGCCTCGCTCTGTCAATGAGCAAACTTCTGACATGGGAATGCCATCTGTGGTACATCTACAAGCATGCTCTTGTATTCCCATATTTTCCAATCCCAATTCAGTGATGTAAATAAAGATGGTTCAATGTCTTTGTAGTGAATTTCCAGCAGAGTGGTCACCCAGTAATCAGCAATGGTAACAATCTGGGCACAGTAGCATATATTAGCTCATGTGTGCCATGCTGTCTAGAGGCAACTACAAGCACTGTTGGTGTTGGTGCTTTTACAACCTTTCTTTTTGAGGAACCAGGTGGCTCTGTTGATTGAGGGCAGGTGGAAGTAGCCAAAACCGCTGCAGAAGAGGGAGTAAAAGGAGTCTCATGTCTTTATTGGTTTTTCAAGTGTGTACTCCACTGCAGCTTGTGCTTTGAATCAAGATGCCTCATCATTAAGGCGTTGCTCAAGTTCTGAACTTTTATGCCTCATTTCAGACAAACCACTCATATTTTTGTCATCAGCATACTGCCTGAAGAATTGCCATGTCAGGGATCTCCTTTGAGCTGGCTTTGGTGGGATCAGATCATCTGCTTGGTGGGCAGTAGCAGATGGTGTACTTACTTGGGGGCCGATTGCTGTGCTTTTGCACCCTGCTCCCTCTTTTGCTGTGCAGCTGAGGCAGTACGGCCACTTTCTCTTCCTCCAAACTGTGCACAACACAAATATGGCATTCGGGACTTATGATCTTGTCATCCCATGCATCATCTTCCACCCTCTCCTCACCATTGCCCTCCTTGCCAGTCTGTGAATTGTGGAAAGATACAGTAGTAGGCACCTATGTTTTGTCATCATTAGAGCTGTGCTGCAGTGGCCCACTGACCTTGTGCACTAACACTCCCATATACTCATCCTCCAATTGAACAAGTGGTTGGGATCAGTGAATTTAATGTTTTTCACTTCTGGGGTGGGCCAATTGGATGGCCTATGGAACCCCAGTCAGTGTAGTCATCAAAAAGTAGAAGTGACTGCTGCAGGATTTCAGGCTCAGACTGCTTGAATGATTTGGAAGGGGATGAGGTGGAAGCCAGATGACAATGGCTCACAGGTGTCAACTCTACACTTTTAGCAGGGTACCTGATGGAAGATAATGTGAAGGAACTGGAGGCACTTTCAGCCATCCAATCTAAAACCTCCCTAACATGTTCAGACCTCATGATTACTACAGCGGTACTCTGTCCTGTGAAATTATGGAGAATGTCCTGTTGCCTGCAAAACCAGAGGAAGGTGTTTCATTTAGGAACATAGCAGGCAAAAAATGACTACTTATTCTCCCTGCAGCAGCTTCACCACCCCACGAGCAAAACCACATGCACGTCCCCTATCTGATGCTTCCCCATTTTTTTCACCTCAAAAAAGTGCACAGTAGAGAAGAGAAAATGACCAGCAGATTATTGCACTGTTAGGGCACTTCGCACCAAGCTATTATGGCACTATACACCAGGCTGTTATGGCATTGTGCACCAGGCTGATAATGCACTCTACACCATGCTGTTATTGCACTGTGCAGCAGGCAGTAAGGGCAGACTGCAAAGGTTTGTGATGACACAGCATTTTATTTTAATTAACCAGAACTCTGTTTTCAGTAAGCCATGAGGAATAGACAGTTATTTATATGTTCACTTTTGAATGTATGTTTTTCTCCAGTTGGTCAATAGTCTGAAATGTTGACTCTTGTTGTAAGTTAAATTGATATTTGTGAATTGATAAATAGTTGTTATTTACCTCTTATGTCAGCTCCTAGTTTATTGTACCATTATATTTACAACACAGGGATGCAGAGTCATTGAACAATGATGTTTGCTGATATGTTGATTACCCATTATACGAGGCCATGCAGTTTGTTGACTTGCAAACATTGAACGATAAACTATAAGTAATCAACCAATGCACGTTAACCTCATCACCACTTCCCTTTGAACTGTGAATAATGGGTTGAAGAACAATTATGAACTATAAAAAGGATATGCCTCTGTAACAATATACATCCAAGTCTTCCAAGACACCCAGAGATATAGAGAAACAGATACTCTTAACAACACCACAGTCAGGAATGCTCTATAAGACAGCATCCAAGACATCATGGCTCCATCACGAGTGACACAGATTAGACATTCTACAGGATGCCAGATTAGGGAATCATGGCCGCAGCTGAAAGAATACAGATTTGCTCCATTGACCATCACTTAACCCATAGATACATTTGGGAAAGTGTTGTGAATTCCGTTCTCGGGCTCCCTCCTGTGGTCATGAGTGGTACTGTGTGAGTTTGTTCTTGGGCTCCCTCTGGTGGCCTTTAGCGATATGGCTGGGCTCAGCTCTTCATTTCCTTCTATGCTGGGCCTATTTAACTCACCTGGACCTTCATTTGTTGCCTGCTGTCGGTGTATTCAGTCCTGTTTCTGAGAGCTCCTGAATATTCCTTGTGACCAGTCTCCTGCTTGAGAAGTTAAGTTTGTTTGTTCATTTTGCTCATTATTTCCTTGAAAACGTTTCTCTGTATATGATGAGTTCAGTCCAGCTTGCTTATATGTGATTTTTCGCTTGCTGGTTAGTTCTGGGGTGCAGAGTGCGCCCCTCACATCGTGAGTCGGTGTGGGGGTTCTTGTATTCTCTGCGTGGTTTATTTTTGATAGTTTTTGTACTGACCGCACAGACTCCTATCTATTTTCAGTCTATCTAGTGTTAGCGGGCCTCATTTGCTGAACCTGTTTCATTTCTACGTTTGTCTTTTCCCCTTAACTCACCGTTATTATTTGTGGGGGGCTGACTATAACTTTGGGGTTATTTCTCTGAGGCAAGTGAGGTCTTCTCTCTAGTGGTAGTCAGTTTCTCAGGCTGTGAACGAGGCGTCTAGGATTTTAGGAACGCTCCACAGCTGCCTTTAGTGTTTGTGGATAGGATCAGGATTGCGGTCAGTATAGCTTCCACATCCCCAGAACTTGTCCTATATTCTGGTCATATGTGTCAGGTCAGTTTTGAGATCCTACCACCAGATCATAACAGGAAAGCCAGGAATGGAATGCACTGGTCACCTAGTTCCATGGAAAATCCAGCTAGCGACCCTTTGGTCACCTGGCCTTGTGTTAGGGTTGCGGGATCGCACTAAATATAATTTATGATGAAGTGCTATCGCAACCCGAGGTCCATTGTGCAGAGATGGAAAACTGCAGCTAATGTGAACAACGGTGGAGCACAAAGCGAGCGATAGCTGGCTCACACTGAGTTAAATGTCACTAAGAGCATAGAACACAAGATTATTTCACTCACACACAGTAATGATAAAGATGCTCTGCAGTAGAGCTGTATCATTTGCACAGAGTAACATAGCATGTTTGGTTCTAAACATGATCCCTATTGACCTCACAGGAGAATGCAACCCTCACAGGGGCAAGGGAACAGGTAGTGGACACAAACACAGAGTGTGCATGCACACAAACTCCTCTCCGGTGGAGCCGGAATTCTAAAAGATATACGCCTGCCCTGAATTCACCCAAACTCCTCTCCGGAGGTACTGGAATTCTAAAGGCTATATGCCTGCCCTGAGCACACACAGACAAGTCCACAGTACCGCTAAGTTCCACACACACATATGTGACAAAATTGATCTTAGCGCTGGGCAAGATGCTGAGACCGACGTCTTTGCTGAGCAGCTCCCTCTGTGGCCAAAGTAGAATGGACGATTGTGCAGTGGGAGAATCCCGGTGCCTAACTTTACTCCCTCCCTCCTTGGCTCCCCTGTCATGTTCCCAATGGCAGGGAATTAAACACATAACACGGGCAAAAACAGGACGAGCTCTAGGGTGATGGAACCTGAGCTGACCGCGATCCTGAACCTCAACACTCAACTAACAGCAGCCGGGGAACGTTCCTGGGGGGACTCTAGACGTCTCGCACCAGCCGGAGATCTAGCTACCCCTATCAGAAGAATCACAGACCTATCTTGCCTCCAGAGAAATATTCCCACAGAAATAGCAGCCCCCCACATATAATGACGGTGAAATGAGAGGAAGGCACAAACGTAGTTATGAAAACAGATTCAGCAAAATGAGGCCTGCTTAAGCTAGATAGCAGAGGATACAAAAGGAGAACTGCGCGGTCAGCTTAAAACCCTTCAAAATACCATCCTGAAATTACTTGAACTCATGTGCCAACTCATGGTACATGAGTGGTAATTTCAGCCCACTAGAGCAACCAGCAGCAGAGAATTACATATCTGCAAGCTGGACTAAAAACAAGAAAGCAAACATGAAACAGGGAAATCCAGACTTAGCTTGTCTTGAAGGCCTAGGAGCAGGTAGCAAAGGTAACAGAGACACACTGATACATTGGTAGCCGGCAAGGGAATGACAGGAAAGCCAGGTTAAACAGGAAACACCCAGCCTCTGATGGACAGGTGGAAACCAGAGACCGCAACCCACCAAAGTCACCCAGTACCAGTTGTAACCACCAGAGGGAGCCCAAAAACAGAATCCACAACAGTACCCCCCCCTTGAGGAGGGGTCACCGAACCCTCACGAGAACCCCCAGGGCGATCAGGATGAGCTCTATGGAAGGCGCGGACCAAATCAGTCGCATGAACATCAGAGGCGACCACCCAGGAATTATCCTCCTGACCATAACCCTTCCACTTAACCAAATACTGGAGTTTACGTCTGGAAACACGAGAATCCAAGATCTTCTCAACAACATACTCCAATTCTCCCTCCACCAGCACCGGAGCAGGAGGCTCAACCGAAGGATCAACGGGCACCTCATACCTCCGCAATAACGACCGATGGAAAGCATTATGAATAGCAAACGATGCTGGGAGATCCAAACGAAAAGATACAGGGTTAAGAATCTCCAAGATCTTATAAGGACCGATGAACCGAGGCTTGAACTTAGGAGAAGAGACCTTCATAGGGACAAAACAAGAAGACAACCACACCAAGTCCCCAACAAGAAGTCGGGGACCCACGCGGCGACGGCGATTAGCAAACTGCTGAGTCTTCTCCTGAGACAACTTCAAATTGTCCACCACCTGATTCCAAATCTGATGTAGCCTGTCCACCACCATGTCCACTCCAGGACAATCCGAAGGCTCCACCTGACCAGAGGAAAAACGAGGATGAAACCCCGAATTACAAAAGAAAGGAGAAACCAAAGTAGCAGAACTAGCCTGATTATTAAGGGCAAATTCGGCCAGTGGCAAAAAGGCAACCCAGTCATCTTGATCAGCAGAAACTAAACACCTTAAATAAGTTTCCAAGGTCTGATTAGTTCGCTCCGTCTGGCCATTCGTCTGAGGATGGAATGCAGACGAGAAAGACAAATCAATGCCCATCTTAGCACAAAACGTCCGCCAAAATCTAGACACAAACTGGGATCCCCTGTCAGAAACGATATTCTCCGGAATCCCATGCAAACGAACCACGTTCTGAAAAAATAAAGGGACCAACTCAGAGGAGGAAGGCAACTTAGGCAAGGGTACCAAATGAACCATCTTAGAAAAGCGGTCACACACAACCCAGATAACGGACATTTTCTGTGAGACAGGGAGATCTGAAATAAAATCCATGGAAATGTGCGTCCAAGGCCTCTTCGGGATAGGCAAGGATAACAACAACCCACTGGCCCGAGAACAGCAAGGCTTAGCCCGAGCACACACTTCACAAGACTGCACAAAGGTGCGCACATCCCTTGACAAGGAAGGCCACCAAAAAGACCTGGCCACCAAGTCTCTAGTACCAAATATTCCAGGATGACCAGCCAACACAGAAGAATGGACCTCGGAGATGACTCTACTGGTCCAATCATCCGGGACAAACAGTCTTTCTGGTGGACAACGATCAGGTTTATCCGCCTGAAACTCCTGCAATGCACGTCGCAAGTCTGGGGAGACGGCGGACAATATTACCCCATCCCTAAGGATACCAGTAGGCCCAGAGTCTCCAGGAGAGTCTGGCACAAAACTCCTGGAAAGAGCATCTGCCTTCACATTCTTTGAACCTGGCAGGTATGAAACCACAAAATTGAAACGAGAAAAAAACAACGACCAATGAGCCTGTCTAGGATTCAGACGCCTGGCAGACTCAAGGTAAATCAGATTTTTGTGATCAGTCAAGACCACCACACGATGTCTAGCACCCTCAAGCCAATGACGCCACTCCTCAAATGCCCACTTCATGGCCAAAAGCTCCCGATTACCCACATCATAATTGCGCTCGGCGGGCGAGAATTTTCTAGAAAAGAACGCACATGGCTTCATCACCGAGCCATCGGAACTTCTCTGTGACAAAACCGCCCCCGCTCCAATCTCGGAAGCATCAACCTCAACCTGAAAAGGAAGTGAAACATCTGGTTGACATAACACAGGAGCAGAAGAAAACCGGCGCTTAAGTTCCTGAAAGGCCTCCACAGCCGTAGGAGACCAATTAGCAACATCAGCACCCTTTTTAGTCAAATCAGTCAAAGGTTTAACAACACTGGAAAAATTAGTAATGAACCGACGATAAAAATTAGCAAAACCCAAGAACTTCTGAAGACTCTTAACAGATGTAGGTTGTGTCCAGTCACAAATCGCCTGAACCTTGACGGGATCCATCTCAATAGTAGAAGGAGAAAAAATGTACCCCAAAAAAGAAATCTTCTGGACTCCGAAGAGACATTTTGAGCCCTTCACAAACAGAGAATTGGCCCTCAGAACTTGAAACACCTTCCTGACCTGTAGAACATGAGACTCCCAGTCATCAGAAAACACCAAAATATCATCCAAATACACAATCATAAACTTATCCAGATATTCATGGAAAATATTGTGCATAAAGGACTGAAAGACTGAAGGAGCATTAGAAAGTCCAAAAGGCATTACCAAATACTCAAAATGGCCCTCAGGCGTATTAAATGCGGTTTTCCACTCATCACCCTGCTTTATCCGCACAAGATTATACGCACCGCGAAGATCTATCTTAGTGAACCACCTAGCCCCCTTAATGCAAGCAAACAAATCAGTCAATAGTGGCAATGGATACTGATATTTGACTGTAATCTTATTCAGAAGGCGATAATCTATACAAGGCCTCAGGGAACCATCTTTTTTTGCCACGAAAAAAAAACCTGCTCCCAGAGGGGACGAAGATGGACGAATATGTCCCTTTTCCAAGGACTCCTTAATATAATTCCACATAGCAGTATGCTCTGGCACTGACAGATTAAATAAACGACCCTTAGGGAACTTACTGCCAGGAATTAATTCTATAGCACAGTCACAATCCCTATGAGGAGGGAGCGAATTGAGCTTAGGCTCCTCAAAAACATCCCGATAGTCAGACAAAAACGCAGGGACCTCAGAAGGAGTAGATGAAGCGATTGAAATCAGAGGTGCATCATCATGAACCCCCTGACATCCCCAGCTTAACACAGACATTGTTTTCCAATCCAGGACTGGATTATGAGTTTGTAACCATGGCAGACCAAGCACTAGTACATCATGTAAATTATACAGTACAAGGAAGCGAATCACCTCCTGATGAACGGGAGTCATGCGCATGGTCACTTGTGTCCAGTACTGCGGTTTATTCATAGCCAATGGTGTAGAGTCAATTCCCTTCAAAGGAATAGGAACTTCCAGAGGCTCCAGACTAAATCCGCAGCGTTTGGCAAATGACCAATCCGTAAGACTCAGGGCAGCGCCCGAATCCACATAGGCATCGACGGAAATGGATGACAGTGAACAAATCAGAGTTACAGACAAAATGAACTTAGACTGCAGAGTACTAATGGCAAAAGATTTATCAACCTTTTTTGTGCGTTTAGAGCATGCTGATATAACATGAGCTGAATCACCACAATAAAATCACAATCCATTTTTCCGCCTATAATTTTGCCGTTCACTTCTGGACTGAATTCTATCACATTGCATAGTCTCAGGTGCCTGTTCAGAAGACACCGCCAACTGGTGCACAGGTTTGCGCTCCCGTAAACGCCGATCAATCTGAATGGCCATAGCCATAGACTCATTCAGACCTGTAGGCGCAGGGAACCCCACCATAATATCCTTAATGGCCTCAGAAAGACCATCTCTGAAGTTTGCAGCCAGGGCGCACTCATTCCACTGAGTAAGCACCGACCATTTCCGAAATTTTTGACAATATACTTCCGCTTCATCATGCCCCTGAGAGAGGGCTAGTAAAGCCTTTTCAGCCTGAATCTCCAGGTTAGGTTCCTCATAGAGCAATCCCAGTGCCAGAAAAAACGCATCCACACTGAGCAATGCAGGATCCCCTGGTGCCAATGCAAATGCCCAATTCTGAGGGTCGCCCCGCAGGAAAGATATTACAATCTTGACCTGCTGAGCAGGGTCTCCAGAGGAGCGAGATTTCAAAGAAAGAAACAATTTGCAATTGTTCCTGAAATTCAGGAAGGTAGATCTATCTCCAGAAAAAAACTCTGGAATAGGAATTCTAGGTTCAGACATAGGAGTGTGAACAGCAAAATCCTGTATGTTTTGAACTTTTGCAGCAAGATTATTCCGGCTGGAAGCCAAACTCTGGACATCCATGTTAAACAGCTAAGGTCAGAGCCATTCAAGGGTTAAGAGGAGGTAAGAAGCAGCTAGACAGCAATTAAGGGCTAGGCAGCAAAACTCTGAGGGAAAAAAAATAAAAATTTCCCTTCAACACTTCTTTTTCTCCTGCTTCAGCCCAAACAATTAACACTTTGCGGGCCGGCTATACTGTCATGTTCCCAATGGCAGGGAATTAAACACATAACACGGGCAAAAACAGGACGAGCTCTAGGGTGATGGAACCTGAGCTGACCGCGATCCTGAACCTCAACACTCAACTAACAGCAGCCGGGGAACGTTCCTGGGGGGACTCTAGACGTCTCGCGCCAGCCGGAGATCTAGCTACCCCTATCAGAAGAATCACAGACCTATCTTGCCTCCAGAGAAATATTCCCACAGAAATAGCAGCCCCCCACATATAATGACGGTGAAATGAGAGGATGGCACAAACATAGTTATGAAAACAGATTCAGCAAAATGAGGCCCGCTTAAGCTAGATAGCAGAGGATACAAAAGGAGAACTGCGCGGTCAGCTTAAAACCCTTCAAAATACCATCCTGAAATTACTTGAACTCATGTGCCAACTCATGGTACATGAGTGGTAATTTCAGCCCACTAGAGCAACCAGCAGCAGAGAATTACATATCTGCAAGCTGGACTAAAAACAAGAAAGCAAACATGAAACAGGGAAATCCAGACTTAGCTTGTCTTGAAGGCCTAGGAGCAGGTAGCAAAGGTAACAGAGACACACTGATACATTGGTAGCCAGCAAGGGAATGACAGGAAAGCCAGGTTAAATAGGAAACACCCAGCCTCTGATGGACAGGTGGAAACCAGAGACCGCAACCCACCAAAGTCACCCAGTACCAGTTGTAACCACCAGAGGGAGCCCAAAACAGAATCCACAACACTCCCCTTACCCAGTGACCTTCGTCACGCTCAAAAACTTCAATGAGCTGAGAGGCATGAATGTGCTCCGTCTGCTTCCATGTCCTATCCTTTGGCCCATGGCCCTCCCAGTCCACCAAAAAATATTTTTTTGCCATGCACTACCTTGGACCTGACAATGGCATTGACCTAGAAATCATCTGAGGATGTATCTGAGCTCCAGGCAGGAATTCCAGACAACAGGGTCATATATAAGGGTTTCAAGAGAGAGATATGGAGGGTGTCGGCGATGCCCAGATATGGAGGAAGGCAGAGACGATGTAGCACAGGATTCCCCTATTCCAGAACCTTGAATAGACTCAAATAGCAGGGAGCAAATTTAGTGGTCTCTGCCCGCTACCTGATGTTACAAGCAGGGGCAAAAACCAGAGCAGGATGATGATGCGCGTCGGTGGAGGCCATCATTTTCTCCTTAGAGACCTTTATAGCATTCTGCTTGCAATCCCAGATTTCAGGCACCTCCACAGCCCAATCCACCACCCTAGGATCGAAAGACTTGATGGGCATGGCCACAGGTACAAGTGGGTGTTGACCGTAATTAAGGAGGAATGGCATCTACCCAGTGAAATCAGGGCAGCAAAGATGCCCAGTCATTATGCCTGGCAGAAAGAAAAGTGCCACAGGTACATGATAAGTGTCTGGTTGGCCCTCTCCATCACCCCATTGGTCTCGGGATATTACGCTGAAGAGAGATTGAGATCTATGCTTAACAGCTGACAAAGCTCTCTCCAGAACCGAGATGCAAATCGGGAACGCCGATCGCTGACAATTTTGTCAGGCATCCCATGAAGGCGGAAGATATGTTTTACGAAATGTACCGCCAAGGCACGCGTGGGAGAGGAACCAGATGGACCATTTTGGAGAAATGGTCGGTGACTACCCAAATAACCTGCTGTTGCGAGGCTTGGGCAAGTCCACAATAAAATCCATCCCGACCTTCTCCCAGGGCCTATCTGCCACCTGCAAAGGATATATCAAGCCTTCCAGTCTCTGCTGGGAAGACCGATTCCTGGCACATGAGATGCAAGCCTGAATGTAATCTTTTACATCCCACGCTAACCAAAGCCACCAATAAGTGCTCAGCACCAGCTCAGTGGTTCTTTTGATGCTGAAATGCCCTCCTAACTTAGAAGAGTGATCCCAAGAGTGGACCTCCAGGGTGCAGGTTAGGTGGTACATAGAATTTGTCCGAAGGCACTTGCTCCAGAAACACTGGAGCCAACATTCGAAGACTCTCCGAAGGGACAATAAACCATGGCTTGTCTCCCTCCTCAGATGAGACAACGGAATGAGATAGGGTATCGGTGCACAAATTTTTCTCCTCAGAGAGAAAATGAAGAGTACACCATGAGCAAGTAAAGCAGATTCTTTTGTTCAGCAAAGACTTGAAAGGGATACCAAGATACCTCTAGAAGATGTCTCCACTCATAGAAGGCTAGCTTCATGGCCAATAACTCCCGGTCACCAATGGAATAGTTCCCTTCTGCCATGGTGAAGGTTTTAGAGGAGAATAAATATGGGTGTTTCCAACTGTGAGCATCCTTCTTATATAGGACTGCTCCTGCACTGACGTAAGAGGCATCCACTTTCAGAATGAAGGGCTTATCCACATCTGGCCGATGTAGCACAGGAGCCCTAGCGAAATGGAACTTCACTGAAGCAAAACCCTTGGAGACCTCCTCTGACCACTGTTTGGGATTAGATCCCTTTTTGATGAGGGCTACCAATGGAGCTACAGGGTAGAGAAGTGGGGGATAAACTGGAGCAAATTGTAATTGATAAATCAAATAAAGCGCTGAACTGCTTTAAGTGAAAGCGGCTCTTGCCAATTCATCACAGACTCCAGTTTGGCAGGATCCATAACGAACCCTTTGGCCGAGATAATATACCCAAGGAAAGGCAAAGATTCCAGCTCAAACACACTTCTCTAACTTAGTGTAAAGGGAATTAGCGCGTAATAACTCAAAGACTTTACAGACCTCTTCTGTGAGTGTCAATATCTGGAGAGTAAATAAATATATCACCCAGATACTCTAATACTGAGGAGGACAATAACTCCCAAAAGATGTCATTAACAAAGTCTTGCAAGACGGCAAGAGCATTAGAGGGACCGAACGGCATTACCAGATACTCATAATGACCGTCCCACGTGTTAAACGCGGTCTTCCATTCATCCTCTTTATGAATATGAATCAAATTATAGGCACCACGCAGATCTAACTTGGAAAATACCCTTGTCCCTCGCAGTCTGTAAAAGAGCTCCAAGATGAGAGGCAAAGGATATTTATTCTTGATGCTGATAGCATTCAAACCCCTATAATCAATACACGGGCAAAGTTCCCCGTTCTTCTTCTGAACAAAGAGACACAGACTTTCTAATGAAATCTCTATACAAATTTTCCTTGATGTATTGAGAAATAGCCACAAGGTGGCTCAGATCCCGGGATAAGGACTTTGGGACAGTCATAGGTTTGGTGGGAAGGGAGAGTCTCTGTGGCTTTTTTAGAAAAGACATTGGCATATTGCCAATATTGTTTAGGAAGGGGGGTTAGATAGGTGGTGACTTCAGAGGATCCGACCTGAACTTGGGCCTTCAGACACCATCCCTCATATGACCTATTCCAACCCAAGTATGCTCCCAGTGGCCCAGTCAATGTGAGGAGAATGGTGACGCAACTAAGGTATATCTAACAGTACTTTGTCTATACCCTCAGTAATGACCAGCAAAGAAATTAACTCTTGATGACTTGAAGACATTTCAAAAGAGAGGAGAATGGTCTGTTTGATATTCTACATCAGGCTGTTATGGCATTGTGTACGAGGCTGTGAGAGCAAACTGCATATTGCACCAGGCTGTTATGGTATTCTACATCAGGCTGTTATGGCATTGTGCATCAGGCTGTTAAGGTAAGCTGCACCAGGCTGTTATGGTACTGTGCACAGGCTGTTATACCACTCTACACCAGGCTTTTATGGCACTGTGCACCAGGCTGTTATGGCAGGCTACACCAATATGTTATAACACTGTGCACAAAGCTGTTATGGTTCTCTACACCAGGCTGTTATGGCACGGTGCACCAGGCTGTTAGGTGACGCTGCTCAAGACTGTTAGAGAATGCTGCACCAGGCTGTTAGTGCAGGCTGTATCAGGTTGTTATGGCACTCTACACAAGGCTCAGAGTAAAATGGCATTTATACAAGCCAGGTATACTGATGTACTGGCCAAGCACAGCCATGTCAATACTTGGTGTGGCTGGGATAGCTCCAGAATTGCTCATAATAGACTGCAACCTTTCAACAAACTATATTTGGCATAGAAAATAAACAGTAAAATGGAGAGAAGAGAAAAAGTCTGTGTTCGGAATTCAGCAATGGACACTGTGTGACAGATATGGAGCCCAAACTTTACAGTTCGAGTTAGCTCATTCCTAGACTCAATATTTGCCTGGTCCAAGTTACTGCTAACCAAGGCTATGCCAGTGGGCCATACGTCTAATTTTCATACAAAAAATTACCCAAATGTTAAAGAGCAGATATCTATAATTAGTTACCATTTCAGTTTATAGATACATGATATGCATGTATGTGTTTATACATTTTGTTTTTACTTTGCTTTTCTGAAATCATGTCAATTTGTATGACAAATTGCCATGAGTATGCGTATTGTAAATATCTTATTATTTTTATATACTGTCATCTTTTAACAGGTGTTGATGCTGGTAAAGGTCTGCAATGTTGAAGGAGCACAGCAACAAAAGCATCTGCTACTGAGGCTTAAAATGACTCTAGCAACCTGTGTTTATGTATTAATAAGCTGCATCTGTCTTAGTACATAACCTTAGAGAGTAAATGATATTTCTAAAACAGCTGGTTTTGCAATTTGAAGTTGTAGTCAATAATACCTTTTGGTCCCAACAGTTTATAAATCCAATAAGCAATGGATTTTTAAATTCTTTATACTGTATCATCATCAGCGATTCTGATTCCACATTTTTAGGTAAGCAGCAGTATATGTCATGATATTTTGCAATACATTAAGAAAACCATTTTCATGTATGAAAGTAGCAGTTGAAACTCATTGTTCTTGTTATACAATTCAGTGTACACAATGTCTATTTATTAGTGATAATCAGGAATATTCAAAACCAGGTTCTGTATTTTTCAGATTAAAGACCAGAAAACGCATTCCAAATTTAGAAGAAAAATTGTGAAAAAAAAATTTTTATGTGAAAAGAAGGGTTTGTCTTAAAGACCACATTTAGATTACTGGGGTTGAGGGACAGTAATAGGAGGCAGGAGCAGGGACGTCGCTGCAGGAAGCTGGTGGAGGCAGGAGTAGGGTGATGTTGCAGGTCCTGGGCGGTAAGGGGAATGTCCCCTTGAGCAAGCATGTGGGCAAAATGCGCATTGGGGCATTTTGTGGTGTTTTTTTGCGATTTGGCGGATTACATTATGAGTAAGCATTTGAGCTGTTACTAGCGTCGTGATTGTGCCCCGAGTGAGATACCCCTTTCATTACACTATGGGATAATTCCTGGAAGTGCTTGTTCATAATCACAGGGTGATCGGCTGACTCATACTAAGGTCCCATGCGATCCTTTTTACCCTATGTGACTTTTTGACTTATCACCACTGCTTTTCTTTTGCTTGGCACATCCTCTTTATATAAAACCTCATGCATATGCAAATTTATGTTTGTGATATATTTTTTATATATATATATTTGTCAATAAACTTTAGTGATCTTATCTTTGAGTAATAGTGGTTTATGCATACCTAGTATCCATCTTTAGGTTATATATGATTTGATCCATTATAAAAATATTTACATATATGTTAATGGAGAGACAAGCATAGAAATATCTCAAGCCAGCATTTTTATTTTTTTATGCTTTATGAATTTTTTTTCTCAAATAATCCCAAGATGCCTAACAATAGAAAAATATATGCAGGAGGAAGAAAATGTAATGAAAGATGGAAAAGTGAATACATGTATTGTGTTTGAAAAGAGAAAAGTGAGCTGCACCAGAATGGTCTCAATCACACTTTGCATTTAATGACGGAAAGTAAACTGCCCCATTACGTCCGACTATCAATCACATTCAGATCCTTCAGACAGAACCTGAAAACCCACCTCTTCAGGAAAGCTTACAGCCTGTGCTGATCCCCGCTGCCTCCTCACCATTACCAGAGCTACCGCCTCGCCAACACCAGAGCTGCTTCAACCCCCCCAACCTACTGTCTCTTTCCCCACCATCTTGAAGAATGTAAGCCCGCAAGGGCACGGTCCTCTCCCCTCTGTGTCAGTCTGTAATTGGTAGTTTGTTTACTGTAAGTGATATCTGTAACTTGTATGTAACCCCTTCTCATGTACAGCACCATGGAATCAATGGTGCTATATAAATAAACAATAATAATAATAATAACTGAATGTATACACAGCATATTCAACTGGTGTTCAGTGCTCAGCAAAGAAAGAACATTACTATAGTCAATACAAAAAAGAAAGGCTTGCTGACTCACCACGTTGAGAAGGATCCTTCTCAACTTGGTGAGTGCAGCAAGCCTTTCTTTTTTGTATTGAATACATGTTTGTGCTTTAAGGAAAAATACCTTTATATGTTTTGTGCTTGTGAAGCCTTGTTGGTGGTAAAGGAGTAGGGTATATGTCGGCATATTGACACCAAACACGGAACCAAGTATTCTAAATTTAGGCTAAAAAAAATTGTCCAAGAATTAAAAGACAGAATGCAATTGCAGCAAAATATGTTCATAAAAGCTACATTCAAAAATGAGGCAACAGTGAAAACTATCGTCATTGTGGCTAAAGAAGTGTTTTTCTGAGAGGATATTTTTGAAACAGTGAATGTAAAAAGTGCATGAGCAGGTGTGCCCCAATCAGATACAGGTTTTTAACACCATCAAGAACTGAGTTATTGAATTAGCATCAAATCTGGTAACAAAGCTGGCCAAAGAGGCTAGCAGTCATCTGGCTTTTTCAGTAGCAGTTGATGAAAGCACAGACAACATTGAGAGTGTGCATCTACCCTTTTTTCTATGTGGCATAAAGGTGGATTTCTTTGTAACTTAGAAACTCTTAGAAAAAGCTGCCATTTCATAAGACGACAACAGGGAAGAACATTTTTGAGGCAGTGGAATAGTCTATAAGTAAAAATACATTTTCTAAGAAAAGTTGGCAGGGCTAACTACAGATGGCACACCTGCAATGTTTGTAGAAAAAACAGAGTAGGCTAGACTAATGAAGCAGAAAATTCAAAAGTGAACTGCCATGACCCTCTGATAACATATCATTGCATTATCCATGAGAAGCACTGTGTGGAAAGCTTTTGCAAATAGATTGTATAATCACCATGTGGTTTACCACAACAGAGAGGGGGCAGAAAACCCATAGCATCTGATTTCACATACTCCTGCACTGATTACAAGTAGGTCTCCTTTTTATTAAAGATGCAGGTTTCTATTGGCAGTGCTGGGCTCAAACTGTTCAGCTTAGAGTCTCTGAAATCTCTTGCTTCGATGATCTCAGCTGTGCAGTATTGGTCACTCCCCTCTGCTATATATACTGGCCTTCTGAAATCTGGGTTGCCAGTGTTGAGTCTTATGTAGGTATGAGCGAACATGTTCAGAAAAAGATCACCAATCTCAAATTCAGCACAAATTTAGTACATTCGGATTTGTGTTTGGTTTCATGACCTTTTTTATTAAAATTCTGCAAAATTTGGTCACAGTTCTGTAAATCATCGCTTTTCCGCTAATATTTTTGTTATTACACTGGCTAGGATAGATGCTGTATGATGAGCGGGGGAGATGGGGAGATGTGTTTGATGAGGGGAGGACAGAGGAGCTGTGGAGAATATATATATTTTTTTCATTAATAACTTAATGTATGTACATTCCGGCAGCCAATCAGGGTGCAGAAACCAGACACAAGGTCTTATGTGATTAACTGGCAAAGTCACATGTCCTTGGCCATATAAAAAGTGGACATCTTGTTTTGCTGGTGCCATTTTCTCAGTGTCAAATTGCAGAGAAGTTCCATCCTGCTAGTGCTGCAAGTTAACTTGTCAGTTAGCTAGATAGGGTCCTGTCCTGTGTGAAATCAATCTTCTAGCATCTAAATAGATTGTGCAAAAACTGTGTTGCAATCTCAGGAGGCCACATTTGCTAATTCAAATCATTTCTTATAAAACCGCGTTGCAGTGAGAAATCAGAAGGCCAGATTTCCAGTTAAAAATCCTTATGCCTAATATTGGGTTGCAGCCAGGAGGCACAATTTGCTAATCTATATAGTTTGTAATAAAAATGTGTGTCAGTGAGAAATCAGGAGGCCAAATTTACAGTTAAAATCGGTAGCCCTAATATTGGGGTGAAGCCAGGAGGCCCAATTAGCTAATCTACTGTAAATAGTTTGTGATAATACTGTGTTTCAGTGAGAAATCAGAAGGCCAGATTTCCACTCAAAAATTGTTATGTCTAATATTGGGTGCAGCCTGGATGCCCAATTTTCTAATTCAAATCATTTGTGATAAGCTGTGTTTCAGTGAGAAATCAGAAGGCCAAATTTCCACTTAATAATCGTTAAGCTTAATATTGGGATGCAGCAATAAGGCTCAATTTGCTAATCCAAATCCAAGGCAGGAAAAAGAGGAGAGTGACACTCAGGTTGAGGAGTGTAAGAACAGAGAGAATAATGATGAGGTTGAAGATCCCACTTGGTGTGAATTCAGTGGTACACAGCTGAGTAGTTCAGCAGATGTGGTGGAAGATGTGGAGGAAGACGAGGAGGTTACGTTTCAAATTCCCACACTGACACGGTGCAGCCACAAGAAGCACTGCATCCTCAGCCCTAACTCTGGTTGTAGCCAGTATAGGTCGCAAATGTGCAGGGTTACCTAGCATTTTTTGATGGAAAAGGATGACCAAACTCAGGTTATCTGCCAAATTTGCAAAATATAAACACAGTAGTGCCAAAAATTGCAGCATGTCTTACTGTGGGAATCTCACTGCGCTAAAATGCCAACTAGTGCCAACTAGTGGGCCTCGCAAACTACCGGCCATCCCATAAACCTCATCTGCTGCTTCTTCCTCCTCTGTCACTGTGCCAAGTCTTCTCACACAGGTCTGCAGTTTTAGCCTGTACAATTGGGTGAGTATGAGCCCGTTCTCTCTTTTGAAAGTGGACATGACTGCTGTTTTTGTGTCACCTAGCACAACACGGCTTTCTCAATCTACCATTTCATCTCCACCATTACCTCATTCACAGTCCAGCAGTTTATCCTGCTCTCCATACTCCATCTTCTCTCAGCACAGAACCTGGCCTCGGTCCCGCAGTTGTGGTCAAGTTAAAGAATGTTTCCTCCTATAATGTTTCCTCCATGCCAAAGCTAAAAGCTTGAACTCCACCATCTTCAATCTGTTCGACACAGAAATGCTGCCTTTCCGCCTGGTGAATACAGATGGTTTCTGATATTTGATGGCTGTCGCAGTCCCCCAGTACAAGGTGCCCTGTCATTACTTTTATAAGAAATCTGTGCCAACTCTACACTAGCATGTCACAGACAACATCACCCATTCCTTGACTAAATCTATGTCTGCCAGGGTGCATTTCACCACAGACACTTGAACAAGTTTGCATGGCTAAAGGCATTACATCTCGCTGAGATTTCTTCTCTAAGAAAGCTGTGCCTACGCTACATCAGCAAGTCGCAAACAATCTATGTCTGCCAGGGTGCATTTCACCACTGACACTTGGATGAGAAAACATAGGTAGAGGCATTACATCTCACTGACTGGGCACTGGGTGACTCTGGTGGCTGTGAGGGCAGGTGGTTAAGGGTCTGATCCACAAGTCTTTGAATCCACAAGACAAACCTCTGTATCTAACCCTTCCTCCACTGCTTCTGGCTCCTTTACCTCCTCTAGGGCCTCCATCTGTGCCTTCAACCTCTCCCTTTATCCAACATGTGTTCCATCAGTGCAGATAGAATAAAGAATAAAAATAAAAAATATGGATATACTCACCCTCGGACGAGCCCTGGCTGTCACCGCTGCAAGGGTCTGCCTCCGTTCCTAAGAATGCAGAGTGAAGGACCTTCGATGATGTTGCGGCTTGTGATTGGTCGCATGACCGCTCATGTGACTGCTCACGCGACCAATCACAAGCCGCGACGTCATCGCAGGTCCTACACTCACTGCATTCTTAGGAACGGAGGCTGCCGGTTGCACCGCTGAGGTCCAGGGTCTGTCGGAGGGGTGAGTATATCCATATTTTTTATTTGTATTCTTTATTTTTTACATGAATATGGATCCTAGGGCCTGAAGGAGAGTCTCCTCTTCTTCAGACCCTGGGAACCATATGCACCGCACACGCCTGGGAACTTATAGGAACTTCCGATTTCCGATATCACAAAAATATCGGAACTCGGTATCAGAATTCCGATACAGCGAATATCGGCCGATACCCGATATTTGCAGTATCGGAATGCTCAACACTAGTATTGACCTTTTGGCTCTCCACATTTTTGCCCTTTGTCCTGCATGAGGTTTTGACACGGCTGGTTTGACTATGCTGCTGCCACCTGGTGGTAGCTTCGCTGCAGGACTGCAGGTCTGCCCTTGCAGACTTGTTACTATACTTCCACTCTATTGCCATATAGTGGAAGTTGCAGTTACCTGCATAGTTGCAGCATGACATCTGTCTTGTGTACATATAATTTTGTGAAAAACTGTTTGCCCCCTTCCTGATTTCCTGTTCTTTTGCATGATTGCACACTTAAATGTTTCAGATCACAAAACAAATTTAAATACTAAACAAAGATAACAAGGAAACACAAAATGCAGTTTTTAAATGAAGGTCTTTATTATTATGGGAAAAATAAACCCAAACCTAATAGGCCCTGTATGTAAAAAAAGATTGCCCCATAAACCTAATAACTGGTTGAGCCACCCTCAGCAGCAACTCTCACGATAATATAAATATGACATATTCGGAGTATAGTTCTAGAAGGTTCCATGACACACACACACGCTGTGGGCCCTCTGACCCCCCTCTTCAGCTGCATAGGAAACGCTTCTTCTCACTACACACTCTGTGCAACTTGATACCAATGTGCAGCAGCCCCTCACTGAGTAGTTTATTGCTTTAAGCTGGCTAAAGGCAGCTATAGTACCATGTGCTCTTTTTTTCATGTAGAAATGTAATAGTAAGGCATAACTTGACCCCAATTAGTGACAGAGATATGAAAGTTATATAATTGGTATGTGCATCAATGGGGCTCCACACCCGTGTGTTTTCTAAGCGCAGTGCCTAGCAGAAATGGAGAAACAGGTTACTGCTTAACAGGAGCTCATATCCACTTCATGTTTGGTCTCCAATTAATGGCCAGCTCATGCCCTGAAGAATGGTAGTTCCGTGGTCGCTATATGGGGTGCCATCCCCGAGCTACGATGGCTAGGAGCTTTCAGTATGCTTCAGTCCCTCTGAGAAAAGAGGAGTGCATTTCATAACTCAGCCCACTCAGTGATGTCACGACCAGAGGGTATATCTTAAACCTGCTGAGATATGAGTCAGCTTTTGCCCAGGAAAAAAGCTAACAGCAGCTCTGCAAGCTGCTCTGATGCATTTTGATGTTGCTCCTCCCCCCAGCTGCATGGTCAGCCATGATTTGAAATGATATGAGAGAACTGTAAGTGTTTTTTTCAGCTTTAATCCCTTATTTATTTATCTGCCTTTGACACAGTGTACCATTACTTCTTACTACAGACTTTCTCATTTACTGGCATTACAGACTTGGCCCTTTGTTGGATCTCCTCGTACCTAACAGACAGGACATTCAGTGTCTCCTACTTACACACCACCTCCTCATCTCACCCCCCAATGTGTCAGTGTTCGTCAAGGTTTAGTTGCCTGCCCGGGTACTATGCTTAGGGAGTGCACATGTTCCCTCTTTCTTAAAAGGACTGCCCACGTCAACCTGAGGAATTCTCAGTTTATAGATGGGGGATACCTTCCATTTAAGTCTTCTCCAAAATGAAAGTGCCTGAGCTAGGTTGTTAATTTGCCTTGCATGCTTGATAGTTGTCAGCTTCCCCAGGTCCACCCGTCTGCTTGTCTACCCTGTACCTGTTTGCTTGTATCTGTTAGTGCTCTATTGTCTCTATCAATGGGTCCAGATCACACCTTCCAGTGCCTATCTGTCTAACACCCGGTGCAGCAGACACCTGACAGTGCTTTTCTGTTCCTCAGGCAGTCCCATATGCACCCGTGGTTCCAGTGTCCCTACAGTGCCTGCCTGCATTTTTTATCCCTCCTTCAGGTCCTACCAGCCTACCTGCTCTAGGGGATCAGCTGCTACCCTCTCTAGGTCAGCCATGGAGTAGAACCTGGTACCATCTCTTCATCACTCCTTGGGTCCCGGTTTTCACCTGCTGCCACTAATCTGAAGTCGGATTTGGTAGGCCATATAGTTCCACCCCTCTAGGCTTTCTGAGGGCTGCAGCACAGTGGTTCCACAACCTTGCCCATTACAGTCTCCATCTGCTGGGTTGGCTGTAGTGGAAGATGTCTCAGTCCCCATTATACTAGCTCTACTCTGGTGAAATTGATGCCACTTTGGAAGTGTCTGCCACTTATTTTTGGAAATGTGTAGACTTCTGGTTGGGTTTCCTTCATGTGCATTGTTTGTATCAGAAGGAATCCAAGACCGGCAACCCTCCACTTCATTTGAGTCAGCTACCCATGCTTAGATTTGTATGACAGTAGTAGTCTACAAAACTGATATTTGTGCCATCTGAGTGTGGCTGGGCATAAATGCAGGTTGGGCTGTTGCATGAGGTATCAAGGCTACCAGCACAGTAGGCCCACTCCGATGCCTTATCTTAATTTGAAGTTCAACTCAAAGCTGTAAATGCTGACCCAGACCCTGAAACTTCATGCATGGTTGATTGCTGCCGTGCCATTCGAAAATGTGTACTGTGGGTGAATTGAGGACACTTTCCTGGTGTCTGGCCTTAATTTCTGTTTTGGCAGCTTTTAGGCCCTTTGAAGGTGTTGTGTATGTGTTTGTTTTTGCATTCCATTGTCTTGAATGCCATTCTGCTATGGTCGGTGAATGTTAGACGAATAAGTCTGCGAATATTGCAAATTCGGCGATTGTAATCCAAGTCGAATATTGAAATATTTGCTCATCTTTACCTACAAGCTTTACTTTAAATTGTGTCCTCATTCCTCTGGAACTGAGGAGCAAAGGGTGGGAATCTTAATTTATCTCCTTAAGAGTGGCACTCAAATCTGAGAATTTTGTTTTCTGGCCAACTCTCAGTCTCTATGGATGGTTGAGGTATTTTTCCAGGCGCTGGGTCACATATAATTTGACCCAGACCAAATCTCCCTGGCTGAGTCTACAATATGTCAGCTTCGGCAGGGAAACTGGCTGGTGGAGGAGTATTGCTCCGGATTTTGAAAGTGTTCATAGACAATTGTTTCCCCGTAGATAAATTTTGTACTTATAGGATATTTATAAAAATAAAATGTAACTTTTATTGATTCATTAAAATAACTACAATTATGTGAAAAAAATGAACCACCAACACTAATGATAATGAATCTATAAGGGTAAATAACACAAGCACCGAGGGGGGCCGGTGCCTTACTCTATGAAGTCACTATCTTGTCCCTGCCTTGCTGCAGAGGTTCGCACCCTAAATACACACAAATGGCACCCTCACTCACCGACGGCGGGACCTACTGCTCCTGTTCAGTCCTAATTAAGGTGAATGGGGCCATGTGTACATCAATAAGCAATTTACACACAAAAGTCATGGAAGTTTTTGTGTAGCCACAAAATACATACCATCCTGGCAGCGATTTATAAGCACAATAAAGTCTTGACTTATGTGGAATATAGATAAAATCAAGTGTAATTGATCTGCACCA
Organism: Ranitomeya variabilis; assembly: GCF_051348905.1. Lineage (NCBI taxonomy): Eukaryota > Metazoa > Chordata > Amphibia > Anura > Dendrobatidae > Ranitomeya > Ranitomeya variabilis. Next base: position 602,286,176 of record NC_135234.1, read on the forward strand.
TACAAGGTAAGATTTTCAGCTATTAAAAAATAGGACCAACACAGGCTCAATATTATAGCCTTCTATACCCACAAACAATTACAGTATATCACCCTACAAAATTGTCCCTTCCTGGCTGAAGAGGTTGGCATTCTATAATGTGCAAATAGCACCTCCACTCTTGATGGCTGTTTCGAAAGTGCTCCACTCATACTAAGTAGTGTAACGGTCGCGCCCAGACTGGTTGGTGCGTGCAGATGTCCGGGGGTGTGGCCCCACTGGACCACTGACCAGACTACACTGGAAGGGACATAACTAAGTAGCTTCCTAGGTGTTCGCTGGAGCCTCTGATGGTGAGGTCAGACTTGTGTGGCAGGAAGCTACCAGGTGCCACTCCCGGGTGGTGTCTGGCTGTGGATGCTGACCCCAGGAGGGGACAACAGGACACAGGCAGGCACGGCTGTGATACTGGCTGGCAGATGGGTGTGAGAGAGTCCCTGATGGGCAGACAAGCTTGACGGTGACACAGGCAGGCAGCCGGGCATGGCTGTTACTCTGGCAGACAGGCGGGCATGGCTGGCACTCTGGCAGACAGGCGGGCACGGCTGGCACTCTGGCAGATCAGACAGACAAGGCTGATACTCTGGTAGGAACTGGTATACAGGTGGGTGTATGAAAACAGGTAAGAACCTGTTCAGAATGAAGGGCATATGGGAACAGGTAGGGACCTGTTCAGATTGGTGAATATAAAGAAACAGGTAGAGACCTGTGCGGCAATTTGCAGAACAGAGATAGAGCAAGACTGCAAGAGCGGATGCAAAGCAGAAACACAGGAGGCGGGGTTAAGAGCAGGAGGTGGAGCCAAGAGCAGAAATGCAGGAGGCGGAGCCAAGAACAGGAGGCAGAGCCAATTACAGAAATGCAAGAGGCAGAGCCAGAGCAGGAGGTAGAGCCAAGAACAGAAACGCAGCTAAGAGCAGACAAGGAAAAGACAGAGCTAAGAGCAGAGAAGAGGAAGGCGGAGCTAAGAGCAGAGAAGGAGAAGGCAGAGAAGGAGAAGGCAGAGAAGGAGAAGGCGGAGTCAAGGACATAAATGCTGGAGGTGGAGCCAAGAGCAGAGATGCTGGAGGTGAAGCCAAGAGCGGAGATGCTGGAGGCAGAGCCAAGAGCGGAGATGCTGGAGGTGGAGCCAAAAGCAGAACAGCAAGAGGCAATGCCAAAAGCCAGAAGGCGCAGAGCCACAGGTTGTGGCAAGCAGAGCAGAGAAGCACAGAGCCACGGGTAGTGGCAACCAGAGCAGAGAGGTGCAGAACCACAGAAAGTGGCAAGCAGAGCAGAGAGGTAACGCAGAGATACACACAGCAGAGTGGGAATGGCAAACAAAGAAGGAACAGACATAAACCAGAGAACAGACAGGAACAGACATAGACCACAGTTGAGACAGAAACAGACATAGATCAGAGTTAAGACAGAAACAGACACAGATAAATGAACTAGACACAGATATAGGCCTGCGTATTGCAGCCCTCAGAGCCAGGAACAAGACACGACCTGGCAGCTCAGTAGCAAATGCTAACTGAGGAAAATAGCTTGCTCGGGCATCCTCCAATGGGTGAGGATGCCTTAAGAATCAGAGGCCTCTAGGCCATTGGCTGGGAACACCATAGGGAGGTGCACACAGTCTCAATAAGAATCTTAGTTTGCCAGCGCCGCCCCCCTATGCACACAGCCAGGATGTGTACACAGAGCAAGCAGCCATGGAGCACACGGCATGGAGCAGACAAATCTCACAGCATGGCATAGGGTGAATGAGTTGATGTAACAGGCAGGTGGGGGATGGAAGGCCATGCAGTGATGCCAGCAGGGTTGTTACAAGTAGAGTGACCTCCCACTTTGTAGCTAGTTCTTTCAAAGATTATCTGTAAGGGATGAGGATGCCTTTGCCCTGCATGAGATTCTGGTTTGACTTGAGGCGGCTATGCCTCTGGCCATCTGTGTCAGAAACATAAGGAGACACTCCAATTTGCAGGGGGCCTGGAGTCAAGGAAAATTGGGTTGAAGTTTACCGAGAACTGCTAGCAGTTGGGATGGGCAGCTCTTTCTATTAGTCCAATGGCTGTTTGGTGTAAAGGAGGAGTGTGTCTTTTCTGGAAAGAGTTATTTTGTGGGTGTTTATCCTTCCCTATCCATCTGTAACTAAAACTAAGGAGCCCGGGTTAAGAGGAGGTTGCCAACCAGGGTGGACTTATTTCCTCTTTTGCTAGATCTCAAATTTTTCTTTCAGCCGAGTTCCATCTTGGCAAATATAAGGTGGTCATTTCTGACTTTCTGGACAGTGGGGCAGGGTTTAATTTGTTGAAGCTAGATTTGTCCAGACTCAAGGCCTTTAACCAAAAATACTGTATCGATCCACACCCATTATTGCTATTTACTCGGCACCCTTGAGCCAGGGATATTTTACTCAGGTCATTTGTATGTTGCATGCATTAATTGGGGTAATTCTCCGAATTTCTAGACTGTTATGTTCTAGAGTGCTTGCCCTCTCCTGTGGTTCTTGGACTTCCTTGGCTTACACTGCGCAACTCTGCAGTAGACTGGCAGAATTGGGATGTGGTTAAATGAAACAAGTATTGCAAAGAATATTGCTTGGGCACTTGGGTGCTACCAAATCTCTGCCTTAACCCCTTCCCGACCTGTGCACGCAAGTCGGTGCCAATCTGACCTGTGATGCATATGCTGTGTCACAGAATGATCGCGTTCCTGCAGGCTGGGTGAAAGGGCTAACTCCAATTTCACCCGACCCACAGGAACAGGGGTGTGGTACTTCAGCCCAGGGGGGAGGCTTGCCCCCCCCCCATAGCTAGGATCGCTCTGATTGGCTATTGAAAGTGAAACAGCTAATCAGAGCAATCGTAATATTTCAGCAATGAAAATTGATGAAATATTACAATCCAGCAATGGCCTATACTGCATTAGCATCGGACATGGCTGGAGACCCCGATCTGCCCCCACACACTGACAGCAGCGATCTGATGCTGCTTTCAGCCTTTCCAACCCCTTCATTCTGTCCCCGCTGCCCTCCTCTCCCCTCTGCCCCCTGTCCTCTCCGCCGCCCCGCCGCTGTCCGATCCCACCCCCCCATAGTTACAGAGTCCTGGGGTCCCTTCCATTGTCCATCCAGCTTCCAGGATGGGCATCGCCATCTTGCAAAATGGTGGGTGCATGCGCAGTGCGCCCGCCGAATCTGCTGGCCGGCAGATTTGTTCATTCATTTTGATCACTGTGATACATCCTATCACAGTGATCAACATAAAAAATAGTAAATAGCCCCCCCTTTATCATTCCCATAGGTAGGGAACATCATAAAATAAAGAAATTATATTTATTTTTATTTTTCCACTAGGGTTAGGGTTACATCTAGGGTTAGGGCTAGGGCTAGGGTTAGAACTAGGGTTAGGGTTAGGGCTAGGGTTAGGGCTAGGGTTAGAACTAGGGTTAGGGTTAGGGCTAGGGTTAGGGATAGAACTAGGGTTAGGGTTAGGGCTAGGGTTAGGGATAGAACTAGGGTTAGGGCTAGGGTTAGGGTTGCAATTAGGGTTAGAATTAGGGTTAGTGTTGCAATTAGGGTTAGGGTTAGAATTAGGGTTAGAGCTAGGGTTAGCGTTAGAACTTGAGTTAGAGTTAGAACAAGGGTTAGGGTTAGAATTATGGTTAGGGTTAGAATTAGGGTTAGAATTAGTGATAGGGTTAGAATTAGGGTTGGAATTAGAGTATGTGCACACAGTGCGGATTTGGCTGCGGATTCACAACAGTTTTCCGTGCGGTATACAGTACCATGTAAACCTATGGAAAAGCAAATCTGCTTTGCTCATGGTGCGGAAAATACCATGCGGAAACGGTGAGTTGCATTTTCCGCAGCATGTCAATTCTTTGTGCGGATTCTGCAGCGTTTTACACCTGCGCCTCAATAGGAATGCGCAGGTGTAAAACTGCATGTGAAATCCGTATAAAAAGCGCAGGAAATCCACAGTAAATCCGCAGGTAAAATGCAGTGAGTTTTACTAGCGGATTTTTCAGAAACGATGCGGAAAATTCTGCACACGAACCTGCAACGTGGGCACAGAGCCTTAGGATTAGGGTTGGAATTAAAGTTATGGTTGGAATTAAGGATAAGATTAGGGTTAGTGGTGTGTTGGTGTTAGGGTTAGGCTTTTGGTTAGGGTTATGGTTAGGGATAAGATTAGGGTTAGCGTTGTGTTGGGGATAGGGTTAGGCTTATGGTTAGGGTTATGGTTAGGGTTGGGATTAGGGCTAGGGGTGTGTTGGGGATAGAGTTGTGGTTAGGGTTATGGTTAGGGTTGGGATTGGGGCTAGGGGTGTGTTGGGGTTAGAGTTATGGTTAGGGTTAGGGTTAGGGGTGTGTTGGGGTTAGTGTTTGAGTTAGAATTAAGGGGTTTCCACTGTTTAGGCACATCAGGGGGTCCCAAACGCGACATGAAGCCACCATTGATTCCAGTCACTTTCGCGTTCAAAAAGTTAAATGGATTTCCCTCCCTTCTGAGCTCTGCCGTGCACACAAACAGTGGTTTACCCCCACATATGTGGCATCAGCTTACTCAGGACAAATTGAACAACAATTTTTGGGGTCCAATTTCTCCTGTTACCTTTGTGAAAATAAAAAATAGCAGACTAAAAAAATCATTTTTGAGGAGAAAAAAAGATTTTTTATTTTCACGGCTCTACGTTATAAACTTCTGTGAAACACTTGGGGGTTCAAAGTGCTTACCACACATCTAGATAAGTTCCTTGGGGTATAGTTTCCAAACTGAGGTCACATGTGGGGGGTTTCTACTGTTTAGGTACATCAGGGGCTCTGCAAACATAGCATGACGCCCTCAGACCATTCCATCAAAGTCTGCATTCCAAAACATCACTACTTCCCTTCCGAGCCCTGACGTGTGCCTAAACAGTGGTTCTCCCCAGATATGGGGTATCAGCATACTCAGGACAAACTGGACAACAACTTTTGGAGTCCAATTTCTCCTGTTACCCTTGTGAAAATAAAAAATTTCAAGCTAAAAAATAATTTTTGAGGAAAGAAAACTGATTTTTTATTTTCACGGGTCTGCATTATAAACTTCTGTGAAGCACTTGGGGGCTTAAAGTGCTCACCGCACATCTAGTTTAGTTCATTGGGAGGTCTAGTTTCCAAAATGGGGTCACTTGTGGGGGAGCTCCAATGTTTAGGCACACCGGGGCTATCAAAATGCAACATGGTGTCCGCTAATGATTGGAGCTAATTATTCATTCAAAAAGTCAAATGGCGCTCCTTCCCTTCCGAGCCCTGCCGTACGCCCAAACAATGTTTTACCCCCACATATGAGGTATCAGTGTACTCAGGAGAAATTTCCCAACAAATTTTATGATTCACTTTATTCTGTAGCCCATGTGAAAATGAAAAAAATTGAGGCTAAAAGAAATTTTTTGTGGAAACAAAGTACTTTTTCATTTTTACGGATCAATTTGTGAAGCACTTGGGGGTTCAAAGTGCTCACTATGCTTCTAGATAAGTCCCTTGGGGAGTCTAGTTTCCAAAATGGAGTCACTTGTGGGGGAGCTCTAATGTTTAGGCACACAGGGGCTCTCCAAATGTGACATGGTGTCCGCTAACGATTGGAGCCAATTTTTCATTCAAAATACAAATGGCGCTCATTCCCTTCCGAGCCCTGCCGTACGCCCAAACAGTGGTTTACACCCACATATGAGGTATAGGTGTATTCAGAAGAAATTGCCCAACAAATTTTATGATCCATTTTATCCTGTAGACCATGTGAAAATAAAAAAAATGAGGCTGAAAGAAATTTTTTGTGAAAAAAAGTACTTTTTCATTTTTACAGATCAGTTTGTGAAGCACCTGGGGGTTCAAAGTGTTCACTATGCATCTAGATAAGTTCCTTGGGGGGTCTAGTTTCCTAAAGGGAGTCACTTGAGGGGAAGCTCCAATGTTTAGGCACACAGGGGTTCTCCAAATGCGACATAGTGTCCGCTAACGTTTGGAGCTAATTTTTCATTCAAAAAGTCAAATGGCGCTTCTTCCCTTCCGAGCCTTGCCGTGTGCCGAAACAGTGGTTTACCCCCACATATGAGGTATAACTGTACTCAGGAGAAATTGCCCAACAAATTTTATGATCCATTTTATCCTGTTGCCCATGTGAAAATGAAAAAAGTGAGGCTAAAATATTTTTTGTGTGAAAAAAAGTACTTTTTCATTTTTACGGATCAATTTGTGAAGCAAATGGGGGTTCAAAGTGCTCACTATGCAGCTAGATAAGTTCCTTAGTGGGTCCAGTTTCCAAAATGGGGTCAATTGTGCGGGAGCTCCAATGTTTAGGCACACAGGGGCTCTCCAAACACGACATGGTATCCAGTAAAGATTGGAGACAATTTTTCATTCAAAAAGTCAAATGGCGCTTTTTCTCTTCTGAGCCCTGTTGTGCGCCCAAACAGTGGTTCCCCCCCACATATGGGGTATCAGCATATTCAGGATACATTGGAAAACAACTTTCTCCTTTCAACCTTGGGAAAACAAAAAGATTGTGGCTAAAATATCATTTTTGTGACTACAAAGATAAGTGTTCATTTTTTCCTTCCATGTTGCTTCTGCTGCTGTGAAACACCTTAAGGGTTAATAAACTTCTTGAATGTGGTTTTGAGCATCTTGAGGAGTGCAGGTTTTAGAATGGTGTCACTTTTTGGTATTTTCAGCCATATAGACCCCTCAAACTGACTTGATGTGACTTGAAATGTGAGGTGGTCCCTAAACAACATGGTTTTGTAAATTTTGTTGAAAATTGAGAAATCACTGGTCAAATTTTAACCCTTATAACTTCCTAGCAGAAGAAAATTTTGTTTCCAAAATTGTGCTGATGTAAAGTAGACATGTGGTAAATGTTATTTATTAACTATTTTGTGTCACATAACTCTCTGGTTTAACAGAATAAAAATTCAAAATTTGAAAATTGCTAAATTTTCAAAATTTTGGCCAAATTTCCGCTTTTTTCACAAATAAACGCAAAAATTATCAACCTAAGTTTACCACTAACATGAAGAACAATATGTCTTGAAAAAAACATCTCAGAATCGCTAGGATCTGTTGAAGCATTCTTGAGTTATAACCTCATAAAGGGACACTGGTCAGAATTGCAAAAAACGGCCAGGTTATTAAGGTCAAAATAGGCTGGGTCATGAAGGGGTTATTACCTGTCTGACTTTGGGGATGTATTTTCAGAACAGGGTTGTCAGGGAACATCCTCCACATTGTCCTTATGAATGCACCACTCAGGTATGGACTGGGACTGAAAATCAACCCTGGCCTTTGAAATCACATAGGCCCATGCTGTCACTGTCCCCAAGCACCAGATGTGATATATTACCAATATTACCCTGGATGGAGGAAAGCAAGATTTACCACAAGACCAATATTTGTAATGATACCAGAGGCCTGCTGGGCTAAGTGACGGAGTCAGCGACTTTGTGCTTCATCACAATTCTTAACAGCATGGGTGTCTTGAGAACACTGATTCTGTTAACAACATAGCCGAAAAGCAGCCCACAACCAGACAGGCCCTTCTGGCATTTGCCAGAATTGACAGATGGCCAGTCCGGCCCTGGCACCATTAATCTTATTCCTGGGGTCAAGTTGGTCCAAAGATAAAACGTACAAAAATATGAGCTTGGTTTGAGTTGATATACATGCAGCACAAAAATGCATAAAAACCTACAAAGTGGTCAACATAGCTAATTGGGACCGTACCCCTAAAGCTCATTACAGTAAACCGAAAAAATTCCCAATTGGGTCTAGGCAGAGTCACTAGTATTTATATAAGATAATAACCACCAATATTATACAAATGCCCAGAGGTACCAATAAGGAGAAAAACGGGGTATTGTTATGAAAATATAAATCAATTTATTGCACATATAAAGAATAACAGACAAAAAAGTGGTGTAAGGTGAAAGAACAGCTAAAAATTATCGGCAATGTAAAGATGGAAAACAAATGCCGACCGGAGAAAAATGACTGTGTGGCCACCGGTATCGCAACACAAGGCGTAATATGAGTATATCCTCCAATACACTATAATAGTATTGCCATCAAAAAGTGAATAGTGTTAAACATAGCCATGATAAATGGCTGCCATACAAATATAAATGGACAAGCTGTTCATCATTAGGCAAGATAGTGCATAAATATAGTGCATTCGAAAGTCCGCAATAGGAAAACACAATAAAGCCATTCAGTAAGCTATTTACCTTCGGACATGATGCAGGCCTTGTGCTGGGGCGCTGGTAAGCCACACAGAAGCCTCAACGTGCGTTTCACTGTCCTCGGCTTCGTCAGGAGCAAGACTATTATAGTGTATTGGAGGATATACTCATATTATGCCTTGTGTTGCGATACCGGTGGCCACACAGTCATTTTTCTACAGTCGGCATTTATTTTCCAGCACAAAAATGCATGTTCACATTGTCCAAAAAACATACAAAACTTACAAGAAACAAAATAAGTCAGGCCATCTATAATATAACACTGGGAGCGTCACTCTGTCCGAAGCCTTTATAGACTGCGCAAGCGCCGGCGCAGTCTGGACCCCACAGAGCGACGCTCCCAGGAGATCGCGGTATGCGTAAGCGCTGAACGCACACCGCGATCTCCAACGGAGAAGCAGGGACGAGCCAGGAGTCGGAGGGTGAGTATACTTACCTGTCCCGTTCCACCGACGCAATTCCGGGCCATGAATGTCCCCCTGCTCCCAGAATCGGCGCCTGCGCAGTCCGCACTTTCCGGCACCATTTTATTGAAGACACATTGCAGTGTGTCTTCAAGAAAATGGCGCCGGAAAGCGCGGACTGCGCAGGCACCGATTCCGGGAGCAGGACCAAGAAAATGGCGGCGGAAATGAATCAGGTGGCAACAGCCACCGCACCCAGCACAGCCGTCCACAGCCGACGCACCCAGCACAGCCACCGCACCCAGCACAGCCGTCCACAGCCGCCGCACCCAGCACAGCCACCCACAGCCGCCGCACCCACCACAGCCACCGCACCCAGCACAGCCATGCACAGCCGCCGCACCCAGCACAGCCAAGCACAGCCGCCCACAGCCACACACAGCCACCGCACCCAGCACAGCCACGCACAGCCGCCGCACCCAGCACAGCCACGCACAGCCGCCCACAGCCACGCACAGCCACCCACAGCAATGCACAGCCACCTACAGCCACGCACAGCCGCTGCACCCAGCACAGCCACCGCACCCAGCACAGCCATCCACAGCCGCCGCACCCAGCACAGCCACGCACAGCCACCCACAGCTGCCGCACCCACCACAGCCACCGCACCCAGCACAGCCACGCACAGCCGCCGCAAACAGCACAGCCGCCGCACCCAGCACAGCAGCCGCACCCAGCACAGCCGCCCACAGCCACGCACAGCCGCCCACAGCCACACACAGCCGCCTACAGCCACGCACAGCCACCACACCCAGCACAGCCGTCCACAGCCACCGCATCCAGCACAGCCACCCACAGCCACCGCACCCAGCACAGCCACCGCACCCAGCACAGCCACCGCACCCAGCACAGCCACGCACAGCCGCCGCACCCAGCACAGCCGCCGCACCCAGCACAGCAACGCACAGCCGCCCACAGCCACGCACAGCCACCCACAGCCACGCACAGCCGCCAACAGCCACGCACAGCCGCGCACAGCCACCGCACCCAGCACAGCCGTCCACAGCCGCCGCACCCAGCACAGCCGCCGCACCCAGCACAGCAACGCACAGCCGCCCACAGCCACGCACAGCCACCCACAGCCACGCACAGCTGCCCACAGCCACGCACAGCCGCGCACAGCCACCGCACCCAGCACAGCCGTCCACAGCCGCCGCACCCAGCACAGCCGCCGCACCCAGCACAGCCACCCACCAGCCGCTGCACCCACCTCAGCCACCGCACCCAGCACAGCCACCGCACCCAGCACAGCCACGCACAGCCGCCGCACCCAGCACAGCCGCCGCACCCAGCACAGCCACGCACAGCCGCTCACAGCCACGCACAGCCGCCCAGAGCCACGCACAGCCGCCCACAGCCACGCACAGCCGTGCACAGCCACCGCACCCAGCACAGCCGTCCACAGCCGCCGCACCCAGCACAGCCGCCGCACCCAGCACAGCCACCCACCAGCCGCCTCACCCACCTCAGCCACCGCACCCAGCACAGCCGCCCACAGCCACGCACAGCCGCCTACAGCCACGCACAGCCGTTGCACCCAGCACAGCCACCGCACCCAGCACAGCCGTCCACAGCTGCCGCACCCAGCCCAGCCACGCACAGCCACCCACAGCCGCCCGCACCCAGCACAGCCATGCACAGCCGCACCACATACAGCCGCCCGCACTCAGCACAGCTGCCCGCACTCAGCACAGCCGCCCGCACTCAGCACAGCCGCCCGCACACAGCACAGCCGCCCGCACTGATGGGGGCGCAGGATGGAGCAGCACGTGATAGGATGGGGGCGCAGGATGAAAGCACATGACAGGATGCAGTGTGTCTTCAAGAAAATGGCGCCGGAAAGCGCGGACTGCGCAGGCACCGATTCCGGGAGCAGGACCAAGAAAATGGCGGCGGAAATGAATCAGGTGGCGACAGCCGCCGCACCCAGCACAGCCGTCCACAGCCGACGCACCCAGCACAGCCATCGCACCCAGCACAGCCGTCCACAGCCGCCGCACCCAGCACAGCCACCCACAGCCGCCGCACCCACCACAGCCACCGCACCCAGCACAGCCACGCACAGCCGCCGCACCCAGCACAGCCACGCACAGCCGCCCACAGCCACGCACAGCCACCGCACCCAGCACAGCCACGCACAGCCGCCGCACCCAGCACAGCCATGCACAGCCGCCCACAGCCACGCACAGCCACCCACAGCCATGCACAGCCACCTACAGCCACGCACAGCCGCTGCACCCAGCACAGCCACCGCACCCAGCACAGCCATCCACAGCCGCCGCACCCAGCACAGCCACGCACAGCCACCCACAGCTGCTGCACCCACCACAGCCACCGCACCCAGCACAGCCACGCACAGCCACCCACAGCCGCCGCACCCACCACAGCCACCGCACCCAGCACAGCCACGCACAGCCGCCGCACCCAGCACAGCCGCCGCACCCAGCACAGCAGCCGCACCCAGCACAGCCGCCCACAGCCACGCACAGCCGCCTACAGCCACGCACAGCCACCTACAGCCACGCACAGCCACCACACCCAGCACAGCCGTCCACAGCCACCGCATCCAGCACAGCCACCCACAGCCGCCGCACCCAGCACAGCCACCGCACCCAGCACAGCCACCGCACCCAGCACAGCCACGCACAGCCGCCGCACCCAGCACAGCCGCCGCACCCAGCACAGCAACGCACAGCCGCCCACAGCCACGCACAGCCACCCACAGCCACGCACAGCCGCCCACAGCCACGCACAGCCGCGCACAGCCACCGCACCCAGCACAGCCATCCACAGCCGCCGCACCCAGCACAGCCGCCGCACCCAGCACAGCCACCCACCAGCCGCCGCACCCACCTCAGCCACCGCACCCAGCACAGCCACCGCACCCAGCACAGCCACGCACAGCCGCCGCACCCAGCACAGCCGCCGCACCCAGCACAGCCACGCACAGCCGCCCACAGCCACGCACAGCCGCCCACAGCTACGCACAGCCGCCCACAGCCACGCACAGCCACCGCACCCAGCACAACCGTCCACAGCCGCCGCACCCAGCACAGCCGCCGCACCCAGCACAGCCACCCACCAGCCGCCGCACCCACCTCAGCCACCGCACCCAGCACAGCCGCCCACAGCCACGCACAGCCGCCTACAGCCACGCACAGCCTCTGCACCCAGCACAGCCACCGCACCCAGCACAGCCGTCCACAGCTGCCGCACCCAGCCCAGCCACGCACAGCCACCCACAGCCGCCCGCACCCAGCACAGCCACGCACAGCCGCACCACATACAGCCGCCCGCACTCAGCATAGCCGCCCGCACTCAGCACAGCCGCCCGCACTCAGCACAGCCGCCCGCACTCAGCACAGCCGCCCGCACTGATGGGGGCGCAGGATGGAGCAGCACGTGATAGGATGGGGGCGCAGGATGTGAGCACATGACAGGATGGGGATGCAGGATGGAGCAGCACATGACACGGTGGAGCAGCACATGACAGGATGGGAGATCAAGATGGGAGCAGCACATACCAGGATGGAGACCATATACCAATATAAATGCTTGCCACCCAGGTGTAGAACGGGTTCAATAGGTAGTTAACTATATCGCTGAAAGTCTGGCAAAGGGTCATATCAGACCTTTGTCATCTCCCATTTCTGTATGCTTTTTCTTTGTCAAGAAAAAAAGATGTGAATTACTCCCTTGACTAGACTTTTGCAAACTCAATCGAATCAAGGTTCGGGATCCACATCCTCTCATTCTCATCCCAGACCTCTTTAATCAGATTGTGGGACATAAATGGTTTTCTGAACTGGATCTCAGGGGGGCTTATAATCTCATTTGCATCAAGTAGGAGAATGAGTGTAAGTCAGCCTACAATACACCTGAGGGAGACTATGAAAACCTTGTGATGCCATTTGGGTTGACTAATGCTCCGGCCATTTTTCAACACTTTGTTAATGACATTTTTAGTCACCTGGCAGCTAGCTTTGTTGTAATCTACCTTTATGACATTTTGATCTATTCGCTTTACCCTGAGTCAAGTCAGGTACATGTCAGGTGTTATGATCTGGTGGTTTAGGAGCAACATGGGACGTGCTCTGGAGGAGGTGGTATCTGTACTGACCGCAGACCCTGAACTTAACACAACAACTAGAAGTAGCCGTGGGATGTTCCTAACACTGCCTAGACACCTCGTCACAGCCTGAGGACTAAATACCCCTAAAGATAGAAACAGGAAAGCTATCTTGCCTCAGAGAAAATCCCCAAAGGATAGACAGCCCCCCACAAATATTGACTGTGAGAGGAGAGGAAAATAACAAACGCAGAATGAAACCAGGATTTAGCAAAGGAGGCCACTCTAGCTAGATAGAAAGTACAGGACAGAATACTGTGCGGTCAGTATTAAAATACTAGAAAAATCCACCACGGAGATTACAAAAATCTCCACACCTGACTAAAGGTGTGGAGGGTAAATCTGCTTCTCCAGAGCTTCCAGCTTAACTGAATAAATCCATACTGACAAAGTTGGACAAGAGAAAACATAAAATGCACTGAACTATTAAGTCCACAGCATGTGGACTGCAAAAAACCAAGCCAGGACTTATCTTTGATGATTTGGTCAGAATAGCAGGAGAATCCAAGCAGAGATGTGAATCCACCAAAGAACAATTGACAACTGGCACTAAGGAAAGGGTCTAGCCAGATTAAATAGCCCAATCAGAACTGGTAATAAGTGGACACATCTGATAATTGCTGAAATCCAAAGGAGCAGCAGTACCACTTATAACCACCAGAGGGAGCCCAAGATCAGAACTCACAACATTACCACTTATAACCACCGGAGGGAGCCCAAGAGCGGAATTCACAACAGTACCCCCCCTTAAGGAGGGGTCACCGAACCCTCACCAGAGCCCCCAGGCCGATCAGGACGAGCCAAGTGAAAAGCACGAACCAAATCGGCAGCATGAACATCGGAGGCAACAACCCAAGAATTATCCTCCTGGCCATAACCCTTCCATTTGACAAGATACTGATGCCTCCGCCTCGAAAAACGAGAATCCAAAATTTTCTCAACCACATATTCCAACTCCCCCTCAACCAACACCGGGGCAGGAGGATCAGCAGAGGGAACAACAGGCATCACATATCTCCGCAACAAAGATCTATGGAAAACATTATGGAGGGCAAAAGAGGCTGGAAGGGCCAAACTAAAAGACACAGGATTGATAATCTCAGAAATCTTATAAGGACCAATAAACCGAGGCTTGAACTTAGGGGAAGAAACCTTCATAGGAACATGAGGAGAAGATAACCAGACTAAATCCCCAACCCGAAGACGGGGACCAACACACTGACGACGGTTAGCAAAACGTTGAGCCTTCTCCTGAGACAACGTCAAATTGTCTACCACATGAGTCCAAATCTGCTGTAACCTGTCCACCACAGAATCCACACCAGGACAATCAGAAGGCTCAGCCTGCCCTGAAGAAAAACGAGAATGAAAACCAAAATTACAAAAGAAGGGCGAAACCAAGTAGCCGAACTAGCCCGATTATTAAGGGCAAACTCGGCCAACGGCAAGAAAGCCACCCAATCATCCTGATCAGCAGACACAAAGCATCTCAAATAGGTTTCCAAGGTCTGATTAGTTCGTTCAGTTTGGCCATTTGTCTGAGGATGAAATGCTGAAGAAAAAGACAAATCAATGCCCATCCTAGCACAAAAGGCCCGCCAAAACCTAGAAACAAACTGGGAACCTCTGTCAGACACAATATTCTCTGGAATGCCATGCAAACGAACCACATGCTGAAAAAACAACGGAACCAAATCAGAGGAGGAAGGCAATTTAGGCAAAGGTACCAAATGGACCATCTTAGAAAACCGATCACAAACCACCCAGATAACAGACATCTTCTGGGAAACAGGAAGATCTGAAATAAAATCCATGGAAATATGCGTCCAAGGCCTCTCAGGGACCGACAAAGGCAAAAGTAACCCACTAGCGCGGGAACAGCAAGGCTTGGCCCGCGCACAAGTCCCACAGGACTGCACAAAAGAAAGCACATCCACCAAAAGGACCTAGCAACCAAATCTCTAGTACCAAAAATCCCAGGATGACCAGCCAACACAGAACAATGAACCTCAGAAATTACCTTACTAGTCCATCTATCAGGAACAAACAGTTTCCCCACTGGACAGCGGTCAGGTTTATCAGCCTGAAATTCCTGAAGAACCCGCCGTAAATCAGGGGAGATGGCAGAAAGAATCACCCCTTCCTTGAGAATGCCAACCGGCTCAAGGACTCCAGGAGAATCAGGCAAAAAACTCATAGAGAGGGCATCAGCCTTAACATTCTTAGAACCCGGAAGATACGAGACCACAAAATCAAAACGGGAGAAAAACAGGGACCATCGAGCCTGTCTAGGATTCAGCCGCTTGGCAGACTCGAGGTAAATCAGATTCTTATGATCGGTCAAGACCACAACGCGGTGCTTGGCTCCCTCAAGCCAATGTCACCACTCCTCAAATGCCCACTTCATAGCCAACAACTCCTGATTGCCGACATCATAATTGCGCTCCGCAGGCGAAAACTTTCTGGAAAAGAAGGC